>NC_051852.1:160246163-162746163 GCF_905115235.1 Hermetia illucens | reverse complement strand
TTTCACGCTGAGGTATATGCGGCAACCTGGATGATTGACGAGCAGTTGAGGAATGTAGAAACCGATTGAATTCTGTTTCTAGATTCAATACGGTGGATTTACTCTAGTTACCTGGTCATTGTGGTGTAGAGGGAAATGAAATCTCGGATGCCTTAGCAAAAGAGGCTTCAACTTTCCCCATGCTCGGACCGAAATCAGCAATTGGGGTGTCGGTAGTATTTTCTGATGCTGCTATCAAAAACTGGGAACAAGCTTCCCATAATGACAAGTGGCGAAGCCTTAATGCTGCTAGGCAGACCAAACTCTTCCTGACAGAACCAAACAAACATACTGCAAAGTTTATCGTGTCGAAAAGCAGGAAGACTTGCAGGAGTATTGTGGGCATTTTGACTGGCCATAATTCACTAGCTGGGCATATATTCAGAACAGGAATTATCCAAGATGATACGTGTCCATCTTGTAATGAGAAAGCGGAATCCACAGAATATTTGCTATATGAGTGTCCCACCTACGGTCGCATCAGACGTCAGATTGATTGTGCTCATGTACTCAAACTGCAGCGGGTAGCATCACACCCACTAACGGTAATCATGGTATGCATAAAGAAATCCGGGATATTCCGTTAGACTTGAAAACCGACTACAATGGACCACTAAGGTATGAGTGCTCAGAGGTTTTGCCTCTCCCATCCTCAAGCACATCCACACACACATAGCCTAGCTACTGGCAATTATTTCAATTTAATTTTCAAAAATTTAATTGAATTATTATTCGACATGCATATATATAATGGAAACGTCAGCACCGAAAACGAACCAGCCAACAACATCAAACCGCACTGGTCAAACAGGAAGAATAAAGATAGGAGAATACAAAGCTCTTACTGTACAAGACTATGATCTTGCCAGTCCTCATGTATTCCTCGGAACCTTGCGTTCTTAGCAAGAAAAATTACGAACTCTTGGCCGCGTTCGAGAGAAGAATCTTCCGAAGAATTTTTGGTCCCCTACATGAGGATGGACGATTCCGTAGCCTACACAATGACGAAATCTATGAGCGATACCTGGTTGTGGATCAAATGTGGCTTAATAGGCTACGGTGGGCGGGTCACTTAATCAGCATGGATGAGAATGATTCCACCCAGAAAGTCTATAAGTGCAATATCTATGGTAGAAAAAGCAGACTAGGCAAACCCTGCCTATGATGGAGCGATGGCGTAGGCCAGGGCGCCAGACAGCTTTTAGGGATATTGAATTGGTGGACCTCGGCGCGCAACCGGGATGTCTGGAGTTCCTTATTACGGCAAGCCTAGACTGGATACCGGTTGTTGCGCCGTTGATGATGATCATAGTCTTGTACAGTAAGAGCCCTGTGGTGAGACGTTTCGAGCGTTACAGTCTTTGTAAGCTGAAATAAGCTCTGTTGACAGCCAACAACCGTGCCCGGAATTCGTCATTGAAGCTGTTATTGGTTGTAATTTTCGACCCGAGATAGGAGAAATTGTCAACGGTCTCAAAGTTGTATTCTCCTATCCTTATTCTTCTCTTTTGACCAGTGCGGTTTGATGTTGTTGGTTGGTTCGTCTTTGGTGCTAACGTTGCCACCATATATTTTGTCTTGCCTTCATTGATGTGCAGCCCAAGATCCCGCTCCTATAGTCGCCGATCTGGATGAAGGCAGTTTGTACGTCTCGGGTGGTTCTTCCCATGATGTCGATATCGTCAGCATAGGCCAGTAGTTAGGTAGACTTAAAGGGGATCGTACCTCTTGCATTTACATCAGCATCACGGATCACTTTCTCGAGGGCCAGGTTAAAGAGGACGCATGATAGGGCATCCCCTTGTCGTAGACCCTTGTTGATGTCGAATGGCCTTGAGAGTGATCCTGCTGCTTTTATCTGGCCTCGCACATTGGTCAGGGTCAGCCTAGTCAGTCTTATCAATTTCGTCGGGATACCGAATTCTCTCATGGGTGTGTACAGTAATTGAAACACCCCTGACAGTAATATCACCAAGCCGTTAGGATGCGGTACCGCCCTGCTCCTGTCCTGCGTCCACCGAATTTCAAACATCACTACCAACGGAGAAACGGGCCACCCTGGGGTATCCCTCTATCATAGCTAGCGTCAAACAGCTATCTCACAAATCAGATTGGGCTATCTTGGTTCTTAGAGTAGATACTATTCACCGCCTAAGCTACCCTTGTAATCCTATTCGGGCTAGAGCCTCCTTGATGGTTTTGGTTCTCGTATTATTAAATGCTCAATCTATATCCAGAAATGGCTGCCAATGCTCATTTTCTTATAAGGGTTGATGTAGGCATGGGTAAATACCGGGATAAGCTCTCCGTGATGGTCATCAAGTGAATATCCAGAATTTTTTGACATGGAAGTGGTGAGGGTGATTGGCCAAAAGAGCGATAGAGCCATTTCTTATGTATTTTCCTTTTAATCCGTTCGCTTTCATTTGTTTTCTGGCTTCCCCATTCCACTGCTCAGACGTTGACGTTGTCAGGACTCATCCTTAGATTGTGAAGCTTTCCGTTTTATGCTGGATGTACCATGACAGCTGTGAACGTAGGCATCATATGTCTCAACAGTTATAAATTCTCGTACGCAATGCCTCACCACTTACTTGGTAGCTCGATTATCACAGGAGTCATTTTTCATACATCGCCAATGATAGCAACTTCTGAGCAGCTTAGCAGTGATTGAGCCTAAGCTGCAGGATCTTCATTTGCAGAAATTAGCTAATGCTATCCTGTAGGTCAAACGACCGTTTTTGCCTAATTTAAATCACAGTTTTGTTAAGCCTCTTCAGAGTAGGAAATTGACTGAGAGATCTTCCGTAAGTTTGCCCAAGAATCGTACGATTTGTTAATTATGGAACACAATTTTGGAAATTTTGACGCAAACCATATTTTTATTAACAATGTTATGGTCAAAGTTGCCTGTTTTGAGAACATTTACTGTAATCCAGGACATACCTTACGCTTCCTGGCTTCGCTGGTCCGCTGGTTTTCCCAATTTTGGCCCAACCTGCTTACGTGTTTGACCCGGATGGTCATTTTGATCATCTTCAATCACCATTACCACAACAATGGCACCACATTTCGAAATGAAAATGATATAAAAAATCACAAGAACCAAAGTCCATTCCTAGACGCATAGATTGATTCATATCCCTTCGTTTACTGTAATAGATATTTTGAATAGATTTACACCAGCCTGAAAATCGCCTGAACATTATGTCACTGTTGCCCTCCCACACGGGGTGCTTTGCAATTAATCTCAACAGAACAAAAATAAATACCCACACGCGATCGCAGCAGGACTCCAGCACTTCAGAAAACAAATATTCACCACAACGTAATGGCTGTCATTCGCAGGAAGGAACTTCCAGGCGTGCACAACCAGGTCTCTATGGCGTTTACAGAAGTATCCTCGTAAATACGCATATACTAATCATTGAAGGGTTCCATTAAATGTAAAGTCAAGTGACGGCTGTTTTTCTTCATTCCGGGTTGTATTTTTCCACTAAGTGATGGTATTTTTCCATTTTCCTGTGCAACAATTTCACGCTAGTCCGCTAATGATAGTTGCCGTTTGATTAACTTGTTGCCTTCCGGAAAACCGTAAACAGTGCATAATTAATGACCCAAAGGTAAAGCTAGGGAAGCGCTACAGGTGAAAGGTCAGACGACGAGGGGAGCCATGCTCTGCAGCCTGCAAATAGAAGGGTCACTCTCGTTGTTTATGCCGTGCGTCCTTAATAACATTAATTGTATATATTTGAAGGAAATTGTTAGTTAGTTGAACAGTTCCTTTCCAAAGGGTATCATCTTGAAGTGCATGATTATTTCATGCCTGCGTTGAAGGACCTGTGCATGAAGGCGAAACTCGCATTATCCTGGCATGAATACAGTAAGAAACACCTGAGCTTTGTGGATATTTCTTAGAAAATCAAATATTTATTCAAGATACATATGCACATATATAAGATATTCCTCTGATCGAGAACAGGTGAAGTTGTGCTCAGATGTCGTATCTCAAGTGGAATACATAAAATTTATGATAAGAGGAGCTGGTGCCTTTTCCATTAGATAATGCGTTTGACAGACATGCATACAGAACAAATTCATGGCTAGGAATACAAATCGCCTAATACAGTTCCTACGAAGAGGAAGTAGACGATTTAGGAAGTATGACGCGGAGGCTTTCGCCAATTTAAAGGGTTTGAAAGCAACGACTCGTTTGCTGCAGGAAGAGACGTTCTTCAGGAAATTCTAACTATGCACGCTGTGTTCTCAGAATTATATGAACTTAAAGAGAAACTAAAATCTGTAAAATTTCTAAATAGATTATCTTTTACTGAGGGAAGTATCTGAAACCGTCAAGGAGACTCCTAATGTATATTTCGTCACCTAGACCCTTTTTGAAGTTGTCATTCGACATTGATGAATGAGAGCTTTACAAGATTGTTTGATAGAAATGCAGTTTCTAGTACACATTTGGAATCGAAGTAATTAAAATTCACATCATAAGCAGCGAAATTAACCCCGAAATTTATGCGTGAAAGCAACCCTTACACTAATATCTGTAATGATTCACGAATTGGATGGAATGCTTGAGACGTAGCCGGAAGATTGGTTTGGCAAATGGTGATAACATTGTGTACTTCCAGCGTTGGAAACTGAGATTATCTCAATTGGAGTTATCGGGAAGAAAATCCGGAAAAAAGTAAGCGGGAATGGAATCGCCTGGCACGGGCATGTTGAAAGTTGGACGTCCCTCCATTATGTCAGAACTTTTCTTCCAATACTTTCAATCAAACGACAAAACTGCCAAATCTATAGGCAGCATGCCTGTGTATTTGCTCAGAAAAAAGTCAATGAAAAATAACTTGGTAGAGACATCGGGTGGAAAAAATACCGAGGTCTCCGAAAGAATCGCGAAAGAGAAGCTGAAAAGGCAGGACCGAGCAGGGAAATAGACCTACTGTCCAGTGTTACCCTTGGAACTGTCAAAGTGGACAGCAGTATTCAGGAAGGCGCCATGTCGGAGGAAGAGAGTAAGACTCCAAACGTGGAGAGGTGCTCCAAACACGATTGAAGCTAATGGCCGGCATTAAGATAGTCTAAATAAACATTCACCATGCAAGAACTGCATTTGCAGTGGTTCTGAGGACAACATTGGAATAGTTCTGGCTCAAGACGGGTCATACGTCGACATTCTCAGGAAAGTGAAGGCAGACCCGGAACTCACCAATTTGGGAGACAATGTCAGCCGCAATAGACGGTCCCAGAAGGGAGATCTTACGTTGGAGCTTAAGAAATCCAAGGATGTAACCGCGGACAAATTCTTAAACCAAATCGGGAAGACTTTAGGGCAGGAAGCCGACATAAGAGCTAGCAGGCCGGAGATCACTATAATTTGCAAAGATATAGATGAAATTACGACGAAGGAGGAGGTTCGCGAAGCGTTGGAGAAACAGTTCGATCTTGCCGCATTACAAGAGTCAGTGGTGAAAACGCTAAGGAAAGCCTATGGGGGAACACAAACCGCCATCATCAGCCTAACAGTGGAGAATGCACTCAAACTGTTAGCAGCAGGGAGAGTGAGAATAGGCTGGGTTATGTGTCGCCTTAGGGAACAGGTGGTGTTAAAACGGGGCTTTAGATGCATTGGCTTTGGTCACATTGCGAAGGCATGCACTAACCCAAATGACAGGTCAAAGCAAGGCAGGAGATACGGAGTGGAAGGCCATATCAGCAAGGACTGCGGAGCTGACCCAAATTGTCTACTGTGCAAAGGAAAGCAGGGTGTGGACCATTGGAACATTGCGGCAGCAGCAGGTGCCCGGAATACAGGAGAGCCCTTAGCACAAATCGCAGATGAGGTTGATACAAATCAACCTCAACCACTGCGAGGCGGCGCAGGATCTACTCGCGCAAACCATCCACGAGAAAAACATCGATGTGGCCATACTAAGTGAACCATACCGAAACCACGGTGGTAGCGTTTGGGTCAAAGACCAAACGGGCCAAGCAGCGCTATGGACTTGTGGAGAACAAGCTTTCCAGGAAATAATGGAGCACCCGGAGGAGGGCTTCATCAGAGCGAAGGTGAAGGGCATCCACATCTACAGCTGCTATGCTCCACCCAGCGCTACACTCGTCGAGTATGAGCGGATGCTTGCTGCTCTTGTTTTGGATGCAAGAGGACGTTGGCTGCATAGAGATCAAGGGCGGATCGAGCTCGAAAAAGAGTTTTCGCAGAATGTCGGGTGGTATGCTTGGCTGGACAGTGAAAGCTTTCGAGGGGGACACGTTTTCCGCGGTGCTCAATCCGACATATCCCTGAATGATACGGCTGGAGAGAAAGCCACCCAAATCAGTCGATGGGTGACGGAAGCATGTGATGCTACTATGCCCAGAAGGCGATTGCTCCCCAGTAGGCAACCCAACTACTGGTGGAACAACGAAATCTCAAGTTTGCGAGCCGCATTTTTTCGGGCAAGGAGGCTTTGCCAGAGGCTCAGGGGAAAACCCGGTGGCGACGGTCGAGAGAAGCAATTGCGTGGCCGCCTAAAGGAAGCCATTCGGAGGAGCAAAAAGAACTGCTTCAAACAGCTGTGCGACCATGCCGACATAAACCCTTGGGGCGAGGCTTACAGAGTGGTGATGAAAAGGCTCCGGAAATCACCCCAGGTGACCTGTCCGCGCCTCCTGAAACAGATTGTTACCACTCTGTTCCCTCACCACGAAAATATGGGAAGGCAAATTTTTGTCCAGCTAAATGACGGCATAATACCGCTTGTAACTGTGGAGGAGCTGCGGGAAATATGTCGTCGGTTTGGTGACAACAAGGCCCCAGGTTTGGATGGCATCCCCAACCGAGCTTTGAACCTGGCAGTGAAGACTAGGCCCGACCTTTTCGCCAAAACCTTCGAGGCGTGTCTAAAAGAAGGAATATTGCCTGCCCAGTGGAAAAAGCAAAAGTTGCTGTTGCTTCCGAAGCCTGGCAAGCCACCTAGAAACCCAGCGTCGTATCGTCCTATCTGCTTGTTGGATACAATGGGGAAGATGATGGAGAGGGTCATCTACAACAGACTCCTGCCCATCGTCGAAGCCAGCAATGGTTTGTCGGAACGCCAGTTTGGTTTCCGACGCGCCCACTCTACGGTGGACGCAATTGGCATGATGGTAAACGTGGCAAAAGGTGCACTGATGTCTGGCGGCTGCGGTGCCGTGGTGGCGTTGGATGTCAAAAACGCATTCAACTCGGCCAACTGGAATAGAATTAAAGGCGCGTTGGCTGACATAGGTGTCCCCGGATACTTAGCGAATTTGGTGGAAAACTACCTCTCAGAGAGGACTCTCTGGTACGTGACGGATGAGGGCCTCAAAGAGTACATTGTCACAGCCGGGGTACCACAGGGATCGGTACTTGGTCCCCAGTTGTGGAATGTCATGTATAATGGGGTGCTTGCTCTTCCCGTCCCAGAGGTGACTACGATTGTCGACTTTGCTGATGACCTAGCTGTGGTTGTTGCAGCAAAACACCCAGAAGATGTGGAGGTTTACGCAACGGAAACAGTGAGAGTGGTAAAGTCCTGGCTAGAAAAGGCCGGGCTGACCTTGGCGGACGCGAAAACGAAAGCGGTCTTAATAACGAAACGCAGGAAAAATAACACTGTAAAAGTGGAGGTCGGTCGACATACGGTCGTATCAAAGCCGGCTATCAAACACCTGGGAGTAATAATTGACACCAAATTGAGTTTTAGGGAACACCTAGAGTATGATAGCCAAAAGGCAGCCAGTGCCATCACGGCACTTGCAAAAATGTTGCCAAATATTGGTGGACCGAAACATTGCCAGAGGTTGGTGCTAGCCGGAGTGGTGCGCTCCATCCTGCTCTACTCGTCGTCTGTGTGGGCAGAGGCTCTTGCAAACTCTCAGAGACGGAAGCAGGTGAACTCGGTTTACCGGCGGATGGCTTTGAGGGTTTGCAGTGCCTTTAGAACCACATCAGATGAGGCAGTATTGGTGGTGGCAGGCATGATGCGGCAAGGTCAGAGTCGCTTGATCTCTGGCAACGCAGATGGGACGAGTCTACGAAAGGTTGGTGGACGCACAGGCTCATTCCCAACATTAGGTTGTGGCTTGAGCGAAAACATGGGGAGACCAACTACCACATTACCCAGTTCCTCACGGGACACGGTGGTTGCTACAGGCAGTATCTGCACCGCTTTGGGTTGGATGATTCTCCGAACTGTCCCAGATGCGATGGCATACCGGAACATCCAGAGCATGTGATGTTTCACTGCCCACGATTTGCGATGGAGAGAAGGAGCTTAAACCAGGTGCTGGGCAGGAGCGGGACCCCGGAGAGTTTGGTTACTGAGATGCTGGTGTCGGAGGAGAAGTGGCTTACGGTTGGCTCCGCAATTATCGAAATGCAGGAGGAGTTGCTGAAGGAACAAAGAAGGAAGAAAGCTGCAAATAGGAGAAGGATGAGTGCCTAAGAGCAAACCTACCCCGCGAAGTAATACCTCAATGGTGGTCCCGCGGGGCTCGGGCTGGAGAAACCGGGGGTGGTTTTTAGTGGGTGTAAATCCCACACGTGCCCGCTGTATTTCCGGCGTTCGGGCGGCGGAGCTGTGGCGGACGTGTCTTTCTAAGATTTTCCACCTCCATGTACGCACAAAAAGAAAAAAAAAGACCCATGGGTGTACCGATAGCAGTTTAGTGATCTGGTCCCAACTTTATTCAAGCCTCAACAATAACCATTGCAGGTCCGTCGGAGCAATCATGTAAAAACTAACATCCCCCCCTTCCCATACACTCTTCCGTCGGAAAAGAATAGGTCACTTATTACTCATGATTTGGAGGGGGTTTGGTCTACCTACCCCTTACAGAAAATAACCGAGGATATGAAGTCCAGAGGTATCTCCAGGCCCGCAGAATAAACCTGGGGATAGTCATATTTGACGTTTCCTTCGAAGTAGACGATCTCATCCCAGTGGATGCGAACTGCCAACGAGCCGATCATGCGACACTGAACTGCCCCCTCCAATACTACTGCCCCAACTACCGCAGCTGTCTAACTTTGCCAAAGGGATGGCAAGGATGAACGTCCAAAAACGTGTCTTTCCTTGCTGTGCCAAATTCAATCCCACCTTTTAAAACGCGCGTGATTTCAACCCCTTTTTTTACTTCGGCTTTTTAATCTATCGCCTATACAAATTGCGGTCTATTCCCCGCAGACCGACATTCCCCTAATCAAATCCTCTCATACCTCACTTAAAGCACCGCAATACTAGCCGCCGACAAATTCTTTGCAGCACAACTTTTCTTCCCGCCCATGCTCATCTCAAGAGGTAACCATCGCTTCAATTGAAACCACTTTCGACTTCATATGCGTAGTTTCCCTCTCTTCTCCCAATCGATTGTTTGATCTGAATGACCTACCCACTATCAAATATTTTTGTGGAGAACAACCCCAGAAAACCGGTAAATCGTGGTCTCTGATTTTAGTGACTTAAATGACAGACGCACCTACTGGTTGGAGTCCTATACAAATAATAAGGATCGTAAACTGCACCGCTGGTTGACCACCTACCCCGCTGCTTTTAATGTCTCTCATTTTAGATCTTTAGACTCATGCATCAACAACTTCTTGACAAGCATTAATATCAGCAGAGACCCAATCGAGAAACCGCCCCTTTCCTTGAAACAGTACCTGTCATTATGACCACGATGTTATCATTCCTGGGGATCCAGCTACATCATCGGACCATTTGCCCACCGCCTAACAGCTTCGGAATTCAGGAACATTCGTCCACAAAACATATCCCCTCCCGAAAAAGCAAATATCCACGCTAACCATTTCGCAAAAACCCACTTCGGTACTCCCCATATGCTTGCCCAACGCCTTTTAGTTGACGTCAATGCATTCGATCCTCACAGTTCTATACCCAATTATTCAGCCAGACTGGACTTTTTTAATATCCTCTCCTCCCTAATAAAAAAAAGTGACGAAACAACAAGGAAGAAGGAAGAGCTAAATGCGTTTGAACGCAGCACAAAAATACTTCTTTCAGCGCAACGATCAGCGAAAGAGGCAGCGAGGACTGAAATACCTGAAGTGACACCGGGGCGCCCAAGTAAAGAGGAAGCCTTATCAAATGGCGCGATTGATTGGACGGAGATGGAAACTTCAATACCTTGTAGTGCTCCTGTTCCTGGAGAAAGCGCAGTCCGAATCGCTAGTCCTGAGCAGATGGATTCGGACACAAACTGAGAACAAGTGTAGTCGACCGTCCTAGCTAGATACGAAGAGGAAAGGCTCATTAGGAAACGCGTGGCAGTGGTGAACCGTATGCGGTCGGAAACGTTCCTCCAGAGGAGTTCAGCAAAGGCATCAAAAACGAGCTAATGGAACTAGAGGAACTACTGGACCGGACCTTCCTCCTCTTACGCGATTATGGAGAGTCTTAAGAAGTAATGTGGTGCGGAAGAGTAGACTCCTCACGATCCGGGTGGATGACCGATCCCTGGAGGCAATCGAAAGTCGAAGTTGTCATATCAACTATAGATTTCGCAACACACCTGCGCACGTGAACAGTGAAAAGCCGTGAAAGTGCACTTCGGAGGAGACATCGGGTGGAAAATGCACCAAATGTCCTCGAAAGAACCTGGGAGGACATAGAGTCTGATAAGACTAGATTATACAGGTAAGTAAACCTTCTGCCAAGTGAACAGGAGAAGCTGGATGATCTGGACGTAGATCCTCTAGGGCTTAGGGTGGACAGAGACTTTCAGTAAAGCGCCATGTCGTAGTAAAAGAATGTTCGGAACAATAACGGACCCAATGGCTAGCACTAAAATAGTCTAGGTAAACCTTCTTTTGCAAAGGCTGCATCCGCAGTAATTCTAAGGACAATGTTGGACTAGGGCCGGTCTAAGAACCTTGGGTGTACTAATGATGGATTCATGGCATGCAGGGAGAAAATATCCCGGTATTTAGGACTCCTCTTCCGAAAAAGCATGAGGTTGCATCATGTGCATGTTCTTAGATTCAATTAATTTAAAATATATACATATTTCTGAGTTTCTGATTGGAATCTTCAAGTTTCACTGGGAGCTGCGGGGGAGACATCGGGAGATAGTCGTGGCATTGAGCTACTTCCCAGGAGATGGCATCCGGATCCAACCGGAATTAGTCGCTAAACTGGTGAAGTTTTGTAAGAAGAAAGCACTACCCATCTCCTCGGCTACGATGCCAACGGTCATGACAAAGTCTGGAGAAGCAGCGACACTTATTAAAAGGGTGATCAGCTTCTTGTCAATAAGTTAGAGGTATACAACCTAGGAAACTCTCCAACATTCGTAATCTGCACTAGATACCAGACATTACTCTAGGGAATATTTTCGTGAACGGACTGGTCCGGAATTGGAAAATGTCAGGTGAGCTATCTACAAAAAAATTGGACTAGATTAGAAAAAGAAAAGGAATTCTAAAACAGATCAGGTTGGGACTCCCATGCAAGGCACCTGAGCAGTAACACGGCTCATCTGCAAAGGGGCGATGATATCAAAAGTGAATTGGAACCGAAAACAGTGATGGAAGGCTCCAACAAAGCCGTCATGTAACGTATATAAAGTCAGCTGTCCAGCTAAGACACTTAAGCCATTAACGGTTGGTCGAACAGGAACCTAACCAAAATGAGATAAGAAGTCCGAAAATTCTTCAACTGTCCACAGGGTGGGATACTATCAGCGCTTATATAAAATATTGATTACTTGGAACACTGACGAATCCCTTTAAAAAGAGTCATTGGTCATTGGTCCAAGGAAAATGTAGCTTTCATAATCAGGATTTGTTATAAGCGGGCGAAATCCTCCTTGATTTGATACAGCTGGTGACCCTTCGCCAGCTGAAATCTGTGTAGCTAAGAAGTGTGAGTAAATCTCGCCCTTGACAGTCGCCAACAAGATACAAACCATATCCACTGAAGGACTGCCAAGAGCAGAGCCCCGCCTAGCCAATCTGTCAGCCTTCTCCTTTCCCTCTACGTTCCTATGACCGGGAACCTAGAGGAAGGTGACCTTGAGCGTGCCATCTAGACTATTCAGCACGTTTCTGGACTACCCCACCAGCTTGGAGGATGTCGTCGCTGAGTACAAGGCCTTAATGGCCGCTTGGTTGTCGGCTATGTTATGCTTGGGACACGGGTCTTGTCCCAGCCATCGACAGGCTTCCAGTATTGCCAGTACTTCCACTTTTAATACACTGGCGAAACTTGGGAGACCATACCGCTGGTCTTGAATACACTCTACTATCGATTACGGATATTGCGAGAGTATCTGAGGAACCGCTCGCTGCTCTATGAAACGCTAGAGAGTTAGAGGAGGATGGAGGTCGCGTCGGGGGTAGCGCAGTGATCCATTCCAGGATCGGACCTCTGGACGGTTACCTATGATAGTCTACTTAAACTCGACATGCCAGAATAGTCGCGCCTGTCGGTTATGCTGATAAGGTCGCTATGCTTGTTGCTGGACGCACTGACGAACAGGCGCAAAGCGGATGGATGACTACTCATGGTTTCAACCTTGCTCTGGAAAAAACCGAGGTAGTCATCCTGAATTAAGAGAAAATTCACTACGTCCCATAAACTTGGGCGAGTCGGTAGTCGATTCAAAACCAGCGGTAAAGTACCTTGGACTGACTCTTGACTCAAAGATGAGCTTTTTTGTGCAAATCAAAGACGCAGCAAACAAAGTTGCAGATGCAGTTTCGGCGTTATGTTGGTTAATGGTTAATGGTTCCTACGTTTAGCAGGCGACGTCGCATGATGAGCTCAGCGCAGTGTGTCCTGCTCTACAGTGCAGTGCTGGCGCTCTTGGTAACGAAATATATCGTAAGCGTCTCACGCAAGTACAAAGACGGGGAACTTCGCGGATGGCGTCCATGCACCGTACAGTCTCTGAACCAGCCGTAATGGTGATCGCGGGAGTAATCCCCGTTGCTCTTCTTTCCAAGGAGGGTAAAGCCATACACAAGTGCAAGGGAGAGCTAAGGGAGGCGGTTGCTCATGAAGGATGGCAACGTACCATAGATGAGTGGAAACTTTCTTGGCAAACTAAGTCAAGAGGCAGATGGATTGCTGAATTGGAAGCATGGTGAGTCTGACTACTTCCTTACCTAGCTCTTAAGTTTGCATGGAGGCAGGATCTCCTTGATTTCAGCTGGGGGCGGAGCGATGTGACGGCAGATCGGAGGCGCGAACCTGAATGCCGCCGCCAATTGTGGGTGCTCCGAACAATAACAGACCCAATGGCCAATGGGAATTCGCTTCCGACGCAGCATTGAACGGTACTGAAAATAACTGACAGCTTGACAGGAGACCGAAGCGGGAGATGTCAAAATGACAAAAAACACTGGAAGAGACCGTTGGTGCGAAGGGAGAGTTCATCGTGAGAAATGGACGTTAAAAAGTAAATAAAGTCGAAAAAAATAATTTTTTTTTATTTTATATGGGGGGAAAACCTATCCCCAAAGTTGGCGACCCCAGCAGAAGAAGACCCCGTGAGACAATTTGTATTAGTGATTCTAACGCAATCCCGCCTGTTGACCTTATATTTGTGATCTACGCGGAATTTCGCCAAAAAGCCGTTAATAAAGTGCAACCGGAAAGCAAGAGGAGCAAGTGAATTGGTTGAAAAAACCCTAAAGTAGCGCATCCTACAGCGGACAGAGGCAATTTGTAGAAATAGCATTGAGCCAGCCACGTTGCTCATTCTAATCTCGAGAATCAATTGCACTTTGCTGATTGCAATCACCAAGGACCAACTGCACCAGATTTCGAAGTGATATATAGAACTATACGACAGGCTTGGAATTCGCCATATTCTAAATCAATTCTACAAAGAAACAAACCAACAATCAAACAACAAATCAAGAGTACGCAAGGACATTCAGTAGGAGCAGCGCAACTACAGCGCCTACGATCGTGAACTAGTCGCCGCGTACCACACCATAAAATGCTCTCGTTTCTCCCTTAAAGGCAGACCGTTCACCGTGTTCAAGGACCGCAAGTTCATCACGTTCGCGGCTTAGACAAGCCCGACAAAGCGTCCCCATGCCAACTTCGGCACTTGAGTTATATCATCCAGTTTACTTCTAATATCCAACACGTGTCTGGAAAAGACAATGCTGTTGCAGACACTTTGTCTCGAATCTCGGAGGTCACAGTCTCAGCCGCAGTCGATTATACAGCAATCGCCGAGATACAAAAATACAAAGCAGAGCTTCAGAGCCTGAAGGCAAACTCCAAATGCAAATTCAAGGAGCTTCCTATTTTCAGCTCATACTCTTACTTACTCTTCGAGACCTCAGCTAAGGGACCCAAGCCATTCATATAGGTCGATTTTTGCAGGGAAGTATTTAAAGCAACACACGATCTTACGCATCCAGGCATCGCGACGATCAATTGATTAGTCACTAATAAATATTTTTGGCCCTCCATGAACAAGGACTTAAACTCTTGGGCCAGACAGTGCATCGCGTGCTAGAAGTGCAAGCCCAACAAGTACGTGCGAAAGGAAGTAGGTGTTTTCTCTAGATCAACCAAGCATTTCCGCACCATCCATCTCGACATCATCTGCCCTTTGCGAGACTCGCAGGTTTACGCGGTTCTTGAAGCAATACCTCTGTTTGACATTACGGCACAATCATGTGCCGAGGCCCTCTGTCGAGAGTGGATGCCGTTATCACCACAAACCAGGAAATGCAATTCGAATCTACTCTTTTTGTAAAGTTAGGAAAGCTTGAAACGACATAGGATTACTACGTACCATCCACAGTCCAATAGTATACTGTAACGTTGGCGCCGGACGCTGAAGGCGCCTTAATAGCTCGAGTCGATCCGTCATGGTGGCGGTCCTTGTCTTTCATACTCCTCGGCCTCAGTACAGCCCAACGAGAGGAGTTCATGGCCAGCCTCGCGGAGATGGTGTATGGGGAGGGTTTGCGCTTCCCCGCCCTGTACTGCATATCAGAGCAGGATTAGGCGGCTCAGGAACGCTGCGTCTACTCAGGGACGCGGTTTTGAAGCTGCAACCGACTCCAGCATCCCGACACGCAATAGCGGAGGTCAACAGCCCAGGTACCTCGAGACGTGTATACAGGTCCTCGTTAGGGTAAGCACCCCTCAGAAGCCGCTGCAACCGCATACAAGGACGCCTTTAGAGTTCTGGAACGAGGCGAGCACTCGTTCAAGCTAGACGTCCGGGACGGGCCCAAGTGGGCCTCATTGTCGAGACTGAAGAATTTCGACGAGTCAGTAGCTGCTTGAAAAAAACGCCCGCGAAGCGTCAGATTCACCCGGTGACCTCATTGGCGGAATCGTGCAGCCGGTTTGCTTCGCTGAACCCGCGTGGTTTCAGCTGGGGGCGGAGTGCTGTGGCGGCACGTTGGAGGTGCGCACCTGGACGCCACCGCGAACTCGCCTCTGCCGCTGCATTGGCGGAGACAGCTGATGGCCTGACAGGAGACCGAGGTGATAGATGTCAAGATGACAAGAAACTCTAGAAGAGGCCGTCGACGCGGAGGGAGTGTGAAATGGAGAAGTGTAACGTTAAAAAGTAAATAAAGTCGAAAAAAATAAAAAAAACTGTTTTATTTTGTTTTACATTGGGCGAAAACCTATCCCCAAAGAGTTGCGGACGACGCTCAGCACACCTTTTTCTTGTGGAAGGTGGGATGGGATTCGTCAGCAGCTTTAAAGCATTTAAAGATAACGGATATCTCTCAAGGCAACATTATCGAGAAGATGCTGAGGAACACTGACAGGTGGAGCTTTGTTGCCCATTATGTTCGGAGTTCTTCTCGTTGCAAAGAAGATAGAATTCGACCGGTGAAAGAGCCGGATGACGAGGAGTTCCTCGAACTGGCAATTTTCTCCCTCCTCTCCCCTCCTGTTAGTAAAAGGAACTCCTTGATTTGAGGCTTCCGCAAGGCGGGAGAGTTCCGGGACTAATTCGAAGTAATGTGACAAACGGTTCCAGGGGAGCTGTCTGACAATGAAGAGGTGTTTAGTTGGTATTCCGACGACGTACCGTTGCGGGGGTCCAACACTCTGTGCGCAAATGCATTCACCTACCCCGCCCCAAATTACTCGCTAAACCCAACTTGACGGCAAAGGATTCCAAGCAGGAAACCAGTGGTTCGTTTGCCGCCTCGCTCTGGTAGGTTCCTGCGGTTGATTTCAGCACAGCGGTGCTACGCCTGGTGCCTATTGTACTGCTCTCGAGGGCCCCTGTGTCTTGGCTGGATGCCAGCAGCTCGTCCTCCCATCATGCATCCCCTTAATTGAGTCTATGTCTGGGTCCCAGAAGAAGTCCGTGAAGAATGTCCACCCTGGGTAGTCCGGCCACCAGGTGAGGTTTTATTTGAAACTAAAGGTGTCCAAGCTATTCAGAGTTCGCATACTAAATACCAAGCCCTCCATTGGTGTGTACTATTCCATTTTAGATTGGGGTCCTATTAGATCCTTCTCCAGCTCAGCGAAGACAATCCCCAGGCTGTTGTTTCGGCTCATCCCTCAGCCAGATCCACTTGCCTCTAATGCATGACCACCACGCAAACAGATACTTATCAGTAGGATGAGCCTATTCCCAGTTCGGCTTCACACGCTCTTGCCCCGTCTGAAGCCTGATTTTCCTGAATTTTGATTTATTCATAACTAACAATGAATGTTATAAGGGGGAAAGTAAAGCGCGTTATGTATGTATTACTATGATTGGACTGTTTTCAACTCTCTCTCAAAATAAGCAAGCAGGGAGTAATAATCAGTGATTTTTGAGTCCTTTCAAGCATATAAATGAATACCAAGTCTACTAGCTTAAAAAACTGCTACACAAATCCTCATTGGGCGGATTTAAGGGGAGGCTATCACCAAGATCAAATAGCAAGGACAACAAGCCAAAAAAAAAATCGATGTCAACAAAACTCATACAAGGAATTAACAAGACGTACACGTTGTAGGTTCGCTTTTTCTTATATTAACTGTAGCTACCCACAGGAAGCAGGAAGTCAATAGGCTACGTACTTCAGCTTGATTTATATCTCGTTACGTAACATTATGTAATGCTTTTGGAAACACAAGCTTTTCCACGAAAAGGAGGAGTTTGTCTGAGAAATTTATGACCCATGATAACATCTGAACATTTTCTTTTTCAGATTAGAGCCTGTAAGAGTCCTAATGAATTTTTATAAGGAAGCTGTAGATAGGCATGGTTGGGTATACGGAAATTACGTTGAACTTTAGGATCGCTAATGGGGAAAGCATTAGTTTCAATTAATTGCACGTGTTTCTTTTGCGTACTTACAAATTTAGATACATCGAAGTAGCTCCACTCGAATAAGAGGATTACTTCCTTGTTCGGATGGAAAATGCAAGTGGTGCTGTTCTGCAATGAAAAACTACCTGCAAAATTGAGGTTTCCGCTGAACTTTTGTGTTTTCGTATTGGTAAGTGGAAGGTTAATCTATGAACTTCAAATCAAAGGACGTCAGCATACTGGGGAGTTGATGGAGGCTTCACCATCAGGACTCCATAGAAGGCTATGCTATTTCAGTGTTATTTCCAGAAAACCATTAAATCCCGCCAGGACGAATAGTCTACGCAGTGAAACAAGAGCGCACTCAGTCAGAGAAGCCGGGGTCCTGAAACGATAAAGGAAATCCTAACGCGGAAATTGCCACCGCACAGATTCCAATATGCTAAAAATATTTCTCAGATTGAAGAAATCGAATCGGAAGTCTTGATATATTATCATTCTCCTCTATATAGCCATGAACTTTCTTCCACGCGCCATTCTTCCTCCGTTCACCAGCTCACTTGTATTCGATTCACTCCGCAAAGTCCTTGAACATCAAGGACACTCTGTTTTATGTTTCACCCAGGAGGCAGTGAGTTCTTTCTCTCGTGTCATCATTCCGATTCCACGAAACTCCGATTCACTCATCAGTCCAAGTCGTGACTCATATGCGTGAAAGTCCACTATCTCAAGGTCTTCAACTGCAACAAACCCCACCGCCCGTAGTGTTACCAGCACAACATTTTCATTCAGGACGAACATATTCCACCTGTTGCGTGCATTTCGTTGTTTTCGTCCGAGGTGGAGCTGAGAAACTGTAACAGCACATACGCCCGTGGGGTGGGGGGAAAGTTGAACTTATGCTTTGGGTTTTCGGGAAGTATAAGATACAACGAAATGATGCAGACTTGAAGGATGGAAAATTGAATGTTCATAACCGACCCTCGAGCTGCCGCGAAGATATGGAAGCAGCCTTCTTGGTGGTTAGCATAGCTCGGAAATTCGAGAACGGAAAATCGTGACTAATAATCAGCAAAAAGCAATTCCTTGTAAAAGATTTTCCGTTCACCATGAAAACGTCGGATGGCTGGGAATATTCAACTGGATGTACTCCGAAGGGACGTGCTCAGGGGAAGCAGTTCATAAATATTGCGAATGTGTAAGATGATGACGTCAGTTTTCTAAGATTTGGAGGTCAACATGGAAGGTACATTTGGTGCTAGAAAATATGTTCCACTTGGAAAATGCAATACAATTCAGAAGGACGGTATAGGGTAGACGGGGTGGAATGAATTGTGGGTCCAAATATTGTGCTATTCGATGTAAAAAGAGATATTGTTCGTAGCGCTTACCAAATACAATTAACTGGCAGAAACTGGACTGTTTAAAGAGAAGAGAAGGAAATTGCCCCCTAATTCCTTTCCCCTTAATGCTTCAATGCAATATTGTATGTCAAACAGGAAGCTTAATGCAACCGGCGCCCAACGTGGGCATCACGCCCCTTATGGGGCAGGTGCTTCATTGCTTCCTACTTTTTAGAGTAAAATTTCCCTTCCATAGCTTACCACAAATGGTTGACATTTTTGTGTTGCTTTTGAGACCATTTCTCAAGTGAACATATTCTAAAGGGATGGGTATCAGTGGCCACTTCGGGAAGCCCCCACTGAAGTCACAAACTCATTAAACCATGAGCGCTGTGGGAAGAGTCCAGCCGGCTCGGATTTTCAGAGCCAGTACGGAGGATAGCAGCCTCTCCCACCCTGCAATTAGAGATCTCTTTGAGGTCTGTAAACGATTACTTACCTAGTATCCGTAGACAGGCTGAAGTTGACAGAAGTGCCTGCTTCTCCTTCCTCTCACCAGCTCCGGCAATATGGTTTGGATGAGACTCCCCTTTAGACCACTGCTCCGTGCAGACCATCGTAATATTGTAGACATGTGTCAGTTGCAAAAGCTCTTGTGATCGGGTCTTATTATAGGCAAGCCTAATCCTCCTTGACTTAGCGTAGCCGATGAACTTTCGCCATGTGAAGTCAGCGACTGTGAAGCAGTACGAGTGTGTACCTTTAAATGTGGCTAGCGCGGCATAGTCCACCAGTTCGTTCATTCTCTTCTATGTTCCTATGACCAGGAACTTAGAGGAGGGAGATTTTCAGTTTCCGGCCCAAACTGTTCAACGCATCCCTGGACTACCCCACCAGCCTGGAGGATGTCGCTACTGCACAAGATCTAATGAGTATAAGGCCATCAAGGCCTGTTTGTCAGCCAGATGTTATGCTTGATGCTTGATTCCCAAGTTACTGATAGGTTTCAAGTACTTTCGCTTGAAAGACACCGAAAAATCCCAGCAGACTACACTAACTTCACCGACCACCTTTGATCCGTTGGTGAAGGAAACTGTACCCATAGCCTTGCAACAAGTTACCAGTTCTCCACTCTGTCCTGGTTGGAATGCTCACAGCGAAATTCTTCATGAAGTTCGCCTTGCGTCTGGTGAGGGCATTTCGTTGAGAATTATGTAATTCATCTAAGATGTTGCCATGACCGTAGCGCTTCGCTGTCCAACATTTGTTCTCTCGTAGTTTGGCAACCCAGCTCGCTGCAGCGTACTTATTGTGGTGGTATATTGAGGGCATCTGCGGAGCAGGACTGCAGAGCCCCAATAGCAATGGCACCCCAAAGTTGAAAGGCCCCCGATCCATCACGCCGTTCTCATTAATTACCGATTGCATGGAAATCGAATACTATTGGGACTGCATACTCTCCAAGGAAAGTTCTGACTATCATTCCTCCTCGCTGATGGGACTCGCTGCTCTAAGGGCTCACCAGAAGATTTCGTCTAGGAGCATTATATTTCTTTAAGAAAGAACGGGCTCCTATATTCCTTAACCTTAATCAATGCTATGACTGACGGGATCTCCAGGATCGCTTCCTGACGGCCGACTATCTCTGCAGGCAGTCCCGGAGACCTGTCCCGACTTATCCAATAATGGAATGGTTGCCCTTTCCTGAAATGTGACCCTAGTACTTCCTTCTAATCATTACACCTCCCGGAAGCTGACCTCAATGATGACGCAGTAATTTGCTAGAGATTGTGTCAGCCCAGAATATCCCGATAGCATGGCCAAGACAAGCGTTATTGTTTTCGACTAACAGTGATAGCCACGTGTCCATATAGGAGCACAGAAAGACTATGGACGCAAAATAATCTCAATTTGATATCGACGAGTTAGCTTTGTTACAGAGACTAGCAATATTTACTTACGAGCAATAATTCGCGGAAGGAAAGTGAGAAACTAAACCAAATGATCGGCGCTTTTAATGCTTTACCCACTGATGCAGGTAAGAAATGTATGATAACCTGTCACACTGAGAACCTTTATTTATTCAGGTTTATCGGGAGTTCAAAACGGTGAGAGAACAACCAGACGTCATAAGCAAAGTGGAGGTGTTTGAGGAAGGATTTCATAGTCCATTGAAGCTTCTTTAAAGCCGTCTGTGGCAGCATAGCGAGGGTAAAACTGTACGGCCATGAGAGAATTCGGAGAATCTGGACCCTGACCAATGTGCGAGGCCAGATAAAAGCAGCAGGATCACTCTTGTGGCCTTTCAACGTCAACAACGGGCTAAGACAATGGGATACCCAATCATCCGCCCTCTTCAACCTGGCCCTAGAGAGAGTGATTCGCGGTGCAGATGTAAATGCGAGAAGCACCATCTTCCTCAAGTCCACCCGACTACTAGCCTACGCTAACGACATTGACGTTATGGGAAGAACAAACCGAGATATACACTCTACCTTCATCCAGATCGAGCAGGCGATTGGCGCGAGATCTCGGGCTGCTGATTAATCAAGTCAAGACGAAGTACATGGTGGCAACGTCAGCACCGAAAACCAACCAATCAACAACATCAAACCGCACTGGTCAAATGAGAAGAATAAAGATAGGAGACTACAACTTTGAGACAGTCCTGCTCAAAAGGGTATCCCGGTGAGCACAAGTTTCGCAGTCCATCCCTTGCACATCTGCCTGACGATAATGTCTTCGATCCTTTCATGCATTTCTGGCAGTATGACCAGTCGAATGCCCTTGACCCCACTAGCATAGCTAATGCCAGGCTTACTGATTCCTGCCTTCAGCCTTGACCTATCCGGGTTTTCTCCGGTCTTGGGTTCAGGTTTGGATTTTTTGGGAACATTGCTTTTCCTTGACTCCAATAAAGGCCTACCTTCAGATCACGCAAATACCACTTAGCACCTGCGCCATTGAGACCTGTCTCCTTCCTGACGTCTGATATATTGATCTCCGACGTGCTTTCGCTTATCCCTGCTTTTCGAGCATATGTGTTTGTTGGTTGTTTTCGTCGCAGTATACCAATGCTGACCTTGGATTTGCTGCGTGACGTCCCAACTTCTTCCTTCTTGGTTACAATCACCTGCCTCTTAGGATTTCGGAGATGTGCATCTGACTGATTAACATGATAATTTGTCAAGATCTTTCATTCCTCTATTATGCAGCATATTTATTTGGAAAGGTGCTCCAAAGAGATAAATTTTATCACCATTTCGGAAACCCCCAGACTTCCTGTTCATTAAAATCAGACCATGTTGGCCAATTTGTGAAGCTACGGTAGTAGGTATCAGTGGCAGCTCCGAGCCAATTATCACTGATGTGCGCCATTATGATGCCTCAAACTCCTAAGACCGTGACTGCTGTTATGAAAGCAGGGAGGCAGAGTCAAGCCAGTTCAGAAGTTCAGGTCGCGGCCGCTAAGTAGTGTAAGTAGATTCCACCCTCGGCAGTTGCCAACGGAACACCGACTGTATCCATCGAAGGACTACCAAGAGCAAAACCCTGCCTAGCCACTCCGTTAGCCTGCTTATTCCCCTCAACCTTCCTATGACTGGGAACCCAGAGGAGGGTGAACTTGAGCATGCGGCCCAAACTGTTCAGCACGTTTCTTCACCAGCCTGGAGGATTCCATTACTGAGTAGAAGGCCTTAATGGCCGCTTGGCTGTCAGCCGAATTGGCTATGTCCTTCTTCTCGGATTATGTCCCAGCCATGAATAGGCTTCCAGTAACGCCAGTACTTCCATTTTTAATACACTGGCGAAACCTGGGAAACCATGCCACTCGGATACACTGTGTGTATTTGAGAAAACCCGTGCACTGACTCCACAGACCATTTTTGATCCGTCCACTCTGCCTTGGTCGGAAAATTCACAGAAAATTTCCTCATGAAGTTCAGTTTGCATATGGCATAATCCTTGGGGAATAGATTTCCCGAGGTGCTTCGTCTGGGATGTTACTTTGGCCGTAGGGCTGTCACGCATCTGGGCTCACATAGTATGACGGCACTGCACGCTACAATGTATTTAATGTTGAGGTCTAAGGGAAGGAGATGCTGGAGGATATTGAGGACATCTACCGGACAGGTCTGCAGGACCCGGCAGCATCCGCACACGTGGTTCTTTGAATCCTATTGTGCTTCGTTCTATTGTACTTTTTTATCAAAGTTTTCAGCCCCACAATAGAGCCGTACGTACGTTAGCTGTGTATATCCAGAGAACCATCCTCGGTCGGAGACTCCATTTCTCTTGCAGGCATAGAAGGCTATACAGGCTTTTCTAACCCGCAGTTTTATGTTCAATCCCCAATTTAGCTTTGAATCCAGGGTTACACCCAGATACGTTACATTAGAAGCAAGAACCAATTTTTGTTTTTTCACCCACGGTAGGTGGAATTCAGATACCCTTGGCTTGGTAGTGAATAGCATTAGTTTCGTTTGGGTTGGGTTTGTGACTAGTCCGCACCTTGTGGCCCGCAGGTACATTATCACTCATTAAATAGAGCACTGTACATATGAAGCTACCT
The DNA here is from genome assembly GCF_905115235.1 of Hermetia illucens. NCBI lineage: Eukaryota > Metazoa > Arthropoda > Insecta > Diptera > Stratiomyidae > Hermetia > Hermetia illucens. The sequence goes on along the minus strand of NC_051852.1, from coordinate 162,722,901 downwards.
GGGCGCATACCTCAGTTCACTGCTCTGATCAAGCTCCCAGACTCAATTATCCGGGTTCTCGGCATGGAGATAATGCAATGCACAAGATACTCCTCCAATCCAATACTGGTCGAGGCTACTTTGATGGTGTGGGTACTAATATGGTAAATGGTCTTTCTATATTCAAAAAGGACGGAGGTAGGGTACACTCCTTGTACTATAGTGACCTCTCAACCGCCTTTGAGGTAGGTATGTTGGGACGTTTGGAGCGTTTTCTCCATAATCGCCCTTAAGTGGATGTCCAAGGTGCTATCTTGGGTCTTCAACACGAAAGGGGTTAGGCTGATTGGTCGAAGGTCCTTTGCAGATTCATGGCCGCGCCTGCCCGCTTTCAATATGAAAAACTCTTGCACGTATCTCCAAAACTATGGTACATATCCTAAAGAGATACAGCTGCGGTAAATCTGTAGCGTGATGATCTTTTCCTGGGTAATTACCGATTTGTCTCCCACGGCTGGGGTGGCTCCAAACCCTCCAAGCAATGCTCTGACGCTCAGTCCTCCTTGCTGACAGAAAAGTGCGTCAGAGCCAGCAGCTCCAGGGTTTCGCCAGAAGATTCCGTTCAGGATCCTTCCGATTTCTTAAGAAAGGATGGACTCATGTATTCCTTGGACAGAATCTTACTGAGCCTTGCGGATTTACTGGTGCTTTCAATATTCTGATAATAGTCCGACGACTTGTACGACAGTCCTTGTATGGCTGCCAATATTTATGCTTGTAGCAGATGTTGAAGATTTCCCTAGTCAGCTTCCTGAGGCTGGAAAGATCTTCATTCCACAACGATGGCAGTGTCTTCTTGCTGTATTTAGCAGGGGATGAAATTTTAAAGGCCGTATCGAATGCCTTTTTGTATGAGTCTGTAAACTCTCCTTTAAGTCCTGCTATTCACCTTACTGTTACTCCGGATCTACTGCTTCTGCTCGTACGGAAATCTTGGTTATCCGAAATCATCCAAGACCTTTCTCAGAGATTGGAAGAAGGGGATGATCATCAAGATCCCAAAGACGGGGATCCGCTTTGTGTCTGACAATTGGAGGGGTGTCTGCGTGTTGCTTGTCTTTGAAATGATAATTACTAAAATAATCTTCGAACTCATCAAAGAACATCTCGAAAGCTTGATCGATAGAAATGATGCTGGTTACCGGTCTGGATCCTTCTATAGTGACCATGTCAACATCTTACGGATCATTTTGGAACAGTGCACAGAATTTTTTTTCATTGATTTCGAGAAAGCTTTCCATAACGTGAACAATGTGTGTACTTAGAGTGCTCTACGCAGAGGGCATATCGGAGAAACTAATAGGCATTGTCGGAGTGACATATGATGGCGCAAAATATCACATGTTACAACAAGGTAACATCTCGGAGGATTTTGTGGTCCACAGTGGAGTCCACCAGGGTTGCATCCTATCACCGATATTATTTTTTTGTTATCCTTGACGCTTTTCAGGCTTTCTTGTCCGAAGGACGTGAAGGAATTCAATGCACGCTGACATTTTTCCTAAAATATCTCTAATACGCTGATGACATCTCTTTGTTTTCTCACCGGGTCATTGACCTTAACCAAATGGATTTAAAAAGTGAGCCAAGTGAAGATAAATACTGACAATAACAAGGTTTCGTCAATACCTGCCTGCAATGTACTGTCGGAATGTGGTGGCCTGACACTATCTCAAACGAACAACTTGATTGGCGCACAGGACTGGCACCCGTACGTACCGTGATTGGTAGGCGGAAATGGCAGTGTATAGGTCACATATTAAGTAAGGGCGACAATCGCTTTGCTGGCTGCGCCATGCAGTGGAATTGGTGCAGAGCAGTAGAGTAGGAGTACGAGCGTCTCCAAAAGTCATGGGGGTCGCTTAGGGGCATTTCAAGTAATTGCAGACGACAGCGCGCAGGTGTAGCTGACGCCATATTATTATCTTAAGATATTGGATCGGGAAAACTTCCGTTAACCAAATGGGTTGCCAACCGATGGGAAGTGCTGGAGAATATATGTAGATAAGTCGCGGCAAGTTGATGCTTAGAGGTTAACACAAAAATGAAATGGGCCTCGAAATTAGAGATTGGTAGACAGACTCGTCACTACAAAAGGAACGTGAGGCGAACTCTCAGATTGGATTGACTAAATCGAACCCGGAATATTCTATTCGAATCTGGAACACCCAATCCCTGTACGGACCAAAAAACAAGAACAAATTCTGCTCCAGCGGTTAAACCTATTAACTAAGAATGAAACTGTAAGGAGGGTAAGCCAAGGATGATTTAAGCGTAGATTTCTAACTATTGATAAGAGAAAGTGCCACCTTCCTTTTTTAAGGTAGTAGCCTGGTAACTTATGCCTATTTTCATGACTTTTTTGGAGGGTGGTTTTTTATAGGAAAATGAAAATGAATTATCTTGAATATTTAGAGTGTTTTTATTTACATATTGAAAATATAAAAAAAAATTTATTTGAAAAAATTTAATAGTTTATAACTATTATTATTGTCACTCGAAGTTGGAACCTCAAAAAAAATGCACATGGGTGGCCCGGGTGATTTTGGCTCTTGATGTCATCTGAAATCAAATATTCTTGATTATTCTTAATCTATAGACATCTCATTCTGGTCGGATCTACCGAAGTTAAATTTCAAGCGTAAATCACAAAATGGCGGACTTTGAAAAAAAGTCCTTTTATTTTAGCAAAGAAAGGGTTGTAAAATAAAAAGTTAGGGGTGGAAAAAATTCTCTTTAGTACCGACGAGAACTATACGTGTGTAGAACAGCCTGTTAAAATTTGAAAGCAATCGGTTCAGTAGAAAAAAAGTTAGGACCCGGGCCGACCAGAAAAACAATGTTTTGAGAAAAACGCGTTTAAAGTTCAACAACAAATTTTCCTAAGTAAACTTATACTTGTCAATCGTCGATGCCTGGAGCGTATAATATGCCTTCATCCTCTTCATAGGCATCATTCTCTGCAACTTTGTCCGCTCTTCGACTCTTTCGGGCTTCTTTCGATGACATTGCTGTGGCATTTTCCGCTTTTGCAATCCGAGATTTATTGTAGGATTTTGCAAACGCGACAGCGCACGGGCCGAGCGTAACGTCCATGACTTCCAATATTTTTAGTACTGGGAAAAATCCTTCGTTAAATATACATGCTGCAGTGAATGCAGCAATTTCTAAAGTTTTTTGGCCTACAAAAATATGTTTTGGTGCAAAACTCCAAACACAATGATTAAAAGCCTCGTTATTATTCTGTGTGTTTCTTCCTAAACATCTTTCCAAAAGATCATCTGATGACAGATCTTCGTAAATTGGTTCCAAAAGATTTGCAGTGTCATTATCGAAAGCAGGTGGATGAACGAACGTATCTTCATGACCTTCAGATTTCAATTTTTGATACTTGCACCAGGAATCGGGACCCTCTGGGCAATAAGAATGCTGGGGCTCTTCATCAGTTGATATCAAATGATAATAGGTTGCCCATATAGATTTTCTCATATTTTCTACAGAGTCTTCATTTCTCATAATAGCTAAGCCATAATAAGTACTAAGTTTGATCATTAATTTATTAGTTAGTGTCAGACTTTTGGTAGCTTTGGTGCTCTCGGTATCAATGGTATCCTTCTTTGGTGTTCTTGTTTTTTTTGGTGTCGTCCCTTTCTTCGGAGTTACTCCTTTCTTTGCTGTTACTTCTTTTTCTTCTTTATAATTTTTCTTCGTTTTTTTAGATTTTTCTTCAGCAGCTTCTATTTTTTTTTTAGCTTTTTGGAGCTGCGTTAAAGTTTTTTTAGCTTCTTTGACTCGTCTGTACATACGCTTTTTCACATGTAAAACGCACTCATTTTTTTCAACTTTAGGATCATTGTTATAAATATTTGCTTCTAGTAAATTTTTATAAGTTTTGGAGTCCCCATCAACAATATATTTTTTATATTTTACACCGAGCTCTTCAACGGATCGTCGAAACATTTCAATAACTCCGTCAACCTCCATCTTACCAGAACTTCCTTCGTGATTCGCCGTACACTCAGTCTGATGATCCTCGTACCATTCTAAATATTCATCTTTATTTTCTTTACCCACCCACTTTTCACAAGCTTTACAAACTTTAGATTTAACGATAACGTCTATAACTTTATTAGAGTACTTTCCGATTAAAGAAACGATACCTAGTAGTGACGTAAAGCCACGTTTTGCCCATGAACCATCACCCGAAACTGTTATTTCATCTGCAATATTTCCTTCTTGCTCATTTGCTTTTTTTTCTTCTTGTGCTGCTTTACGAAATAAAACTTTAGCAACACTTTTAACAGCAATATGTATTGTATCAAGGATACTGTAGTATCCGCTCTTACTTAAACCTGGTCCCAAATCCATCATGGCACAAAAAATGTTTATACCGGATAAACCAACACCGAATAGTCGCATAACAAAAGTAAGACGTCTGTTGACCTCAAACGCACTTTTGGGCAAGAATTAATCGTAGTGAATTCATTGCACTTACACTTTATACACAAGTTAAATCCCAATCCAACTTGAGATTTTTTCAGAAATTTTATATCACTCTTGCAAGCTTTACAAATCAGAACACTTTCTAAGGCACTGAATACTAAAGTGAAACTTAAAAGAGCGTAAGTTGAGCTCTCATCAATGGCTACTTCAATATCTGCTTCATTTTTTAATTTTTCAGCAGACTTGCTCACACATGTTACATCTTTTTCAGCAGTGTATCTATTACCGTGAAATTTTCGCTTGACGCCTGGATCTCCAGGACTTTTCGTACCACGTTTTTTCCTTTCCTATCCATCTTAGATGCTTACGTGTCAACGCACGATCAAATACTAACGAGTACTGTGAGTCAACAGAGTCAACCCAGGTATAAAAATGCGCGCAAACAAAAGAAGGGTCCAAGCGGTTGCAGCTGTGGGTCAACTTGAAAGGTTGGACTCCGAGGCGCTCTAGGAAACTCGTTATAACTCCCGAAATATTTCGAATTTCTGTCTGAAATTTTCACAGTATATTCTCAAGACATTGCACTTTCAAATTAAGCAAAAAAAAAAATTTTCGATTTTTTGAACTCAAGTTACCAGACTACCACCTTAATTAGAAAGATACCTGCACCACCCTCACACAGTTGAAAGTAGTCTGAAAATTCATCCTTCCACGAGGGGGTCTAGTCACTTAGGTAAAGAAATAAAGTTTCAGAAGTAATCGAAACTGCTATCCCAATCCTTTTATGATTGAAAAAATTGGAAGTTTTTGTACCTGAGGGCATAAAAGGCAATTGCAACCTACACAAACCCCTGTCGACTTTATAAAAGTTGGCAAATTCTAATGTATCGACCAAGAAGTTTGGATTTTGGTCTATCATATCAACATTTGTTTCAGCATCTGTAGACCCTTTTACTATGGTACAGAGCAAACTTTGAAGAAGACCGCTCTGAAAGGATACTGTTTTTTGTTTGTGTCGAATACTTACTCTGTTTTTGCCCACTAAACCTTTTTTCCAAACAAGGACATTTATAGACATTGTTTTTTAGCTTGATTGGGGTTATCATGGTTGTACATGCAAACGTTGATTTCAGTCGCAACTTTCTACCCTTTTCGTAGTCACATTACCTATTATTCGGTGATATCATATTTCCCTTTTGAATTTGTGTGTTTTTTCCAGTTGTTTTGTCAATTTCGGTACGGGATCGACTGTTGAGAGAGTTTACCAATCTACAGACGACGAAAAATTATACTAATTAGCATTTCCCAAGAACAGGTACGACAATTCCTTACAGTGAACAAATTCAGGCACCTGAACCTTCGCACGAAAAGTGCGTACAACTTATCTCAAGGACACATAAAAAAAATCTCCCATTCGGCAACCTCTTCAGTGAATGACTGGTCCCGCAAGGATATCGCGAAAATGAAAACATACGAGCACATTCGATGCCTTGTGGATTCCTGTTCCGCAGGACATAAAAGCTCCAATCGGGTTGAAGTGAGTTTGTATTCACAGAGATATATTAGTGCGTGCCAAATGAATTCATTGGAATGTGTTGATCCAGCAGCGAGAACACAAGGATACTTGAATATTTTGTCGGATTTATCCCTGTTATCATGATACAGGTCATGGTCGTGAGGATGAAAGCTTTCCTGAATACATCGGGCCACAAAAGGACAGGATACGCTTTTATTTCTAATTTAGTCAAATTCTATTTAAAGGCGGAATGTATGTCGAGCATCCGAAACAGAAATAGTGGCGCCTTCTTGAGCAACACACACAACGTACGAAACTTAGAGAAGTATCCTGTGGCAGGACACGAGAAGCAAGAAGGGTTTGATGCAAGCTTGGGTTAGGCAAGGCAAGGGGTGGACGCCAGTTTGGATGGCGTTCAACTCCGGCAGAATGGGAAGAAAGGAGGGCGCTTTTACGTCATCATCTGGGAGGTTGAGCTCGCCCCTGTCAGCTCCGCACTTGCCCGAAAGTTGTCCCAGCGAATTCCGTCAAAGCCGGCTTTAGTCATTCCATTCATACTTTTTTCCAGACAAAGGAGCTTTATCGTTTTTACATATTATATAACAGAGTTGCCATTTGTTAACGAGTATAGGAGCGGAGTGGCCACCAGCTTTTCGAGAAGGACGAGGAAGTTTGTGTCCGTAAACACTTGACGCGCTTTTGTTCTCAGTTCCTTCATTTTGTTCGATTGCTTTTCTAAGAGAATCAATCATTTTTCCTTCGTCATAAAAAAGAGATTTTGTGACAAAGTGTGTGAACATACCCACATACCTTGATATATGAATTGGTGTTTGGTTTGCAATGACACACGAGGCAATATGTCATGTTCCTCGTGTGTTTTCAAGTGTACTGGAATTAGCTTATGATTTAAAGGGTATTCGAGCGATCCGAAGGAAATATGAATGGAATTTATGGTTGAACGATTTCAGAGCAATGATTTGTTACGTCTGGAAGGACGCAATTTTCTAAAAGGAATGGTCAATAATTAAGGAGGGAGGGCATGGTTTTGGGTAGCGATCGATTAATTGCATCTGAACTCTGATATCCTAATGTCAACATTAATTGCGTATATTAATGGATTGACGCGGTAATTTATTAATGTTTTTAATTAGTATTAATGTTTGAAGTGTCTCCAATTGATATGGTTGTAATTCGAGTCCTAGATTCATTAGTGCGAGAAAGCATTTTTGGAGGGGGGACGTCCAATTTCAAGCTCCACGTAGAGGGGAAGATTAGCAGAACCGTGATACTCAGGAGAAGTCATTTCTTTGTTTGTTAATTCACTGGTTCAACAAATAGGTAAAAAGTATTAAATTATCTGTTGAAAGCACCTTCTTCTCCTTGTTCAGCCTTAGGTTCAGAAGCTGGGTCGGCTTGTGTTGGCTTGCCCCGTTTTGCTCGGTCAAAGACCTGGTCAGGATGGAGTCAAATCACCATCTAGCGTTTCAACCAACCGTTGTTTAGATCTTTTTGGCCTTTGGTTTGCAACCCGGTAAATGACAGAACGCCATCGACAACTCCTAGGACGGAACAAAAGGCCGGTCGTAGCTGGAGCCCTACCGGTCGACACAAGCGTTGAGTTAGATGCGATTTGAAAATTAACGACCTAGCGAACGCTAGCTGTGGAGGATTTGAACGACCTCATCAACTGCTTTCTTTTTCTTACGCACACAGTGTTGCACTCCAGAGCCAGCCAAGTCAGGGAATTCCTTTCATCAACGGATGGGTAGAGGAGGAAGGGAAAAGTCAGTTTAAGCAACCCCCTGCCATCCGGCTCCTCCACCGGTCGAGCCCTATCTTCTTTGCAACGAGAAGGGCCCGAACTTAATGGGCAACAAAACTCCACCTGCCAGCACACCTCAGCATCTCTTCGACAATGTTGTCTGGAGAGAGATACTCTGTGTTTAAATAGTGCTGCTGACGAACCCCATCCCAACTTCCACCGCGCAGTCCATCTGCCGCTAGTTTCATTTTGCCACGAGAGCTGCCACTCGTCTAGGGTGCGTTGCCGTTCTTCACGAGCAAACACCTCCCTTGGCTCATCTCCCTTGCGCTTATATATGGCCTGACGCTTCTCAGCAAGAAGATCAACGGGGATCACTCCCTCGATCACCATCACGGCTGATTCAGAGACAATGCGGTACGCAGACGACCCCCGCTATCAACAGCTTTCTTGCCAGTGCAATTTGTGTACCCTTCTCTTTGTATTGATAACTACATTCAATGCATCATCCTCGTTGTCCTTGGAGTCGGAAATTAACGAATCCCGATTTATTGAATGAAACCTAATGTCTGTTATGTCATCTTCATCACTTTAAAAATAAGCACCTAGTTTTTCCCTCTGACGTATGCCGAAGAATAGTAGAAACTCATCACTAATCACTCGCTCCGATCAAGCGTACAATATTCGTCCATTTGAATTGGTACGAAAACACGGGATTCGTACTGGTTTAGCCTCTAATTCGACTTGAAACGTCTGAACCCTCTGTCTCTTCCTTTAATCATAGACTGATACTTCCATTTAGTTAAGCCAACATATAAAACACACAACTCCACGAATTGTTGTCCTACCGAAAACGTTCGCTTTTGATAGTTTACCCTAAGCAATTTAGAAAATTTCCACTGAAAATTGAGATGTCCCCGCGCCCACTTGGTTAAAAGTGCTCTTCGCTGTTAAATATAAGACATAATACGATTTAGGCACGGAATTTCTTCAACTGAGATAGGATCTCGTCTTACCCGTCTGAGTCCTCCCTCGACAATCACCTACCTTATCGTGGTCAGAGAGCTCAGTAAGAAAGATACTCTAGGAAACGAGAGGTGACACGTAAAGCTAATCGGTAATCAGAACCCCAAGCAAAGGTGTGATTACCGTGCCCAGATGTGCCCGTAAATGGTGAACTCTGGGTACCAGACGACCCCCACTTTCAACTAGCCTTATCTCTGCCGAGATCAAATTACTTTCCCCGATAAAACTCAGGTCATGGCAGCCAATTATGAGAAAACAAAAAAAAAACCTTTTAAAAAACTTAAATTAAATCTTGATCGTGACGATCTAACCCCGAGTGAAGGGGCAACCCTAAGCTCATCGATAGAGAACCTGAGGCTAAACTCAGATTCTTCACTTACTTAAGTGGAAACCAATCTAATTGGAACCCAGTTCTTAACGAACGAGCCGAAGCAGGCACCTTCTGTCAGAATTTTTGACCTCCAATCGGCGCCACCTGCTGAGGCTTATGTCTTACCAATAAGTAAACACCTGTCCGCGGATAGCAAGCAGCCTTGAAAAAAACCACCTCCAGGCCAACTGACTTCAGGCAAACCGCCTCCGGGCAAACCGTCTCCAGGCAAACCGCTTCGGACAAATCACAATCCACGGGCTGTGCCGAGGTTGAAAAGGAAGGATCGCTCGGGCCACCTGCGGCTAAGGGGAAATCGAAGCGACAGCGGTCCACCGACGATCCTAACTCTTCGACATAAAAGGGAGCAAAGAGGGCTCGACCGGCAACGGCTAGGCCTTCATTTGCAGCCAAGGCTATCGAAGCCGATGGATGGGTCTTGTATGACGACTACTGGCCGTTGTGCCGTCGATGATGATAATGACGATTCAGGAAGATAGAACACCGTCAGACTGCCAAGAAAGTACCACTGTTCCAATATGGAAAAAGAAAGGTAGCCCAGCAGAATGTTCAAATTACCGTCCGATCCGGTTACTTTCCCATACCATAAAGATTTTTGAACGCATTTTTGACAACCGTATTCGCGAAATCGTTGCAATAACTGTGAATCAAGTCGGATTTGTCAAAAACTGCAGAACTATTGACGCAATACACGCTGCGCGGTTACTCATGGAGAAACACCGGGAGAAGCATCGCCCTCTTTACATTGCATTTCTGGATTTGGAGAAAGCGTTTAACCATGTGCCACACGAACTCATCTGGTGTACTCTATGACAGCACTTAGTGCCAGAAGAACTCGTGCGCTGGGTTCAATTGCTCTACCACGATTCGAAAAGTAAAGTTCGAAGTATGGCGCCTTGGACGATCGAACTCCTCGGTTCTTTGGATGGTGTATAAGGTGCACGTGCGTCCAACTATAGCGGCCGTTCAGCAGCCTTCAGAAGAAATAGGCCAACTGAAGCGCGAGATGGCCGCTCTTATGGCCAGCATGGCGGAGATGAGGGCAGTGCTGGACGCTCAGCGTCCGGGCGGCAGGTGGCGAGCTTGTTCGCAGTCTACCGCCTGAAAAGGGCGATCGGGTAGCAGGTCGTCAGGACAAACTACGGACCGAAGCATTTGTTGGTACCATCGTAGATTCGGCGAAAAAGCTACCAAATGTACGCACCCATGTAAATTCACGCCTACCACAAAAAACTAGGTCCGCGGGGGGTCCTAGCGACGTTCACCCAGAACGCAGCGCAACGTCGCCTAACAATTTATGACCCTCTCAGCAGGCGCAGTTATCTTGTTGATACTGGTGTGGAGGTTTCGGTTCTTCCCGTATCCCGGCACCACCGGCTATTCCCACAACCTTTAAAGCTTACGGCGGCCAATTCCTTGTGCAGGCAAGTGGGCGTAAGTCTTAGGTTGCGTAGGACGTTCCCGTCTCGAATTTGTCCATCGTTGGATTTTCCCTTTCGTGGCGAGTTCGAATACGCCGCGGAGAGCCCCGGTGGTAGCATCTGTCTGTCGTATTAACAACACTCGAAATAAATTTCGAATTTAAAGCTAAGCAAGCAAAAACATGGGCTGCCTTTCAATGGATGTAATATGGTCCAAAAGTTTGTCAGCTCTAAAGCGGCCTGACATCGTGGACCTAATCGGGTCTTCAGAAAAAAACTTTATTCGAGTGGAATAGTTTTATATATTGAAGTGGTGCTCAGAGGTGGCGGTGGCCAAACCAAAACCAAGTGGCCGAGGAGAACCTCCATAGTGGTGGCACCGGGAGACGCTGTATTCACTTTGGTTTGCCGGCCGTGATGCAGTAGGTAAATGCTACAAAGGCCTAATTAGGGCGATCAGACCCGAGCCTGCACGGGGACTCATCTGAAGTGGCAAATTGGTCACGAAACCTTACCAGGGGTATACTGGTACCATAGAAACCGGGAAAGCCCCTGGACTCTCATACTTCGGGTGAACTCCCGTTGTATGTGAGTACAGCTCGGTTATTTGCGGTTGGCCTCCCTAGTGGGAGTTTCATGGTAGTTGTGGTTGTGCTCAAGCGAGATGAGACCTTCGGGCCTCGTCGTGGTGTTGCGTTTCAACACGGATGCCGTACTCCATAGTTCGGTAGAGATCTAGGTAATTCTTGCATGCACCAGTATGAATGCTAAGCCGTGCCCTTGGTATAGACTGGTACCGTTGTTGCTTGTCTCAGCGGGGCTCTGATTGTGGTCACAAAATCAATCCGTGTCTGAAGAGGACCGTAAGATTAAGTCTCACCACAGGTGCCTACGTAAAACACCAGGGGCTTAACATCCGAAATGAGAATATTCGCGATCGTTGTGGGTTTGCACCGATCGCAGAAAAATTGCGACAGAGGCGTGTTCGATGATATGGTCACGTGATTCGCGCTAACGAAAAATCACTTGCCAAGATTGGTCTGAACATCGAAGTTGATGGTAAACCACCAAAAGGCAAGCCGAAACAGCAGTGGCTTGATACGCTGGATGAGGATTTAAAAGCCTCGAGATTGCATCCAGATCAGGCATTTGATAGAGCCAAATGGCGGCCTGGCCTGATTATGCTTCAGGTTAAAGTTGCATAATTCGGCAAGTCCTCACACGACCTCCGCGTGGTGGCCGCTGGAAACCGTCTTCGGGCGGGCCAAGAGTGTGTGGGGCCGGGTTGGGAGTAGGCTCATCCAACTGACGAGGATCTGCTTTTCTGCTGGCCATGTGTTAGGGGCAAGCAGATCTGGCGGGGGGATGGACTGAAGCATGTCGGTCGCCGGAAACCGGCTAAGAAGCGAAGGTCCACGGGTGTCCTGCTCAAGAGCCAGTACAAGAAGGCCATGCATATTCTCGGCAAGATTGCCAAGAATAAGGAGGCCGGTACTGTCGACGAGCGGGATGAAAAAGACCTCGCTAAATACCAGACGATTGTTGATGAATACAACAGCAAACGCCGGGCTGACGAGCAGAAGGCGAAGCCCATCGCTCTAAAACACAACCGATCTCAAGAAGAGGTCGAACAAGATAAGAAGCAGAGCAGAGTGGGCAAGAGCGCAGACGCCAAGCAACATACGGAGGAAATTGTACAGCAACCGTCAGCCGGCGGGCCACGTACTGCGAAGCCCTTCAGCGACGTGGCCAGGAGTCAGTTAAGTGTGGCGCTGGCGCTGCTAGCGGCAAACTAATGCTGCAGGTGTGGACCAGTGTTGAGGCTAGGCTGTCGGGCATGGTCTATGAACACCTCCTGGAGACCGGAGGCAAACACCCGGGACTCACTCCCCACTTTGATTCATCTCAGGTGGTCCGTGGGTTCCACGTAATAGTTTGCATGGGCCAGTTCTCTAAGGACTTTCTCGGCTCGCATGTCGCTAAGATCAGCGACGCCTGGGAGGGCGTTAAGCTCAAGATTATCCCTTACGACGAGATTCCCAGGAGACCGGTCGCTCGCATCTGGTTGCCGAAGATCCGCATGGAGAAGGACAAGCTCGTCTATTTCCTGCACCTTCACAACCCCGGGATTCCGATGGACGACTGGGTTGTTATAAAGGAGGAAGAACCTGAGATAAACAGCCGGCCCGTACTACTCCGCATACACGAGGAGTGCCTGGAAGCACTGAAAAAGGCTGATTATAAAGTGTGGTTCGGAGTCAGGAATGTCAAAGTAAAAGTGTTCCGCTCTGCAAAACCGGACGACGACCTTGACTCAATCGACGCCGCCAACGAGCTGTTTGAGGGGATGACGATCGACGGTCCGACGGGGGCTGACAAACCCCCCACGCAAGCAGATCAAGCTGAGGGTAACGCAAATAAATCTGCAGCACTCGAAGTGCGCCTCGGCTAATTTGCTCGTCTTCCTCTTAGAGGAAGACATCGACATCGCATTAATACAGGAGCCCTGGGTCGGAAGCGACTGAACCATCAAAGGGCTCGAAAGCAAATATTTTAATTTATTCCACAGCACAGGAGACGCTGATCAGGCTAAACCTAGAGCATGTATTCTTGCGAGGAAGAGTCTGCACGCTTTCCTGTGCCCGGACCTGAGTTCCAGTGACCTAGTTGTGGTCAAGCTGGAGTAGGTGGGGGCAGAGAACGTGTATATTTCCTCGGCGTACATGGCTCACGACCGATCAACTCCGCCAGAAGAACTGCAACATCTGACGAACACCATAACAGCAAAGAAAGCCAACCTGCTGATAGGCTGCGGCGCAAATGCAAGGCATACGCTTTGGGGCAGCTCCGAAATCAACGAAAGAGGTGAGTCATTCTTTGATTTTATTATCACTTCTAATCTATCGGTGTGTAACAGGGGCAGTACACCAACCTTTCATTTCCCCTGCTCGGAGAACTGTGACGGTTGGGAGGAGGTCTTTGATATCACCCTAATAACCGACAACGGGATTCTGAGGGTGGAGGACTGGAGAGTGTCTGACCAGAAATCCTTCTCTGGCCACAGTTGGATACTCTTCAGTCTAGAACTCGCCGCAGAGGTCTCCAAGCCCTTTAGAGACCCCAGAAGAATCGGCTGGAGAAAGTTTGGTCAGGTAATTAAGAACAAACTCTCCGGTGCGCAAATTGGTAGGATTGGCACGACAGACGAACTGGAGTCAAAGGTTGGGGCTCTGGAGAAGGCTTTTGATACCGCCTTCAAAGTCTCGTGCCCTGTTAAGCACAGCAAAAAGACCCTGCCATCGTGGTGGAATGAAGATCTCTCTAGTCTCAGCAAGCTGACCAGAGAAATATTCAACATCTGCTACAGGCAAAAATACTGGCAGCCATACAAGGACTGCGTAAAGAAGTACAAGTCGGCCATCAGGACCGCCAAGAGGCTAGACTATTGTCAGAACATTGAAAGCACTAGTGAATCCGCGAGGCTCAAAAGATTCTGTCCTAGGAACATAAGAGTCCATCCTTCCTTAAAAAGTCGGAAGGCTCCTGGACGGAATCTTCTAGCGAAACCTTGGAGCTGCTGGTGCAAACGCACTATCCCTCCAGCGAGGAGGACTGTGAGTCAGAACCTCGCTTGGAGGGTTTGCGGCAACCCCAACTGTGCGAGACTATCAAATCGGTAATTACCGGGGATAGGATCGGCTGGGCTATAAACAGCTTCTCCGCACACAAATCTCCAGGCCCAGATGGCATAATGCCAGTCATGCTACACAAGCAGCAGGAAAGGGTTGTGCCGTAGCTTGTTGAGATTTACCGGAGCTGCATCACTTTAGGATACGTACCGCAGTCCTGGAGGCGCGCACGGATGGTTTTCATACCGAAAGCGGGCAGGCGAGGTCATAAGTCCACGAAGGACTTTCGGCCAATGAGCCTGACCTCTTTCGTGCTGAAGACCCTAGAACGCGTCCTGGACATTCACTTTAGGACGATTATGGAGAGAACGCCTTTCTCTAAGTCCCAGCATGCCTACCTCAAAGGAAAATCCACAGAAACCGCCCTCCACGAGGTAATTGGCACGGTTGAGCGGTCGCTGCAGTACAAGCAGTATACCCTTCCTGCCTTCTTTGATGTAGAAGGAGCTTTCATCAACGTCAGTACCAACGCCATCAAGGAAGCCTTGACCGGTATTGGATTGGAGGGGTATCTCACGCATTGGATTATATCCATGCTGAGTACCAGGATAATCCAGTCCGATCTGGGAGGCAACCACTTGACCAGAGCTGTGAACAGAGGCACGCCCCAGGGTGGTGCCATCTCACCGGTGCTCTGGTTAATAGTAATGGACAAAATTTTACGTACATTGGACAGAAGCGTGGTGAAGGTGGTGGCGTATGCCGGCGACTTGGTGATATTAGTATCAGAGATGTTTCTGTCCATTATGAGCGCCATCATGGAAGGAGCGTTGCGAAAGGTGTGCCTGTGGGCCGCAAGATGCGGACTCAGCATAAACCCAACCAAAATGCAACTGATGCTGTTCACCACCAAGACAAGGATACCTGAATTCCATCTACCACGGCTGAATGAACAAAGGTTGGTTCTTTCGTCTAATGTATTTGGATGTAATCCTGGATCCTAAGCTAAATTGGAGGTTGAACATAAAACTGAGGGTTAAGAAGGCCTGTATAGCCTTCTATGCCTGTAAGAGAACCTTTGCCAAGAAATGGGGTCTCCGGCCGAGGATGGTTCTCTGGATGTACACCGCTGTAGTGCGTCCGATCCTGACGTACGGCTCTATTGTATGGTGGCAGGCTTTGAAGAAGAAATACAATAGAACGAAGCTGAATAGGATTCAAAGAACCACGTGTGCTGGTGCTACGGGGGCTCTGCAGTCCTGCCCGGCAGATGCTCTCAATGTACTCCTGCATCTCCTCCCCCTAGACCTCCACATCAAATATGTTGCAGAGTGCAGTGCCGTCAGACTATGTGAGTCCGGATGCTGGGCAGCGAAGTCCTACGGCCACAGCAACATTCTAGATGAAATACCACGAGAAATCTGGGCATCCCCCACGGACTATGTCACACGCAAGCTGAACTTCACGAGAAACTTTGCTGTAGACCTTCCAACCAGGGCAAAGTGGAAGACCGGTGGCGTGTTGCAAGACTATGACACGGTATTCTTTACGGACGGATCAAAGATGGCCTGTGGAGTCGGCGCGGGGGTTTTCTCGAATACACACGGTGTATCCAGTCGTATGGTCTCCCAGGTTTCACCAGTGTATTCCAGGCGGAAGCACTGGCGATATTGGAAGTCTGTCGATGGGTGGAGCGTGATTCGAGCCCCAAGCGTAACATAGCCATTCTGACCGACAGCCAAGCGGCCATCAAGGCCTTGTACTCAACGACGACATCTTCCCGGTTGGTGGGGCAGTGCAGAGATGCGCTCAACCATCTGGACGGCACGCTCAAGATCACTCTCCTCTGGGTTCCCGGGCGTAGGAACATAGAGGAGAATGAGCCGGCTGACGGATTGGCCAGGCAAGGCTCTGCTCTTGGCAGTCCCTCGGGGAATACAGTCGGTGTTCGGCT
Source organism: Hermetia illucens (assembly GCF_905115235.1). Taxonomy (NCBI): domain Eukaryota; kingdom Metazoa; phylum Arthropoda; class Insecta; order Diptera; family Stratiomyidae; genus Hermetia; species Hermetia illucens. Next base: position 162,706,720 of record NC_051852.1, on the reverse strand, counting down.
GGCGGCTGTCTGGGGCGGAGTCTACTCGCACTACCTAGCAGCCGCGGGCCTGAGATGGCGAAGGCTTACAAGCTGTGCCAAATCAAGGAGAATTTGGCCCGCTTATAGCATAGCCCGATCACGAGAGCTCCTGTGCCAGACGCGTGCAAATGCATTCAAGATTACGGCGGTCTGCACGGGGCACTGGCCCATAGGGGACCATTCCGCTAGGCTCGGCTTACCCTACCACTCGCATTGCCGAAGCTGCGGAGAAGGAAGGGAAACCCTCATGCACTTTCTCTGCGATTGCCGAGCTTTGGCTCGAGTCAGGCTGCGGACACTGGGTAAACCATTCTTTGGGGACCTCAGTGAGATTTCTAACTGCAGGGTCGGAGAGCTGCTTTCCTTCGTGAATGCTACGGGCTGGCTCTGAAGATCCGAGCCGGCTGGACTCTGCTTCCCTGTTCCTATAACAACAGTCACGGTCTTAGGAGTTTGTGGCATCAAAACGGCGCACCAAAGCGCTAATTGGGCTCCTCGGAGGGGCCACTGATACCTACCTACCCTCCTGGATGAAGGTGCTAAGTCAGCTCCTTCAATACTCTATATGACCATATAGTGAGTAAAAAGCGCACTTTCCTTTTGCATGCAAAAGGACCCTTGTTGAACTCGTCATAGAATCGTGTGGGGGAAAGGCGAACAGGGACATATTGTTTGTCCTTTGTTCGTCTTTCACCATCATCATTCTTCCCTCCAGTTTGGGAGTACGATCTAAAAATGAAACTCTGCAATTAGTGTTTAGTCACTAATTTGGTCCGCTTAAGGAATCACAAGTTGTTCAAGCTGTTATGGAACTTTACTTTACAAGAAACAATTCCATTAGCAGCCAAGGAATATTAAATGCAAATTTATTACTTACTTTTCTCTTGAAAAATGGGAGGAAAACTTAAAATGGAGTTCTGTTATCATAAACTGAAATATTGTAATTTAAATATGAAAGCAAAAACCAACAATGGGGGAAAATAATTTCAATAGCACTTTGATGAGGCGGCACACAAGCAGTAAGAGCCTTAGTCCTTCGAACAATGACTAGATAACAAAACCTGTTGTGGGGGACGTGGCATCCGCATATCCTTCGACGGCATCGGCAACAAACGTAACGACGCTGTTTACGGCATCACACGATTTATTTTCGGGGCAATTGCTATCCAGCAAACAGGAAAGGACAATGGCTTCCTCGGAAAATCATGGACCAACGTAATGTGCTACATACAGAGCAGCTGATAGATGGACGGACAAGAGAAATATCTCCAGAATACCGGGGATGCGATGTCCTAATTCCCACAACTCGCCATTCGAAAAATTTCAAAATAATGTTGACGAGAGTTTTCTTGCTTTGGGGTTCACTTGCGATAACAAAGCGGTGAAATATAGCCACGATGTTATTTGGCGCAGTTATGACGTCACCTTGGAAAAGAAAATATTCCACCCACACATTGCGGTAGCTACGTAATAATCCCTTCTTTAACTTGCCTCGGCTGTCGCTCCACTTTCCTTTTCGTGGAGCAAGGAGCGAGGGATGTTTTTGGACGTGCTCAAGTGGTGAGGGTCCTTAGACGAAAGGAGATTAGCACTGAGCTTTTCCGGATGTAGTGATGGAGTGCAATTGGCGGTGATTAACATTTCGATGGTGAATAGGAAAATTTTGAAATTCCCGGTGATTTCAATTTGTGTCCTTTCGAAGGGATCAACCTTGAAATCTTCGTTTCTCGGGAACTGTTTCAATTTAAACTAAGCCCTGTTATCCCCGCTGTCGGGAAAACTAGTGGGCGAAATAAATACTTCATTTCCAATAAGTATGCCCGATCCATGACAACTGTTTTCATTCAGTCACCCACGACGGGAGAGAAGTTCGAATCAGGACATCGGGTCAGATGATAGATGAAAAAAGTTCTTGGCACGTACTCACCTCACTTTTACAGGACTCTTTGACCCCGACTGGAAAGTGCAAAACAAGAGGATGTCTCCTTCGAATCGCCTTGCCACGGTGAGGAGGGAGGGAGGGAGTACCACACAACCGTCTCATTAAAAATAAGGAATGCAGAGAACCAAAGGATTTCACTTTCATTTAAAATTTACGAGACGCAAATCCAATCTCATTTTCGGAAGGGATTAAGCCGACATTTAACTGTCGTCTTGTGTTCTTGGCTTGCATTGTTTGCCGTTGATACTCTGAAAATCCGCCCACAATGCGATACGTAGTTGAAGTTCAAAATATGTATTCCAAATGTATGTAGATACCTAGTAATTCCTTAACCATTTTGTGTTGAAATAGGGATCTGACAAAATTAAGCTATGGAAATTTTACGCTTTTCTTAGCATTGTTTTGGGTTAAGCCTCTGTAAAGGGACTGTTTGCAGATAATCATCTATTGTTTGAAATAGATGAGGAATTTTATTAGTTTAAGAGGTGCCGGGGCAAGGGTGTTTTCTAAAAGGGAGCGAAGATTACAGGCGTTTGGGAAGCAGAATAAAACGAATCTAATTACGGCGACCTTAATTCTCAGTTAACGAACATGTATTGATCTAAGCACGAGAAATTGTGCCTTTAAGGTCATATCCTCCCTTCTTGTTGCTATCTAGTTTGGTTGAAACCGGAGCTCAGGCGTTGCTCCGGTAGGATCGCACTCAGAAGGGGCTTCCCACATGCCAACATTTTAAAGGGAAACATCGATTGCTGCCTGTCTACAATAGGTTCTTTGTAGATAACTGAGTAGGTGAATTCTTTAATGGAAAAGCGTAATTATAGATTTTCCCATCGTTTACAGTGTAAAGTTGGAAATTTTAATGTTAATACGCGTTGAAAAATTTCAGGGGAAATTAGTAACCTTTACATGTATTTGGAACCATAATTTCCATGTGGGGGAGGCAAAAATCATTTGAGGGCACTCCGCTAGAAAAGAGGTTTAACTCATAAAGGAGCTTACGAGGGTGGGAGGATCATACTGTGGGTTTGATTGTGGAGCACAAATACTATACCAATTGAGATAAATGAAAAACGGTGAACTTTACATTGTAATTTACGCAACCAGGTATTAAGTAGTGTATTAAGCCTTGAGCCCTCCCCCTCCGGACACCACCTTGCCGTGGTGGGGGAGCCTGTGGTAGTTTACTACTACACTAAGGGTGTCCAAAATATGAATATGGAAACGATGGATATAAACTCTCCAAGTGGTAAGAAGTGATAGACTTCGAATCCACCGCCGAGGCGCGGATTTTGGAGGCCTCACCACATTCATACTCGCCTATAGATCAATCTGTAGAAGGCATTCTTTCCGCCTCAGTGGAAAGTTTGCATTTAGTGCCTACGGCGAAGTTAGCCAGAAAGGAAAGTACGGAAACTCTCAAATTGGGAGAAACTGGAAATCCGACTACGGCCGGCCCGTCCGCGGTACTACAGCCCAAATCTACCCGCAAACGGAAGAGGAAGGCTCGGCAGAAGGGAACTTCGGCCACTAAGGAGGGGGAACTACAGGCTGAATCCTGCCTGTTAGAACCTTCTCCTTCATCCTTACTGGGAAGAGCGGAAGAACGGGAAGCTGGTGACGTGGACGCTACTGGTTTAACGCCAGTATGTGGAAATGGATTCAAGCGGTCCGGACACCGTGAACCTGGAAAGGCCCTAAGCCGACGGCAGAATAGAGTACTGCTAAGGAAGATGAAGCACCTTCGGAATGAGGACATGGACGTGTCTGTACCACTAGGCGCGGTAACGCCCTGAGTAATCGAACGCAAGAAAGCGGAATCTCCGGCGGAAGGTGGGGATAAACTGGAAACCCCGGTAAGATCCACACTGGACGCACCAGACCTCTGTCAGCGGTAATGCGCGCAAGAAACATAAGACCAACACATCTGCTGTGGCCAACGCTTTATTGTGATCCGCACCAGGGCTTATACCTACGCGTCTCGCGGGGATTAGGACCGGTGTGCCGGGAGGTGATCAAATCAGCGAGAGAGATCTCAATGAAGCTGGAATACGAACACGAAGGCGGGAAGGAAGAGAACGTATGCGCAAGCTGCGGCCTCTGTTCTGACTGCTGCCGTGGGAGTTTCCTCCAAGGATGGCAAAATGTCAGACGGACAATTTACCATCCTCCGGGAATGCCTGTGGAAAAAAATGCTCGAGCCTGGAACGAAGCCACGATGAAGGTTTTCGTGATGGGCTTCTCTATTTTGAGTGCACTGACGAGGCTGCCTTAAAGTGGTAATCCCAACTTTGAGTTCCGGCGGTCGGCCCAAGTTTACTATTGTGAACACTGAGCTACGCAGGACAGAACATGTCGGATGTTGGCTACCGGGCCCTCGAAGGAAGGCAGAGGACATCATCCGCATGCTGGGTGAACAGAACCCGGGCATGGACTGTGGACACTGGAGGGTAAAGTTCATGAATGCCAGGAAGGACAAATCTACAAACGTGGAGGGTTTCAACTTGGTATTCGAACTGGACCAACAGAGTCTGAATGTGCTCAGGGGCAGTCACCATATGGTGCTCCACTTTTTCCTATATAGACTGAAATTGAGTCATATCAGGAAGCTGTAGGGCATCATCTCCATTTTGATAGCGAAGAACAATGATGGGCTTCGACTCACACAACATAGAGCAAATTGCAGCACCTTTAGTGCGCTCCCCCACAATGGAGCCGTGCGCGGAGGATAGTGCCACGACTAGGTCGCAGGAACTCAGGTTCTGACAGAAAAAAGCGAGCAAAATTTCCTCGGGAAGCGACATACTCTAGGTTTGCCCTGATCAGCGTTTTCTCTCCTAAGGAATAAATTACATTTGGTGTGGAACTCCTGTACTAATGCGCTTGTTGGTTACATCGATTGGATCCGGGTCGTCGTCGTGAAACCCTTCCTTGCGTCGCTGATCTTAGCGACGCACGAACCGAGAGAGTCTCTTCAGAATTGGTCTTCGCATGATATTATATAATGTGGAATCCAGCTGAGAAGAATCAAAGCAGGGGAAGTATCAAAGCAGGACGCTGGTCCACATCTCCATCGCTAGTTTGCGGTCAGCGGAATTGCCATCGGCCAACGGCACAGGTAAGTCGCTCGTCGCTGAACGGTTTCGCAGTTCGCGGCTCGTTGGCTACTTGTTGCTGCTTACCTTTCAGCGGAGGTTACTTAGAGTCCAAGCTCTTGCACAATCTCTTCCGCTTGTGCTTTTGTTCGACCTCGTCTTGAAAAAGATGGCATTTGAGAGGGGTGAGCTTCGCCTTTTGCATTCCTAAACAATCGTTTGGTATTTAACGAAGTCCTTTTAAACCGGCTCATCGACAGTGCCACCTCTTTATCCTTAGCAATTTTGTTTAGAATATGAACCGGACTCCAGTGGATCTTTGCTTCTTAGTTGGTTTCCGACATTCCGACTTTCCTTTCTGTATTTGCTTTGAGTGGTCCCCCGACGTCGCTGGCTTCTGGTTAGAAGTTCAATAGCTAATACTCGTCACACCCCCTTCAGGGGTCGTCAACGATCCGTAATAGGTTGCTTACGACACGTCCCCGAGATGGCCCGCTCCCTTGTGCACGATGCGCTGGCAAAAACTTAAATCATCATCATCGGCGCAACAACCGGTATCCAGTCTAGGCCTACATTAATGAGGAACTCCAGACATCCCGGTTTTGCGCCGAGGTCCACCAATTCGATATCCCTAAAAGCTGTCTGGTGTCCTGGCCTACACCATCACCCCATCTCAGGCGGGGTTTGCCTCGTCTTCTTTTTCTACCACAGATATTACCCTTATAGACTTTCCAGGTTGGATCATGCTCATCCATACGGATTAGGTGATCCGCCCACTGTAACCTAATGAGGCGGATTACGGTTGCTCCGGGCCGACCAGCCTTGGAAACTTAGTTTGTTCCAGTCTTTTCAAGACGTGTGGCCAAAGGCCACAATGTTTGTCCAGTTGGTTTCCGACGGCCAGGAAATATGCGACGAGATTCATGCTGCGCTAATATAACCGACGAATTGTTGCTAAAAAAAATGCAAAAAATAATTCTGCGTTCTTGCAGAGTAAACCGATTCATTACTTGTCTATTTGTATAGTTAACAAATGTCAAAACCGAATTGACAATTGGCGCCATTTGTAAAAATTACAGCGTTTTCCAATAGAGTGATCACTTTTGCCCCACCTAGTATTACGATTGATGTACTGTAATGGGGTGATAATGGTTCAAATGCGCAGTTTGATTCCCCGGATTAATAGCTAGATAATATCGACTCTACCACATACCTCTTCTCAGTTCAGAAGTCGGACTCCAAAAATTATTCATGAATCTGAAATTCAAATAGTCATTTTCCCCGATTGGAAGAATACCCCAAACCTCCGTCGAATTGCCCCCTAAGCATTTCTCGATTTTCCGATCCATTTAACAAAGACAATTTCCGATTATGAAACAACCACAAAAATGAAGTCCAGATATAATTATCGGCTTGACCTAAAATATGACTACGTCAACATCTAATATAGAACTGAGGCAGAAATCAACAGGCAATCCATATATCAAACGACATTTACCCTTCCACCACGGTTCACTTACAGCTCCGAAAGGATCCTATACCCCAGTACCATGCAGGGTTTTTTCTGAAACAGTTAAATGCCTCGATTTACGCACCTAAATCGATCCGAGAGAAACCCTTTCTTCTCCCAATGGTCAGGTCCCTCTTCATTGTACCTTTTGCTAACATTACCCAATTAAACCCAAGCCCAAGAGCCTTCCCGTCCGACTGCAACCCCTCTCGACATGGAACTGGAGAGAACAATTTAAAAATAGGAAATTTTGTCGTCGTCGTCTACCCTAGAAATTATTATTGTGCGAGTAGCCACTACAGGAATGTATTGTCTATGCCTGCACAGGGATTTCAGGAGCTAGGAATGGAAGTGTAGGCATTTCAAGTGGAAGTAGTAATACTGAGACCGGGTACCGAACCGTAGACCAGAACATAATTTCGTTAAATCATTTTAATTAACAGAAAACACGAAGGACTAGACCCGTAGCCATCTATTCACCTATTTCCTGACGCACACCATTCCGAAACCCTCGACTCCTCGCTCTAGGAGGGAATATTTTCACAAAACCGAAATTAAGAAATGCTCACTTCAAGGTTACTTCGCCTGTCGCACCCACCAACCCACCTTCGAAATCCATTGCTGACGTAGTCACTTGTTAGCTAGCTGTAGTGCTCCACAAGTTGGGCAGGTTCCTGCCTGGTAAGTACAATTTCCGTTGGTTACCCTCGGTCCCTGCGGTAAACTTTTTAGTAGTGGAGCGCTGTGAGGTGTTGGAGTTATGCGTTCTTGCTCGCTATATGGGATAGTGGTACCAATTGAATGGATAGCATGCAAGGAAAACGCCTCCATTATTCCTAAGAAAAGAACATACAATGGAGTTGGCTTCACGCTGAAAGTACGCATTGTGACAGTGCACCTAAATAAGTTGCGAACTCAAAATAGGTATTCTCAAGGTTGTGCATTCATCCCCATGCCCCCATGCACCCATGCAAAGAAATGTAGCAAGCATGGGAAAGGATATGTTTCGAGAAAGTTGGTTGAAGTTAGCACAAACTGAAGAAAGGACACAATTTGTCCCCTTTCCCGTGCACTCGGCTATCTTATGGATTGATCGCAAATTGAACCAAACCTCTTTCAAGTTTCCAGTAAAGTAATAAGGGCGCGTTCAGGCAACCGTGGTTGGACGTTTAAATATTCTATGGTAACTTGTTGAGCTCCGTGAAGAACGGAAGCGAATCTAGGTGCCACCGACGAGTGACTTTCTCCAGCGCTAAATTAACTCCGGTGCTCAAACGTTCAATGACTTTGGCCGCAGGACACTTTAAATTTGTTTTCAGTCTACTCTGAAAAGTTCGCACTCAAAAATTACACAGAACTGAACCCCTCCACCCCCATTGAACGTGCAATCGTTATGTCCTTGTGCAACGTTCGAGTTCCTCCGCTCCCTCATACATCCCCGTTTATTGGTCGCACCACCAATTAAGAAGTTTTTCATTCTACCCCCACTATCATGGCAATGTCCTTTGTTGTTGAAAAAGTTTGTACAAACCTTCATTAGAATGAGCGACCTTATCTATCTAAAGCAGCAGACGTGAAACTTTTGTCTCGGTATTTGATATGAGAGTGGATTAATGGGAATTTGGGGGAGGGGGAGGCGACTCATTTACATTAGTCAAGTTACAATTCAGTTTAGCGACAAGTGAAAAAGGGTACGTAAATGTTATTGTGTTTTAATGGGTAAATGAAATGTGTAATTAGCTAGTGTGCACTTTGATGGAAATGGGGAAAACAATGATAATGGGGCTCTCGTTAGGACGAATCAGCAACTTATAATGTCAGTGTAAGTATGAAGTTCTCATCTGTAATTGAAGGATCTGTCAGATTTCCACCGAATATTAAATGAACGAATGAAGTCCGCTCTCTCAAAAAGGTCCTGTCTCTGCAGAAAGCCGCTATAAAGTTCATCAAGTACCACATCCCCGACGAAGAACAGCTAGGTGTAGGTGCAAAAATTTCATTCTTGACCTGTCTGTCAAACGACCCAACTAAAACAGATACTCCAATCTGTCAAACTGTCACCGCCACTTTACTCTTATTTAAATTTTAGGAACATTCGACTATATTTTCCTTTAAACTCTCAATAGACAGGACTAGACTGGACTAAGATTTTACTTTTGAAGTAATCATTAACAGTGCAATAACCGGTGTCCGATTGAAACCTACTTTACCAAGGTGCTCTAAATATTTCGGCTTTACACCGAAGTCCATCGATCCGATATCCTTAGAAGTTGCCTACCGTCCTAGCTAAAGTCATCGTTCCACCTAAGCGCCTAAGGATTGTAGGATAGACGCAGCTCTCTGAGAGGCAGCCTTCGCTCTTCGGGGTTGAAAGGTGCTCTCCAGGAGCCAAACCTCCCCTGTACGAAGTGACCCTGTTATTAACAAACTACTACGTATGTATAATAGATTGGAGAGTTTGAAAGCCAAACGAGAAAGAAGAGGAAATAGAGCATACTATCCGTGAATGGGAGGAAGGTAGGTATCAGTGGCAGCTCAGTGGAGCCCAATTAGCTCTGTGTTACCCCGTTTCGATGCCACAAACTACTAAGATTGTGACTGCTGTTATGAGAGCAGGAAGGCAGAGTTCAACCGGTTGAGATCTTCAGAGCTAGCCTGTAACGCTAACGAAGGGAAGCAGCTCCCCCACCCTACAGATAGAAATCTCTCTGAAGTCTTCAAAGAATGGTTTACCCAGTCTCTGTAGTCTGACTCTAGCTAGAGCTGGCCAATTGCAGAGAAAATGTATGGCGGCACATCGAAGGCTCGAAACTAGGCGCCAATATGAATTCGCCTCCGCCACTGTATTCAAAGGCCGCAGAAACAGTTGACCGGCTGACATGAGACTGGGGTGATAAATGTCAGGAATAACAGGTTCCGATATGGCACCACATCACTCAGTCCCAGCTGAAACCATGCGGGTTCAGTGAAGCAAACTGTCGGCGTGATCCTGCCAATGGGGTCACCGCGCAAATCTGACGCTTCGCGGGGGCTTTTTGTGAAACTTAGCACGAACCTAGTCACCAATGTTGGAGCATACCAATGGACTGTGGATAGTATGCAGTAGTCCTATGCCGTTTAAAGCCAAGGATCTTTCCTAACTCCGCGAAAAGAGCACATTCGAATTGCATTCCCTGGTCCGTGATGATGACGGCTGAAACACCAAAGCGCGGAATCCATTCTTGATAGAGGGTCTCGGCACATGATTGCACCGTAATGTCAGACAGAGGTATCGCCTCAGGACACGTGGTAATCCGGTCGATGATAGTGAAGCAATACTTGAATCCGGCGAATCTCGCAAAGGGTCGATGATATCGAGACGGATGGTGTGAAAGCGCTTGGTTGACCGAAGGAAAACACCTACTTCTTTTAGAACGTGTTTTTTAGTAGGTTCGCGGTTCCGATGTGCCGCCACAAGTGCATGAGAGTTTCCCTTCCTTCTCCGGAGCTTCGACAATGCGAATTGTAGGGCATGCCGAATCTGGCGGCATGATCCCTTATAGGCCGTAATCTTGAAAATATTTGCAAGCATCTGGCACAGGAGCTCTCGTAATAGGGCTATGTTATAAGCGGAGAAATCCTCCTTGACTTGGCACAGCTGGTTAGCCATCGCCATCTAAGACCCGCGGCTGCTAAGTGGTACGAGTAGACTCCTCCCTTGATAGCCGCTAGCGAAACACCGACTGTATCCACCGAATGACTGCCAAGAGCAGAGCCCGCCTGGCCAATCAGTCAGCCCGTTCATTCTCTATACTACTACGCCCTGTAATTCAGAGGAAACTAACCTTGAGTGTGCCGCCCAGACTGTTCGACGCGACTCTGCACTGCCCCAACAGCCTGGAGGACATTGTCGCTGAGAACAATGCCTTGATGGCCGCTTGGCTGTCGGTCAGAATGGCTATGTTACGCCTGGGGCTCGGATCACGCTCCAGCCATCGACAGACTTCCAGTATCGCCAGTACTTCCACTTGGAATACACAGACGAAACCTGAAAGTATGACTCGGATGCACTGTATGTATTCGAGAAAACCCCGCACCGAGTCCACAGACCATCTTTGATACATCGGGAAAAAATACTGTGTCATAACCTTGCAACACGCCGACGGTCTTCCACTCTTTCATGGTTGGATAGTTCACAGCAAAGTTTCTCGTGAAATTTAGCTTGCATGTGGCATAGTCCGTAGGGAATGCTCAGATTACCCGAGGTCTTCATTTAGGATGTTACTGTGGCCGTAGGACGTCGCTGCCTAGCATCCGGACTCACGTAGTCTGACCGCACTAAACGCTATAATGTGGAGGTCAAAGGGGAGAAAATGCAGTGTACATTGAGAACATCTGGCGGGCAGGACTGCAGAGCCCCAGTAGCACCTTCACACGCGGTTCCTTGGATCCTATTAAGCTTCATCCTATTGTAATTTTTACTCAAAACTTGCCACCATACAATAGAGCTGTACGTTAGGATTGAATGCACCACAGCGGCGTACACCCAGAGAACCATCCACCGCCGGAGATATCATTTCTCCGCAAAGGTCCTCTTGCAGGCATAGGACGCTATACAGGCCTCTAGGGTCTTCAGCACGAGAGGGATGAAGCTGATTGATCGAAAGTCCATCGCGGGGTCATTGTCGCGCCTGCCCGTTTTCAGTATGAAAATCACCCGTGCGCGTCTATAGGACTGTGGTACGTATCCTAAAAATACACAGCTCTCAATACGCCACGGCACAACCCTTTCCTGCCGCTTCTGTAAAATGACTGGCATTATGCCATCGGACCCGGAGATTTATATGCGAAGGAGCTGTTTATAGTCCAGCCGATCTTATCTTCAGTAATTACTGACTTGATATTCTCCCGCAATTGGGGTGGCCGCAAACCTTCCAAGCAAAGCTCTGACTCGCAGTCCTCGTCGCTGGCGAGAAAGTGCGTTTGAACCGGCGGCTCCAAGGTTTCACCAGAAGATGCCGTCCAGGAGCCTTCCGACTTTTTAAGAAAGGATAGGTTCTTATGTTCCTTAGACAGAATCTTGTTGAGCCTCGTGGATTCGCTGGTACTTTTGATGTTCTGACAATAGTTGAACCAAGACCGCCTCTTGACGGTTTTAATGGCCGATTTGTACTTCTTCAGGCAGTCCTTGTATGGCTACCAATATGTAACAGATGTTGAAGATTTCCCTGGTCAGCTTCCGGTGACAGTGTTATCTTGCTGTAATTAGTAGGGGACGAGACTTTAAAGGCGATATTGAATGCCTTTTCTAGAGCCCTGATCTTTCACTCCAGTTCGTCTGTCGTGCCAATCTTACCAATTTGCGCACCGGAGAGTTTTTCCTTCTTCTTTTTCTTTCTTCCTTCAGTCGATCCTGCTGGGGTCTCTGAAGGGTTTTAAGACCTCTGCGGCGAGATCTAGACTGAAAAGTATCCAACTGTAATCCAGGAAAGTTCTCTGGTCAGACACTCTCCAGCTGGTGAAATGCAAGACTGGTGTACTGCCCTGTTACACACCGATAGGTTTCTAGTAATAATAATATCAAAAAAAGGCTCACTTCTCTCGTTGATTTCTTTGCATTGGCGCCGCAGCCTATCAACAGGTTGGCCCTTTTCGTTGCTATGTTGTTCGTCAAATGTAGCAGTTCTTCTAGCGAAGCTGATCGGTCGTGAGCCATGTAAGCTGAGGAAATATACAGTTCTCTGCCCCCGTGTGCTCCAGTTTGACCCCGACTAGTTACCTGGAATTCAGGTCCAGACACAGAAAAGCGTGCAGACTCGTCCTCGCGAGGATACATGCTCTAGGTGTGTCCTGATCAACGTCCCCTGTGCTGTGGAAAAAAATAAAATAATTGCTTTGGAGCCCTTTAATGATTCGGTCGCCTCCGACCTAAGGCTCCCGTATTAGTGTCGATGTCGATGTCTTCCTCTAGGAGGAAGACGCACTTCGAGTGCTGCAGATTTATCTGCTTTACCCTCATCATGATCTATCCGTAAATAATCTGCAGGGAATCCCCGACCGCCATCGCCAGTGAGATGATTTCAGGGTAACGTTGATTTTAAGCGCATGTCAACTCTCTAAGGGAGCAGTCCAAACGAGTTTCGACTATTTAATGGTGATTATAATCGAAGTAGGTACGCATTTGAAGATTAGTCATCCTGGAATTGTAGATTTCGACTTCGTTCTTGCCTCCCCATGCTAGATATTCCTGTGTTTAGCGGGGATTGGAGTCAGTTCGAATCATTCTGAAGTATCTTTAAATTTTGTTTACAATCGGTCAAAAGTTGGAAGGCGCAGAACGGCTGAGGATCCTTTAGAGTAAACTAACGAGGAAGCAAAGCGAGTTGTGGAACATTTAAGGGTATATCGGCGAAACTATGAGAAAGCTTAGCGTCTCTTACATCGACGCTTTGATAATTGCCGCGCGCAAGGTCCACACTCTCATTCATCATCAACAACGATGCAACAACCGGTATCTGGTCCAGGCCTGCCTCTAGAAATCCTGGTTTTGCCCCGATGTCCACCACCGATGAATGTTCATTTGTAACATCCGGACCATGCTATTCGCGCCCTAGCCCTTTCTAGTTCCGGTCTAAAGATTGGACGCCGTCCCGAGCCCGCAGTGTATGCGGCGCTCCCACCAAGCGCGAGAACACAATTTTCGCTTTCGTTGCAGGCCTTCACTTGGCATCTCTGGCATGCTGTCCTCTTGTCCAGTCCCTTGCAAGCTGCTAATGTGTGTCCATACTCCAGACACCTGTATTGGAGTATCTTTATTCGTACCCTGCATACTACCCCTTCCAATTTTGATTTTCTCACTGCTTAGGAACTTCCTCGCATATTGACGAGTTTTTAGCTTCGAGCATTTACAGAGGTGATACCTACCCAACCTCCACTTCGACCTTTTCTGTGAGATAATCGAGAGCTAGAATTTCTAGAGGGTACATAGGCTCTAGACAAGAAACAAGAACCTTCTCTCTCAATAACCCCATGACCCCTTCGCAAAACGTACTCCTACTAGTCGTCTGCGGGCCTGGTAAACAACGACTCCACCACCCTTAGTTTTTGGTATGGAGGAAACCTCTGCTCCGTTGTCTTTGGATTTCAACCTGTAGCCAATTTCACTAAGGATTTCCGCGAATGTCTTGCCTTCCGTCGGTTTACTGAGCTGAGCCGACGGTCTAGCCCTTCTTCGTTTCCTCATCTTTCATGTCACCGGCTTTTGGTTTATAGCCTCTTTGTCTTTGGAGAGACGGATTTCTGCGGCGTAGCCAGCTGTTTCCTCTCATCCTTCTTCAACTTCTTTTTTGGACCCTGTAAACTGCTTTGAAAAAGTCTCCTTCAGGCATGGCGGCCTCTTTTCACTTTTTCCCCATTTCGGTATCTGCGGTCCATTTGGTGCTAGCAGTTTTTTTAGCGGGAAGTACGGTTATTTCTGCTTTCCAATCGTCTTCGGCTGCTCGCCACGTTCGCCTGTAGCAGCAGATGCGGGAGTAGTTTCTCTAGTTTCATTAGCCCCGTTTTGACGCCTTTGTTGACGTTCTTCTGGAGAAACTGCCGACCGCATACGCTTCACCAGTGCTGCGCATTTCCTGATGAGTCCTTTCCTCTTTGGATCTAGCACTTCTACTCGGTTCGTGTTCACCACCACCGTGTTCACCTGTTCAGAGCTAGCGATTCTGACTGGGCTTTTTTCGGAACAGGGGCACTACAGGGTATTGGAGTTTCTGTCACCGCACCGTCAGTCGCGCCACTTGGTAAGACTTCCTCAAAGGTGTCACATCGGGTATTGCAAGGATCGTTGCTTATTTCGCTGATCGCTGCGGTGAACGACGCATTTTTGTGCTGCGGCCAAACGCACTCAGCTCTTCCTCCTTCGCTTCTATTTCGTAAATTTGTTTGTTTGTTTAGATTTATACTCCATGGTAAATTCATCGACCCATCGTGTGCAAGAGAGCGGGCCGCAATAATCAAGACTGAGTGAACCCTCGGTGACACAGCCCTTATCACAGTTTCCTGAGGCCTGACCTATCTTTAGCTGATCCCGGAACTCACGGTCGGGTCAGCGCTCGCTCGGGGCAACGCGGTCTAACAGCGATTCAATGCACACTACCCAACCAGAGTCACGAAGTGGCTGGCTCCTGATATACGTCACAACTTCCACCTTGGCAGAGCTTGGCTTACATTACCCCCGTCGATAGAGAGCTGTCGACGATTCCGGGGACTCCTAGTGTGTCCCGGCGTGTACCGGTCATCCCGGTTCGCTTCTTACTGAGAGTTTTTCTCAAGGCCACTACCTAGCATGCAGGTATACTGCTAGGGGGTGAAAACTACTTAATTGGGCACCTCGGGGACGTCACAACCCGTTATGTGGAGTTTACCCTTCTGGTGGAAGTGTCAGGGGGACTGTGGTTATTTCGCGTTTTTGTTGCGCGTAGTGTACTCTTTGCTTTACAAGACGGGTGCCGTACTCCTTAGTTCCGCAGAGGCTTTAGGTAAGTCTTGCATCCACCAGTGTAAATACTGAACCTGCATTTGGTATTAACTGGTACCGTTAGGCTTGTCACAGTAGAGCTCCGATTGTGGTCACAAAATTTGTGCTTATATAGACCGTGGAGTTAGACAGATCCAGCGGGTACTCAGATGACGTAACTGCACACTGCACAACACAGGGAGCATATTGGCCTGGAACAACCTCCGTTTAATGTGAAACTAACTTGGGAGACAACAGCGCATACGAATCTAAAGTTGTTAATGCCTCGAGCGGAATTAAGTATGGTACTGTCGTCAACACTTGCCAAGTTCAAAACGTTTTTAGGACATCTTCACTTCTAAGTGCTGCAGAAGATGCTACCTCACCATCTTCTTTCAAAAATCGTGTACATATCCCGAAAATCAATTTTCATCCTTAAGTGATATCCGGAAGTGGTTTTTTTTTTTTTTGGGGGTAGGGTAGGTGAATGCATTTACGCACACAGTGTTGGACTCCCGATTCGGTACGTCGTCGGACTACCAACTAAACACCTCCCAATCGTCAGAGAGGTAGTCTGGAACCGTTTGTCACATTACTTCGCGCTAGTCCCCGAACTCTCCCGCTTTGCGGAGCCTTCAAATCAGGGAATTCCTCTCACCAACGTGAGGGAAGAGGAGGAAGCGAACTGTCAGTACAAGAAACCCCCTGCCATCCGGCTCCTCCACCGGTCGAATTCTATCTTCTTAGCAACGAGAAGGGCCCGAACGCAATGGGCAACACGGTTCCACCTGTTAGCAGTCCTCAGCATCTCTTCTACAATGTTGTCTGGAGAGAGATCCCCTGTGTTTAAATAGAGGTGCTGACGAACCTCATCCCACCTTCCACAAGAAAAAAAAGTGTGGTGGGCGTCGTCCACAACTTCATTGCAAAACACACAATCCGGAGAACGCGCCTTTCCAATCTTGTGCAGGTAAGACTGAAAACCTCCATGTCCACTTAAAAATTGGGTAAGGAAATAGCCAGTCTCACCATGCTTCCGATTCAGCCACGCACCTAAGTTGCCGATGAGCCGCGCAGTCCATCTGCCTCTAGTTTCATTTTACCAAGAGAGCTGCCACTTGTCTAGAGTGTGTTGCCGTTCTTCGCGAGCAACCACCTCCCTTGGCTCATCTCCCTTGCGCTTGTATATGGCCTGACGCTCCCTAGCAAGAAGATCAACGGGGATAACTCCCGCGATCGCCATCACGGCCGGTTCAGTGACAGTGCGGTACGCAGCCGCCACCCGTAAAGCTCCCCGTCTCCCCCCCGACATACCTCCTTTTTAAGAGCGCCAGCCCATACCTCTGCGCTGCAGAGCAGGACAGACTGCGTTGAGCTCATCAGGAGACGTCACCTACTACACGTAGGACCCCCAATGTTTGCCACTAGCCTACTTAACGCCGAAACTCCAGCCGCAGCCTTGTTCGCTGCTGCTTGGATTTGCTCAGAAAAGCTCATCTTTGAGTCAAGAGTCAACCCGAGGTACTTTACCGCTGATTTTGACTCGATGATCGACTTCGCTTTTTAGTCAGGATAACTACTTCGGTTTTTTCAAGTGCAAGGTTGAAACCATGAGTAGCCATCCATCCGCTTACCCGTCGCAACAATATGCCGAGTCTGCTTTGCGTCTGTTCGACAGTGCGTCCAGCAACAAGCGCTGCGACATCATCTGCGTAGCCGACCAGGCGCGACTCCTCTGGCATGTCGAATTTAAGCAGACTGTCATAGGTAGCGTTCCAGAGGTCCGGCCCTAGGATGGATCCCTGTGCTACCCCCAACGTGACCTTCATCCACCTTCGACCCTCTAGTGTTTCATAGAGCAGGGAGCGGTTCCTCAGATAGTCCCTCAAAATCCGTAAGAGATAGTTCGGCACGTTGAAGGTATTGTCTAGTGTGCCTAGAATATCTTTCCATCTTACGGAATTGAAGGCGTTTCTAACGTCAAGCGTTACGAGGAGCACCACCCTTCGAGTTCGGCGGCTATGTGCCTCTGCTGGTCGAACGGCGTCCACGACTTGCATGACAGCATAAATTATCGATCTGCCCTAAAACCAAACTGCCGGGGAGATAAATCTCCGGCAGCGCGTATCGCTTCAGCGAGTCTACTTCTGATGAGCTTTTCGAGCACTTTCCCAGCAGTGTCAAGCATACAGAGTGGGCGGTATGAAGACGTGAACAGGGTTTCCGCAGAGCCCCCATTTTTCGGGTTACCAGTTTGTAACCGAGTCCCCACGGATCCCCATTCACCTCGTCGACCAGATCTTGCCAGCAGCGAGCTTTGCTCTTGTTTATTGCGCTGCGGAGTTTCCTTTTGGCTGATTTGTACTCCATCATTATGGTACATGCCTCCTCCCGGTCGCCTAGATGTTGTGTTAAGCGGTGGAGCCTGTAACACTCCTTCCGGAGCTCTGCGATTTCCACTGTCCACCAATACATCGAAGGTTTGCCGCATCTCGATGTCTTCCTGGGCATGGAGGCTCCGCAGACCGTCATTATCAGGTTCATAACTGAATTTACGACAGTGTCAGCAGCGGCGCCACCGCCCCCAGGAGTACCCTCCAGCATGGCCCCACCCGTTCCCAGAGTTTCGACAAACTTTCCGGTGTTCACCTTCGCGACGTTCAATGTACATGTAGATCGCTGGGGTGGCGCACACCGAGAGTTTGTGTCCACCACTTCGAAAGCAATGTATTTGTGGTCACTTGCGGAGAAGTCTTCCAGAACTCACCACCCGTGCACCAGCAACACCAGCGATTCGACGCGAAGGTTACGTCTGGAATGCTTCCTTCGCAGCCCGGGCGCCGGAGCGTTGGGGTAGATCCGGTGTTTAGAACTACCAGTCCTGTTCTCGCCGCCATTTCCACAATTCGTTTCCCTCTGGAGTCTGAGTGAGGCATACCCCATTCAAGTGCATTGAAGTCAACCCCGACTAGGATCCGCCCATCCGTGCCCCCCCCCCCCCCAAAGCATCCCAAAGCATCAACCCTATGTCGAAAGTCCGGCATCGTCTCATTCGACGTAAGATAGACACTAAAAAGCGTTATCCCTGAACACCGAATCCAGACAAAGCCGTCCCCTCGGCCTTGGGCAAGAACCCCCAGGAGGGTGCCGTCCCGAACCCAGATGGCAGCGATTCCTGATATGTCTGGGTGCCATGAAACTGGGCCCTTGTTTCGGTACTGCTCACTGATGAGTATTAAAGCAGCTTTGGTCTCCGCAGCGAACTGCGCTAGCAACTCGTGAGTGATTGCACTCCGGTGCGTATTGATTTGTAGGATGCGAATCATGTTAACCGTATCTTAGCTCTTTCCAGTTCTGCTCTGAAAATTGGACACCGCGCCGATCCCGCAGTGTGCACAATGCTCTCATCAGTCGCGTCACGGTCCCTGCATAGGACGCAGCTTTCCTTTTCATTGCAGCTGTTCGCTTTATGGCCTGCCTGACCGCATTTACGGCATGTTGCCCTTCTGTCAGGTCCCCGACAGTTTGCAGATGTGTGCCCATAATCCAAACATCTGTAACATTTGGTTGGGGCGGCCCGAATTCGTATCCTACACACTACCCAACCAATTCTTATTTTCCCGCTGTTTAGAAGCTTCCCTCGCGTATTGCTCGGAAACTTCCACAGCGAGTTTTTGGCCTCGGTGATACCAATCCGGACATTGGTTACCTCCGGGCATTCACGTTTGATGGCCTCATCTACCTCGTCCTTTTCCGTGAGACAGTCAATGTCTCGGATTTCCAAAGCACACGTGGGTTCCAGGCTGGAAACCAAAGCTTTTTCTCCTAGAAGCCCCTTGACTGCTTCACAGAACGTGAGTTTATTTATAGTCTTCGGGCCTAGTTCGACTAATACTCCACCACCCTTCGTTTTACGTATGGAAGACATTTCTGCTCCGTTGTCTTCGGGTTTGATTTTGTAACGAATTTCGCTCAGGGCATCCGCAAAAGTCTTGCCTTCCGCCGGATTAATAAGCAAAGCTGGCGGTCTAGTCCTCCTTCGTCTCCTCACCTTTTCTTTTGGTACTCCATCCTTCGTGTCCGCCTTAGTTTTAGGCAGAGGTTTTTCTAATGGCGCGACGTGTTGTTGTCTTTTGATCCTCTTCGCCTTCTTCTTTTCAGCCCTGGAGAGTACCTGAGTGAAGTCTCCTTCGGATGTCCCTTCCTCCTTTCGTTTTTTACCAAGTTCGCTCTGCAATGGGCTGTCAGCGATCCGTTTGGTACTCGTGGTGTTCTCCTCGGGAAGCGGGGTTATTTCTGCCTCCTGCGGGTTTTGTCTTACTTTCCATGTTCGCCTATAGTATGAAATCCTGTCCAGGAGCTCTTCCAGTTCCATTAGCCCGTTTTTCACCCCCTTCCCGACGTTTTTCTGAAGGAACGTCGAAGATCGCATGTGCTTCACAACTGCCGTGCATTTTTTAATAAGTCTTTCATCTTCCGCTTGCGCCAGAGTAATCGACAGTCCTCCCACTCGGCTTATATTCGAAACCATTTTATTAGTTTCGGCAGTTTCTACAGTACCTCTTTCCCCAATTACAGCACTGTACGGTATGGTCTGGGTTCCTATCTGTGTTGCAGGTGCCGCATCACTTTCCGAGTCTTTCTCTCCATCTGCGCGTCCCGATGTCTCGTCGGGTATTTCAACCCTTGTAGCGTCCTTCGCTGGGCGCTGGGGCGAACGGCGTATTTTCGTGCTGCGAATAAACGCAGCCAGCTCACTCTCCATTTCCACTATCTCCTCGTTTCGTTCGTTTTTATTCTCCATTTGAGTTGTTTACCAGCGCATCGTGTGCAAAGGAGCGGGCCGCAATAGTCAGGAACGGGTATACCCTCGGGGACACAGCCCCTACCCCAGTTCCCTGAGGCCTGACCTACGCTTAGCTGATACCGGAATTCATGGACGGATCAGCGCTCGCTCGGGGCAACGCGGTCTACTAACACCGGTTGAATGCATACTACCCGACCAGGGTCCCGAAGAGGCTGGCTCCTGATACACGCCACAACTACCACCTTGGCAGAGCTAGGCTCACATCACCCCATCGACGTCGACAGGGAGTTGTCGACGGCTCCGGGGACTCCCAGTGTGTCCCGGCGTGTATCGGTCATTAGCAGTTCGCTCTTCACCGAGAAACTTTCTCGAGGCTACTATCTAGGACGCAAGTATTATGCTAGGTAGGGGGCAGAACTACTTGCTCGGGCACCTCGGGGACGCCACTCCCCGTATCGTAAACGACCCGTGAAGGATCGCTGACGATCCCTGAGGGAAACGCGTTCTACTAACAGCGATTCAATGCACACTACCCAACCAGGGTCACGAAGGGGCTGGCTCCTGATATACGCCACAACTTCCACCTTGGCAGAGCTTGGCTCACATTACCCCCCGTCGATAGAGAGCTGTCGACGACTCCTGGTGTCTCCCGGCGTGTACCAGTCATCCCGGTTCGCTTCTTACTGAGAGTTTTTCTCAAGGCTTTGAACCCAGAATTGAAATTACCCTCTGTTTCCCCTGGACTATAACCACGTTTAACAACGACCTCTACACTGAATCTTTTTCAGAAAGTAGTATCTTTTGTATATTTAGAAGCGGTTTATTGTAAGGTAACCCACACCACTTTCAATTAGCTTTAAAAAAGAAAATCTTCTAATGGAAATAGAAAATTGAATTTAAATTTCGAAATATTTATCCTTGAAGTATTCAAACCAAAACCAAGTAAGGAAACATAAAATAATGAATAGGAAATTCCATCTTGGATCCCCACAGAAGTCCACGTCCTGAAATAAGAATCGCTTTTCAACCCAATTTCGATAAAATGTCAATCACGAGTAAGGAACTAGTCAACCAAAATGAGTTCGGTATTCGCTTACAAGCAGAAGAATTTCTCTTTTGGAACAACCAAA
This sequence comes from Hermetia illucens, assembly GCF_905115235.1. Lineage (NCBI taxonomy): Eukaryota > Metazoa > Arthropoda > Insecta > Diptera > Stratiomyidae > Hermetia > Hermetia illucens. Next base: position 162,685,724 of record NC_051852.1, on the reverse strand, counting down.
CTAATAAGGTTTGAATTCAAGGACAATGAGGAACGAATGTCACTACGAGAATTTCAGTCTTCCGAGATTGCCAGGACTGAACTTTTGCTTTATATCTAAATATAGATTCCATGTTGGATTGTTATGTGCAATGAATAGCTCGCACAATAGGAAATCCTTGGAAATTCTTGGAAGTCAGGATTACTAGGTTCCGCTGCCTTTAATTCTCATGAGTTCGAATATTTTTGTATTGGACACTTCGCATAGACACGTGCAACTGTGCTTTGAAAATGGAGCTTGGTATGTTTGTTTAATCCTGGCTCCTTTCCGTTGACTCAAATTTAATCAATAATAAATAGCCTGCAGAGGACAAGCATGGTGTTGTGTTTCATTTTGTGGAGTCTACCATTAATGCTTTTCGAGCCTCCTGAATAACAGCAAAAGATTTTGAAGGACGACTAAGCCTGTTCCATGCTCGAAAGCCCGCAGGATTTCACTGTTAGCGAGTTCATTTTACGACTGCCATCCACAATGTTCAGGAGCACAGTTCAAAAATGAAATGATGTAGGCCCAATTAAGCTGATGCCAGACATTTATCTCAAATTAGATTGGAAGTCACGGAGGACATTGTCTTTCGTGGTACATCTAAAATAATAAATTGGAAAGTACCGACGATCTTAAATAAAAAATTGATAGCACGACATCTAATATTCTCCTTTCTTCCTTACCTTCCATTTTATTCTTCAAACGATTTACTTCTTTTTCCAAAATTGTCCTAAGTTGCTGAGCATCCTCTTCCTTTCGACATCCAGGACAATAATCTTGAACGCAGCCAAAGTACATCGGTTAATGAAATATTTAGGGACTCCATTAAGCGGAATGATTCGAAAAGATTAAAGGCCGCCACTAGAGTTTCTCTCAATAATTACAGAAGGACGAATATTTGGCCACCAGCGGAGACAGGGACTACCCGATTACAAATAAAGTTTTGCTGGCTCACCAATTAGAAAGTTCCGAAAGAAACCTTCAGCGGAATTATATCTTTGAATGTCTGCAAAATAGTTCGCTTTAGGAGGAAGCTCTGGGAAATAGAATGGAAAACCATTCAATATTCAAGTAATTTTTCGGAACGGAGAATATTACTTTTCATGGAAGTCAGGAATATTTCTATGAAATTGATTCTACGAAAAAGGATTTCAGACTCCTTCATCTTAACGTCACGTGCAAGCTTAGAAAGAACTGATTTCTTATGGGACCAAGCACTGTGTTATGAGCCCTAACACATATTTGTATCATCTTTATTGAAATGAGGGAAGCAAAAAGGACCTTTGAGGCATTCACTTTTGGCTTCAGCCAGTATTAGCTCTTTTAAAAGCTTGCGTCATTCGTGCTTAATATAAGCCTGGGGAACTGGGAGCCTTAATGGAAACTGCAGCTCAAGGCGTGGTAAAAAGTTATAAACCGAAAATGTGGTTAGTTACCCCAGGGCCAACAAATGGATGCACAGATCCAGCTTGGATCTACACAACAAGCTAGAATTATAATATGTCCTTGAATAAGTTATTTCGCTAGGTTTCTTAGCAACAATAATGAGCAGGCTCAGTGATGATTCACATATTGTAGATGGACCACAAAGTGATTGCAACACAACTATGCGATCCGCTCTCTGTCCATTTATCCATCGGTGAAGATACAATGTCATAACTTCGCAACACATCGGTAGTCTTCCAGTTTGCCCCGAAGATTTCTCCTGAAACTAGGTCTGCCTTTGACATATTCCACTAGGAGTGACCAGAGTTTTTGGGGGAGGAAATTTGTGACCATGACAAGGAGTTGGTTAACTTGGTTGGTGAAGTTAGGGTAGATTCAGTAGAGTATATTGAGACATGGAGTATGGAAAAAGACAGGGTCAAGCAGTAGACTGCTTCCTCCTGGGAGCCCTGAGAGCCAATCTGTCTCTTTCTAGGGGTAAAAGATTTCTACTTAGGTGCCAAGACCCTAGTCTTTTTTTTTTTGAGGAGGTGGAAATCTTCAAAAGACACTGGTCTGGACACACCAGCGTGTGGAATTTTTACCCACTAAAACCACCCCCGACTCCCTCCCTGCCCCGCGGAACCACCATAAGGTATTACATCACGGGGCGGAGTCAGCTCACTCTAGCTTAATCCCATTTCTTCTATACGCGGCGCACGTGACCGCGTTTTTCTCCTTTCCTCTGCCTTTCGCAATTTATCTTGAATTGATGCGATCATGGAGTTGACCGCATCCCAATTCTCTTGATGTGCTAGCATTTTCGGCACCAGATTTTCTGGTACCAGCACCTCTCCTAGAGTCTCCTCTAGGTTCCTCCTTTCATCCACAAATCTCGGACAGTGGAAGAATACATGTTCTGGGTCCTCTGGGACTCCATCACAATTTGGACAGTCGGGTGAGGTCTCCAATTTAAACCTGTGAAGGTATTGGAGATATCCTCCATGTCCCGTGAGAAACTGGGTGAGATTATAATTAATCTCACCGTGCCGTCTCTCCAACCACCCCTTGATGGCAGGAATGAGCCTCTGAGTCCACCGACCCTTTCCCGAGCGTTCCCACCGCTCTTGCCATCTATTTATGGATCTCTCCCTCTCAGCCTTCTTCGTCTGCAATATGGGAGAGATTGGCTTTGCATGGTATATATTCGCCATCTCATCTGCCAAGATGTCAATGGGCATCATTCCAGAGATGACGAATGCTGCATCATCTGAGAGAGTCCTGAAGGCAGAGCATACCCTCAGAGCTGTCCTCCTGTAGACTACATTCAGTTTGCTAGTGTTAACTGACATCCGCAACGCCTCGCTCCAAACTGGGGTCGCATAGAGCATGATTGAGGTCACCACCCTGGCTATAAGCAACCTAGAGGTATTCCGTGGCCCTCCCACGTTCGGCATCATCCTGGCCAGGGCCATACTGGCAGTGGATGATTTATCATAAACATACTGTACGTGTTGCTTATAGCTGAGCTTCCTGTCTATCACCACCCCCAAGTATTTGATGGTCGGCTTGGAAGTGATGATATGATTCCCGACTCTAACACAGGCGTAATTTCTCTTCCGGCGCTTCGTGATGAGGACCGCTTCTGTTTTTTCCTCCGCAAGCGTCAGACCAGAGCTCTCCAACCAGCATTTGACAGCTCTGATTGCCTCGCTTGAGTATAACTCAGCATCTTCGAGATGCTTTGCGACAACAACCAGTGCAATGTCGTCAGCGTAACCCACTACTGTGGCTTCCTCCGGAAGGGGAAGATTAAGTACATCGTTGTACATGATGTTCCACAGTAGTGGGCCCAATACGGAACCCTGCGGGACACCCGCGGAAACGACGTACTCCTGCGGTCCCTCATCAGTGTCGTACCAGAGCCTCCTTTCAGTTAAATAACTATCGACAATTGCGGCGAGGTAGGCGGGAATACCAACCTTCGCTAGGGATTTCCGGATTAGATTCTAATTAGCCGAATTGAATGCATTTTTCACGTCCAGGGTTACTACCACGCAATATTTGCTGGTACTACCCTTTCCGTGGATTGCATCTTCGGCCAAGCCAGTAACCAATTTGATGGCATCAATGGTTGATCTGGCTTTACGGAACCCATACTGCGCGATCTGAAAGGCCGCCTTGGCTCTCAACTGCCGGGAGTAATCTATTATAGATTACCTGCTCTAACATTTTGCCCACCGTATCCAAAACACATATGGGTCGGTATGAGGATGGTTCACCTGGAAGTTTACCAGGCTTAGGCAGAAGCACCAACTTCTGCCGCTTCCATACCGCTGGAAATATTCCCTCGGACATGCGCGCTTCGAACAACTCAGTGAACATGTCCGGCCTGGATTTCACGGCAAGCTTAAGGGCCTTATTCGGTACTCCGTCCAGACCCGGTACTTTATTGTCTCCTATTCTGCCGCAGATCTCCAGGAGCTCGTCTCTGGTGACTGGCGGGATTGCCGTCACATTCAGAGGTGGTTGGAATGTGTCGGTGTTCTCCTCTTGCTGGGGGAATAACCCCTGGATGAACGGCCTCTAAATCGTCCCATCACGATTCCATAAGCTCTCCCCCACGGATTTACGTCCGCTTCTGAGCAGAGCTCCTTAAAGCATTTCCTCTTGCTTCGCTGGATGGCGAGCTTGAGGGTTTTGCGGGCTGCCTTGTAGGCGTACTCTTTCTGCCCTTGATCGACTCTACCTACCGCCCTCTGAGCCGCTCTTCTCGCTCGGTGGCAGGCTGATCGAAGGCCGGTCAGTTCATCATTCCACCAGTAGTTTGGTCTTCTACGGGGGAATGCGCACCTCCTAGGCATGGATGCGTCACATGCTTTGGCGATGCATTGAGCTAGATGGACAGCTCTTTCCGTAGAGGCGCCTGCTATATCAGGTTGATCCAACCACACCTTTAAGAAGCTCTGCTCATCCAAAGATTTTGCAGACCAGCCTGAAATCTTTTTCGGTTTCGGGCATGATAGCTCTTTGCCCTGAGGTTCGACACATGTCTCAAAGAAAACTGCCTGGTGATCGCTGTGGGTGTAGCGTTCGCTGACGCACCAGGACATACCACGCGCCAAGACTCTAGCCTACCAAGACCGTTGGTGGGTTGTGGTTGCCACGCCTTGTACGACGTGATCCTACTATTAACAAAACTCTACGGATCTAGTCAGTCTGCGGCAGTCGAAAAATACTCCTCAATCTAGGGTGTTAAGGGAATCGTGCCCGTTAGATATTTTGCAGTCGGAGGTAACTGAGTGTATTCGAACGGAGCCTCACTGATACCACGTCACCTCAGTGCATAATGGCACAGGCTATTCGTAACCTTAGGGGTCATCAGCGGTCCTTAATTGGGTCGCTTACGATACGGGGGGTAGCAAGCAAATAGCTCTGACCTCCTAGCTAGCATAATACCTGCGCCCTGGGTAGTAGCCTCGAGAAAGCTTTTCGATGCGAATGACCGATACACGCCGGGACACTTTAGGAGTCCCCGAAGTTGTCGAAAACTCCTTGTCGACATCGATAGGAAGATGTGAGCCTAACTCTGCCAAGGTGGTAGTTATGGGGTGCATCAGGAGCCAGCTCCTTCGGGACCCTAGTCAGGTAGTGTGCATTGAGCCGTTATTAGTAGACCGAGTTGCCCTGAGTTCCGGGATCAGCTAAGCGCAGATCGGGCCTCAGGGAACTGGATTAGGAACTCTGTCCCCGAGGGTATACTCGTTCCTGGCTATTGTGGCCCGCCCCTTGCCCATGATGCACTGGTAAAAACTTAAATGGTGAATAAAGAAAATATAAATGAGGAGATAATCGGAATGACTTGACTGCGTTTGTGTGCAGGACGAAAGTGCGACGCTCACCCCAGCGCCAAACGAAGGACACAGCAAGGGCTGAAATATGCGACGAGACATCGGGATGGGCAATGAGAGAGGTATGCTCGCAGAGTGATGCGGCACCTGCGACGGAGAAAGAAACCCAGGGCATGCCATGCAATGCTGTTGTCGCAGAAAGCAGCACGGTAGGAACTATTGAAACTGACCAGATTGCTTCGAATATTAGTTGAGTGGGAGCGCTGTCGACTATTCTTACGAAAGCCGAAGAGGAAGGGCTTATGAAGAAATGCGTGGCAGTTGTAGAGCGCATACGGTCTGCACGTTCATCCAGAAAAACGTCAAAAAGAGGCTGAAGAACGGGCTGATGGAGCTGGAGGAGCTCCTGGACAGAATTTCGTGTTACAACCAAACATGGAGTGTACCAAAAAGCGCTGAACCGCTAAGGACACAGCAAAAGCCAAACAGATCACATACAGCCCATTGGAGAGTGAACTGGGGAAAAACCATAGAATGAAAGGGCATCTGAAGGAGACTTCACTCAAGTACCAGAGCTCAAAAGAAGAAAGCGAAGAGAGATCAGAGGCAACACCATCAGAAAAACCTCTGCCTAAAATTAAGGCGGATCCGAAGGATGGAGCGCCGAAAGAAAAGGCGGGGAGACGGAGGACTAAATTGCCAGCTCTGGTTATTAAGCTAACGTAAGGCAAAAACTTTGCGGAATTCGTAAGCGAAATCTGTGATAGAATCAAGGCCGAAGATAGTGGAGCGGAAGTATCTTCCATTCGGAAAACGATGGGTGGTGGGGTGTTCGTTGAATTTACTCCGAGGACAATAGATGAAGGTACGTTTTGTGAACCAGTCAAGAAGTTACTGGGAGGGGAAGCTTTGGTTTTTAACATAGGACACCGTGCTCTCTGGAAATCCGAGACTTTGACTGCCTGACAGAAAAGAAGAAAGAAGAAGCTATCAAGTGCGAATATCCGGAGGTAACCGATGTCCGAACTATATCACCTCTACGAGCTCCCGGGGCAAAAAAATCGTTTTGAGGGAGGCTACGCGTGGACGCTTGCTTTGTAGGATATGAATCCGGACCGCCCTAACCAAATGTTACAGATGTTTGCATTATGGGCACACGTCAGCAAGTAGTCGGGGATCTTGGCAGACCTGACGAACGACGGCTTGCCACCGGTCAGCCACGCCCACAAAACGAACACCTGCAATGAAAAGAAGAGTTGCGTCTGATGGCGCATCTGATGAGAGCATTGCGCACACTGGGTGTCCAGTCTTCGGAGCAGACCTCAAACGAGCTAAGACGCGATCTGCATTATCCGCATCTTACAGATAAATATGCACCGAAATGCAACCGCTCACGAGTTGCTGACACAGTTCGCTGCGGAAACTAAAGCTGATCTAGTGCTCATCAGTGCGTAGTATCGAAACAGGGACCCAGCTTCATGGCACCCCGACATATCAGGTACCGCTGCCATGTTGATTTGGAACGGCACCCATATTAGGGTTCTTGCCCAGAATCGAGGGACAAAACCGCTGAATTGAGTGTTTGGAGGTAACTATATTCAGTGTCTATTTAACGCTGAACGGGCTTTTGGGTTTTTTTATTTTAAATAATAAAAACTTGCCTCTTCTATTCGTTAGTGTTAATTTATTGGTATTGCAAATACCGATATTTCGGGAATCGATTATTCCCTTCATCAGTGCTAACAAGTCTTTTGACTTTTGACGCAGACTTGATTCTCTGGAGGAGGGGGGATTCTGGTCGCGGGTGGCTTCAATGCCAGGACATTTGAATAGCACATGCCTCCCTCAGACTCCACAGGGAAACGAATTCTAGAAATGACCGCGATAATAGGACTTGCATGTTGCGTCGGAATCAGTGGTGTGGCTGGTGAACGGGTGGCGAGTTCTGGAAGGCTTTTCGCAGGCGACCACCATTATATTGTCTGCGAAGTGGTTGACACAAACTGTCGGTGTGCGTCACCTTGCCGCTCTTTCTGTGCGTGGAACACTGCAAGGTTTGTCGAAACTCTTTCCCAAACGGAACAGTTGGGGTCGAGTTGGAGGGCACTCCTGGGAATAATGGCACTGCAGCTGACACTGTTGTAAATGCAGTTATGAACCTGATAACATCGAAATGCGGAATCAGGAGGGCATGGAGACGGCGGAAATTGCAGAGCTCCGGAAAGAGTGTCACGAACTCCGCCGCTTGAGGTAAGGTCTAAGCGAGCGGGAGGAAACATGTACCAAAATCACAGAGTATACATTAGCCAAAAGAAGACTCCACAGCAAAATAAACAGGAGCAAAGCTCGCTGCTGGCAGGATTTGGCCTACGAGGTGAATAGGAACCAGTCTAGAAGTGATCCAAAATTTCATCAAGTTGAAATATTGGCAGGAGCAGGTAAATCAACTAATGCATTATTAGCAATTTTAAAAAGGGGGTGTCTTACTCGTATAGGTTTGTCCATTAGTTAGAGAATATGGGCCGTAGAGGCCCGTGAAAAATATTAGTGATTTTTACTACTGCAATTAGGGTAAGTAGTAAATAATTTATTAATAAAATAGTAATTAAGGTTTATTAGTGAAAGTCTATTGGCGGGTGTAAAATGAAGGGAAGTGTCGTCGGAACCGGAAGTCGGTTACAAACCGGTAACTCGCAAAATCGAGGCCTTCCGAACAGCCTGTTCATTAAAGGCCGAACAGATGGACCGCATTATTTGGGCACTATTCCCGTCGTAGCCGATACGGAATGATGACGGTAGTGCGGAGAGTGCCGAAAATTGCCCACTTTTTTGGAAAGTTGGCCCAAAGCCAGTCCTCTCTCTCCCAGGTATGCAAACTGCTGCTGCAACATCGATCAGATCTACTGGTCGGCGCATTCAACGCTTGCCTTGCAGATATTGAGGGATTATCTGAAGAACTGTTTCTTGCTCTATTAGACGCTAGAGGGTCAGAGGAGGGTTGAGGTCACATAGGGTGTAACGCAAGGAGGCGGATCCTGGAACGTCTGCTTAGACACTACATGCAGAAAAAGTCGCGCCTGGTCAGTTATGCAGATGATTTCGCGACGTTCTTTTCTGCACGCACTCGTAAACAGTCGCAAAACAGAGCTGACATATTGATGCGACGGGTAAGTCGTCTGACTGAAGTCGTCATCCTGACTAAAAAAAGCATCCCAAAAACAGCGGTGAAGACGCAAATATGAGCTCTTCGAGCAAACCAATAGGCTGCAGCTGGACTTTCGGCCTTAAGTCGGCTAAAGGTAAATATTGGGTGCCCTATGTCTAGCAGGCGACGTCTCCGGATCAGTTCAACGCTGTCTATTCTGCTCTACGGTCCAGAGGTTTGAGCTGAGAGTTTGATGATAGGAATTCCCTGATTTAAAAATATAAGTTCTCGAGCGTACCTCATTGAAATCAAACGCGGACTTCTGCGGGATAATCTCCAAATTGGCGCAAGCTTTCGATTGTGTGGTGGGAAGATGTATTGTCAACAATCTGAGGAGTTTCGCATTCGAATTGAGCCCCCTGCTCTGTCGTGTTGTCCCGTACAAACTGATGAATCTATCGATAAGGGCTCTCACTATGGTGACTGCTTTCTGGTCGGGAAGCGGCATTGCTTGCACCCAACTAAAGAATTTGGCCACGATCGTGGGGCAGTACTGGAATCACCAATAGATAGGAAACTTGATGAGGTGGGTGTTCAGGTGATCAAACCCTCCCTTTTGCATATTGAAGTTGCGTAAGGCCACGCGGTTATACCGATTGAGTTTAGCTCGTTGACTGGGTTCGCACGAGCGCATCCATGGATTGAGATCTCAGTAGAGCGCATCAGCAACCACATTGTTTTCCTCCATGATGAAAGGCAGGTTAGTACTAAATTGAACAATAATATCCGGCTGGTAGCCTTGCTTGGTCGAATCAACACTCTAGCCTTCGGGTGATGTGAAAACGGAGGCGCGTGATCAATGAAGATCCTGAATGATTTGCCCTTGAGAATCCTTTGAAAGTTCTTAACAGCATCGTCGGTGCCTAGGAGTGCCTTGCCTGAGGAAGTTGGCGGTAGTTGCCTCAGCAATAGCTACTTTGCTTTGGAGAGAAGGACGTCAGTTTAAGAAGCCCATGTAATCTCGACTTTTTTCTTCTTTTTCGGAAAACCTTTCAGCGATTCGCAGTGGGAAATTACGACTTCTATGTGACAGGGGCTTGAAATCATCAGCGAAGACGGAATATCCCAGGCATGTTTCCTACTCTTTTCCGATATCGCAGGTATTGAGCGCTGTTCTTGGAAGCGATAATAGTGTCGTCCAGATACCATATGTTATTGTGAAGGGTAGGCCGCGAAGAAGATGGTCCATAGTCCGCTGAAAAAATTAAGCTGCCTAAAAGTTTTTGACGATGCTCTCTTTGGTATATTTTTCTCTGCGATGGGGATCTAGTAGAACGCCATCTTTAGGTCTATGAACGAAAAGTCGTCTGTGGTCATATCGGGCTCGCCCATTGGCTAGACGAGAGCCGAATGTTCTCTAGGGCCAGAAATCGCCTAAACTCCTCTTTGGTTATAGTGTAACGATGGCCAACAAGTCTCTGCGACAAGATAGAAGGTCAAACAATTCGGTTATCAAGTCGTCTGGCTGGTTAAAGGCCGAAGACCTACTGCGGGATACTTTGGTATTTGATGACCCAATTTCCACCAAGCGAGCTAGCATGGCTCGAGGTGGTAATGCTATGGGCTGGCATCAATGGCCCTTTAATATGAGGCCAGTGGAGCCGGAAACCAACGAGCCGGTTGTAGTGGCTGGGAAATCCGCACCTTAGATTAGGATGTGAACGTCAACAAAAGTAACAGTCTAGGGTGTGTTGTGAGTTACATACACGGAAATTGATGAGGAGTTGGCTTCAGTAAGCGTAAGAGCTTGACACAGTCGTTTTCTGTTGAGAACACCTGTCGCGTGGTCGGGATCAGCATCTTGATGTAGCGTGCCATTGATACCGGTTTTCTCCATGCACCCGAGTGAGGGAGATGAGTTAAGCAATTCAACTGCGGAAGGCTGCCATATCTTAAACTAAAGATTCTGCCGTGGGGGCTGAATTGCGGCGCTGGTAGCGATTGGGAACATGTCGCGGTGAACGGGAAGTTATGAATGAGAAGCGAAGTCGGTTCGTCGAGAAGAGAAGACTTCACCGCTTTCAATATGCAGGTGATAGCTGGGTGTTAGTTACGGCGGATTCTGCCATTGTTCTCCTACGGAGTTGGAACTCGGTCGTTTATTGTCTCCAAGCTTGAGCTTTTTGAAAAGCTTATGCAGCTGCCGATCTGTAAAATTGGTTAAGTGGTCTAAAATCTTCAGCTTGAAGTACTCGAATTTGCTAGACCTTAGAGGTTTAAAAAGTTTGTTGTTGTCTGATAGAATCTTAAGATTATTAGAGGTGAAGTCAATCCTTACGAACTGTACCTTCCAGAAAGGTAGCGTGACAGCCATAAACTGGGATGGAGGTATTCCTTTTCTCAACTGATATCCGCTTTTTATACTTGGTCTTTTGCGTTGGAGGGGCTTATGAAGTGTTTTCTTCGTGTTGCGACTTCAGCATGACATTGTGCTGCTGGTTTAGGCTGAATGGGACCAATCGACCGGCTGACGACAACGGCGCAGGTCGTCAATGGGCATCCCTAATCGATGCTTCTCTTGTTTCAGATGTCCATGAGGCGCATCCTTTGGGCTTTGCCATCTACCTTGGCTACTACCTTCTACTCCTGCCGCGCCACATCACTCCCAGATGAAACCTAGGGGTTTCGGCGACTGATCCCGGAACTTCGTTCACCGTCAATCCACAAAACGGACACGACGTTGCTTCGGAGCGGACACGGGTTTCAGCCTGGACAGAGAGACCGCCTCCCTGTGCCCACCGATCTCGAGCTGGAAGAAATGTTCTCCCTGCTCGAGAACGCGGTACGGGCCCTCATATGGAGGCTGCAGCGGCTTCCGGACGGCATCCGTCCTGACGAGAACGTGCGTGCACGTGTCCAGTTCCTTGGGCGAACAGGCAGGTGTGGGCGAGTGTCGAGTGGGTGGTGGCGCTTTGATGCATCGGAGATTGTCCCTCAGCAGACGCACCAACCCCGACTCTGTGAGACCCGATCTCTTGTCGAAGACCGGATCGCTTGGGAGTCTTGGGTTCTCCCCGTATACCCCGCGGAGCTAGCAGCAAATTCCTCTCGGCCGGTTGTACGTAGGCCGAGTAGGACGAGAGGCAAGACTTGAGTCCAGGACGGACCGTCGCGTGCCATAATGGCGGCTTTCAGCGTCCGGTGCCAACGTTCCAGCATCCCACTGGATTGCGGGTGGTATGCAGTAGTCCGCTGGCGTTTAAAACCAACGAGTTTGCCTAACTCCGAGAAAAGGGTGGACTCAAATTGCATTGCCTGGTCAGTGATGACCACTGCAGGGACGCCAAAGCGAGGTATCCACTCTCGACAGAGGGCTTCGGCACATGATTGCGCCGTAATGTCTTTCAGAGGTATTGCCTCAGGCCACCGCGTAAACCTGTCGATGATTGTGAGACAATACCTATAACCGTGCGAGTCTCGCAAAGGCCCTACTATGTCGAGGTGTATTGTGTGGAACCGCATGGTAGTGCGGGGGAATGAGCCCACTTCTTTCCTTACATGCCTGGAGACTTTACACTTCTGGCATGCGATGCACTCTCTGGCCCAGGAATTGACATCCTTATTCATAGAGGGCCAGAAGTATTTCTCGGTGACTAGCCGATTTGTTGTCCTGATGCCTGGATGCGCTAAGTCGTGAACTGCGTGGAACACTTCCTTGCGAAAGGTGGCCAGAATGTATGGCCGACGTCCCTTTTCCGAGTCTTCGCAGCAGAGAGAGAGGTTTGAGCGAAGATGGGCAACTCCCGAAATTTGTATTTGGGGTTGGATTTGAGGCTCTGAAGTGCTGCGTCATCCTCCTGCGCCTTGGAAATAGCTGAGAAATCGAGTGAGGCGGGGATGTTAACCTCGGAGACACGAGACAAAGCGTCAGCAACTATGTTGTCCTTGTCGGACACGTGCTGGATGTCTGACGTAAACTGGCTTATAAAGCTCAGATGTCGAAGCTGACGAGGGGACGCTTTGTCGGGCTTCTGTTTCAAAGCATACGTGAGAGGCTTATGATCCGTGAACACTGTGAACGGCCTGCCTTCTAGGGAGAAATGGAAGTATTTGATGCTCAAATACGCGGCGAGCAGTTCGTGATCGTAGGTACTGTAGTTCCGTTGAGCGGAATTCAACTGCTTCGAGAAGAAGCTCAACGGCTGCCAAACTTGATCCACCTTTTGGTGAAGGGCAGCACCTACTGCGATGTCAGAGACATCAACAAAAACGGCTAGGGGTGCATCTTGCAGACGGAATGCCAAGAGTGTAGCGTCGACCAGTTGTTGACGGGATTTGTCAAACGCGCAGATAGCCTCTTCAGACCACACGATCTCTCGTGTGTCCTTAGTTTTGGGGCCAGACAAGTACGCGTTCAAAATGGACTGGTGATGGGCGGCCTTGGGCAGGAAACTCCCTCACTGTCTTTGGACGCGGGAAGCTTGTTATCGCTTGCACCTTGTCTGGGTCGGGCTGTATTCCTTGAGGGGAAATGAAATGGCCGAGGAATCTCACCTGTTTTTGAAGGAATTTGCATTTCTCAACGTTTAGGATTAAACCGGCCTCAAGGAGACGTTGAAAAATGCACTCGAGATGGGCTAAGTGCTCAGACTCAGTGGAAGAAGCGACCAAAACATCATCCAAATATACGAAACAGAAATCGGGGTTTCGCAGGACTGAGTGAATGAACCTTTGAAAGGTTTGCGCCGCATTGCACAATCCGAAAGTCATCCGGGTGAACTCGAAGAGTCCAAAGGGTGTACATATTGCCGTCTTTGGAATGTCTTCAGGAGCTACTGGGATTTGGTGATAAGCCTTGGTTAAGTCCAAGGTCGAAAAGATGCGGCAATTCGCGAGGTGATGCGCAAAGTCGTGGATGAGTGGAATTGGATATCGGTTAGGAACAGTCTGTGCATTTAGCCTTCTGTAATCCCCACATGGGCGCCATTCACCGTTTGGCTTAGGGACCATATGCAATGGGGAAGACCAACAGCTGTTTGAGGGCCTGCAGATACCCTGTTGAACGAGTTGTTCAAACTCTTTCCGTGCAATAGCCAGTTTCTGGGATGGTAGAGGACGCACCTTCGAGAAGATCGGGGAACCAGTAGTGATAATGTGGTGCTGCACATTGTGCTTCACTGGTTTGGAGAGACTATACTCGGTAGTAATCTGGCTCAACTTTTGGAGAAGTGCCCGAACACGAGAGTCAGTAATGTCTTCTAAAAGAACGGAAAGATTCTTGCCTGGGTGAGATACCATTTGTCCCGACGAATTAAGGTTGGTCGTGGTGTCTATAAGGGACTTATTTTGCAAGTCCACCAGCAATCCATAGTGACACAAGAAGTCTGCACCTAATATGGGGAAGCTGACACCCGCCAGGATGAAACGCCACGAAAATGTCCTACGCAAGCCAAGACTCACGTCCACTTGCCTATACCCGTATGTGTTTATGCGGGAGGAACTTGCTGCCGCAAGTTTGAGCGGTTGTGGGAAAAGTTGATGTTGCCGTGGTACGGGAGAACCGAAACCTCCGCACCAGTATCGATGAGGTAGCTGCGCCTGCTGAGGGGGTCGAAAATAGTTAGGCGACGTGGCGCTCCGCTCTGGGTGGCCGTCGCCAAGACCCCCGCGGACCTAGTTTTTTGCGGTAGGCGCGAATCTACACGGTAGCGTACATCTTGTCGCTTTATCCCCGAATCTGCGGTGGTACCAGCAAATCCCTCGGTCCGCGGACTGTCCTGACGACCTGCTACCTGATCGCCCTTTTCGGGTGGCAGACCGTGAGCGTGCTCGCGATCTGGCGCCCGAGCGCTGAGCGTCCAACGTCGCCCGCATCTCGGCCACACTGGCTGTTAAAGCGGCTATCTCGCGCCTCAAGTCACCCACCTCATCCGACGGTGGTTGAACGGCCGCCAAGGTTGGGCGTACGTACACCTCCTGCACCTGGTCGGCCGTCGCTGCCAGTTCCTCCAAGGAACCGGAGACGCAAGCGAGGATCGCCTGGGTGCCCTCCGGGAGCCGTCGCAGCCAGAGCGACTTGATCAGGTCATCGCCAATCTTGCTCCCACCCAATTGCCTCATTTCGCGAAGCAATTGGCTGGGAGTTCGATCACTCAACGTTAAACCCACCAGCAAGTGGTCTAATTTTGATGACTCGCTTGCCGACAGGCGCCTGATCAACTCGCTCTTAAGCTGTGTACGATGCCGACTTCACTATGTCGGACACCAGAAGAATAGACTCCTCGTCCAGGCCGACCACCGCGTAGTTGAAGCGGGTCGCGTCCGATGTGATGCCGGACATTTGGAACTGCGCTTCCAAATGCACGAACCACAGCTCCGGGTTCCGCCGCCAAAACGGAGGAACGCGTACGGCGAGGGCGGTCACTTGCGGGTCCGATGGGCCTGCCGCGTCTTTGCTGTCGAACGACATCTTGAGTAACGAAAAGTACGAGTTTGCAATGAACACGCGGTGAGTTTATAATGAAACGCGGTGAATTTTGCTCCGACACGGCAGGCCGCACCCACAAATGCACGCACGAAGACAGAAGTGACGACCGAAGCGGACGCTCTCCAGCGCAGACCGAAATCACCACCCAGAAACCCGCCAAGAAAACGGAGAACTCGCGATGACAAACACTTCAACGCCGTCTCTTGCAGCGATTTTTAATTATTATTATCTGGACTATGAATATAATATAATAATATATATTAAATATACAAATGCGGAATAAATAGTGTAGAAAACTTCTATGTGGTTTTTATAGTAAAAGGTGTGGTTGTTGTGATGAAGTCAATTGGTTGCCAAATAATCGTTCGTTTTCTAAGTTGCTGCTGCCAATGTTGAAAGGTGGTCGCGCTCGTTGAATTTCTGATGCGGCAATAATGCTGGTGTCAGCTGCGTTTGAGATGGTGATGGCTGCGGCTGTGGCGGCAACGATGGTGGCTGCGGCAGTGATGCTGACGTCTGGCGCTGCGGTGCTGGCGTCTGGGGCTGCGGTGCTGATGTTTGGTTAACTTGATAAAACGCGCTCGAGATCAGAGGAACAGAACGGGTCATCTGAGGTATCGGCTGCACAGGTTGTTCAATAGTTATGTTTACAGGTGAGGGTCCAGCCTCTCTTTCATCACTTTGGATACTGATAGTACTAAGGCTTTGTGCTCTTCGGGGTCACCAATTTAACTTTAATAGTCCAATTCTTTGCAAACCACACTTTTTAGGTACACCGATACATAGACTGGGTTTTTACAATCAATACTCGATAGATTTAACAATTAGACTTTATTAAATAATTTATTTAAAGAATGAAGAAAAAGTGAAGTGACTATTTGCTCGTTAGAGGCAGAAGAGAATTATCTCGCTTCATGTGTTTCTTTTCTGCCCCTAACTCATGACACCCTTTTCTCGCTAGTCCTCCACTCCCGTGGCGAGCTCTACAAAGTGGATAGTTCCGCGCCATCTATTTGTTCGCATTCGCAACATTCGAAATAAATTTCGAATGCTGCGAATCCTGCCGCGCCACAAACTAAGGGTGAAATATAAATATAATTCAATCACGGTTTCATTCCAACAAGGAAATCCTCACAAAATTATTTTGCATTCGCTATATGCATGCTTTAGCCAGAAACAAGCATTGGGAATGCATTTAATAATATGGAGTATGAGAAGGCCTAAGCGAAAGCAACAACAAAAAGGTTATTGATTGTTCTCGGAATATTAGAAAAGTGCTGTACAAAGATTTGGAAATATTTAAATAGATTTAAGGGTTTTGGGGGAAGTTAAAATGTGGTAGGATTTTGTCAACAAAATTAAGAAAATCCGAAACCATTCGTTTTATACCGGAAGTAATAATGTCTAGTAGGCCGAATTATGATGTGCCATAAGCTCATTGTAATATGGAAGGTATTGCTACGAGACAATATTTGGACCCGTCTGTAATCGTTAAGCAATACTTGAAACCTCACGAATGTTGCATAGTTATCAAGGTAACTTATGGGAAGATATTTCACTTGGCTTTAGAAGAACCCTATCTCCATTTGCTTATGTTGAGAGATTTTACACTTACGCAATTGTTGGCAAGGAGTCTATTGATCCATTTCCGTTTATCGTCTCTCGATTACATCAAAATTCTGAAATGGCGAATTAATCATAATTTTATGGGTTAGTTTTCGCTGCCATATCGATCCTGTTTCGCAAAAGGGCAACAGAACAACACCTCCACACTTGGAATGCATCATAAGCGTTTGAAGTCCAGTTTTGCTAGGGTGCGACTTTTGCGATAATTCTTTAGCTGTTGACATTTGCCACCCACGTAAGTGATATTTAATATGAATTGGCGCACTATTGACGAGCGTCCTCCTTCTTTCCTACAGTCTAAAGTCCTTAAAGGCAACAGCATCTGCACAAAATGTCACATACATACATTTGTATAAATTGGTATTTTTCGTCTGAGAAAATTCTATTGGTTAATATTCACCCCCCGGATCCAGAGGAAAAAGGTTACTTTTTTAGAAAAGTCTCGATGGAGCTGTTATGAAAGTGAGAATAGCTGAAATTGTGAATTTTCGTAGCTTTTGACTTTCATCTCAGGTAGATTCAAGGAAACTAGTAGAGTATATCCTTGAGGGTATTGCGAATCAATGACAGTTCATTAATGGTTTTGACATCGACATCCAATCGCCTCTATTCAAATTTACTCAGGTTTGCTGCAATCCATACAACTTATGACCAACAAACTGATTTGGGAAAAGCAAGGAAGCCAGAGTAAATCGTGCTTCCATAACATTTTCACTATCTGAATTTACATTTCATACTCATACCGAGTATGGTATCTTGAATTTACTTACAGCTTCATTTCCGTCCCAGAAATATGAGTTTACACATGGATGTCTGCTCCAGAAAATATCAACTGCACTAAAATGAGTTATTCCCGAAACATACATAAGCAAACATGGTGTATACCGCGGAAAAAGGTTAGGGTTCATTTCAAGCGAAGGATAAAATCTTTTACCGTGAGATATATAAGGCCTTTAGATGGTTTAATTTTGAAAGGAATGCTGGTAGGTGTGTAGCAGTTCCCGCTGTTCACTTTATTGTCAAGGAATTTTGTACAGAGTTTCTTATTGATGAGTGCATTTATCTAGAACATCCCAAGAGATTACTTAAACCTATCAACTCCCAATCAAACAACTTACCTCTCTTTAACAGGGTTCTGAGTGATATTATGACAATTTTAAATGTTTATCGCCTATAACTTGTCAAGGGATTCTCCAGGAGCTTCGGTTATCCGGGCTTTGGGTCTCATCTTGGTCGTAAATATTCCGCATCCGCTTTCAACGTGGCAAAATGAGCACCTGTGTTGGCCAACATCAATGACGAGGACTGAACCCAAAATCTTAAGTAAATTGCGAAATTGGCCATTCAGGTTGTTCAGCACCTAACTGGAGCTGTATTGAAGATTTTGGACCTAGAATGCTATGGTCGAGAGAGAAGGTTCATGACAGATCGCACTTTCCATCGATAACTCTCCTCAGACCTTGAGAAAATGCTATCTGCTGGAGTTTCCACCACACCTTGGAATCTTATGGCTATAATAATTGAGGCTGTCCCTTCGTGTGGGTTTGGTTGATCTAGTTAAAGAGCTACCTGCCTGAAGTGCTTACTACATTTACAGACTTGATGGCAGATTTAGGCTGGCTTTATTTACGCAACGATGGCAATTTTTTCTTACCTTCCTTGTCATGAACTCCTAATTACAAAGCAGCAGATCGCGCCTTCATTATCATAGCGTCCTTGAGGCTGATTTCGATGGCACATCAAAATCTTTGCCCATCGACCCTAAAGGGGATCTGGGCATCTGAGCTTTTGGGATCTGATTGAGAAAAGGCAGCTGAATGCCAACAAAGATACGGTGAGTAAACATTTTATGAAGCTCATAGTCAGAGTTTGGAAATCTCATCTAAACTGGTTGTCATTCTCATGCCTTACTTCATACTATATTCGGAAATTAAGAACCTATCTAAGAGTCCCAACGCTGCCAAAATAAATGTGCGCTCGACATAAGTTCTTCGATTAATACCTGACAAAATTGGTAAATATCGCTACCATAGTACCGTACATAAACCGTATTCCAGGCTCCCTATTCCAGTATTGCCTCATGCCCTATGAATTTATGGTAAGTATCTTATCAAGTCGTCCCTATGCTCTTTGCTTTCATGTGCAGCTAAATTCCAGGCCCTTAGGAATGCGATGATTTTTCACGAACTCCGGCGAGCTGAGAAGCGACTTCACAGATGGAAAAAGGAACAGGTCCGCTGACTTGAAAAGTACAGGAAGCAACCGCAATAGATGCGGAAGTTTTACTAACCAGTCAGCAGGATAAAGCCTTATATACCTCGATGCTCATCCTGCGGAGGCAAGAGGCAATTTTAAAAATAAACCGACTATAGAAGAAGAAGGGTTATGCCAGGCGCATCATTAGAGGTCGAGCTTCTGGCATCCAGTCAGGGGACAGTAGCAGACAGTCGAGGACAGGGGACAATAACAGACAGTCGAGAGCAGTACACTTGATGCCAGCCACAGTACCGCTGTGCTGAAACCAACCTCAGGGACCTCCTGGAGCGAGACGGTAGACGGGCTAGTGGTTGCTGAAGATCCGCACGGATAAGGACAATGTCGTCCATTCCCTGCACCGTCAAAACCCCGGGGTTCCAATGGACGACAGTGTTCTTATCAACGAGGAGGAACCCCAGACAAAAAGCAACCTTTTCAACTCCGTATAAATGGAGAGTGCCTGGAGGCACTGGTAAAGATCTCTATAAAACCGGACGACGACTTAGACCCAATTGAGGCGAAGAGGATCGACGATCCGACGGGGACCGAAGAACCCCAAGGTTATGACACAGTGTTCTTTACCGATGGATCACAGATGGTTTCTAAAGTCGGCGCGGAGATTTTCTACACACACACGGAGGATACACACAGTGCATCCGAGTCGTATGGTCTGCCAGGTTTCGCAAGTATATTCCAAGTGGAAGTACTGGCTGGTAGGACTGTGCAGAAATGTGCTGAACAGTCCGGGCGGCGCGCTCAAGGTCACCCACCCCTAGGTTCTCGGGCATAGGAACATAGAGACGAATAAGCGGGGTGACGGATTAGCCAGGCGGGGCTCTGCTCTTGGCAGTGCTTCGGCAGGTGTAGTCGGTGTCTACTCGCACTACTTAGCAGCCGCGGCGCTTAGATGGCGAAGGCTTACGAGCTGTGCGAAATCATGGAGGGTTTGGCCCGCTTATAACATAGCCCGATCACGAACGCGTGCAAATGCTTTGAAGATTACGGGGGTCTGCACGGGCACTGGCCCATAAGGGACCACCCCGCCAGGCTCGGTATACCCTACAATTCGCATTGCCGAAGCTCCGGAGAAGGGGGCGAAACCTTCACGCACTTTCCAGTGTAGCTTGAGTCAGGCTACGGACACCACCACCACTTTTTGATGACCTCAGAGAGATTTCTAGCTGCAGGTTGACAGAGCTGTTTTCTTTCATGAATGCTACAGGCTGGGTCTGAGGAACCGAGTCGGCTGGACTCTACCTCACATTCAAAGATATTTAAAAAATATCAATGCCCGTCTCTTGCGGGGAGAATATCTCTTGGGTTATTTTCAACAAGATTATAGGGTACGTGATCTGTGAGAATCACAATTGTACAGCCGCCGTTAAAGTCATCACCAATGACTTTTGACATTCGTTGAGGTATAGGGGTCTTTTGTACACTTTGATCCCCCACGTGCCATTAAACAAAAATTGAAGTGTCCTTTTTTGATACGCACCGGATCTTGAAAAATTCCAAACCAACACAGGACTATGGACTATGAAACAATAAAAAACAATAAAGGCTCTCCCGTGCGCGTGGAACCGTAAAAATACGTGCTCAAGTGCTGCGATCGAAAAGGAAGATCCACGAGAAATGTCATCCCTAACCAATGCTTCGTCTGCCTCACAATTCCATAACATGGGCAGATATGATAGGCACATTAAAAAATCCATCCTATGTGCCAAACTATCTCTTGGGATATTAAAGGATTATCTGAGAGACCCCTCCCTGCTTTATGAGAAGCCACAGGACCAGATGAGGACCGAGATAACGTCGGGAAGGCTTCCCACGATAGTCTGCTAAGACTCGGGATTCCAGAAGAGCCGCGCCTGGTCAGTTATCTAGACGACGTTGGAACACTCATTGCCAAACGTACGGTTGAACAGGCGCAAAGTGGCATTATAATGCGACGAGTAAGCGGATTGATAACTGCTCATAATTTCAGGGGTTGCTTTGGAAAAACCTAAAGCGATCATTTTGACCAGAAAGAAACCCGCGACCCTGCGTCCAATATCGAGGGGCGGGTTTCCTATAGAGCCATATCCAACGGTCAAACAGCTTGGTTTAATGGTCGACCCGAAGATGAGGTTTTTCGAGCAAATCAAAGCAGCAGCAGACAAGGGTGCAGCTGGAGTCTCGGGCTTCAATTGCATAATGACTCGTCAATTTAGATCTACTTCTAAGCCTTACCTGAAAAAGATTGGTAAGTCACGATCTCATGATTTTGTGGTCTTCAATGGAGTGGCGGACGATGATAATGACACCTTTTCCTCTTGTGGAAGATAGGATGGGTTTGGTCAGCAACTTCATGCAAACACAGGGGAGCCCTCTACAGATAATGTTATCAGAGAAAAAGCGGAGGAATTGGTAAGGTGTTGAAGTGTGATGTCGACGGTGTATAGAGAAAATAGGCCTGCTGACATTACTGATACTTGTGGGAAGCCTACTGGAGAGCTGTACGGGTCGGATAGGATTTCATTGATGCGGACAAGGGATTGTCGATCGGATAGGTAGTTCTGAATTAATCTGAATTAACTGAACTCCGAGTATGACAGGACAGGGTTTCATTGATGCGGACAAGGGATTGTCGATCGGATAGGTAGTTCTGAATTAATCTGAATTAACTGAACTCCGAGTATGACAGATTTCCCTTGCTGGGGATAACGGTTGTCTTTGGGCGAACCCTTTTGCTTTCTTGTTGTTTATCACTTTGGCTGATCCACTATTTTCGTTGCCCTTGCTTAGTCTAGCAATGACCTTCCCATACATGCAATGACCTTCTCTCTGTTTTCTCTTTTACTGTCTTCTTCATTGGCGGAGAACTCAGGTGAGGACAGAACCAACTATTGGCATCCCTCCATCTACTATCAAGCCGATTCTGAGGGGAGAAATGGCAAGAATTCACGCAGCCGAATGGAGAAAATTTCTGCCGGCAGAAGAAGGGAGAAACTCAAAATGATCTTAGAATCTTTAGACTGACCTCCCTTCTCAATACTTTCTCCAAATTAACAAACTCAATGGTGGGGTCAAACTAGGTCTTCTAATCCCACTAGAATCTCCACCTGTTCCCGGACAATTGTTTCGCCAACAGGAGGCATAAGGCATCTCCTCTTGCTTCAACTGCCTGCTTCTTCACATCTCCGTTGTGATGAGCCCCAAAAACCATGTTACTGGCGGCATTGAACATTAGCAAAGCCTATGAGAAGGAGGACCTGTCCTTTCTCATGTGAACCATAGCCCATATGAGACTTTCTTCCGACAACATCCTTTGGACATGGAACATTATGCACAACAGGAAATTGCCCATACACTGCCATAACGTTTTAATAAACAATGGCCTTTTCCAAGGCTGCGTCCTGAGCCCGGTTCCGCTTAACATTTTACATGACCCCTCTTCATAAAGAGTGGTCCAGTACAATGGAGATTTTTTCAAAACGCTGATGACTTCCTCATTATGGCCTCAGGAGACCCCAGAGTAGAAGCAGAAAATACTTTCCGTCTGCAGGCCGATCTCCTTATAAACCACTGCTAATCCCTAAAACTGCTGGTCAACCTGGAGAAGTCGTGTACGATTGCTTTTGATAATTTCAACTTGGCAAAACATTAATGATGTTCGCTCTGAACACGACAAATCAATCAATTTTCTTGGAGAGAATCATCACAGCCTCTCTCAGAGTGAAGGGCAGGACCATAGAAGTCCATCTCTGTCAAAGCCAAGAAAGCGATCAGACTCACTAATTTAGCTACTGAAGTCAGCTTTCGACTTGCAAATTGATTTAAAGGATTGTTAGACCGATTCTTGACTACAATCTCCACTCCCAAGTACCCTGAGAGGAAAATTGGATCTCTTACGGCGGCCGCCCTGAGACGCTGTATTGGGCTCATCAGGTGCATCCCAACACATACTATCTTTGCCCTACCCAGCGAGCCTCCACCCTACTACAGAAAATATCTGCTGGCCATAAGATAAATTCTAAATGCTAAAGTAAAGGTATAGGATTCCCTCAGCAGAAACAATCGTGAAAGCTCCAACACTCTATCGGCAGCTTTTGGCAAATTGCAGTCCTAGATAGCCAATGTGCGGACGTAATCCTCATCCCATTCACGCATTTCTCTATACTAAACCCCTACCGGGAGGATGGCTCACTTCTAGAGCGGGCCTTTCCTTACTAATCGTGATGATCACAGGCCCTCATAAAAATAGCCCCAACCAATTATCTGGCCCGCTTGAAAATGGTGCTTCTAATCTGGGTTTCTAGGCACAGCAAAAATTTTCATAACAAAATGGCGACGAGGCCGCCAGGGTGGCTTTCTCATCGATTTCCCCTCCCTCTGGCTTTTCTGACACCTGGCTCTCGGTCCGCAACACTATTCGTTCTGAATGAAACGAGGCCTTTAAAAATCACCTCCATAGACACCCCCCGCATTCGGGCAGATTTATCAGTACTAAATTGGAACAACATATAAAGCCAGTTGGTATGAAGTTGTAACCAGTTGCTGCTGAAATTTGGTATACTGAATGATCCAGGTTACTCGAAAATCGCTGGTAATGAGGAAGCTGACAGACTGGCTCGAGTCTGAATCCTCTGTGGCAGGACCTGAGGCAGCATTTGGTATCCGTTCATCCAGTGTCAAATCCTGTGGAAAAAAACACAATAGAACGAAGCTAAAGAGGATTCAAACAGCTATGTGAGCAGATGCTACCAAGAGTTTGTAGTCCGGTTCGCAGATGACCTCAATGTACTCCTGTACCTCCTGTCTCTGGATCTTCACATTAAATACGCTGTAGCGTGCAGTGCAGTCACAATATGTGAGTTCGGAGATTGAACATCGAAGCACTACGGTTATGTCCACCATCCGAAGTTCCTCGGAAACTCTGGGCGAATTCAACGGACTACGGCATACGCAAGCCGAGCTTCACTAAGAACTTCGCGCCAGGGCAGAGTAGAGGAGTGACGACGTTAGGTTATTTTTTTTTTTTTTATGGATGGAGGTGGAAATCTTAGAAAGATGCTGCTGCGCCAGGTTGCAGCAGTGTGTGGGATTCACACCCACTAAAACCACCCCCACTCTTCCGCCCCTCCCCGCGGGACCACCGTGAAGTATTACTTCGCGGGGGAGGCTCTGGTTCGCTATACCAGCTCGTCCATGTCGCGTCTCCGTCGCGCCGCTTTCCGAGCTCGATCCAACTCCAGGAGTTTTGTCTGCACCACGGCTACTGCCTCATTTACCGCCATCTAGTTTTCCTCCGACTTCAACATCTCTTCCATCAGGTTGGAGGGCTCGATGTCCGCCCCTAAGATGCTGTTCAACCTCCTTTTCTGCTGCAGAAATCTGGGACAATGGAACATAACGTGCTCCGGGTCCTCGAGTGTAGCACCGCATTCAGGACAGTTGGGAGACTCGTCCAACTCGAAGCGATGCAAGTACTTCCTATAGCCACCGTGTCCCGTAAGGAACTGTGTCAGGTGGTAATTCAATTCTCCGTGCTTTCGGTTGACCCATGCACCCCCCGATGCACGGGATCAATGTATGGGTCCACCTGCCCTTGTCGGAGTTATCGCATCGTTGTTGCCACTTGCCACACAACTCTCTCCTGATGGCTTTTCGGAAATCCGCATTCACCTCGGCTGGATTTGCCTTTCGTTTTTCGTAGAGCCAGTGTGCCTCGCTTGCTAGAAGATCTATAGGGATCATTCCTGCGATAACACACACTGCCTCCGTCGACGCCGTCCTAAATGCGCTGCACACCCTTAGCGCAATTGGCCGGTATGCCGAACATATCTTCCTCCGGTTGACAGCGTGGTTCAACGCTGCCGCCCAGACAGGGGCCGCGTATAGCAGGATCGACCTCACCACTCCCGCGATGAGTAGCCTGCGACTATACTTCGGCCCTCCCACGTTAGGCACCATCCTTGCAAGGGATGAGCTCTCGCGCATAATCCAAGTGTCCCTTGAAACTCAGCTTGGCATCGATCATCACCCCCAGGTATTTGACAACCGATTTTGAGACGACCTCACGATTACCAACCCGGATGGTAACCGTGTTGTTCTTCCTACGGTTGGTAATGAGGACCGCCTCCGTCTTTTCGTCCGCCAGGTCCAGCTTGGCCATTCGTAACCATGACTTGATGGTATGAATGGCTTCATTTGCATAAACCTCTACGTCCTCGGGATGCTTTGCAATTGCAACTACCGCCAAGTCGTCCGCAAAACCAATCAGCGTTGTCTCCTCCGGCACGCGAAGACCAAGCACTCTGTCGTACATTATGTTCCACAGCAGCGGTTCCAATACAGAACCTTGAGGCACACCTGCTGTCACAATGTACTCCTTCGGCCCGTCGTCCGTCTCGTACCAGAGAAGTCTGTCCGAAAGGTAACTCTCGATGAGCCGAGCCAAGTAGCTAGGAACACCCAGTTTGTCCAAAGCGCCCTTAATCCAGCCCCAGTTGGCTGAGTTAAAAGCATTTTTGATGTCCAGCGTCACCAGAGCACAGCATTTGCCCATGGCCATTGCATTCCAGCGAGCCAACTCCACGACCTTTGCTACTGCATCGACCGTAGAACGGGCTCGCCGAAACCCATATTGCCGCTCTGAAAGACCACCCGCAAGCTCGATGAACGGGAGCAGCCTTTTGTATATCACCCTCTCCAACATCTTTCCCATGGTGTCTAAGAGACAAATAGGGCGATATGAAGAGGGCACGCCGGGTGGTTTTCGAGGCTTCGGTAGCAAGACCAGCTTCTGCCTCTTCCACTGGGCGGGAAACACTCCTTCCGCCATGCACGATTTGAATGTGCTTGCGAACCACCTTGGTCTGGCCTTGACCGCCACCTTCAGAGCCCTGTTCGGAATTCCGTCCAATCCCGGAGCCTTGCTGTCCCCAATACGTCTGCAGATTTCCCAAAGTTCCTCTTCGGTAACATCAGGGATCGAGAAGACGTCCTGCTGAGCTGCCAGTTGGGGTTCTCTTTCGTCCTGCTTCTGCTGCGGGAAAAGAGTTGCAATTATTTGCAACAAGAGCCGTGGGCATGTCACCTGAGGTGATTTTCGCCCGCGGATCTTCTTCATTACAACTTGGTAGGCTGTACCCCACGGATTCGTATTAGCCTCCATGCAGACCTTCTGGTAGAATTCCCGCTTGCTTCTCCGAATGGCCTTCTTAAGGTTGCTTCGCAGATCCCTGTATTCCTCGTCACGCTCCTGGTGCTCCGGCGTTCCCCTTGTCCTGTGGGATCTCAAGGCAGCGATCTCCGTATTCCACCAGTAGTTTGGCCTCTTGCCGTGGTGCAAACGTCGTCGTGGCATCGTAGCGTCGCATGCTTCGGCTACACGCTGAGACAGCTGTGTGACCCTTTCCACCGCTGTTCCATCCGGATCAAGGGCTCCCTCCAATGCGGCCAGGAATGTCTCCTCGTCGAAAGCTCCGATAGACCAGCCAACCGCCTTAGCCTTTCCACCTCCTGAGCGTCGTTGACTGCTTCCCCGGTTCCCAATGTGGAGGAAGATGGCCTGGTGGTCACTGTGGGTGTAGTGCTCACTCACTTGCCAAGCCATCCCCCTCACCAGTGAAGTGCTAACAAATGTCAGGTCAACGATCGAACCCGACCCTCTTCCTTGAAAGGTGGGCACGCATCCAACGTTGGCCAGCACGATGTCCAGCTCCGCAAATGACTCCAACAGAATTTGACCTCTGGTGTTCGTCGATCGGCTTCCCCACTACAGGGCCCACGCGTTGAAATCGCCCGCAATGATTTTAGGGCTGCGGTCTCTAGCGTCCAACACCAGACTGTCTAACATCTCCTCATATTGTGCTAAGGTTGCACTAGGAGGAGCGTAGCAGCTGTAAATATGGACACCGTTGACCTTCGTCCTTATAAAACCGGCTGCCGGGGGGGCCATGACTTCCTGAATGGCCTGTCTTCCGCACGCCCAGATTGCCGCGTTGCCAGACGCATCCACCGCCCAAGTCGCACCGCCGTAGTTTCTGTACGGCTCGCAAATAACCGCGACATCGACATTCGACTCTCGAATGGTTTGCGAGAGCAGGTCCTGAGCTGCCTCACAGTGATTGAGATTGATTTGTATCAATCTCATTTGCCTGTGCGGTTCAGCTCCCTCCTATATACCGGACATCTGCTGCTTCCCGCAATATGCCGGCCGTCCACGCCCTCTTTCCCACTACATAACATACAACGTGCATCTCCGGTGCAATCTTTGATGAGGTGGCCCTCTTCCCCACACTTCCTGCAACTCCTCGACCTATCATGCTGGCTAGTGCATGCCGCCGCAAAATGGCCGAAATCGAGGCATCTGAAGCATCTCTTTAGAGAGATTTGCTCCCTGAGCCTGCACACGACCCAACCTACTCTTACCTTGCCCGCGGTAATTAACTTAATAGCTGATTCCGCCGGCAAACTAATAATAGCGGTCTGTGTGCCACCATATGCCTTCTTCATCATTATGTTGGAAGGTTATGATTCAGTATTCTTCACATACAGTGTATCCAAGTCGTACCATCTTGCAGGATTCGCAAATAATAGTACTGGCGAAACAGGAAGCCTGTCAATGATTGGGGTATGATCTGCTCCTGACGGGTAACATAGCCATTCTGATTGGTACCCAAATGTCCATTGAAGCTTTGGATTTAGTGGCGACATCCTCCGGAGTGGTGGAGCCATACAGGAACGCGTTGAACTATCTAGGCGGCACGCCCAAAGCCACTCTCCTATGGGTTCCTGTCTATAGAAACTTGGACTGGAATGAGTGGATTCGCAGAGGAGGGGTTACTCTTCAGCTCGTTATTCTTCGGTTTTGTGACTTGTGTTCTCGTTAAGGCGGCATTTCGCTTGAAAGCCTCTTTCTAAAATCTAAATCACTTGTAGCAATAAATGCCAAATTATCTAGCACCGAGACACTGCAGTCGAAGGATATCATTAGTCGAGATCCTGCTTGCACAATTCTAGAAAGTTTGGTGGAAATCTTACTATTATTAAAAAAGTCATAGTGGGTCACTTGCCTCTTTTAATCACATGTAAATGCGAACTACCAGTCACCTATTAATAGGAAAGACGTGGACCGAAATATTCCTACATAGGAAAAACACAAAACCTCTCATTCCTGAGGAGCCGAGCCACTGGTTTCCGGCTTGTTTTGATTTGCCTTTCGCTCTTTCGATTGCGGTCATCCATAGATTGTATGTGGTCCAAAGCTTCCACATGGTGGTGATGGGAATTATTGCATCATATCCTCTCAGCGCTTTCGGATCGACCAGTTTGCTGGGCATTCCATCATTATCCGGAGCAACGTGGGAGATACATTTCCCTGGAAAATGTCACAGAGTTATCCTATGACGAAAACCTAAAATGCATTACCGTTCCGCACTGTGGTGGTTTGGCGTTGGCTGCACTGCATCAGGAAAATAGCTTGTGGAAATTAATAGCAATTTTTTTCAGTAGTTCTTCGCATTACGACCGGGAGCTAAGCAACACACAGCCAGGACGAAGCGAAGGTGGAATAAATATATTTTGCATTTATCTGATATTTTCCACGATGTATTCGGGCAATACTCGCAATTTATTTTTCCGGTCGACATGTGTGTACGTGTGTGGGTTGTTGATGTTAGAACTGCAAAATACCCTAGGAAGCAGATATGCATGGGTAGGACGGTGCCTGTAGACATTTTCTCGATTAGGTAGTTTGTTTTAGAGTCATGTTTCAAACGGTTTTGTTTCAGCCTCCCCTCTGGCTCCTTGCTCTGCCCCTTGCTCTGCTCCTGTGCTATGGATAATTGCAAAGAAAACATTCGGAAGGGCTGTCGTGGGTGGACCAATAAAGGCTCCATACAGCCCCGTCGTTGTGTACATAATGGAAAATGCTATGTTATTGCATTAACGGCTTCATTGGAGTCCACTGAAATATAAGCGTATCCTCACCATGTCAGGGAGCTCATCAAGGCTTAGATCTCGGCTGTAATGTACTTTCAGGTAGATGATCCGTAATCTTGTTGATTAACACAGGCTTATCGAATAATGTGATTAGGACGCACAACAAGGATACTCAAACGTGATTTGTAGTATGTTTGCGAACGTAGCTGCATATTAAATTGGTTCGTTCGTGTTCTGAGTTCTCTGAAAACCCGTGGGCATTTTCGCTTGTTGGAAAAGGGTATGCAGGAAATCTAATCAGAGCCACTTCTGGAAGTCATATTCCGAGCATAAGGTCAGGGTAGCAAGCCGTAATATTTTCGAAAGAAACTTTCTCATTTGGATTGCGATACTGAAAGAATTCCGGGACTAATTAAGGGTTGAAAAACAACATGGTGGGTGACTGAAATGGTGTAAGCAGCAACACCTTTTATGGCAAGCTTCACGCAATATTCACACCCTCAAAAGATTTTGTAAATGCACAGTTTATGGCACCTGTGTATGCTTGACACGGCACCGCTGTGTATGCTTGACACGGCCGGAAAAGTGCTCGAGAAGCTCATCAGGGGTAGACTCGTTGAAGCGATCCGTGCTGCCGTGGACTTATCCCCAAGGCAGTTCGGGTTTAGAACAGGGAAATCTATAGTGGATGCTGTTATGGAGGTCGTAGATGCGTTTAATCGAGCCGGGGCACACAGCCACCGATCTCGACGGATAGTGCTCCTCATAACGCTTGATGTCAGAAATGCCTTCAATTCCGTAAGATGGACAGATATGCTAGGCACACTAGAGAACTCCTTTCACGTGCCAAGCTATCTCTTGCGGATATTGAGGGATTATCTGAAAGACCGCTCCCTGCTCTATGAGACGCTAGAGGGCCAGAGGAGGACGGAAATCACGTCGGGAGTAGCACAGGGATCCATCCTAGGGCCGGACCTCTGGAACGCTTCCTACGATAGTCTGCTGAGACTCGATATGCCCGAAGAGTCGCGCCTGGTCGGTTATGCAGACGACGTTGCGGCACTTGTTGCCGGATGTACTGTTGAACAGTTGGTGGTCA
This sequence comes from Hermetia illucens, assembly GCF_905115235.1. Taxonomy (NCBI): domain Eukaryota; kingdom Metazoa; phylum Arthropoda; class Insecta; order Diptera; family Stratiomyidae; genus Hermetia; species Hermetia illucens. The sequence continues at coordinate 162,655,884 of NC_051852.1, read as the reverse complement.
AAGGGTAGTATAGGTCCCGGGGCGAAACGTGGATTGGTACCCACGATGGAGCATAAAACCTGGGAAATGCCTGCTGAACCAACACCAACAGCTCTACTACCAAACCCTATCTCCACCTCCACGTGGTGACCGCTGGGAGCTCTTTCTTGACGAAAAGCTGCAGACGGAGAAGGATGAAGGCGAGTCTCCCGCGCCTAAAAACGGGACAAATTGTACCAACTGGTCCTGCAGATTGGGGGTTGGGTAGGGCTGACAACCCTACACGGAAAACAACTTGTTACGAAGCCACAACAGGAGCCTCGGACAGGACGGATTTTAAAACGACGGACCCGGCAACGACAAAGAAACAACGATTTACGCATTTTCTCATGGAACGTGCGCTCCCTGTACAGAGATGAAGCTGATAAGTAGCTAGCCGATACCCTGTCCCAATATAGGGCTGATATAACAGCGTTGCAAGAGATGCGATGGACAGGGACCGGTTTCCTGGAGAAGAGCCACTACACCATATATTATAGCGGTCATCCAGTAAACCATGTGCTCGGAGTAGGTTTCTTAGTCAGCCAAAAAATGAAACCTGCTGTTATCGGCTTTGAAAACATAAGCGAACGGCTATGCACTCTGCGCTTGTAAGGCAAGTTTAGAAATATAAGCCTCATAAACGTTCACGCCTCTACAGAGAAGACTGCAGAGTCGGAGTAGGATACCTTCTGCGAGGCAATAGAACGAACCCTGGAAGCCTGTCCCAGATATGATATCAAAATCATACTTGGGGATTTTAACAGCCAAGTAGGGAAGGAGTCCGTATTCAGGCGATACGTTGGCTTCCATAGCTTACACGAAAAAACAAATGATAACGGACTGCGGACTATTCAATTAGCAGGGTCACACGAAATGGTTGTTGGAAGTACCTGGCTTGCGCGGAAAGCGGTCCACAAACATACGTGGGCCTCTCCAGACGGGACCACTTTCAACCAAATTGACCACATGTTGATCGAACGCTGCCACCTCTCAGCCTTGATGAATGTCAGAACATATAGGGGGGGGGGGGGGGGGAATCTAATTTCCGACAGAATGGGCATATTAGAGTGATGGGCTGAGTACTTTGATGAGCTACTGAACAACCAGAACATCGGCGAGTTGGAGGTCCCGCCAACTGAAGACGACGGACAAATACTGCCACCACCAAGATTAGTAGAAACAGTCCGTGCAATTCATCGGCTAAAAAATCATAAGTCGCCAGGAGCCTATGGAATTACAGCCGAATTGGTTAAATATGGGGGCGACCAGTTACACCAAGTGGTTCACCAACTTGTGCTCAAGGTACGGGACAGCGAATCAATGCCTGACGTGGCAACGAGGCGTTATCTGTCTCATACATAAAAAGGGAGATATCACACAGTGCAGCAATTATAGAGGTATCACGTTGCTGAGTACCATCTATAAGATATTCTCCACTATCTTGCTAGGCCGGACAGCCCCATACGCCCAGAACATCATTGGCCCATACCAAAGAGGCTTCACTCCAGGCAAATCAGCGACAGATCAGATTTTCTCTCTGCGGCAGGCGATGGAAAAACTGTTGGAATATGGACAACAGTTGCACCATCTGTTCATCGACTTTAAAGCCGGCTATGATAGCACGGCCATGAGAGAATTCGGTATCCCGACGAAATTGATAAGACTAACTAGGCTGACCCTGACCAATATGCAAGGCCAGATAAGCGCAGCAGGACCACTCTCAAGACCATTCGACAACAACAACGCTCTACGACAAGGGGATGCCCTATCATGCGTCCTCTTTAATCTGGCCCTCGAGAAAGTGATCCGTGATGCTGAGGTGAATGCAAGAGGTACGATCCTCTTCAAGTCCACCCAACTACTGGCCTATGCTGACGATATCGACATCATGGGAAGAACCACCCGAGACGTACAAACTGCCTTCATCCAGATCGAGCAGGCGGCGCGAGATCTTGGGCTGCACATCAATGAAGGCAAGACAAAATATATGGTGGCAACGTCAGCACCGAAGACGAATCAACATCAAACCGCACTGGTCAAACACGAAGAAGAATAAGGATAGGAGAATACAACTTTGAGACCGTTGACAATTTCTCCTATCTAGGGTCGAAAATCACAACCGATAACAACTACGATGATGAAATCCGCGCACGGTTGTTGTCAGCCAACAGAGCCTATTTCAACTTACAAAAACTGTTCCGCTCGAAATGTCTCACCACAGGGTCAAGTCTCTTAATATATGACTTAATATATGACCTTGCCAGTCCTCATGTATTCCTCGGAAACTTGGGTTCTTAGCAAGAAAAATTGCGAACTCTTGGCCGCGTTCGAGAGAAGAATCCTCCGAAGAACTTTTGGCCCCCTACATGAGGATGGACGATTCTGTAGCCTGCACAATGACGAAATCTATGAGCGATACCATGACCGTCCGGTTGTGGATAAAATCCGGCTCAATAGGTTACGGTGGGCGGGTCACTTAATCCGTATGGATGAAGATGATCCCACCCGGAAAGTCTATAAGGGCAATATCTATGGTAGAAAAAGAAGACGAGTTAGACCCTGCCTAAGATGGGGCGATGGCGTGGGCCAGGACGCCAGACAACTTTTAGGGATATCGAATTGATGGACCTCGGCGCAAAACCGGGATGTCTGGAGTTCCTTATTAAGGCAGGCCTGGACCGGATACCGGTTGTTGCGCCGTTGATGATGATGATGACTGTTGAACAGGCGCAAAACAGACTTGGCATATTGATGCGACGGGTAAGCGGATGGATGACTGCTAACGGTTTCAACCTTGCGCTGGAAAAAACCGAAGTAGTCATCCTGACCAGAAGGAGAATCACGACCCTGCGTCCCATATCGATCGGCGAGTTGACTATAGAGTCAAAACCAGCGATTAAATACCTTGGTTTAATGCTCGACTCGAAGATGAGCTTCTTCGAGCAAATCAAAGCAGCTGGAGTCGCGACCTTGAGTCGGCTAATGGCGAATGTTGGGGCCCTATATTAACTAGAAGACGTCTCCTCATGGGAACAACGCAGTCCGTTCTTCTCTATGGTGCGGAGGTATGGGCTGATGCCCTTGACAAGGAGGTGCATCGTACACGCCTCGCTCAAGTGCAGAGGCGGGGAGCTTTGCCAGAGGCGTCTGCTTATCGCACCGTCTCCGAACCGGCTGTGATGGTGATTGCGGGAGTGATCCCCGTTGCCCTCCTTGCCAAGGAGCGCAAAGCTATCTATCGCCATAAGGGCGAAAACTTAAGATAAGTGGTTGCTCGTGAAGAACGTCAACGCATCCTTAGCGAGTGTCAACTTTCTTGGCAAAATGAGCCCAGGGGCAAGTGGACTGCGCGGCTCATCGACAAATTAGACCCATGGTTGAACAGAAAGCACGATGAGATTGATTACTTCCTTACCCACTTCTAAGTGGGCATGGAGGTTTTCAGTCTTACCTAAGTGGGCATGGAGGTTTTCAGTCTTACCTGCACAGGATTGGGAAGGCGCGATCTCCTGATTGTGTGTTCTGCAATGGAGTGGCGGATGACGCTGAACACACCTTTTTTTCTTGCGACAGGTAGGACGGCCTCCGCCAGCAGCTTTATGCAGACCCAGGAAAGCTCTCTCCAGACAACATTGTCAGAGAGATGCTGAAGAGCGCTGGCAGCTGGAATCGTATTGCGCATTATGTTCCGGCTCTTCTTATTACAAAGAAGATTTATTTATTTATTTATTTATTTATTTAATTAACGGACAACAAACAGAAAGAATTCCAATTAATTATTGTCCTCAGGAGGAGGAGAAAGCAAAAAACTTATCCTACGTTTAAAACTACTTAAAGTGGGGAAGTTAAAAGGACCAAGCTGTTTTGCATTATAATTTCGGCAAAGCCTGGGAATCGGGGAATGAAAATAGAATTCGAGCTCCGCGAAAGGCACGTTGAAAATATCTGCGTTATGTGTGTTATAAGACGCAGGACGGCAGGTGATCTCGTCAGCGGCGGAGCAGTCCATCAGGCCCGAGGAAAGTTTAAAGAATGTGCATAGATCCAGATAGGATCCACGCTGTTGTAGGAAGGGAAGGTTTAGAAAGCGGAGGCGGGAGGGGTAATCCACACGAGGGAAGCTTTTCTTAAAGAAGAGAGAACGGGTGAATTTACGTTGTACATTTTCAAGGGCAAGACAGTCACAGTTACGAGTGGGTGATCAGATCACGGAGCAATACTCGAGGGTATTTCTCACAAGGGAATTGAAGAGAGCTAAGGAGGGTTGGATGGAGTCAAAATCAGAGCGAAGAATAAAGCCTGACAATTTTGCTGCTCGATTGATGACATCGAGGCAATGGGTGTCAAAGCGGAGCTTATTGTCGAAAGTGACTCCAAAGGTCTTGAGTGGAATTTAAACAGGATAAGGAATGTCCGTTAGGCGAGTAGGAGAAAGAAGTGGGTGAGGATTTTAGGGAGTAGCACATAGAGTGACACTTTCTGACGTTTAGCGCTAAGCCATTAGTCGAGCACCAACGAACCAGAGTGTCCAGGTTATTCTGAAGGGAAACACAGTCCATAGGCGACGATATAACGGAAAACAGCTTAAGGTCGTCTGCAAAGAGCAAACAGGGACAAGTAAGGAGGGGAGGAAGGTCGTTAATAAAAAATAAAAATAGCAAAGGACCCAGAATAGACCCCTGTGGGACGCCAGAAGAGGGGGAGAAGGAGCGGGAAGTACAGCCGTCAAAAGAGAAGCGGCAGGATCGGTTGGAAAGGTAAGAGGCAAGCCATAAAACAAGTGGTATGGGAACGTTCAGGGACGAGAGTTTGTATAGAAGTATCTTGTGATTTACAGTGTCGAAGGCTTTCGCGAAGTCAGTGTAAATGGTATGCACTTCTTGCCGTGAATTTAGACATTTGGCGACAAAGTTGGTAAAGTCAAGCAGGTTGGAGGCAGTGGACCTACGTTTAACGAAGCCGTGGTGTTCTTTCACTATGTGTTGGCCAAAGTGGGCGGACAACCAGTCGCTGACATATCTTTCCAGGATTTTGGAACAGGAGGGGAGGAGGGAAATGGGACGGTAATTCTCGGCAAGCGAACGATCGCCACTTTTGTGAATGGGGATAATGAGAGCTTCTTTCCACAAGCTGGGAAAATGATTCTCTTCAAGGCTTTTGTTGAAAATAAGAGATAGGGGAAGGGAGATGGACTTACCAGTTTTGATCAAAAAGAGGTTTGGAAGACCATCGTAGCCAGGTCCGACCTTGGCATCAAGTTCACCAATGAGGTATTCGACAAGGATAGGGGTAAGAAGGGGAATGGTAGGCGATGCGGGGCAGGCTACATCTACTATCGGGAGGGAGTCGGAGGAAGGAGGAGGAACATAGACTGACGAATAGTTGGGGCAGAGTAAATCACAAGATCGTTGGGGGGAGTTAGCAGAGAAGCCAGAGAATTTAATGGACGGAGGGGGTAACTGGGCGAGGCAGCGGGAGTTGCGAATGTGGGACCAGAAAGGTTTCAGATTTCCGCGCTTTAGTGAGTCTTCCACGCTGGACAAATATTCGTGTCTGGACTTACGTATTAAAGATTTGACCGAGGGACGAAGGGATTTGAAAAAAACTAAGTCAGCAACGTTTCTAGAAGACAGGAACTTCTTTCTCGCAGTCTCTTTTTGACGTAGTTTTTTGTGAATTTCAGTGGTGAACCAGACGGCGTAAGAGCGTAAGCACTTAGGAGAGGAGGGAACGTAACAAGGAAGAAGATCAGATAAAATGGTATAGAAAGTGTTAAGTGCTTGGTCACATGTAAATGGAGAGAGCAGGGGGACCCAGTTGATTGACGCCAGGGCGGAGTTCAGACCTTCGAAGTTCGCATTACGAAAGTTGAACGTGGTAGGCTTGCGAGTGACAGGAGAGTGGAGTCGGGATATCTGAACATCGAACTCGAGAGCAGGATGATGGGCGTCAGGGGCAACGTAAGACGGAGCATGAAGGGATTGGGAAAGATAACATACAGGAAGGTTAGAGAGGACAAGGTCAAGAGTGCGATCTAATTGGTTTCTAGAGAGGTTAAATTGGAGGGCCCCACTGGTGTACATGAAAGTGGATAGAGGAAGGGAAGGGTGGGTCGAGTTATTAGGGAGGGGGGAAGGCCAGGTGTAACGGGCCAGGAGAGCATAGGAAGATTAAAGTCACCACAGAGGATGAAAGGAAGTGAGGGAAACAAAACGGTTAGGGCCTCTGATAATCTGTCGAAGAAATCCTCGTACAGAGAAGGCGGGCTTAGGCAGGGAAAATATACACACGATATGATAAAGGGACATACGTTTGGCGGAAGGACACGTATGGTAACAGAATCGTAGGTGGAGGAGGAGGAGGAAAAGATGATTTCGGCACGGAGAGGGGACTTAACAGCTACTAGGGCACCTCCGCCAGTTGTCTTGCCAAGCGCAACGCAGTCTCTGTCACAACGAAACACAGAGTAACCTTCGAGGAACTCAGAATCTAAAATCGTGTCATACAGCCAGGTTTCAGAAATGCAGATGACATGATGTTGGAATGCTAAGGCAGACAGTTTGAAATCCGACAGCTTGGTCCTTAGACCCCTTACATTTTGATAAAATAGCGTATAGTTATTGGTATCATTCAAGTTCGGCGAGGCAGGCGGGCGGGCCGGAAATTTTCACGAATCTTAGACCTCTGATAAGGCTTAACGAAGACCCCTTGTGGCCAAAAGGAGGATTGGACGATAGCATCGAAGTCATGGGGATATGTCACTTTGAAGGAAGCTATCACTCGGTCAGGAGAGCCATCCTTCGTCAGCTTCACACAGGAAAGAGGTGACAAAGTTGAGTTGCTTTTGCTTCTGATATAGGCCAGAATTTCGTCGGGCGTAGTGGAGTACGCTAGCCTTGACACAAACAGCTGTTTCGGTGGCGAGGCGAAGATTGAACTCGACCGGCAGAGGAATCGGACGATAAGGGGTTCCCTGAGCTAACAACAACTCCCTTCCTCCCCTCCCCTCCCGTTGGTGAAAGGAATTCCCTAACTTGAAGGCTCCCAAAGCCGGGAGAGCGGGGGAGGGCTAGCCCGAAATAATGTGTCAAACGGTTCCAGGCTAGTTCTCTGATGACAGTGAGGTGTTTAGTTGGTATCCGCCAGCGTACTGTTGCGGGAGTCCAACACTCTGTGCGTAAACGCATTCACCTACGCTACGCCCAAAAAAAATGGGTATGCAGGATATCTAATCAGAGCCACTTCTGCAAGTCATATTCCGAACACAAGGTCATGGTAGCATGCCGTAATATTTTCGAAAGAAACTTTCTCATTTAGGTTGCGACACTGAAAGAATTCCGGGACTAATTAAGGGTTGAAAAAAAAACATGGTGAGTGACTGAAATGGTGTAAGAAGCAACATCTTTTATGGAAAGCTTCACGCAATATTCACACCCCCAAAATACTTTGTATATGTACAGTTTATTTTTCTAAGGATAAAACCAAGACGTTGATGAAAACTTTATCCAACTGGAAGTGTAGGGTTCACTTGAAAAAAAAATGGAACTCCATAAAATGAAACGAGAGACTCCCTGTAGCCAACTATACGAGTACACCCCCATAAACCGAAACATTAAGTGATAAAAGCCCAGAAAGGTCCCCGGGCGAGCAACAGGTGAATAAACGAGCTTGTTCAAATAAAATGTTCGCAACCCCCAAAGCGGGAACCGTTATTAGTTTGTACTTTAGCAGCTATTGTGGATTTTATAGTCGTTAGGCGTGCTATTCTTCCGGAGCACAATGTGCGGTCTAATTAAAATCTATAGGCACGTGGAAGCATTTTATCTCATCTCTTCCTAATCCACTTAGCATGACACTGATGCCGTACCCCTCCTTTGTGCAACTGTAAGGGAAGACAACTTAAGCAGCAGATTAGTGGCTTCAAAATTACAAGACGAAAAAACGCTACGCCAAGCATCAAGACGGCAAAGCTGACAGGAAAAGGGAAAATTTGTCCCTTACTACACCCTTACTGGGGGGGTGAGAATGATATATTCGTTTAAAAGCCATGTATCCCGTCGAAATTAAATTTCATATGAAATCTGCGGCAGGTGTTGAGGAGATTTACGTTTAGATTGCGTAGTACTTTGTAGGCTGGTGTTATAAGGTGTGTCTACCGAGCTGCCGTGCGCTCCTGTTGCCTTGACTTTCTAGTAAATTACTTTTCACTTTTCCCAGCCGACATTCATTATGTATGAATTCACACACTTGTATACACACTGACCTGGTTCAACTTCCAATATCTAGTTGAGGTCATTTTCAGAATTTCTAAGTTCATTCGTACTTGGGAGAAAATCTATTTCTGGTGTCCTATTTATGTGGTTTAAAATATGTATATAAGGATTTCCTGAGATTCACATATTGGCAATATTCATTCAGTCCGCTGTAGCAGGTCCCAAGGCCAGTTTGAATGGCTATAGGCCACAGCAGCGTCCCAGAGATAGGTGAGGAAAGCTCAGGAACTTTGCAGTCTTGCAGATTACTTACTGGGGAGGCTATTACCACTCCTAGTAGTTAGGTATAAAATACAATGTTCGGTACGAATAAACGGCGGGGGTCATCTGAGCAGGGCTCCCATAATGGATAACACGTCGTCGAAACCGTTAAACTTGGAGCGGCTCGACGTCTAGACGTTACAATGACTAGGGGGGGATCGGAGGTTAAGGGGTTCCCTGAACTAACAACAGCTCCCTTCCTCCCCTCCCGTCCCGTTGGTGAAAGGAATTCCCTGACTTGAAGGCTCCCAAAGCCGGGAGAGCGGGAGAGATAGCCCGAAGTAATGTGTCAAACGGTTCCAGGCTAGTTCTCTGATGACAGGGAGGTGTTTAGTTGGTAGTCCACCACCGTGCTGTTGCGGGAGTCCAACACTCTGTGCGTAAACGCATTCACCTACCCTACTCCCAAAAAAAAAAAAACTAAGGAGCTTGACTCCGCCTGCCCTCCGAAATTGATTCTTTGCATAGACTAGGTATACCTACCAACGAATCCCAACAGAGCGTCCATGCAGTACAGTTTTTGGTAACGGAAGCAAAGGAGTGTTCGCTTATAATTTGGGAGTTACCCGCTCAGCATGCTGAACATGCTGAATGGGTTACCATCGATCGATATCCGCGATCGTTATGGGGTTGCAATGATCGTGGAAAAGTTGTGAAAGAGGGGTCTTCAATGGTATGGTCACGCAATTCGTGCTAATGAGAATTTACTTGCCAAGATTGGTCTGAACATCAAAGTCGATGGTAAACAACCAAAGGGCTGGCCTAAACAACAGTGGCTTGATACGCTGGATGGGGATTTAAAAGGCTCGAGATTGCACCCAGATCAGGCATTCGATAGAGCCAAATGGCGAAACCGATCACGACAGGCCAACCCCGCTTGTGAACGGGACAAAGGCTGAAGAAAAAGAAGAAGAGGAAGGATTACCATCGAAGGTACCCGCCATGCCAATATGCCTATCAACTGAAAGGGTCCCCCTGAATAGAATGCAGAATTTCCACTATTCCACTATTCCATTCATTTGGAAAATTCTGTTTCATGGATGCTGTTCAGCTGTTTCCCTTCCAGCTGGGAAAGGGTTTTCATAGAGCTTTTGGGAAAAAATACGCAAATGAGCAGACGCGTTGTCGTGTGTGGAAAAACCACTCACCTGTTGCCAACAATTCTGGTCTTTTTCTACGAATCTTTAGGCGTAAAGTTCTCAGTGTTTGAAGGTATCGATAACGATTGATTGTCTCATCTTTTGGGAGGAATTCATAATGGTCGACAACCTTCGAATCCTAGAAAGTGGGTATCACTTTAACGGTTGATTTCGCCTAATGAGCTTTCTTAGTTTTGGTGAATTTTTTGACTTCCACTGCACTTTGGTTTTCACGTCGTAGCCATAAACACAAGACTTATGTATAAATGGTTTTCAAGAAGCTTACATTAGCATTGGCCATTTCCGAGAGCTCCAAGCGATGCGTTTCTTCATGCTTTGTCATCAGTCATAGAATGAACTTGGCTGCAACCCTTCTTATCTCAAATTTATCAGTCAAAATCTCATGACATAACCCAAATGAGACGTCGCACTCCTGCACTACACGGTGCACCTCCTTCACGTCCATGACAAAAAACACTGCGCAGTCTTCAGAGCAAAATTGGGAAGAGGCATCGGGAAGTGGCAACCTTTCTATGTATTGGCGAACGGCTGACAAAACGTTTAAACGAATCGGAGGAGGGCAAAAAGAAGACTTCGCATCGTGGACTGGCTGGTCGACTAGGTGAATGGGGACCCGTTCAGACTTGGCTACTAATTGGTAACCTGATAAATCGGGACTCCACGAAAACCCTGTTCACTTAAATCCGAGCAGATGGAGCGCATTGTTCGGTCCCTATTCTCTGCGCATCTCGTATGGGTTGATGACTGCAGCACGGTAGGCGCTAAGGACCACCCACTTTTCTCTATAAAAGGGTTGGAAAAGGCAGTTCTCTATGAAAAATAAGAAGTTGCCGATGGTACCCCAGCAGCTTTGCAACCTTTCTTGTTGGGTGGTAATCCGAATTTTAAGTTCAGCACTTCATCATCATCATCATCAACGGCGTAACAACCGGTATCCGGTCGAACACTGCCTTTATAAGGAACTCCAGACATCCCGGTTTTGCGCCGAGGTCACCAATTCAGTTTCCCTAAAAGCTGTCTGGCATCCTGACCTATGCCATCGCTCCATTTCAGGCAGGGTCTCCCTCGTCCTTATTTTCTACCATAGATATTGCCCTTATAGACTTTCCGGGCTGAATCATCCTCATCCATATGGTGACCCGCCCACCGTAACCTACTGTGCCGGATTTTATCCACAACCTGACAGTCATGGTATCGCTCATAGATTTCGTCGTTATGTAGGCTACGGAATCGTCCATCTTCATGTAGGGGGCCAAAAATTCTTCGGAGGATTCTTCTCTCGAACGCGGCCAGGAGTTCGCAATTTTTCTTGCTAAGAACCCAAGTTTCCGAGGAATACATGAGGACTGGCAAGATCATAGTCTTGTACAGTAAGAGCTTTGACCCTATGGTGAGACGTTTCGAGCGGAACGGTTTTTGTAAGCTGAAATAGGCTCATCATCATCATCATAGGTAGTAGACAGTGTCCGGGTAGCTGAGTGGTTAGAGCACTAGGCTACCGTACGGAAGGTCACGGTTCAAATCTCACTGGTGACAGTGGAATTTGAATCGTGATTTGACGTCGGATACCAGTCGACTCAGCTGTGAATGAGTACCTGAGTCAAATCAGGGTAATAATCTCGGGCGAGCGCAATGCTGACCACATTGCCTCCTACAGTCTACTGTAGTGTACCGTAACGGTCTTGAATGAAGTGCTCTAACACACTTCAAGGCCTAGATCCAATATGGATTGTTGCGCCAACGATTATTATTATTATTATTAGGTAGTAGATAGGAGAAATTATCAACGGTCTCAAAGTTGTATTCTCCTATCTTTATTCTACCCGTTTGACTAGTGCTATTTGATGTTGTTGGTTGGTTGGTTTTTGGTGCTGACGTTGCTACCATATATTTTGTCTTGCCTTCATTGATGTGCAGCCCAAGATTTCGCAGTAATCGCCGCCTACTCGATCTGGATGAAGGCAGTCTGTACGTCTCGGGTCGTTCTTCTCATGATCTCGATATCGTCAGCATAGACTTAGAGAGGATCGTACCCCTTACATTTACCTCAGCATCACGGATCACTTTCTCAAGAGCCAGGTTAAAGAGGACGCATGATAGGGCATTCCCTTGTCGTAGACCGTTGTTGATGTTGAATGGTCTTGAGAGCGATCCTGCTGCTTTTATCTGCCTATCAGATTGGTCAGCGTCAGCCTAGTTAGTATTATCAATTTCGTCGGGATTCCGAATTCTCTCATAGCCGTGTACAGTTTTACCCTGGCTATGCTATCATAGTTGGCTTTAAAGTCGATGAATAGTTAGTGCAACTGGTGTCCATATTCCAGCAGTTTTTCTATTGCTTGCCGCAGAGAGAAAATCTGATCTGTTGCTGATTTGCGTGGAGTGAAGCCTCTTTGGTATGGGGGCCAATGATGCTCTGGGCGTATGGGGCTATCCGGCCTAGCAAGATAGCGGAGAATATCTTGTAAATGGTACTCAGCAACGTGATACCTCTATAATTGCTGCACTGTGTGATATCTCCCTTTTTATGTATGAAAGAGATAATGCCTCGTCGCCAATTGTCAGGCATTGATACCTTGAGCATATTGGTGTAACTGGTCGCCTTCATATTTAACCAATTCGGCTGTAATTCCATCGGCTCCTGGCGACTTATGATTTTAAAGCCGATGAATTGCATGGACTCTTTCTCCTATACTTGGTGGTGACAGTATTTGACCGTCGTCTTCAGTTGGCGGGACCTCCAACTAGCCGATGTTCTGGTTGTTCAGAAGCTCATCAAAGTACTCAACCCATCGCTCCAATATGCGCATTCTGTCGGAAATCAGATTTGCCTCTTTGTCTCGGCAGGATGAGCATCGATGTGTATAAGGCTTCATCCTGCTGACATGTTGGTAAAACTTCCACGCCTGGTGCGGTTGCTCCCTCTACTTTTCGAGTTCACAGACCTGTTGGTTCTCCCAGGCTTCCTTTTTCCGTCTGTGAAGTCGCTTCTCCGCTCGACGAAGTTCGTGATAAGTCTCCGCGCGTGCCCGCGTTCTTTGAGAATGCAACATTACTCGGTATGCGGTATTCTTCCGTTCCATTGCTAGCTTACATTCATCTTCAAACCAGCCTTTCTCACTTTTCTTGCAGCTGGGGCCAAGTATATTTGTGGCCGTATCAATGATAACGTTCTTCAGGTGATTGTGAAGATCATTTGTTGATGCTTCATCTCCAGGTCCTCTATTGACTGCGGTTATTGCGGCATCCATTTCCCTCTTATAGGTGTCGCGGAGGGCTGTGTTTTGGATGGCGTCAGTGTTAACTTTCACCTGATTATCAGAGGGGATTGTCTCATGTTCTGACATTCATCAAAGCTGAGAGGTGGCGGCGTTCGATCAACACGTGGTCAATTTGGTTGAAAGTGGTCCCGTCTGGAGAGGCCCACGTATGTTTCTGGACCGCGTTCCGCGCAAACCAGGTACTTCCAACAACCATTTCGTGTGACCCTGCTAATTGAATAGTCCGCAGTCCGTTATCATTTGTTTTTTCGTGTAAGCTATGGAAGCCAACGTATCGCCTGAATACGGGCTCCTTCCCTACTTGGCTGTTAAAATCCCGAAATATGATTTTGATATCATATCTGGGACAGGCTTCGAGGGTTCGTTCTACTGCCTCGTAGAAGGTATCCTTCTCCGACTCTGCAGTCTCCTCTGTAGGGGCGTGAACGTTAGTGAGGCTTATATTTCTAAACTTGCCTCGCAAACGCAGAGTGCATAGCCGTTCGCTTACGTTTTGAAAATCAATAATAGCAGGTTTCATTTTTTGGCTGGCTAAGAAACCTACTCCGAGCACATGGTTTACTGGATAGCCACTATAATATAATATAATAATCTAACTCTTCTCCAGGAAACCGGTCCCTGTCCAGCGCATCTCCTGTAACGCTGTTACATCAGCCCTATATTGGGACAGGATATCGGCTAGCTGCTCATCAGCTTCATCTCTGTACAGGAAGCTCACGTTCCATGAGAAAATGCGCAAATCGTTAATCCGTTGTCGTTGCCGGGTTCGTCGTTGTGTAATCCGTCCAATTCGAGGCTCCTGTTGTGGTTTCGTAACAAGTTGTTTTCCGTGTAGGGTTGTCAGCCCTACCCAACTCCCAATCTGGAGGATCAGTTGGTACAATTTGTCCCGTTTTCAGGCATGGGAGACTCGCCTTCATCCTTCTCCGTCTGCATCCTTTCGTTAAGAGAGAGCTCCCAGCGGTCACCACGTGGAGGTAGAGATAGGGTTTGGTAGTAGACCTGTTGATGTTGGTTCAGCAGGCGTTTCCCAGGTTTTATGCTCCATCGTGGATACCAATCCACGTTTCGCCCGGGACCTATACTACCCTTTGACCACCTTTATTTATGTGGTCTAAGATATGTATATATGAAGTTCCTGAGATTCACATATTGGCAATATTTATTCAATCCTCTATAACAGGTCCCAAGCCCTGTCTGAATGGTAGCGTCTCAGGGGGTAGGAGGGCGAAGGGCAGGAACTTCGCAGACTTGTTGGTTACTCACTGAGGAACCTATCACCACACCTGGCAGTTAGGTATAAAATGCAAATTTCAAGAATGCGGAGAAGGAGAAATTTAGGGTCCGGTAGGGATAACCGGCGGAATCGTCTGACTCGGTCAGGCTCCGTAGAGAGCAACACGACGTCGAAACCCCTAATCGTGGAGCGGCTCGATGTCTTGGCGCCACCATGACGAAATGGTTCCTTTGGATAGTTCAGGTATTCCCAGGCTCTCTATACATATCCAGCATCTCCGAGAATTTTATCTCAAATCGATGAGGAGACTGCGTCTCGGTTGTGTGCTGATATGCCGCTCCTGCAACTAAAATCACTTGTGTACTGTCGCGCAGTTACGGCTGTATGATTACATGCTCAGAAGATTCGCTCTCGCGTCATTAGTTTGAGTGACCGAAGAGATCGTTCATGGAAAATTCGCCTGAAACATCGTCGTGACTCATTACGGCAAAACATTCCTAGATTAACTAAAATCAACTCTGGAAATACCAGCAGTCAGGTGAAAAACAACGTGCAGACAATTTATGCCAGAAGACACTGGACACCCCAAAGTAAGAACTTCCAGTCGTATGTAGTCGATTATGATGGTTTGACGAAAGTCACTTCAGACGGGTTTAGGATGGAACATACGCGATAAACCAGCGGAGTCTTTTCAGATCTTTTAACCAATATGAACAAAGCATCCAAAAGCGTAGCGAAAGCGGGAAAATATTGAGGTGAACTTTGATGGTTACCCACCCAGCATACTGAGTGGATTACCGCCAAAGGTCCCCGCCATGACACTATGCCTGACATGAATTTTTCCGATGTCACCGAAGAGGAAGTTTTCAACGAGCCGTAAGTAGCTCCTGGTTTGGATCTGGCGCAGAATTTTTGGTATAAAAAGTTTACCAGTATATATGGTTGATTGGCACATAGCATAAATCAGATCATTATTCAGTCTACGGAATTTCCACCATTCCTCCCTGCGAAAATCAGCTACCTTGTCCATAAAAAGGACATGGTACAGGATTCCGCAGCCCCAAAACTGGTTGCTTGTTTTCCAACCGTCTACAAATTCTTAACTTCCATTGTTACTGGAAGGGTCAATGCGCACTTTGAAACTAACAACGTTCTCTCCGAGGAGCAGAAGGACTGACGAGTTGGTCTGATTATGCTTGAGGTTAACGCTGCATAATTCGGTAAGCCTTCATACAACCTTCTCACCAAGACCGCTGGAAAACGTCTTCTGTTTAGCCGGGCTGGAAGCCATCCAACTGACGAGAATCTTTGTTTGCCTGCTGCTCATGCGTTAGGTGCAAATAGATCTGGAGGGGGATGAGCCCAAGCAGCAGCTCGAAGATCGTCCTCATCATACTGGAGAATGTGCTAATAGGACTCCAAGCCAAGGTGGGACAGCATACCCCAAGGTCAAGCTTGGTCTTTAGTGTGGGAATTCTGAATACCTTGAACACCTTCAGTTTCAAAAAAGACCTTTATCCTGGCGGGCAGGCGAGCCGGAGTGGACATTCTTTCCAGTACTACTCGTGGGACCATGATATGGACTCAATTAACAGAAATAAAAATAACAAACCCGTGGAGAGGAAAAGAGGCGCCGATGTCAGACGCATCAGCGCAGGACGAGCTGTTGGCATCCAGCCAGCAGACAGTCCTCGAGAGTAGTGCCAGCCATAGCCCCGCTGTCCTGAAGCTAATCGCATGGACCTCTCGGAGCGAGGAGACAAACAGACTAGTGGTTTCCAGCTAGAAATCAAAAGCAAAGATCGTCAAGAACGTTGGTCATTTGAAACCCGTTCAGAAACGAAGGTGCACTGGAGTCCTACTTGAGAGCCAGTACCAGAAATCCAGGATTGCTAAGCACAAGGAGGCCGATACTGTCGATGAGCGGGGTAAAAAGGACCTCGCTAAATACCAGGCGATTGTTGAAGCTTATAACAGCGTACGCCTGGCAGACGAACAGAAGATGCAATCGATCTCAAGACGACTTCGAACAAAAACACAAGCAGAGCAGAGTGGGCAAGAGCTCGGATGCTAAGATCAGCAACACCTGGGAAGGCGTAAAGCTCAAAGTTATTCCCTATGACGAGACCCCCAAGAAAGCGGTCGTTCGCATCTGGTTGTGGCGCGGCAGGATCTGCGGCATTCGAAATTTATTTCGAATGTTGTGGATGCGGACGGGTAGATGGCGAACTCTCCACTCACTCATTTTCCGAACGCACCGGGAGAGTGGAGAATTAGCGGCGAAAAATATGCCGTTGGTTGGGACAGTAAGGACCGCATGGAAATAAGTCGGTCTCTTGTGTTCCAACCGCGGCGGTGTAAGCAGACGTGTCTTCTTGATCGGTTTCGGTGCTTTGTTTTAATTAAACTTATGTAATCCTAAAAAAGGCTAAAAATATTAAATTAAATTAAAGCAACTTGCAAGTGGAAGTCCGTTTGAACCTTCTGGCGCAGGATAATATAAAGGGTAGACCCAACATGGTCGCCGAACTTCCGCAAGGATGAGGACAAGCTTGTCCAATCCCCGCGCATTCAAAACCCCAGGATTCGCATGGATGACTGGGTAGTAGAACTCCAGACGAACAGCTAACCTTTCCTGGTCCGTATAAATGAAGAGTGTCTGAAGGCACTGGAAAAGTGCCGTTCGGAGTCTGGAACAAAATGGTAAAAGTGTTCCACCCTGCAAAACTGGACGACGGCTGGATCCAATCGACGCCGTCAAAGAGCTGTTGAAGGAGATGTGAATCGATGGTCTGACGGGGACAGACGAACCCTGCACACAAGCAGCATGGCTCACGTCCGGTCAGCTCCACCAGAATAACTACAACATATGACGACCACCATGTCAACAAGCTATGGATAACTGAGTGGTTAGAGCACAAGGCTGTCATACGGAAGGTCGCGGTTCAAATCTCACTGGTGGCAGTGGGTTTTATATCGTGATTTGACGTCGGATACCAGTCGAATCAGCTGTGAATGAGTACCTGAGTCAAATCAGTGTAATAATCTCAGGTGAGCGCAATGCTGACCACATTACTTCCTACAGTGCAACATAGTGCTGTAGTGGACCACCACGGTCTTGAATGAAGTGATCTAACACACTTCAAGGCCCTGATCCAATATGGATTGTTGCACCAACAATTATTATTTGGAATAATAAAAACTTGTTGTTTCTTTTTCGTTGGTGTGAATATTTATTCTTGCAAACACCGATATTTCGGGAACCACTTGTTCCCTTCATCAGTGCTAACAACTTGTTCCCTTCATCAGTGCTAGTTTTTATTATTCCAGATAATTAATCGTTGGAAACACCGCATAATTTCACTCAGATTATTATTATTATAGCAACAAGGAAGGCGATATGCTGCAATGTCAATGAAAGGCATACGCTTTGAGGCAACTCGGAAATCAACGAGAGAGTTGAGTCATTCTTTCATTTTATTATTAATACAGATCTGTCGGTGTGTAACCTTCCATTTCTCTAGCTTGGAGAACAGGAGGTCCATGATATCACCCTACCAACTGACACTGGGATTCTTAGGGTGATGAACTGGAGAGTGTCTGACCAGAGACCTTTCTCAGACCATAGTTGGATAATTTCAGTCTAGATCTCGCCACAGAAGTCTCCAAACTTTCCAGAGACCCCAGGAGGATTGCCTGGGGGAAGTTTAGTCAAATTATCAAGAAAAAGTTCTCCGGTGCGCAAATTGGTAAGATTGGCACGATGGACGGCCTGGAGCCGAAGGTCTGAACTCTGGAAAAGGCATTCGATGGGATACAGCAACAAGACACTGCCACCTTAGTGAATGAAGATCTGTTCAGACTCAGGAAGCGGACCAGGGAGATCTTCAACATCTGCTATAGGCACAAATAGTCGGTCATCAAGACCTCCAAGAGGTGGTCTTGGTTGGATTATTATCAGAACATTGAAAGCACCAGGGAATCCGCAAGGTTTAGTAAGATTCTATCCAAGGAACATAGGAGCCCATCATCTCTAAAAAAGACGGAAACTTCCTGAACAGAATCGTCTGGTGAAACCTTGGAGCTACTGGTTCAGACGCAAGGCTGAATGATAGCGGAGCAGAAGCGTCTTCCATTCAAAAAACGGAGGGTGTTGGAGTCCTTATCGGGTTAGCCCTGAAGATAACAAATAAACTCTGATTTCTAGTCTACAACCCACGTACCTTCTGCAAATCTGAGATTTGACTGAATCACAGAAAAAAACGAAGTAGAAAAGACCATCAAGCGCAAATGCCCGGAGGTAACCAATGTCCGGATTGGTATCACCTTTGTGAATGCCAAAGGCCAAAGCTTCCTATGGTGGGAACACTGCTAGGGTGCATCCTATTGAGAGAATGTCAAAAGCAAACTGATTGAATTGTCTAGAAATTTCACCTGCGGTTGGAGGAATTTTCATTTTCAACAGTGGGAACTAGGAGATGATCAAGAAGGCGTTGGAAAATATGCACCTAAGGTGTGCCAAACGCTTCAACTCGGTATAGGAAGGGACCAGAACATCATCTAAATAGACCGAGCACTCCTAAGGAGTTGTTGAAGCTCTTTCTGTACTACAGCGAGCTTCCAGTGTGGTTGAGGATGCACCTCCGAGAAGTTCAAGGAGCTAGTAGTGTTGATGTGATGCTGAGCATCATGCTTAACTGGGTGGAGATACTGCAATTAGCAGACTTTTATTCAAATATACGATAGTACCAGCACACGTCTGATTCCGATACGGCATGCGGCGCGTGAATATCCAGCCACCCATTTGGTGAGGTGGATCTCGAACCTTTTCTGGTTCGCTTCGCGAACGAACAGACGCTGCTAAAGCCGACATATTGGTCGTGAATGCTGCCATTTGGCGCCCCATTTTCATATTTCGACGGTTTGGCTAGATGCCTCGGCGATCATGAGGCACGCGTGCTCCTCGTGAGTTTTGTCAGCTATAGCAGTGTCCTCCAGTATTCGGTGAAGCCTCGAAGACTTTGAGAGTTTTACGCCGACTTTGTCCTCATCCAACTGCTTTTTTCTCGCAGTAGTTGGCTATGAGTGTGGACTCTAAGTGTCAAGCCCGTTAGCAAGTGATTCAGCTTTGCTATCTCACTTACCGGCGTGTGCCTCATTAATCGAAATGATCGATAGAGCTCTCGGCCAGGACGAGGACGATAAGCGGATGACTCCGGCACACTACGTTAGGTTAATCTCCTTATATACAGGGTGAACCAAAAGTCCAAATGGGAATTCATTGCCATGCAGTCATTTTGTGGAGCGTTCGCGAGCTCTGTCGAAACAGCGATTCTTTGACTATAGCGCAACGAAAATGTTGCGCTCATTACAACATTCGGCCTAAAAATGAAGCTCCATCGATTCAACTGATTAGAAAATGGGTGCAGAAGTTCGAGGAGGCAGATTCAACGATGAATCAACTAGAATGTGGCTAACCTAGAACCTCAAGGGATGCTGAAAATGTGGAACAAGTAAAAATATCTGTTCATGAACAAGTTAGCCTCTCCAGTCTCTGGTGACAGTGGGATTTGTATCGTGATTTAACGTCGGATACCAGTCGACTCAGCTGTGAATGAGTACCTGAGTAGTAATAATCTCGAGCGAGCGCAATACTGACCGCACTGCCCCCCAATAGGGTACTGTAATCCTGTGGTGTACCGTTATCATCTGGAATGAAGTGTTCTAACACACTTCAAGGCATTGTTGTGTCAACAATTATTATTATTAGTGGCCAGTTTGATGAAGTCGACGGTTGAGTTGGCAGTTCGGAAGCCGAATTATCGGTATGATAAGCCTCCCAGATTCTTTGCAGTCAGGAACAATCTATTGTAGATTATCCACACCAACATTCTCCCCATAATGGGTGACCAGGAGGCTTACCAGGCTCAAACAACAACACTAACCTTTGTCTTTTCTATGTCTTCGAAAAGGTCTCATGCGCCAGGCACGCTTCAAACAACTCTATGAATAAGTTTGGCTTCAACTTAACGGCCTACTTCAGGGCTTTGTTTGGCATGCCCACCAGGCCCGATGCTTTGCTGTCCCCCGCCTACTGTCAATCTCATATACTCTTTTTTTGTTACTGGAGGAATTACAGCCACATCTATAGATATTCGCAGACTGTAACTTGTACTCTCCTGAGGGAACAAACCATGAACAATTTTCAGTAGGAGATCGGGACATGTAATTTGCGGAGCTGCCTGACATCTAAATTTTCCCGTGACAATCTTGTATGCACTTCTCCATGCTTGCTTGAAGCAGTCCCTCTTGCTTCGCTGTATAGCCAGCTTCAAGTTTCCTCGAGTTTCCTTATAAACTTGCTGATTCACTTCCTGGTTAATCCTACTCATTGCTCTCTGAGCCCTCGTCTGGACGGTGACACGCTGGCCAAAGACCAGGCAATTCACTATTCCACCAATAAATGGACCCTCTACTGGGGAAAGTATTACGTCTCAGCATCGATGAATCACATATCTTCGCGGTACACTCCGTGATATGACGGGTTCTTCCCGAGGGTGCACCAGGTATAGTGTCCAGCTCCAATGACAAATGGTTGGTCGTCAATTGCTTACACAGACCAGCCTGGCGCTCTCCTCATCCTTGGACGAGCAGATTTCCAATCGCATGACTAGCTCTTAACGTCAAAGATCTGGCTCACTGACATTCCAGGACATATGACGAGCTGGTGAAGGACTAGCAAAAGCCAGATCCACAGTCAAACAGGACTCCCCTTACCGGTAAGTATTAACCTGACCGTAGTTAGCCAATATGATATCTAACTGCGCGGAAGCCTCCAAAAGACAATGCTCTCTTGAATTCGTCAATGAACTTCCCCATTCAGTGGCTCGTGCACCGGCGATGATTTCTGGTTTCCGTCGGTTTGCATCCAAAACCAATCTGTCCGTCTGTCTGTCTGTCAGTCACACGCACTCTTCTTAGAAAAAAACTGATTGACACGAAATTTGGTGACAAAGTGGGGACCGTGAACGCCCACACATGCAGTAACTTGCATTTATCTATGTTGATTTTAAAGGCGGACCCTCATACATACAAAAGGGGGTGTACAAATTTTGAAGTGAGTAGTTTGACATGGTAAATATTACGGGCATAATGGGCAACTCTTTTCAACTTCATACCACGAGTTGGACGCTTCCCCCATCCTATATTCTTTGAAGCAAATGTGAGATGTTCTCATTCGAACGAACGTCATCGATCAATACAACTATTTGAAGATAATTCGTCATAGCTGGACGCGGGCTACCACGCTCTGCTAAATAGTCTCTAAGAACCAACTCTTGGCTCCTAATACACCCCCAAGGACGATTGTTAAGAGATTACAGCGTGTGGAGTTGAAAAAAGAACAGCGAAGAAATTGGGACAAATGTTGTGGATTAATGCGTGGCTAAAACTAGATACTATCTGGTGGGCATCCCTTCTACGCTAGACCATGCAAAGAAGGCATCCCGGACCCGTTCAGACTTCGCTGCTAATTAGTAACCTGATAAATTGGGACTCCACAGAAACCCTGTTCACTTAAATCCGAGCAAATGGATCGCATTGTTCAGTCCCTATTCTCTGCACATCTCGTATGGGTTGATGACTGCAGCACGGTAGGCGCTAAGGATCACTCACTTTTCTCTATAAAAGGGTTGGAAAAGGCAGTTCTCTACGAAAAATACGAAGTTGCCGATGGTACCCCAGCAACTTTGCAACCTTTCTTGTTGGCTAGTAATCCAAAGTTAAAGTTCAGCACTTCATCATCATCATCATCATCAACGGCGCAACAACCTGCCTTAATAAGGAACTCCAGACATCCCGGTTTTGGGCCGAGGTCCACCAATTCGACATCCTTTAGGGATGCTTTAGGGGAGCTGGCTAGCATCCTGACCTACGCCATCGCTCCATATCAGGCAGGGTATCGGCTAGCTGCTCATCAGCTTCATCTCTGTACAGGGAGCGCACGTTCCATGAGAAAATGCGCAAATCGTTGTTCCGTTGTCGTTGCCGGGTCCGTCATTTTAAAATCCGTCCTGTCCGAGGCTCCTGTTGTGGCTTCGTAACGAGTTGTTTTCCGTGTAGGGTTGTCAGCCCTACCCAACCCCCAACCTGGAGGACCAGTTGGTACAATTTGCCCCGTTTTCAGGCGCAGGAGACTCGGCTTCATCCTTCTCCGTCTGCAGCTTTTCGTCAAGAAAGAGCTCCCAGCGGTCACCACGTGGAGGTGGAGATAGGGTTTGGTAGTAGAGCTGTTGGTGTTGGTTCAGCAGGCATTTCCCAGGTTTTATGCTCCATCGTGGGTACCAATCCACGTTTCGCCTTGGAACCTATACTACCCTTTGACCACCTGGAGGTCTTATGCCTGGCATGAATTTTGCCGATGTCACCGAAGAGGAAGTTCAACGAACCCCCGGGTGCAGAATTTCTGATATAAAAACTTTACTTTTATTGATACATAGCACAGAACAGATCATTAGTTGGCCTAAGTGATTTCCACCATTCCTTCCTGCGGAGATCACCTTCTTTGTCCATAAAAAGAACACGGTACAGCACCCCACAGGCCGAAAAGTGATTACTTGCTTCCCAACCCTCCACAAATTCATAATTTCCGTAATTACTGGAAGGGTCAATACATCCCTTGAGACTACCAATATTCAGTTCGACAAGCAGAAGGGCTGAGGAGTTGGGTCCAGGGCGGCGTGGTCTAATTATGCTTCAGGTCATAAATTACATAATTTGACAAGTTCTCACATGACCTTCTCGCGGTGGCCGCTGGAAACCGTCTTTGTACGAGCCAATAATGTATAGGGCCGGCGAAAAGTAGGCTCATTCAACTGACAAGGATTTTTTTTGCCTGCTGTTCACGTGCTAGGGACAAGTAGATTTGATGCAGGGATGAGCCGAAGAAACAGCCTGGGGATATTTTCTCTACACTAGAAAGGTGCTAATAGGAGCCAAGATGGAATAGTATATGCCGAGGGCTACGTGGTCAATGGGGAGCTTGGTGTTTAGTATGCGAATTCTGAATACCTTGGCCACCTTCAGTTTCAAATAAGACCCTTATCCTGGTGACTGGACTAGCCACGGTGGACATTCTTCCCGGACTAATCGTGGGACCAGGATATGGACCCAATTAACAAAAATAAAAATAACAAACCGACGAGAGAAAAAGAGACGGCGATGCCAGCTGCATCAACGGAAAACGAGCTGCTGGCAGCTAGGAGACAGTTGCTCTCGAAAGTAGTGCAATTAGTGCCAACCGTAACCCCGCTGTCCTGAAACTAACCGCACGGACCTCCTTGACGGCAGAGATAGACGGACTAGTGGTTTCCAGCTTTGAATCAAAAGCAAAGACCGACAAAACGTTAGTCACGGCTAAGAAACGAAGGTGCATATTCTCAGGAAGATTGTAAAGAATAAGGAGGCCGGTACTGTCAACGAGCGGGATGAAAAGGACCTCGCTAAATACCACGCGATTGTTGAAGCATATAACAGTAAGCACCTTGCAGAGGCGCAGAAAGCGAACTCCACCACTCCCTAACGCAATCGATTTCAAGACGACCTTGAACAAAAGCAGAAGCAGAGCAAAGTTGGCAAGAGCTTGGGAGCTAAGATCAGCAACGCTTGAAAGGTGTTTTTCCCTATCACTTGGTTCCCAGGAGACCAGTCGCAGGGAAACAGCCGAACGGAGAGTGCCTGAAAGCACTAGAAAAGGTAGACTATGAAGAACGGTTCGGAATGTGAAAGTGTTCTGCTCTGCAAAACCGGACGATGCCCTGGATCCAATCGAAACCCGCAACGACCTGTTGGAGGAGATGGCGGGGACTGACGCAAGCAGATCATGCTTAGCGTAACACAGATAAATCTGCAGCACCCAAACTGCTCCGCGGTTAATCTGCTGGCCTTTCTCCTAGAGGAAGACATCGACATCGCACTAGTATAGGAGTCTTGGATCGGAAGCGACCGAGCAATCAATGGACTCCAAAGCAAATATTATAATTTATTTAACAGCATAGGGGACACTGATCAGGACACGCCTAGAGTCTAATATACGGCTCTATTGTATAATGGCAGGCTTTGAGCAAAAAGTACAATAGAATGAAGCTTAATAGGATCCAAAGAACCCCATTTGCAGGTGCTACTGGGGCTCTGTGGTTCTGCACGGTGGATGCTTTCAATGTACTTCTGAATATCCTTCGCCAAGACTCCCATATTAAATACGTTGTAGCGTGTAGTGCTGCCAGACCATGTAAATCAGGATGTTGGACAGCGAAACCCTACGGCCAAAGTAACATCCTAGGCGAAGTACCTCGGGAAATTTGGGCATGCACCACAGACTATGCCACAAGCAAGCTGAACTTCAAGAGGAACTTTGCTGTGAACTTTCGAACCAGGTAAGAGTGGAAGTCCGGTGGCGTGTTGCAAGGCTATGACAGAATACTTTCCACCGACCGATCAAAGATGGTCTGTGGAGCCGGCGCGAGGGTTTTCTCGAATACTCTCTATATATCCGGGTCGTATGGTCTCCCAGGTTTGTTCCAAGTGGAAACACTGGCGATACTGGAGACCTGTCAATGGCTAGGGCAATATACGAGCCCCAAGCTTAGCATAGCCATTCTGGCCGACAGGCAAGCGGCCATTTTGGAATTTTACTCAATGACGACATGCTCCAGGCTGGTGGGGCAGTCCAGAAAAGTGATGAATAGTCTGGGCGGCATGCGCAAGGTCACCTTTCTCTGGGTTCCCGGTCATAGGAACATAAAGGATTGGCGAGGCGTGGCTTTGCTCTCGGCAGTCCTTCAGCGGGTACAGTCGGTGTCTCGTTGCCGGCTGTCAGGGGGGAAATCTACTCGCACTACTTACCAGCCGCGGACCTCAGATGGCGAAGGCTCACCACCTGTACCAAATAAAGGAGAATTTGGCCCACTTTTAAAAAAAATCCGATCACGAGAACTCCTGTGCCAGACGCGACCAAATGCGTACAAGATTATAGCGGCTTGTTCGAGGCCGAAAAACTCAACGAAGGGCTAAAAAAACCCGACGAGACATCGGGATGCAAAAATAAAGAAAATGACTCGCAAAGTGCCAGCTCTGCTTATTGAGGCGATGGAAGGCAAGACCTTTGCAGAAGTCGTGCAGCGAAATCAATTATAGTATCAAAGCTGAATGATAGCGGATCAGAAGCGACTACCATTCAGAAAACAAAGGGTGGTCGTCGAGTTAGACCTGAAGACAACAAATAAAGGCGGTTAAGAGATTGCTATGGGAGAAAGCTCGCATCTCTAGCCTACTACCCAGGTGCTCTCTGGAAATGCAAGATTTTGGCTTACTAACAGAAAAAAACGAAGTAGAAAAGACCATCAAGTGCGATTTCCCGGAAGTAACCAATGTCCGGATTGGTATCACCTCTGTGAGCGGTGGTGGGAACACAGCTAGGGTGCATCCTGTTGAGGGACAGCGAAAAGTGTAATGATGGAATCGCCTAGAAATTTTTCTTGCGGTTGAAGGAGGTTTCATTTTCAACAGTGAGAACTAGGTGATGATGGAAAATATTCATCCGAGTTGTGCCAATGCTCCGATTCGGTATAGGGAGCGACCAGAACATCATCCAAATAGACGGAACAAAACCCTAAGGTATGCGTCGCTTTGCACAGCCGACCAACAACTGTTCAAGGCTCGTATATATCTTGCTCAAGGCGTTGTCGAAGCTCTATCTGTACAACAGCAAACTTTTTGCTGTGGTGAAGGACGCACCTTCGAAAAGGTTGAGTAGATAGTAGTGTTGATGTGATGCTGAACACCTTGTTAGTTCGGTGAAGCAGTTGACAGAAACTATGTTTCTTGGATATGATAGACGCTTTCGATGGTCTGGCCATTAATGCTAGTCATCCCACGACAAACTAAGAAGCTTGGTTTTGTTAGTGTTCATCTTCAGTCGGGTTCTACTTGACTTTCTTTGCAAATCCAGAGCCATTTACCCAAGATCCATGACCCAATGAGAGGCCAAAAATATCTCATCAGCGTAGTCGAGATGTTTTTAGGAAAGTTGTCGTCGTCTGTTAAATTCCACCACGTCCTCCAGACAGAGCGCATGAAGAACGTCACCGATAACAAGAACCAATAATGTCGGTGACAGGATGTAACCCTGGCGGACTCTGCTTTAAACTTCAAAATCTTACGAGATTTTACGTAGAGCGCTCCAGATATATTCTCTGTTCATGATATCAAAATTTTTCTCGAAATCCATGAAGAGCAGGTGCAACGAAGATCTAAATTTCATGTTCCAAAATGATCCCTAGGTTGTTGATGTCGGTGCAGGAGGATCCGGAGCGGAAACCAGCTTCCTCTCTGTCGATCAAGCTTTCGAGATGTTCTTTGATGCGTTCCAGGATTACAGGATTCACAGAATGCTCCTCTATTAACGAATTTTAATTTAGTGGTGAATTGATTTTTGACGTTGAAAACCTCCGTTCTTATCGGCTGATTGAAACTGACTCCTCAAGTCTCTTTTTTCTCCCCGGCCTCATTGACGTCCGCGATATTTTCTACCTAGTGGTCTGGGTATTCACCGTTAGCGCTCATTGGCTTGAAAGAGATCTGCCACAGCTTTGTATGTTGTATAATGAAAATTTTTTTTATCACCATCTATGTATCCTCCTTCTATTAATGATCCGATGTGTTTATTGCAAATCCATGATTCTATCAGAAGTCGTTAGATTTTTATATCTATATTATCTCGGAGATTAAAGTAAGTATCTGGAACTATTCCCCACATTCGCCCAGCAAGCAAAATATTTCACCAGATTTCCATATGACACAAAAATAAGAACTCCCACGAATGACCCCTCATCGTCCCACCATAAACATCAACAGCACCCAGAGGGTAACTCTTTTCAACTTCATACCACGAGCTGGACACTTCCCCCACCTTATGTTCTTGCAGCAATTGTGAAATATCCTCATTCAAACGAACGTCATCGGTCAATACAACTATTTGAACATAATTCGTCATAGCTGGACGCCGGCCGCCACGCTCTGCTAAATAGTCTCTAAGAACCAACTCCTGGCTCCTAATACCACCCCAAGGACGATTGTTAAGGGATTACAGCGTGCGGGGTTGAAAAAAGAACAGCGAAGAAATTGGGACAAATGTTGTGGATTAATGCGTGGCTAAAACTAGATACTATCTGGTGGGCGTCCCTTCTACGCTAGACCATGCAAAGAAGGCATCCCGGCGCCGTACAAGACGCGAAAAGTTCCATTCAAAATACATCATTTCGGAACATACCCGTAAATTATAAGAATGCTCCTCTGCTTCCTCCGAAAACAACGCACTCATTTTCATTCATAAATACACTACGTCGGTGGAGAATGGAGATATCGTGGAGACGAGGACCTTCTAAGCGGTTGACTCGGCGGTTAGTGTAGGCAGCTTGCATGGAACTATTACGAGGAACAGTGGAAGTGTCATGGATCAATAAATGAAGCTCGAAAAGAAGAATCACAAGAAATCACTCTTTGAGTCATCTGAAATCATCACGGAATGCTAAAGGACCTCTCACATGTTTTATTGTCCGTTTCCTACCTCGGGTTTTCACATCCGTAAATAGGGATTCCCGGAAACTGCTGACTACAGAGAAGTTTCACTAAAAGTGTAGTGGAAGGTGCAAAAGGATACAGAATACATTCGAACACAACAAAACGAAATGTCTTCCAGAGAAACATCCTAGATAAAAGTGGACCGAATCCATAGCTCCACAAGGGAAGTAGTCGACTATCCCCAGTTCGCAACAAAGATGCTAAATAATCAATTTAACATAAATTTCACGGGGAATTCTGTCCATGTTTCCAGTTCCTTAAGCGTCTCCCGTCGGCTCCGGGATTTCGTGTTGAAGTTAGCAACGGCTCCTATCCTATTTCGAATCAGCAATCGAATTTGCGATGGTGGTATGATGACTTTTTATTTTTATCCTCGAATGACGCTTGTCTTGCTTAAGATACTTCTAAAAGTTTTGCCAACTTTTATGAATCCATTTTGCTATTTTACCATCCTTTGCAATGCCATCACTTTATTCCCACGCAAATCTTCGAGGGCATCTCCATCTATTTTGTTGTAGTCAACTCTCAGTCAAAGAAGATAGTAGTAAGGCGGAAAGTGAGTAGTGGATAGTTTTGGCGGTTTCAAATTTATCCCCTCCGTGGAGCTAAAATTCATTCATGCTGGTGCCAGTCGGTTTCGCTTTGAGTCACACACAACTGGGCGTCATTTGAAGGTGACTCGGTATTTGGCATTCAGCGTGGAGTCGTGGGAACGATGAAACAATTCCAAAAAAATCGATTATTTTAAGCTAAACTAAGGAGCTAACCACAATGCTATGGAACCCTTAAAAAGAAATTTGAAGGGAATTTTCAATCTGGAAACATCGTCGAAACACGGGATATAGATTCAAAATGCGTTTTAATTTGTTTGACGCTGGTAAATTCAGTAATTTGCCTCGTCACTACGTATACTCTACAGGGCAATGGTGAAGGCCGGGTGTGGTGGTTAGCGCGCTACCTCCCAAGCAGTTATGAGGCCTCAAACTAGCACTTTTTGTGGTAGAGGAGGACGCAGGCAAGGCCCCTTCGTTCCAACCTTATGAAGAATTATAGTGGTCACTCCCTTTCATTAAAACATTCTTGCTCCCAAAGTGGGCTATTCATGCAACGAATTATTATTCTGATAAGGGAAAGTCGCACCGCGTCCTTGAAGAACTATTGTGCCCCTTTTACTGGTTATAGTGTACCTATTGATTATAGCATCTCAAGAAGGCCTGTAACCGTTAGGAACTTTAGTGTGTTCCCCACTTCCAGATGTTTCAGCTTTGCATCTGGTAGGAAGGGTTCTCCCAGATGTCTCGACCTACTTTGCACAAGTGCCGGACACTGTCCCAGGACGTGTATAGAGGTTTCGTCCTCCTCCTCACAGAACCTGCAGGCAGTGTCCGTAGATATCCTAGCTTCCCTAGGTGATAGTTCAGCCGACAATGACCAGTGAGAATTCCCACTATGATTCGGAGGTTCTTCTTGGCGAGGTTTAAGCAATCCTTTGTACGCATGGGTTCGTATCCCCCAATAAGCACCCTGGAATGCTCCATCCCTGGTAGGCCCGCCCAATATAGTTCCCTCAACCGTTTCTCTTCGTTTCTTAGATTCATAGCCATGAAACCGTTTCCGATTCCACAGAAGGGTTCTGGCTCATGTAAAGGCATCCCTGCTCCCTTCTTGGCTAGTTCATCCGCTGCCTCATTGCCTTCCAACCCAGCATGACCTGGAACCCAAAGTATCCAGACCTTGTTGGACGAGCCGAGTGTATTCAGTCTCTCAAGGTATTCCCATACCAGTTTAGAGTTCACCTGGTTGGACCTAAGTGCCCTGATCGCTGCTTGGCTATCGGTGAGAATAGCTATGTTCTGCCCCTTCTAGTTCCTTTGCAGATTAAAGGAGGCACATTTGTCTATGGCGTATATTTCCGCCTGGAATATGCTAGTGTACCTGCCCATTGGCTCAAAGTACATTTTCCTTGGACCAATGACACCGGCACCCGCTCCCTCTGTTGTGAGGGATCCGTCAGTGTACCAAGTAATCAGTTGCTGGTTTAAGCCGCATGCCGCAGATTTTTGAACGCATTCTTGACAACCGTATTCGCGAAATCGTTGAAATAACCGTGAATCAAGCCGGATTTGTCAAGAACTGCGGAACTACTGACGCAATACACGCTGCGCGGTTACTCATGGAGAAACACCGTGAGAGGCATCGCCCTCTTTACATTGCCTTTCTGGATCTAGAGAAAGCGTTTGACCGTGTACCACACGAACTCATCTGGTATGCTTTATGACAACACTTCGTGCTAGAAGAACTCGTGCGCTGGGTTCAATTGCCCTACCACGATCCGAAAAAAAAAGTCCGAAGTAAGGCGGGTGTATCAAAACCGCTTCGTGTCTCTGTTGGTGTTCATCAAGGAAGCGCCCTCTCACCACTCCTCTTTGTTTTTGTTATGGACACCGTCACATGGGATATCCAACGTCCAGCGCCCTACACACTGCTTTGTGCAGATGATGTTTTCCTAGCATCTGATAGCAAAAATGATCTCGAGTAACTTGTTCAAAAATGGAATGATCGCCTCATGCAACACGGTCTCAGATTGAATTTAAACAAAACTGAATTTTTGACAACCGATCCCCATGAAACAGGCACAATCACTGTCAGCGGCAGTGTTCTTCCAAGAACTGAGCGATTTAAATACCTCGGGTTAAAGTTATCAGCCAATGGAGAACTGCGTTATGAAATTGCTTCACGCATTAACGCAACCTGAATGAAGTGGCGTTCCACAAACGGTGTTCTTTGTGATCGACGTATCAACGAACCTCTCAAATATAAAATTTACCACAAGTCGTCCGTCCAGTCGCTCTCTATGGTTCTGAGTGTTGACCGAATATAAAGGACAATGAACGTCGACTTGCGGTGATGGAGACGAAGATGCTACGTTGGACTAGTGGCGTCACACGTTTAGATCTCATCCGAAATGAGGATATCCGCGATCGTTATGGGGTTGCACTAATCGTGGAAAAGTTGCGAGAGAGGCGTCTTCGATGGTATGGTCACGTAATTCGTGCAAACGAGAATTCACTTACCAAGATTGGTCTGAACAACGAAGTCGATGGTAAACGAAAAAAAAGCAGACCTAAACAACGGTGGCCTGATACGCTGGATGGGGATTTGAAGGCGTCGAGATTGCACCCTGATCAGGCATTCGATAGAGCCAAATGGCGAAGCCGATCACGACGAGCCGACCCCACTTGTGAACGGGACAAAGGCTGAAGAAAAAGAAGAAGTCGCAGCCACGCTCTCCCTGTTTGCCTTGTTACTCCAACGTGTTTCAAACTTCTTATCGAAGTGAAACCTCGTTGTCATTTTGTCCCTCGGTATCAGTAATTCGGGATATCGCCTAGAAAGGATATCAATCTTCCTTCGATTTAGGCAGCTCCCCGCCTCACTCATACTACCGACCATCCTGAATATTGATCTCCTTGCCTGCATCTGTATGTGCAGATGGAGAGGGGTTAATCCCAGAAGGACCTCCAGGGTTGGGCATGTCCTCATTGCCCCACTGATACACACGCAAGCCAGCCTTTGGAGCTTTTGTAATTTCCTGGCTTGTGTGCTAAGTTGGGTTCTTTCTGCCCAGATTACCGCTCCATAGGTAATCATTGGCCTTACTATTGCAGTATATATCCAAAGTAGTATCTTCGGGCTGCAACCTCATTTTTTTCCTGCTATGGATCTGCAAGTCATCATAGCCCTCGTGGCTTTCCGACAAGTGTTTCCAACATGTGTCTTCCAGAGTAATTTTTGGTCTAGCATGATTCCCAAATATTTGACTTCTGTTTCTCGTTTCACCTCCATATCATGTAATGTTATGGCTTTCAGGTGATCTAGCTTACGCCTCCTAGTGAATGGGGTGGGTTGATCCGCAGTCCCATCTTCCTGCACCAGGCACTAGTAACCCTTAATCCAGTTTGGATTCTATCACATAGGGTATCTTCATATTTGCCCCTACAGATTAAAACAATGTCGTCCAGGAGTTCATCCACTACCATACTCCACATCAGCGGCGATAGTACTCCATCCTGTGGACAGCCTTGAGTGGTGTTCATGATAATAGAATTTGTACCTGTTTGTGCCTTTATTTGTCTGCTTTCTAGCATTTTGCCCATCCAGAGTGCCAGGGTGTTTCCCACTCCTTTGCGGCTCAGGGCATCCTGTATCTCTGTGTGCGATGTGTTGTCGAATGCTCCTTCGATATCCAAAAACGAGCACAGTGCAATTTCTTTTATTTCAATGGCATTCCGTAGTACCTCTGTCAGCTGATACAGAGCAGTTTCAGTTGACCGTCCTGCCCGGTAAGCGTGTTGACAGTGATGTAGGGGATTACGCTTTAGAACGTTAGTTCTAATATAGTTGTCTATGACCTTCTCCACCGTTTTGAGTATGAACGATGATAGGCACATTGGTCTGAAAGATTTAGGGTGAAAAGGATCCTTTTTACCCGCTTTCGGAATAAAGACCACTTTTGCCCGTCTCCATGTCCTTGGTATGTAACCCAGTGCTATGCTCCCCCTTACCACCCTCAGAAGAGACTCTAAAATAATTCCTAGGCCTCTCTGGAGTCCTGGGAAAATGCTGTCGACTCCGGGGTTGGTTTAAAATTTCCCACTGCCCATCTTAGCCTAGCTTCTGAGCATACCTCTTTTTCTAGTTTTCAGCTCTCTTTTCTTCCCCTTTTATTCGTTGTTGGGGTGTCATGCAACGGAACGGTGAGGTCTAAGTTTGAACTTCCCTCCTCGGAGGCACTTTTCTCAGCCCCTTTAAAAGATTACAGCGGTCTTATCCCCTTCAAAAGACGGGTATATTTACCAACATCACCCTCGGAAGAGGGCCTTCACTGGGCCTATTTTCGAAATGGAGGCCATAGAGGCTAGCAGGGTTGACGCTGGCAGTTTCAACTTCGATGATGGCAATGGCGGTATCCTGTTCATTAGCAATAACACGTTAAGGGGTTGCGATGCTGCTGAATATGAAGTCGAAGATTCAGGTGAGTTTTTTGATTTGATTTTTTATGCAAGGATATATCGTAGTATATATACGTTGAATATACCCTTTAATCAATTCGATGTGGCACTCACATTTCAGCATGTAGGGAGTAATAGTTCAACGCGAAAGAGGCAATTTTGACCTGCAGAAACTTTACTAGTAATAGCAGGATTTCCACCAAACTTTCCAGTGTGCTACTTCACATTAAACCTATTAAGGCAAAATTTAACAAATCTGCGATGAACTTAAGGGGTTTGCAGCAAATTTTCAAAACTTCAAAATATACTTTGAACTATTTTTGAGCAGATGTTGTTTTGAGACCTAAACGCTATGTGCACGGACCACGATAATTTTTTTTTCACATTTTTCAGTTGAGTGGTTTCTAAGCACCGATCCTTGAAGTAATTGCCCCTTTTCGGACCGCCGCACTCCTCCTATTTGCGACCTACATTAAAACTAATATCCGCTTCGGAATATACTAATCGGGACCTTTCATTTGATATCCCACGCGACTATATTCGGTGAAAAAAATTGTGCACCGTTCTTTTAAGCATATGGGGACCTCCCCTTAAGTTCAGCGTACAGAAACGTATTTCACTGCCTGCGTGGGAGTTCCCACCTAAACACCGAATTTCGTGTCAATCGGTACAATCATTTCTGAGGAAAATAATTGTCATAGACCGCAAACATACAGACAGACAGACAGACTACAAAAGCACAGTCCGCGGTTAAAGTCCTCATTGGATGGGTCGTATGCAGGCTACGGCAGAAAATTCCACTAAAAAAAATGTTTCAAATGCAACGGGTTCGGACGTAAGGCGAAAGGTTGCACTAGCATTGCCGATAGATCGTCGAAGAACGAAGGACTGTACAATGAACCCTCACTGTCTTCCGTATAGAAAAATCAACCAAAGCAGCCCAGCCTACTCGATCGCTTTAAGTACGCTATATAAATGAGAGTTATCCAGCTGAATCTAAACCACTGCTAAGCCGACCAGGACCTGCTACCACCAAGTCTATGAAATCGATTTTGCCATTGTCTGCGATCAATACAAAGGTCCCCATGGAAGCTTTGGGAAGCAGACGTAAGTGGAAAGGCTGCAGTGTGGGTTTGCTGTAATCGACTCTTGAAGCAAGCAATGAAGCATCATGAACACGACCTTGTAAGAGTTAAGATCGATGATCTCTATGTTTACAGCTGTTATGCTGCTTGAAATATATCAATCCCAGAATATTGGAACATGATAGACAGAGAGACGCCAAAGATCTCAACCTTAAAATTATTGAAATTGGAGTGGGGCCCCGGGAAGCCAACAAAAGGGCCAGAATTCTACGGGAGGTGTTCTCTTGCCTAAACGTCACCCTGGCCAATATTGGAGGTCAAGCGTCTATACAGGAACATAAGCATAGCGACCACCAGGCGGTATATATTACCATTGATAAGAGACCTAGAACAATAAATCTTCACCTCAAGAAACCAGAAATAGGTTGCTCATCAACAGCACTTGACGAGGATACGTTTTTGGAGGCATTGTACCGAGTTTACTGGAACAGTCGTGGAAAAAGCGTCACAGCTATCCCAACAAATATACTGGGCTTGTGATGCTTCGATACCAAGACGGGCAGTGTCAGAAGCGAATTCTTACTACGTAGGTGGAAAAATAAAAAGTTTTTCTTCAAGTGATGAGGCAAGGAAATTAAATGCATTTTCGCACAAAGTGCCGGACTCTTGTCAAAGACAGTCTACTGGCTAAAACATCCCCCTGGAGGGTTAAGAAATATGACACGGAACTATTTGACACTTTACCTCTAACCAGGCCTATTCAGTATAAGACCAAAACCCCATGGATTCACGGAGCCTCAGCTCCGCTAGCAGCTCCCCCATTCATCTCCCTCTTTTTCGTCGCAAGAATACCTTCAGTGTAAGGTGCCACTCGGCACCATGTGTCTTCGCTCTGGAACAATTATGGTGTCCGCGGACTCAAGACACCCTTCCATCGAAAGGTGACAGTGCTCCCACGTTCTGCAGAAGAAAAAGGTCTGCCAGACATTATTCATCATGTCCATGCAATAAATACAGCCGGGTGACCGTAATTCCCCTACCGTGTGCAGGTAAGATTGAAAATACCCGTGTCCTCTGAGCAGCTGGGTTCGGTAATAGTCAACCTCACCCGGCTTCTGATTGAACCGCGCGTCTTTATTGAGATGCGGTCCATCTACCTCTCGATTCTCTCTCCCAAGGTTGCTGATATGTACAGAGAGTAAGGGCTCTCTACACAAGCGGCAGCTTCTTTATTTCCTTTGCCTATCCTGAGGTATATAAGCTTCCGCTTTTCAGCATAGCCAGCAATTGAAATAACTCTCGCTATCACCATTACCGCTGGTTCTGAGAGGGTCAATAGGCGGACGCAACTCGCAAAGCCACTCGCCTTTGTACTTGCGCTAGGCTTTCACGGTACGTTCCCTTACTGAGGAAGTCAGCCCATATTTCGGAATCGTAAAGGAGGACGGACCGAACCGCGCTCATCAGCAAGCGACACCTTCTGGATAAGAGACCTCCAACATTGAACATCAGCCGGCAAACCGCAAACATTCTAGCCGCAGCCTTGTCTGCGATGTTGCGAATCTTCGTATTTATCATGATTCCCAGATATTTCATCGCCGGCTTCGACACAACCATGGTTTCACCGATCTGAATAGGGATAACTCTCTCCTTAGTCAGGACTTTAGTTTTCTCCAGAGCTAGGGAGAATCCATGCTCAACCATCCATCAGCTTACTCGCCGCATCACCATTCCCGGTGTGCGCTAAGCCTATTCAATCGTACATGCGGTAACCAGTGCCATCCAAAAATTCAACCAGATGCGATTCATCAGGCATCTTGACTCGTAGAAGGATATCGTATAAGACGTTCCAAGAGTCCGAACTAAGTATAGAACCCTGAGCTGCACCCGATGTTATCTTCATTCGGAGCTGTCCTTCCCGGATCTCCTTTAAATAGTTCCCCAATAAGTTCAATAGGTAGTCTGGAGAATAGAAACGATTTTCCAGCGCCTCAAGCATGTCGTACCGCCGTTAATGGTGTTTCCTGCATCGAGGTAAATTCCTAAGACGCAGTTCCCTTTTGGGATGCATTGCAAGCTGGGGTAATAAGGCCCATTGTTGAAAGAACTAGCGATTCAGTTGCGGCTCTTCTATCTGGTCATTGGTCTTGTCACTTATTTACCCCTTTTGAGAAGGCTTCGATAAATTTTGCCACGTCCATATTGCCGAACGGCAGAACATTGGAAATAGCCGTTTTGTAACTTCGAAGGAAATGTACTGATGATCACCGGCCGTGAAATCTTCCAGTACCTTCCATCGTTGTACCATTGATACTAAGGACTCCGTAGCAAAAGTTACTCAGGGATATTGACCCGGCAAATAAGACGTTGGAATGTCGGACTACTACCGCCCAATAAATCCTGTTTTGCCTGTCATCTCTAAAACCTGTGGACTTCAAGAATCTGCTCGAGAGATACCACATTCGAGGGCTCCGTCGTGAAAGCCTCTTACAACTAGAATCCTGCCTTCCGTGTTTCTAATCTCGTCTTCTCGCGGCGAGCTTATTCTGGGAAGCTTGTTTAGATTCATTCGGTGTGAAGTAAATGCTGAAAAATGTCACTTCACACAACGAACTCAACACTAGTTAACCGTGTCTCTCATCCAGATGGCAACAGTGTCACATATATAGGCATACCATGATGATGAGCTCCTAACTCGCAATGTTCGCTGAGAAGCAACAAGTCAACTCTTCTTTCTGTCCCATCTGCCTCATCAGGTCGTGAGCAGTTGCACTCCTGCTTCCAGGATGTGCGTCATGGTGCTTGACAATTTTTATAACTCTTCCTTGCAGACCTGATCACGCTCAGAACTGGGAACATGAGCTACATTTTTTATTTTGCAGACCACGTTCGCTACAAAGGACACAGCACGCAGATGTAGTCATGTGGGATATCAAGTGAAAGGTCGCGGTTAGTACTTTTAGAAGCCGGTATTAGTTTTGACATTTATTGGAAAGGTGGGGTCGAAAATGATCATTTTTTTAACCGACCCATTCTCGGAAAGAAGATTTTCTCTCAGTTGCACCATCTTTTCATCGACCTTAATACCACCTATGATAGCATGGCCAGGATAAAACTGTACACAGCCATGAGAGAATTCGGTATCCCGATGAAATTAATAAGACTGACTAGGCTGACCCTGACCAATGTGCGAGCCCAGATAAAAGCAGCAGGATCACTCTCAAGACCATTCGACATGAACAACGGTCTACGACAAGGGGATGCCCTATCATGCGTCCTCTTTAACCTGGCCCTTGAGAAAGTGATCCATGATGCTGAGGTAAATGCAAGAGGTACGATCCTCTTCAAGTCCACCAAACTACTGCCCTATGCTGACGATGTCGACATTGGAAGAACCACCCGAGACGTACAAATTGCCTTCGTCCAGATTGAGCGGCGGCGCGAGATCTTGGGCTGCACATCAATGAAGGCAAGACAAAATATATGGTGGCAACGTCGGCACCGAAGACGAATCAACCAACAACACCAAACCGCACTGGTCAAACACAAACACGAAGAAGAATAAGGATAGGAGAATACAACTTTGAGACCGTTGACAATTTCTCCTATCTAGGGTCGAAAATCACAACTGACAACAGCTACGATGATGAAATCCGCGCACGGTTGTTGTCAGCCAACAGAGCCTATTTCCTCCGAAGAATGTTTGGCCCCCTACATGAGGATGGACAATTCCGTAGCCTACACAATGACGAAATCTATGAGCGATACCATGACCGTCCGGTTGTGGATAAAATCCGGCTCAATAGGTTACGGTGGGCGGGTCACTTAATCCGTATGGATGAGGATAAACCCACCCGGAAAGTCTATAAGGGCAATATCTATGGTAGAAAAAGAAGACGAGGCAGACCCTGCCTAAGATGGAGCGATGGCGTAGGTCAGGACGCCAGACAGCTTTTAGGGATATCGAATTGGTGGACCTCGGCGCAAAACCGGGATGTCTGGAGTTCCTTGTTAAGGCAGGCCTAGACCGGATACCGGTTGTTGCGCCGTTGATGATGATGATGATGGTCTGCCTTTCGCAGTTTGGTTTGGATAGATGCGATCATGGAGTTCACGGCATCCCACCTCTCCTAGAATCTCCTCATAGATTCCTCCTTTCTTCCACACTTTCTGGGTTCTCTGGGACTCCATCGCAATTTGGACAATCGGGTGAGGTTTCCGATGCAAACCTGTGAAGGTATTGGCGATATCCTCCGTGCCCCCTGAGAAACTGGGTGGGATTATAATTAATCTCACCGTGTCGTCTCTCCAACCACTCCTTGATGGCAGGAATGAGCATGTAAGTCCACCGCTCTTTCCCGATCGTTCCCAACGCTGATGCCATCTATTTACCTATCTCTCCCTCTAAACGTTCTTCTTCTGCGATAAGGGAGAGATTGGCTTCGCATTGTATGTGTTCGCCGTCTCTTCTGCCAAGATGTCAATTCGGATCATTCCAGAGATGGCGAATGCTGCCCGGCCAGGCCCGATGCTTTATTGTGTCCTATTCTGCCATCATCCAGATATCCAGTAGCTCGTCTCTCGTAACTGGCGGAATTACCGTCACATTCAGAGGTGTTTGGAATGTGTCGCAGCCCTCCTCTTACTGAGAGAATAATCCTGGATGATTTTCAGCAAGAGGGTGGGACATGTGATCTGCGGAGATGACCGGCCTCTGAATCGTCCCATCACGATTTTGTGGGCACTCCCTCACAAGTTTACTTCCGCTTTTGTGCAGAGCTCCTTAAAGAATTTCAACTTGCTTCGCTGGATGGCGAGCTATAGGGTTTTGGGGGCTGCCTTTAGGCGCGCTTTTTGGCCCCTGATCGACTCTACCTACCGCCTTCTGAGTCGCTTTTCTGCCTAATCAAAGGCCAGCTAGTTCGCCATTCCACCAGCAGTTTGGTCTTCTACTGGGAAATGAGCATCTCCTAAGCATGAACGCGTCACATGCTTTGGCGATGCTTTATCAGGTTGATCTAACCACACCTCTGTGAAAGTCCACTCATGCAAAGTTTTTGCAGGCCAGCCTCTAGTCTTTCTCGGAATCGGGCATGATGCGTCTTCGTCATGTGGCTGGATGCATGTCTCAAAGAAGATTGCATGGTGACCGCTGTGGGTGTAGCGTTCGCTAACGCACCAGGACATGCCACAAAGGTCAAGTCTACAACCGAACCTGATCCCCCTTTCTGAAAAGTGTTCACAGCACCTTCGTTAGCCAAAATTATGTACATCTGCACAAAAGCTTCTAATAAAGTGCGCCTCTTGGCATTTGATTCTCTGCTATCCCACTCACGAGTCTAAGCGTTGAAATCACCAGCAATCACCTTGGGACTCCGTTTGTCCGTTTTTCTGTCTTTTTTTTCCGGAGAAGAAAATCTTCCAAAGACAATGGTACACATGTTCCATCGTGTGGAATTTTTCCCCACTAAAATCATCTCCTAACTCCTGTCCTATTCCCTGCGGAACTACCACAAAGTATTTCGTCGCGGGGTGGACATGGCTCCAGCCTCTCCCTTCGCCCATCGATTGCACTCACAACCACCCCTTTCTCGCCTCTTCTGCTTCCCTTCATCTGCACTGAATTCGCCCTACCATGTCGTTCATTGGATTCTATTCCAAGAGAGGCATGCAAGCATTTTCCAAATTATGTTTTTCGGTGCTACTGTTCCTCCAATGTCTCCTCTCCTCAGCGAACCTAGGACAATGGAAGGACACATGTTTCGGATGCTCCGGAATACCGTCGCATTTGGTACAGTTGGGTGAGCTGTCCAGTTCAAACCTATAGAGGTATTTACGGTAGCCGCGTGTCCCGTAAGGAACAACGTGAGATCATAGTTTATCGCACCATATGTTCTCTGCGTCCTCAGCTTGATGCTGGGAACCGATCTGTGTGTCCATCGGCCCTTTTCCGCCTGTTCTCGCCATTGCTGTCGCCTGCTTAACGATTAATTACTTTCGAATGGCACGTCGATGGAAGATCTGACAATTCATTATTCCACCAGCAGTTAGGCTTTCTATTGGGGAAAGTATAACGTATCGGCATCGATGAGTCGCGTGCCATCGCGATGGTGTACCTTGTAAAGTGTCCTCGTCCAACCACATATCTATGAATGTCTCCTCGTCAATTTGACGTTCTCCTCATTTTTGAATAGATTTCCAAACGCTTGAGTTACTCTTCAAGTCAAAGTCTATTTCCTGGTGATCACTATGACATATCGCGACCTAGTAAGGGACTAATCGTTTGCCCATACATTATTGTTAGGGTTTCTATCCAATGATTCATGGGGCGTCTGCGAGATCATATCTTGCGCGACCCTACAGAGATTGAGGTTGATTTGGATGAATCTCATTTCCTCGCTGCACTTAACGCCTTTTTGAATTCGGGACACTTGCTGCTTCCGGTAATATCCCCGGTGTTCAGGTCCTTCTTTTCATCACAAAACATTGTTATAATCCAGCACAATGTGACCTGTTTCACCACAACGTCTGCATCGGCTAGATCGATCAACCTCACTAGTTCACACTCTCGCTAGATTTCCATATGAAAGATACTTGAAGCATCTCTCAAATGAGATTTGCTCTCTAAGGCGACAGACTACTCATCCAATACGGACCTTCCCGACATTCAGCAGCTTGCGCGATGCTTCTGTTGGCAGCTGAATGGTCGCAATCTGTGTACCTCCATTCGTCTTTCTAAGGCTTACATCCACTGCACACGCCTCCGGCAAGTCATTCAGCTTGAACTGCTCCGCTAAGGCAGTGTAGATTTCTGCCTTAGAAATAACCTCATCTAAGTCCTTGCGCTGTATAGCGATCTCAAATGTGTGCTCAAAAACAGCACTTTCCCCAGGTAAATTTTTGACTTGGCTGCGGAAGCCTTTGGCTTTGCTCTTTTTAGACCTTTTCAGTTCCAGCATGAGATCTTCCTTTTGGTTTCTCCGGATCCTGCTTGTACCGCCCGCCCCCCCCCCCCTAGTCTTTGAGATCAGGGTCAGCTTTCACTCTTCTTAATATGTCTGCATAAGGCATCCTACCGGTGTTTAAAATGATGATCGCTTCAGGACGGATCCTCATTCTCTCCTTTTTCGTTTTTAGCTTCTTTTTTGAGACATCGGCTCTTTGATGGTGTCTTGAGCACTATTTTCCCGCCTACCGAGGTTTTAGGCCCCTTCTTCAAAGCAAGTAGTACGCCATTCTGGTTTTTGGGAACCTGCTGATCTCCTGGATGTTTTCGTCTTCCTTTTACCAAACCG
Organism: Hermetia illucens; assembly: GCF_905115235.1. Taxonomy (NCBI): domain Eukaryota; kingdom Metazoa; phylum Arthropoda; class Insecta; order Diptera; family Stratiomyidae; genus Hermetia; species Hermetia illucens. Next base: position 162,614,621 of record NC_051852.1, on the reverse strand, counting down.
TGCTTTCCTCTGCTCATCAGCATGTATACGTTTGGGTGTTACCTGCGTTGACTGCGTCACCATTGAAGGAGTAATTTTAGGGTTCTCCTTCGAATCTTTCTCATCTTCCCGCGATTTGCTGTACACATTCGTCTGCGCGTTTTCTATGGGTGTTCTAGGGAGTGACGTGCTCGGTTTAAACCCCTCCTAAGTCTAACCTGGTTGTAGCGTTTAATGCCACGGTGGCGAAGCTGTCCACGACTGAGGGATATCGATAACCGGTAGCCTGTTTGCCCAATCCCAAAAGCCGCCAATACTGGGGTTCAAAGCCCCTGCACCGTAAGGTTATACACCTTTTCTTCGTCCATATTGGTTTATTATTCAGGGTAACCTTCCATAGCCATTTTTATCCACGGGTGGGCGTCTCCCACCTACCTGACCTGCTCATAAACGTGTTCATGGATGCACACCTTCGAATGCGTACAAGCACATATTCATACGCATCCACCGAGTATTCCCTTATCCGCACGAGGATACGCGCCTAATGAGGGATCTGACAACTTCTCACAGGTCCGTCTGTCTGTCTGTTTCTCCGTCTATCTCTCTGTCATAATCGCTCGGAACGCTCATGTATATAGTGAGTTACATAATTCAACGTGGAATCTAAAGGGGGAGGGGTGAAATGAATCCACAAAAAGGAAGCAGAAGCACAACGGAGGTATAAAAGGGAAGCAACTGTAATTAACACTACGCACAGAAGTATGTAGTAGCTCATTAGAGTGAACAGTTAAAAACTGAACAGCCCCGTGAAGCAAACCAGAACGGTGGTTCTGCGGGGAAAGTGCTGAGAAAATATGGGAGGTTTTAGCCGGCATGCATGTCCTAGATTCCAGATGCGTATCCATGATGGATTTCTCCCAGTCAAAAAAGGAAAAAACCGACAGAAAGTGAACTGATTTTAAGAAGGTTTTTTTGATAACAAAAAAATCATGAAGCTCTTACTTTTTAGACAAGGATCTGTGTATGGATGGATAAAACTCGCGAGAACAGATTCAATATTTTGTGCCAAAAACATTGTCTCGTATCGCTCCCAGGGAGTTCGTTTACAACTTTCAATTTACTAGTCATCCTGTCAAGCTGTTTTGGCTGTTTTGCGGCGCAAAAGGATATCCCCTCCTTTTTCCTGTTTGACATGAGGTCACGACATATCCTAGTTTCATCACATCATGCTCGCCATCCCTGCGTAGCCATCTCCAATTTCTTATTTTCTTTAATTGAACGTAGTTCATTTCGATCAATTTAGGGAAGCGTGTGCGGAGTTGTTACCAAATTGTAGGCTAGGAATCTGTCATTTTCTATATCAATCTATTTTTTCAATCTTTTTTGTACTGATTTACTGGAGTCTTCTCGTGTGAAAGAACCGGCTTTCCTGCATTAGTATCAAGTGGCTGATGGTTCCGGATAATACCCTTTTGCATTTTTCTGACATTCCATTGAAGATGAATCGATGTTTATTGAACCATAAAGTATTCGAGGTAGGATATTCAGGACCATGGCCTCACTATGATGTGTTTTCAATTTTTCATTCTTTAACTTAGCAACTGCTCCCTTTTGATGATTATCTTTTTTTTTGAACAAAGAATTTTTCCCCTTATCGATAGGCGTCATTCCTTGATCTGTTGTTGATTATATTTTGCCAATTATCAAAGTTTGTCTAAACTTTAAAGGGGATTTCTGATAAATTCTGAGATGAAGAAAATTAATTTCCAGCTTAGGAAGTTTACGTCATTGAAAAATCCCCATAATACGCAAGTTGTTTGTACGTCCTACTATCAAGCTGGATCCAGATTACCATAACTTTTCTCTTACCGAAAAACAGCTGAACTGCTTGCTAAGAGGTAAAGTAAATTAAGGTTAGTAGCGTGGATAATGCAGTTCTGTGTATCTACTAATGGAAGAAAATATAGTGGTTTGAATATCACCAGATATTTCTAGTCAAAATTTTGATGCAATTGAATTTAAAATGAACTTTTACACTTTTTGACAGATTTTCGCAGTATTTATTAATGGAATACAACTCCCTCGACAAGCTCAGCAAGGGAGATTCTCTAGGGAACTAGAGGTGACAACTAAAGCTGAGCGGTAACCAAAACCCCAAACCAAGGTGTGCCGAGGCCTAAATGGTCACAGGGATTAAGATAAGGCCATGAACGGTGAACTCTGGATAACAGGCGACCCCTAGTTTCAACTAACCTTGTCTATCACAAAAAGGGGCTCTGTCGAGATTGACTTACTTTTCCCGATAAAACTGTGGCCATGGGGGCCAATTTTAAAAAAACCACAAATCAAAAAGTTCTTAAAAAACTAAAATTAAATCGCAATCGTGACGATCCACCCCTGAATGTAGGGACATCCCTAGGGTCTACTTATTAAAGTGAGAACCAGTTCTATTGGCACCCAGTCTTTAACGGACGAGCTGCATCAGAACCCTTCTGTCAGCACTTCGCACTCCGGGCTCTAATCGGCGACACCCTGCTGAGGCTAGTCTTACCTACATGTAAGCATCTGTCTTCGGACAGCAAACAACCTACGGTTAAACCGCCCTCCGGGGAAACCAAATTTTGGTGAACCGCCTACGGGCAAACTACCATCTGGCAAACAATCTCCGGGCAAATCACAACCTAGAACCTGCGAAATTTGAGAGGAAAGGAGCGTCCGGGGTGTGCGATTAAAGGCAAACCGAAACCGTAGCGGTCAACGCACCATTCCAATTATTCGACACAGAAACCAGCAAAGACGACGCGGCTAACAACGAATAAACCTTCATTTGCAATCCAAGCTATCGAGGTGGATGGATGGGTCTTGTATGACGATGCCAAACCATCCGGTTACAATATTGAGCAGTGCGTACAGCTTAGGAGGGAGCTCCTCCTAGCTATAAGGGCTGCATCGTCGCAAGGCATTAAGCTTCGCTTTGAGTCGGCAGAGAACATGACAAAAACAATAGCGAGTGGCTCAAGCAGTAGCGCTGCTTCCTCAATGATGTGTGAGAGGGTGCACGACTAACCCTGAACTGCCATCGTTCAAAAACTGCTTCCTCTAGCTTATAGAAAAAGTAGCGACTCCACTTATCTATCGTCGAATCAAAAATTCAAAGACATTTATATACTTCATATGAGAACCAGGGGTTGTTCGTCAGGTAGTCAAGGGCTTAAACTTCCGACATGCTGGCCTGTTGTACGCCAATGGGAATGATAGATCCCGCTCTAGCATCGTGGTCTCAAAATACCTCTAGACTAGGTGTGTAGTGATTGTGTAGATCCACAATGATGGAGCCAGAGCAACTTTTGGCATCCAGCCAGGAAGTCTGCTCTGAAAGGTGAAATTTCAAGAACTCACGCAACCGAATGGAAAAGTTTGAACTCTTTTAGGCAGGCAAAAGTACTCTACCAAGTCTTTCATGGTAAAAAGTGCGCAATTCTCGGCGCCTTCTACGCTGTTGTCATTAATCGGAACAGGTCTCCATTCACCTCGTTATCAAACTTGTGCTCAGCAGTGACCTTCCCTATGTTTATCACGTTGTGGAGTCTGCTTTTAGTTTATCCTATTTATCATTAAGGTCCGTGCCACCTCCCTGTCGTCAAAACCTTGGCCAATCGGCGAAACTAGTGACGCTCTTTCCGCAGGTCAGCAATGTACGGTGTCCTGCAGTGCATAGGAGCTTCGTAGACTTTCGCTACAATTACTCAATTTACAACAGTGTCACCTCTCGAGGCTTCATCAAGTATGGCTCTGTCTGTTCTAAGAGTTTCGACGAATTTGCAATATTCGCTCTTGCGACATTCCACGTGAAGAGAGAGTATCCGCCAGATCGAGAGATAGCGTCACCCACTTCGAAAGCGATGTATTGATGGTCGTTAGTCGGAAAGCCATCCAGAACTTGCAGCCCGCCCTTACAACACCACTGATTAAAACCAAGGTCACAAATGCTTTCTTTATAGTCTGGGCGCCGGAACGTTGGCGCGGGTCCAGTGTTTAAAACTACGAGTGCCGTACGAGAATCTCTTTCTCTCTGGAGTCTGGATGAGCCACACCCCATATTGGTTGCCATTTACTCTTAGTGGGGTATAGGGCGTGAACCACACCTGCGAATCGCTTGCGGTCACCTAAAATCCTCTTCAGTTTCCCACAGGATTTCCCGAGATCCCTGCACTCCTTTTTTACTGTTCTGCGCTAAGTGCCCTTGTGACGACCCAACCGTCGCCCATTTTGGGAAAATGAATCTACCGCATGGCGTAGCCAGAAATGCAGTTGTTGTCCCTCCTTAATGTGTGACCTATCCATTGCCGTTCCGGTATTCCGATCACAGCGGAAAGAAATCCTTCGTTTGAGATACTATCAGGCCAGCATACTCCGATAATACGAGGCAGCCTGGTGTTCACGAAGCCTTGGAGCTTTTGAGTAACAGTGGGGTTCACTTTTCATATGCTATTCCCATATCGCAACACAAAAAGAACACTAGCATAGAACAATTTTGGTGTGAGATAGCTGCACTTTCAGGTTTCGGTGTTGACATAACTGCATTTACAGATTTTAGACAAGGCAGCGAAACCGAATCTAGCGCTGTTAATGCGTCGTAAATCCAGTTCGGCAGAAACCACGCTTCGTAGATATATGTACAAATTGATTAACGCTTTCGATGCACTGCTCATTAATGCAGACAGGTAGCGTTCGATGACCTGTCCCTACCTTGGCTTTGTTGGTGTTTACCTTCAGTCCAACTATACTTGCCTCGCTTTCCAGATCAGGATTCATTTGGCCAATTTGGCCCAGAAAGAGGGCAAACATGTCATCATATCTCCATCGCTAGTAGTGATCATTTTATTAAGCAAATATCGTTATTAGTTTCTCCGCAATGCCTCTCTTGCGTCGAGAATGCCAGACACCTAACACCCAACAGTTATGATAATGAATTCCGCGCACGGTAGTTGGCAGCCAACAGAACCTATTTCAGCTTACGAAAACTGTTTCGCTCGAAACGTCTCACCATATGGTCAAAGCTCTTACTGTACAAGACTATGATCTTGCCAGTCCTCCTGTATTCATCGAAAACTTGGGTTCTTAGCTAAAAACACTGCAAACTCTTGGCAGCGTCCGAGAGAAGAATCCGCCGAAGAATTTTTGGCCCCCCGTATGAGGATGGGCGAAGATACGGTACCATGACCGTCTGGTTGCGGATAAAATCCGGCTGGCAAAGTTGCGGTGGGCGGGTCACTTAATGAGGATGACTCAGCCCGGAAAGTCTATAAGGGCAATATCTATGGTAGAAAAAGAAGACGAGGCAGACCCTGCCTAAGATGGAGCGATGGCGTAGGTCAGGACGCCAGACAGCTTTTAGGGATATCGAATTGGTGGACCTCGGCGCAAAACCGGGATGTCTGGAGTTCCTTATTAAGGCAGGCCTAGACCGGATACCGGTTGTTGCGCCGTTGATGATGATGATGATGATGCCAGACACCCCGTGTTCACGTTATCGAAAGCTTTCTCGAAATCGATAAAGAACAAATGAAGCGAAAATCTAAGCTACGTACCTTGCTCCAAAATGATCCGTTGGGTGTTGATGTGGTTAATGCTGGAGGATCCGGAGTGAAAACCAGTCTGCTCTGATCAAGCTTTCGAGATGTTTTTTGATAAGTTCCAGGACTATCTTAGCCATTATCATTGCAAGAGCAGAGAAACGCAGATATCCCTCCAATTGACATACTCAAAACGGGTGCCCTTCTTTGGAATCTTAACGATTGTCTACTTCTTCCTCTCTGCGGGAAAAGTGTCGGATTCCCATAATTTCTGTACAAGTAGGAACAACAGATCTGCAGTACCTGCAGGTACAGCGAGAAATTACTTTGCGGAGAGACCGTCAAGTCCAGCATCATTATTTTGTTTGAGTGCATTCATGGCCAAATTTCTCTTCTGCTCGGAGGGCGGATTTTCACCGGATGGTATACGGTTGAGAACCGTGGTAAAGTTTTCCCCCCACCTCTTTAGTTGTTCGTCATCGTGTATGAGAAGTTAACCGTTGACGTCCTTCACAAGCCCATTGAAAGATTTACGACTACATGTAATCTCTTTCGGGATGCGGTATACGCTTCTGAAATCATTGCCTTCTGCGGCATCTTTCGCTTCTCCACCAGCGCAATAGAAAATTCCCACTGCCATGACGGACCCTATGCTGAATTTCTCAGCATTTCGCTCGATATCAGAGTTCGAGGCGTCACACCCGCCATCACTCGCAGCGGTCAATCATCATCATCAAGGGCGCAACAACCGGACTTCATTCTTGCTGAAAGGTCTGGAGAGACTGGTGGAACGTCACATTCGTGGAAACGCACTTAGGTCACACCCACTTAGTGGAAACCAACATGCTTTCCAACGTGGAAAGTCCTGTGAGTATGCTCTTCATTCTTTGGTCACAAAGATAGAGGATGCAACTTCGAATGGTGAGTACGCGATGGGGATGTTCGTGGAGATTGAAGGGGCTTTTGACTGTGCGCCTTTTCAAAAACTTTGTGATGCCGCCAGAGCGCATGTTGTTGATGATGATGATCATCATCATCATCAACGGCGCATCAACCGGTATTTGGCCTAGGCCTGCCTTAATAAGGAACTCCAGACATCGCGGTTTTACGCCGAGGTCCACCAATTCGATATCCCTAAAAGCTGTCTGGCGTCCTAGCCTACGTTATCGCTCCATCTTAGGCAGGGTCCGCCTCGTCTTCTTTTTCTACCACAGATACTGCCCTTATAGACTTTCCGGGTGGGATCATCCTCATCCATACGGACTAAGTGACCCGCCCACCGTAACCTGTTGAGCCGGATTTTATCCACAACGGGGCGCCAAAAATTCTTCGGAGAATTCTTCTCTCGAACGCGGCCAAGAGTTCGCAATTTTTCTTGCTAAGAACCCAAGTTTCCGAGGAATATATGAGGACTGGCAGGATCATCGTCTTGTACAGTAAGAGCTTTGACCCTATGGTGAGACGTTTCGAGCGGAACAGTTTTTGTAAGCTGAAATAGGGTCTGTTGGCTGACAACAACCTTGCGCGGATTTCATCATTGTAGCTGTTATCGGTTGTGATTTTCGACCCTAGATAGGAGAAGTTATCAACGGTCTCAAAGTTGTATTCTCCTATCCTTATTATTCCTGTTTGACCAGTGCGGTGCGATGTTGTTGATTGGTTGACCAGGGAAATTTATGGAAATCTCAAAATAGCGTTTTTCCCATTAGGACTACAAGGCGACAATACAAAGTATCCATGCTTCCAACACTAGAATCGACACACTTGGTCACTACGAGACGAAAACACGTCTCCTGGTTTCAACATCATGAATGCTCCTCTTGATGGAGGGGACAAAATGATACTTCCGTCTTTGCATATTAAGCTCGGTCATTGGTAAAATTTCGCTAAAAAGTTGCCAACCAAGGGCCATTTGCCCTTTGGTGGGGTTCGCGCTCGTACTCTTCCTCTACTGTTCTGCGCCAAGTGCGCAGGGGGGCGACCTACCCCTTCGAACATATTGGTAAAGTGGATTCCACGGCCGGTAGCCAGGAATGCAGGTATTGACAAAAGCTGCTGGAGTTTTTTGGTAACAGTGGGATTTTGCTGACGTTTATCTTCAGTCCAACTCTACTTGCCTCCCTTTCCAAATCGGAATCCATTTGGCCAATGCCCATGATTTTGGTGAGAGAACAAACAGATGCCAGCAATCTAGTCGAGGTGTTTGAGAAGAGATGTCACACTGACTGACTGACTGAATTTCTCTGCGTCCTCCAAGTGAGGCTGCATGAAGAACGTCGCCGATAACAAGAAGAAATAATATCAATCGTAAAATGCAACCATGGTGGACTCAGCTTTGGATCTCTAAATCTTCTGAGGTTCTACCTCCATACCGCACGTGGCACCTTGCGCCATCATACATTTGTTGCTCTAATAAGGCCTAATGGTTCCTCGGCACGAACGTCCCCTGGGGGAGCACTCCAGACATACTCCCTGTTTACGCTATCGAAAGTTATTTTGAAATCGGAGAAATCTAAACTCGGTGCATTATTCTGATCCGTAGCCATCCGCCATTATTAACAGCGGTCATTAAAATTGTCAATCCCTGCCATTCATCGATTTGCTTCCACGATTCCACAGTCAGAGAAAAGAGCATTTTCGATAGCAGCCCAATGCTCATCGATATTCATAGATGAGTTACTCAGTATACCTGCCGCCCGATCAGCAAGATAGCTCTCATACTGTGAAGCGACAGCTAGATCATACACGCGGTCGATTTTGAGCTTGGGGCTTGCAGCTCTCCAACTCTGCGGGAAGTGGCGGAGGCAGCATGCAAGCGAACATAAGCAACCATCACATGGCGATCACTTTCGAGGCCGACGCTAGCGACCCTCTTGTTACGCACATCCAGGTGACACTTCCTAAATCTACTACTGATCGTGAAGTGGTCGATCTAGTTGCTCGTACGGTGTCCTTCAGTTGAAACCCAACTGACCTCATGACAGGCTCTGCACTCGAACCTTATGTGACACGATGATGGAGCTGTAGAGATTTACAAACTTGTACCAATACGATTGCCAAGACCGTGTTTCCCCATCACATGTCCGACCAAGGTGTTGTTAGATCCTACCTTGGCATTCAGATCCCCCATCACGATCACAATGCCACCTTTAGGAAGCCGCCTCTGAACTGCGTGTAATTACCCGTAGAAGGCATCCTTCAGGTCAAGAGAAAGGAGTACTCTCCGGACCCGACACCAGATTCTACTACCACTTGGCTTGCCAGAGCAGAAAAGCACATTTTCTTGTGTGTTTCAAGAAGGAGAGGAGTACACTCCGGAGGCCCATTGAGAACCCTCACTACTATTAGCGAGGAGCATACATTCCTGAAACCAATCATAATCCATGGATTCCAAGGACCCGAAATAGAACTTATGGATCTCGGCACGGACGTAACGGTTCATTGGTACCTTAGACTCGTATTCCTAGCTTCCACTGCAGTATCTGTAGATGATATAAAAAGTTATTCTCAATTGAATGTGGGAATTCCTGGGTTGCTTTCTTGATTAAAAGCAGCCGAGCTTGTATTTCGTCCTCCACAATTTAATTAAGTATCTTAAAGTAGAAGCCTTCTCAGTAATTTCTCAGTTGTTTAGCTAGAACCGCAGAAAAGTTCGAATCAGGACACAATAAGTGACAACGAAGTTTGCTCCCTTTCAATCTTGAACAAGGATTCAATTTAAATAGGATCCAGTTGGCCAGCCAATGCGTATTCATTGAAATGATGATATTCCAGGTTATGTGCAAAACTACCATTACCGAGGTAATGTCTTTCTTTACGATCGGAAGGAACCTTTTTCCTTGGGAAGTATATTCTCAATATCTTTTGCAATGTTTGTAAAATAGCTTGCGGAATGGTTCCAATCAACAATTTCAACCCATGTCAAGCGTATCGCCAGTCAGTATCACTAACTGCCTGTGGCCGCTTCGGGTTTAACTTGTTGAAAATATTTGGAACGTGCTTCGAATGCAAATAAGGGAAGGTATTATGGTAACGTAACAGTTGGTCATATCTGAAGGCTTTCCCCATTCGGGAAAAAATAAAATTACTGAGAAAAGCTAACTGGAAACGTAAAGGAGTCATCTGCGCGGCATTGCTGATTGCTAAATGAGGTATGAAATTCCCTCAAGTTCCAGTTTTTTTTCGAGTAAATTTGATTGAATGTGGTAGTGATTTAATTTTGGGGGTGACTAACGGGCGGTATAGCTTGAACTGCAAAAGGTTCGGGATGAAACGAAACCTGATTTCAGCTCGGCTGCATCTTCATTCGAGCGGACTAACGTCTTTGGAATTTAATTCAGTTTCCAAGTTGGTGCCCGCTCTGATGTAGCATTTACAATAGATGAGTAAATGAGCCGAACTCCCTCCCGGTTGAAGATAACGAAAGCTCCTTGAAGATCAAAGCAGAAGTAATCGTATTAGACCTTTACGATTACAGGAGATTAAAACCTGAACACAAGTACATGTGGTATAGCAGGAGCAGTAGTAATTTAGCTACAAGTTTAAAGAATGGCGATATGAATGCACACTTGCTATATTACTCGTTCTTCTTAAGTTTTAAATAAACCCTTTTAAATCCACCGTTTTACTGTACAGTCTTTTTTGGGACAACTTTTTGACACCAATATTTTAAATCTTCAGTGGTAATGTTTCAATTTGGTAAAGCAAATATTGACGTGACGTCATAATAGTGATAAGCTCGGGGGCTTTTACTTACTTAGCCAGTTATGCCAGAAGAGCCCGCATTGCACTTTGCCACAAGTTGAACTGAAAGTGTCAGGCAGAGGTGAGGCAGCATCTGATCAGTTGCCTCTGTCCTGGTTGCGAAACCGTAGCCGTCTTCGTCCCTGGACCATAAAGAGTGGAAGTAAGTTGCTCCTCAATCCCTAAACAAAAAAATGGAAGAACCGTTCATGTATCGGCATTGCAAGCAACATCATTGGTTCAACTCTGGACGTGGAAAGCGTTGAGAGAAAAATTTGAGATATTTTGATATGAGCAGTTATAAAAATGTTTACCAGCGATCAATATGCCCCCCCCCCCCCGTTGCCCTCAAAGCCTAAACAAATATGAACATGTTGTTCATAGCCTAAATAAACATGCCTGGCCGATTGACCGAATTATTTTCCAAACTGACAGGCCAGCCGCGTCCTAACCAGGATCCAGAAAAAGGAAAGACCAAAAAAGGGAACCAAAATCGTGGAAACAACGGCACTGGCTTCAATGATCCTAAGAGAGGTAAATCCCCGAAAAGGAACCGGGGAAGCATGGACCCAGTTTAGTGGAAAAAGAACGCGACACGACCCGAATTGATCTTCTTCTTTTTCTTTAGCCTTTTTTCCGTTCAAAAGAGGGACCGGCAAGGTTTTCAAATCCCCATCAAGCCACCGTTGTTCATCTTTAAAAGAGTAGGTATGACAGACGCCGATATTCTCAGCAAGGTCAACTCCATTCCTCAACTGATGGACTTTGGAGAAACTGTTAACCGAAAAGGAGACTAGATGTAGGAGCTAGAGAATTCTCTGAGTAGGACGGCTGAAAATTTCCTCGGCAAGGTGGAGAAGTCTTTAAGGGAAGAGGTACAAATACGGGCCAAAAGGCAGGAGATTGTGATATAATGGAAAAACACCGATGAAGTCACTACTAAGAAGGACATCAATGAGGCCTTAGGAAAACAGTTCGGATTACTCGATTTGCAGGAGTCCGTAATCAGAGAACTCAGAAGGCATATGAAGGGGGACAAACGGCAACTATAAGTTTGCCGACTGAAGCAGCATTAAAACTGCTGGCGGCTGGTAAAGTAAAAATGGGTTGGGTTGCGTGTCGACCCAGAGGACGGGTGTCCCCCAAGCTTTGTTTCAGATGCTTCGAATTTGGCCATATTGCGGTAAAATGAACTACTGATTGATAGGTCAAAAGGTGCAAAAAATATAGAGAAGAAGACCATATATTCAAGGAGTCCAAGACTGACCTCGAATGCGTGCTTTGCAAAGGGTAAAACGGGCGTCGACTGTCAGCAGCAGTTGCCCAGTGTTTAGAGGAACCTTGGATGCACTGAAGAAATGAGGTTGAAACAAAGTCAACCTTAACATTGCGACTCAGCGCAAAAGCTACTTTAATAGACCATTTATGAAAGGGGAGTCGAAGTGGGCCTTATCGCAACAATATGTAAAAAGTGATGCTACAGATTTAATCAGTAAAGTGACAATATGGGCAGGTGGAAATCAAACCCTTCAAGGAGCGGTGGAGTTTGCAGAAGTTGCATTCGTCTGGGCGAAAAGATAAGAGAATTCGAAGAAATGGAAAGTATAGCGACCAGCAATTTTCTTCAGAAGTGATGCGTTCGAGCGGAGTTCTAAATCAGTGCTGGTCCATAAAAACTTTTGGAGGGATACTATTGATTACAACTGTAGGGTCATGATCATAATGGAATGGCTTCAGAAAATGAGATACATAACGAGACCCTGCGATGCTGCCATGCCGAAACAGAAAATCCTCACCATCAGGCGGTCAAAACATTGGTGAAATGAGGAGATCACGGATTTAGGGGCTGCATGATTCCCAGCAAGAAGGATCTGCCAACGATCTAGAGTAATTGCAGGCGAAAAGGGAGAAGTATGCATGGACTTTCGAGGTTTGGTTAAGCAGGCTGTACGAATCAGCAAGCGAGGATAGTTCAAGGAGCTTCCTTGCCTTAAACTTACTGTTAAGACCAGACCTGACTGGTTAATCAGTTTATTATAGGCATGCATGGTGGAAGATAATTTGCCCGATTGTTGGAAGCGAAGAAAAACTAGTTTTTGCTCCTGAAGACCAAAAACAAACCGCGACATCCATGATTATACCCTCACAATTTGCTTTATCGACATGCTTAGAAAGTTACTCAAAAGGGTCATTACAGAATACAGGGAGCACCTATCGAAGTGACAATTTGGCTTTCGTCAAGCTCATTCAAAGATTGGCACGATGCCCTCAAATAAATGTTATGTCGTGATAACATTAGACGTCAAAAATTCGTCGAACTCAGTCAGCTGGAAGTGAATAAAAAGCTTATTGGGTAAAACGGGGGTCCCTAGTTATTTGACTAAACAACTCGAAAGACACCTCTCGCAAAGGACACTTTCACATGATAAGGTACAGGGAGTTAGGCAGTACACCGTCACAGCCGAAGTACCACCACCAGGCTTAATGTTGGGTCTTCTGGTATGATGAGTTGTAAAGAGATCACCATACAAAAATGATAGAGTCGAACGGCTGCGGTGTTTGTTCATTCGTTTATTTTATAAAATACCGGACCGGGAAACAAAAAGTGATTTCCGATAAAAGTAAATAGAGGAGAGTTAGGCCTGCCAGCTCACTCCGCGTGTGGCGCTGACGTATGGCAATTCCGCTAGTGGCAAACTAGGGCCGGAGGTGTGGACAAGTGTTGGGGCCAGACTGTCGGAGATCGTCGATGAGCATCTCTCGGACGCCAAAGGCAAACACATTGGATCCATCCCCTGCTTTGATTCCTCTCAGGTGGTCCATGGGTTTCACGTTATAGCTTGCGTCGCTAAGATCAGCGATAGCTGGGAGAGCATAAAGCTCAAAGTCATCCCCTGCGATGAGATTCCCCGGGGATTGGTCGCTCGCATCTGGTTGCCGAAGATACGCATGGATAAGGACAAGCTCGTCCAAACCCCGCACCTTTAAAGGCCCAGGATTCCTATGGACTGCTGACAAGTTATCAAGGAAGAGAAACCCCAGACAAACAGCCAAACTTTTCTGGTCAGTATAAACGGAGAGTGTCTGGAGATACTGGCAAAGGTGGACTATAAAGTGTGGTTCGGAACCAGGAACGAAAAGGTGAAAGTATTTCGCTCTGCAAAACCGACGGTCCGACGAGGACTGACGAACATCCCATGCAAGCGGATTATGTTGAGGATAACGCAGATAAATCTGCAGCACTCAAAATGCGCTTTGACTAATCTGCTTGTCTTTGCCCTAGAGGAAAATATCGACATCACACTAATACAGGAGCCTTGAGTCGGAAGTCCTTCAGAGACCCCACGAGGATCGACTTGATGAAGTTCTGTCAAGTAACCAAGAATAAACTCTCCGGTGCACAAGATTGGCACGACAGACAAACTGGAGTCAAAGGTCGTGGCTCTGAGAAAGGCATTCGATGTAGCCTTTAAATTCTCGTTCCCTGCTAAATACAGCCAGGAGACACTGCCACAGTGGTGGAATGAAGATCAGCCTCAGGAGGACGCCTTTCTCTAAGTCCCAGTATGCCTAGTTAGTTAGTTAGTTTAGTTAACGGGGGGGAGCCGCAGCTCCGAGCACTCAGGCCATTATTAGGCCCATTGTACTATCCCCGTAAGTTGCCTATTCAATGGCTTCCCGACTACGGTGTTCGCAGGCTTTAGCGAATCTGAGAACATTCTCAAGAGGCAGAGAGTGTGCAGATTCTTCATTGAAAAAAACTTTGCCAAGGGGTCTTCGTCTGAGATCTGAGGATGCCAGGCAGCTGCATAAAAAGTGCAGGGCTGTCTCCTCTTCCTACCCACATTGGCTGCACACAGCCGAAACCACTACCCCAATCTTTTCCATATGGTAGTTTAAGGGTCAGTGTCCCGTCAAAAGCCCTACTAGGGTTTTCATGACCCACTTCTTAAGGGACAACAAAAATGCCGCTCTAGTGGTCCTAGGCTCCTTCACAAGGATTTTCGCTTGCCGGCAAGAGTCCAAATTTCTCCACTCGGTTGCGTGAATCCTTCCAATTTCACCCTTCAGAGTAGACTTGACAGTAGATGGTCGGATTCCAAGAGCTGGTTCTGGCCCCACCATTGTGGATCCAGACCCTCGGCGAGCCAGTCTGTCACCTTCCTCATTACCGGCGATGTTGGAGTGCCCCGGCACCCACATCAGGAATGTTTCGTTCAGTCGGCCAAGTTTCAGCAGCACCTGATGACACCTGATGTTATTGTTTTTTTGTTTTTTCATAGTTGGCTGCCATGGCCTCAATTTTTCCGGGGAAAGTAAGTCGATCTCGGCAGAGCCTCTTTTTGCCGAGACAAGGCTAGTTGAAACTGGGGATCGCCTGGTGCCCAGAGTTCACCGTTTACGGCCACATCTTAACCCCTGTGACCATTCAGCCCTCGGCACGGTAGTCACACCTTGGCTTGGGGTTTTGATTACCGCTTGGCTTCAGGTGTCACCTCCCGTTTCCTGGAGGATCTTCCTTACTGAGCTCCCTCACCACGACAAGGTAGGTAATCGTCGAAGGAACCCCAGTATGCTTACTTCAAAGCCAAATACGCAGAAACCGATCTAAAAGAGGTAATTGGCCCGATTGAGCGGTCACTGCAGTACAAGCAGTGTACCCTAGCTGCTTTCTAGTATTTTGAGGGAGCATTCAACAATGTTAGTACCAACGTCATCAAGGAAGCCTTGAAGAGTATTGGATTGGAGGGGTTCTTACGCATTGGATTATATCCATACTAGGAACTACGATAATCCAGTCGGATCTTCGAGACAACCACTTAACCAGAGCAGTGAACTGAGGCCCGCCCCGTATGGCGCCATCTCTCCGGTAATCGGGTTAATAGTGATGGACGAAATTTTACGAATATTAGACAGCAGGGGGGTGAAGGTAGCGTATGGTGACGCTTTGGTGATATCAGTGTCAGGGATGTTTCTGTCCATTATGAGGGAGATCGTGGAAGGATCATTGCAAAAGGTGTGCCTGTGGGCCGCAAGATGCGGTCTCAGCATAAACTCAACCAAAACGGAACTGATGCTATTCACCACTAAGACGGGAGTATCTTCTATCCCTGCAAGAAAGCCTTTGCAAAGAAATGCGATGCCTGGCCGAGGATGCTTTCCTAGATGTACACAGCTGTGTGTGTCCGTCAAATTCTAACGTATGGCTTTATTGTATGGTGGCACGCTTTGAGCAAAATGTGAAATAGAACGAAGTTTAATATGATTCAAAGACCCGCATGTGCAGGTGCTTCTGGGGGTCTGCAGTCCTATCCGGCAGATGCTCTCAAGATAATCCCGCGTCTAATCGCCCTCGACCTCCACATTAAATACGTTGTAGCGTGTGGTACCGTCATACTACGTGAGTCCGGATGCTGGACAGCGAAGCCCTACGGCCATAGTAACATTCCAAACGAAGTACCTCGGGAAATCTGGGCACTCCCCACGGACTGTGCCATACGCAACCTGAACTTCACTAGAAACTTTGCTGTGGACTTTTTAACCAGAGCAGAGTGGAGGATTGGTGGCGTGTTGCAAGGCTATGACATGGTATTCTTAACCGACAGGTCAAACACGGTATGTAGAGTCCGTGCGGGGTTTTTTTCGAATATACACAGTATATCTGAGTCGTATGGTTTCCCAGATTGGAGCATGATCCGAGCCCTAAGTGTAATATAGAGATTCTAATCGACAGCCAATCGACCATTGAAGCCTTGTACTCAGCAACGACATCCTCCAGGCTGGTGGGCAGCGCAGAAACGCGCTGAACAGTTTGGGCAAGATCACCTTCCTCTGGGATCGCGGTCATATGAATATAGAGGACAATTAGCGGGCTGACGGATTGACGACGCGAGTTCTGCTCTTGGCAGTCCTTCGATGGGGACAGTCGATGTCTCGCTGGCGACTGTCAAGGGCAGAATCTATTCGCACTACTTAGCAGCCGCGGAGAAACTCTCAGGAGCTTCCTTTGCGATTGCCGAGCTCTAGCTAGAGTCAAGCTATGGACACTGGGTAAATCATTCTTTGGGGGCCACGGAGAGATTTCTAGATGCAGGGCGGGAGAGCTGCTTTACCTCGTCAAGGCTGCGGGCTGGTTCTAAAGATCTGAGCCAGCTGGACTCTGCTTCCTTGCTCTCAAAGCAGCAGCCACGGTCCAAGGAGTTTGTGGCATCAAAACGGCGTACCAGGACGCTAATTGGGCTCCTCGAAGCGACCACTGATACCTACCTACTTACCCGCCAACAACCCCCGTTGTATTAAATTCTATTCATACCCAGTTTACATTCAGTATTGCAACCATGGACCCGTCTATCCCATACCTCCATCGTCCATCTAGTTGCCCGTTATGGCAGCAATAGCATAACAAAAACAGCATGGGAAATCAAATTTAAACAAATATTTATTGTAATAAACTATTATATAAACGGTGGTTGAGAAAGCAATAAACTTCAATCAATCAATTTAACGAAAAATAAAATATTTTTGACTCTTATTTGTGAAGGGTCGAGATATGGAGTCAAAAAGTAGAAATTTGGAGTGAACAGAATCAATAAAGTGCTCTCTTCACAAGGAGGAAAGATGAATACTGATGGATTTATTTTGCAGGTGATAATGGAGTAGGCCGAAAAAATCCCCTGTACTATCGTGAGCTATGAAGGATTAGTTGGCCCGATTCAGCAGCAAACCTCGACAATATCTTTAAAATTAAGCTTAATACAAAAAGTACTACGGTTACATACCTAAATTCTATCATTCGATTCCCATTCGGGTTGATTTCGAGCCCCAGTAAAATTTGAAGACAGGTAAAGAAAGAAAGGGAATAAAAGATAATTCTCGCTTTATTTTGCTTCACCCCCATTACTTACCCCATCTTCTTACTCATGATATTACCTCGGAAAGTTAAAAAGCAAATTAAATCCGTGTGGTGCAGACATAAAACGCAAGACCTATAAATAGCTTTAACCTGATTAACGAGGAATGCTACCGCTGATATCAAAATATCGATATTTAGATTCAAATCGATTTATATTGAAAGTAATCCCGTATGGAGCTCTAAACGAAATCATATTGAAGTTCCGTATCAACCCCTCACCTTGCGTATCAATGCAACTGAATTAAAATCCTAAAAAAAACAAACGAGGAGCCAGCATTGAGGATGGGTATGATAACGAACAGAAACCGAAAATCCCTCTATCAAGCATTGGATCTAACAAGCAATCCGGTCTTTTCCTCCCTTGGACTTGTCTCCCTCATATAGGCATACTTTGACGAGCGCTCTGTTCCCTGCTCACCACGAAAGGTTAGCTGAAAAGCGAATGTAACAATTTTCCCTTACAAATGGAATAGGCTTACACGTAGTCAACATACTTCATTCATGCTGGGCCTGAATGAAAAGTTCCGCCAGCATCCATGTACTATGCTTCCTAAATCTCATTTGCGAATGGTAACACCAGAATTCGTTATTTGTGTAAACAACGAGGAAGGGTGCAAGGGTGCGTGGAGGTTGTTCAGTTTTGTTAGCTTTCCTCTCGGGAAACAAACACAACCATAGCGTACTGCGGCGCATTGTAACTGCGAGGCCTGTAAGCCAGTGCGAAACACATAAAGACTATCCAACTGCCGAATTATTGGCTGGTAGCTCCACAAACTGTCGACCGCCCGCCGCTACCGTCAATCGCCACCCCCGGCCACTTGCCATCCTACAACCCACCGTAACATATTCCGTGTTTGCCTTTTCGGTCCTTTCAAAACATAAATTGCATTGTATTCCCTCAACAGGACTAACACTTCATTTCGCCAGCAATGGCTGAAAAGGAGAGAGCTGGGAACAGGACGACTCCGCAATGTAGCTTCTCGGTAACTCCTAGTATTCGAGTACCGTGTCTACAGCCAAAATGGTTTGCCGAGTCGAGACTTGTGCTCTTATACTGTCGCTCCTCCGCTATATGTGGGGGAGACCCCCACCTACCCTCCTGCAGATACGCAGATAGTTTGGGGACATATGGGCTGTTGTTGCGGGAGTTGCTGTAGTCGTGAATGGTACTCGTGGTTGTTTTTACACCGAGAAGCTGCTCCATGCTAGCCTCCTCGTCGCTTACGTCACAGATGTGCGTGGGCGTCAGCTGGCGCACCCAGCGGCAACAATACTGGGATAGACTTTTTGTCTACGGCACAGCAGCTCGCATAAGTTAGGGACACTGCACAATCTAAACTTGATTTTTTTTTCGGCCCCGTTGTATCCTGATATGCCAGCAATATCCAGCTGGCTCCGTTGAAATGCATCTCTAACTCAGTGAATGGGAGGCAATTGCAGTTAGAAATTCTGGACAGTAACTGGGGATGACTTTCGATTTGGGAAATGAATTCGGTGCAAAAATAATGTTTTCTCATTATCATCAACACCAAATGACAATGTGTTTGTATACCGGAAATTAGTCATGCGCTTTTCATGGGAGCTTTTCTCTACCTTGTTCGTCTACTAGGGCAGCCTCACTTCCATGTCCCTTTCTTGCATCGTCATCGTTATTGCTCCCATCGTCGTCGGCAGGATATCGTCAGATATCCTAAAAGCATTAATCAGGACGGAGAAGGAGAGCTTTCCTTCTTTCCACTCTCCCATACTAGCTGTATCCACATAAAGTATTTCCGAGAGAGAGTTTCTGTATCTTTCACGGGATTGTCACGTCAGTTTGTCAGTAGTGTCCAGACAAATAGAAGCTTCGTAGGTCCTTACGTCCGCTGGCCCATACGAAGCTTTCCTTTCAGTTTTGTGGCCTGGCAGTTTTATTACTCTGATGAGGCTAACAAGTAAGCTTACGGGGTGAAAGCGGAGGTAGAAAAACGAAGAAAGCCTCTCTGTGTACTATTGTTCGACCCCCTCTCTACACACACAGCATGTCCTTTCTGACTCGGTTCGTTCATGATTCGCCCGAGATAAGTTGAACGGAGTTATCGCAACATCATTCGCGTTTCATCCCTTAGCCAGGCAATATTAATTTAAGTTACGCAAAGAACGTTGCAAAGCCGCGTCATGGCCAAAACGGCCTTGCAGGGTGGTCACTTTAACCCCCTTAGTTATCTGTAGAATATTGTAATATAATTTCGAAAGTAAAATTCTAATTCGAAGCCAGATAAGGATCGAGTCCCAAACAAAGTTGTAGGAAACAGTCCAACTTGTAACCGCAATCCGAAACAAACGAGTTCCAAAAAACGCGTTCGGTCGAAATCGCGAGTAGTTCTTTTAAAACATCGCCGAAACCGAAAGGCTAACGAATTCTCTCTCATCCGGCTTGAAAGGATTTCATTTAACCAAAAAAAAAGATACTGTTCTTCGTTGGTTTGTTAGTGAAAAGAATGAGGTTCGTTTTCTTGTTAATCCCGTGCAGATTCGTTCTGTAAGTGTCCAACCAGATCCGGTGTAAGAATCATTCAAAACAAATTGCATAGTGATAGTGCATTCGGAAGGATACACTTTCAAATTCCTTCAATCACCCGCGAAGTGTTAAAAACTCATCGGAATTGGTGAGATAATAGAAAAGTGTTAAGGCTCGTTGATCGGTTGATCCTTTTTCAAAATTACGTCACAAATTTGAGATTGTTCCAATGCTGGTTACCATCAACATTCGGCAAATTCCAAAGGTATACCTACGTTGAACATCGGTGCCCCGTAATGGACTAATTAGCCCGTAATAATCGAAGTGAAAGGACGATTTCATCTGCTGGAAGAAAATAGCTTTTGTCACCAGAGAACATCAATAACTCTAAATTCAAGCCAACCATCTCTCCCACATGTGCTCAGAACCCACCTTTGAAGAAATCCTTCACGAAAAGCTTAACCGATTTTTGGCAAATCGTCAAGTGGAATTCCAATACAAGCACTGAAATCCAAATGCAAGGGACAACAAAACTATAGAAGAATCTAAATCAAAGGCTGACCAGTTAACTACTCCCGAGACTGGACAATAGTACGAGGTGTTTTTCCATTCATCTGTAGGTAGACAAATTCCGGAATAGAAGGAAGATCATTCCACGAAAAAGGAGCGACCAAATCTAGATCGCTGAGCATTAGTAGTTGAGCTGTCAACTGGGATATTACGTTTCCTGAGTCTACAATAAAAGCATTTCAGGCCTGCCGGAAAACCTACTCCTTTTCCCGCCTTTTCATTAGCCCCCCCGAAGTTAACATAACTGAGCCCATCCCTCCCATCTCCACGTTTCATCTTCAAGTCCCGCATAAAATGTTACGCGAAACGATACAAATGTTGGCATACCTTAGTGTGCTCTACGGAAGCGCCTACCCGTTGCACATGGCCAGGGATTCATATCGTCGACAAATGCCCGATTTAGATATAGTCGAAATAGCGAACAGTAGACTGTCTTCTAGCGATAGTGAGAACGGCGCCAGTATTATCGGACATAGTAAGTCCTTGCAATCTTCCCCCCTACTAGTAGGCGCCTCCTCAGTGACAGGTGGTATGGACAAATCGATGTCACCACCGTCAATAGCAAAACCTAATCTGGACGGTGAAAGTACTCTAATTGACGCTAGTGGTCCTCTGCTTTCATCGATGTTCCGCGAAAATGAATTCGCCAGTAAACACTTGTTGGGACATCATGTTCCGCGACCCGCCTACATTAACAACGACGATATCGCTAGACGAGATATCGACGACTATCGTAGACTCGAACCACCGCTAGCATTACAGGAATTATTCGATAGTTCTAGTCGATTAGATGAGCCAATAGTCGAACAACATGCGAAATTCGATATAAGGATGCAACAGAAGCAACAGAAGAAGAACCAGAAACAACAGTCACAACAGCAACAAAAGCAGAAGCAGCAACAAATGCAACAACTGCATGATCAGCAGCAACAGATTCATCAGAGTAAACGGGCTCCCATTCCCAACAGCGGAGGTCCTGGCGGAATAGGAAACAACGGACCACCTGACTTACAAATGGCCTCACACGGAATTGCCAGTCAATTGATGTTGCGCAGTCCTCGCGGACAGCGACAGTATGATGTTCCACAAATTGGTAAGTCAAAATTAGATATAGATATTTGCATCTTTAAAGAAATTTTACTCCGTAAGTTGGGTCGAGAAAAAGGATATTTTTTTAATATGAAATGTGGTCGAAATAATGCCTTAATTTTGCAAGACAAACGCACTCGGACGTTGATATCCATCTGTCCTGAGATAGAGCGATTCATTAGTTTACAGAAATAGATAATTTTTGTGAATAAGATAAACCTTTCCCTTCTAAGATTGGATTTCGCAATAAACTTGAGAAATTTATGAAAAATTTTCCAAGAAAAAAATACCTCCTGACTTAGTCGCGAGTATTCTATCTTAAGACCAATTTCTTACATCGGGGATTTGATAGATATATCTATCTAGATTTGGATTAATTTATTATAAAATTTAATCTAAACAGCGATTCCTGGTCCTGAAATAGCGTTGATAAAATTCCACGCAATTGTTAACCGATTTCCATGAAATTTTCTACTTTAAGTTCGCCTTACAAATTTTGAATAATGAAAAATATCTGAATTGTCCCCTAATTAACTTAGATATCGCAAATGATTATTGAAAGAGAGCACCAACCTCGTTCTAAATAACGCTTTCAAGGATTGTAAGTGATAAATTCATTTCACAATCTTGACTTTATTGACCCAATAATTGGAGCGTTTGCCGCTTGAAAGTTCAGGTCAAAGTTTAAAATCTTTGGCAATTTACCAAACACTGGAAAGTTCTAATCAACAAAGGTAGGGGATGAAGCCAATTTCTTCAGATATTCTAGGGTTGGTTTGGCTTGTAGATATCTTTGTAATTGAATATTTTCGAAAGGTTGGGACTCTAGCAATCATATTTACACTTAGGAGAAATGTATCTGAAAGGAAACATTTTTAGATACTTGACATTTTGTATCTTTTACAAAAGAAAATATAAGATTGTTCGCTAGGGCTAAAAAACGGACACTTTTATTATTTTCTATACCAAAACTTGACGTATTTTTGACATTTAGGTTTTCGCAACACTTCACCCTCCATCGTTCTTATTCGTCCCGAACTAAGATTGTCCTCTTGAAAACGCTGCTCTGACATTTTGTCAATCAATCCTTCATTTTTGTCTGAGGCTTTCCATGTAGTTGAATCCGGTGTACCTACGACGTCTGATTATTATATAGGGGTCTTACCAGTAGCGTTGCAATTTGGTCGATCTTCCTTTTTGTCATCGCAAGTTGTGCAGTCTTACTAAGTCACCTTCTTGAAAACCAGAAGAGTTGACATTTAAGTCATACCAGGTCCTCATGTGGTCCGTCGCCAAAGGAATTTAGTTTCTTGTAGAACCATGAATGTATGTATTGGCATTGTTGCAGATCGGGTAGGTCGCCAGGAATTCGGATATCTTTACCGGATAGAATTCTAGCTGGGGTTTCTCCAGGTGCCGCATGTACCAAAATCCTGTAGGCCGTCAAAAACAGTGGTATGTACTGGTCCCAGTCTCGTTGTCCATCGCTGATCACTTTAGGTAGGTTCGCATTCAAAGTTCTGTTGAACTTTTCGACCATTTGGGCCGACTGCTGGTGAAATGGTGTTTTCCTGGTTTTATGAATCCCAAGTGCTCTGAACATTCGTTTTAAGATGTCGGATTCAAAGCTTCTTAGGTAACTCCCGTGGAACTCCAGTGGAACTGATTTGGAATGGCGTATATTTCGGGCTATTTGCTGAAGTAACCCATCGCAACCAACACGTACTTGTTGTCCCTTTCAAAATCCGGAAATGGTTCAGCAATATCGGTAGCTATTCTTTCAAATGGTACTCCCATATTGTACCGTTGCATTCCACCTCTTAATCGGCGTAGTTGACCTTCGTTTGAAGCACAAGTGGTGCAATTAAGGGACCTGTCCTCCTCCATGGAAGCACGTAAATAGATCCAATAGTACTTCTGACGTACTTTAGCTAGCGATCTGTTGATTTCAAGGTGTCCACCCAAGATCCCTCCGTGGTGTTTTATCAATATTCTTGCAACCTTGGATCATCGAACAATTATTCGCATAACATGTGGACTTCCGTCTGTAGATTCTCATTTCCGTTTTCATATTACATAGCCCAGTTGAAAGGAGTTCCTTTGGGCCCAGTAGCTTTTCTGGACTTTGCTTCGTCCCGATATATGTCTCCACTCAGGCTTTTTCCCTAGACTTTTCCAGTCGACTATTGGCGATATATGGGGATCATCTTGCTGAGCCTCCTTCCATTGGAGAGAATTCGATCCATCATTCGAGTTTACGGTCGGCAACCGCAAATCGTCGAAGATACATCTTTTCTCTTGACAAGTACAGTAACCACAGTTCTGGAAACATGTTCTGCGGGACAGGATAACCATATTTCCGTGAACTTTTCACTTTCGATGAACAATCTTGATGTTGTATGATTGAAGTCTTTCTATCCACCATGCGACTTGACCTTTGTGATTTTTGAATTGAAATAACCATTTTAGCGATGCATGATTCGTTCACAGAATAACCTTTTGACCATAGAGATATTTGTGGAAATACTTACCTCTAATAACTCAACTCCCTGTGAGTTACACAATACTTTCGCTCGGGCTGTGACAGTACCCTTTATTACGATAGCGCTCTCTCTCCAACGCGCTCCGAATCCAACGTTGATTGCATCGCTATCTACAATAAAAATTTTCCCGGGGTCACACAGATGTCTTTTCAATTCCTCAAAGACTTTTGGTGTTGTTCATTCCAAGTATCTGCCCTTCTCCGTTAGCTGAAGAAACCAATGCTCAATATGTGGCTAATCCCAGGAAACAAAGAAGCTGATGTTCATTTTTCGGAATAAGGGACTTCATTATGGCGAGTGTTTTCTCCGAATCCATTTTGTCACCTTTGGTAGATACTATATGACCAACGTACTTGACTCCTTTACAGAACGGTGGACATTTTCTCTGGATTTAGTTTCAACTTTGTCAGTTGCAACCGTTGAAGCACTTCTTGTAAGTTATTCACGTGCTCCTCGAAGGCCCTTCCGATAATAATGACTTCATCTAAGTAAACAAGACAGGTTTTCCAATTGAGACTGCGTAACGTGAACGTCGCTGGTGCATTGCAAAGTTCAAACGGCATAACATTGAATTGCCATATGCCATTGCCCACAGAAAAAATGGGTTTTGTCCTTCTCTTTATCTACTATTTCCACTTACCAGTGGCCACTTTTAAGAGTAGAGAACTATTCTCGGAAGAGGATAACTGTCATTTTTAGTCACTTCATTCAATAGTCGGTAATCCATGCAGAATCGAGTACGCCGTCCATCTTCTTCACGAGGACTACTGGTGACGGATTTTTGGACTCCTCGATGATACCCTCTTTCTGCATCGTCTGAATCAGCAAGGTGGCTTCATTTTGTTTTACCAGAGGGATCCTCCTCGGAGGTTTTCGGATCGGATCGGTTGCACTACCAGCATTTTTTCGATGTTTCACTATACTAGTCCTGCCAAGATCGTCATCCCCAATAGAAAATATATCGTAGAATTTCTTCAAGAGCTTTACTGCCTTCTAGGGATGATCACTTTGAATATTACTTGTCCGTAGGAGCACTGCAGTGACCTTCTTCCTCGCCTTGTTCTTCTGCCTAGCTTTGCCATAAGAATCCTCCTCTGAGGTTGTCGTATCGGTGTTGGACTACTAACATCTATCCGATGTTTCACTAAGCTGGTCCTTCCAGGATCGCCATCTCCAATAGAAGAAATGTCGATGAATTTCTCCAAGAGCTTTACTGCTTGTTGGAGTTGATCAATTTGAGTTGATCAATTTGTAGATTACTGGTCCATAGAAGTCCTGCAGAGATCTTCTTCCTCGCCTTCTCATTGCTCATTGGTAACTCCTGGAGACCATCATCAATTCTGGTCACTTCCGAAATCAGTTCACACTTTCCAATGAGGCTACTTTTCTTCACCCTCACAACGCTTCCATGACTTGCATTAAATGGCTGACAAATTGAGCCTTACTTCCAGTAGTTTATAGTGCTTTTTTCGTCAACTCCCCCTTTAGTTCTACTACTTTTAAATCCTTCGCATGACAGATGTTATAGCACAGTTCAATCTTCAGTAGCAAAGGCTGGATGAACGCATCTATGGGAGGAGAGCCAGACCAATCCTCGGCGAGTCTGCCCGTTCTTTTGGACTCTGTTTCGAGGCTCCGTTTTATAGATGTTCTTAATGTGTCCTCCCCCATATCGAAAGTCTGGTGCTTGCATTAATATAGCGAAGTCACTCTGCTATTCCTTCCTATGACCCTTCTATTTGCAATATCTCGCTAGTTTCACTAGAGCCAAAATTGGCTTCTTTTTGCTGACTCCATACATGCTTATTGCGAGAAGTCTCAAATTGGGTCTGGGTTCTTCTCCATGGAGTGTAAGAACAGAATAATGGCATGCTCTTAAGGAAGGGATCTAAACCTTAAATCTAATATGACAGGCTTGCTTTCCTAAGCATTTATTCTAGCTATCGCTGATGTCTTTTATGCGACCTTATCCGGTGGAAGTGGAAGGCTACAACAGGCTATATCATCCTTCCTGAGCCTCTACGACTACGTTGATGACATTTGCTTGCTTTTCCACGAAGATGTAAACCTTGGCCGATTGTCTCTGGATTTAGAAAACAAGATATGCAAAGTCGCACTGAAAACAATCACCAACAACGGGCAGAAAATCTAAAATATTGAATAGCTTTCATACCTGAGTAGCATTATTCCTGCCGATGATGGCAATGAATACGACATATTAGCAACGCTAAATGCACCTAGGATGTTTTGTCAACAATTTAGAAATGCAGCACCAAGTTAAGGTTGTTTCACGACTATCTTCTCTGTGTGTTATTTTATGAGAGTATATATGAAAGGGAATTGCCATTGTAACTAGAAAGCACCAATCTTTCATCAATTCGTGTAATCGATGTGCTCCAGCCTGAGAAGGCGTTCGGACAGATGATCGTCGATGTTTTCATGAGAAGAGGGGGTGG
Organism: Hermetia illucens; assembly: GCF_905115235.1. Classification (NCBI taxonomy): domain Eukaryota; kingdom Metazoa; phylum Arthropoda; class Insecta; order Diptera; family Stratiomyidae; genus Hermetia; species Hermetia illucens. The sequence goes on along the minus strand of NC_051852.1, from coordinate 162,588,252 downwards.
CAGTAAATATGTGATACATTGAGAGAGGCCAAAAATCCATTGCAGGTTATGCCCTGCTATAGATTCTACTTTCCCAGGAATGCAGGAGAACAATGCAAGCTTCTTGGAAAGTCATGGAGGAAGCGAAGGCACATTGCCAAAAACGATCAACAACGTTGTTTATAGCAACTGCGACAGCACCGGCTCTAGGCTGTATGGCTATATGGTTGGTGTATTCATTTGGATCCATCAATCCAAATACATATTTCCAAGCAACATCGAATATATGTACCGTTAAATGTCAGTTTATGAAGATAGTTGGGATTCGCAGTGCACAACTGGCGTTCTTTGTGATCGACGTATCAACGAACGTCTCAAATCTAAAATTTCCGCAGTATCGTCCGGCCGGACGCGCTCTATGGTTCTGAGTGTTGGCCGACTATAAATGACAATGAATGACGTATTGCGGTAATGGAAACGCAGATGTTGCGTTGGACTAGTGGCGTAAGACGTTTCCAAAATGAGGATATCCGCGATCGTTATGGGGTTGCACCAATCGTGGCAAAATGGCGAGAGAGGCATCTTTGATGGTATGGTCATGTAATTTACGCTCGCCAAGATTGGTATGAATATCGAAGGCGATGGTAAGCGACATAAAGGCAGGCCGAAACAACGGTGGCTTGATACGGGAGATTTGAAAGCCCCGCGATTGCATGCAGATCACGCTTGTGATAAAAAAAATTTGCAAAATTGATCACGACGAGCCGACCCCGCTTGTGAACGGGACAAAGACTGAAGAAGATTTGCAAGAACCAATGAAATGTTTAGATATAGATAAACATTTCAACAGCACACTCCAAGATTCAACTATTAGATCTACCACGATCTACAAATCTTTTATCTTTCGTTGGCGAATATAGGATGCTATGGGTTGGAAGAAGCGCTTGAGCAGTTCTCTTTTATCACTAGCGGACAGAGAGGCCTACATTCTGTTCAACAAACTTCCACTTTAAATGTTGATGACAAGTTCACTATAAAACTATCCATGGATCAACGCAAGAAACTTTAAGCTACATTCGCTACCAGTTTTAGAATCTTATAAGACGACCACCTTAAAGTGCATAATATATATGAGATACTGGTACAGTTGCTAGCTCTTAGGGTTAAACCACGAAGAGCTTTTTTTTATTTAACAGTAGGTGATGTTGGTCATTTCAATTCCAAAACATCTAAATGGCAAGGAGTGAAAACATATAAGGCATGAGTGTCACTCTTCATATGTCAAGCAGTTTCAACTATCTATGTCAAAATAGTTACGGGTTATGAGACAGATCCCTTTCTTCCAGTTTTCCTTGGATTTATATTCCGTGGATGTATACCATCGACAATATGGGGTGATTGTGGAACTTATTCCAAAGGAGATGCCAGCGAATTCTTCCATAAACAAATACCAAAACTGAAAAAACTTACATCTACCGTAGCAAAAGATGGACATTTTTAAGGGAGATGAAGGACAGGTATAAAGGAATTTTCAAACTTACATGATCCGAGAGCGGTGATGGTCCGCTTCTGGGAAATTTTTCCTGCAAGGGTTGTAAGCCCCGAATCACCTTGAAGTTCCAGTGCCCACAAAAATCCAAATTGAACATCTACAAAAAAGTAATGCAGAACAATCAACACCTGTGGCCATTTTCGGCCACGCTACTCCTAGGATAGAAGTCAGACAGCGCCTCTCCCCTGGACGAAATCTTCAGTCGTCCTTTCTTAATGCAGGGCGCTTGGTATTGATTGAGTGTGGTCAGAAGACTACCGCTCGAAGGTAAACACGCACTTCATCTTCGTCCAGATCTTGATGGCAACTAATCTATGCAGAATGAAAACTTTACGTACCACGTCTATCCTCACCAACATCGGACCAACTTTTGCTTCGGAGTGCTCAAATCAATTCACCAAGTTTGTCTGTCCTATCCTGCACCGTTGATTACAGAGTCGTCTTCATTATTGCAAGAGCCTCCTTTTCTGTGAATCACAAATGACAGTATCTTTTTCTCATATCATTCTAAGAACCGAGACTTAATCATTAAATTTTAAACAAAATACCACCAGCATACCGCAACAATGTAACACAATTCCTCTTGACTATAATTAAGTCCTTATTAAATGCTAAGTGATATCATTGATTTTCCAGAATGTAACTCATATTCGGCAAACAAAAGTGTTCAGGTTGTGATATGGACGCCGATTTTTAAATGATCCCCGGAATCCGAATTTCCACGTCCTGACGAATGTTCAATCATTTTTCGGCACATCCTTAATTGGACTCATTATAAATCAGGTTGTACTCAAAATCAGTTGTCTCCGTAATTGAACTCCATTTGCCCCCGGGGATTTCACAATGGCTTTTATACTCTCGTCTGAACCTTATGAAATTTGTGGTTTTTTGTATCAATGACTGACAGGATTTTTATTCACTGAAGGAAGCAGGGGATTCTTATGTGGAGGAGTCTTTTAGCTATACTTTTTCCAAGAACAATTTCTAATCAGTAATTATTTACTTCCTGACTCAATGTAATAGCTTATATACCAAATCTTCTTTTTCTTCAGCCTTTGTCCTGCTCACAAGCGGGATCAGCTCGTCGTGATCGGCTTCGCCATTTGGCTCTATCGAATGCCTGATCTGGGTTCAATCTCGAGGCTTTCAAATCCCCATCCAGCGTATCAAGCCACCGTTGCTTAGGTCTGTCTTTTGGTCGTTTACCATCGACTTCGATGTTCAGACCAATCTTGGCAAGTGAATTCTCGTTTGCACGAATTGCGTGACCATACCATTGAAGACGCCTCTTTCGCAACTTTTCCACGATCGGTGCAACCCCATAACGATCGCGGATATCCTCATTGTGATCTAAACGTGTGACGCCACTAGTCCAACGTAGCATCTTCGTCTCCATTACCGCAAGACGCCGTTCATTGTCTTTTATGGTCGGCTAACACTCAGAACCATAGAGAGCGACTGGACGGACGACATTGCAGTAAATTTTAGATTTGAGCTTATATACCAATTATATTTTTTAATCCAGTTACTTTTTCGACTTGTCGAACCTCAGCCTCGCTGATACACAAAAGGGTTGGCTAGGCCATTTCAAATTAACCTTTGACTTTTCAAAACCAATTTCAAAATTTTCCATTTCAAATTCAGACTTTTCCATGTCAAAATCAGAATTTTCCATTTCAAATTCAGAAATTTGTCAATATTTGACACAGGATAAGGATAAAACTGGGATTCTTAAAAAAAAATCTGAGCTGCCCCAATTTTCTATCACTATTCGCTTTGATAAACCATTATGGCATCATCTAGGATGCTAGTAACCATTTCATACTTTTTGAAAATGTAATGTGTGCTTTTCGGATTCAACCCTGTGTGGTCACCTCCTTGAGACGAAGTTCATCTTAATTAAGTAATCTCCTTTTAGGAATTGTGGAGTCCTGACTCCGCTTTCGTTTAATTTCGGACCGAACCAAATGGAGAGCAACTTGCTCCCACTCTTTAAGGTCCGAGGGCTCCTCTCTTTTTAGGGTAACATCCAAAGCTCAAAAATGAAAAGACGGACGAGGACGTTCACCATAAAGAGTGGGAGCAAGTTGCTCTCCATTTGGTCCAGTCCGACATTAAATGGATGCCGCCTCAGGATCCATTAATCCCTAAAAAGAAATTGTCTAGTTCCGGCCAAGTTTTGGTCCGAACTATGGACGGATTTACCCTGAATATAATTCGCACCCTTTTTGTGTTTGACGAATTATAAAAGGGAACGTACAACACCTACGAGCCCCCTCGATCACGCTGCTCCCAGGGGAGAGATGAGGCAGCATCTGAGGAGTTGCCTCTGCCCTGGTAAGAAACCGTAGCCGTCTTCGTCCCTCTTTTCACTGAATTAAGTAATTAAGCAACTTTCAAGGGAAGACAACTTTGGTTGAAAATAAGGTAATGAAAGATACCGATTTCTAGCTTGCTCCAGTGAATAGTCTGAATTACTGAGATTCATCAGGAATGAGTGGAATTAATTGCAGTCGCAAGTGCACGATTTTATGTCTAAATGTCATGCCAAAAAAAAAAAAATGACAGGATCACATTTAATCGGCTGCTCGGATTTTTTTTCCAAACGAATGACAGCTCCATCCTTGTCCAGTGGCAAAAGGTTGGTGTAAAACTGTATAGTCAAATACTGACAAAGTTGTGAATTTAAAATGGAAAATTCTAATATGGAACAAAAAAGTCTGAATTTGAAATAGAAAATTTTGAAATTGGTTTGGAAAAGTTTGAATTAGGTTCGCACACATACAGTGACTCACGCTTTTAGTGTAAATGGGATCGGTTACTAGAAATGGAAAAACTAGAGAGGAGCAGAAGCATATAAAGAATTTAATTAAAGTTCCTCAATACAACAAAAAACTAAATACTATTAAAGCGTTACTAATTTTGTGACTTTACACGACTACGTGGAAAAATTAAAGATTATGGTTTGTATACCCCCTCTTACACCCAATATGTCCTGAGTCCTCCCAGTCGTACTAGAAAGTGGGCATTCACAAATTTCAAGAGATGTGGCACTCTATGCATGCTGCACACTTGACTAAGGTTCGGTTAGCCATCCCGATTCGCCTTTGACCGATCGTTTTAAAACAGTCCAGTAGTATTTGGCGGGGTTTGGTCTGGATATTAGAAAGACCAGTCTAAGATTTTTCCTTCACACTTCTGCAGCCATTTAGTGGCCGACGTTGCTGCGCACTGCAGACCATTCTCCTGTTGTCAGGCAGTTTTTGAAGCATTAACGCTTTAATCTTCCGTGGTGCCAAACAAATGATCCTGTAGAGCCTTAATGTAAGTGTTTTCTGTCAGTCCTTCTTGAATCTTCTCCAATCCCTCAGCTCATCTTCTTGTCATACAATCCTATCTATAACTAAACCTTATGCCAACTTGAGTGCTCCACGCACTGCCCCTCCCCCCCCCCCCCCCATAATTCTTCTACACATATTCGCAACCATCTGATCCAAAACGGTTTATTTTAGTTTCGTCGGCCCAAATAGCCTCCTCGAAGTCATCTTCAGCCCAGGTTTTATATTTTTTGCGAATGCCAATCAAAATTTCTGGTGGCCCTCCGTCAGCAAGAGTTCTTTTAATTGTTACACGCCCCACAAGACAGAATTTCGCTGCATTCGTCAAACAGTTGCTGAGAATGTTTCTAGTTTTTCAATGTGTTGAAGGCTGTGGGGTATTTCCACGGAATTTTGGTATTCATTCCTTCTTATATCCGTTACGCGCTCCTGGTCCTAGCCTTGGATAAGAATCCATACTTTTACAGATAAATCGGAAATTTTTTTACATCAGGGATCCCAACTTTCATTGCAATTTGCTAATGAGTTTCCCTATTAGGCAGCACCTCCTCAATTCCCTTGCAACTGTCGTCACTTTTAGGTCTTGCTTTTTTATTCCATATCTACCGATGTAACATAACAAATGCCTTAATTACTAATTTTAAAAATCTTTAACTTTATATTTATGTAATACCTTTAATTTGACACCTTTTCACAAAGTAAACACAGCTGTCAATCATACCTTTTTAGTCTAGACAGCGAAACTCACAAAATTGATAGCTAAACTCAGGAATATGTTGTTAATGGAGGTTCAAATTTGAATAAGGTCCACTCATTTAATGGGGTATTCACGGATATTCTAGGTTCCGGTGCTTCATTATGTAGGCTCCGCCCTCCGGTTATACGTATACGAAACAGTTCAGCTAATTTTAACGTTGAAGTCTCCCAATAGTACTTTGATGTCATTGAAGGACAAGCAGTCAAAAATTCTCTCCAGTCGAATGTATAATTCGTCTTTATTGACATCATCTTTGTCCTCCGTTGATGGATGGCAGTTGATATACTACACATTGAGAAACTTCATCTTGAAGCGGATAAACAGATTGGTTTGGAATCAGTTGGCACCTGATTAAATGCGTTGTTTGTAACAAAGGCAATACTGAATTCTCTGCTTCCTCGCTCTTTACCGCTGGCAAATATTGTTTAAGTTCTGTAAATATTTAAATCGCTCCGGAACGATTTCGGTTTTTGGACCATAAGGGTTACTTCCGTTGTTATGGGATACTTCCCGGAAAAACTCCCGCAGTGCAGCCGTTCGAAAAAGGGATCATACATTCCAAGGCCCAAAAGAGCAGTCCATGTTGCGTTGCCTAAATCATTGCCGTTTCATCTGTCCAATCCAAGGCTGTATCCAAGGGGTTCCTGGACACGTTTATATTTTCCGAGAAACCCCCCGCCAGGAGGGTCGGTCTAAATAGTTTTTTGTTTCGTTTTAAAGCGCGGAAACCACGCCTTTACCGTCGTCCGTCTGCTGTTGTGATGACAAAACGGCCAGTGGTCACCACGTGTAGATGAAGGTTGAATTCGATAGCCAAGCAATCGATGTTAAAATACAAGAGACGTTTCGGATTTATGCTAGCCGTGCAAAAGATCACGGTTTCGGCCTGTGATCCTTGCTATCATTTGATTTCTCCTTTCACTAAAAAAAATGCAGGACGTACCTTAATTTTACATGTGGTGTTTCAAACGCGGCGACTTTGGCCTTATAGTACAACCTTCATACCAATGGGCGATTCAAAATTTCAAATCCAGGTTATCAACTGCAAGAACGTCAACCTTCGACAAAAACCTCCGTTTCTGTGAATCACAAATTACAGTATCTTTTCCTTATATCATTTCAACGACCGAGACTTAATCATTAAATTTTAAACTAAATGCCACCAGCATATCGCAACAATGTAACACAATTCTTCTTGACAATAATTAAGTCCTTGAATTTTATTAAATACTAAGTGATATCATTGATTTTCCAGAATGTAACCCATATTTGGCAAATAAAAATGTTCAGGTTGTGATATCGATGCCGATTTTCAGTGATTCATTAAAATGATCCCCGCAATTCGAATTCCCATACTCTGGCGAATGTTCAATCATTTCTCGGTATATCCTTAATTGGACTCATTATTAATCAAGCTGTAATCAAAATCAATTGTCTCCGTAATTGAACTCAATTTGTCCCTTGGGATTTCACAATGGCTTTTATACTCTTGTCTTAAGCTTATGGAATTTCTGTTTTTTATATCAATGAGTGACAGGACTTTTATCCAATAGAATAGGGGGTTACTGTGTGGTGAATCCTTTTCGAAAGCAGGAGAACTCTGCTTCATTAGATTGGGCTTTAAGGTTTTGGGCTTCCTGTATTTGGAAAAAATCCTAGATCATGACCCTGAATATGGAGAGCTGAGATACTACCTTTCAGAACCTTTCAATTATTTCAATCAGAATCGCTCCATTTGCTAAAGCTTTCCTTCTTTTGTTTTCCAATATTGAACGCATATTTGCTGGTCAATGCAATAGGTTCTGAGAACGAGACCAGATTTATTTTTGGGGACAACATTTTGAGCCCACACTTCCCTAAATTTCACCGAATGTCAGTTTCGAAAAGTACTAATCGAGCCCTTTCATTTGATACCCCACACGACCATATTCTATAAAAAAATTTATACACCCCATTCGCATGTACGGGGTGCTCTCCCTCCCCTCAAACTCAACGAAATGGTGCCACTTGCTCTATGTAGGTAAAGGAATTCCCAGACCTCGAATGTGCCATAATCCACATACTTATTTCAGACTTTTCAGTTGGACTTCTGATTTTTCCAAACCAATTTTAGAATTTTCCATTTCAAATTGAGACATTTCCATTCCATAATCAGAATTTTCACTTCAAATTCACACTTTTTCGATCCAAAATCAGAATTTTCCATTTCGAATTCAGAATTTTGTTAATATTTAACTATAAAGTTTTACAAGAAGTTTTATAACGTTTATGAATTTAAAATGCAAAATTCTGATTTTGGAGCAGAAATAGAAAATTGTGAAATTGATTTGGAAAAATTTCAATTAGACTTATAAACACACAGTGACTCACAAAATTAATCACGCTTTCACTCTAAATGGGAAATGTTACTAAAACTGAAAAAATTTGTTTGGTATTTTCTTAAAATATTTATTTGATTCGAAGTATAAACTAGAGAGGATCGAAAGCGGGAAAATAATTTAATTAAAATTCTTCAGCACCACAAAAAAACTAAATACTTACTAAATACTACTCCTAAGTGGTCAAATTTGTGACTTTACACGACTATGTGGGAAAACTAAAGCTAATATTTTGTGTAACCCCCACCGTGAACGTAATATGTCCTGGATTCTCCTAGTCAGACTAGAAACTAGATATTCACAAATTGCCTGTGATAATTCTCTCCGTGCATCCTACAAATTTGGCCAAGATTCGGTTATTCTTCCAGACTTGCCTTTGACCGACCGTTTTAAAACAATCCAATGGTTGTTTGGGATATGGGGGATTCTAAGTCCACATCCACATGATGTTGGACCGGACCAAATGGAGAGTAACTTACTCTAACGTTTTTTGGTCCATAGACCCCTCATTTAGGGCATGCCCCCTAAGCATTCAAAAACAAGGACCAACTTTTTCCTCCACGGCAGAGGCAACTCATCAGGCGCTGCCTCACCTCTGCCCTGGGAGGAGCGTGACCGAAAGTGGCTACAGGTGGGAGACGCTCCTTTATACAACCCCAAAAACACGACTAATTATATCGTGGGAGTAAGTTGCTCTCCATTTGGTACGGTCCAACATCGTGTGGATGTGAGCTTGGAATCTCCCATATCCTAACAATAATCTAGCTTTAGCCTAGCTTAGGCTCTAACTATTGGGGGTTTAACTTGCATATAATTCGCACCCTTGTCATGCTTTTGCGACTGTATAGGGGAGCGTTTTCCACCTGTTGCCAGGGCAGAGGTGAGGCAGCGTCTAATGAGTTGCCTCTGCCCTGGACGAAACCGCTGGTCCTTGTTTTTTGAGGCCAGTGGTGTTCGGAGGAGTTTGGTTTGGATATTGGGGAGGCCGGGGTAGCATTCTTGACATTTGGTGGTCGATTTCGTTGCGCACTAAAGATCATTATCCTGTTGGCAGAGAGTATTTGAAGCATTAACGCTTGAATCTTCCCAGTTGCTAGACAAATGATCCTGTATAGCCTTAATATATGAGTTTTCTGTCATTCCTCCTTTAATTTCTCAGCTCCTTTTCTTGTCATACAGTCCCAAACCATAATTGAGCCACATAAAAAATTGCTCTTCACTTCTTTTGGTTGTATTCCCCCTTCCACCATTCCTCAACACATATTCGCGGCCATCCAATTAAAAATGGTTTATTTTTTTTCAATTTTCGCGCTCCCTGTAAGGCTAAAATTTGACAATGTTCGCCAAATAGTTGTTGAGGGTATTTCCAGTTTGTCAATATGCTGAAGGTTGTCGCGTATTTTTACGGGATTTTGGTATTTATTTCTTCTTATACCCCTTATAACCTCCTTTGTTTAGCCTTGGCGAAGAACCTCATTGAAATTTACTAATGAGTTTCAACATTAAGCAATGTATCTTCAGTTCCCTTGCAAATGCTTCGACTGAAGGTCTTGATCTCTTATTCCATATCTACTGACGATAACAAGTACCTTAATGGTTAATTTTGAATTCATAGTTATGTAATATCATTAATTTGACACCTTTTCACAAAGAAGACACAGCTGTCAATCACACGTTTTTACTCCACACAGAAAACTCACAAAATTCATCATGCAACCATTTGTATCGCAGTCCAAAATTGATATATCGTTAGTTCTGGCTAAAGTCAGGAATTGGTAGATAAAGGAAGTAAAAACTTGAATATGCTCGACTCTCATATAAGAGGGTATAGGTATTCTAGCTTCCGGCCCATATTGGGTTTGAAGGCAATGAGGCAGTTGACGAAGAAAGGAGCAAAGACGCCCCTATGTAGACCAATGGGGAATCGGAAAGCATTTAAGACCCATTACAAGGAATGGAATAGTCCAGGGTGCTCATTGAGTAATATGGAAACCAAAACGCTCACCTCATTGTTAAAACCTTAGTAAGAAAAACCATAGGATCACAGACAGGTCTCTGCACGGTGAACCACCTTGGCAAGTTAAGAACATTTGTGGTAATTGTTCGCAGATTCTCTGGAGAGAGCTATCGACCATGAATTCACCATTTTCAAGTGCCAGAAAGAACATTGATGAGAACCTTTTTGAACGTTATTTCTAAATATCTGTTTAAGAATGATCTGGCGGCCAAAGTACAAAGCTATTGCATAGTAGGGTCACGTCTTAAATCTCATTGGTAGCAGAGGGGCATTTATCATGGCTAGATATCTGATACCAGCCGACTCAGCTGTGAATAAGGATAGTAATCACAAGAAAGCCTAATGATGAGTGGCTGACCTTTTAGTGTACTGTTTTGAGTTTGAATTATTGCGCAATCGATTTTTATTATTCGAAATATTTATCACATCCTTGACCTTTGTTACTTATCGACTTCTTCTTTCTTCTATGGTGCTGCAGGGCAAATCGAGCCTTGGGTTCCCGGATGCATCGTCTCCAATTATCTTGATCTAAAGACCGCATCCTCCAGTTAGAAAATCCTAGAATTGATCCGTAATCCGCACCCACTGAACCCTTCCAACCATTCCTTGGGTGACCTTTTAGGTCAGCTACCATCGGCTCTGCCATTCAACAATCTTTTTAGAATTCTTCCCTTGTTCATTCGCAGCCCATTGCAACGAATTTTGACTATTGTTGGTGCTGGTGAGTCGTCAAATAATTCATACAATTCGTGATTGTATCTAATTCGTTAGGCATCTCTTTCTTCATCTTTTGGAAGACTTTTTGCAAAAAGATGTCAATCTGCTTTACCGGCGTCAAGGTCCACGTCTCGCATCCATACAGTAGTACGGGACGAATGAATGTTTTATGAGCCGTAGAAACCCGTCTTTAGATTAGGACTCCTACTCCTACCACTCAATCCAATATTCTACACACAAGCTGCGTCTTTCGAGTTTGGGTCATTTTTTCCGTTTTGGATTCATTGACCCAATCGCTGCTGACTCAAACTGCTCGACCACTTCCTTCGTACCAAGCATCGATCGGACAAGACTATCCACGTCGACTGCATACAACACCAGTTGCACGGATTTTTTCAGTAACGTGCCTCTGGTATCAAGTGACGCCACCTTCCTGATGACATATTTGCACCTCAAGTGAGACCATCCCCTTGCTAAGTCCTGACTCTATAGGGAGGCTTTGTGTCAGTTCGTTTTGAATTTTTGCCTGGCCTTCGTTGTCAATCATTGTAGCTTTTAGCAGCCGGACTAGCTTTCGTGGGATTTTTAGTTCAATCTTTATTTTGTCCAGTGCATTACGGTTTTTACTATGGTATGCCTCAGAAGAGTCATCGAACAATTGACGCACGTCAATGTCCCAACCCTTTTGGAGCACCTGCTTAACTGCGAATATTTGGTCCGTTGTCGACCGCCCGGATCTGAAGCTACCTTGGTATTCCCCGATGATATAGTCGGTATACTATCTCAGTCGACGTTTGATTATATTCGACAGCGCCTTGTGTCACGTGCACAGCAATGACATACCCATGCAGTTTTCGCAACGGAGACGATCACCCTTTTTGTACACTGGACAAATCACACTTTTCCTCCAGTCGCCAGGTATTTGTTCGATTTTCTAGATTCTCCTGATTAGTTTGTAGTTTTGACTGGTGAGCTCTGCCCCCCCCCATCTTTTAAAAGCTTAGTGGAGATACCATCGATTTCGGGAACTTTATGTTCCGTTGCCTCTACTTCATACAAAGTCGGGGGTGTGGACACATGTTCACAGTTTGAGTCACACCGAATGACAAAGGGATGGAAATGTGTCGCTTTTTTTTGAGTCAGGTCATAGATGATATTACCATTTTGATACTACAAAGGGTGGTTCGTGGTTGAAAACCTATGTTCACCTGTTTCATCGCGCTAGACGCTACTCGAACGTCCGTTTTCTTCAAGCTGTCATCAAGTGTTATTTTTTTTTGACATTAAACGTTCGTTGTTCTCGTCTGCAGATGTTCTTAGCGCCTTGGTTCATGATTTTTTTCTTCTCTGGCTCGTGTTCATCTTTCGATTAGTAGTCGTTTTTCTTAAGAATCGCTTCCAGGCTGGCATCAATAAACCATTCATTATAATTCCTCCGTTCGACATGATCAAGGATGCTTGTATCTTTACTCTGGATACCATCCCTAATTTTTCGCCGCACCACTTTCCTCAGTAGTGCGTCGAAATGTGCCTTGATTTTCAACATGTAAGCCACTTTTTCCGTGCGCCTTCAAAATTCCACATTGATTTTAGGAGTCCAGCTCCTGTGGTTCCAGTTTGATCTGTTGCTTTTTGGCTATTCGACAGCGGTATTTCCTTCTAACCAGGAAATGGTCCGAGTCACAGTTAGCTTCCTTACGTTCAATATGTTTGAGGCAGTTCATTTTCCGGCGAAGACGTGGTCCTTCCGGTTATGCCCACGTCATTTTATCTATGTTCCCTTGGGTGAAGCAAGTGGAACTTACAACTAAATGTTTGCTGCTGACGAAGTCGATGAGTCTTTGGCCATTATCGTCTGTTTGATAATGGTGGCTCTGCCTTCCAGTTATACCTCTATAAAAGAGTTCATTATCAATTTGGGCGTTGAAATCTCCTAATAATACTTTGATGTCAATGGAGGGCAACCAGTCAAAAATCCTGCCCAGTCGGGTATAGAATTCGCCTTTTATGACATCGTCTTCGCCATCCGTTGATGCATGACAGTTGACACACATTGGGAAACTTTATCTTGAAGCAGAATAAGTAGTCCTAAATCCTCATCCACTTGATGCCGGACCGGACCAAATGGAGAGCAACTTGCTCCCACACTTTATAGTCCATGGACTCATCATTTTGAGCTTAACACCCGCGGTTCAAAAAGTAAAAGAGGGACGAAGACGGGTACGGTTTCGTACTAGGGCAGAGACAACTTATCAGACGCTGCCTCACCTCTGGCCTGGGAGCGGCGTGACCGAAGCGGATCGCAGATGTTATACACTTCCTTTTATAATTCGCAAAATGCGACAAGAGCGCGAATTATATTTAACGTAAATCACCCCCCAGTTCAGACTGAAGCTTGGCCAAAGCTAACGGGTCACGCGGCCCCCAGGGCAAAGGTGAGGCAGCGTCTGATGAGTTGCCTCTGGCCTCGTACGTAGCCGTATTCGTCCCTCTTTTACTTGGCGACACCGAATTCTCTCCTTCCTCGCACTTTGCCACTGGTAAGTTTCGCAATCACTTATTTCGCCCCGACACATTGGGTTTTCTAGAATGCGGGGATGCTAGCTTTATTACAAGATACTTCCTGGAGAAGCTTCCGCAGCGCACCCATTCGAAAAAAGGATTCTGCATTCCAAGACCCAAAAAAGTGGTCTATTTTGCGTTGCCTAAGTCGCTGTCGTTTCATCCGTCCAATGCGAGGCTACATCCTGGGTTCCTGGGCATGTTGATACTTTATGAGAAGGCGTTGTCAGCGCTTCGTTCAACCCCCTACGAGGAGCGCCGGTCTGGATAGTTTTTTTTTCGTTTTAAAGTGCGGAAACCTCGCCTTTACCATCCTCCGTCTTTTGTTTTGATGGAAAAACAATCAGCGGTCACCGCATGGAGGTGGAAGTAGAATTTCATAGCAGAGCTGTCAATGTTAAAATGCAGGAGATGTTTCGCAGGATTTGTGCTAGCCATGTACCAGCTCACGGTTTCGACCTGTGATCCTTACTGTCATTTGACTTCTCCTTTCACTGAGAAAAATTTGCAGAACAGACCCCAATTTTTCACGTGGAGTTTCGAAGGCTGGCCACCTTGGCCTTATAGTACTACCTTCATACCTATGGCCAATTCTGGATTTCAAATCCAGGTTGTCAATTCTCTGCCTATACCAAAAGAACGTCAACATTCGACAAAAACTTAGATACTGAAATTCATAACAAAGTCCAATTCGGTATCTTTCCAACACACTCGACAAATATCCAAAATTACTTTCTAGCTTTGACATCATATCAACTTTTCAATCTCAAAATTGACACTCCACTTATTTCCAATGAAAAGCAGCTTTCCGTAACTGTTCTATCTAATTCTCATATTTGTATGAAATTAAGTCTAATTTGGTAAAGTGAATGCTCCTTAACCAAATCATAATCAGTCCAAAGTAAAGGTCAGTCCTTATTTCGTTTTACTGGTTCTCGTTTTACTGAAATTCCATTTGATTATTACGTGGAAGAGCGCAAATAACTTTCACTCGAATCATGTCATTTGCAAAGGTTATAAGGTTTTCCAATAATAGACAAGACAAACACGTAAATAGCATAATTAGCCACGAAATTGTAGATTAGTTAATAGATATCAGAAATACATAAATCTGCTCAGATGTTAGGGTTTTGTAGGAATTGTTGGCCTATTCGGTTTGACAGTCTGGCCGTCCCTCGGGGTCGACTTTTTCCAGGGAACATATCACTGTAGTCATCAGATTTTAGTTGACAGTTGGATATTTTTATAAAGTAAGGCGACCCCGTACTAGATTTATGGAGAAATATGATTAAAGATACTTCGAGACGTTAATTGAAATCATAGAATATAGAGTTGACTTGACTTAGTATAAAATATCTTATGTGGCTATTTCGAGATGCCTCCTAAGTGTCCAAAGAATTTCTCCAAAATCCTATTCCACAAAGGAACCTCAAAACCCTCCATTTCCAAAATACCAAGTTTCGACCTTCAGCTAGTTTAATATCTAATTACCAACAGATATAATGAAATGTAATTAGTTTTCTATGTTACTTTAATCTTTACCAAGAGGCACGAAAAGCGTTCACCAAATTTATTAGCAATTTTCCGTCTTGGCATTGCACACCAATGATTCTTAGGTTATGGGGGAAAATGTAAGAGAATTAAAGGAAATTACGCTCAGCAACTTTGAGCAGAAATATAAATACGAAGAAACACATCTTTATTCACTTTGACCAAAAGGATAAACTTTGGTGATTATCATCAGATGCGTATCAAAGGGAAATGGGGCTTTGATAAATCCCTTGAGGTGAACATTAACTCTAGGCGAAATTGAAATTGGGGGCCAGATCTTTCCAGGGAAAAATTTAGTTAATGCGATTTAAATTGTAAAGATACTAATAAAAGATAGAATCCAAATCATTCATACTTGTATCTACAACATACACAATTATATACAATCTTTCACTCCACCCTTAGTAAAGGGCCCGATTTTATTGACTTCGAAGCCATTATTCCGATACGGACGAAATGAGCAATCTAATATTGACTTGCAAATAATTAAATTTTACTACGTAGCGTTGGCTTCATATCTGTAGTTGTTATTGTAGACCAGGTTTAGATGTAATTAGCGCGGTATTTGCTCTTACCTTTATGAAACTAATCAAACCGTTTCCGACGTACTGTTGTGATAGGAAAGGAAAATTGGATGGAAAATGGAACAATTTTCTATTGCCTTGATTGATTGATAAACGCAGTCTACATTCAACAATGCGGATCTAATCAATTTTTGCTGATAATGGAAGTACTGTAAAACGTCATTATAGCGAACCATCAACGGTTATCGTAGTAATATAGATACTAGCCCCGTCTTTCCAGTCTCGTAGACCACCATTTAGGTATAACTTGGTGAGGTTGATTGGCCTTCTGGGAGCCTTGGGTACTGGTGCTCCTCATCCTTTGGGTTTCCTCCTGGGAATTGGTAAGGCGTACAGTAAGTCGATCTAACCATCTCCGCAGCTATAGTCTCTTGTCGTTAACCTTGGACAGTGGACAGTGATCAGATACCCTGGAACCCCCGGTATGTGGTCTGCATTCAGGATAATTTGGGGAATTACCGTGCTCAAAACGATGCAGAAACTGCCAGTAGCAACCACTGTGCCCTGTGAGAAACGGGGTACCTAAGTCCGATACCAATGTTGGCAATGAGGCTATGCGTCAACCGACCCTTTAAAGGCTCGTCCCATGCATTGCTAGAGATCATGCTACCTCGATCTTGCCGCACTTCTTCGTTCTATGTCCCTCAATATGTCTTGCATGGTACAGCATACTCAGATATTTCGCTGGAGTGTTGGCTGGCATCATGCACACCAGCATCGATAGTACCTCACCTGATAGAGATCGAAAAACACTGCAAACCCTCAAGACTGCAAATCGAATCTATTTGCTTCTTCCTCCAATAATTTGCTAGCGCCTCCACCACCAGACCACTCCGAATGGAAGCAACTTCCGACAATATTTCGGCTAACACTTCAGCCACAACTAAGTGGTATGGCATTTGGATTGTACAGCGCAACTCCAAGCTTGAGCCCGCAAAAAGCTCTGCGGGCGATATGGGTATGGACCGAGAACATAGCCTCCAGGAATGCCTCCAAGAGCCACTTCAGATGAGTTCCACTGCGGAGCCAGATCTGATCACTTTCCTCAAGTACGTGTTGATGGCACTCCCTTTTACTTGGCTCAGTGGCCTTAATGACCCTTGTCTTGATTGTGAAGGACTTATCAGTATACCGGGTCGTCAATTTCTGGTTCAAGCCGCAGGTCGCAGTCTCTCTCTATCTAACCGCCCTGTTACCCTACATACTATCCCACGTTATCAATGACTCGAGATACCCCCTAGATTCCCCTAGAGTCCTATCTGGATGCACATAGTGTGCACTTCCTAGCAATAATTTAGTTGTTTGGCCACGAAGCCGGTGAAACCTGGGCGTCTGGTAGCAGTAGACCATTTTTAAAAAATCAGTGTTGCTCTTTAGCTATAAGAAGGGCAGAAAATGCAGGGTAGGCCGCACCAATTCTGAGGCGAAAAGAAAAAGAAAAATCAATAAAAAGTAATTGTTAAATAAGGCACCAGATCACTTAGCTGTGTCAGCAGAAGTGATTAAGAACTTGATGAAACTGGGAGAGGAATAGTAAGGTTTTTGAGTGTTGTGGAGTGGTGTGGAGTGGTGCACTCGTCTATTTCGACGCGCTCGCATTCAACAACATTTTTGGAAGTGCTGTGAAGACATTAGCTGCTTTTTAATGTGCACATTCTAGATGCTCCCTAAAGCTCAGTTGGGTGTCACTCCTTACCCCCAGGAATTTGATAGCCGGGTTGGAGGCGACCATACACCCACCGATTTGCACCTCCACAATGTTTTTCTTTCTACAGTTCTTTATTCAGACCCGCTTCCGTTTGCCGCAAGGATCAGCGCTACATGACATTCCGTGGATGGGACCAAGTATCGTACCCTGTGGTACCTCCGATATGATGATGTACTCTTTGGAACTCTTATCCGAACAAGCGAATCCTCTATGAAAAGTAATTTCTTACCATCCAGGAACGCCTATGTCAGAAAATGTATCTTTAATTCGGTTCTAGTTGGCGGAGCAAAATGCTAACACGGTACATCAGCCATCAGAATTCAGCACGTTTTTTGACAGATTCATCATCATGTTTATTGCATCTAACAGAGAGGGTGATCCGAAACAATAGTAACTTTTCGACAGGCCATAGCCACTATCAAAATGGGTAACAGCCTGTTGTATATGACTGACTCTTTCCAATGTCTTCCTCATTGAATTCAGCAGGAAGATCGGGTGATACCATGCTGGATCTCCAGGTGAATTATTGGGTCTGAGAGGTAGGAGCTTTCCCATTGAGCACGAAAAATCCTCCCTTCAGGCACGCTCGCAGGTCTTGGTTAAAAGGTTTGGGGCCAGTTTTCACCCCCAGGTTCCAAGTTTTGCTAGGAATGTCATCGTAGAAGTCAAGCAGTCCTCCTCGGTAACTAGAGGAACCAACTACTTGTTGAGCTAGTCCACCATTTACTTTTCGCTACGCTGGAAATAAGGGAGCAGAATGGGAACATTTTGTTTTAAAGGGCAGTGGCAAATCATCGGGGACCATCATCGTATCATCAGAGTTCGATTCGTCTTTGATCTCGATGCAGATCGCCTGGCAGTCCCTGCGTTAATAGTACCCCTTAACTTGCAACTCTACTGACTAAAGTGGAACTCACGTATGTCAGGTCATGTATAGACCCCAGCCCCACTTCCGGTTTGTGTCAAGGATTCATTTGCATTTTGGGCCTACTGTCACTCCCTGAAAATGATAATGTATGATCCTTCACTTAATTTTCATATAATAAAAAACTCCCCCCATATCCTGTTCGTATCTACATTAATTTTCAACAGCCCACACAGCGTCTAACCTGGTTTCTTTTCTGCCGTGATTTGAATGGGCGTTGCTGGTGTCGCCAGGTTTCCTCTTCCCCCTTTTCACTTCCACTTGTCTTTCCCTGCCCTCACCGTACCCTAAACGGATGCCTCTTATCATGATCTTTATATCCGATGTTCCTTGATAAATTCGCAGAGTTCTATGCTCTTGTTACCCTGGACGATAACGGCAGCTCCCGATTAGTTGGCGGGTAACCTTCTTATAAATATCCCTTTTTGTATAGAAGGCCGTGAACTCAAATTCCACCTTGATTATGTTCCGTAGACGCTGGATAATGGAAAGTGCTTCCGTCACTCCTTCAATAGTTCAGTCTTCTCCTCAGAGCTGCTGGGGAGTTTCAAGTTCTCCCCGTAAAGAAGTTCTGAGGGGTTTGCGGCTGACTGTCCGTAGGCCAAGTAGGACGAAAGGCAAGACATGCGATCAGGAAGGACTGTCTTGCGCCATTATAGCGGCCTTTAGCGGCCTGTACCATCTTTCGAGCATCTTGTTGAACTGAGGGTGGTAAGCAGTTAGTTCTCTGGTGGCGTTTAAAGCCCATGAGTTTGCCTAACTCCGTGGAAAGAAAGGATTCAAGCTGCATTCATTGGTCGATGATGATGTTCGCCGCCACACCAAAGCGTGGAATCCACTCTCGCCAGAAAGCCTCGGCTCATGGTGGTGCCATAATACGATTTAGAGGAATCGTCTCAGGCCACCGCGTAAACCTATTGATGATTGAAGGGCAAGACCTGAAACCGTGCGAGTCTCGCGAAAGCCAATGATATCGTGGTGGATGGTTTAGGAGGTGGACCTGGGGAACACATCTACTTTTTTTTCACATGCTTCAAAGTTTTACCCTTCTGACAGAAAAGAACTGGTGTCCTTGTTCATGGACGGCTAGAAATATTGCGCTGTGACTATCAACTGTTTTGAGGAGAAGCTAAACGGCTATAAGGTTTGGTTCACCTTTCTGGTGAAAAACAGCACCTATGGCGACGAAAACAGCTAGGGGTGCATCTTTTAGAGGAAATGTCAGAAGCGTGGGGCCCCCAGCTGTTGTTTGGTTGACTACCGACGGTATTACATATTTGTCCAGAATAGTCTGTAGTCGCCACAAGGTCTAATAAAGACTGTTTAGTTTCTGGACCATGTAGAGTTGCGGAGACCAACTGCTGTCCGATGGTCTGCATATACCCTGCATATACCAGCGAGTTTCAATGCTGATATTGGACGCAGCAAAGAGAAGATTCGGAGAGTCACTGGTTTTGATGTAGTGCTGAACATCGTGTTTTACTGGCTCGAAGAGGCTACGCTTGGTAACTATGTTGCGATATTTTTGAAGAAATGCACCGGCGCATTGGTTGGCAACCTGTTCGAAAATGATGAATAGAGTGTCGGATGGCCAGATGGGTGATAACACAAGGTTTGTTATCAATCAATCAATGAGGGACCTGCGTTCCAGATCCACTAACAAAGCATAATGGCCAAAATAGGAGTGCTAACGTCCGCTATGATGAAACGCCACGAATACGTGAATCGAAGTCCCAAACTCAGAGCTACTTGCCTGCAGCCATAGGTGCGGGTCGGCGATGAATTTGGTGCTGCCAATTTTAAAGCCTGAGGAGTTAATCGATAGTACTTGGATTTCGAGAAAACCGAAACCTTAGTGCCTGTATAAATCAAATATTTGCCTCTGATCGGGGGGTCGTAAACGGAAAAGCGACATGGGAGACAGACAGACAGACAGAGCGGAGGACACTATCAAAAGCTTCGCGCCAACTTTTGCGGCGAAGTTTTTACTTTTTATTGGAGTATTTACTATTAATTTATAAAAAGTACTTACTTAATTTTAGTATCAATTTCACATCGATAGCGATGGTCAGCCTCTGATTTCTTTGCAGCGAGGATGACAGTGGCAGTATCATGAGATTTGATGACCCTGGGGTTTTCTTCCGTGGTCTTACCGTAACGATAATCGAACATTTCTTGATTTGATGATTTCCTTGATATGGGAGGTGTGGCAATCTCAATCTCGTTTGGAGTGCACGACGACTAAGGGAGTGACTCGTGGTCAGATCTAGTAGTAAAGCCTTACCGCTAAATCGAACGAATTTTTCTTCGCAAAACCGGGCGCACTCATTGCATGTCGCTCTAGTAGTTCGCTGCAGGAAAATTTTATGCAGTGGCAGATTCTGTGACAGCGGTCTCCACAAAGATATACGTGGGCGCTTAGTATACTTTAATAAATCCTACCTGATCTTAGTTTTCCCTCGAAGAGGTTAACGAAACATTGATCTGACACTCCAGTTTTAAGGCCATCGATTCGTCATCATAAAAATTAGGTCAGAGTTTTTCTATTCTTGTTGGAATGGGATGTATCTGAATTTTTTTAAGGTTTTTCAGTTGAATGGGTTCTGAAAACGAAACCTGTTGCATTTTCCATGGCATACTTGTGCTCTCAGCCCCCTATCATAAATAAGATCTGTTTTGAAAAGTACTAATCAAATCCTTTCATTTGATACCCCACAAGACCATATTCCTTGGGAAAAAAATGTATACCCTCTTTCACATGTATGGGGAGTCTCCCTTAAATTCAACAGAAAATGGCGCCATTTGCTAAATTTAAAGGGGTTTGCAGGTTATATGTTGTCACCATTTTGTGACTATAGCCTCAACCGTTTCCAAATAAATCGGGTATGACAGATCGATCGACAAAGAGACAAACAAACAGACAGATATGTGGTTTGTAGGGTTTGAACTTTCCGGTTGCCATTAGTGTTTCAATCAAACAAAAAGATTGTTTTTTGATTAGGAACAACCCTATTGCTTTTATTTTCAGATATTGATCAGGGATCAATCTTATAAGCACTGAGGAAGGGATCAACTGGCTCCCGAAATATCTTATTCTTTTTCTTCAGCCTTTGACCAGCCATATCTGCCAATAAAAACAATAGGGTTGTCCTAATCAAAAAACAATCTTTTCGCTTCATTCAGACAGATAGATAGACAGACAGACATTGAATCCATTTTAGTAAGGTTGTGCTTAACACAAAATCTTCAAAGGTACAAAATTGTGTGACAAAATTTCCACCCCATCTCATCCAAATTCAAAATTGTTGATCCCTTTTCAGTGCAATTATCTAAATTGATCTTATTCCGTCAGATATATTCAAATATCAAAATTTAACAAGAATTAAGTCGAACATTAGAATAATACATAAATTCGCCTGGATTTTATTCTTAACCGATATTTACAAGGACACTTTTGTCGTCGTCGTGTCTAGGGGATAAATTGTTGAAATTTGACCCGAAATTAATTCCAACCTATAATGTATATATGTTCAGAGCTAAGATACGGCAAGTTTGGGGGGAAAGAACAAATGAAAGTGAAAGTATATGTACGTAGTAACTTGCTGACGTCATACGAACTTACCCTAAATCCGGTTATTTTTGGTATTCCATGTCAATCATGAATTGTCAACCTTCGTCTCCGCTTTTATTTTTCTAGCACTTACCTTGCCCTGCCTCAAGGTTGGTTATTTAAGGAAATTGTTTGACTGATGGGAAATTAATTAATTTTTATTAATCATTTATTGTACACATAGAGTATATGTGGATTGACACTCACAGGCTGGTCACCCATTTAAAAGCGACTTTAAGCCGAGTTCGGTGTGCGTCAAGCAAGCTAAGGGGATGAGACCTTCTCAAGCTGAATCCTGGAACTCTAAGTTCGTCCTTTAAATTATACTCATCGGAATTCCAGCTTCATTTCGGCTTGTAAATTTTAATTTAGCACTTTATGCCATCCGGGACTTTTGCTTCCTACTAACAAGTTTACCAGCTCACAAGCCTAGGACAAGAGCGGCATTCCTTCGCTATAACACAATTCTATTCCGTAACCCATTTTAGTTGCGCCGTTTATAGCAATCTACGTAGACGGAATATAAATTCAACAAAAGACAACTATAAAATATTGTCAAGGGGGCGACAACAACCCCAAGAATGGAGCACAGTTACAGGTGAAATGCCTATGTAGCTCAGTAACTGTGAGTATCGACATGAAGCCGAGTGAAATTACATTCTAAATTTAGATGTCGCCGTTGTGAGGAATGCCACCCCGAAGACTAGAAAACAGCCTGAAAATGGGACTAGGGCAACCACGACAGAGCCGAAGTTAGGCATCGTATAATAGAAGGAGCCTCGACTTGAGCGTGCAGGACACACATTGCCGTCGCCTGTTAGTGAAACTAAGAAGTGGTAGGTTCCATCCACCCTGCACATTCTGCAGCCCTTCCTCAATTTCCAGGCTAGAAGTTTTCGTGCCTAGGCCTATTCCTGGCAGGCAGTTACTTAAAATTCACCTAGTGTCTAGGACCGGGCAATGTTTCGAGGTGCTAGTTCAGGGTAGGTTTGTGACCCTCTTCAACTACCCAACTTTTCTACCTTTGTGACTTGGTAGTTGGGCTAAGCTGGCATTCATCGTTGTCGTGTTGCGGGGGGGGGATGGGATTTTTCATTTAAGTGTATGCTTTTGAAGTGTTCATGTTAAAGATAAAATCTGAGTATGGGAGCGTACTGTCGACACGAAGAGGCTTTTGAAGGAACATGCAGATACTTTCTCATATGTTGGGTGGGGGGAGGCCACACAAATATGTATTTTTCTACGGAAAATGTAATTTTAATTCTAGTTTCATTTTTTGCACCTAAGTAAGTGGCACACTACAAAGGGAAACATCCATAGTTACTCTGGATGGAATTAGCTTGCAAGACTTTTAGCTTTGAATGGTTTCCCCTAGATTAACTTCCATTATGGAGAAATGCACTTAATTTCGCTACAAAGCAGACATCCCACTCCTTCAATGTTCCAGTCAATGCTTTTTGGTGGTAAGCAGCTTCTTGTACTTAATGCACGGATATAGTTCGCTAGTTCACGCTAGCATTATCCTGGGACCATCGATGCCATCGAAATGAATTCATTAAAGCTCCACTCCGCATAGCATACCCCTTCAAAAATTCAGCCCCATAATAATGATAAAACAAAAATGTACAATAGTGACCAGAAACAAGCCCATCAGACAGGCTTACCTCCTTTTTCGCGATGCGGAACTACGTCATAGCGGTGCCATACCTTCCATTAAAGGGACGAATAAATCATCCTGTATTTCGGGTTTAATATTCGTCCTGGTATCAGCACTTCCCGCACTTTGGTGATTACTTGCCAAAATAATACCGACAAGTACGTGTGTCAGCAATATTCACATACACACTTATGCGTTGGTCCTAAGTGTCAAGAATGAATGGGGGTTTAAAAATAGAATTGAAGTAATTAGTCGCACTTTTGTAGGCTCCACTGAATGAAGTGACAGAACAAGGACAAGTGGCAATTTTGTCTGGTCATCAAGGAATCATATAATTTTAAATTTCTGTCATTTCTCTAATGCTAATGAATGATGATACCATAATTGCTGTAATCTATAACTCGTCGGAGAACGGTAGTAACAGGCTCAAAAAGACTTGGGTAATCTGAATAAATTCAGTATTACTGATACCTGACAGACGAATGAAACTGCTTTTGGCCAGCATAGCATTTAAGGAGGAAGAGGAAGGAACTCCGATACAGATCTAAATAGAACTTTGCCCATTGAATTTGCAGCAGGTGAACGAACGCTATTAGAAGTAGAATATTTAATTTTAGGGAAAGCCCCGGATGGTATGGTTGATTGACATGTACACCTACGCTTAAAAAGCCATTTCCGACACACGCATGTAGTACATTTGAAAGGTCTACCCTTAAACGTAAACGTATTGTGATGATTCGTGAAATATAGGATGGGCCTGAATGGGAAAAAATAGGTATCGCAAAGGTGAAGGGAATGGTTAACATTTACTATGCCAGCCATTCGGCACATAAGTGCGCCTTCATTTAAGTGTCCCGTTGACACGCGGTTGCATTCTTCGGTAATGTGCTCCTTAGAAGTCATATAAAAATTCCATTCGTCCTAAAGCCTGTAACTTTGAAACTCACACCAATCACACTTTTAAAGTCCTTCCATATTGGAGAAGTTCAGAAAAGCCGCATTGGAACAACAGAAAAAAATGACGTCTCAACTGAAAGCGCGGAGACAAAAAACTCAAATCCTGAATACCACAATTGAGGGATTAAAGATCCTTGATGCACTACACCTTCATTGCTTCACCCATCCCTACACTTGCAGAGTATGAGCAGATGTTGAGCGCTCTTGTTTTGGATGCAAGATTGGTCGATGGTGGCCTCTTGAATGGGGCGAATGTGAACGGCTGTGTCCCTTCAAAGCACTCGCGGAGCTAGACGTGGTACTCGCAAATGTTGAGGCTTCATGCATTTTCAGGGGAAAGCGCCTGGGGTCTTCAGTGGACCTGACATACGTGAGTGCTTATTTAGTCAGTAGAGTCGCTAGACAAGTCAATGACGACTAGACTCAATGCGACCACCAGGCAATCTGGTTGGAAATCAAAGGCGAGTCCACCTTGAAAATGAGTTCATGAAAAATGCCGGGTGCTTTTGAGGGAACAAGTTTTCCGCGTCGTTCGAACCCGATATATCCCTGGATGATACGGCTAGAGAAAAAACCACCCAAACCACCCGAAAGTTGACGGAAGCTTGCGAAGGTTCCATACACCGAAGGCGATTGCTCCCCAGTAGACAACCCAATTACTGGTAAAACAACAAAACCGCAAGTTTGCTAGCCATATGTTGCTTGACTAGAGGCCCAGGAGAAAGCCCGGCAGCGATAGTTGAGAGGAAGCTCACAGGCAGGTGAGTGGCCGCTTCAAAGAAGGGAGGCAAAAGGAACTCCTTCAAACTGCTGTGTGATCATGCCGAAATAAATTCTTGAGGTGAGGCCTACAGGGTGGAAATTGAAAAGAATGCGGAAATCACCCCAGGTGACCTGTCCACGCATCCTGAAAGAGTTTGTTACCAGTCTATTTCCTCACTACGAAAAAAGCGAGAGGGAAACAGTTGTCTAGCTCAATGACGGTGTGATGCCTCCAGTAACTGTGGAGGAGCTGTGACGAATATTTAATAGAATCGACGACAATAAGGCCCTCAGGTTTAGGTGGCATCCTTAATGCACAGTTGAAGTTTGCACTGAAAGTTAGGCCCGACTGTTTTGCCAACACCTTCGAGGCGTACCTGAAATGATGAATATTCATTGTCCAGTGGCAAAAGCAAAATTGGGTTTTGCTTCCAAAACCAAACAATGCACCTAGAACCACTGCATCATATCCTCCGATCTACCTGCTGAATACAATGGGGAAATCGTCGAAAACAGCAATGGCTTGTCGGAGCGCCAACTACGGTGGGTGACAGAAGATGCACTGGATTCTAGCATTTGCAATGCCGTTTGGCACTGGCTGTCAAAAATGCATTCAACTCGGTAACCTGGAACATAATTAAAGGACCATTGGCTAATATAGGTGTTCCTGGGTATCTAACAAATCTGGTGGAAAATTAGAACTTTCTGGTCCAGAACGGATAGGGGTCTCCAGGAAGACATTCTCACAGCGTGGCTACCACAGGGATTGATACTGGATCCTCTATTATGGAACATCATGTATAAGGGGAGTTTGCTTTTTCAGGCCCAGAAAGGACTATGTTGATCTAGCTCTGGTTGCTACAGTAAAGCACCCAAAAGATGTGGTGATATACCCGACGAAAACGGGGAGTGGTAAAATCCTGGGTAGGAAAAACCGGGCTGACCTTGATGGACGCAAAAACGGAAGCAATCTTAACAACAAGTCGCAGAAAAAAGGACATTGTGCAAGGCTATCAAATACCTGGGGGTAATAATTGACACCAAACTAAGTTTTAAGAAACATCTAGAGTGTCACCGCAGCACTTACAAAAATGTTGTGGAATATTATTGAGCCGAAACACTGTCGCTAGTTATTTCTCGACGGAGTGGTGCCATCTATCCTACTTTACTCGTCACTTCTGTTGGCTGAGGCGCTTGCAAACTCTCAAAGACGAAAGCAGGTAAATTTAGTTTACCGGCTGATACCTTTGAAGGGTTTGCAGTGCTTTCAGAACGACATCAGATAAGGGAGTTCTGGTCGTACCGGGCATGATCCTTGTCGACATTCTGGTATCATCCAGGACGTATGGTGGGGCACATATAACTCGGAAATGCGGCAAGATCAGTATTGGATGATTGCTGGCAACGTATGCGGGAGGAGTCTACAAAGGGTCGGTGGTCGCATAGGCTCATTCCCAGCATTAGGATATGGCTTAAACGGAAAGATAGGAAGACCGGTTACTACATCACCGAGTTCGACACGGGACGCGGTGGTTCTCATGGACAGTATCTGCACCGCTTTGCAGAATTGTTCTAGATGCTATGGCATACCGCAGGATCTATAGCATGTGATGTTTCACTGCCCCAGTGGAGAGAAGAAATCAGGGCCAAGCGTTGCGCAGGAGAGCCTGGAGAACTTAGTTACTAGAAGAACTGGCTTACGATTTCCTTTCAAATCGTAAAAATACAGGAGGAGTTGCTGAAAGAGGAAAGCCGAAAGGTGGAGAAGGACCAGTGCTGAAAGGTGAACCCAACCCTCAAAGTAATACCTAAATGATCGTCCCGCAGGGTTGGGGTTGTAGAGACAGGAGATGGTTTTTAGTGGGTCCGGATCCCGCACGTGCCCGCTCTACTTCCGACTTTTGTGCGGCGGAGCTAAAACTGACGTGTCTTTTTAAGATTTAACACCTCCGTGTACGCACAAAAAAAATACTTTTTCGATGCTTCTTTGGTCTTAGGGTTTGATGAAGCGCATTCTATTGGATGTCGCTTTCGTTTTGTCATCATCAAGGTTCTGCAGCCTATTTTGGCACTTGGCCTTCAAAATGTCAGGCGTCCAACCATCTCCTATCCAAAATCCTAGCAGCAATGTGCTGTCTTCTTGCAAATTCTGGTGATTGGTCCTATCGTCAATTTTCTTTAAATATATGGCCTCCGACCCTCCGTCTATTACTGCGCTTGTAACGAGCATGCTATTTGCTTAACGTGGCGGTGGTTTGATACTTCTTGGTTAGGTTTAAACAATCCTACGATTGTTTTGGTTTAAATATTCCCAGAAATTAGTTCATTTCTGGTATGATCGTCCTGCCTCCTTCTTCAGTCTAATAATTATGAGTCCATTTCGAATTCGATGGAACAGTTTTGCTTTATAAACGTGAACTGTTTTCAGGATGTCAGCCTGGTGGATTGACAGTTGAAGGGCAGACGCTTCCCAATCTGTAGCGATAGTTAAGCTCTATTGTGGGCATTGCAGTGTAAAAACCGATTGAACTCTATTTCTCGATGCAAAATGGTCGAAATAATCTGAGAACCTGGTCATTTTGGTGTAGATTAAAAATGAATCTCGAATGCCTTAGTAAGAAGCGGTTCAGTTTTCCACATGCCTTGACCGATACCAGAAATGGAATTGCTAATAGCATTGGTTAATGCTACTATCATGGAAACAAGCTTCGCATAACAGCAGGTGGTAGTGACTTAATGCTGCTAAATACACCAAACTTTTCCTATCAGAACCAAACAAACATACTGCAAAGTTTATCCTGCCAAAACCCAGGAGGACATTTAGGAGTATTGCGGGCACTCAGATTGGCCATAATTCCCTAATTGGACTGATTTTCAGAATTTGAGTTCTTCAAAATGGTGCGTGTTCCTCCTGTAATGAGGAATCAGAACCCACGGAACATTTTCAATGTGAGTTGGTGCTGAGATGCGCCAGCTGCAGCGGGTAGCATTACATCAACTTACGGAAATCCTACTATACATAAACGGATCCCGGATGTTCTATTAAACGGGAGATTCGAGTACGTGGTCCATTGCACTCGAATCTCTTGAAGCTCTGTCTCTCTCAAAACTCATATACAGAAACACACATGCTAGTTTCGTCATTTAAAATACCGTACCCGCAACCAGCGTGATGCCTAATGGCCTAATTCGTAATGTAGATTTCTTACCACCTGCTATCGGTTTGATTTCTCCTTGCATCCCTTTCGCCCCTCACACAAGCTCCAAAGAGTTTAAATTATTGCTTCATGGTCCAAACTACACAAAAACAATATGTAAAATTAAAGGAAACAAATTGCCACATATTACTCTATTGCCTCCCAAACAACACTAGGCGGAACCCAATTTCCTTAGGTCAACTGCCAAAAAAGACAGCACAGAGCCTCCAATGGAATTTTCCCTAAACCGGACGTCCGCAACAAAAATCTACCCAGAATTAGTTATTTCGCATTAACCCGAGACAAACGCTAAAAATGCGTTTGCGAATACACGGCATGGCAGGCTCATTGCCGAGCCATGCAGTACATTGAGAAAACAACAACAAAAAAGGTTAATGATCATTTTTACATAGTCGAAAAAAAATTGTATTAGAATTCGGTATGGAGGAATGGGTTTTCTGGTTTCGGAAAATACAAAAAGATGGGTTTTGTGATTAAAAAGTCAAAGGAAGTACAAATTATGCTAGTATTATCCCTTTTGTGTAACATGATATCGGAATCGGAAATAGGAATTTGAAAGGAAGGTAATGGGGGCGTAAAAAGATGCTAAATAGTAAAAAAAAGGAGAAATGCTGGGCATAAGCTAATAAATCTTCTCATCAGCCCGTCGCAGGACAATGACAATGGAATTATGCGTCTGCTACGAAGCCACAAAGCAATGATATCAACCAACACATGGATTGTCTCAAAGTTGCTGGCAATTGGTGTAAGTTGCACAAGGCTGCTGTAAGGGATGCCCAGAAATGTCCTGCCGGTGATTTTACCGAACGCCATGATGACTCAAGTATCTGACGAAACTGGGTAGGTAGGAATATTGGATGCCTCTGTAACGTATAATGAAAGTTTCGCCGCTTCCTTATGACCTTCCTTTTTCTTTCAGACGCCCAAACCTGAGGAAAGCTCTATTAGAAACTATTGAATATGGGCAGCAAGTTTGTTCAATGTTCATCTGGATAACGCGCTGCTATTCGTTCCGCTTGCCAATTCTTTTCCTTGAATTTCGGATTCAGTTTTAAATTGATAAAGAAGTGACTTCGTCTCAAATTACGGAGGCAGATATGGACCCTGAATCCCATTTAAACTTGACCGCTTCAGCTTTATAGACCAATGACGCCTATACAAGTATTCCTTGAGCTTCCTTGAAGATTCAAGAAGGGTACAATTCCGGCAAAGAAATTTCCGTGAAAATCTAGAATTCCTTCTTAGCTCTAATTCAATCCACAAAACAGAGAAACTATTCAAATTAGATTAAGTTTAAGAAGATCCTTTTCTCCCACACTGCATTCTTATCACATTTCGACTAAGGACTTTATGTCTTCTGTAAACAAAAAAAAATGCACAAAAACTTCGAAAAGGACAAATTTGGAGAGAAGAATGAAAGCAAGAGAGCTGAAAAGGTCGAAACTTGACGAGTGTCCTTCATGAAGAGGCAACTCATCAGAGTGTAGTACCTACCGCCAACTTTATTTGCATGCTGAGTGGTTCTTCAAGGCTACAATAAAAATTGCTTCGCTAGTTTGTTTTTCTCTTGTATAAGAGGTTTTAAGCATCCACGCTCCTTTTATCAAGTCACTGGAAGATTTCCATTGTTGCATTTCACTTTCATGATTTCGGGTAATCGTACCAACATCGCAGGATTTCTTTGAATTTTTCAGACTTAAGTAACTTTCTCATTAATATATTCGATGTATAAGTGTTTTTCCAGGAGCTCTGTTGATGGAAAAGTAAATATTTAAAATGGGCGTGTTGACGTCAGAAAATTTCTATTTCAAAGGAAAATCCAATGAGCATTTTCAAGGAAAAGCAAAGGACAATTTATAATCAGACGCACTTTCTTCTAAAGAATTTTGGGCTCATTATGACCCTATTATTGTACTTATATCTGGAGGCACCATAGGGAATTTAAGATATTTTTATTTCTAATTCAAGAAATATGACCGGTAGTATATCCAGGACGATAACTACCACTAGTGCAATCAATTCTGGATCCACTAAAGGGGCAGGGTTTTGCAGATTTCATTTGAGAGGATTATTATTCTGTTAAGGGAAAGTCGCACCGCGTCCTTGAATTCTGGGAGACCATACGACTCGGGTACACTGTGTGTATACGGAAATCTCCTACCCCGGCTCTACAGACCATATTTGAAGAATTCTATGTCATAGCCTTGCAACACGTCGGTGACCTTCCATTCTGCCCTGGTTGGGGAGAGAGGGTTTTCGCGGTAATTCGTCTAGTATGTAACTATACCCTTAGGGTTTCGTTGTCCAACATCTGGACTTATGTATTCTGACTGCACTGCATGTTACAGTGTATAAAAGGGGAGAAACCGGGGAAGAGGCTGCGCGAGAAGTTGAATGACTCAACAGGCCAGCAAACCCGGAAAAGAAAAAAGGACTCAACTCCCAAAAAGGCGGAGTTCATGAAAAGTACGTCTGAAGCTGCCAGTGAAAATATTGCAGTGGCTAACTGGAGAAAAGGGATCGAACCTTCAAAGGTGGATGCGGAAACTTAGAGGAAGGTAGAACCGCGGAAAAGAAATTATCGGAGGAAGATTAGACCGGAGGTGATTTTCATTTCCAAACGGGGCGAAGGGTCATACGCCGACATTCTCAGGAAAGTGAAGGCAGACCCCGAACTCACCAATTTGGGAGACAACGTCAACCGCATTAGACGGTCCCAGAAGGGAGATCTTATGTTGGAGCTTAAGAAATCCAAGTATGTAACCGCGGACAAATTCTTAAGCCAAATCGGGAAGACTTTAGAGCAGGAAGCCGACATAAGAGCTAGCAGGCTGGAGATCACTATAATCTGCAAAGATATAGATGAAATCACGACGAAGGAGGAGGTTCGCGAAGCGTTGGAGAAACAGTTCGATCTTGCCGGACTATAAGAGTCAGTGGTGAAAACGCTAAGGAAAGCCTATGGGGGAACACAAACCGCCATCATCAGCCTACCAGTGGAGAATGCACTCAAACTGTTAGCAGCAGGGAGAGTGAGAATAGGCTGGGTTATGTGTCGCCTTAGGGAACAGGTGGTGTTAAAACGGTGCTTTAGATGCCTTGGCTTTGGTCACATTGCGAAGTCATGCACTAACCCAAATGACAGGTCAAAGCAATGCAGGAGATGCGGAGTGGAAGGCCATATCAGCAAGGGCTGCGGAGCTGACCCAAATTGTCTACTCTGCAAAGGAAAGGAGGGTGTGGACCATCGGCACATTGCGGGCAGCAGCAGGTGCCCGGAATACAGGAGAGCCCTTAGCATAAATCGCAGATGAAGAGAAAAACATCGATGTGGCCATACTAAGTGAACCATATCGAAACCGCGGTGGTAACGTTTGGGTCAAAGACTAAACGGGCCAAGCAGCGCTGTGGACTTTTGGAGAACAAGCCTTCCAGGAAATAATGGAGGACCCGGAGGAGGGCTTCATCAGAGCGAAGGTGAAGGGCATCCACATCTACAGCTGCTATGCTCCACCCAGCACTACACTCGTCGAGTATGAGCGGATGCTTGCCGCTCTTGTTTTGGATGCAAGAGGACGTTGGCCGATCATAATAGGAAGCGATTTCAATGCGTGGGCTGTTGAATGGGGCAGCCGGATAACTAATGTCAGGGGGCGTTTTCTCCTCGAAGCATTCGCGGAGCTGGACGTGGTACTGGCGGATGTTGGGTCTTCGTACACTTTCCGGGGAAGGGGCCTGGGGTCTATAGTGGACCTGACATACGTGAGTGCCACTTTAGCCAGTACAATCGCTTGGCATGTCAGTGAAGACTATACTCACAGCGACCACCAGGCAATCTGCATAGAGATCAAGGGCGGATCGAGCTCGAAAAAGAGTTTTCGCAGAATGCCGGGTGGTATGCTTGGCTGGACGGTGAAAGCTTTCGAGGGGGACACGATTTCCACGGTGCTCAAATCCGACATATCCCTGAATGGTACGGCTGGAGAGAAGGCCACCCAGATCACTCGATGGGTGACGGAAGCATGCGATGCTACTATGCCCAGAAGGCGATTGCTCCCCAGTAGGCAACCCAAGTACTGGTGGAACAACGAAATCGCAAGTTTGCGAGCCGCATGTTTTCGGGCAAGGAGGCTTTGCCAGAGGCCCAGGGGAAAACCCGGTGGCGACGGTCGAGAGGAGGCACACAAGCAATTGCGTGGCCGCCTAAAGGAAATCATTCGGAGGAGCAAAAAGAACTGCTTCAAACAGCTGTGCGGCCATGCCGACATAAACCCTTGGGGCGAGGCTTACAGAGTGGTGATGAAAAGGCTGCGGAAATCACCTCAGGTGACCTGTCCGCGCCTCCTGAAACAGATTGTTACCACTCTGTTCCCTCACCACGAAAATAGGAGAAGGCAAATTTTTGTCCAGCTAAATGACGGCATAATACCGCCTGTATCTGTGGAGGAGCTGCGGGAAATATGTGGTAGGTTCGGTGACAACAAGGCCCCAGGTGTGGATGGCATCCCCAACCGAGCTTTGAAACTGGCAGTGAAGACTAGGCCCGAACTTTTCGCCAACACCTTCGAGGCGTGCCTAAAAGAAGGAATATTCCCTGCCCAGTGGAAAAAGCAAAAGTTGTTGTTGCTTCCGAAGCCTGCCAAGCCACCTGGAAACCCAGCGTCTTATCGTCCTATCTGCCTGTTGGATACAATGGGTAAGATGATGGAGAGAGTCATCTATAACAGACTCCTGCCCATCGTCGAAGCCAGCAATGGTTTGTCGGAACGCCAGTTTGGTTTCCAACGCGCCCACTCTACGGTGGACGCAATTGGCATGGTGGTAAACCTGGCAAAAGGTGCACTGATTTCTGGCGACTGCTGTGGCGTGGTGGCGTTGGATGCCAAAAACGCATTCAACTCAGCCAACTGGAATAGAATTAAAGGGGCGTTGGCTGACATAGGTGTCCCCGGATACTTAGCGAATTTGGTGGAAAACTACCTCTCAGAGAGGACTCTCTGGTACGGAACGGATGAGGGCCCCAAAGAGTACATTGTCACAGCCGGTGTACCACAGGGATCGGTACTTGGTCTCCTGTTGTGGAATATCATGTATAATGGGGTGCTTGCTCTTCCCGTCCCAGAGGGGACTACGATTGTCGGCTTTGCTGATGACCTAGCTGTGGTTGTTGCAGCAAAATAACCAAAAGATGTGGAGGTTTACGCAACGGAAACAGTGAGAGCGGTAAAGTCCTGGCTAGAAAAGACCGGGCTGACCTTGGCGGACGCGAAAACGGAAGCGGTCTTAATAACGAAACGCAGGAAAAATAACACTGTAAGAGTGGAGGTCGGTGGACATACGGTCGTATCAAAGCCGGCTATCAAATACCTGGGGGTAATAATTGACACCAAATTGAGTTTTAGGGAACACCTAGAGTATGCATGCCAAAAGGCAGCCAGTGCCACCACGGCACTTGCAAAAATGTTGCCAAATATTGGTGGACCGAAACATTGCCGGAGGTTGGTGCTAGCCGGAGTGGTGCGCTCCATCCTGCTCTACTCGTCGCCTGTGTGGGCAGAGGTGCTTGCAAACTCTCAGAGACGGAAGCAGTTGAACTCGGTTTACCGGCGGATGGCTTTGAGGGTTTGCAATACTTTTAGAACCACATCAGATGAGGCAGTATTGGTGGTGGGAGGCATGATCCCGGTTGACATTCTGGCCAAAGAAATGAGTGTCCTGTACAATGCAAGACATATGGAGGGGCATGCACAGCGTAGAAATGCGGCAAGGTCAGAGTCGCTTGATCTCTGGCAACGCAGATGGGACGAGTCTGCGAAAGGTCGGTGGACGCACAGGCTCATTCCCAACATTAGGGTGTGGCTTGAGCGAAAACATGGTGAGACCAACTTACCCAGTTCCTCACGGGACACGGTGGTTGCTACAGGCAGTATCTGCACCGCTTTGGGTTGGATGATTCTCCGAACTGTCCCAGATGCGATGGCATACCGGAGGATCCAGAGCATGTGATGTTTCACTGCTCACGATTTGCGATGGAGAAAAGGAGCTTAAACCAGGTGCTGGGCAAGAGCGGGACCCCGGAAAGCTTGGTCACTGAGATGCTGGAGTCCGAGGAGAAGTGGCTTACGGTTGGCTCCGCAATCATCCAAATGCAGGAGGAGTTGCTGAAGGAACAAAGAAGAACAAACCTACCCCGCGAAGTAATACCTCAATGGTGGTCCCGCGGGGCTGGGGCTGGAGAGACCGGGGGTGGTTTTTAGTGGGTGTGAATCCCACACGCGCCCGCTGTAGTTCCGCCGTTCGGGCGGCGGACGTGTCTTTCTAAGATTTTCCACCTCCGTGTACGCACAAAAAAAAAATGTTACAGTGTATTTTTGCCGGGCAGGACAGGAGATCACTAGTAGCACTTTCAAATCTTATTAAGGCCATTGTCGGTTAATTAGGTGACATCAAGGATCTCCTTCCACCCGTTACAGTTCTCTCAGTTTAACCACGGTCAGATCGATGGAATTCAGATACAGCCACAGAAAAGCATGTTCCTGGCTCCGCCTTTTCCAGTGCGACCAGGCTTTTTTTGGTTATAGGGGGTAGAAAAAGTTGACTGTTCACCTGGGAATCCTCCTTATGGTTGTGAAGGCGCAGAGATTGGAGGAGCTAGTCTTTATTCATGCGAACCTACCATTGAGTCATTACACTTCACTTTTAAAGTTGGAAATCGAGTATTTCCTGCACAGAAGATGGCACGATGGGAGATTTAGATGCGCTAGAACGGTACGTCACACTTACTTTCGGTGTAAAGCTGAAATGGACGTCGAAGCCTCCACAGTCACTCTCTCTCTCTAGTGCTTGTCACTAGTTGTGGACAAAACGAAACTTCCCGCTTTATATAATACTTTTTCCGCTGGTTTGCATGTGGTGCGAGACACACGTGATTTTGGGGGTACGGTGGTTGATTGATTATCTGACTGCAAGTAATCTGATCAAAATGTGGAGGTTGACGTCGGAAGGACTGTTAATAAAATTTGTGCTAGCTCTAGGTAGATTAGGTGGCAGGCATCGATGGCAATGACAAATGTGCGTCTACACATTGGAACCTCGTCCATCCGATTGCAGTTGATACGGTGGATCCTGTTGGCGCCGGGGAGCTTGGCGGCTCGGTGAAAATCGTTGACTCGAACTGCCTGCAGACCTTGGTCTGACGTAAATCTGAGCGCGAACCAAAGACACAAACTCACTGTGAGTATAGGACGTTGGCGACAATCGTAGCTCATTAGCCTGGGAGAACAACGAGCTGCTGATTGAATCAATAAGTTGATGTATCGAAGGATACCAAGCCGCTGGGCGTATACTTCTTTGGCCACCAACGTCGAATTATTGACGCCATCTTGTGATTGCCAATTAAATGGGGAATTTCTTGATTGCTCGGTGGGGCTTCGGCGTGGGACGAAATCTATAGAGCACAGCGGCGATGAATGTTCACGAGAGGGCTTCTGCTGTCTTGTTGTCCATTCGATTGACGAACTTGAAGGCTACTTTGTGCTGAAGGATGTAGCCAGTCGACGTACATATCTAGGTGAAGTTGCGGAGCAGAGTAAAGCAGGGCCAATGGTCGGTGAAACCATGAAAACATCGAGCAGCTCTCGATCGTAGGCATTGTAACGTTTTTCACTGTTCGAGAGTTTTCTGGGAAATTGCCCCTTTTACTGGTTATAGTGTACCTATTGATCATAGTATCTCAAGCAGGCCTATAACCGTTAGGAACTTTAGTAGGTTCCCTACTTCCAGATCTTTCAGTTTTGCATGTGATATTAAGTGTTCTCCCAGATGGCTCGCCTACTTTGCACAAGTGCCGGACACTGTCCCAGGACGTGTATAGAGGTTTCGTCCTCCTCCTCACAAAACCTGCAGGTAGTGTCCGTAGATATCCCTAGCTTCCCTAGGTGATAGTTCAGCCGACAATGACTAGTGAGAATTCCCACTATGATTCGGAGGTTCTTTTTGGTGAGGTTTAAGCAATTCTTTGTACGCATGGGTTCGTATCCCCCAATAAGCACCCTGGACTGCTCCATCCCTGGTAGGCCCGCCCAATGTAGTTCCCTCAACCGTTTCTCTTCGTTTCTTAGATTTATAGCCATGAAACCGTTTCCGATTCCACAGAAGGGTTCTGGCCCGTGTAAAGGCATCCCGGCTTCCTTCTTGGCTAGTTCGCCTCGTTGCCTTTCAACCCAGCATGGCCTGGAACCCAAAGTATCCAGACCTTGTTGAACGAGCCGAGTGTATTCAGTCTCCCAAGGCATTACCATACCAGTTTAGAGTTTACCTGGTTGGACCTAAGTGCCTTGATCGCTGCTTAGCTATCGGTGAGAATAGCTATGTTCTGCCCCCTCTAGTTCCTTTGCAGATTAAAGGAGGCACATTTGTCTATGGCGTATATTTCCGCATAATTACATTCATTTTCCGCATTTTCCATTTTTAAAAATTGACGAATTTTCAAGCATTTTTCCCCACATTATTTCGACTGGTTGCGTGAATTAATTGCTCTGGGTGTCCTTCTCTTCCTTCTCTTAAAACCAAATGGCTGGAAATAATTATTTATCGAAATGGGATAGTCAATAAAATTCGTACGATAACTGACAATGGCCGTTTGATTGAACCAGATTCAATTAATTCAACTGAAACACGCAGGCTCATGGATGTACATTGAAAATATAAGTCTTTGTGTATCCGTTTTTCCAAAGGATGGAAATATATGTGGTTGCAAGGCATAAGGGAAGTTCGGTTGCTTTTCGTGGACTATGTTTTCTGATTTTCATTGGAGTGAAGTAAGAGTGATATAAATCGATCGATTTACAAAAATAGAAGCTAATTTGGAATAAATAAATCGAGTGCAAGGTTTTCTTCGAATGTTTGGATATAAATATATGTATCTGTATGGATGTCCGCCTGAATCAAAAGACAGGATTTTTGGCCGTGGGAAAATCTAATCGGAGCGCGTGGAATAATGTCTCGGATGTGAAAAATTGACGTTTCTCAAAATAGGTACGCTTTTTACGGAAGGCAAACTGGTACTATTTACGGTGAAATGTGGTTCTTTCACTGGATTACAGGAATAGGAACATTTGCAGATAAAAATGGAAGGCTTTCAGTTCGGCAAGGCCCCACACTAATCTTTGCGGAGAATATCAGAAAAACCGAATAATCCGGCCCCGGTTGCTCCTAGGAATTTGCGGTATCGAAGCCGGTTATCTTTGGAGGAATACTCAGCATTATATTTCGAAAACTTCACCAATTTAGCAAAACTGGTAGGAATGAATTTGGGACAATTTCAAATATGTGAACAATGCGCCGTAATCATGGTGTGGTCTGTCTTCGAAGGACCCCCAGAGATATCCAGACTATACAACTTATTAACCAAATAACAGGACAATATACTCTCTTTGTCTGGAAAAGGGAGGTGGGTTGTTCACGGAAAAGATTCGCCTAGCTGTCAACCCCCCCCCCCCTTTCTTGAGGTCCTGTTCTATAACGTATAATACCACATTGTCAAACACCTAAGTATCAATAGTATGTATAGGAACCTTCAAAGTACTGAAATCAGCATTTTCCCAAGCTATCATGGTCCTTTTTTGAAAACCTCTTTGAGTAGTCCCAGATTTTCCCTCACCATCTTAAACGACATCTGAAGTTTTTTACGTACCAATTGGCAGTACAGGTCATCATTATAGACCGGCTTCCTTTCCAGTCAACCAGGAATTTCTACTATGAAGCTTCTAGCCTGAATGCGAAATATTATTCTATACGAAATCTGCCGTCCTTAGATACTCATCCCAATCTTGAGATTTATCGCCCACGAACCAGCACAGATTATTTCCTAGGGTGGAATACTGTCTTTCCACATCATGAGCCTGCGGATATTGCCAGGTTGTCTGCAATTTCTTTACATTTAAAAATTCACAGAGGAACTTGAACATCTTCCTTCTAATACTAGCTAGCTGATTATCTCAACAAACAAAACTTTGGCAAAGGTCTCCTGCGCCGAGATATCCCCGAAATCGTGTTAAATCGTGTTAAATCATCCATCATAGACAGGATACACTTATTGTACCTCGACGTCTCAGGCAGCGGTCCCTCCAGGTCTACATATATCTTCTCGAAAGGTTTTCTAGTCACATGCGTAAGCACCAGCGACAGCGGTTCTTACTCCGTCGACACTTCTCGCACTTCAACACATGCCAGATGTCCTCCTTCATTCCACGTCACCTGAAGAATCTCCTCCGAACTTAAGATCGTAAAAGTCCTGAAGAACCAACTGGAC
Organism: Hermetia illucens; assembly: GCF_905115235.1. Lineage (NCBI taxonomy): Eukaryota > Metazoa > Arthropoda > Insecta > Diptera > Stratiomyidae > Hermetia > Hermetia illucens. The sequence continues at coordinate 162,549,668 of NC_051852.1, read as the reverse complement.
ATTTTTGGAATATTCTACCTACCGTACGCCTCCTTCCGAGAGTTTGGCAGCCTGAAATAATTTCCCATGCGAGTTGCGCCTCCTGTCCAAAAACGAACCACCCGATCCAGCCTCTTCACGGTCACCACCCAATTATTATATCTATTTAAGGCATCGGCAATGCCTACTGCAGATCCCGACTGATAATCAGCTTAAAATCATATTTCGACCATATTTTGTTGCAGCCTTAACATTTTGACGGTGGAATCCTAGGCATTTAACTTTCCTTTAAGCAGCTTATGATCCATTACAACCAGGAAGGGCTCTCACAGCAGATAGCGTCAATAGTACCTGCACCGCATAGCTAGAAGCTCTCGCACCGTCTTCTCGGCCCCATTAAGTATCCTACTGGTATCGAATCGACCTTTCCCCTGCTCTAATACAGCCCGCAAACTTCACTGCTAGCATACGCTACCGATATGAGTTTCTCCTCAAATTTTGGATTTACTGGCACAGGTAGGGAAGCCGACGTGTATTTCAGTTCCATAAATGTCCTCTCACCTTCATCGCTCCAAATGAACTTCTGTTCCTTCCGCTGCCAGTAGTTAATAGTCGCTGTAATTTTCATGTTACTTGGTACGAATTCGCGATAGTAATTAGCAAAACCCAAAAACAATTTTCCTTGTTCTTCCTTGTTAGTTATACTCGTCAAAATTTTAACAGAAAATGACATCATGAAGATATACACATCATTTTATACTTTGAAGACCTGTTAGAATCTGGTTCCGCAGGGACTGAAAGAATCTAAAATTTATCATTGTCCTCCCTGCCTCCCTCTATAGTTCTGAGTGTTGGCCGACCATAAAATACAATGAACGGCGTCTTGCGATAATGGAGACGAAAACGCGTTGATATATGAAATGAGAATACCTGCGATCGATATGGGGTTGCATCAATTGTGGAAAAATTGCGAGACAGGCGTCTCCGATGGGCCCCAACGGAAATTTACTTGCCAAAATGTTTCTGAACAAAGAAGTCGATGGAAAGCCACCGAAAGATCGGTCGAAACAACGATGCTTGATTCGCCAGGTAGTGATTTGAAAACCTCTTGACGTCACCCACACCAGGCCGTTGATGGAACAAAATGGGAAAACTGATTACCACGAACCGACCCAGATTGTGAATGAAACAAAGGCTAAAGAAAAGGAATAAATGTATTTTTCCCTCTATAATCTTCATTTATGAAACCCTGGTGATAGCCCTGTACTGTCTAATGTAGAAAAATACTGAAAGTTTCCAAGTTTATCGAGAACATCATTTGTCCTTAGGCATGGCGACCACCTTAGTATTCCGGTCCCTAAGATCCCCGTATAGCCCGAAACTCTTTGCACTCCCTTCGACACCAAAACAAGCGGGGAACTATATGGACAGTCACTCGGTTCTATTATGTCATCCTCTAGGAGCTCTTTAAGTTTCTTCCTGCACTCTCCGCGATGAGTATGTGGTCTTCGATATTGAGATTTGTTCGAAGCATCGCCCCTGACAACAATGGCATGGCAGAGGTCTTAATAGGAGTAAACGTCAACTTGCCCCCTTTGAACACAAATATGACATCAAACTCAAGGCAGAGTTCAGTTACAATGCCTCTTTCTCTCTCATTAAGCGTATTCGGTAGCTCCAAGAATTCTCTGACCTTTTCAGCCTGGCTGTCCTACCCTGATTATGTCGCTCCGCTCCAGAATTATACAGCCTATAATCCATTATCGGCCTGAATTCCGACTTCAGTTGATGAATTCTTACATTCACCAATACCACAAAGATTTTATGTCACCGGATTTCATCATAGCGTTACCTAAGAATATACCTGACACCAGCTCTTGTAGCAAACAGATTTTAACGCACTTGAACGACACTGACAATTTCAAAATTCTTTTTTCTCTTGAAGCCAACACGATGACTCCAGGATCATCCTCATTGTACCCACATGGACGTGGGGAAGGGAGCAAGGTGTGGGCCACTCTAAGCTCTTCAGGTTACTTTCCGAGTCGTACTCAAACACCCTCGGCTCCTCACCAGTCGCCACATTGTCCAAGAAATCTAGGTCCTCATTCAAATGATGAGTAAGATCCTGGTAGATAGGTTTTCGGTTGGCCTTTTGCCTTCACGTACACCTTCCTTAAGCTTAAGCCTTCAGCAAACATTTTAATACCTCATCTTATGATCACTGTTCAGTAAATTTTTCAATAACGACACTTTTCCGTGGGTCTTGCTAATTAAAGGATGTCAAGAGCGGTCATAGTCTTCCACTATTTCTCTACTCTATCCGAACAACTTGTGTCACTCAAAAAGCCCCGACCTACCCATGGCAGCAATACTGTAGGCCTTCTTAATTATTTCGTAAGTCTCCTCGCCCGTTTTACCAAGCATTACACAATGCTCCAATATACACTCCATGATTTTCCGTGACGAGGCGTTTCAACTGGGACTCACAGTACAAGCGACCTTCTTTCTTTACCGGCTGAGAGGTCACTTCCGATTTCCAATAACCACCCCATCGATCCTACGCATGCAGACCGCTTTTCGTCCGCCTGGTCGCCCGGTAAAAAGCAGTCCCACTACTTTCATAATAGATTCAGTACGTAGAAAAACTGCTAACGCTAAAAAAACTGGACTATACCACTATATATTGTCCAACCAATGAGTACTCTCGAGGGATAGATTGAATGGGCAGAATAAGTTTAGCGCAGCAGTCAAGAAGGACACAAACATGTCCCTCGGCACCTAAAATTGCCCACTGACTAGACTGCCTACACAACGACAAACCCGGCGAAGAAAACGGACTAATGATTTGGGCATTTCCTCATGGAACGTGTGATCCTTGTATAGAAAAAAGCTACCTAACTAGCCGACATCTTGTCCCAATATAGGGGTGCTCAGAGGTGCCGGCGAGGAAGATGGGGCGGCAACCCTATCGGCCAAACCAAAACCAAGTGGCCGAGGAGAACCTCCATAGTGATGGCACCGGGAGACGCTGTAATCACTTTGGTTTGCCGGTCGTGATTCAATAAGCGAATGCTCCAAAGGCCTAATCAGAGCGATCAGACCCGAGTCTGCACGGGGACTCATCTGAAGTAGCAAATTGGTCACGAAACCTTACCAGGGTATACTAGTACCATGGGAACCGGGAAAGCCCCTGGACTCACATACTTCGGGTGAACTCCTGTTGTATGTGAGAACAGCTCGGTTATTTGCGGTTGGCCCCCCTAGTGGGAGTTTCATGGTGGTTTTGGTTGTGCTCAAGCGAGAAGAGACCTTCAGGCCTCGACGTGGTGTTGCGTATCAACACGGGTGCCGTACTCCATAGTTCGGTAGAGATTTAGGTAATTGTTACATCCATCAGTATGAATGCTAAGCCATGCACTTGGTATAGACTGGTACCGTTGTTCCTTGTCTCAGCGGGGCTCTGATTGTGGTCACAAAATCAATCCGTGTGTTAAGAGGACCGTAGGATTTAAGTCTCACGACAGGCTTCACTGTCCTAATATAGGGCTGATGCAACAGCGTTATAAGACAGGGGACAGTTTGCGGGAGAAGAGATATCCGGTAAGCCATGTGCCCTGAGTAGGAGAGGGCTAGTAAGTCCAAAAATGAAATATAAGCTTCATTAACGTTCAAGCTCCTGCAAAGGAGACGTCAGAGTCAGGAAGGATGCCTTCTAGGAGGCAGTAGAACGAACTCTCGAAGCCTATTCTAGATGTGATATCAAAATCATACTTCCAGATTATAACAGCAAAGTAGGGGCAGACCCCGTATACAGGCGATACGTTGGCTCGCATAGCTCACGCAAAACGACCAAGGACAATGGACTGCGGAATTTTCAAATAGCAGTGTCGCACGAGATAGTTGTTTGAAATACATGGTTTGCGCATAAACCTACATGGGCCTCTCCAGGCGAGACCACTTTTAACCAAGTTGATGTCAAGGGACAGTTTTTTGATAACGGAAACCATTTTCGGAGTCATCCTCATTCTGTTCCCACGAAAGACAATTGTCTGATATTTTTGGGGATTAAAGGCAAATTTGCACTTGGCAAACAATCGGTAAAGCTAGCCTAAATATGAATTCAGGCGAACTTGTCGAGGTTATTGTATTCCAAATCCCGTCATTCCCGGATTATTTTAAAGTCTCGGTGTCTCCTCTTCCTTTTCGATCTCTATAACGAACTCAGTATTCCTGTGTGCCCGGTTGAGTTTCTCGAGGATCATCCCTGCTTCTTCCCTTTTAATGATTGCCCGTCCACATATCTGATCCGGAATTTTTGAAGTGCCCCAGCCTCCTCGAGTTAATTCTCCAGGTTCTCCATAAATACTTCGCATGGCACCGATGAGAAGGGTTACCCATTGCTACTCCGGAGGTTATTTTAAAAAATTTATTCCTGATAATGAAATGGGATTCACTTATGCATGTGAAGGCCAGTTTTCTATACAATGACTTCCTTGCTTTTTCCCACTTCCCGTTTTCTCATTTTGAATCTCAATCTTTCGACTTCTTCGAAGAACCACTTCGCAATATTTTAGGTCGGTGACTTCGTTGCTGATGTTGTCCCTCTGACTTCGTTGACTTTGTCTTTTGCGGAGGCATTTGATTCTAGGCAAGGATGGGTTAGGCATTCTCAGTTCGGCTACTGGCAGAGGGCCTTCCTGATGATGTGAAACTTGTGTTGTGTGTTGGATGTTTGCCTAAGACTCAAGGATCCAAAGATTATAACGGTGAAAGAAGGTTGCTTCCTAATTGGTACCGTGCGCAGTCAGTGACTGGCGGACCCTAGACTCTCTGAATTTCCTAATCAAACTCTACTGTTTCCAACAGAGCAGGGTTCGTTTAGAGGACTCACTGCTTAGCCAACCAAACCTACCTCCACACACACTTGGAATTTCTGAGTAATACACTATTAATTACTAAAAAACACCTTTCACTTCTTCTTTTTCTTCAGCCGTTGTTTCGTTCACACGTAGGGTCGGCTCATCGTGATCGGTTTCGCAGTTTGGTTCAATCCAATGCCTGATCTGAATGCAGTCGTTAGGCTTTTAAATCCCCATCCAGCGAATCAAGCCACCGTTCTTTTGGCCGGTCTTCTGGTCGCTTACCTTCGACTTCGATGTTGAGAGCAATCTTGACTAATAAATTCTAATCAGCACGAATCACGTGACCATTCATTCGAAGACGAATCTCTCGCAGTTTTCCGACGCAACTCCATATCGATCGCGGATATCCTCATTTCACACACAATTCCAACGCAGCATCTTTATCTCTATTACTGCGAGGCGCTGTTCATTGTCTTTTGTAGTCGGCCAACACTCAGAACTATAGAGCACGACATTGCGGTAGATTTTAGCAAAATGTTAACAACGAGCTGATACGGATATTTAATCAACCGAATGGCAGGACAAGGCACAAACCTCGTATGGTACCTATTTCGCTCCATATATCTACTAATGATATATTTCCTCCTCAATTCGACAACTATTTCCGTTTACATTCAAATTTATAGACTACACTTGCCTGTCGATTCCCAGACATAATTAGCCAAATTTAGCAAGATCCCTTAAACGAGCGCATATTTTTTCACGTGGAGGACTTTCACCGGATACCGTCTTCCTTTCGCTAATTTTACGCATCGAACTTGAACCCACTCAATCCAAAATTGATGCGGGTTAGATTGAAATCATTGTATTGCAATTTAGGCTCCTCGTGCCCGGTACTCATTCTGGAAGGCCACACACTACCGCAGCGACATGTATTCTTGGAATAACTCCCCATAACCGCACAAAAGGTTACCTCATCAGCTCGCATAATTGGCCAATATGTGGTAAACATTTGTATAGGCTGAAGTTCAGCGAATGATATTGAGTCCAGTTCCTCTTCATTATCCCTGATATGGTCGAATAATGCATACCTGGGAGCCGTAAATCGTAAATGGTCTGCCAGGTACCCTTATTCGATCGGAAGTTGCTGTTGGCTAGTCAGAGGCCTGCTGGTGCATGAGTCCTTTCATACAGGATTCCACCTATGTTCCACTTACAGTCATTAATGGGATGGTTACAGCATCACCGTGTTCAACTAATTAGAACGGATACGATTTGAGTCGGTGAGCGAGATACATAAATACCAAGGAGCAATCAACGCAATTACTCAATTCCATCCGTTAGTCAGGTGAGTCCTTGAATTTTCGGGTCGGCATTGAAGATAAAAATCGTAATTAGAATCCTGAGTAAAAGCCATAAGGTGGAATACCTCGAAGCTCATACGTGTCTCCGCCACAATTTTCAAGATTCACCATTTACAGTCGTAATAGAAGCGGTAAACGGGCATTTAAGTTTGTGCTTCAGGAACAATCCCGAGCACACAAACAAAAGATCAGTCGCCTCTATTCTTGTCCCCTTGAGCACGAATCCCTTTCTGGAACTTCAAGAGGTTTCCACTTCATTTGAAAAACGTTGTTACTACCCCCCCAAATGTAAACCTAAAAAATATCTTCATATGCATGAACCCTTCACCATCATCCCCATCATCTCACCCTCTATCGGCGGGGCCGGGCACAGTCGTGTTACCAAGTTAACGTGAAATACTCTGGAGTGATATTTTACTCAATTTGTTCACTTGAATGCCATCATCATTACTTCATTCATGAGCACCCATTACATCTCGTATAACGCTTCCATCGAGTACCAAGAGCCACAGCCACCTCCTTCTCCACAACCCTATTCTGCCTTTCCGTGTTGCTGGTATTGTTGCTACCGTGCCGTAGGACATCACATCTTTCATCTCGTTTAAGTGTCACCTGTCAGGTAATTGATGACTGTGCAAATATTTCAGGGGGGGGAGGAGGAGGATAGTAAATTGGAAAGGAACAGGCGAGCCCCACAATGCCATTTTTGTGGCTACACCAATAAGGGGAGGGAAAACCATTCCAACTTGGTACTACCGTGTTTGATTATTGGAACAGCCCGGGATAGAGGAGACTGGGACGAAATATGAACGGGGTATATTGCGAGGATTTTCCTCGGATTTTTGGAGGTACGAGTTGAGCTATGGAACGTATGACCTTTGAGCTGTTTCCCAAAAGTCGCATTTAGGACCTAAAATTCCAATTCACTTTAATCTCGGGGATACATCCACTCCGTGTCCTGATCCGCAGTGAACACCTTCCTCCCAACTTCTTCTATGTGGATTCAGAAACGTTACATCTCGTATCCTTTACTAGAAATCCGTGGAATAATAAATTTCCAATTGATTTATTTTTGGCTTCAGCTTCAGGAACACAGGATATGTGAGAACTGAATGATACAAAGGAGCACATACAGCTATATGTTTGTCTGTCATAATACGCCCACCTCACAACAGCTATGATACGTTCACGTCCGGAAAACGCATTGCAAAAAAAGGAAAACCTGGCGCTGAACAAACATCGAAATTGGATATATTTTGTGAGGTGTGGCAAAAGGTGCCACTGACTCGAGTTGACTCCATGCGCCATATATGTACACATGTACCTTGAATATGTATTATTTCCTTTTCAACGACGTCCAGGCTCGTTCTTTCTCGCTGGAGAGGTTCTAGTTAAGATTTACGGTTTGCTTATTTCTTGTATCTGTAGATCCTTCGAGGAGAATGGTGTCGAAGTCGAGAATGCTACCCTACACGGATGGTGGTAGCAATTTTGAGGTTAGACATGAACGCACTGAGGTGGCAGTGGCAGGATAACGCAACCGGCGGAAGGTAAACCTAAATAAAAAGTGAATTATAACAAAAATCTCGCTGCAGGATACTGACTTTCAGAAAGTGTACCTTGTTAGCGTATATGTGTATTTGATACCCACAAAGGAGCAGACGACAGACGCAGAAAATAAATAACATCTTCTCAGTTTCTTTTCTTTTTTTGATTCAATTTAATCCTATTTCTAAGAAAACAACTGTTGTGGTGAGATTTTCCAATTTATGCGATATTTTCCACAAAACCATTTATTGGTATCGTTGAGGGGACGCTTTCCGTCTCTGCAATTCTCTTTCATTGAAATGTTCTGTTTTCACAAATAGATCAATTGACGGGGAGGGTTGAGCCTGCTTAGAGCATTTCTGGGTATTTAAGGAAAACTTTTGCATTTTTCAATTATTCTTAGGAATCAATAGAAGCAGACCCTCAGGGCTGGCTTCACCTTTTTCTATGGGTGGACAAGGAGGCTACTGCGTCAGGTTGCAAATCCCCCACCACTTCTCCGCCCATATCCCCGCGAAACCACCGTGAAATATTACTTTGCGAGGGGACTCTAGTTTCCGTCTTCAAGCCAGTTCTTACAGCTTTTCCTGTATCACAGTTACCGTTGCGTCTATCACACTCCAATTTGCTTCCGATTTCACCATCTCCTCCGCGAAATTGTAAGGTCCGATAACGACGTTGAGGGCATCGTTTAACCTCCTTCTTTCAAATCTCGAACATTATAACATAACATGCTCCAGCTCCTCGAGTGTGGCGACGCATTCAAAATAATCTGGGGACTCATCCAATCCGAAGCGATTCAAGCACCTCCTGATCGACCGTGCATCGTAAGAAGCTGTGTAAGGTGGTAATTCAAGGCTCCATGCTTCCGCTTGACACATTTCTCAATACATGGGATCAGTGTATGAGTCCAGCGACCCTTTTTGTAACTGTACGCCGTTACTGCCATGGCTTGTACAGCTCCTACCTAGTGGCTTCTGGAATCCCGCACCCACTTCGGCTGATTTCGCCCTTCTTCTCTAGTGAAGACAGTATGCCTCATTCGCTAAAAGATCCAAGAAAATCATCTCCGCGATGGTACACACTGCCTTACCAGATACTGATCTACATGCACAGCACACCCTTAGCGCGATTGGCCGTTATGCCGAACTTACCCTTCCCTGGTTCATTATGTTATCCAATGCGCACGGCCAGACAGGAGCCGCGTTCAGCAAGACAGACTTCACCACCACTGTGATAAGCAGCCGGCGAATAGATCTTGGCCCTTCAATATTAGGCACAACCTTGGCGGAAATGAGCTAGCCTTTGCTGCCTTTTTGCGTGCATAATCCTGGTACCCCTTGGTAACTTGGCATCGATCGTTACCCCCAGGTATCTAATGATCGATTTTGAAACAACCTTGTGATTACCAGCCCGCATTTTGACAGTATTGTTTTTTCTGCGATTGGTAATATGGTAGCTTTACCATTCCGACCCATGCTATGATGCCATGAGTGGTTTCACTTCCATACAGTTCCACATTCTAGGAGTGTTTCGCACCTACTACCACCGAATGTTGTCTACAAAACCAATCAATCTTTTGGCACGTTAAGGCGGAGCACTCTGTCTTACATTACGTTTTACAGCAGGGGCCTCAATATAGAACTTTGGGGACCACCTGCTATCATAACATATTTCATCGGCCCGTCGTCAGTCTCGTATCAGAAAAGTCATTCCGAGAGGTAAATCTCGATTTTCCAAGCTAAATAATCAAGGACACCTAGTTTAGCCAGGGAGCCCTTAATCCAATCCCAAGTAATGGCATTCTTGATATCCAGCGTCACCAACGCATGGTACTTACCAACACCCGATGCCTTCCGTGCCAAATTCAGGACCATCGGTATTGCATCGACAGTGGGCCGTGCTCTGCGAAACTCATACTGCCGCTCCGATAGACCACCCGCTAGCTCGACGGACAGAAACAGCCAATCACCCTCTCCAACATCTTTCTCATAGTATCCAAAAGACGGATAGGGTGATGTGAAAAGGGTGCGACAGGTGGTTTTTAGGACTTTGATAGCAGAACTAACCTCTGCCTTTTCCATTGACCGAGAAACGCTCTTTCCACCATGCACGATTCAAATTTGCTTCTGCGAGCCTAACCTTAGCAGGCCAACTTCAGCGCTTTATTCGGAATGCCATATAATTCGGGATACTTATTATCTCCAATTCGTTCACAAATTTCTCCTAGTTCCTCTTCGGTTGTCCCGGGAATTGAGTCCTGTTGGGCCGTTTGCTGAGGTCCGCTTTCTTTCTGTCGCGGGAAAAGGATTGCAATTATTGGGAACAAGAGTCGCGGACACACCACTTAGGGTGACTTTTGTTCAAGAATCTTGTTTATTACAACCCTATTCGTAGTGCCCAACTGGTTCATACTTGTATAACTGCTTCTAGTATTTCCGCTCACTTTCACGTAGAGCCTTCTAAGGCTAGTTCGAAGATCACGGCATTCTTGCTCCGGCTGACGATGTTCTGGCTTCTGTGCTGTTCTCCTTTGGCGAAGCCTCCCCGCTCAAAGACACGATGCTTTTAACAACGCGATTTATTGATTCCAACGGTGGTATGGTTCCCTACTGTGGCGGAACTTCCGTCGCTGCATTATGGAGTCACATATCTCAGCTACCCGCTGACGTAGCTGCCTTACTTTTTCCAACGCCGCTCCCTTCTTGTGATGACCTTCTTCTAAAGCTCCCGGAAAAGTCTCTTCCTCGAAAGCTTCAGTGGACCACCCAGTTATTGTGGTGTTTCCACTTCTGTTGCTCTCTCGACCGTCGCTTTCCCGTTTCTAATATCGAGCAATATGGCCTGGTGATCACTGTGTGTCTTCACTCACCCGTTAGACCATCCCTCTTACTAACGAGCCACTGAGAAATGTCAGATCAATGATTGAGCGGGTTAGTCCTCTGCCTCGGAAGATAGGCACATATCCAACGTTGGCTAGTATTATGTCCAGCTCCGTGAAGATTTCAAGTAGGATTTGACGCCTGGAGTTCGTCACTTGATTTCCTCAACCTAAGGCTACGCGTTGAAATCACTGGCAATGTTTTGACATTGAGATTGTGGGCTCTATCTCCTCATATTGCGCTAACGTTGCACCAGGAGGAGCTTAACAGCTGTAGATATGGACGTCGTTGACTTCTACCCGTATAAAACTGGCTCCCGGGGATGCCATTGCTCCGTTGAGGATGCAGGGGTTCCTGAGTCCGCATTCACTTGATGGCGGACCAAAGGGGGAAACAACTTACTTCGCTTCTTGTGGTCCACGGACGCCCCGTTTTGAGTTAGACATCCAAGTTTTCTTTAAAAAAAAAGTTCACTTACGGTTTCGTCCAGGGCAGAGGCAACTTATCAGACATTGTCACACCTCTGCACTGCGAGCAGCGTGAATGCAAGTGGCGAGAGATGGTAATCGCTCCATTGATATATAATCGCCAACACGACATGAGGGCGAATTACATATATTGAAGTGAAATTCGTCGTATGTTCCGGCCTAGTGGTCCTGTCCGTCATTAAGTGGATGTGGTCTTCGGATTTCCTACATCTTTAACAAAAAAATTTACTTCGACCTAGTTAAGGACACGATGGGGCGATTACCACCTGTCGCCACTTTGATGAGTTGCCTCTGCCCCGGACGAAACCGCCAGTCAACCTTTTTTTTAATGATTTGTCTTGAGCATGCCCATATCGCCGCATATCCAGATGAGTCTTTCACCCACGTAGCATTGCCTCATTTATCATACTCCTTCGACTCTTCAATTATTTTGCGAGAACAAATTTTGAGCTGCCTCGCAATGGTTGAGGTTGATTTGAATCAACCTCGTTTAGTCCTATGATTCAGCTAACTCCTATATACCGCGATCTGACACCAGACACCGGTCGTCCGCTTCCTTATTTCCTTCGTACAACATCCATCAAGGATCACCAGTGCAGTATTTGATAAGATGGCCCTTATCTCCACACTTCCTCCATTCTTCTCAACCTATCGTGGTCACTAGTACATGCTCCTGCAAATTGACCGAAATCAACTCATCTGAATCATCCCTTAATAGATACTTCCTCCCTAAGTCTGTACATGGCCTACTTTCACTTTGCCCTCGGTAATCAGTTTGGTCACTGACCCAACCGGAAGCTACTAATGATGGTCTGTATACCTCCATACGCCTTCTCCATTCTCTTTATCTCGCTTTCATTCCTTCAGCTCATTCCCTTAGCGCAGCAGAGATATCCTGTCGTGATGTGTCCTCGCCTAGGTCTTTGCACTCGGTTATTATCTGTTGTTTACAAGCTTCTACCTAAGCCTGCTCATCTAGCAGCTTCTCAACCTGGCCAAAAAAAATTATCCGCTACATTCTCGCTGGATTTATTTAGCTCCTGCGTCAGATCGCGCTTCCCCCCGATATGACTGACAATGCGACCAAGGTGTGTCAATTCCAGATAGGCTTTGAACTTTCGAAGGATATCGGTGTAAGGCATATCTTGTTTCTTAAAAATATTGATTATTTCCGGACGAATTCTCTTTTCCTCCTGTCCATCTTTGTTCATTGGTGGGGCTTACAAGCTGTAGACTTTGCCCCGCTTGGGCCGTAATCGAAGAACTACCCGGAACTTTTGGAGGCCCGACTTTCTTCGGCGGGGAGGCTTTTTTCTTGGCCACTTGCTGGGCACTAAGGGGTTATTCCGTCCCTACTCCGTTTACCTACAATCTCACCTTCCTTATATTGAGGAAGCATCACCTGCATCTGTGCCACATGACGCTTAGGCGTTCTTCTCCTCCACCTTTGGTGAACTCAGCGAAACAAACCCTGTTGCAGTTTTCTGCGTTGTACGCTCTTCTTTTAAAGTATCGGTAATAATGTCAATCCGAGGACTATCCAAGTTCCTTTCCGAGTCCCGCAACGAATCTCGGCTGCCTTAGAATAATGCTGCGCTCAGTCGCACCCTCCCAAATTCTGAGCTCTTGCGGAAAGGTTCCGGTGTAGATTTCATTTGCACTCCACTAAGATCTCTTGTAGAATTAGATGCCAAAGTAGCCAAGTTTCCCACTACCTAGGGTGTCTGAAGAACCGGGACAATGAAGAATTAGTTGGTTCCAGTGATGCGTCAGGTAGGTTAAGGTTATGCTGCAGTTGTTTACAGTAAGTCCAATTCAGAATGTGGATATGCAGTCCAACCAACTTATCGCAGCTAGGGGCGAGTTACACCTCATGAAGACTCTGGTTGTACCGTTCCCAAGCTGGATTTATTGATGGTGGTGCTATCAACCGAGTTACTTCGGGTTGTCAGAGGAAGGCTAGGGCCAATTCCCCTCAAATGTGCAGCCTTCACCAACTCAGAGGTAGTTCTCGCTTGGATCTGGAGTGGCCAGAATATTGAGGACGAGGAAGACGGAGCTGCTTGGAAGCAAATGTCAAGATTAGGGCAGGGATAACCCCCCCCCCCCATCTAGGATAGGGAAATGGCGTAGCAATGCGTTGGTTCAATTCGAGTAATGGGATCCTCTCTTTTTAAGCAAATGTCGTTTTGTGGGCAGATCAATGAAGGAAACAGTCATTGGCAAGTGGGGCCCACCATGACTATAATCCGAGGTACTTTTTGTATCCTGCGAAATTGTAGTGCTTACATTAACATTTTCGACAAAAACTCGCCCCACAGGTGCTGAAATGACGGCTCACTGTGAGGCAATTGGCTTACAACTGTTGGTATCTTCTAATTAGGAATTTAACAAACACATGATCCTCTGACAGTTACTGATGATATCACTAATGCGAATGTTCTTAAATTATCTTTCTGTCCTAAGAAATGAAGCCGCGTGATGAGGGAATCCAAAAATACGACAATGTGGTATGAGGCATCATTTCTTTGAAAATGTTGCTAAAGTTGCTTGAAAAAGCAGTATTTCTTAAGGAAGACGACGCAGCGTATTACATTTCCCCTTCTTCTCTCACCAGCCTTTTTGAGATTAGAAATTGCACACGCATACATACATCGTTAAGGGAGTAGCAGTAGCAGCTGAACCAAACGATCGGGTTCCCAGCTAGGAGGGGTTTCACCATAACCTGCTTCCAATGTTTACCATCGCACCCAAATGGATTGGTAACCTTATACAACACCCATCCAGTGGTTTCATTAGTTGCTACTGAAAATAAAGACTGAGCCGTTACTAGGCCTTCTCTGTTGCCGTTCTTGCTTTTGCCCTTAGCCACAGATGTCTGAATCCCGACAGTTGTAGGAGGCCCAGAAGTGGCTAGGCGATTGACGGTTTGCCTGAAGACATTATTTTTGTCCGTTGGTAAGTGCTTGCCTAAGAGCAAACGTGAGTAAGGCTTAATAGACTCTGGTGTCAAAAATACTGACAGAAGGGGCCTGTTTGGCTAATTCCTTAAGAACTTAGCCCCAACTGGATTGCTTCCCAATGGACTATGTGGAGGATGGATTTGAGTTCAACCTCAGGCGCACCATGATGCCCTTAGGGTAGGATAGTTTACTAAACTGTGCGCATTTTCACTATTTTATCAAATTTGAACTTTTCCAAGTTTCCAGGATAAAGTTCCGTGGCCTTGGTTTTATCGAAATAAAAATAGATCAGTCTCAATTGAGACACTTTTTGCCGAGACAAGCCTAATTGAAACTGGTCGTTACTGGCCAACCATATTTCATCGCTCACCACCACATTTTAATCCCTGTGACCAATTAGTCTTCGGCAAGGTAGTTTCTATTTGTCTTGACACCACTTTTCAAGCTTCTCCACTTACTCCGCACTAAGCTATCTCACGATAGCGGGATAGGTAATTGCCGAATCAGGCTGCTCCAATTAGAGATAAACCTTGATAAGCAAGCAGGACTTGAAGCTCATTCTAATTGAAACCCCATCACACTGAATAACTGACGAAAGTACCAGGCGAATGGAAAAAGGAGTCACTGACTTTGTACACATGCCTATACCCAAACTTCAAAATGAATTACAAAAATTATAAAAGTTGAACAAGAATTAATCAACCAATGTCGCTAAGGATTCTTTGAAGTCGGATAAGATACAACTCCGAACATCCTTTCGACTTTTCAAAGGAGCACTGAACTTGTTTAATTTTAATATTTCTAGAAAGGACCTTGAGAGAAAGTTGTAAATTGAACATCATATTTGATTACAACCTCCCAGATCGCACATTGACTTATCCACCACCGCCAAGTTACGTTATTAGTATTGCAAATTGGCTTATCCTGAATCCCACCTCTCAGTGAATAGTAGGAAGTTCCTTGAACGACGGTTCCCCTGGAGACCGGAAAATTATCTGCTCAGTTCAAAGGAATGGTATCGATTTCATATCTCCAACTTTCTTCCCCTATAATTGTCTTTTCAAACATTTATAAGGAATCATGATTTCCCTCAGCTGCATTTCAATCCTGGCACGAATCGGAAAAAAACCACCACCACACAATCGAGAGTGAATACATTCATTTTCTGAGAGTCCATTCAAGCGTTGATATCGCACTTCAAATGTTGAGTTGATTTATTTGCGGGCGTGAAACACGTGTAGCACTGTCCCATAGATGGTATCGGCTATTTGCCAGTTCCATATTTCTCTCACAAATCGCCCAAGGGGTAGCAATACCACCCCCACCACAAGGCCAGGAGCGTTGAGCCCATAAAACTCTCTCCGTTCAATGATTCTAGCGTTCTTTCGTGTTTCCCTACTTTTTTTTTCTTTATCTTGCCCCCTTGCGTGTTTATCAACACTAAAATATCCAAAAATATACTTCGCCACCTGTTGAAATCAACCGAACAAACAACTTTTATTTTTAGCAAACTAATCAGGTAATACTATCGCCTCGGTTTTGCAAGAATTCCTATCCTACTCCATATCCTTGAGGGAGGAAAATGAAATCCACCCGACATCGATAATCAACAGATTTTTTTTTTCTTGCTGTTTCGGGGGATGGAGAAGAAAATTAATACTTCGAGTACGTCAACTGCACCAATTCAGGACTTAGTTCCAGGACTAACTGCTCTCCATTTTGTATAATTGAACTCGATGGGCATAAATTTGTGTTGGGCAAAGGCACTTAAGCTTAAAATATTGCATAAGCTTGCCATCTACAAGGAGCGAGGAGGAGAGGTGGAAGGACCATTGATTTTAGTTCATGTATGTGTTATGTGGAGG
Source organism: Hermetia illucens (assembly GCF_905115235.1). NCBI lineage: Eukaryota > Metazoa > Arthropoda > Insecta > Diptera > Stratiomyidae > Hermetia > Hermetia illucens. The sequence continues at coordinate 162,533,714 of NC_051852.1, read as the reverse complement.
AAATCTATGGCGAGTTCCAAATCGAAAGGATATAACGTAGCTATTCTGGTCATTAGATTTGAATCAATAATGAAGGAAAAATACTTTCAATAAAGGATAATGCAAAAGCTTGAATTATATTACGCAAGAATGTGATATATTCTGTTATATAAGAGGTTGATTGTCAAGTATACCTACAACCCTGTTATGTTACTTCGAGTTTAGACGAAAAAAAAAAGATTTATTTGGTTTTTACTTAGACGTTTCCCCGACTTTTCTCAGGATCATCAGGGACTAAGGAAGGGAACATTCCAGTTCCTCCTTATATCACTTGTTATCAGATTATCCACAAAAATGTCTACACTCTCCTTCCAACATAATCGCAACGCACTAAGTGCCAAAAATTGAGCCTAGGACGATCCTACCTACTTAAAAAATAAAGTGACGCTGGTGGGGATGGCCGGTGGTAGGTTAATGAGAGAATCCATCGGGAACTCTCCGCAACATCGAAGACGTATGCAGAATGGTGTACTTCTGTATGGTTTGAACCAGGCTGTGTGAGAGTCCTGGGACATCAAGGGAAGCCGCGAAGGATTTAGGTACAATACCTGTAACTGACAATATTTTGGAAACTACAACCACCTGCTCGATAGGCCAAGTTTCTTTGATTTCCCCAAGCAGTGGCTCATTTTTCACATTCTTCCCCATGTATTCATGTTCATTAATAATATACGTGGAGTGATCTGCCTTGTCAATTAACAGAACGTCAGGCTTATTGTGTGGAATGTGGCGACATAGATGCAGGATTATACCTGTTCGTCGATTGAACCGGTGTCATAACAGTGCAACAAGAAGTGAGATGGTCCAACGTCTCTACCGTCGAACCACACATTCTGCACTCCTCGTTTTCCACCCTTCCTTTCATCATAAGCCTTTTATACTTTCGGATGATGACCACGCTCTCCTGAATGGCACACATAAATCCCTCCGTCTCAGCAAAGAGCTCCCAGCACACAGCCTTCTGTACGACAAATTTAAATCGACAAATGACTGCCAAAGACATTTTACGTGTTTACCGTGCATTGCCTTCAACTTCCATTCCTTGATCCGCACTTGATCTGAATTCACCCAAAAGATCGACCCTTCAAGTTAAGTGGAGCCAGCTTGTGAGACTGTGGTCTGTCTTACAAAAAGCCGCATGCAAGCGGCTCGCTGACTTGAGGGTGATGCTGTGCCGCCACGTCAACCAAGTTCCTACCTCCTATGTCATGAAGCAGGTTCATTCGCTCCACGGCAGAGTTTGGATGATGTATTCGGAATCTTAAAATAGTATCCATTGCTGGACGTTTTCCAGATCGGTTTTCGTCCACGGCAATATTCGGAATGCATAATCCAGTAAAAAGGTAGCGAATTCATTCAATGCGCCTATTTTATTCTTCCCTGAGAGATTTAATATCAGTACCAGCTTTACACGTGACAGGAATTCGTACAGCAGAGCATCCTTCAGATCATCGGCTCGAGCATGGGTTCTTTGCAGAATTCCTAGATACTTGTAGAAGTCTGTCTCGATGTGGAGGTCACCAATGCTATGTCCGACATGCAACTTGTGATGACCTTTGCGGATGGCTTGGATTCGGCACTTGTCTAATCCAAACTCCATCAGTACCAGCATACAAATTGATGTCATCTAAGTACATCAAGTGTGTCAGTTCGCACTTAGCACGTAGGCATTACTTTATTGCAAAACCATGTTCTCTAGCATCATTAAGTAGCCATGCAGAACCAAAGGGGACTCAACAAATCACCCTGGAAAATACCCCTCCTTATACAGATAGGTTCTAAGGTGTTGGCATCCTCAGATGAAAGCACTGATAGTGAGGTATGCCACCCTTCCATGACTGTCGCCAAGAGCTTTATTAGTTTCTGATCAATGCGATACGGACGGAACGCTGTCAAAAACCTTGGCAACTGAAGAGATTTCTTTGGCCTTTAGTTGCCAGTCCTACAACTACCGCGCCACAAATAATTGCTCTTTACAAGCCCTTGACCCACCTTGGTAGCCCTTCCGCTCCTCGGACAAAATTTTGTTGGTTTCGAGGTGTGCATTGATCCTTCTACTAATAATTAACGTTATGAATTTGAAGAAGGTTGATAAGCTGGTAAAATAGGTCTTCTGTCGGTGAGGCCCTGCCCCGTGTCCTTTTTAGGGACAAGGTAGGTAATTTCCTCAGTGAGAAAGAGTGGTATTTCCTCCACTCACAGCTGACTTATGACATGATTCATGCTAGTTATGTGCGTATGTAGGTAGATCTCTTCGGTCACTTAAACCAATAACGCGAAAGCAAACCTTCTGACAGTGCAATCTGACAGCGGTAACTGCACCACAATACACAAGCGATTGTAGTTGCACCAGCGACACATCAGCACACAGCCGAGATGCAATGTTGTCACACGATCTCAAACAATGAATCACTTCCCGGCATTGCTGAAGATTCATAGAGCCTGGGAATACCCGGTCTATGCAAAGGATCCATTTCCGAGAATTCTATACTCCTCAGCGGAGATCTCAGCCGTACGGTAAAGAAGAGCGCTTCGCGAGTACTGAAAGTCTATATGCGTCCGTAAGTTCTCGGTGCGATGGCTTAATTTCATCAGATTAATCACTCTTGGTTTAAAGCAGGGTTATTGGATCATTAGCCTTACACATTCCCAGATCATTCCAATTTTCAGTAGAGGCTGCAGTTCAGATCTCTTCCCATTGCAAAAGCACCGCTCCCTTTGTGAATTGTCGAAATAAGAATATCGTTAAAGATTTTTAGTCATTTCTAGGATTTCTTCGCCATGCCTGTGAAAAACTTCTCCTGCCTCTAGTCTCCTTGGTATTTTTGGATATTTCCCTGGTTGGCACGTTCGATGAGCACCTAGCACCTAAGTGGTCGCACTCTTCGCTGGGCATAGTCAGAAATATGAAACAAGTCCGTCCTATTAGCAGAAGCCACTTTTTCTTTTGGATCACCCATCGCGATTAAAGTGTCAACTTTAGGAAGCATCTATTGCACTGTCTTTAGTAGCTTTTGTTATATCTGAACCGAAATTTTGTAGCCAAGATGCTGTCAGAAAACGGGTTATAGTGGCGTCAGTAACAACTTCTTCTATCTCAAGACTTTCTGGAATGTGAAACGTGCCTCGAGTAGGTTCTTACTTCAAGGCTACGATCTGTAAAATGTATGTGCCCTCCCCAAAGACGATATCAAGTACCTCCACATGTTCAATTTCTCCAGATCGAACGAAAATTCTTTCTTTTTTCTGTCCTCCGTCCCCTGGCCTGCGTCCTCCGTCTTCTCTCCTCTGTCCTCTGTCCTCTGTCCTCTGTCCTTTGTCCTCTGTTCTCTGTCCTCTGTCCTCTGTCCTCTGTCCTCTGTCCTCTGTCCTCTGTCCTCTGTCCTCTGTCCTCTGTCCTCTGTCCTCTGTCCTCTGTCCTCTGTCCTCTGTCCTCTGTCCTCTGTCCTCTGTCCTCTGTCCTCTGTCCTCTGTCCTCTGTCCTCTGTCCTCTGTCCTCTGTCCTCTGTCATCTGTCATCTGTCATCTGTCATCTGTTGCACTCCTGGCCAGGAGTTTTCAAGGAAGGCATGCACATTTTACAGATCGTAACCCTATAAGAGATATGGTTGACGTTCCAGTAAGAACAAGGATTCACAGTTATCGAGGTTTTCTAACCCGAAAATATCTATGCTTTTAGTCGCTTCTTAAGACAAACAGGACATACTTTGAGTGCATTCTCAAAAACATGTAGACCATCCCTAAGGAAATACCCAATCATGTATAACAAAGTATTTTTAAAATGGGTTTAATATCTGTCTGTTTGTTGGCCTTCCTATCACCGTGTTACGTTTAAGGGGGAAGCACCCGTTACTAACGAAAGGGGTCATGTCCAGATGGTTTTACCTGAGTACCCGTCATTTAAACCTAACCTCATGGTTTTCTTAAGACAAGCATTGATTTTCCAACCAGACTGAGACCCCAATGCGACAAACAACAGCGGTACTAGTCGGTATTGATCTCTAAGACCTACCTCAATCTCTATCACACTACGGAGTACGATATCCGAGTTGAAAGGCAACTCCACATTTCAAGCCCAAAGGCCTCTTTGTCCGCTTTTACGTAACTACAACCCCATGAAACTCCCACTAGGAGGCCAACGGTTACAACCGAGCTGAAAGTACAGAAAACAAGAATTCTCTTGAGACATGTAATTCCAGGGTACTATCCCGGCTCCCGTGGTACCAATAAGGCGATCTTTCGTGACTGAAGAAACTTCAGTTGAGTCCCCGTGTAAGCTCGGATCTGACCGCCCTAATTAAGCCTTGGACCATTGGTCTACTACGTCACAACCAAGAAGTCAAAATGAGTACAGCGGTTTACACCATATAGAGATTCTCCTTAGCCACGTGGTTTTGGTTCAACCGGCATGGTTTGCTTCCACATCGTCACGTTAGAGGACCATACGAAAGGGGTAAAACCTTATTTCTTAGAGTAGTGAGATGAAAGGATGGGGGTGTCAAATAAATAGAGCTCAGTTAGTGCTAGCATAACCTTCAATACCAGCTAGAAGATAAGGGAGCAAGGACCTAAAATTTGCCTTATGGAATTAACACCCTTCCGAATCTGTTATATTGGGAATGATTATTTATTTTTAGTGTTATTTTCAATCTTTGTATCTATTTTCTATTATTCCATACAACTGTGTGCCTGTTTTTATGACAGACGTTCAATTCCTTTTGTGTTGCATAGCATTATATGCTACCATTTTCGGCCTGTGCTCGTAATTTAGAGTAAATTTAATAGTGCACAAGGTATGTGTTGCTTTCTTAAGGAACTCGTATTCAAAATTCCCTATTTTAAGGTTCAGGAAAGGCAGGTTATATTTTGTACCTCTAGTATTATTCGCACTTTTGCCGACTTTACTATCGCAACAATTCATAACGACAAGCTTTATTCACTTGGCGTCGGCATCGACTTAACACTCGAAAACTACTGTTGGGTTATCTTTGAATTGCGATATCACATTATTTCACATTACCGATCACGGCAGTAATATCAACGTCGCTTTTCTAATGCAATGATATTAGGTAATGCAGTGATGTTTGGTGATACGGTGATGTTAAATATTGTGGTGATGTTATAATGTTTGGATCGCATTCTGATGGAAATGCCATATTACACCAGAAGATGTTATGATATAGGTACGTGATATATATAACCTACTCACTTCAACTACACATTCACTGGGGATTTTTTCAATCAATTTGATGGATTCCGGTAGAAGGTGCCTCCTTTTCATAGGGATGTCACCTTTCTTTGGCTTCTCAGTGACTTTATCATTCCTGCTTGGTCATGACGGCGCTAGTAGTGTGCTCTTGTGTTAAATTTGCTTTCTTTCGCTCTCTCTTTGAGATTACCAGCTTAGTTAAGGCTGATTTCACAAGTTTTTTTTTAGAATTGTTTCGTCACCAGTAATGGTAAGAGGCAAGGTTTTTAGCTCATATAATGGAATCATTTATGAATGCTTGAATTGATAATAATCAATTGTGTTCTATCAATATATGGATGTGAAATCATAAGTTGCATGGTTAGTAAAAATCGGTTACTATGAATATCTCACGACTGAAAAACGCATACCAGACGTACCCATCCTGATCCCAGCCAGAACCTGATCAATAGATAACATCTAGGTCCTGAAAAAGAATAACAAATAAATATTTAATTACATTCTAATAGCTAATTTATCTATCCTGAAACGAGAAGAGGTTCATTTAGTTTTCTTAAAGAGTTTTTTAAACAATGGGGAATAGCAATTACCTAGATCTGAATTCAACCTAGTGTCAACCGGTTGTTTGCTAATGAACCAGCTTTCATAAGCATCTAGCTGGTTAATCTTTCTTACCTGCTTTAGAACCTTCAAATCTTCGGCGCTTACTTTATGGCCGCATTTCTTCATATGTTTTGCCACCATAGATTTAGTGGGTTTTCGGGAGTACTTGACAGCCAGCTCTGCCTCCTTCATGTGCTTCCTAAATCTGGTAGTTACCAATCTTTTTGTTTGCCCCCACCTTCGGACAATCTGAGCAGGCGATTTTATAAATGCCGCTTATCTCCTCAACCGTTTTTCGGTCTTTTTCCCCAGCCAGCTGGGATTTTAGCTGGTAGATACGGCTTGATCCTACCAGCTGTAAGTCAAACGTTTTCAATATCCTTTGCATGTGTTTCGACAGATTTCTTCTTAGCCGTGTCCATGATGTAGAGTTTTTCGCTCCGGTAGTCTTCCTCTGTGAGAGGAATAGTTATCATAGAAGGCGGTGGATCATAGTGCCATAATCAGCCATTTTGTGCTGGTAGCTGTGGAACGAAGTGGGCGGGATTATAAGCTGAGTGCTGGTCGGTTTCCTGAAAATAGAAAAAGAAAATTGTCCGTTTTGACGTTTGATTAGTAAATCTAGGAAAGTCAATTGGTTGTTAACTTCAATCTCATGAGTGAAGGTTATTTTAGGGTGTAGCGTGTTGATTTTATCCAGCATATTTTGGATACTTATGTCCGGGATCACTGTCAAAATGTCGTCCACGTACCTGAACCATATATACCATATAATAATCCATCCTGCTTCATTTTTTCCTCTAGTGATGCCATAAAGATTTCACTTAGGAGTGGGAAGAGGGGATTGCCCATCGCTACACCCGAGGTCGTTTTGAAATATTTTCCCCTGAATGTGAAATAATTTTCACTCATGTAGAAGGAAGCCAACCTCGCATATTGTTTAGCCTTTCTCCTCCATTCTGGTGTCGAACCAAAACTTAGTAGCCACTCTTCAAATTTTGTTATGGCCTCTTTTACAGGCGTACTACGAAATAGAGCTTTGACGTCAAATAACACTAGGCGTTCATTATCCGCCAAAGCCCCCACTGCACTCAATCTATCAATCAATTCTTCCGAATTTTTGACGGATTGGTTTCCGTTAATAGACCCCAATTTTTGGCATTCCTCGATCAACCATTTTGCAATGTTGTATGTAGAGGAGTTAGAATCTGCAATGATCTCCCTCATCTCATTGCCTGATTTGTGTATTTTTGGTTGGCGTCTAATTCTAGGTAACTAGGGGTTTGGCATCCGCAGCCGGGCTGGGTTATCAACCACTAGAGAGCATTCTTTGAGGGCCTTCTCTACTCGTTTTATGGATCCTGGTAGCGGGTCGTTCCTTAGTTCGAAGTAGTTTCCTCCAGTCGACTTCTCCATTACTAGGTTATCGTAATGTTGCTTGTCCATAATTACGATCATATTACCTTTGTCCGCTTTTAAGTAGTATACCGACTTCTTCTTCAGTTCTCGTACGATCTTGATTTCTCGCTGGTTAGCAGCGTTCCGAATCCTGTTTTGGTGAGCAATGGCTTTTGACATTTCATGCCGGATTTCCTCCTTTGCTTCATTGCCCATCAACTTTATAACTCCTTCTACATCTACTGCAACGTGCTCAACTGGCAGGTCCGTTTTTACAGCGGAGTTCCAACCCTTGGTTAGGAGATTCATTTCCTACTTGCTGAAACTAGTAGAGGATTTGTTAATAACTTGATTAGGAATAATACTTACCGTTGGTTTTTCCTGTCTAGTGTGCGGGGAGGTTTTTATCAACGTTTGCGTTCCTTTTCACATTCGTAACACCGTTGAATTTTGAAGAAAGTAGACTCCGCACAATTTTCTGTTGCTGCTAATTGCAAGTGTGCATTATATGCCTTCAGTGTGGTAGAGGCTAATTTTGCATGCAGCTTTTTAACACTAGACCTAATTAAGGTTTCTTCGACTGATCTAGTAAGATTAGAGGGTAAACTTAAACCTGACTTAATGCTAACCACATGGGACTTGGGCGTGACACCATACTTCAAGCATAGTTTTGAGAAATTTGATGTCTTCACCAAGTGCAGCCGTGCTTTTTTTTGAATTTGAGCAAACTATTAAAAACCGCTTGAGGCTTGACGGCCATGTTAATCTGAGTGAAATTATGCTGTGTTTCCAACGATTAATTAATGCCTACATTTGAGCAAACTTGTTAGCACTGATGAAGGGAACAAGTGGTTCCCGAAATATCGGGGAGAATAAATATCCACACCAACGAAAAAGAAACAACAAGTTTTTATTATTTCAATTAATTAATCGTTGGAAACATCGCATAATTTCACTCAGAGTTAATCATGATTAATGATTTGCTTACACTAATCACTAATCAATTGTCTACTAGCTTCGAGTAATTGCTAGTCACGATTAAAATTTTAGTCATTAATCACGGTTAATTTCTGCCAACGCAGATGTAATCTTTGCTGATGTGTATAGAATATCAAAGGTGAACTTAACGTTAGCCAGTGCTTCCAAAGAACAAATTATGGTTTAAATTGGATATGTATCCAGATCTTCCAGTTTCTACGGAGATAACTTTTCCCCTTTTAAGGTTTTGTGTAAAAAAAAACCTTATTAAAATCGATTCAATGTCTGTCTGTCTGTCTGTCACACGCATTTTTCTCCAAAACGGCTAAACCGATCCGAACGAAATTTGGTGGACAGATGGGAACTACGAAATCCCACGCATACAGTGAATGGCATAAATTTAGGGGGAGTTTAAAGGGGGGTTCCCCATGCATGCAAAGGAAGGATTCAAAATTTTCCTTTACCGGATATAGTTGTGTAGGGTATCAAATGAAAGGTCTCGATTTGTACTTTCCGAAATTGACATTAGTTTTGGCACAAATTGCAAAGTGCGTGAGTAATGAGTCAAAATGTACGCACTTGAAGTGAGACAGGACTCATTTTCGGGAACTACACAACCTAAAAATCCGGAAAAAATCGGAGTGGTGTGGCTAGATAAAATCTAGGCCTCAAAATATGTCCCATTCCGATATCTGCTCAAATAAACTTACTAATAGTATATTACTACTTTATAGAAATTTACTGAAAAACCCCCCTTACATTCACCCTAGGACTTCCGAATTTTGTACCAGCATAGAGGACAATATTTCGTATATACATGCAAAATTTCGTAGAAATCTGGCAATCAATGCCAAAGTTATAGCAGTTCAAACTTAGCAATTTCGCGCGAATTTACCGCTTCCAAAGCCATGCAAATCAGATGCTGACGTCATAATTACCCGGAATAATTGACATTCGGGTGAAATATTAAAGTCGCATTTATGAAGAATCTATTTATCTGCAGCTCTTTTTAAGATTTTGTGTAAAACACTTATGTGAAATCTAATCTTCGAGAGATATCCTATTCCGGTATCTGCTCAAAAAAATTTACTAATAGTATATTATCAACTTTTAGAAATTGACTAAAAAACTCCCCTTAAGTTCATCCTAAGCGTACTAAATTTTGTGCCGACATAGAGGACAGCTTCGTGGATACACATGCCAAGTTTCATGAAAATCCGACTATTATTGGGAAAGTTATAGCAGTTCAAACTTATCAATTTCGTGCTAATTAACAGCATCCTAAGCCATACAAATAAGATGTTTACCTCATAATTAACGAGAATAATTGAAATTCGAGTGAAATATTAAAATTCCATTCAAGAAGAACCTAATTCTCTCTATCCCTTTTTTATATTTGATGTTGGTTAAATTGTTGGCATTTGCTAATAATATTAAACTCAGAGTGGAAGCGTATGAGGTTGACTATTATCAACACAGGGCTTTCCATCAAATGATTTATTTAAATCGCTTTCTAGAAAATAGAGGGCAATGGAATTTTTTATCTATATTACACGGAGCTGTCGTGCACTCGTCGCTCGTCACATCTTTTTCTTTTTCTTCAGCCTTCACAAGCGGGATCGGCTCGTGGTGATCGGTTTCGTCATTTTATTTTATCAAATGCCTGATCAGGATGTAATCTCTAGACCTTTAAATCCCCATCCAGCGTATCAAGCCACCATTGTTTTGGCCGGCTTTTTGGTTGCTTACCATCGCTTTCGATGTTCTAACCAATACTGGTTGTTGAATTCTTGTTAGCGTGAATTACCAAACCCATATCGATTGCGGATATTCTCATTTCAGACGTAATCAAAACGTGTCACGCCACCAGTGCAATGCGTCCCCATTACCGCAAGACGCCGTTCATTGTCGTTTATAGTCGGCCAACACTCAGAACTATAGAGAGCGGCAAACGGACAACATTGCAGTGAATTTTAGATTTGGGACGTGCGCTGATACGGCGATCACAAAGAACACGAGTTGGGGAATGCCACTCCATCCAGGTTGCATTAATGCGTGAAACAATTTCATTAGGCAGTTCTCCATTGGCTGATAGCATTGACTCGAGCTAATTAAATCGCTGAGTTCTGGCAATGGCAGTAACCTGCCCTTCGAGATATTTAAATCGCTCAGTTCTAGCAATGGCAGTAACCTGCCCAGAACTGGGCGATTTCCATATCTCAATGCTATAAGCCAATGGAGAACTACGTTAAGCTCCTCACATAGGGAAACACAAAACCTTTTATACCTGAAGCGTCAAGCTTCCGGTTTCCCGACTTGTTTTCCTTTTTTAAGCCTTTGAAGAAACTGAGCCTCCTAACATTCAAACTTGAAAAAAAGCTCCGCGGAACTCATTGGCATTTTCAGAATTAACTAATAACCATATACGATATCAAAAATGATTACGTACACCAAAAGAGGGGAGGAGATTTACCTTAAAATTGAATCCATGTGTATTATTAATTAGAATTTACGTACTACTCAACTCGGTCAATCTATAAATGGTTTCATGCAAGTGGGAAGATCGGAAATAATATTTTGTCTGATTATGAAAGCGCTAACAGTTCTAGTATTTATACGTCTCCAAAAATATATCCAGATAACAATAGAAACATTTAATATCAAAATAAACCACTCCGATCAGCAAAGACATCTATCTAGGTTATCCCAATACGCCACGCGTCTCCGAATATATCACATAAATGCAGTAATTGATATTTACAAACCTTTCATATTGGTATTGACTCCAGCATAATTCCTCATTTTCATTAGGCCGAAAAGGACATTATCCTTCGTAACCGTAACGTATATTCGATATCTGATTTATTTTTATACATATTCAGGCAATGGATTTCCTCACCGAAATATGAGTACTATGAAATGATTTCGTATTAAATCCCCCTTCCTATGTGTTAGATTAATAGAAGAAAATTAGATAATAGAGCAAAATGATAAGATTACATCATCGCGTGAGTTACTAACACGCATAACGAAGGACGTGGGTAATATATTCATGATAAGTGTGTTAATAACAGATTGCTTCCAGCTATATAGTGGATTAAAGTACGTTGAGTGACGTCGCAGTTTGTCTTATACAAGTTTCACCCCAAATAGACGAAAACTTGAGACAATGTCTCAATGTCACTTCCATCCGTGATTCCTGGATCAGGTGCAGAATTTGCAAGAATGTTGCTGAACAATGTAAAATAGTTCATATGACATGACATGTTTTGATTTTATGTGCGTGTGTATAGCCCTAACGAATATCGGAAAAATTTCTGAACTGAAACTACTGCAACCACAAAGGTCACACATAACACGACAAATTTTTACATTTCTACACTCCGACAAAGCACGATACGGAAAATGTCCCTTTGTTTACATTGTAAATTATTATTGCTATCTTAATATTGATTAAACAAAAGTCCTTTTTGTATACGGATGGAAATTGAAAACAGCATGGAAATATCACTATATAATTGTCGAATCGTGTCAAATTGGTCAGTATATAGGTACCATTGACACGAAAGAATATGGGCCTGTAAGGGCACAGTGTCCTCTTATATCATATATCATCATGAGGGTGGTATTTGCGGAGGTTTTCAAGTTGGATGCATATACAAAAGGCACTGATGTTTAATGAAAATAAATATATTACATTGCAGGAGTAGTTGATCAATAATATCGTATCGTGTCGTGTCGGTGTATATAAATATAAAATAATTGATTATGAAATTTAGATGATTGTTAATACAAAAGTTTATAGTGTCAACTTATACTCGACATTGCACCTAAAAAAAGGTTTCACCCCCTATGGTAGTCATTTCAGCTAGTATCAAGTTTGCTTAGTAAGAATACTCTAGAAACCAGAAAAGTTACAAAGCGCCCTCATAAATCCTGCTTCTGATGCCCAAAGCGATGAGGATGTCCCCGTTCATATCGGAGATAATGGTGATCTTGCTCACATGGACATTCATGTATGTATTCTGTAACCTAATACCCTCAACTCGCTGAAGTCCCCCCACTACCAGGCCAAGTATGGACAACTCATTCTTTTGATACAATTTTTGTCCCTGAATTTATTGGAAATGAAACGGCAAATTTTTATGCATTTTGTTATCGAATTCAAGATTATTTCGGTAATTCGAAACAAGATAGTGGGCCACGCTAATATAGCTCTCGAATCCTACAACACCCCTCTTATCTGGGAAAGATTAGCCAAATGTCTCACTATGCACTATGCAGATAAAAGAGAAATTGGCACTCTCAAGTATCAGATGGCCACTTTGATTCAGGGTAGAAGGGGTATACCCAAATTTTATCAACTTGTTTATCACCATTTATCTCTTATTCTTAACAAGTTGTCTTCGATGGATTTGGGTTCAGAGACTATAACCTTCATGACCCCGGCGTATTGAGACAAAGCTTTGAGGCCTAGGGGATATTTGAGGGCAAGGGGGTGATTTGCCTAAATTCTTAAGTGTTGGGAGCTAGTTGATCTGCCACAAGCACTCCATCTTTGTCTAAAACTGCAGAATATTTATTACCGCACCCAACATGCTAACAACTCAAAGAACACATTTTTCAGGTGCACCACCTTTTCCGCCAAGAAGGAATCAGAGGTGTTCTACTCAGAACTTTTCCAAAACCCTCAGACCCCGAACCTAAGCGGCAGATCAGATTTTCAGAACCCCCAACAACATTTTTCATTTCCAAATTTCAAACAGCGAAATCAATTTTATCAACCTCAATTACAACAACAACAACAACAATTTTATAATCCTCAACCAATTCCTCCCTAGCCACGACCTCAGCCGGAACCAATGGAGGTCGACACCTCAGCCAGATCAGCGGCGATAAATTATCAGAACAGACCTCAAAACTCACCACCTGTGTTCGCCCCGAAGCGTCAAACTCCACAGCAAACCTATGGACAAAATAAGTTACAAAGGACTTTCTATACAGAACAGACGGACTAGACTGACCTAACTTCAGCCAAATATAGTGAAATAATGGACCAAAAAGACGACAATCACGACCAAAACTTTGCGGACTACGTTGGCGAACTTGAAGATAACCAACTTGGGGAACCAGAATATTTGGACGATGTTTATTTTTTGGATTAACGTCCTCTTTGCTTCCTTATTTCGAGTGCATTACAAGAAGCGGAGAGACAATGAAATTCCTCATAGACACGGGATCAAATAAAAATTAAGTGCAACCAAGGCACATCAGGTACCCCATCCCTAACAAAAAGAGCTTCTACGCGAATTCGGTAGGAGGAAACATCAAAATTAGTCATCATTCATTGATTTCCCTTTTCGGGCCAGAAATAGGAAAATTACATTTTTTTATACTACAGACCCTCATCTACTTCAATCGAATAATCAGGAACGACACCCTGAACGAATTAGGGGCGGTTATTCACGCTAAAGATCAACGATCTAAACATAAAAACATCCCCCATGAGCAAGGAGCAAACATCTAAATTAATGCATGTCCAAATGTCAAAAAAAAACCAAAAAAGGACTATCGGTTTCGTCCAGGGCAGAGGCAACTCTTCAGACGCTGCCTCACCTCTGCCCTGGGAACAGCGTGACCGAAAGTGGCAACAGGTGGAAAAACGCTCCTTCATATCATCGCCAAAACACGACAAGTTTGCGAATTATATTGAACTAAAACCGCCAGTTGTTTGACTCTAAGCTAGGTAGTTGGTCCGGTCCAACATCATCTGGATATGGACTCAGGATACCCCATATCCTAAACACTTATCCAGCTTTAGCCTAGCTTGCCGTGTTTTTGCGATGATATAAGGGTGCGTTTTTCCACCTGTTTCCACTTTCGGTTACGCTGCTCCCAGGGTCGAGGTGAGGCAGCGTCTGAAGAGTTGCCTTTGCCCTGGACGAAAACACTTATCCTTTTTTGTTTTATTTTTATTTTGGTTTTTGAATGCTTGGGTGCTATGCACCAAACTAGGGATCCGTGGACTAAAAAACGTGGGAGTAAGTTGCTCCCCATTTGGCCCTGTCCAACATCATCCTAAACAATTGTCCAAATATATTTTCTGATCCCGATCGGAAACTAACATGCACGACCAACGTCAAGGGTGAGATACACACCACCACTAAAGAGCCTGTATACTCCTTGTCTCTATCCTCGAGCATTCAAGGATGAGGTAGATAAGCAAGTTGCTGAACTGCTCAAAGACGGAATTATTCGTCCATCGAAATCTCCGTACAATTGACCAATCTGGATAGTCCCAAAAACAGGACCCGTCAGGCATGAAGAAATATCGAACTTAACTCGGTCACATTAACGAGATAATTGCTAGTCTTAGCAAAAAAAAACATGCCGTCTTGGATCTAAAGAGCGGTTTCCATCAGATACCCCTCTTAGAGTCTGACATTGAAAAACACCAACGGCAAATTCGAATCTACTCGCCTGGCCATTGGCCTACAAAATGCCCCCGTACTTTCCATCGCGCTTTAGATGATGTTTTGAGGAAACATATCGGAAAGCGCTGTGGGGTCTATGAGAAAGACGAAGACGAGTTTTTCGGAAACCCGCTAATCGTATTACGAACTTTAGAGACCGCAAACTTGAAACTACAAATGGACGAGTGTGACTTCTTTAAAGATGAAGTTGAATTTCTGGATGTCATTGTCATTAAGGACGGTGTCAGGGCTAACTCAAAGAAAGTTGAGGTAATAGTTAATTTCCCACCACCGAAAACCCTCAAATACCTCAGATCATTCTTTGGAATGTCGGGTTATTATAGGCACTTCATTACGGATTAATCCAAAATCTCCAAGCCTTGACATTCCTTTTAAGGGGAGAGGGTGAACTTGTGCCCAAAAATAACTCTATAACTAAACCTATACATTTAGACCAGGACGCTGTGCAGGCCTTTAATAAACTGAAGAACTGTCTCTTCTCCAATGAAGTTGTAGTAAGATATCCGGACTTCAAAAGGGAGGTCGAATTACCATGCAATCGGCGCAGTCCTGTCTTCTTGTCTCGAACGTTAAATAAGACGGAGGAAAATTACGCGACCAAGGCCTCTTCAGATTGACGCTGTTCATTCACTAACCTCTTCCGAACATAACGAGGATAGTTCATCGCACGACATGACTCCCACCGTCGAAGTGCCAATTAACGTGTTCAGGAATCCACTAATCCTGAACATCGGGGAGGAGGGGGAGGAGGGGCGGAGGGGAGGGGAGGGGGGGAGGGGAGGAGGACAGCTACCAAATTACTCACCCGTTTAACAATTATACTCGTCATATGATTACGAAACCTCAGTATAGTGATACAGACTACATACAATTCTTCAAGCGATATTCAAATCCCAATACTGTCAAGGATGTAAAAAGAAGCGAGGGTAATATGGGAAAAATATAAGAGATCTATCCTTACCATTTCAGGGACTACAAAGTTAGGTACATACAGAAAATGGTGGAAGATGTTCCCGATGAGTTAGAATAGAAGAAAAGAATTCTCCATGTGGATCATCCAAACTCGGAAGGAAACAGAATTCAACTTCTGGAAAACTTTTACTTCCCAAGGATGTCTCATAAAATCAAAAGACTAGCGAAAAATTGTAGAGTATGTAAGGAAAATGAGTACGATCGTCACCCTAACAAATGCTATCTAAAACCAACTCCGAAAAATCCTGGGCATACAGTGCACGTCAACATCTTTTCTACCCAAAAGAAACCGGTTCTAACTGCTATTGACAAACTGACTAAATTCGCCCAGGCGAAGATAATACCCTTACGTTCAATTCAGACATCAGACATCAGACATCAGACGTCGCCTAAGAGACATCCTATTCTATTATTGCATTCCCGAAAATCGACAACGAGAAAGCACCAAACTGTGCCTCCGTAAACGCAATGTTGGAGGACGAGGATGAGCTTTTAGAGCGCGATATGAACGAATATAATCATAGCATCCATTCTAGTATGGGTAAACAGCCAGTGCAGCTGTTCTTTGGAAGAGAACCTAGAATTCTTCCAGAGGACTTCGAGTAAACCCGTCTGCCAAACATTGAAAAATTCAAGCCTTAATAAGGAACTCCATACATCCTGGTTTTGCGCCGAGGTTCACCAATTCGATATCCCTAAAAGCTGTCTGGTGTCCTAACCTACGCCATCGCTCCATCTCAGGCAGGGTCTGCTTCGCTTTCTTTTTCTACCATAGATACTACCCTTACAGACTTTCCGGGCTAGATCATTCTCATCCATACGGATTGGGTGACCCGCCCACCGCAACCTGTTGAGCCGTATTTTATCCACAACAAGACGGTCGTGGTATCGGTCATAGATTTCGTCGTTATATAGGTTACGGAATCGTCCACCCTCATATAAACATCGCTATATAATTGTCGAGTCGTGTCAAATCTTGCCTCTTACCTTTCAAACCGATCCCGCCGCGTCTCTTTTGAAGGCTGCACTTGCCGCTCCTTCTCCCCCTCCTCTGGCGTCCCATAGGGATCTGTTCTGAACCCTTTGTTATGATATTTTTTATTAACGGCCTTCCCTCCCTCCTTGCTTGTCTCTGTTTGCTCTATGCAGACAACCTTAAGCTGTTTTCCGATACATCGTCACCTATGGACTGTCTTTCCCTTCAATCGAACCTAGATACTCTGGTTCGTTGGTGCTCAACTAATGGTTTAGTGCTAAACGTCAAAAAGTGTCACTCTATGTGTTACTCCCTAAAATCCTCACCCACTTCTTTCTCTGACTCTCTTAACGGACATTCTTTATCCTGCTTAAATTCGAGACTTCAAAGTCACTTTCGACAATAACCTTCGTTTTGACACCTATTGCCTCGAAGTCACCAATCGAGCAGCAAAATTGTCGGGCTTTATACTCCGCTCCTCCTCCGATTTTGACTGCACCCAACCCTCCTTAGCTCTCTTCAATTCCCTCGTAAGGAATACCCTCGAGTACTGCTCCGTGATCTGATCACCCTCCGGTAACTGTGATTGCCTTGCCCTCGAAAATATGCAACGGAAATTTACCCGTTCCCTCTTCTTTAGAAAAAAGCTTGCCTCGTGTGGACTACCCCTTCCGCCTCCGTTTTCTGAGCCATCGCTTCCTACAAGAGCGTAGATCCTATCTGGATCTATGAACATTTTTTAAACTTTCCTCGGGGCTGATGGACTGCCCCGCCGCTAACGTCATCATCTGCCGTCCTGCGTCTTATAACACACATAGCGCAGACATTTTCAATGTGCCCTTGGAAGAGCTCGAAGTATTCTTTAATTTCCCGATTTCTAGGCTTTGCCGAAATTACAACGCATAACAGCTTGGTCCTTTTGACTTCTCTACTTTGAGTAGTTTTAAACATAGGTTAAGATTTTTGCTTTCTCCTCCTCCTAAGGACAATAACTGATTGGCGTTTACTCAGTTTGTTGTCCCTTAAATTAAATAAATAAATAAAATCGATCACTATATCGGCACTATCGACACGAAACAATATAGGCCCGTAAGGCCGCAGTGTTTTCATATAGCATATATCGTCATGAGGGTGGTATTTGCGGAGGTTTTCAAGTTGGATGCGCATTATTATTATTCTGTTAAGGGAAAGTCGCACCGCGTCCTTGAAGAACTATTGTGCACCTTTTACTGGTTATAGTGTACCCATTGATCGTAGTATCTCAAGCAGGCCTGTAACCGTTAAGAACTTTAGTATGTTCCCCACTTCCAGATGTTTCAGCTTTGCATCTGGTATTAAGTGTTCTCCCAGATGTATCCACCTACTTTGCACAAGTGCCGGACACTGTCCCAGGACGTGCATAGAGGTTTCGTCCTCCTCCTCAGAAAACCTGCAGGCAGTGTCCATAAATATCTCTAGCTTCCTTAAGTGATAGTTCAGCCGACAATGACCAGTGAGAATTCCCACTATGATTCGGAGGTTCTTTTTGGCGAGGTTTAAGCAATCCTTTGTACGCATGGGTTCGTATCCCCCAATAAGCACCCTGGACTGCTCCATCCCTGGTAGGCCCGCCCAATGTAATTCCCTCAACCATTTCTCTTCGTTTCTTAGATTCATTGCTATGAAACCGTTTCCGATTCCACAGAAGGGTTCTGGCCCGTGTAAAGGCATCCCTGTTCCCTTCTTGGCTAGTTCATCCGCTGCCTCGTTGCTTCCCAACCCAGCATGGCCTGGAACCCAAAGTATCCAGACCTTGTTGGACGAGTCGAGTGTATTCAGTCTCTCAAGGCATTCCCGTACCAGTTTAGAGTTCACCTGGTTGGACCTAAGTGCCTTGATGCTTAGCTATTCGTGAGAATAGCTATGTTCTGCCCCCTGTAGTTCCTTTGCAGATTAAAGGAGGCACATTTGTCTATGGCGTTTCCGCCTGGAATATGCTAGTGTACCTGCCCTTTGGCTCAAAATACAGTTTCCTTGGATCAATGACACCGGCACCCGCTCCATCTGCTGTGAGGGATCCGTCAGTGTACCAAGTAATCAGTTGCTGGTTTAAGCCGTATGTCGCAGCCACGCTCTCCCAGTTTGCCTTGTTACTCCAACGTGTTTCAAACTTCGTTTCGAAGTGAAACCTCGTTGTCATGTTGTCCCTCGGTATCAGTAATTCGGGATACCGCCTAGAAAGGATATCAATCTTCCTTCGATTTAGGCAGATCCCCGCCTCACTCATACTACCGGCCATCCTGAATATTGATCCCTTGCCTGCATCTGTGTGTGCAGATGGAGAGGGGTTAATCCCAGAAGGACCTCCAGGGATGCCGTTTAGTATGTCCTCATTGCCCCACTGATACACACGCAAGCCAGCCTTTGGAGCTTATGTAATTCCCTGGCTTGTGTGCTGAGTTGGGTTCTTCGGGCTGCAACCCCATATGGATCTGCAAGTCATCAGAGCCCTCGAGGCTTTCCGACAAGTGTTTCCAACACGTGTCTTCCAGAGTAATTTTTGGTCTAGCGTGATTCCCAAATATTTGACCTCTGCTTCTCGTTTCACCTCCATATCATGTAATGTTATGGCTTTCAGGTGATCCAGCTTACGCCTCCTAGTGAATGGTACTATGGTGAATTTGGTTGGGTTGATCCGCAGTCCCACCTTCCTGCACCAGGCGCTAGTAACCCTTAATCCAGTTTGGATTCTATTGCATAGGGTATCTTCATATTTGCCCCTACAGATTAAAACATTGTCGTCCGCGCAACCCTGGACTTGTATTCCAGTATTAGTTAACACGTCCAGGAGTTCATCCACTACCATACTCCACATTAGCGGCGATAGTACTCCACCCTGTGGACAGCCTTGAGTGGTGTTCATAATAATAGAATTGGTACCTGTTTGTACCTCTATTTGTCTACTTTCTAGCATTTTGCCCATCCAGAGTGTCAGGGTATTTCCCACTCCTTTGCGGCTCAGGGCATCCTGTATTTCTGTGTGCGATGTGTTGTCGAATGCTTCTTCGATATCCAAAAACGCGCACAGTGCAATTTCTTTTGTTTCTATGGCATCCCGTAGTACCTCTGTCAGCTGATACAGAGCAGTTTCAGTTGACCGTCCTGCCCAGTAAGCGTGTTGACAGTGATGTAGGGGATTACGCTTTAGAACGTTAGTTCTAATATAGTTGTCTATGACCTTCTTCACCGTTTTGAGTACGAACGATGTTAGGCAGATTGGTCTGAAAGATTTAGAGTGAAAAGGATCCTTTTTATCCGCTTTCGGAATAAACACCACTTTTGCCCTTCTCCATGCCCTTGGTATGTAACCCAGTGCTATGTTCCACCTTACCACCCTCAGAAGAGACTCTAAGATAATTCCTAGGTTTCTCTGGATAAGTGCTGGGAAAATGCCATCTACTCCGGGAGATTTCAGTGGTTTAAAAGTTCCCACTGCCCATCTTAGCCTAGCTTCTGAGCATTCCTCTTTTGCTAGTTTCCAGCTCTCTTTCCATCCCCTTTTATTCGTTTTGGATGCACATACAAAAGACGCTAATGTTTAATTGAAATAAATATATCAATATAAACTGAGGAGTAATTTATCAATAATATCGTATCGTGTCGTGTCAGTGAATATAAATATAAAAAAAAATGTGGTGAAATGTAGGTTATTGTTAATACAAATGTTCATCATGTCCACCAATACACGACATTGCATCTAAAACAAGGTTTTGTCTGCATAATTGTCACTTCAGCTAGTATCAATTTTGCTTGGGAAGAATCACGAATTCTTCAGCAAACCGAAAAGATACAAAATTTAAGGTTACAATTCCTGAAACAAGATGGGGACTGCTTTGTCCTTTTCTCATTATTTAAATGAAACCCAATTATTTTTATCCATTGTTGTGTGAAATACACTGGAAAACGTAATGCCAAGCAGCATATAGTATTCCTGCCTCTGAAAGAAAGGAAACAACTTCAAAAACCCGCTAGTGACAAAAAATAGTTAGAAAAGATTCATTCACTAAACGTCAAAAGCTTTATCTTGAATCTGTCACCGACAAGCTCCATAAAAACGTTCCAAACTACTAGATGCACTGACTTTGACTTTAAGCACCAAAATGGTACCCGAGTATAAAGGATAAAGGGTAAACATCCTAGAAGTGTTCTGCCAATCGTGGTAGTTTTTCAGTTCCGAATGATGTGACGTTGAACATATTTCGCTGTGTTCATTGATATCGAAAATTGCCTAAGGCGCGAATTTAAATTGAACTGTTTTCCGCTCTTTTGACTAACGCTACGGAGCGGAAAACATCCACCCTCGGAAAACACAATCGTTTTGTTCTACATATGCATAAGTGATTGCACTGTGCTGTAGGTTGATTGCATATTCAATATCTTTTATCGAAATATATGCTAAATGTGGAAATTTGACAGTTTATCCAATTTAATATGTACGTGGAAAATAGAAGAAGTTTGGAAAATGTCAGGGACCAGTTCACATATATGTACGTACTTTAAAAAATATTGACACTTTCAATGTTTTTCATCTCATTATGAAATCTATTTTTGAAAATGAAAATATTATTTTTCAACCAATTATGCGGAAACGCTGTGATTCAGAAAATTACAATAAAATTAAATTAATAATAATTATGATTTCAAAAAAGAATTGAACTAAACAAATAATCAATATACATATATAAGTTCTTAAATTTTCCGCACTTCCAGTCAGTATTAATTAACCTCACGCCTCATGCATGTTCATCAGATGTGCTTTTACGAGCGTTGTTCAATAAGTCCTTAGAAAAGAAAGGAGATGTTTTTTTTTCATTTTTTGAAATAACTATGTTCAAAAGTAGAAAAAAATTACTGAAAGCCCCATCCGGAGAAAAATTGGTATTTCAATTGTTCAATTAGAAATTAGAATGTTTATTCTTAATTTATTTACTCAACCTCCACTAGTATGACGACGCATAATACTATTCAGTTATTAATTGTTCGGTTTCCACGTAACCGATATAGGAAGTTCCTTCTTAACTCCCTTCGACGCCTCCATCACTTTCCATTTTCCATTTGCCATTCCGACATTCACTCATTTTGAAACAATAATTACAAAATTGTCATTACTTTTACTTTACTTTTTACTATGTTTCCTACGAAACCCTTTCAACTAACCACAAAACTCAAAAATCGATTTAAATATTTCAAAGTTAATACAGGGTGCGGCAGCATAGCTTCCTTTTTTAAAATGCGCGCCACTCAGTTAGTTGATGTCATAGCGGAGCGCTAGTGGTCTCGTTCAAGAGGGGATACTGTAAAGTTTTGTCCCGACACGGTTTAGTCATCATCATGCGTTGGAATAGTGAGGAGCGTGCCTTTGCCGTTGAGGTTTACTTTTCAAGCGGATGTTCGGTTATTGCAACACAGCGTGCATTTTGGAATCGCTTTAATTTCGCCCCGTTGGCTCCCGTCCCAGACCGCAAATCAATTGTTACATGGGCCACTACATTCAGACAAATTGCAAGTGCGACAAAAGGAAGAACTGGAGTCCCTCGGCCCGTTAGATCACCTGAGAACATTGAAGCAGTGAGAGCATCAATGTTGCGATCGCCACGGCGTTCTGCGCGCAAACACGCATCTGCCCTTGGACTATCCGATCGTTCTGTGAGAAGAATTCTTCGTGATGATCTTCATTTTCATCCCTATAAGATGGCGATAGTGCAGGAACTTTCAGAACGTAACTTCAATTCTCGGATGAACGCGTGTGAGCTTCTTCTTGATGTCGTTCCCGAGGGTTCTATTGTTTTTTTTAGAGATGAAGCCCGTTTTAATTTGTGTGGGTCGGTTAACAAACAAAACATGTGCTACTGGGCTGACACGAACCCTCGAGAATTGCATCAAAAGCCTTTGCATTCACCCAAAGTCACAGTGTGGTGTGCAATTTCCTCAGCTGGAATTATTGGTCCCTGGTTTTTTGAGGAAAATGAGGTTACAGTGACAGTGAATTCGGACCGGTATGTAAACATGCTACAGAATTTTTTTTCCCACGGCTAGAAAATTTGGATTTGGAGGACACTTGGTTCCAACAAGACGATGCAACAGCACACACTTCAAGAGCATCGATGGCTGTTTTGAAGGAACTTTTCCCAGAGCGCCTTATCTCAATTATAGGCGATTTGGAATAGCCGGCACACTCTCCCGATCTGTCCCCTTGTGATTTTTTTCTATGGGGTTTTTTGAAATCCGGTGTTTATGTGAACCGTCCAAGAATCCTACAAGATTTGAAGACCAACATCCAAAAAGAAATTGCCAACATAACACCTGCTATGCTAACAAGAGTCATGACAAACGCCAGAAATCGATTTACGCAATGTATGGAGAATGGTGGACGTCACCTAACAGATTTGATCTTCAAAACAATGTAAATAAAAACTTTAGACATGTACCTACATTATAAAAAATAAATAAATATTTTCCGATACATAATAATAATAATAATAATCGTTGGCGCAACAATCCATATTGGATCAGGGCCTTGAAGTGTGTTAGAGCACTTCATTCAAGACCGTAACGGTACACTACAGTAGACTGTAGGAGGCAATGTGGTCAGCATTGCGCTCGCCCGAGATTTTTACCCGATTTTTATCCGATACATACAACAGTTTTTATTGAGTTTTGAAAAAAGGAAGTTATGCTGCCGCACAATGTATCAAATCGCGCTTGCTGAGTAACCAAACCTTTATTTTATCCTTTATCATTGTTCACTAGTAATTGAGCGTCACTGCGTCTGAAACCTACACAAATGCTGAAAAAGACACTATTGACTAAATTGATTTGGAAAAACTGATTTGAATTTCACGAGGAATGAATTCTGGTGAAATGATTAGCTTCTGTTTGAGGTCGATAGATGAATTTGGAAAAAGTGAGGTGGTCAATTTTCCTTAAAGAAGCTGCTGTTTTTCTCGTAAATTAAATGAAAAAAATTGCAGTCACTTCGCTGCGGTTGAAAAATCGATGAAAAATTGAGAAGAAGGTTCACTATCCGCGAAGTGTTGTTTACATAACATGTTAGTCCCAGGAAGGACGGTATGACGCAACGTACTTTGTACCATGCTCAGTAAAACAAAAGAAAAGTGCCATGCTTAATTCTATCTGATCTCTATTGGTGACAGGTCTCGCGACAGGGCGACCAAGATGTCGTTAAAAACAAAATGATCAAATTTAGTAACAATGAGCCTCGGAGAAATGCTTGGATGTCCACCTCAGTCGACCCGGCAGGACAGTCCTGTTGAGAAATGGAGGAGGGTTCTTGACGCATGGACAGCGTCAGGAAAAAGGAGGAGCAAAACAAATATGTGTCTGCACGTTATATATTGGCACTCTAATTGGAAAGACTGAGGAACTCGCAAGAGCCCTTCGGAAAAGCCGTATTGATATCTGTGCCTTACAAAAAACCCGATGGTCTGGTGCTAAAGCTGCAACACTGCACGCGAACGTGGTAAAAATGACTGTAAACTCCTTTATTTTGGTAACCCACACACTCAATACGGTATTGGCATTGCAATCTCTGAGGGGTTCCTCCAAGTTATTAAGGATGTCGAACGTTCGAGCGGCTGATGAACCTCACAACTATATCAGCTGATCGCATTATTCACTTATTCGCCGCATATGCACCACAGACAGGTCGACTTGGTGCCGAGAAAAATGCCTTCTGGTAATTTCTCGATGCAAAGACCTGTAATGTGTCCGCTGATGACTATATCATCATTGCAGGCGACCTTAATGGTCATGTGGGTGAAAAGGCAGACGGTAACAAGTGCCGTGGGGAAAGGAATTTGGAGCGCGCAATGCGGCGTCAATTTTGCGGACACCGATGATCTTGTACCTATGAATACATGGTTCATCAAACGATCGTCTTATCTTCCTACATTTTGTAGTCGAAATCGACTACATTTTCATAAGACGCCGACATTTGACCATCGTCACTGATTACTAAGCTGTTTTCTATGAGACCATCGCACCTCAATGTTGGCTATTTATTACCGTTTATTGCGAATCAAGCCGTCTGCCTTTTCACCCACATGACCATCGGGTCAACCGGGACGCGCGCTCTCTTCAACAAGTACTCGCCCATCCTTGAAATATTTATACCACTTGACATTCCTTTTCGATATTGTCTGCTCCCCGAAGGCCTGCTGCAATAACCCCAAAGTTTCCCCATACGACTAGGCATTCCGCAAACAAAATTTGATACAAGATATCAGCTCAACTAATTCAGACATTATAAAAATCGAGGAAGTAACTGTTTTCGTCCTACAGAGTCAAATGTATTTCGACATCTAATGACCTTTATGACACGAAGCTTAGCAAAGATGCCAGGCACAATGCTACCAACCCACTGTAAGAAAATAAAAGCGATTGACCCGTGAAATTTAAATCAAAAATTGGACTTATATTTTTGGATACGGTAAAATATGAAAACTCCATAAACCAGGGGTTCTTTAATTGTAAAATATTCAAATATGTTTGGAGAATTGAGAGGTCCTAAGTCCACATCCACTTTCCTCTCTGATTTCGTACCATTTGGGTGGTAAGAACAAAGCGAGAGGTCTGTGCAGCAAGAAAACTGGGAGTGAGTTTGCCTCTACTTGATTTAATCTGACATCAAGTGGATGCGTGCTTAGGACCCCCAGGTGCGGTCCTTGATCAGGGTAGCAGTACGGTCCTCTCCCAAAGTCGTCGAATTTGCTCATATTTCTCGGAAGAAAGTCGACCTCTAAAACGAGTAGCTAATCGAAGTACGTAAGTCACAACTCTTACTAGCTCCGGAAAGTTTGAAAATCGTTCCAATAAATGGAAGAAATGATTGACACTGATGGAACTGACGACCTGCTTAGTGATTTCCTTGTCCGCCAGCCATTGTGGGCCTTTCCACCATGAAGGATGATTCACCACGAGAACTTATGTCCCTGGAAGCACAATCTGCTTCTTTGACCTGAAATCGTCCCAAGTCCAGAAATCTCCACCAAGCATTTTTAACTGGACCACATGCTCATTGACATCACTATCCAGCTTCGCTGGGTCCTTCTTAAACTAGTCTATCGTTGAGTCACACCAGCAATACACTACTACCTCCTTTACTTTTATGATGGAAGTTACCTTTTCGTGAGTTCTGCTAAAAGCATGGCGCCCTTCAGCTCCAGCTTTGGAAGCGTGAACTTCCTTTTCAAAGGCTTCACACGGGCCTTTGCACAATGTAGGGACACAGACACCTTCCCAAATCTCTCTATTGTTTCGCTATAGAGGACCGCAGTATGCGCCGATTCCGATGCATCACAAAAACAATGAAGCCCCCACCGCTTTCCCATTGAATAATGGATCCACCGTGGTATACGAATAGATTACAGCTCTGGACGCTCGACGTCATACTTCCTCCACTGTTCCATAATATCTTCCGGAGGAAGGGCCACCAATTTTTGATTGCCAAATCTTCTGCATTAGTAGTTTCATCCATACAAAAAATCCCTTTCCAATTTCTCTATCGAAGTATTCCTTTCATCCTTGGCCAGCTGGTATAGTGTCCTGACTAAGAGGAATGTGGCTGGAGTGTTGCCGAACGAAACTGTTGTAAGGACGTATTCCTGAACCGGCATATTCTTCATTGGCCTCTTTGGAAATCCCTATGACTAAGCTCCATGTTAATCATGCGGAACATCAACTGGATATCTGATGAGAAAGCTTGTTTATGACTTCTCTATCTTAACATAATCGATATAAAATCATCCTGGAACTTGGGACCAATGTGGAGTTGATCATTCAAGCTAACTTCTGTCAAAGTTTTCATCAGGGCATCAGACACTCGGACTTTGCTCGTTGCACGTTCCTTTCTAATGACTGGGTGACGTGCCTGGTAATACACATCCTTGTCCTCTCCTTCGAAGACTTCATATGGCCTAAATCGATGTATTCTTAGATCGCCTTATGATACATTATTCGCAATTCGTTGTCCTTGTCCAGCCGTTTTTCTAACTGTCGTAAAAGTAACAATGCCCTATTTCGTGAGTTTCCCAATGTAGGTATACTGGGTTCATCTTTGAAGGGCAGTGTAACTAGATACCTTTAATCCGCTTGCCGGCAAAGTGTACACTCATAAATGACTTCGCACTCATTATCAGACGGCGTATCCCCTGGAGCTTAGTCCGAGTCGAAGAAACGTTTAAGTGCGGCCTGGCCTATCGTAGATATGTGGGATACGTAGGTCGTATTCTCCTTGACTTCATAGCACCTCTCCGGAAAGGACCCAACCCAACTTCGTCTTCTGGGCAAGTAAAGGTCTTCTCTTCATGATTTGGGGCTCTATGATTTCTTTAAAGGTTTCGGCTCCTGGAATTAAATCGATACCCGGGTAATTGTTGTAGTTTGGGCCTGCAAGCTGCAGTCTCTTCCCCCAAACAGGTTTTGAATCAGTCAAACTTTCCCTTGGAAGAAATGTCGTCAATGTTTCCAAAACAAACGCCTCGACTATAAAACCAAATTTCGATGTGAAATTAGGTGTGATTCGAACTTTAACTGACTTCCGAACGCAGGCAACTAACGTTAACGCTTCCCTTGCAGTATGCGAAACTCTTATTTGTTAATATAGAAAAAGAATTCTCCTTGAGGGGCTGAGAGGGCGAAGATTGAGGTTGTATCGTATCTTTAGAAGAAAATCCTAAAGGTTGTCGACGGAAGGTAACATTTTAGTTCCTTCAATAGACTCTTCTAAGTAGCGGAATGTTTCGTTATCCATTTTCCGCATGACAATTTAGACCAGAATTGGGCCCTATTGGAACATCTCATATCCCAAGTGTCTTAATCCAGCTAGACGATTGCGAAGTAAATTATAGACATTGATGATATCACTGGCAGACCTATAACTCATCTTCCTGACGTCAATTATCTGGTCTAGATACTCGTTCGCAGCCTGGCGGTGATCAGAAAAATATTCCTCAAGTATACGTAGCGTAAACTAGTAGTTTATGTTGAATAACTGGAGGTGCTTCACCGCTTCTTTTACTTCCCCCTCCAAGTATCCAAGCAAATACTGCAGGTTCTGTATGTTACTTAACGCCTGGTTATTACCTATGTATCATGGCTTTAAAAAGATCTAAGAATTGACTCCATTTCTTACTGAGACCAGTAAAGAATGGATTATGGGCGGCAGCTTTGGCAACACGTGAGGAAAAGTGTCCGATTGTCAGCAGACGTTGCTACTGGCTGACCTTCCCCAAAGTACTGGCCTTCCGCCTCTAGCAGGCGTAGTAACTTCCGGTGATTTGTCCGAAAATTGGTCACTAACTCTTTGAGGTTCTGCAGCTTTTTCGAAGGATACTCCTGAGATTTCCGAGCAGGTCTATGCTTTTTCTAATTTTTCTCGAAGGGTTCAGTGCCCTTCGTGATGTCCCTCTGCTCTTTTAGAAGGCTTTCTGCCATCCTCTTTCAGAACTTCTTACAGAAAAAACAAGGTAACTTTTTTGGGGAACTTGCGGCCTTAGGAGTTTGTGGTTGGATCTGCAAATATAAATAATACCTACGTCATTTCAGACACGTGTTCACATACGGAGAATTTGTTTAATTATATGATTACCTTCTTAAATATAGAGGGAAACACCCTTACAAAATTTCCTCATTCACTTAGTTTACATACATTGGTACCATATCTCCATCGAATTCCATGCCTTGCCTTGTGAATGAACTGACAAACATACACAGAGGGTATCTAAAACCTCGGAAAAACAGGACACCTATTGCTGGGAAAATAAAAAAATTCTCTGACTTTAATTTCTTTTTTAAAAAAACACTTCCTAGTCCTTGTTTTTCCTTTCATTGTTTAGTCTTGTTTTCCACGAATTGAAATTCTGTAAAGGCAGTGGTTACCAAGAAAAATTTGAGCCGTGAAAACGGGAAGTGAATACAAAAAACAAAATTCATGTCCTGGAGCAGGAAAACAAAATATTATTTTACCCTTTAACAAAATTTGCAAATATCAAGTAGGATAGACAACTTCCGAGAAAAACACATATCCTACGATGAATTTCGAATCCAACTAGCAAAATAAACCAGGAACTGCTTCCAGGCATTAGAAAGTAATTTTGAACACGTCCTTCTAACGTCCTGATTTATTGGGCTGAAAAGGGGGTTGTTTATGATAGGGGAGTAGTCAAAAATTTGATTTTATTCATAAGCTCGGAGCTAATTTAAATGTTGCAATTTTCCTTGGAGTAATTTGTTGTTCAACGTCCAACTCACTTCCTTGAGAAAACAACCCCAAAATCCATCTAACTTTCGTCAGTTTTCAATCAGGCTGATACTACCCCAATCTTAGTCAAAATTTCGAAGTTCATTATTCTCCCCTGACAGTTAGCTTCCTTAATTCGATTTAATCGGACAAAATTAAATTGGGCCTTGTTAAATGCTCTATTGATTCGAAAAAGACGCTGTCAGTTTTCATACTATTTTCTCAGCTGAATAATCTGTATCTTCTTACAAAAAACAATTGATGGATTTATTATTTATAATTTTCGTCGGAATCAGTTTTCTTATACCCAATACATCACATGATGGCGTTATAGGAGAGCTCAACAAACAATCCGAAGTAGGGGGGGGATTCACTGGAGAAAACACTTTAACTCAGATCCTTGATGGAACGCACAAGTGCACCGGATTATGAGCGGAATACTAGTTCTCCCTCTCCCCGCGCCCGTTTCCTATCCATCTAAAAGAAAACACTTTCCGGAATGTATAAATTTATAACAGCTTCTTATACTTGGAATTATTGCTTCGAATTTACATTTGATAAACACACGAAGAGTCAGTAAAATATTGGAAAAAGGAAAACGATTTCCCAGGAGAATTTTCCTATGCCACTGGAGTCTCAGCTGTGAAAATAGAATTTTTCTCGGACGGAGTAGGAGAACAGAGAGGCGCATGGAAGGGAAAAAGTACGCATTTCATAACGAGATCGTTTTTCTTGCAGAATAATGCTTTTTGGTGAGGAAATAGAAATAATACGACTCCTGAATAGCTAATTCAGATACTTGCTTTGGCCAGTTTAACTGAAAAACGTTGGAGTGTGTTAGTCGAAGGTCACAGAAATGGACGCTCCCGAACGAAATGTTTGGATGTGTAAGTTGAACTGAAGTTTGGGGAGTAACATGTGTAGAGATCTACAAGTTATATTAGTTGTCCCGGACTATACTCGAAGGACGAATATTATATAAGCGATTTGAAACGAATCTTTACGTATTTCTTCAGAAAGTGTTCCTAAATCTTTGAAATAAAGGTTTAAGACAAACATGTTCATTTCTCGGTAATCATTTTCATTTCTCTTTAAAGTCCTTAGATCAAAACCTTCCCGTTTTTAAATCAAACGAAATCACAAAATCTATTAAATCATTATCCAAATTCACTTTTGCCTAGCGGATCGGCTTAAGCAATTGCGAAACATATATCTATCTGTGTACTGCTGAGCACATGCAACCAAAAATTGTGATAAAAATTTTGGAAACTTGTTCGAGGGAACTACTGACGATGTTTTGTTTTTCGATTTTCGGTAACTAGGGGAATTAACTGACTGAGAATTGTAGTTTTTGAAGTCATGTAATAAGGAGATGGAGTCACCAAATGTGATTAAGCCTTTGTCCACCGTTTTTGAATTTTGTACAAATCTCGCGGATTTTTTTCGTCCCTTCATTCGTGTAATGAAAATCAACCCGAAACCAGTGCTAAAGAACCAGTAGTAAATCTTAAAAGTTGTGAATGGCTCTCCCAAAACTAAAATAAATTTGAATTTTAATAAGTTGCCGGTATAAGTCAGTACAAAGTAAAGGCCCAAGGAGAGAAAGTTGCGAAAAAAGAAAAAGAATCACCCGAGCTACAGCGTCAGTAATTGCTACTGAAAGCAAAAGCGAAATTGAGTGAAGTTTCGTAGAAAGCTTAAAAATGTAGAGAAGGGTCAGGAATAGATGAAGAAGACAAGCTCCAAATTAGCGATGTGTGATATCACACAATATTGCCTTCTGTATTTCAGATTCCGATGCAGTCCTACACATTACATTAAAGGACGCGTAAAAATTCCTAGCACCGGATGCAATTTGCCAGAAAACGCTGAGGAAATTTGATAAATCAGGATAGTTTATTATCATCACTATCAGTTTTTACAAAGGTTTTAGTTGCTTGGCACGAAGTTAAATTACAAAATTAAAAAAATGGCCGGTAAAATTCAAAGTTAGCAAAAACTAACTTTCCTATCGATTCAATTTCGGTCCCAGATCCGAACTACCCATAAGCAAAAACGTTGGGAAAATGACAGATCGGGAGTACCAGCAAAATATTTCGAGTTCAGTTGCTTAACTTTTGCCTGCACCTTGTCTGAAAAGACGGTCAACGAACTGTCGATAACCTCTTCCTAGTCTTTGAAACTTATACCATAGTACTCGTGTATTTGGTAGGTCTGTCATTAGATATCGGTATAACTTTTACCGAGATTGGTGCAGACCCACGTCCATTGTTCAGTTGTTTGCTCCATCGCGTATTGTGGCATACGCTTTAAAATGATTTGAAAATGAGTAATACTAGCGCAATCTGACCCTGTCCCTTGCCATATTTGTCCCAAAATAGAGAACCCTGGGTTGGCACTTGTATAGTTCTGACTAGAGTTACGGCGTTATCTAGGATATCGTAGATAAGACCTAAGTAGTTTTCTGGTTTATTTAAATATTACCAAAGAAGAAAAAACATCCTGGTCTAAGTGTGGACCAAGCTAGAGGCACTCCTTAGAGGACATGTCTGCAGTTAATCTAAAGATTTTGTGCTTTATGCCTTCTACGGCTCTTATGCCGTTCAGAGGTGTCTTTTTTTATGAAGAATTTAATAAAGTAAGTTAGATTGAGAGACTGCGGGAATACACAACTCCAGACACGTAGATCTATTGTATTATCCCCTGAAATCTCCTATTCAACGACGGTATGTTTGCGGTGTGCTCAGGCTCTTGCGAATCTGACCGTAGGCAGCTCTTCCGATGAAAAAGCCCTTACGGGAGTCTTCGCCTAAAATTTCAGAATGTCGAGTCGCTGTACATGGAATGAATGATCGCCTCATCTGTTCCTCGCTTCGTAAAAGACAAGAAAAAATACCACGCTGAAGCCTCGTGTCCCTATACAAAGATTTTTGTTTGCAGGCATGAATTTAAATTTCTTAACTCGGTTGTATGTGTCTGGCAACTTCATCCTTTAGTATAGACTTTGATGTTAACACAAATTCTGGCAGTGATCTGCCCAGAACTGAGCGATTTAAATACCTCGGGTCAACGCTATCAGCCAATGGAGAGCTGCGTTATGAAATTGCTTCACGCATTAACGCAACCTGGATGAAGTGGCGTTCCACAACTGGTGTCCTTTGTGATCGACGTATCAACGAACGTCTCAAATCTAAAATTTACCGTTATGTCGTCCGTCCAGTCGCTCTCTATGGTTCTGAGTGTTCGCCGACCATAAAAGACAATGAACGGCGTCTTGCGGTAATGGAGACGAAGATGCTACGTTGGACTAGTGGCGTGACACGTTTAGATCACATCCGAAATGAGGATATCCGCGATCGTTATGGGGTTGCACCGATCGTGGAAAAGTTGCAAGAGAGGTGTCTTCGATGGTATGGTCACGCAATTCGTGCAAACGAGAATTCACTTGCAAAGATTGGTCTGAACATCGAAGTCGATGGTAAACGACCAAAAGGCCGACCTAAGCAACGGTGGCTTGATACGCTGGATGGGGATTTGAAAGCCTCGAGATTGCACCCAGATCAGGCATTCGATAGAACCAAATGGCGAAGCCGATCACGACGAGCCGACCCCGCTTGTGAACGGGACAAAGGCTGAAGAAAAAGAAGAAGAAGAAGAAGAACCTTACGGGCCAGCCTGTCAGTTTCCTTATTGGTAATGTTGTTTAAGAGTCCTAACACCTACACTAGGAATGTTTTGTTCAGTCGACTACATAAATTTGTTTAATATAGCGCCGCTAACTAGTGCCGATAACGCAACTTAGCTGTCTGAACAAACTTGAATTTTACATACCTGGATAGGATGTGACCATTTATGTCAGTTGGATTCTCACTCCTCACGAAGGGGATAACCTCTAGCTGTTCCACGCACAGTCCCTAGTGAATATAAGTATCTAAGTTTTCCCACCAGTTAACATGATTCCATCACGGTAACTTTCGATTATTTGCACAGTTGCCCTCAGGAAATTGCAGCCGAAATTACTACTGCTATGCCAAAAAAATTGGATTGAATGGAATTTTTAATATTTCTTTGATACCTATTGCTAATTGACACCGTGCCCTGACCAAGCCAGCACCAAATCACATTCAAGATAGGAGTGGCTTGGCGGTAACTCAGGCTTGTTCCAAAATGGCTGGAAATACCACAAAATCAAACATAATACAGAGCCTGGTTACACTTTTATAGACAAACCCAAGAAATGCATTGTGAAAATTTAACTAGAGCCTGACAAGGCTTGAACATGAACTCCAGCCTCTAGGGTACCTTGAATCGCCGACTGAAAGCTCGCAATCACTTTTAATTGAGTGGCAATAACTTCTTCTCTCTGATGAGATAATTCATATAAGCTGTCGACGATAGCCATTATCTGGAATTCAACTGGCAGGTCATCTTTCCCAAAAATGGGTGGTTCATCTGGACATCTAGATAATGACTTGAAATTTCAAGCAAATTTGGTTCAACTCTTTATATGCCGGTATTTTTGCTGGATAATAATCAATAAGGATTGAATAGACCCTGGGCATACATTTGGTCTGAAGTCATTTCTGAAGGGTATTTAGCTTACTACTCAAAGACTGATAAAGAGGATCATTTGCATCATCATCGTCAACGGCACAACAACCGGTATCCGGTGTAGGCCTGCTTTAATAAGGAACTCCAGACATCCCGGGTTTGCGTCGAGGTCCACCAATTCGATATCCCTAAAAGCTGTCTGGCGTCCTGACCTACGCCATCGCTCCATCTTAGGCAGGGTCTGCCTTTTTCTACCATAGATATTTCCCTTAAAGACTTTCCGGGCTAGATCATCTTCATCAATACGCATTAAATGACCCGCCCATCGTAACCTATTGAGCCGGATTTTATCCACAACCCGACGGTCATGGTATCGCTCATAGATTTCGTCGTTATTTAGGCTACGAAATCGTCCATCCTCATGTAGGGGGCCAAAAATTCTTCGGAGGATTCTTCTCTCGAACGCGGCCGAGAGCATTTGCATTATACGCGAAAAGGTTCGCTTATCTAGTCTGAATGGGCATCTCTCATTCTAAATTTTTCTGATCCTAAAAGTTCTTCTCCTTTATTCGTCCCCCTTCCCAAATTTCTAAATCACGTTGCGATTACTCGACTTTCCTGCGGGTCTTCGTACATCCCTCCCCATTTCAAACGCTCTTTCGGGTATCTAAGTGTCATCTATGGATTGTACGTAATGAGCGTATTGAGACTTTGTCAGCTCAATATTCCTTACGTTCAGTGAATATTTCACCCCTGATTGTACTATTTCGCCATTGGTTCCAATTCTCATTCTGTTCGAAAACCTATTCTAGGAGTCAATGTATTGATAGGTTATATGAAGGTTCTTGTTTCCACCTGTGCAATAATTTGATGGAGCGCTTCTTGTGGCCGCTAGTAGCTGTATTATGATGTGCTCCAGTAAATAGAAATAGGAGTAGAGCCAACCCATCCCCTTGTTTTACCCGGGGATATACTTAATAAACATGTTTCAGATTGTTGCAGACCAGTGCCCAACGCCAAGGATCCATAAACAAAAAAAGTTTGAAGTAGTTTCCCCCATATTGGTCTCGCCTGCCATCGAGTGGTTGCGGATTCAGGACTCCCTCCATTGAAAGCAAAATGCAGTCAACTTTGTTGTTCAAATAATTGGGCAATTTTGGAGTTGCAACTGGCATTCATGGACAATTGACCGCGAAACTAAATTTGATGAATTACGCAGAAATTTCAACAATGACAGGCACCTTATTAATTTTTCTGCCCCAAACGGAAGACTCCACTTCTCCCAATGTTGGAGAGTCAACGCTTTCGGAAAATTTGTTTGCACGAGCGGTGAAAATACATGCGTGAGATTGCCTGCCTATCATACGAACTTATTTCACAGGTAAATGACCCTGCCGGACTTTGTGTTCAATGAGGAAGATCCCTCTACAGGCACAAGGGAGGAGGTAACACTTTTTCACCGAGTCTAGTATCGTGGGGTACCAAACAAAAGGTATCAACTAGCAGTTTCTTGAAATTTTAACACAACTTTTGAAAGCAGGAGCTTGGGCGTTCAAAATAGGGCCCTGATGATTTTAGGTACCCAATCTCAGCAATTCTCCAGCCGAAAAATCTGAAAACAAATCATGGTGGTGCCCACATACCATATCCTCAAAATACTTTTCAGTAGAATATCTACACATATATCTACAATATAGAGCACCATAATGGAAAGTTTGGTGAAAACCCTACTATTATGAACAACGTTTGGTTTTAAGATAGCCCAGCAATATTGTCATGTCATCCGGAGCTGATCGTAGAGCCTTTTTAGCCATTTAAAAACAAAATGTCCCTCAGTGGTGGCATCTATCTTTCACTCTTAGAAAATAGTAAAATAGTGTCGGAATTTTCCAGTTCTGTGAAATTCTCAGCGTGACGAAAAATGTCACCATGTATGACTGGTACCCCATATTGAGCTGTGTCAGGATGCAACCCCGTTTCGGGCTGTATATGACAAACCGCGCATTTCAAATGCATCCACCTTTAACACTCTATCCTTGCTGGTACTTGCGGGAGGCACAGAATCTACATGGATTATAGCGTCCTAGCATTTCTTCTTCATCGCTGCTGATTGTCGACTGTTTTTGTTTATCTCCTTTTCTCTCCTTGGTGGAGTATAGGATATCCACATTATGAGACTACGCTACAATTTCATTATAATCACATTTGATACTGTGCAAGTGACAAACCAACAGTAGTAAGACAAACCCAGGGCAACGAAATTGAGCGACCAGTGCTTTAAACTTCCAAACTTCCAATTGTGGAAATTTTAAAATCCTGTGGCCTTTCCCATATATTCTACCCACCGAGGGACATACTTATGTATCGATTTTCCAAGAATTTATCAATACCCTCAATGGTCATGGGGAGTCGAAGACCCTGCGAGTTGTGACTCCTATTTTCGGGTAAAAACAAAGGAAATGAAATATACACCAGGTTCAGAGCTGAATGCAGCCTTCTTTAAGTTTTATTTGGTTCTCTTTACACGCCCCAAAATTCTTCACAACCTTCTTCCTCGTTCCACTTGCCATGAAGCATTATTAGTTTCCTGCGGCCGGACCCTCCGTAGAATAAATGAAAGATGCTGTAAAAAGGCTTAAAGTGCTTCAGGTCCCCGCCAAATGATGAACACTTGGGACTGGGGGACAAAGCTAGGGTCAGTAGCCACGATTCCAATATGGAAATCCTTCGATCTCAGGTCTTCCCAATCCATGGTCTCTCCTCGGTAATATAAAGTTATTTTGGCCGCATTTGAACCATTGCACGCCGAGGTACAAGGGTCGCTGGGTAATAAATTTTTCTGCCGTTTTTCTCCTGCTCCCCTAGGGCGACTTCGGAGAGAAACAAGTAAGATTACGTAGGGAACTTGAGGTTATTGTGCGGGGGAGTAAACCAGGCCAAGGCGATGTCGGCAGTAGAATTGGCCTATCCTCGCGATAAATGTTGCCCTTGGTTGAGAAGGTTGAGGAGGTCTATGGAAGTGGAATAGTGTCTGAAGGAGTGGGTCGAGGTTTCGTATGTCATCTTTCATCTTCCGGGTAAATTTGGCTCCACTTGGATTAAGAAGGAGTTTGCAAGAGTGAAGGAATTTATTAAGGGAATGGATGGGGAGGTTAAGTCTGGTTTGAGCAACTGGAGTGTTACGGGATGCGGTATACAAAGTCATTTTTCCAGGCTGTGGGGAAATGGGCTGTCAGGATGCATCAATTGAATAGTTGGGATAACAAAGGGCTAAGAGTCTTAGCACACTTCTTTATAACAATATTCGGGATATGGCCTGTAAATTTCTTATTATTCAGCGAATTCAGCTGTAAGGTCGGGTGGAAGGATCGGGAACTGAGAAGGGGGACGGGATGCTGTGAGGTGGATATATTGGCGTACTGTTGCGTCGACATCGAGGATGGTAATATGGAGCGAGATATGGTGGGCTGCAAGGAAAGTCTCGGCAATGCAATCTGCGTGATCTTTAGGAGCGATGTTTTGTGGGAGGGAGCTGGATGATCTGGGTTTGGCTAGACGGGGCAGATGTATGCTGGTTGAGGGATAGGTCTGCATATGGGGGTTGGATTTCGGATCGGATACTTTGGGTAATGATGTGTAGGCGGACTTTAAGGTGGCTGAAATGTGGAGAGTATCTGCCGCGCTGGAGTTGGTGACCATCGTGGTGAGACCCGGGATGTTTTGAAAATCCATAGGAGTGGTGGTGCCATTGGACAGAGTAAGAAGGTTGTTGCTTACTAGGAAGAGCCGAAACAGGAGTGCATGTTCGGATGGTGGAAAGGCGGTCGGTTGGTGGGAAGGAGGATTAGTTGGAGGAAAAGGAGTTTTGGGTGTACCAGTTGGCCAACCTGTTGCCGTTCCGGTTCATGGCCACCTAGTACGAGGGAGATTCGTTTATTGTTGGCTTTTGGGTGTATTCTGAGATGTTTGGATACATGTCTAATATCAGCAGAATCGAGGGATTGGTTAAGACAATAGTTGCTGGCGAGGAATACGACGGATGATTGGGTGGAGACGAAGACAATAGTTCGCTCAAGGGAAGGGGCGATTGTAGTTGAAAGGTAAATTTGTTGGGCTTGAAAGGGAGTTACTATCAAGATAACAGTTCCTCCGTTTCCGCTGCCAGTTCGATCGGAGCAGTATGTCGTGTAATTTGAGATGTAGAACTTACGTCTGGGATTAAGTTTAGTTTCGTTAAGGAGGAGGAAGTCAGGTTTATGAGTGGAGAAGAAATTCGATAATTCGTGACGTTTCTGTCTCCTGATTGCTGAGTTGACATTCAGCAGAACGACCTTAGCAGACATTGTTTGGGGAGACTTGACAGAGGAAAAAGAGTAATGCTAGGTGTTTCTTCATTGAAGAGGAGGGGGTCTTATATTTGGCTATAGCTAAGTTGGGTAATTGTTTAGGACAAACAAACAAACAGTAATTTAGCTTTAGCTTAGCTTAGGCTCAAACTATTGGTGGTTCCACTTGGATCTAATTCGCACCCTTGGCGTGTTTTTGCCAAAATATAAAGGAGCGTTTTCCATCTGTTGCTACTTACGGTCACTCTGCTCCCACGGCAGAGGTGAGGCAGCGTCTGATGAGTTGCCTCTGCCCTGGACGAAACCGTTAGTCCCTATTTTTAAGTTGAGAATTGGACGTGTCGAAGAGAGCCTAGATCTCTGAGTTTAGATTAAAAGCTGACGGCTGAACGAGTAGTGTCCCTAGCTATGGATGTATAGGATAAAGGGGCGAGCAAGAAATGTTTGGGCCAGCTTCTGGTGTTCCGACTTCTTTTTATGGTTGACGGCTGTACACCTACCGGGCTAAACCCTCAGCTTGAAGAATCAGCTACGATCTAATACGGTGTGGTTATTTTAGCCTAGGACGTTTATTTCTAATTTGTTCACCACTTTTCTTCGTTGCCAACTGCCTCAAACCCTCCTCCTTGATGTAAGTTTAGCACCAGAAAGTTACTCACATAAAATGACCTTCTTAACAAAAGTAATTTCAAACTGCTTGAGTCCACTTACTGGCAAAAAAATTATTTACGCGGCTCCAGATTCCTAATTATTAGCTTGTTGCAAATGAAATGGCCGTTTTGGTACTGAAATTTAAAACGACTGTAAAGCTTACAAAAATTTATTTATTTAATCAAAATAGGTACCAGTCGCTTCAAAATACTTCTCTCAACGAAATTCAAGAGCAGGTATGCCAGTTTCGTATAAGTCCAATTGTCAAGTGTTAATAAATTCGTCGAAGGCAATTTTGACAGCCTCTTCGTTCCTAAATTGTTTTTCCGCCAAAAAATGATCCAAATGCTTAAAAAAGTGGTAGTCGGTTGGTGAAAGGTCCGATGAATATGGTGGATGAGGCAGAGTCTCATACTGCAATTCGTTCAACTTTTGAACCGTTGTTCTGGATAAATGAGGTCATGCGTTGCCCT
Source organism: Hermetia illucens (assembly GCF_905115235.1). NCBI lineage: Eukaryota > Metazoa > Arthropoda > Insecta > Diptera > Stratiomyidae > Hermetia > Hermetia illucens. The sequence continues at coordinate 162,494,726 of NC_051852.1, read as the reverse complement.
GAAGGAGTACTACACCATCTCTGTTGACCCATCTTGGCCGTTGAATACTCGATTTTTGGTGCATTTCCTCGAGTTGGGAACAGTATTTCTGTGCATTTATGGTTTCTCCAGGTGCCGAAACAGAATAGTGCATATCTCCAGCTGTAGACCACAAAACACTCACCATTACCTTCTTCGGATGGAGACTCGGTTTCGGCATATGCTTCGGTGGCTCATCAACATTTAGCCATTGCGCTGATCGGCGACGATTGTCATACAGGGTGCGGCAGCATAACTTCCTTTTTTCAAAACTCAATAAAAACTATTGTATGCATCGGAAAATATTTATTTATTTTTTATAATGTAGGTACTTGTCTAAAGTTTTTATTTACATTGTTTTGAAGATCAAATCTGTTAGGTGAAGTCCCCCATTCTCCATACATTGCGTAAACCGATTTCTGGCGTTTGTCATGACTCTTGTTAGCATAGCAGGTGTTATGTTGGCAATTTCTTCTCGGATATTGGTCTTCAAATCTTGTAGGGTTCTTGGACGGTTCACATAAACACGGGATTTCAAAAAACCCCATAGAAGAAAATCACAAGGGGACAGATCGGGAGAACGTGCCAGCCATTCCACATCGCTTCTAATTGAGATAAGGCGCTCTGGAAAGTGTTCCCTCAAAACAGCCACGTTCTGAAAGTTCCTGCACTATCTCCATCTTATAGGGATGAAAATGAAGATCATCACGAAGAATTCTTCTCACAGAACGATCGGATAGTCGCGCAGAACTCCGTGACGATCGCAACATTGACGCTCTCACTGCTTCAATGTTCTCAGGTGATCTAACGGGCCGAGGGACTCCAGTTCTTCCTTTTGTCGCACTTGCAGTTTGTCTGAATGTAGTGACCTATGTAACAATTGATTTGCGGTCTGGGACGGGAGCCAACGAGGCTAAATTAAAACGTTTCCGAAATGCACGCTGTGTTGCAATAACCGAACATCCGCTTGAAAAGTAAACCCCAACGGCAAAGGCACGCTCCTCACTATTCCAACGCATGATGGCGACTGAACCGTGTCGGGACAAAACTCTACAGTATCCCCTCTTGAACGAGACCACTAGCGCTCCGCTATGACATCAACTAACTGAGTAGCGCGCATTTTAAAAAAGGAAGTTATGTTGCCGCACCATGTATAATATCCACTTTTCATCACATGTCACTATTCTGTGCAAAAAAGGGGTTGCTTCTATTGCGAGAGAGTAAAGAATTGCAAATGTCCATTCGAAACGCCATGTTTTGCTCCGTAAGGGCTTGCGGTACCTATTTGTCGAATAGTGTACGCCCAGTTTCTCCGCAATGTCTCTCACAGACTGACGTGTGTCAGATTTGCCAAGTACACGCAGCTCGTCGTTTTCAATCGATGGTCCTGGATGTCCATGTAGCTCACTTTGAAGATTTACGTCGCCTGACCGGAATTTTTCGAACCACCACCGTGTGGTTCGTTCGCTTACCGTATCAGCTGTTCCTGGTCGCCTACGCTGCGTTATGACCGAGTTTGAACTCATACAAAAAAAAGTATACGTTTTTGGCTCTTTTCCATCCTTTTTTCCTTTTCATTCATGGTTATCACAACGATGGTCAAAACTGAACTGACTCCTTGATTAAATGTAGGAATATTTATACTTCATTATCCGACACCAACAGCGCCAACTGGTGGTGGTTTGATGCACCAAAAACGCAACTAACTTCACTTAATTGCCAAATCGGCCATTTCATATGCAACAACTTAATAATAATAATAATCGTTGGCGCAACAATCCATATTGGATCAGGACCTTGAAGTGTGTTAGATTCCTAATTAACAATGAAAAAGTTGAGCAGACTCAATTAGCAGTAGTTGTGCCCTAGATAATTTCAGAGCTTTCCATTAGCCAGAAAACACACATTCCTTCTTGGGAACTCATCATAAACTTCCGGTGAACCAATAAGCAAACACTTAATGAGCTGCATCAATTTCCATGAAACCTGTACACGTGCTTGGGTCAGAAACCATTTTCCATATGGAAAACTCTAACTCAATATGCCATAAATCCTACTTTTACCATGAAATTCCTTTTAAATGGTAATCGTATACGCTTCCTCGAAGAAAATCCCTCAGAGACCCACTCACTCATCATGAAATATGCATCACGGAAATTCCCCAAAGGGGGTGCATTCATACTATGTCCATTTACCTACATGCAGGCAGCAAATCCGCAACATACTTACTCCTATACCAAGCGAAATTGCAACGAAACATTAAGTCACGATATCTTCTTCTCCACATGCAGATTTTCCTGCAAATGCACATCCTACACTTGCAAGAAAAACAGGACTCGCAAGAGCGACTGAAGAGGCAGAGAACGGTACGCAAAGTTTCCATTTAAAAATTTATCTCTTGAAGGTGAACACAAAGCCGTGCATTGGCAAGATGCAGCCCGAGCCAAGATGCATCTTTGGCAAACATAAAAGATGCACGCTAGAGGAGAATTAAGTGCAGCGAGGCCACGACCACGCTTCAACTTTCATAGTAACTTGACGCTAACTAAATATTCCATAAAGTTCCGCGTCAAACGAGCTTTTCCCCAGGTTTTAGTACCTTTCACGCCACCATTGGATTTTCCATTAAGAATTCAACATTTAGTGAAAAACTGCGAATGAGGACGACGTGGGAGTGGGAAATAGCTGAAAAGATTGCCTTCGCAACCCCCATCGAAACAAACTAAATTGCATTTCACCCTCTCACCTTCGTGTGGAAGGAACTTCGCGCTTTTCTCTGGGATAAATACGTCGGTTACAGGCGCGCACATAGAGATATATTGAATCGCCTTAAGGCGGATTTATCTTCTGCATGAAAGCATAAAAATAAATCAAATGTCCTTTAGCGCTATTGAGTTCAGTCTATTTATGACTTTTAAGATGAAATCGTCAACCATAAAAATCATTTCCGTTAAATGGATTTGCTTAGTCGATGGCCGAATGTGGAGCTATCGGCGAGGACCAGTTATGTGGGCGAGTATTAACCCTTTTATCGGTAAATGGACTGTCAATATTCCAGCGGAAACAGGAAACTGAGCTAATTTTCACTGAGCCATATAACACAAACAATTTGTGCTCCTCGCAGGAATCCATCTTCTGCGTCCAAATATATCTTTATATCATTCGCAGGATTTCAAGCGTCCGTAGAACCTCTTCCTCGGAATCAACTGCATATCCTATTTCGGGAGCTGGGTTAAATCCGGTTCTCTACGGACTGAACCTCAACCTACGCTTCCTGCCCTCTACACTTCACTAATCCGTTGAATCATTATCATGGAAGGCTCCAGGCTCCACAACTAATGCCAGTATCTTGTCAGCAGTGAATCCACAAAAATTCATCTTCGATTCGATCATGAAAGTAAAAACAAAATGAAAGCACCCCAGATCCTTTCCACCGCTTTCTAGGTATATCTTTTTTTCCCCGTTCACCAGAAAATATCCTTGAGACTATTTTGGGAGATACGAAAAGTATATTCTTTCAGTCGCTTAGAAGTTTTGTCCTTGTAAGGGCAACAAACCAAACAATCTTTAGCTTAGAGGGGTAGGTCCGTGTTATGTTATCCCCTAACAGGAAACGTTACAGTCGTATATCCTTAAGTTTATTACATTGACAGTTTACGTTACCCTTGGGACCACATATTTTCCTTCTCCTATGAAATTTTAGTATTACACAAAAGAGAGTCATAAAATCCTACATAATACGGATGGAGGCAGTGTTTTTCCTCCAGGTTAGCACCTTGCCGTAGACAATTCCTCGCAATTCGTTGTCATGAAACCCAAGTCGAAAGGATATGACATCATCAATTGTCCTAAAATTACTCCAAAACGGTATATTTATGAAGTCCATCGAATGGTAAATGGACCCAGCTTTCATTCCTCGTTTTTTTTCCAGAACTCCTTTAACCTGCCAAGTAATAAATGCCACTTATCGTTTTCAGCCACATCCTCGGTCTTTTCAGCAGGATATACGTAGGTGGTTTGCGATGAAAGCAAATATCAATGGCTTGTATTGGTTTTATGATGCTTTTAACTAATTGCGATGTTGTGTTTCCTTGGTCGGGTACAAGGATGTGTCTGTCTCCTGTGCTTCACTCTTTGGTCAAGGCAGCCAAATGATTAATGGCTTTTCTAAAGCAAATATGTGAGCTCTTATTTCAGGCTTTCTTCTCCGAATTTACAATATTTTATTGATGTATTTATTTAATGACTGTCGTTATTCTCAGGTGGGAGGATATTTCATTACGTAGTTATTAGGACAAACAGTCGTTAATCTCATTTATGGCGTTGCTGGTCGTTCTTCCTAATTACACTTTTCGTAGCTGTAATTTATTGCATAATTTTGTTAAGGCGGAAATGAGGTGAGAAATAAGCCACTGTGGATGGAGAGAAGCGGGGAAAAAATATACGAAATGACTGCAGTAAGGGCATAGATAAGTGTCCTTTCCAGGAAGGCAGCACCAATCCTAGGAAAAATTGTCTCCCAATCTTTTGTCGGGTGGAAAATTCATCTTTATAATGATTTCAGGAATAATGAGACAACCTTGGTCTCCAAAAAGGATTCGGTCTAAAAATCTCAGTCCGCTGACCGCATCCTTCCTAACGTAGTCGCATCTTCCATCTTTCCGGGATATTTCCACTATTCGCTTTCCTCGAACTTCACCCTTCGGCGCGCAATTGGAGATTTATCTGTCGTCCATACGCCCCACATGACCTTCCCACTGCCCTTTGGAAAGTTTGACTAGAATGGATAGAAATTGATTGTCAAAAACTTCATACCACTCCTCATTGCACCTGATTCTCCAGCCTGACCCCTTCGGTATCGGATCGAATGTTCGGAGCAATCGACCTTCAAGGACGGTTTTTTTTCAGGTGGGGTAGGTAAATGCATTTACGCGCAGAAGGTTGGACTCCCGCATCGGTACGTCGTCGGACTACCAACTGAGCACCTCCCCATTGTCAGAGAATTATCCTGGAACCGTTTGTCACGTTACTTCGGACTTATCCCCGAACTCTCTCGCCTTGCGGAGCCTACGAATCAGAGAATTCTTTCCACCAACGGGAGGAGAGAGGAGAAAAGGAACTGTCAGTTCAAGGAGCCCCCTGCCATCTGGCTCTTCCACCGGTTGAGCTCTATCGTCTTTGCAACGAGAAGGACCCTAACGTAATGCGCAATGCGGCTCCACCTGTCAGCACTCCTCACCATCTCCTCGATAATGTTATCTGGAGAGAAACATCCCCTTTGTCTAAATTCACGAATCCCATCCCACCTACCACAAGAAAGAAAGGTTTCAAAGGGGGTCGCCCACAATTCCATTGCAAAACACACAATTTGGAGATCGCACCCTTCCAATCTTGTGCAGGTAAAAATGGAAACCTCCATGCCAACTTAAGCACTGGGTAAGGAAATAGTCAGCCTTCACGCTTCCGATTTAGCCACTCATCTAAATTGCCAATGAGCGGCGCAGCCAATCTGCCTCTAGTTTCACTTTGCCAAGTGAGCTGCAACTCGTCTAGAGTCCGAACCCAGCACACACGCCAGGGAATTACATAGGCTCCAAAGGCTGGCTTGCGTGTGTATCAGTGGGGCAATGAGGACATGCCCAAAGGCATCCCTGGAGGTCCTTCTGGGATTAACCCCTCTCCAACTGCTCATACAGATGCAAGCAAGGAGGGCAATATTCAGTATGAATGAGGCGGGGAGCTGCCTAAATCGAAGATTGGTATTCTTTCTAGGCGGTATCCCGAATTATTGATACCAAGAGATAACATGAAAACGAGGTTTCACTTCGATAAGAAGTTTGAAACACGTTGGAGTAACAAGGCAAACTGGGAGAGCGTGGCTACCATATACGGCTTAAACCAGCAACTGATTACTTGGTACACTGACAGTTCCCTCACAGCACAGGGAGCGGGTGCCGGTGTCATTGGTCCAAGGAAAATTTACTTTGAGCCAATGGGCAGATACACTACCATATTCTAGGCGGAAATATACGCCATAGACAAATGTGCCTCCTTTAATCTGCAAAGCAACTATAGGGGGCAAAACATACCTATTCTCTATTCTCTTAGCTGACGAAGGATGGCTCTCCTGACCGAGTGATAGCTTCCTTCAAAGTGACATATTCCCATGACTTCGATGCTATCGTCCAATCCTGCTTTTAGCCGCAGGGGTCTTCGTTAAGCCTTATCAGAGGTCTAAGATTCGCGAAAATTTCCGGCCCGCCCGCCTGCCTCGCCGAACTTGAATGATTCCAATAACTACACGCTATTTTATCAAAATGTAAGGGGTCTAAGGACCAAGCTGTCGGATTTCAAACTGTCTGCCTTAGCATTCCAACATCATGTCATCTGCATTTCTGAAACCTGGCTGGATGACAGGATTTTAGATTCTGAGCTCCTCGAAGGTTATTCTGTCTTTCGTTGTGACAGAGACTGCGTTGCGCTTGGCAAGACAACTGGCGGAGGTGCCCTAATAGCTGTTAAGTCCCCTCTCCGTGCCGAAATCATCTTTTCCTCCTCCTCCTCCTCCTACGATTCTGTTACCATACGTGTCCTTCCGCCAAACGTATGTCCCTTTATCATATCGTGTGTATATTTTCCCTGCCTAAGCCCGCCTTCTCTGTACGAGTATTTCTTCGACAGATTATCAGAGGCCCTAACCGTTTTGTTTCCCTCACTTCCTTTCATCCTCTGTGGTGACTTTAATCTTCCTATGCTCTCCTGGCCCGTTACACCTGGCCTTCCCTCCCTCCCTAATAACTCGACCCACCCTTACCTTCCTCTATCCACTTTCATGTACACCTGTGGGGCACTCCAAATTAACCTCTCTAGAAATCACTTAGATCGCACTCTTGACCTTGTCCTCTCTAATCTTCCTGTAGGTTATCTTTCCCAATCCCTTCATGCTCCGTCTTACGTTGCCCCTGACGCCCATCATCCTGCTCTCGAGTTCGATGTTCAGATATCCCGACTCCACTCTCCTGTCGCTCGCAAGCCTACCAAGTTCAACTTTCGTAAGGCGAACTTCGAAAGTCTGAACTCAGCCCTGGCGTCAATCAACTGGGTCCCCCTGCTCACTCCATTTACATGTGACCAAGCACTCAACACTTTCTATACCATTTTATCTGATCTTCTTCCTTGTTACGTTCCCTCCTCTCCTAAGTGCTTACGCTCTTACCCCGTCTGGTTCACCACTGAAATTCACAAAAAACTACGTCAAAAACAGACTGCGAGAAAGAAGTTCCTGTCTTCTAGAAACGTTGCTGACTTAGTTTTTTTCAAATCCCTTCGTTCCTCGGTCAAATCTTTAATATGTAAGTCCAGACACGAATATTTGTCCAACGTGGAAGACTCATTAAAGCGCGGAAATCTGAAACCTTTCTGGTCCCACATTCGCAACTCCCGCTGCCCTGCCCACTTATCCCCTCCGTCCATTAAATTCTCTGGCTTCTCAGCTAACTCCCCCCAACGATGTTGTGATTTACTCTGCCGCTACTTTTCGTCAGTCTATGTTCCTCCTCCTTCCTCCGAATCCCTCCCGATAGTAGATGTAGCCTGCCCCGCATCGCCTACCATTCCCCTACTTACCCCTATCCTTGTCGAATACCTCATTGGCGAACTTGATGCCAAGGTCGGACCTGGCCACGATGGTCTTCCAAACCTCTTTTTGCTTAAAACTGGTAAGTCCATCTCCCTTCCCCTATCTCTTATTTTCAACAAAAGCCTTGAAGAGAATCATTTTCCCAGCTTGTGGAAAAAGGCTCTCATTATCCCCATTCACAAAAGTGGCGATCGTTCTCTTGCCGAGAATTACCGTCCCATTTCCCTCCTCTCCTCCTGTTCCAAAATCCTGGAAAGATATGTCAGCGACTGGTTGTCCGCCCACTTTGGCCATCACATAGTGAAAGAACAGCACGGCTTCGTTAAAGGTAGGTCCATTGCCTCCAACCTGCTTGACTTTACCAACTTTGTCGCCAAATGTCTAAATTCACAGCAAGAAGTGCATACTATTTACACTGACTTTGCGAAAGCCTTCGACACTGTAAATCACAAGATACTTCTATCCAAACTCTCGTCCCTAAACGTTCCCATACCACTTGTTTTATGGCTTGCCTCTTACCTTTCCAACCGATCCTGCCGCGTCTCTTTTGACGGCTGTACTTCCCGCTCCTTCTCCCCTTCTTCTGGCGTCCCACAGGGGTCTATTCTGGGTCCTTTGCTATTTTTATTTTTTATTAACGACCTTCCTCCCCTCCTTACTTGTCCCTGTTTGCTCTATGCAGACGACCTTAAGCTGTTTTCCGCTATATCGTCACCTATAGACTGTGTTTCCCTTCAGAATAACCTGGACACTCTGGTTCGTTGGTGCTCGACTAATTGTTTAGCGCTAAACGTTAGAAAGTGTCACTCTATGTGCTACTCCCTAAAATCCTCACCCATTTCTTTCTCCTACTCGCTTGACGGGCATTCCTTATCCTGCTTAAATTCCACTCAAGACCTCGGAGTCACTTTTGACAATAAGCTCCGCTTTGACACCCATTGCCTCGATGTCATCAATCGAGCAGCAAAATTGTCAGGCTTTATTCTTCGCTCCTCCTCTGATTTTGACTCCATCCAACCCTCCTTAGCTCTCTTCAATTCCCTTGTGAGGAATACCCTCGAGTATTGCTCCGTGATCTGGTCACCCACTCGTAACTGTGATTGTCTTGCCCTTGAAAATGTGCAACGTAAATTCACCCGTTCTCTCTTCTTTAAGAAAAGCCTCCCTCGTGTGGATTATCCCTCCCGCCTCCGGTTTCTAAACCTTCCCTTCCTACAACAGCGTAGATCCTATCTGGATCTATGCACATTCTTTAAACTTTCCTCGGGCCTGATGCACTGCTCCGCCGCTGACGAGATCACCTGCCGTCCTGCGTCTTATGACACCCGTAACGCAGATATTTTCAACGTGCCCTTCGCGGAGCTCGAAGTCTATTTTCATTCCCCGATTCCCAGGCTTTGCCGAAATTATAATGCAAAACAGCTTGGTCCTTTTAACTTCCCTACTTTAAGTAATTTTAAACGTAGGATAAGTTTTTTACTTTCTCCTCCTCCTCCTGAGGACAATAATTAATTGGAATTCTATCTGTTTGTTGTCTGTTAATTAAATAAATAAAATAAATAAGTAAATAAATATTCTCACTGATAGCCAAGCAGCGATCAGGGCACTTAGGTCCAACCAGGTAAACTCTTAAGTGGTATGGAAATACCTTGAGACACTGAATACACTCGGCTCGTCCAACAAGGTCTGGATACTCTGGGTGCCAGGCCACGCTGCGTTGGGAGGCAACGAGGCAGCGGACGAACTAGCCAAGAAGGGAGCAGGGACGCGTTTACATGGACGATCATGGAATCGGTTTCATGGCTATGAATCTAAGAAAAGGAGAGGAACGGTTGAGGGAACTATACTGGGCGGGCCTATCAGGGATGGAGCAGTCCAGGGTGCTTATTGGGGGATACGAACCCATACGCGCAAAGAATTGCTTAAACCTCACCAAAAAGAATCTCCGAATCATAGTGGGAATTCTCACTGGTCATTGTCGACTGAACTATCACCTAGGGAAGCTAGGGATATCTACGGACACTGCCTGCAGGTTTTGTGAGGAGGATGACGAAACCTCTATACACGTCCTGGGTCAGTGTCCGGCACCTGTGCAAAGTAGGTCGAGGCATCTGGGAGAATACTTAATACCAGATGCAAAAGCTGAAAGAGACAGTGCACTAGGCGCTTTAGTTTTAGTTTAGTTTACTGGGGGGAGCCAAGCACTCCGAGTACTCACGCCATTGTTAGGCCCATTGTGCTTCCCCTCCACGAGACGCTAACGATATAAATTCTTGCCAAGAGCGTCAGCCCATACCTCTGCACCATAGAGCAGGGTAAACTGCGTTGAACTCATCAGCAGACGTCGCCGGCTAGACATAGGGCCCTCAAAGACGTTAACTACATTTTAAGATGTTTTTATCGTGGTCCGAATTTCATAGTCAAACAGTAACAGATGTCTGACAATTGTTCCATGCGTGTGGAAGTTGCTCTTACTTTGTATCTTTTTTGATTCAGAATCGGGAGCACCGCTGGACTTATTCTCCACTCAACTCCGCCATCTTCCTTACCTTCTACCTTCTCAGCTGTCAGTACCTTCGAGGTAAAATTCACCTATTGTCATGAGAACGCTGATTTGCTTATTTGTGTGATTAATTTTTTTTTGTCCCGTTGATCCTTAATCGAAGTACCTTTGCTGCAGACTGCTGATCTAGAAAAATGGTTTTGGTTTCGGGTCTGAAGCGAGCCATAATGCAAACATAATCCGCGCACTTACTCAGTTAGATTTTACTAGTAGCGTTCCTAATTTTTCGGATCATATGCTCAAGAGCTACATTTTCAACGGGTAAAACTAGGACAGTGGGAACGAGATCGTTTCCTGGCTCCAAATGCGAGTATGTGCTGAAGCTCTGTACCAACTGTCTTTGGATCTAGACTAAAAATTCTGCATTGTCAGGGACAGTTTCGTCATTCGTACCGGTCTCATCTAATTGCTAAGAATGTTCCGCCTGTTTTCTAAAGGAACTTTGTTAATTCTCTGATCCACTCTACTCTCATCTACCGTCCTGTTCGGATATATTTCCTTCGCTCGGCGCATTTCTGGTGTGTGTCTATCGTTTGTAGTTCTGCGTTCCTATTTTCACGTGTTTCTTTGTTAATAAGCCATATCAAAGGAAGATAATGGGACGCTAGAGCATATGTTTCTTCGTGGTGTCCTTCTTCAGGAGCTGTAAGTGTGCATCGACCCCAAAAAACAATACCCACTGCTGAAAGGTAACTTGTCAAAGTTTCCGGAAAACCAACATCCTGACCCTGTACTCTACGGTCTTGAAATCCCTAGGAAAAGCTCCGCTGTGCTCAACTTATCAGTTGAAGTGAGGAAAGAGGCTTTCACCATTGAACTCAACAAACTGGTCAGTTTCATTGAGTTCAGACAAAACGCCCTCCTAGTAACAGATCTGAATGCCATACTAAATTCACCGGGACATTTCCCCCAAAAGACTGGTCCTTTATGTAAGAAAACAGTTAGTAACTCCAAATGTCACCGTATAAATAATGGTACACCCACCTTTTTCAAGTCCCTGGCATGACAGAACCCTGCTTGCTCTGTCCTCGACATAACGATGTCTAATTCGGTCTCCACTAACTGGCATTGGGGTACTCTTGAAGAAGAAATTTCTAACAGCCACCACTGGCCAAGGCTCATCCAAAGTAACAAGGTCACCCAAAATAGTGCGTTCAAAATCGGACACATACACCTCCATCAAAGGCTTTTCACAATCACTCTTTCCTTCGGTATCAATAACATATCTGAAACAATAGAAAATCAAATTTCACTCTTTACTTTTGAGGATGCCGTTGGATAAAGGCAGAGTTTCGATTCAGAAACACTGGTAGTGCGCGGATCTAAAACCCCTCTTTCGGGCTCATCTCTTAGCTGTCAGGAAATTCAAAAGGATGGCGATTCAGGACAACGCCGTAGTCTTCATTGAGTCAAAAAATAATTCGGGTCGCGCTGTAAGAGAAGCAAAGAAGAATTCGTGGAAAAGAGTTCTGAGGACAGATTAACCTTCTCAAACCACTCCAGGATCACAAAGACCACTTTGATTCCTGGGATGATACAGATTCAAACCACTTCCAGAGCCTTAACCTCGGCTTCAGACAGCTCTTTGTGCCGCTCAGCCCTTCTCCCTTCTGCCTTCATCCGAGAGGCCCACAATTTATTTAGAGCGGTAGCAACACTTGTCCTGGACTACGCTTCCTCTTAAACCTTCGCGCCCAAGAACCTCGAGAAGAAGATAAAATCCCTCACAGCCGCCTCTCTGCCGCGATGTCTTGGCCTCATCCGACCCACCCCAACTAATGTAATTTTTGCTCTAACAAATAAATCTCCTCCACACCTTCAGAGAATCCTGCTGGCTGCAAGGTAAATTCTAAATGCGAACGGCAATCTTACCGTTTACTTCCTCGTCAGACACTATTATATCACCTTTATAGTCTTATCCATTCTTTTTATTAAATTCCACATTCTACCATTTTACCTGACCTTACATCTCGCTCTATAAAGGAGGCTCAAACCTTAGATTACATAATTTTGGCACACGATGTTTCAGATAATTCTGCCAACTCCAGATGCGCGTTTTTGTCAAATCTCGAATCACTCTCTTCCCTGTATAGGTCATCCGCAGTTTCGGAACCCTTAGCTGAGCTCCCCGCCATCGTGCAAGCCATAAAACTGTCAGGCGTCAAAAAGATATATAAAGTTTTAATCATCATAGATGCCTTACAAACCATTAAAGCTAAGAAACCCACGACCAATTATCTGGCCGCTCGAGCATACGATGAAATGACGGAAACCCGCTGAAAGAGCTTCTTATCCGCTGGGTTCGTAGGCATAGCGGTAACTTTTATAATGAAAAGGCTAATGAGGCGACCAAAAGAGCCCCTTCCTGCTACTTACTCAAACACATGGCTTTCTGTTCACAACACAGTTTGTTCCGAATGAAATAATAATACGAAACTGATCTCCTTGAAGAAAGGCAAGTTCTTTGCTGGAGTCTTCCATGGCATTCCTAGGAAGCCTTGGTCCCAGGATTCCCTTCAATACGAAAGATGCGAAGACTCTCAGTAGATTGACCACCAGTTTTTCCTTTAACAAAGTCTTCGTCGACAAGATTGGGGCGGTTCCTTTGCCGGCCTGTGGCCGCTGTTAAACTGACGAAACATCTTTCAGTGTGATAAATTCTCGAGGCATAGGACCGCCCTTGATTGGACTAATTCGAAAAGTTCTTCACTAGACCTTCTCGCGCGTGTGATTGCTCCCTTTGGATAGACCTGATTAGATTAGAAGCTGGAATCAGACTTTAGCTTTAAACTCCTTTTTCCCTTTACTTCAAATTTATAGCTTTTGTCAGAATGTTTCGCAGGTCATATTTTGTACCCACACCATCATGCGCTTTTTTATTTTTCTTTTCTTTGCGCTTCCACTTTTGATAACACCAGATTCACACATCAATGTACACTATCATAACCTTACCCTCCACATCCGTTCAACAAGGAGAAACTTTTAGCCTCTCTTTTCGCCTCTTCTTAAGGCGCGGAACCTCACTAAGGAAGGACTTCAACATCCAACTTTGTGGCCTATTGACATCATTCCATACCGCTGGCATCATAGGCAACAGGCTGCCTCGGGAGTCATTGTAAACCAGACCTCGTGGAACAAAGCAAAAACACATACTCCTGTGACCGTGTAGGGTGCTTTAATCTGATTCAATGAGAGTGGACGTGAAGGAAATTCGACATTTTCGGAGCCTTCTAGGATGATTGTCTAGTTTAAGGTAACCGCTGGAGTAAAACACAGAAACTCTTGAAGTATTGAAAGCAACTTACCTTGATTCAGTCTAAGCTACTTATAATGGCTCATCGTAGAGTTCCTATAGTTCCTTTTCGTAATTGATGCCGCATTCATCTTCAGCCCGAACCGCTCCTTCCCTCCTTCTTTTTTCATAAATCATACTATGCCTTGACTCCATCTGGGCCTTCGTGAAAAGTTCGCACTCCCCATTTTACAGAAGGTTCTCTGCCTGAGTTAAGATTCGCTTTCGCTAACATTGCATAACTCAGCTCCGTTGATCACTTTGTAGCTACGACGTCCCCCGTCCGTCCCCCAACCTTGAGGATCCAGTCAATGTTTAGGATCAGGTACGATAGAGTATGGCGAAACCGCCCATATACACAAGGTTTACTTCCACCTAAGTCGGAGCGGTGTTTGGAGGAGTATTGGCAATATTCGAACTCGATGGCAACCCGATTACGGTCATAGGACCGCTAGAGAAGGGAGCGTTGGGGAACTGTCGAGGAGTGGAATGGAATCCTATTGTGTCAGCAAATTGCGCTTGTTTCCACAGCACGTCCCTGTTTTTTGAAAAGCCCTACGAGAGGCTGGTGTCCTAAATATCCTTAATGTTACCCTGTGCCTTCATTGCATAGGGTATGTACTTCCTGTAAAAATTGAGCACACCGACAAATTGGAGTAGTTTTTTTGCTAGAGCAATACCGACGCTCGAGACGATAAAACCAAGGAGGAACACTTTGTTCTGGTTGAACCTGGACTTTGAATGGATGGAGTGATGATGGGAACCTAAGCCTCGGCGATGGGTAGCTGATTGAAGGCTCTCACGAGATCAATCTATGGGAAGATCTTCGTCCTACAGAGGTGCTGCTCAAAGTCATAGATGAGGCGCACTGGATAATGATCAGGGTGCCTGCCTGAATTAAGCCACTTGTAGACAGCACAGGGTCGCCAATCTCCGTTCCTTCTCGGGGCCATGTACATCCGCACTGTCCAGTTGCTACATGACAAGGTGCCATTCCTAGTATGACCATTGCCTCGAACTATTTTTTAGCAATTGCCAAGCATTCAGGAGCCAAGAGGCAATCGGTGATCCCGATGAGGTTAAAATAAGGCGTTTGGTATTGTCTTCCATCAGGATGTACGATTTGTTGATACTACCCTAGTAGTCGATGATATTGCGAACCACCGGAGACTAACTTGACACACGGAGTTGCTCATTTCACTGTCTAACCCCTCAAGGATAAAAAGAAAGCGCTGGGCCAAATCAATAGACCAGAATAGAACTACAGTGCTCGGATTCAGGAGTTTGTGAAAATGATCATAGGATCAAGATTTATGGAGAGGGCGCATTGTAAAAGCCGAGGTTCAGAAGGGACAATTGAACATCAACGACAACGATAACGTTGTTTGTACTGTTGTCCTATATGATCCTGTGTCGTGGCGATCACCAAAAACAATAGTCATCATCTCACATCAATGAAAATGCAGATATTGCATTGGATCACGCTATGATCACGAACGAGTTCAGGGCAGCAGTGACCAATATAGAGCCCTCCTCGCGGGAGAAGCTTCTTGGATCGTATGGTCATGCATCCTGCGCAGATTACAAATCGCAGGCTAAAGCAATGACTTACTTACGATCGAGGGACGTAGCAAATCCAAGTAAGATGAGTCAATCCTTGTAGCGCACGATATATAGGCTACAAAGGAGGACAATTTTGGAAATGTTGTCTGAGTTCAAGGATACTGTTGATTTGGGGTTACCGATTTCAGTACCCCTGTTATAGGCGTCTGGGAGTAATTTGCACCGCCACAACAACCCCCTGTGATGAAATGATGAAGAGCAAGGAAATAACGATAATTCATCTGGCCACACCGTGACGTCAGCTGAGGGCTTGTGGTGTTGTGATTGCTGAACTGCAGGTGGTGTACGACATTAATGAAGTCCTGCCTAGTAACAATCAGAAAATCGAACTCTTCTGTTGGATTCCATTGGGCTTGCCACTGCACCTTGTTGAACCGGAGTAAGATCGACTTTTGGGATGTCCCTCCCGGGAGCGTGTATTGACGTGATACTTTCCTGATGTTGGTTCAAGATCGGGTTTCCTTCAATGTCGTTAGTAATCGCATAAGAAGATGCAAATCAGTCGATGGTACTAAAAGACGCGATGGTCATTGCCACAGGAGCACTGTCTAGCAAACTTAAGACAACAGCACTGTTTGCAGGTTCATTTTGCGACGTGCTGTGTTGAATCGGTTGCGCAGATATTGACGCCACACCTCCTGGATTACTGATGCTGTTGACCTTGTCTAACTGCCGGGGAATGCTTCTTTATATATGGTCCTTGGATTTTTGAGCGCGGGTAAATGATTGCATCGGCGGGTGTGTCTAAAGACAACCGTATTTCCGTCTTTCGAGTGGACATAGACAGGCGTCGTGAAAAAGATGGAACAGGGCCATTCTCATTCACCTTTTCATGCAGGGAATTAAACCATGAGTGGTACCTTGGGACGAGGATTTTTGGAAATGCGCTGTGTACGCTCCCTGGACCGAGAACGTTGGGGTTTCCGTCTGGATAAATTCACGAAGTGTATCTATTGTTTAACTGCGCATATCTTTGCTAGCAACTCTGCAAGCTGACTTAATGATTGTTGAACTAGCTGGATTACGTACATTTCCGCTGCTGAAGGAAAGGATGTTTGCAGGTCTGATGTTACTTCTGCGATGGTTGGTGTAGAAGGAAGCGCGGCGTAGACCTTATCAACTATACTGGCTGCAGTGTGTAGTGACCCACCATTCATTGTCGTCATAACCGGTTGAAGAGCAGATAGTAGGCATCTTACCCATAGACTACGCATTAGCAGCTCTGGAACTGCGGAACTGCCGAGACACTGCGGGTGCGAAGGAAGTGGGAGGGTTTCTCGTCACCCATGGATGTGCTCTCCAATAAGTTGCTTTGTGTTCCCCTTCTGGCTGTCACTCAAAGTTATTTGTCATGGACTTCGGTGGCATACCGCGCTGGTAGCACTTCTGTGACTTGGAAATATTGCTATTGGGGGTCTCCTATTACCTCATAAAGCGATCCTCCACTATTTGGAATAAAATTTCGGTCTCCTGTGGAGTAAAGCCCGGGAATTTTTGGAACGATGTTTAACGCGGTCAGAGTCGTACTCATGTCTACAGTTTTGTTGAGTGCTCTCGTCATTGTAGTTGCCACTGCGTTTCTTCAACCCGGCAATTCTTCTTTCGAACTCGGGATCACAACTTTGGGAATGACCGTTCTTGTTATTCCCTTTATGAAGCAGGACCTTTTCAAACTGACTGGAATATTCTGGAATAGAATATTCTTATCTACGAAATAGTCCTGGATGGGGGCTGTGTACTGGTTGAGATTTCTCTGTTCGATCGACTTTGCAAAAATGGTTATAGATACGCCGAATCTTCTCCCCTGGAAGCTATCTTAGGTAGCACTAATTGAGATTATCCTTTCAATACACCGCATAAGTTTACTTGCCTGAGGACTCTATTGAACACAGGCCATTTATTAAAGATACGCAATTCTCGCTCTCTCCCTAAATGTCGTGGTGGAAATTAAATCCATCTCAATTAAATTGCGTAGTAAGGCAGTAAGGACAATAAGGCGGACAGGTCGGTACAAGGATAAAAAAATTGCATATATCTACAATACAATATAATCCATCCAGAAGCGCAGGATGCACCAAAAAGGACAATTATTTTAACTAAGCTGTAGATACAGAAGAGCCAAAGCAAAGATTGCAATCCATTAAAACAATCCAGGAGAGTACATCAAGCTTCCTTAACAGTTTCATTGATATTCCTTGAAAGTGAGTGATTCAGATATGTATACACGTAGATACATCCATTCTCACTTCCGTAAACGTTGTGATTGATGGCTTGTTTACCTTGGTGGTATGTACACGTAATCCTCTTCCATCATATCATCTTTAGAGCTTGTAAGCCGATCAACCATTCCGGCTAACACTGAACACGTTTTCAGATACTATCCTTCCGGTTGTTCACTTTATCAGGACTTGTTCCTATCTACCATCAAATTATTTTACCTAAGGATAAAGGCACCATAGGTCAGGTTCGGGTTGTAAAGTTGATGATACATACTATTTTGTATCCTCCACAAATAACAATAACCAGGATAGGTTGAGGGAAATACCTTAATGAAAAGGGAGCGGGAACATGCAAAACGTACCCTGTAAATTATCCATAATGGGGTGAATATTCTATGATAGCTATGGATACCGGAGGAAGATTGTGGGATCCCGTTTCTTGTGACGTATTGAGTTTGTGTAATTAATCAATAGGACGTCCACAAAATCCATGGATTCTCAACAGGATGTTTTCATGGAATTTGTATCAAGTTCAACACTTAGTTGCCTTTGGGGAAAGATCAAACTTTGGAAATAGTGCTCGGTGGAATATTTTGGAAGTTAACACCTACCAAGGGAGGATTTTCTATTGATAGAAGTTGATAATGAAGGGAGAGAAAGAGGATGTTTGAGAGTATGGAGAGAAACGGAAATGTCAAGAAAGAAAAAATCTTTAGATTTGTGGTGACCGCGGCCTTGCGACGGGACCGGAATCTCATTCGCCTTTGCTGAATTAATTTGCTCAAATAATGCATTCCATAATGTGCAATTATCCTAACTTTCGCCGCAGATTGCACAGTATTGAATGCATTCGGGCGAATCGATATCTTGACAGACGGGATTGATTTGTCGCATCCGTAGGTGTACGTGCATTTTGCTGCAACATGAACTCTCGGAGTTAAATCGAGCTTAAGGCGAGCGTAGCGAAATGGAGACCGGTTCGTGAATGGACAGCTGATCAACGGCCGGTGGGATTGAAAATTTTTTCGCGAGCTAGACAGTGGATGACAGAAGTCTTCCAAGATTTAGGATTGAATCATATTTTTTCTTAGTGAATGGAAGTTGTCATGTCATGTTACATCGGTTTTTGAATTCGAATGAATTTTGGAGAAAAAAGGAAGTAAATACCGGGATTTAAAAATTTCGTCAATTTCGCTGGAACCGTTTAGAGTGGAGTTGTCGAATCGCTGGTTTCTTTGTCTCCCGAGTTTCAGCTTCGTGCATTGGTGGATCCCAGTGGAGTTTTTTGATAAGAAGTGAGTTGGAAAACGCTGGGATTGCGGAAGGAAGTTGGCGAGCAAGGGTATGGATATCGTGAAGGCGTAGTTGGAAAGTCGGGGAATTAATTTTATGAGCTAGCTATTTACCGCTAGCTTCGATGTTGTGAAGATGGCCGATCCTTTCTACTTTATAATTACCAATAATCAAGTTCCGTGAAATTTATGCATGGGAGTAAGGCGGCAGAATGAAGAGCGAAAGAAAACATAGTGTACTAAGACGACCTGATTAACGAACGGCAAAACGTTTGTCAAAGAGGAGCTTCCTTTGCTGCGCTGATGTGAATTTCCTGAGTTTCTAAGCTGGAACAATTTTTTAGTTTGAGTGTGCGACATCCGGAGAATATCACATTTGTAGCCTCCAAGAATTTCTAGTCGAAGTATGCGTGAAACATTTTCTCGTTCGCATGTGTCTCGCCGGGAAGATCACGGAGAATTAAAACAAGGAAAAGACAAAATATACCGTAATGGTATATTTATGCCTTCAATTCAGTACGTTCTCATATTTCCATTTACATATATTTTCCTCCTTTCTTTTTGAGACAAGGGTAGCATGAATTCGGGTCAAATTTTGTTTAACTTGAGGACTTCCTTCCTTTCTCCTCCTCCTTGACCCCGCAAAACCTTATTAGGTGTACTAGGCTAGGATGCCAAGGATGGGAGGTAACCTCAGAGGCCGCGCCTCAACAACCATCTGAGGCAGAAGAAACAATGATCGGGACTGTGATCTGTCGTGGATCCTCCCTCTCGATCGCGGCGCTTGGCCAGGAAACTTACGGCTCCGCGCGCTTGGAAGGACTTTTTTTTTCTTATTTTCCAGGCTTAGCTAGCGTTTTGGTGTATTTCATTAGGCCGTCCTGAATTCCTTTGTTTGTTTTTTCATTTTTAGCTCCGGTGCGGACCCACGCATCGGTTTTTTTTTTTTTTGGGGTAGGGTAGGTGAATGCATTTACGCACACAGTGTTGGACTCCCGATTCGGTACGTCGTCGGACTACCAACTAAACACCTCCCCATCCTCATAGAGCTAGCCTGGAACCGTTTGTCACATTACTTCGGGCCAGCCCCCGAACTCTTCCGCTTTGCGGAGCCTTCAAATCAGGGAATTCCTTTCACCAACGGGAGGGTAGAGGAGGAAGGGAACTGTCAGTTCAAGGAACCCCCTGCCATCCGGCTCCTCCACCGGTTGAGTTCTATCTTCTTAGCAGCGAGAAGGGCCCGAACGTAATGGGCAACACGGTTCCAGCTGTCAGCAGTCCTCAGCATCTCTTCCATAATGTTGTCTGGGGAGAGATCCCCTGTGTTTAAATAGAACTGCTGACGAACCCCATCCCACCTTCCACAAGAAAAAAAAGTGTGGTGGGCATCGTCCACAACTCCATTGCAAAACACACAATCCGGAGAACGCGCCTTTCCAATCTTGTGCAGGTAAGACTGAAAACCTCCATGTCCACTTAAAAATTGGGTAAGGAAATAGTCAGTCTCACTATGCTTCCGATTCAGCCACGCACCTAAGTTGCCGATGAGCCGCGCAGTCCATCTGCCTCTAGTTTCATTTTGCCAAGAGAGCTGCCACTCGTCTAGAGTGTGTTACCGTTCTTCGCGAGCAACCACCTCCCTTGGCTCATCCCCCTTGCGCTTGTATATGGCCTGACGCTCCCTAGCAAGAAGGGCAACGGGGATAACTCCCGCGATCACCATCACGGCCGGTTCAGAGACTGTGCGGTACGCAGACGCCACCCGTAAAGCTCCCCGTCTCTGTACTTGCGCGAGGCGTCTACGATATACCTCCTTATTAAGAGCGCCAGCCCATACCTCTGCGCCGTAGAGCAGGGCACACTGCGTTGAGCTCATCAGGAGACGTCGCCTACTACACGTAGGACCCCCAATGTTTTCCGTTAGCCTACTTAACGCCGAAACTCCAGCTGCAGCGTTGTTCGCTGCGGTTTTGATTCGCTCAGAAAAGCTCATCTTTGAGTCAAGAGTCAACCCGAGGTACTTTACCGCTGATTTTGACTCGATTATCGACTCGCCGAACGATATGGGACGCAGGGTCAGAATTCTCTTCTTAATCAGGATGACTACCTTGGCTTTTTCCAGTGCAAGGTTGAAACCATGAGTAGTCATCCATCCGCTTACCCGTCGCATCAATATGCCGAGTCTGCTTTGTGCCTGTTCGACAGTGCGTCCAGCAACAAGCGCTGCGACATCATCTGCGTAGCCGACCAGGTGCGACTCTTCTGGCATGTCGAGTTTAAGCAGACTGTCATATGTAGCGTTCCAGAGGTCCGGCCCTAGGATGGATCCTTGTGCTACCCCCGACGTGACCTTCATCCACCTTTGACCCTCTAGTGTTTCATAGAGCAGGGAGCGGTTCCTCAGATAGTCCCTCAAAATCCGTAAGAGATAGTTCGGCACGTTGAAGGTATTGTCTAGTGTGTCTAGAATGTCTTTCCATCTTACGGAATTGAAGACGTTTCTGACGTCAAGCGTTACGAGGAGCACCACCCGTCGAGTTCGGCGGCTATGTGCCTCTGCTCGTCGAACGGCGTCCACGACCTGCATGACAGCATCAATTGTCGATCTCTCTGCCCTAAAACCAAACTGCCGGGGAGATAAATCTCCGGCAGCGCGTATCGCTTCAGCGAGTCTACTTCTGATACGCATCGGTATAGACACGTTAATTCTGTACTAATGACAGGTGAGGGATCAAAGCGCTCAAAGGACCCCTTAAATTCCAGAGCTTGGCTAGCACAGAGGCGTGCCAGAACGTGTCAACCGAACGCTTTGATGAAGCTTCAGTATTTGCGGCGGACCTTCACGGTCAATTTCGCCACCTTTTTAGGTTTATGGAATAGCTCTTCTCTTTAGATCGTCTTCGGCCAACCAGGGTGGTCCTTTGCCCATCGTGTTTTCCTTAAATTTCATTATAGATTTATAATTTCTTTCCAATGCAACCCAAAGGAAAATATTGGAAAGGTTTTATAATTTAACTCCTCCCCGCAGTATAGCTTGATAGGGGCGCTGTGATGGTTGTAGGGTGTGAGGTGGTGTCGGATCCACAGTCTCCACGATAAGCTAAGAACCTGTAAGCTACTAGAACCTGCATCATTTTTACTCCGAGCAAGATATTCGTTAGACAATCCTGCGAACTCTTGGCCGCGTCCGAGAGAAGAATTTTTGGCCCCCTACATCATCCTCATGTAGGGGGCCAAAAATTCAATTCCGTAGTTTACATAACGACGAAGTCTATGAGTGATACCATGACCGTCTGGTTGTGGATAAAATCCGGCTCAATAGGGTATGGTGGGCGGGTCACTTAATCCCTATGGATGAGGATGATCCAGCCCGGAAAGTCTATAAGGGCAATATCTATGGTAGAAAAAGAAGACGAGGCAGACCCTGCCTAAGATGGAGCGATGGCGTAGGTCAGGACGCCAGAGAGCTTTTAGGGATATCGAATTGGTGGACCTCGGCGCAAAACCGGGATAGCTGGAGTTCCTTATTAAGGCAGGCCTAGACCGGATACCGGTTATTGCGCCGTTGATGATGATGATGATGAATCCTCCTTGAAAAGTGACAAGGATTTGCATACGAATCGGTATATTAGCTTTTGTTTCTTAGAAAATTATGACGTCTTTCAATTGTCAGGACTTTCAATTGTCAGGACCTAAAATAAACGTTTCACCAACGTTTTTCCTCGACGCATGATGTCACTCAGTCACTGTCCTCGTTTAATGCAGCGTGCGAGACCAATCTTCATCTTCCTCAATTACCGATAATTGGCGAACCAAATAATTGGAGCTAGGCTATTTCTTCAACAGGGAAAACTGTTCCAATGCATTATTTACCATGATGCAGTCAATCTTTTGTGAAATTCCAATTAAATATAAAAACAACTACCGTCTAGTATGCACACGGTTCAGCTCACTCAGCTCCGTATATTTATAGAAGCTAATTGAGTAATTGTTATCGGAAAAGTCATTATTTTTTTTCTCAACATCAACGAGCATTAATTCGAGCTCAAAAACATGGAGACACTCAAAATTGCTTTCTGATATGAAATTTAGAATAATATTGAACATAAATAGAAACAGAAGTAATGGAGTATGGCATGCAAAGTTACGCGAGGTAAACGACTTATATGAGTATATGCAGGTCAGGTTAAACAAATCAGAGGAACTACAACTTGAACTATAATATCTGCAGGATTGGAATGGGGGTTGCAAATTTAAAGTAGGGCAAGAAATTGAACCAAAAGGGTAAATCACGTACTAATATAAAGAGAAGGAAAAACGCTTCAATTGGCTCAGTACTAAGATATAGCATAACTTGCACATCTTAAGTGTTGTATCAGTAAATTACATGAAACACTTGGACTGAAAAGTTCGTAGGCTAACACCCAGATAGCGCTTCTGTGTAGGCGTTATCCTGCTTTGAAGGAACAGTGCCATCGCTCTATGAGTCCAATAGACTCGGGATGGTATGGCGAGGTGCCAGTCCACTTACACCCCGTGAGGTTCGCTAATGCTCGGAAAAGCGGGGACTCAAACTGAGTCCCTTGATCAGTAGTGATGGTACTCGGTATGCCTAAACGGGACGCCTACGTAGAAAGCTCGGGCTACCAACTCCGCTGACTGGTCCTTGAGTGGGCAAACCTCCAGCCAACCCGAAAATTTGATGAAGGAAAAGGACCAATAGTATCGACGTGCACCTGCTGGAATCTTTTGTCTGTAAGAGGAAAGCGCTGAACTTCGATTCTTGTATGCCTTCTGATTTTAGACCGGTGACACTGAATACATTCACGTGTCCATTGTCGCACGTCACGACGCATTCCAGGTCACACAAACTTCTTACCGATTGCACGCAAGGCAGGCTGCCCTCCTAGATGTGAACAGCGATCGGCTATGTCAAATGTTCGTTTAGGTAGTGTCTTGGGGACAACTGAACTAGGGGTCCGAAGAGAAAGGTGGCACCAGATATCGACCTCTTTGATGGAGACTAGCTCGGGGGCTAATGAGGATATACCGAAAGTGACCAGCTGCTGCAACTCCAAATCATAGGCTTCTTCGCCCGCCATGTCATTCGAACTGAACTCGTTCCAGAAGATGCTGGAAACGCTAGATGCTGATATACACTGCTAGCAGCTCGTAGATAGATCGTACGTACTATAGATATGCTCCGCTTTGTATAATCTCTGCTGATAGTATGCAAGCGGTAGCCACCTGTCACCGTACTTCTGTTCCAAGACTGCTTCAACCGCTACGTTTGATGCGTCGATTACTAGCGACAAGGGCTTCCTAGGTTCAAAATAAACCAGCAATATAGTACCAACTTTGGTGGCAACGCCAAGCAGTTCTGGTACTATCGCCAGTAGGTCTTCCAGCTAATAAATCGTGCAGCGGGGCTTGCAGATATGCAGCACTAGGGACAAACAGTCGGTAATAGTTGAAAGCGCCCAGGAACCTTCGCAGGTCTTTGAATGTGGTGGGTAGCGGGCAACTCCATGATGTGGCCCACGAACTCAACTTCCGGGACTCCAAAAACGCATTTGGCCATGTTGATAATGATTCGGCGGCTGCCAAGTCGCTCGAATTATGCGCGCAGGTGCCTTTTGTGTTGGTCGGGGTTTTCCGATGCGATCAAAATATCGTCTACGAATGACATGCAAAAATCAAGCCCCTGAAGTGTCTCATCCATGAAAAGCTGGAATGATAGCGCGGCGTAACGCAGGCCGTAAGTCATTACCGTGAGTTTATATAGGCCCGGGGGGCGAGGGAGGGGTCATCTTCGGCAATCGAGATCTAATCCAACGCCTTCATCAGGTCGACTTTACTAAAACCTGCGTAAATGCCCTCAATGTGCCTCATCGGATAGCGGTCAGGACGCGTGATTGCGTTGAGGCGGCGATAATCCGCGCAAGGGCGCCATGATCCGGCTGCTGGACAGCCGACAGTGTTCCTTCTTCAAAAGGTATTCAAATTCCACCTTAGCTGCCGCTAGCTTTTCGGGCGTGAGTCGTCAGCCTCGTTGAGTCACTGGCGAGCTGCAGGGATCTAAATGGTGTCGAAACGAATAGCATCGGGTTATTCATGATGGATTCAAACAAGTTAGTGTCGGTAACTGCTTAAGGATCTTATGAAAACGGATTTGATCCGCGACGGTGACGATCAGCCGTTGTTCGGTATCCGGCATCCTTTAAACAACTCACCTGCGGCCGGGTCGATGATACGTTGATTTCGAATGTCGATAATGAGGCCAAAATCGCGAATAAAATCCGCGTCTATGATTGGTCGGGATACGTCAACCACGCAAAATTTCCAGGGAAGCTTTCGCCGAAAACCAAGTTCACTGTTAATAACTGCTGTCCGAAAGTACTGCTTTCGCTGTTGTGCAGAATAACCGAGATATTAGCGCCAGTGTCAATAAAAAAAAGAAAGGTTTGTTGGCTTGCCCCAGATGTAAAGGCGGCTATGTGTCTGGACGCTGTCAGTCGCCACTACTGACAACGTCGGTTGTAGGTTTCCGGACTGTTTAACTTCAGGCGCATCTGGAAGAAACACAATCGATCGGGCGAGGGCGAACGTTAACAAAAAATTCTCCTGGTACTCGTATAGTGCTACCGAATAGAAGCTCTGCAGGTATCGCCTTGAAATCTTCTTTGAATGCGGTTCTCATTCCTACTTAGCTGTTGATAACAATTCCGGCCATGGTATATGGGCTTCGCGCATCAAAGCAGCCTTTAGCGTTTGATACATTCTTTTTACCAATCTGTTGGATACCAGGTCATACGGGGTTGACCTAATTCGGTCAACGCCTACTAGTTTGGTTAAAGCTGAGAACAGGGCTGATTCAAACTGTGACTATTGATCTGATGTGACGGTGCAGCACAGAAGCGTCATAGCCAATGCGTGTAAAATGCTGAAGCGACCGTATCTGCTGTCATGTTTGCCAAGGGTATCGCCTCTGGGGATCTAGAGAAACGATCCACTATGATGAGACAGTATCACATTCCCTTTATTATTGGAGATTCAATTAAATCGATGTGCGCATGGCTGTAGTGATTCTCTGCAGCTTCCATATGATTTGGTTTGAGTCTATTGGGTCACTGGACACAACTCGTTGACAGTGAATAGAGTTTCTAGCCCACTTTACAATGTCTCTCTTCATACCAGGCCAAATGCATTTTTGTCGTAATGTGCAATATGTATTTCGACCTGACCTATCATTCTGAGAATAATTGGTAACCGTTTGCGGCTAGGTAAGCACTTTAAAGAATGTGGCCCATGACTGTCCAGCCGAAATCTGTCAGTAGGTAGCCTGACACCTTCGGCAGTAGCATCGCACCATTGCACAGTCCTCTTCTCTGGTGTCACAATATCTGTCAAAATTTATTATTGTTCATGGATGCATCAAAGGGTACATTGGAAGCGTTTATGTTTATGGTTCTCTTCGAACCCTCTCGGTACCCACCATATAATAGTTTACTTTTTCGGTTAAAATCTTGTGAATTGTGATACTGAAAATCTTAGAAATCCGAACAGCAAGCTCTCGAATCGTGATCCTCTGATCGCTGCTGTCAAACTTTTCATTACTATGTCTAAAACTGACAGCCCTCATTGCGAATTTCGGTGCAACTTTCACTGAATTTTCTTTACCCTGTACGGAATTTTCTCCATAAAACTCGGTTAACTGACTGGTCATTGGTTATGTCGTAGAAGCTGACTTCTAACCCTAAAGTTTGCAGCAGTTGTTCTTCCCCAAAGATAGCGTTCAAGTCGCCCGGTATGAACTTCTTATCAATTATTTAGAGTGAGCCTGTTAGTCACTCGTCTTTGTTGGCTTCCATTATCCTTACTAAACTAACACCGTATTTCGGTAATCCCTAGGAACAAAGCACCAGGAAAGAGAACAAGTAATTCCCGAAATACGGTATTTCATATGCTTATCATGCGGGAGCAGGATGTCATATCTTGAGTTGAGTAAAAAGTGATGTTTGTATACCTGTTTGACATATGGCGTTTGACAGCTGCTGGTTTAAATCTTTGATTTGATTGAAATTTGGATTATTCACAACAAGTTGAAAATGGAAGACTAAATTACGCATTTTCGTTATATATTTTTCTTTTAATTCCGTGAAGGGAAAAACACGAGTGAAGCACAGAACTTTACAATGACAATGCTTTAATAAAACCTCAGTACCAAAAATGGTTTGACAAATTTCGCGCTTGGAATTTTGATATTGAAGATGCTGTTCGGACAGGGCGGACCAACAAGACTGATAACGACAAAATTATAGCATGGGCCAAGTCAAAAGTTATGAACTTACTGAAGTCTATTAGATGGAATATCAATAAAACAATCCTTTTCTGGAAAGGCAATGCCATTGAACTGCTTCATGTGACTTCGCAAGTAGGACTTCGTCAAAGGAAGGCTATGCCCTGAGAGCCAGATTCGAAGAGTTTGGTGTTTTTTGGGCTCCTAAGAAAAATACGGACGATCCATTTGCGTGAGTATTCCAAGCATTTTGGCAGTTTGGACGCATCTATCATCTAGAAGCGCTGGAGCACGTCAATCGTAAAAGAATTATTTTCCATCACGGTCACATCTTTGGTGATCTGTTGTTGGAGCTTGGATGAGGTGCGCAGCCTCACCTTGGATACTGGCTTGACCCTGCGTCATCAGACTTACACTTATTTTAATGTCTGCATATCTCCTTGAATGCAGTAACGCTAAATTCAGATGAGCCGGTAAATCAGCACTTTTCTCAGTTTTTCACCAGAAAGTAGGTCCTTCTAGGTACGGGATAGCATGAAGTTCACCAAAAGATAGCAAAAGGTTATCGAACAAAAAGCAGAATAGACTATTGAATGATAAAAAAGGCTCCATGATATTTAGTTTTTCTGTGAACCTATTAGAGCCTGGTATGCAGCGATCCTGTAGGTTCGGCCCCCTTTTGTACCATTCCCTCTTTCATTTCTGTTGTTTCGCATTGCCTATATCCAAAGAGGAATAAGATAGGATTTGTTAGTAGGATTTTCCACTATAAATAAGCGCGTCTTGCCCAAGTTTTTGTTACGAAGAGCAGCCCCGATCCCACCTTGTGACATTTAACCTCAGAGATAATTTTCATTCTTCCCTTCAATCCATTTTGCTCCTTTTCATTATAAGAAATATTGTCTACTTAGCAAATGATGTGGCTCATAAATTATTCAGGTTATATAAGGTAATAACTCAAATCGTTACTGTACGTAAAATTTTGCTCCCCAGAAAAAGATTGAACCTGCCGATGCGAGTAACCAAAAAAGCTGGTTTGATCCCTGCACTAATTAAGGTGCCTTCACCAACGCTGAGCAGTTTCATCGACCATGTGATTCAATCCGTCGTTAGAACAGAACCGACCTGGATGAAATTTTCGCAAAATTCCTTGAAATGTCAACTAGCAATACAGAATGAGGGATACAGTTTTCAAAATACTACGTGATGCAGACACAGATTTTCTTCTCATTAAGATTGAAGCAAATCTGAACTTCAATAAAATATTCATTTACGAGCTGTGTAATTGGTAGGATGACAGCTTGAACAAGGAGCGTAGACTAACATTTCGAGCCAATTTCAACTCTTCAACTTGAGTTCCGAGAAAGTGTTGACAATTTCAGATCCCGAACAATTGCGTTTTCATATTAAACCCACAGCGAGCTTGATAATATCACAATATCAGGTAGTACTTCACGCACTACGAAACTTGCACCCTGGAAAATCTCGTTAATTAACACATAACGCAATCCTGCGAGATGTGTACAGAGATATAGAATTTAACCTGCTTAATAGCGAGCAGGGAAGAAGGAAAACTCCCGTCGAATGCTGAGAACATGAACAAAAGGACGAAATATTCTCAGAAACCGTCATTTAATTCTCAGAAATTAATTTTAATTCCATTCCACCCCCCACCCCCTCCTGCTTCTCAGCAGCATCATCTTCATCTTAAAGTATTAGGGGTGTCATCACCGGTCGGTGTCTAATCCCAGGATTATACGTTGTCTCTCGATGTCCTGGAAAAAAATGGATCAAGTTATTTACAAGTGTTTTTTTAAGTATCGAGCGTCTAAGGCTCGGCTATGAATAATTTCTTATACTGTCTACAGGACTTGAAAGCGTTCGCTACCCGGGAGCAGAGAACACTGACATAGCACTGATAAAGCAACCACTCATCCTTTCAGGAGACTCTTTTGAATTGTGCTATAGAAGCGAAGGTGTGCTGGTGTGTATCGTAGCTATTAAGCTGGGGGAATAATCCTACATCAACCGCCGACAGGTTATGTCCTTTCATGTGCAAAGCGATGGGAGCAGAAACATTGGGGATTCATTGAACAAGGATATATGCTCTTACGAGTAGATTGTTTTTTCCTGCGAGGAAGCCCACTTAATGTTACCGGGAATCATTTATTGCACAATTAGGCTACCGAATTTTCGTCCTTGTTTTGTTTTTGTGTTCATCTAACTTTTGCAGATTAGGAATGGAAAAACTTCGTCCAATAATTAGGATATGTTAAACAGCTGGATGACCCTCAGGGAACATTTGGCTAATAAAGAAAATGGCATGAACACGCCTTGAGTCACGTGAATGAAAATTGTACTGGTGGAAACGAGTTTCCTCAATGATTTCGACATTGTATTCCATTTGGTATTCTCCTTCTACGGCGTGGAGAATGAGGAATTTATTCTCATGACAGTTAGGCCTTCCATTCCATCTCCACCATGTTCCTTGCCTGAGGGCTTCTAAGTCTCTTGTAAAGTACTTCCTTCCAGTTCGCCCTTGTCTAAACATCAAAGCAATGGCAATGCACAAGACAATCCACTTAACAATCGCCAAGCTTCCCTTTGGATTGTCAGCCCCCTAGTGTGAACACACCTATTACATTCAACTGAATTGTTTGCCAGACAAATTACTCTTTACACCATTTAGAGTAACTCAGGTGGTTGTCTTGTGCGTTTTGTTTTCACGTGTCAGTGGATACATTTTTGAATCGCGAAATAAGCCAATAAGGATACACTCATGAGGGTGTTATGTGTGAACTTCAATGGAGCCGCCTCTTAATAGATCACAGCTAATTTAACACCAGAGATATTCCACTTTGACTGGATAGACCAAAGGGTAATTAGTTTAGCACTTTATTTGCAGGTTCAAAGGAAGGGTTGCATTTGCATGGATTAGCTCTTGAGAGGTGGCAAGGAAATTGGGGTTGGAAACCTATGTGATTGGGCTTATTGCACCTCCAGAAGAATGGGATTGAACACAAACCCTTGCAAGCTGTGGACCTGATGAAATACAGTGTCAAGCTCAAGGACCACTTGCCGCAATAAAGAAGTATCATATAATCTTTGAGTAATCAAACTTTTTACGAATCAAACAGGGAAATCCCCACGGCAAAAACTGTCTCCAGGCAATTTAATAAGAACCTACAATCATAAGACCAAAGAGCATGGTCCCTTTTATCTGAAACAATTATATTTAACCAAAATTAGCTGCTTCAAACTCAGTAAAGATATAACGTTATTTAAAACTGACTGAAACAGTGGGTAGCACAATGGAATCATGATGGATCTTTAAGGACCTTGCGCTTTTCCTGTCGAAAACACTTAATAACCTGAAGGCAATGGAACATAATCTACTGATTTCTAATAATAACTCACTTGAAAAAAGGACCTCCATTTGTACACCAGCAGCATTTTTTTGTTGATGAGTTTGGTGAAATTTTCCTCCTGCAACTCCTGGATTACTTCGAGGCGGGTCACCTTTTTATATATCCCGTGCCTTTGCCTTTTAATCAAAGCCATGTGTAAGCCTACATTTTCTGTCATGACTTCTAAAACTTTTTTGAAGTCTTTGGTTTCGACTTTCTTTTTTGAGGCCCTACTGGCTTAGTTGACTTGGCCTTCGGGATTCTTCATCCAGATACGGTTTCTTTTTTCCGAAAAACATCCTTAATAAATTTTGGAATGATGTTCCAGTGCTCTTTGGTTTGGGTCTTCATGCTGCCAATATTGGGTATACCAGTTGTCAATTCAAACGTTGTTATCCAGTTTCACCACCTTCCGCTGTTCATTATCTATTTTTGCATCACCCGAAAAGCAGCGAGATTCAGCTTTGCAATATAACCCAGATAGGTATTAAAATACCCATCTCCCATTTTGTGTAAAACAAAACCTTATAAAAATCGGTTTACTGTCTCTCTGTCTGGCTGTCTTTTTGTAAGGAGGTGGAAATTTTCAATAGACTCTGGCCCGGGCACGCCACTAAAACCGCCCCCAAGTCTCCCCTACCCCGTGGAAACACCTTTAGGTATTACATCCCGGGGCAGATTTAGCTTACTTTAGCTAGATCTCCTTCTGTCTACCCGTGGGGTTCACCACCGCGTCTTCCTTACTTCTTCCGCTTTTCGCAGTTTTTCTTAGATTACTACTATCATGAAATTGATCACATCCCAATCTTCCTGGCAAGCTACCATTCTCCGGACAAAATTTTCCGATGATAGCACTTGACTTAGAGATTTCTCTAGGTTCCTCTGTTACCCCGACGCAGTTTGGACAATTAGGTGACGTGTCCAATTTAAATCTGTGCAGGTATTGACGGTATCCTCCAAGGCTGATGATAAACTGGGTGAAATTATACTTGATCTCCCCATGATTTCTCTCCAGCCACTCCCCGGTGGAAGGAATCAACCTTTAAGTCCAACAACCCTTTTCTGACTGGTTCCATCGCTGTTGCCATCTGCTTATGGATCTCCGCCTTCCGGCTATTTTTACCTGCGATAAGGGAGAGATGGACCTGGTGTTATAAATATTCGTCATCTCGGCTGCCAGGATGTGATTCGACATTATTCCCGCTGCATCATCAGCAGACAGTCCTGAAGGCAGTACACACCCTTAAAGCTTTTCTCCGGTATACCGTACTCAGTTTATGTGCATTGTTTAAAACTTGCAACGCTTTTCCCCAAACTAGGACTGCATACAACAAGATAGAACTCACCGCCCTGGCTATGACCAGCCTACAAGTCCACCGCGGTCCTCCTACGTTCGGGATCATCCTTGCCAATACCATACTCGTGGTGGATGCTTCTTCACAAGTATGCTCTATGCGCTGCTTAAAATTGAGCTTTCCGTCTATTATCACTCCCAAGTATTTGATGGCCCGCTTGACACTGATGCTACGATTTCCGATTGTAATGCAGGCGTAATTTCTCTTGCGGCGCTTAGTGATAAGGACTGCTTCCGTCTTTTCCTCCGCGAGTGCCAGTCCAGCACTCTCAAACCCAGCCTTAATAACACTGATTGTTTCGCTTGAGTACAACTCAGCATTTTCGAACTGCTTTATGACCAGAACCAGCGCTATTACGTCGGCGTAACCCACCACCGTCGCCACCTCTTCCGGAACCGGACGATCATTATACATGATGTTCCACACTAGTGAGGCCAGTACAGAGCCCTGCGGAGACAATGTACTCCTTGGGTCCATCATCGGTAATATACCAGAATCTCTGCTCTTGCAAGTGGCTATCGATAATAGCGGTGAGGTAGGAGGGAAGACCAATCGTCGCCAGAGACCTTCATATAAAGTTCCAATTGGTCGAGTTGAATGCATTCCTCACATCTAGGATTACCACCACACAATATTTGCTGGTACAACCCCTTCTGTGAAATGCATTTTCGCCCAAGCCAATAACCATTTTGATGGCATCAATTGTTGATTGGGCTTTACGGAACTCATACTGCCCCCCCCCCCCCCCCCCTCGAGCCGAGTATTTCCGGGATAAAGTTTTGGGGGCTCACGCCGACTCCCAGGGCCTCGCTCGGGCTTCTTCTCTCCTCCCGGAATCTCAGGCACTCAAACAGCACATGCTCCTGGTCTTTTGGGATCCCACAACGTCTGTAACAGTTCGGGGAATCATCCACACCGATACGATGTAGATACGTTCAGTAGCAACCACCGTGTCCAGTGAAAAACTGCGTGAGGTGATAGTTCACCTCCCTGTGTCGTCGGTGAAACCACTCCCTAATATGAGGAATTAGCTTATATGCCCACCGACCCTTGGACTACTCGTCCCACCGTCGATGCGAGAGTCTATGCGACTCCTCTCTTGCCGATCGCCGGTGATGTGCTTCCGCTCCTGATGGACTCCCCCTGCCTCCGTCCATGCAGCCATCGCATCTCTCTCGTTAATAGGTCAATAGGGACCATCCCTGCGATTATGAACACCGCATCATCCGAACTAGTTCGAAATGCGCTGCGTACCCTCAGTGCAATCAGACGGTAGGCAGAATTCATCTTCCTCCAGTTCTGTACGTTCTCCGAAGCCTCCGCCCACGCATGCGTCATGTACAACAATATGGATCACATGATCTCAGGTATCAGCAGCCTGCTACACTGTTTTGGCCCCCTACGTTCGGCGTCACCCTGCAAGGGTGGCCTTTGCAGCTTTTTCACAGGCGTTTGATATATAACCTTTGAAACTCGGCCTGGCAGCGAGACGATCATATGGTTTCAAACCCACAGACTGACCGTATTTCATTTCCTGCGATTTATAATGAGGGTTGCCTCCGTTTTTTTCCCTCCGCCAGACACAGTCCGGCCCCCTCAAGCCACGACCTTATAGCCATCACCGACTCGGTGGCGTAAACCTCCATGTCCTCCGAGAGTTTTACAACGATCACTATAGCCAGGTCATCTGCAAAACCGGCCAACGTGGCCTCCCATGCAACGGGAAGCAAGAACACCCCGTTATACATCACGTTCCGGAGCAGAGAGCTCTGCCCGACAGGTACCTCTCGATTAGCTTATCCAAGTAAGCAGGTGCATTAATGTTGGCCAATGGCTCCTTAATGCGGCCCCAGTTGGGGTAGTTGAACGCCTTTTTTACATCCACCGTCACCGCGGCACAGTACTTGCCAGAAAGCATTGCCTCTCGAGCCAAGTCCACCACTCTACCCACCCCGCCAACAGCAGAGCGAGCTTTCGGAACCCATGTTGTTCATCTGCAAGACCATTCCCGTCTTCCACGATTGAGAGCAATCTATTGTGGATGATGCGCTTGACAATCTTTGCCATAGTGTCCTACAAACAGATAGGCCAATAGGATGCTGGGTCCCTCGCTGGCTTGCCGGGTTTGGGCACCAACACCAGTTTTTGCCTTCTTTATTGTTGGGGAAATACGCTTTCCGCCATGCACGCCTCGAAGGTATAATATTTATGAACCAATCAGGTCTGGTCCCCACTGCCAGCTTCAGCGCTTTATTAGGGATGCTATGCTATGGTGAGGAAAGAGCGTGGTTAAAATTTTTTGTAGAAGCCGTAGACAGGTCACCTGACGCGACCTTTGCCCCTCGAACTTCTTCATAACCAGCCTGTAGGCCATGCCCCAGGGGTTTATGTCGGAATCCACACACAGTCGCCTAAAGCAATCTCTTTTGCTCCTACGAATGGCCTCCTTTATTCTGCCACGCAACGTCCTATAATCCCTTTCGCGCTCCTCGTGATCGGGTCTTCCCCTAGATCGCTGGAACTGCCTTCTTGCTCGACGGCGTGCCGATCTTAGCTGTTTGCTTGCAAACTCTCGCTTCCGGGGCATAGTAGCGTCGCATGCCTCGGTCAACCATCGCGTGATTCTCGATGCCATTTCGGTCGCCGTGCCATTCAAGTCGTCATGACCTGCCAGAGCTGCAGAGAACGTATCCTGCTCGAACGCCCTCTTCATCCAGCCAGGCATCCCTACTCGCTTTCTGCGAGCATTCAACCCGCCACTTGGCCCATCAGCGATTTTGAAAGACTTTCGACAGACGAACTGGAGTCAAAGGTCGAGGCTCTGGAGAAGGCATTTGATACCGCCTTCAAAGTCTCGTGCCCTGCTAAGTACAGCAAAAGGACCCTGCCAACGTGGTGGAACGAAGATCTCTCTAGTCTCAGGAAGCTGACCAGAGAAATCTTCAACATCTGCTACAGGCAAAACTACTGGCAGCCATACAAGGACTGCCTAAAGAAGTACAAGTCGGCCATCAGGACCGCCAAGAGGCGGTCTTGGCTAGACTATAGTCAGAACATTGGAAGCACTAGTGAATCCGCGAGGCTCAGTAAGATTCTGTCCAAAGAACATAAGAGTCGATCCTTCCTTAAAAAGTCGGAAGGCTCCTGGACGGAATCTTCTAGCGAAACCTTGGAGCTGCTGGTGCAAACGCACTTTCCCTCCAACGAGGAGGACTGTGAGTCAGAACCTCGCTTGGAGGGTTTGCGGCAACCCCAGCTGTGCGAGACTATCAAATCGGTAATTACCGGGGATAGGATCGGCTGGGCTATAAACAGCTTCTCCGCATACAAATCTCCAGGCCCAAATGGCATAATGCCAGTCATGCTACAGAAGCAGCAGGAAAGGGTTGTGCCGTGGCTTGTTGAGATTTACCGGAGCTGCATTACTTCAGGATACGTACCGCAGTCCTGGAGGCGCGCACGGGTGGTTTTCATACCGAAAGCGGGCAGGCGAGGTCATGAGTCCGCGAAGGACTTTTGACCAATTAGCCTGACCTCTTTCGTACTGAAGACCCCAGAACGCGTCCTGGACATTCACTTAAGGACGATTATGGAGAGAACGCCTTTCTCTAAGTCCCAGCATGCCTACCTCCAAGGAAAATCCACAGAAACCGCCCTCCACGAGGTATTTAGCACGGTTGAGCGGTCGCTGCAGTACAAGCAGTATACCCTTGCAGCCTTCTTGGATATAGAAGGAGCTTTCAACAACGTCAGTACCAACGCCATCATGGAAACCTTGACCGGTATTGGATTGGAGGGGTATCTCACGCACTGCATTATATCCATGCTGAGTACCAGGATAATCCAGTCCGATCTGAGAGGCAACCACTTGACCAGAGCTGTGAACAGAGGCACGCCCCAAGGTGGTGCCATCTTCCCGGTGCTCTGGTTAATAGTAATGGACAAAATTTTACGTACATTGGACAGCAGCGGGGTGAAGGTGGTGGCGTATGCCGACGACTTGGTGATATTAGTATCAGGGATGTTTCTGTCGATTATGAGCGACATCATGGAAGCAGCGTTGCGAAAGGTATGCCTGTGGGCCGCAAGATGCGGACTCACCATAAACCCAACCAAAACCACCAAGACAAGGATACCCGAATTCCATCTACCACGGCTGAATGAACAAAGATTAGTTCTTTGCTCTAATGTAAAGTATCTGGTTGTAATCCTGGCCTTCTATGCCTGTAAGAGAACCTTTGCAAAGAAATGGTGGCTCCGGCCGAGGATGATTCTCTGAATGTACACCGCTGTAGTGCGTCCGATCCTAACGTACGGCTCTATTGTATGGTGGCAGGTTTTGAAGAAGAAATACAATAGAACGAAGCTTAATAAGAATCAAAGAACAGCGTATGCAGGTGCTACGGGGGCTCTTGTACTCAACGACGACATCTTCCCGGTTGGTGGGGCAGTGCAGAGACACGCTCAACCATCTGGGCGGCACGCTCAAGGTCACTCTCCTCTGGGTTCCCGGGCATAGGAACATAGAAGGGAATGAGTGGGCTGACGGATTGGCCAGGCAAGGCTCTGCTCTTGGCAGTTCCTCGGCGAATGCAGTCGCTGTTCCGCTGGCGGCTGTCGGGGGCCGAGTCTACTCGCACTAACTAGCAGCCGCGGACCTGAGATGGCGGGGGCTTACAAGCTGTGCCAAGTCAAGGAGAATTTGGCTCGCTTATAACATAGCCCGATTACGAGAGCTCCTGTGTCAGACGCGTCCAAATGCATTCAAGATTACCGAAGCTGCGGAGAAGGAAGGGAAACCCTCATGCACTTTCTCTGCGACTGCCCAGCTCTGGCTCGAGTCAGGCTGCGGACACTGGGTAAACCATTCTTTGGGGACCTCAGTGAAATTTCTAGCTGCAGGGTCGGAGAGCTGCTTTCCTTCGTGAATGCTACGGGCTGACTCTGAAGATCCGAGCCGGCTGGACTCTGCTTCCCTGTTCTCATAACAACAGTCACGGTCTTAGGAGTTTATGGCATCAAAACGGCGCACCGCTTTGGTGCTAATTGGGCTCCTCGGAGCGGCCACTGATACCTACCTACCTACCTTAAAAAAGTTCGCCTGGTGGTCGCTGTAAGTGTAATGTTCACTGACATACCAGGCAGTTCCCCTTGCCAACGCGGCGTCCACGTACGTGAGGTCGACAATAGAGCCCAGGCCTCTCCCTCTGAACGTAAGTGAGTTCCCAACATCCAACTCGGGATTCAGGAGACGTCCTCTCTCGTTTGTCTCTTAACAGCTAGTGGATTTCATGTTTCTCCGGAACTGCGTAAGCATCGTACCTGCCCTATTCCGGGAATCGGGATATATCCGCAATTTAAGTGAATCCTTCGCAGTCGAGTTCACTTATAACTTTGTCAAACGTAATTTCATCCTTCTTAATTCAGTGCAATGAATTCTCGAACTAAAGGCAGACAAGTTGGTCGCTACGTATATTATTCACTACAACCGGATCGAATCCTCAGAAAATGCACTAAACCAATGAGTATACCTACTCCTTCCCCTCCTACTTGTATCAGTTAATATGGAAGCTCTTCCATTCTATATCCGCTGTCGTCACTAAGCGCAGACTAAAACAAATTAAATTTGTATCTTCCATGAAGTGAATTCCGAAGAGGACAGAATATTACCACGTCTTATCGAATCCACCTGTCCAGGATTCTCTATGGCTAAGGCAATCAGTAGCAAAGTATCATTTACGAAAAACGATCAGCCACAAGTGCAAACCTACAAAGGAACCACATTTGCTTTCCGCCGGCATCAACAAAATTCCTTTTCACCCCCTACGCCTGCCATTTCCAGTTTTAATCAATTGATATTCAAAGAAATCGATGAAAACACCATTCTCCCTTATACATTAGAAATTTAACTGTGGGTGTAAAAAATTCAAAGGAAAATACATTATTTGCTCATGTGAGTGCGTAGGATATTCACCGTGAATTTTTCCATCTGCAATTCATACCCGGCCCAAAATTGAAAGAGTTTACTTTTTGGTTTTGCTACAATCGCTCTTCAAATTTTTATTGCGGAATTTCAAATGAGATTGCTACAAATAGAATAAGATACATGAGTTCAAGGTAACTCTAACTTTAGATAGAGTTCGTTACGTTTCAGTTGATATTCAACCCTTTTTCTGAAATCAAATACGGTTGTTTTCGGGTAGGCCACCTGTGGCGGTGCCAGAAGCATTTACTGCATTCATTTAGGATACAAACGGTAGCAACAGAATTATCCTTAAAAATTACAATAAAACAATGGAATTTTTCATCCAATCTTTTCGGAAAATTTGTTCAATCTTCAAAAGAAAGATACTCGTGTATGTACATTTCTAAAAGCAAACATCATGATTCCTTAAAAAGATGGTATCAACATCCAGATGCGTATTCTCTCAATAAGTGAAAAGGGCAACCAGAATACCAGGTCATGTTCAGATAGAATCCTTGGAATTTACACAATCCTTCCACTGATCCTATCTGGAACGTAAACTGCACTTCTCAATTTATCAAATCATTAAAGTTTCATAAATCAGGTTCCTGCATGAAACCGTTGATTCTACTTTCAGATTCCACGGTTCCTATTGCAAGGAATCAAATTTCTCTGAGCAATTTTCTTGTTAAACCAGATATCCACGATAATGAGGAAGAATATTCTTGAAGGCAATCTCATTATAAAAGCAGTTTGCTCTCCTTCCACTTTGCCTTGTGTGGTATTCCTCTTCAAGATAGATAACGATGGCTTAAGCCCTAATTCTGGGATGTACGAGTGTACTCCTGTCGTAAGGATATTTCCGGAAATGAAGCGAAATGCATAACTGGAGTATGTTCACTAAAAGATGGTATGCACATAATGCTTAATTGAGATGAAAATCGTTGGTTAAAAGTGTATCTACATATTATATGTCGTAGATACTCCTGCATACGCGTGTACTGAACATGGAAAAGTTCATGCCATTTTTTCTCAGAAATTAATATTAATTAATATTTTAAACGAAGGATATGATATGATATGTCACAGAAACGTATATCCAATGCAAGCAAGTCCCCATATTTTCACGACGGAATAATGAAATGGGCCTAGCAAATATCCAAAAATTGAACTTTCAACGTAAACTTAAGATTGGTTTCACACAAATTTTCCAAAATATGATAGTGTAAAATCCTCAACTTTACTTGAATACATACAGACATCTGAAAGGGTTGTATTTTGCCGCCTAGATTTTTTATAGGCGTATCACTACAATTTTTTGCAGATTTTTTGGTTAAGTGATTTTTTGATTCCGGGGTACTAGTCATGTCTGATTTTAAGGTTGTACCGATCCACCCTTCAGTCCCCGACTTTCTAATCAATATCAATCCTAAGATCTTCTGTGGAAAGTACTCATCAAGACCTTTCATTTCGTATCCTACATGGGCACATTAAAAACAAAAAAATTTACTCCCCCGTTGTAAAATCCCCTAAATTCGACATCCAATTACGTCATTCCCTATATGGGTAGGATGTTAGGTAGGTAGGTAGGTACCAGTGGCCGCTCCGAGGAGCCCAATTAGCACCAAAGCGGTGCGCCGTTTTGATGCCACAAACTCCTAAGACCGTGACTGTTGTTATGGGAGCAGGATCTTCAGAGCCAGCCCGTAGCATTCACGAAGGAAAGCAGCTCTCCGACCCTGCAGCTAGAAATCTCTCTGAGGTCCCCAAAGAATGGTTTACCCAGTGTCCGCAGCCTGACTCTAGTCAGATCTGGGCAATCGCATGGTCCGCTATGGGCCAGACCGCCGTAATCTTGAATGCATTTGCGCGCGTCTAGCATAGGAGCTCTCGTGATCGGGCTATGTTATAAGCGGGCCAAATTCTCCTTGACTTCGCACAGCTTGTAAGCCTTCGCCATCTCAGGCCCGTGGCTGCTAGGTAGTGCGAGTAGACTCCGCCCCCGACAGCCGCCAGCGGAATACCGATTGTATTCGCCGAGGGACTGCAAGCGCAGAGCCTTGCCTGGCCAATCCGTCAGCCCGCTCATTCCCTCTATGTTCCCATGCCCGGGAACCCAGAGGAGAGTGACCTTGAGCGTGCCGCCCAGATGGTTGAGCGCGTCTCTGCACTGCCCCACCAGCCGGGAAGATGTCGTCGTTCAGTACAAGGCCTTAATGGCCGCTTGGCTGTCGGTCAAAATGGCTATGTTACGCTTGGGGCTCGAATCACGCTCCAGACATCGACAGACTTCCAATATCGCCAGTACTTCCGCCTGGAATACACTGGCGAAATCTGGGAGACCAGGGGGGTAGGATGTTACAGTTTGTATTTTTTTATAAAATGTTCTGTCAGGTACATGTGCAGATGTACATATATTTATGCGAAGTTTATATATGTTCATTAATGCTAACAATATTCCTAGGTCAGGTTCCTAGGTCCTAAGTCAAGTTCCCTGCCGTAACTCCACTAACTTTACATTAACCTTCATTCTCTTACGATTCATAGCACTGTCCACTATTACCTAGAACAAAACCACGTAAAAATGGATGAAGTTCCTAAACCGAGAGATAAGCGGCCTGAGGTTCTTCTTGGGCAAAAAGTTATCGACAGCATACTTAGAATGATCTGTTTTGTTCGACAACTTCTCGCGCATTTCGATGGTAATGGTATTAGCGAAACCTGGGACAGCCCATTTTCATAAGTCTCTTTTAAAGTGGTGTTTTGCCCACAAAACTGTTCGCCACGGACCAGAAGAGGCGGTAATCACTTGGTACCAAGGCCGACTCTAAGACGGATTAAAAAGGAATCTCCCAACTACACTCCCTGCGCTTCCGTCGAATTACAACCGAGGTTTGCTGCGTGGCGTTGTCCTGATGAAACACAGTTGCTATTCTATTAGCTAAAGGATGATTATTGTTTCCTTCAAATGATCTAATTGTTGCCAATACAGGTTTCAATTAGCAGTTTCGCCCTAAAGAGCAGGTCATGTCATAGAATATGATTCCCAGCAAATCGCAGAAGACTTCCTGGCTTTTCCCCCATTCGGGGCAAATACGTCCAATTTCCTTTTGGATTGAGGCTTATCCGAATGGTTCTAAACTGATCTTTAAGGTCTTGAGTGGAGCAAAACCTTATTGGAAGAAAACTTAAAACCTACCGCTAGTTGCTACCCTATGATCATGTGAGATTTTTACTCACTAAAACTACCTCCTTCTTCGCTTACCCCACGGGACTGTCATTTTGGTATTAAGTCGCGGGGCAGGATGAGTTTTATTAATTTTTTCCACCGCCCTCCACATATGGTCCACGATATTTTCTGGTGATAACCGCATTCCGGTGTCAATTTCCCCCTCCGCCCTATGTGTGGAGAACCTCGGATAGGGAGAGTGGTCCATAAAGCTATGCACGGCAACCGCCGCATTCGCTTAAGAATTGAGTTAGGCCGTAGCTAACATAACTTCACCGTGTCTTCGTTTGATCCATTTTGAGTCCGTTGCATCATCCCATTTTTTTTTTGCCACTCCGAAATAGCTTCACCTCGTACTAATTTCCGACGGTAGGTACAGGACTCGCTGATTGCATGTGATGGGTTATGAAGGAGTCGACCTACGTTCTCAAGATGTCAATGGGAACCATGCCTGCTATCACACATGCTTCTTCGTCTGATATACTCAATCGGTATGGGGATGCAATGTTTCTCCTGTTTGTTTCGGTGTCCAGACTGGAGCCGCATAAAACAAAATGGAACTGAAAACTTTTGAGATAAGGAGCCGACGGCCTTGCAAGGGCAGTTTATATTCGGTAACATCTTTGCTAAAACTGTAACAACCTCGGAAAACTTTGTTGTTGAATTCTGGAGATAGGGCTTAACCTAGGGTTACCAGCAGCTTGAATTTTAGTCTGTCATCGACCATGGCTCTTTAGTGACACGAAATTTAAAGACTTCTTTTGCTTATCACTGTCATCATAATATATTCTATCAATTCCGTTAGTACTACATTTCTTTCTTCCTTAAGTTCAGATATGTTCTCAATGTCAATGTTACATTTGCTTTTACTCTCTCTGGTTGACCGCCGTGGCTCGACTCTCTTGTTGACACCAAACTGTCATCCCTGAATTTTATTCGCCCCAGTCTCATGTCGGTTCGTCAGCTGTTTCTGCGGTCATTGAATGAATACGTTTTGGGTCCATCGTCTCAATCGCAATGGCCTCTCCCCGAGAAATTCCATGACCATATGCACCGGGTATCCGAAAGTGCCTAATTTGAGTAAAGCCACAATTATTTTGTTCCGTTTTGTATTGAAGCCATTTTTCTCATGGAGAGTAACTACCACGCAAGATGCCTCAATTGCTTCCTTCCTTTCTATAAAACGAAGGATCATCCAAAAGTTTATTTTGGCTTAGGACGAGATTAGAACGAGCTTTTGTTTCCTCCACTTTTTCGGGAAAATCGCTTCTTTGTAGCAGGTCGTAAATATTTCAGGGAACCAGCTTAGAATTGTTTTGACGACCGATTAACGGAGCTGGGAAGCGGAATGCCATCTAAACCTAAGTTTCGTCAATCTTCTTCGCGGCTTCCAGTGGTTGCCAAAGGAATTTCATCGGAATCTACCTGGGGAAAGGGTAGGATCGATTCATTTGACACTTGTGGAAAGAGAATACTAATTATTTCCCTCAGCAAATCAGGGTTGGTGATAAGCTTAACCTTGATTGATGTCATGCCTCATGGGTCAGGGTTCGCTTCATTGCATAACCTTTTGCAGTGTTCAGTTTTACATCTAGATATGATTGCAATCTTTTCCTCGCTCTTCTATATCGGTTAAAGCTGAAATTGTCACTTTTAACGCCGAACATCTGTAACTGACTTCTTGTGTTTATTTGCTTAGCCGGCATTTAGGATACCCATTTCACTCTTTGGTAATATGTCCTTCTCCCCGGCATCTTCGGCACAACTTAGATCTATTCCAGGCAATTTAGCCTCCTCTTTGGCCATATCTATTTTCGTAGTCGATATTTGTTAATAGCAACAATAGCTTTTTTACTGCTTCAAATGATAAGGCTATTGTGGCCGTCCGAGTACCACCATATGCATGATCATATTGGCCTCAAGGATCGAATCTAGCCCGAGTTGAGTCTTTAAGGCCTCGTCGATCTCCACTTTCGTAGTGATCCCATCTAGGTCCTTGCACTCAATCAGCATTGACTTTAGAGATCGCGGTACTTTTTTTCTAGCTCTCGGCGGTCTGAATTCCCCATTGCTATTTCAAAAAGTCTGTTTAATAGGAGGAAGGACGATACGTCAAAGCCAATTGCTTCAATTAGTAGTTTGGTTTCCCACTTTGTGTAAATGCCGCCGTAGCATTGCGGGGCCGTATTGATAGGTGGCCTACTGATCCAAAGGTTTTAAGGCAGGTCTAATTACTTGAAGCTTTGAAGTTGCCTAAGCGCCTGTAAGTTGCTAATGTCTTTTCGGTGTCACTCATCTACTATATGCTTGGCAACCAGGGACTGGATGGTCTTTCCATTATTTTTTTCTAGCCTATTTCGCATCCCTTATTTATTTCGTGAAACGTCTATTGACTAGCCTCGTTTTTGGGTTAATGTAGGCGTTTCAAAACTCAAGGCAAGGACCTTATCAATTCCACTTGCTTCTGCTAGGTATTTTGGATCTCTTTTGTTTGTTACTGAAAAAGCATTGAAAGAATACTCACTGGTTCCCGAAAACCTCGCCCAGCTATGGACACTCCGAATCCTCTTCACCTAGAATCAGATGCCTGCCTTAGATCCAAATGGTTATAGAAAACCTGCAGAACAAAGAACTAACATCAGTGGATCGTCCCCATAGTACCCTATGTTGTGAAGTGGTTGTTTCGATACACTCCAGTAAATACCCTTGGCAAAATTTAAAGAACGAGTCCTACTGTTTGATGCTTCAATGGAATGGAGGTAGAGGGCTTGACAATGCTGAAGATTGGTAGCCTAATCCATGATCGAACATAATTTCAGTGGAAGGTTTAGTGGAAAGTTTGATTATTATACGTTGAACTCAAGCTTGGATTGGAAAGAAAAAATTCTTGCAAGGAATGACAGGTACGATAGTCGAGTTTGCTGAGAGCTAGCGTCTCAATATCATGACCTCAGGTTCGAATCCCAGTCGCCATGGCTGGATGTGTTGCTACAGGTTTGTCATTTACACAGCATTAAGTGTAGCGATAATGAAACTGAAACACAGGTCTCATTGAAAACTAATACTATGTCTTATAGTCCACAAAGGAGTTAAGAGAAGAAATGCAACAAATGAAATCAAATGAAAAGTTTCGGTCAGTACTTTTCGACGCAAGTTCTACTTTGACAACAGTTACCAAGTGGGCGGTTCGAAAGAAGTCATTTTTAGAAGCTACCTACGAAAAATCTAAAAAGACTCATGATAATATATACCTTCCATCACAAAATATCCCCACAGGGATATCTTACCCCCGAAATACTCTTTCATTCATATAGTTCCCTTCAGTATTTCCAAATCCTTAGTTCTTCTTCTTTTTTTTCTTCAGCCTTTGTCGCGTTCACAAGCGGGGTCGGCTCGTCGTGATCGGCTTCGCCATTTGGTTTTATCGAATGCCTGATCTGGGTGCAATCTCGAGGCTTTCAAATCCCCATCCAGCGAATCAAGCCACCGTTGTTTAAGTCTGCCTTTTGGTCGTTTACCATCGACTTCGATGATCAGACCAATCTTCGCAAGTGAATTCTCGTTTGCACGAATTGCGTGACCATACCATCGAAGACGCCTCTCTCGCAACTTTTCCACGATCGGTGCAACCCCATAACGATCGCGGATATTCTCATTTCGAATGTGATCTAAACATGTGATGCGACTAGTCCAACGTAGCATCTTCGTCTCCATTACCGAAAGACGCCGTTCATTGTCTTTTATGGTCGGCCAACACTCAAAACCATAGAGAGTGACTGGACGGACGACATTGCGGTAAATTTTAGATTTAAGACGTCGATCATAAAGGACAATAGTTGTGGAACGCCACTTCATCCAGGTTGCGTTAATGCGTGAAGCAATTTCATAACGCAGTTCTCCATTGGCTGATAGCATTGACCCGAGGTATTTAAATCGCTCAGTTCTGGGCAGATCACTGCCGCTGACAGTGATT
The DNA here is from genome assembly GCF_905115235.1 of Hermetia illucens. Classification (NCBI taxonomy): domain Eukaryota; kingdom Metazoa; phylum Arthropoda; class Insecta; order Diptera; family Stratiomyidae; genus Hermetia; species Hermetia illucens. The sequence goes on along the minus strand of NC_051852.1, from coordinate 162,449,852 downwards.
GTGCCTGTTTCATGGGGATCGGTCGTCAAAAATTCAGTTTTGTTTAAATTCAATCTGAGACCGTGTTGCATGAGGCGATCATTCCATTTTTGAACAAGTTGCTCGAGATCATTTTTGCTATCAGATGCTAGGAAAACATCATCTGCATAAAGCAGTGTGTAGGGCGCTGGACGTTGGATATCCCGTGTGACGGTGTCCATAACAAGGACAAAGAGGAGTGGTGAGAGGGCACTTCCTTGATGAACACCAACAGAGACACGAAGCGGTTTTGATACACCGGCCATACTTCGAACTTTACTTTTCGGATCGTGGTAGAGCAATTGAACCCAGCGCACGATTTCTTCTGGCACGAAGCGTTGTCGTAAAGCATACCAGATGAGTTCGTGTGGTACACGGTCAAACGCTTTCTCTAGATCAAGAAAGGCAATGTAGAGAGGGCGATGCTTCTCACGGTGATTCTCCATGAGTAACCGCTTTAGCTTTTGTATAATGTCCGTACCTTCCAGCGGTGGTGGGGAGGTTCAACCCCCAAACATGGGTCGTTTAGGAGTCCCAACTGTCGTTTGACAGCGGGGCCACTATCTTACTGATCGAACAACAGACATCTTGGACCATTTCACCGCAAAATACTCAAGAGCACTGCCCCCCCCCCCCACTCAAAATTGCTCTCCTCGTCGGTGCAAATTGGGTTATTGATCACTTTAGAAAGCGGCATCATAAAGTCTGGCTGACTGTCAACAGGGGGGGGGGGAGGAGTGTACGTATCAAGGACAGTAGAAAACGGAAGATTCTTGTTGCTGCTATAAGTTGAGGAAAACGTGGTTTGTTTGAGCTCCAATACCACGGAAAACATCATGAAGTCTCTCAATGTCCTATCAGGAACGTTAACGGGGGGGGGGGGGGCTCCCCATCTACCTTATAACATATGGTAAACTTCCACCTATTGTGGATGAAATGGGTAATACAAGGGAATTATCGCGATTAATAGTGCTCTCAAGCCGGGCAAGGTCTGAGCAGAGCTCTGCGGTATACCTGCTGATTGGCTCATTGGAGCACCTGCTGCCTTCGCAGAGTTGCTTCTCCCATTCATCCATAAATACTAGCTACCTGAGATCAGTTGATCGTTAAGGTTTGGTCTTGAGCGCGACAATTGGGGTGGTCCATGGTTCATTTCGTCTCAAATATGGTAGCTAAAAGTATCCTGAAATGCATTAAAGAACATCTCGAAAGTTTGATTGACAGAAAGCAAGTTTGCTTCCACTCTAGATTCTCCTGTATTGACCACATGATCGCACTTCGGATTATTTTGGAGCAGTGGGGGAATTCAGATCTCCATCTCTCCTACACTTCATCGGTTTGGAGAAAGCTGGACAGAGCAAGCAATGGGTTCTACGTTGGAGGGGCATTCCAAAAAATCAAATAACTTTTATCAGAGCGACATTTAATCGAAATTTCTGATGACTTGAAGTGAAAGGTGGAGTTTGGCAAGTTGCATCCTGTTGTCGATATTATTCCTCGACTTTATCCTTGACTGGAAGACGTGGAGGATATGAATGGACCAATTCAGTTAAGGTTTAGAGGCATAAACTATAAATGAATTAACAGCCAGATCGAGGGTGTCTAACAGTATTAGATCTGCCTTCACGGTTTGCCCTAAAATTTGGAAATGCATATACCTAAATACCAACATCAAGTTGAAGTTATTCCAGGCTAATGTTCCCCCTTTATTGTTATATGAGAATAGCATAGGAAATTGACAACCCCTGTTACTCAACAGCCCCAAGATTTTGATAACACTTGTTTTCGCCGTGTCATCTGAGTATCTTTGCCTGAGAAAATCTAGGACAATTAGATGAGTCGTCATATGGTCTAGGTATTGGTTGATGTGTTATTTAGGAGGCGGAAGGGGCAGTGGATAGGGTACACTTTAAAAAAGGGTGAAAAATATTTTGCTGACTATGCCATGCATTGCAATCCACCTTTGCTAAGTGGCGAATGAGCGGGTCGATCTGGAAGTACATGTCGGAAAACAGTAAAGGAGGAGTGATAACGCATAGGTATGGTTGATGCGTCGTACTTCATCTAGAAGAGATTGTCCACCATTAAATTACTTAGCTTTATAGGCGTTGCGGTTATTGCGTCATACCAGTTTGAAATTATCTTTTGGCTCCGAATGTTTTGGATAATAAGCATTAGTGATGCCAATCTAAGCGTATTGACTTCTCCTCGTTCACGATTCGCTGCTTCTTCTACGTGCGCTTCAAACTTTCTTTTATATGTCTCAAATTTGATCCTTTTTTTAATAATAATATCTCCACTGCCAACCCTACTGTCGATTCTAAATCGTGTACGCCAAAGTTTGAAGCCAGAGTGGCAAAGAAATGGAAGGACATCTTCAAAAATATTCGGTGGGTGGGGAGTTTTAGGTTCATCCATTTGATGGCGAGCCATACCGATTGGAGGGAAACCAAGAAAGTAAAAGACAGTTTCTCTCCAATTAATCCAGTTCTCAATCAAGTGCAAGGACTCAGAACTCCTTCAAAACAAAAATCAATTCTGCTTCGGCCAGCCTGGACTGAAAATGGAAAATATATCGCTACATTCTTTACTGTTTCAAACACTTCAAGCCATGACGCGGTGGTTCCAAGCTGCAGAGACATATAAAACGTATATAGAAGACAGTGCAAACCTGGAGTAAAGCCCACTTGGCCAGACTGTTATCGGACAGGACTTTTTGGATTACGGCGTAGGTTGCAAGGTTGATGGCTTTTTGCATCCTTATATATATAGCCCATAATCCAGCCCTGTGAGTGCTCTTCGCCTTTAGTTATGAGTTTTGTGAAGTCCCTGGGTCTTCCAATTACCTGCCTTTTCAAAGGCTACTTTAACGTCAACTTCAGTTATATCAGGCTTAGTAATTTCGGGGAGGGCCTCGTATGAATGCGTAGGATGTGAAAACCACGATGCTTCTACATTACAACGGTTGGCTTGTTTCAAAATTTTTTTTTAATTGGTCAAGATCGAGGTTACATTCCCAACATGATTTCGTGAGATTTTAATAAAATTGCCTTTGGTTTTGGAAAACCGAGGTGTTGTCTTTCCTTCGCCGAATGCTCTTTTATTACCTACCGGATACGATAGGAGCATACCGCAAATTTCTTCTTCGGTATCTCGAGGATTTCAGGGATTGACATACCATTGGGAAGATGGGAGTTTCCAATAATGTCCGCGACACATATCTGAGCATTTTTGGTAATGGATTTCCAAGAAGTGCTTGCTAGACACGGCCACTGTCCTTTCTTAACTTTCCGACTCTTTTGTTATGTCAAAACACCCAGGACGTTGAAGTCCTCTTTCGTGTACCTCCAAGATATTGATCATGGAAATAAAAAGCCGTGACAGCCGCAACATAGTTCAGGATATTAGCCTCTGTCGTACTAATCTCGCTAGCCAAAACATTACTCAAAACTTTGTCAACGGCAGCAATAATATTGGTAGTTGCCGAAGTAAAGTTTAGTTCTTGGGGATCTTTGGCCTGGTGTCTGGAAGAATGTCAGTATATTCTGTGAATTCGGTGGAGTAGTGGAGAAATACGCCTTGATCATATCTGAAATGGTAATATTCACGATTGACATGTGGTTGCACCGATCGTGGACAAATTGCGAGAGAGACGTATTCAATGGTCACATAATTGTTGCTAACGAAAATTCATCCAATTGATCAGTGGAGCTGCTGGTAAATGACCAAAAGGCTGACCGAAACAATGACGGCTTAATACGCTGATGGTGATTTGAAAGTTTTGCGACTGCATCCAGATCAGGCCAGTGAGCAGATGAGCCGACCTTGCTTGCAAACGAGGCAAAAGCTAAAGGAGAAGAGGAAACCCCTCTGTTACTAAGCTTTCCCTGACTACCGGGTTCATGGAGTTCCTTACAGGTGGAGTATTCGGGTTGCTCCTTTGTTCAGTCCGCGGATGATAAATTTGTTTAATTGATTCGTCCAAGTCATCCGACGCAAGGGTCTTCCGTTCCTGGAGTCCTATTAAAAGAGTTTCAAGTCTTATCCTCAATTTCTTCCACGAGGAGTGAGGAAGCAATCAGCCTTGCAACAGAGTCCTAATGTTACTTCCAGAGCCCCATGGTTACCATGGTTAGGATAGGGAATATATTTTGGGGGGGGGGGACGCAGTCAAGCCACTGCAGTTCATTCGATAGGTGCACCAATTCCTTCACCCCTGATGAATGATTTTCTTAAGGAAATTTACTGTCCCGATATATATAAATACGCTTTTACTATGTGCAGCAATTCCGTGCAGTAAAGTGACCTTAATTAAACCTAACTACATTCTTAATAAATGAGGATTACCAGCTAAAACTAAAACATCTCCACTTATATCTTTATCTAATTTTTAAAAAATCCCAATTTATGGAAAATTGTGGAAACTATGCAAACTTCATCAGTAACCTGATGCTTATGTATCTGCAATATCTACACATGCTTCAACAGCAACAATTTAGCAATTCACGTAGATTTTCAATCCTCATATCAGATTGAGTTTTCACTCTACCTTTCCCACGGTATGCATGCTATCCTGAGAGGCCAAGTGCAGCTACGAATAACAACCGCGACATATTCAAAACATTGCAACAAACTCAACTCACCAGTTTCGAAATGCATACCTGAAAACAAGTGCAAGGATAAATCGCGCTGTTTGTCCACATACTTATATGTATAGCCAGGATACGTGAGCGAAACTTTTACAAACTTTACGTTATGCACCAGGAAAGCACCTCAATCGTCCTGAACTCTGCAATACGCCACCTGTGAAGCAGACCCACAAGAGAGCACGCTCTCATGCAAATATGAAAATATAAACTATCAAGCACTTGTGAGTCTTTCAAAAGGACTCACGTCCCGGAGAGTGTTGCGAGCGAGGATTCCGTGAAATGTAAATTTGCTGAAATGTTTTCCATACACACTTAAATGGAGGGTCTACATAAAGAGGAAGGCATTCACCATAAAACCATAATGAAATTCTATTTTATATAAAGTGTTTAAATACCACTCGAAATAAGGGTGGAACAAGGTCAGCAAGAGCACGTAACACTTCATAAAATTACTGAGAAAAAATAACACTTTTTATCTGCTACTGAGCAGAAGGGTGAGTTAATTTCATGTTTCACATTTTCAGAATTGCTTCGGTGGGGGGACCGCTTACTACTTCCACCGCCAACATGGCCGCACATCGTTACCGTATTATTTTTGGCCAGTCTGTATGCCGTAACCATTTCTCTATGTTTGCGCAAACATCCAACAAGTTGATGACATAGCTACATTCGAGCCGTTTATGGCCTTTTTAATACTTTTATAGAATGGGATTCTACGGTGCGGGAACGCTTCATAATTGCCTCTGCTAATATTTACTTTAATTTACCTGGACGTGGGCATAATCAAGCAGTGGAAGTCAGGAGATGTGATACAAAATAATCGCTGAAATAATTTCACGTGATGTCCTCCAATAAAATGATATTGGATGAATAAGTATTCTGGGAATTTTCCGGATGGTTTCAGCATTTCAGCATTTGGCCTAATCACTGCTAAAATTGTGCGTGGTTGAATGAAAAGCTCTACGTGGAGAAACCCTGGTCAATGAGTCGATTATCTATGTTCATCACACTCTCAAGAATCCCAAAGCAACCAATAGCATGGATGTTTGTGCTGGATTCTGGTATCACAAGCTCGCTCAATCCTGGTAAAAATCCTCGAGGCTCCTTTGCGTAACAGCTGTTAATTTAAAGGAAAATATTATACAATTGATTTTTTTACGTGTATGCCTCCGTAGATGCCGAGACTTCGGTACTTAAACTCGTTGAATTACGTAGCGTTATGTAAATTGATCCCAGAATTAAAAGCAGGATAATTATCATCCTAACTCTAAGAGTGAACCCCCGATCCAAGAAGACTACCCAAGATTCCTCTCCCGATGCATTGCTTGAATTTGTATGGTGAAACAAAAGCATTGCACATGTTCGAAATGCTGCTATCACTGCGTGAAAAAAATCGCGCATTTTCTCCGGTGTTACTGTCATAAATGTCATGCATGAGATATAGGGAAGCATACACAAAAAAAAAATATTTACAAAACCAGCATATCTGCAATGACATATCGTGTCGCCTATAAACTTGATTAGCTCCTCCTGTGTGTAGTCTTCTTGCCTAGACCCGATAGTAAACCGCTGAATATTCCAAAAAGAAACACAAATACTTTGCGAGAAAACGACTTTCCTACTTTGTGACGAAACATCTTACAACTTTTTGAGCATACTTTCGTTTTGGGAATATCTTATGTTCTTAAGAAATTATCCTGCTATATTCATGCCAATTGTCCTGAAATAAAATATGTTGATAGTTTGCCTGGTCTTTTGTTTATCGGTCCTTTTGTAAATGCATTGTATGGATGTTTCTATCTAGTTTGCCACGGACTGTTGACATCCGACTTGAACGTAGAATTGATGCTTAATTCTCCCTACGCACCTTGTCACACCCAGATGCGTACAACTTGTTCTATTGAGCCTAATAATTTACTTTGTTTCTGCCTTTGGAACGATGATCAGCTTTGGTATAGTTTCTTCATGCTCACTTTCCAGACATGCTAAAAATATTCATATTCAAACCCTAACCTCTGCCATTGAACCCAATAACCCCTTGAAGTTGGACTTTCACTTGTAACTTCCTCACAAACAGGTTTCCAGTTTTTCGTGGTTAACTCAGTATCAACTTTCTGGGGTTTTCTTAAGAGTTCCTTGGCACATTTTTAATGGGGTAGAATCTTTAATAGACGAGCATCGATGATTCCCTCTTCTCCCTGAGCGTGATTAAAGAACTTGTACTCCACATCAAAGGGCCGACTTGACTGTGCATCTGCGTTCTCATGGTCACCTCTTCTACGGTATTCAGTATTGAATTCATTCATACTTTTGGAGACTCTCAATCCAATGAATCAATTGCTTCCGCTTGATTCTCAGTTTGGAGCAATTACCTTTAAGCCATGACTGTTTTACGGATTTAATTACTATCTACAACTGCGACGTTTGACAGCATTTCCTCCTAGGTTTAATCAGGATTTTGCTAAAGCTGGTATCGGTTTTCCTTTTTGATCAATAACCTGTGGTAGAATTCCAACGATCCCGCAATTACTTACATCAGTGTCCGACTAGACTTTTTTTCCCAGAATAGGGTATGCTAAAATTGATACACTGCAAAGTCATTCTTACAGTTAAGTCCTTGAGGGTTTAACGTTACCACATGTCTGGACGACTTAATCGCACGGTCTTCTTAAGACACGAATTGATTTTGTGACCACAATCAGAGCCCCCCTGAGACAAGCAACAACGGTACCAGTATATACCAAGTGCATTGCTTAGCATTCATACTGGTGGATGCAAGACCTACCTAAATCTCTACCGAACTAAGGAGTACGGCACCCGTGTTGAAACGCAACAACACGCCGAGACCCGAAGGTCACTTCTCGTTTGAGCATCATCACAACCCCCTTGAAACGTCCACTAGGGAGCCAACCGTAAACAGCCGAGCTGTACTCACATACAATGGGAGTTCACCTGAAGTATGAGACTTCGGTTCCCATGATACCAGTATACCCCTGGTAAGGTTTCATGACCAAATTGCCACTTCAGATGAGTCCCGTGCAGACTCGGGTCTGATCGCCCTAATTAGGCCTTTGGAGCATTCGCCTTCTGCATCACGGCCGGCAAGCCAAAATGAGTACACCGTCTCCCGGTGCCATCACTATGGAGGTTCTCCTCGGCCACTTGGTTTTGGTTTGCCCGACAGGGCCGCCGCCCCGTCTTCCTCACCGCCACCTCTGAGCACCAGTGATTCTTACAACTCTAAGGACTTTTTTGTCCCTCACCTCAAGAATATTAACGACCCTTTCTAGTACGCTCCTGTCGACTACTCGCAAGGTCCATCCAAGTACAAATCGGCTATACACCAGCCTAGATAGCTTACCAGCTCTTGTTTCTGCATCTTGGCAATTTATCGCCGGAATAATTTTACCTTCATCAGTACCTTCGCCGGCACTCTTAAAGGCGCAATAGTTGAACGATCTCAATCTCGCTGCGGTGGGTATCTGCTCAGCTTGAGTTTCTCTCGCCGTAATTTTATGGACATTTCTTCTGGACGACGAATTCTTCTTTGGGATTCGAGTCTGGCCTCCTGAATACTTTGAAATATCGAAGCCTTTTCTCGTAACAATAATGTCGATTAGGTAAAGTAAACATCTTTCCACCGCAAGTTCTTCAAGACACGTTCCATTAATCTTTCAAAAGTTCCACCGTTCAGTACCTATTTCGAAGGTGTAAGGTCCCAAGTATCAACGATTCGAAGCAGCGGGTAACTCTCCGTAATTCACACAGAATTGAGTATTGTCTCCTTTTTCTTCGGAAACATCACTGAAATCCATATAGTTTGGATTTGCTGATGGCTCAATGATCTTATTGGGTTACGCTTCTTCTATTAGCTCTTCCACTTCGTCTTGCTTTGCAAATGGTAACCGCCATCACTTATATCAATTCTGTACTTTACAATTTAAGTTCTGCAACCGTTTCTCTAACAAGCACTCCATAGTAGTTTTTCAGCCCAGCTTTTTGCTTTTCTTTTCCGCTTAGCCTCCAACTGTCCTGTAGCTTCTGAATATAATCCTTTTATAGCACCAATCCCGTTTGGAGTCGTCATTGATTACTTCGTCTAACCACAGCGAACTTCTTTCAGAGCCCAAGTTCAAATTTACATTCAATGTCACTTCCATGTTAGTGAGCACGAAATGTCCTTGCTTATTCGTGGAGTGGAAACGAGCTGACTATCTGGCCAGTTGCCCTTGTAATTCATGTATTGGTGTATCGGTGTGTCGATAATGTCTAGATGGCCTTCTTATATGCATTCTCCATCCCATATGAAGAAGCCATGAACAGTTATGCCGGCAGCCACACAACCACATGCCCCACACAAATACTCTGTCTTATATGCATGCGTGAAATTTTTCTCGCGTAAGTACCGAAGAAGTTCGAACGTGTGCAATGATTTTTGTCCACCATACAACTTCAAGCAATGCGCTGGGAAAGAAACTTCCTGTGTGTCATTTTCTTTCCGTAGAGGCCCGTTTTCTTAAACCCCATCCACCGGCAGACAATTTACATTCTGTGCAGACTACAAAATAGACATATTGCGGCAGTCCATAATGGGAGTCAACTCAGGCTCCTTTAAACTGGCTTTCACTACTTTGTGGCTGACCCTGCCTAAGATGGAACGAGGGCATAGGTCAGGACGCCAGACAGCTTTTAGGGATATCGAATTGGTGGACCTCGGCGCAAAACCGGGATGTCTACAGTTCCTTATTAAGGCAGGCCTAGACCGGATACCGATTGTTGCGCCGTTGATGAAAATGATGATGATGCTGACCATCCCCAAATCTTCATTAAACGGCGAATCATTGTGAATCCATTCTTTTCACAATCCGCATTCTCGCGCTTTGAAATTGGGCTAATATACTACAGAAGCAGCTAACGAAAATAGTGCAGTCCAAACAGTATTCATCAAAGTTTTTTTTGCAAAGCCAATAGTCATTCACTTTCTTTCAGAGTCGCAATCACCTTTCACAAATATAGTCCCCTGATCAATCTGCGTATGCCATGTGCAATCCTTTACATTTTTGTTGCAGATTCCCGCAGAGATTAAATAACTCGTTGAGACCTAGTGTTTTACTCCATTTGGAAGACTTGTTTTCTATGCTGGTTCCTCTATTTCCGCTGGAGTTCTGTCGCCTTCTATCTCCTTAAAAGCCCTTATTCTGTTTGTAAGCTGGATCGGCTCTTCTCAATCGATTACTCCATTTGGGATCTACATGGAGCCCAGAGGCTCACCATCTAGCGTAGCAAGTCTTCTTTATTTTCGTCGGCCTTTTCATTGTTTTTCGTTGATTTTGATTTTCAGCCCAAAGTTAACAGGTGAGTGTTCATCAGCGTGAACTAGAATTACATGTGCATACCGTTGAAAACGCTTCTTTAGAAATTAGGTCATGATCGATGCAACCACATATCGATCTAGCTTGCCCTCATTACAGATGAGATCATTGCATATTACGCCACTCGTCCAAGACAACGTCTTTGTTTTCAATACCGTGCAGTACTATTTATTAGAAGACCATATAGTTTACTGAGCAACTATTTCATTTTTCATCCGGAACAGATTATAACACCTCTGCTGCTGCGCGTTTCAGTCCCATGAATGACACAAACGTCACCGCTCCAATACTTTTCCCCTGGAGTCATTTCAAGCTGAAGTTCCAAAGTAGAAGACGACGATCTTCCATCATTCGTCGGAGCCTCAACTTAGTCCCCCCCTACTTCGTTATAGTAACATTGCTATGTATCATGTAGCCTTTATTCCGGTTGCTCTGTTGCATCTGATGCATCTGATCCATGTTATACAGTCACTTCTATCAAATCGAGTTTTCTGGAAAACATTTCTGACCCGAGGTTACCAAAACCCTTAGTCTACGGCGTGTTCACTTTTCCTCAGTAAGGTGAGTTTCCAGGTATGTAGGTATGGAAGGGAATGAAAATACTCCTCCAGACAGAGGTTGGATTAACACAGAATTCATGAAATTACCTGTAAATACCGAAAATTCCATTGCTTTTGGCCCTGAAACTAGGGTCATCAACGCAAAATCATTTTAAGAGGGACTGCAATAAGTCTGAGCGAAAGAAAAGTCGGGAAACGCTTTGGGTAGACGCTGAACGTATCCAATATTCAATTCGATGTGGTACTCACATTTTATCTCTTATGACTTAGGGACTGTGCGCAAAAGAAGCAATTTTAACCTGCACTGTAAGTTTGTTAATAATATTAGGACTTCCACCAAACTTTCCAGTAGACGACTCCTTATTAAAGTCTATATTAATACAAAATCTTACCGAGTCTAGGATGAACCCTTAAGGTTCAGGTTCGCTGTAAATTTCCAAAATATATTATTATATTATTATTAATTTCATTTTAGCAGATATCGGTATGAAGGGTATTTCGGAGCCTAGATACCATCTAGAGGCATCTTTGGGGGGTTGTTTCTGAAAATGGCGTTTTAATTTAAGTGATCCTCTTATGACTATCTTACTCTTCCGTTTCCCAATTGGAATCAAAACTAAAGCCTGATTTAGAAAGTATTAATCGAGATCTTTCGTCTGATACCCCACATGACTATGTTCGTTCAAAAAAAATTTTACACCCCCTTTTGCGTATATGGCGACTCCCCTTAGGTTCCACGTAGAACGATGTAACTCAATGTTCAACGTCTGTAAAGCAAAGCTAGGGGTCGGACGCTTATCATTCCTCAAAGCTTTATATTTAAATTTCGCATAATCAAGGGAATCCCCTTTAAGGATCAAAATTGGAGACGTGAACCGTGTCTTAATAAAACAAATCCGGATAACCCGGAAGAACTTGTTCTCTACCAAAACAAGAAGGTAGTTCCTGAAGTCGACATCCCTAGATTATTTTTTTGGAAGCAGATTTCGCTCCCCAAGCAATGTTTCAATTGTGGCAGGTTTCGAAATATAATAATTAGGAAGACTCCTAAGGGTGTCTGTGACAAAAAATGTCTACCTCGTGCCAGGGTAGAATACAATACGACGGACAAACATATCTCGTTCCTGTCGGGATGATAATTTTACAATTCTCGAAAATCACTGAGGATTTCTTGCTATATATAAAATTCGGACCTACATCCTTGATAAAATTTTGAATTTTTCGGTTAAATACAAACTCTCGGACATTTTGGAAACCCATCAATGGCAACCTGCATGCAGCTATGTGCATGGAAAAAAATGCTCTACCATGACTTGCATCAATGGCTGCCTCTTGTATATTTCCATGTCCAAAGTCACAGGCAAGATAATTTTTTGCTGCAATGTTCGATATCCGAAATACCCATGAAAACGTAGAAAGTACCACCCTTGAAAATTTTGTCACACATGCCAACCCTCACTTTTGTCATAAATACCAGCCCTTAGAGCCGAAAATTTCTCCCTGACAACCTTCGGATTCTACATTAATTCGAATAGTCCTCGAAATAAATTGGACAGGACTCGCTTAAACTAAAATTCGGAAAATAAATGAGCGATTCGTTGCATCCGTTTTCCGGGATATTTCGCTAACCATCACGTCGCTATCGCCAGGGAGTGGCATTCTTATGGCTTTCGCATTGAAACGCAGCCACAGCAAGTGCATGCTTTTATATATGTACGTATTCAGATGTACTCACTTTCACAGTTCCCATATACATATTCCGTGGTAAACTTTTCCAATACATTACAGTTATATATTACCGGGAAAGTGCACATTTTATCGTAAACATGCAGAGCGAAACTTTTCTTTCGCCTCGGCAATTTCACTCACCCTTGATTTCGTCCTTGCTCCTAACCGCGCTTCATCTGAAAACTTAATTCAAGTGGATTTGTCGAAATCTCTGACTTAAAGTTTTATTGATATGTTTTTAGCGCTGCTACATAGATAATATTTGCAGCTCCGTGCCTGCATCCTGTATAAATGTTTACGTCCAAATTTATTGGATAGTGGGGGTAGTTTGAAGCTGGTACTAGGGATTTCTGGGAACTAGTCATGGTATTTCTAGAAAGTTTTATGCATAACGTAATAAAAGGTCAAATACAGGAACGGGTGAAAAATGAACATATCCAGGGAAAAATTATTAAGAGTGGAATCTTTTCTTTTAAGTCGATGAGGAAATTCTGGGAACAAAAAACATGTCACCCTCACAGAAAATTTGAAAAACGGTTATTCATTTTTAGTTTAAAGATTTAGAGAGTGAACGCAGTTTTGCGACACGCGCAACATTTTATTCGGCTTGTCCAGTGACAATCTGACAATAAAATGCATTTGCTAATATGCAGCCCTCTTACGTTAGCGTCTTGAATATAAATCCTCTAATTTCCTAATTCCCATCCCTACTAAAAATTTAATTTTTAAAATGATCAACGAAAGAGGTGAAGCACCGTCTGACGATTTGCCTCTGCCCTAATTAAAAACCGTAAAGTCGTCGTCAACTAATATTATCCATAAAGTTGGCACCCTAGGTAAACAGAGTGGTTAACTTGCTCAACATGCCAGTCTGTTTCTCAGCGTTTTGCAATGAGGTTTACCTTATTTTCGTTCATTTATTTGACTGGAAATATTTGATCATCAACTGACGACTTCCAGTTGTTTCTAGAAACTATCGTCCAAATCTTGCTGAATGTGCAAAGTAGAGACCTTCCGTTTTTATTTTCGCAACCTTCTTTTTGAAGTTTTCTGTAAAGCAACACTCTATTTTCTCGGTAGTGATGGTTTTTAAAAGATTTTGACCCATTAGTCGTCAATGTGTGGAATTTATTTCTACTAAATCCGCCTGACCTCCTCCCTTCCCGGGAACTACCATAAAATATTACATCGCGGGGAGGACTAATTTTTAACTAACTACGTCTATTCTGCGTGTGAAAACATTTCTCTAACTAGATTTTCCAATGCTATCATGTTACTCAATCTTTCCTAAGTGAACCCGAGATACGACCTGTGACAACCCCTAGGATAATAAACCACTGCCAAGTGGAGATGCTTGCGATAGACCTGCATGCTTTCATGGCTAAAATGTGTCAACCATATTCTCTCGGACAATCAGGCCTTACATGTCCTCGGTATCAATAGAAGTTTTTGTACTTTCCACTCTGCGGGAAAGTATCCATCTATTAGACAGTCGGTAATTACCTGTGCGAGCATGGTGCCATTCTAATTGCCAGTTTCAGCGCTTTCTTGGAGATTCGTGTTCCAGACCCTTTTCACTATGTCCAGGACTTCGTCTGTGGTTACTGGAGTGATGTCTTCGGCACTCGTTGGTATCATTTGGAAGATAGCTTCCAGGGCATTGAGGAAACAATGTTGAAACTATCTCCCATAATAATCTAATACACATAATAAGAGAAAACCTTTTGCCTTTTATTGCCTACATAACCGACTTGTACGCTCCTCCCCATGGATCAGAGTTTGGCTCATAATAGAGTCACTTGAATTAACAAATTTTGCTTTTCATGATGGCTCACTGCATTTTTTGGCGTGCTTGTTTATATTCGTGGTGCCTTTCTTCATACTCTGACGTGTTTCATCGACATTGACCCCGCCAGCTGGCCTTCAGATGATCCACCAGTAGTTAGGGTTGCGCTTCCGAGAGTTTGCACGTCTTGGCAATGGAAGCGTCAGATTCTCCGTATATCTGCCGCCGTTCCAGTGAACTCGGTGTTCCACTGGGATACGTCTAGAAATGTATCTTCATCAAGTGCTCTTGACGACCAACCTGTTTGTGGTTTCTTTAGGTGAGGGTTTATTATTTTGGGCTGCTAATCAACAGTAATATATATCGCTTGGTAACCGCTATGCCTACATCCTTCGCTAACATGCCAGTGTAGACGCCGCGAATTATTTACGAAAGTAAAATCCACAACAGAACCTAAAAGTGTTTACGCTTCCGATATTAGCTAGGGTGACGTTTAAGCAGGAGAATACCTCAAATAGGATTCTTCCCCTTCCATTTTCTTCCCGGCTTCGCCACGCCATTGCCCAAACGTTGCAGTCGCCAGCAATAATTTTGGGGTTGCAATCTTTCTCGTCTCTCGGTTGTCAATCCGGTACCAGTACTCTAGTATTGTCATACTTAGAGCGGCATAACAGCTGTAAATGTAGAGATCATCGGTCGTAACACTCAGTATATCATGTTCGCGATGCTCCATTGCTGCTGCAAGGGTCGATTACTCCAAGCAACCTTTCCACTTATGTCTGTTTGTTAAACGCTTTCTTTGAGGCTATTGTATTGTTCGCAGACAATAGCAACATTGATTTCTTTTGCGTACAGTTTCTGTGCTAGCAGATTCTGGGCGGCTTAGCAGTGATTTAGATTCAGCTGGATGGCTCTCATTTATTAGGTAGGGTACCTAAAGCGATCCTGTCGACTGGACACCTAGTCCTATCCGTTATGTGGATGCAATAGCAATTTTTTATTCCCCCAAGTGGTTCCCAAAATATCGGTCTTTGCAAGATAAATTAATTATTTCAGTGAGTGGGAGTTCTCACTGCAGTCCCTCCCCAAATGATTTTCTCCTCCACATCTTCAACACAGTTTGGATTAACCAGCGGTACTAGCGTAATTTTTCGCCATATATCCGAACCTGAGGCAATTGAAACACCTTTTTAATGCAATTTGCTCGTGTAGCCTCCACAGGTCCGAACTAATGTGGACTTTATCCGCAGACAGTGCTTTTCTAGTTTAAGTTACGGACATAGTTAGGGACGCTGTCATCGTCCTACCGTATACTTCCCTTAGGCTCCTGATGTCCGTTTACCGCATGTCCGTTAGTTTCAATTGGTGTTTGAGCGCTGCACAAATTTCCGTCTTGATAGTGACTTCATCAAGATCTTTACTCTCCATTATAACCATTGGCTGATATACGCGGAAGGACCCTTGTTCGCCGAGTGAACCCTCGGTGTTCCTTTGTAGGTTGTCGTGATCCTTTTTTTTTCTTCGATAGTTCGAACAGCAATCATCCTTCTTGTGTTCGAGTTACATTGACGCTAAGCTCGTTCAGTGTAGGATCTACCTTAACTCTTCGTAAAATGCCAGCATTGGACATACCCTTTTTTGCTGTTATTACAAGCACTTCTTGGCGGCTTTGTTTCATAATCATTTTTCCTGCTTCACCCCGCTTCTTCCTTGATTTAACCAGAGTCTAACTTGAGCTCGGATCCCTTTAGCTGTTGGCTCCTTTTACCCCAGTGTTGACCGATATTTTGGAGGGCGATTCTTCCTTTTTAAGGTTTTGTGTGAAGACAAAACCTTATTAAAATCGGTTTACTGTCTGTCTGCCTGTCTGTCTGTCTGTCTGTCCGTCACACGCATTTTTCTCGGAGACGGTTATAGCGATTGACACCAAATTTGGTAGAAAGGTGGGAACTGTGAACGCTCACGCATACAGTGAATTACATCTTTTTACATCCAATTTAAGGGGGGGTCCCCATACATGCAAAAGGGGGGTGTAAAATTTTTTTTCATCAAATATAGTCATGTGGGGTATTAAATTAAAGGTCTCGATTAGCACTTTTGTTGTTTGTCTTAGTTTTGACATTCGTTGGAAGGGTGAGGAGCGCGGGGGGTTGAAAGTGATCACTTCTTTAAGGGGGCCATTCTCAGAAACTACCAAACCGAAACCGAATCTGAAAAAAATCAGGAGGCTGCCACTATATGGTGCCTGGGTTCCGAAATACCTTCCATGCCGATATCGGTTTAAATAAAGTTAATAATAGTATATTACTACAATTTTTTGTAATTGGTTAGAAACTCCCCTTAAGTTCATCCTAGTACCATGAAATTTGCAGTGATGTAGGCTATAATATAGAGCATGATCTTACCAGTTTAGTGGAAATCGCACTATTACAAACAAAGCTATAATATCTCAAATTTGTTGCTCCTTTGAAAATTGAAGACTATGAATGTCAATATCACCCGAAAGTGGATACTCTCACATAATATATGGATATATTACGTGCTATGTACCAAGAAATACACAAAACCTTTCGTACCTGAAGCGTCCAGCTTCCAGTTTCCCGACTTGTTTGTTTAGTAATTAAGAGATCCGAAGTCTGCTTCTGCTTGATTTTGTACCGGACCAAATAGAAAGAACCTTGCCCTACTTTTTTTGGTTAACAGGCCCTACTTTTAGGCTAGCATGCCTCAAGGCCTAAACAAAAAATCTAGCTCCAGCCAAATTTTCCTCTGAATTATGGCGGACTTACGATCGTTATAATTCACCCCGACGTTGTGTTTTACGAACGTATAAAAAGGGAATGTTAAGATCTGCGAACAACCCCGGTGTCGCTGTTAAGTTAGCCTCTCCCCTGGACAGAACCGTAGGCCGTTTTCGTTTCTTATGCGTAGATAAGCGTCTTCCGATACACTACGAGGAGACACTCTCTCGCTTATCTGGCCTATGCTATGCTATCAAGTGCGCTACCTCTACCCTACTACCACTGATCCGTGTCACTAGTATCTAAAACAGTTGGTCCTTTATTTTTAAGCATTTCAAGATGTTTAACACAGGGAGAGAGACAGAGAATGACGAGCTTTGGAGTAATGTCAGTGGCCAATTTACAAGCCAATTGCCAGAAATTAAGCTGTCACCAATGTATAAATGGAATTATTGATTGTGTCCTTCAGGCTGTTGGACTAGTTCTGAGACAAGGTCAACATTCGGGGCGGCACACTCAAAGTCCTATTGGTTCACCGTCATAGGCCATAGAAAGGAATGAAGAGGTCGAAATACTGTCTAGGCTGGGTTGTCATCTAGACAGTTTCTCGGTGGGTGCATTTGAAGTTTCATCGGCTAACCTAACCACCGCTAACTTCGTATGACGAAAATTCACTATTTGCGCTAAGTAAAGGAGAATTTGGCGCTAGTATCACAAGGTTGGATCACGGAAGAGTTTAGGTCATTTTCACGATGATTCACGAGTTCTTTCCAGAGTGAACCGACGCCCAGCCTGAGCATTGACATCCTTAGGACAGGAAAAGTGGAAACCTCAGATACCGTGCGTCACAAACCATCTGAGGCAGGGAAAGCGGCGGTCGAGGAAGTGATCTGTCGCGAATCCTCCTTTTCGATTCGATTCTAAATTTGACGATTGCAGGCACACGATCGAACCCATTTTTTTTTAAATTTTTTTCAGATTTAGCTCACATGTTACTTATTTCGCACTGAAAAGGACACGTGAAACTGTATGAAAATGACACGTGATTGAAGCGCTGAAAGAACTCCCATCCCCCCATATTCCCGAGCCTGGCTAGCACAGAGGAGTACAATATTCAATATTTGGACCATCTTTTTATGTTTTTGGGTTAGCTTTCTTCTCTTGGTCCTCTCCGGCCACTCTGAATGGTCGTTTGATCATCGCAATCTCTATTTTGTCATTACAACTGGCGCCCAATATTTCATAGACTCAGACGAACACATTTCCCAGTTTCAGGTTCCTCAAATCAGTTGAAGATTGCCTAGAAAGAGAAACAAAAGTTTCTCGGGTAGGCTCCGCGTGCAATTGACTTCATCTTTCAAGTTTGAGGTTTAACTCCTTTTTCCCTAAAAACAAGTAAGTAAGTAGAGTTGTCCTATCCTTTCCTTATAGTATAACATGAAAGTTGAGTCATTCTGATAAGTGTGTTTAGTTTTGTTCCAAAGGCTAAGGTGTAGACCGCACTAGGGAAGCCTCTCATATGTCGTTGGAGATGCGTCCAGGCTTTGTAGAGTATCTTGCCCTAACCTTAATTTTGTGCTGTGTTTTGAGGCTTTAGGTCTCGTAAGGAAACATCTCTTAAGTCTCTGGAATAGGGGCCTTGTCGGCTGGAGGCTCAAAGGTTGTACCCTCCGAGCTTTTGGGAACTGTCTTTTCTTGCCTTTATGTGAATAAAAATGCTTTCTAGATTTCGGCACGCGGTTACTGATCCTTTCCTTCTTATGGCGAAGAAGAAACTGACGGTTGCAGGTATTGATTTGGAAATGGGGGACAAGGACGAAGTCTCATGCCCCGCCGTCCCCAATGCTTCGGATGCGATTAACTTTCCAAATCTATGCAAGGTAGAAAGGTCAAAACTAAAACATTTTTACTTCTATGTCGGGTTGAAGAAGCGGTGTGAACGCGTTTTAGGTTGGAAATGGAAGATTGTAGCAAGACACTAGTCCTGACCAACCCTAAAATTCCGCTCTTTCTTGCTCCTGATATCATACATGGAATTAAAAATGGTCGCGTTTCAATATGCATGATGATTAAAAAGACGTTTTCATCGTTGTCAGGAGAAGGATGTCGGTTGGTGGCCAGCCTTCGGTTGAAAACGGCGGTAGCGTGTGGCTGTCCTCAATACTTCATCTCTGGCTTATTTTCCGACTTCAAACAGCGAAGATTAGATTGCCGCGGATTTCGTCATGACTTCGGTATCATCTTCTCTCTTTGTAGGGAGGAACGAACGGATGAGTGTATGGCATTTGGTTGGATAACAGAGATCGCAGCTAGATGCTGGGTCCGGCTGTTCCCAATGGTGCATTCTCATCTCGTTCACGGATTGCAGACAAAGCAGAGTGGATTTTCACGTATTCCTTTTTGTGTTTTACTTATTCATTCTCCTATTGTACAGCGGATGCCAACTAGATTGGTGTTTTTCCATTGATAAGCACTGTGGGCGGGAGTTTTCCTGCGCACATATTGCAATAAAATTTTGAGGTTGAGATGGCTGTTCGGTCGTCCACGAGTTTTGCAAGAGATTTGAAGCGTAGCGCAACCTAATTTTTGGTACTTTTCGGTTGAACCTGGGCTCATTTCTCTAATTCTCTTTGTTTTCTTCTTCATTTGTTTTTCTTCTTTATTTCTTTTTCTATCTAGTTCTATGGGCGTGGGCTCATTTTGCTATTTTTATATCTTTGAACATAGGTTCATCCGCTTCATGATTTTTTCTGAACGCAGGTTCAATTTTTGTATCAGAATTCTATTGTGTCATCACACGTTCAAGATAAAACGTTTTGCACGAAATACTGGCCTGTATATGGCTGTACCGCCAAACTCGGCATACCTTACAATCCTAATTGTCAGAGTTGCGGGGAGGAGTAATGCTAGTGCCAGGCAGCGGACACTAGGTAAACTATTCTTTGGTAACCACCAAGACATTTTTGATTTTAGGGCAGGAAGGCTTCTGTCATTCTAAATGCTACGAGGTGGCTCTAAAGATTTGAGCCAGCTAGATTTCCCATATTTTTGATGTGTCTTTGTCCATACACTAGCGGGTTTCTTTGACGTTGACTCCGCTTTCTCACCTTCAAGCATTCCGTACGATACTTTGCTCTTTCAGCGATCCATCAGTAGTTAGGGTTGCCCTTCCGAGAGTGTGCATGTCTTGGTATGGAAGCGTCATATGCTCGGTATATCTGTTGGGGCAGCTGGGATGCTTTTTCTATGGCTGTTCCACTAAACTTCCAGAAATATATCTTCATAAAGTGCTCTTGATGACCAACCTGTTTCTGGTTTTTTCAGGTGAGGATTTATTACTTTGGGTTCCTTATCAATAGTAGCACAATATATATCGCGTGGTAGTCGTTATGCGTGTATTCTTCGCTAACATGCCAGTGTAGACAGCTGAGCAGCGAATCACTTACGAAAGTAAGAACCACAACCGAGCCTAAAAGGTCCTGGGCGGCTTGGCAGTGATTTAGATTCAGCTGGATGACTCTCATTTATTAGGCAGGTTACTTAAAGCGATTCACAGACATAGTTAGGGTCGCTGCCCGAGTCTCACCGTACGCTTTCCTTTGGCTCTTGATATCCGTTTCCTGCAGGTCCTGCAGTTTTAATTGGTTTTTGGGCGCTACGCAAATTTCCTCCTTAGTAGGGACCTCCTCAAAATCGTTACACTCTATCGTAACTATTAGTCGACTTACGAGGGCGGACGCTTGCTCGCCGAGTGAAGCCTCGATATTCTTTTATAAGTCGCCGTGATCCTTCTTTTTCTTCGATAATTCCAACAGCAATCCTCCTTTTTGTATTCCCCGAATTCGAGCTACATTGACACTAAGCTCCTTCAGCGTTTGATCTGCCTTAGCCCTTCGTAAAATGTCAACATGGGACATACCCTTTTTTTGTTATTACCAGTGCTCCTTGGCAGTTTCATTTCAAATTCATTGTCCCTGCTTCATCCCGCTTCTTCCTTGATTTAACCAGAGTCCAACTTGGGTACGGATCCCTTTAGTTGTTGCCTTTTACCCCAGCATTGACCCATATTTTGCAGGGCAATCCTTTCTTTTATTCTTTTGTACCTGTTTGTGTACGGTTGCATCGTCAACGGGTTCCCTGACACACTTTTGTGTTTCGTGCCTTGGCTGTGAAAGGATCTTCTAAACCCGGATTTCGGTCAGATTCTTTCTATGAAACAGCGTCATTGGGGATGATTGTGTTGCTCTATCTGCCATCGTCTCTTTTGGCAGTGTTAGGCAATCATTGAAGAGTTCCTCACGGGCTTTATTATAAGAAGTTCGTATGGCCCGCACCTGATTTTTGATGATGTAGTGCACATTATTCCTTGTGCTGACGTATTCCAATAGCTGCATGATTAGTCAACCCAGCCTGGTTAACTCATCCATTTTGGTTGAATTTGCGCTGGTGTTGGCTATGTTGTCTCATGTTGGCCGCGTTATTTCTTTTCTCCTGGTGTCGGTTTCTCCTTTTGGTTCTTCTGTCACATTAGCTACGCTGAAAGCAGAGCTCTTCCTTTGGTTTGATTCTCAACTTGGTGGTGATCTTACTATCCTCATGCTTTTTTTTTTGAATGGTTATTCGTTATTAGCCATATGTGATTTTTCAGTAAAGCTGAAATAAACTAAGCATGGCAGAATGGGGAAACCCAACTCGGGATAGAGATCGCTACACCAACGTCGAAGGTGAATATGACCTCCGATGGGCCTTCCATCTATATTGACTGCTTCACTGAAAAATCTGTCTGTCTGTCTATCACACGCACTTATCTCAGAAATGGCTGTACCGATTGACACAAAATCTGGTGAGAAAGTGGGAACTGTGAATCACGAACATGCACTGAGTTACATATTTTTAGGCTGAGATTAAAGGGGACCTCATACACGGAAAAGGGGGTTGTACAATTTTTTTTCACAGATTATAGTCATGTTGGGTCTCAAATGAAAGGTTTTGATTAGTACTTTTTGACGTAAGTATTAGTTTTGTCAAAGTTGCAGTAGCTCCAAGTTGTCTTTACCGTGTAAATTTACTGCAACCCAAAGTACTAAATCAGGCCTAGACCGGATACCGGTTGTTGCGCCGTTGATGATGATGAAAGTACTAAATGTCAATATCACCTTAAAGTAAGTAGTCTGACATGCTAAATGCATATACATTACAGACAAATGGGGTAGTTCCACACAGAAGAATACTTACAGAAGAAACAAACCTTCCATACTTCAAGTGCTGAGATTCCGGCTTCCAACTTGTTTTCTTTTTGCATTTGCTAATGTTGTCTTTAAATTGAATAGGACTCTATAGGTAGCACGCAATATGCGAAACAAAACCTTATTAGAATCAAGTCAACGTCTGCCTGTCTGTATGTCACACTCGATTTCCTCGGAAACAGCTGAACCTATTGTAATGAAATTTTGGTGGGGACATGTAGTCTGTGAGTCCCTTAACCTCCAATGAGTGGCGTCATTTAGTGCTGGGTATAAGGGAGGGGAGGTGGCTCTCCATACTTGCGAAAGGGGGGTGTAAATTTTTTTGAGGGAATATAGTCATGTGGGGTATCAAATGAAAGGGTTCGATTTATGCTTTTCGAAACTGATCAGGACTCAATACTCAATATTTTAAGCCGTGGAAAGTGTAGTAGGTCCCCTTCTCGAAACCAATTCAACCAAAAAATGTGAAAAAAGTTCACAAGGGCGTACCTATACGATATCTGGGCCTCAAAATATATCCCATTTGAATACCTTTTAGGAAATTTGACCTCAAATAAACCAGCAGGAAATGGGGTCAATTGTAAAGATTCACCATAAGAATGAAGCCAACTTGGTCAAATCTATAAACATAAAATAAAAATTTGACCTCCAAGGGAAATGATAGATGAAACCGATTATGATTGAAAAGAATCCCTCATGTAAAAATCATAGATAAGCCTCAGTTTTCATGATAAATAAGCATTATTGAGCTCCCAATTCAGATACACAAAAAAAATCCTGCAGAAGGTATTATGTTGTGAAGTTTAGAAAGACCTAGTAAATAATGGAATGTTTCCGATTTTTCTTCCATTTCTTTCTCATTAACTCCTCCATCCAGAAAGCTCACAAATGTTTTCCCCCACGAACCCTTGGAAATAAAAAAATTGGTTTTACTTCATTTCGAATTGGTTTGCACTTTTCCACAATAGCCTACACGGGCAGATCCATAGAAACTATATATCCCAAGAAGATACTAAAAATAACAAAAGATGCGAACAAACCAACGACGATAAAAAACCAAAATGAATGAAAAAGTTGCCAAGAAAACAGATGAAATTCAACGTTAACAGAAAAGCAATATAAGGGTAGTTTCGTTGTTGCTCTGCTGCTAAAAATAGCTCCAAGGGGCGGCTTTTCGCACATAAACTTCTCCGACTGAAGAAAACAACCTGGAAAGCAACTTGAGCGACACTCAGAACATAGTGGTATCACCGGTAGGTAAGGGACGACGGGGACAGTAGCCGTGGAGAAATCCTGTCGCTTTTGGTATGAACACAAAGGAGAGAGGAAGGAAAGTAATTTTATGGAGTGTAATTGGAGAACTGAATGAAGGGGCCGAAGGACTACGATGGGAGTGAAAAGGTGCGTGATAGAAGACGGTAGAAAAACACCTGTTCAGAAATACCATTCGTAACCATGCTAACTTGGCAGAGCAGTCGTTCTCCCGGCTCCTCTCTGCCCTGCCTCTGTATTAAAAGTTTCTAGTCCCTGGAGGTCCTTCGATTTCTGTTGATGCTCCATTTCCAATGCAGTCAAATAATATGTGAACATAAACTTTTAGGGTTACTTTGATGATATTTATAAACTGATGAAATGTGATTGTCTTTTCCTAATCGAACGGAAAAAAAGTCGGCCGGGGAGATAATCGGTGGGTGGGGATGCACGGAATTTCCTCGGGCTTTCGGGGAAAACTTTTCGGGTTTCTTTGATTGAGTTGAGATGCCAAAAATGAAGCTGGGCCAGAATTGCGTAATCTGCGGTGGAGGTGGTTGAATTTTCATTGAATTAAATAGTTTGAAACGATTTGCCTGTGCATAGCTGGCTTGAGGCTCCATTGAAGAACGGACCAGCCCTCATTAATTTTAAATGGCGTGTGAATAAATTTTAAGCGAAGACTTCCGTCCTTCGTGGAAAGTACATTTGAGTTTAATTTGCATAAATAATAGCCGCATAGAACGTAGGACTTCTTCTCTAAATAATTCAATCCACCTAATCTTGTCTCAGAGCTATTCCGAAACTTTGTCGTTTCTTTTCATTCCTCCTTCTATTTTCCGCCCATTTGACGTCACATTCAGTCATAAAACCATACTTTTAGTTGATTAGATGGCACGAGTTCATGAACTCCATACAAGGTTCTGTATATTTATGCTTGAAATATCGTCGTTAATATATAATGTTCATATTTTTATTTACGCCCTAAATCATTGGGTTAGGGAATAAAGTAAGGATACGCACGACAGTGTAAGAACTGAGGTAATTTCAAGATAATACGTGGATATGGGAGGGAACAATGAGCAAATAACCATGCACTGACTGTTGGTTGACAATTTTCATTTGAAAGGAGAGCAGGACTAACTTCGACGACTATCATCAATTGTAGAAACACGGACAGACTTCCGACGTAGCCATTAATCATGGAGTATAATACAATTGTGTAATGTGGAAGTGTATCTTAGTACAAATGTGTAATTTTTTTCGTGGGCTAGATACCAACCAGGCAGTAGTGAAAAGATATTCTTACCACATTGAATTAAAAGCCCTCGGACTGATTACGAGAAAAAAAAGCTTTTTGTCAAAATGTATTTTCTTTTTCAAGAGTAGTACGTTTATTCTCTTCTTCTCTAACAGATTGAATCCTCTAAGATACCATAGAGATACGATTTGACAAACGCTTCAAAGTAAACCTCGATTTGCAGTTTCGCTCTTTTATTCGAGTGAAATCCTGTTCTCAGGACATCTTTTCAAGTTAAAAAATAAATAGTAATCACTGGACGTTACGGTGGATGAGCAAGTTCTTACTGTAATCCTTGCAAAGTCACCGTTACCTGCTTGTCCTTCTTTACTTCTTCATTCAAACCATCTAATAATTTCATGTAATACTCTTCTGCAGTTTTCTTGTCTTTTTCAATATAGTTGACGGGATAGTCCACGGACCACACTTTTTAAGATTTTGTGTAAACAAACAACCTTATTAAAATCGGTTTACTGTCTGTGTGTCCGTCCTTTTTTTTAAGGAAGTGGAAATCTTCAAAAGATTCTGGCCTGGGCACGTCAGATTGTGGGATTTTTACCCACTAAACCACACTCGACTCCCCCCCCCCTAGGGAACCTTCTTTAGGTATTACATCACGGGGCGAAATTAGTTTACTTTAGCTAGGTCTCCTTCCGTCTTCCCGTAGGGTTCGTAACCGCGCCTTCCACACTTCCTCTGCTTTTCGCAGTTTCTCCTGGATTACTGCGATCATGGAATTGATCGCATCCCAGTCTTCCTGGCAAGCTGTCATCCTCCGGACAAAATTTTCCGGTGATAGCACTTAATCTAGAGTTTCCTCGAGGTTCCTTCTTTTTTCCTCGAACCTAGGATATTGGAAGAATATGCGCGCTGGGTCCTCTGGGACCCCGTCGCAGTTTGGACAATTAGGTGAAGTATCCAATTTAAACCTGTACAGGTATTGACGGTATCATCCATGGCCGATGAGAAACTGGATGAGATTATAATTGATCTCCCCATGCTTTCTCTCCAGCCACTCCCTGATGGAAAGGATCACTTGTAAGTCCAACGACCCTTTTCCGACTGGTCCCATCGCTGTTGCCATCTGCTTATGGATGTCTCTTCCTCGGCTTTTTTCACCTGCAATAAGGGAGAGATGGACGTGGTGTTATAAATGTTCATCATTTCGGTTGCTAGGACGTCAATCGGCATCATTCCCGAGATGACGAACGCTGTATCGTTTGAAACGGTCCTGAAGGCAGAACACACCCTTAAGGCTGTTCTTCTGTAAACCGTACTAAGTTTATATGCATTGCCTAAAACCTGTAGCGCGTTTCCCCAAACTGGGACTGCATACAGCGTGATAGAACTCAGCACCCTGGCTATGAGCAGCCTGCAAGTATGCCGAGGTCCGCTTACCTCCGGCATCATCCTTCCAAGAGCCATACTCGTGGTGAATGCTTTTTCGCAAATATGCTCTATGTGCTGCTTAAAATTAAGTTTTCCGTCTATCATCACTACCAATTATTTGCGGCGCTTAGTGATGAGGACCGCTTTCGTCTTTTCCTCCGCGAATGCCAGTCCAGCACTCTCTAACCAAGCCTTAACAACACGGATTGCTTCGCTTGAGTACAACCCAGCATCCTTGAGATGCTTTGCGACCAAAACCAGTGCTATATAATCGGCGTAACCCACCACCGTGGCATCTTCCGGAACCTGAAAGTTAAGCACTTCATTAAACATGATGTTTCACAGTAGGAGGCCCAGTTCAGAGCCCTGTGGGACACCCGCGGAGACAACATACTCCTTAGGTCCATCATCGGTATTATACCAGAGTGTTCGCTCATGCAAATTACTATCTATAATAGCGTCGAGGTAGGTGGGAACACCAATCGTCGCCAGAGACTTTCGTATAAGGTTCCAATTGGCCGAGTTAAATGCATCTCACATCCAGGGTCAGCACCACGCAATATTTTCAGGGACAACCCCTTCCGTGAATTACATTTTCGGCTAAGCCAGTAACCAGTTTGATGGGATCAATGGTTAATCTGGCTTTGCGGAACCCATACTGCCTACCTGAAAGACCCCCTTGGCTCTCGACGACTGGGAGTAGTCTATTATAAATAACCCGTTCCAACATTTTCCCCATAGTGTCTACAAGACATATGGGTCTATAGGAGGACGGTTCCCCTGGATGTTCGACAGCCTTAGGCAGCAGCATCAGCTTCTACCGCTTCCACGGTGCTGGAAAAATACCCTCGGACATGCACGTTTCAAACAGCTCCGCGAACATATCCGGTCTACATTTGACGGCAAGTTTGAGGGGCTTATTTGGTGTGCCGTCCAGACCCGGGGCTTTGCTGTCGCCTATTCGTTTGCAGATTTCCAGCAGCTGGTCCCTCGTGACTAGTGGAATCGGCATCACATTCATAGGGCGCTGGAAAGTGTTAGTACCCCGCTCTTGTTGGGGAAATAACCCTTGGATTATTTTTAACAAGAGCATAGGACACGTAATCTGCGGAGATGATCGGCCTCTGAATCGTCCTGTCACGATTTTATATGCGCTACCCCACGGATTTATGCCCGCATCAAAACAGAGCTCCTTAAAACATTCGCTCTTACTCCGCTGAAGGGCGAGCTTGAGGTTCTTGCGAGCTTTCCTATAGGCATGCTCCTTTTGCCCTCGATCGATCCTATCTATTACCCTCTGATCCGTTCATCTGGCTCTGTGGCAAATCGATCGAAGGCTGGCAAGTTCACTATTCCACCAATAATTGGGTCTTCTAGTGGAGAATGAGCATTTCCTAGGCATCAACGCGTCACGTGCCTTAGAGATGGCTTGCGCAACATGGAGAGCTCTATCCGTGGAGGTGCCTGCTTTGCTAGACAGATCTAGCCACACTTCCATGAATGTTTGATTATCCATCGCTTTTGCAGACCATCCTCTTGTTCTTTTGGATTTCGGCTTCCGGGGTGCGCGTATCCTGCCTTGTGGCTCCGTCCATAGTTCAAAGGTGATTGCCTGATGGTCGCTGTACGTGAAGTCCTCGCTAACTTGCCAGGACATGTCACGTGCCAGCGCAGGGCTGACAAAAATCAGATCTACAATTGAACCAGTTCCCCCTTTCCAATAAGTGTTTACATCGCCTTCGTTGGCCAGAATTACATCTAACTGGACAAATGCTTCTAATTAGGGCCGCCCTCTTGTGTTAGTCTCTTTGCTGCCCCACTCGATAGCCCACGCATTAAAGTCACCGGCTGTCACCTTTGGACCTCCCTTTAAGGGAGCCATTCGCAGAAAGTACCCCACCGAAAAATCTGAAAAATCTCAAAATCAGGAGGCTGCCACTATATGGTGCCTGGGCTCCGAAAGACCTTCCATACCGATATTTATTCAAATAAAGTTAATAACAGTACCATATGTCGGTTTACTGTATGTCTTTCCGTCTGTCTGTCTGTCTGTCCGTCACACACATTTTTCTCGGAGACGGTTGTAGCGATTGGCACCAAATTTGGTAGAAAGATGGGAACTGTGAACTCTCACGCATATAGTGAGTTACATCCTTTTACGACGAATCTAAGGGGGGTCCCCATACATGCAAAGTGAGGGTGTACATTTTTTGTTCATCAAATATAGTCATGTGGGGTATCAAATTAAAGGTCTTGATTAGTACTTTTCGAAGCCGACATTTGTTGAAAAGGTGGGGGGTGGGGGGGGGTTGAAAGTGGTCATTTTTTTAACAAACCCATTCTCAGAAACTACTCAACCGAAAAATCTGATCAAGGGGCTGTCACTATATGGTGCCTAGGCTCCGAAATACCCTCCATGCCGATACCTGTTCAAATAAAGTTAATAATAGTACATTACTATAATTTTTAGTAATTGACAGGAAAACCCCCTTTAAGTTCACCCTAGAATCACAAAATTGCAACAATATAGGCTACAGCATAGGGCATGATCCTGCCAAATTTGGTGAAAGTCGCACTATTACTAACAAAGTAATACTAGGTCAAAGCTGTCGCTTCTCTGCAAATTCGAGACTATGAATGTCAATATCACTTGAAAGTGGCTATTTTCACATAATATATGCATATTTTACGTGCTACATGCTAATGGGACAAATGCACACCCAAATCTCTTTATAAAAGAAATACACAAAACCTTTCATACCTGAAGCGTCTAGCTTCCGGTTTCCCGACTTCCCCCCCCCCCCCCCCCCTTAAGTACGTTTTAGCACCACGAAATTTTGCAGTAATGTAGGCTCTAATGTAGAGCATGATCTTGCCAAGCTTGGTGGAAATTGCACTATTACTAACAAAGTTATAATAAGTCAAAGTTGTTGCTTCTTCTCCCATAATATATGGATATATTACGTGCTGCGTACTAAGAGATACACAAAACCTTTCGTACCTGAAGCGTCCAGCTTCCGGTTTCCTGACTTTTTTAAGTTAGTACCATGCATTAAAACGAAGCGCAGGTGACATAAGGTCTCATCCAAGGGAAAGCCAACTCATCAGATGCTGCTTCTCCATTTTTGAAATACTTGACTGCTAAACGGAACTATTGACTTTAATGGCGTTTTCCTTAAAAACCAACCCGGTTTTACCCTTTGTTAACACTCCAGCCGACATGGTTTTGACTCCAGCCAGTTCGCAAAACTACCAATCCATTAATTTTGTTTGAAAAACGAAGGATTCCTAAGTTCGCCATCCAATTGATGGCAAGCCGGACCAGTTCGAAAGCAATATAGTTCCATTGCTGTGGTCCACGGAACCCTCATTCTTGGGCAAACACCCAAGTTGCAAAAAGTATATGACTTGCCGTATCGTCCAGGGCAGAGGCAACTCATCAGATGCTTCCTCACCTCTGCCCTGGGAGCAGCGTGACCGAAGTGGTTACAAGGTGGCACTTGCTTCCTTATATCAGATCAAAAACTCGACATGTGAAGACAAAAACTGCATTGTAAAATTCAGGATCACTTCTGTCACGCTGCTCCCAAAGCATAGGTGAGGCAGTGTTTAACGAGTTGCCTCTGCTCTAAACAAAACCGCAAGTCGTATGCCAGTCCATTTTTGGTGGCTTCTGGAGACTCAGAAGAGCCTTTTTGACGTTGTGAGCTTGAATAATGTTGAAGAACCTTTTTCTGAGAAGCACACTTTTTATTGAGATTGTCAGCAACGCTCCAGAAGTAATTCGGGCTTTTTATCATCATGTTGGACTCTCGGAGTCTACAAAGACTTGATCTTATGTTCCATTCTGAGAACCGTGCGGATGCTGAAGTCGCTAATGCCGACCTCTCCAGTCATTTTTCACTTAGGACGAGAGAATTTTCGACGAGTTCGCTCAATTGTGACCTATAGCTTGACAGTGGGTAGTCATCCATTTTAGTTAGGTTCCTTGGTTTCAGCACAGTAAAAGAAGAACAAAGGATTTCTTCACATCCGTAAAACAAAAATCAGGCCCTTTTGCTTAATGCAACGAATTTTAAAAAATTAGGTAGTACAATTTTTGAAAGGCTTAATTGGTTCGCAAGGAACTTCAAATCCAGATAATATTTTGTATAGACGATGAAGTCCCTCTACAGTTCTGACAGCAGAGCTGCAATAAATATCTATTGCTGCCTGTGATCAGAGCACTGCAATTTTCTTTGTTTCTCTCTCTGTATTCAGAGTTTTTCAGTCTTCAGCAAAGTAACCCTAAACTTCATACATGTAATGCACTTCTTCAGCGATATTTACCTCCAGATCCGACAGGCAATCCAGCGGAACTGTTCTTTTTCTACTATTGAAGGTTAATTATCGCAACTTGTGTTCCTCTGCAAGTGCTTCCAGTCCCAGATTTAGAGCCACCTGAGTTTTGGAGTATCCCAGATTTCGCCGTTTCTGGTTTGTGTGGCTTCAGCGCATCTTTACCTACGGCATCTGCAACCCGAGATATTGAAGATTATCTTGGGAAGGTCTAGCCGAAATCGAGGAAAACTGAAACTTCCCAAGATAC
Organism: Hermetia illucens; assembly: GCF_905115235.1. NCBI lineage: Eukaryota > Metazoa > Arthropoda > Insecta > Diptera > Stratiomyidae > Hermetia > Hermetia illucens. The sequence continues at coordinate 162,419,224 of NC_051852.1, read as the reverse complement.
TCAGGTCGGAAAAATGGCCGAAAATGCAAAATCGTCGGATTCCTACGCAAGATATCTCCTTACGACGGGGATGCGCCCCAGATTCAGGAATTCCAAGAATTTCCATGCTACGACATCTGGAATCCGAGATATTGGCAAAAATCGGCCGCGAGAAGGCCTGGCCGAAGTCGAGAAAAATTGAAATTTTCCACGATACCCGGGTCGGAAAAATAGTCAAAAATGCAAAATCGTCGGATTTCTCCGCAAGATCCCCTTTTGAATGGGGAGGCGTCTCAGATTCAAGAAATCCAAGAATTTTCACGCTACGACATCTGGAACCTGAGATATTGGCGAAAATCTGAAGCTGGAGGGCCTGGCAGAAATGGCGGAAATTGAAAATTTCCACGATACTCGGGTCGGAAAAATGGTCAAAAATGCAAAAACGTCAGATTCCTACGCAAGATACCTCTTTCGAACAGGGATGCACCGCAGATTCAGAAAATCCAAGAATTTCCACGCTACAACATCTGGAACTCGAGATATTGAAGAAAATCGGCCACTGGAGGGCCTAGCGGAAATCGAAGAAAATTGAAAATTTGCTCTATACTCGGGTCGGAAAAGTGGCCAAAAATGGAAAATCGTCGGATTCCTACGCAAGACACCTTTTTCGATCGGGGAGGCTGCCCAGATTCAGGAAATCCAAGAATTTCCACGCTCCGACATCTGGAACACGAGATATTGAAGAAAATCGGCCACTGGAGGGCCTGGCCGCAATCGAGGAAAATTGAAAAATTTCGGGGTCGGAAAAATGGCCAAAAATGCAAAATCCTCGGATTCCTTCGGAAGATACTCCTTTCGAACGAGGATGCACCTCAGATTCAGAAAATCCAAGAATTTTCACGCTACAACATCTGGAACCCGAGATATTGAAGAAAATCGGCCACTGGAGGGCCTGGCCGGTATCGAGGAAAATTGAAAATTTCCGGGGTCGGAAAAATGACCAAAAATGCTAAATCGTCGGATTCCTACCCAAGATACCTCTTTCGAACGGGGGTGCGCCCCAGATTCAAGAAATCGGAGAGTTTCCACGCTACGACATTGGGAACCCGAGGTATTGGAGAAAATTGACCGCGGGAAGGCCTGGCCGAAATCGAGAAAAATTGAAAATTCGCCCAACAGTGATCCAGATTCGACCTGGAAGCTCTGCTGATCCACTATGCTTCACGGTTTCACAAAGGCGCAACAATGCAGTGCCTGTTTTCACAGTGGGTAGAGTTTCCGTTATTAGGATAAAGTTGACAAATCTTGTTTTCGTTTTAAAAGTTTCGGTAACAAACTGAATAATGATCTTTTGGGCTTCGTCTCCAGATGGAGTTTTCCTTATTATTCATTCAGAACCTAGTAATTTTTCCGATAAATAGGAGCCGTATGTACGCTTATACTTTTGCGCTGATCTATCCAAGTACTCGAAGAGTGTGCAATGAGACTCATCTAAAGTGGTTCTCGCCACGAATTTTGACCGAAAGTTTTGTGGTACCATGGGAATCCCGATGGCCCTCTGATAGCACATGCTTTGGGAGAATTCCTTGAAGATGTATTTCCGGCCCAGTTATTAGTGGTTGGAGATTTATGGTCGATGTGCGGACAAAGTTGCTTGGGGGCTGAGATCGTGTTGCGGTGAAAAATTTTAGCTAATGCAGAGGTGAAAGGTAGGCCTCGCATCCACTGGTATGATTGTTGGTTTGGAACTCAGTATAAGCTGAGTACCACTGAGTCACTCACAACGGGGCTTTGATAAGAGTTTTCAAATCAATCGACGTCGGAAGAGAGCAGAGGGATTACTCATACCCTCGTTAAACCCCCAGGACTTTCATATCTATCCTTCAGTTTGAGATTATCCAAGGAGGCGAGTAATAATCTTATTTATCTGTTTGCTTACATGGGCTTCCCTGTATGAGTTCTTCCTGAAGGAGGGGTATCTTAGACGACATTTAGGTTATTGTCTCCAATGATTCGTTTACTTCTTTCAATTTCTCAATTCCCAACCCGTCAATGAATGTCAGATTTCCAATATTATTTTATTAGCAAAAAGCCTAACAATTGGTCGCTTTCCCCTAAATCCAAAAATCGATTTTCATTCAAACATTTCCAAGTTTTATTTCCTAATAATTTTCGAATATCGAAAGCGCTAATTGACCGCATAAATCGTTTCTTGACATTTCTGCCTTTACTTGAACTTGCCTAGATTACACATTGTTGGTTGCAGGCAAAGCGATTGGTCTTCATTGGGACGAATCTGCATGCCGTTATGCAATACAATTTGTTGTTTCTTTCGGTTTTGCTGAGCTGACTTTAAATTTTGAAATTCAAGGTGGAGATGAGCAAAAGTCAGAATTAAGGGGATCGGGACCGGCTGATGAGGTTGACAGCTGGACGTGGCACGGAAAATCGATTTTGTCTTTCAATGAAAGGAAATCAATTCGGAGAATAAGTTGGCATTCGATTTTGGAAATAAGTGGCCCTTGGAGCTGGGTTCTGGAAGCAAAAGCATACGGTGTGTCTTCAGAAAAACCAGGGGAACTCATTGACAAACTCACCCGCTTTTTCCCATTTTCAAGTGAAACATAAGAGAAAAAGGCGATTAAGTCAGTGACGTTGTTTGCCATCTCCTCTCGGAATTGGATGGAAATTTTCCTTGTGCCAATTGGAAGAGGATTGGGATTCGTGCAGTGGGAGCAGAACGGAGGGTCCTAGCTTGGCGGTTGACAATTGTGGAGTGTTCATGGAAATTCGGAGGGAGATCTTTAATTAGTGACTGTAATATACGATCGGCTCATGTGAATAGTACGACAAGGACCTTTGAATAATGTGGGCATTTTTGGAGGTTTAGTACCCCATTCCGCATGTCTCTGTCAACTCAAAAGTACCTTATTGGCAATGTTTTACTTGGTAGCCTAAATAATAGCGATATTTTTTATAATTTGGCAGATGATTGCAAATATCAAGGGTAATTTTGTGAAATTTCATGCGAGGATCTGATGCTAGTGTGGATGCGGTATTTACTAATCATTCATATTGGGATCTAATCGTCTCGTTCATAGCAAAAGAAACCAGCAATAAGGTTCAGATGGGTTAAGCCGCGTATCACTGTATATCTGAGAGGAAAATCATCATATGAAGATGAGATCTACCGTTGAACTATCCTTTCGATTGCGCAAGCCGTTATTTTTCTTTTTATTTCATAATTCAGCGTTGGCTGACGTGTTAGTTTGTCGATAGACTCCCGGGAATCCCCTTGTTAGTTTGTTTTTTTAGGATCTGGTGCAGACCCCCGCATCAGCTAAATATATATGGTTGCCCTCCACCCATTGATGGGATATAGCGCGTCAACCAGATTTACACGCCATAGTTCACGATTACCTGAAATGCTCTTTAACTCCTCCCACGATTTCCTGGGACTCATGCACCCCGCCCCCCCTCCCCCCTTCTGCTGTTCTGCGTCAAGTGCCATTCGGGCGACCGGCTCGTCTTGGCCATCTTGGAAGAGTAGATTCCACTGGATGACGAATCCTGCAAAGCAATTGTCGCCCGTCTTTATTATGTGACCTATCCACTGCCACTTCAGTCTTCCGATCACTGTACGTAAGAGTGTCAGAACTGGGTGTAGGGATGTAGCCTGTTTTTAACGGCATTGAGAAAATATTGCATTGAAGCAATCTTCACCTGATTTTCATTTGAGCTTTTGCAGGAAGGACAACCTTATTTGTGCGTGTTGCAACGTGGAACTCAGTTACACAGGACGAATATGAAGGTCCTTCAAGAATGTGAACGTGTTCGAAATATGATATCATGTCCCCTAACCAAGCAAATAAGTCGATATTAAATTGTTATATTATGCTCCCGCAGGGCCATCCTCGCGCATTCTTTCCAATATAGCCTAACTTTTTATCGGCAATTTAATACCCAATATCTGCTTCGATTTTGCGAATAAACTTCTTATTCTCATCCCATCCTTGTATTTAATTAAGCTAAGTATCTCCCAATTTACGAATTCGTTCGTTACAAAACGATGACCTGTTACTGTGACTCTTAAAACACAAATCAAGCCACAACTGTCCCCGGGGGAGACCAACGCTATACCTTACTACACTCGCTATCATTCCGAATTATTTAGTAAATATAACTAATCTAACGAGCCTTGAAAAAATAAATAAAACAAATTATATTTACCTCAATTCCAAAAATAGACGATAGGCAGGTCAGGTATTCAAAACTTCCAAGTCATATGCCTCAAATCGACCTGTTCGGCTATTAATTTGATTGACGTCAATTTTCTCCTTCTGCAGAAGAAAATCCTTGAAACTTAGTATGGGGAAACCGGAAAAATGTGGAGCATAAGAAACAATTCATTTCCATTTTCCAGACTCCATGCTTTTCTTAACTTTCTCGATACTATTCTTTTGGCCATTTCGAGCCATTACGTTAAGTACTGGGTTGCATGTCAACACGATATTGTAGTCATTTTGGTTAGACGTTCCATTCCACGCTTATGCTGAAGCTTCAAATCAAATAAAGTTCATGTCTCGATATTCGCTCCATTTTTCTTTTGAGGATATTCTTTATAAGTGGTATTGGTTTTGCTGCGAGTTAATGAGATGTGTTTGGACATGTAAATGTTATGAACGTAATTGTTTTTAGCCCGGTTTAAATTGGGAAGAGTTTTTTCAATGTTGCTTGGAATTGTATGCCTGGAAATTATTCAAGGATTAACTGGGAGCAAGCTTCCTATAATGGCAAACGGTAAAGCCTTAATGTCGCGAAACACTCAAAACTCTTCCTTTTTCTTCGAAGGCGCTGCAGCCCAAATCGAGCCTTAGGTTCGCGGATGCATCGCCTCTAATTATCTCTATCCAAAGACCGCGTCCTCCAGTTAGAAAGTCTTGGAATTGATCTGCAATCTGCGCCAACTGAGGCCTTCCAACGTTTCCCTGGCCTTCCCTTTGGGTCGGCTGCCATCGGCTCTGCCTTTCAGGATTCATCTCAAAACCCTTCCCTAGTGCATCCCTTCGTTGTGCCCAGCCCATTGCAATTTCAGGATTTTGACTAGCGTCGATGCCAGTGGGTCATACAGTTCATGATTGTATTTGATTTGCCAGGCATCTCCTTCCTTCACGGCTCCAAACATCTTTCGGAGGACTTTTCTCTCGAAGATATCGACCTGCTTTTCCGACACTTGCACCAAGGTCCATGTCTCGCATCCAAACAGCAGCAGGGGATGAATTAATATTTTGTATCTTGGGAATGGTCGCACAAACCGCTTTATAAGTAATAGTAATCCGCCTTTGGATTTCGGGCTTTTAGTTTTCGTCCTTCGAGAGTAGAGCTCCTAGGTAGACGAACTGGTTCACCTGTTCAAAATTATGCTCGCTCATTAGAATGTTTTGCATACTAGTAGCCGACTTTCAAGTTAGGTCATATATTTCGTCTTGGATACATTGACCCTGAGCCCCGCTTCACTCGCTGCTGACTCGAACTACTCAAACACTTCTTTCGCACGAAGTGTGGATTGGGCAGGAATATCCACATCGTCTACATACGCCACCGGTTGCACAGATTTTACCAGTAACGCACCTCTGGTATCAGTTGGGGCCACCTTCCTGACGGCGTAGTGAAGTACCAAGTTAAAGAGGGTTGGGGCGAGACCATTCTCTTGCTTACGTCCTGACACTATTAGAAAGCTTCGTTTCAGTTGATTTTGGATTTTTACCTGGTCCTTATTTTTAATCGTTGTGGCTTCAAGTAGTGGGATTAGTTTCGAGGGGGGGGGGAGGATTTGTAGCTCAATCATTATTCTGTACAGAACATTACGATTTACACTATCGTATCGTCGACAGAAGTGGATGAACAGTTGGTGAACATCCATGTTATATTCCCAGCACTTTTCAACTGCGAATATCTGGTCCATTGTTGATCGTCCGGATCTGAAGCCACCTTGGTATTCTCCGCTGATGTTGTCTATATACTCTCCCAGTTGTGGTTCGATATATATATATTCATCAGCACCTTGTAGCGCATATACAGCAATGAAATGGCAGGTAATCAAAAAGAAGAAGTGCCAGACCCTATCTCAGATGGAGCGAAAGCGTAGGTCAGGACGCCAGACAACTTTTAGGTATATCGAATTGGTGGACCTCAGCGAAAAACGGGGATGTCTGGAGTTCCCTACCAGGAAGGCCACTCTGGATAATAGGTTTCCGTTTTAAAACGCGGAAAGCTCACCTCTACTCTCCTCCATCTGCTGTTTTGATGGCAAAATACCCAGTGGTCACCGCATGGAGGTGCGGAGCTGTCGATGTTAAAATACAGGAGGCGTTTCTCTTGGTAGGGGGGCAGTTTATGATAACCTTCTCACTGCGAAGTTTCCGTCCAAGTTAAGGTGCATTACAATTGCACAATGCTACGCACCAACGGAAGCGTCCGATGCAGTGGAGAAGAATCCTTTCTACAAGCACTTAAACGCGATTCCGGGGAAGCTTCCAAAAGGTGACATTGTGATCGTGATTGGTGATCTGAATGCCAGGGTGGGATCTAATAACACCTTCCGGTCAGGGCAAGCTTCCTATAGGTGACATTGTGATCTTGATATCAGGGTAGGATCTGACAACACCTTAGTAGCGCTTGTGATGGGGAAACACGGTTTTGGCAACCGTAACGGTAAGAGGTACGAGTACAAAGCCTGCCATAAGGTCAGTTGAGTTTCAACTGACTAACAGCGTTCGAGCAATCATATCGCCTGCTTCGCCATCAGCAGTGGATTTTGGAATTGTCTTCTGGATGTGCATAACAAGGCAGGCACTGACATCGGCCTTGAAAGGGATCATGTGTGATACGTTCACCATTTCTCATAGGTTGACCCCCTAACTTCAACATCGATCGTTTGAATGACAAAGCTATCGCTCGAAAGTGGGAGAGCTATCTTGCTGGTCGAGCGGCATATTTATTGAGTAAAGCGATTGAAAATATCGATGAGCATTGGGGCGCCATCAAAAATGTTCTTTTCTCAGGGTCTGCACAGGTCGTTGGCCAAGTCCCGAAAGGGCGTCATAAGAACTGGCTGACTGTGGTGGAGTCGCGGAAACGAATCGATGAACAGAAGGGGTTGAAGGTTCTACTGACTGCTGCGAGCGAAGGCGGGAGTCAGGGGCTCAAACTGTGGTACAAAGCTGAATCCCGAAAAGTTCAGCGTAGGACTTACATGTGGTCGCAAATGTTTCAATGGTCCCGTGAAGGACGTCACCGGTAGACTTCTCATCCACGATGATGAACAACTGAAAAGGTGGAAAGAACACTTCACCATGGATTTTAACCGTCTCACATCGATTGAGGTTTCTCCAGTTGCGAATGAAATGGCTAGCCACCGTAGCACCCGGATATGGACTGCCCCCCAAGCAGAAGAGAAGTCATTTCCGCCATCAATGCACTCAAATGGAGTAAAGCCGCTGGGTTTGCCGGTTTCCCAGCAGAATTATGCTTCACCTGCAGCTACCATAGATCTGTTGCTTCCACTTGTACGGAAATCTAGCGAATTCGAGTCCTTTCCCAGAGAGTGAAAGGGGATGAAAGTTAAGATTCTAAAAAAGCGCATACGTTTTGAGTGTGACAATTAGAGGTGTATCTTCGTGTTCCCTGCCGTTTCAAAGGTAATAGCTAAAATAATTCTGGAAAGTATCAAAGATCATCTCGAAACCTTGATCGAGAGAGAGAGCAGCGAGAAAGGCTGGTTTCCTCGCCGGATCCTGGAATAGTGTGCGCAATATAGGCCTTCGCTGTACCTGCTCTTCATCGATTTCAGAGAGCTTTCGATAGCGTGATCAGGGAGTATATATGAAGTGTTTTATGCAAGAGGAGCACTCCGGAGAGACTAATAGCTATTATCAGGGCGACATATGATGGCGCAAAATGTCACATACTGCACCGAGGTGAAATCTGGGCAGATTTTGAGGTATAAAGCAGAGTCCGCCAGACTTCTTCTTATTAACTGTGACGTCTTTCATGATGCCTTGTCCGGACGAGCGGCGGGACTCAATGGATGACGAAATCTATCACAAGACGCCTCGACTACGCTAATGACGTCTGCTTGTTCTCTCACCGGGTCATGGACCTTGGCGGAATAGCTCTGGATTCGGATTATTATTATTCTGTTAAGGGAAAGTCGCACCGCGTCCTTGAAGAACTATTGTGCACCTTTTACTGGTTATAGTGTACCTGTTGATCATAGTATCTCAAGCAGGCCTGTAACCGTTAGGAACTTTAGTATGTTCCCCACTTCCAGAAGTTTCAGCTTTACATCTGGTATTAAGTGTTCTCCCAGATGTATCGACCTACTTTGCACAAGTGCCGGACACTGTCCCAGGACGTGCATAGAGGTTTCGTCCTCCTCCTCACAGAACCTGCAGGCAATGTCGGTAGATATCCCTAGCTTCCCTAGGTGGTAGTTCAGCCGACAATGACCAGTGAGAATTCCCACTATGATTCGAAGGTTCGGATACAGGTTCAAGTAGATTTGCACTGAAGATAACCACCAGCAAAATGACAGTTCTTAGTTTGACGGGTTATCACACCCTTCCTATCTGCATTAATGAAACGAGCATCAATTTCGGTCAGTTCGTATATCTAGGAAGCGTGGTTCCTGTCGACGGCAGTACCGAACTAGTTGTTACCCGATGCATTAATAGCGCTAGATCCACTTTTACTGTCTTGTCTAAAATCTGGAAATATGGTTATCTCGACGCTATGATCAAGTTGAGGCTGTTCTATGCTAGCCTACGTTACGTGTTGCTACATGGCAGTAGCACATAGAAAGTGAACTTCACTATTACTCAAAAGCTTCAAGTTTTCGGCAATACCTGTCTCTGACGTATCATCTGAGCACGCTGGTCTGACATTATCTCAAACGGAGAACTTGTTCGCCGCACAGGCCTAGCACTCGTATGCGATGTGATAGGAAGACGGAAGTGGCAGTGGATAGGTGACACATTGAGGAAGAACAACAATTGCATTGCGGGATATGTCATTCAGAGGAATCTACTTTGTCCGACGAGTGGGTCACCCTAAGGGCGCTTGGCGTAGAACAGTAAAGGACGAGTCCGATTGTCTCGGAAAGTCGTGAGGGGAACTGAAGGGCATTTCACGCAAGCGCAAGCGATAGCATGTAGGTGTGATTGACGCGCTATACCATCCCATGGGCTGAAGGGATTATTCAAGATGATACGCGTCCATCCTGGAATGAGGGAGCGAGATCCTTGAACATTTTGTATGTGAGTGCCCCGCCTATGAACACATCAGACATCAGGTTTTTGGTACTCTCTCCAGCAACTCTCCAACCAGTCGCGTCACATCCACCAAAGGAAATCCTGCGATACTTAAACGAATCCGGGATATTCTCTTAGACTGGGGAATACAATGGGTACTTGGTACTTGAGTCTCAGTGATCACAGGCTTTACCGCTCCCAGGCTATTTCATTTACTTATCTCTACTTTCCCAATTTAAAGGGCAAGCTGGTATAGGAAAACTAACAACTACTCAAGGACCTGGAAAACTACCTATAACAATCACTAAAGGATCCTTCCCTTTTAAAATCAAAGTCAAACTTCAAACAATGAATGTGCAGGGTACTTCGTCTCCATTTTGTAGCCATACGAATATCTATCACAAGTTTTCCTCCCAAAAGATAATTTGCATGCATCCCCTTCCCACACAATTAAGCTCCACTTCCTTGCAACATAGTCCGCCCAAGCATTCCTATTTACGACGGCACATCTGTCCCCAAGAGGAAATGGAGTAATGATTTATCGAATTCTCATTTGAGTTGCATTTCCAAAAGAAGGAAGCCGTTTTTGCATCCAACAAATTGCATGCCCAAGTCAATTTCTATATTGTAATTTCAATTCCTCGGAGGGCTTCCCTTGTCTAAGCATTCTCCTTCAGGAAAACGCATACCATTAATAGAGTCACCAAAGAAATTGTAGACCATGTATCATCATCCTCATCATTAGTATCCTTGTATAGCAAACAACTACTAGTCGAGAGCGGAACCAAACAGTCGCAGCAACAAGAGCGAATCAAGGAACTTAAGGACCAACTAAAGATTGCACAAACGACAACAACAACCATTACGACGACATCGGCAAAATCCAAAAGAGCTATGCCCGAAGAAAATTCGAGTTCAACACCCTCGCGCTCGTTGTATCAGCACGACATACATATATGTGTACATAAGAAATAGGAAATGAAAAGGATTCTGTTCGATCCGGTGCACTCCACGCGGGAATGAGTTGGTGGATTTGAAGACTGCTCCTGTCTATAGTAGTCTGAAGGACATATTATAGGATGGCATGAACCAAGATGAGAAAAAAATAGAAGTGAATCGGAGACATATCCTTAGACACTGTACACCGACTCCTCCAGGGCGACTACTACAGTGTGGCCAGAGGATGCATATGCATGAGATGAGGAGCCGAGTTGCACGGGGAGGAAGTGGCAGGAACGGTGCACACGGTAACCTATTACATGTCGTACTTAAATGTGTATTTGCTTTTCAGACGAGCAATATTGGAAGCATTGGAACAAAGTGGATGACGGCAAGGTGTGTGGAGGATATTCCAGCCCAAAGCCGATCAATACAAATTCCACCAGGTATTGTATGCCGGAATACTGAACCCGAGCTCGGTCGCAATAACTTCAGCAAGGGTGAAGCCAACTTGATTTTGAATTCTCTGTTGGACCCCGGATTTTCAAGGGGTTGGAAAAACTAAACTGCCGAATTGTAACTGGCCCCCGTGTTTAAACAAAACCGCCTTAATGGAAATACATCCCTGCTCAGATTCCCACTAGCTTCCAACCCGAATCACCTACACAACCAATTAGCTCCCCTTTTCGTTTGTTTTTCTGGAATTCAAATTCTTAGATTCAGGTACCATCACTAAGAAAGTTTCTCTTCAAGTTTACTTATCTCGTTGCCCGAAAATCGGGAGCAAAAAGCCATTGAGTAGATCATAGGGTGGCGCCGCTATGTCCAGACAATTGGGGGTGGCTGTTTGCACAGATTTTATCCATTCGGAGATGTGCACATGATTCAGTTTTGCTCGATTGCTAGCAAGAGAGGGTGGTTGGAAACAGTGAAGCAAAAATCCCGGGGCTACAAATGCATTTTGGGAGAATAATTGATGTCATTAAAAGTCTATAGTTCAGTTCCACCCCCGATATATGGCGCGTGAATGAATCACTATATGGGGCCATTGAAGTATAGATTTGTAAATATATGTTGGTCTCTTTTACATATAAGCGTGAGCGGCAAACGCCCATACGCTTTTCGATGGTAAGGCGAAATTCACAATCCGAATTCAGCTCTGCGTTTACCTGCCGAAATATCACATAATAAAATATTAAATTTTATGGTATTCATTGCCTTCAATTGAATACCCCTCAAGCTGCTGAAATAAACAAGAAACAACAATCACACCAACAATTACCCTCATAATGGCTGATGAGACGCTGTTGTAGCATCCTGAATATATCCTGTGCCCTTAAAACAATTACATATCATGAATTTGCAACATTTTCCATATGGCGCCCAATGTGGGACTTTCCTGTTATTTTTTCACATCTTTAAAAAGGGATGACATACCTGTATCTTATTTGGTGTATAGAATAGATAACCTACAACATATCTATGTTAGGCTTTATATAATACAACGGTCGCGCGTACTACCGTAACATACTTTTATCGGTTCAAATCGGATTATCGAATTTGGCAGCTCCACACAGGACTTTTCCTTTCTCTAGGAGCTTGCAGGGTACCTCTGTTGCTAATAGTATGTCTGTGGTCCATAGGCCACTATACGACCCTTCCCCTCTGAAATTGAAAGGATGTCTCTGTTGGGTCCTACAGTTTAAGCCTCTAAGTGTAGGTCCTTGCAACGAATGGAGAACTTAAGATTTTGAATAATCAGTCAACGCGGATCAGTTTGTCATTATTCAATGTTTCATAATGCCCTAAATAATCGAAGTTCCAAAATTAAGAAGTTTCCTTGCTTGGTCACCAATCAACAGTGAATCCCATGAGGGCCTATCCTTTTGGGTTGCTCCAGGTTCCACATAAAGAAGTGATCACATGCTTCCTCCATCTTGAAGAGGTTCTTCGGGGCTATTCGAATTTACAATGAAGGAAATGTGGATCCTTAGAAGAGAGAACAGGTGAATGCTAATGTATCAATGGAACTCGCTACTCACCTCTTCCAGGGCGATATGTAAAGGTAATGATGATGATGATTCCACGACTCAAACCCGTTGGGGCCGAAATTTCATTTTAATCAAATCACGCAGTCAAAGCGAGCTTAGTCATTCTCAAAAATCCTCGGTTGACACCTCTGTTTGTTCATAGAAATCAAAACCTAATGAATAGTTTTCGATAAAACACCGACCAGCCTGCCTTTATAGCGATTAGGTGAGACTCCTTTAAACGCCCATCATTGTCGATAGACTGTCCTTCTCTTTCGGAATATTTTAATTTTCGAGACTTGAAATCTTAACAGATATGTACTCGTAACTTACACCGGAACCAAGAAGACTGCATACAAGAGATTTGTCTTCCGTCACATTGCTTGAATTTGTATGGTGAGAAAAGAGCATTGCAAACATTCTACGTTTTTCAATCACTTGCGCGTGAAAAATTTCCCGCATTTAGTCTGGTGTTAATATCGTGTATGTGATACATGGGATGGGGAAGCACACAGTAACCTGCGTATTTGCAATGACATTCCGTGCTACCTAGAAACTTGATGTGCTCTTCATGTATGAAGTCTCTTTGACCGGAACGCTTTTAAGTGATGAATAATGTCTTCGTGTCTCTTTCATTCCTTTCACGATCTTCGGAGTTTCTGGCATCAAAATGGTGCACCACAGCGCTAATTCGATTCCTCGGAGCGGCCACTTATACCTCAAAAACTATTTTGCCAATATTTTGGTTGCCAAATGATGGTAGAAATTATTGGCCGCAAAAGATCCATCTCCTGGTCAGCTATTACCCACTATCCACCTTGAGTGATCTCATATATAACAGCTTGTAAACTGCTGGATACGGAGCATGGAACTCACTACCAATTTCGATTGGTACAGATTACTCCGCGTCAGGCAATTTTTCATTTTCGGTAAAAATTAATCTTCCACGGGTCCAATGCCTAATTCTACTACTCGAATTTCTGTTCCAAGTACATCGGAAACATCTTCGCTTCCAAGTCATCGCAATAATGCAGAGGCCATTTGAGGACCGTCTTTGTGAGGGTTTGCAAATTTTAATTCAGTTTCAGGCTCACCTGGTAAGATTTGAGGTTGAAGCTACCCGGGACTACGAACTATTGACAAATATCACAGACAATAGAGTAAGTTTCTCCACGAAGAAGCGGAAATGCAAACGGTGCTGCATGACTTTCTCAAAAACCTTAAGTAGAAGAACAAAGGCAAGAAGGTGTAGGACAAAAAACTGATTACGTGGAAGCCAGACACTGTAAAAGCCCAACCGCATGCAAGGCGAGCTTGTTCAATATGCTCTTCTCAATGGCAGAAGAGCCATTAGAGCCGCTTGTCGCTTCTCTAGAAAGACTCCTTCGCTTTGACGTAGAAACTAGGGCAAGCTCTTCCCAGTTAAGAGTGACAACTTTAATACTCAGGCCAAAAATATTTTGTAGTCAACGAGAAGCATTATCACTAGCCAAGACATAGCCGCAGCACAGCAAGACGAGAAAGAGTTGCACCAGTGTCCACTCCCTCCACACGAACTGAGACGCTAAGATAACCATATTCTGCAATAATTTGACTGAAACCACGTGTCGAAATGTGTCAGTGCGTTTTAAAAAGTAAATCGTTGACATGGCCTTTGCCCTTTGTTATCCCAGCCAACTAGCATTCAAAAATGTCAGTTCGCACCAGGTCACATCGCCAAGTATGTTAAAGATGTTAAAATAGTAGGCACGGCTTTGTTTCGCTTGTCATCAGAACAAGATTGGGGAGCACTTACACCTACTCCATGAGCAAATCTCTATTCCTTGCCATCGGCTCGACTATGTTAAAGCATGAAAAGCATACAATAATTGACACACAGGGGCTGTCATATAGTTGTCACTTACGCCTTGGTGGGGTGCAGCGCGTCAACCACACCTAAGTACGATCGTTTACGGTCACCCAAAATACGCTTCAGCTCCCCCCACAATTTCCCCAGGTGTACTTTTCCTCTACTATTCAGAGCCTAGTCCCCTTGGGTCGATCCACTCATCGGCCATCATGACAGAGTAGATTCCACTACATGTCTCCCCTCCTTAATGTATGATCCATCCACTGCCACATCCATCTTTCGATCACAGTGCCTATGAGTGGCAGAGCTATGCGCCGACCAAATTTATGGTTTGAGGTAGTATCAGGACAGGTTAATCCGATACTCCGACGCAGACAGGTGCTGAGAATGGCTTACAGCTTTTCCGTAAGAGTGCAATAGTGTAATGCTACAAGTTTCTCCGGAATGCCGCTTCGGTGCAGAGCACTCCAGATACACTCCCTGTTCACGCTAGCGAAAGCTTCCTCGAAATCGAAGATCTAATTTGCATGACCTGTTGCAAAATTATCCGTAATGTGCTGATGCGGTGAATGCAAGAGGATCCGGAGTGGAAACCAGCCTGATCTCTGCCGATCAAGGTTTCGAAATGTTGTGTATATTCCAGAATTATTTTAGCTACAATCTTTGCGACGGTAGGGAGCACCCTGATACCTCTGAAATTGTCATACTCAAAACGGGTGCCCTTCTTTGGAGCTTTGACAATCATCCCCAGGCTCCAGTCTCTAAGAAAGGTCTGGGATTCTCAAGATTTCCATATAAGTGGAAATAGCTGATCTGCAGTAACTGCAGGTGAAACGGTAACCAATTTTGCGGGGAGACCGTCAAACCTAGCGGCTTTCCCCGTTTGGATGGATTGATGGCCAAAATGATTTCTCATCTGCTTGCTGTTGAATAGTCCGTATTCGTATGTTACGATGACTAGCCATTTAAACCAGGACAGACCTCACCAGGTTTGATACGGTTAAGAATTGTAGTGATGTATTTTTTCCACCTTTCCAGTTGTTTGTCATGGTGAATGACAAGTCGACCATTAACGTCCTTCACAGGATCATCAAAAATTGCATGCAAGCTCTTTCGTAAAGCGATATACGCTTCTGAAATCATTATGTTCTGTGATATCTTCCGTTTCCCCGACCAGCGCGTTTTCTCTCACACTGAACTCCCCGGGCTTTCGCTCAGTGTCGGAGTCCGAGGCCGTCACGCTTAACATCCCCTGTAACGGTTAAGAGAGCCTTTAACCCCATCCGTTCGCCCATTCGGTTCCATGATTTTGCGGTCAGCCCGATCTTCTGACGACCCCTCAAAAAATTTTCAGATGGGTTACTCAGGAGACAACTCTTAAATCTACTGCCGATCGCGAAGTGGTCGATTTGATTTTTCGTGTGGTGTCGGCCAGTTGACTGATCTTATGGCAGGCTCTGTGCTCACACAATTTGCTACCAATAAAGAGGCGGGGGAAGCGCAGAAAGCCACGAGCCCCCAACATTATCACGTTCAGATCATCCATCACGATCACATCGTTACCTTTAGGAAGCCTCCCCTGAACTGCATGTAATTTTTCGTCGAAATCATTCTTCTTCACTATATTGGAAGTCTCCGTTGGTGAATAGCATTGTACGAATTGTGATGCTTCTAAACCTGAACCGGAATCCTGCAGAATATCCAGCTTGCATCGTTAGAATTTTCGCTCAAGTTGGAGAAAGCGAGCATTCTGGGTAACCCCTCATATTCCAGAAATCAATCGTAGTCCGTTTTCGGTAGTGAAAGGTCGTAGTCATAAGGTCAATATGAATAGGAGTTTTAAAGGATTAACCGCTTTCATGAAAGGGAGAGACTTTCTGCAACCACGAAACCGGCAGGAAATATCATATTATTTCGCCATGTCTTAAAAGTCGAAAAGTCAATTTTTTTTGCAGTCATTTTTTATAGCTTTGGCCGATCCTCTTCCATTTTCAGTAAATTTAGTATCCTGTGATCCCTTGAATAAATAGATGCTTCTAATGATATTCGTTTGATTCTATTCGTATGATCCAAAATCTTCATTTTCCAGGCCTCTCAGATATGAATGTCGCCCACCACGTTTACTGCCTGTCTGTCTGCCCGTCCGTCTGTCAGTTTTCACACACATTTCCTATGAAATGGTTACTCTTATTGATACAAAATTTGGTGGAAAGGTGGAAGCTATGAATCTTCTTGCATGCAGTGAATAACATTGTTCTACGTTAAATTTAAGGGGGGGGGCGTAGTGCAGCATGAAGAAATTTAATAGGAAGTATAATATTGGAAAGTTTGGTGGAAATCCCACTATTACTTACACAGTTATAGTGGGTCAAAATTGCCCGTTTCGGGTCAAATTACTACTCCCAACTTATCTCATCCGTACCATATTGAAATGGGCTATAGATAAGTGGAACCACCTTCAAGCCAAAGGTTCTTACATAAAACTCCAACACAACCTTTCATACCTGCAGCATCGTCCTTCCGGTTTTAGACTTGTTCAATTATGTTTGCAAATTTTTCGGTACCGTGCAATTTTTCAGATTTTATCCCCGATACCTGATTTATTTCCTTTGTTCCTTACCAGCTACTTCAAATAATTCATACTATTGTGGCCGCTGCATGTCAATGACGAATGACAGTTTCAGTTTATTCTATGAAACCATCCATGAATTACTGCTAAACACTCAAAGTCCTCCCTAGACTTATTTCCATTAACCTCAATTCAATGTTCCATTTTAATAAGCAAATATTATTCTGGGATTCCCCTTTCAAATTTATGAATATTGCGCCGTATTTGAACTAGTTGAACGTATGTTTACCCAGACTATTTTCTTTGGAAAACTGCTTCAACTGCGAATAACTCAATTTCCCTGAGTTCCATCATTGAAGGCTCTCATTCACTTGACGTGCCCTGTTCACACTTATTAATGCTTTGATGGACAACTCCTCCACTACTTACAAGCAGTACCTACCCTCAGTACTACATATACACTGCTAGAAGTCCTTCACAAAACTGGGATTGCGCTTCAATTTTTCTGTTCCCAGAATTTTTCGGTACTACAATAAAATTCAACTTGGTCCTTCAGGATCTGTTTGTTTTTTAAATTCGAGGAATAAAGTAAGTTGCATCCTTTCTCGTATCACTGAAAATATCAACAAATTGTTTTCTGATAATTGTATGAACGCCAGTGACAAAGGACACTTGAAAGCTATTTGAGATGGTTTCAGATGGCACACCCTACTAATATAACAGTTTTCATCTTTCCCAATTACGCCTCTCAGTTGCATAATTCCTATTCCGACATTACTTTAGGTACAACATTTTTGAAAACGCCTAACAATTGGTCACTTTCCCTTAAACTTAGGAATCCAATGTCATTTGAACAATTTGAATTTAATTGTTATTAAACACTGACCGGGGAAAATGTACGTTGACCCTCTTTTCTCGTATCTAAACTTGCCCCGATTATTTATTATTGAATCATAGGTCATGCAACACTTGTGTAACGTTTTCCTTCCGCTAAGCCGACGTATAATTTGAATTTGAAGGCCAAGGTCGGCGGGATAAGAAATGAACGAGAACGGCATCGGCTGATTGGGCTGCCAGCTGATCAGCCGGACGTTGCATGGGAAATTGTTGGTGCCATTGCGAATGTAAGCTCTTTCATTGAGAATTCTTCCGACCTAAGAAAAATTATAGCGAATTAAAAGGGAGTTAATTTCCATTCTTTCAGAATCATCATCATTATCATTGTGGCATTATATGGCCACCTGGATCGTTGTCCTCCAGTAATCTTTTTCACGTGACCGCGTCCTGCAATCTTGGAAACCCAGTAGTTGCTCCTCGTCCATATGTATTGTGCTCGCAGTTTTCTTGGTGGTCTCGCTCTGTCGACGCGTCGTCCGTTCATAAATTTTGTATTCGCCCCTCATTCGGTGGACATGCTCTGCCCACTGAAAGCGTTGTAGTTTAATGAATTTCTAGCTTATCGTACAGTTCATGCAACTAATGGTTGTACCGGATGAGTTATCCATCACGGTCGCAAACTGCTCCGAAAATATGTCGAATGACTTTCCTTTCGAATGAGTTTAGAAAATCTTCAGAGGTGTAGGTTAAGATCCAGGTTTGGCACCCATAACCTGGCACTGATCGTATGATGGTTTTGTATGCGCGGAGCTTCGTATTTCTGTGCACATGCTACGATTTCATTATGGAAAGGACATGACTTCGTCAGTCTCACTGACGTCCTTTGACAGACTGCCACCCAGGTATATAAAGCTGTCTACGAATTCCATGCTAAGGTCCCTTACGTTGATGCTCGTGTGAGCTGGCCTACTGCCTCTTGATTGCATCATTATTTTCGCTTTGTAGTCCAGCTTCTTTCGCCTCAAGGGTATGCAGAAGTTCCTCTGCGTCGAGCAATTGTCGGGACATGATGTTGATGACATCTACGTATGCTAACAATTATGTCGACTCAATAAGTAGCGTCCCGCTGGTGTTGGTATATATTGCTTGGATAGCGCATTACAGTGCAAAGTTGAAGAACGTCGACGCCAGTCCATCGCCTTGCTTTAAACCAGGATGCATACCAAAAGGATCAATCAACCTGTTCTGGGTCCTGACCTATGAGATGGAGTTGGTCATGTTCATCTTTGTTAGTCGTACTAGTTTAGCCAGTATACCAACATTATGTTGTACAGTACTCCACCATCTATACTGCGTATGCCTGCTTGAAGTTGAAAAAGCTGGTCGATTGTAGGTGGTCCGCCACCGCCTTGGTAATCGCCAATGAGTCGTCCGGCGTATGGTCATATTTTATTCTCCAGAAATTTCGTCAATATTTTATAGGACGAACAGACTAGTGAAATACCTCTGTAGTTTTCACAACGTAATCTATCTCCCTTTTGTGGACTCTTGCACTAGTCTGGGATCTCCTCATCCTCCCAGATTCGCAGGACTAGTTGGTGAATCGCATTTAGTAGATTTGTTCCACCGGATTTTGACAGCTCGGTGTTTTGTTTGATTTCAGTGACCACCCAGTGGAATCAAGCTCTTTTGCTGTCGAAAGATGTCTGGTGGGGCCAGGATCACCATTAGACCTATCTATTTGGGCTACTTGTATGGGGTCGCCAGGTGTCGGATTCAGAAACTCTTCAAAGTAGGACTCCCAGCATTTGTTGATGCTATCGGCATCGATGATGATGTTTCCATCTATTTCATTGCACAGGCTAGTCCTGGGCTGACAACCGTTCTTAATTGTGTTCATTAGTCTATACGCTTGTCTGATGTTTCTATTGGCTAAGGTTTAATTGATGGTCAGCAAGTCCTTCTCAAAATAGTTCCGTTTCTTACGTCTAATTATTGTATTCGAAATGCGCCGTAGCTTGTCATACTTTTCTTTTTTGACGTGTAGGCTTCGATCTTTACGTCGAGTGATATTCTGCATTCATCCTCAAACAAGTCAATTCGCGTTAACCAGGATTTGTATCCGATGACCATATCTGTGACTTTCCTGATGGTGCCTCCAAATTCTCCCTAAAACCCGTGTACATCTGGATTGCTGATGTCGTATAGCAAAGATATGTGCGACTGTATATGCCTTCATCGTAGCATCGCTTAGGATTTTATCAGCTACAAAGATTTCGGTAGGGCTAATTCCCGATGCACTGAGGAGATTCTGCACTGACATGTTGCCTTCACCAACTGATGGCCTGAATCGCAGTTTGCTCATAGTGAGATCGTGCGTCCAATACACTGGACGCCCATCTTTTAGGTCAATTTGATTGACGGTATATGCGTCTGGTGATTTCCAGGTCTGTTTCTGAATGTGCCAGTGCGAGAAGCATGTGGACCTTACCACAAGATTTCTACTGTTGGCGAAGTCAACTAATCGTTGACCGTTCTGATTGCATTCTTCATGGAGGCTGTGTCCTCCAGTAGTTGCACGATGCCAGCTTTCGTTTCCAATTTTCACATTAAAATCCCCGAGCAGTATTTTGACATCATTTGTTGGGACTGAGTCAAACAGTGTCTCCAGGCTTACATAAAACTTGTCTTTGACTGCACCTTCTTTGACTTCAATTGGGACGTACACATCGACGCAGGTTGAAAAAACGAGTCCTGATGCGAATCGCACACAACCTTTCGATAATAGGTTTGAAGTCCATGATGTGCAGCTTGAGCTGTTTACTCACTATTAATGCAACCGCAAACTCCTTGTGACCCGATGGTTTGCCACTTTTGAAAATTGTGTGCGAATTCACATCGCTTACTTCGCTACCAATCCAGTTTGTTTCCTGAACTGCAATCATGCTCAGTTTATGAATCTCGACCTGTTTAAAGAGAGGCTTGACGCCCCTTGTTTGTTCAGGGAGCGTGCATTTCAGGATCCAAAAGAATAGTCCGTTATACGCTTGTTTGGTCGTCGTCGTTTATCCATCCAATCCGAGGCCAGTGTTCTAGTTCTCTTGACATGGAGTGGTTTTTACATGGTTGGGTGATTCAAAACGTGCCAGAGTTCAAACAACTATGTTGCAGGTCCGGCTTGGTAATTCGTGACACCCTAGTTATCTGAGACGCTTAGGTGTAATTTAGCCATTCAGGCTATAGCTAGCCCTCCCCCCTACTTTCTCAACCGTGGTTTGGGACAGGCTACAGCTAAGTCCTTGAGGGTTTAACGTGAGCACCTGTCTGAACGACTTAATCCCACGGACACGGATTGATTTTGTGGTCACAATCAAAGTCCCGCTGAGACAAGCAACAACGGTACTAGTCTATACCAAGTGCATGGCCTAGCATTCATACTGCTGGCTGCAAGACTTACCTAAATCTCTACCGAACTAGGGAGTACGGCAGCCGTGTTGAAACGCAACACCACACCGAGGCCCAAAGGTCTCTTCTCGCTTGAGCATAACCACAACCCTCATGAAACTCCCACTAGGGAGCCAACCGCAAGCAACCGAGCTGTACTCACATACAACGGGAGTTCATCCGAAGTACGAAAGTCCAGGAGCTATCTCGGTTCCCATGGTACCAGTATACCCCTGGTAAGGTTTCGTGACCAAATTGCTACTTCAGATGAGTCCCCGTGCAGATTCGGGTCTGGGACAGGCTACAGTGAAAGATATTGCGCGATAACTTTACGTGTTATTTTTGGGACTTATTCAGTGTGTTAGCCTTCCTGAAAAGATTTTCATTTGAAGAGCATTTTAGGAAGCTGCCATCCAGAAGTGTGCCTACATAGTCAACTACTGTGCATCCTTCCGATCCTTTGATGATATTGGGCGAAGTCCCCAAGAACGTGATGACTACATAAGACGTGAATGACTACATAAGACCACGTCACTATTAACAGTACATATAAAATTTTCCTTTTTTAACAAAATGTTCCCAATTGAATTGAGTCCTGGTTTTCCCTGAGGAAGTGAACTGGATTCGATTTCGTATTTGTTACTCCTGTCAATTCTGATTCCTACTTTTTCATGTAAAAACGAGAAAAAGGAAGTGAAACCTTCTTAACAAAAAATTATCTAGTCAAGCAAACGAGTAAACTCAACGAAACTTTCTCTTGCTGCTAGTATCTGAGCACTTTTCTTCGTATCTTTTCACCAGCCAGAAGTTAGGCCGGTTGATTCCATGCGCCATTTATTTACATATTTTTTAGTATTTCTTTTTAAATTCATGATTTAGAATATATTTTCAAAAGATTTCGAGCTAAATTCTTTTTAATTTGAAGACCTTCTTGCCCCTTTAGTCCCGGAAAACTCTTTTAGAGAAAAGGAGCACCCTCGAATATTATGGCCTGAGGATGCGAAGGCAGGGAGAGAACCTCGAAGGTCGTGCTTCATCATACACTGGAGGTAGAAAGAACATCAATCAAGGATGTGGTCCATCATGGAACCTCTTCTTCGATTACGGCAATGGGGTCCGGAGTGTTACGGTTCCACAGGCGCGGTCGATCCATAATTTTTGTTATTTTTATTTAGATTTAGGTTCAGCTTGCGTGCGCACCTAATTTTTTGTAAAATGACACCTAGGGAATCGAAGTGTTCGAAGGATTCCCCACATTCCCGAGCCTGGCTAATACAGAGGGGTACAAGTAGGTATCGACGGGGCATTTCGATGGAGCGAACGGACCATTACAGTCGATTTCGCCATCTTTTTAGGTTTTGGGATAGCTCTCCCCTCTTGGTCATCTCCGGCCACTTAGGACGGCCTTTAGACCACTGCCAACCACGTTTAGTGATTACAATTCACAAGCAAGGTTTCCACGGTTATGAGATAGTGTTCCAATGATTGAAAGGAGGTTACAATATCATACATAGAACTATTCTATTCACAATTTAAGTCAGCAAATATCTAACAGATGCAGTGTCCTTATTGAATTAGAAACTTTATAAATTTCCGTGAAGTTTCTCATTTTCATTTAGTTCACTTGAATATTAACCAACTTCGATTACACTTGGCTCCCCCGACGTTCTCCCCCCACCCAATCGCTCATCCCATTATCCTTAATTATCCATTCAAATATATTTCACTTATAACAACTTCACTTGAGGATCTCATCCATATTAATGACTTTGTTCTCTAAAAGCCTACTTAGTTCCAATCATTAGCATTTTATTCGCTCGTATATCTCTGCCGATGTAACCAACTCGTTTCACGGCAATTTCAAAATGCTGTCATGCTTCATAAAGAGTCGTATGGGATACAAGGTACACACTCCTAAGGAGGATGAGTGGAATACCATAAAATTCATTGAATGTTTAAACATGTCCTTTGAGTAAGTATCTATGTAAAATATTAATTCGGTAACATTTTCTAAAGTTAGAGGGATGAACAGTTCAAAAGCTAATTATAGATAGTGTTTGCACGGATTGAGCTTGGGGTGAGTTACTACTCTGCACTGAAGCCGAGTGTTTGACAGGGCTTAGTACAAAAGGATATTTTACTTCTTCTTGACCTTCTTTACAGATGAGAAGTCATGCTTCCTCTTCTTCTTAGAGATTCTAAGTCTCATTACTAGATATTTCCTTTTTGGAGGGAGAATTCAAATTGGAATGCCTGTTGAAACCAAAGATGACAAAAGTACTCAACGAATCAAAATGACGAAAAAGGATCAAGTACCATAGCTACATGATAACTAATGGACAATACCTACTTAACTACGAAATACATTCAAAGATTGCCCTCTTGACAAATTCTGCAAGTCTTATATATGATATAAGTCTGTAGTCTACGAGGCTCCGTATCACGTCAAACATCTGTTTCTTTATCATCTTGGCTCGAACGCCAGACAAATTTACTAGGTTGCATATAACATGGCCTCATTCCTCCAATAAACTTTTCTCTCATTTTATTATCCCATTCCAAATTCTCGGAATTCCATCATCGCTGCCCTTCTATTTTTGTCCTAAATAATATACCATTCTATGCATTTCATCTAACGGATCGATTGAGGTAATAGAGAATTTTTTTCGTCTAATACCAAAGGGCAAAAATCCCAGCAACAAAAGACAACTCGACGGAATGAACTTCTGGTTCATTTTCGGAGACAAAGGATTAGTGATTGAGCGATCATTTTGTCCTTCCGGAAAAAGTAAGTTGCATCGTTGTTTCACGATCGGGTAGGAAAAACCTCTGGAGAAATCGGGGGGAAATCGGCGTTAACACATACTAAATTAGAATCCACATCCGGTGATCATTTGGTGATACTATTATTGAAAGACGAATATAGAGGGGAGCAAGTGCGACGAGAGAGTTTTGAATTTAAATTCAGAAAGTTCTATTAGACTTTTTGTACTAAGAACCTGTAGCCGACAAGCCCAGGCAAAATTTGAACAAGAGACCACCCGGTTAAGATCCTCAGAGCCAGTCCCTGGCATTCATGAAAAAAAGCTAGAAATTTCTCTGAGACCCCTGAAGAATGGGTGACCCAGTGTCCGTAGTCTGACTGTAGCCAGAACTGGGCAATTGCAAAGGAGGTGCCTGAGGGTAAGCCGAGCCTGGCGGCATGGTTTCTTATGGGCCGTACAGACAGTCGTAATCTTGTATACCTTTTCACGTGCCTGGCACAAAAGCACTCACAATCGGGTTTTGTTATAAGCGGGCCAAATCCTGCTTGACTTGGTGCAGATTTTCAACCCTCTTCATCTAAGGTCCGTGGCTGATAAGTAGTGCGAATAGATTCCGCTCATTCCCCTTTATGTTCCTATGCCCAGGCACCCGAGGAGGGTTACCTAGAACAAGCCGCGCAGACTGCTCAGCGCGTTTCTGCTCTGCCCTACCAGCCTGGAGGATATCGCCACTGAATACGGACCTTGGCTGTCGATCAGAATGGCTATGTTATGCTTCGGGCTTGGATTAAGCCCGCCAATAACAGGCTTCCAGTACCGCCAGGATATCCGATTGGAATAGACTGGCAAAACTTGGGAAACCATATGAGTCAGATACACTGTATCTGGATTCACGTAGTCTGACAGCACTGCACGCTACAATGCATTTAATATGGAGGTCTAGGGGGAAGAGATGCAGGAGTATATTGAAAGTATCTCTGCCCAGCAAGACTGCAGATCCCCGACAGCGGCTGCTGACGCAGTTCTTTGAATCCTATTAAGGCTTTCTATTGTACTTTTTGCTCAACTATACAATAAAGCCGTATGTTAGGATGGGGCACGCCACAACTGTATACATCCTGAGAGCAAACCTCGACAGGAGACCCCATTTCTTTCCAATTGTTCTCTTGCAGGCAAGGTTCAATCTCCAATTTAACTTTGGATCGAAGATAACACTAAGATATTTTTAATTGGAGGAAAGAACCAACCTTTGCTCCTTCAGCCGCGGTAGGTGAAATTCGGGTATCCTTGGTTTTATGGTGAATAGCATAAGTTCTGTTTTGGGTAGGTTTATGCCGAGTCCGCATCTTGCGGCGCACAGGCACACCTTCCCCTACGCTCTTTCTATGATGTCGCTCATATAGAGGGAAACATCCCTGACACTAATATAACCAACTCGTCGGGATACGTCACAACCTTCATCCTGTTCAAAATTCGCAAAATTTCGACAATCACTATTAACCAGAGCACTGGAGAGCTGGCGTGACCCTGTTTACAGCTCTGGCCAAGTGGTTGCCTTCCAGATCCGACTGAATTATCCTGGTACTTAGCATAAACATTATCCAATGCGTTAAATACCCCTCCAATCCAATATTGGTCAAGTTTTCCTTAATGGGGTGGGACTAACATTGTCAAATGCTCCCTGTATATCCAAGAGGGCAGCTAGAGGGTACTGATTGAATTGCAATGATAGCTTAACCATGGCAATTGCTTCGTGGAGGGCAATTTCTGTGGATTTGCCTTTGAAGTAGGCATGCTGGGGCTTATAGACAGGCATTCTCTCCATAATCGTCCTTAAGTGAATGTCCAGGGTACGCTTTAGGGTCTTCAACACGAAAGAGTTGTGGCTGATTGATTGAAAGTCCTTCGTGGACTTATGGCCGCACTTACCTGCTCTCTGCATGAAAACCACTCCTGCGCGTCTCCAAGAATGTGGTACGTATCGTAAAGAGATACAGCTCCGATAAATCTCGACAACCCGCAGCACAACCCTTTCTTACTACTTTTGTAGCATGACTGGTATTGGGCCATCTGAATCCGGAGATTTAATCCGAACAAGCTGTTTATAACATAACCGATATTATCTTCGGTAATTACCGATTTGATAGTCTCGCTCGGCTGGGGCGACTGCAGAACCTCAAAGCAAGGTTCTAGCTCACAGTCCTCCTCGCCTGCAGGAAAATGCATCTGAACCAACAGCTCCAAGGTTTCGCCAGAAAATTCCGTCCAGGAGCCCTCCGACTTTTTAAGAAAGGATGGGCTCCTATGTTCCTTGGACAGAATCTTACTGAGCCTTACGGATTCGCTGATGCTTTCGATGTTTTGACAATAGTCCAACCAAAACCGCCTCATAGGAGTGTTGGTGGCCGACTTGCACTGCTTCAGGTGATCTGTTTATGGCTGCCAATATTTATGGCTGTCGCAGATTTTGAAAAGCTCCCTGATTAGTTTCCTGAGGCTGGAGAGATCTTTACTCAGTGTCTTCTTGCCAATTTACTCACCGGGGCTTATAATTGATAATTTTACCGAGCTTCCTCCAGTCGATCCTATCTATCTGTGAAGGGTTTAGAGACCTCTGCAGCGAGATTTAGACTGAAAGGTACACGAAGTATGATCTGAGAAGTATCTCTGGTCAGATACTCTCCAGCTCTCCACCTTAAGAATCCGATTGTCAGTTAATAGGCAAGGATCAATATCAAGGACCTCCTCCCAACCGTCACAGTTTTCCGAGCTTGGAAAATGGAAGGTTAGTGTACTGCCACTGTTACACACCGGTTGATTTGTATTAATAATAAAATCAAACAATGACTCACCTTTTCCATTGATTTCCGAGCAGCCCCAAAGCGTATGCCTTGCATTGGCATCGTAGCATATCAACAGGTAAAAAGTCGACCTGCTATGGTGGTCGTCAACTGTTGCAGTTCTTCTGGCTGAGCTTATCGATCGTGAGCCATATAACCCGGCAAAATATACACGGTTTTTGCTCCCGCCTGCTCCAGTTTGACTATGACTAGATTGGTAAAAACAGAAAACCGTGCATATAGAGTTTGCTTGGGGAGGCTCATCACTCCGCGTCAGACCGTCGATCCTCATCTCCTCCAACAGCTCGTTGGAGGCGTCAGTTGGATCCAGGCTATCGTCCAGTTTTGCAGAGCGGAACACTTTCACCTTTATGTTCCTGACTACGAACCGCAGGCTGGAACTGCGTATGTCTGCTTGGAGTCAACAAAAATTTGGTGCACATCAATCAATGATTGAATAACAAAACTGAGGCCAGCTTTAGAAAGTACTAATCGAGATATTTCGTTTGATACCTCTCAAGACCATATTCAGTGAAACAACAACCCTTTTAGCATATATGTAACGCCCCCCTTAAAGTAAGGGTAGAACAGCATATTGACAGACAGACGGACGGATAGACAGATAGACAGACAGTAAATCAATTTTAATAAAAACCATATTGAACCTATAAGTAACCTAGAGGACAATAAGTTCACACTAGAAGAACCGTTTTAAAAGCCTGCTTCTACGCATCTCCTTGAAGAAATCCTTACAGGTTATTAGGACGCTAATTCTCCCAGATAAATCGGGGTTGGTAAAATCATGAACCAATGATACTTTCTTTACAAGCTAGTGGGCGATTCAGCTATAAGTTCACCCATTGGTCTAGCTCTGACAAACACTTTTTATGGGGTCGTTTGAAGGAAAATTCCTTTGTTACGCCAAAGGATAACATGGCCCAGAAGCTTCAAAAACTTTGACTTTGTAAAAAGTTGGTACAAACGCATTAAATTGTTGAATTGAAAAATGTTGAAATCCATTCCCTGACGAAAGTTCGAAAGACACGAAAGAATACCACATTTTTTACCAAGAAATATCGGAAGCCAGACTCCCTCCTGAACCTTAACGCCACTCAACACCATTATCTGAAACAGTAAGAGGACATTTTCGAAACTTCTGCATTAAACGGAGAAACTTCTTCAAAATAATCAGATGAGCTTGTGCACGTGAAGAAATAAAATGAAAAAAGGAGATGGAGGAAGCTCGTATGTATGTGACTCCTCTGAGTTGAGCCCAATGTAATTGTCTCCGTAGGATATGCGCCACCTCATTGGCACGTTTTCCAGGTATAGTCTTCAATGGTGTCCTTTTTGCGTTGATTTTTAATTCACCTGTTGTAAAATTCAGAGGCAACAGAATCAAAATACATGATAATTGGTAGATGTCGTATGTGGGACACAAGCTGTCAAGAGACTCCAACACTTCCGAGCTAACTAGTGTATTCACATGTTTACATGTTTTTAATAGTCGTTTGGTCAGCACATGCAAATGCAGCTTCAAATTCTGAGGACATATATATGTTATGTGTACGTGGTGCCCAAGCCATGAAGCCCCATTTTTTGGCAATCTTATTCCCTTTTTCTTTCCTTTAAGAAAGTGGTCAGGAGAAAAATTTACAAAAGTTACGCACTGATTCCTGAGAGCCCAACAGAAGATTCTGCCTGAGTTAAGTTTACACTGCAATCTTTATAAAATACTTGTCTCCAAATGCAATGACTAATAAGATTTGTCGAAGATCTAATGACCATCGTCTCACGTCTTCCAAGATATACCATGAACTCCTCGGTCCAGCTATTCTACTGTCCATCGATCAGCCGGTCCCCGTCCTGTTGTAAACAGGGCCTCGAACTTAGAAATTCATGCCGCCTCGGTGGTGAATGTACATTATCACATTATTCACTTGCGCTATTCGGGAAATTAAAATAGAATTTGAAATTGTGCAAATATAAATAAATGCTTGGGGGGATAGGGCAAAGGGACCAGTGGTTTGTTTTTTTAGAAAATAAATAAAAGTACTGAATTTAATAGTTACATGTTGAAGTTGGCAGTTAAAATTTGAATGTAGGGATAGGAATGGGTAAATTGGAAGTAGTAAATTGGGAAGGCTAAGTGGTGTTAGTACAGGAGGAAATGAAGGATTCTTGCATATTATTACATGCATTTCCCCGTCAGATTGTCTCTGGACATGGTAAAAAAAAGGTGCCAATATCGCAAAGCCGCTATAATATCTACTCCTTATTCCCAGAGGCTCTTTTCAGCAAAAGCGTTAAAGTGTCCCATTCCTTTCCTGGGTGGCATAGTTTCGAAATTCCCACAAAATTTATTGAGAACGGGTTTAATTTTTTTTCCAGATAAATTGTTTTACAGAAAGCCTTGACGTCCTTATGAAATATCTTTCGCAAAAGTCCTTCAGCTTAATGTCCTCGTAGCCACTTTAGATAATAATATAATCGAAATATGTGAAGTGCTTTATACGAAGCTTCTTTGCTGTGCCACGATAGATTCGAAAATGTTAAATAAATAATTTAATTTTCTTAAATTGGTAGAGAAAAGGGAATTAAATCAACATTTCTATATAAAAGAAAACATTCGAAATGGGAATATCTAGAATTCATTTTTGATAGAATTTTTCTGGACTCTCAAAGGTGATTCAATATTTGTGTTTATTTCTGCTATGCAATCTGAAGCACTGTCAAGGGTTGAGAACTTTATTTGATTCAATTTACAAAACGATATTCTGGAATTCACTTTGACTTGACAGTGAAAACTTTCTGCATGAGATGGAAGGACATAAATATTTGCTTCAATTCGCCTGCATGGATATTGCATTTCGTCAGGCTAAGAATCCATGTCGTCTCTGACAACAAATTGTTAAGTTCTGCAGAAATATTGTGGATGTAGTGCTTTCATTGCTTCTCTTGGAAGTTCCTCAAGTGTAAGGAATTGCCATGATTGCTGTGCAAGTTTAAACGCTTTAACAAAGGCAAACAAGACGGTATAAATGTTGGATTTAATATTGCTTAATTCAACCATCTATAAATATAGTTTCTTGCATGTAAGTAGGAAAGTAGAATATGAGGTAGAGAAGAATCTGCTTGGCACCAGGGGGTAGACGAAGACCGTTTTAATATTCACAATACGAATATCATGTAAAATTAGTTAATATGCCTTAACCTCTTTGAAAACTTTTCGAACTTCCTAGCATAGACCTGCAGGTCTGCCGAGAAGGAATAGAAAGTAAGGGGATGATTCCACCATTCCGGATATGCCTACATTTCGAAGTCACAAGACTCTCTTCTCTGCTAAAAAACGATGGAGTCACATGAATCTGCCATATAAGTGTTACTTTTTTATAGTTCCATCGCAATCATTTGAATTATCCTTAGACCTGACGTGACCCCCCCGTTGACAACATAGGTCTCGACTTTGGGCGCGATATATAGGCCGACTTTCGTTTTCACCCAGATCATTGTAGTTTTGAAAATGTTGCCGGAAGAACTGCCTCAACTACTACCAGTCATGCAAGATTCCTGTCTGTTGAAGACTCATTCAAAACTATGTCAGCTTTCCGAGGCTGGCGAGAGAGAACCCAGTGGAAATTATGAGTGAAACGGGCCCCTTTATACAGGTTTTGGGAAGGCTCCATTACTCCCTCTTTTTTATTTTTGAGGATGCTAGGAGTCCTGAGTCCGCTCCTACTTGGTGAAGGACCGGACCACCTGGAAAGTAACTTACTTCCTCTTTTGTAGTCCACTGACTCCTCTCTTTTGGGTTAAACACCCAAGTTTTCTCAAAGAAAAACGAAAAAGTTGACTGACGTTTTTGCCCAGGGCAGAGGCAACTCATCAGGCGCTGCCTCACCTCTGCCCTGAGAGCAACGTGACCGAAAGTAACGTCAGATGTTAATCGCTCCATTTAAATATAATCGCAAACGCGAAATGAGTACCGATTATATTCAAATGAAATCCGCCATAAGTCCAGACCTAAACCAAGCCGAAGTAAATTTATTGTTAAGGATGCTTGGAGTCCTAAGTCCGCATTCACTTGGTAATGAACCGGACCCCTTGGGAAGCAACTTACTTCCTCTTTTGTGGTCCACGGATTCCTTTTTTGTTGGGTTAAACACCCAAATTTTCAAAAAAGAACGAAAATCCCTTTTTCATCAAAACTTTTGTTCTACACCTCCACGAAAACTCGAAACACGGAGGGAGGGCCGGGGAATCCCCCTTTTTCCACCTCCTCTCTTCCAGCCTGGTTTACCAGACCTGCTTCATTGTCGCCCCTGACAATGGGCATCGCGGCTATATTATATAGCAATTGCCTCTTTGTTATTTTTAAGAACTTGTCAAATTGCTATAAGTTACAGTTTTCAAGCCATATTCTTCCTCGTCCTTCAGCAGTGTATACAAGCTCGTATTTTCTACATCTGCACAACATTTGGGATATATCCTGCTCTCGTAGAAAGGTGATCAAGCTAGACTCACTAAAGTTCTTGGCAGAAGAATCGGAAACCATCCATATTTTAGGCATGATGGTGCTTCGCTTAAACCCAGGACGATAAGGCAAATAGGGTACATACTTTCACCTCAACATTTTTCCCGAAAGCCATGATAAATCTCAGCCAGCTCTTTATCTTTTCTCCAGTTCCTTATATCTAAAAGGACATACTGGCACTTCTTGAATTTTCTAAGGGTTTTGAAACTGGTTGATCGTGATAGTTTCACTTAATTTTGGCTGATTGATATTCTTTGGAATATTGTCTGATGAAGCTCCTGACATCTTGCTTCTACTGGACTTGATTAATTTTCGACTTCCACTGAACTTGAAAAATTGCTTAATCAGCTTATGTAACTCTGTCATCGATATCATGTACGTTATTCTGGTTAATTGAGCTCATCCGAGATTAATAGTCTTCCTGGAAACTATCCAACCCAGCGTAATTTTCTGAGCTAGTAAACGATTATATTTCCTCAACCCTTCTTCAGCAATCCCTCCGAAGGTTTTAACTCCGAGAATTAGCTCAATATCTCTTGGATCATTGATCATTGTTTATTTTATTGATCAAATTTGACCTAAATCACCCACTAAAGTAATTTACCTTGGTAACGTTGAAGTCAGCTTTGGGGTTACTAAGTTCAGAAGGGGAGGATGGCGACTTCCTGGTTTCGACACACAGAACCCGCAGGGAGTATCCGGAGATATCCCTAGCTTCCCTTGGTCCCCAAAGGACAGTTTAGTCGCCAGTGACCAATGAGAATTCCTGCGATTATGCGGAGGTTCTTTTTTGTGAGATTTAAACTGTCCCTTGTTCGCTTGGCTTCGTATCCCGCAATAAGCACCCTGGACTGCTCCATTCCTGGTAGGATCGACCAGTATAGTTCCCTCAACCGTTCTTCTTCATTTTTTAATGTCATACCAATGAACTCGCTTCCGATTCGACAGAAGGATTCTGTCCCATATGAAGGGGTCCCTGCTCCATTCTCGGCCAGTTGGTAAACTGCCTCATTGCCTTCCAACCCAGCATGGCCTGGGACCCAGAGTATCCAGACCTAATTCTGCGAGCCGATCATATTCAGTTTCTCAAGGCATTCCCATAAGTTTAAAGTTCACCTGGTTGGACCTAAGTACCTTGATCGCCGCTTGACTATCAGTCAGAATAGAATAGCAATGTTTTGCCCACTTTAGTTCCTTTGGAAGTTAAAGGAGGCACATCTGTCTATTGCATATATTTCCGCCTGGAATATGCTAGCGTGCTCACCCATTAGATCCAAGTACATTTTCATTGGACCAATGACCCGGGCACCTGCTCCCTGTGCGTGAGGGATCCGTCAGTATACCAAGGAATCAGTTGCTGGTTTAAGCCGTATGTAAGAGCCACCCTCTTTCAGGTTGCCTTGTTACTCCAACGTACTTCAAACTTCTTATCGAAGTGAAACCCCGCCATCATGATATCCCTTGGTATCAATAATTCGGGGTACCATCTAGAAGAATATCAATCTTCCTTCGATTTAGATAGCCTCACTGATACTCCCGGCCATCCTGAAGATTGAACTCCTTACCTACATCTGTAGGTGCAGATAAAGAGGGGTTAATGCCAGAAAGACCTCCAGGGACGTAGTTGGGCATATTATAATTTTCCCACTGATGCACACGCAAGCCAGTCTTTGGAGTTTGTGTAACTCCTTTCTCGCTTGTCTGCTGAATGCCGTTCTCTCTGCCCATATTACCGCCCCATAGGTAATCATTGGCCTTACTATTGCGGTATTTATATCTAAAGTAGTATCTTCGGGGTGCAACTCCATTTTTTTCCTGCTACGGACCTGCAAACCATAAGAGCCTTTGTTGATTTCCGACATGCTTCCTCCAAAGTAGTTTTTGATCTAGTATAATTCCCAAATATTTGACCTCTGCTTATGGTTCTGAGGTGATCAAGTTTACGCTTCCTAGGGAATAGTACTATGGTGGTCTTGGCTGGATTGATGTGCATCCTCGCCTTCCTGACCTAACCATTAATCCAGTTTAGATTCTATCACATAGGGTATCCGCATATTTGACCCTACAGATTAAAATACTGTCGCCAGTATAACCCTAGACCTATATTCCAGTAGTTGTTAGCTCGTCTATGGATCGTCCACTACTATTCTCCACATAAGCGGTGACAGTACTCCGGCCTTTGGACAAACTTGAGTAGCATTCATGGCAATAGGATTTGTACCTGTGGGTACTTCTATTTGCCTACTCTCTAGCATTTTGCCCATCCAGAAAGCCAGCGTGTTTCCCGCTCCCTTGCGACTCAGGGCATCTTGTATTTCTGTGTGCGATGTGTGGTCGAATGCTCCTTCGATATCCAAAAACGTACACAGTGTGGTTTCTTTTGTTTCAATGGCATCCCGTAGTACATCCGTCACTCATGGTAGGTAGGCTAGGTATCAGTGGCCGCTCCGAGGAACCAAATTAGCGCTTTGGTGCGCCGTTTTGATGCCACAAACTCCTAAGACCGTGACTGTTGTTATAGGAACAGGGAAGCGGAGTCCAGCTGGCTCGGATCTTCAGAGCCAGCCCGTAGCATTCACGAAGGAAAGCAGCTTTCCGACCCTGTAACTAGAAATCTCACTGAGGTCCCCAAAGAATGGTTTACCAAGTGTCCGCAGCCTGACTCGAGCCAGAGCCGGGCAATCGCAGAGAAAGTGCATGAGGGTTTCCCTTCCTTCTCCGCAGCTTCGGCAATGCGAGTTGTAGGGTAAGCCGAGCCTAGCGGCATGGTCCCCTATGGGCCATTGCCCCGTGCAGACCGCCGTAATCTTGAATGCATTTGCACGCGTCTGGCACAAGAGCTCTCGTGATCGGGCTATGTTATAAGCGGGCCAAATTTTCCTTGATTTGGCACAGCTTGTAAGCCTTCGCCATCTCAGGCCCGCGGCTGCTAGGTAGTGCGAGTAGACTCGGCCCCCGACAGCCGCCAGCGGAACACCGACTGTGTTCCCCGAGGGACTGCCAAGAGCAGAGTCTTGCCTGGCCAATCCGTCAGCCCGCTCATTCCCTTCTATGTTCCTATGCCCGGGAACCCAGAGTAGAGTGATCTTGAGCGTGCCGCCCAGATGGTTGGCCGTGTCTCTGCACTGCCCCAGCAACCGGGAAGATGTCGTCGTTGAGTATAAGGCCTTGATGGCCGCTTCGCTGTCGGTCAGAATGGCTATGTTACGCTTGGGGCTCGAATCACGCTCCAGCCATCGACAGACTTCCAATATCGCCAGTACTTCCGCCTGGAATACACTGGTGAAACCTGGGGGACCATACGACTTGGATACACCGTGTGTATTCGAGAAAACCCCCGCGCCGACTCCATAGGCCTTCTTTGATCCGTCCGTAAAGAATACCGTGTCATAGTCTTGCAACACGCCGCCGGCCTTCCACTTTGCCCTGGTTGGAAGGTCCACAGCAAAGTTTCTCGTGAAGTTCAGCTTGCGTGTGACATAGTCCGTGGGGGATGCCCAGATTTCTCTAGGTATTTCATCTAGAATATTGCTGTGGCCGTAGGACTTCGCTGCCCAGCATCCGGACTCACGTAGTCTGACGGCACTGCACGCTGCAACATATTTGATGTGGAGGTCTAAGGGGAGGAGATGCAGGAGTACATTGAGAGCATCTGCCGGGCAAGACTGCAGAGCCCCCGTAGCACCTGCACACGCGGTTCTTTGAATCCTATTAAGCTTCGTTCCGTCACTCATACAGACCAATTTCCGTTGACCGTCCTGCCTGGTATGCATATTTACCCCGATATAAAGGATTGCTGATTAGAACGTTAGTTCGAGTATAGTTGTCTATAGCCTTCTTCACCGTTTTCAGTACAAACGATGCTAGGTAAATTGATCTGAAAAATTTAGGGTGAAAAGGATCCTTTCGCCTTCGGAACAAAGACCACTTTTACCCACCTCCATGCCTTGGGTATATATCTCGGGGCTACGCTCCCCCTTACCACCCTTAGAAGAGACTCCAAGATGATTTCTAGGCTTCTCTGGATTATTGCTGAGAAGATACCATCTATTCAGTGGTTTATAAGCTCCCACTGCCGATCTCATCCTAGCTTCCGAGCATACCTCTTTTGTTAGTTTCCAGTTCTCCTTTATTCCTCCTTTATTCATTATTTTTCATAAGAAAGGTCTCAAATTCCCTGCATGCTTCCTCCTTGTAGACCGCGAATCTGGCCCGGTATATCAAGGGCTCCTGAGTCAGCACTATTCCAATGTTCTTCTTGGAACTTGCCCTTACAACTACCGCAGATGCAGTTTTCGCATGGATCAGGGCCTTGAAGTGTGTTAGAGTACTTCATTCAAGACCGTAACGGTACACTACAGTACACTGTAAGAGGCAACGTGGTCAGCATTACGTTCGCCCGAGTTTATTAACCTGATTTGACTCAGGTACTCATACACAGCTGACTCGACTGGTATCCGATGTCAAATCACGATACAAATCCCACAGCATTTTTGGCGGTATGGCCAGTCGAATGCCCTTGACTGCACTAGCATAGCTAATGGCGGGCTTCCTCATTCTGGCCTTCACCTCTGATGTACCCGAGTATTCTACTCTCTCTGGTTCAGCTACTCTGCTACGCTTTCTTGGATCCAACAAAGATGGCTTACCTCTATCCTGAGTCTTCTTAAGGGCCTCTTTCGGTTTGAGGCCCTCCTTCAGACAACGCAATTACCATTTAGCCCCTGCACTACTTAGACCTGTCTCCTTCATGACGTCTGATATATTTATCTCAGATGTGTTTTTTGAGCAGTGGTGTTTGTTGGTTGTTGTCTTCACAGTATACCAATGTTAACCTTGGATCCACTTTTACGACCCAACTTCTACCTTCTTCGGTGTAATCACCTGGGTCTCAGTATTTCGAAGACGTGCCTCGGCCTAATTAACCAGTTTCTGCGCGGTACGGGGTCTTGATTGTTTGGCTGTATTTTTTTTATTTTAGTACGGATGCTCATTTGATTCCCACGACTATGGGGTTAGGAGGTCCGCTGAACCATAGCCCCCCGTAGCGCGGTAAGATCAAACTCACTCACTGAGACGACCGGGTATCAGTGAGGCTCCGTTCGAATGAAGTCAGTTATCCCCGACTGAAAACTATTCAATGGGGACGGTTTGCATGACACCTTGGATCGGAAGAGGTGTTTTTCGACTCCCCAGTCTAAATCCGTAGCGTTTTGTTAATAGTAGAGTCACCTTGTACAGGGTGTGGCCATCACGACTCACTAACGGCCTTGGTAGAGGAGAGGCTTCACCGCTGGAAAGCCACACGTTGCCCTGGAGGAGAGACAACTCACCCTCAGAGAGAAGTAGGTTGACCCCGGAGAGCTATATTCCGCGTCAGTCTATCCTGCAATGCACTGCTTGCCCCATATTTGTGCTTATTTCCATTCGATTGGATTCATCCTTCACAACTGAAGTCAGTTTTCTACTTCCTCTAGATGTCATTTCACGTGTAGAAAAGATAGTTTTGGGTCCTCATCTGAACTTCAATTGGGGATATCGTTAGCAAAAGTAATCGTGGTGATTAGACCACTAACGGGAAAATTCACCGAATAAATAAAGTATAGTAGAGGACCAAACACACTCCCCTGAGGGAGCCCTACTCTGATCTTATGTTCTTCAATGAGAACATCTTCGTATTTCACCGGGAGTCTGCATATTGTTAAATGTGATGTTCTGCAGTAGCTAATAGAAACAACCATGGAGCAGATGTTTGACTGTATTAATAAGATCCGAGTGCCGAACCATGCTCTTCCCGACAGTTCGGAAAATATCTGAATATCAACATGAAAGAAGTGACCAAATCATATTTTGTAGCTCTTTCAGGGTAGAGTTCACTCGCTTCGAGGATGTTTAAAGGTGATTTGGTTTGGCACCGATCGGACATCCAGAACGTCTAAGCGGCATCAGGGGCTCGGTTGGTCTGAACACTGAAAGGGAGCTATCTCTGTTTTTGAGAGTAGATTTGCGTTTACGCACAGAGTGTTGGACTCCCGTAACAGTACGCCGTTGGAATACCAACTAAACATGTCCCTGTCATCAGAGAACAAGCCTGGAACCGTTTGACACATTACTTCAGGCTTG
This sequence comes from Hermetia illucens, assembly GCF_905115235.1. NCBI lineage: Eukaryota > Metazoa > Arthropoda > Insecta > Diptera > Stratiomyidae > Hermetia > Hermetia illucens. Next base: position 162,382,004 of record NC_051852.1, on the reverse strand, counting down.
CCCTCCAGCTCTTCTGACAACGGAAGGGAAGAGGAGGAAGGAGGTTTTAGTTCATGGAACTCCTTGCCATCGAGTCCCTCCGCCGGCCGATGTCAACTTCTTTCGCAATAAAAAATGAGCCATGTATGCTCTGCTTTTGTCCTTATCAGCTTTAGCCCAATTCTCTATCATTAAGGAGAACTCTCTAGTTGTTCGTTTGTCGATCTCCTTACAAGCTTTCCACAATGAAGGGTCAGTGGATTTATAGTTTCACTGAGTTTCCTTCTCACTTGGGTAAACATATGAAATGGCTATGCCTGGTGAACGTTTCCAACCACTTTGCATTGAGGTGGTATTCCAATGATATAAATATTGAACCCAAATATTTTAGTAGAGACAATTTGCTGGCCTGTTTTAGTTAATGGTGCTGGTATGACTACTTTCAATTCAATCCCTCAAATTGTTGGTCTCAAATTATAATAAATTCCCAATCAGATGACATATCAAAACCAACAAATGAGAAGACCTGATAGCTCTTGACAAGAAAATTGATTTTAAATGGAAAACCAGTCTGAACCCACATCCGTTCGGGTCATTCGTTATTCACAACCTGAAATCACATCCCTATCCCTACACATTCAGTTGAAACCCATCCCACCCTTCATACGCCTGGCAGGTATTCCAACAAATTTCCATGAAGTCTCTATCCCATGCAGCTCTTATCTAGCATTACAGCTTTGATGGAAACAGACATGTAAAGAGAAAGTGGGTGTTAAAATGATAGCAGCCCCCTCCCCCACCTTGTTCCTCGGCGGTAATAATAATCATTTTGATGTACGCAAGGTGTTTACAGTAATACCCTGTTCTAGGGAAATTCTCATCATTACTTTCATATAAAACTGATACATGTTGCCTTCCAGGAACTGGACAAAAGGATCCTTTCTCGTATTTTACTACAGAATATATTTTGAAATGGATTTTGAAACACAATCATATACGCCCCAAGGAAAATCAATTTTCAATAACTCCAACCAATACTTGACGTGCAATTGTTCTCTGTTTTATCGAAACAGAACAAAGCTCGAAGGTGTTTTAGAAAGTTGGCGTATTTGCCTCATCTTGGAATAAGTATCCTAGCAACTCCAGTGATTTCTGCATACGTATCTATCTTAACAGCTTTTTATATTTCAGGTAAACTTATATCTCTGAAAACTTTTCCACTTCTTTTAAACCATGTGTCGCTAGATACAGTCATTGAAAAAAAAAGCATGAAGGAAGAGTGGCTTATCTTCACATGATAGATACTTTAGTAACGCTTTATGAAATGAGAGAAAAAGATATTTAGGAGAATCTGAACTAATTTAAATAAACTCCCTACAATTAGTGAAGTTTCAGTTTATTAAAAAATTGAAAAGTGTGAAGTATAACACTCGATTCTGCCATGAGTTGACACTCGGAAAACGTGCCCTACCTCTTTGCTGGGCGAACTTTCAGAAAGAGGGTCAATTCAAGGACGAGGACGCCTTCTCCTCTGGTCAGAAATGAAGAAACGTCAGTGTCATGCCTACTACCTGTAAAATGGCGCGATATGACGTTCATACAAGCGCTAAAAGTAACGCGACCTTGATTGGTGAAAGCCTCTGGCTTCGGTTCAAAACTGATTTGAGTGGTGAAAACCCTACGGCCCTCCCACTGTAGTGCGGCTCGCGACTTTGGGTAGAATAATTCCGCCTCTTTTTAAGGTTCCCCGGATAGCCCACACAGGGAGTGTTTTTCAAAGGAGAGGGTCTCCTTAAATTTACGTTGCATAGTTTCAAAAATGCGACAGTCAGAGGAAGAGGGACCGGACTACACAGCAATATCCAAGGATATTTCTGACAAGGGAATTGAAAAGCGTTAAGGACGGCTGGATAGAGGTAAAGTGGGAAGAGGAACATAGAATAAAACCAGACATTTTAGAAACTTGGTTGACAATGTCAACGAACTGGAAACTGAAATGAAGTTTGTCATCGAGGATAACACTCAGGACTTGAAAGCAGGACAGTAGCGAACGAGGTTGTCCACCAAAGGAGTAGGGGGAACATGTACCTATCCAATGGCATTTGCTGACATTCAGTGTCAGATTGTTAGCCGAGTATCAACGAATAAAAGTATGAAGTCTGGGCTGCAAGAGAACACAGTCCAGCTGTGATGAAACAGAGGAAAATAATTTAAGGTCGTCAGGATAAAGTAAACAGGGTAGGTGAGGGTGCAGGGGAGACCATTGATAAACAACACCAAAAAAACGAAAACTGCGGCGGGATGAATATCTATAGAAAGAAACTCTGCAGAATCCGTTTGAAAGGTATGCGGAAAGCCACGATGGAGGATGTAGAGCATAGACAGGTTGGAGAGGAGAATATTGTGGTCGACAGTATCAAAGGCTTTGACGAAATCGGTGTAAGTAGCGTGTACATCCTGTCCTGAATTAAGCAAGAGAGGAGAAAGCAATAATCAAGAGGAGGAGAAAGCAATAATCCCAACCTATGGTTAAAACTACTAAAAGAAGAGAAGTTTAAAAGAACAAGCGGTTGTGTGTTGTAACTTCGAAACGAAGGGCACGTTGAAACTGTCTACGCTGCAGGTATTATAAGACGCAGGACGCAGGTGATGTCGTTAGAGGCGGAGCAGTCCATCAGACCCGAGGAAAGTTTAAAAAGTGTGCATAAATCTAGATAGGTTCTACACTGTTGCCGGAAGGGAAAGTTCAAAAGGCGAAGACGGGGTAGGGAGAGCGAAGGGGAAAATCTACGTCGCGCATTTTGAAGGGCAAAATAATCAAAATTACATGATACCGCCAAAATCTCAATTTTGCTGCTTAATTGGTGATTTTGCGACAGGGGGTGTCGGAACAGAGCTTATTGTCGAAAGTGTCTCTGAGGTTTGAGTGGAGTTCAGATACAGTAAGGAATGACCGCTAAGATAGCACAGAAGTGGGTAAAGATTTAAACCAACAGCAGATCGCGTGACACTTCCTGACGTTTAGCGTTAAACTATTAGCAGATCAGCAACGAACCAGAGTGTCTAGGTTAGACTAAAAGCAAACACAGTCCATAAGGGAGGATATAGCGGAAGACAGCTTAAGGTCTCGGCATAGAGCAAACAGGCAAAAGTAAGGAGAGCGGAAGCCGTTAATAAAAAATAAAACTAATAAAGAAACTAGAATAAATCTCAGTTGGATGCCAGAGGAGGGGAAGAAAAAGCGGGATGTACTGCCATCAAAAGGACGCGGCAGAATTGGTTGGAAAGGTAAGAGGCAAGCCATAAAACAAGTGGTATGAGGAGGCTTAAAGACTAGAGGTTGGACAGAAGTATCTTGTAATTTATATACTATACATCAAGCTCCCGGAAAGAGCCATTCGTTCCGACGCACCCTCGGTCCCCGAATTCCAGCGCACAAATTGGAAACGCATCAACCTGGCCCTCAAATCTAAATTTCAACCCCTCCTACTTCCATCCTGCTGTACAGTAAGCTCCAACGACACCATCTACCAAACAGTTCGTCAATACACTGATGCAATTCAGCAAGTATGTGACGAACTGATCCCACTCCGTCCCTTGCACTACCGCAACTTCATTACCTTCCTTGATGGTATATCAAGGTATATCAAGGTATATCAATATCAAATACAAAAAGACCTCCAGACGGAGACTATTTAGAAATAGATACTCCCCGCAATCCTCTCACCTACTTTTCCAAATTCGTGAACTGGACAGGTCCATCTGCGAAAGAATCCTGCCCTATACACCAAATATCTCCACAACCGCCTTTCCAACACTGAACTGAACCCTGGTACATACAGAGAACTCTGTAAAACCTGCCCGCTTTTAGGCCAATCAGTCCAACAAAACGAGATCCTACCCGAGAACATCCGCGCACAGAAAATTGCACGTTCACGCAGACCACTTCCTTTAAGCACACCACTGCGCCCTTCACTTCCGTGAACCACGTTTTGACAATGAGGTAAGCGGAAACATCTCGCAACTTCTCTTCCTCCTTTCCTTCCACATCTTTCAACATACCCAAAACCCCGTCAGCCAAACACTCGCCGACTCAAGTCAACGTGAATATACCTTCCCTACCCACTTTGTCTGTCCAAACTCCGTCATTACGTCTATCGCCTCCTCCAAAAGTAAAAAATCGGCGGGACTTGACAAAATCCCCCTTCCATTGTCGTGGCGAAATGGCTCCTACAGTGACAGAATCGTAGGAGGAGGAGGAAAAGATGATTTCGGCACGGAGAGGGGACTTAACAGCTATTATGTACCAGGTTTCAAAAATCCAGATGACATGATGTTGGAATGCTAACGCAAACAGTTTAACAACCGACAGCTTGGTCTTTAGATCTCTGATAAGGCTTGACGATGACCCCCTGTGGCCAAAAGGAAGATTGGTGAAAATCATGAGGTTTGATCCGGAGGTAGATTGATGTTTCACCAAACCATGATGTCCTTTCACAATGAGATGACCAAAATGCATGGTCACCCATTCGTTGTCGTATTCATCAAGGATTTTGAAGCAAAAGGGAGAAAAAAGTGGTGAAAAGGTACTTCACAACTAATGGAGGGCGTCCGTTCTTGAGGACAGAGAGAGCTTCTTTCCAAAGATGAGAAAACTAGAAGTTTGCTAAAGATTATGCACAGAAGAGAGAAATGTCTTATTTGCAGTTAACAATGGAGAGGTAAGTTAGCCCGCCAGGACCCGGTTCGATATTGGTATCATAATTCTGACATATGGGGATGTACAAGGAAATAGACAAAAGTGGCGCTTTATATTTAAAGTCAAAGATTTTCTTAGTCTTAGACATGCTTGAAGAGTGGAGTTGACTTGATGGTCTGGGCAAGATGATATTAACCTTCTACAGATGATGAGGGGCTCAAATTCTTTTAGTCAGTTCGCCTGGCACTTGAACCATCATTCTGAAACCATATCAGCGCCAGATGCCTCGTGATCATCATTGAACGCTTTTCCAAGACGGAGGAGGCCTAGTGGTGCGGCGTGAAGGTTACACAGAAAAGCGGCTTTAACTTTGTAAAGACCTTGTGAGTACCAACGATACGGAGTTATTTTAATTCAGTTTTTGCAGGGAGATTAACCAGCTCGGTACAAATTACTGCTTCAAACTACGCACCTTAATCAGAAGTAAGGAGAAGCAGTGAGCCGAAGACATATATGCAGAACAAAGACAGGGGGTTGACAATGGTGGTGGCTCACTAGTCTGCCGGAAGAATAGTGAACAATAAGCTGAAAAATCGATTGGTCATAGTTAGGCAATATTGCAATCCATGGCTGTTTTATCAAGTGGATATGAAAGTGATCAAATCGGGCGTTCATAGCATCGAAGTCTCCTAGGACGAGACGGTTGCGTTGATGCACCTTGAAGCATGGCACAAAAACGGGGCTCAGAAAATTACGCGGATCTTCATTATTCCTTTTTTTCATTAAAATTTCTATTCCGAGCCTCTGAGGAAACCTCGGGCTTGGGTGAATCCCCCCTTTTCACTGCTATTTTGTCAGAACTACCTTGGAGCTTTGGATCGACTGGATTACTGGCCCCATCCTACTTCCGAATAAATAGGCAGGTTCTCAAGCACGTCGAAAAATGTTTTACGTAATCAGGATCTAACGCTGCTTGTCTAGATCCCGAATATGATGATGATGAGCCCAAGAAAGGTTTCCGCCAATCTAGGATTTCCAATTAGGTTCGGCAATGACTTGGTTGTTGAACGAGATAGATGGTGCAGGTTCGCACTCCCTTTTTAAACTTCAACGTAATTTGGTGTTGCAGGACGTAATCCAGCTGATGCGCTTGTCTGAGGGAGATATTGTTTGTGAACATCGTGAAGAAGCGACCTTTCAGAAAGCCTTGAAACTTCAGATCGTAAGCGATATAGCGTTTCACCTTGTCAAACAGCTTTGTCGAGAACAACTCTAGGGGACATCAGACATTATTGCGAAAATCCTGCCCGAGTACGGTGGTAATAGAGGTATTCGAAGCTTTGAAGCCCTTCTGCAGCCTTGCATGGCGTTCAGTGTCAGAAAAGAAATGGCAGAGATACCACCGAGCACTTTCCTGCTGCTTCACAGTGCTTCGGGTATCCTTGCCAAGCAGGTCTTCTTTTGCCTATTGTCCTTGAATAGTCCGTTCACGGCAATTAATACATCCACAGTCCTTAGATTGCTATAGCGATAAAAGTTAAGCTTTCTTAAGATTAACTTTTTTGGGTGCAGAAAATCTTTAAAGACTTACGAGATTGAAGGCCTGTTACCTTGTGTAAGGACATTATAGCGCGTAGCTTTAGTTGTAATAGGACAACGGAAAGTACCCGTAAATGTCGAAAGTGTTAATATCTACTGCCACGAAAATGTCATCCATTATCGCAGGAGGTGATGTGTGGTGTGCAGGAGCGTCTGCGTTCCTTAAATGACCGGGTAAACTAAAAGGGTTCGAATCGTGTTTTGGTGGCCACTTTCGCTGTCTTTTTCCCCTAATAAAGTTTGATAGAAAGCCTTGCGGAGATTGATTACTGAGAAAACCTTATCTCTTATCTTTAAGGGCCTGTATTCGATGATAAGTATAGGGTAATGCTTTGGTGTCATGTCAGCGATGACCTACGGGTCATTAAACGCAGTTTATGTTCGAGATGAAGTGGCGTGAGCTGGCTCACTGACTGCCGATGAACTGAAAATTGTTTTTTTTTTCTCGTCTCTCTCTTTCGGAAATTGTTTGCAATGAGGAGGCTGGGTCGAGGCAGGCAGCTCCTATAGCTGATTGCACGCTCGTGATGATAAAAAAATTGAGCGTCACTTTGTGCATTGCGAAGGTAGCATTCGGCCAGGCGCTGCCTATATGGAAAGGGACAAATTGACGCCGAATTTCCCACTTGGTTTGCCTTGTTTGTCTTTGAAAAAAGCCAGACTACGGAGTCTGAGGAATATGCGAGGGTTTCGGCCCTAGGTATGTAAGCAGTTTTCCGCGGGAGTTGTTGTCTCTAGTTGTTGCTCAACTAGGGATGATATCGGCACCTTGTTTTAACGACTTAACTTCGAACATCACTGGTGCTTACGGGTCAAGGCGGCGCGGCGGTCTCTCTCTCTCGATCAAATGACCCTCGATCGAATACCTTCCCAGTGAAATTAACTAGGTTATGTTCATTCTTGTACTATTGGCCTGGTCTATCTGATTATCTCTATCTTACTGTTCGCACGTTCCAACAACAACAGCTATGAACAAGTCGGGAAACCGGAAGCTGGACGCTTCAGGTACGAAAGGTTTTGTGGACTTCTTAGTAAGTAGCACGTAATATATCCATATATTATGTGAGAGTATCCACTTTCGGGTGATATTGACATTCATAGTCTTTAAATTTCAAATAAGCAACCATTTTGACGTATTAAAACTTTACTAGTATTAGTGATATTTTCACCAAACTTGGTAAGATCGTGCTCTACATTATAACCTACATCACTGCAAAATTTCATGGTTCTAGGATGAACTTAAGGGGGGTATCCAGCTAATTTCAAAAAATTATAGTGATATACTATTATTAACTTTATTTGAACAGATATCGGTATGGAAAGTTACCAGTCACCTATAGTGACAATATCATGATTTTTTTCAGATTTTTCGGTTTGGCAGTTTCTGAGAATGGCCCCCTTAAAGAAATGATTACTTTCAACTCCCCGCACTTCCCACCCTTCCAATAAATCTGAAAACTAAGACCGGCTTTGAGAAGTACTAACCGAGTCCTTTAATTTGAGCATTCACAGTTCCCACCGAATTTGGTGTCAATCGCTATAACCGTCTCCGAGAAAAATGCGTGTGACGGACAGACAGACAGACAGTTTGCGAAGAGAATCCCAAAAGTTTGCGAAGAGAATTTCAATTGTCTGTTCTGCAAGCAAATAAACGACATTGACAGCGCCCACTTCACAGCCAGTAGCACATCTTCGGTGTATAGGAAGGCGATCAACACTATGCGCAAACGAGGTTCCTACGGCTAAACCTGAACCATTGCCAAGCGGCTCAGGACCTGCTCTCCTAGACGATATTCGAAAACAAAATCGACATTGCTATTATCTGCGAGTAGTACAAAAATCTAGACAGTGGTGAAATCGGGCCATAGAAGGAACCACGAAGATCCTCGAGAATGGCTTCACTAGAGCAAACATAGGCGGAATATCTATTTACAACTGCTATGCGGCTCCAAGAATTACGACGGCGGAGTTCCATTCTTTGTTGGAGAGGCCAGCAACGGATGCACACAACCATAGCCCTAAGATAGTGGCTGGCGATTTCAACGCATGGGCTGAAGAATGGGGCAGCCGAGAAACGAACGCTCTCTGCTCTCTGCTCTATGCTCTCTGCTCTCTGCTCTCTGGTGTTTGCTCTCTACTCTCTACTCTCTTGTCTCTCCTCTCTGCTCTCTCCTCTCCGCTCTCTCCTCTCTGCTCTCTCCTCTTTGCTTTCCCCTCTTTGCTCTCCGCAAGAGGACGTATATTACTCGAAGCTCTTTCTCGTCTGAATCTTGTAGTTGCTAACACTGGATGCGTGAACACTTTCCGTAAGAGAGAAATGGGGTCCGTGATAGATGTCACTTTTGTTAGTGATGTTTTAGCTAAGGATCTGCAGTGGTATGTCAGTGACGAATATACACATAGCGACCACCAGGCCATCATTTTTGAAATCAGACATAATAAACGAATGAAATGGTCTCGGATGAGAGCTGAAAAGTGGGAGATTTTCGAAGAAGTTCTGCAGCAAAATACAGCACTTGAAGGAAGCGCAGAAAATAAAGCTTTACAGATTGGCGAAAAGTTTCGGCGAGCATGTGACATGCCAAGGTATGTTGTATCCCAGAAGCAAGTTCTGAACTTTTGGTGGAATTCTGAAACCGGAGAATACCGTACGGTCTGCCTCAAGGCTAGAAGGCGCAGTCATCGAAATAGAAACCGATCTGGATACGAGCAATTACGTGAAGAATATAAAAACGCTCGGAAGAAATTGCATGTGGCCATCATAAAAAGTAAAAGCGAACACTTTAAGCCACTGTGTAATGAAGCTGACACGGACCCCTGGGGTGGCGCCTATAAAACTATAATATCAAAAGTTAAAAGAAACGCTCCCCACCGATGTCCTGCCCTACTCTGCTTGATAAAATAGTAACTGATATTTTCCCACAGAATGTGAGTACCGCTAACCTTCCCAATGTCGAGATAGACACTGCCGAAGTTCCCATAGTAAGCGAAAAGGAGGTCCTCGAAGTTGCGGATAAAATTGTTGGAAATAAAGCACCTGGCTTGGATAGCATCCCCTAAGGCAGCAGCCAAAATAGCTCAAAATATGTTTGCCGAGGCGTTCACCACATAGAAGGAGCATTTCCTACACAATGGAAGAAGCAGAAATTAATTCTAGTCCCGAAGTCAAACAAACCTTTGGGTGAAGCTTCGTCCTAAAGGCCAATATGCCTCCTAAATAACACTGGCAAACTATTCGAAGGAGTAATCTATGACAGATTACTTCGAATTGCCGAAAAGGATGGCGGTCTCTCCGAAAATCAGTTCGGTTTTCGAGAGGGGAGGTCTACAACGGATACAATTGTCCTAGTAGCTAACACAGCTAAGACCGCACTTGATGAGGGCAAATGTTGGGCAGTGATTACAGTTGATGTGAAGAATGCCTCCAATTCCGCTAGATGGAGCAAGATACTTGAGTCCCTAATCAACTTAGGCGTTGCAAACTACCTGGTGCATATCGTTGCCGACTTCCTAATCGATAGGATTCTGTGCTGCGAATCAGATGAAGGAAGGAAATCATACCAAACGACATGCGGAGTTCCACAAGGGTCTGTCCTAGGGCCACTCTTGTGGATTATTAAGTATAACGGGGTACTGACGTTAAACCTTCCTTCAGGTATGGCCTCCATTGGTTTCGCAGACGATATTGGTGTGACGGTTGTTGCACGCCTTCTCGAAGAAGTCGAGTTTTATGCAAATGAAGCAGTCTATGAGATTGAATCCTGGTTAAAGAATGCTGGTCTACAGCTCGCAGAGCATAAGACGGAAGTAGTACCTATTTCCAAGCGGAGAAACTGCACTTCCATTAAGATCAAAGTTGGAACACAAACAATTCATTCCAAGCCTCCACTTAAGTACTTAGGTGGAATGATTGACCAGAGGTTAAATTTCAGATTGGATGCGGAGGGTGTAGCAACCAAGGCATATAACATCGGAGCACTGGTTGTGAGAATGCTACCAAATATAGGTGGCCCAAAGCCGAGCCGTCGACTCCTTATTTCGAAGGTGGTCAGTTCGATCCTGCTGTATGCAGCCCCAATATGAGTAGATGCATTGGAAAATATAGTACATAAGAGAAAGATTAGAGCTGCGTATCGCATAAGTGCACAGAACAATATCCAATAAAGCAACTTGCGTGATAACAGGAATGATCCCAGTTGAAATCCTGGCGAAAGCAATTCAACGACTTTACGATCGAACGTACCTCACCGGAGAATCTCTTACCCGTCGGCGACAGTACGCACGAGCTGAAACTGTCGTGGAATGGCAAGAGAAGTGGGACGAGTCAGAAAAAGGCCGTTGGACCCACAAAATCATATGGGATATCCGGAAATGGATCGAGCGACCTCACGGCAAAGTAGGTTTCCACCTAACTCAATTCCTGAGCGGGCACGGAGGCTAAAGTGTCCAAATATTCCAGAGGACGCAGAACACGTCTTTTTTTCACTGCCCCAGATTTGAAGCCCAAAGGGCTACATTAGAAGCTACAACCGGGGAGCACTATACACCCGAAAATATCATGGAACTTAAGGTGAAAGCCAAAGGGGAAAAAAGTCATCCGAAATGATGAACTCGGGAGGAACACGAATATTGACATGAGCGCAGAATAAATTCTGATCTAGCCCCGCGACATAATACCAAATGGGAGTCCCGCGGGGAGAGTGGAAGGAGAAGGAGGCGGTTTTAGTGGGTAAGAGTCCCACATAATCGTGTGGCAGGTGCCTGCGGTAGCTTTTGAAGCTTTCCCCCTTCCATCGAGAAAAAAGGTAGACAGACGGACAGACAGATGGACAGATAGACAGACAGTAAACTGATTTTAATAAGGTTTCGTGTTTAGGCAAAACCTTAAAAAGTAATAACTGAAAGTTTCGATTAGGGTAAAGGCAAATCATCTGTTCCATCTCCGCGCCGGAAACATCAAACCAAAAATAGTTGGCGGATGCTGTCCGTTGCCTTATGTATCAAAGGAGTGCGTAATATTTAAGGGAAACCTCCTGGTTTAGTCCTCAGTTGGCCGAATCAGAAATCATTTTGTACTACTTTGAAGGAGTCCTGATTTCGCATTCACTCGATGACAGATTGGACCAAACTTTTCTCCCTTTTTTGACACCCACCCTAAATGGTTATGAGACGTTTTTGCAGAAGGCAAAGAAAACCTGTCCACTACCAGGTGATTCAGTGTTTGCGCTCGACGAAATGGTCAATCAAATGTGCCTGAAAAGAGGTTCCCTTGCCCCGAAAACTCTGACCAAAACGTTGGTAAAGTTAGGCGAACTTTTGCGTCGCCTCTGGCTATCTTGGTCGCTCTTCAAAGGTCATGCTGAATTATGCAAATTTATCTTTCAGTCTAATTTTATAGTTAGCTGACAGATATCCAGTCTCTCGAAAATCCGAGGTGTTACCAATTTGCCTTCCCATTGCAAGCAATATAACGGTTAAAAGCAACTTGGCCAGCTTTTTACGTAACACTGTACTTGGCAAACTATTCAAGAGTATACTCTACAGAATAGATATCTGTTAATCTTAGGTTCTATCTTATTTTCTGAAAATTTTCCATACAAGTTGAGCATTTGGATGTCTACAATATCTCCCTCTTGGTATTCATGTGAGCTCCCAAGTCAGCGAGGATACACGGACTACTTCTGATCCTGAAAGTGGCACTGGTACAGCTCCGAGGATACGGTGTCTCCTTATTTTCCCTGCTATGTTGTTACCTCTCCCATGCTGTCCTCGCATCTTTTTTAGACATGTTCGCTCCACCGAGATTCCTTTCGAAGCCTTCCTATCTGATCTGATTTATCTTTTCCAGCATTAGATAAATGTTTTATATTGAAATTCACTTTGCCGTAAATATTCTGTGTCAGAAGCAACTGGCTCCTAAATACGATTCTGGTTATTGTGATTTTGTGTCATCTGATAAATTTATTGTTTTCTTATTAAAGTGACAATATTGTGGCAATTTGGTTTCATCGCATCGTCGTCATTGTCGCTTTTCTTCTTATTATTTTCTTGTATCTATCTTTATTGATTTATTTATCAGATTATTTTTAATACAATTTTCGGCTATTCGTTATCCATCTTCATTGTCGATGTGGATAAGAGAAAGCAGAAACGGAACGTCGACTGCTCGTTAGGATGACGAAAAGATACAACATCTATTTCGGGAAAAAAAATATAAATTTTCGAAAGACGTATTGCTGATATAATTTGCGATAGGACATTGTCTTCGTGTTCGTATCTGAGGAGGAATATGAATGAACTCAGGTGGATTGTGTTACAAAATAGCAACGTCAATGCGGAATAAAGCGCAAAAAAAAATCTTGCTAGCATTATTTATGTAAATTGAGGGACGTATTCGTTTGCTTTAAATTGTTATCTTTTTTAAGTCATCCCCAGGTTCCATGGAAAGTTCTATTTGGAGGACAGATTTAGAACTTTAAGTTCATTTTCTTCATAATTAGGTTTGTAGGCGATGTAATGAATTGCCTTAGCAATGAAAAACCCACACGGGCAAGTCGGAACTGTTTATAGATATATTTTCATCTAAATTTGGAAAATGTTAAAATCAACTGAATGAATTCAAAAAATGCTCCACTTTCTGATTTTTTGAATATTTATGAGTGTGGCAGGTTAAATTATGCCTAGACAAACTTCCTTCCCACATTCCGCCCATTCTGAATCGTCATCAAACACTTGCTACTTCTGGGATATTCTCTTATAGTAAAGAATGGCCTTTTCCTCGATATATGTAACATTTTAGATTGGTATCTGAACAGGAATTTTCGTACAAATAGCTCCTTAAGGAGGGTACGATACTTGACAATCCCCTAACTGACTTATTCTACTCTTGCTTAACAATGGCTTCCCAAGTGTCCATTCCCGTCTCTAGTTAAATCTAATCAATTAAAAAGAAAGTATATAACGATTTTAGCCTCCATTTCGCAGTTAAGATAATGTGCCAACGAGTAACCATCCAATTCATGCATTTTGGAAGCTTCTGATGAGGCATATGGGGCAGCGGTTTACATACGATCCATTTTTATTATTATTCTGTTAAGGGAAAATTGCACCGCGTCCTTAAAGAACTATTGTGCCTCTTTTACTGGTCATAGTGTGCCTATTGATCATAGTATCTCAAACAGGCCTATAACCGTTAGGAACTTTAGTATGTTCCCTACTTCTAGATCTTTCAGGGGGGAAAGTCAATGCAGACCCCGAACTCACCAATTTGGGAGACAACGTCAGCCGCATTAGACGGTCGCAGAAGGGAGATCTTATGTTGGAACTTAAGAAATCCAAGGATGTAACCGCGGACAAATTCTTAAGCCAAATCGGGAAGACTTTAGGGCAGGAAGCCGACATAAGAGCTAGCAGGCTGGAGATCACTATAATCTGCAAAGATATAGATGAAATCACGACGAAGGAGGAGGTTCGCGAAGCGTTGGAGAAACAGTTCGATCTTGCCGGACTACAAGAGTCAGTGGTGAAAACGCTAAGGAAAGCCTATGGCGGAACACAAACCGCCATCATCAGCCTACCAGTGGAGAACGCACTCAAACTGTTAGCAGCAGGGAGAGTGAGAATAGGCTGAGTTATGTGTCGCCTTAGGGAACAGGTGGCATTAAAACGGTGCTTTAGATGCCTTGGCTTTGGTCATATTGCGAAGGCATGCACTAACCCAAATGACAGGTCAAAGCAATGCAGGAGATGCGGAGTGGACGGCCATATCAGCAAGGACTGCGGAGCTGACCCAAATTGTCTACTGTGCAAAGGAAAGGAGGGTGTGGACCATCGGCACATTGCGGGCAGCAGCAGGTGCCCGGAATACAGGAGAGCCCTTAGCACAAATCGCAGATGAAGTTGATACAAATCAACCTCAACCACTGCGAGGCAGCGCAAGATCTACTCGCGCAAACCATCCGCGAGAAAAACATCGATGTGGCCATACTAAGTTAACCATACCGAAACCGCGGTGGTAGCGTTTAGGTCAAAGACCAAACGGGCCAAGCAGCGCTGTGGACTTGTGGAGAACAAGTCTTCCAGGAAATAATGGAGCACCCGGAGGAGGGCTTCATCAGAGCGAAGGTGAAGGGCATCCACATCTACAGCTGTTAGGCTCCACCCAGCGCTAAACTCGTCGAGTATGAGCGGATGCTTGCTGCTCTTGTTTTGGATGCAAGAGGACGTTGGCCGATCATAATAGGAGGCGATTTCAATGCGTGGGTTCTTGAATGCAGCAGCCGGATAACTAATGTCAGGGGACGTGTTCTCCTCGAAGCATTCGCGGAGCTGGACTTGGTACTGGCGAATGTTGGGTCTTCGTACACCTTCCGGGGAAGGGGCCTGGGGTTTATAGTGGACCTGACAAACGTGAGTGCTACTTTAGCAAGTAGAATCGCTTGGCATGTCAGTGAGGACTATACTCACAGCGACTACCAGGCAATCTGCATAGAGATCAAGGGCGGATCGAGCTCGAAAAAGAGTTTTCGCAGAATGCCGGGTGGTATGCTTGGCTGGACAGTGAAAGCTTTCGAGGGGGACACGTTTTCCGCGGTGCTCAAATCCGACATATCCCTGAATGATACGGCTGGAGTGAAAGCCACCCAGATCACTCGATGAGTGACGGAAGCATGTGATGCTACTATGCCCAGAAGGCGATTGCTTCCCAGTAGGCAACCCAACTACTGGTGGAACAACGAAATCGCAAGTTTGCGAGCCGCATGTTTTCGGGCAAGGAGGCTTTGCCAGAGGCTCAGGGGAAAACCCGGTGGCGACGGTCGAGAGGAGGCACACAAGCAATTGCGTGGCCGCCTAAAGGAAGCCATTCGGATGAGCAAAAAGAACTGCTTCAAACAGCTGTGCGACCATGCCGACATAAACCCTTGAGTCGAGGCTTACACAGTGGTGATGAAAAGACTGCGGAAATCACCCCAGGTGACTTGTCCGCGCCTCCTGAAACAGATTGTTACCACTCTGTTCCCTCACCACGAAAATAAGGGAAGGCAAATTTTTGTCCAGCTAAATGACGGCATAATACCGCCTGTAACTGTGGAGGAGCTGCGGGAAATATGTGGTAGGTTCGGTGACAACAAGGCCCCAGGTTTGAATGGCATCCCCAACCGAGCTTTGAAACTGGCAGTGAAGACTAGGCCCGAACTTTTCGCCAACACCTTCGAGGCGTATCTAAAAGAAGGAATATTCCCTGCCCAGTGGAAAAAGCAAAAGTTGGTGTTGCTTCCGAAGCCTGGCAAGCCACCTGGAAACCCAGCGTCTTATCGTCCTATCTGCCTGTTGGATACAATGGGGAAGATGATGGAGAGAGTCATCTACAACAGACTCCTGCCCATCGTCGAAGCCAGCAATGGTTTGTCGGAACGCCAGTTTGGTTTCCGACGCGCCCACTCTACGGTGGACGCAATTGGCATGGTGGTAAACCTGGCAAAAGGTGCACTGATTTCTGGCGGCTGCTGTGCCGTGGTGGCGTTGGATGTCAAAAACGCATTCAACTCGGCCAACTAGAATAGAATTAAAGGGGCGTTGGCTGACATAGGTGTCCCCGGATACTTAGCGAATTTGGTGGAAAACTACATCTCAGAGAGGACTCTCTGGTACGGGACGGATGAGGGCCCCAAAGAGTACATTGTCACAGCCGGGGTACCACAGGGATACTTGGATGCTTGGTCTCCTGTTGTGGAATATCATGTATAATGGGGTGCTTGCTCTTCCCGTCCCAGAGGGGACTACGATCGCCGGCTTTGCTGATGACCTAGCTGTGGTTGTTGCAGCAAAACACCCAGAAGATGTGGAGGTTTACGCAACGGAAACAGTGAGAGCGGCAAAGTCCTGGCTAGAAAAGGCCGGGCTGACCTTGGCGAACGCGAAAACGGAAGCGGTCTTAATAATGAAACGCAGGAAAAATAACACTGTAAAAGTGGAGGTCGGTGGACATACGGTCGTATCAAAGCCGGCTATCAAATACCTGGGGGTAATAATTGACACCAAATTGAGTTTTAGAGAACACCTAGAGTATGCATGCCAACAGGCAGCCAGTGCCACCAAATATTGGTGGACCGAAACATTGCCGGAGGTTGGAGCTAGCCGGAGTGGTGCGCTCCATCCTGCTCTACTCGTCGCCTGAGTGGGCAGAGGCGCTTGCAACCTCTCAGAGACGGAAGCAGGTGAACTTGGTTTAGCGGCGGATGGCTTTGAGGGTTTGCAGTGCTTTTAGAACCACATCAGATGAGGCAGTATTGGTGGTGGCAGGTATGATCCCGGTTGACGTTCTGGCCAAAGAAATGAGTGTCCTGTGCAATACAAGACATATGGAGGGGCATGCACAGCGTAGAACTGCGGCAAGGTCAGAGTCGCTTGATCTCTGGCAACGCAGATGGGACGAGTCTGCGAAAGGTCGGTGGACGCACAGGCTCATTCCCAACACTAGGGTGTGGCTTGAGCCAAAACATGGGGAGACCAACTACCACATTACCCAGTTCCTCACGGGGCACGGTCGTTGCTACAGGCAGTATCTGCACCATTTTGGGTTGGATGATTCTCCCAGATGCGATGGCATACCGGAGGATCCAGAGCATGTGATGTTTCACTGCCCACGGCTTGCGATGGAGAGAAGGAGCTTAAACCACGTGCTGGGCAGGAGTGGGACCCCGGAGAGCTTGGCTACTGAGATGCTGGAGTCCGAGGAGAAGTGGCTTGCGGTTGGCTCCGCAATCATCCAAATGCAGGAGGAGTTGCTGAAGGAACAAAGAAGGAGGAAAGCTGCAAATAGGAGAAGGATGAGTGCCTAAGAGCAAATCTACCCCGCGAAGTAATACCTCAATGGTGCTCCCGCGGGGCTGGGTCTAGTGAGACCGGGGGTGGTTTTTAGTGGGTGTGAAGTGTATTAAGTGTTCTCCCAAATGCCTCGACCTACTTTGCATAAGTGCCGGACACTGTCCCAGGACGTGTATTCCGTCATGCTCCTCACAAAACCTGCAGGCAGTGTCCGTAGGTATCCCTAGCTTCCCTAGGTGATAGTTTAGCCGACAATGACCAGTGAGAATTTCCACTATGACTCGGAGGTTCTTTTTGGTGAGGTTTAAGCAATCCTTTGTGCACAGGGGTTCGTATCCCCCAATAAGCACCCTGGACTGCTCCATCTCTGGTAGGCCCGCCCAGTATAGTTCCCTCAGCCGTTCCTCTTCATTTCTTAGAATCATAGCCATGAAACCGTTTCCGATTCTACAAAAGGGTTCTGGCCCATGTAAAGGCGTCCCTGCTCCCTTCTTGGCTAGTTTGTCCACTGCCTGGTTGCCTTCCAACCCAGCATGTCCTGGAACCCAAAGTATCCAGACCTTGTTGGACGAGCCGAGGGTATTCAGTCTCTCAAGGCATTCCCATACCAGTTTAGAGTTCACGTGGTTGGACCTAAGTGCCTTGATCGCTGCTTGGTTATCGGTGAAAATAGCTATGTTCTGCCCCCTGTAGCTCCTTTGCAGATTAAAGGAAGCAAATTTGTCTATGGCGTATATTTCTGCCTGGAATATGGTAGTGTACCTGCCCATTGGCTCAAAGTACATTTTCCTTGAACCACGGCACCCGCTTCCTCTGCTGTGAAGGATTCGTCAGTGTACCAAGTAATCAGTTTCTGGTTTAAGCCGTACGTCGCAGCCACGCTCTCCCAGTTTGTCTTATTACTCCAATGTGTTTCAAACTTCTTATCGAAGTGAAACCTCGTTGTCATGTTATCCCTTGGTATCAGTAATTCGGGATACTGCCTAGAAACAATTTCAATTTTCCTTCGATTTAGGCAGCTGAATATTGCCCTTCTTGCCTGCATCTGTATGTGCAGATGAAGAGGGGTTAATCCCAGAAGGACCTCCAGGTATGCCGTTGGGCTCCTCATTGCCCCACTGATACACACGCAAGCCAGCCTTTGAAGCTTATGTAATTCCCTGGCTTGGGTACTGAATTCGGTTCTTTTTGCCCAGATTACCGCTCCATAGGCAATCATTGGCCTTAATCTATGGTATATATCCAAAGTAGTATCTTCGGGCTGCAACCCCATTTTTTTCCTGCTATGTATCTACAAGTCATCAGAGCCCTCGTGGCTTTCCGACAATTGTTCCCGACATGTGTCTTCCAGAGAAATTTTTGGTCTAGCGTAATTCCCAAACATTTGACTTATCATGTAATGTTATGGCTCTCAGGTGATCAAGCTCACGTCTCCTAGTGAATGGTACTATGGTGGTTTTGGCTGGGTTGATCCGCAATCCCACCAGGCACTAGTAACCCTTAGTCCAGTTTAGATTCTGTCACATAGGGTATCTTCATATTTGCCCCTACAGACTAAAACAATGTCGTCCGCGTAACCCTTGACTTGTATTCCAGTATTTGTTAACACATCCAGGAGTTCATCCACTACCATACTCCACATTAACGGCGATAGTACTCCGCCCTGTGGACAGCCTTGAGTGGTGTTCATGATAATGGAATTTGTACCTGTTTGTACCTCTATTTGTCTGCTTTCTAGCATTTTGCCCATCCAGAGTGCCGGGGTGTTTCCCACTCCTTTGCGGCTCAGGACATCCTGTATCTCTGTGTGCGATGTGTTGTCGAATGCTCCTTCGATATCCAAAAACGCGTACAATGCAATTTCTTTTGTTTCTATGGCGTCCCGTAGTACCTCTGTCAGCTGATACAGAGCAGTTTCAGTTGACTGTCCTGCCCGGTAAGCGTGTTGACAGTGATGTAGGGAATTACGCTTTAGAACGTTAGTTCTAATATAGTTGTCTATGACCTTCTCCACCGTTTTGAGTACGAACGATGTTAGACAAATTGGTCTGAAAGATTTAGATTAAAAAGGATCCTTCTTCCCGCTTTCGGAATAAAGACCACTTTTGCCCGTCTCCATACCCTTGAAATGTATCCCAGTGCTATGCTTCCCCTTACCACCCTTAGAAGAGACTCTAAAATAATTCCTAGGCCTCTCTGGATTAGTGCTTGAAAAATGCCGTCTACACCGGGAGATTTCAGTGGTTTAAAAGTTCCCACTGCCCACTTTAGCCTAGCTTCTGAGCATGCCTTTTTTGCTAGTTTCCACTTCTCCTTTCTTCCCCTTTTATTCGTTGTTACGATCCATAGACCAACACGGTATTATAAGAGTGAGGTTATTATAATAGCTCAGTAGTGATGCTACGTGGCACTCCAAACAAAGTCCAGCTGACTTAAGCTTCTTCTTTTTCTTCTTCTTCAGCCTTTGTCCCGTTCACAAGCTTAAGACTTAAGCTTGCGAGACATTAATCCGGTAAAGATCAGAAATTACTAGGCACAATCTGGAACAAAGGTCAAAATCTCTTCCCACCGAATATCATTCCCAGAGCTGCATAAAGTAACCACCACCATTACTAGCTGCATGCAGCGGTGGCATTTCTCCAAGGAAATAGAAGATCTCACTCGTTATAATGAGGTAACAAAGTCCATTGTCGACCCCAGCTCCGTTCATAGATTATGACGGCGGAGGCCGCCAAGAGATAATATGACAGGAAATATTCCATATTGTTGGCATACTCGAACCCTATTACCACACACGGTATATCCATACCGAGAATCTACATATCGGCTCGCAAGCATTATTAGCCATAACGCGTTTACGCTACTGGCCAATAAAGGGCAAGTCGACGGCACGCGCAATCGTCCAGCAATGTGCGAGATGCAATCGGGTCAAACCCAGGTTGTTTTCTCAGATGATGGGGAACCTACCTCCACCAAAAATAAAACCCCCTCGTCCATTCAACAATTCAGGAGTGGACTTCTTCGGGCCTATTTGGACCCATTATAAGGTGCGCAGAAAGAAACTCAAAAAAAAAAACGTACGTAGCCGTGCTTTGCTGCTTCGCCACCAAAGCCATACATTTGGAGGTTGTCACAGACTAAGCTACTATAGCCTTCATAGGTGCTTTACGCCACTTCATTGGCAGGCGCGGAGAGTGCAACAACATATTCTGCGATAACGCCACCGACTTCGTGGGGGATAGCAACCAACTCCGCGAATTACTTCAGGTCATACTGTCAAGCCATGCACTGGACCAAACTGTTAGCACATGTCAACTCAAGGACACCGAGTTCCCCTCATTCCCCCTCATTTTGGGGGCTTTAAAAAGCAGCTGTTAAGTCTGCCGAACACCTTTTACAACGAAGCCTCTTAAATTTACGAAGAGTTGGAGACGCTCATAGTCGAAGTCGAAGCAGCGTCCTATAACTCCATTGTCCGCGAACCAAGATGATCTATCTGTTCTGACCTCAGGATACTTTCTCATAGGAGAGCCCCTCAATGCGCCTCCTGATTATGCTAGCGGTTTGACTCAACCCGGTCTGCTAACACGATGGAAGCTCGTAGCGCACATTAATTCTGGAGCAGATGAATGAACTGCAGCACCGCTACAAATGGGAGCAAAAATAGGATAACATCTCGAAAGTATCAACCCTTTACTAAAGGCAGACAACATTCCCCCAATGCAATAGCTGTTAGGCCCAATGATCAGGACGTTCCCAAGTGACGACAACCTTGTTAGGGTAGTTGAGGTCCGCACCGCCAATAGGATTGTCAAGTGACCCGTCCATAGGGGCATTGAGTCGACGGTAGACACGACCAATCAAGAAGGAGCCACTTCAGAAGCACATGAGGCGGAAATACCAGACCAAGAAACACAAAGAGCCACCGAAGGCAAACCAAGTCAACCACCATCGAAGGGACGAAAGACCTGTTCGAGCGGACTAGCAACTCTTGTGCTAACATGGCTTCTATTACCAAAAGCCAAATCGTCTCTCATGATTCTGACCCCATTCTAGCAAGGATTACTTACCTCACGGCGACTACGGGACCTACTTAAGAATCAGGACGCCTGCATGACGTTACTCCAACAATGTGAGCAAGAAAAGGGCGAGATCGCACAGGCAAAACTATTATTAACACCCGTCGGCCGCGTCACAAAAGGTCCCCCTTCAACTTCGTCGGAAACATAGCATCTGGCCAATACCAGCCTGTTCGGGCTGGTAGTGACCCGAAGTATTGGACGCTCAAAGTGCAGTTGCCCCTGCGAACTAATGCTTTACAGTGGTCCCAAGGGGAAGGAGAGAGTGGGGACGGTTTTAGTGGGTGATAATCCCGCATACTACTGCAATTTCTGGTCTCTCCAAAATTTCCACCTCCATCCTTCAAAAAAAGGAAAAATACATACAGACTGACAGACAGACATTGAACTGATTTTATTGAGATAAAAATTACCCAATATTTGCATGCTCTCAAAATGAGCATTCCATAGTTAATCGAAAGTAGGTTAGGTTTCCTCCACTGGGCGATTCGCCTTTCTAGGACAATTGAATGATAATTGTATAGGACTCATAGTTCGACTTCAACCAACTTCAAACCTAAATAGGTGTTAATCTATAATTTAAATATTTTCTCTTTTTTCCAGAATGTCCTCCTGCGATAGATGGTATGGAAAGATTTGCGTGCCCAACACCAGACAGGCAAGGCAGATATCGATGTATAGACGACCATGTATTATGTGATGGCTTCATAGACTGTCCGGAGGGTGAAGATGAAGACCGACAGGCTTGTATGTTCTACAAAACGGTACGTAAAATCTATCAGCTTTGATTTAGATCCTCATAAAATATCTCTAGGGGCAGGAGGTTGATATGATCTTTTCTACCTCTTACGAGAAGTAACAATACCGCCCAGAAATAATGCCCCGATAGGGACTAGATGGGCTTGAGCACATCAGATACGCCAATATCCAGGTTTGGGCAAAAGCAGACTTCGAAGTTACCACCTTCCATTTCCCCTTTGTTCAAACGGGTCTCAAGAAGTGCTCCTACCCATACCTATGAGTCTAGTCACAATGTGTACTAGATGATTCCTGAGATTCATCAGCGATTACAGCAGGTGATACAAGGTGCCCTCCCTTAAAAGCAAATCTGAAGCGAATGTTAAATTCTTCGCGTTTAAGATCCGCATGGTAATTTACACTGGCTGGAAAGAAAGACTCTACAGGCCGACGGTGGACCCTTGACAACTTCGTAACACTCGGTAACAAACCGTGGAATAATAGAAGTCTTGACGAGGCAACGTGAAGGGTGCTTATGCATCCAGAATCACTAGCTTCCCCCTGAGTGGAAGCAAAGGTGACCTTAAAATTCCTTAGAAACCGAAACGTGGCTTAACCCCGCCATCCACGTTCAATTGAGCCTTTCAGTTGCACTGGAAGACTAATAGACTAACTGCATCCTATCCACGTTACGATTGCGAAAAGATAGTAAAAGAGGTGTTTTTATGGATATCATTGAGAAGAGCTCTTTTTGGTACCAACATTCGTTTGACACCTCAAAACGAACAGGTTTGAGTGCCTTTATTTAAAGAGTCGTGTTCAAGAACCCATTGATACGAGCTCTGGAGATGTCTAGTTCATAGACATGAATGTCAAATTCAATAAAAGCCATAGTGAATTCAACCAATCGTGGAGTCGTAAAAGTTTGGTCTCCGGTTACTTGCCGAATTATTTTGCCACTAATTGGGTATTTCTACCTTTGATGATCCTGAGCGCTTTATTTTGGCTCTTGAGATCAATATGGCACCCGTGATATTTATGTTATCGGTGGCTTGATGATTTCCCAGTTGTTAGTATTAATAGAACCTCGAAAATCTGTTTGAGTCCTTTACTTTATTTCATCCGCGTTAGGAACTGACAATAAATTCCTGTAGTCATCGAAAGTTCCTCAACTGAATACCTCGGTCAAACCAGGGTAATAATCATAGGCGAGCGCCTCCTAGTGTAACGTTACAGTTTTAAAGAAAGTGCTCCAGTTCGTTTCAAGACCCGGATCCAATTGGGCTGTTAAGCTAACGATTACGTGGAAGGAC
This sequence comes from Hermetia illucens, assembly GCF_905115235.1. Lineage (NCBI taxonomy): Eukaryota > Metazoa > Arthropoda > Insecta > Diptera > Stratiomyidae > Hermetia > Hermetia illucens. The sequence continues at coordinate 162,358,770 of NC_051852.1, read as the reverse complement.
TAGGATGTGGAATGACTAGGATTTCCACCAACTATCCAGTCTTCTACGTCGCTGACTTCCACGTGTCTGTTGAAAAAGCTCACATAGTAGCACTAGAAAATGGTCTCGATCAAAGACCATGGACAAGCTAATTGTTGGCGCAAAACCAAAATTTCGTCAGTCAAAGCAGGTTAGAAAGGCTGAGGTAGAGTGCATGGGCCTCGTTGACGCAATAAAAAAATTGGATTTACCTTGAAACAATTCGCCAGCTTAAAAAAATTCGATATCCAGTACCGACCCTCCTACGCCAATCTACCAAAGATCCTTTTGGACATGGGTTGGATATAACCAACACTGCGATTGGAAACAAGAGGAGAAACATATCGGGGCAGGTGTTCAATATCAGATTTACCGGTTTCTTCCTCAGGAATTAGCCCTGTGAGTTGGGGTTTAAAAATACACTCAAAATCTACCCTGATTATCGTAGGAGGTGAACGTCAACAATGCTTCGGATAGGGGGGCAACGACCTTTGACTACCGAAAATCGACCATGATTGGTTTCTGGAATGTGCACACGCTCCACAACAACGGTAGCGAGGGTCCCCAGAATGCTCGCTTTGTCCAACTTTAGCGGGAATTCCAGCGATATAAGCTGGACATTCTGCACCTATGCGAAGTATGACGTCGGGGCCTTGGAGAGTACCCCTCTCCCTCTTTCGGCAATGTGCTTTTGTAGTCTGGAAAACCATGTGGTAGCAGATGCGAATCCGATGGCAGGTGGATTCTGACTTCTACCGCAAGGCGCGCTCTCTTGACCTGAGAGCCGGTTTTTGACAGATTTCTAACTGCAAGATTCCGGTCCGAATAGCTGGTTAGACAACAAGGCTGTCGTACAGAAGGGAACGGTTCAAATCTCACTGGTGGTAGGGGAATTTGTACCGTGATTTGACGTTGGATATCCGTCGACTCTCTCTCAGTCAAATCAAGGTACTAATCTCGGGCAAGCGCAATGCTGACCACATTGTCTCCTATATGGTGCTGTAATCCTACAGTGTACCGTTACGAAGTGTTCTAACACACTTCAACGCCCTAATCTAATTGAATTGTTGCGCCAACGATTATTACTTAAGGAGCATCACAATTGTACAATGCACCAACGGAGGCCAATATTATGGAATAGGATGCTTTCTACGAGCAATTCAATGCAGTTGAGGGAAGGGTTCGTAAAAGAAACATTGTGATAACTGATCTGAATGCGAAGGTGGCGAAGGCGGTTGGTGACAGCTTCAACTCACCGAAGCAGTACGGACAATTGGATCGACCACTTCGCGATCAGCAAGAGATCTGGGGATTGTCTCCTGGATGCGCGCAACAAGAGAGACGCTGACATCGATCTAAAAGGGGATCACCATCTGATGGTCATTTACGTTCGCTTGCGTATTCTCGAAGATTTGGAAAGCTGCGGCCCAATGGCCCAATGGATTCAATGGCGACTGCTTGTATGACCCAGCTGTCGCCCGAGAGCTATCTTGCTGATCGAGCGGCAGATATACTGAGTAACCCACCCCAACCCAATACTGATGATCATTAAGCCGCCATCAAAAGTGTTATTTTTACGGGTGGTCGTCGGCCACGTCCCAAAAGGTTGTTATAAGATCTGGCCGACTGCGGAAGCATGAAACCGGATTGATGAAAAGCAAGGGTTGAAAGCTCTACTAACAGGCAGCCATGACGCGCTCGAACTCCGATACCCTGCGAAATGCCGAGAAGTTCAGCGTTGTGCATACGTGACAAAACGGGATTTGCTATTGCGCTAACCAGGGAAGCAGAACATGCCGCAGATCGCAATGATTTCAGGAATGTATACCGCATTACAAAAGGGCTAGCATATGGTCGCGAACTTTTGGATAGTCTTGTGCACGTCGTTAATGGTCAACTTCTTATCCATGATGAAGAGTACCTGAAGAGATGGCAAAAACAATTCGCCAAGGTCCTTATCCGTATTACATCCAGTGAGGTTCTTCCGCTTATGGGTGAAATGGCTAGTCACTGTAACATGCGGATACGGACTGCTCCTCCAAGCAGAAGAGAAATTATTTCGGCCATCAATGCACTCAAACGGAGTAAAGTCGCTGGGCTTGACGGTTTCCCGGCAGAGTTATTTGTCGCTTCACCTGCAGTTATTGCAGGTTTGCTACTTCCACTCGTATGCAAATCTTGGGAATCCGACACCTTGGCCAGAGAGTGTAAGAAATACATGATCGTTAGGATTCCAAAGAAGGGCACCCCGGTATTTGTATGCTGTAAAGCTGCAATAGCAGAAATAATTTTAAAGCGCATCAAAGAACATCTCGAAAGCTTAATCGACAGAGAACATGCCGCTTTCCGCTCCGGATCCCCCTGCATTGACCACATCAATACCCCACGGATCATTTTGGAATAGTTTAGACTTTTCCCGCAAATGTTCATCAGTGATTTCAAAAAAGCTTTCGATGACGTGAACGGGGAATGTATGTGGATTGAACTACGCAGGAGGGGCATTCTAGAGAAAGTAATAGTTATTATCAGATTTTGAAGTCCAAAACGTAGTCTACCAAGGTTGAATCCTGTCACCGATATTATTGCTTCTTGTCATCGGTGACGTTCCGTATGCTACCTTGTGCGGACGACGTGGAGGCGTTCAATGGACAATGACGTCTTTCCTCAAACACCTCGACAACGCTGATGACATCTGTCTGCTCTCTTACCGGGCTATGGATCTTGGCCAACTGGTTCTGGAGTTGAACAAAACCAAGGTTCTCAATGTGACAGGTCATCAACTCTCCCTATCTACATAAATGGGCAGAGCATCGAAAGTTTTGATAAATTTGTATATCTAGGAAGCGTGGTTTTTGTCGATTGTGGTACCAAACTAGTTGTTGCCCGACGCATTGATAATACTAGATCCGCTTTGCTGCCCTGTCTAAAATCTGGAAATCAAGTTATCTCAACACCAAGGTCAAGGTTCTGTGCTAGTATTCTCTTCCGTTATCTGTCTGCGTCGTGTCATCCCACTGAGACGGAGAACTAGATCACAAGCCTAACACTCGTATGCACTGTGATCGGAAGATGGAAATGGCAGTGGATAGGTCACACTTTAAGAACGCGCCATGAAGTGGAATCCACTCTCCCAAGGTGGCCCACGAGTGGTTCGGTTCAAAGGCACTTGGCACAGAACAGTAGAGTGGGAGTGCGAGCCTCTCGGAGAGTGTTGGGGGGAATTAAAGCGCATTTCGGGTAACTGCGAGCGATGCCGCTTAAATGATGTCTCTCTTCTCCGCGGAACCATGGCAAATGCTCCTATCTCACCCCTTCTTCCCCTAGTCCACATTGAAAGCGTTCTTCCATGTGGTTACCTACATTGCCATTTTACTGCTACTTAAAAAATTTCCCACTTAGAAAGACGCTCTTCGAAGTATTTTCGCAAAATTTTATTCTGTTCTCAATGAATCTAGGATAATTCAAGAAGACTTATGCATGCAAGATACCTCATCTTTCGTGCCTCGTAAAAAGAGGAGGAGAGATGCCTCCCTTAATTTATCCGTTCATTTTCATCATTGTTGCCACCAACTCAGAGATATCTCTCTTTTTGAATTTTCCGTGCGCCGATCAGGGGAGAAACCTCCAGAAATTGCATGTCCCCTAGCGTTTGAGGCGGATCTAAGAGTGCAGCATTCCCTGATTCCAACTGGTCAATTACAAACTGATCCTGCCAAAAGCAGTATGGGATTAACCATTGGCTTGAAGCATCTTACAAATAGATCACGTAGGTCCAATGTATGGTATTATACTTGCCAAGGTCATCTCAGTGTCTATTACCACCCCAAGGTATTTGACCATCCGCTCGAAATGATGATATGGCAATCTAGAATGTTGGAAGCAGTCATTTTCTGGTGCGAGTTTGTAATTGGCGCAGGCTCAATTTTGTTCTTCGCAGGTGCCAAGACTGTGTTTTCAGCTGTTTTTTTATAGCAGCAATTACTTCGGATAAGTGCAAGTCAACGGGGTCGGTATGTTTTGACGTGAGCGACGCGAGGGTTCTTTTGCGAGCAGAACATTATTTATATCATTATACTTTCTTTCTAGAATAGTGAATCTAACGCGAAACCATGCAGGTCCTAGGGCCTATCCTTTCTCTGTGGAAACCGAATTCTCAGTCTGTTAAAATGTTGAGACTCTAAATAACGGGAGGCAATATATTATAGATTGCTCGCTCAAGTGTTTCTCTATAGTGTCCAATAGGAGTATGAGTCAATAATAATGATCCCCTAAGGGGTTTATCAGTCTAATGCAAAGCACTAACGCAGGGAACACTCAATCCACCAAGTAATCCAAGACAGACTCCACGAAAGTGTCCCCCTTTGTTTGGTATGTTCTGTCCCATTTTGCTATAAATATTCGGCATTTCTTCCCTTGTTATTGCGGGAATTCCTGCCATGGCTAAAGTTCTCTATCTCGGAATAGCCCTGAACAATTTTCAGCAAAAAGTGACAGAGTTCTGCTTCCAGTGCGTGCCAAAAAGGGGCTCAAATTTACGAACTTTTCAATGCAGGCTTTTAGTTATAACAGAATGTCAGTATCACATTGAAGTGAGTAGTCTCACACCCTAAAATCATATACGCATGGGCTAGCAAGACTATTCTATTCTTTGGTTTATTTCAGACAAAGGCCCATCTAGATGTGTTAGCCGATGCGTTATTACGTTGGGCGCGAGGTCGCTAAAGGCTCGAATCCAACTCTATGTAAAGCGATCAAACAAATCTGGAGAGTAGAGCGAAGCAACAAGAAGAAATCTCACGCGAAATGACTGGTATACAAATTATATATATAGGTATATAAATTATATAAAAAAGCAAAAACCTGTATTTATAAATATATCTGTAGTAATACACAAAATTATACTATTAAATTTACTCAATAAAAACAAAGAAAAAAAAACCAACAACTTCAAAACTAAGTGAAATTCCAGCACGATCGAAAGTTTCACAGTAAAGCAATGAAACTACCCCAAAAAACCATTGACCGAAACATAAGTGAAGAGGATATCTTACGAAATAATAACAATAATATTATTTATAATGTAAAACTTACTGAAGGGACATAAGACTTACAGAATTAGTAGAAGTAAATCAATGATCAGCATAGACGAAGAAAACAAGAAAAAAAATAAATGGATATCTAATGTTAAGATAAATGAATCCTATCTTAATCAATTAGGATACAATGAACAAACAGTGAAGAGAAAAATAAAAACGTAAAAACAAGTCATGTTTTAGGAATTTGCTATTTTTTTTCTAAATGTGTAAACTAAATCAATTGTATATTACTAATAAATAATGGCAAGGTTATAAACAAACAATATTGATGTAGTGATCTTATTTGTTTATATCTAAATGTTCATTTATTTATACTTCAATGTGAATTTCTACCAGCTATTCATTTCTTCTTAAACCATTACTGAAAGAAAATCCATTAAATCAATAAATCTATGTGACTAATTCAAACTAAAAAGCAGCATGTGAAGGCCAAAATGTGTACAATCAAATGCTAATTTTTTTCTTATTTTTTTTAAAGTATCTTTTTTACTAAACAACCATTATTTCATTCCCTTTCAGTTCCCAAGAAGTTTGAAAAAAAAAAAAAACAATTATATTATTCTAGTAATGACGAATTTCAACCGCCGAATTTAAATTGAAATTAAAAAAATTTCCGAAGAAACATATAATATCCAAAAACAGCATTCAGCATAACCATCAATTGTATTCATACATACACATTTACAAGGAAAATGAATAAAACTACTCTCATGGAAATGATGGCAGCTATAAAAACAAAAACGTGTAGATAAATATATTTAAAGTAATATGAATAAATATATATGAATGATTTATAAAATTAATGCAAAACCTTATTGAAAAAAAATCTATATATATATACATTAAATTTATTATAAGAACATATTTTTTAGTTATATCTCAATTAAAACTTTAAATTTAAATAAATTCATGAACAAAACTCAAAAACAATTTAAAAATACAAAAAAAAAAAAGAATTGCAGTGATATTAATCACTTAAAACATAAAATCCAGTTTTGTGTAATATATTTTTAAAAAATATTTAATATAAAAGCAGAATTATTTTATTATGATAAAGTGCTTGATTTCTTCAATAGTTGGATAGGATATAATATCTAGCGTTTTATTATTTTAACAATTTTAATTATTTAACAATTTTTCTTTTTATATTTATTCTTCGAGCTAAACCATTCACATGTATATGTAAATGCATTGATATTTTTCTGTGATTTCCACCGTTTTATATTATTAAATGAGATTAGTGTTAACTATACATATACACATCTAATACGAACATATAATATGCAGTGAACATGAGCAATGGAGTGGCATTTTAGTTGAAAGGATATATGTATAAAGTGCGAAGAGTTTCAAAGATAATTAAAAAGTGCCATTGAAATATATGGACAACGGGCATTGGCGATTGGACTGAAAATGTAATATAATTATAGCACATGCTAAAAAATGAATAAGAGAAAATCTATATTTCAGAATAAAGAGCAGCGAACCAGGAAAAATGCCTGTAATTTTCAGCAGTTAAATAAAATATAAGACAGAAAGCTGGGTGAATTTCAATAAATAAATTCAATCTAAAAAAAATAAATAGGAAAAACGTGTAATTAAACAATCAATTGTGAACAATCATTAAACAACATCTCATCATTGGTTGTGCGAAAACAATTCATTTAATTTTCATTTTTCAATATTTTTTGATGTGACAAAAGCTTAATTCATTTAAAAACTATTTTGTTAACAATTTTATGTATTTCTTTATCATGATCTTTGCAGTGTCAATTATTTACTCTGATCGACGGGAAAGATTTTACAAATGGCCTAATTTATCAATTGCAGCAATTCGGCACGTGAGTTTGGTTCAGTTTGAATAAGATCAATTCATAGAATTATTTTAATGATAATTTTCCCGACAATTCATGCTGAATTACTTTGCTTAAATTGAATAATATAGTTTGGTGATTATAAAGAAAGTATTCTTTCGGGGCCAGTGCCCTAATTCTTCCCACTTACTTATATAAGAAATACTTCAACGTTCCTAAAGCTAAAATACTCATACTTTTCAAAATGATATAATATAAGTATACCGTACAGTATGATAAAGTAAATCTGATGTCGTAAAGATGGAGTGGATAAGTGGATAATGCGATGCACTTGACTTATGGAAAATAAAATAAAAAATGATAATTGAATTAATTCCTCCCTTCCGTCCTATGGTGCAAATTCTACAAAGCCGCAAATACCTTTCAAAAATGCACGCAAGAATATGCTCCTTATCGCACATCATTCATGGTCTCTCTACGAAACATCGACGAGGTTTTATTCGTCCTAAATAATGTTAATCTTACCTAAGAGGAAACGAACAAAAAAAAGAAAACGAATCCATTTTTAGAAGGAACCATCTGTCAAAAACTGAAGAATAAATAAGCAAATATATTTTTCCGGCCTATTTTTATATTAAAATTTTTAATAATCTAACGAATACAGATGTAACCGATTTTGAATGCAGACTATGTAAAATATTGGTCAATCCTTTACATTAAAACAGCTGAAATATTTCAATAAAATCTATCCGGCATATAAGTGTGAAGTGAACGGATGCGAATACGCAAATCAAGGCCTTATATTATCGTATATTTTCGTGAAATAAAAAGAAATCGACCCTGTAAAGATCATAACCAAAGCTTTTCTTATTTGTCTATTACAATTATTATTTCAACACACATTTATGCATCTACTCTAAACTGGGACTTTCATTTGAATATAATTCAATGCCATCCAATTAAATAAAATTACCTGAAAAATTGCACAAATATTTTTGTTTTTTCTCAAAACCAAAAAATAATTTCAAAATATATAAATGTATCTGAACCAAAAATTAAAGTAATTTCTGAGTTATAAAATGTATATTTAATTATAGATGAATACTCTATAAATACATAAATGTATATAAATTCAATCTGTAGATAATGGATGAAAAATAAATATTAAAATAAATATGAACGTGAAACTTGATGAAATTGCACTATAAAATTAAATTCACCAGTCCTAATATGCACAATTAAAATGGACTTCTTAATATAACCAATATGAGAATTTCTAATTTCTGAAATAACACATGGAAAATGTATTAAAACAGGTAATATAAGATTTCGATTCGAGCACAATGTGTAGAGCAAACAAAAGTCAATGCAAAATTCAACACCATCCACAAAAGGACATGACGGAAATAATTCGATTGGAATGGAAAATCAATGCTCTGAGCCTAATTGTAATATCCATTTTGGATGTATAGGAAATAACAAAAAATTTGAGTAAGTAACAAACATGCACTAATAATAATAATAATTTTGAATATTTACAATATTTTATTTTCTTGTATATAGCATTTTACTATTTTTTTTTAAATATTTATTATTAAAAAAGGGTTTATTAATTTAAAATTATTTAATTTTATAAAACACTTGAACTAATCATTTTTTTAGTATTTTATTTCCATTTGGAATTAGACTAAACTTAAGCCCTTTTTAGGCACATTTTAATAATATTTTATGCAATAGAAACCTATCCCACGTCAATCTAACTAACTTCCTATTTTATGCCGTCGGTTTTTATATAAATTTTTCGTTTAAAATTCACAGGACGTATTATATCAGTTCTGTTTCGAAGCATAAGTAGAACGATAAAATGTTTTACAATTTAAAATATAAGAAGGTATAAATGTTTGCATATTATAGCATTTAAAACTTATAAAATTATGATTTTGAAAGTATTATAACAATTCATCCTTTGTATTTAATTTATTCCTTTTTTTTGTCATTTAAAATAATTTTTTTGTTATTTTAATTCTGAAAATTTCTAAATTCTTCCCATTTATATTAATTCAAACGATTTTTTTTAAATTGAATCTCAAGCAATCTTTCATTTTAAATGTCAATTTAGATGGAAATTAAAATTTTAACCATTCTTAAGGCTTCCACGACTTTTTAGAGCTCCAAAAGTTAATAATCTGCAATAAATTATATATTAGTTTATAAAATAATAACTATTCAAAATCGTTTCTTCCTGTATTGCTGCAGGTCCATGCTCTAACCTCTAAGCAAGTAATCCATTTTGTCTAGTTCACATATCATTTATGAACAAAGGACTGACTACCTGGGACACTGGAGATTGCAATAAGTATACTTCGGCCCCATCTCATTTTTCTGTTTCTCAGGAATAAGAAAGCTTTCTTTTAAAACTGACAGGTCTTCAGTTTAGACCCGACAGTTTTTCACGACTCTTTTAGATACAATAATTGAAAAGATAAGTAAATTTAACTATGAAGTGCGATAGAAAAGCGATGAGATTGTTTTTTTTTATTTGTGAAACTTTTACTTTTAATCCAAACAGCAATACAGTAGAGTCTCGATAATTCATATCATCAAGGATCTGACGATTCGGTACGAAAAGTCAAGGTTACCAATTATCGGGAGTGCAAAGTAAAGAAAATTATCTCTGCGGGCCGGAAAATTTGTACGAGTAATGGATGTCCGAATTATCGAGATTTCAATGTATTACCTTCTGAAAGTGATTCTCCTGCGGTATACGAAATTTTCGTTCCTAGTCTTAAGAGCCGCGCTAGGGAGCTTCAAATTCTGTGGTCTCTATCATCTTTGCCACATTTTTTTTTATATTTTTCCCAGCCCCAAAGTTACGTCTTTCAAGATGTTTATTAGTTTCGGGTAAGGAAAAATTCAGAGAAACTGAGGGATCACAAGGCTGCTTTTAAGGACGAAAATTTCGCAATAGAAATGTGACATGATGCATTGAAATGATATTTTTTTTTAAATTGTATCTTCTTTTACATAAACGAAAAAGAATAAGCTGTTAGATCTAAAACCTAATCCAAGACATCGTGACCTACAAATGTACCTCTAACAATTCCATCCCGGACAGTCCAGATTGTCAGTTCCTATTGGTTTCTTCGAGTACCATAGAGCTCCAATCATCCAATCAGCTCCATGTCTGAGATACTCACTGATCCCCAGATTTGAGCTGGATAAGTCCGGACGGATGTTAAAATAGTTTTGTGCAATTAAAATTTGTACTCGCTTCTACCAAAGATTTAGATGGAATTTATCAGTTTTGATAAGTCTCTTCTAAGTCAACCGTCGATGATGCACCCCAAAGCATTTAAGATCGCAATGATAAAGCATCCATGTGACTACAATGTATGGTAACCCACGAATCACTTTAAATGACATCCTGGAGGTAAAAATCATTTATAAATGATACACCCACATGAAAGTGTCTGCCAGATAGGCATAATCGCCTGACCCAGTTTAAATACGGATTGTTGGGACGATCACAATTAAATTCCCACTGTGACTAGCAGACCAGTGGATGCGAGGCTTATCTAACACCTCTGCCGCAACTCCCCTAAGAGGGCCATCTCGGTTCCCATGGCACCAGATAACATCCTCTACAATAATTAAGGGATACTGCTTCCAAATTTTAAAGCACAATTTCTGGCCCCCACAAGGGGGCTAGCCCGCAACATGGATGGAAACACAACTACTTTAGCTTCTACAAGAGACCTATCTCAGTGCGCATGGTACAAGATAACCTCCGGTGAGGTGTCGTAGCAAGAGCCACTTTACTCGAGGTTGATCACCCTCTTTGAACAAGAAGGGCACATCCTAACTGCAATCACGTAACGCCTTGGATACAACACAACACATACAATGTAGCAGGACAACACTAACATAAAACACACGGGACGGATGGTGGTCTACCACGGCTACTACAGCCATTATAAATCAGATGAAGCAACGCCTCTCGTCTTTCCGTCGCCGAAATTTCACACGAGCAGTATATCACTGCAAGCAAGGTACTGACTATCTTCACCGCATGAATACCCATGTCGCCTAGATTACAGCTGCTACAGCTCCCTGACTGAAGGCAAAATTCCGCGAGAAGAAAGACTCATTGAAACTATCAAGTCTATGGGCTCATCTCGACCCCCAAGTTCACAATAGGGCTTTCTCTGGCAGACACACCTTTCACGTACTCATGTATGACTTTTCCTCTTCGCCAGCCTTTGTTCCATTCAGAAGCGTTCAGCTCGTCTTGATCGGCTGCGCCATTTTGCTATGTCAAAGGCTCGCGGGGCTTTCCAATCAACATACAGCGCATCAAGTCGCCCCAATTTCAAACAAGTTTTTGGTAGTTTTCCATAGACTTCGATACTTTGGCGAATCTGTGCAAGTGAGTTTTCGATTGGTTTATTTCCGTTCTATAAAATCTACGACAACCTCACGGCTTATCATAAGAACCGTTTGCAGCAAATGAACATTCTCCTGATCTTGGTGACGTACATATCACCAATTTTTGGAATACACCTAACATAACCTGCATGGTATCGGTCCAAACAGTGCGGCTTACAGGAAGGCACGTCAACAATGCTACTCGCAGTTTCCTGCCCTGCAACATCATCGCAAATCCACTCATGAGGGAGGGTCCGTACGTAGAACATGCAACAAAAAGTCACACATATATGGATCTAGTAGTTTTCGTGCCTAGACGCCATTCACACTTTATTACGCGTTTCAACATATGCACAAAATTTATTATTCGCATCATAGGGGATGTTTAAACCCGAAGTCACTGGACCATAATCCTCTAGAGCACCTTTCCCAAAAGCGGAAGAAGAGATATGACCCTGTTCGAACAAGAATTACTCCTATCTTTCACTGGAGGCTGCAGGAGCACAACAACCCTAGCAGTCTTCCAGAAAACAGACAAATAGCCCTGCCTTACTCAATACTCATCCAAATACTGGATATGAAGTGGGGCGATCCGCTAAGCGCTAGTCATCCCATCTCAGTCAGGTGACTTCCGGAACTGGAGGTTTGCCATCTTCTTCTTGATCTGCTTCACCTTCAACACGATCATGAGGAGGCAGGGAGCTCAACCAACAAGGCACAAACGCTGTCACGCCATGTCAGTAGAAAGTCTCTCTTCACTTGATGACAATCTCACATCACTTTTCTGTGAATTCCTCCCCCCTTACACTTTTCTTCCTAAAAAAAGACCTCTATATAAGACGATGCACCTGGCCTGTTGGTCAACATCAACAAAGGGATTAACACAACTTGAACCCACCTTTGGAATTTCTACATCAGGACTTCCCCGCTTTCGGCAAACACATTTCGTCTACCAACTAACATGCTTCGGAGCATTCCGTTCGGGTTCACTGAGCATATCATTATTGACGGTATTTCCATTTTATCATCCACAGACAAAAGAATATACTGAATGAGAGTCCAACTAACTCCTCCGTCTGAGCAATATATTCCTGACAGTTACAACCACACGTATTCCATCGAATACGATCTACTTCCACTGGCCAGCACACCTCAGTAAAAGTGTAGTCACTTACATTATATCCATCCTACAACCTCATTAACGCTCCTGACGCTGTTAAAAGTACAAATATTTGACGGGACATGTTTCAAACCATTCCTCTCTCCTACGTACAGCACCGTGACCATATGTGCGCCAGGCAAACATACTGTCAAACGTATGACTACTTTCGCAGAATGAATGGTGTTCCGCTAAGATGCAGACCTACTTTATGCAGACACGCGATATACAGTCCTAAGTCGTCTGTAGGCAGACAGCACATCCTTATGCAAAACCACGGTCCTGAGGGCTCCATGATTGAATCATTGATCATTAAAAAGGCTCTCAACATTGAGGCAACCTAGACGCGTATCATTTATAATAACAGTCTCTTTGACAGACCCCTTAGCATTGAACACTAGTATGCCTACAGGCAGGCGCCATTAACTGTTCAGGGTTTCAGCAACATCGTGACCCTAATGTTATGCTCGTGCATGTGCTGGCTAAGATCTGGTATCCCCGGAATTTCTCTAGCGGAGCAATGTGAGCGCTTTGGCACTAAATGGCGTGCATTAACGCCTTGCGACATAGGTAGAGAACAACATCGACCATAGAATATGCTTGCCCAAAAGTTTCCGGAACGCGCAGTTCCAACATGATATTAAGCACGAAAGTGAGCCACCCTACGGTCGAAACCCCTTTGCCGCTTTGTCTCAGGACCGTTTTCAAAAGCTCATTACTAATCAATGACAAGATCAACGCACACTTTCTTGATTGCCTTTTCACAAAATTTTGAAGACGTTTGGTGTCATTTCAACAAAAACCTTTGGTACATTCAAAATGTTGAACTAAATCTTGATGAAGGGTGAAATTGTTCAATTTTGACAAGTAGCTGACCTTCTTTACTGTTTGACGATGATTTGGCCTCACTTCACACGTTCATTACTTTCAAGGACTCTCTGAGCAACATATATCTTCCTCTAGTTTTTGGTCACCCCAAAATGATTCCTCCCAGGAACAAACGAAGACTCTTGTCAAAAAATGTTCCTTCGGACCTACATCAATTTTTGAAAGTGGACACTCACCATATCCCTAAATTTGACACAGAACTTTATTGTCTGAGGTTACTTCAAACTCCACTGCTTCAATTCGGGTGACATATAGTAAAGATACACCTTCAATGGCAACATAGTGACAGTACGGAGTTAAAATTTTGACTGAGCATCTGGAAGGGATTAACTCGCATGTCTTGTGAAGGAGAACAGTATAGCATTACACCGATACCAATCTCATTAGGTATCTATCACACCCCATAAGTCAGAATCATGAAAATAGGATGAAAAAAGAAACTTCAGAGATTTCAGTTGACCTTTTGACATTCGGTTTTGGCAGAAGTTTCTCATTGAAGAGGCCAGAGGGAATGGGCTATTACTGTGATTCCTGGATAGAACTAGGAAAATCAAATAGACCAGAACCCCATTATTCATCCTGCCTTGGGACTATTTAACTTCATCTGCAACAATGAAAATGTCCTGTTGACTCAGTCGTACAGACACCCCACGTCGGCTTCACCTCTAGACATCCAAAAACTGCCTTTCAAATGGATTCCTAATTCCTTCCAAGATGCAAAAATACTTGGCAAACGTAATATCGATTTCTATTAATATCAAAACATTTACTAATTGCGTCCTGGCATTTAGAATTGTCCTCCAGACGGAATGAATTATGCATTTTCCATTGAGCGAGGAAAGTATGGTATTTCCAAATTTCTTTCAATCAAGTCCTACTCAAATGGGAAATATTGATTGATGAAATTATGATGATGAGATACAAGATACACATACTCGTATACATTTGTTTGTGTTCACGGTTTTTTCTTTCAATTCTTCTTGTTTAAGGTCTTTGTGTTTCAAGGTCATGGAATACCAAATGGGTAACTTCTAATTGATAATCTTTTGGATGGAAATTGGTAATGAAAGATATTTATGATGATGACGTGTGTGATTAGTCTTCAACTTTAATAAATAATGGTTCCTTTTTGTAAAGGGCAAAATATTTTTTTCAATTGGTAAAAGAAAATAAGAGAACTATCTTTCTGTAGTGGGTGTAACCAGAGTACCTACATCAAATGGTTCGACCCAGCTTAATGTTGCATGCTGAGCGATCGCCGTAACCCGAAAGCTTGCCGCATCCAAAGTGCAGAATTCTAACTCCATTAACGTAACAGAGGAAATTTATGGCTACGTGGGTCCTATTAAAAGTCACAGGTATCCTGTCTTCTCGGCCCTTAAATACCAAACAAAATTTGGGTTTTAAATGGCCGATAAACGGTCCATTATCCTATTGTTTTCTAATACATCAGTCTTCCAACGAAGGGGTGCCTTTCAAGATTTCTTCCTCAAAAAAAAACTTATGGCGATCTAGACTTGTAAAGAGAATGCGAAATGGAGCTGTGCTGACCAAATCCCAGGTCATATTGTGGGAATCTCCCACCCTTTGCAATTGATTCTTATAAGCCAATGGGATTAAGTACTCCAAGGTAACTACATAGATCGTTTTCCAACCAGATCGCCACTGGGTGCACTTCTAAGATCCAATTCTTCCTCTGGGAGGACTATCGCAACCTCCTTGCGTAATTGATTCACGTATTCCACAAGCTCCTTGGGGGGGTGCAAATCTTGAAGCTGTTTGTACTTAGCAGCAATCTCCATTATCAGGGACTTAACTTCCACGGAGTATCCAGAGAACTCCTGTTTCAACATTGCGATTTCTCACTGTTGGACAATTTCATTAATCTAACCTTCCACTTGGTCATACTCAAAGTCAGTTCATTGCTTCCAGCTCTTAGTGCACCATAACGTTCCGTAACCTAGATAGGTAAAGGCCCCTGTTGAGAGTTCGACGAGTAGGTATTTCGGCTTAAAATTCAAGGCAGTTTTGAAGGCGATCGGAAACAATCGCGCGGCTCGTTTAGTTCGTAGGTGGCTAACAGATTTCTAGTCAAGTCTTCGACTTGCACGTTCTTTGCTAGCTTTAAGTTTTCGCGGTATTATTGAAGTTCCTCCTTGACTTCTCTTTCACAAATTTTCGAAGACTTCTCCGTGTGTTCCCGGACAAGATTCAAATCAGTCGATAGATTTACTGCCGTGGCTACAGTGCATTTTAGGTCAAATGCCCTCACTTTCACCATCTCTATCACTTTGGTCTCAAGGACCGCATCAATCGACTATGACACTGTACTTGCACAGTCGTCATTAAAAGAGCTTCAGACCCTTCTTGGTTTTTATTCCTACCCCTCGCCTAGTGTTCGGAGAGGTTGTAGGCAGAGACGATTCCACATTTTTTTTTTTGCCTCTTAGCCCTCTCCTAGTAACAAGAGGTTGAGACAATGTGCCGGGAGGCAAATAAATCGACTTAATCGAGTTCCATAGTGGGGGATCCTTCCTCAACTATTTCTGATAGAGGAACAACGTCAAGTCATCTACCCCTTTTTCTTCTTTTGGCAATAGAGGCATCAATTGATGAACAGCTCTGAGCAGGTTGTCTTTCCCAGTTAATTTGAGTCGAACCAGTCTGATAATGCCGTCGGCATATGGACAAGTTCCCAAGACCCGTACGAGCTTCCAACGTACCGGATGAGTAGACACATCCTTAATTACCACCAAGTCTTTTCTTGCGCCAATTGACGAACAGGGTCTTTACCCTTGTTCATTTTCTGGAAGTGACCCAGATAGTCATTCACAAACCTTGTCCAAAACTGCTTTTGGAGTTTCTGGACTTGAATTCACCACTTGGTAGCAGGCAGGCCGATGTCAGGTTAATTTTCCAGGTGAAGTGATAACAAGCACCTATGAATGGTGAAATGATAAGATGATCACCTAGTAAATGACTATGCGTTTTTTGTCCTCCTCCGATGACAAAATCAAAGGACACCGTAATAGTTACTTTCTCTAGCTCCAATGGAGATTCCATCATGACAGATGTAGATTATACAAATTTTCTGCATTATTCTCTCCTCTCATGCCACTCTAAACTCCCGAACTCTTACACCTTTGGAAAGATAGTAAGTAACACATGTCAAATTCCTTTTGACAACTTCGGTATATTTCTCCCTTTTGACGTAGAAACTGGTATCACGGCAATGACAGATCGTTTCAATATGATTTTGAGCATGTGATCAGACGCCGTGTTCCAATTTTTGAACAAGGAGCGTCAAATGTTGATTTTCAAAAACTTCAATGTTTCTGGTTTATCAGTGCAACCATGCAACTTTACACATTCTAAGAGAAAATAATCTAAAGGAGTCAAACCACAAGAGCGAGATGTCTAGTCGACAGGTCCATTTCGTCGACGTTATCATTCATCAATCCTTCATTCAATAAATTAATTGTATTTTTGACATATTGAGCCATTGTGTTGAAACCACATGTCAGCAACATAAATATCTTTTAACTGAGTCAGAAAACAATTACTAACACTGTTTCTGTAGCACTCACCGTTGACTGTAACTTTGAGACCATTCTCGTTTTTAAAACCGTATGGACCAATGCTTCCACCGACCTGGGCAAAATTTTCAAGTCATGCATGCACCTTTCGCAAGGAGGAGTTTTCCTCAATCGTAGATCTTACCTTTGTCAACCTTGCACTGGTACGTTATATATCCTGGCACATTATCGAGAGCAACACCGGTCTCCAGACAATCATCTTTGAACTGAGGAGGGAGCTACCGCCCAGGGAAATAGGATACCTAAAGCCGAGAAAATCATTTGGCTGGTCTGCTAAAGCACTGGACGAAGGAAGCTTCATGGAAGTGTGGCTAGGCCAACGAACTAAGGCAGGCGGTCCCATGAAGAGAGCTTTCCATGTCAAACAGTGCCTCGCCAAGCCAAATGACGCGTCCATGCCTAGGAGATGCTCAGTGGGAGACCCAACTACTGGTGAATAGTGAATCGGCCAGCCTGCCACCGAGCCAGACTAATGGCTCAAAGGGCGATATGTAGGAGTGATCAAGAACAAAAGGAGCATGTTTACAAGGTAGCCCATAAAAACCTCAAGCTTGCCATTCAGCAGAGCAAGAGACAATGCTTTAAAGAGCTCTGTTCGGAATGATGCCAATTGACATCTAGATTGATGAAATGACGAGTGTATCTGAATCTGAAGTCATTCTCTTCTTTGTCGCAGATGAAGGACGCCAAAAAAGAGAGATATGTAATTTGATGGCAGGAGCGTTGGGACCATTCGGGAAAGGACCGGTGGACACACAGACTAACCCCTACCATCAAGGAGTGGCTGGGGCAGACAAAATAGGGAGATCAATTATAATCTAACCCGGTTCCTGACCGGGCATGGGAAATATCGCCAGTATCTCTACAGGTTGAAATTGGACAATTCGCTCAGGGCACATATTCTGCCATTGTCCAAGATTCAGGGTAAATGTGGTGGGGAGAATGTTAATATCTCGGGAGGATTGGAATGCGATCAGCTCACTGATCGCGTTAATTCAGGGCAAACTGCGAAAAACAGGAGAGGTGCGGAAGGCGCGGTTACGAACATCGCCCATAGAAGATCGAAGAAATAGCTAAAGTGCGTTAACTCTGCCCCGTAATGTAATACCTTACGGTAGTTTCACGGGGCAGCGAGGGGGAGTTGGGGTTGTCTGGCATGTCCAGGTTAGAGTATTTTGAAGATTTTCACCTCCTTACAAAAAAAGTCCTTTATGAAAATCTCGCCAGGGTTCAAGATTCAAGGAATCGTTGAATGCGCGTCCCCTTGACTACCCTTTGGAGCCCACTTCGTAACAGAAGGTTCCCTAGCCTATATTAGAGCGGTTCATGAACGCTGATAGTCATGAAAATTGTAGATTAGTGTTTCTTACGGCTCAAAGATCGTGAGCTTAAAATTCATGTATAATCTGAATTATAAAAGGAGGTAAACCAAGATCTTTACCCAAAAGGACACAAGTTTAAACGTTGGCAGAATGAAGAATTGATACATTTGGATCATCATCAATGCCACAACAGTATAGTTTCCGGTGATGGAAGCGAGAGAATATTGGGGTGGACTTTGGGAATCACCCGCCCAGCATGCTGAGTGATGACCGTCGATGGTACCCGCCATGTCACTACGCCTGGCATGAATTTTGCGGATGTTACCGAAGAGGAGGTTCGACGAGCCATAAACAGCTCTCTTCGAGCCCAGGAGGAGCCCAGGTCTGGATCAGATGCAGAACTTCTGGTACAAATAGTTCACCAGTATACATAGTCGATTGGTATACAGCATAAATCAGGTCATGAGTCGGCCGGAGGAATTTCCACCCTTCCTCGCTGTGGGGATTACCTACTTTATACCTAAGAAGGACACGGTACACGACCCCACAAACACATGATCGATTACTTGCTTACCGATCCTTTATAAATTCATAACGTTCGTTATTAGTGGAAGAGTCAATGTGCACCTCAAGGGCAACAACATTCTCTCCGAGGAGCCGTAATTGTGATTTTGACAGCATATCGCATACCAGGCTAATCGATGTCCTACATCTGTATCGCATTGATCCGAAACTAATGAACTTTTTGGCGGCAGTCATGTAAGGGTGGCACACCACCTTATCAGGGCGTTCATCTGGGGATACCAATACCTTAGAGTCTATCCATATACGGAGAGAAATCCTCCAGAGGGATTCGTTGAGTCCCCTTTGGTTTCATGGCCACTGAATAATGTTAGAGGGCATGGTTGTGCAATGAAGTATGGCCTTTGTGCTAAGCGCGAGCTGACACACTTGTAGAAATGTTCAGCCATGATATTCGGATGAAGTTTGAATTAGACAAGTGTCGAATCCAAACCATCTGAAAAGTTCATCATGAGCCGCATGCCAAACATAGCATTAGTGACCTTCACATCTAAGCTATCGCCGAGACGGACTTCCGCAAGGAACCCATGCTGGAGTTGGTGATCTGAATTCCTGCGGCTGGTGCTGAAATCGCAAATCCGGCATCTGTCGAAATTGTGACAACTCGGAACCTTTTCTGTTTTTCTTCCAAGAGCAATGTTTGAATACGTCCCTCTAAATTTTCCAAAAGCTCGAAGGCAATACACTCGTTTTTACAAAAAACTTTAAGGTTGAAATTGGTTTCAAAAGAGCCTGATTTGACAGCACCTCTGATGCTTCCTGAGGCTGTTCAGTGTCGAAATCCCCTTTATCTAAGCAGATTTCGCTACTGGAACAGTCGCTCTCAAGCTCTGGGAGTATTTTGAAGGATTCTGTTGCGTCGGAATTGCATAAGAGTAGGAGGATAACGATACTGACTAAACCAGTGCGTATCGTCCTAGAAGGAAGAGGCTTCGTGATTGTAGCAATGATTAATACGATGGTACCGATTTCAATAAATTCGCCGCGTATTCCGTAATGAAGAAATTCTGGGAGTCTTAGTCTATCAGCGCGCGCAGTTTGATGAAATTGCCGTTGACAGCTCAAGTATTGCAGTTGCCAATAGTACCGTCCACGTGTTTTCCTGATTCTTGAGGTTGCTCTTGGACTGGTCAGAATCGTTCGTGTTTGACTTATTTGGAGCTTCAGACTTGTCAGTAGTCGTAGATGCAGCATAAAATAGTGTTTCCCTTCACAAGTTTTACATGCTGCCTTCCATTCGTGCACTCGATGCGCACGTATGTAGTTGAACCACAAGTTACTTGTTTTAACGAATTCTCTCCGCTTATCTTGGGTGTACCCTTGGAACGTCGGGCACTTATATAGCCTGTAGCCTGATTAACACAATGTGCACTTTTCGTGTTCGTTATAGGTAAAAGTATGAGTCCCTACTTTGCTGGATTTTTTAGAGGAGGTAAATTTGTTCACTTCTTCAGTGACGTGGTACTGAGTTTTCAGAAATTCTAGCAACGCCTCTAACTTAGGCACATGCGGCGCCAATTTTGCGTTGTTGTTCTGCTCTGGACGCTGGATCAAGCTTGTTTTGCCGAATGGGTCGACTTCAAGGTCTTGGAAATTCGTGATGAGCCCTTTGGTCGTATCGATCATTCGTTTGATGCCTTTGGCGTTTACCGCAGTTTTCATATTCGAAAACTGGGCCAAAAGTGCGCTTGTTGTCGAATCTCTTCGTCAAGAGATCCCAAGCTGCGAAATAGTTGGTATCCGACATATTAAGATGCTTAATTTGCTGCGAAGTGTCTCCCTTTATAGACGCCCGAAGATACTGTAGCTTCTGTACCCCGGACAGTCTGCCGTTGTCGTGGATAAGAGATTTGAAGAGGTCTCTGAATAAAATCCAATCTAAGCAGGTTTCATCAAACGTTGAAACCTTAATCCGTTCCAGTCTGTATCTGGTTCTGCGACTTGCAAGGTTCCACTTGCTGAATTGTTGGCCTGTCCCGCTCACCTCTTGAACTCCAACAGTCTTTCCGCAAATTCGATGCTATACACGACGTATTCGGCCTCGGCTTGTTCGTATTCCGTTGCGTACTGCTGCAATAGTTCCTTGGTTTGAGCGAAGTTCCGCTTGGCTGAACGATGGTTGTCTTCGCAAGCCTTCCATTTTCGATGGAGTACTTCCAGTTCTGTTTGAAAGTAAAGCTCGCGGCGTCGAGTCTTAGCATCCTTCTTGAAGTTCGTATGATTTTGAGGAACTCCTCCAGATTGTGCTTCTGGAGGACGTTGATGGCCTGCAGGTTGGCATCACGCTACTCTTACGGTCAAAAATGGTTACAGAAAGACGTGTTGTGGTGAAACCTCTAAGCGTGTAGTTAGAACTTTGATTTGATGTGCTGCAGAAGTTCCTGCTTCACGAAATGCTGGTATCACCTTAGAGCTAGTTTCAATAGTGTCAGCGAAGTGGTGTGTTGAAAATCCTAAATTATTTTTAGGGATTCGCTTCGAATTTCCGATGTTCCACTCAGAATGTAAAATTATTTCTTACGTTGCTAAATCAACAAATTACAATTCTTTGAAATAAGTGTCAAATTGTCAGTTCGCCTATTAGAGGTGTCCCCTTAGAGAATTTTTTTGACAACACAACACTTTCAAACTTAGTTAAAAATAAGATATGGATCTTTTTCATAATGACAAAAGTAGTTTTCTTAAATTTATAATTCATTTTAATATTTAATTTATTTTATTTTATTTTTATTTATTTATTTTAATTAATTTAAATTATAATATTAACAATTTATTTATTATAATTTATTTATTATAATTTATTTTTACAGTTTCTGTTAACAAAACACTGTTGAGGACATTGGTTTACAACAGATTATCTTCCTGCTTTATAATTTAGATCACATTTACCTTTCCTTAGCGTTTGCTCCAAAAGAGTCAGTTGAAAGCCATTAGCACTTAGAACTCTACCAAACAAAAAGACCATCAAACCATCCCCTCTTTATCATGCAAATTGTCAGCAAATAGCAAACAATTAGCATAATCAACAAAATAACATTTAATTAAACTGACTCTTCCATTGTTTTTATACCAATTCCACATTCATTTGCTGCTTTTAATTACCCATGTCCTTACCACGTGCTGAATTAACACTACAAACGTATATAGCTCTGAATATATTTATCTTCGCTCTGTATCTATCTATTAGCGTGAACTCGCTAAAACGGATACATGGAGGAGATTAGGAGAACAATTGAACAATAAAACGCCACATTGCAACAATATTGGACTAGACAGAAATCACTTTTGATATATTAAGGAGCGTTCAATGAACTCTGGCATTTTTCAGATGAATTACGGAAGATACACAAGGATACGTACAAGGATCCGTCTATATTAAAAAGGAGGAAATGAATTAAAGCGAAAATGACTGAGAAAAACTGAAGGAGAGCCTTCCACGTACGGGCATTGGTACTCGTATGTAACCTTGTACATGTTGCTTCCCTAAGGGCGTAGATCCTTCGCAAACACGTTTACAAATTATATGGGTATGAATCTATTACGAGTAGTTCGAGAATTAAGTGCACGTTTCTAATTATTCCCCCCTTAACGCGGCACTGAATTCAGGAAGATACTTTGACGAAAACTGGATTGCTGATGGAGTGGCACGTGCTTATTCAATAGACATAATCCAATGGGCACGATTATATATTTCCGGATTAATTATATATTTTTACTGTTTCCTTATCGGGAGATGCATGATTGTGGAAGTTAATGCCCAAATGATGTCGAAAGAATGAAAAAGGACATTTTGAAAGCTTCCTTCATCCATCTCAGCAAGTGATTGACTTGCTTTGAACACACGTGTATCTTGAAGTTATCAGATTGAATAATGATCCCAAATCGTTAAATCTGGATACCATATAATATCCGGGAAATTAATTGCTAACCGCGATAATCCACTGACTCTAAGAAAAAGGATATAAAGATCATTCATTAGCCACTTTGAAAAAGATACTTCCCTTGATGCGACTCAAGAGATTTAACTTCAAAAGTTATCCGTTGAGAAGATGACTAGCCGTTGGTCAGACGAGCTTCAACTTACCGCATATAATAAGGACTCATGCTCCTGGCCAATTACGCAAACATCTGTGCAAGTGAAATGCAAAAAGATTGTTCTTTTCTTTCGAGTTCCATTTCTCAAATGATTCATTTTCCAATCTTACGTTTACCTAGAATATATACTCTTCCTCTTGCAGTTAATTTCACTTCATACTTTAAATTGCTTGGGAGTCAGATTGGTAGCAGTTTTCAGATGAAAAAGAAAAAACCCAAGAATAAAGAAAAAGAAATATGAAAAGCATTTGAGTGATGAGAAAAGTTTTAATGCTCTTCGGAAAAATGTTATTACTCAACAGCATTTTATACGCTTCACGCTATCTAACTTTTAATATTCGTAAGTATCGAGGTGAAATACTGATGCTGTGTAAATTATTAAGGACCAAAGAATGTCTGTGCATTAAAGGCTAAGATAGATTTTTTTTTTTGCTTTTGGAATATTGTGATTTATTCGGGGTGGGGATTTTTTTTAATCAGAGGAATAATGATTTATTATGCGGACGCATAATAAATCATTATTCCCCGCTTTACTCACTCGGACTATGCAGGCCTTTGGATACACGTTTGAAACAATGGGTCAGAACCGCTTTAGGTTCTTCCAATTTGTGTCTTTTAGCACATTGACAATAGCCAATAGCCAATTTTTGACATTTAAAGTTCACAGATGTGAGGCATACCTTGATATTGGTCCCATCACGGTAATTTCGTTTGGTTGCTTCTTCTCTCTCTTCCATGCTCACCAGAAGGGCTACGTACCTTATTTCAAGGTCTTCTTATGAGTTGAAGTGAAAATCTTACAAAGTTTCCGCCACTAAAATCACCTCCACTTCTTTGCGTGATACTCGTATCTTACTATATATTCCAAGGTAAGGATTTTGGTCTACACCAGTCCGATCAAATGGCGTTCGTTGCGCTTTCCAGGTTCAATCCAGTTCCTAGAGCTTCTCTTGTATTATGGCTATTATTGGGTTTGTAGTGCTCCTATTTACTTCAAACCTCAGAACCTCCTCCAAGATATTATGGGGTCCGGTGACTACGTTAAGGGCGTCGCTCAAAGTAAATCTTAGACAATGAAACATAACACGTTTCGGGTATCTAGTTGTTGTGCTGCTTTCAAAGCAGTAGAGAGGCTCATCCAATCCCGTATCACCGTGTCCTGTGGAAGCAGGTGTGCTTTCTTTCGACCCATCCCCAAGGTACAGTAGGCTTTTCCGGAATTATCCCAAATTCTATGCAGCTCCTTCTTAATGGTTTTCCAGCAGTCTGCAGTCACCTCTGACGGATTTATTCAGTCAATGTCTTCCTTAAATCAAGGGAGCGATTGTCGGGGTCGTCCGTCAGGTTTTGAAATCAGGAGGACGTGCCAGCCGAGTGTCTATTACGATTGCCGAATTGGAAGTCGGGAATTCAGTTGTTGGTATCACAGTGTTCGTCTATTTTGGATTTTATCATTCACTCCATAGTTCTGGCCGAGAAAGATAAGATCAATATTGGCCTATAGCTATTAGAACTGAGAAGATTTTGGCTTTTCTTCAATATGGCGACAATGCGAGTACCCTTCCCGTCGGCAGAAAGATGCGCGTTGTGGAGGTAATGATTGATGATTTAGAATAGGGTGGGGGAAATATTTGGGGCATATTTCTTGAGAACGATAGACGGTTTTCTATTTCGACTCCAACCGATGTTGTTCCCCCTGGTGGAAGCAGTACGCCTACTGCGCCTAGTAAGATCCATGGGAACCATTTACGTGATGGCATACACTGCCTTGCTCGATGCTATCTTAAATGCTCTGCACATTGGTCAGTAACCCAAAATCATTCCTCTCCGATTCGCCGTAATGTCCAGTGATCCATTGCAGACAGGAGCCGGCCTAGGCTTTGCGTCCTCTTTTTACCGGTGTAGTCTCAGTGCTTGAAACTCGCCAGCTAATCTACTGATCGATTTTGAAATGGTTTTGTGATTACCTAACCAGGTTTCGGCAGTATTACCTTCCGTCCTTACCATCCCTGCGATTATTAGAACCACCAGGTCCAGTTTAGCCACTCGCAACTACGGTTTGATGCCATGAATGGTTTCGCTTCCATGGAGTTGCACGTCGTTGTGGTGCCTCGCAACTGCAACTATTGCGAGATCGTCTATTTAACTAATCTACGTTGTCGAATGCCTGATCTGGGTGTAATCTTGAGGCTTTTAAATCCCCATCCGGCGTATCAAGCCACCGTTGTTTCAGCCTGCCTTTTGGTCGTTTACCATCGACTTCGATGTTCAGACCAATCTTGGCAAGTGAATTCTCGTTAGCACGAATTACATGACCATACCATGGAAGACGCCTCTCTCGCAACTTTTCCACGATCGGTGCAACCCCATAACGATCGCGGATATCCTCATTCCGGATGTGATCAAAACGAGTGACACTACTAGTCCAACGAAACATCTTCCGGAATTCCAGACTTTCGGCCACGTCTAACTTACTTATCTCTTATACGTGCTTCTCCAATTTTACATTCCCCCTGGAAACCATGTGGTTATTTAGGACCATATGTTCCCCTACCTTCGATTCAAAGACCGTCGAACACATTTTGTCCAATGTATACTTTTCAGCAATCTGTGCAGAAAACTTCCTACATCCCACACTTGGCCATTTTATCAACTGGATTCTTTGTCGATTCCAGAAGAGTTTTGAGCTAGCTGTTTCTGCTGCAGAAACGACGTTCAAACCATGTTTCCCAAGGTTTCTTTTAAATGAAGGGAAATTTCGTTGAATTTCAAATCTATTCTCTTTTTGGGCTGCCGATTCGAAGTCAGCTTTATGAGGGCTTGTATTTGAAACGTCGTCTTTCATTCGCTGATCAAGCTGATGATGGTCCGTCCGGTTGGTGTATTCAATCCGTCTGGCGACTTCAAAAATATACCTTCGTCATCACGTCCGCCGTGGAAATAGGAAGGCTTAGCATCCACTGGATCATGTGATGAAATCAAGTGAATTTCTGCTAATGAGCGTGGTTCGCAGTATTGGGGATAACTCGTTTGTCGTCTGTCGGTTTCTTCTAAGTCTCCAGGTCTTATTTCTTTCGCTTTCTCTTCAACAGTTGGTCCGAGGAAGGTAATTGAGCTTGCTTTTTAATCTCCAGGGTGAATTCGATATTGGGGTGCAGTCTATTGAGGAAAGCGAGTCATTTTTCGACAACGGCTTCCTTAATGACAGCGCAGATAACCTCTTCCAAAACCTTGGCGTCAGATCAACCGAAGCTAACTGGATTTCCAGGCTGACCATGAAGAGTTTGCAGATAAGCGCGGGGGGGGGGGGGAGGGTCCACCATCCGGGATCCTTTTAACTCCTTATAATAGTCACCCTAAAAGTAAAGAAGTACCCCTCCATAAAAATGTTGACTAGCCTCGTATCTTGTTTTACCTTATCTTTCCATTGTGGATCTTCTTATTGCTACTGTAGTCAATCCTCTACCAGAGTGGTCGCTTCCTTCACCAGCACACTCGGAAAGGGTCATGACGCCGATTTTCCCAATCGGTTGAGAAACAGTTTTCCCAGATTCTGAAATTATGCCATTCAGCTATTTGACGCATCGCAGATAATTTCGTGAAAACGATTTCCCTCATTTCTTTGCCTGGTTTATGGATCTGGGGGAGTTCATCCTTGGAAGTACTGGGTTTGAGATTTCGAGTCTGTTGATTTCCAAAATAGGTTGGCATTCCTTAATAACTATATTCTGCGTTTTATGTACGATCCGTTCTCGAACTTATCCTTCATCTAGTTTTCGTAGTCTCTTTTCTCCAATATGACTAGTGCGTAATAAATGGACTTCTCCTTGAGTTCCTTGATTATCTTCCTCTGTTTGTTCGTGTCGGCCTTCCCAATGTTCCTTTTTTGAAGACGTCCATTGTTGCGTGTTCTTTCCAATTGACTATGCCGAAGAGTATGCATTGATTTATGCGTCTATGTCAGTGATGAGAAGTGAAATACTTGCTCGACCTTTGACTCCAAAATTCAGTTCATTGTTTAGAGGTGTGAACTGTTGATCTGTGAAGGATTACGCGGATTTATTTACCACGAAATTATTGATTTGGTGGACATACGGTCATGGCATCCTTCTCAGCTCTAAACTTCTTCTCGAGGATTTTCCTCTTCCTTTGACTTTTAAATCTTTCCCCTACTTTCACTTGATCCTGATCCTGATGAGAATACATCAGGATATAAACAAGGGCGGACGGGGAGTTGAGGCCCTCCAAAACGATCTAAGTTTGATTGACAAACCACCGTCGTTGCCGTTTACTCCGTTGTCTTTTGGTGTGGAATTGTTACAAACTTCTGGAAAAACTCACGTAAGAGTCATTCCATTGTTCAGCTGGATAAGAAGGGCCTCCGGCTGTTTGTATCGTCTATTCCTTTTTGGTATCGCGATTGCCATTACAGTTTACATCAAGTTTGTTATGGTGGGGTAAGCACATTGTTTGTCGAACTTAAACCTTTTTTGTTGCGTTTTTTCGTCTCTCCGACTGCAGTTGATCTGGTTGGTTACCACCTGACCCGGAGGTCCGAGGTCCTTGCTCTTGAAGAAGGACTTTCAAGAGCACATTTGTGGGATATCCATGGTTATGAGAAAAAAGGACTTCGGAAGTGGCAAATGGCATTCTGCAGTAGACACTGAATCTGTGCTACCATAAAAGATGTTCGTATGCGGTAATAGTGACGATTTTGTTTTCAAGGACAATTCCTTATTAACCGTCTTATTATTATTATTATTTGTAGGCGGTTCCCCAACAGTTTTACTTACAGGGAAACCTGAATACCTTGTCCTTTCCTCTAAAGCTATATACAAAGTTTCCCAAAATAATCGAGTGAAACATTTTGTAACATCAATTTATAATATTCATCAAATTAGATTCAACAAAACGGCAATAGATATTTATGATATAAAAACGAAGTGACCCCGTTTGAGCATATACTCTTCAGCAACTGGAGATAGCCCTTCTGCCGACAATTCCTCTCACACATGGAACCAAAATTTCTTTAATCCTTCCAAACTATTGGAGCGCTTAGAACTACTCTAATCTCTAAAATCAACCAGACACCATAATCCATCAGATTAAGATCCAGAAATTAGGATGACCATTCCAGTGATGTGAAAAAATCTATAAATTGAACCTAAACCAGTCGTGCTTTGTATTTAGTTTGTGAATAGACAGACGACAGTCCTGTTGGGGAGCTGGATCCCTGAATGTATGACAATCTCGAGGGTATCCCACCCGCATACTTATCATTTCATCACTGATACAAATTTCTATTTATATTTCGGGATCCACTTCTCCCTCCTCTTCATTGCAAGAAGTCTTTTTCGGAGAAGGGAAAAAATGGTTCCCGAAATACTGTATAATAAATAATCCTTTTTCCACCGTGGAGCGAATAAACCTCCCTCTTTACATCGGAGGTAGGGACATAGTTGACATTGCGGCACAATATAAACGCTAAATCGTCTCAGAGTGCTTACTTTTACAACAAGGAGCAACTGAGCTATTTGCAAGGATTATTTAAAAGCCGAATTGCAACCTAACTCCACTTAACTTGAATCCTCTGAGTTGGATTGAAATCAGAATAACCCGAACCACGGATCTATGAATGGAACTACCAGACGATGCACAGCAAACACGCCAATTATCTCTGGCAGCTGTTCCTGGATCTACACTTATCGTACAGACGGGGGTATGTTGAGACCACGATATCCAGGATATCGTGCTTCCCACCAGGGCTTATAGAAAGCTTGTAATTAAAGTCCAGGTGAAAACTACCAGTGCACAATGTGTGATTCGACTAACTCCGATGGGCCGTCTCCTTGTAAGCAGTATTCTGAAGGTTCTTTTGCTTTACGCAACAGTCATGTTGCCGTATCTAAGGAGATCTACCAGAATCTTGCATACAAGCATGTGCTGATCTCATGAAAACTTTTCCGGCTTATCAATATGAACCGTCGTCAGTACTCCGTAGTCCTGTTTGCACCAAGTGGTGAACCCGGCAAGCTTTCACTGATCGCCATGTTTCACAAAACAAGCCTTACATTCTGCTAGTTGGCAAGATAGGTTCCAACGAATATATTATTTGTGTTGGTATCCTTCATATTAGGCTCATTGAGCGGAAACAAGAAGAGAAGAACGTGAACGATGAACCATTGGCACAAGAAATCAAAGAAATTCAGGGTCTACCTGAAATTTCCCTGCACTCTTTGAGGCATTCTAACTGGAATTTATATGGTATATTGTTGTTGAGGGCTTCGTGTGACTTCCCAATATTACGTATACAACAACAGTGTCCCATGTTGGGCGCCAACTCTGTTACGATTAGAATCAGGCTTTATATCACCTTGCCACCAACACGGTCACCAAGGCTGTCTAAGCCTTAGTCTCATCGTAACAGAGTTGTCGCCTAACGTGGAGCCACAGTTATTACGCTTGATTGTTATAGCGCTTGATTGTTTTCTTCAAAAAATAAGAGTCGAAAATTCCATTTCTTGAAAGGGCATACCATACTGTAACACCAGAGAGTTATAAGGCCCTGTTCATGCTCCCTGGGATTTGTTATACTCCAATAGCGCATACTTTGTTTATTGACACATCCACTGAAGCACGTTTCACAAAGAAACTAAATGGCTTCCTAATCACCTGACAGCAACTCATGGACGACTCCCATTTTCTAAGGATACATATGACGATATTCTCTAACCATTTGATGAATGGAATGCCTAGAAATGCCTAGAATGTTTAACTGCTTTCGAATTGAACACCGGGGAGGCCAATGGCTAATGGCAGACCGAACGCTCTCAATGTTTTCTGGGGTAGTGACGGTGTTCTGATGGACCCTTCTGATTGATGGCACATTTTCAGTAGCCTCGAATGCATCCACTTCGAAACAATTCGACTTCGATTGGGAACACAACTGCGGGGGATAATATTAAACCTTAAATGAAAGGTACGCTGTACGCGGATGATTGAATGTAGGTTTTCAGAATAGGCTTTAACAAAAGGCGTGCCCTGTTGCACAGATTACACCGTGTTGGCGATTGAGTGCGGCTACAACAAACGTCCAAACTGCCCTTTGTCAAAAGATATGGTATCTTTCTCCACTACCTACATTTGCTACAAGAGGAATGCCCCCACCCCAAAATCCATCTGTCTCTGCCGCTCCACCCTGTATATAAAATATTTTCTTCATTTTCGAACTAGAAATAATCTGAAGCACCTACTGGTTCTCTGCCGGAAATAACCCTAGATTCAGGCTTTAGTTTACACTATCTTGATACTAGTGAATCCAGAGACGGAAGAAGTCTCTTGAAAGTACTTTTTATGGTATTACCTTTGAAGGATTTCAAAATGAAATTCGAGGCCACTTCTGTTTGAGTTTCGGCCTAAGTATGTACCCGTTCTCAACGAGAGTAAATTTTCCGGAAGACGAGAAACAAGTTGAAAATTTTGTCTTTGATATCTTTTTGTCAACCCTTTCCAACCCTGTTTTCGGTCAAAACAATCACCAGGACTGTGGCATCACCCGGAATTCCAACTATTTCGTTTGGTGAGGTGACTTGAAAAATATTAAAATTCTCGACTTACCTTTCTTGTTTGAGAAGGTATCTGGGTGTCTGTCATTTTGGGGTCACGTAGTAAAACTATATATAGGTGCCTCAGGCTTCCTCTATGCTATTAGACAACTTAATTTTTCTTGTTCATTTAAAATAAGCACAAAATGGGGTTAGATTCCTTCTCACATCAAATGTTTTGCAAAAATAGTCCGACATATGGGCTTATTTCACTTTCCTTGGATGTTGAAAGTTCTGCGAAATTTCTTCTTTCTTGTCCTTTACCATTACTCTTCTTTCTTTAATCTTTCGCTTTCTTTTCCTTCCCTGTCTTGCTCTTTTCTTATCGATTCCGATAACAGTTGTTTGCATGGTGGAAACGAAATGAAATCCGCTCCACATGCCAAAGAAGATACCAACCAGGAGGCGAACTTATGTGAAATGGTGTCATGAATGTTGGTACAACAGAAAATTGCCATTACCAAAGTTTCCGCGGCACCAGCTCCCTTGAATGAAGGCGTTACTAAAAACATTCCGATTCGTAATTGTTCTCTCAGGATGATTTCATTGCCAGTTTTCAATACACTGCATAAAATATGTTCCGAGGGGCGTGTGAACCGTACGATAGGCTTCCGCTCATCACATCAGGAGATTTATTTCTCCTTAAGGGGATTCAGTGCTCACGTGCACTCGTACAGTAACAAGCTTTTTCATACTATAATAAAAAGCAAAAAGAAACCATTAGAATATGACAATTCAGGATCCTTATGAATCTGACAGCTTGCATGAACGCTAGCGCAGAATTAAGGACACCAAAATGTTTGCCGACCAAAGAGATAACAATTTTTGTTTGGAATTATTAAAAAAAAACCCTTTTTTTTAAATCCTTCAAAACTCTCCATTGCAGCGTCAGAGCTCGTATCGCCTATTGCCCCACATGTAGCCCTCACAACTGCCCCCATCTTCCAATGTTTTCCCATGGAAAAGTTGAGCCACGTATTACCCAAACAAAAGGCGCGCTCCGCTTCTGGCACAAACTTATCTCCTCCGAACATCTCAACTAGCTGAATCCTTAGACGAAGTCAAATTATCGTCACATTCCGACGAGCTGACTACTTAGACTCCATATCCCCCCCTCCCCATATTAGATAAAAACAACTATGTAAACTTTTACTGGTCTAAAGTATCATCATTTGGATGACTTAATTGTAAAAGGACCACATGCGTGAGTCCGTTCCAATTTTCCCGAATCACTCCCAGGAGTTTACTTGATTTGCCGGAAGGTCAGCCATTTGAGCTGTCGAAATTTGTCCTATCATTGAAATGTGACTTAGGGAGTTCTTCGATACCTCCTTAACCCGTTGCTTTAATGCAAGAAAGAGGCATTTTTCCTTGGCGAAACTCATTGTAAGCCTTATTCTGCCATGCTGTTGCAAACGGAGGATAAGCCGAGTCTAATCTTCCTCTCACCCAATACCAAATCTGTCCTCCACTAATGGAACTAGGATTGACATCCAATCAGGCTTGTTTCTCAAAGGGCACTAATCAGTTCGGAGAACTTGGAGAATCTGCAGCCTACGGTCTGAATTTTTTTTTTTGTTTTCTCAGGAAGTGCTTTCCTCAGGAAATTTAACTACTGGAGCGAAATCAGCTTGGGT
The DNA here is from genome assembly GCF_905115235.1 of Hermetia illucens. Taxonomy (NCBI): domain Eukaryota; kingdom Metazoa; phylum Arthropoda; class Insecta; order Diptera; family Stratiomyidae; genus Hermetia; species Hermetia illucens. The sequence goes on along the minus strand of NC_051852.1, from coordinate 162,326,534 downwards.
TTTCACATATGGCTCCATTGTCTTTTTGGAAATCGAGATTGCTTTTGACGCCTTCAGATGGACCATTTCCTTCTTCCGTATAGTTTTGACTGTAGCATCTGTCAACTGTACTAACTCATAATAGACTGCTTTTACCCTACGGGATTTTTTTCATCCTTTACCACAGAAAGTAACTTTGATTTCGAGGTTTTGGCTGGGAAGGTCGCGTTTCACCCCATTTTTGAGATATCGAGGTCGTCCTTAAGGACGAACTCATTGAAACGTTTGATTGAAAAGTGCATTTTCCACAGCACCTTTAAAATTATTAAGCAGGGTTGAATTACTTACTCTCATCTGCAAACGTAGCAGACTTTCAGTTAGTTATTTTGGGACACCCTGTGAAAATATATAATAAAATTAAATTAATCTCATATTCCACCCCCAAAAATTCGACACAATATACCAACATTTCTATTGTATCAAGACGAATATTTGGAACGAACAAAAACCGCGTCATGAAAATATCATAGTTGAATATCAGCAAACTTTATTCATTATTTGATCTTGAAATATTTAAAAAATTAGATGTAGTTTTCACGCATAAATAAAGATTATATATTTTTCCCTTGAAACTTAAATAAAAAGTAAAAAAAAAAATAAATAATTGATGTTAGAATTAGGCAAATTTATAAAAATATATCTAAAAAAAATTATAGATAACGAGAATACAGTAAGCTATTACATGATAGCCTACAAAGATAGTTTTATTGCAAAATGCGAAAAGATTGTGTGTTCGCAATTATGTTGGTAAAAAAGGAATGTATCGTTCAAAAGCTTCTTAATATTATATCTACCGTTAAATATAGTGTATTGTCTTAGTGGTAAATGTCTAAAAAATAAATATATATTTAAAATACATTTATTGCCGTTCTAAAGATACTAATGGAAATTTATCTAAATAATTAATTCCATCTGGAAGCACATATGGAGGCTAAGCATGTTCTTATTCATATTTCCTGTGTCAAATCTGTACATATTGTGTTGGACGAGAGTGAAAAGAACTCAATTGGAAAAAAAAAGATTGAAATCTTTAATAAAAAAGACAATTCTTCTCTTCACTGTCCAGAGCCACCAACACATTATTTGGTACAGATTTAATTTAATTAATATTGGAAAGTAAAAAGAAAATTGAAAGGAAAATAGGTTCGCGTTCTATCTAGCGAAGTGGTGATGATTTTTTGCTACAAAAGGATACATTTAGATTGATCTGAATTTGAGGAATATGATAAGATATGTTTATTTGTGTTTCCATTTGATATTAATACAAAATTATATTTGAAAGTAGATTAAACATTTGGACATCTTAGATGTACTCACTTAAGCGAGTAAAGTTTGCTGATATTCAATTCTGTTGGAAAATTCTGTGTCTTGCATGGAAAGAGGACACACTGACAGTCCTGTCAAAAAAAAAATATCTTAATAACTTCAACTAAAGTTAAATACTTTAATTATATTTTCTTTAGTTGGAAATCCATTTTTCTCAAAAAGCCATCATACCAATCTAGCATTTTCAATTAATGATATTTATATCTACTATCCCCTGTGACCTTGGCGATTACCAAATACTTAAAATAAGTCGCAGAGACACTAGAGAACGTTGTAAAAAGCAAGCGTTTGTCTGATTGAAATTTGACTCCACAGTTATCTATATACTTCCTGTCATAAAGGCATATTTTGTAAGCACCGTACTTCGGGAACCATTTTATCGTTCCTTGGGAGTAAAGTTCATCCAAAAATTAATTTTTTGAAGATCTTACACTAAAGGAGGAATCAGATACAACATCTGTTGGGTATCGGAGTAGAGCAAAGATCCTTGGGATATTTGCTTAAGACTCTTAGGCCACAACAAAGATTACCGATCCTTGGGACGGGTAGGGAGGCTAGTAAAAACCAATAATGGAAAACACCATTTTTACTGATATTGATCAGCATGCCCGGTTGAAAATTGAGGGTTGGTTTTAACCATTTTGGACGTTCCTGCAGTCTGAACAGGTATTATTGATGCGGTTGACAGATCTTGTCTTAGTTGCCACCGTCGTAGTTCCTAGACGTTGTCTGGTGTTTTCTCTGGTAGTGAGCACATAGAACTTCCGATTAGGATATGTGGTAGAGTGAGCGCATCTTCGTCGCTCGCTTCGCTGCTTAAGAATACTTTGACTTGAGCAAGGGCAGTGCGCATCTCTTTGATCTTTAGAAGGGATTTTCTGAAGGTTTCCTCGAGATGTCGCTTCACTGATTTGACTTGAGCCTCCCATAATCCACCGAAATGGCGACTTTCGTCGCAACGCCGATGAATACCGCAATGTATGACTTGGCAGTCTTTGCTCCCCGATGGTTTGACCATTTGATCCTTACTGGCCCTGCAAAATCCAGCCCGGTTTGCCAAAATGGTCGATTTAGTACCACTCTAGAGGATGGCAAGGTTCTGCGGTTCTGTGGTTCTGCGTTACTTTCGTAACAAGTGATGCATTTATGGATGCATCGTTTCACCATTTTCGATAACAGATGGTTCTTTTCTCCAGTTCCGTGGGTTCGGTGCAACTCACTTTTGGGAAGTTGACAGTATCAGATATGAGAATATTTGGGCCGTCCCAGCAAAATCCAAATTTGCTGAGCTGTGCTGGTGATAATATTCGTGTATCGCAGTCAGCAGGGTTCTCGTGAACTCCCAAATGATTGCCATTGTTCCGATGTGCTGCTTGCATGAATTTCACTTACCCGATTCGTTCCACCGAGCTAGATGGTCTGCCAACTAAGATCAATCGTTGAATCTATCCAATAGTGGGTGGCAACATCAGCCCAACGGACAACTGAGGTCTTAACTTGATTCATCAGTTTGACCAGCAATACGGCACCATGGAGTTTGAGTCCTGGTATGGTTTGTACCGCAAGCGGTGTTACCTACGTTTTAGCCGTCAGTAATATCGCCTTGGGCCATTCCAAGTATGTAAGGATCTGAATATAGATTACGGCAGCGATAGCTGTCCTCGATGCGTCACAAAATCCATGTAATTCGATTCGATCCCTGGAGGTAGTCCCAATCCATCTTGGCACTTCAATAACTCGGAGATTTGCGCTAGTTTGCTATTCTTGTGCTAATTCTGGCGGTAGTTTGTCATCCCACTCCAGTTTCTGAAGTCATAATTTTTGCATAACAACCTTTCCTTTAATCATGCAAACATCCGAGTGGATCAAATAGAGATCCGATCGTCGGTGCCACTGTCCTTTAAGTTAGTTTGGCTGTGGACAGGGTCCTTGCATCAAATCAATGTTGAACAAAAACATGTCTCGTTGAGCATGCCATTGTAATCCGAGTATCTTTACCCGGTCTACCGTGTTGAAACTAAGTGGGTGTGCTGATCCCCGGTGTGGCTCTGCGTCCTTACATCGGACTCCTATTTGTCCATAAATTTACGCCACCGTTAAAGGAGTGCGATGATCGAATCTTGTATGGTTGGTCCTATCATCAGCAAGTCATAAAAGGATTTCCCAGATGCAGTTTTTGCTGATGCATTGAAGACCACTTGTACCTTAGTCGTTGTGCTGGATTCCTTGATGACCGCATGATGTAGTAGATAATATGACGGTAAACCAACTTGATCCTTTGGCACTTCCTCCATTGGTCCGCAGTCCAGATAATCTTGCAGGCATTCGTTGTATTCTCGATGCAGTTGTGGATCGCTTCGCATCCTCTTCTTGTGCGCTCCGTATTTCAGAATTGCAGACTTACTCGATGCAATTAGACGAAACTTTCATTGGAATTTCTCCAATATGTGCAAGTACCCAAAGTTGATACCCAAGTAATTTGTAATGTTAACGCAGATGTAAAATGGCCTTCAGAAAGCTCTTTCGGGTTGGTATTTAGCAAATCTATTGTCATCTTCTGCCCAAAGGAGGCGCGACAAGGTGATATTCCAGTGGAGAAAGTGGTGACAACCCAGTGTTCCAATTCCACTGATCTGGGCCGAAATTAGTAAAGATCGCTGTGCTTTTCCTGAAGCTGTTAAGCTAAACTGAGCCCCATTAACAAGGTATTTTTGATATGGGGATTTCGAACACATTCTTCGCGGTAACCGTTTCATAGGTTCCACTAAAGCGAATTTTTGAAGAGAATGGAGGACGATTATGGAACCGATGTTCCCTGCACAGGACCTGGTGTAAGAGCTGATCAAATTAATCCAGACATTGGGATCCTCTATCAGAGTTAACACTCTGCATTTGGTTAGAAGCCTTCGACGATTGAAAAGCGGGAATGCAGCCTTTAACTTGACGAGTCCTTTAGATTGCAACCATTCCAAAATATTCAATGTACATTTAAAGGGGATCATCAACTGTTCCAATATCAAAAACTTCCCGGTCCCTTATTGCCGCAGTTTAGTTCTGAGAAAAAGGTGTAACGTCTGCACACTAATCCCTCACTTACCAGCTTGAAGATTTCAAATTTGGAGAATTGATGTCTACATCCGCAGCTACGAAGGCCATCTGACCAGCCTATCCTGCATATCTAGTTGATTCATTTGCCATTCAAGCCAAGCGTGGTCAGCTCCCTTCCTTCTTGATACACCTGAAGTTTATGCACTCCCTCCAGCTCTGCCCAACGCTCCTCCGAGGTCAGCCTAGTTAAGCCTATTTAGCGACATATATGCTATGGGATCTTTGTCTTTCCTCTCCATATTGGCTGGCGAAGGGTTTGATGAAGTCTCGGCTTTGCAGAGCTGATGCCGAAGTGAGACTCATTTTTAGAACGTCGAAGGCCAAGATAACCTCTTCAAACAAGGGAACTTGATCTTATTCGGTAGTAGGCCAATCAGTGGTGCCCTCAAAGAAGTATAGCACTACCTAAATCGCAGAGTATTCCAAGAAGTTGCTATAGTTGTTTAGCAGTTTTCGGATACGGAAAATCAGACACGCAACTTGCTTTTTCTTGCTTGCTTAATCCTGTGACCAATGAAACGCCTTAGAAGAAAATGTTTCCCTATAACGAGTTTTCTCTTCCCGGGCGTGCCATAAAAAGAGACCCACTTTCCTCAGTAGGTAGCTTCATCCGTACATTCGTCGTCTCATTCAAAAGGATCTGTCTGAACCAGTAAAAAGTTGGGAGGCGATTGAAAATTCCATAGATAAAGGGCGTGGTCCTTCACAATGACGCTGTTTATCTTACGGGCATCAAGATAAATAATTTGCCAAGATAGATAATTTGCTAGGTTTCACTAGTACAATAATTAAGGAAGGTCAGTCATCTGGTTAATCTCCACGTAGATGAACTTTTAAATAGTGAAAGGGACATTAAGTGTCTCTAGAAGCCGAACACTAATATGCTGATCCGAGCATCGAGATTAGTAGCTGTGAATATTCTTTGGAACTCGGCCGATCCAGTTTTTTTGAATCTCCATAACAAGTGGATTAGCAAGAATATTCAATACCCCAACACGAAACAGAAATCACCTAGTGCAGCAACAATACCTTTGATCAGCACAGTTCTAACAACCTCGGTTTGCGAGGACTTTCAAGAACAAATTCGAGGAGAGGGGAGGGGATACGATCTAGTTTAGTCACGTAATAAACAGAATTTGGTCTGATTGGCAACCTGAACCCATTCCAATGCCAGGCAATCTTTGAACATAATAAAAAGTCACCGGATGAGGAGTACGTCTAAGAGTGACAAGACACCCTTTGTCAGGCTTCACCACTAGAATGACTAGTATACAACCATACGCTTGTTCCCGATGACGGCAACCGTGTAGACTAGTTGGTTGTGCATTATACAACGTCAATGTTGACGTCAGCGAATAGTTCAGCGCTTAAATTTTTATTTCTTTAACTCAACTAGCAACTCATTTGGCACCTTGGTATTGTCAAAATCTCATGTTCCATGGCCTCAGGAAATGTGGCGAGAATTAACGTGAAACATTCTCCGTTTTCGTTGAAACACAACAGGCGCATTGGATTTAAGGACATTTGAGACACTCCATAGGGCAGAGTTCACCTGGTTTGATTATGCTAGTACCGTAAAAACGTCCTCGTTAAAACGAGTCCTCCGAAATTTTAACAGTGATATCTGGTGAGGACGGGAATGGGGATGGACCTGAATCTGGACGAATCCAAGCGTCATTCAAAAAATGTCAAACCCAATGTCAATGTTTGTTAATCCTCAACAGTTCCCGCGGCCAGAAGGGAAGGGCGTCTGCAAGGAACTAAATCCCCTGCAAATCCTCCCCCAGCTAAAATTCCCATCTTAACACCTCTCGAAAATCTTTGAAGGACGTTCGCTACGCTGTCAGATTAGGTCTTAAAGGCCTAAATTCGAACACACTTCAGTGGTAAGTTTGATTGACAGCCTATATCCCATGTAGGGGGAGAGGAGGCAATCAGATACATTTCTGCACGTACTATGGCGCCAGCTAGCCATTATCATTTGGCAGATTTTTCTGGTGAAAAGTGTGCGGAGAGCATGCATGACATCAAGTCAATGTTCTTTTGGAAAGGAGGTTTGGACGAACGCCTGAATCTCGAAAAGAGTATGCATGACTGGGATAGAGGAAGAAAACTAGTAGTCTCTGTTTGGAAGGATCAACTACACCGTCCTTCATATGAGACAGCTGTATTGAAATCCTTAATTTGGCGTACCCACAGTAATCATAATTTCCCTAAAAGGTAAGGTTTCTGCTGCTGGGATCGTGTCCTTTGCGCCGGTGACATTTTTATTCCGGTATTTATTTCAAAAAGCATGAAATAGGTAGGTAGTCTAGAAAAGACCACCGATGAGTTCGAATGTAGCCAAAAGATGAAGATTTCCTTGAAATAGGATGACTGCTCCTCTAGCTAACTGAAGTATTTAGTCCCTGCTCTGCTATTCTGAGTAGTGGTTTTTTTAATAGCTCTGATATCCCTTGCAATCTCAATACGTCTCTACTCAAACACCAAACTACGATAGCTTTTCGAACCTTTGAAGTACCGGAAAGTAGCTTATGATTGGATGCGAATTTGCCCTTGCGTCCTTTCATTTCTCTTGCTCACCCATTTTTCGGAGAATTCTCTGACCTGATGTTGTACTCAGACAACTATTTCAGAGGTATTCAGTGGTATTCTTATCTGCAGCCCCAAGAGTTCCGGTATTGACGACTCAGCGATATAGTTACGCGTCATTGCCCTTACAGATTTGACACTCTGCCACCCCATTTTGATGAAGCATATGGCGTAAAGTCAATCGTCTTCAAGTTTTGAATCGTTTATTTATATATTTTCCTCCATTATCTGAGGACAGATGGTATATTCTCTTGTTGATGTGATTCTCTGCCAAGGCCATGATATTTTTAAATGCTTCCATCGCACCAGTCTTTCAGCGTATAAAGTGTCTTTCACACCGATTTGTTCGATTATCCAAGAATATTATAAAATATGCAGACTCTGAACAAAATTCAGTGCACATAAGTCAATATGACTGTTCAGGCATCAAATTTCCACGATAACAAATTTTCCGACGTGGATGATATTTCGGTATTTGTCAGCATCCAGGTAGGTTTAGTATCCAGCGTTTTTGAGAAAGGTAACTGGCCCCAGACACCCATATAGGTATCCTAGAGTACTTTTTTTGGTGTAGTCAAAACCCTTGCGTCAAATTTTAAGATCACAATGACACTTTTAAGGGAAAGTGCCCATTATTCGGATAGTTTCCTATTTTGTCCATTTTGATCCCAGATTTTCACTGATTTTCCGCTTGATGGCCATTTTTTTGCAAGTAACGCATTGGATTATTTAAGGCATTCTTAGTTTTCCACAAGTAATTCAGCTCAAAAATCTCTCCAAAAAAGAATATTAAGACGAAATGCCTTGGGTATCGGTAACATACCTCCGGTTTCAATCCCATTCTTATTTATTCCAACTCCAATTTCCTCAAATTTTTCTTCTAAGTTAAAGAATTGTGAACACTAATCATTAATACCAATACTTTCATCCATTTGATACGGCGTCAATTATTTAATCAATGTACCTTTCCGCGCTAATTTAGAAAGCAGATGTACGATATTCTCCCTTTGGAATTTTTACAATCTTTTGACTGCTTCTATCCAGAGGATCTGATTGACAAATTAATTTCGGCTGCTTTTCCCTATTCGTCATCTACTTCCCAAATTTCTAAGGCCCCTTCTATTCCAAATTTCGTCCCTAGTTAATAGACCCGTGTTTGGAGTTATGCCAAGTGTCATTAAACTTCATTGGTAAGATATAAATTATATAAAGAGGGAGAGTTCCCGCAAATTGCTCTGAATAGGTTCCCTTTCTCGGGAAGAAGCTTGTGCAAACTAGGCCTAGCCAACTAATAGCGACTTGCTCATATTCATAGATTGGCTTGTTTACTGTAAGGTCTGCGTTTCGTTAACTAGTTCTTGGGGTTCACTCATGTCGTAATTTCGACATCTGGTAAATACCAGAACATTTTATACTAATATACACATGTGGGTAAACCAAATATAAAGATGGTATGATCGTGCACGATCTCTTTCGGTCCTGTACCATCCTCGAATCGACGCCCTCTTAAAGAAGCATCAAGCGGCCCATAAAAAGTAAAATACGGAGTGTTAGGCCCGAGTTGTAGGGAGGCTGATTAAATGTACTCTAGTCAGTCAGTCATCCTTAAGCTTTGAGCTCGCAATAGTGAGGAGCATGATTTTAGGACTCTCATGTAAAAAATCAACGAATAAAATGGATCGTTTGTTGAAAACGTCTATTGCTGGAACATTGCCAGCTGAGAGTCTACTCATGTTTTTCACTGAGGCGACGTCCCATTTTTGTTCCACTTTATATTGACTCTTTTCGACTCGATAGTATATATTTCGTCACAGGTGGAGTATCGGCTCAAAAATGTATGACTTTCTGCGGGAAACCTCATTACAAGCGTCCCACAAAGTTCCAAAAGTTATGACTTCTGATATTCCATCAAGACCCATCTGGCACACACAGAACTATAGGCAAATTTCATTGATCGCTTGACAGCTTGCCTCTGCAAATTTGCAAATGTGGATTCGTCTCTCTATTTCATCCTGGCCGAAGGTCGGCGATCGTGTTTCTGATTTTTGACTTGTATCCATCTCCGAGGAATAAGGGACACAAGTGAACACGCTTGACAGATGAGCACACGAGTCCTTGGCAATATTTGACCAGCTAGCAGTCAAATCAAGCTGGAACAAAATTTCAGCACCATTGACTGGTTTCGATATCGTGAACGCTAGTAACGAATTGGCTGAAAGTATGAAACCTTCAGCTTCGACTCTAAGTGACTTCTCTAAATTGCCGACCTTAACCGCTTGGATACCAAATTTCCGTTTTTACTTAATTCACCATCGCAGTAACCCTTAGTTCATTCGTGTAATGTAGTTTTCAAGAGTTGTGAATGCGATATTTGATAAATTAGCCATTTAAAAGGGCATTTATTTTTGAAAGCATATTTCATTTTCTTTGACATTCCACATAGTGGAACCTTTCAGTTTTCATTTCTGTTTTTACCCAATAAATTGACATAATATACTTTATTATGAATTTTAAAACAAAAATGCTATAATATACAAAAAAATACCTACTTCTTAGTTACTACTGATCACTTCTCCTCTATCAACTCTCACCTGAACTTGCATTAAATTTAAATAAATATTTAAAAAAAATAATTTAATTTTTACATAATTAATAAAATAAAATTATAAAATTTATTTAAAAACTAAAAATATAATACCAAGTTATATTTTAAAAATAACTTCCCCTAAAGCTATCTTTTTTTCAATAGAAATTTTTCTTTTTATTTTACATTATTATTAAAATTTCCATATTTTATGAGTATTATGTAAAACGCATTCATAAAGGCCATCCATATAATTTCCATCTACACATGTACATTTATACGTTCCTTTAATAGAAAAGAAAAGAATGCCCCTTTTTCCAAAACGAATTCGTAAGCTAAAGAGAAGGTGATAAATTAATCCATCTGTTTAGGCCGCTTTTTCCGACTAAACTCTTATTTTATAGCCATGAATGTTTATAAAATGATATAAAATAAAAATTTGATATACTTGGCAAATAAAATCATTGTTAAACCATTCATATTTAAGCGCACTTAACATTTTTACAATTCATATATACATATAACCTCAATTGTATAACTATAAAAGAAAAGTATTAATAAAGCAAGCAAATAAAAACCAAAAAAAAAAGAAAAAAACAAATCTAAAACAGTAAAATTTTAACAATTGTAGATATTTTTTGGATGAAAACGCACTTTCAGCACCGTATTTATTAATTGTTGGTTTTGTATAGATGTGAAAGTAAAACGTGTATTTTGTAAATGACTGCACCACTTAATCACAGTTAACACTCTACGTAATATATAGAAATTTCGAAATATTCATTTTGTTTTTTCCAATTGTCTAATTAATTTTATTTTATTTTTTATTAAAAATTTATAAGCATACTCGTATTTCACGAATAAAATTAAAGTGCACATATTCGTATATCGGAAGAAATTTAAAGCAATTATCGGTCAATTGTTAGACACCCTCTTTGTTTCTATTCTCATTGCTACTATCACTAGATGAGTAGCTAAAAAGCGAGAAGTTAAAAAAAGCTATTTAAACAAAATTCATTAATTATATGAATTAAATTTCATAATTGAGAAAATATCTCGCTATCAAATTACAGCAATATTTTAGGGATCATCCCGATATCACAAACGAATCAAATCGTATCAAATACTTTTCAAAAGATAATTACACTTCTAATATTTTAGTTTGCATATGATTTCCTGTGAATGCACTGCACCGCCATATGTGATATATAAAAATGTTACATTCACAGTCAGTATATATATAAGCGACATAAAATGTTTTTTTAAAGGAAAATTCGTAGCTTAGCATATTAACATTCAAAAAAAAAAAAACAAATGAAAGCTAACAAAATCGCCTTTTTCACTTATTAAAATATTTTTATCTCTCAAAAAACGAGTCCTTCATGCCAGCATGATGCTAACAACGCAAAAGTAATAATTTTGATAAAAATATTTTAAATAAAATGAATATTTAATAAAAAAAAAAACAATTCTAATAAACTAGAAATGGAGGTATAAAATCGTTTAAATGTATTTATATACACATGATGAAAATATACACTATATATAAAAATATTATACACATTTTACTATTTATTAAATGGGCACTAAATTATTTATTTCAAGTTATAGAATGTAGTAGTCACATGTACCTTAAAAGCATGATGCTAGTGTTAAAGCTAAAGTTTTTCTCCTGCTGAACGAGCGCTAAAAAAAATAACACAAAATCCCATCAAGGAAAACAAAAATAGAACATGAAAAGGATTGTTTCGAAAAAAATAAATGCAACATTAATGTTACAAGATGCTAAAAAAAAGTGAAAAATGAACACAATTGTTGATTAGATTCTTTTAGCTTTATGCTAACATATGCTCTTATATGTTTCTCATTTTTACATATATACATATATATTAAATGTAAATCACCAAACCACCAAAACATCCGCACATTAATTGTTGTGATGCACAATGTTTATGCACCAGTATTTATTATTATTATTAAATGTATACAACTTTAAATATACATTTGAATCTATATACTTGAATATTACTGAAAGTAATGCACACTTTATATAGTAGTAACCGCATTTAGAAAATTAAGAAAATAAAACATTTAATTAGGAATATATGAAATTCAAGAACAGCGTTTGCTTCGCTATAGCACTGTTACCACGGAAGTTATTTTTCGGGCCTTAATTATTCAAGTGCAGGTGATGAGCACAGTGATAGTTTCTATCCCAATTTTATCTGAATGAACCTCGTTGCTTCCTACAACAATTGATTGGCTCTATCTATGCATAAAGTTATTTTCTGTCCATGATTCTAAGTAGATTAATTAAAAAGAGCAATATTATTTGCTAAAGAGCCACAAAAAAAAGGGGCAAAAGCCAGCGACCATTTTTTTTTCCAATTTCCTCAGTGAATTGTCACTTTATGATTTAATTAAAAAATATTGATATTCACTTTCTCAACGAAATCTATTCTGCAAGGGCTGTTATATTAAAAAATGGATCCTTATGAATTTTTTTTCATCTCAAAGGATATCTAAATGATTTTTAACATTTTTGTCTATTTATCTCTCTCAGTATAAAACGACGCTCCCTAAGGACGTGAAAATTGTTATAAAAACTAATGGTATCAATTCAGTTACTTCCAATTTAACATGATTTCCAAGCGGTTTAGTAAATATAAAATATTTCCAGTACAGTTAAGAGGAGAGTGAAAAGTACCCCACATATTTTAGTATAAATAATGGGCGATGAGATCCTTGCCGGGAAAAGTTATTAAATGACGAAAATTTGGTAGTTTATTTGAAGTTTTTAGAATCTTCAATGGGAAGCAAACCACAAAGCCTTTTTTATGGTATATCCACTCATTCGTTATATTTTCATTCATTTCGTTTTCTAATACTAATTTCTTCACTAAAATGCTATTATTAATGTGACTATTTGAAAACAAGAAAAAAACCTTAAACTATCGTACTTTCTAGGAAAGATTAATTGACTACTTAATTTTTAATGTATAAAAAACATAAAAATATTTTTAAAATTCCACTCTACTATACATCATCGGCAAAAATTGATTTTATTTCATCAAACTTCATTTCCATTGTAGCTATGATTTTTGTAGCAAACAAAATGTAATTATTAGGTGTCTAAGAATGTAAAACAAAATGATAGGCCATGTAAAAGTAACATAAAACGCTCCTGTAAAATATTCAGAGATTCCAAAAACAGAGCGAAATTCATAATATTTATAAATGAATGACAAAAGTAACTAAACAAGAAATGACAAATTATCTAACACTTCCTTATTTGAATGGAACTGAACAACCAACTATTAGGTGTGTCCTAATGGTTAGTTATTCAGCTCCCGACTTTCTAAACAAATCTTGAATTTTCCATACTCTTTATAACACACAAACCCAGTATTTTGTACCATATTTCGAAATGTTTTAATGTATTTTTATTTGTAAATAAGTTAAATGCTAAGGTCAACCACGCATTCCTAACAAAAAGGAGCAGCATTATAAGTGTTTCGATAAAAAAGATATATGCATTATACATTCTTCATATGTTTTCAAATCAATCAAAAATTACAGCACTCAGTATAATGAATAACGACCTTTTAGAATTTAAAATGTAATTTTAGACTATCTTGAAAACAAAATTAACAACATCACTTTCATACAAATGTGGAGATCATACACCCTGAAGTCGCGAATGTCCCTACCACATTAAATGTAAATAAAAAAAAACCCAAAACTGTCAATATTTAAGTCCAATAGCGATTACACAGAATATTCTACAAAACCCATACTAAAAATCATGCCATAAAACCAAAAATGACAAAAGAATGTTGATTGAATGCATATATAATAACATTGACATTATTATGAATATTATAATAAAAAAGTAAATAAAAAACTATTTATTTAAAGCAAATGTACATGTGTTATATTATATATTTATGTATATTTGAAACAGAAAAAAAAATGAACATGACAACCTAAAGTAGGAAAAAAAAAACATGAATTCAACCGAGATGAGTTGAAAAAATATAACAATATGGTGATGCGAAATGAGATAAAATGAGATAAAGAAAGAAAGATATTAATGAAAGTAATAATAATTAAAGACAAAACTATATTATATATAAAAGAAAAAAACATGGAAAATGGAAAAAGGAACTATATTATTATATACATCCAAAATATTGAGATATATGTAAAATAAATGCCTCAGTCAGTATAAAAATAAAATATTATGTTATTTTTATTTAATTTAATTTTCTTTTATTCAATTTTGGAGTTTTAAAAGGAACTGGCCCGGAAATTGACAATCAGGAAGGAATATGTAGTTAATTTTCTATCTAGTTTGATGCGTTTGTAACAATTGGCATTTACTATTATAAATACTAATTATATAATTAGTATTCGAAACTGTTAAGTTGTCAAATCTCCCATCTGGCATCTCCCTTCGGTCTCTTAAGGGAACGCTCGATGGAAGTATAATATGCGCAGACAATGTACGCATCTGGAGATGTGCGCATGGGCATACTTACATATGTGCCAGTGGTAGGTAGAAATAAAACGCTCACCTATCGATAAAAAATGGCTACGAGAAGGATACCCAGAAAGGGAACCGAATACGGAAGAAAAGACGAGAGAAAAAGTAAAGAGTGCCAGGCACTTGAAAATGCAGACTATAATATAAAGTGCGGTTCGGAATCAGTAACCCAAAGGTTAAGTGTTCCAGCCCACGAAACCGGACAAGGACCTGAATTGAGTCGATACTGCCAACGGGCAGGAAGGAAGGATATGAAAGTCAACAGTCCAACTGGAACTGAAGACTCCTCTGCAAAGTACATGGGATTTTTCAGGTGGGTAGTTTCTGAGAATGGGTCTGTTAAAAAAATCATCAAAACTAAGACTGGCGTCGAAAAGTACTAATCAAGACCTTTCATTTGATACCCAACATGGCTATATTCGCTGAAAAAAATTGTAAGCCCCCCTCCCCTTCCCTTATCTCAACCTGGGCGTTCACAGTTCCCACCTTCTCACCAGATTCCGTATAGCCGTTTCCGAGAAAAGTGCGCATGACAGACAAACATACTGACAGACAGGCAGACAAGCCACCTGTGAGAAGTGGCCAGATCTCCCATCAGGCGCGACCCCAGCTGGCGGATTGGGGCATGCCTATTGATGTGTAAATATGTGTTCATGCAGTTTTCTTTTCTGACTGTGCATGGGCTAGTGTTTGCTTATCTCTGGTGCGCGGACCAAAATAGCTGTGGGAAGGATACCCAGAACATGAAACCACTATGGAAGACGTGAGAAGGAGAAAACTTACGGTGCAGGGGCTCGGTGAGCAAGCGGGCTCCCTGTCGTCGGTATCCTTCGACTGCAGTGACTCGGTGGTGGACAACTTGGCCACCGTGGCATCTAATGCTACGAGTGTTTTAGATTTGGAAAAGGAAGTGTTCAAGCGAAGTACCACTCTACCAAGAACACCAGTAACAAAACCGAAGAAGGATGAATTGAAAGCAGATCGTTGGACAACAAAAGCAGCAACAACATCGACCGCTCATATTCAAGAGGAGCAGCAACAGGAGGTACTCCAGGACCAGGAAAAGGACCCATTCAGAAGAAGTTCGTCAACTTTGGGATCTCCGCCAATGCCAAACATCAAAAAAGATAAAACGGAGGGAAGGCCAATGAATGCCAAATGTGAAGGACTATTTAAAAGTAGTAATCTGGTTAGGAATCATCATAGAGAGCAGAGCCCTGAAGCAGAGGAATTACCCTTGATACAGCTTGGTGCAAAAATAGTGGACCTGTCTGAGTTCATCAAGGACAAGCACAACGTCCACCAAGCCATAAAAAATATGGTGAGAGCAATTAGAGTACTCTACAACAAATCGCAGCAGGAGGAACAAAATTCCAAGGGCAAGTCGAAATCTGATGCCCTAACGGTGTCATAATCGACCCAAGTGACACCTAATCGTGTTGCAATCGGCCTGCCACCAAACAAGAGAGTGCGGGAAGGAGATGTGGATCCTCTAGGAAGTCAGCAGGCGCCTAAGAGGAAAAAAGCCATACAAATAGTTCCAAAAAACGGAACTAAAGGCACCGAAGAGAGAAAGCAGGTCCACCAAGTGCGAGCTCCGGCAATCGACTCGACAAAATCCAAGGGGAATGAAAAAGGTGGTTGGACCAAGGTAGTTAGGAAAAAGGCAAAAGTGCGAATTCACCCAGAAGCGATTATAATCTCCAGCAATGGAAGTTTGTCTTACCCGGAAATATTGAAAAAGGTCAAAGCTGACCCCGACCTAAAAGATCTAGCCGGAAATGTCAGCAAGATTCGAAGGACCCAAAAAGGTGTTCTCATGTTTGAGCTGAAAAAAACCAGCTTGGGGAAAACTGATGGCTTCCGAACTCAGGTTAAGAACTCACTTGGGGAGAATGTCACAGTATGGACCCAAAAACATGAGGTCTATATACAGTGCAAGGATCTCGATGAAGTGACATCTAAAGGAGAAATTTGCACTGCCCTGATGGAACAGTTCAAGTTGGAGGAACTTGCCGAAGAGTCCATTGTGAGTTTGCGGAAAGCCTATGGCAATACTCAAACGGCCACATTGCGATTGCCAGTGGACGCCGCGCAGAAGTTATTGGCGGCCGGGAAGGTTCGAATCGGATGGGTTGTTTGCCGTCTGAGAGAGCAGATTTCTCTAAAGAGGTACTTCAAGTGCCTCGCGTTTGGCCATTTCGCGAAGGCATGCACCAGCAGCATTGATCGGTCCGATCGATGCAGAAGGTGTGGGGAGAAAGGCCATATTGCCAAGGCGTGCAATAGTGACCCCAAATGCTTATTGTGCGAAGAAAGTGAAGGACGGGATTACCGGCATATTGCTGGAAGTGCTAAATGCCCGGAATTCAGGAAGGCGCTGACTTCAATGAAAAAATGAGGTTTATTCAAATGAACCTCAATCATTATAGGGTCGCTCAAGATTTACTCGAGCAGACCATCTACGAATCCGAGGCGGAAATTGCCATCAGTAGCAAACCCTATAGAAACCGTCACGGTGGCGTGTGGGTTATAGATTCGTCTGGTGGAACGGCGATATGGGCATGCGGTCGACAGACCATACAATGTACTGGGAATCAGACATACACCGGCTTTGTGTGGGCGAAAATAAACGGGGTATATGTGTACAGCTGTTACGCTCCACCAAGCCTGACACTGCCCGAATTCGAGGAAATGCTTGACAGTCTTGTTCTCAACGCAAGGGGTCGTAGTCCAAGGGTGATTGCTGGTGACTTCAATGCTTCGGCCCGTGAGTAGGGAAGCAGAGAGACAAATGCAAGGGGCCGTAGTCTTTTAGACGCTTTTGCGCAGCTGGATATAATTCTGACCAACGAAGGTTACACGAACACCAAGCCTTTGTCACCCCTAGCACTGGCACGTGATATCTCCTGGTGCGCCAACGAAGACTACACCCACAGGGATCGCCAGGAAATCTTTTCTGGGCTGTGGATGGAGTCACCGGGCAAAAGACCATCATGCCCGAAGCCGAGAAAGATATCAAGCTGGTCTGCTAAGGCTCCGCATGAGCAGACCTTCATTGAAGTGTGATTAGATCAACCTAATAAAACAGGCGCCTCTACGGAAAGAGCTGTCCATGTGGCCCAAAGCATCGCCAAAGCATGTGATGCGTCCCTGGCGAGGAAGTGCTCATTCTCCAGTAAACAACCAAATCACTGATGGAATACTGAACTGACCAACCTTCGATCAACCTGTCAACGAGCCAGAAGAGCGGCTCAGAGGGTAGTAGGCAGAGCCGACCAAGGGCAAGCGCGCCTATAAGGAAGCCCGCAAAAACCTCAAGCTCACCATCCAACGGAGCAAGAGGGAATGCTTTAAGGAACTATGTTCGGAAGCGTGCGTATACCCGTGGGGGAGCGCCTATAAAATCATGACGAGGCCATGAGGCTGTTCATCTCTGCAGATCTCGTACCTTTCGCTTTTGTTAAAAATAATCCAGAGGTTATTCCCCCAGCAAAAGGAGGGCACTGACAGCTTCCAGCGACTTCTGAATGAGACGGCAATACTGTCAGTCGCCAGTGACGAGCTGTTGGAGATCTGCTGTAGAATAGGAGATAACAAAGCTCCGGGTCTGCGTGGCGTTTTGAATAGGGCCCTAAGGCTTGCCGTGAAATCCACACCGGACAAGTTTACTGAGTTGTTCGAAGCGTGCGTTTCCGAGGAGATATTTCCTGCATCATGGAAGCGACAGAAGTTAGTACTACTGCGTAAGACTGGTAAACCTCCAGAAAAACCACCCTCCAACAAACCTATTTATCTTTTGGACACTGTGGGGAAAATGCTAGAGCGGGTCATCTACAACAGATTATCTCCGGTTGTTGAGAACCAGCGAGGTCTCCCAGATTGGCGGTATAGACTCCCTAAAGCCAAATTAACCATTGATGCCACCAAAATGATTACTGGCTTGGTCGAAGATGCATTCCACGGAAAGGCTAGTACTAGCAAATATTGCGTGGTGGTGACCGTGGACGTGAAAAACGCATTCAATTCGGCCATTTGGAACCTAATACGGGAATTTCTGGCAAAGATTGGTATTCCCGCTAATCTTGCAGCTATTGTCACCAGCTATTTACAAGAACAGAGGCTTTTGTTTGACACCGATGACAAATCCCAGGAGCATGTTGTCTCCGCGGGTGTCCCGCAGGGCTTCGTACTGAGCCCACTGCTGTGGAACATCATATACAGCGATGTACTTAATCTTCCCGTCTTCCGAAGATGGTGAGTTATACTCATGCGAACCGTTTAGCGCTGTTAAGGGTTGGCTAGAGGGTTCTGGTGTGACACTTGCGAAGTACAAAATGGAAGCGGTCTTCATCGTCAAGCACCGTAAAATAAATTATGCTCGTATTCAAATTGGGAATCATATCATCACTTCTAAGCCTGCCAGCAAATATTTGGGGGTGATGATAGACAGGAAACTCAGCTATTAGCAACACGTGCAGTATACTTATGACAAAGCATTCACCGCAAGTACGGCCCTGGCAAGAATGATGATGAACGTAGGAGGGGGTGGCATGCTTCAAGGTTGTTTATATTATAGTTAGGGTGGTGATTTCGATCATGTACTACGCAGCTCCAGCTTGGGGAAAGGCATTGCAGGTCACATTTAACGCCAATAAACTGTATGCAGTCTACAAAAGAATAGCCCTAAGGGTGTGCTCCAGATTCAGAACTGTCTGAGATAATGTAGCATTCGTCATCTTGGGAATTATGCCCATTGACATCTTGGCAGATGAGACGACGAACATACACAATGTCAAGTCTATCTCTCCTTTATCCTTGACGGAGAACGCCTAAAGGGAGAGATCTCTAAATAAATGGCTCGGGGAAGGGTCGTTGGGCACAGAGGCTCATCCCTATCATCAACAAGTGGCTGGAGAGACTGCACAGTGAGTTTAATTATAATCTTACACAGTTTCTCACGGGGCATAAAGGATATCGCCAGTGCCTGTTCAGGTTTAAATTAGATACCTCACCCGATTATCCAAACTGCAATGTAATCCCAAAGGACCCAGCGCATGTATTACTCCATTGCCCAAGATTTGTGAAAGAAAGAACCTAGGGGAACTCTAGGAGAGGTGCTCGTGCCAGAGCATCTGGTCCGAAGACTGCTAGCATATCAGGAGAACTGGCATGTGATCTACTCCATGGCCGCATCTATCCAGAGCAAACTGCGAAAGACAGAGGCAACTAGAAAAACGTCGTTGCGTACGCCGCGTAGAGACGAAAAGTGGGCCCGGGCCCCTGGGCAGGAAACGAGGATAGAAATTTAAAATGCCCAAGAACCTTCGCAGATCCTTCACCGTGGTTGCAGGGGAAAGTTTTTGATCGCTTCAACCTTGTCTGGGGCTAGTTGAATTCCATCAAGGCAGATCATGAGGCTACAAATTTCACCAACTTCTGTAGGAATTTGCATTTGTCAACGTTTAGAACGAGCCCGGTCTCAAGGAGATGGTGAAAAATACTCTTAATATGGTCCAAATGCTCAGATTCGGAAAAAGTGGCGACCAAAACATCATCCATGTAGACAAAACAGAAGTTTAAATTTCGCAGTCTGAAATGTTTGCGCAGCGTTGCACAAACCAAATGTCATCCTGGTAAACTGAGAATTCCGAAAGTTGTGCAGATAGCCGTTTTCGACATGTCTTGCAGAGCAACAGGGATTTGGTGGCACACCATGGACAAGTCGTGAAAACACGGTAGTTTGTCAGTGAATGAGTGGAATGGGGTATCAGTCCAGAATTTTCTGAGCATTCAAACAACAAACTTCGAAGCATTTGGGAAAAGAAGTAGGAGTGTTCTCCAGGTTCACCAAGTGCTTCCACACCATCCACCTCAACATCATTCGCCCATTGCGAGACTCGCACGGTTTTAGGTATTACCTCAAAATCATCGATCGGTTCACGCAGTGGCTTGAGTCAATTTACCTGAAAGACATAACGACATCATCATCTACTGGGGCCCTCTGTGGAGAGTGTATTCCACGCTTTGGGGTGCCAGCGATCATCATCACCGACCGAGGAATCCCGTTTGAATCCTTTCTTTTCTCAGAGTTAGGGAAACTCCTAGGCTTCAACCGCGATCGGACAACTGCCTACCAAACTCTGTCCAACGGAATGCTCGAAGGATGGCCCAAGACACTAAAGACCGCTATAAAAGAGCGAAACGTTCCTTCCTGGCCGCAAGTCCTGCCTTTAGTTCTACTTGGCCTGTGGACAGTCAGCCGTGTGGAGTTTACTGCAAGCCCCAGGGAACTTGTATACGGGAAGAACCTGAGACTCTTCAGTGACCCAGTTCTCGACAAGGAATCGAGCCCAAGTTCAACCGTCCTGTTGCGTCTGCTCAGAGCCGGATCAAACCACCGCCACCAGCCAACCATGCGAAAAACATCGTCAGCGTGCCCAAGGGTCTTGAGTCGTTCAACCACCATACAACGGACCTCACAAAGTTCTTGAGTGAGATCCGCTCCACTTTACTCTCGACGTTGGAGACGCA
Source organism: Hermetia illucens (assembly GCF_905115235.1). Lineage (NCBI taxonomy): Eukaryota > Metazoa > Arthropoda > Insecta > Diptera > Stratiomyidae > Hermetia > Hermetia illucens. The sequence goes on along the minus strand of NC_051852.1, from coordinate 162,305,805 downwards.
TCCAAGCCAGTTTCGATATCTGGCCTGAAACCTTCCTTTCAGGAGACAGTTACTCCCGAGAGAAGTACGAGCGGTGCGTTCATTGCCGAGCTAAGAGAGTTACGCCCCGGAGATTAGCAGCAACTCCCTGGTTTCAGCTGGGAGTGGAGTGCTGTGGAGACTGCTGTAACAAAATATACCGCTCCGTAAATTTACCTGCAACGGAGTACTGGAGCGGCGCCGGGTCCAGCGAGGGAAAGTTTCGTTAAATCTAGTAATGAGCCGGTAAATCTGACCGCGAGTCTGCCTCCTTCCGGCCTCGTGGTAATATAGACGTGTGGAAAAAGTACTGCAAATTTGTAGGAGGATTATTGTCGAGTTTAAATATTTGGTGAAATTTGGAAAGATACACGATAATTGCGACGAGTTAGCTGAGGCTGCGACACCAATTCAAGGTATATGCTTTGGGGTAGCCCCGGAATCAACGGCAGAGGTGAGTCATTCTTTGATTATATTATTACTACAAATCTGTCGGTGTGTAATAGGCGCAGTGAAGCAACCTTGCATTTTGAAGCTCTGAGAACTGTTGTGGTTGGGAGGAGGTCCTTGATATCACGCTACTAACTGACAATGGGATTCTTAGGGTGGAGAATTGGAGAGTGTCTGACCAGAGATAATTCTCAGATCGTAGTTAGATACTTAAAGTCAATATCTCGCCACAGATGTCTCCAAACCCGTCAAGGACCTCTGGAGGATCGAACCCTGCGGTCCGTAAATTGAAAGATTAGCACGCCAGACGAACTGGAGTCAAAGGTCGGGGCTCTGGAAAAAACATTCAATACCACCTCTAAAGTCTCGTGCCCTACTAAGTACAGCAAGAAGACACTGCCACTGCGGTGGAATGAAGACCTCAAGACCAGGGAAATCCTCAACATTTTCGACAGATATAAATATTGGGAACCATACAAGGACTGCCTGAAGAAGTACAAGTCGGCATCAAGACTGCCTTGGTTATACTATTGACAAAATGTCGAAAGCACCAGCGAATCGGCAAGGCTCAGTAAGATTCTGTTCAAGGAACATAGCAGCCCATCTTTTCTTAAAAAGTTGGAAGGCTCCTGGACGGAACCTTCTGGTGAAAACTTGGAGCTGCTGGTTCATATGCATTTTCCCGTCAACGAGGAGGACTATGACTCAGAGCCTTGCTTGGACGGTTTGCAGCCACCCCAACCGTGCAAGATTATTAAATCGGTAATTACCGAGGATAAGATCGGCTGGGCTATAAACTGTTTTTAAGGTTTTGTGTGAAACAAAACCTTATTAGAATCGATTCGATGTCTGTCTGTCCGTCTGTCTGTCTGTCTGTCTGTCTGTCTGTCTGTCTGTCCGTCTGTCTGTCTGTCTGTCTGTCTGTCTGTCTGTCACAGCCGATTTATTCGGAAACAGCTGGACCGATCGTCACGAAAATTGGTAGGAGTATGTAATCTGCTGTTCCCTGTACATGCAGCAACTGACGCCATTTTGTGTTAAGTTTAAGGGGGGCTTTTCATATATGTGAAAGGAGGGTGCAAAATTTTTTTTCACAGAATGTAGCCATGTGGGGTATCAAATGAAAGGTCTCAATTAGTACTTTTCGAAACTGGTTCAATATTTGATGTTGGGTGAAACATAGGGGAGTGAGGGCTCAAAATATGACCCCCAAAAAGTGTAACAGGTCTCGTTCTCAGAACCTATCCAACCGAAAAATCTGAAAAAAATCACAGTGGTGCATCTCTACGAAATCTAGGCCTCAAAATATATCCGGTTCCGATATCTGCACAAATAAAGTTAATAATAGTATATTTCCACATTTTAGAAATTTACACGGCACCCCCCCTTATGTTCATCCCAGAAGTACAAAATTTAGCATGCGTATAGTGAAGAACATAGTGCACGGTTTGGTCAAGATTGAAGAAAATCCAAGTATTACTACCAAAGTTATAGGGGGTAAAACTTTACCATGTTTTGTGAATTTCGTGCACTCTACAACCCGCATGACGTCATCATCACATATCATTTCGTCAATACCACGACGAAATGAGTTGTTATGGATGGGGTCGCAAACAATTATTTTGTTTTAGTTTTTTAATCATTTGTATGTGAATATCAATTACTCCAACCAGACAGGTGTGTATGTAGGTATATAGTATATGCGTGCTAATGAACTTTGCGGGTAGTACCTAATTCAGATAAATATAAGAAGTAAATCGGAAATATGGGTACGATCAATTTATATACGTGCATATATGTGTACAGTATTCGGAAATAGACAGTTTGTTTGTTTAGGGTGAGCGTAATGTGTACGTATGTCTCGTAGTTTGGAAAAATATAAAGGATTATGTTGGATTTGTAGCTATATACGGATAGAGAAATGTGCGTTGAAATTTCTTACATAAGATGAACACAAAACCTTTATACCTGAAGTGCGAGCTTCCGGTATTCCGACTTGTTTCCATATAAATTTCCGGGTCTAGATGGCATAATGCAAGTCATGCTATAAAAGCAACGGGAAGGGGTTGTGCCGTGGCTTGTTGAAGTTTACCGGAGCTGTGTCTGTTTAAAATACCTACCACAGTCTTGGAGATGCGCACTAATGGTTTTCCTACCGGTAGCGGGCAGGAGCGGTCATGAGTCCGCGAAGGACTTTTGACCAATCAGCCTCACCTCTTTCGTATTCAAAACCCTTGAGAGCGTCCTACACATCCACTTAAGGATGATTATGGACAGAACGCCTTTCTCTAAGTCCCACAATGTCTACCTTAAAGGCAAATTCACAAGAAACCGCTCTTCAAGAGGTAATTAGCACAGTTGAGCGGTCACTGCAGTAAAAGTAGTATACCCAAGCTGCCTGGATTTAGAGGAAGCAACAACGTTAGTGCCAACGCCATCAGCCTTGACCAGTATTTGATTTGAAGGGTATCTTACGCACTGAAATATATTCATGAAACCACTTGACCGGAGCTGTGAACAGAGGGAGGCCCCGGGGTAGCCCCATCTCTCCAGTGCTCTGGTTACTAGCGATGGACGAAATTTTGCGAATATTGGACAGCAGCGGGGTGAAGGTGGTGGCTTATGCCGTCGACTTGATGATATTATGAGTGACATCATGGAGCGCTGCGAAAAACCTGAATTCCACCTACCACGGCTGAATAAACAAAGATTGGTTCTTTCCTCCAATGTAGAATATCTGGGTGTAATCCTATATCCAAAGCTAAATTGGAGATTGAACATAGAAGTGTGGGTCAAGAAGGCCTTTATAGCCTTCAATACTTGCAAGAGAACCTATGCAAAAAATGGAGATCGGGCCGAGGATGATTCTCCGAATGTACACAGCTGTAGTGCGTCCCATCCTAACGTACTTTATTATATGCTGACAGGTTTTAAGCAGAAAGTACCATAGAACGAAGCTTAATAGCATTTGAAGAACTGCGTGTGAAGGTGTTACTGGGGCTCTGCACTTCTACTCAGCAGATGCTCTCAATGTACTGCTGCATCTTCCCCTCCTTGGCTTCCCCATTAAACACGTTGTAGCATATAGTGCTGTCAGACTACTTGAGTCCCGATGCTGAACAACGAACTGTAGGGCCGTGGTAACATCCCCGGGAATCTGAACATTCTCCACGGACTATGCTTGACGGATGTTGAATTTCACAGGAAACTTTGCAGTGGACTTTCTAACCAGGGCAGAGGGGACCGGCGGCAAGGCTATAACACCGTATTCTTCACCGGTGGATGAAAGATGGTCTGTGGAGTCAACTCGGGGGTTTTCTCGAATACCGTGCATACGAGTCGTAAAGTCTCCCAGGTTTCCCCAGTGTGTTAAAGCGGAAGTACTGGCGACACTGGAAGCCTGTCAATGGTTGGGGCAAGATTCGAGCCCCAAGCGTAACATAGCCATTCTGACTATCAGCGAAGTGACCATTGAGGCTTTGTACTCAGCGACGACATCCTCAAGGCTAGTAGGGCAGTGCAGAAACGCGCTGAACAGTTTAGGCGGTACACTCAAAGTCATCCTCCTCAGGGTTCCCGATCATAGGAACATAGAGGCGAATGAACAGACTGACGGATTGATCAGATGAATCTGTACTCTTGGTAGTCCTTCGGCGAGTACAGTCAGTGTCTCACTGGCAAATGTCAAGGGCGGAATTTACTCGCACTACTTAGAAGCCGCGTACCTCAGACGGCGAAGTATACCATCTGTGCCAATTCAAGGAATGATTTATTTATTTATTTATTTAATTAACGGATAACAAACAGATAGAATTCCAATTAATTATTGTCCTCAGGAGGAGGAGGAGAAAGCAAAAAACTTATCCTACGTTTAAAACTACTTAAAGTAGGGAAGTTAAAAGGACCAAGCTGTTTTGCATTATAATTTCGGCAAAGCCTGGGAATCGAGGAATGAAAATAGACTTCGAGCTCCGCGAAGGGCACGTTGAAAATATCTGCATTACGTGTGTTATAAGACGCAGGACGGCAGGTGATCTCGTCAGCGGCGGAGCAGTCCATCAGGCCCGAGGCAAGTTTAAAGAATGTGCATAGATCCAGATAGGATCTACGCTGTTGTAGGAAGGGAAGGTTTAGAAAGCGGAGGCGGGAGGGGTAATCCACACGAGGGAAGCTTTTCTTAAAGAAGAGAGAACGGGTGAATTTACGGTGCACATTTTCAAGGGCAAGACAATCACAGTTACGAGTGGGTGATCATATCACGGAGCAATACTCGAGGGTATTCCTCACAAGGGAATTGAAGAGAGCTAAGGAGGTTTGGATGGAGTCAAAATCAGAGGAGGAGCGAAGAATAAAGCCTGACAATTTTGCTGCTCGATTGATAACATCGAGGCAATGGGTGTCAAAACGGAGCTTATTGTCGAAAGTGACTCCGAGGTCTTGAGTGGAATTTAAGCAGGATAAGGAATGTCCGTCAAGCGAGCAGGAGAAAGAAGTGGGTGAGGATTTTAGGGAGTAGCACATAGAGTGACAGTTTCTAACGTTTAGCGCTAAACCATTAGTCGAGCACCAACGAACCAGAGTGTCCAGGTCATTCTGAAGGAAACACAGTCCATACGCGACGATATAGCGGAAAACAGCTTAAGGCTGTCTGCATAGAGCAAACAGGGAGAAGTAAGGAGGAAAGGAAGGTCGTTAATAAAAAATAAAAATAGCAAAGGACCCAGAATAGATCCCTGTGGGTCACCTGAAGAGGGGGAGAAGGAGCGGGAAGTACAGCTGTCAAAAGAAACGCGGCAGGATCGGTTGGAAAGGTAAGAGGCAAGCCATAAAACAAGTGGTATGGGAACGTTTAGGGACGAGAGTTTGGATAGAAGTATCTTGTGATTTACAGTGTCGAAGGCTTTCGCGAAGTCAGTGTAAATGGTATGCACTTCTTGCCGTGAATTCAGATATTTGGCAATAAAGTTGGTAAAGTCAAGCAGGTTGGAGGCAGTGGACCTACGTTTAACGAAGCCCTGTTGTTCTTTCACTATGTGATGGCCAAAGTGGGCGGACAACCAGTCGCTGACATATCTTTCCAGGATTTTGGAACAGGAGGAGAGGAGGGAAATGGGACGCTAATTCTCGGCAAGCGAACGATCGCCACTTTTGTGAATGGGGATAATGAGAGCCTCTTTCCACAAGCTGGGAAAATGATTCTCTTCAAGGCTTTTGTTGAAAATAAGAGATACGGGAAGGGAGATGGACTTACCAGTTTTGAGCAAAAAGAGGTTTGGAAGACCATCGTAGCCAGGTCCGACCTTGGCATCAAGTTCGCCAACGAGGTATTCGACAAGGATAGGGGTAAGAAGGGGAATGGTAGGCGATGCGGGGCAGGCTACATCTACTATCGGGAAGAATTCGGAGGAAGAGGGAGGAACATAGACTGACGAAAAGTAGCGGCAGAGTAAATCACAAGATCGTTGGGGGGAGTTAGCTGAGAAGCCAGAGAATTTAATGGACGGAGGGGATAACTGGGCAGGGCAGCGGGAGTTGCGAAATTGGGACCAGAAAGGTTTCAGATTTCCGCGCTTTAATGATTCTTCCACGCTTTACAAATATTCGTGTCTGGACTTACGTATTAAAGATTTGACCGAGGAACGAAGGGATTTGAAAAAAACTAAGTCAGCAACATTTCTAGAAGACAGGAACTTCTTTCTCGCAGTCTGTTTTTGACGTAGTTTTTTGTTAATTTCAGTGGTGAACCAGACGGAGTAAGAGCGTAAGCACTTAGGAGAGGAGGGAACGTAACAAGGAAGAAGATCAGATAAAATGATATAGAAAGTGTTGAGTGCTTGGTCACATGTAAATGGAGAGAGCAGGGGGACCCAGTTGATTGACGCCAGGGCTGAGTTCAGACCTTCGAAGTTCGCCTTACGAAAGTTGAACTTGGTAGGCTTGCTAGCGACCGGAGAGTGGAGTCGGAATATCTGAACATCGAACTCGAGAGCAGGATGATGGGCGTCAGGGGCAACGTAAGACGGAGTATGAAGGGATTGGGAAAGATAACGTACAGGAAGGTTAGAGAGGACAAGGTCAAGAGTGCGATCTAAGTGGTTTCTAGAAAGGTTAAATTGGAGGGCCCCACAGGTGTACATGAAAGTGGATAGAGGAAGGGAAGGGTGGGTCGAGTTATTAGGGAGGGAGGGAAGGCCAGGAGTAACGGGCCAGGAGAGCATAGGAAGATTAAAGTCACCACAGGGGATGAAAGGAAGTGAGGGAAACAAAACGGTTAGGGCCTCTGATAATCTGTCGAAGAAATCCTCGTACAGAGAAGGCGGGATTAGGCAGGGAAAATATACACACGATATGATAAAAGGACATACGCTTTGCGGAAGGACACGTATGGTAACATAATCGTAGGTAGAAGACGAGGAGGAAAAGATGATTTCGGCACGGAGAGGAGACTTAACAGCTATTAGGGCACCTCCGCCAGTTGTCTTGCCAAGCGCAACGCAGTCTCTGTCACAACGAAAGACAGAGTAACCTTCGAGGAGCTCAGAATCTAAAATCCTGTCATTCAGCCAGGTTTCAGAAATACCGATGACATGATGTTGAAATGCTAAGGCAGACAGTTTGAAATCTGACAGCTTGGTCCTTAGACCCCTTACATTTTGATAAAATAGCGTATAGTTATTGGAATCATTCAAGTTCGGCGAGGCAGGCGGGCGGGCCGGAAATTTTCGTCAATCTTAGACCTCTGATAAGGCTTAACGAAGACCCCCTGTGGCCAAAAGGAGGATTCGACGATAGCATCGAAGTCGTGGGGATATGTCACTTTGAAGGAAGCTATCACTCGGTCAGGAGAGCCATCCTTCGTCAGCTTCACACAGGGAAGAGGTGACAAAGTTGAGATGCTTTTACTTCTGATGTAGGCCAGAATTTCGTCGGGCGTAGTGGAGTACGCTAGCCTTGACACGAACAGCTGTTTCGGTGGCGAGGCAACGTTCAATTGGGGGCCGCTCGGACGATATGAGGTCGGAAGGGCCTGCGGTTCAGCGGTGGCGGGCGTCGATGGTACACAGGAGGAAGCGTGCGGTGGTGCTAATGTAGCGACTCAGAACTTCGTAGCGCATCCGATGTTGCGTAGGGAACTTGTCCCTCGGATGGAAGATTTTTCAGTAGGCTAGCGGACGTCATCGTGTTGATACCATCTTTTATGGACACACTGGAATAGAGCGAGGCAGATAGAGGCAGAGAATTAGAATTAGTCGACCGGGGCGACTTAGGTATGGTGCCAATTTTGAAATAGGTGTTGATTCTGTTACTGGCTATGTCAAGCTATTGAATCCGCTAACGCAGGATGGTCAAAGGTTGGGTCGACCTAAAAGTAAAGTAGTAGTAAGTAAAGGAATGCAAACTTCCCGTGAGGTTGTAAGAGGAAGCTTAAACATCGTCTGGAATTGTTAATGATGAACCGTAGGTATGGTTGATGCATTATTCCCCTTCATGCATATACAATATCTTCAGCTTCAGCCAACTCAACAGATTTGTTCCATAATTTGCAATCATACAAGATTAGCCCTAGGGAAAAAAGGATTTTTCTTTATTACAAGTCTTAGACAAAACATCATGGAAATATTATACTAAGCACTCAATCTGAAGGTGTTGACGAATCAAGGTGGATCCCCAACATGATTCAAAAATCACGCGAAATATTCGATTTGGTAAATACAACAAAGATAAAAGCCAAGCGTCTGATTACATTCGTAGAGCTGACAATATTCCTGGAAAATTTCACCCTCATCATATAATGTGGCAACTCGAGCAAAAGTTATAGGACATGAAGGATACGCTGTGATATTTATATTGACTACGTTTCATGTCCTATATTCCTGCCATATAACTAATTTCAACAGATTCTCAGATACCGCCTACACTGCACGACAGGAACGTGACTCTGAACGACTCTTACGTGGAGATGACATCATGAGCAATGAAGTTTCCTCAATTTCCTTTGGCCATTCTCGGAACATTCCGCTAAATTACTCATAAGTCTATAATCCAACGAAGATTTCTTTTAAAGAAAAAAACCCTCTAATTTTATAGAGCATCCAAATTATGACTTCATCATGACCTAGTCGACTTCAACTGCCTTCCTGTGCTCCTCGGTTGTAGGTGAGAGTTAGAACGTCTTCTGATAGTGTTGCTGAATGTGACTACAGGGTCATAGTCGCTTGATGTATGCTACGCTCTCAGGACAATCGTAAATTCTTCAAGGGGGTGGGAAACGACAGAATACCAGCAGCCAGAAGACTCACCCCCAAATAAACACTTAGGCGTTGATTGCTGAGATTGGCTTGAAAAAGCTGGTCGTATTCTGATTTATTGTCGAACATCACATCGCTTTTTCCGAGCCGACAACACTTAGCTCCCTGAATCTCAATCAATGTTAGATATCCCTAATAGTGGTATTCTGAAGCGTCAGCGTAAAATTTTCAAGTCGAGGCAGTCAACCAGTGAAATTGCTATGACGCAATGACTTGGGTTTCTCAAGGCTCACTAAAAGCCTCCACTGCTTCCACTGCACGTACCGCTTGTGATATGAATATAAAATCCATTACGTAAGGGTTCAAACCTACATCTAGTGTAGAATTGTGGGGATGCGCAAAATGACTCCATGCATCCGTGGCTACTCAGCACGGAAGGCTCCCTCCATCACATCCTCACTCAATATAAGCACAGCTTTTCACGGTTTTCCGGGAAAATTATCTAGAATTTAGGCCAAAAGCGATGCACGGGTGCTATCACTATTCACTAGTGGATATCATAGAGATTTCCATTTTCCAGCACTACGTGATCCTTTGGCAGAAAGTGCTAGGTATAGCTTGAACGGTGATGTTTTTTTCATGCTCCTCGAATCTGAAAGAAGCAATTTATCGTCATTTTGTCGATAAGTTGTTGACGAAATTCCATGCTTGCAGGGTTCAAACTAAGATGAAGACTCTGATGTTGTGGTCAAAATTTATAATGGTAACCAACCTTTGAGTCCAACGTTGGTGGTTAGGGATCTTCCTTCTGAACTGAATCGAAATTTTGAATAGAAACTTCAAGTATCCTTTCTGAGAATATCTGGAAGTTTTAAGTATTTCCTACAATTGCTTTTCCATATTTAATTTTTTCTGAAATATAATTCAGTAACCACGGGTTATCCTTGGAAGAGTTACCTGATGATACCTGACAACACTCGAATTAGGAAAGGAGGAGGACGAAAATTCACCGCATGTGTAAATTAGAAATTATGTTCGAGGATAAACCGTAGAAAGATGCCCTTTAACCCTTACTCCTTAGTCGGGTATAGCGTGCCAATCCTACGTGCGGAACTGCGCTGTTACCTGAAATACAGTTCAGCTCCCCCACGACTTCCCGAGGCGTTCGCACTCACCCTCTACTGCTCTGCGCCAAGCGCTCTTAGGGCGACCCACTCATCGGACATCTTGGAAGAGTGGATTCCATTGCATGGCGTAGCCCGCAATCCGATTGTCACCCCCCCCTCCCCCTCTAATGTGTGATCGATTAAATGCCACTTCCGTGTTCCGCGTAGGAGTGCCTGGTCAGTGCGCCCACCAAGTTCTTCGTTTAAGATGATGTCAGACCAGCGTACTCCGACTCAGACAAGTGAACAGTGAATTTCAATTTCCAGGTACTACTGTTCTTCACTCTTGTAGCGAGATCTGAACTGAATGGAGTGCCGGTGACGTCATTTGTCCGCTGATCGCCACATCACTCCGCCCCCAGATGAAACCGAGGGGTTTCAGCGACCGAATCCGGAACTGTGTTCCCCATCAGTCCTTGAAGCGACCGCGCCGTTGTTTAGGGTTACACATGGGCTTCAGCCTTGTCAGGGAGACCGCCTTTTTGTGTCCACCGATCTCGAGCTGGAAGAAATGTTCTTCCCGCTCGAGAACGCGGTACGGACCTTCGTAAGGAGGCTGCAGCGGCTTCCGGACGGCATCCGTCTTGACCAGGACGTGCGTACACGTGTCCAGTTCCTTGGGCGCACAGACAGGTGCGGGCGAGTGTTGGGTGGGAGGAGTGGTCTTGATGCGTCGGAGATTGTCTCTCAGCAGACGCACCAACCCCGATTCTGAGAGACCCGATCTCTTGTCGAAGACGGGATCACTTGGAAGTCTCGGGTTCTCCCCGTATACCAGCTCCACGGGGCTGGCAGCAAATTCCTCTCGGCGGGTTGTACGTAGGCCGAGTAGGACGAGAGGCAAGACTTGGGTCCAGGACGGATCGTCGCATGCCATAATGGCGGCTTTCAGCGTCCGGTGCCAACGTTCTAGCATCCCATTGGATTGCGGGTGGTATGCAGTAGTCCGCTGGCATTTAAACCCTAGGAGTTTGCCTAACTCCGAGAAAAGGGTGGACTCAAATTACATTCCCTGGTCAGTGATGACCACTGCAGGGACGCCAAAGCGAGGTATTCACTCTCGACAGAGGGCTTCGGCACAAGATTGCGCCGTAATGTCTTTCAGAGGTATTACCTCAGGCCACCGCGTAAACCTGTCGATGATTGTGAGACAATACCTATAACCATGCGAGTCTCGCAAAGGCCCTACTATGTCGAGGTGTATTGTGTAGAACCGCTTGGTAGTGCGGGGGAATGAGCCCACTTCTTTCCTTACATACCTGGAGACTTTACACTTCTGGCATGCGATGGACTCTCTGGCCCAGGAATTGACGTCCTTATTCATAGAGGGCCAGAAGTATTTCTCGGTGACTAGCCAATTTGTTGTCCTGATGCCTGGATGCGCTAAGTCGTGAACTGCGTGGAACACTTTCATACGAAAGGTGGCCGGAATGTATGGCCGAGGTCCCTTTTCCGAGTCTTCACAGTAGAGAGAGAGGTTTGAGCTGAAAATGTCAACTCCCGAAATTTGTATTTGGGGTTGGATTTGAGGCTCTGAACTACTGCGTCATCCTCCTGCGCCTTGGCAATACCCGAGAAGTTAAGTGAGGCGGGGATGTTAACCTCGGAGACACGAGACAAAGCGTCAGCAACTATGTTGTCCTTGCCGGACACGTGCTGGATGTCTGACGTAAACTGGCTTATAAAGCTCAGGTGTCGAAGCAGACGAGAGGACGCTTTGTCGGGCTTCTGTTTCAAAGCATATGTGAGAGGCTTATGGTCCGTGAACACTGTGAACGGCCTGCCTTCTAGGGAGAAACGGAAGCATTTGATGCTCAAGTACGCGGCGAGCAGTTCACGATCGTAGGTACTCTAGTTCCGTTGAGCGGAATTCAACTGCTTCGAGAAGAAGCTCAACGGCTGCCAAACTTGATCCACCTTTTGGTGAAGGGCAGCACCTACTGCGATGTCAGAGGCATCAACAAAAACGGCTAGGGGTGCATCTTGCAGAGGAAATACCAAGAGTGTAGCGTCGGCCAGCTATTGACGGGATTTGTCAAACGCACGGAAAGCCTCTTCAGACCACACGATCTCTCGTGTGTCCTTAGTTTTGGGGCCAGACAAGTACGCGTTCAAAACGGACTGGTGCTGGGCGGCCTTGGGCAGGAAACGACGGTAGAAGTTTAGCATGCCCAAGAACCTCCTCAACTCCTTCACTGTCTTTGGACGCGGGAAGCTTGTTATCGCTTGCACCTTGTCTGGGTCGGGCTGTATTCCTTCAGGGGAAATGAAATGGCCGAGGAATCTCACCTGTTTTTGGAGAAATTTGCATTTCTCAACGTTTAGGATTAAACCGGCAATGAAAAATGCACTCGAGATGGGCTAAGTGCTCAGACTCAGTGGAAAAAGCGACCAAAACATCATCCAAATATACGAAACAGAAATCAAGGTTTCGCAGGACTGAGTGAATGAACCTTTGAAAGGTTTGCGCCGCATTGCACAATCCGAAAGTCATTCGGGTAAACTCGAAGAATCCAAAGGGTGTACATATTGCCGTCTTTGGAATCTCTTCAGGAGCTACTAGGATTTGGTGGTAGGCCTTGGCTAAGTCAAAGGTCGAAAAGATGCGGCAATTCGCGAGGTGATGCGCAAAGTCGTGGATGAGTGGAATCGGATATCGGTCAGGAACAGTCTGTGCGTTTAGCCTTCTGTAATCCCCACAGGGACGCCATTCGCCATTTGGCTTAGGGGCCATATGCAGTAGGGAAGACCAACAGCTGTTTGAGGGCCTGCAGATACCCTGTTGAAGGAGTAGTTCAAACTCTTTCCGTGCAATAGCCAGTTTCTGGGATGGTAGAGGACGCACCTTCGAGAAGATCGGGGAACCAGTAGTGATAATGTGGTGCTGCACATTGTGCTTCACTGGTTTGGAGAGATTACACTCGGCAGTAATCTGGCTGAACTTTTGGAGAAGTGCCCGAACACGAGAGTGGATAATGTCTTCTAAAAGAACGGAAAGATTATTGCCTGGGTGAGATACCATTTGTCCCGACGAATTAAGGTTGGTCATGGAATCTATAAGAGACTTGTTTTGAAAGTCTACCAGCAATCCATAGTGACACAGGAAGTCTGCGCCTAGAATGGGGAAGCTGACATCCGCCAGGATGAAATGCCACGAAAACGTCCTACGCAAGCCAAGACTCATGTCTACTTGCCTATACCCGTATGTGTTTATGCGGGAGGAATTTGCTGCCGCCAGTTTGAGCGGTTGTGGAAATAGTTGATGGTGCCGAGGTACGGGAAGAACCGAAACCTCCGCACCAGTATCGATGATTTAGTTGCGTCTGCTGAGAGGGTCGTAAATTGTTAGGCGACGTGGCGCTGCGTTCTGGGGGCCGCCGCCAGAACCCCCCGCGAACCTAGTTTTTTGCGGCAGGCGTGAATTTACAAGGGATTGTACACTTGGTGGCTTTATCGCCGAATCTGCGGTGGTACCAGCAAATCCCTCGGTCCATGGACTGTCCTGACGACCTGCTACCTGATCGCCCTTTTCGGGTGGCACACCGCGAGCGAGCTCGTGATCTGGCTCCCGAACGCTGAGCGTCCAGCGGCGCCCGCATCTCGGCCACACTGGCTGTTAAGGCGGCTATTTCGCGCCTTAAGTCGCCCTCCTCGTCCGATGGCTGTTGAACGGCCGCCATGGTCGAGCGTACGTGCACCTCGTGCAGCTGCCAGTGCCTCCAAGGAACCTGAGACACACGCGAGGACCGCCTGGGTGCCTTCCGGGAGCCGACGCAGCCAAAGGGACTTCATCAATTCGTCGTCGATCTTACTCCCATCCAATTGCTTCATTTCGCGCAGCAATTAGCTGGGAGTCCGATCTCCCAATGTTAGGCCTGCCAGCAAGTGATCCAATTTTGCTGACTCACTTACTGACAGGCACCTGATTAATTCAGTCTTGAGCAGTGAATATGAAGCCGATTTCACTACGTCAGACACGAGCACGATGAACTCCCCGTCCAGGCCGACCACCACGTGATTAAAACGGGTCGCGTCCGCTGTGATCCCGGACATCTGGAACTGTGATTCCAAATGCACGAACCACAGTTCGGGGTTCCGCCGCCAAAACGGAGGGACGCGCACGGCGAGGGCGATCACGTCGGAGTCACCAATTTAGGAGCTTGTATTCTTTTATAATTCGAAATAGGTTTCTGACATGTTTTTCGTATTTAACAAAGTTCTCGTATTTAACAAAGTTCAATACACAATTTCAAAAAAGTACTCCTATTATAACTCCGAGATATTAGAAATTATACTGATCTCCGTCCGTAACTATTTTCTTTCTGCACAAAACTCGTTCTTCTCACAATGACTACCCACTGTCTTTTTTCTTATTATTATCTTTTTTTTTATCTGACGTTTCTCGTCACCTACTCTATTCTTCACTCTTGTAGGGAGGTCTGAACTGAGTGGAGCGCCGGTGACGTCATCTGTCCGCTGGTATTCGCGACATTTGAAATAAATTTTGCCTTCAGTCCAACTCTAAATGTCTGTCTTGCCAAATCCAGAGTCATTTGGCCAAAGTCAGTGACCCAATGAGTGAGCCAACAGATGTCATCAGCGTAGTCAAGGTGTTTCAGCAAAGATGTCATAGACCGTTGAACTCCTTCAAGTCCACCGGACGAGGCAGCATGCAGAATGTCACCGATAACAAAAAGAAATAATACCGGCCGCAGGATGTAATCCTGGCAAACTCCACTTTGGGCCTCAAAATCCTCCAAAATTTTACCTCAATGCAGCAGGTGACATTTTGCAACGTCTTACAGGTATGTCACTCTAACAACGGCTATTAGTTTCTCCGGTATGCACCTCCTGGGTGGGGTATTCCAGATCGACTCCCTATTCACGCTATCGAAAGCATTCTCGCAATTGATGAAGAGCAGGTGCAGTGAAGATCTAGATTCCGCGTACTGTTCTTCAATTCGATAACTGCTTTTCCGTACTTCTTCAAAAGTAGTAGACGTGGTTGGATAACCGCTACAAGGACAATTCGCAATTCCTCCAATCTTTGTAGAACGTTTCACAGCTCCATAGAACTAGCTGGTTTGAAACCAGTCGTTTGAACACTGTCGGGCGCTCGCTTTTTGTTCAACTCGACGGCTGTGATACGTCTACGCAACTTAAGCATTTAAGTGGCAAAAAAGATCACGCCGATAGCAAAAATACATCCCTTGTACATAGTCATTGTATTACAGTCTAGTCATCCGTAATAGTCAAAATACCTTACTCATCTAAGATGTAAGGGCAATCCTGCAACATTTTCAGTCTTTCTGCCGATAGAAAGGTCGTGGCGTTGGCATTCTGCAGACTTGTTTGACTAACCTTCGTGTTTTTACACATAAGTGTACGCTTACATGTGACGTCTGCAGGGCCCGCTACATCGGCGTGAATCCCGCTTGCTTATTTACATAAAGTTGCCCTTCACTCTAGGTGGGATATGGCGCATCAACCACATCAGATGAAATGCCCTTCAGTACCCTCCATGCCTTCCCGAGACGACCGCACTCCTCCTCCATGGTTCTACGCTAAGTGCCGTTGAGGCAACCCACTCGTCGGCCATCTTGGGAGAGTGGATTCCACTGCATACCCTAGCCCGCAATGAAATTTTCACCCCTCCTCAATGTGAAACCTGCCCGCTACCACTTCCGTCTTCCGGTCACAGTGCGTTAGAATGGTAGGCGTCCTTCTTTTGAGATAGCGCCTGGCAAACGTATTCTGATGATTTAACGCTGACAAGTGTTAGGGCTTTTGAGTGACAATGGGGTTCATTTCCCATTTGCTACTCCAATATAGCAACATATACTCCCAACTAGCACAGACTAGTCTCAAATTGATCTTGAGATAACTGCATTTCCAGATTTTAGACAGGACTGCGAATCTAGCTCTGTTAATGCGTCGTGCAATATCTAGGTCAGTGTCATGTATACAAATTGTTCGACCCCTTCGATGCTCTGCCCATTAATGCAAATAGGCACATTTGGCAAAAGCCCATGTCTCGGTGAGAGACCAAACGGTCGTAATCAGTTAAGTCGAGGTATTTGAGGAGTCAAAGTCCATTGAACTCCTCCACATCCTCCTGACAAAACAGCATAAAGAACGTCAAAGATAACAAGTAGAAATAATATCGGTGACAATATGAAACCCTGTCAGACTTCGTTTCCGACCTCAAAATCCTCTGAGGTTTTACCCCGTGCAGCACCTAACATTTTACGGATCTCCATAGAAGAGTCTATTGAGACATTGCTGACTATTGACTATTATATTCCCAGTAAGTTCGCCCAGTAGCCGCTCCCTTTAATATAGGGGTTTCGTCAGTGTACCACGTTATCAGTTGCTGATTTAAGCCGTTGGTCACCCTCTCCCAGTTTCCCTCTTTCAATTTTGCAGCTCCCGGCCTTAATGGTACTCCCGGACATTCTGAAGATCGACCTTTGTCTGCACTTGTATAGAGGAAGGACCTGCAGGGATGGCATTGAACAAGTCCTCATTACTACAAAGGAAGAAATTTGCCAAGCTTTATGATCCCAGGTAGAAATTCAGTTAGTGCAGGACACAGATATACCCTCCATTTGCTATACGAAGTAGTGAGTCCGCCATCCACTTGATGTCGGACCGGATCAATTGAGAAGAAACTTGGCTTAAAAAGCAATCGAAATAGCGTCAAATATTTTGCGCTAATCGAGCAATATTCGAGGAAGCGACCTACGTGATACCTGGGTTGATCCAAATTTATATTCCAATCAGAGAAAGACAACGTCTTTATGATCGAGCGAACTCTTCACGCCGGGGACAGTTCACATGGAGTGAAATTATCGTTGAGTTGAAGGCTCCACACCAAAGTAGCGCAACTCACCACCACTAGAAACTGACCCGCCTGAGTGGCTCACCTACCTTTTGTGGCGCTCCGTTGGTTTTCCTCATCCTGTTGTCAGCATTTGAGTTCGAGTGGGAATGAGTTCCGCTTCAGTCGTGATTAAGTTTTTACGTTTTTCGTTCGTTGTTCTCGGACGACCCTTCGTTTTCTCCAAGTAAATCCGTCTATCTCGCAAATGTCTTATGATAACAACGCGCCAAACGCCACGGGCAACCCCGCATCCCCCTGGCCGCAGTGGTGTACGCTCCTACTTCATCTCACGCAGCACTTAGGCGGGGATAAGATCGCGGTTGAGCTTCTGAAGTCGCTGTAGTTGCAGCAACTTCCGGATAGCACCCAGGCCATCTTAGCTTGTGTCGACTCCGGATCTTCACAAAATCCACGAGGTGCATGCGCGTCCCGTGGTCAGTGAACTGTCAGGGGAAGCCACGAGCAAAATTGTTGAGCTTCAGCAGACTTTGGTAACCTTCGCGGCTACCGTCACTAAGCTGGCGGCAACAGTAGGAGCTTGGAATTCGGAGGTTGGTCCCGCAGTTCTGCAAACAAAATAGGCGATTGAGTAGCCGCGCGTCAAAGACCTGAACGAGTCCTGCAATTTGCTGGTACCACCGCATCTTCGCCGACCAAGCGAAGAAATGTACCAGCCCGTGCACATTCATATCTTTGAAAAACTGTCCTCCTTGGGAGTTCCAGCGGTGGTAACCCAAAACGCAGATCCACGCCGCCTAACAATAACTGGTCGACACAGAGGTCTCAGTTCGCCCGGTATCGCAGAACCACAAACTGATTCCGCAACAATTCAAGCTAGTGGCGGCAAACTGCTCTACCATGCACACTTACGGCTACAGGCAAGTGGACATAACTGTAGGACTTGTATGAACGTTTTCATCGCGTTTTGTTTTAGCGAATACCAACAGTCCCATATTAGGCGCAGACTTTCTAGGCCACTATAGATTGCTAGTGGATCTGCAGAATAGATTTCTTATAGACCTAGTATTCTTGTTAAAGTCTTTAGGAAAACTTCCCAACTGTTCAACCGTCATCTTTCTATTCTATAATTTTTGAAGAAGTAACCGACCCTGGCGTTCGTTCGCTCCTTCAAAAAGACAGGAACATAACTAACATAGCGAAGTAGTCTCTCCCAGCCAGCTAAGCATATTGTACATCACCATATTCGCACTACTAGTTCTCAGATCTTCTCGAAGGTGCGTTCAATACCACGCCAAAAGCTCGATGTTGCTCAAAAAGGATTCAACAAACTTTTAAAACAGAATATATACAGACCATCGAATAGCTGCTGGTTTTCTCCACTACAGATGGTCCCAGAGCCCAGCGGTGAATGGAGACCATGTGGTGATTACAGGCGTGTGAATTCTCAGACCATTCCAGACCGCTACCCCCTACTCGAAACCACTCATCAACGACTTTGCGCATAACCTCGCTAACAGCGTGTTTTCACGACCTTGACCTGGATCAAATCCAGAATACATGCAATGTGGCTCAAACGAGGTTCATCGACTCTGTCCTGCGAAATCTTAACTTTTGTTTTGTCTACTTGGATGAGGTTTTGGTCGCCTTTTGCTCAGAGCCTGAGCATCTGGAATATCTCGAATGCATTTTCCAACGTTTCCTTGAGGCCCATCTTGTATTTAAAGTTGAAAAATGCAAATTTCTTCAACATCTGTGGAAGTTTTTAGACCAACGGTTCCCCAAGAGGAATTCACAAGAATCCAGACAAGGTTCAGGCCATCACGGTCTTCCCATAATCTAAAACAATCAAGAAACTGCGAAGGTTTTTGGACATGTTAAACTTCTATTCTAGTTTCTTGCCCAAAGCCGCACAACTTCAAGTGATTCACAACGCCTACTTGTCTGGGCCCAAGACCTAAGACTTCCACGTGATTACGTGGTCTACAGAGTCCGTCCAGACATTTGAGTTAGCCAAACGACAGCTGGCGGGCGCTACACTCCTGGCATTCCCTCAACCAGATGCCATACTCGTTGATGCATCAGACATCGCAACAGGTGCTGCCCATCATCAAAAGGTGAAGCAAATATGGCAGCCGTTGAGCTTCTTTTCCAAGAAATTGCATACAGCTCAATGGAATTAGGGCACATACGATCACCTATTAGCCCCATATATGGCAATCAAATACTTCTGATTTTCCCTAGAAGCCTTGCCTTTCGCGTTTTGTCACGCATTTCAGAAATTATAATCCCTGCGACGGTCGATATTTCGGCAGCCGCTGAGGCACAGAAGGATGATGCAGTATTTTAGAGCCTCATCGACAACCCCAAGTACAAATTTCGGGAGTTTCCTCGTTTCGGCTCAACCTCTGAAATACTCTTGCGAGCCCTCTGCAAAGGGATCTAGGTCATAAATTCCGGACAACTTCGGCAAGGAAGTATTCCAAGCAGTAAACGACCATGCGTACCCAGTCATTCGGATAACGAATCAGCTGATCACTAGCAAATTTTCCTGACCCTCAATGAAGATGGATGTTATCTCTTGGGCCAGACAGTGTATCGCTTGCCAGAAGTGTAAAGCCACTAAGCACGTACAAAAGAAGCAGGTTCATTCCCTCAGTCTGCCAAGCCTTTTCACACGGTCCACATCGACATCATTGGTCCGTTGCCACATTCGCATGGCTTCAAATATTGCCTCACAATCATCGCCGTGGCCTAAAGCAATGCCTATGAACGACATTTCCGCACAATCGTGCGCGAATCGAATCTACCCTGTTCTCGGAGTTAGGCAAACACCATCGGACGGCTGCGTAATCTAATGGGATGCTGAAACGCTGGCATAGGACACTGAATGCTGCCATAATGGTACACGGTGATTCTTCGTACAGCCCATCGTGAAGAGTTTGCCGCCAGCTCCGCCGAGCTTGTATACGGGGAAAACTTAAGACTCCCTAGCAACCCTGTGCTCGATACTAGGTCGGCCTTTTCGACCACTGCGTTTTTGCGCTTACTCCGGGACACTGTAGCCAAGCTAAAATTACCCCTGCCAACTCGTCCAGAAGAAGAACCAAGAATCTGAATAGGTCTTGGCTCGCCAGTGTGGTTCCCAGAAGCTCCTGAAACCACCATATGAGGCCTATATGAAGTGTTGAACATAGAGAGCACTTCTTTAGGTTTGACGTCGACGGAAGGGGGGGGGGGCGGTCGGTGGTGTTGAGATTTTGCAATGTATTAGCGGCTTAACAGACATTTATGCCAGAACCACACCAAAATAAGCGCTGCACAACTCACCACGAATTAGTACCTCGACACACACCACCTAAGCAACTTGACTACTTGTCGGTATCGGGATGACAGCTGTAAGGACGACAAAGGAACCGGGTTCGGCACATTCTAAATTCAGCAGTGGCTAACCTGTTTCAAGCAAACAAGTAGTGCGACTTCATAATTCAGAAAACGTGGTTGATTGCTAAGAATGAATACGAAGCCTGTGGGTGGTTAAGGACAAACATTAGATTCTAACGTCATTGTAGAAGGATATGTAGTGACCAAAAGCAACCGCGAGCTTCCACAGACATTCAAGCAAAGATTACTTTCTGAACTCAGATCGCCCAATTATTGCCATACCCGCTGGTGTTCTCAGCAGAAAAGGTTGATTGCAAGGTCGGTCAATTTAATCGTACATGACCCGCTTTACCATTGTGGTGATGGTTCAAGTTTTCAAAATTAAATTGAAACTGATTATTGCAATTATTATCTGGAAAAAACATTGCGTAGAGTTTTCTCACTAAACCTGCTTTAATTTTGTTCCCAAAAAATTTTCCAGGAACACATTACTTCGCATATTTATGAACCACGTCACCTAGTCTCACTCTATCCCTATTTCTATTTTGGTACAAAACAAGAATTTCAGGAGAGAGTAAAGCTCCCGAGGGGCATAAGGACTCATTAAACATCTACACAAACTTAACCATTCAGCATTTAATAATTCAGTAATTTTTGGGGAAGTATTTATAATTTAAGCTATTTTCATGGGAACTGTTGAATTTTCCCTTTGAAAAGTTTTTGAGCTTTGTAGATGTTTGGAGTTATCCTGATGAACGAAAGTACAGCTATTATTTTGGGGGATATGTAATGTTGGTCTATGAGATCGCTATGGGGGTGGAAAAATGTCTAAGCAAAAAAAAGTTGTTTTTGCAAAAAAAGAAACGAAAACAAAAACAAAAACCACCACACAGTGTAGAGTAACTCAATGAATTTTTCATAATTTGGATTATTCATAATTTCATTGTTTAGAATAGCTAAATTTAGGGAGGACCTCAGTGAATTAAATGCAAAACAGAGAAAACTAGGAAAATTCACAAACAGACTATTTAGGTCACAGACTTGGGCAAATGAATAGTTTTCCAGGATCCAAGGTAGACCGAGGGACGAATTCCCGAATCCCGCGGTTTAAGGATGTGAGTCAGTAAAAACATTATCCTTAATCTTCGTGATGACTTTTGAGTACCACGTGAAGAAATGATCGACCTTTACCTTTAAATGCGCTCGTTATCCTTAACATAACAATCGTTGAGAATTCCTGGGCTTCCAGTCTTGACATTTCCAGCCTTTCGTCTCAGAAACATTGGTTCCCAGCTCCCATACACCGCCCTCACAGCTCTCCTCATGATACCGACACGTAGGCGGTCAGTCGTGGTGAGTTGTCCTATGAATTTAGAATGAATCCCTGCTAAGCCTCTCACACTCTGCAGTGCCTCCACAATACCCACCACCAGCTGATACTGGATTTCAGTGACAAAACCCAACTCCTGGCCCACCGATTTTAGGGGCACGGATCGAATCTCACGCGGTGTGCACCTATCTTCTCCAATACCTCAGCCTTTGGGGACAAAATGCTTTAGCTTGGACACGAAGACGTTCTCGGGCCCGCCCTCGACGTCAAGCCTAAGGAAGTGTTGTTTAACATTTCATATGAGCCCCCGTATAGTGGTTGCAAGCGAATCAAGTCATGTGTATAGACATCCACGTCCTTGGAGACGTTAGCCTTCGTCTAAGAATGACGGCATGGCGGGGGTGATTTTAGCTTGTCCCAGAGCAAGCACAAAAGCCCAGTAGTAGAAAGGGCTGACCTAATATCGAGCACAAGATCAATAGTAATTCTTAAATTCTCCCGGTATACTAGCTCGGCGGAACTGGCGGCAAACTCTTCACGATGGGCTGTTCGGAAGCTAAGTAGAACAAAAGGCAGGACTTGCAACCACGAAGAATCATTGTAAGTCATTATAACGGCCTTCAGTGTCCTATGCCAGCGTTTCAGCACCCCATTGGATTGCGGATTGTACGCAGTCATCCGATGGTGTTAGAAGCCTAGAAGTTTGCCTAACTCCGAACAGGGTAGACTCGAACAGCATTCCGTGGTCAGCAATGACTTCGGCTGGTATTTCTTCAGGCCACCGCGTGAACCTATCGATGATTGTGAAGCAATAGTGGAAGCCATACGAATCTCACAAGGGGCGAATGATGTCGATGTGGACCGTGTGCTTGATGACTTTACACTTCTGGCACGCGACGCACTGTCTAGCCCAGGGGTTTACATACTTATTCATTAAGGACCAGAAATATTTGCTAGTTCCCAGCCGATTTGTTGTCCGTATTCCTGGGTGTGCGAAATCGCATGGAGTACTTCTTTGCAAAAAGCGGCCGGAATATAGGTCCTTTTTCAGAGGTCTCGCAAAATATTTCGTAGATTGAGCCAACAAGGGGCGACTTCCGAAATTAGTATCTGGGGTTGTCCCTGAGGCTCTGAAACCCTGCATCATCCTTCTGTGCCTCAGTGATGCCAAAAATCGATGGTGGTAAAAATTTTGACTTCTGAAATGCTTGACAAAGCGTCTGAAACTACATTGTCCTTGTCGGAGACATGCTGGATGTCTGAAGTAAACTGGCTTATGAAGCTCAGCTGCTGAGGGGATGCATTGTTAGGCTTCTGCTCAAAATCAAAAGTAAAAGGTTTGTGATCCGTGAACAGTGTGAACGACCTGCCTTCTAGGGAATATCGGAAGTATTTGATTGCCATGTACGCGGCCAATAGTCCACGATCGTAGGCACTGTAGTTCCATTGAACTGTATTCAATTTCTTGGAAAAGAAGCTCAACTGCTGCCAGATTTGGTTCACCTTTCGGTGAAGGGCTACACCTACTGCGATGCCGAATGCATCGCTGAATACGGCTAAGGGTGTATCTGGTTGAGGCAATGCCAGGAATGCGGCAGCTGTCGTTTTACTAGCTCAAATGCCTGAATGGTTTCTTCAGACCCCGCAATTACACGCGAGTCTTTAGTGTTGGACCTTGACAAGTAGGCGTTGAGGATCGATTGATGTGGTGTGACTCTGGCCAGAAAACGACTATAGAAGTTTAGAATGTCCAAAAACCTTCCCAGATACGTGATTGTTTTAGGTTGTTGCAAGTCTATTATGGCCTGAATCTTGTCTGGATCCGGGTGAATACCTCTGAGAGAAATCGGGTGGCCTAAAAACTTCACCTGCTGTTGAAGGAATTTACATTGCCGGCCTCAATGAGACGTTGAAAAACACATTCGAGATGTTCCAAATGCTTAGTCTTAAAGAAAGAGCCAACCAAAACATCATCCAAGTACACGAAGCAAAAGTTAAGCTTTCGCAGGACAGAGTGGATGACCCTCTGAAAAGTTTGCGCCGCATTGCACAAACCAAAAGGCATCCACGTGAACTCGAAGAGGCCGAAGGATGTGCATATTGCCATTTTGGGCATATCTTCTGGAGCTCCGTAAAGTAGTGGACAAGTGGTATGTGGTAGCGGTCTGGAATGATGTGAACATTTAAACGTCTACAATCGCCACATGATCTCCATTCGTCGTTGGGCTGTGGGACAATGGAGTGAAGAAGACCATCTAATAGCTGGTCGGCAAATACCCTGCCAGTACTTAAGGACAAGTATACTGAAGTGCCTTGCCACCACGTCCATCCTTTTTTAAGGTTTAGTTCATTACCATGACCTTTCATCACCTCGTCATCGACCGTGATAAAAAAACAACAACGAAAGAGTAAATACAAAGGAAGTTCTCTCAAGATAAAACGTGAAAAATGTCTACAGGCAGTGGGTCTCCTACGCCATACTAACTTGTTAGCTTTGGTAACAATATGGTGAATAATCTTGGAGAAAACCGTGCAAAATCATTGGTGAATTACAATAATTTTCAAAAAAGAAATGAAATGTTGACTGTGTTTAGGGCTTGATATTCGTATCTTCAATATATTTCTACCATTTTCCATGCATATAAGTTTGCCCAGGCTGCATATTATTACCTACAACCCTAACGTATTTGTCTGTGACTATTGCCACTGCTAACATTGAGTTATAAGTTCAAGGTCGGGATGAACAGTAGCAAAATTAACCAGACCTGGACCGGCTGATAAAGTTGGATGGGTGAGCAGCTAACGCAGGTGTTTTTTTTGAGTAGAGATCAATTGTCGGAGTGAGATGAACCAGGTAGTTGGGAATTTGAAGAAATGGGTTAGAAGAAGGATTTTGTTTTTTGATCAGTGATTTCAAGGTAAAAACAATGTCGACCTAGAAAAGTGTGATAGTAGATGGAAAAGTGTGTGCATTCCTTTGTTGCCGTGATCAAATTGTCTCAGGACATTAAGGGAAACCCTGAGAGATTTAGGTACAATACCTGTACCTGACAATATTACAGGAACTACAACGACTATCTCGAAACGCCAGTGGCTCATAGCGTACCTACTTCTCCATGTGTCCGTTCAATATTGCTTTTCTGAGGGACGTCAACACCAGTAATATACGTAGAGCGGCACATCTTGTCAAATATCAGCACGTCAGGCTTGTTATGTAATGTTTTTCGAGGATTGAAGATTGATCCTTCAAGTTAAGTGGAGTCAACCGCAATCTGCCTTACAAACCGCTGCATACAAGAGACTCACCTGCCCTTTGCTGTAAAAATAATCGCCTATCAAGTCGACTTAGTGCTGATGTTGTGCCACAACGTCTACCACGCCCCTGCCTCCGATGTCAATTAGTTGATGTTTTCGGAATTTTCCCAAATTTACCGCGGGACGTTTTCCAAGTTGGTCTTCCTCCACGGCAATATTCCGAATATATAGGCCACTAAAAGGAAAGTCAACACATTAAATGCGCTTATATTATTGTTCTCCGAAAGATGGGATTTCAGCATTTCAGCCCCAGCTTTACACATCGCAGGAATTCGGACTGCAGAGCATCCTTCAGAGGTATTTGTAGAAGTCTGTCTTGGTCAAAGTTTTAATGTGCAGGCCACTATGTCCAACATGCGGCTGGTGATGGCCTTGAGGGATGGGTAGGATTTAACACTTGTCTAACCTAAATTCCATGCGAATATCACGGCTAAATACAGCTAAGCTGGTCATCAGCTCCAGCATACAGCTTGATGTCATCTAAGTACCTGAAGTGTGTCAGCTCGTACTTAGCACGTAGGGCATACTTTATTGTGAAATCATGCCCTCTTGCATCATTCATTAGCCAAGAATGAGGGTTCAGTGGCATACGCCAAAGGAGACTCAATGTATCTCCGATCTTGGTTCTGCGGTGTCCTGCAGCGTGTCCTTTTTAAGGACAAGGTAGGTAGTTCCTGCAGTGGGGAAAGGCGCAAATTTCTCAGATCGACTGATTATCTGTTTTTTGCTTCATGCAAACGACTGTGTATTCTGGTAAATTTTTTTACCAGAAAGACGGCGACCCTTCTAGCTCTTCGAGCAGTTTATGGCTCGTCGAAATTCCTCTTTGGTAATATCTGCAAAATTCATGCCCGGCTGGGCGGATAACTCCCGAAGTCCACCCCAATATTCTTTCGCTTCTGTTGACGAAAACTGTTCTGACTTGGCACTTTGTTGGAATTCGTTGAGAGATATGAAAATCTCCTCTAGTTCGCATACGTATCATTCTAAACACGTCCAGGGAAACTTTCGCCATGTGATCCTAAGCGACTGCATGCGACAGAAAATTTTGGCTTTAGTGTATCCAGAATTTCAAACATGGGTGCCTCATTGCTGGTTTGAGTCAACCTAGCCATGTCCTCCCTTAGTAAGTCGCGCCGACCTTCTAAACAAACTTTCCATGGTAGATCTCATCGGTCACTCTAACCAACAACGCGAAAGCGAATCTTCAGATAGTGCAACCTAACAGCCACAGTTGCACCAAAATACGAAATTACTTGAAGTTGCACTAGCGACTTACCAACACATTGATTTGGGATAGAAGTCTCCGAATTGTTGGAGATGTATTGAACCTGGTAATACCTAGTCTAAGCAAGGGATCCAATTCCGAGAATTCTATAAACGAATTCCAAGGAAGTTCATCCCGAACCTCAGCGGAAGCTTCAGCCGGACGTTGGAGAAGATTACTTCGATGAGTACCGAAACTTTTGCCCGCAGTGCGTCCTGGTGTTATTGATGAGGTTTTTCAGTCGGAACTATGTTTCAGATTATCATAGTCATGCTGTCCCTCACGGTCGCCCCCCGTCACCAAGTCAAGCCTTAATTTTGTCCTCATTTAATCATCATCATCAACGGCGCAACAACCGGTATCCGGTCTAGGCCTGCCTTAATAAGGAACTCCAGATATCCTGGTTTTGCGCCGAGGTCCACCAATACGATATCCTTAAAAGCTGCCTGGTGTCCTGACCTACGCCATTGCTCCATCTTAGGCAGGGTCTGCCTCGTCTTCTTTTTCTACAATAGCCCTTATAGCCTTTCTATTCCGATTAAGTGACCCGCCCACCGTAACCTATTGAGCCGGATTTTATCCACAATCGGACGGTCATGGTATCGCTCATAGATTTCGTCGTTATGTAGGCTGCAGAAACGTCCACCCTGATTTAGGGGGCCAAACATTTTTCAGAGGATTCTTCTCTCGAACACGGCCAAGAGCTCGCAGTTTTTCTTGTTAAGAACCCAAGTCTCCGAGGACATAAGGACTGCAAGATCATTGGCTGGTACAGTAAGAGCTTTGACCCTATGGTGAGACGTTTCGAGCGGAACAGTCTTTGTAAGCTGAAATAGGCTCTGTTGACTGACAACAACCGTGCGCGGATTTAATAGCAGGATTAACTGCAGGGTCGAAAGTCACAACCGATAACAACTACGATGATGAAATCCGCGCACGGTTGTTGTTAGCCAACAGAGCCTATTTCAGCTTTCAAAGACTGTTCCGCTCGAAACGTCTCACCATAGGGTCAAAGCTCGTACTGTACAAGCAAATGATCTTGCCAGTCCTCATGTCCTCGGAGACTTGGGTTCTTAACAAGAAAAATTGCGAACTCTTGGCCGCGTTCGAGAGAAGAATCCTCCGAAGAATTTTTGGCCCCCTACATGAGGATGGACGATTCCGTAGCCTACACAATGACGAAATCTATGAGCGATACCACGACTGTCCGGTTGTGGATAAAATCTGGCTCAATAGGTTACGGCGGGCGGGTCACTTAATCCGTATAGATGAAGATGATCCCACCCGGAAAGTCTATAAGGGCAATATCTATGGTAGGAAAAGAAGACGAGGCAGACCCTGCCTAAGATGGAGCGATGGCGTGGGCCAGGACGCCAGACAGCTTTTAGGGATATCGAATTGGTGGACCTCGGCGCAAAACCGGGATGTCTGGAGTTCCTTATTAAGACAGGCCTAGACCGGATACCGGTTGTTGCGCCGTTGATGATGATGATGATTAACTGCAGGTGTAACGATAGCTTACTCAGTGACTAATTCGCTAAGTTTTCATTTTATGCACTTTCCTCACATACCCCCTGAGACGCTGCGGTGGCCTACAGCCATTCAGTCTGAAACTATCCATCCCTCCTCCTTTCACAACCGCATAATAACCATTGGGTTTTATACGGCATCATCCTCTTGACTTGTACGTAAAACTTGCGCGCTTGTGCGGTTGCCTCCTATACTTCTTGTGTTCTCAAGCTTATTGGTTTCCACAGGTTTCCTCTTCTCTGTCAGCGAAGTTGCTTCTCAAGTTCGTGGTAATTCCCTGTGGGTGAATTTTTCAAAATGTCTTCCATTTCATTTCTAATTTCCAATTATCATCGAATCAGTCGTTCCGACTTTTTCGTGGCAGGGGTGAAATATATTTTTGGCCGTACCAATTATTACCTTCTTCAGGTGGTTGCGAAGATCATCTGTGGATGCTTCATCCTCAGGATCTCTTTTAGTTGCGGTTATTGACTTTGTTATGGGTAGCTTCAGTGTTCACCTGATTCTCAGAGCGTGGTCTATTATTCGAGCCCGGAACACCATGCCAATGTGATAGTGTTCCGAGTCTATATCTATTAGTCCTCCTATATGGTTTGGTCGTCATCATGTTCAAAGGTGGTTAATTTAGTTGAAAGTCATCTTGTCTAAAGAGGCCCACCCTTATTTGCGGATCTCCTTTCGTAGAAACGAGGCACCTCCAATGACCATTACGTGTAACACTACAGTTGAATAACATTCATATCAAATTCTCTTAGTATGGTTTTCATATTAAATGCGGGGTAGGCTTGAAGAACTCGTTCCACCACCTTCTGGAAATTCTGCTGCTCCAACTCTGCAGTCTCTTCTGTACGGGTGTAAGCGTTAATAAAGTTTATATTTGCGAAACGAAAAATAGGTCCATGGCAAGCACGTTACCTTTAGCTCTGCAATGTCACCTTCAATCTGCACAAGGAATGAACGTTCCATTGAAACCTGTTTTTACCTCCAGTTCTTTTCCTTTTCCAGATACATCGTTGTGAAGTCAATCTAACCCCCCGGCTTGGCTCCTTTTGTGGCTTGGCAGCAATTGTTTTCTGTTCCTTATGTAACTCCCAAATTGCCTCGTTATCCGGTTATTTTTGGGCATAGGAGATTCTCCTTTACCCTTCTCCATTTACAGTCTTTCGTTAAAAAGACCTTTGATCACCCAATCGATGACCTTTATCACAATAGCAGCATACGCACTTTCACAGCCGTAATTTAGTTACCTTTCTTTGCAAAGTACAAATATTACCGCCCTATTTTCTTCAGCCGGGCCAAACACCGCTAAATTATGCTTTCGTTGACCCGAACCTTGACCTTCGTTGGTGACAAATGCTAAAATTACATCAATTTTTTATTATTACAACAATAAATTTGCATTTTTCTCAGCCAGTAACAAAAAATTAGAATTGCATCTACTAATATGCAGCCTCGAAAAGGTTATGTACAAGCAATGTAGGTGCATTTTGCAATATTAGGGAGTTGTTATGTTAAAATTGGAATATTTAAATGAGCGATGTGATGGGGATTGGAAAATCTGAAGGAATATATTTGAGGAAGCTAGGAGGTGTTAAAACGTGATAAAATGGAATGAAATGTTATACATATCTCAGAACACGCATGCATGTACTTAAATGATGCTAAATTTATATTTCTTAATAAAGTTAATCTTAAGGAATTCATCAAAATTTTATATTTATCACCTGAAGCAAGAAGAAGATTAAAATCCGCCCTGTTGCTGAAAACGGAGCTAAGTGTTTTTACCTCGGATTAATGCTCCCAACCGATTTTGGATTACAAAGCAAGGCCATGTGAGCAACTTCAGTTCCACCTTCATCCTGTCATTTCCAATGATTTCTGTCTCATCTGCCTTCTAGACCATATTAACATTTAGGCCATTAAGGCTCTCCGTTTCCTTAGGCGCTGATTTAATATCTTCGAATCTAAAAAATTGATACTATTAATTTGTTGAAAAACCTCCCCGTCCGTCGAGCCTTTATCCAATTAAAATGTTCTGAAGAGGAAATATCTAATATTCGGACAAATTTAATTACAGACACAAAGCATAAGACCACTCATCTCAGCATTACAATCACATATACCTGTTATGCATGGATTTATACAACCTACCTTAAGGGGCTTTCAACGTCTCTTCGTCTCTATGCACAGGACGTTCAAGTGCAACCTTTGATTCAGGTTATCAACAACCCTTGTTACCATGAGGCACACATATAGGATACGAGTATATTGTAGTCAATGACAACCGGAATGCATGTAGGATGTTGCTTATTTGAACACAATGTCGCATCCTTTTGGATAGAATGTCTTAACATATCACCTGCGCACCAGGAAAAGCTGGTTTCTGTTATATTGCAACCGTATACGACATTACTCTAGCAACGCAATTATTCTATTTCAAGATAAAAGCACAAACGATCCTCATCCATGGCATATAAGCCATTTGAAGGCAAGGAAATTGGATTTGCGTCATGACACCAAGAATTCAAATGCATTCACTTCCTTTACATATATATTTGCATCCAATGGGGTCCTTTATGATGCAAAGTTACGAGGGGTGTAAATTTGAAAGTCAAATCAAAGTTTATACAAATATTTAGTTTAGTGGTTGGAATGTTATCTTTGCTATCGAAATCTGTAAGATATCTGTTGATTTCTGTTGGTCCATTTAACTTAGGATTGGAAGGATTAATTCATTCACTGAGTGCGTAGCTTTTTTCCACTCAAGAATTCACAGGTGCCGCTAATGTCTATCTATCACACACATTATTTTATGTGGATTTTAGGAGGAGCTCTTCATATATGAATGACATAATTGGATTTGTGATGATCAGAAGACCATTCTGAGTGGCCGGAGACGAACAAGAAGGAAAAACTATCCTAAACACCTAAAAAAATTGGCAAAATTGGCCCCCAAATACTGAAGCTCCATCTAAATGCTCCGTCGACAAGTGCTTGCATCCCTCTGTAATAGCCTCGCTCTGGAATATGGAGGGGGGGGGGGAGGTCCTTTAAGGTCCACTTCGATCTCTCCCATGTCATTCCACAAAAATTCACATGTCTTTGCCGAGTCGTGGCTCTGCTCTGGATCCTGAAAAGTATTCAAATATGCTCATTTGTCCGAGCCTAACAAGGTAAACAACACGCTAGCTAAATCTGGAAATAAAAATAAGGAAAAAAGAGGCAGCTCGACCGCGCGCATGGAGTCGTAAAACTTCGAACCCGGATCTCATCCTGGACCCATGTTTCCCCTGCCTCTGATGTTTTGTGAGGGCAAGATTTTGAAGGATATTCCTTTATTGTGAAAGTTTTGCGAAGCTAAGGAGGAGGAGGAAAAAAGGGAATCCTCAAAGTAAAGAAATCTACCTGGAGTTCATTAGATTATAATTAAGGACAGTCTTGCTAGCATCACCATTGCATGGGGCCAGCTGGACTAAACACTTCCTCGCAAGTGCTTTCCTGACGGCGACTCCTTCCAAGATCAACGCGGCGGCATCCAATTTGTTGTCCTAAGTAAATACGCCTGGTTGGATTAGTAATTCATGGTCTGTCTTGGTCCTGGACGGAGCCAAGGGCGGATTGACCTGACACGGAACAGAACAGTAAACACAATTCAAGTGTAAGTAAAAAAAAGCTCAACTTTTCCTGCCGCACACTCTCGAGTGTGGAAAACTCTGCGCATCTACATAATACAGCCATGAGTTCTGTCAGTCCAACAAATCTTTATTTCTCACGAAGTAATAAACCAAATCAATCGAAAACTACACCATTTGAAAAGAGAAACATAAAGCTTTCAAACTCTCCAATTCGGTGTAATTTCGATCGGAGGCAATCTCCTCTAACTTAGCCCAAAGGTTGTAGTTCAGAGGATTCAAAGCTGGACTGGCTGAGGCCCATTCATCCGCGGTTATGAAGTCAGGAACATGCGCGGCTAACCACTGCTAAATTATCTTGGGCGAGGGCCCAGCCCTGTTGAAAGCACCAAGGCTTTCCAGCGAATAGAGATTCACTCAATGGCTCGATTACATCCTTTAACATCTTTTCGACCATTTTGACGGTTGAATTTTTCCTCGACGGTAAACATTTTTTCATCAGAAAATAGAATTTTGCTATATTTTTTACTGGGAAATCGTTGCAGAATACTAGCACACCGAGTTCGCCGTATTTCCTTCAGTTCTGGCGTTAACATATGGCTAACGCATCGCCGGTACGCACTGAAAACGTGATCTTCTCGTAAAATGCGACTCATACTTCGAGTTGAAACGCCTATTTCCGCCGACATTCGTTTCTGCTTTCAGAGAGGATTGCGACGAACATGATCACGTACAGCATGTACGACATTCGGGCGACGTACAGAACGCGGGCGACCCTCCCGCGGCCTGTCAACCACATCAGCTGTCTCACGATATCAAGCTAATGTCCTAAAAATGAATCGTTCGTTTACTGGCAGCTTTTTAGACAAACTATGAATCCTTTTCGGTGTATTCCCACATTGGCGCAACGCAATAATCGCTATTCTTTTTTCGTAGTTACCGAACTTCATCGTGATTTTCTTTTCGTACAATCTCCAATGAGGAAGCACTTAATCCAGTCTTTCTGTTTATTGTCCTTACGCCCAGTTATTACTAGCACGGGATTGTCTGAATAGCAAGTTATCTCACAAAAAATTTGTAACCGAATGGTCCGCTGCGTACTGATTCCAGGGCGCCATCACCCAGTACAGCTAGTATCACATACTCACCGGACGTATGTCCACCGTAGATGAGTTTCCAGAACTTTGGCTCCAATATGTTGACCGTTGGGATAT
This sequence comes from Hermetia illucens, assembly GCF_905115235.1. Lineage (NCBI taxonomy): Eukaryota > Metazoa > Arthropoda > Insecta > Diptera > Stratiomyidae > Hermetia > Hermetia illucens. Next base: position 162,273,409 of record NC_051852.1, on the reverse strand, counting down.
AAAATACTTCACTTCCTTTAATTTATTTTCACAAAATTATGAACTTTAGATCAATGGACGCACTTTCTCTCAACTCTCACCTGCCCTGTCCAATACTCGTTTGCCAACTGAAAGTTACCGGCTAAGCTTATCAGCTATTCCTCCAGTCAGCCGGGCATCCTCACTCACCTCGACCAGACCAACCGTTAGATCTGCATTCCGGAAATAATGGACCGGTCAAGTTTAAATACAAGGCCGCTATTCCCTTTTTGACCGATCATGCAATATTCAACATTGTTAATATATAGAAATTGAAAATTTGGATATAAATACATAAATGAGTTCTAAAAGATTTTAAGGAAAGGTTTTTTGATAAATGAAATGAAGTGACTGATTTGTTTCGAATTTTAAATGATTTACGTAAAAGAATGTCGCGGATGGGAAAAAAGAAATTGGGAAAAGTATATTAGGAAAGGTAAGGGGTGTTAAAATGGAAAAAAAGGGGAGAATATTGTATATTAGCGGATGCATTCCCTTTTTGATTGTCTCTGAAAGAAGCGAAACAAGGACAGCACCCGTCACACAGGCTCGGACACTACAGGTGTATAGTTCTATTTTCCCCAAAAAGAACGTGTAGTTTGTCAAATGAAAGGCTTTTATTAGCACTCTCTGGAAAACCTTAATTTTGACGTTAGCGGTGAGGTTAATATTTAACTGCTTAAAAAATCATCATCATCATCAACGGCGCAACAACCAGTATCCGGTCTATGCCTGCCTTAATAAGGAACTCCAGACATCCCGGAAAAGTGAACCGATGGCGGCTTTACGGTTTCTTACCATGCCTTCTCCTTGTGCAGGCAAAACTGAAAACCTTCATGCTCACTTAGGAGCTGAAGAGAGGGGAGAGTTCTACCATTATTGCGATTCAGCCCTAAACACCTGAGTTTCCAATGAGCCGTGCAGACCACCTGCCTCTTATCTTATTTTCCCAAGAAAGTTACCACTCATCTTGTGTACGTTGCAGTTCTTCACGACCAACCGCCTACTTTGGCTCTTCTTCCTTGTGTTTGTATACGGCTTTACGCTCCTTAGCAAGAAGGGCAACGGGAATCATTCCTACGATCACCATCTCGACTGCAAAGCTCCCCGTCTCTGTACTTGGGCGAGGCATGTGCGATATACTTCTTTGCTAAAAGCATCAGCCCAGATCTCTTCGCTGTAGGGCAGAATTCATCATCATCAACGGCGCAACAACCGGTATCCGGTCTAGGCCTGCCTTAATAAGGAACTCCAGACATCCCGGTTTTGCGCCGAGATCCACCAATTCGATATCCCTAAAAGCTGTCTGGTGTCCTGACCTACGCCATCGCTCCATCTTAGGCAGGGTCTGCCTTGCCTTCTTTTTCTACCATAGATATTGCCCTTATAGACTTTCCGAGTGGGATCATCCTCATCCATACGGATTAAGTGACCCGCCCACCGTAACCTATTGAGCCGGATTTTATCCACAACGGGACGGTCATGGTATCGCTCATAGATTTCGTCATTGTGTAGGCTACGGAATCGTCCATCCTCATGTAGGGAGCCAAAAATTCTTCGGAGGATTCTTCTCTCGAACGCGGCTAAGAGTTCGCAATTTTTCTTGCTAAGAATCCAAGTTTCCAAGGAATACATGAGAACTGGCAAGATCATAGTCTTGTACAGTAAGAGCTTTGACCCTATGGTGAGACGTTTCGAGCGGAACAGTCTTTGTAAGCTGGAATAGGCTCTGCTGGCTGACAACAATCATCCGCGGATTTCATCATCGTAGTTGTTATCGGTTGTGATTTTCGACCCTAGATAGCAGAAATTTTCAACGGTCTCAAAGTTGTATTCTCCCATCCTTATTCTTCTTCGTGTTTGACCAGTGCGGTTTGATGTTATTGGTTGATTCGTCTTCGGTGCTGACGTTGCCACCATATATTTTGTCTTGCCTTCATTGATGTGCAGCCCAAGATCTCGCGCCGCCTGCTCGATCTGGATGAAGGCAGTTTATACATCTCGGGTGGTTCTTCCCATGATGTCGATATCGTCAGCATAGGCCAGTAGTTGGGTGGACTTGAAGAGAATCGTACCTCTTGCATTTACCTCAGCATCACGAATCACTTTCTCGAAGGCCAGGTTAAAGAGGACGCATGATAGGGCATCCCCTTGCCGTAGACCGTTGTTGATGTCGAATGGTCTTGAGAGTGATCCTGCTACTTTTATCTGTCCTCGCACATTGGTCAGGGTCAGCCTAGTCAGTCTTATTAGTTTCTTCGGCATACCGAATTCTCTCATGGCCGTGTATAGTTTTACCCTGGCTATGCTATCGTAGGCGGCTTTAAAGTCGATGAACAGATGGTGCAACTGTTGTCCATATTCCAACAGTTTTTCCATCGCTTGCCGCACAGAGAAAATCTGATCTGTTGCTGATTTGCCTGGAGTGAAGCCTCTTTGGTATGGGCCAATGATGTTCTGAGCGTATGGGGCTATCCGGCCTAGCAAGATGGCGGAGAATATCTTATAGATGGTACTCAGCAACGTGATACCTCTATAATTGCTGCACTGTGTGATATCTACCTTTTTATACATGAGACAGATAATGCCTCGTTGCCAATCATCAGACATTGATTCGCTGTCCCATACCTTGAGCACAAGTTGATGAACCACTTAGTGTAACTGGTCGCCTCCATATTTAACCAATTCGGCTGTAATTCCATCGACTCCTGGCGACTTATGATTTTTTAGCCGATGAATTGCACGGACTGTTTCTCCTAAACTTGGTGGTGGCAGTATTTGTCCGTCGTCTTCAGTTGGCGGGACCTCCAACTCGGTGTATAAGGCTTCATCCTGCTGACTTGTTTGTAAAACTTGCGCGCCTGGTGCGGTTGCTCCCTGTACTTTTCTAGTTCATAGATTTGTTGGTTCTCCCAGGCTTCCTTTTTCTGTCTGTGAAGTGGCTTCTCCACTCGACGGAGTTCGTGATAAGTCTCTGCGCGTGCCCGCGTTCTTTGAGAATGCAACATTACTCGGTATGCGGCATTCTTCCGTTCCGTTGCTAGCTTACATTCATCGTCAAACCAGCCGTTCCGACTCCTTTTGCGGCTGGGGCCAAGTATGTTTGTGGCCGTATCAATGATAACGTTCTTCAGGTGATTGTGAAGATCATTTGTTGATGCTTCATCTCCAAGTCCTCTGTTGACTGCGGTTATTGCGACATCCATTTCCCTCTTATAGGTGTCGCGGAGGGTTGTATTGTGGATGGCTTCAGTGTTCACTCTCACCTGATTGTCCGAGGGGATTCTAGGTGGTATTGTTATTCGAGCTCGGAGCACCATGCCAACGAGATAGTGATCCGAGTCTATATTGGCCCCCCTATATGTTCTGACATTCATCAAAGCTGAGAGGTGGCGGCGTTCGATCAACACGTGGTCAATTTGGTTGAAAGTGGTCCCGTCTGGAGAGGCCCATGTATGTTTGTTGATCGCTTTCCACGCAAACTTCCAACAACCATCTCGTGTGACGCTGCTTATTGAATAATCCGCAATCCGTTATCATTTGTTTTTTCGTGTAAGCTATGGGAGCCAACGTATCACCTGAATACGGGCTCCTTCCCTACTTGGCTGTTAAAATCCCCAAGTATGATTTTGACATCATATCTGGGACAGACTTCGAGGATTCGTTCTACTGCCTCGTAGAAGGTATCCTTCTCCGACTCTGCAGTCTCCTCTGTAGGGGCGTGAACGTTTATGAGGCTTATATTTCTAAACTTGCCTCGCAAGCGCAGAGTGCATAGCCGTTCGCTTATGTTTTCAAAGCCGATAAAATACAACACCTATTTTCAACAATTAATCGTCCGAAAATTCCAGAAAAAAATATGGTGACGTTCCTGAAAGTACATCCCATTTCGGTGACGGTGCTTGCTCTTTTCAAATAAAGTCAAGAACAAAATGCTACTACAGTTTGCAAATTTAGTGGGAAGTTCCTTGAGTTGACCTTAGAAGTGCGAAATTACAAGAACAGAAGTCATAATATAGGTCTCGATTCTAAGAATTTGCTTTCAAATTTTATATATGGTTGCGGTAGACGCCAATTTTGGAAATACCATATCAACCACGCACTATGCGTCATCGCTGTCGGTTTCCGGTGATGTGTTTCAACTCCCCCCGCAATTTTAGGAGAAGCTTGCATTCCTCATCTACTGATCTACAGAACGTAGTTTTAAGGCGACTCATACATTGGTTATCCGCAGTGGAATGGATTGTCACCCTTTCACAATCTTTCACCGCTTCGGTTTTCTGAACTGATCTCGTCCACCCGTATCTGGCCTATATGACAACGAACTCCTTCATTTGTCAATTTTGGTTTCAGGATTGAGGGAGTCCTGAGGCTGCCATTCACTTGAAGGCGAACCAGACTGACTGGAGAGACCTTTCTCCCACCTTTTTGTAGTTTCTAGATCTAAAAGCACTAGGTCTAACTCCATGCCTCAGTGGAAAAGAAATCAGATATCATCGTCGTAGTCGAGGTCCTTGGTTAGAGATGACATTGTCCATGGAACTCGTGCATATCTTCCAGCCGAGGTAACATTAAGAACACCATAGATAACGAGAAGACAAAGTATCGATTTCAAGACGCTCTCCCGGTCAACTCGCTTAAGAATTCAAATTCTTCTGAAAGTTTAGCTATATATAGCACGTTGAGCATTCTGAGTTCCACTGGGATACCCTCAAGGCCGGCGGCTTTATTATTCTTAAGGGTATTGATGGCAAAGATTCCCATGTTACGGTGTCCATATTATCCACAAGGAATTCACGAGATGTTATGATTGAAAATCGTGATGAAGTTCTCTTCCACTTCATCATCGTGCCACTCACAGCGTCATCAAATGGAGGAGAGTGATCGCGGTTACCTCGACTAGAAACCATCAACAATACTCTCAACTCCTTACGTTTATTGATCGACCTCCACTATCAACTAGGTCTGCCATTTTTTTGACAATTTCATCCGCACCAGAGGTAATGGCATTTTTGATGGTGTCAAAATACTCACCAAGATTTTTAAGCGGATTTTTTTTGGAATATGTGTACAAATGACACTCAAGAAAATTTTCCCATTGTTTGTCGACAGCCACGTCCCGAAAACGACCAGTCTTGGCTTTAGGAGACTGACGCTTTGTCTTCTGCGGGCAGATATAGTCCCGACACTCAGGCGCAGATTAGCGAGCATCTGATGATGGTCCCTTTCGAGACCGATGGCAGTACACCTTCTGTTATGCACATTCAGAAGACAACTCTTAAATCTTCTGCTGATGACAATGTGGTCGACTGTCAGTCAGTCGAAACTCGACTGACCTTGCGCCAAGTCCTGCTCTCTATCATCGCGCCACCGATGCAGAGGAGATGAAAGCTTCAAAAGGCTAAAAACCTTTTACCATTTTTGTTTCGTTCACCTAAACTTTGCCTCATATGACAGGGTAAAGTGTTAAAATTCATCTTGGTGGGACATTATACGCGCGCAGAACCTACCATAAGGTTTCAACTGACCAACACCGTACTAGACCACTATGAAATTAGCAGTTGATCTAGGTGCTATCTCCTGGATGTGCGTATAAGAGAGGTACTGACATCGGCCTTGAAAAGGGTCACTATTTAATGGTTGCTTACGTTCCCATGCGTGTTGCGTCCGCCACTTCTCGTAAAGTTTAGGAGCTGTGACTCCATAAGTTCAATATAGACCGCTTGTATGATCCAACTGTCGGCCGACAGTGAGAGAAGCAGATATACTAAGTAACCCGCCTGAAAATATCAATGAGCCTTGGGCCGCCATGAAAACTACTCTTTTATCGGGAGCTACTGAGGTCACCCGCCGCGTCCTGAAGGGGCGTCCTAAGATTTGACTGACTGCGAAATCGTGGAAGTGAACCGACGAAAGGAAGGAATTCAAGAAAGCTTTCAATAGAGTGAGTGGGTAGATTCATAAGTTCTGAGTCATTGTGCCATCTCAAGGCTTTCTGACTCATGAAATAATTTATCTCATCGAATCACAACTAAACAAATGTCTTTCCTTTGGATGTTACTGTGGACAATGGGGCTGAGTTTCGAGTGTTAAATTTTTAGTTCCTTAGGATTTGGAAGTCATCAAGTTCAAGTCAAGTTATCACTAAAATCACAATCAAACTTAATTTACTGAACATGTCTGCAACTCGTGTAAATCAGCAAACAACACCGGATTTCCTTCGCACATTGAGTCCCTCTCCATTCAGAACTCAATTTTCCGTCGAGATTCGAAAGGCCGTGAATACACATAATGATTGGGGAGCTTTCCCGCAGGCATTTTCTCAATGCCGTTTTGCCGAAGTCAGCATGTGGCTACGCCCTCAACTGTATTGGATTGGGTGTGGTTGGGCTTGTAATCGGACATAGGGAGAATTATGGGAAAAGACATTGAGGGATTCAGGGCTATATCCGGGGAATGACCGCAAAAAATCGGCCTTAATCCTATCCCCAAGGTTAAGCGTTGTTCCAAGTTGTTAGTACTTAAATGGGTACCAATATGGAAATATAGATTCAAATAGGTTCAATTAAGTAAGTAGTCGATAATTCGTGTGGTAAACTAAGTAACAAGGGTGCTAAACTGCTTCCAACAGCACAACCTTTGAATTTGATTTTTTGCCTATGTGGACATTTCGAGCCTTTGTATTGGGCACATCCATCGATTTTGCTTTCGTAATCTCCTCCCTATTATGTGGTCACCACCATCTAACTTTTCTCAATTCTCTCAAAATTTAGGGCTACTAAAGTGTTGCTTCCTACGCTACTTTCATTCCATGAATCCTGGAAGAATCCTTCATCCGCATACAGACCATAAATATTTGCTTACTGAAAGTTAGCGAATGAAAGCAAGAATCCCATACTTTGCCCAACAGGAGAGCATCCACCGCATTTTGCTTACTGAAACGGAAAATTCCTTATCTGACATCAAACAATTAAAAGTGGCTCCTGCACTTTACGTTCTCTAATGCATGATATTTGTCCTTTACTCCAGAAGTTTTCTTTATCGCACTCTCAAACCTGCACCAGCTACCGGTGACCGTTACTATTCCACTTGAGTTATAAATGTGCAGAAGAGAAGTTGAAGTAAGTCAACAAGGTGAACTTATCGCATATACGAGTCCTATATATATACATATATGTTTTCACGTGGAAGCAAGTAACAACAAATGGCCACCGCAAGCAACCCTTTGTTCGCTCTGTCGTCGGTCAACAAACAATATTTTCCCTGAGATGTTATGTGTAGAGTAGAAAAGTGATATAGGTCACACAAATAACAAATAGACCATTGAAGCTGCTCCACCCACTCCACCCCCAACTGAACATGTTTACGGCGACGTGTTAATAACAAAGCGAAATTTACGTAGCGGAATGGCATATAATTCAGCGAGAATTTCCAATGAGGTATTGGATACAAGGCTCGAAGTTTGATTGTAACCAGTTGGTTTGAAAGTTCAACATATTAAGGGTTTGACTGGGAGGACATGTTGAAACCGCTTCTATGAAACATTTTTTCATAACACTCTTGCTGCTTGCTGTTATTGAAAAGCAAAAACTGTGCCAACCACATCAAAGAAAAGGATTAATTGGTTCACCCTTCAGAGGAAGCTAGTGTTCAACTACCCCCTTAACATGATGTTATTTTTCTACAGAGAAAAGCACCTCCAGTCTCAGTTAACATAACAAAGATGCTGACCCTAGGGTTGAAGTCTATTCGAAAATTAATGATGATCGACTTCTCAGGCCGGTTGTGTCGTAGCTGGTTTTACCATATCTGAAAGTCCAATGTCAGCTCAAATGCTTTGAAGAATAGGTGTTCCCAAGATGCCTAGATTCCTCCTCCACTATTTTGCGCCATACGATTCAAGTCCACCACTCGTCGGTTACTCTGACAAAATTGAGTCTCATTGCATGGCATTGTCAGCAATGGATTCGTCGCCCCTTCTTAAAGTGTCCTATCCATAGCCACTTCCACCCTCGACTTTACATAACGTCGTACGAGATTTCATCAGGCTAGTGTACCCGGACGACACAGGAGAGATAGGTATTAACGAAGTCTGGAGCTTTCGAGTAACAGCGGTAGCCATTGCCCATGCATTACTCCCAAAAAACGCACATTGACAACATTGGCTCGGAACAGTATAGTATCGACGACAGATTACAACCCTGCAGGACTTCACTTTGAACTTCAAACGCCTCAGACGTTTTACCTTGATGCAGACATAATGCCCCATTGCATATTGCCCTCCCTCATAATAGTTCTTAGCTTTTCCGGAATGCTCCTGCTGCGAAGCTTGTCCTTATCGATGCATTGCTTGAAAATAATCCACAGATTGTTGATATACTCAACGCAGCAGGATCCAGAGCGGAAACTAGCCTGGTCTTTGTCGCTTAACCTTTCGAGATGTTCTTTAATGCGTTCTAGCATAATTTCAGTTAGTATCTTTTCGGAGTCATGAAGCACACAAAAGCTTCTCGAATTGTCGCAATGAAAACGGGTACCATTCTTCGGAATTTTGATGATCATCTCCATCTTCCACTCACTGGGAAAGATCCCGGATTCCCAAGATGTACGGATGAGCTAAAGCCAGCGGCCCTGCCCCACTTAAGCACATTGATGGTCGCGATGTTACCTCTCTTGTTTGGAGGAGTAGCCCAGGTTTGCATCTGGCAGTGATTAGTCATTTCACCTACAGGAGGTGGAGCCTCACCAGAAATTATGAATTGCTCGACGTCATAAAAGAAAAGTCTACAATTTCGCTTGCACTGAAAACAAGAGCACTTTTGATAGCGGACAATATTATTAGGCGATCTGTTCAATATGTCTACCGTTCGACCAGCAAGATAGTTATTCCACAATAGAACAACAGCTGGGTCCCATAAGCGAATCGTCTTTAGCTACGGGAGTCAAAGCTCCTTATCGCTGATAGAGAATGCAGCAGTGACACGCAAGCTAAGGCGAATGACCATCAAGTCCGCTCGTTAGCGCCCCTCTTGTTTCGCATATCCAGAGGACAACTCCTAAGTCAACTGCTTATCGCCATGTGATCGACCTAATTAGATATATGTTTCCGGGTAGTTGAAGTCCAATAGGCGTTATGTCAAGCTCTTTACTCAAAAGAGTTGCTGTCCAAGACGAAGCGTTGAATGCTACAAAAGCCGAAAATTTCTCACCTTACTCAATACATTCCAGTTCAAGCAAGTTGCTGTCAAAACATGCCTTGACATTCAGGTCCCTCATCGCAATCGCATTATCTCCTTTAGGAAACCTCTCGTGGACTGCGTTGATTTGCTTATAGAAATCCTCTTTCGTCTTTACCAAGTCTCTTTTAGGGCGTGACACTACACTATCGAAATGTTCCTCACCCTAAACCGGAAAAGTACTATATTCTGACTGACACCAATTCCCAGTACATGAGGCCTGCCTAAGCGATACGGTAAGCGCAAATCCGACAGTGGCTCGCTTCCGGTAGACTTTCCAGTACAGTGCCGCAGTAGATAGAGGGTACTATCCTACCCTGCTTAGCCGCAGAATATCCAACCTGTATCACTGAAATTCTCGCTGAAGCTAAAGAGAATGAGCATTCTAGGGAGTCTTGATATCTTCGTTGAGAAAGGTTGGTACATTCTAAAATCCAGTCATGAACCATTGACGAAAACAAAAGGTTGCTTCGAAAAGATCAATTCGGGCTAATCCAATGGTACCTTCTATTGATACTGTAAGGTGGGAAGAAGTGACTCCCTGTGTTTTGAGGATGGTGAACTCCACTCAAAGTATTTCCATGCCAATCCAGCGAACTTTATTTCGAAAGCTACGGATTACAGTTCACAAAACTTCATCCCATCTTTATTTTTACCTACTCATCCAAAATAGTAGAAAAAGGCTCTTTGGTGCTGTCAAGATAAGATAAAGAGGCATTTGATGTGAGGATGCACCCAATGTCAACGAAGAGACAAATGACTGATACACGCTGGGACACACTGAGATTCCCCCGGAGTCGTCAGCACCTACTTGTCGATATCGATGGGGTGTTGTAAGACTAGCTCTGCCAAGGTGGTAGTTGTGGCACGTGTATCACGAGCCAGACCCTTCTGGATCCTGATCGGGTAGTGTGCCTTGAACCGGTATTAGTAGACCGAGTTGTCCCGAGCGAGTGCTGAACCGTCCGCGAGTTCCAGGATCAGCTAAGTGTAGGTCGGGCCTCAGGGAACTGGGGGGAGGGGTAGTTTCCCCGAAGGTATGCCCATTCCTGGCTGGTGTGGCTATTGCACACGATGTACTGGTAAAAGCCTAAATGACGAAAGAAGAAAATTATAAATGAGGGGGAACGGAGAATGAGTTGGCAACGATTGCATGCAGCACCAAAGCGACGGTCACCCCAGCGCCCAGCGAAGGAGGCAGCAAGGGCTGAAATACCCGACAAGCCATCGTGATGCGCAAACTGAGAAGAAAACTCGCAGAGTAATACAACATCTACAATGAAAACGGCAACCGGGACTGTACCATGCAATGCTGTTGTCGCGGAAAGAAGCATAAAGTGACGACACACATTCATGCGCAAGCCAACGAGGAAAGGTTTATCAAGAAATTTGCAGCAGTTTTGAAGCGCATGCGGTCTGTGGCGTTCCTTTAGAGAAACGTCAACAAAGAGGTGAAAAACGAACTGACAGAGTTGAAGAAGCTCTTGAGCTGTATTTCGTATTACAGGCGGACATGTAGTGTAACAGAAGATTCTCGAAAAGCAGAAATAACCGCATCCCCCGCTGAGAACATCGCAAACGCCAAATGACTGGCAGACAGCCTATTGTAGAGCGAACTGGGCAAAAAAAAACACAAGGAGGAAGGGGAATCTGAAGGAGACTTCACCCAGATACTCAGAAGAATGTGAAGATGGACAAGAGGCAACAACACACCGCGTCATCAGGAAAACCTCTGCCTACAATGAAGGGCGGATATGAAGGACGGACCACCGAAAGACCAACAGGGAGAAGAAAGAGGACTAAACTTTAACAAACTCTGCTTATTAAGCCGATGAAAGGTAAGACCTTTACAGAAGTCCTCGGCGAAATACGAAATCATCCAGAAAACGAAGGATGGTCGAGTCCTGGTCCAATTAGGCCTGAGGACAACAGATAAAATACGCTTTGTGAAGCGTCCAAGAAGTTACTGGGAGAGAAAGCTTTGTCTTCTAGCCTAGAACCCACGTGCTCTCTGAAAATCCGAAATCCAGGCTGCCTGGAGAAAAAGACCGAGGTATGAGGGACTATCAAGCGCGAATGTCCGGAGGTAAAAAGTGTCCGAATTGGTATCACCTCTTCAAACTCGCTGTGGTGGAAATTGCGGAGCTTTGTTGGGTGAGCTGTAGGATTCGAATTCGGGCCGCCCCAACCAAATATTACAGATGTTTGGGTTATGGCCACATGTCTGCAATCAACCGGGACCCTGACAGGAGGCCAACCTGCCGCAGATGTGGTCAGGCAGTCCATAAGGCGAAAAACTGCAACAAAAAACGGGGTTGCATTATATGCAAGGATCGTGGCGCGTCCGGTGACAGCGTCGCCCACACTGCGGGCCGGGCGCGGTGTCTAGTCTTCAGAGTAGAACTGGAAAGTGCTAGAATCAACTTGATCCACATTATACAGATAAATATGCACCGGAGTGCAACCGCTCACGAGTTCCTGACGCAGTTCGCTGCGGAGACCAAAACCGCGGTAGTGCTCATCAATAAGCAGTACCGAAATAGGGACCCAGTTTCATGGCACCCCGACATATCAGGTACCGCTCTCGGGAAGGCACCCATCTTAGAGTTCTTGCCCAGGGTCGGGGCTACGATTTTGTCTGGGTTCGGTGTTCGGAGGTAACGTTTTTCAACGTCTATCTAAGGCCGAATGAGACGATGCTAGACTTTCGGCGTAGACTTGATGCTCGAAAGGACGCTATCTTGCGAGCAGAGGGGCGGATCCTGCTTGGGGGTAACTTCAATGTCAGGACACTTGAATAGGACATGCCTTACCCAGACTCAAAGGGGAAACGAACTCTCGAAACAGCAAGAACTGTATTTGTTGTTTTAAACACCGAATCCACCCAAACTCTCCGGCGTCTAGGCTACGAGAGAAGCATTCCCGACGTAACCTTTGCGTCAGAATCACTGGTGTCGCTGGTGGACGGGTGGCGAGTTCTGAAAGACTATACGACAAGCGACAATCAATATATTACCTTCAAAACGGCCGATACAAATTCTCAGTGTGCGCCACTCCGGCGCTCTATCGGTGCGTAGAACGTCGCGAAGACGAACGCCGAGAGGTTTGTCGAAACTTTTACAACAAATGACACCACTGTGGTGGTTATGGAGCTACAGCTGACACTGTCGTAAATTCAATTATGATCCTGACAACGGCAGCCTGCGGAGCTTCCATGTCCAGGGGGACATCGACACGTGCCAAGACTTCTATGTATTGATGGAGGACGGAAATTGCAATCTGCGGAAGGAATGTCACAAATTCTGCCGCATGATGCAACGTCTTGACGGCCGGGAAGAGGCATGTACCATAATCAGAGAGTACAGGTCAGCCAAAAAGAGACTCCACAGCACTATGAACAGGGGCAAGGCTCGCTGCTGGCAGGACTTGGTAGACGAAGTGAATGGAAATCCGTGGGGATTCGGTTACAAACTGTTAACCCGAAAACCCTGCTCACTTAAGGCAGAACAGATGCGCGGTCTGTATGGGATGATGACAACAGTACGGATATCGCCGAGGACTGCCCGCTTTTCTTTATAAAATAGTTGGAAAACAAGAAAACGCCAGTACCAGATCGCATTCCAGCAGAGGTATATAAACTGGTGCTGCCAGACCTACTGCTCGGCACATTCAATGCTTATTTGAAAAAGGGTCGGAGGAAGAAGGAGGTCACATCAGGGGTAGTGCAGTGATCCACCCTAAACCCGAACCTCTGGAACGCTTCTTACGATAGACTGCTTAGACTCGACATGCAAGAAGAGTCGCGTCAGGTCGGTTGCGCAGATGATGTTGCAGCGCTTGTAGCTGGATGCACTGTCGAACAGGCGCGTAGCAGACTTGGCATATTGATGCAACGGGTAAACGGGATAATGACTGCTCATGGTGTCAACCCAGCACTGGTAAAACTGAAGCAGTCATTATTCCGACCCTGCGCCCTATATCGATCGATGAGTCGATAATTGAGTCAAAATCAACGGTAAAGTACCTTCAACTGACTCTTGATTCAAAGATAAGCTTTTTCGAGTAAGTCAAAGCAGCAGCGGACGAGGCTGTAGCTGCAGTTTCGACCATAAGTCGACTAATGACAAATATTGGAGGTCCTACATCTATCATAGAAGGCGACGTCTCCTGATGAGTTCAACGCAGTCGATTCCGCTCAACGGCACAGAGGTATGGGCTAACGCTCTTGGCCAGGAGTTATATCGTAAGCATCTTGCACAAGTACAGAGACTCGGAGCTTTGCGAGTGGCATCTCCCTACAACACTGTCTCTGAACCGACCGAGAGTGGTCACCGTTACCGTTCTTAGTAAGGAGCGTCAGGCCATATAGAAGAGTGACAGAAAAGAGATCTTAGTGGTTGACTAACAAATTTGATGCAAAGGCCCTCTTCACCCATGTTTCAAAAAAATAGGCTTCATCTCATGAATGTCGGCGATTCTTGGAGACAATGGAGAAAAGGGATAAAGCAGTACATAAGCAAGACCTTTGAAAAACACCCCACGCGTGCCCATGGAAAAAAGCCCGCTGGCGAGGTGCCTATGGGACACTTTTAAAACCGATTCAAGGGTCTACCTACCAAAGGAATGAATACGGTATGTGATAGATGATCCACTTACCTTCCTTGGCCACAACAGATGGAGACTGTTATGTCTATAGAAAACCCGAACACGCCAGGAGAACAATTAAGATCTTGTTTTTGAACACAAAGTACCACCATGTCACTCCATGACTGGCAGAATACTCTCTCTCCCACTGTGAGTGGAAGAGAGAGTATTCCACGTTATAACCGGAAGTTTAATTTCAGTCCCTGCAATTGATTCTATTTTATACCGAAGAAAAAACGGATGGAAAGAAAACGCCTGACAACACATGAATGACCAGAACGAAACCCTGGAACCACAACCCACAAACTAAACAAGGTTTTGTTTAGGGTGGGGATGGAGTGGGTTTCTAACAGCAATGAAAAACCAGTTTAACCTCAGTAAGGGAAAATAGAAGTCTTTAGGAAAAAAAGTGGGACCTACTCAAGAAGACTATATACGAGAGATTCGTTTCCCGCCGTCTCTTCCAAAGCCAGCCAGACTAATCCTTTGTCAGACTACCATTGTTCGTAACGAGGAGAAAAATTATTGCATCCTCCAAAAAACTCTACAAATAATTCATGATACTAAGTGAGAATTTTATCGTGTAGACAACTTCCACTTACCCGAAATTTTCCAACCCCCAAAATCCACCTCAAACAAAAACAAAGAAGAATGAAATTTAAAGTAAGCGTGTGGAATGAATCCAGGCCAACCGCAAATTATCTCTGATGGTTGAATGACGCATTTCATTTTCCGACCGTCCTGTAAGGTTTGCACTTCCACTTTCCTGTACAGCTTTTCCCAGAAAATTGACTCAGACTCCAAAAGATACGGAGACCGATATTTGTATAAATCCTATAAGAGACTAAGAAAAGAGCCCTTAATGTAACTCCATGCGATTGTGCGATTAGAGTCCTAATATTATCGAAAATAACAACGTCAACAACAATAGCATGGACTTGGACAGGTCCTTTTTAAACATCTAAACGATATTTTAGGGGATAAATGGATATGACAGAATACATTAACATAACACCATTAAGTGTGCCTTTCTGACAATAAAATGTCAGAAACTGAAATGGACAAACTTAAAGGCTGGGCCGGAAAGTATCCAGAGGAATTGAGTAATGCTGCTCGCATTACCGATGCTATCAGTTGATCCTTTATCTTTAAGAGATTATTATAGCTTACGAGAGCCAAGCAAGACAAGGTAGTGAGCATACTATGCCCACGGGCTTTTGTGAGTATGCAAATGGATTTGGTTTGCTTCCAAGCTGTTACGGAAATTAATTTTGGGACACATTTTTATGTTCAGTTTAAAGGAGGTGTGATCTGTCCTTTTCAATATTAACGTCGTGGACACTCTACAATCACTTAAAACTTAAGAAAAGGTATTGGTTTTGGCTCCATAGTATCCTTTCGAAAACGATTGTGTGGGGACAGGTTTCCGTAGTCAACAAAAAACTTCTTGTAAAACATTTTAATTGTATCTGACAGTTAAGTTCTCTTAGACAAGCGGATCGTCCTTCCTAATTATCGTATTGTCAAGGTTCATAAGTCCTAAAAAGTGACAAGGTAGGAGATTGTAACTTAGGAGCAGCTGATAGCTAGCCGTTCCTGGTGTCACTCCAAACGGTGTCATCGTATCAGCCAATAAGCTTCACCTATTCCTGGATGAAAGCGCTGTCATTTCAGGAAAATGGCAACCTTTCCCAATGGCAAAAGAAACGAAGTTTCGTGCCAAAATCACAGGAAAGACACTCAATTTGTTGCCTGTTCCATCGTTGCCTGATTTATAGGCTTGATCCTTTCTGTAATCACGTTGTGTTCGGCTGCGTTCTACCCTTCAAGTCGGTATTCAACACCTTCACTAAGTCGTCCTTTCAGCGGCAGAACTCTTGTACTAGGGCGATGTCGACAAGCAATTATGCCAAGGCACAGTTCGAGTGCTGCAGATTTATTGCGCTACCCTGCGCATGATATGCTTGTGTAGGGAGTTCATCAGTCCTCATCGGACCGTGGATCCTCATCTCCTGCAACAGCTCGTTGGTGGCGTCAATTAGATCAAGGTCGTCGTCTGATTTTGTGGAACCTTTTCCAATACCTCCAGGCACTCTCCGTTTATACGGAGCAGGAACGATTGGCTGTTCGACTGGGGTTCTTCCACCTTGATAACTACCCAGTCAGTGGGGGTTTTGAAGGTGTAGGGATTGGACAAGCTTGTTCTTATTAATGCGGATCTTCGGTAACCAGATGCAAGCCACCGGTCTCTTGCGTATATCGTCGTAGGGTATGACTGTGATCTTTACACCACCCCAGAAGTCTTAGCGAAGCACGAATCGAGAAACAGACCACCCGAAAGGAATCGAAGCAGGAGATGTATACCCTTTGGCATCCAGGAAAACCCTGGCCTCAACATTGGTCCATATCTTCGGAGCTAGTTTACCGAACGTCTTCTGCTCATCTATCAGACTTTTGCTGTTATATTCCTCAACAATCGCCTGGAATTTAAAGTCCTTTTAATTCCGCTCGTCGGCTGTACCAGCCTCCTTATTCTTCACAATCTTGCTCAGTATATGCATAGCCTTGTGGTACTGTTGCTTGAGCAGGACTCCAGTGGACCCCCGCTTCTTAGCCTATTTGATTTCGGTGGCCGACTTTCTTGTCAGCCAAAGAGGCCTCGACGTCGACGGTTTCAGTTTAAGAATACTAAGGCTGGTACTCCCTATACCTAAATCGAGGATAATGGATTCCAAACTGGAAACGACTACTGCACCTGTAAGCAGGGTTTCAACACAGCGTTACTGCGGCTGGCTCCGACTGTACTCCCCTCGACAGCTACTGCCTCCTGGCTGGATGCCAGCAGCTCATCTTTCGAAGATGCTTTTTGCAGTACCTACGCTCTTCGAGAAACACGATGGTGTCGTACAAAGTGCTGCGGCATAAAATGTGAACGCTTTAAGGTGGTTGTAAACTCGTTTGCTTTGAGAACCTGCATTCTCCCTTATCTCCAGGAGCTCCCGTGACAATCTCAAACAACACCTTTGTTTGACGATCGCGGGATTGCTTAGTCCGCCGTCCTCCGGACAGCTCACTTGTCGGTCCACCCACACGCAGCCACTCAATGTCACGTTAATTTATCGGTCCAGAATATAAACCCAGCATTCATTATCAGCTGGGATAATAGCAAAACTACTTCGAATTTGTATGAATTTTACATGGCTCTATTTTTTATCGAACCCACAACCCCCACCCCCTACCCAACAACAAAATATCCTTCATATCCCTACATTTACATTTGCATACTTAAAATATTGTCGTAGCCCAAAATGGATGCTGAGCTTTTAATTCACCTTTTGGAAGTCTGGGGCTGATAGCAGAGTGGGGAAAGATGCCCTTGTCGGGAAGTCAAAAACTATGGACTATGAACACTGATGTCAGGTTCTTTTTTTCTAGAAAAGGATAGGCCCTAAAATGATATTTAATGAAAGTTCTCTTGCTGATGATAAAACAAGAAAGGCTACCAATGGCTACCATTGGGCTGAACACTAATAGGTTGACACTAGGATGAGACTTCTTTACAACCGGAGAATACATTCTCCCTTCTTTTCAACCGGTGTTCCGAACCACGACGTGAGCGTGCAATGACGGGTGTATTGACTTAAAAAATCTGCATGATGGCCGAAGGACCTTTTAAATTCGCCGAAGTCCTGAAACCTAAAATTAGCCGTGGAAGTCGGCGCGCCAAAAATTCAACTTCACTAAATTATTCCGTCTATGCGCGCCTGCGTTCTTCTTTGCTACCTAGGCTCGGGAATAAAACTTCAGTTCCTTAAGTTAGTTTGGTCCGAGCAATGGAAGTGAAAAGATATATGTTGATGCTGCGCGATGTGTGGCGATGGATGGAAAGATATGAAAGTGGAAAAAACGAGAAGTGAATCCAAAGCATTACAGAAACAAGTATCCCCGTAAGTATTGAGAGGCAGCTTTTTTTCCTAAACATTAGTTCTCTAGTTTCAGAATAATTTTGGTGACATTCAGGAAGCAGTCAATGACTATCTCGCAATGCCACAGGATGACCTACTGGTCATATCTTAAGGGCAAGTGGATCTGGCAGGGGGATGAGCCGAAGCAACAGCCCGGGGATCGGCCTCCCTGCACTTGAGAAGATGGCTAACAGGACCCTACGCCAAGGTGAAACATCATACCCCGAGGACTACCTGGTCAATATGTGCGAACTCTAAATTATTTGAGCACCTTCAAATGTTTCAAATCAAACCCTTACCCTGATGGCCGGGCCAGCAATCAACAGCCGATGTGGAGGTTCGTTGGAGTCACAAAAGATGACTTTGGTGTCAGGGAGAATGAGAAAACGGCCCCACCTTTTGACAAAAAACATAAAGCAACCGTTTCACAAACCATGAATTAACAAACAAAGTCATGATTATCCGTAAATTCGACAATATCCTCGTCACCTGTGTTCATTTTCCTTTTCTCCCAAATGACCATTTAGATTTCACGTTACAGGCCTCAGAAGTGGTCCTTCTCGGCATTGGATTGACCTATCTGTACTGCGCAAATGGGAAAAAAATGAAGGGCGTGGCCAATTGAGATAATAGTGAGCTACAACAACCGGTCGCTCCTTTAATGGCGCTCAACTTGCTTATTGGCATATGACTTGCGGTTTCGTCCAGGTCAGAGGCAACTCATCCGACGCTGCCCCACCTCTACCCTAAGAGAAGCGTGACTGAAGTGGTTATAAAGTGGAATTTGCTACCCTTATATCAATTCAGAAACACGTCATCTGTGTGAATTATAACGAAGGCAAAAACCACCTTGCAAAATTCAGTCCGAAGTCGACCGAGGCTAAACTCGATTTTTGTTGAAGAATCGAGGGATTCTTAAGCCCATATCCGCTTCGGGCGAACCGGACCAGTTGACAAGCAACATATTTCCATGGTCGTGGTTCACGGAACCCTTATTCTTGGGCAAGCACCTAAGTTGCAAAAAGTATTTGACGTGCGGTTTCGTCCAGGACAGAGGCAACCCATCAGACGCTGACTCCCCTCTGCTCCGGACCAGAGGAGGAAAACAACCGTGGAATTATGTTGCTTTCGGACTGGCCCGGTCCATCATCAAGTGGACGGCAGGAATCCCTCGATCCTCAAACAAAGGTCTTGTTTAATGATGTCACGGGAACTCCTGGAGATAAGCGAAAATGTAGGCTCTCAAAGCCGCAGCACTTTGCACGACAACATCGAGTTTCTTGAAGAGTGCAGGTACTGCTTTTGTACTAAAGGGCTCTTGCAAGTTTCTCGGTCTTGTCATCAGGAGTACCAATATTAAGTGCGCTGGCACGGATTTGTTTTGTTCGGACTAGTTTGCTTACGCCGAAGTTTCTAATGACCACCTCAATTAACTCCCTTATTTTTCTTTACCTTAACTCTTGAGGAAATTTCGAAAATATCCGGAAAAATCTACCAAACGGAAACGCAACAGTATATTGTTAACCATTTATTTATTTTTGATGATAGATAACCACTCCCTGACGAAGATTTATTCACCTGGTTGGGCCAGCAGCTAGCATTCATTTGAATGAGGAAATCAGAGCGTGAATTCACGTTGCCACCTCATTCATGTACACCTTATTGGCCAACATGATTTGTTACTACATAAAAATCCTTCAACGCCTCTGTCTCCATGTTTTCTACGTTATAAATTATACGGTCAAGCAATAAAGAGCTAGCCATGAAATGAGTCTATTAAGGTAAACCTTATTACTTAGATTACCACAAGTTTTATGGTGACCACCATTCCGGGATTTATTCCAGTGAGGCAATGTGCCTTTCTAGGAAATGATTGGATGTATCAGTGCGCATTGAGGCAGCATATAGCACCCTTTTTCATGATGATTAATGGAATAAGTGCCACAATGGGCTCAGATTCCAGGCTCCCTCGCTCCACTAGACGAGCTACGTGAATTCGTTGAAATGTTTGTAATTGGATTGCTGTGTCACAATTTCGAATGTAAATTGGATCAGATAAGGATAATTAGTCCTTTCACCACCACACTATCGGAATCGTACGTTCGACTCCTTTTCAGAAATCCAGGTACATATGAATGTCATACACTTTCAGTTAGCTCCCTACCTCCTTCGTCATAGATCCTTGCAGGCCCTTGTGCATGCCTAATTACATATTCAGTCCCCACCTAAAACAAGTTTCTAATTTCAACCTAAAATTTACCTTAAGCAACTTCACTTTTGGGGCTTTTTTGTATTTAGAAATTGAATGTGAACTTTTGACATTTTGTAATCAATTTGAAGTGAATACTCATCACTAAAGGTCACCAGGATAACAGCCTGCTGCATGCGACATGAATTGAAAACTGAAAATACCACTGCATGTGTGGATACACTCACATAACATATCCATGCACATAGACTGGATGCAATTAACTTGTTGCATTACTTTAGCTTTCCCACGCTAGAACCCACTTTAATTTTTTGTATATATCCTCGTGTACTACGGGATGACGTAAATGGGTTGCAAAACTCCTTTACAGCTTTATATTTTCACCAAATTGAAACACCGCAACATCCTTTGGAGTTAATTAAGTTCAAAACTTAAAGCTGGTAATGGGTTTTAGTTGATGCAAGCGCTGCATGTAGCTACTTTTATCGTCAAAAGGGCGCATAACGCGTAAAACACATCTACGCGTCACCACTGTCGATTCTCCCAAACGTCCTTCAGTTCTTCCCCCGTCTTCGCAAGAAGTCTACAATGCTTTTCTATTGTTTCGTGCTAAATGCTCCAGGGGTGACCTAATTGTCACTGCGTGGCACCGCCTGCAATGAAACTCGTGTCCCTTCAACACCTGGCGTGACCCACAAGCAGTAGTAATGTGACCTATCCACTTCCACTCTCGACTTCCATTAAATCAAATAAGGTTCTCTTTGTATCGGTATGTTTGCTTTATATTAATACTGTTGGGGTTTTCCACCAGAAGGTTTATCTTAATGATATTTTATTACTTCAGTACTTTATTAGTTGCAAGCATCCGAATGCCACGTACTGATCTAAGACATGACATCGCATGCAGAGTTTATTGCTTTTATGAACCAGCCCTGTTTCAACATAGGAGCGCCTAATCACTTCCACGATTAACCTTTGTATCTTGTGCTTTTCATTGCCATCTCCTAAAAGTAATCTCCCCCAGTAATCAATTGGTGAAGACACTCCTTCGTGTTCAAATCATATACTTTGTTTTCGACTTGTTGGCCTTTAGCCTGTCCTCCATGATACTCAACTTTACTCCCTGGAACACTCCCTTCACAAAAGGTCAGCGTACAGTATTAGCTGTGCAAATTTTCTAATAGCGATTATGATCCCAGATCCCCACCTTATTTTAGCCCGAACTTGCTCCAGCAGTCAGCTGATTTACGATTCGTGCCTGTTTTCCAAAGAGACTCCCTTTTGCCAGAAAGACTTCGGGGACACTCCGAGCTTTGTATAATTCGATACAAATAATGCCACTTTAAGGTTAGCAGAAATTCAGGAACATTTGGAAGAACGGTACACTACAGTACACTGTAGGAGCCAATGTGGTCAGCATTGCGCTTGCCCTAGACTATTACCTTGATTTGACTCAGGTACTCACCCACAGCTGAGTCGACTGGTATCCCACTTCAAATCACGACACAAACCCAACTGCTATTTGAACCGTGACCTTCCGTACGGCAGCCTTGTGCTCTAACCACTCAGCTATCCGGACACTCCCTAATCTCCACATAATTTGGCAATGTGAAATGTAGGGAATACCGAGTCTGGCGGCATAGTGCCTTATAGCCCCCAGTCTCGTGCAGACCGCCATCACCTTGTACGCATTTGAATCCTCCTTCATCTTCACCTTTACCTTCCGTCAAATTCACCGGAGTTGTATTCCTTTCAAAGCGAGCTATTAGTCCGCGAAGAACTTCTGACCAGCGTGTTCGTCCCTCTCCATATATCAGTATGCCCACTTCAAAGCAAATTTTTTAAACCCGCTCTTGACGAGATAATTAAAATGGTAAAACGATCACTAGACAACAAGCAATATACTCGAGTTGCCTTTCTGGATATAGAAGGAACATTCAACAACGTTAGTTCCACTCTTATAAGGGAAACTCTAACCAGAATAGAATAGCATAATCTAATCAGAGTTGCGAGACAGCCACTTCTTAAGCTGTGAGCTGGTGCTTTCAATGTTCTGACAATAGCCCAGCCAGGACTGCTTCCTTACAATCTTGATGGTCGACTTGTACCCCTTCAGGCAATTCTTATATGACTGCCAGTAATTGGCCAACTTCCGGAAGTACGGTAGATCTTCATTCCACCGGGGTAACAACATCTCCCTTCTGTATTTTGCAGGGTACAACACCTTTAACTCCAGTTCGTCTATCATACCAATGCTAACGGAGGGTTTGTTCTTGACAGCCTAACTAAACATCCTCCAGTTAATCTCCCTAAGGTATCTGAAAGGTTTGAAGGCCTCTGCAGCGAGACTCAGACTGGAAAGTATTCAACCGTAATGTGAGAAGGATGTCTAGTCAGACGCTCTCCAATTCTTCACCTCAAAAATCCCATTATCTGTTAGCAGGATAATATCAAGCAGGACAATCACAGTTCTGTGAGGTAGGGATGTAAAAGTTTGATGTACTGTCGCTGTTACACACTGACACCAAGAATATTTCGCTTAAGTCCTTAGCAGGTAACGGAACGAGTCGAAGCGTATCAGAGAAGAAACCTTAACAAAAATTTATAGCTTTTAGGACAGATCCTAAATTGTCGGCTTCTCGTTGATTTGGATGTCATTTTGTGCGATGCGGGAAGTGGGTCGAGCTCGCCAGTGAGTCGTTGATCATCGACATTTTTGTCATTACGAGGGCTAGTCCCCCTCCTTCCCTTACTATACCTCTAAGGGGCGGGGCTCACTGCCGACATTCAAGTCAGCAGGAGAGATTAAATTGTTTATTGGGGCAAGGCTTAGGCAGCAATGCATTGTCGCCAACACTTCGTCGAATTCTGATCAACACGTCTACAGGTATCTGGTCCATATCCCGCGACGCAGGTAGTTGTTTAGTCCACTCACCTCTCGTTCAGGGCTTAGCACCCAAATTTAAAAATGTTAGGCGAAGACTACTTAACGGTTTCTTACCAGGGCAGAGGGAGATCGCCAGACGCTGCTTCACGCTGCTCCCAAGGCAGAGGCGAGGCAGCGTCTGACAATTTGCCTCTGTCCTGGTAAGAAACCGTAAAGCCACCAACATAAAGGACTTCACTGGTATCAAAAAGGAGTTGCATCGGTCGACTTTGAACTTCAAATCCCTCCGAAATTTTACCTCCATGCAGTACAAAACTTGCAATAGAGGACTCTCTTCTAGAAAATATGAATTTCAACTCAGCGCTGTTTCCATATAAAACAAAGGTAATGATCATGCTGCAACAGTAAAGCTGGTTACTCGCATGCATTGGGTTTAAATTCTAGGATAAACATTTCTGTGTACGTATTTCTTCTATTCTGAAATTACGAACAATACGGTCCAGATACCTAACCTAGGAGCAGCGTGACCGGGCGAAGCGTTTAATATTTGCAAACTGCTTTGGTAACACTGCTTCCAGAGGTGAGATAGTGTCTGACGGGTTGCTCCTGCGCTGATACGAAACCGTAAAGCCGTCTTCGCTTATTTTTTAAGCTTGGGTGTTTTGCACGAAAAGGGGGAACCCTGGAACAAAAAAAGGAGGTTGTAAGTTTCTCCCATTTGTTCCGGTCAGATATCAAGTGAATGCGGACTTACATAGGATCCCTCAATCCTTTAACAGATAAGATTAATTATAGATGAATGCGCCTGGTTTGTTAGCGCACTATCCCTTGATGATTCGTCGGTTCTCTGTAGCTGACTCTTTCTGCCCCTTTTGATTTGCCCATAGAAATCGATGTCAATGGCCGTCATGTAGCCATTCTCGTTCGTTGTTCTTGCAAGAAGAAAGAAGGAAGCGTGGGTTACAGTCCATTGTTTAAAGTGTGATGTGGAATCCTGTTGTGCCAAGATAACACTAGCAGCTCCAATGTTGTGCCAACATATCTAATCGCCCGTTGGTATGCTTTGCCTGCTGGGAACACTCCTTCATGTTTACACAATACATTTTGTTTCCAACCTGAACTCGCTAGTCACTAACTTAATTCCTTGGAACTATTGGCTGAACAAATTTTCTTACAAGGGAGCTGCTTTTATGCATTTAGAGTACCTTTCCGACCTATGACTCCAGTACTTGTTCTTCGATGGAAAATAGACGATTATTTAGGACCCTTACTCACCAAAACCATCTCCTTCTCCTTCCCCTCTCCCCACAGGACTCCAATTTGGTATTACGTCGCCTAGCTGCCTCAAAATTTATCCTCCATGAAACCACCTTTAAATATTACATCACGGTGCGGTGTTATTTTACTTTAGCTAGGTCTCCTTTCTTCTGTCCGCGGCAACGTCTTCTACATTTCGTAGTTGATCGCATCCCAATCCTCCTGACAAGCTACCGTTCTCCGGACTATATATTCAGGTGGTAGCCCTTCACCTAGAGTTTCTTCTCAGATTTTTGCAAACCTCAAGCCTTGGAAGAATACGCGCGCTGGGTTCTCCGAAACCAGTTTGGACAATCAAATGAGGGGTCCAATTTAAACCTATATAAGTATTCGCAGTATCCACCATGGCCGGTAAGAAACCACGCATTATTTGTTGGTGCTTCCCTTTCCGTGAATTGCATTTTTTGCCAAGCCAATTTGATGGTTGATCTAGCCTTGCGGAACCCATAATTTTCTTAACTCTCAGCAACTGCGAGCAATATATTATATTATAAATTACCCGCTCTAGAATTCCCGCTTCGAACAACTCGGCGAACATGTCCGATCTGGATTTCACGACGAGTTTAAGGGCCCTATTTGGTATTCCGTCCAGGATCGGAAGTTTGTTGTCACCCATTCTGCTGCAAATATTGCGTAGATCATCTGTGGTGTCAGACAAAATTGCCGTCACATTCGAAGATCTCTGTCAGGTCAGGTGTCAGCGCTTTACTCTTGCTGGGAGAATTATTTTCAACAACATCTTGGAGGAGGGAATTATCGCATCACAACTCTATAGACGCTCCCCCATGGGTTTACATCTGCCTCCGAGCAAAGCTCCTTAAAAAATTCCCGTTTGTTCCACTGGATGGCATGCTTATATGCGTCCCGATTAGTACTTTCCAAAGCCGGTATTAGTTTTCATATCAGTTAGGGGGAGTGCGGGGCTGAAAGTGAGCATTTATTCAAAGGGGCCATTCTCTGAAACTACCCCACTGAATATTCTAAAAAAATCATGAACCTGCCACTATCCGATACCTGGGGCTGAAAATACTTTCTATACCGATATTTTTTCAATAAACTTCGGAAATCGGCTATTGAAGTGCTCTCCTGGCATCTATCAATATCTCAAACTGAAGAAAACATGTATAAAACACACAGGACACCGTTTAAATGTAAAAGGATACCAGCGATAAATTATGTACCGAAACGTCAAATCTAACTGAAAGAAAATCGTATGGGGAAAATGGACTCAAAGAGGCAGACGGCGTTTCTTGAGACGCCGCGATGTGGTGCTATGCAAGAAAAGGGCAAACAAATCAATAATTGTTAAACGTAGGCCTTCAATCATCATCATCATCATCATCAACGGCACAACTACCGGTATCCAGTCTAGGCCTGCCTTAATAAGGAACTCCAGACATCCTGGTTTTGCGCCGAGCTCCACCAATTCGATATCCCCAAAAGCTGCCTAGCGTCCTGGCCTACGCCATAGCTCCATCTTAGGCAGGGTCTGCCTCGTCTTCTTTTTCTACCATAGATATTGCCCTTATAGACTTTCCGGGTGGGATCATCCTCATCCATAGGGATTAAGTGACCCGCCCACCGTAACCTATTGAGCCGGATTTTATCCACAACCGGACGGTCATGGTATCGCTCCTCCGATCGCCCAAAGAAAGTAAGCGAAAGCAAATCCTGGATGAAGATAATGGCTCAAGAGTTGTTGTCTTTTATCAGCATAATTCAATAATTAATTAAATTCAAGTTCTTTTCTAATTTCGCATCATAGCACAGGGCTACGTCCACACCTTAGTTTTTGTGCATACGTTTCTTGCCAGGAGCAATATGTCAACATTTTCTAAGTCGGCATGCAATCGAGATTGTACCCCACCGGACTTGTATCTATTTCCCAGAAAAGGGGCTCAAATCTCAAGTAAGATGTGACCCACTGCCGACAGTGGGTTTCCCAAAAAAATTCTTCACGTCATTGAAGCGAAATAAGGATTTCTAAAATTAATTCATATAAACTATAAGTGCGAGGACGCAAGAAACGACCAAATCCTTCGACCATAAATTTCAACTCCCGCCTGAACTCCTTGAGAAATTTACTCTGATTTGCAGGATACTACATATCACAGCCTACACAGTAATGGTTCCACTACGCATCACGGCCTACATGGTAATCGTTGCTATTTTTCTATGTTTAACTAATTCAGTGTCACTTCCATCTTCTAGTTAACTAGTCCCCAAGATGACGTAGTTTTCATTAGTGGTGTGTCAGAAGGGAACATCCCTGAAGCAAGGCTCAGCAAAAGTGTAGAATATTTGAAAGGTACTGGTAATCAGATTGACGTGGAACAACACGAAATTGATAGTAGTATGTAGTACGGTAACAAAACTTCCTATATCGAGCCCACTGCTCCCGTCAAGAGAAGTAACGCTTCATAGATTGACATCTCCATTTTTCTGTTCGGTAATGCAGAAAAGAGAATGAAATTACCCGTCGGCTTGACAATCGTTTGAATCCTCTTTGCTTCCTGTTCTCAATCCGGAGTTATTTTGCTAGGGTTCACGGCACTGCGGGGGAGCCGTTAAATGTCATACAGGTGATATGGGCGAAATCTTGGAGGGTTGATGTTATTGTTCACTGAACTCCTCTAAATCACAGAGGTAAGGGAGAGTGACGAAAAAGAATACTATCTGTAATTCATGTGACATTTTCCATTGACATATATTTCAATGAATATAGTTTTAGGCTAGTCCAGATTGTCCCTGAGACACACCGTTCTCCCCAATCATATCAAGCCTCCTCGCAGATAAAGCAGGTTAAGTAATAATCTCAATCCATTTTATAGTAGCACTATAACCTTCACAAACGAACGACGAACAAAGATTACTTAGTGTGCTTAAGGAAAACTTTTCCCTCCTTGTTGATACTATGATATTCCCGGACCGTAGCCAGGAAATCAAGCCCCCCATTGATAATTATTCGGTCCTCCTTTTATCCCCTAGATTTTATTAAAGTTGAAAGTCAGTATTCCGGGCCCAAGAGGGATAACCACTTCTCCACCCGACTCTTATTAGTTCTCTTCCTGTTCACTTCTTTATGAAGCATAAGGCACCCATTCACCCATTTCTTACTTACTTACTACCCCGTGTACATATATGGACACATAAAGCCCACGTTCCCTCTTCCGGCAGAACTAGATCGAGGCGTGGCCAACCTACGGATAGGCTGAAAGAAACTTCGAAAGGCCCACATATCACAGCAAGGATGCGTTTCAACTCTAAGTGCTACATCCCCCAACTCTTGTATGTTAGAACAGCCCTCGGATCGAGTATCTTCACCAACCTATGTGAATCTTTCGGAACTAATCCTGACCCATTTCTCAATACACTGGATAAGTGTGCTTACACAGCAACTTTTTTGGAAGCGTCCCATACTGCTCCCATTCTATGCATATTACCATTTTCTAAACAATTTCTTTTTAGTCCTACGAAAGTCCGCAATTACCTCTGACAGATTCGACCTTCATCTCTGGCCAAGAGGCGTATTATCATTCGGGAAAATGGTTAAAAGGATAATTCCCACGATAATACACAATACTTCAGCCAGTGGTGTCCTTTATACGCCGCACACTTCCATCGCAGTTGGTCGATATACTGAACTCTCGCTCTTCCGATTTAAAGCTTTATCCAACTCTCCCCCGAGACAGCATTTGATGCCTTCAGTGGCGCCCCCTACAGATAAGCATCCAGATGATCCGTAATCACTTACGAATTGGATTCTCAACGGCCAAAAAGTCATCATCCCTGCCTTGCTTATATAAGGTGTGCCAAAAGTCGTGGCCAACAGTTGAGGGTCTATCTTCCTGTCAAGATAAGCGTTATCAATGCACTGGTGCAAAGGCCACTAATATCATTGTCAGAAATTGACGAACGGTGGCAGTAGCTGAAGATACTTCATCGTAGAATTTTTGCACCAGCTACAATCCAGAACAAAGTGGAATAAGGAAACCCCTCACGAAAAGCCTAGCATAGCTTGTACTTATTCGAGAATGCGACACAGTCACCTCCTTCCCCCACCCAACCCATACAATGTGCAGAGATAGGTTTTCTACACTCGCGTTTTTCACCAAAAGGCACGACATGCGCGTGTTCATAATACACCCGCTGAGCACAAGGACACGTCCGTGATGGTAGATTTAACTACTTCACACAGGATATATTCATCTGGTTTGCCTCAATCACGCTTACACGTCATTGTTGGTGATTTGAAGAAATGTCCTTCAGTTGCCCGATGATTTTCCGAGCAACATGTACTGATCCTCTATTGTTTATGCTGCGTATATCCTGGATAAACCACACATCGGCCATTCTGAGCTAGTGGTAGCCTACAATGAAGATGTAACCTTAGCTTAATATATGACCTATACACTGCCACTTCTGCCATAAGATATTGAAAATGTTCATTCCAATCGAAAATGTCCAAGCAGACTAGATTGGGAGCCAAAACACAAGTCCCTCCCTGGGGCTATTATTTGGCTGCAAAGGAAACAAGCCTCCTTACTATCAAAACCCTGTACTAGGTACCCTCTCGATTAACAAAACCCTACGAATCTAGACTGAGGACTCGAAAAACACCTCCCCGATCGAGGGTGTTATACCAACCGTGCCCATTAGATGTTTTACAATCAGGAATAACTGACAGTATTCCGTGAGTAATTTTGGCATTACCATGCTACGGGGGCTACAGCACGGCGGACTTCCTTCCCTACTGCGAAGATTGCAATCAACTAAGGAAAGCTGCAAGGGCTCTAATGACTTACAGGTCCATAGCAGGAAAAAATGGGGGATGCATTCCGGAAATACTATGCTGTATGTACACTACCATAGTAAGGCCAATAACCACCTATGGGCGGTCGTCTAAACAGATAGAATTGAATTCAGCACAACAATCAGGAAGTTACCTAAACTGCAAAGACCGGCTTAGGTGAGTGTCAATGGGGCATTGAGGACATGTCTAATGACATTTCCCTTCTGGCATTTAGTCTTCTCCGCAAGCAAGCAAGGCAATCTGAAGAATGTCTGGGATATTAGCGGGTGGTATCTCGAATTGCTGATACTTGCTTATGTCTGCTCCAGACATGTACCACTGAAGAAGAGAACAAATGGTTCTTGAAGTATCGGTATATGCGTTTTAAAATAAAATACCAGCGAAAAAAAGCCTTCCATACATTTCAACTATGACAATGAAATTTTACTTCGGCAAATGATACACAATTGAGCCACAAGGTAAACTAGGAGAGCGGGGCTTATATCAGTAACCGATTATGTTGGCACCCTTCCGAGTGCCTCACAACAAAGGGAACGGGCACAGAAGTCATTGGTCAGAGGTCAGAAAGAATACGCTTAGCCCCCGCAATAAAGTCCTTGTGCTCTCAGAGATCGTCAGCGATCCTTAACAGGTCGCTTCCAATACGGAGAAAGGCCTTACCAACGTGCCTGAGCAAGTAGTTCTGAGCTTCTTAGTAGTAACCTGTCGGAAGTTCCTTGAACACATTGGGAGTTCCGTGAATCGACGACGTCAATGTGGGGATGTGAGCCCAGCTCTGCCAAGGTGGTAGTCGTGGCGTGTGTCAGGGGACCTTTGGGACCTTTCTCGGGTAGTGGACATTAAATCGGTTTTGATAGGCCGCATTGCACGAGCGAACGCTGATCCATCCATGAGTTTCGAAATCAGTTGAGCATGTGTCAGGCCGCAAGGAACTTCGAATGCGACCCGCTCCCTTGCACATGATTCTGAAAAAAAGACCTGGTAAAAACAGCAATAATGAACAAAAATTGTATAAGTGGGAATGAAGAAAGAGTTGGCTGCGATTGCGTGCGCCACAAAACTGCGTCGCTCTCCACATGGGCAGGGGGAAGTGGCTGGAATACCCGAGGAGACATCGCAACGTGCAAATAAAGAAGGAGACTCGCAAAGTGATTGGGCACCCGGAACGGAGACGACAACCCAAATAATTCCACGCCGTGCTGTTGTTGCAGAAAGACATCGTGGAAACTACTAAAATTGAACAGATTGCTTCGAATATAAGTAGTAGAGAGTAGGAGCGCAGTCGGCTGTTTTTGCGAAAGCCGAAGTGAAAAGGTTTATCAAGGAATGTGCGACACGTGTGAAGCGTCAAAAAACATCAGCAAAGGCGTAAAAAATGAACTGATGGAGCTGGAGGAGCTTCTGGATCGCATTTCGTACGACAGCGGGACATGGAGAGCAAGAGAGGATTCGGGAAAAGTAGGTACAACCGTGCTCCAAATGGGTCGCAGATAGCCCGTTGCCGAGCGAACTAGAAAAAGAAATCAAATGGAAGGAGGGATATCTGAGAGAGAATTGCCCCAGGTACTCTCTAGGGCTCAGTGTCTTCTATTCATAAAAGAAAGGGTGGTGGAATCCTCGCCATTATGCCCGGAAACAACACATAAAGGTAAGTCTTTTCATACCGTCCAGGGGCTATTGGGATAGAAAGGTTTGGTTACGAGCCTAGAACACACGTGTTCTCTGGAAATTCGAGATATAACTGCCTCACAAAAAAGGACAAGGTAGAAGAGTTGAAGGAAGAATTTCCGGAGGTAACCGTAGAAGCCGAGGCCAAAAACTTACTGCCATGCCAAGCAAAATGCGAGGAATCCCCGCCCCGCGAAACATTATAGATGCTTAGATTGTGGGGACTCGTATGCAACCTGTCAGAGACCTAATAGACGCGGCCTGGTAGGTCATAGAGCTAATAAGAAAGAGTGTTTTGCGTTCAATACCGGGGATACTGTGGACACGGGGCAGTGACCAGTCTCCAGAACAGAACTGGAAACAGCTAGAACCCGGTTAACTATTATAACTATAGATCTATATGCACCTGAGTCTAACGGTCCATGAGTTGCTGGTGCAGTTGGCTGTACCAAACAAGGATCTAGCTTCATGGCACATCGCTGTATATGTCGGTGCGCTACCTATAGATACCGCTGCCATCCGGCTGAGGGAACTGGTTTGTCTGGATTCAATGTCTAGGGGTCACGTTTTCAACGTCTTTCTAACACCGAATGAGTCGATACCGGACTTTTAACACTATCTTGGACACGGAGCGGGCAGATGATGGTCGGGGTGACTCCAATGCCAAGGCACTTGAATGGGGCATGTCTCAATCTGACTCAAGAGGGACACGAATTCTCGAAATGGAAGAACAGGAATCGTATTTTTAAATATCGGCAGTATTCTCGACGTAACCTTCACGCCGAAATCGCTGATGTCGCTGGTGGACGGGGGGCAAATTCTGGAAAACTGCTCGGCAAGCGACAATCAATTAAACGCCTTCAAAGATGAACCGTATTATGCGCACACTATTCCCTGCGCATCCCATACGAGATGATGACAGCAGGCGGAAGGCACCGAAGACTCCCTACTTTCCTCCATAAAAGAGTTGGAAGAGGCAGTTCTCCATATGAAAAACAAGAAGACGTCAGGAACCGATGGTATCTCAGCAGAGGTAAACAAACTGGTGTTCCTACAGCCTACAACAAGACCTATTGCTCGGCGCATTCAATGCATGCCTTCTCGTTGAAAGTTGTCAAGACTGGCGCCCAGTAAAGTGACCTTGAGTTGCCGTCTTCATACTGACCACTTCGTATGCTTACCACTGCTGGGAAAGTGGTCGAAAAGCTCATCAAAAGTAGACTCACTGAAGCGATACTGAAACTGCCGACAACTTATCCCCACTGCAATTCGGCTTTAGAACAGAAAAATCCACATTTGATGCTGTCATACAAGTCGTGGATGACGTTCATCGAGCGTAGGCACACAGCGGCGGTTCTCGACGAGCGGTATTCCTCGTAACGCTTGACATCAGAAATGCTGTTAATTCCGTAAGATGGAAAAACAGTCAGGCACATTAGAGAATACTTTCTACGAGCAAGAAGAGAGGGATTATCTGAGAAATCGCTCCTTGCTCTATGAGAAGTTAGAGGGCCAGCGGAGGATAAGGTCACGTCAGAGACGCTTCCTATGATAATCTGCTTAGACTCGACATTCCAGAAGAGTCCCAGCAGTCTGCAACTGAAGTTTCGGCCCTAAACCAGCTAATGTCAAGGATTGAAGATCCTACGTCTAGCAGACGACGACTTCTGCTGATGAGTCAACCCAGTCAATTCTGCCCTATAGCGAAGAGATCTGGGCTGATGCTTTTAGCAAAGAAGTATATCGTACATGCCTCGCCCAAGTACAGAGACGGGAAGCTTTGCAGCCGGGATCGCAGGAGTAATTCCCGCTGCCCTTCTTGCTAACGAGTGTAAAGCCATATGCAAACGAAAGGGAGGAGAGCCAAAGTAGGTGGTTGGTCGTGAAGAACTGCAACGTACACAAGATGAGTGGTAACTTTCTTGACAAAATAAGGTAAGTGGCAGATGGATTGCGCAGTTCATTGACAACTCAAGTGTTTAGGGCTGAATCGCAATCATGGTAAAACTCTCCCCTCTCTCCAGCTCCTAAGTGAGTATGAAGGTTTTCAGTTTTGCCTGCACATGGAGAAGGCATGATCTCTTAATTTTGTGTTGCACGATGGGGTTGCAGATGACGTCCATGTGATACCTTTTTCAGGTCTCGTGTGAAACACACATCCTGGAAACATCACATGCACTAACATAAGCCATCTCCCTCGACGATTACCTACCTTGTCGTGGTGAGGGAGCTCAGTAAGGAAGATCCTCCAGGAAACGGGAGGTGACACCTGAAGCCAAGCGGTAATCAAAACCCCAAGCCAAGGTGTGACTACCGTGCCGAGGACTGAATGGTCACAGAGGTCAAGATGTGGCCGTAAACGGTGAACTCTGGGTACCAGGCGACCCCCAGTTTCAACTAGCCTTGTCTCGGCAAAAAGGGGCTCTGCCGAGATGGACTTACTTTCCCCGGAAAAATTGAGACCATGGCAGCCAACTATGAAAAACAAAAAAACAAAAACATAAACCTATTAAGCAAACACAGTTAAACTTCGATTGTGACGATCCAACCCCGAGTGAAGGGGCAACCCTGAGCTCATCGTTGGAGAACCTGAGTCGAGACTCAGATTCACCACTTATTCAAGTGGGAACCAATTCAATTGGGACCCAGTCCTTAACGGACGAGCCGAAGCAGACCCCTTCTGTCAGTACTCCTGACCCCAGGCTCTAATCGGCGCCACCTGCTGAGGCTAAAGTCTTGCCAATGGGTAAGTACCTGTCCACGGACAGCAAACTGCCTTCGGGCAAACCGCCTTTGGGCAAACAGCCTCCGGGCAAAACGCCTTCGGGCAAACCGCCTCCGGGGAAACCGCCTTCGGGCAAATCGCCTTCGGGCAAACCGCCTCCGGGCCACGCACAACCAAAGAGCTGTGCCAAGGTTCAGGGAAAGGAGCGTTCGGGGCACCTGCGGCTAAGGGGAAACCGAAGCGGCAGCGATCCTCGGACGATCCTAACTCTTCGACACAAAAGGCAGCAAAGAGGGCTCGGCCGGCAACGACTAGGCCTTCATTTGCAGTCAAGGCTATCGAAGCCGATGGATGGGTCCTGTATGACGACTCTAATCCATCCGGCTACGATACTGAGCAGTGCGAACAGCTTAGGAGGAAACTCCTCCTAGCTGTAAGGACTGCGTCCGCGCAAGGCATTAAGCTTTGCTTTGAGTCGGTAGGTGTATACCGTAAAATGTTACGGCTGAACTTTGCCGACGAAGACACGAACGAGTGGCTCAGGCAGTACTGCTCCTCCCTTAACGATGTGTGGGAGGATGCGCGACTAACCTTGAAAAGGGTCTCTGAGCTTCCATCAATCAAAAAGTGCTTTCTCTGGCTTCCAGAAGAAGAGCGAAACGGTGTTGGGGTTCTGGAACAACTTGGTGTACAGAACAACCTTAACACTTCCACCTGGTTGCTGCTAGGCAGCAAAACAGGAGAGAGAAACGATAGGCGGGAACTTTTCTTACTATCGGCGTTCCCGAACCTGATGTTAAGAAGTTTCGGTAAAAATCGGGTTGCCGGCTCTACTATGGGCTGGGGACCGTCACGTTACAAGTGTTGGCTCCTAAAACCATTGAAGGGGACATGCAGCCCCCGGCATCTACATCTGAAACGTAAATGAGGTGCCACATTTCCCAAGTAAATTTGCAGCATTGTAAAGCGGCGACTGCACTTATCAGTCGTCGGATCAGTAGCTGCAAGACATTTATATACCTCATACAAGAACCGTGGGTTGTTGATGGGGCAGTCAGGGGCCTAAACTTCCAACATGCTGACCTACTGTATGCCAATGGAATGGCCTAAACTTCCAACATGCTGACCTATTGTATGCCAATGGAAGCGATCGACCCCGGACCTGCATGGTAGTCTCCAAAGACTTCCAGGCTAACCTGGTTAACGACCTATGTGATGGCGACACCTCATTGGCTAAGCTAACCATAAAAAGTCAACAGGGAGATAAAGAGATACTATGGTGCACTGCATATTTCCCCGACGACGCAGAAGACGTTTCCAGTGGAACATTCATCAGAGTTATCCAATATAGAAGCATGGGGGTAATAGCAGGATGTGATGTCAACGCTCACCACATATGCTGGGGAAGTTCAAACATCAATGCAAGAGGATCGAGACTACTGGAGTATCTAGTAGGAACCGATTTGCAGATCCTAAATGTGGGTAATGAGCCCACTTTCTTCAACGTGGTCAGGCGAGAGGTCATCAACATCACGGTGGCATCTCCTGACATCGCGGCTCTGATCGGAGAGTGGAGAGTATCAAACGATATCACACTCTCGGCTCACAGACGCATTGATTTCGTTATGGGCATGGATCCACCTCCACCCACTCCATTTCGGAATCCGAGGAAGACAAATTGGGTAATGTATAAAAGACAATCGAGCTCCCGAGTCACGATCCCTGGGAAGCGCATCAAATCCATTGCTGGAATTGAGAAGACAACCCAGATGATCACAACTAGCATGAGAGAAGCTTTCGAAGAAAGCTGTCCACTCAAGATGCCAAAGAAGGGTAAAACACCATGGTAGAACTCGGATTTGGCAAAACAGAGGAGAACGACAAGGATGCTCCTTAATCGTGCTCTGAAGGGTGAATCAAGCACTAGCTGGAATCGCTATAAAGAGGCACAGAAGGCTCTAAAGAAGAGCATAAGATCGGCTAAACGATCATCTTGGAGACGCTTTTGCGAAGAGACTAACTCTCTTGAGGCAACCTCAAAGCTGAAGCGGATTCTGGTCAAAGAACGTAGCCAGAAACTGGGTTATTTACGTTTACAGAATGGGAAGTACACAGAAAGCGATGAAGAAACGGCAAATCATTTGCGTGAAGTAGACTTCCCAGGCAGCATCCAAAATCTAATCTCGGGGCCAACAGGTGCATACAGCCCTCAACCGAGAGACTGGAATCTGGCATGCAAATTAGTATCACTGGAGCGAGTGAAATGGGCATTTAACTCGTTCCATAGATACAAGTCTGCAGGTCCGGATGGCATCATCCCTGCGCTAGTAATAGAAGGAATGGATGCCCTGGGTCTACACATTCGGAATATATATCGTGCATGCCTAGCACACGCTTATATTCCAATTAAATGGCGGGATGTGAAGGTGTTGTTCATTCCCAAACCAGGAAAACCCACCTACACAGACGCAAAAAGCTTTCGACCGATCAGCCTAACGTCCTTTCTGCTAAAAGGACTAGAAAGACTAGTAGATCGGTTCATAAGGGATACACACATTCCTAAATGGCCACTTCACCATAGGCAACACGCCTACCAGAAGTTGGATCCTTTACAAGCTAGAGTGGAGAAAAATCCATATATCGGTCGGCCAGAAGTCTATTCAAGCAGGATGTCTCAGGGGCTGCCCACAGGGAGGGGTTCTCTCTCCACTGTTATGGCTCTTGGTGATGCATACCCTGCTGTGGCTCCTGGAGACCAAAAAATCTTCGCGCAAGCATTTGCGGACGAACTAGCCGTAATAATTACCGGCAAGTTTGCGGACACAGTATGTAACCGCTTGAATGCAACTCTGCATGTAATCCACAGCTGGTGCCTCCGCAATAGACTCACGGTGAACGCTAGGAAGACTGGACTAGTTATGTTCACTAAGAACGTCAGATGGGGCAGCTATACGCTACCCACCTTAGCAGGGGCGGAAATCCAGCTGGCACAAACAGTCAAGTACTTAGGAGTACATTTCGACTCCAAGTTAACGTGGAAGCATCATATCAGAAATCCTGCAGATTACTCTGGGGCTGTAGGAATGCGATAGGTAAGACCTGGGGACTTTCACCTAAACGGATATACTGGATGTATACATCCCTAATAAAACCCATTTTGATGTATGCATGCATCGTATGGTGGCCAAGACTGAACTTTGTTAACAGCAGGAAGCTGTTAACGCAGATTCAAAGACTTGGTTGCCTAAGTATTACTGGAGCAATGAGTACTACGCCGACTGCGGCACTTGAAGCTATCCTAAATTTACCTCCCATTCACTTAGAGGTGAAACGGAAATAAAACGACGCATATAGGCTCGATACCATTGGGGCGTGGAAAGGCGGCCAATCCAACGGGCATGCGTCTATCTGGAAATTGAGAAGAACATTCGGTAGCCCTGATGCCGACCGATCATATGGTTTCCAGATTCGTCTTTGAAAAGACATACACTATCTTAATCACCGAAAGAGAAGAATGGTCGACAAGTGGCCATGAGTCTTTTCAGATTACAGACCTAATAATCCTCACCGACGGGTCAGTCAAGGAGGATGGTTCGGGTGCAGGTGTGTTCTCGGAGAATCCGATTATAGAACTGGCCCGACCCCTCGGAAAAATAACGACCATATTCCAGGCGGAGATATATGCCATTTCATTGGCAGCAGAAGAATGTCTGCGACAAAAATGGAGGGGTCGCACCATTCGAATCTGTTCCGACAGTCGGGCGGCATTATCAGCACTAAATGGTAAAAACATATCAAGCCAGTTGGTGTGGAGTTGTCATCAGGTGCTGTTGAAACTTGGCCGACTGAATGAAACATTCCTGATGTGGGTGCCGGGGCACTCTAACATCGCCGGTAATGAGGAGGCTGACAGACTGGCTCGCCGAGGGTCTGGATCCACAATGGTGGGGCCAGAACCAGCTCTTGGAATCCGACCATCTACTGTCAAGTCTACTCTGAAGGGCGAAATTGCAAGGATACACGCAACCGAGTGGAGAAATTTGGACTCTTGTCGGCAAGCGAAAATCCTTGTGAAGGAGCCTAGGGCCACTAGAGCGGCATTTTTGTTGTCCCTTAAGAAGTGGGACATGAAAACCCAAGTAGGGCTTTTGACGGGACACTGCCCCTTAAACTACCATGTGGAAAAGATTGGGGTAGTGGTTTCGGCTGTGTGCAGCCAATGTGAGGAGGAGGAGGAGACGGCGCTGCACTTTTTATGCAGCTGCCCGGCATCCTCACATCTCAGACGAAGACACCTTGGCAAGGTTTTCTTCAATGAAGAATCTGCACACTCTCTGCCTCTTGAGAATGTTCTCAGATTCGCTAAAGCCTGCGAACACCGTAGGCGGGAAGCCATTGAATAGACAACTTACGAGGATAGTACAATGGGCCCCAGTTAACTAAACTAAACTAATTATAAGCCATAATAAGAAGCATGATGTCACCAAGTTTGGTAGAAATCGCGCTAACTTATAATAGATCCAAATTGTCACTTTAGTGTAAATTCTAAGACAATTGGTTTCCCGATGGGGGGATGGGATTCGTCAACAACTTCATTTAAACCCGGGGGATCTCTCTGCAGACAAAATTGCCGAAGAGATGCTGAATAGCTCTGACAAGGGGAGGCAACATGCCTTTACGTTCGGGTCCTTCTCGTTGCAAAAAAATATAGCTCGACCGATGGATAGCTTGATGGCCAGGGGCTCCGTGAACTAACAGTTCACTTCCTCCTCTCCGCTCCCTTTGGTGAATGGAATTCACCAAGGCGGGAGAGCTCGGAGCTAACCGGTTCCAGGTTAGCCCTCTGACGATAGAGAGGTGTTTAGTTGGTAGTCTGACGGCGTACCAGGAGTCCAACACTGTACGTAAACGCATTCACCTACCCTAATCAAAAAAATAAAGAAGATATTATAATTCATTCATTCTAATGACTAAGGGCTGCATTCCAACCTAACTTGCCATTCCATCCCCGTTACAGCTATCTACCTTCAGTTTATGAAAGTCCGGTGTAGTATTTACTCCTCCAAAAATACCTCAATTCGGTTTAGATTTGGTTTAATAAATCATCCCTCTTCATTTCTATATCCCACCAAAGAAGATATGATCTTGGTACCGAACGGGACAAAGACTGTAGAATAAGATAAGGACGAAGACCAAAAAAGTATTATTTTCCAAAGGATCATAATTCTACTGCCCAGACGTCATAGATTCTTAGTCCTCCAGTATGCAGGATGCATTTGAATTGAAGTTATTGGGTTGGTATTCGATAAATAAATGCGCTCCATGACGACCCATAGTACTCCCGCTGGAAGGCTATGCAAAACGGAAGGACTTCTTATCGGTTATCCCACTATACCTACTGACCAAAACGTTGATATCAATTGATTGATTGGGGATCCTTGTACAGACCAAAAGGATTTGATTTTTATACTCTGGATGCATTCCATTCCAGTGTTCATCTAAAAGTTCTACGAAAGGTCAGATTTCATCGATACAATGTCTGAAAAAGGTTAAACCTTTTGCTGTTGGTGCATCCTTCAATTATTTTGGTTACAGTCCTTACTATCATACATATTCTTTCAATATAAAATTCGAATTCGGTTCTCGTCTGCGTTCAGAATATTTCAACCCCTAAATTTGGACATTTGATACTTTTGCTGATTGCTCGCAATTGTTTGCCGATATTTGAGATATCTTCCTTCAAGTTGCCACCTCCTTCGTCCCTCACACCGGCCAACATTCGAATATTTAGGATGAATTTTTATCGTAATTTGCATTCTTCTTCGGTACGCTCTATCCACGTCATAAAACCATGAATAAATGTTTACAGTTTGTCGTAAATACAATTTAAGGATTACTCAGTCCTACGTTATCGTCCGTTGCGGATGACGCCTTATGGTTTTTATGTTCAAACGTCTGTTGACTATTCT
Source organism: Hermetia illucens (assembly GCF_905115235.1). NCBI lineage: Eukaryota > Metazoa > Arthropoda > Insecta > Diptera > Stratiomyidae > Hermetia > Hermetia illucens. The sequence continues at coordinate 162,233,958 of NC_051852.1, read as the reverse complement.
GTGCGGATTACTTCTAAGCCATAACATGCGATTTATATCCTTTCCATGTTGACTTCTTCCTTCAAATGGTCCTCGAGTGGGAATGTGAGCCGAAGGTGGCGGTGGCGATGACGGTGAATTTCGAGATACAGGGGAGGAAAAATAAAGGGCACAGCATACACCACACATAGACATAGCGACGGGGGATGGACATTGAAAGGGGGTGAAACCAGTAGCAGTAGACTGATAGTCGGACTGGGACACATGAAAACTAAACGAAACAATTTGAGGGTGTTTTAATTGGGATCAGAGCGAACGTACTGGAATCTACGTAAAATCGTGGTATTGGCAGACTCCTCACCTGTTGTTCGTGGAGTGAATGGCGGAGATAGGGCTGTAACCGCTTACACAGCATGGCTCCGAAAAGGACTGAAGTACACACACTGGCCAGGTATTTTTGGAGAGCTGGAATTTACGCGGTTACTGAACTTTCTGTCGAACTGAAATTGGCATTACTTTAGGGTTCGGATAAAGGTAAAGAGAATTTCCGAAAATTGCATGTTCAGGTGATAAACAAGATAATCTGGATTTGTAATTTGGTTTGCGGTCGGCGAAAGCTGGAGCCGAATTAAGTGCTCTGAAAACGATATAGTATAGAGAGATACATTTTTTTAAAATTAAGGCTCTTGCCAGCAATTCAATATAAATTACTATTCTCCATCTCCATAGGAAAGACCCAAATATTATTTTAGTTTCGGGGAACATTACCCTCATACCGAAAAACTTACCCTTTTTGGCCTGTTGTTTTACATACCTTCAATGGAAAAGATTGGGGTAGGGGTTTCGGCTATGTGCAGCCAATGTGAGGAGGAGGAGGAGACGGCCTTGCACTTTTTAATGCAGCTGCCCGGCATCCTCAGATCTCAGACGAAGACACCTTGGCAAGGTTTTCTTCAATGAAGAATCTACACACTCTCTGCTTCTGGAGAATGTTCTAAGATTCGCTAAAGCCTGCAACACCATAGGCGGGAGGCCATTGAATAGGCAACTTACAGGGCTAGTACAATGGGCCTAACAATGGCCAGAGTACTCGGAGCTGCGGCTCCCCCCAGTTAACTAAACTAAACTAAAATTCATACATTCAAAAGTGTGAAAAAAGGCCCCTCTATACTGGGAAATTGCGGCGACGCCTCTCTTAAAAAGTTACGGTACCTCAAAGGCTATTTTAGCGTAAGAACCCCACCCCGGAGGAAATAGAAGAGTCTAGAGTGATATGAGGAAGGTCTTCTTTCTTTAACTCCATTGGAAAATTGCGACGGTTACTCCTACCCCTTGAAAAAGTGATCATTGTAGTAAAATTTAATTTTTCAACCCCACTAGTTCAAAGGAAAGGTATAAGGAGGGTATGAAGCAGGAGCTTCTTCTGTTTCTCACTCTCTCGCCCAATTATTGAACTATGCTGCTTACCCCCTCTTGAAAACTACAGTCTCCCGACACCCGGAGGAATGAAAGTCCTGGGGGCTTAACGTGAGTACCTGCCGTGAAGGCATAATCCCACGGTCCTCTTCGGACACGGATTGATTTTTGGACCACATCCCATGCAAGCACAGCGGTCCTGGTTTATACTGAGTGCAGGCTCAGCATTCATACCAGTGGATGCGAGGCCTATCTAACACCTCTGCCGCAGCTAAGGAGTACAGCACCCGAGTTGTACAGCGCAACTCCACGATCGAGCTCCGAGGAGCTCTGCCCGCGATGTAGGCATAACCACAACCACCATGAAACTCCTACAAGGGGGCCAACCGCAAATAACCGAGCCGAGAACACATCCTCCAGGAATTCTCCTGGAGCATATGCTCTCAGAGGGCCATCCCGGTTCCCATGGTACCAGATAACCTCCGGTGAGGCTTCGTGGCAGAGCCACTTCAGATGAGTCCCTTGCAGACTCGGGTCTGATCGTCCTCCTCGAGTACGTGGGGACAACACCCGGGGGAATGGGGGAAATCGCCATAATTCTCCAATCGAGCAAGAAAAGAGGGGAGTTCCTCGTTATCGTACAAGGCGACTAAAAGAAATAAAAATCTGTGGATTAGCAACCTATTGTCCCAATGTTAATAACGCCCTGGATAGGGCTTGTCCTCAAACCAAAGACCTTTGGCAATCCGAAACATGATGAGATAGGTTCGACAATGGTATCGAGGGTCTCTAGAATGCTTCCTTTCTCCAATTCGAGTAAGAATTCCAACGTCATAAACATTCTAGACCGAAGCAAAGTAAGTAAGGTTTAGAGATTTCTACAGCTTCCACCACATCGTCATTGGTAGGGAACAGAGATTGTCATAAGTTCATAAGGTTTGAAATTGAAGTCACCGCACAAGCAATCAGATTGGAGGCTGACATCGGCCTCGAAAAGGATCACCATCTGATGGTTGCCTACGTTCGCTTGCGTGTTGCATCCGAACTTCTCCCAGGGTAAGAAAGCCGCGACCCCTTAAGTTCAACATCAACCGGTGATCCAGTTGACGTTCGGCAGGGGGAGAGCTATATTGCTGATCAGATGGCTAATATTCTGAGTACCCCGCCTGAGAATAACAATGAGCATTGGACTGCTATCAAAAATGTTTTTCTCGGCTGCTACGCAGGTTGTTGGCCATGTCACGAAAGGGCGTCGTAAGATCTGCCTGGCTGCAAAATCATGGTAGCGGATCGATGAAGGGAAGGGACTAAAAGTTCTATTGGCCGCTGGTAGTGATGTCCGGGGTGACGCGCTCGATATCCGGAATTTACTTTTGGACCGACGAGGGAAATATAAGATACCGCGGATCGTACTGATTCCAGAGGCGTTACCGTATCACGAAAGGACTTGCTTGCGGCCATAAATCTTTCGATAGTCCTATGAAATTTGCTCAATGCACTCAAACAGTGTAAAGCTACTGAACCTAGCGGTCTTCCCGTAGAGTTATTGATCAATAGTTGATCTAGCTTCGTGGATCCCATACCGCCGATCCGAAAGGCCTCCATGGCTCTCAATAAAAGAGAGGGACCAATAGGACATTATTATTATTCTGTTAAGGGAAAGTCGCACCGCGTCCTTGAAGAGCTATTGGATCCCCCCCCTTTTCGCGTACTTTTGACCGTAATTCAATGCAATATCGTAAGGCCCCATTTTGGCCACCAGTGCCGCTGTTGGATCAACAGGTTTTGGCTTCTCCTTAAAACGTCTTTCTTTCTCCTGCGACCTATTATAGCGGACTCTAATAGTTCTTACCATATTCGTTATGGCTCGGTGCACGTCGTGCTTGTCTTTGATAAACTCGGCCAGCTGAACTATTTTTGTTCCAAGCCGAGTGAAGGGTATTTCCCTCAAATCAGAGTTCTGTTCTCCATGAGTCCAAATAGTGGTACTCCTTTTATAACGCCTTTTCACCTTTGGCATGTACTTACCTTCCCCATACTCAATTTTTCACGGTCTTTGACATTGATGGAAGTTTCGGAGTCAACGAGCTTTTAATAAATGGATCTTCTTCTTGGTCCTGAAGAACCTTCTGTTACCTCTCCTTTTGAACATACATACGCGGTGGCTGTTGTTCTTTTGTTTTATTACTGGTGTTCTTGGCAAGGAGGTACTACCTATGAACACTTCTTTCACCAAATCTAAATCACTTCTAGCGTCATAAACCACGTTGGCCAAGTTGTCCACCGTAGAGGCACTACGATCGAAGGATATTGACGAACGGGAGCCCGCTTGCTTACTTCCAAAAGGCACTGATTCTGGGGTTCCGAGCTCCTGCACCGTAAATTTACTTCTTCTTCCAACTTGGTCGTGGTTTGGGTATCCTTAAAATCGCCATTTTGATCCACATCCCAGAGATGAGCAAACACTAGCCAGTGCAGAGTCTAAAAAATCGCATCAATACGTATGCCCCTAACCTGGATTCGTGCTTGATGTTATGCGGAGATAGAAAACATCGAAGGCAATAGGATGGGACTTTAATCCATTAAAACCACCTCTCCTCATCCGCTATGCTCTATAGCGAAAACCATTCTGTTGTGAGGACATGCCTCCTACTTCTTCTATTATTGGTGGCAATCTAATGCCCTGGGAACAGCTTTCCTATACTGTCCAAAAAACAAATTGAACGATGACTTATTAACTGGTTTGCCACTCTTTGATAGCTGCTCCAGTATCTGCTGTTTCCACTGGGTGGGGAAGATTTCCTATTCCAAACAGGTAATTTAAATTGGAATTGAGTCAACCCGGTCATGCTTTTATCGTCGCCTTAAAAGCCGCGAATGGTATTCCCTTCAGCCCGGATGCTTTTAAACACCTAACTTTTCGCCCCCCAAAGATCGTTAGCGGCCACGCAATAGTTGATGTTTACCTAGATTAACCTTGTTTTGTTCGGAGTTGTTTGTAGGCCCTTCCTCCACAGTAGGAACTTCCGCTTTTTGAGGGGTGGCATTATCATCAAAACATGCCTCTTTGCACATCATGCATTGAGGTTCTTTCTCGCACTTCCTTGCCTAGTGGTCATTTTCGCCACATTGTTCAGATCGACCGTGCTTGTGTGCGCGAGATCTAGCTGTATGACCGTACTCCAGCCATTTAAAACAAATAGTTGGCGATACTTTCTTTCGGATCCTATAGACAACCCATTCGATCTTGCCTTTGCCAGCTTCCAACAACTTGTTGGCCCAAACAGCTCATAGTTGCCGATTGCGTGCCGTCGTATGCTTTCCCCAAGTTCTTTACTCTTTCGACAGTCTGGTGTGCAATTCGAAATTGTCGCGCAATTGTATACTCTGCAGCTATCTTGTGTGTCAATTGCATTACAGTAAGCTCCTTATTTACCTAAGGATCTACATACCAAGTTCCGGTAGTTGAACGTCTTTTAATGCTTTGTCTCTTAAGAGCTCCCGAAGAAGTTCTCCCTTCTGCGTTCTTCCCATTCTTGTGACATTATCATTTAGGCCGCTTAACGTCGGATCTCCCTTGACATTCCGCAGAATCTCAGCGCAAGAAAAGTCGCCTCTGGTTCGCACTGGCTCGCTTCGTTTCACCTACGTCATTGGCTTCGCAATGGTCTGAAGATTTCCGCTCAATCTCCCGGGTATTCATTTGTGAACCGAATTTGAAATCTGGACGCTGTCCTTTCCTGCTGATAAATCCTTGGACTTTTCCTCCTCTTTCTCTTTACGCTAATATCCTCGATCCCTTCTTCGCTCTTTTTTATGACCTCTACAGCTTCCTCCTTTGGGCTGTTTGAGTGCCTCGCTCTATGTTCTTAGTATTAGCAATAGGTACCTCCGTATCAGACAATCTGTCCATGACCTTTTTCAGGAGTCCTTAAGGTTTCGGACCACCACCTTAATATAGCGGTGTACGTTGTACTTCGTAGATCGTGTTCAGGATATTGCCCATCTCATTCAGGTAATTTTCGATCCTAAGTAGTTCGCTAGCAATCAAGCCATCGTTGGCACGTACAACTTCTTCCTTACAGGGCCGATCACAACCGTTGCTAGTATCAACGCCTGGCCTTCCATTCGTCTGTATGGGTCTGGGTGGATCACCTAGCGTAAATCGATCCAGGTTATTCGTTCCTTATATCCATGATTTTGTTCGGGTAGACTCGAGGTCACGGATCACAGCCGCGATAATCTCGTTTTCCTCCCACCTACCGAGCTTGCCCATTAACATGCCAATCTACGCTCGCTTACAAATGGGTACGAGGGCATTTTCGTGCATCATAAGAATGCAACCACCTGTTGGGAGATTCGACAACTCGTTACAAATGTATGTCTATCAAACCTCCCGTTGGCTCCTAAGGTACGGCCAATGAAAACTTCGCTAGCTAAAGTCACACCCCTTCCTTCGCTCACTGCGCGGGACCACCATTTCGCTATTACGTCGCGAGGCAAGATCAGTTACGAACTACTCTTCGTGTTGTTATGTACTGCTTTCCTGTGAAGCCCATCCTTCCTCACCAGAATGTGGATTACCTTAATTAATAATTCCGACGATAGGTACGGAACTCGCCAATTGGATATGATAGGTCATAGAAACGTCTACTATTATTCACGAAGATCACGAGGGGGACGATGCCTGCTACCCACACATGTTGCTTCATCTGTTATTGGGTGGCAAGGGCACAACTATCACCAGTACACACAATCGGTATAGGGCTATTTGCTTCTTGTTTTAATACTAAGAGCCAGATAGGTGCTACATAAAACAAGATGGAACTGGCAATTCCCTAGATAAGGAGCCGACGGCTTTGCCTTGGGCAATGCAGCAATCCCGGAAACCTTTGTTACTGAACTCTCAATATGCGGGCTTGAAATTTCATTTTTGGTTAATCATAGCTCCTAGGTTCGCAGCTTTCGAATGTATGGTGTGTTAGCAAATCCTAGCCTTCATCGACGTTTGGTTCCTTCGTTTGGTGACCAGGACTACCTCGATTTTATGCTATACAAGTATCTTCTTTACATGGATCTATGCCAGGTATCGAGTGAGAATCTGATAATCTTCAGCCCATCACCAAGCAGACGACCAGCCAAGCTTCGGCCATAGACGACTGCGAAACGCAGAAGGTAATCCCAGTCCGTACTTTTTTTCAAACAAATCCGCTTGTGAACGCTTCATTCAGCAATCTCGAAACTGTCTTCCTTGAATTGTTAAATGACGCTCTTCCCCGTCATTATACTGAGGCACTATCCTACTTCGCTTAATTTCAAGGCCAAAACGGGTAATTAGTCACAAATCTCACAAAAATATTCCTGATTACGATTTTTTCTTTTCTTTTTCCCTACACCGCCTCCAAACTCGATTTCCTTAAAATTCAAATTACCCAATACCGTCATATGCCGGCGACAGCTCTTCACAAACTCCAGGAGTCCTCGTTCTACCTTCCGAATCCGGTCGTCAGCGAACCTTACTGGGCCGCATACGATACTAGAGGTGGCATCCCCAAAGTGCCCCAACAAGTAGTTCTGACCCCCTAGTTGACATAATACCTGCGTCCTAGGTAATAGCATCAAAGAAGTTTCTCGATGAATAACGAATTACGAATGACCGATACACCCCGGGACACACTGGGAGCCCCCGGAGCCGTCCATAACTCCTTGCCCACGTCGATGGGGTGGTGTGATCCTTGCTCTGCCAAGGTGGTCATTATGGTCCCTTCGGAATCCTGGTTGGGTAGTGTGCATTTAACCGGTATTAGCAGACCGCGTTGTCCCGAGCGAGCGCTGATCCGTCCGTGAGTTCCGAGATCAGCGAAGCGTAAGTCGGGCTCAGAAAACTGAGGTAGGGGCTTTGTCCCTGAGGATAAACCCATTCCTGACTAATGCGACTCGCTCCCTTGCACATGATGCGTTGTGTGTGTGTGTGTGTATGGCGGGGGAGAAGCTACAGCTTCTGAGCACTCAGGCCGGGTTGGCCCATCCTGTAGCTTTGTCATTCTCTCTGCCAACAGGTAGGAGGGAGCTTTGGCATGCTGCAGGTTGATTTGACCAATCTTTATGTTTTTCGACATAAACTTAGTCTATTGTCTTATTGAAAACAGTTAGAAGCGTATGCGGCAGTCCACGTATGGCGGGGTTTCCCCCACACCGTACCGCCAGAGACTCGATCCCCTCGTGATTGATTTCTCTGAGAAAAACCCTACTTGGAAGTACCGCAATTCCCATGTTCTCATCCAAGAAAGATCTCATCTCATCCCGCAGAGCATTCGTCTGTTTTCCACTTAGCACCTTAATTGGTTTGCGGTGTCCGGGTTGCATAGATTCGGTCACTCGAACTGGCATCAAGTCAGTTGCGTTCACGTCTCTGGCTTCCCTTCCTTCCGCCTGTTCCTTGGAAGGTGTAGGAGAAGTTACTAGCAGGTAGGATTTACTCTGTAGTCCCTTCCTCAGTGCGAGCCCCCATACGGGGGGCACACCGGTCCTAATCCCTGCGAGACGCGTGGATATAAGCCCTGGTGCGGAGCACAATAAAGCGTTGGCCACAGCCGATGTGTTGGTCTTATGCTTCTTGCGTGCATTACCGCTGACAGAAGAGTCTGGTTCATCCAGTGTGGATCTTACCGGGTTTTCAGTTTATCCCCACCTTCCGCCGGAGATTCCGCTTCCTTGCGTCCGATTTCTCTGGGCGTTACCGCGCCTAGTGGTACAGCCACGTCCATGTCCTCATTCCCAAGGTGCTTCATCTTCCTTCGCAGTGCTCTCTTCTGCCGTCGGCTTAGGACCTTTCCAGGTTCACGGTGTCCGGACCGCTTGGATCCATTTCCACACACCGGCGTTAAACCAGTAGCGTCCACGTCACCAGCTTCCCGTTCTTCCGCTCTTCCCGGTAAGGATGAAGGAGAAGGTTCTGACAGGCAGGATTCAGCCTGTAGTCCCCCTTCCTTAGTGGCCGAAGTTCCCTTCCGCCGGGCCTTCCTCTTCCGCTTGCGGGTAGATTTGGGCTGTAGTACCGCGGACGAGCCGGCCTTAGTCGGATTTCCAGTTTCTCCCAATTTAAGAGTTTCCGTACTTTCCTTTCTGGCTAACTTCGCCGTAGGCATCAAGTGCAAACTTTCCACTGAGTCGGAAAGCATGCCTTCTACAGATTGATCTGTAGGCGAAAATGAATGTGGTGAGGCCTCCAAAGTCCGCGCCTCGGCCGCGACATGATTGCTCATGGTCGCGGGTGGATTCGAAGTCTGTGACTTCCTACCACTTGGAGAGTTTAAATCCATCGTTTCCATATTCATTTTTTTGGACACCCTTAGTGTAGTAGTAAACTACTACAGGCTCCCCCACCACGGCAAGGTGGTGTCCGAGGGGGAGACTGCGTGGGTAAGAACTTAAATGGCGAATAAAGAAAATATAAACGAAGAGGTAGGGGAATGGAGAATGAGTTGGCTGCATTGGTACGTAGCACGAATGTACAACGCTCGTCCCTGCGCCCAGCAAAGGACCCAGCAAGGGTTGAAATACCCGACGAGACATTGGATGAAACAGACAACAAGGCTCACAGAGTGATGCGGTACCTGCGTCGTGGAATCCACTCTCCCAAGATGGCCGACGAGTGGGTTGCCCCAAGGGCTCGTGGGGTAGAACAGTAGAGGACGGGTACGAGGGTCTCGGGAAGTCGTGGAAGGAGCTGATACGGGTAGGTATGGTTGACGCGCTATACCCCACCAAGGGGTGGGGGCAACCATATGATGTTGTCTGCATCACAAGCGCAAAGCAAGTCATCATGCAACGAGCACCTCGATCCAAACTTAAAATTGTACAACGTCTACCCCTTAAAGTTAAGCTTCTTAAAGACCAATTAATTTGGAAAGATACGACTCGAAGCAACTTCCGTATATTTCTTTCTGGAGCCCACTATCTTCTTGATTTCATCTCTCTGCAATACTTTTGCCAAAAATTCAACTTCAAACCGAAGCAGTCAACCCCCAGACCAAACGCCTAATGTGTCTCCTGTTCACTTTTCGGTGGAGCTTAGGGCATCCACACAGACTCTTCTCTGGTATTGTTATTTTTCTTTTAATCTTAAATACTTAATTTCTATCAAATTTTCAAATCCGCCGCTTAGCAACGTGAACTGTGAACTTATTCCCATCAGTACCTTCCCACCTGCAACATATCAAATTATTCAGTCCCATGATCCATAGTTAATATCTTTCCAACAATACATATTTGTCGCAAGAATCAAGTTTCAGAATAACTTTGCAGAGTTTTTATACTTTTGTGCCCTTGCGTTATCACAGAGAAGGGACAAAAGAGCCATTAAAACTTCCCGACTAGTTACCTAATCTCTTGGCTAAAAGAAAACTTCTCAAATTTTATTTGGTACAGCAGAAATGGCACCCCACATCCCTGCGTGTCTTACCTGAAATGATTGCGCCTCATCACATTTAACCCCTGCAGCCTACATTTCGTCCTGAAGCTTCCATTATCCAGGACTCTGTTGAGTTTAGTGTCGATTTTCAGGCGAGATGCTTGCTTCATTCGAGGACATTGTTTTCAGGCTGGCGCTTTGAGCGTCTGATGCCAATTATATTTTCACTTTTACGTAAAAAGTTGTAAGCTTTTAATCTACAGGACACTCTGCCGGCCGCCATGCTCAATTTACGATAGGATCAGGAGGCGAAAACTAATTTCACCTTGTTATAGCTCATAAAGTTTTCCTAACTTCTCAGGTGTCAGTGATTGCTATCTTTCGAAAAGGCGAGCAGCTTCGATTCTATCACCGGAGTTCATTGTCCATACATAACGTCGTTAACACCTCCAGGACTCATATATCGGGAAGGCGCGTGTACGAGGGTGGATAGCAGGTGAATGCACCCGTTTGAAAGCGTTACGACAAAAATAAGGGCCCGGCAGCAGCTGAGGGCGAATCAGATAAAATCGGGACCACTTACGTGGAACTTATTTCGCCAGAAATGAATGTTATTGTCCAGCATTAATAATTAAATGACAAAGCTAATTTTGGGCGGGAAAATAAGCGAAAGCTCAAAAGGATACCATATCAAAAAGGAAACCCCTTAGACGCAGCCCAAGTTGATAGATTTTTATGACGGACAAAAATAGACCACATCAATCCAAAGCCACCCCCCGGCAAACTCACTTTGGTAACTTGTTGCATCACTGGTAGGAATTCCGATCCTTTCACACGTAAATAGCACCCAAGGAGTCCGCTTGGGGACCATCAACAATTAGCCTTCACACCAATAATACAACTTCCCATTTCCAGGAACCTCGAGGGAGGGGGTGCGCGAGTGAGTTATTATCGGTTAAACGACCGACTAGGGCTTGACTTCCTCTTGACCTCGAAATTTTCCCAGCTTCTCCAGTTCGCCTTCAAAACCAACCACGCTAGCTAGGTGGGTCAGGAGGGTACACGCTTGGACGTCAGCCAAGAGCTTTTTAAGGAAAAAGGTTGCGTGTTTACGTATTTAACCTGGGCCCGAAAACAACATCTATTTGTAGACAGTCGTCGTCGAAACGGTTAAGGATAATTAAAGTTCAGTTCGGCTAAGGACAGAGGGAGGGCAAGCAACAATTTCCCAACAAGACGAACATGACGCTATGCGTATGTGTTCGTCCTGTAAAAGTTTTTCATGCAAATCGACAATTTTCGTGGATCATTAAAAGGTCTGCACTTTTCTTTGTCGTGTAATTGTCGTTATTTATGGATGTGATAATTTTCGGGTACTTGAAAATAAAACACAAGTTTTTTAATAGCCATGTAATAAAAACGGGCTATTTTCTAAGTAGATTGAAGAAGGATAAGGCTAAATCGAAATGTCTTAACAATAAAGCGCTGGAATAAAAGTGAATTTTCCGTGAAATGATAATGGATCAAGAATTTGGCCTCGTTGGAAGGAGGTTCCGGTTACGTAAGTTGTGCTATCAGCAGTTTTTTCGTTGTCGCGATTATTAGGAGCATATTCGTATTTGTACACTTTTAATGTAGCAATTAATTCCGTTCAACTTTTCGTCCTTGTACAACTTAGTTTTTACACACTTCGTGGTTACCTTTTTCCAGGAGCGGAAAATGATTTTCTATAACCTAACAGACATCGGTATAGAGGGTATATCCAAACCTAGGCACCGGATTTTTCGGTTAGGAAGGTTCTGAAAATGGGCCCATGAAAGAAGCGACCACTTTCCAGCCCCATCCTCCTCTCTTTTTCGGAGAAAAATTACTAATTGAGAGCTTTTATTTGATACCCCACATGACTATATTTGGGGAAAAAAATAATCACACCCCCCCCCCTTTTGCATGTATGAAGATCCCCCTAAAGTTCCCCATAGTATCCTATCATCCGAAAACAAATTTGGAACCATATTTTTTGAGAATTGTGAGGTCCTAAAATCGCATCAACTTAATGCTGGACCTGACCAAATGGGGAGCAACTTACTCCCTCGTTTTTCGTCCATGGACTCCTCGTTTAGGGCTTAGCACCCAAATTTTCCAAAAATTAGGCGATGACGGCATTACGGTTTCTTACCAGGGCAGAGGCAAATCGTCAGACGCTGCCTCACCTCTGCCCTGGGAGCAGCGTGACCGAAGCGTCATCGCCTAATTTTTGGAAAGTTTGGTTGCTAAACCCTAAAGGAGGGGTCCGTGGACCAAAAAAAAGGGAGTAAGTTTGTCCCCATTTGATCCGGTCCAGCATTAAGTTGATGCAAACTTAGGACCCCAAAATTCTCAAAAAAAAAAAAAAATATTTTCAGCTCTGGCCAAGCTATGGCCAAGCTCTGGTCAATGATGGGATTTGCGCTCAATATAATTGGTAGTCATGTTGTGAATTATATAAAGGAGCACTCAACATCTGCGAGCCGTTTCGATCACGCTGCTCCCAGGGCAGAGGTGGGGCAGCGTCTGACGATTTTTCTCTGCCCTGGTAAGAAGCCGTAAAGCCGCCATCACCTAATTTTTGGAAAGTTTGCAAGCGTTAGACACATCAGCTTGGGTTAGCCCTCCCGTTCCTCGGGCTTTGGGATCTGCTGTTCTATTACATGTTTGCACAGTAAGAGTCTAACATGGTCAGGAACTTATTAGGTTTCTTTGGAGCATCGAGTGACCTACATAACAAATGGCTCGTATGATTATGAAAAGACCGCCCGGCAGGCTAAGTTCCGCAATCGATGATACAATGGCTTTCCCTCCATCGTTTCTGTGAGTTCCATCTGCGGCGGATTCTAGGGTGGTCTGGACCACCAAGTACATATTTTGCAGCGATAAACGACGAATATGACCAATTTTTAGACTGCGATGGGTTCTGTGGAACTCCACGCCACGCCAAATGTTTGGGGATTTCCTCTTTCGTTCATAGATATTCGCGCAAAATGTTCGACCCGACGTCATCCGCCAGCCAACTGAAAAAACAGCCTCCATCCGAGGGACATGTTCCCTACTCAGCATCCACTGCGCTACGCACTTCTAACGATTGTCCTACTGTCGCTGAATTAGCACCACCACAAGTTTCCTCACGTGCATCATCGACGTCCGCCATCGCTGAACCGCAGGCCCCTCTGACCTCATGTCGCCCTAGTAGGCCCGAATTGAACGTCGCCTCGTCGCCGAAGCAACAGTTCGTGTCAAGGCTAGCATACTCCACTAAGTCCGACGAAATTCTGACCTATATCAGAAGCAAAGCCAACTCAACTTTGCCACCTCCCTCATGTGTGAAGCTGACGAAGAATGGCTCTCCTTACCGGGTGATAGCTTCCTTCAAAGTGACATATCCCCACGACTTCGAATGTAAGGGGTCTAAAGGCAAAGTTGTCCGATTTTAAACTGTCTGCCTTAGCATTCCAACATCATGTCATCTGCATTTCTGAAACCTGGCTGGATGACAGGATTTTAGATTCCGACCACCTCGAAGGTTGCTCTATCTTTCGTTAGGGCTGAGACAGTGCTGCACTTGGCAAGACGACTGGCGGAGGTGCCCTAGTAGCCGTTAAGTCCCATCTCCATGTCCTCCTCCTCCACCTACGATTCTGTCACCATTCGTGTCATTCCACCAAACGTGTGCCCATTTATAATATCGTGCGTATATTTTCCCTGCCTCAGCCAACCTTCTCTGTACGAGAATTTCTTCGACAGAGGTCAGAGGTCCTAATCGTTTTGTTTCCCTCACTTCCTTTCATCCTCTGTGGCGACTTTAATCTTCCCATGCTCTCCTGTCCATTACTCCTAGCCTTCGCTCTCGCCCTAATAACCCCACCCAGCCTTCCCTTCCTCTATCCACTTTCATGTACACCTGTGCCGTCCTCCAATTTAACCTTTCCAAAAACCACTTAGATCGCACTCTTGACCTTCTCCTCTCTAACCTTCTCAATCGCTTCATGCCCCGTCTGCTTATCATCCTGCACTCGATTTCGATGTTCAGATATCACGACTCTACTCTCCTGTCGCTCGCAAGCCTACCAAGTTCAACTTTCCTAAGACGAACTTCGAAGGTCTGAACTCAGCCCTGGCGGCAATCAACTAGATCCTCCTCCTCTCTCAATTTTCGTGTGACCAAGCACTCAACACCTTCTATACCATTTAACCTGATCTTCTTCCTTGTTACGTCCCCTCCTCTCCTAAGTGTTTAGTCTGGTTCACCACTGAAGTTCACAGAAAAACTACGCCAAAAACACACTGTGAGGAGGAAGTTCCTGTCTTCGAGGACCTATGTCCAGAAATGAATATTTGACCAGTCTTAAAGATTCAATAAAACGCGGAAACCGCAAACCGAATACTGAATTCTCTAGCTCCTCAGCTAACTCCCCCCAACTATCTTGTGATTTACTCTGCCGCTACTTTTCCTCAGTCTATGTTTCGCCTCCTTCTTCCGAATCCCTCCCGATAGGGGATGTAGCCTGCCCCGCATCGCGTACCATTCCCCTTCCTACCCCTATCCTTGTTGAGTACCTCATTGGCAAACTTGATACCAATGTCGGACCTGCTTGTAAGTATATCCCTCTTCCCCTAGCTCTTATTTTCAACAAAAGCCTCGAGGCTTGTGGCTCCCATCATCCCCATACACAAAAGTGGCGGTCATATGCTTGGCGAGAATTACCGTCCCATTTCCCTCCTCTCCTCCTGTTCCAAAACCCTGGAAAGAAATATCAGCGACTGGTCGTCCGCCCAATTTGGTCACCGCATAGTCAAAGAGCAACACGACTTCGTTAACCTTGCCCGCGGTAACTTGAAACCCTTTTGGTCACACACTTGCTACCCTCATAATCCCACTCAATCTCTCCTTTGTTCTATCAGTTTTCCTGACTCCACTACCAACTCCCCACAATAATCCTGCGACCTTTTCTGCACCTACTTCTCGTCCGTGTTATCTTCCTCGACCACTCTACCCTCTACGCCTCTTCTAACTGCAGACTGCTCCGAATCTCTGGCTATTCCTCTCCTCACGCCTTCCTTGGTTGAGTTGCTCATTGGAATGATGACTGACCCGTCGGTGAAAAGAAGCCGCGTGACGAACACCAGATGCCAAACCCTGGTCGTAACGTTCACAGAGGTGGACATCATACTAGCCAACGTTGGATGCTCACCCACCTCTCGAGACACAGGTTTAGGCTAGACTTACTTCGGTACCTCATTGGCCGGTAGGATGGTCTATCGGTTGAGCGAACACTACATACCCAGTGACCACTAGGCCATCTTTCTCAATATTAGAAACAGAGGTTGCGAAGTTTGAATAAGCAACAGAAGTGAAAAAACCAGGATAGCTGGCTGGTCCACTAGAAGAGACATTCCAGATGGAGAAAGAATACTGAGATCTTCGAAGTAGCTTTAAAAACCATACAGGAAAGTAAGGTTCCGGGATTGGACGGAATTCCGAGCAAAACCCTCGAGTTGGCTACTGGCCCACATGGTTCATAAGCACATTTGAATCGTGAATGGCGAAAGAAGTGTTTCTCGTCCAGTGGAAGAGGCAGCAGGATGGGTTTCAGAGAACACGTTCTATAGCCGATGCAATAGCAATGGTCGTGGATCTAGACGGGATCAATTACCACGTGGAGATCGATATCTGTGGATTTGCTTTTGAGGTAGGCGTGCTGAGACTTAGAGAAAGATGTTCTCTCCATAACCGCCTGTGTAGATATCCAAGACACGCTCCAGGATCTTCAACACGAAGGAGGTGAAGCTGATTGGTCGAAAGTGCTTCGCGGACCCATGGCTGCGCCTGTCCACTTTCAGTATGAAAACCACTCATGGGCGTCTCTAAGACTGTGGGACGTATCAGATACAGCTCCGGTAAATTCAACAAGCCACGGTACAACTCTTTCCTGTTGCTTCTGTAGATTGACTGACATTATGCTTTCTGGACCTGGAAATTTATATGCGGAGAAGCTGTTCATAGTCCAGCGATTTTATCCTTGGTAATTACCGATTTGATAGTCTCGCACGGCGAGAGCGACTGCAAACGCTCCAGCCAAGGCTCCGACTCACAGTCCTCCTCACTGGCGGAAAAGTGCATCTGAACCAGAAGCTTTGCAGATTTGCTGGTGCTTTCGATATATTGACAATAATCCACCGCCTTTTGGCGGTCTTGATGGCCGACAGGTACCTTTTTAAGCAGTCCGTGTATAATAATAATCGTTGACGCAACAATCATATTGGATCAGGGCCTTGAAGTATGTTAGAACACTTCATTCAAAACCGTAACGGTACACTATAGGATTAGAGACAATGCGGTAAGCATTGCGCTCGCCCGAAATTATTACCCTGATTTTGAGTCAGGTACTCATCCACAGCTGGGTCGACTAGAATCCAACGTCAAATCACAATACAAATCCCCCTGCCAACAGTGAGATTTGAACCGCGACCTTCCGCTACGACAGCCCAGCGTCCTAACCACTTGAGCCATCTGGACACTAGTCCGTGTAGGGTTGCCAGTGTTTATATCTGCAGCAGATGTTGAAGATTTCCCAGGTCAGCCTCCTGAGGCTGGAGAGATCTTCATTCCACCACAGTGGCAACGTCTACTTGCTGTATTTAGCAGGGCAGAGACTTCAAAGGCGGTATCGAATGCCTTCTCCAGAGCCTCGACCTTTGACTCCAGTTCGTCTGTCAATCTTGCCAATTTGCGCACCGAAGAGTTTGTTCTTAACTACTTGACCAAACTTCCTTCAGTCAATCCTCCTGAGGTCTCTGAAGGGTTTAGAGACCTCAGCGACGAGATCTAAACTAAAAACTATCCAACTATGATCACTGATCAGACACCGTCTAATATGCCACCCTAAGAATTCCATTGTCGATTAATAGGGTAATATCAAGGACCTCTTCCCAACTATCACAGTTCTCCGAGCTGGGGAAATGCAAGGTTGGTGTACTGGCCCTGCTACACATCGATAGATTTGATAATAAAACCAAAGAATGACGCACCTCTTTCATTGATTTCCAAGCTGCCTCAAAGCGTATGACTTGCGTTAGTGTTCCAATCTATCAATAGATTAACCTTCTTTGTTACTATGGTGCTCGTCAAATATTGTAGTTCTCCTAGCGGAACTGATCGTTCGTGAGCCATGTAAGCCGAGGAAATATACACGTTCTCTGCCCCCGCCTTCAGTTTAACCACGACCAGGTCTCTGGAACTCTGGTCCGGATACAGAAAAGCGTGCAGACTCTTCCTCGCAAGGCTTTAAGTCTATCCTAATCAGTGTCTCTTCTGCTGTGGAAGAAATTATAATGTTTGCTTTGTAGTCCTTTGAATGTTCGGTCGCCTCCGATCCAAGGCTCCTGTATTAGTGCAATCTTGATGTCTTCCTCTAGGAGGAAGACAAGTAGATTAACCGAGGCGGGCTTCGAATGCTGCAGATTTATCTCCGTGGGGAATTCGTCAATCCCCGTTGAACCGTCAATTCTCATCTCCTCCAACAGCTCGTTAGTGGCGTCGATTGGATCCAGGTCGTCGTCCAGTTTTGCAACGCGGAACATTTTCACCTTTGCGTTCCTGACTCCGAACCACACTTTATAGTTGACCGTTCCAGTGCCTCCAGGCACTCTCCGCTTATAGGGAGCAGAAAAGGTTGGCTGCTTGTCTAAGGTTTTTTCCTCCCTGATGAGTAGCTAGTCGTCTACGGGAGTACTGGGGTTTTGAAGGTGCAGGAATTGGACGAGCTTACCCATATGCATGGGGATCTTCGCAACCAGATACAAGCGACCGGTCTTTTGGGAATCTCGTTGTAGGGGATTGCTTTGAGGTTTACACCCTCCCAGGCGTTGCTGACCTTAGGAATGCACTGGCCGAGAAAGTCTCTGGAGAATCGGTCCTCGCAAGCTGAAACCCACGGACCACCTGAGTGGAATCAAAACAGGGTATGGATCCCGTGTTTCCACCTCTGGCGTCCTCCGACAGTCTAGCCTCAACACTGATCCAAATCTCCGGCACTAGTTTGCCGCTGGCGAAATTGCCATCCGCCACATGTAAGTGGTTCCTGCCCACGTCGTTGAAGGGTTTCGCAATTCATGGCTCGTCGACTGTCGGTTGCTGCTTACTTTTCTCCAGATGTTACTCAGCGTACGGGTTCTTTCCTACTCTGCTCCGCTTGTGTTTTTGTTCGATCTCGTCTTGAGATCGATTGCGTTTGAGAACGGTGAGCTTCGCTTTCTGCTCTTCAGCCAAGCGTTTTCTGTCATATTCCTGAACAATCGCCTGGTATTTAGTGAGAGCCTTTTCATCCGGCTGGTCGACAGTACCGGCCTCCTTATTCACAGTAATTTTGCTGAGAATGTGCATGGCTTTCTGCTACTGGCTCTTAAGCAAGACACTTGTGGACCTTCGGTTCTTAGCCGATTTCCGGCGACTGGCGTTCTTGTTGGTCCTTACTTTTGAGTGATCTCCCGACGTCGTGGAGTTTCGAGTTAGGAGTATAATGTCTGAAACTCGCTACACCCAGTTTGATGGCAGTCGACTCCAGGCTGAAAACCACTAGTTCGTCTGTCGCCTCGCCCCGGGAGGTCCCCGCGGTTTGAGCGCAACGGTCCTACGGCTGGCACCGATGATGCACCTGGCATCACCACCTCTTCACATCTCGTCGGTTTATTTCTTTTTTTTTGATAATTGAGTCCATGTCTTGGTCCCACGAGTAGTCCGGAAAGAATATCCATCCTGGCTAGCCCGACCACCAGGGTAACGCTGTTACTTGAAACTGAAGGTGTCCCAGGCATTCAGAGTTCACATACTAAAAACCAAGCTCCCCATTGGCCACGCAGCCCTTGGCATAAGTTGTTCCCCTTTGGCTGGGGCTCCTATCAGGACCTTCTCCAGTACAGGGAGGACGATCCCCAAACTGTTACTTTTGCTCATCCCCCTAATACATTACCAGTTAGATAGCGTCCTCAGGGTGCTTTATGGAAGTAAAACCATTTACGCCATCAAAGCTTGGTTACAAATGGGTAAATGAGACCTGATGGATGAATAGATGGAAGCGGTCCTTATTACCGCAGGAAAACCAATACCTTCAAAATCCAGGTTGGTAATCACGGGGTCTTTACCCTAAGCCGAAGGAGCCAAAGTACAAGAGGACTCAATAAAGGAAAGATACGAAAAATGTAGAAGTCGCTCTGTCTTCATCTGTGTCCCGCACAGGTTTCATCTTAAAATTATTTTATTCTTTGAAGATAATATGATGTGATTGCCACTATGCATTCATATTTTACCCTCTTTTCCAATAACTACCCGAAAATAGAACTTTTGTTATTCAGCATCCGTTTTTATCCCGTCAGTGTGACGCACAAACCACTGAAATGGAGGATGTTTGCGCAACTCGAGAACTGACTCGCACATTAGGTTTTTCCTGGAACAATTTCGGAAAGCGGACCACTGCGTTAAAACAATTTATGTATGTTGAATTATGACATTGCAAATCATTTTACCCAAACAATTCGAAGGAACCCATCAAGCTCCGTGGGCATATTGCAGGCACTCAAGCAACCAAATCAGAATCGGTAAACGAAAACCTGAAAGCAAGCATGGGTGATGTAAAAAACAAGAACCCTTGACGGTACCTTTCCCAAATTTAATAATAAAATATTGTCAAAAAAAAGATTCTATTATCAACTCTAGGCTTCTTACTTTCACCCCTCACACACCCACTCGCCCAAACACTTTCCACTCAAATATTTTCTAATCTGAATCCTATTTTCCAGTTGATGTGGTTGACGAGGTACCGCACCGAATGAAATGATTTAGTCGGAGCTTCGCATTTTCCTTTTTCGGAAAAGACGGAAAACGCTGATGTTTATATGTGCCTATGTGTAGGTATATTTCAGGACAAATTGCTTTTTTAAAGAGTGGCTCAAACGAAGATTTACTTGAATCAGAACTACCCCACAGTGTTCGGGAAAGCAGGAGACATTGGCCTTCCATTCTCTTGTCGTCTTCTCCCATCCTTTGATTTCCTATAGGAACAAATTTCTGTGAAAAATTGGACCCAATAAAAGTCGGAGAACATTCTTTTTTTTTGCAGAGGACGTAGGAGACACGGAGATAAAATATAGAGGAACGATTGAAGACGGTTGAAAAGGTAGAGGACAGATACAGATTTTGCATCAAATTGAAATTGATTGATAGTAAATAAATGTAGTAAAATAGACGAAGGATCCTTTTGTGGATTGGAAACAGGACAGGGGTTTGTTAGGGAGACTACAGCAATATTATCTTTTTTTGCTATAAATACTCGATATCGCTGCAGATAGTGACAATCGATTCACGAGGAAAAAAGGCTAAATGTTAAAATATTCATCCCTAATGAAACAAAGGGTGTCAACTTTGTCAATAAGATACTAATAAATTGGAAAGAACGAGCTCTCTCCACAAATTCCGACAAGAACGTGATTTAAAGCCGAATTCAAATAGTAGATCCCAAATTTATCTAAAATTCATGCAGTCATCTCTTCACAAAAGATTCAAAGTCCCGGCTTTCCTTCACAGAAAATTACAATAAAATCCGAACTTTAACCTTATAATCTCCTTTCATCATAAAACCTTTAGAATTTAACGATAAAAATGTTAACTCTTTCCCTACCTTGTTTTCTACCCAAAGTTACTTAATGACGGCAAAAGATAATGCATAAACAGAAATGCAAATTGACGACAATGAAGGGCAATTACGAATTACAAATTGTTGCTCAGCACTTGCCCTTTTGTCTAGACTCCTTCACAAACAGTTCATTATACGCATCCTTTGCATTGACTGCAGACGAAAAAAGCTATAAAATTTTATCAAAGGACATGTAACTTTTACAATTACTGTGGGAACTGATTGTAATCAAATTATACTTTTTTTCAGGGGTGAAAAGATACTATTTGGACCGCTCTCAGCTTGGAAATGGAGAATAATGTATACGTGAAGATTACTCCAAACAAGTAACAATAAGGGTTTCAATGGTGCAACGACCACTCTAAGATTGTCTATAATTAGATAGATAGACAGACAACACTAATTCACCTTGACCATTAGTTATACCAGTACTTCCTGCAAAGTGTTATCGGGTATGATCTTAACACTCCAGACCTCCCCATGTACTCAACTACATGTGGAACGCCATTGCTTTCCAGGTTAAACCGCCTCTTAGGTGCCGGCTGCGTGGAAACCCTGCAACTTCACCAAGGATTTCCTGCGTCTAATCCTTAAATACTTCTCAAAAATAAAGAGAACCACGCAATCTTTATGAACTGTCTTGTCAAAAACTAGACGAAGCTCTTCAGTTCTACTCTCCCTTCGGAGAAAAACAAATATCTTATCACTTGAGGCCTAGACGCAACTGCAAACAGGAGAGGACCTGAAGGCCTAAAGTGTTTCCATAGTGCTTTCCTCGAAACCCTTCTTCACAATGAAGGCGAAGGAGGAGGACCGGAGAACGAACCTGTGGTTAGTCAGTTTTGAAGCATTTTTTGAGATCGATAATCACCGCATAATTACGACGATAAACTGATCTTTGGTTTCTCCAATGCGAGAACTGTCAGCGAGTCAATCATGGAGAACCGAACTTGAACACTTCTGCGTCAAATGTGGCGACACACACGGGGCAGCAGAGTTTTTGAAGAAGCCGGAGAAAATTCCTAATCGTCTCACCAACTACTGCAAATTCTCTATCTTCGTCATAATTATGACCAGAAGAAACGTCAAAAAACAAGATCTTCCATCAAACGCTAACCTGATCTAATAAACCAAACTTCACATATCTCAACTCCTTTCATGACTCGGCCATTTGTGTCCTTCACTGATGCTCTACGCAGGTGCAACTCAATCCCTTCAACTCTACAAGCATCACCAAACCAAATTGCCCTGGATATCCGTTGGTTTCCTGAGTAATCTCACCAGTTTTTGAAGATGTTCAGCATAATAACCATGGATATTACTGAATGGAACATTAACTCTGTAGCCAGCTGGGCCTATAGATATGAACTGTTCCTTGGTTCACACAATCCCCAAATTGTGAAACCAAGCTACATTACTGTCATAAGCCCTTATTTCCCAATTTTAACCTTTTTGGTACTGGCAGACACCATCGTGATCAGTCAACTACACACTTTGCCGGAGATACTGCAATATACGTCTCTGACAAATCTCTAGCCGCGCAACACTTTTTACCTACCGTTGCCTTTAAATTCTTGAAGTGACTATCGCCTCATTAAAAACCGCATCCGGGTTCGTCCATAATGTTTCCCTCTACTGTCCAAACTAGCTCTTTAACCCGAAAGTCATCTCCACTATTGTATCATTCTTCTTGGACCTACCCCTCCCAACTGGCAATTCATGTTCGTCAGTTACACCATTGGCTGACATCAAGTCCTGCTGCACGAGCATTGTTTCCCAGGAGTCCCACTTGTCTCGGCAACGTTAAGTGATTTTTCAAATTGCATAAGAATTTTTTTTATCAAAATGTAAGGCGTTTAAGGATCACACTGTCTAGTTTCAACATATCTGCCTTAGTTTTCCAGTAACCTAGTCAGGTTCACCACGAAAGTTCAAAACTTCATCAAAACTTGCTACTTAGAAAAGTTCCTGATTTCTGGAAACCATAATTACCCCTTTCTTTTCAAAACTCTGCGCTCTTCGGTCAAATCTCTAATAGTTAAGTCCAGAAAAGAATATCCGGTCAGTGCTGAAGTCTCACTGGAGCGCGGAAAACTCAAATCATTCTGGTCTCGCATTCGCAACTCCCACCAACTCGCCTAAATATCTCCACCTTCCATCAACTTCATTGGTTCCTCTATTAACTCACCACAAGTATCCTGTAATTTACTCTGCAATTACTTTTTCCAAGCCCTCATTCTCGTTCTCCATTCCCTATCTTACTCTTTTTTAAGTCAATTACCTTATTGGCAACCCTGACGCCAATGTTGGCCCTGATCACGACGATCTCCGGAACTACTTTTTAATAAAATTAGGCAGTCCATTTCCTTTCCTGCACCATAATCTTCAACAAGGGACTTCAAGAGAACTGTTTGACTAGCCAGTGGGAAGTGGCTCAACATTCTCCATTCATAAAAGTGGCGATTCCAATCTTGCTTTTGTTTACCGTCCTATTTCGCTCCTCTACTTCAGTTTAAAAATCAGGTAAAAGTACGTGAACGACTGGTTCTCCGTCCGTTTTCACCATCTCAGAGTGAAAGAGCAATCTGGCTTTATTAAACCTAGATCCACCGGTTCAAAGAGTCCCGCATCCACTTAATGACGGATCGGACCAAATGAAGAGCAACTTGCTCCCTTCCCTTATGATCTGCGGACTCCTCTTTTTGGGTTTAACACCCAAAGTTCAAAAATTAATAGAGGGACGACGATGGTTACGGTTTCGTCCCAGGCAGAGGCAACTCTTCAGACGCTGCCTCACCTCTGCCCTGGAAGCAGCGTGACCGAAGCGGCTCGCTCATAAGAGTGTGAATTATATCCAATGTAAACCCGCCCACAGTTCGGACCAAACCTTGGCCGGAGGAATACCATTGTTGGAGGGATTAAGGGATCCTAAGTCCGCATCCACTTGATGTCGAAGAGTAGAACACCTGCGAGCTGCTTCGGTCACGCTGCTCGCAAGGTAGATGTGAGGCAGCGTCTAATGAGTTGTCTCTGCCCTTGTAAGAACCGTAGCCATCTTTTAACTAGACACTCTGGTTAGCCGCAGAGCATCGCTAATGCCCCTTAACTTCCTTCAGATCCTTCGTTAGAAGTATCCTTGGGTACTTCTCCATTACCTGATCACCCTCCCGAAACTGTGATTATCACACTCTACAAAAGATGCAACGTGAATTCACCCATTACCTCTTCCTTAAAAGAAATTTTTCTCCGTGAGGACTACCCTTTCGGCCTTCGCTCTCTTAGCCTTACCTTACCTTACAACAACGTACAACCTACCTCGATTTATGTACCTTTCTAAAACTTTCTTTAGGCTTGGTGGACTACTCCGCCTCTAACAACATCATTTACCGCTCCACCTTTAAATGCACGCCGCACAAATATTTTCAGCCTGGCGGACCCAAACCCACCTTTATTTCTAGAAATCCACGATGCTATTATCTTTAATATAGATTTCCTCAAAAGAATCATACATCTGACGCCGTTAACAAACAAGTGGTAGCAAACGCGGCGTCGAACTGTTATAGCGGCTTTCATGACCTTTTTTATAGCTGGCAATCGTAGCAAGACACTGCCGCGCCAGGTCACGTGTGCCTGAACTCCCACCCACTAAAACCACCCCAACTTTTTCCTTCTTCCATGCTCAGGTGGATTGCCCTTTAAGCGACCAAGCCGTCCGTGCTTCACGTTGCGCCCTCCGCTTTCCCAAGTTCGCCCTGAATCCTTTTGATTACGAAGTTCACCAGCCACCAGTTTACCTTTGACTTCAGTATTTCCTTCACGATGTTCTAAAAGCTTACGCTGATTTTCAGAGAACCTTTTAGACTCCGCCCCTCTGAGCAAAACTTTAGATAGTATAGAACATGAAATGTTACGGGTTTTCCAGGGCGCAACCACACTCAAGGCAAAAAAGGGAATCATCCAAACTGAATCGATACAGATATTGCTTGTAACCTGCACTGACAGGAATTGGGGCAGAGGGTAGTTGTTATCGCCAAGTCGTTGCTAAATCTCGTGCTCAACACGGAGAATCAGCATAAGGGTCAGCGACCCCTCTGCGAATTATTCAACCATTGTAGCCACTTTTTCAGTGACTCCTGCCTTGCTGCCCTTCGCCCATTCTCCCTTTCTCATAGAGACAGCGTACCTCATTTGCCAGAATTTCCATCGCGACCATTCTCGCAATAAGACACGCTGCTCGCCTGAAATTGTCCTGAAGACACTGCACACTCTTAAAGTCATCATGCAGTAGGTTATGTTACCCTCTTCCAATTTCTCTCACACGGCAATGCTTTCTCCTAGACCGGTACTGCGTAAATTGTGTAGAGCAAAGCACTCGGGCTGTAATTTGATCCTGCAATGTCAAGGATCATCCCTGCTAACGATACGGTGTTATCCACCGCGTTCTCACAGGCATAATCCAGGTGTCCCTTGAAATTGATCTTTGCGTCAGTCACCACCCGCAGTTATTTGATAACTGGCTTTGAAGTAATAATGAAGCCACCAAGACCAATACCAATCGTATTTCTTTTCCTACGGTTGGTAATCAAGACCTCCTTTGTCTTTTGTTCCACAAGGTCAAATTGAACTACCTGCAGACACGCTTTTATAGCGTTGACGGTTTCATCTACGAACCCTACAAAATTGTTAGGTTATTTCGCGACGAGAACCACGGCTAAATCATCTGCGGAATCAATTATCGTCTTAGAACGGGAAGGACAAAAACCCTATACTGAACGCTGTGGTATTCCAGGTGACAGTAGGTTACTCGCTTAGGTCGCTCATCCGTATCATACCAAAGTGTCCTTTCCGAAAGGTTACTTTTGAGTAGCTTAGTCAAGTAACTAAGGACACCCGTTCTAACCAATGAGCCTTCTGTCCACTCCCAGTTGGCTTAATTTGACGCATTTTTTGACGTCCAATGTTACCAAGGCACAACATTTGTTGGAGGACATCGGGGAAATCCCGTGTTGATCAACGGTAAAGGCAAGACCCAAGAAGTCCGCCAACAGTTATGCTGATGCGGTCGAGAGCATTCGACCGGCTATACTCCTGAAAGTATTTCTGAAGCAAATACTCACTCGTGGGGAGCAGGAAATCATGAAGAACTTGTCGTCCCAGCGATGTGCAAGGGATGGAGTACCAAGCTCGCATTCACCGGCATACGCTTTCGACCACGTCGTATATTGGTCGACTGCGTGACGGAGAACACTGCCTGCTATCTTAGAATTATATTCCTTAAATTGCCAGGCTGAAAAAGAGAGTATTATCGACATTTTCTGAGGATGATATACTAGGGACACACGGGGTGATAATGCAGCTCCCTAAAACCGCAGGATTAGAGATGGAGGATTTTATGGGACTCCTAACTGCTGAAAATGATGATCTCCGTACGCGATTATGGAGAATATCGAGTAGCACCGTGGACGACAAAGGCAGACTCTCCACGATTGGAGTGGATAGCCGGTCCCTGTAGGTTATCAAACGACAAAACTGCCTTATTAATTATGCATTTGGTAACATATCGAGAAGCCAAGGAAAGATACTTCGGATAGTACGTCGTCGGGACTATTGACAATTGCCGCAGCGTAGGTTTGATAAACATACCAGCCCTTGCACTCTTATGACAACAAACTAGACCTGTCAGGGGCTCTGGTGACAGCTATCCCAAATGTAGCACCTTGTCGCCTAACAATTTAGGACCCCTTGAACCGGCGCCACTACTTAGTCGATACAGACGCTGAGGTTTCAGTTTTCGAGCGCACAATTTACACGACGAAGGCATAGTTTTGACAGTCAGTTGTTTTTGCGTATTCTGCAACTTTCGGACATTCTGAGAATAGATTTCTTCATTAGCCTTTTTACGTTAAGATTAAGAGGTCCAGTCTTGGGCCTATTCTTGTGATTTAGGTGATACAAAAAGTCTCTTAGAATGTGGTACTGTTTTGGTAGCATTGGGTTGTGTGTGTGTGGTGGGGAAGAAGCTACAGCTTCTAAGCACTCAGGCCGTATTGGCCCATTGTACTCGCCACCCCCGTCTAACGGAATCGGATCCGACTCCGAATTCGTTAACGTATCGCAGGATTTCCGTTAGTGGATGTGATGCTACTCGTCGCAACTGGGGAATATCGGCACCAAAGATCTGATGCCTGATGCGTCTATAGGCAGGGCATTCCCATAGGAAATGTTCCGTGGATTCCGCTTCCTCATTACGGGAAGGACACGTATCATCTTGAGTAATTCCTATTCTGAGCATATGCCCAGCCAGTGAATTATGCCCTGTCAGCATGCCCACAATACACCTGCAAGTCCTCCTGCTTTTCGACAGGATAAACTTTGCGGTACGCATGTTCGGTTCTGGCAGGAAAAGTTTGGTGCGTCGAGCAGCATTTAGGCTCTGCCACCTGTCATTGTGGGAAGCTTGTCTGGAGCTCGTGAAAATACGTCGGGTTTTCTAGGAGAGTCCAACTTGGCCGACTCATCCCTTTTGAGGACTCTTCACAACCTTAAAGTCTCTCTTTTGCCATCCAGTTCCTCACAGTACGCTCTAAAGGAGTCTCATTGCGAACACCTAACAAGCCTCTTATATTCACGTTGTAAGTTCCTGAAATTTAACCAGTCCTCGTTCTTATTACTTTTGCGAGCACGGTTCAGAAGTCACCTGGTTGATTTCCTGAATTTTTGCAGTTCCCGGTTCCACCAAGGAACATTTTTACCGCTTTAGCCTAGGGAAATAGGACAAGCCTCTTCATAGCACTCTAACAGTGTGCAGTTCAGAGTTTTCAATTCATCTTCCAGCGCCAAAGGAGTCCTTAGTCGCCTAGGGAACTGTACTTTATTGAACTTTGTCCAATCCATTTTCCTAGGGTTCCGTCTTTGTACTGCAGATTGTTCGCCCGAAATAGTCAGATTGAATTCTAGGTATTGGTGATCTGACAGTGAGACCTCGTCCAGGACTCGCCACTGTGTAATCAACTGTAACAACTTTGAAGTGCAGATTGTTAGGTCATTTACTTCCCTTCTTCTTGGCCCCACGAACGTTGGGGTGCACCCTACGTTCGCGGTCATCAGACCAGCTGAAGTAATAAAATCAAACAGCTTTTCTCCTCTAGGATTGCATTTGCTACTGCCCCAACAATTATGCTGAGCGTCCACATTAGTGATACCATGACCGTCAAGTTGTGGATAAAATCGGGCTCAATAGGTTACGGTGGGCAGGTCACTTAATCCGTATGGATGAGGATGATCCAGCCCGGAATGTCTATAAGGACAATATCTATCTGGACCTCGACGCAAAACCGGGATGTCTAGAGTTCCTTATTAAGGCAGACCTAGACCGGATACCGGTTGTTGCGCCGTTGTTGATGTTGATGTTCGCATCACAACTTATTAAAAGTTCAAAGCCACTTGATTCTGCTTACACTACCAGATCCCTTAGTTCTTGCGTCGGCGGAGGGCACAACGAATCATAGGGTAAGTAGGCAGAGGCCACTATAATGTTTCGCCTCTTACCATTATCCTGGTATTGTAAGTTGACCGCAACAAGGTCCTGGGAAGAAAATTGTCTCAGCATGGTTGCCTCTAACAATTTTGACATCAGAACGCAGGCCCTATGTCTCGAGGATCTTTCATTGAAGAAGATCCTGGTCCCCTTGACTGATACAATATCACAGATTCTGTTAGAACGAACCCATGGCTCTTGAACCAGAAATATATAAAGACAGTCCTGCAACTTGCCAGCTTTACCGCCAGCAGATAGGAAGGAGCTTTAGCATACTACAGGTTGATTTGACTAACTTTTATGTATGTAGCCATAAGTGCAGTCTAATATGAAAACCGCCGCTAATTGAAAAGTCTACTGCGTTCAGTGTAGATCCCCCCGAGGTTACCAGCTTGTCCTCACCTTCCATCGAAAGTTCCGCATTCTTGCGTCCGATTTCTCTTGATATCGCCACGCTTGGTGGTGTAGCAACGCCCACGTCCTCACTCCCAAGAAACTTCGCTTTCTTTCGCAGTGCCTTCCGTTGTCCCTCCTAGGTTTACCAAATCCAGGCTGCATGGACCTATTTTCACATACCAGCGTTAGACCAGTTGCGTCCACATTACCAGCCTCCTTTTCTTCTGTTTTTCCGGGTACAGGCTGAGGACAAGGTTCTGACAGGCAAGCCTGTAGTTTCTTCTCCTTTGCGGCTGAACTTTCCTTCTGCCGAGCCTCCCTCCCCCGTATTTTAGAAGAGTTAGGTAACAGTGTCACCGGCCGTACTTAGATTTCCAGTTCCTCTCAGTAAGGGAGCTGCTGTACTATCCTTTTGGACTGACCGCGCCGTAGACACCGGATACAGGTTTTCCACTCAAGTGGAGAGCTTGTCTTCCATAGATTTCTCCGTAGGGGAACATGAATTAGGTGAGGCCTCCAAAATCCATGCCTCGGCCACGACCTGATTTCTCAGAGTCGTGGGTGAATTCGAAATCTGTGACTTCTTACCGCTTGGAGAGTTACAATCCTTTGCTTCCATCTTCATGTGTTTTTCGACACTCTTAGTGTAGTAGTAAAATACCACAAGCTCCCCCACCACGTCAAGGTGGTGTCAGAGGGGGTTCATCGTGTATTTTTTTGTTATATACCCTAGACTCTTTTGGAGTAATACTGCGAAATGGCCTCTTTGGTCGGAGTCCCTATTTCTCCACATCTCATTGTCTGCGTTAGCAGTATAGTCGCGAAGAGAAGCAGTAGCACCTTCGCTTGGCAATACATCACTAATCTATAAATTTGCTCCGGTGCGGCTCGCATGTCATACTGGTGCTTTTGAAGGACTAAATCTTTTCTGAGCTTTATTGAGGACTTTCTCTGGGAAGCCTTCTTTTATACAGCGCGGATACCATTTGGCTCCTCCGCCACTGAGGGCTGTTTTCTTGGGCCTTGTATTCTGATCCTTTTTCGATCCGGTTTTCGCGGTGGGTCAAGTTGAACTTGGCTCCGCTAGTTGACTGTTCAGTCCTTTCCTTTTTTGGTGTTATCACCCAGCTGCCAATGTCGTGGAGATTCGCTTCCAATTGATGTATTAGTTTGCGAATAGTATGAGGTCCCTCCTGCTTTTTATCAGCAACGCTATCAGAACGTAACTGTGAAATTATCCCAGCATAGAAGGTAACCAGTTTTCGATTGAAGTACCTACGGTAACCTGCTTACACTGTAAATATTTTTCATAATTGCCCACATTGACCTTCCTCGGCCTGTCAAAGCCATTATATACCAAGTGTACCCGGGTGTTGGTACCATTTCAATAAATGAACTGCCTCGACCCCTTTGGCGGAATAGCAACCGTGCGAAATAAATTCCAGGGAAATCATCATTTTCATTATTAGAAAAGCATTTTTCGGAAAAGTATTAACTTATTCATTCATTCGTTGCTTTCAATTTTTCCATTTCGGTTAACAAGCCCCTGGGGATGTCCCTCCCTCCAGTGTTTTTGCATTTGAATGAATGTTCTATTCATTACCCAGTAATTAAGCAATTTAATTTGAACACGAGAGAGACAAGAGAGAGAAAAACTTGAAGATTTCCCGGAAAAGGACTCCATAAATAGGCCAGGGAGTAAATACCTTCACTTAGGAGTATGCCAGGATATTTTATTTCATGATGGATTCCAGGTAACAGTTGCTCCCGCCTTAGTCCTTCTTATTGTTATGTAATTGTTTTGCTTTTTTGCTCGAGTTAAATTTTATATGTTTCTACGTGCATAGCAAATTGATGGGGGTTCCTGGAACGCGAATTAATATGGATGTTGCTGGTTGTTGTTTGTGATGTACATAGGATAAAAGTCACGTTATTTCAAGTGGGTGAGGCTCCTCTGCACCACGGGCTAGGCGAAAGGGGTGTTAGTAAAATGTTTTTAGATTAAATTGATTCCAGACAAATTGTAGTACTGAAATGTTGTAGATGAAGAGCTCGCGTGGGGTGGGGGATCAAATGTTTTTTCTGTAAATGGAAATAAATTTTATGTTGACATTTATGCGATCCTGAAATGTGTTTCGAAATGTTATGGTACTCCAGCACTCGGTCTTCTCTGTTATGGCAAAAATGATTCGATTCTACTCGCCATGTTTTGATGTTGTGTCTCGTATTATTATTGTCTAACCACCTTTGCTTGACGGTATTTATTGTCAGTGTCATGGTCACATTAAACGCCATCCTTGACCTTTCAATTTGTCATTTTCTTCGAGTAACTGATGCATAAGCATCTATTGCCTTACCAGCATCCTCTTCTGAATGTTTATGGAGGGAGAGGAGACGGTACCCCGTCTGTAAGTCCCCTTGCGCATTGATTCTGTGATTCATCATCATCAACGGCGCAACAACCGGTATCCCATCTAGGCCTGCCTTAATAAGGAACTCCAGACGTCCCGCTTTTACGCTGAGGTCCACCAATTCCATATCCCTAAAAGCTGTCTGGCGTCCTGACCTACGCCATGGTTCCATCTCAAGCAGGGTCTGCCTCGCCTTCTTTTCCTACCATAGATATTGCCCTTATAGACTTTCCGGTTTGGATCATCCTCATCCATACGGATCAAATGACCCGCCCACCGTAACCTATTGAGCCCGATTTTATCCACAACCGGACGGTCGTGGTATCGCTCATAGATTTCGTCGTTATGTAGGCTACGGAATCGTCCATCCTCATGTAGGGGACCAAAAATTCTTCGGACCCATATTTTTTCAAGGGGAGGGGGGAGGGTGGTTTGTTTGACCACCGCGATTTTTCAACGAAATTTAAGAAAAATGATCTCTCGTTTCTCTCTGCATACCCTCTTTTAAACCTGTGTGAATAGGGTTCTAAATTAAACCGCAACATTTCGATATGAATGTAGCCCCACTTTGAGGTACCATAATTTTTTTAAGGGGGGTTAAGCGCCACAATTCTTTAATAGAGTTAGAAATGGAGGGCCTTTCCCTTTCTTCAACAGATATTCTCTCTCTCACGGGATCCAGTTGAAAATTTAAACTTGAGGAAGAGGGAAGTCCTTTTTCTAAACCCCGTTGATAAATTGCGGCAGTGACTCCCTCCCGGGGTAAATTACACCGGCTCAAACTGAAACTATTTCGATGTCATAAGAGTAGGGTTTAATTTTAGAAAACAGAAGTGGGAGGTCCTCCCTCAATCCAGAATCGTGGCTAAAATGTTTTTTCACTTCACCACAAACAGCATTCGACATTGTATTCCCCTGCGAACAGATACAGCGGCGACAGGCAAGTTAAAATTAGCTTCCATCAGATGATACCCCTTTCGAGATAAATGTAACTCCTTTTTTTCTTACGCGCATTCAAAAAACAACTCCTAAATCTACTGCTGGTCACAATATCGTTGAAAAATAAGTTTCTAATTACATATTGTCTTGCATTCAAGATTACGGCGGTCTACACAGGGCACTGGCCCATAGGGCACCATGCCCTAAGCTCGGCATACCCTACATTTCGTATTGCCGAAGCTGCGGAGAAGGAAGGGAAACCCTCATGCACTTTCTCTGCGATTGCCCAACTCTAGCTAGAATCAGGCTACGGACACTGGGTAAACTATTATTTGTAGACCTCAGAGAAATTTCTAGGTGAAGGGTGGGAGAGCTGTTTCCTTTTGTGAATGCTAAGGGCTGGCGCTGAAGATCCGAGCCGGCTAGACTCTGCCTCCCTGCCCCCATAACAGCAGTCACGGCCTTAGGAGTTTGTGGCATCAAAACGGCGCACCAAAGCGCTAATTAGCTCCTCGGAGCGGCCCCTGATACCTACCTACCTGCATATTGTCCTCAGAAGGAGGAGTCAATTAGTCCCTTTAGTTAGACTAAAAAAGTAAGTAGGAAGACCCAAGAGCTCAGGCTGTACCGCGTTGTAGGATCGGCACAATCTTGTGATCGGAGAATGAACATTAAAAATCTCTGTTGGTACGTAACATTGCAAAATTCTGACAGTTTTTAAACTGGACCTGAATCTAGCGGCCATGATCCCTCCAAACCGGCTTCCAGACCATGTGAGTGTCCCTGCTCCAAGGAAAATTAATAGACTTGTCCCAATATATAAAGAACGTACATATGACACCACGTCGTTAAGAACATGTTTAAAGTTATTCCAGTTCTGTATAACAGAGTCAAGGACGAAAAAATTCCTTGAAGAAGACAAACGTCAGGTAACACAAGTGATGTCTCCTAAAAGCTGAACGGGTGGTAAATTCAAAAAAAGGACTAGAGGGGAGCGAACGTTTGTTTAGACCGTCGCAGGAGGCTAACAGGCAAAAAGGTCACTCACCAGAGAGGGGAAACTTCATCTTCTTCTTCAGTTTTTGTCCCGTTCAGAAGCGGGGTCAGCTCGCCTTGATCGTTTGGGCTAATTTGTTGTGTCAGAAACTCTATCTAGGTGCCATGGCGAGGCTTTCAGATCGCTATCCAGTGCATCATACCGCCGTTGCTTCGACCGTCCTTTTGGTCTCTTCCCATAGACTTCGATGTTCAGACAAATCTTGGGAAGTGAATTTACGTTAGCACAAATTACGTGACCATACCATCGAAGACGCCTCCCTCGCAATTTTTCCACGATGGGTGCAACTCCATATCGATCTTAAATATCTTTCAGAGAAGAAAAACTCCAAAAAATTAATCGCAATTGTAAACAGCCGCGTCGGAATCAATGAACTCAAGGTAAATAAAGCCCCAAAAACGAACCGAGGAAGCATGGATCAAGGTTGGTTCAAAAATGAGCGACGAGCAAAAGAGAACTACTACCCTAATTGATCATCAACCACAAAAAAGTAATATGACATCCGCCTGTATTCTCAGGAAAGTACTAATGAACTTTGGAGAAGACATCAGCCAAATCTTACCTTCCTAAAAAGGAGATTTGAAGCTGGAACTGAAGGAGTCTTCGGCAAGTCGGCTGAAAATTTCCTTGGCAAGATGGTGAAGTCCCTTTTCAGCTCCCTCGTGGCTTATGCTGCTCTACATACAAGCGGGGGGGGGGGGGGGGGGGGCATATAAACAAGGGTTGGACGCTTTCACCATATCTGATGAGGCTTGCAAAAATTCCTCAGAGAATCCTTTGGATGCTTTTCTTAACAGAGTCGTAAAACTTGCTATTATGACCAGGCCCGACTGATCTGTCAGCATATTTGTCTCATACATGTTAGAAGGGGTGGCCTGTCAGAACGACACTTTCATTTTCGTTGAGCTAATTGAATGGTTGACATCGTAAATATAGTTTCGAGGCTGTTCGTTCAGGATTGGATTTTTTGGGAGCATACTTGGCCCCCTGCCGCAAAAAAAAATCGGAACGGCTGGTTTGACGATGAATGTAAGCTAGCAACGGAACGGAGATATGCAGCATACCGAGTAATGCTGCATTCTCAAAGGACCCGGGCACGCGCAGAGACTTATCATGAACTCTGTCGAGTAAAGAAGCCACGTCACAGACGGAAAAGGGAGCCTGGGAGAACCAGCAAGTCTGTCAACTCGAAAAGTAAAGGGAGCAACCGCACCAGACGCGGAAGTTTTACCAACAAGTCAGCAGGATCAAGCCTTACACACCTCGAAATCTGATTTCCGACAGAATGGGCATATTGGAGCGATGGGTTGAGTACTTTGATGAGCTACTGAACAACCAGAACATCGGCGAGTTGGAGGTCCCGCCAACTGAAGACGATGGACAAATACTGTCACCACCAGGTATAGAAGAGACAGTCCATGCAATTCATCGGCTTAAAAATCATAAGGCGCCAGGAGCCGATGGAATTACAGCCGAATTGGTTAAATATGGAGGCGACCAATTACACCAGCTGGTTCACCAACTTGTGCTCAAAGTATGGGACAGCGAATCAATGCCTGACGATTGGCAGCGAGGCATAATCTGTCTCATACATAAAAAGGGAGATATCACACAATGCAGCAATTATAGAGGTATCACGTTACTGAGTACCATCTATAAGATATTCTGCACACTTGCTAAGCCGGATAGCCCAATACGCTCAAAGCATCATTGGCCCATACCAAAGAGGCTTCACTCCAGGCAAATCAGCAACAGATCAGATTTTTTTTTCTGCGGCAAGCGATGGAAAAACTGTTGGAATATGGACAACAGTTACACCATCTTTTCATCGACTTTAAAGCCGCCTATGATAGCATAACCAGGATAAAACTGTACACGGCCATGAGAGAATTCGGTATCCCGATGGAATTGACAAGACTGACTAGGCTGATCCTGACTAATGTGCGAGGCCAGATAAAAGCAGCAAGATCACTCTCAAGACCATTCGACATCAACAACGGTCTACAACAAGGGGACGCCCTATCATGCGTCCTCTTTAACCTGGCCCTCGTGATGCTGAGGTAAATACAAGAGGTACGGTCCTCTTTAAGTCCACCCAACTACTGGCCTGTGCTGACGATATCGACATCATGGGAAGAACCACCCGAGATGTACCAACTGCCTTCATCCAGATCGAGCAGCAATGGGCGCGAGATTTTGGGCTGCACATCATTGAAGGCAAGACAAAGTTTATGGTGGCAACGTCAACAACAACAAACCGCACTGGTCAAACGGGAAGCATAAAGACCGTTGATAATTTCTCCTATCTAGGGTCGAAAATCACAACCGATAACAGATACGATGATGAAATCCGCGCACGGTTGTTGGCAGTCAACAGAGCCTATTTCAGCTTACAAAAACTATTCCTCTCGAAACTTCTCACCATAGGGTCCAAGCTCTTACTGCACAAGACAATGATCTTGCCAGTCCTTATGTATTCCTCGGAGACTTGGGTTCTTAGCAAGAAAAATTGCGAACTCTTTGCCACGTTCGAGAGAAGAATCCTCCGAAGAATTTTTGGCCCGCTACAAAAAGATGAACGATTCCGTGGCCTACATAACGACGAAATCAATGAGCGATACCATGACCGGCAGGTTGTGGATAAAATCCGGCTCAATAGATTACAGTAGGCGGGTGATTTGATCCGTATGGATGAAGATGATCCAGCCTGGAAAGTCTATAAGGGCAATATCTATGGTAGAAAAAGAAGACGAGGCAGACCCTGCCTGAGATGGAACGATGGGGTTGATCAGGACGCCAGACAGCTTTTAGTGATATCGAATTGATGGACCTCGACGCAAAACCGGATTGTCTGGAGTTCCTTATTAAGGCAGGCCTAGACCGGATACCGGTTGTTGCGCCGTTGATGATAATGTAATTCCCAAATATTTAAACTTGATTGTTCGTTTCACCTCCATGTCGGGGAAGATGTTAGGCAAATTGGTTTGACAGATTTAGGGTGAAAGTATCCTTTCTACCCGCTTTCGGAATAAAGACCACTTTTTCCCATCTCTATGCCCTTGTTATATGTCCCAGAGCTATGCTTGTCCTTACCACACCTAAAAGAAACTCTACGATGATTTCTAGACCTCTCTGGATTAGTGCTGGGAAACTGTCTTCTGCTCCGGGTGATTTCACTTGTTTAGTAGTTCCCTCATCCTAGCTTCTAAGGATTCCTCTTTCCCTAGTTTCCAGTTCTCCTTTTTTCCCCTTTTATTCATTGTTGGAGTGTCAAGGGTGTTAAGCAGAACGTTGTCGCCTGACATAGGACCCCAGGAAATGAGTTCTGAGAAGCAGATTTACTCTGTCGTCCTCATTTCCGGTAACTGTCCCATCCTCCTTCTTCAAACAGAAGATATATATTGCGTCGGCTTTGGCCACAGCTTTATAAAGCCTGGTTGCTTTGGTGGTTTGTTCGATCCCTTCACAGAGTTCCCTGAAGCTGTTCCGTTTTGCTTCCCTGATCGCGTTGCTATACCCAGTCAGTACATTTTTGTACCTCGTCCAATCCCCGGTTTGTTTGCCCGGTTGAACCGTTTTCGTACCTCCGTTCTCATTCTGGCTAAGTTCCTATTCCACCAGGGTATATCCCTTAACTGTCTTAACCGTACAGCTGTCGTCATATGTGTCAATGACAACTTTATTGAGGTTTTCTAATTCCAGTTCACCTCTGATGTCGCTGCCCCTTGAAGGTGAGCCATATTGTTGCTCAGGTGCATTACATTGGAGTCCCAATCCATTCTCCTGAGATTCCTTATGATTTCTTTTTATTTCGGAGTTGCCCTCAATCTCGAATCTGATTCTTCTGTGATCAGGCATAGAGTACTCATCCCGCACTCTCCAATTCCTGACCAGTCCGTTCCTCAGGGTATTCTCAAAAGTTATGTCCAGTACCTCTTGTCTAGTCCGCTTTTTCTTCAGCCTTTGTCTCGTTCACAAGCGGGATTGGCTCATCGCGGTCGGTTTCACCATTTTATTTGTTGCTTCGGCCGACCATTTGGTCGTTAACCATCGACTTCGAAGCTCAGACCAATGCAAGCCGAATTACGTGACCATACCATCGAAGACGCTTGTCTCGTAGTTTTTCCACGATAGGTGCAATCCCACATCGATCGCGGATATCCTCATTTTTCGATGTGATCAAAACGTGGAGTGTTTCCTTTGTTATATATTTCTAACTTATTACTAAGAATAAATTCAAGAAGGTACTCACCTCTTCGATTGGTGTCGCTGCTTTCGCAGACTTCGTGATGGGCGTTAGCATCGCAGCTGAGGAGAAGTGGTGACACCCTCTTCTCACATTACTTCACCAGTTTAGTGACTAGCTCCAGTGGGACCCGGATATCGTCACCTGAGAAGTAACCCGATCTCACCACTGGCTCTTGAGTCCTCCTCCCGAATTCCAATGAGATTTGAATAACCGCATGGTCCCAAGTCGAAAGCTCTGCAAGAAATTTTAAATTTCGTTTAAGAATTATGCAAGCTCTTGGTTTTTCATCGCCATCATCATCATCAACGGCGCAACAACCGGTATCCGGTCTAGGCCTGCCTTAATAAGGAACTCCAATTCGATATCCCTAAACGCTGTCTGGCGTCCTGGCCCACGCCATCGCTCCATCTTAGGCAGGGTCTGCCTCGTCTTCTTCTCCTACCATAGATATTGCCCTTATAGACTTCCCGGGTGGGATCATCTTCATCCATACGGATTAAGTGATCCGCTCACCATAACCTATTGAGCCGGATTTTATTCACAACCGGACGGTCATGGTATCGCTCATAGATTTCGTCATTGTGTAGGCTACGGAATCGTCCATCCTCATGTAGGGGGCCAAAAATTCTTCGGAGGATTCTTCTCTCGAACGCAGCCAAAAGTTCGCAATTTTTCTTGCTAAGAACCCAAGTTTCCGAGGAATACATGAGGACTGGCAAGATCATAGTCTTGTACAGTAAGAGCTTTGACCCTATGGTGAGACGTTTCGAGCGGAACAGTCTTTGTAAGATGGAATAGGCTCTGTTGGCTGACAACAACCGTGCGCGGATTTCATCATCGTAGTTGTTATCGGTTGTGATTTTCGACCCTAGATAAGAGAAATTGTCAACGGTCTCAAAGTTGTATTCTCCTATTCTTATTCTTGTTCGTGTTTTTCGGCAGTCCCAAATTACCTGCATGCTTCCTCCTCGCTTATCGCGAATCCGGTACACCCCCTGACCAAGCACTATTCCAATGTTCTCCTTGGAACTTGCCCTTGCAATTTTTGCAGATGCAACTTTCGCATGGTGGAGCTTTATCTGTGTTATCTTAGTGCTGCCCACTGGCTCTTCTCCACCGTCGAAGTATCACATTCCTCCTCCGACATGGCGCTTTCCTGCACGTCGCTGCCCACCCTAGACTCTATAAGATCTAGGTGTTGGTCGCCCAGCTTCTGCTTCTTACTGGACAGCAGGACTACTTCCCTGACTGATTCAGTCCTTTCCATCTCTATTGTCTTCGAGTTTTCTTCGTTTTCCACCCGATGTCTCCTCCGAAGTGTCTTTTCTCGGCTTTTCCTCGTGCATGCGCGAACGTATGTTGCCAAATCAATAGCTGATATGGCCAATCCGGCTTTTGATTGCCTCCAGGGATCGGTTATTCACCCCGATCGTGAAGAGTCTACCCTTGCCCTCTACTTTGCTTCTGAAGACTATATAATCGCGCGATTAGGATTCTTATAAGATCTTCCGTCCCTATTTTTGCGGCTTTCGGAAAAAACACTGTCACCGTGTATGCTCCTGGTATGTCATCCCCAGCACATGTTGCTCCTTTAGGAACTATGACCCCATTATCCTCCGTCGCGCAGTCCACCAGCATGTGACCTGGTGGAGAGCGTATCCCGATGAACAAAAGCTTTGCACTCCATCCCTCGCGCATCTGCCTGACGACATGGTCTTCGATAATTTCCTACTTCTCACCAGTATTCGAGAAACATTTTTGGCAGTATAGCCAGTTGAATACCCTTGACCGCACCAGCATAGTTATTGGCGTGCTTCCTGAATCCTGCCTTCGCCTCTGACCTACCGGGGTTTTCCCCCTCCTTAGGCTCGGGTTTGGATTTTTTGGGAGCATTTCCATCTTATGGGCTAATCTCCGCTACTCCCCGCTTTCTTAGTTCCGATGTTGAAGGCTTCGGTCTGTGCTGAACCTTCCTAGGTGCCTATTCTAATTTCAGGCCTTCCTTCAAATAGCGGAAATACCATTTAGCACGTGTGCCATTGAGGCCTGTCTCCTTCCTAGCATCTAATATAGTAGTTTTGGTTGTCCCTGCTTTCGGACCAGTGGCCTTTGTTGGTTGCGGTCTTCGCGATGGGCCAAGGTTGACCTTGCATTCACTGCTTGGCTTGCGAAGTTCTCCTTTTTTAGGTGTAGTTACTTGGCTTCACGTTGGTTGGCCAGCTTGTGTGCGGCAAGGGTTCTGTTGATTACCCTGAGTCTAGGGTTAGAAACCTCCGTTGCATGGTAAGGTTAAGCTTACTCACTGAAACGACTAAGTATCAGTGAAGCTCCGTTCGAATACGTCCAGTTACCCCCGAAATGGAAACTATCCAATAGCCACGGTTCACATGACACCATGGATTTGGGGAGATATTTTTCGACTCCTCAGTCTAAATTCGAAGCATTTTGTTGATTGTGCCACCTCAAACAGGGAGTCGCTATCATTAACGGTCTTGGTAGACGAGAGGCTTGGCTCCTGAAGAGCCTGAAGAGAGATAGGTTGGCTGCCAGTCCACTGCTTGACCCCTTTGATTGGTCACAGTCACCAATAGTCTCGGGTGGATTCGAAATCTGTGATTTCTCACCACTGTTACGGGCGACCCCACTATCCCAAGGTGGTGTGTGGAAGGATCAGGTACGGATGTGGAAATAAGTTATACAGTAATGTTTATTGCACCCCTAATTGCCAGAATTTTAGTAGGTCAAATATTATTCGATTCATTTAATTCACGCAAGCGATAACATTTATCCTGAATTCCCTCAACTTCATAATTGCCCATATTAGCTCTTCAAGTCGAATTCAAAGGCAATTATAATAATCTAAATACATTTAATATTTGAGATAGTCTGACACACATAATTAGCAAATGTGTTCATAATGAGCTCCCAAAGGAGCTGACGATATAGTAAGCTTACAACCTGTTCAGACAACATCTATCGATCCCGAAATCGGTGATACGTGCACCACAAAAACAATTAATGCCATTAGGTGTGAACGCTTCAAATATCCCTGACGAACTTTTCCGTCGACTCCTCCATAAGTTTCCTTTCCTGCACCCTCCTTGATACTTTCTTCCCCTAGATTATTAATTCTAACACGATATTACTAATTGAATCTACTTATTCACAGCCTACTCAATTGAAGCATTAACTGTGCCTATCAACAACCTACAAATTAGATAAGGGAGCGAAATTGCCAACTAGTCCCAGCAATATTGTGTGCGAAATATTGGTGGACTCCGTAAAAACCAAGAAATAATCTAAGGAAATTTTTCGAACCCGAACCGAAATAGCATAAACGTCACACGAGAAGGGATGGGAAAATTGAGAATAAAATGCGTACATTAAACGGAGAAAATTGAAGAAAGTCTCGCGGGGATCTACCCATAGAACCTCAATTAGGCGGACGAAACCGAGTTCAATGCATCATCCACAGAATAAATGGACGAGGTATGATGAGAATGGAGGAACTAGAATATTCCTGAATTGGGACGAACGCACCCCCAATAATTTAATTGATGGCTATCCAAATAAACCAATTTCTGGGAAATATTTTGCTGAGGTAATAATGCAAATATTAAACTTACCAAAATCATTTGTAAATATGACGTGGTTATAAAAAGCTCCTGCGCGATTTAATGGGTGGTTATTTTTGTGGTGATACCTTGTTGCTTTTTCGGTGGTGTTAGCATTGGCAACCGCAATGCAACCCCGAAAACCTACACAAAATTTCGCTGTTAATTTATATAAGAACGGTGGGCTTTACGCTGATAGTGCGATGCTTTACTCTAGCCAATACTATTTCTGTCATTTATCAGACAATTCAAGCTACTGGGGGGATGAATAAGGGAAGAACTCCTCGCAAGAAACTAACAATATGTCATTCAACTCAATTTTTGATCCTTCGTCCGAAGAGCCCAATTAGCATTGTGGTGCGCCGTTTTGACGCCACAAACTTCTAAGGCCATGACTGCTGTTATGAGAACCTCTTAGCGGTCTTGAGGGGCAACTTGTACTTCTTCAGGCAGTCCTTGTATGGCTGACAATATTTATGCCTGCAGCAGATGTTGAAGATTTCCCTGATCAGAGAATTTGTTCTTGATAAGCTTGACCAAACTTTCTCCAATAGATCCTCCTGAGGTGTCTGAAGGGTTTGAAGACCTCTACCACGAGATCTAGACTGAACTTTGATCTGAGGAGAATCTCTGGTCAGACACTCTCCAGTTCTCCACCCTAAGAATCCCATTGCCGGTTATCAGGGCGATATCAAAGACCTCCCCCCAAGCGTCACAGTTCTCCGAGCTAGGGAAATGGAAGTTTTGTGTACTAAACCTATTACACACCGAAGGATTGATATTAATAATAAAATCAAAGAATAGCTCACCTCCCTCCTTGATTTCCGAGCTGCCCCAAAGCGTATGCCTTGCCTTGGAGTCGCAACATATCAACAGATTGGCCTTCTTTGTTGCTTTGGTGGACGTCAAATGTTGGTGTTCTTCTGCGAAGCTGATATGTCGTGAGCCAAGGAAGTATACACGTTCTCTGTCCCCGCCTGCTCCAGTTTAGGCTCGATTAAGTGGCTGGAACTCAGGTCCGGATACAGGAAAGCGTGCAGACTCTTCCTCGTAAGGATACATGCCCTAGATGTTGGCTGTTTGTCTGGGGTTCCTCCTCGTTGATAAGTACTCAGTCTTCCACGGGAATCCTGGGGTTTTGAAGCCGCAGAGATTGGACGTGTTTGTCCTTATCCATGTGAATGTTCGGCAACCAGATGCGTGCGACGGGTCTTCTGGATATCTCGTTGTAGTGGATGACTTTGAGCTATACGCCCCCGCAGGCATCGCTGATCTTAGCGACGCACGAACCGAGATAGTCCTTGGAGAATTGGTCCGCGCAAGCTATAAGGTCGAACCCACAAACCACCTAAGAGGAATCCAAGCAACGGATGAATCCCATGTGTTCGCCTTTGGCATCCAAGAAATACTGAATGTCCACACCTCCGGAGCTAGTTTGCCGCTAGCGTCGCTGAAAGGTTTCGCAATTCGTAGCTCGTCGACTGGCTGTTGCTGCTTGCCTTTCTCCTTCGCCTCGCCTCCTGGTTGTCTGCTAGATGTTTTCTTTTATCTAAATAAAATAAAATAGAATTGATTTTTTCCCGAAACGGGATATATTATTTGTTAGTTTTTCACACACTAATGTTTCCCGGTGTCACCCTTGCCACCTCTCCCAGAAGCTTCGATTGCATGTTGCACGCATTGTAGTATAATATGTTTCCTTCTGGTTCCCTTAGGATTCCCACCCACCCCACTGTGCCGTTGGACAGAGCACGAGAGAGACCCGGAAACTGCCAGGAAAAAAGTCAATTGTATTTTATTTTATTTAGATTCTTTTAGAAAGTGTGGATAGAGCCACAAAATTGAATTTGTTGTTTTCTGTAATATTCCTCCTGATATTTAGTGATATCCTTTACATCCCCTCGTCGGCAGCACTGACCCTCTGATTCATCGCAATCTTGCTGAGAATATGCATGGCCTTCTAGTCCTGGCTCTTGAGCAGAACCTTCGCTTATTAGCCAGTTTCCGGTGAGAAAGGTTCTTGTCGGTCTTTGCTTTTGTAGCATCCCCGACGTCAATGGTTTCGGATTAGGAATACTTTGTCCAGTACTCACTACACCTAGCTTGACCGCAATGGATTCCAGGCTGGAAGCCACTAGTCCGCCTCCCGGCTTGCTCCGAGAGGTCCCTGTGGTTGGTTTCAGCACAGCTGTTTCACAGCTGGAACCCATTGTCCAGCTTTCGGCAGCTAATAGCTCTTGGCAGAATGCCAGCAGCTCGTCCTCCAATGATGCGCACGGCATCACTACCTTTTCTTCTCTTGTCGATTTTTTATTTCGTTTTTCGTTAATCGAATCCCTGTCTTAGCCCTACGAGTAGTTCGCGAACTACGTCAACCCTGGCTATCCCGGCGACCAAGGTATGAGTCTTATTTGAAACTGAGGGGGTATAAGAGAGTTCGCATACTGAAGACTAAGCTCCCCGTTGGCAGCGTAGCCCTCGGCGTATGTTATTCCACCTTGGCTTGGGCTCCTATTAGAACCTTCTCCAGTGCAGGGAGAATGCTGCCGAAGCTGTTGCTTTGGTCCATCTCCCGCTAGATCCACGTGGGATATCTATTGCAGGTAGTTCGACAAGGGGGGTATTAGTGGTCGATTGGAGCAGCCAAATCCGACACTCCATAGTACGGGCGAAAGCCTTCACTATCTGGAGACATCGACGGCCAAGTAATGCGAGTAAATTCTCCCCTTCAGTCGACGGTAGGACGTAGCCGGTTCCCGCCACGGGAGTATCAGGAGTGGAACCCCATCAGGCCATTTCAGTGGCCGGTTCATGCCTTTCTATGCCTCTATGGCTGAGAACTCGGAAAAGTGTGACTATAAGTGCACCCCTCAGAGTATTCAGCGCGTCTCTGCACTGGTCCTGGGCAAAGGGTGTCAAAGGCTTAATAGAGGCTTGACTGTCGGTAGGAATGACTACGTTGCA
Organism: Hermetia illucens; assembly: GCF_905115235.1. Taxonomy (NCBI): domain Eukaryota; kingdom Metazoa; phylum Arthropoda; class Insecta; order Diptera; family Stratiomyidae; genus Hermetia; species Hermetia illucens. Next base: position 162,190,262 of record NC_051852.1, on the reverse strand, counting down.
CTTGGGGTTCAGATCATGACTCTGCTTGACGATCATAAAACTCGAATACACCGCACATATTCGAGAATACCCCCGTTGCGACACCAGAGATCATGTTTAATCCCTTGGTAAAGGATACTGCACTGTAACCTCTCCACTCTGCTCTAGTGGTAAAGTCCACCATTGCGAAAGTGGAGAGCAGCAGAAAACGCGTGGAAAGCAGAAACAGCAGCATTCCCCGCTGAGGACACTGGAAGCGCCAAACGGATCGCTGATAGCTGAAATGTCTTCCTTATGGAAAACGAAGGGTGGCGGAATCCGAAGACGACTAGGAAGACTAAATTCTGCGAAGCGGTCAAGGGGTTACTGGGGGAGAAGGCTCTTGTTTCTAGTCTAAAGCTTACGTGCCCTCTAGAAATCCAAGATATTGACTGCCTCGCAGAAAACGTCGAAGTTGAGGAGGCTATAAACGGTGAATATATAGAGTTAACCAATGCCTGGATACTTATCACATACACCCTCGGCCAAAAATTCACTTTGGTGGAAGTCCCCGCACAATATTCGAAGAAACTCCTTACCAGCGGGAAAATCAAAGTTGGATGGTTAGTATGCAGGGTACGAATGCGGAAGAAAAAAAAGACCACTCTCTCCTCTATGGGTTGGTAGAGGGCCAGAGCAAGATAAAGATCCCGTCGGGAGTAGCATAGGGATCCACCCTAAAACAGGACTTCTGGAACGCCTCCTACGATAGTCTGCTAAGACTTGCCATGCCAGAATAGCCACGCCTGGTCGGTTGTGCAGATGACGTTGCGGACGCGCTGTTGAGCAGGCGCAAAACAAAGTTGGCATATTGAGGCGACGGGTAAGCTACTCATAGTTTCAGCCTTACACTAAAAAAGACCGAAGTAGTCATCTTGACCGGAAAGAGAATTCTGACCCTGCGCCCCATATCGATCGTCCAGTTGACTATAAAATCAAAACCAGCTATTAAATACCTTGGCTACATGCTCGACTCGGCTGCAGTTGGAGTCTCAGCCTTGAGTCAGCTAACGGTGAATATTAGGAGATTATATTTACTGACAACGGGGTGCATCATAAGCGCCTTGCTCAAGTGAAGAACGTCAACGTTCCCTTGCCGAGTGGCAACTCTCTTGGCAAAATAAGCCAAGAGCCAGAGAGACGCTGAGGAGCGCTGGCAGATTGAGACGTGTTACGCATTATGTTCGGGCTCTTCTTATTGCGAAGAAGATTCAAGTCGACCGGGGGAAGGATCGGATGGCAAGGTGGTTTCTGAACTAAGAACTCCTTTCCTACCCTTCTCTTCAGTTTGACTTAAAGGCTCCCCGAGGGACCGGTGGGGCAAGCCCGAAGTAATGTGTCAAACGGTCCAGGCTAATTTTCTGATGACTTGGAAGTGTTTAGTTGGTAGTCCGAGGACATACTGTTCCGGAAGTCCAACACTCTGGGCGCAAACGCATTCACCTACTCTACTCCCTAAAAAAAAATAAAATAGGGTCTGTCCCCTGCGTACGTCAGTGCCTGTTAACAATGCCCAGAGTTCCGTGGTACTTTGCTTGAGACGCTATTATGGGCGTAGGGTTCCGTTGCCCAGCATTTTGACTTATCTAATTTGTCGTCCGGACAGTTGAGCGGTTACAGCACAAGGCTATTGTACGGAAGGTGGGAGCTGGGGAAGTGGAAGGCTGGTGTACTGCCTATGCCACTACCTGACAGGTTTGAGTTAATAAAAAGTCAAACCTCTTTCGTTGATTTCCAAACTCTACGGAAACGTATGCCTCGAATTGATATCGCAGAGAATGAATAACTTGGGTTCCCTCAATGCGACGATAGCCGTGAGTTGGAGATGCTGATCAGTGATGGGCCAAGTATATAGATATATAAGCTTTCCGCTCCCGCCTGCTCCAGTTTGACCTCGGTCAGATCGCTGAACGTGGGCTCTCGATAAAACTTGCTAACAAGACTTGTTAGCGCTGATGAAGGGAACAAGTGGTTCCCGAAATATCGGTTTTTGCAAGACCAATAAATAACAGTAGCGAATAGAAAAAAATAAGTTTTAATTATTGCAAATAGCCCAACACGTGGCTGAAAAAGAAAACGTCATTGTGGACGCTTTGCCACGAATCTCTGTGGTCACAGTCCTCGCCGCGGTCGATAATACGGCTATCGCGGAGGCAACGCAGAGCTTGAAAGCCTGAATATAAAAACTCCAGATACAAATTGAAGCGGCTTAAACTCCTGCTTATTCTGCGAGACCTCAGACAAGCGACCTAGGCCATTTATTTCGGCCGATTTTCGCAAGGAAGTATTCCACACAGTACAGCATCTTGCGCACCCAGGCATCAGGACGAAAAACCGATTAAGTCACTGGAAAATACTTCTAGCCGTCCATGAACAATGACGTAAACTCTTGGGGCAGACAATTCATCGCGTGTAGAAATGTCAGAACAACAAGGAGTAAAAAAGGAGGTAGGTGTATTCCTTTGGTCGACCAAGCGCTTCCACACCATCAACCTCAACATCATTGACCCTTGCAAGATTCGCACGGATACAAGTATTGCCTCACAATCATCGACATGTTTACGCGGTGGCCTGAAGCAAAACCTCTGACTGACATTACGGCGCAATCATGTGCCGAGATCCTCTGTCGAGAATGGATCGAACGCTTTGGTGTAGCAGCCCTAATCATCACGGGCTAGAGAAAGCAGTTTGAGTTTACTCTTTTGTTAGAATTAAGCAAGACCCTGGGTTTCAAACGCCTTAGGACCACTGCATACTACCTGCTGAAACGTTGGCACCAGACTACAAAAGTCGCCTTAATAGCTTGCGACGATCCACCGTGGTCGCAGTCCTTGCGTTTCGTCCTCCTCGACTTTGGCACAGCACACCCAGAGGAGTTCACGGCCAGCCCCGCAGAAATAGTGTGCGGAGCGATTCTGTATTTCCTCGCCGATCCTGTGCTGTGTATCAGAGCAGGGTCTAGCGACTCCAACATGCTGCGCGATTTCGAAACTGCGGTCGACTCCACCTTCCCCACATACAACCCGAGAGAGCGGCACCTGCCAAGGACCTCAAACCATGCTCGCAGGTCCTCATTAGGGTGGACGCTCCTCGGAGGCTGTTGCACCCACCATACGAGGGCCCCTTTAATGTCCTGGAGCGACGAAAGCACTCCTTCGAGCTCGACGTTCGGGGCGGGCCCAAATGGGTCTCCTTGTCAAGGCTCAAGGCCTTCACCGAACCGCGCGGTTTCTCCTGGGGGCGCAGTGATTTGGCGGCATATCGGAGACAATAACCAGCGACTGCATTGTCGGCAGTACACTGAACTGCCGCGGATACACCTGACGGCCTGACATGAATCCAAATGATAACAGTTGTTTATAATCTTAGCTGGATTTGGAAAAAGAGGCAAGTAGAATTGGACTGAGGATAAACACCAAATCCAATGTTCTCAGCCTGACAGATCATCACACTCTCCCTATCTGCTGACGATGGCATCAAACTGGATGTTGTCCGACGCGCTGGATTCGCTTCCGTTGCCTTGTCTAAAATCTGGAATTGAAGTTATCTCATTGTTCGGCGTACTTACTTTGCAACCGACAGTGGATAGGTCACACATTAAGAAGGGGCGACACTTGCATTGTTGGATCCCAAGATGACCGACGAGAGGATCGCCCCGAGGACACTTGGCAGAGACCAGTAGAGAAGTAGTATGCAGTGTCGTAGTAGGAGCTAAAGCACATTTCAGGCAACCGAATGGGATGGCTCGCAGGTGTGGTTGACGCACTATACCCGACCAAGGGATTAATGGTAACCATATATATTCGGCTAAAATGTGAAACAGTCATGAAGGCTTGCGGACGCTTTCAGATGAAAGACATGGTGATTTTATCTTGCAAATCCTGATGTACAGGAGGAAATTGTCCACCCAATATATTCTCATTGGATATCTCCCAGTCCCTCTGTTTCTAATGGACTCCTCAAATCGTGCTAAATTTGGAATTAGTGCAGCACAATCCTGACATGTTGCTTATAACCTCGACCTTCCTAGTGAAGCAACATGTAAATTCCTGGAAAAGTAAACTTTATCCATTCACTTCTCTCATGATTACGGCATACATACCCCCACTTGGCGCGAGAGTAAATTTACATTTTCGCCTGTCACTTCGCTTATCCTTTTCACGTTCAGTCGAATGTTCCCCCAGCATTCCCATAATTCCTCATTCGCTGTGAATAAGGAATGATAACAGATAAACTACTTACCGTTCTTCGGAGTGAATGTCATCGTTTGCGGAAAAATAAATGTACCACAACCTCTTTAGGATGATTTGAAAGAAAGTGGAGTCATTCTTCTAAACAGGATATAAACGCCCCACCTTAGACGATCGCGTGATATTCCCGAAAATCCACTCTACATCCCGTCATCCCTAAAGAGCCTTCACAAAGTTTCAGAATTCTGTCAGCAGCCGGAAAAGTTTAAGGCCAGGTAAGGTAGGCACATTTGATGGTCAAATGAGGAAAGGTATTGTCCTGGAAAGCATCGTTTTTTCGTGAATGGAAGACATTTTGTATACAAATTCGATTTAATCTGGAATTTTGAAAGCTGTGAACTTCTCCGTCATGAGGGCTATTTCACTCTGGTTATAAGGAGCAACGTCTTTGTTGTTTTCCATCAAAAACTTATCCGTCACGCTCACTTGCGTCACTTCGAGTCGAAGTCGACTTCCTGACACAGAGTGTATAACCGTCCTTATATAGACACATCATAAAATCCTGGAATTTTTGTCAGGATTTCAAAGAAGATATTAATAACTTCATTTGCGGTTTTGTTCCACCTACCGCAACCATATTGAAAAGGACATAAATTTTCAAGAAAAACTAGGTCAATGTATGCATGATGGAGCCTCTTGTTTTTTCGCAAGAAAGATACTTCAAACTTTTTTGGATAAATTATTTATTGTTCGTTGTTGATAAATCGAAGGACATCCAGCTGGTGATGATTGAGATACATTTAACATTTTTTATTCATTGCCATTTTTATTTCTTCTTCAATAGGAAATTAAGCCTCCTGAAATCGTGGGCAGCCAACGTCCTTCATATCGAAAGTTTTCAAATGGATGGTGAAGGAAGATAAACTTTGTTTGACTCTGACTAGCGAACTATTCCGAAATGTATCTACATACTTCCTCCCTGGTTCCAAATCGCTTAATTTATGTTCCGAAAATTTGATTTACATAATGGAATGCGCAACTCATTACAGTGATTAGAATTTCCACAAATGCTTGTTCCAATGTCCGTGGGTGTGCAACGTCCTTATCAATATGCATTTCTATTTGCTCAGCGAATGCAATTCACATGCATCTAATTGCTGCCAATAAAATATGCTCATTACGCTGAACAAATCAATAGTCAGGAATGCAGGATTCATCAGTTAATTCATATTCGTAACTCAATCGTAAATTACACTTCATTGCAGATTACGCCACATAATGAATGCGTGGGAAGGACATGCCGTCAATGTGCAATTAGAATAGATTCAGAAGATATCGCTGGCATTTATAGGAATTTCTACATTTTGTGAATCCTGGGAATTCCTGCAGCATATTTAAAATAAATATCATTTATGTGAAGTTGACTTATCCAATATTCGGAAAAGTGTCTACCAAATTTGCATGCTCCATAATGGAAACCTCGTCCTCCACACCACAAGCTCCCCCAAAAGGCCGAGTGCATCCATGCCATCTTTCCCTAAGTATGTGCCTAAACGAATCCAAATCCTGCGGCGTGCTACATGAATGGAATCGAAAATATAAAGTTTTCCAACCCTCTGTCTATCACACTACAATCTTCCTAGCTATCAAGTAGACACCCCATTGCGGAAACATGACTTTAACGAAAACCGAATCAAGTTCTACCACTTTGTACCGTACCAACCTCGTGGGGACTAGCTGCACACTGCTAGCTTGGTCCTGAATTTACCTTCCAAACTCTAAAAGTTGTCAGATTTTGGATCAAGTCCATCTTTATCGAGCAACTACCCGAAAAGTTTCCGGACGACTCAATTGGTTAGAGCCCTGGACTATCGTAGCGGAAGCCGGCGGTTCAAATCTCACTGGTGGCAAAGGGATGTGCCAGTCAACTCAGCTGTGAATGAGTATCTCAGTCAAATCAGGGTAATAAGCTCGGGTGACCACAATACTATCCACATTGCCGCCTGAATGTTAAAGGGCAAGCTCAACCACCCGCTTCCCTAATCGAACTCCGACTGACATCGAAAAATAATTTTCGCTGTCGAAAATTGTTTTTTGATGTTGTGGCCAACTTGATTCGCACTTGCGTACGTGCGACACGAAAGTTGCTCGTTCCACCACAACATTCCACCCCCAGCTGAAACCAAAAGGGATTTCAGCAAGGAACCAAAAGCACGGCCCCCTCAACTTGGCTGCCGCAAAAGTGGATACGTCATGCACCTCTCGTCCCTTCTTGCTGGACGAAGGACTTTAGTCGAGCCAAAGAGCCCCGTTTGGTCACGCCCCCGACGTTGAAACTATAATAATATCGCCCTTGCTCGTGGACTTCGAAGGGCCCTCATAAGGTGACTGCAGCCGAAGATTGTCCATCTTAATTAGGACGTGCGTACAGGATTCAAGATCCCAGGGCACATCAGTCACGGTTTTTGCGGGGTTTGTCAGTTTGGTGGTGGCGGCTTTAGTCTTCACATTGTGCCCTTGACCAGACACAACAGACCGGTAGTGTTGAGTCCCGACCGGATGTCGAAAACAGGGTCACTGGAGAGTATCAGATTTTCCCCGTATACCAACTCCACGGGACTTGCAGCAAATTCTTCGCGATTGGCTGTTCGGAGGCCAAGAAGAACGAGCGTCAGGTCCGGGGACCAAGAAGGTTTGTCTTGGGCTATTTTAGCAGCCTTCAGCGTCCTATGGCACCTTTCAAGCATACCATTGGACTTTTATTTTATGGACTAACTGAAAAAGAAGAGGAGGCAGACCCTGCCTGAGATGGAGAGATGGCGTAGACAGACAGCTTTTAGGGATATCAAATTGGTGGACCTCGGCGCAAAACCGGGATGTCTGGTGTTCCTTATTTAGGCAGACCTAGACCGAATACCAGTTGTTGCGCCGTTGATGATGACTGCGAGTGTCCGGTGGCGTCTAAAACCTTGAAGTTTGCCCAACCCTGAAACAAGTCGCGATACCGGAAGGTCGGCGCTTCAGGTAAAAAGTTCTGTGTTCATCTTATGTGAGCAACTCTTTATGCACGATTTTCCATTCGTACATAGCTAAGAATACAAAATGTTCCGCCATATTTTTCTAAACTGTAACTGTAATTTCTAAAACATGGTAATATACTATTATTAACCTTAATTGTGCAGATATCGGAACGGGATGTATTTTAAGGCCTAGATTTCATATAGATGTGTGAATTTTTTTTTTTTTTTAATAAATTCTGGGAGCCAGACCTGTTTTACTTGTTGGGGCGCATATTTTCTGCCCTATCTCCCCTATGTTTTACCCAATGTTAGAAAGTACTATTCGAGCCCTTTTATTTGATATCCCACATGACCATATTCTGTAAAAAAAATTACACTCCCCTTTCGCACGTATGGGGAGCTCCTCTTCAAACGTAACACAAACTGGCACCACTCGCTGCGTTTAAAGGGGCATACAGATCATATATTCTCACCATATTCCGTGACAATCGGTTCAGCCGTGCGACAGACTGACAGACAGACAGTCAGACGGACTCTAGTGAGGAGTGACCAGATCTCCCATCAGGCACGATCACAGCTGGCGGATTGGAGGATACCCATTGATGTGTAAATATCCTGCCCTAAGGGTGTGCTCTGCCTTCATATGTGTTCATGCACTTTTCTTTTCTGACTGTGTATGGGCTAGTGTTTGCTCATCTCTGGTGCGCCGACCAAAGTTGCTACGGGAAGGATACCCAGAACATAAAACCACTATGAAAGGCTTGAGAAGAAGGAAACTTACGGTGAAGGGGCTCAGAACCCCAGTACCGGCAGCTTCTGGGAGTGAGCAAGCGGGCTCCCGGTCGTCTATATCCCTCGGCCGCAGTGCCTCGGTGGTGGACAACTTGGCCACCGTGGCATATAATGCTACAAGTGATTTGGATCTGGCGAAGGAGGTGTTCAAGCGGAATACCACTCTACCGAGAATACCAGTAACAAAATCAAAGAAAGATGAGTAGAAAGCAGATCGCTGGACGACAAAAACGGCAACAAAACTAATCGCACATATTCAAGAGGAGCCACAGGAGAAGGTACTCTAGGACCAGGAAAAGGACCCATTCAGAAGAAGTTCGTCAACTTTGAGATCACTGCCAATGCCAAACATCAAAAAAGATAAAACAGAGGGAAGTTCAATGAACGCGAAATATGAAGGACTATTTAAAAGTAGTAATCCGGTCAGGACCCATGGAGAGCTGAGCCCTGATCCACAGTAATCACCCTCCACACAGTCTGGTACAAAAAGAGTTGAGCTGTCCCAGTCCATCAAGCACAAGCACAACGTGCACCAAGCCACAGAAAATATGGTGAGGGCTATTAGAATGCTCTACAATAAATCGCAGCAGGAGGAACGAAATTCCAAAGTGTCACAGGCGACCCAAGGGACGCAAAAGAATTCGGGAAAAATATGGGGATTCTCTGGGAAATCAGCAAGCATCTAAGAGAAAAAAGGACATACGAATAGTTCCGACAAAAGGAACTAAATGCACTGAAGAGAGAAAGCAGGTCCCAAGTGTGAGCTCCGGCAATCGAATCGACAAAATCCAAGGGGATTGAAAACGGTAGATGGACCAAGGTAATTAATAGAAAGGCGAAAAAAGAGGCAAAAGTGCGAATTCGCCCAGAAGCAATTGGGATCTCCAGCAATGGAAGTTAAAAAGGTCAAGGTTGACCCCTAAGTAAAAGATCTAGGTGGAAATGTCAGCAAGATTCGAACGACCCAGAAGGATGACCTTATGTTTGAGCTCAAAAAACCAGCAGAGAAAGCAAATTTCTCTAAAGAGGTGCTTCAAGTACCTCGCGTTTTGTCATTTCGCGAAGGCATGCAATAACAGCATTGATTGGTCTGATCGATGCAGAAGGTGTGGAGAGAAAGGCCATATTGCCAGAGCGTGCAATAGAGACCCCAAAGGATCATTGTGTGAAGGAACTGGGATACGGGTTTACCGTCATATTGCCGGAAGTGCTAGATCCCCGGAATTTCGGAAGTCACTGATTTCAATGAAAAATGAGGTTTATTCAAATAAACCGCAATCATTGCAAGGTCACTCAAGATTTACTCGAGCAAACCACCTACGAATCCGAGGTAGAAATTCCCACATTAGCGAACCCTATAGAAACCGTCACGGTGGCGTATGGGTTATTGATGGAGGGGCGATATGGGCATGCGGTCGACAAACCATACAATGTACTGGAAGTCAAACATACAGCGGCTTTGTGTGGGCGAAAATAAACGGGGTACATGTATACAGCTGTTACGCCCCACCAAGTCTGACCCTGTCCGAATTCGAGGAAATGCTTGACAGTCTTGTTCTCAACCCAAGAGGTCGTAGTCCAAAGGTGATTGCTGGTGACTTCAATGCTTTGGCCGGTGAGTGGGGTAGCAGAGAATCAAAGGCAAGGAGGCGCAGTTTATTAAAAACTTTGGCGCAGATGGATATAGTTTTAGTTAACGAAAGTACTGTAAACACTTTTCAGAAAGGGTCCTGTCGAGTGGTATGTCCTGGTGGGTTAGTGAACGCTACACCCACAATGATCACCAGGCAATCTTCTTTGAGACATGTGTCGAGCCACAGGGCAAAGAGCTATCATGCCCGAAACCGAAAAAGATTTCAGGCTGGTCTGCAAAATCTTTGGATGACTAGACCTTCATAGAGGTGTGGTTAGATCAACCTGATAAGGCAGGCGCCTCTACGGAAAAAGCCGTCCATCTGGCTCAATGCATCGCCAAAGCATGTGACGCGTCGATGCCTAGGAGGTGCTCATTCGCCACTAGAAGACCAAACTACTGGTGGAATGCTCGCCATCCAGCGAAGCAAGAGGAAATTCTTTCATTCAGAAGCGGACATAAACCCGTGGGGGAGTGCTTACATAATCGTGATGGGACGATTCAAAGGCCGTTCCTCTCCGCAGATCACGTGCCCCACCCTCTTGCTGAAAATCATCCAGGAGTTATTCCCCCAGCAAGAGGAGAGTACCGACATATTCCAACCACCTCTGAATGTGATGGCAATTCCTCCAGTCACCAGACACGAACTGATGGAGATCTGCGGCAGAATAGGAGACAATAAAGCACCGGGTCTGGACGGAGTACCGAATAAGGCCTTTAAGCTTGCCGTGAAATCTAGGCCGGACATGTTCGCTAAGTTGTTCGAAGTGTGCATGTCCGAGGGAATATTTCCAGCGGTATGGAAGCGGCAGAAGCTGGTGCTCCTGCCTAAGCCTGGTAAACCTCCAGGTGAACCATCCTCATACCGACCCATATGTCTTTTGAACACTGTGGAGAAAATGTTAGAGCGGGTAATCTATCATATAATAGATTACTCCCGGTTGTTGAGAGCCAAGGCGGCCTTTCAGATCGGCAGTATGGGTTCCGAAAAGCCAGATCAACCATTGATGCCATCAAATTGGTTACTGGCTTGGCAGGAGGAGAGGTGCTGGCACCAGAAAATCTGGTGCCAAAAATACTAGCACATCAAGAGAATTGGGATGCGGTCAACTCCATGATCGCATCTATTCAAGATAAATTGCGAAAGACAGAGGAAAGGAGAAAAGCGCGGTCACGTGCGCCGCGTATAGAAGAAAAGGGATTAAGCTAGAGTAAGCTAACTCCGCCCCGTGATGTAACACCTTATGGTGGTTCCGCGGGGCAGGGAGGGAGTCGGGGGTGGTTTTAGTGGGTAAAAATCCCACACGCTGGTGTGTCCAGACCAGTGTCTTTTGAAGGTTTCCACCTCCTCAAAAAAAAAAAGACAGACAGACCCGCTAAACGGCATCGGAAAACTTTTCGAACGGGTCATCTTCAATAGACTTGTACCAATCACAGAAAGGGAGGGTAGTCTCTAAGACAGGCAGTTCGGATTCCGAAAGGCAAGATCTACTGTCAATGCCATCAGCACGGTGACGGAGATTGCAGAAAAAGCAATGGAGGCCAATAAATCTTGCGCGGTAGTTACTCTCGATGTGAAGAATGCCTTTAATACGGCAAAATGGAACAAAATAAGTGCGGCTTTAACCAAATTGGGCGCTCCTAAATATCTGGTGCACATAGTCATGGAATTTCTCCGGGAGAAGATATTGTGTTACGATTCGGACGACGGACCTAAGACGTATACAACAACCTGCGGGGTTCCACAAGGATCAGTCCTCGGTCCTCTCCTGTGGATAATAATATATGACGAAATTTTAAAGTTGCAACTACCCAAAGGAGTGACAATCATTGGCTTCGCAGACGACATCGAAGTAACTATCGTCGCACAAGACATTGATGAGATCGAGGTACTCACAAACGAGGTAATTTTTTAAATCAGGTCGTAGCTAGAGGAAGCTGGTCTGACACTCGCGGAGCATAAAACCGAGGTAGTTTTGATTGCAAAGCGAAGGAAGCAGACATCAATAAAGATCAGGATTGGAGAACACATAATACAGTCGCAGCCAACGCTTAAATACCTAGGAGTCATGGTTGACCAAAGACTGAATTTTAAGTCTCATCTTAAAAATTTAGCAACCAAGGCTTCCGGAGTGGCTACATCGTTGGCAAGAATGTTGCCAAATATAGGTGGTCCTAGGCAAAGCCGTCAGCTCCTGATCTCCAGAGTTGTTAGCTCCATCTTGCTTTATGCAGCTCCAGTCTGGGCATCGTCTTTGAAGGTGGAAGCAAACAGAAGCCCCATACCGATTGAGCGCATTACGTACGTCATGCGCTTACCGTACAACTTCAGATGAAGCAGCTTGTATGATAGCTGGCATGGCATGATCCCCATCGACATCTTGGCGAACGAGAGTCGACGCCTCTATGACCCATCATATGCAATCGGTGAGTCTTATACCAATCGTCGACAATTGGCACGAAGTGATTCTATTTTGGAATGGCAGAAAAGGTGGGATGATTCACATAAAGGACGCTGGACACACAGGATTACTCCAAATGTCTCTAAATGGATCAAGCGAATGCACGGTGAGGTTAGTTACCACCTAACCCAATTCCTAAGCGGACACGGAGGGTACCGTGCATACCTTTATCGCTTCGGGCGTGACGACTCCCCGTATTGCCCGACATGCGTGATGACCCCGGAAGATGCAGAGTATGTTGTTTTTAACTGCCCGCGGTTCGCTGCACACAGAGCGGAGGCGGAAATTGACGCCGAGGCACGGTTAACACCCGAGAATATCGTGGACTACATGCTAACCTCTGAAACATATTGGAGGGCGGTGGAAAAATTAATGAAGGCGATACACAATCTGCTGATGAGGGAGGAGCTTCGGAAGAAAGTTACGACAGAGGCTGCAGTTCATAACTGATCCTACCCCGGGATGTAATACCGAAATGGCAGTCCCGCGGGATAAGCGAAGGAGAAGGAGGTGGTTTTAGTAAGTAAAAGTCTCACATAACCATATGGCAGGAGCCAGCGGTTGGTTTTGAACCTTTCCACCTTCCAACGTATAAAAAAAAAAAGAAAAGACAGACAGACGGACAGACAGACAGACGGTGGGGACGAAGTCCAAAGGTGTCCCTAGAGTGGGGTAGCAGAGAATCAAATGATAGGGGGCGCAGTTTATTAGAAGCTTTTGCGCAGATGGACATGGCCTTGACTAACGAAGGTGCTGTAAATATCCTTCAGAAAGGGGGGTCACGCTCGGTTGTAGACCTGACCTGTGTCAGCCCTGCGCTGGCATGTGGTATGTCCTGGTGCGTCAGCGAACGCTACACCCACAGCGATCACCAGGCAATCTTGTTTGAGACATGTGTCGAGCCACAGGGCAAAGAGCCTTCATGCCCGAAACTGAAAAAGATTTCAGGCTGGTCTGCAAAATCTTTGGATGAACGGACCTTCATAGAGGTGTAGTTAGATCAACCTCATAAGGCAGGCGCATCTACGGAAAGAGCCGTCCATCTGGCTCAATGCATCGCCAAAGCATGTGACGCGTCGATGCCTAGGAGGTGCTCATTCGCCAGTAGAAGACCAAACTACTGGTGGAATGATGAACTGGCAATGTTTGTGATAAATAATCCATTGCTAGTATGGCCCTGGCGAGGATGATTCCGAACGTAGGAGAGCCACGACATACATCTAAGTTGCTTATAGCCAGGGTGGTGACCTCAATCATGCTTTATGCGACCCCAGTTTGGAGCGAGGCGTTGCGGATGCCAGTTAACACTAGCAAACTGAATGCAGTCTACAGGAGGACAGCTCTGAGGGTATGCTCTGCCTTCAGGACTGTCTCGGATGATGCAGCATTCGTCATCTCTGGAATGATGCCGATTGACATCTTGGCAGATGAGATAGCGAATAGATACCATGCAAAGCCAATTTCTCCCTTATTGCAGACGAAGAACGCTGAGAGGGAGAGATCCATAAATAGATGGCAAGAGCGGTGGGAACGCTCGGGAAAGGGTCAGTGGACTCACATCGCATCTATTCAAGATAAATTTCGAAAGGCAGAGGCAAGGAGAAAAGCGCGGTCACATGCGCCGCGTGTAGAAGAAATGGGATTAAGCTAGAGTCAGCTGACTCCGCCCCGTGATGTAATACCTTATGGTGGTTCCGCGGGGCAAGGAGGGAGTCGAAGGTGGTTTTAGTGGGTAAGAATCTCACACGCTGGCGTGTCTAGGCCAGTGTCTTCTAAAGATTTCCACCTCCTCAAAAAAAAGAGAGGCTAGGTCCCTGGAAAGCAACACATCACCTTAGAAGGGAGACACGTCACTCTCAGAGGAAGATAGGTTGGCCCCAAGGAGCTATATTCCGCATCAATCTGTCCTGCAGAGCGCTGCTTGACCCCAAACGCACGGTTGGGAATGCAATCGATGGGCGAAGGGTGAGGCTAGAGCCATTTCCACCCCGCTACGAAATACTTTGTGGTGGTTTCGCAGAGAAGAGGACAGAAGTAAGGGGGTGGTTTTAGTGGGCAAAAATCCCACACGTTGGGACATATGTACCAGTGCCTTTGGACGATTTGCACCACCAGAAAACAAAACCTTAAGAATTGATAATAGGCGGCAGGTGGATCATATTTACTTAAATTTAAATTATTCTTGTACATGTGGAAAACTTCCCCTTCCCGTAACTGCTCTTCCCGTATTTCCACTTCATTGAATTCCTCAAAATAACTCCCTCAAACCTTGTCAGGGGAGATAAAAATATTTATATATTCCCAGAATATCAGCTTTTAATTGCTTCTTCCATAATGAGTACGCTTGAATTACATATGTACATTCCCAAATTACGAAAATAGATTCATTGAGATTCATTTTTCGCCAATTCGCTCCCTCTAAAAGTTTCCTACGAATCACCGATACCACCCCCAGGTTTCTTCCCTATCGGCACATTTTACTTAGCTTCCAGTCATTGATTTATTAATGTCAAATGAATTTACAACGCCACAAACATACATATGAACTCACCTACATATATGTCGAATTCTCTTTAAAGGAAACTCTGGAACCTCTGCGAAAGCATTTCGATATGTATTGATGAAAATCATTTCCTTCAGAGCTAAAAGAAAATATTTCCGAGAGAAACCAAAACACATCCGGAGGGAATTATTTTTTATTCTCCTTGAATACTTCCGAACCGTCAAAGGAACATCACCACCAGAAATCTTCAAAGATTGTATAAATACGAAATTCGTCAAATATCTCGCAGCTATTTCTGACGGCACCGCCATCAAATCGGGATCATATCGAAAGGTAGACTTTTCATCTATAGGAAGTATCGTTTGACCTTAAGTCCTGGAAGCTGACGCGAGGCCTTCAATGGTGGTGTTATATAACGTTTTATACGGTATCAGAGCTTCCAGAACCTCCTTTCTGTTTACTTGAATGTCCTCGATATTTTCTTTCAAAGGACGCATATCATGGTCCTTGGATGTTGCCTCATAGATACGCGCCAGGTGGGTGGAAAGCCTGCAAATTTCGGGGAGAGCTGACACCAAGGGAGGCTCCAGTTCAACACCTCATATTCGTCTTAATTCAACTCTTCCTGTCCCGATTAGCTTCCACTAATTGTTGAAATGGGACCACAAATCATACATGTGCCTTCCATCCCCCCCGCGGGCCAGGAGCAAGGTGTTATATGAAAACATTATGTCAAGAAATAATTATCCCCAGATAATACCATCATTAAAACACAGAAATCCATTAAGCGACCTCGTTCAAGTAATTCTTCACTTTGGGGACGGCAATTTATTAAACGCCGAAATGAACATGTTGACCGTATCCAGGGCGGGGGTAGCAAAGCTCGCAACGGGTACGTAGATGGTTTCCTGTCTGCACAATATCTGAAAATCAGGTTGGGGATTAAATAATGAAGACACGGTTCTGTTCACGTTAGCGGAGGCGGGGGGGTAGGGGGTATGCCAAGAAAATTTACACTGTAAATATCATATAACGGGGGCTGCGTGTGGCGTTGTAGCAAACTTCTCTATGAAACACTCATGGTCATATATTTCCATTTGCTCGCCTAGTGAAGACAGAGTGCCGAAGGGGCTAGTGGAAGCGAATACACATGTAGGTGGGTAAGAATAGCATTATTTTGACCTTCAACAATCCTTAAAAAGGACACTCATCCCTCACCGAGGCAACTTACCTGTTGCGAAACAAAAATGAAACAAGCGCAATATTTTCTCATAATACTGTTCGACTTGGCTTTTTTTGTTCCGAGATTTTCCCATCCTTTAAAGGAACTTAAAGATATTTCAGGAAAAGGAAAACGCACAGACGAGTGGTTACATAAATTTTCGTAATAATATACCAAGGAAACTTGAGCAGTTTTCCTTTATTCAATGCCGAAACCTTAGAATGAAACCGACTCGCTTTAATGGCGTCAATTTCCTTACCCGATAGGGTTTTCATAAAATTACGAACCCAACCATTCTTATTAGCTCTGTAGTGGGGAAGCCTTAATTGGCTGGCATCTTTCTTTTCCCGAATTGCTCCGGTAATAGAATCTTAAAGCGCAATTTCTAAAAGAAGCCTCACAAAAACTTCCACCATTTTAAGGAAAATTCAGCATAATTAGGGCAATTGAGGTACCCAAAAAACATTTTCATAGAAAATCAAAACCCAATTTAAGCCCTTCATCATTGTCTTCATTTCAGCAGATATCGAATGTACTTCTAAGGTTAGACTTTTTTGGGGTATCATCATGATATTTTTCGGTTTAATAATGCCAGACAGTCAAGCTAGTATCAGAAGGAACAAATGCCCATATATATATATATGTGCACACCAACACGGGCAATACTATATCATCCGCCAGACAGGGAGGCAGAAAGCGAATCCACTCTAATAAAAATTTCTTTTTTGTGAAACACAAAGCATAAGGCCCTGATGGGTGTGATAAAAGCCAAACTACTCGCCTCCTGCACAACACATATTCCCTTGATAAATCATACCGCCATGGCCTAGGTTCATAAGTCGTAAATTATGCTATGCCAGGAGCAGAACCAGACCGACTAGCATACAAATGCTATTCAAAAGTAAATAACCGTCGGCACCCTGTTAAGGGGTGATTTTGCTTATTAATTTGGTTGCGACTTTATCTACTAATACTAGACTACCTGGTTCACACCTGTCAACTCCTTCTGCAGGATCAAATGTCAATATAGGTTGTGAATACTAATTGGAAGTAAAATATAGGTAGGTAAGTAAAAGTGGCACAATTAGCACTGTGATGCGCTTGTGGCGGAGCGTTAGACTACCACCGTTTTGGCAACGGAACCCGGAAGTTGGTTGGCGGTCGTCACGAACCTGTCGGTAAGTGAGACAGCCAAGCTGAATCACTTACTAACGGATCTGGCTCGGAGCTATTAAAGTCATGTGGCTTCAGCGACTGACGTAGCTTAGCTGAGAAAGCCGCGGGGAATACTTTACTTTGGAGAGATCAGTTGTGAACTTCTTTGACGTCCACCTCGAGAAATGACCGTTCGTAGCAGCACGCACCAGTCCGCATCGAACTCCGACGTGTGCTAGTACCATCGTCTGTTCGCAAATCAGGCCACGAAATATATCAGCCCATGCACGTTTCTCACAACCTCAAAAAACTGAACTCACTGGGAGAAACGGCGGCATCTTTTTTTTTGGTGTGGAATAGGTGAATGCACTTACGAGCAGAGTGTTGCACTCCCGCTACGGTACTTCGTCGGACTACCAATTTAACACCTCCCCATCGTCAGAGAGCTAGCCTGGAACCGTTTGACGCATTACTTCGGGCTAGTACCCGAAATCTCCCGCCTTGCGGAGCCTTCAAATCAGGGAATTCCTTTCCCCAACGGGAGGGGAGAGGAAGGAGGGAACTGTCAGTTCAAAGAACCCCCTGCCATTCGGCTCCTCCACTTACCTTCAGTCTATCTTCTTTGCAACAAGAAGAACCCTAACGTAATGATCAACACGGCACCACCTGTCAACGCTCCACAGCATCTCCTCGACAACGATGTCTGGAGAGAGAACCCCTGTGCTTAAATAGAGCTGCTGACGAATCCCATCCCCCCTTCCACAAGAAAAAAGGTGTACTGAGCGTTTTTCACAACTCCATTGTGAAACACACAATCCGAAAATCGTGCCTTTCCAAACTTGTGCAGGTACGATTGAAAACCTCCATGCCCACTTAAGAACTGGATAAAGAAACCCAAGTCCACTCAAGTCTCATCATGCTTCCGATTCAGCCCCGCACCTAGGTTGCCAATGAGCCGCGCAGTTCGTCTGCCTGTTTCATTTTTTCAAGAGGATTACCCGTCATCTAGCGTGCGTTCCCGTTCTTCACGACCAGCCAACTCCTCTCTCTTGCGCTTGTATATAGCTTGACGCTTCTTATCAAAAAGGGCAACGGGAACCACTCCTGCGATCACCATTACGGCCGGTTCAGAGACAGTGCGATACGCAGACGCCACCCGCAGAGCTCCCCGTGTCTTTACTTGCGCGAGGTGTTTACAATGCCAAGAGCGTCAGCCCATACCTCTGCGCCTTACAGCAGAACAGGCTGCGTTGAGCTCATCAGGAGACGTCGCCTACTAGACGTAGGACCCCCAATATTTGCCATTAGCCGACTTACTGCCGGAACTCCAGCTGTAGCCTTGTTCGCTACTGCTTTGTTCTGCTCAAAAAAGCACATCTTTGAGTCAAAAGTCAGCTCAAGGTACTTTATCGCTGGTGGACTATTATCGACTCCTCGAACGTTATGGGACGCAAGGTCGGAATTCTTTTTAGTTAGGATGACTACTTGGGTTTTTTTTCAGTGGGAGGTTGAAACCATGAGCGCTCATCCCTTTGCTTACCCGTCGCATCAATATGCCAAGTCTGCTTTGCGCCTACTCGACAGTGCGTCCAGCAACAAGCGCCTTAACATCATCAGCACAACCGACCAGGCGCGACTCTTCTGGCATGTCGAGTTTAAATAAACTATCATAAGTAGCTATCCAGGGGTCCGGCCCTAGAATGGATCTCAGCGCTACCCCCGACATGACCTCCATCGTCCTGACCCTTTAGCGTTTCATAGAGCAGATAGTCCCTCAACATCCGTAAGAGATAAACCGACACATAGAAAGTAATATCTAGTGTGCATAGAATGTCTTTTCATCTTACGGAATTAAAGGTATTTCTGATGTCAATCGTCACGAGAACCACCGCCGTCGAATTCGGCGGCTATGTGTCTCCGCTCGTCGAACGGTATCCATGACCTGCATGACAGTATCAACTGCGGATCTCCCTGCTAGAAAACCGAACTGCCGTGAAGATAAGTCTCCGATAGTAGATCTGGTCGATGTTTAAATGCCGGTTTGTATACCTCTGTTGGAATACCATCGGGTCCTGGCGCCTACTTGTTTTTCATAGAAAGGATTGCCTGTTCCAACTCTTCTATAGGGAAAAGTGAACAGTCCTCGGCGCTCTCTGCGCCGACGTCATCATCCCGTACGAGGTGAGCAAGGAATAATGTCCGTACAGTGCGGTCCATCTGCTCGGCCTTAAGTGAACAGGATTTCCACAGAGCCCCGGTTTTTCGGGTTACCAGTTTGTAACCGAGTCCCCATGGGTCCTCCCATTCACGTCGTCGATCAGATTCTCTTGTTTATTGCGCTGTGGAGTCTCCGTTTGGCTTATCTGTACTCTATCATTATGGTACATGCCTCCTCTGTCTGAGATACTCCTTGCGGAGCTTTGCAATTTCAACCGTCCACCAATACATAAATGGTTTGCACGTCTCGATATCCTCCACCGTCCACCAATGCATAGATGGCTTGTACGTCTCGATATCCTCCAGCGCATGGAAGCTCCGCAGGCGTCGTTATCAGTTTCATAACTTAATTTGCGGCAGCGTTATCTGCAGCGCCACCACCCGCAGGAGTACGCTCCAGCGCGGTCCCACCTATTCCAAGAGTTTCGACTAACCTCCCGATTTTCACTTTTATTACGTTCCATGCACAGAAAGAGCGCACACCGAGAGTTTGTGTCCACCAGTTCGAACGTAATGTATTAAAGGCCGCTTACCGAGAAGTATTACAGAGTCCAACACCCGTCCACCAACGGCATCAGTGACTCCGAGGCGAAGATTACGTGTGGAATGCTCCCCTCGCAGCCAGAGCACCAGAACGTTGAGGTGAATCCAGTGTTTAAAACCACCAGTCTTGTTCTCGCCGCCATTTCAAGAATTCGTTTCCTTCTGGAGTCTGGGTGAGGCATGCCCCATTCAAATGCTCTTGCATTGAAGTCAACCCCGACCAGGATCCGCCCCTCTGTGCCCAAAATAGCGTCCACCAGAGCATAATGCCTGCGTCAAAAGTAGGCCATTTTCTCATTCAGCGTAAGATAGACACTGGAAAACGTTATACCTAAACACTGAATTCAGACAAAGCCTGAGGAGGGTGGCGTCCAAAACCCAGATGACAACGGCCCCTTGACTGCTTCACAGAACGTAACTTCATTTCTTGTCCCCGATACTACTTGTTTCAGCTTCCTCCGGATTTTCCCTTACTCTCCATGCCCGCCTAGAATATTAAAATTCTGTCCAGGAGCTCCTCCTGCTCCATCAGCCCGTTTTCACCCCTTTAGTGATGTTTTTCTGGAGGAACGTCGCAGGTCACATGCGCTTCACAACTGCCGAGCATTTCTGAATAAGCCTTTCCTCTTTAGCTTTGACCAGAGTAGTTGACAGCGCTCTCACTCGGCTTATATTCGAAACCATTTGGCTAGTTTCAGGAGGTTCCACTGTGCCTCATTCCGCAACTATAGTACTGCATGGTACTGTCTGGGTTGCCGTCTCCGTTGCAGGTGCCGCATCACTTTACGAGTCTTCTTCTCTATTTGCGCATCCCGATGTCTCCACACTTCGACCTTCCTGCGTCCTCTGCTGGGCGCTGGGCGAGCGGCGCATTTTCATACTGCACATAAACGCATCCAGCTCACTCTCCATTCCCACTATCTCCTCCTCGTTCATATTGTTTGTGTTCACCATTTGAGTTTTTTATCAGTGCATCGTGTGAAGGCTGCAATATTCAGGGACGGCTGTAGCCTCGAGGACAAAGCCCCCACCCCAGCTCCCTAGCGTCTGACCTACGATTAAATGATCCGGGAACTCACGGACGGATCAGCCCACGCTCGGGGCAATGCGGTCTATTAATACCGGTTCAATGCACACTAACCGACCAGGGTCCCAATGTATTATCCCAGCTAAGAGGTCAGAACTACTGGGTCGGGCAGCTGTGTGACGTAAAGAACCCGTTAAGGATCGTTGACGACCACTGAGGGAACACGACGATGTTTACCCAAATTGCAGCTAAAAGTCCCCTTACAGTTTACGACCCTATTAGTAGGCGCAATTATCTGATACGAGACCATTCCTCAGCAGCTTTTTATGTATGGGTCAGTCGCCAGTCGTCAGACATTGATTCGCCAACCAATTCAGCTGTAATTCCATCGGCTCCTGGCCATTTATGATTTTTAAGACGATGAATTGCTCCATGTACTTTTCGAATTTACAGACCTGTTGGTTCTCCCAGGCTTCCTTTTCAGTCTGTGAAGTCGCTTCTCCACTCGCCGGAGTTCGTGACAAGTCTTCGCGCGTGCCGGCTACTTTGAGAATGCAACATTACTCGGTATGTAGAATTCTTCCGTTCCATTGCTAGCTTACATTCATCGTCAAACCAGCACGTGGTCAATTTTGTTGAAAATGGTCCCGTCTGGAGAGGCCCACGTATGTTTGTGGACCGCTTTCCACGGCAAACCACGTACTTCCACAACCACCATTTCGTGCTTCTTGAATAATCCGCAGTCCGCTATCATTCGTATTTTTATATAAAATATGGGGGCCCACGTGTCGCCTGAATACGGGCTCTATCCCTAATTGCCTGTTAAAATCCCCAAGTATGATTTCGATATCATACCTGGTACAGGCTTCGAGGGTTCGTTCTACCGCCTGTTTTCAGAGCCGATAATAACAGGGTTCATTTTTTGGCTGACTAAGAAACCTACTTCGAGCACATGATTTACTGGATAGCCACTATAATATATGGTGTAGTGGCTCTTCTCCAGGAAACCGGTCCCTGTCCAACGCATCTCCTGTAACGCTGTTACATCAGCTCTACCAACTCCCAACCTGAAGAACCAGTCGGTACAGTTTGTCTCATTTTTAGGCGCGAGAGACTCGCCTTCATTCTTCTTTTCTTGGTAGTAGAGCTGTTGGTGTTGGTTCAACAAACCTTTCCCAGGTTTTATGCTCCATTGTGGGTACCAATCCACGCTTTGCCCTGGGACGTTTTCTCATAAAATCTAAATAAAAAACAGTTAATTTCTGAACCCGATTAACAATCAATTTTCAAATGAAAACGCACTCCTAAGATTTCCAACAACCACACAAATTCCCTCAAAAAAGCAGCGTGTGTGCCATCTGCCGCAGTCCGTTGTCAAATGGATTAGCAAAGACAAACTTGGGTTTGTGTATCTGCTGGACGAATAAACTCTAATTTGAACGAAATTTTAACCCTTTTTCACCAGCCAAACCTTGAAATTAACCAATTTCCCTCCAGGCGAGGTGCACAGTCAAGAAATGATATAAGAGGGCTTCTATTGGCTGAAATAGCGAAATAAACTTTCTTAAAAATTTTTAGGTTTCGCTTCAACTCCTTGAGAGAACACACCTTTCCCCCACTGTTCTTGGAGCGACCCACTTGTCGAATATCTTGGCGGAGCGGGATCCCCTGCATGGCGTAGCCAGCGATGCATTTGTCGCGCCTCCTTAATGTGTGACTTAGCCATTATCATCTCATCAACTCGTTCATAAGTAACTGTCCTGCGCGTCGAACAAAGAGTATCAGGCTAACGAACTACGATGGTTTGTCGCAGACAAGTGCGAACGAAGGCTTGAATCTTTTGAATAGCAGCGTTGGCCACCTTTCATGTGCTACTCCCATATAGCAACACAGAAAGTACGTTAACACGGAACAGTCTCAACTTGATGTTGTTATTGAGATAACTATATTTGCAGATTTTAGACAAGGAAACGATAGCAGATCTAGCGCTTTTAATGCGTTGTGCAACATCCAGTTCGGCGACACACACAATATACAAATTGAACAACGCCTTCCATGAAGATAGGGAAAATGTAATGACCAGCAAGACTGAGAACCTTGGTTTTCGTGGTGTTTATCTTCATTCCAACTCTACTTGCGTCCCTTTCCAAATCCAGAGACATTTGGTCAAGGTCCAAGACCCGCTAAGAAAGCAAACAGATGTCAGTCAGTCAAACAGCTGGTAGTCAAGTGGTTTGAGGGAAAATGTCATGGTCCATTGATACCGTTCACATCTTCCCAATAAGGCACCATAAAGAATGCCGGCGATAACAAAAAAGCAGTCATCTCTTTGAACCTCATATTCCTCTGTGATTTTGCTTTGATGTAGCGATTGACATCTTCCGCCATCATATGGTATGTCGTTCTCATAAAAGCTATTATAGTTTCTCCGGCACTCCAGACACGCTGTCGAAAGTCTTCTCGGAATTGATGAGAAGCAGGTGAAGTAAAGATCTAAACTCCGCCAACTATTCCAAAATGATTCGGAAGTTGGAAGGTGTTCCTTGATGCTTTCCAGGACTATTCTATTTATCATCTTTGCGACGGCGGAGAGTACGCCTACATCCCTCTAATTGTCACACTCAAGATGGGAGTTTTAACGATTATCTCTTTCTACCACTCTTTGGGAGGCGCCTCGTATTCCCAGGATGTCCGTATGAGTGATGATGATGGCTGAGGTGATTTCTCTCGTATTCACATATCATGGCGACTAGCCATTCAATCCACAGGAGACGGAACTTCACCGGATGTGATACGGTGAACAACCATGGTGAAGGGTTCCTTCCGCTATTTCACCCGAGAAAAGAGCATTTTTGATGAAATGAATTCTGAGCCTGCACTCAGTATAAGTAGTATTGCAGTACTAATCACAGCGTTCTCCCAATCAATCAATTTCTGGACGGGCCCGTGGAATTATGCCTGTATGGCAGGTACTCACATCAAACCTCCTGAACCTTCCACAATATCGGAAGTGTCCATTGGTGCATAGGCATCCATGCATAGTGTCAAAATCCTTTCACAAACCGGTATCCAGATCAAGAAAACGGGCTTCGCAGTAGCCGTCAATAATAAACCGATTCCGGATTCGCATCTTCGCACTTCTACCCTCAAAAACACATTATCGCAAGATGGAGAGGAATACTATTTAGAATCCCACAATCTTACTTGGCTTAGGCCCGGATTGCTCAGCATAAATCGTTGGAACTCCAGCTCGAGTTTGAGTAAGCCAGCGTTCTGAGGACCCTCGCTCCCATTTTTAAAGAACGTGTGCACGTTCCAACAATCAATTATAAGCCTTTTTCGATCGCCAAACATGGTAGTTGTGGGGTCAGCCTCCTTCCGAGGTATTCTTGATGTTTCGATAGTAGTGTAGTTGACTAGCCCACAAGTTTCTATCCCTTTTAGTCGCCTTTTACGACAAGCAGGAAAGACTTTGAATATATCTTTAAACCCCAACCCACAGGACAAATCAGGCAATGTGTTCCACCAGAACACCGCCAATGACGAGGAGGTGAAAGCTGCCAACCCGCTGCCGTTGTTTTTACGATCACCAAAACTACACCTCCTCGCGATCAAAACATCGCCCCTATTGATTTGATCCTTCTCCTATACATCTGCAGTAGTCAGTCGAGATTTTCTCAGAAAGGAGCTTCTTGCTTAGGAAAACACCGGATTGGCGTCTACTACCACTAAGCTTTCAAGAGCACAGTGCCACAAGAGGAAGTGGATACTCTCCTGAGTTCCACCGCCTCATAAATTGACAGGCTTCTAGGTAAATTCCTAAAGTAGAGTATACATCTTGAGTTGTTCTTCCCATAAAGTCAATATCGTCAGCCTAGGCCATTAGTTGGTTGGACTTGAAGAGGATGGTGCCTCTTGCGTTGACATCTGCATCGCGAATCACTTTCTCTAGAGGTTAAAGAGGACGCATGATAGGGCATCCCCTTGTCTTACACCGTTGTTTATGTTGAATGGTCTCAAGAGTGATATGCTGCTCTTATCTGGTCTAGTAAATTTGCCAGAGCCAGCCTAATCAGTCTTATTAATTTCATCGGGATACCGAATTCTTTCATGGCCATGTACAGTTTTACCTTGGCTATCTGTCATAGCGGCTTTAAAGTCGATGAAAAGATGGTACAATTGATGGCCACATTCCAGTAGTATCTCCATCACTTGCCGCAGAGAGAAAATCTCATCTGTTGCTGATTTGCCTGGAGTGATGCCTCTTTCATATGGACCGATGATGTTCTGGGCGAATGAGGCTATCTGGATCCGGTGTTTAGGGGATGACCTTTTTTTTTTGGCATTGACCTGACGCCAATGCCTGACTTTCGGCGCTGACTTGATGCTCTAGAGCATAGAGGGACAAATCCTGGTAGGCGGTGATTTTAATGCCAGGGCCTGGAATGGCGCATGCCTCAGTCAAACTCCAGAGGAGAACCGATTCTGGAAATGGCGGCGAGAACCGAGCCAAGGATTCGGGGCCCAGGCTATGCAGGAAGCATTTCTGACATCACTTTTGTGTTGGAATCTCTGGCCTCATCAATGGACGGGTGGCGAGTCCTAGAAGACTTCTCGGCAAGTGATCACCAGTATATCGCTTTCGAAGTGGTTGACGCTACTTGCCGGCGAGCACCAACGTGACGCTCCCCTGTCTATGGAATGTCGCGAGGGTGAACATCGGGTATTCCGTCGAAGCTCTTGGAGCAGGCCGAACCGCGCTGGAGGGCGCTCCTAAGGGTGGTGGCGTCGCAGTTGACATCGTCGTAAATTCAATGATGAATCTGATAACGACAGCCGCAACAACCCTTCTATGTACTGGTGGACAACAGAAATTGCCGACCTACGGTGGGAGTATCATAAGCTCCGTTTGGCACAACGTTTCCACGCCAACGAGGAAACATGCACCATAAAGGCACAGTTTATATCAGCAAAAAAGAGACCCCGCTGCGCTATAAATAAAAGCAAAGCTCGCGGTTGTCAACGAGGTGAATGAGGACTCGTGTGGACTTGTCACCCGAAAAATCGGGGCTCTGCGCAGGCCCTGCATACTAAGTACCGACTAAATGTTTGTACGAGCATTATTCCCCAGACATCCTGTACGGGTTGATGTCAATTGCGCGGAAAGCGTCGAGGATTGCTCCCTTTTCATAATGAGAGAGCTCGAAGAAACTGTTCTCACTATGAAAAACAAGGAGGCGCCGGGTCCTTATGACATCCCTGCGGAAGTTTACAAACTAGTATTCCGCCAGCCGCCAGACTTGCTGCTTGAGGCGTTCAATCTTTGCTTGAAGGAGGGCATTATTCCTTGTCGCTGGAAAGTGGCCAGACTCGCGCCGATCAACAAGGGTAAAGAAGACCCGACCGTTGTGTATGTTAGACATGGCCGGAAAAGTGCTTGAGAAACTCATTAGAAGAAGACACGCAAAAGAAATCCGCGCTGCTGGGAATTTATCCCCAAGATAGTTTGGGTTCAGATCAGGGAGATGCAGAGTGGATGCTACTATGGAGGTCGTAAATGCGGTTCATCGAGCCGAGGCAAGCCGC
Source organism: Hermetia illucens (assembly GCF_905115235.1). Lineage (NCBI taxonomy): Eukaryota > Metazoa > Arthropoda > Insecta > Diptera > Stratiomyidae > Hermetia > Hermetia illucens. Next base: position 162,163,894 of record NC_051852.1, on the reverse strand, counting down.
TGATCTCGACGGATAGTGCTCCTCATAACGCTTGATGTCAGATACGTCTTCAATTCCGTAAGATGAACAGATATGCTAGGCACATTAGAAAACTCATGTCACGTGCCAAGCTATCTCCTACGGATATTGAGAGATTATCTGAAAGACCATTCCCTTCTCTATGAAACCCTAGAGGACCAGAAGAGGATGGAAATCACGTCGACAGTAGCACAGGGATCCATCCTAGGGCCGGACCTCTGAAAAGCTTCCTACAATCGTCTGCTGAGACTCGATATGCCAGAAGAGTCACGCCTGGTCGGTTATGCAGACGACGTTGCGGTGCTTGCTGACGTACTGTTGAACTGGCGCAGAGCAGACTTGGGATATTGATCCGACGCGGTTTCAGCCTTGCGCCGGAAAAAACCGAAGTAGTCGTCTTGACCAGAAGGAGAATCCCTACCCTGCGACCCATACCGATCGGCGAGTTTAATGCTCGATTCGAAGATAAACTTCTTCGAGCAAATCAAAGCAGCACCGGACAGAGCTGCAGCGGAAGTCGCAACCTTGAGTCGGCTAATGGCGAATTTTGGGGCCCTATGTCTACTAGGAGATGTCTCCTAATGGGCCTTGATGGTGATCGGGGGAGTGATCCCCATTGCCCTCCTTGCCAAGGAGCGCAAAACTATCGACCACCGTAAGGGCGAGAACTTAAGAGAGGTGATTACCCGCGAAGAACGTCAACGCACCCTTACCGAGTGCCAATTCTCTAGGCAAAATGGGAAAAATGGTAGATGGACTGTACGGCTAATCGACAATTTAGACCCGTAGCTGAACCGAACGTACGGTGAGATTGATTACTTCCTTACCCAACTTCTAAGCAGGCATGGATGTTTTGGAGGTTTTTTGAGTCTTACCTGCACAGGATTGCGCAGGCGCGATCTTCTGATTATGTGTTCTGCAATGGACTGGTGATCGACGCTGAACACACCTTTTTCTCTTGCAAGAGGTGGGAGAGCTTTCGTCAACAGCTTTATGCAGACACAGGGAAGCTCTCTCCAGATAACATTGTCAAAGAGATGCTGAAGAGCGCTGGCAGCTGGAATCGAGTTGCGCATTATGTTCGGGCTCTTCCCTTCCTCCCCTGATTCCCTGACTTCAAAGCTCCCAAAGCCGGGAGAGCGGGAGGGCTAGCCCGAAGTAATGTGTCAAACAGTTCCAGACTGGTTCCCTGATGACAGGGAGGTGTTTAGTTGGTAGTTCGACAGCGTACTGTTGCGGGAGTCCTACACTCTCCCTACTCTCAAAAGAAATCCCTGCCAAGGTTGTAATCATAGAGTTCTGGCTCATACAATATAAATAAACTCGAAAGATAATTTCAACTACTTTTTCTCTAAACCGCAAGAAGGTTATTTCGCCTTTAATAATAATCGTTGGCACAACAATCCATATTGGATCAGGGCCTTGAAGTGTGTTAGAGCACTTCATTGAAGACCGTAACGGTACACTACAGTAGACTGTAGGAGGCAATGTGGTCAGCATTGCGCTCGCCCGAGATTATTACCCTGATTTGACTCAGGTACTCATTCACAGCTGAGTCGACTGGTATCCGACATCAAATCACGATACAAATCCCACTGCCGCCAGCAAGATTTGAACCGCGACCTTCCGTACGACAGCCTTGTGCTCTAACCACTCAGCTATCCGGACAACCTTTGTTCAGTAATAATTCCATTTTTATGTTTCCCACTGATAAAAATTTGCTTGACTTTTAGAACCTTTCGTATATTAAACTGGAAATTCAGAATTGTTCCAAAAGACTTAACGGAAAATCTATGAATCATTGACGTCCATTTGCATTTATCAACCAGAGCCATATTTCACGGAACAATGGTGGAATATACCTTATTGAACCGGAGTCTCACACCTTTGAGATTTTCGAAGTTTGCTCATACATGCTGGAGAGTCAGCCGCCATGCAAAATAATTAACTCAAAGCTTACAAGGTAGACCTGCTCCACAGCAAAACCTGAATATCGCCCTTGAACTGTTGCTAACAAAACAATCTTAAGAGATTATGGCACATATATCTGTGCGATAAAAGATTGTTACAAAGAATCTTTTAACAGGATTACGTTTGCACCACGGAAGCTGAGCAGCATTTGGGACAATCTTTGGTTGTCTATAGTACTGGCGTCGATATCAAAACAACGCTTCAGGTGAAGGTTCCCACTCAGCTTAGTGATAAAGCACTCAGCCAGATGGCAAGGCATACAAAGATACCAATAACCATCTTAATCTCGATGTTCCTGTTGTTCATTACTGCACTTTATGTGACAACGCCAGCACTAGACCAGAACAAAAGTCGCTTTTCATATGTAAATTCTGCAAAAAAAAGCTACCCATCAATGGGATTCAAGCTTGAGCACAGTTTGTTTGGTACGTTTGTATCTTTTATCTTTTTTATTCAAATGCGGATGAAGGTCTTCCACGGTGGGAGTTGCACCAACAAAAAGATCTCATAGCCAACTTTGAATAGCAGAACCAGGTGGAATCTTGAAGTCAAGGTTGTTATCTCATTTATTTTTATCGCATTCAAGATACTCTTGGTGAGAATATCAAATAGTTATCTTCTCTAGTGAATATGCTCAGATACCATGAACTCTCAATGTCAAGTCATGGGACAGGTGAGAATTGGTCATTGATCTGTTGCGATTTGTACGCAGATGGAAGCCGTTTGTTTTCCATTAGAGCTCTTTGTGTACGAGTATGTGGAATTTCTTGTTTAACGTCCAGGAATGACCGTTGAAATACTAAACCTGTAACATGTGCTAATATGTAAAGCAGTGAAAACCGGATACTGGGATTAGGTCGTAGTTAAAATAGTCATATTGGAGATATTTACGTAATCACACAAAAGGGGCCGAAAACAGTCAACATCTTTTCCAATACTAATTATTTATAAAAGAAGATAATTTTTCCGACCACCCTGATTTGTGCTGTTACTCATCATGCATACAATTTTCAAAAACTTAGATAAGCAATCTCTAAGAGAAATTCAGATTCAGATACCATGGCCTTGAGACAATATAATTTATTAAGTGTGCAGTGACGAAAATAGCGCAACTGATCTTGAAAATATCTCCAGCCGTGGGGACAAAGACCCTATTTCAAATAAGATACAAACTATCTGCATTCATATACATATGTGTTCTCAGATACTATATTTTAGGCATCAACACAACCCTCATTAGATATACACTTGCTTTGGTTGACTTCAATTTTCAGCATCTTGGACAGACTCATTGGAGAAAAGCGGAAATACATAAGATTTCTCCCCAGTCATCGGCGCCCTAGTCTAAAAATGAACTAAAATTAGGTCTGTTGATTTGACAAGCTCATAGGGACAGGAATCAGATGCGGTACCATGCGTACCTTATGAAGAATATTAGTCACAGTCATCTCTTGGAAGGGAGCGATCTTAGAGAATTATTTGAAAAAAGCAAGAAACAAAGATTTTGTATAGAAAAAACCGTGGATGCTTCGCAATCATTCTAAAGGGAGGTTCGCCTCTATCATCATGGCCGGCTTGAAAATGAAGATATGATTCCTAATTCTAATAGAAACATAATTTGATAATAAGGATTACTTCCTTTCCACGCAAGGGTCAATCCAGCGCTGTTTAACACAACCTTAACATTGCTTGGAAAGCGTAAAACTCAGTATCTCCTGAATGTTTTAAGATTACAACCAGTGCTATGCGGTCGCACAACCCACCATTGTGGCTTTCTTCGGGGCTAAAATGAAAAGCGCATCATTGTATAGATCTCCTCCATTAGTAGATCCAGGACAGGGCCCTATGGAATACCTTCAGAAACAACCTACTTTTCGGGTCCATCATCCGTGTCATACTAGAGCCTTCCTTTTGCTAAATAGCTATCGACAATAGCAGTAAAATAGACGGGAGTACTGACCGCCAGCAGGGACCGCCGTAATAAGTTCCAATTGGCCAAATTGAATGCATTTCTCTCACGTCGAAGGTCACTATCACGCAATATTTGATTGTACCACTTTTTTTCGCGCTTCCCGCCAAACCAGAAACCAACTCGTTTGGGGCATAGCACTCAAGCATACAAAAAGAAAGACTAGCGCTTTGTATGCTTGGGTGCTACGAGGGGTCCGTGGATAAACAAAAAAACGTGGGAGTAGGTTGGTCTCCTTTTGGTCCGGTCCAACATCAAATGGATGTGGTCTTTTGATCCCTCATATTCCAAAGAAAAGCCTAGCTCAGGGGACCTTTAACGGGTCGCTCACGATGCGGAGTGGGACATCCCCGAGATGACTGAGCAAGCAGTTCTGACCTCGTAGCATCGCAGCATACTTACATCCTCGGTAATAGCCTTGAGAAAGCTTCCCGGTAAAGAGCGAACCGCGAATGACCCGTACACGTCGGGACACACTGTTAGTCCCTGGAACCGCCGACAGCTCTCTGTCGACATCGATAGGGTAATGTGAGCCTAGCTCTGCCAAGGTGGTAGTTGTGATGTGTCAGGAGCCAGCCTATACGGGACCCCGGTAGGGTAGTGTGCATTGAACCGATGCTAGTAGACTACGTTGCCCCAAGTGAGCGCTGACCCGCCCGTGAGTTCCGAGATCAGCTTAGTTTAAGTCAGGCCTCAGAGAGCTGGGGTAGGGACTGTGTCCCCAAGGGTAAACCTATTCCTGACTATTGTGGCCCGCTCCTTTGCGCATGATGGTAAATTTTCCATCGAAATCGAAACAAACAAAAAAAATCGACGAAATAGCAGCGAAGGAGAAAGAGCTGACTGCGTTTGGGCGCAGCACAAAAATGCGTCGTTCACCGCAGCAATCAGCAAAAGAAGCAGCGAGGATTAAAATACCCGATATGGCACAGAGAAGCCAAATAAAGTGGAAGCCTTACCAAGTAGTGTGACTGACTATACGGGAACGCAACTCCAATACCCTGTAGTGCCCCTGTTCCGAAAAAAAACCCAGTCAGAATTGCTTGTCCTGAGCACGTGAATTCGGACACGAACCGAGTAGAAGCGCAGTCGACCGGTCAAGCTAAAGCCGAAGAGGAACGGCGCGGAAGTGGTGAAGCGCATGCGGCCCGCAACGTTCCTCTAGAGAAACGTCAGCAAAAGTGACAAAAACGGGCTAATGGAACTGGAGGAACTACTGGACCGCATCTCCTTTTACAAGCGAACATGGAGAGCAGCAGAAGACGCTTGGAAAGCAGAAACGGTCACACCTCCCGCTGAGAACGCTACTGGCGTCAAACGGACCGCAGATAGCCCACTGCAAAAGGAACTGGGGAAAAAGCAGAAAGAAGACGGCGTGCCTGAAGGAGATTTTATCAAAGTAGGCGAAGATGGAAAAAAGGAAACAACTGGCTATATCGCCAGAGACCCGTCTGTCCAAAGACAAGTAAGCTACACACCAAAAGCCAGTAGCAGAAAAGACGAGGAAACGAAAAAAAACTAAACCGTCGCCTCTGCTCATTAAACCAACTGAAGATCCTGGTTGCCTCACAAAAAGATGAATGTCCAGAGGTAACCATACCCGATAGGTATCACCTCAGCAAATGCTCGAGGCCAAAAACTCGCTGTGGTGGAAGTTCCCGCGTAATAAGCGAGAAAATTCCTTAATAACGGGGAAAATCAAAATTGGGTGGGTAGTATGCAATGTACGAATATGAACCAAGTGTTACAGGTGTCTGGACGGCGGTCGCAAGTGTCCAACTTGCAAGGGACCCGACAGGAGTACAGCATACTGCAGATGCGATCAGGTAAGTCACCAAACGAAAACCTGCAACGAAATTGCGATCTCTGCAGAAGATTGTGGCGCGTCTGGTGAAAGTGTTGCACGTTCATGATCCAGTCATCAGGGAGGAATTAGGAAGGGCTGGGACGCGATTAGCATGATCCGGATCCTACAACTTAACATGCACCGGGGCGTTGCTATGGTAGTTCGCTGAGAAGACAAAAGCTGATCTAGCACTAATCAGCAACCAATACTGGAACAGGGACCCATGTTCATAGCATTTCTACTTATCGGGTACCGCTGCCATCTCGGGACGGCGTTCAATTTCGTGTTTTTGTCCCAGGCCGAGATGCTTTGCCTAGATTCAATATTTAGGGATAACGTTTTTTCACGTTCACCTGATGCCGAATAAGGTGCTCAGAAGTGGCGGGGAGGAAGACGTGGCGTAGTGATGGCACCGGAAGACGCTGCATCGCATTGATTTGCCGGTCGTGATGCAGTAAGCGAATGATCCAAAGGCCTAATTAGGGCGATCGGACCAGAGTCGGGACGGGAACTCATCTGAAGTGGCAGTAGGTCACGAAACCTTACCGGGGGTATACTAGTACCATGGGAGCCGGGATAGTCCCTGAATTCACATACTTCAGGAGAGTTCTTGTTGTATGCGCGTTCAGCTCGATTGTTGCGGTTGGCCCCCTAGTGGGAGCTTCATGGGGTTTGTGGTTACGTTCAAGCGAACAGAGACCTTCCGGGCTCAACGTGGTGTTGCATTTCAAGAGCCATACTCCTTAGTTCGGTAGAGATTTAGGTAGGTATTGCATTCACCACCATCGGTATAGACTGCTCTGATTGTGGTCATAAAATCAATTCGTGCCTTAAGAAAACTTTGTTAATTATTTCGTGCAGTTTTGCTATGACTTTTTTACTAATTTTTATCACAGAACAGAAATACAAGGAGACCAACTACCAAATTAAGCAGTTCTTCACGGTGCACAGTAGTTGCTACAGGCAGTATCTGTGCCGCTTTAGACGAGATGCCGTGGTGTATCGGAAGATCTGAAGTATGTGATGTTTCACTGCCCTAGGTTCGCAAACGAAAGAGAAAATCTGAACCAAGCGCTGGGAAGGAGCGAAATCCTGGGGAATATAATTACGGGTATGCTGAGATCGGAGAAGAACTGGTTTACGGTTTCCTCCGCAATTGTAAAAACACTGAATGAGCTGCTGAAGAAGACAAGGAGGAGAAAAGTCTAAGGGAACGAAGCCCGAGCTGGAAGGACCGGACATGGCTTTTAGTGATTGCAAATTCCACACACGCTATGTACTAGCTACTCGTAAGAGTACCATCGGAATATAATTTGTATATCTTCTTCCTCGTCTTTAGGCATTGTCCTTTTCAGAGGCGGGGAGGGCTCATTTTGATCGGTTGCGCCATTTTGCTTGATCAAGAACTTAGTGTGAATGGGGTCACAAGGCTCTCAAATCACCATCTAGCGCATCGCATAAACGATGTTAAAGCCAACCTTGGCAAGTGTGTTCTCATCAGCGCGAATTACATGCCCATATATACCATCGAAGACACAACGCTCGCCTTTGTTCCACAATCGGTGCAACACCATGTTGATCGCGAATCGCTACCGATCTAGTTCAATATTTTCGCCTCCATTACCACGAGCCGCCGTCCATTATCTTTGATAGTCAGCCAACACTCAAAACGAATAAGGGCGAAAAAGCGAACGGCATTGCGGTAAATTTTGGATTTGAGGGGTTTGTTAATGTATCGATCGCAATAAATACCAGTTGTGGAACGCCACTTCATCCAAATTGTGCTGATGGCTGAATAAATTTCATAACGCAGTTCATCTTTGGGGAATAGCGTTAATATAAGTTATTTAGAACGCTCGAGGCTAAGCAAATCACTGCCACTATGAGTAATTGTGTTTCTGCCATTGGGGTGGGTCATCAAAAGTTCTGTTCAGATTCAGTCTCAGACCGTGCTACATGAAGTGTATAGGACGTTGGACATTGGATACCGTGTGACAATAGCTTTCATGATATACACCAGTTCCAAGTTTCCCTTTTCCAGTAATGTTGAGAGTTCTACTAATTGTGTCACATTTATCTTCTTGTTGATGCGCTTGATGATAGGACCTCTCTGGAACACATTTTTTCTTACACTATCTAATGATTTTTTCTGCTCCGTTTCACGTTTGGTGTAAATGGTGCAATTTTTTAGGAAAAGGCGTGAAGTGACCTTCGTCCTTCCAAAAGGGGATGGGTGTTCAAATACTATGGTATGATACAGTACAGTTCTTCAACTCCAGTTCCCGAAAAAGGGGGTAAAAAAGGTATACAGGCCTGCTAAAAACTGCCCACCCATGAGGGTGAAGCGAAAAGGGCGGGCCCTTTCCAACCTCCATTACAAATCGCGGCGATAGTTACCTTACCACTAAGCTTGTTAATAATATGAAAATAGCCCCCTTTGGGGCACCTTGGCTCTTCATGGAATAATGAAACTATTCCAAGATCATATCAAAAAAGCTCAGTCTCTTTGAAGCGCCATAACGTTTTAATAAAGTTGACTACCATAATTTCTCAACGAGTTTGAAGAGAGGGGACCGCTTACTACTCTGTCCATACCTTTCCTAAACCGTCTGGGGGAGGGGTTTCAAATTAAACTTTGGCGTTTTGTCATCAAAATAGCTTCATTGAGATATGCAATCACTTTTTAAGAAGGGGCGATCGTCACAATTCTTCAACGGGGCTAGAATCGAGACATCCTGCTCTTCCACAGGTATACCCCTCCATTTCTTCTACCTCTGGGAATGAAGCTGAAAAATAAAGCTTCACCAAATAAGAAATCTCATTTTGGAGGCTCCCATTTTGAAGTTGGGTGACCGTCACGAATTTCCATCGCCCTTCTCCCTCCGTAGCTTCACCGCTACCTTAAAATTCAACATTTCCCAAAGCAGCTCACATTTTTCATCAAAATAAACAATGTCTCAATCAGGTTCATTTCCAAACTCGAAAAAACTCCCGCAGAATTACCGCAAATAGTTTGCGATAACTGTTATCTGCGGTAATAGACCTGACTCAACATCAAACTATCTTTCGTCCGTCGCTATTACCGGTTTTTACTGATAAGAATGTAACGTTTGTTAATGCTGAAAGAACTAGGTTCTTGGACCCCAAACGTGATCCCAGAAAATATAAAGATACCTGGGAATAGATTCCCATATCCTGCAAAATATTCAATTCTTGGTCATTTCTGATTCACGCCGACAAATTCCTCTATGACTGCACCTTCCTTCCATATTTGCATTCTATCATACTCTGAAAACCAACACAGCCACGAACAGCGCACCACACCTTTTCTTACCTGATCAATTTAAAAGGTAGGCAAGGCACGTCTGTTGTATGCAGCCGAAGCATTGAAGTGCAAAAGTTGACAAAGCAAAATTCTTGCAAAGTAACTTCTTAGCGGTGGCTAAAGGCAATCTGGTTGGCCTCTTTAGAACGTGGAGTTAGTGGCTTTAATCAGAGATGGTTTTTAAGGGGAGGCAGTGAGGTGAGGCGCAGAGCGTAATTTGAATCGTTATTTGCGCTACCGAAGGTCAGACAGCTTCAACATAATTACGGGCAACAGCATCTGTTCAGCACAAACAACTTCTAGTTTTTCCATAAGGTTTAAATTGAAGATAGATTGGTTTTCATCGTCGAAAACTATGCATTTGATGCTGAAGAGCGTATGGTCTCCTATGACCTCTGAAAGATTATAATAAAGAAGAACCAAATCTTCTCTTTCAAAAGTGGAACAACCTTTGCTATTCGCGTTAAAATTTAATATTTTATTACACCTGAACCCTCGACTGACCGCATCTCAACTCCACAGAAGATACTCTAGCTGAGTCAGGTTGACTCAGTCACCCAAACAATTCTTATAAAAAACTATTTTCCTTGAAGTATACTTTATGATTATTTGGTCACATTCCAGATACAATATCAGCAATAAATTTGTCATTAAACCTATACCCGCTACCGATGATTAACTCATGCCTCAGTAGTAATCCAATCTTCCCAGTGAAATGATAAGTCATTATTATCTTTTACTTCCAAATATCTTATTCAAATAATTGTAGGCTTCGGAAAACTTTTGTCATCTAATCGCTGGACCGGAAATATCAAATTTTCTAAAATATGAGACGCTATTTGCGTACGCACATATTAATATTCCATTATAGACAGGTACCACTTCAAGAACTGAATAAAGATTTTAGATTGCAGGAGTATTCACTAAATTATACTACGGAATGATCAATTTCTTTCCAGGTGTATCTGCGATTATACTATTATAACATATCTGAAATAGAAGGTCACAACAGTAGCAGGAAGCAATTATTTATAATATGTCAATTAAAATCTACGAATGTCCATAAATAAAGCTTTTCAACGATAAATCTAACTTGATGTTATTAGCTCTCGGTTATGGGTTCCATTGGATTCAAAAAATTGACATCAGCAATTTACAATTTTTCAGCAATGACTGCACCTGTTAAGATGAAATTTGGTGCGCATATCCAAACTGTGAAATCCTAGGCATACGGTGAAAAACGTGACTTTGGACTTTAAGGTTGGGGAGGTCCCAAAGAAGCGAAGAGAAAGCTGTAGTATTCGCCGGTTTTGTAACCTTGAGCCGATCTGGCTCTCCTTTCTCATTTCCCCAAATACATAGTATAATCATCTTATTCCCAATATCTTGTATCCCACTCCGACTCCGCAATAATAAAGACTAGTTTCTTATAAGCAGTCAATGATCACTTAATCGTTATAATTTAGCTTTAAGATCTGGCTTCAAACCCCCATCGACCTTAAAATCTTCTGCAACCTTAAAACTTCCTGTGCGAAGTTGCCAAATCTCCCATCAGGCGTGTCCCTTCGTCCGGATAAGGGAATGCTCGGCGAATGTGTCATGGACATGCACATGCACGCATCCGGAGATGTGCGTGTATGGGCATGCTTATGCGCAGGCCGGGTAGGTGGGAAGTAAACGCCCATAAAAATTGGCTATGGGAAGGACACCCAGAAATTAAACCAAATATGGAAGAGGAGAAAAGTAGTTTTTTTACGGCGCAGGACTTCGGAAACCCAGTGCCGGCGGTTTTTGGCAGTGAGCAAGTGGGCTCCCGGCCGTCGATATCCAACGACCGCAGTGCCTCAGTAGTGGGAAACTTGGCTACTGTGGCATCTAATGCTACAAGAGATAATGGTGGAGTGGAAATAAGGTCCCCACCGGATCCTTTTACGAGGAGTTCGAAGCTTGAGAGATCACCACCGATAACCATGGTTCCTTTTGGTAGTCGAGATTCATCGCGGGGCTCTGAAAGAAACATGAATAGTTCCTTGATCGACATCATTCCTTGTGGCGTAAGGCGCGAAAGCAAACGGGAACATACCGGAATGACGTTCGTTACACTCGGGGACCAAATAAGTGAACTGTGCGAGTTCATCAAGGAGAGGCGGATTCCCAAGCGTCAGGTGGCAAGGTCACAAGGGAAACGCAGGTGACGCCTCCCCATGATAAGGCAGGCAGGAAGACAGGAAAACGGGATAGAGACGGTACCAGCGAGCCTCTAGGACCACAGCAAGTCCCGAAGAAGAAAAAAGCCTCTTCACCAAAGAAGGCGGAACCGGCGAAAGTCGAAGTCGAAAGTCGGTAATCTCACGATTGCAGCCACAACACCTGCAAAAGTGGAAGAAACCAACGCCCGGAGGCCCGAACAATGGACTAAGGTGAGCAACAAGAGGAAAAAGGACAAAAAGAAGCTCCGCCCGGAAATAATAATTATTTCCAAGAAGGGAAATATGTCCTATGCCGACATCCTCCGAAAGGTGAAGTCAGACCCAGAATTGAAAGATTTGGGGGATATCGTAAGCCGTATCAGGCGAACACAGAGAGGGGATCTGATGCTGGAGTTAAGTAGATCCGCCGACAACTTCCGCGGGAAGGTGGAAAGTGTACTAGGAGAGGAAGCTGAGGTAAGAGCTCGGAAACAGGAGATAGTGGTTGAATACAAGGACGTAGATGAGGTCACCTCACGGGAGGACATCTGTGCTGCGCTAAAGCAACAGTACAACCTTAGCGATATAGACCAGAGTGCCATAAAAAAGATGAAGAAGGCATACGGCGGCACACAGACCGCTATTATTAGTTTGCCGGCGGAATCAGCTATTAAGTTAATTACCGCGGGCAAGGTAAGAGTAGGTTGGGTCGTGTGCAGGCTCAGGGAGCAAATATCTCTAAAGAGATGCTTCAGATGCCTCGATTTCGGCCATTTTGCGGCGGCATGCATTAGCCAGCATGATAGGTCGAGGAGTTGCAGGAAGTGTGGGGAAGAGGGCCACCTCATCAAAGATTGCACCGGAGATCCACGGTGTATGCTATGTAGTGGGAAGGAGGGCGTGGACGACCGGCATGTTGCGGGAAGCAGTAGATGTCCGGTATATAGGAGGGAGCTGAACCTTACAGGCAAATGAGATTGATACAAATCAATCTCAATCACTGTGAGGCAGCTCAGGACCTGCTCTCGCAAACCATTCGAGAGTCGAATGTGGATGTCGCGGTTATTTGCGAGCCGTACAGAAACCACGGCGGTGCGACTTGGGCGGTGGATGCGTCTGGCAACGCCGCAATCTGGGCGTGCGGAAGACAGGCCATTCAGGAAGTCATGGCCCCCCGGCAGCCGGTTTTATAAGGGCGAAGGTCAACGGTGTCCATATTTATAGCTACTACGCTCCTGCTAGTGCAACCTTAGCACAATATGAGGAGATGTTAGACAATCTGGTGTTGGACGCTAGAGACCGCAGCCCTAAATCATTGCGGACGATTTCAATGCGCGGGCCCTGGAGTGGGGAAGCCGATCGACGAACACCAGAGGTCAAATTCTGTTGGAGTCATTTGCGGAGCTGGACATCGTGCTGGCCAACGTTGGATGCGTCCCCACCTTTCGAGGAAGAGGGTCGGGTCCGATCGTTGACCTGACATTTGTTAGCACTTCACTGGTGAGAGAGATGAATTGGTAAGTGAGTGAGCACTACACCCACAGTGACCACCAGGCCATCTTCCCCCGCATTGGGAACCGGGGAAGCAGGCAACGACGCTCTGGAGGTGGAAAGGTTAAGGCGGTTGGCTGGTCTATCGGAGCTTTCGACGAGGAAACATTCCTGGCCGCATTGGAGGGAGCCGATAATCCCGATGGAACAACGGTGGAAATGGTCACACAGCTGTCTCAGCGTGTAACCGAAGCATGCGACGCTACGATGCCACGACAAGAGGCCAAACTACTGGTCGAACACGGAGATCGCTGCCTTGAGATCCTCTTGTCTCCGAGCTAGAAGACTTTCCCACAGGACAAGGGGAAGGCCGGAGCACCAGGAGCGTGAGGAGGAATACAGGGATCTGCGAAACAACCTTAAGGAGACCATTCGGAGAAGCAAGCGGGAATGCTCCCAGAAGCTCTGCATGGAGGCTAATACGAATCCGTGGGGTACAGCCTACCAAGTTGTAATGAAGAAGGTCCGTGGGCAAAAATCACCTCAAGTGACATGCCCCCGGCTCTTGTTGCAAATAATTACAACTCTTTTCCCGCAGCAGGAGCAGGACGAAAGAAAAGCCCAACTGGCAGCTCAGCAGGACGTCTTCTCGATCCCTGATGTTACCGCAGAGGAACTTCGGGAAATCTGCAGACGTACTGGGAACAGCAAGGCTCCGGGATTGGACGGAATTCCGAACAAGGCTCTGAAGGTGGCGGTCAAGGCCAGAGCAAGGTGGTTCGCAAGCACATTCGAATCGTGCATGGTGGAAGAAGTGTTTCCCGCCCAGTGGAAGAGGCAGAAGCTGGTGTTGCTACCGAAGCCCCAAAAACCACCCGGCGTGCCCTCTTCATATCGCCCTATTTGTCTCTTAGACACCACGGGGAAGATGTTGGAGAGGGTGATATACAACAGGCCGCTCCCGTTCATCGAGTTTGCGGGTGGTATTTCAGAGCGGCAATATGGGTTTCGGCGAGTCCGTTCTACGGTCGATGCAGTAGCAAAGGTCGTGGAATTGGCTCGAAATGCGATGGCCATGGGCAAATGTTGTGCTCTGGTGACGCTGGACGTCAAAAATGCTTTTAACTCAGCCAACTGGGGCTGGATTAAGGGCGTTTTGGCCAAACTGGGTGTTCCAAGCAACTTGGCTCGGCTCATCGAGAGTTACCTTTCGGACAGACTTCTCTGGTACGAAACGGACGACGGGCCGAAGGAGTACATTGTGACAGCAGGTGTGCCTCAAGGTTCTGTATTGGGACCGCTGCTGTAGAACATAATGTATGACGGAGTGCTTGGCCTTCGCGTGCCGGAGGAGACAACGCTGATTGGTTTTGCGGACGACCAGGCGGTAGTTGCAATTGCAAAGCATCCCGAGGACGTGGAGCTTTATGCAAATGAAGCCATTCATACCATCAAGTCATGGTTACGAATGGGCAAATTGGACCTGGCGGACGAAAAGACGGAGGCGATCCTCATTACCAACCGTAGGAAGAACAACACAGTTACCATCCGGGTTGGTAATCGTGAGGTCGTTTCAAAATCAGTCATCAAATACCTGGGGGTGATGATCGATGCCAAGCTGAGTTTCAAGAGACACTTGGATTATGCGCGAGAGAACGCAGCAAATGCCAGCTCATCCCTTGCAAGGATGAAGCCTAACGTGGGAGGGCCGAAGTATAGCCGCAGGCTACTCATCGCGGGAGTGGAGAGGCCGATCCTGCTATACGCGGCCCCTGTCTGGGCGGGAGCGTCGAACCACGCTGTCAACCGGAGGAAGTTAAGTTCGGCATACCGGCCAATTGCGCTAAGGGTGTGCAGCGCATTTAGGACGGCGTCGACGAAGGCAGTGTGTGTCATCGCGGGAATGATCCCTATAGATCTTCTAGTGAGCGAGGCACACTGGCTCTACGAAAAACGGAAGGCAAATCCAGCCGAGGTGAATGCGGATTTCCGAAAAGCCATCAGGAGAGAGTTGCGTGGCGAGTGACAACAACGGTGGGATAACTCCGACAAGGGCCGGTGGACCCATACATTGATCCCGTGTATCGAGAAATGGGTCAACCGAAAGCACGGAGAATTGAATTACCACCTGACATAGTTCCTTACGGGACACGGTGGCTATAGGAAGTACTTGCATCGCTTCGAGTTGGACGAGTCTCCAAACTGTCCTGAATGCAGTGCTACACCCGAGGACCCGGAGCATGTTATGGTTCATTGTCCCAGATTTCTGCAGCAGAAAAGGAGGTTGAACAGCATCTTAGGGGCGGACATCGAGCCTTCGAACCTGGTGGAAGAGATGATGAAGTCGGAGGAAAACTGGATGGCGGTAAATGAGGCAGTAGCCGTGGTGCAGACAAAACTCCTGGAGTTGGATCGAGCTCGGACGGCGGCGCGACGGAGACGCGACATGGACGAGCTGGTATAGCGAACCAGAGCCTCCCCCGCGAAGTAATACTTCACTGTGGTCCCGCGGGGAGGGGCGGAAGAGTGGGGGTGGTTTTAGTGGGTGCGAATCCCACACACTGCTGCAACCTGGCGCAGCAGCGTCTTTCTAAGATTTCCACCTCCATCTTTAAAAAAAAAAAAAAACCTTAAAACTTATTTAAAAATTATACACCTATATATTTTTGAAAGCAAAAATGATCATTGCCCTTTTTTCTCTCACATTTTTTTCATTACATTGCTATGTACATATCCATGCCAGCGTGCAATTAAATGCCTTTTATCTAACCTTTGTACTGCTTCAGAAATATGGAAATATTTATACAGGTAATGGAGTAAAGACGTTGATTTTTTCTTTCAACCGGAAAAAGAAACTCCAAAAGGATAAACAGCGAGTGGGAACAAATCCATCTTGTAAACAACGACCAAGAAGATCATCAATGTTAATAATAATTTCCAATTTCGGATAAAATTTTATTCATTTACTTTTTCGACGTACATACATAAAATAAAAAAAAAACTTTGTCATCTTCATTGAACCCGGTAGCAAATTGTAGTTATTTTAGCACTGGGTAAGGAATTGTTTAATTCAGAGTATAAGTTAATGTTTGATTCAGCTCCCCTAGCATATATTAGAGAGTGCTCATTAGAAGTACAAAAACCCTAGCTGACGGAGGTTTAAATTTTTTCGCGTCATATTCTGCGCCCGCAAACTTGCCGATAATTATTAGGGTTGGTGCGGAGACCTTTGTACTCTCCAGTAACCATAGCAAGGTGTCCAGTACCAGGCGCCATAACAGAGAAGAGAGAACCCCTCTCTGCGGGTAGCCCCTAAGATGCTTCAATGGACTTCTGGCCGACCAATATGGGGATTTTTCTCCATTTTAGCATGTGAGGGATCCAACTGATTAATAACGGTTCGATCCCATGCTGTCTTACAGCGAATGAGGCACCTTCGATGTCCATCAATGGGCTTAAGGCGTATTGCTTTTCGGACATCACTTTTTCAATTTTTGCCGTCAGTTCATGAAGTGTTGTCTCCGTGGATTTGCATTTCTGGTAGGCGTGTTG
This sequence comes from Hermetia illucens, assembly GCF_905115235.1. NCBI lineage: Eukaryota > Metazoa > Arthropoda > Insecta > Diptera > Stratiomyidae > Hermetia > Hermetia illucens. The sequence continues at coordinate 162,147,533 of NC_051852.1, read as the reverse complement.
CCTATGCGGAAATGGCTACTTAGGAATGTATGTATCCCTTATGACGCGATCTACTAGCCTTTCTATTAGTAGAAAGGCCGTTAGACTGATCGGGCGGAAGCTTTTTGCGTCTGTGTAGGTGGATTTCCTTGGTTTGGGAATAAAACGCCAACTGGTTAGAATATAAGCGTGTGCTAAGCAAGCGCGGTATATATTCCGAATGTGTAGGCCCAGGGCATTCATTCCCTGTATTACTAGCGCAGGAATGATGCCATCCAGACCTGCAGGCTTGTATCTATGGAACGAGTTAAATGCCCGTTTTACTCACTCCAGTAATACTACTTTGCATGATGGATTACAGTCTCTCGGTTGAGGGCTGTCTGCACCGGCCAGCTCGGAGATGATATTTTGAACGCTGCCTAGGAAGTGCACTTCAAACAAATGGTTTGCCTTTTCTTCATAACTTTCTGTGTACCTCCCGCTCTGTAAGCGTAAATAACCCAGCTTCTGGCTATGTTTTTTAACAAGGATCCCGTTCAACTTTGAGGTTGCCTCAAAAGAATTAGTCTCTTCGCAAAATCGACGCCATAATGATCGTTTAGCCGATCTTATGTTCTTCTTTAGATTCTTGCCTCTTTACAGCGATTCCAGCCAGCGGCTGAATAATACTTCAGAGCACGATTGAGGAACATCCTTGCCATTGTCCTCTGTTTTGCCAAAACCGAGCTCCACCATGGTGTTTTACCCTTCTTTGGCGGTTTGTGTGGACAACTTTCTTCGAAAACTTTTCTTATACTAGTTGTGATCATCTGGGTTGTCTTCTCAATTCCAGCAATGGATTTGATGTGCCTCCCAGAGACCGCGCCTCGGGCGCTCAGTTCTATCTTATACATCGCCTATTTTGTTTTCCACGGATTCCGAAATGGAGTGGGTGGGAATGGATCTACGCCCATGACGAAATCAATGCGTCTCTGATCTGAGAGTGTGATATTGCTTGATACTCTCCACTCTACAAACAGATCCGTAATGCCAGGAATGCCACCGTGATGTCGATGATCTCTCGCCTGACCACGTTGAAGAAAGTGGGTTCATTACCCAAATTAAGAATCTGTTAATTGGTTCCTACCAGATACTCCAGTAGTCTCGATCTTTAGCATTAACTTTGCAACTTCCACAGCATATATGACATCACATTCTGCTATTACCAACAAGCCTTTACTTTTGGCATATCGGAAAGCTCTAATGAATGTTTTCCACTGGGAACTTCTTCCACGATATTGGGGAAATATGCAGAGCACCATAGTATCTTTTTATCTCCCTGTTGACTTTTTAATGGTTAGTTTAGCCGATGTGATGGCGCCATCACATAGGTCGTTAAGCAAATTAGCCTGGAAGTCTTTGGAGACTACCATGCAGGTGCGGGGTCGATCGTTTCCATTGGCATACAATAGGTCAGCATGTTGGAAGTTTAGGCCCCTGACTGCCCCATCAACAACCCACGGTTCTTGTATGAGGTATATAAATGTCTTGCAGCTATTGATCCGACGACTGATAAGTGCAGTCGCCGCTTTACAATGCTGCAAATTTATTTGGGAAATGTGGCACCTCATCTATGTTTCACATGAAGATGCCGAGGGCTGCATGTCCCCTTCAATGGTTTTAGGAGCCGACACTTGTAACGTGACGGTTCCCAGCCCATAGTAGAGTCGGCAGCCCGATTTTTCCCGAACCTTCTTAAAATCGGGTTCGGGAACGCCGATAGTGAGAAACGTTCCCGGCCTATCGGCTCTCTCTCCTGTTTTGCTGCCTAGCAGCAACCAGGTGGAAGTGTTAAGGTTGTTCTGTACACCAAGTTGTTTCAGAACCCCAACCCCATTTCACTCTTCTTCTGGAAGCCAGAGAAAGCACTTTTTTATCGGTGGAAGCTCAGAGACCCTTTTCAAGGTTAGTCGCGCACCCTCCCACACATCGTTAAGGGAGGAGCAGTACTGCCTGAGCCACTCGTTCGTGTCTTCGTCGGCAAAGTTCAGCCGTAATATTTTACGGTATACACCTATCGACTCAAAGCAAAGCTTAATGCCTTGCAAGGACGCAGTCCTTACAGCTAGGAGGAGTTTCCTCCTAAGCTGTTCGCACTGCTCAGTATTGTAGCCGAATGGATTAGAGTCGTGATACAGGACCCATCCATCGGCTTCGATAGCCTTGGCTGCAAATGAAGGCCTAGCCGTTGCCGGCCGAACTTTCTTTGCTGCCTTTTGTGTCGAAGAGTTAGGATCGCCCGAGGACCGCCGCCGCTTCGGTTTCCCCTTAGCCGCAGGTACCCAGAACGCTCCTTTCCCCTCAACCTTGGCACAACTCTTGGGTTGTGCGTTGCCCGGAGGCTGTTTGCCCGAAGGCGGTTTGCCCGGAGGCGGTTTGCCCGAAGGCTATTTGCTCGAAGGTCGTTTGCCCGAAGGCGCCGATTTGAGCCTGGGGTCAGGAGTGCTGACAGAAGGGGCCTGCTTCGGCTCATCTGTTAATGACTGGGTCCCAATTGGATTGGTTCCCACTTGAATAAGTGGGGAATGTGAGTCTAAACTCAGGTTCTCCATTGATAAGCTCAGGGTTAGCCCTTCACTCGGGGTTGGATCGGCACGATCGAAGTTTAACTGTGTTTGCTTAATAGGTTTATCTCTTTGTGTTTTTTTTTGTTTTTTCATAGTTGGCTGCTATGGCTTCAATTTTTCCGGGGAAAGTAAGTCGATCTCGGCAGACCCCCTTTTTGCCGAGAAAAGGTTAGTTGAAACTGGGGGTCGCCTGGTACCCAGAGTTCACCGTTTACGGCCACATCTTAACCCCTGTGACCATTCAGCCCTCGGCACGGTAGTCACATCTTGGCTTGGGGTTTTGATTACCGCTTGGCTTCAGATGTCACCTCCCCTTTCCTGGAGGATCTTCCTTACTGAGCTTCCTCACCACGACAAGGTAAGTAATCGTCGAGGGAAAAGTCTACCATAATGATATTAAAATAAAGTGAGGGTTCATTTGAGGCACCATAATCATGCGCTGTGATTTTCTAACCGAATTATGAAAGAAATGAAATCTTGCCGTTATGGCATAAAAATAACCCCATTTTAAGGTGCTATAACTTTTTAAGAGGTAATGACCACCGCAATTCTTTAAAAGATTTAAAAATAGGGAACCTTCTCCTTTTTCCTAGATACCTCTCCCTCCGCGTGTAGGGTTAAAAATTGAGACGTTACTATTTGAGGCGCCATAAGTTTTTAAGAGGGAGTAAATGCCATGAGTTTTGAAAGCTCGCTTCTCCCTGCATAAACTCTTAAACCCCTCTGGGGATGGGGTTAAAATTTCAACCTTTACTAAATTCGATGACATGCATCATCGAACAATTCTGATTATGAAAACCTGAGGGTCTGGTGTAATTAGAAAATCTGAAATATCGAAAGCTACTCCAGGTTTCGCGTAACAGTAACCTAAATAGTGTAAATCATCGCGCAGGAGACTTACTACCCATGAAAGTCGGAAGTACTTTTATGCTACAGAGCCGAACTCTCGCGAGCGTACTCTCGTCATATAAATAGACATTTCATAGGCACTCATCGAGAATCGCTCTCTAGATCAAACAAGAAAAGATTCAAATGACAAATGTTTATTGACGATTTTTGTTCCATTGTTATTATAGTTACCGACCTTGTTAGAAGCCCTCAAACTTGTTTCTAAACGGGTGTAGCATTAGCAGTGAATGTTCACTTGTCTCATAAAAATAACTTTGTGATCAGCGAACACAAAATAGATACACAGATATTAGTATATATCTTTCCCAACATTATGGAGCACGATTCAAAAGTATCTTGAACCATCGATCATGCACTCTTAGTGCGTTGCATCCACGATTCTAACTGTGATGGACCTCCTTTATGCATGTCCGATTATAGCTCTTAAGTAATTCGTGTTGTTGATCGAATGTGTACGCGTATATCTTCCCAACTCCTCCTCATAAATGAAATGAGAACCCAGAAGTGTTTTTATTGTCGTCCCAACTCCATTTATGGTATACGGCGCGACATATGCGAGACCAATGCACCGACGCAACAAGCACACATGACATAGCCATATGCGCATCCATTGTATGATATATCTGCTGACAAACTAGCTTTATAATGAGAATGCAACCACATATGAAGCAGAAATGTAGGAGTTGAAGGCTAATGATTGGGAATGCGTAATCGGGAAGCAGCGAAAATACATATTCCGTTCAATCAGGCTATCCCAGCACAAACTGAACTTGGTGGGATTAGGGGGTGAACTTTGTTACATCTGTTTGAAGGGCGTGTGTCATATGCGACACGAGACACGAGATCCAGACAGCAGATAGAATTAATTCTAAGTATAAAATTCTGTTTATAATATGGGACATACCAGAGAATAAAACTTCAGATGCAGATACAGATAACAGAGAGTAAGACTTCAGATAGAATTAAGGAAGAAAATCGCTTAGAAAATATTCAACGATTGTCATGAGAGTATAAAATATTCTAGTTTTGCACACTATCTAGTTTAGTAATTTAATCTAACTTAATTCGTACTTAATCGGCCAGTTTGCTCCTGGTAGAACGTCCAGGAGACGACGTCTTATAAAATATTTTGAATATACTATCAAAGTGTATCCGGGATGTTGGAGGTAGAAAAAAAACAAAATTTTGACAAAAATCCGTTTATTTTCCAGCAGAAAAAAAATTTGGACCTGAAGCTAAGCGGTAATTAAAATCCAAGCCAAACTGTGACTACCGTGCCGAGGGATGAGTGGTCATAGGGGTTAAGATGGCCGTAAACGATGAACTTTGGGTACCAGACGACCCCTAGTTTCAACTAGCCTTGCTTCAGTAAAAAGGGGCTCTGCCGAGATTGACTTATTTTCCCCAGTAAAACAACTATGAAGAAACTAAAAATTAAAAAAAAACAAAAGAAATCAGCAACAGCACTTTTATCATGACCATCCAACCCAGGAGTGAGGGGGCAACCCTGAGCTCTTCGATGGTGAACCCTGAGTCTAGACTCAGATTCGTAACTTATTCAACTGGGACTCAACCCCATTGGGACCCACTCCTTAACGGACGAGCCGAGGCATTCCCCTCCTGACAGCGTTCCTGACCCCGGGCTCAAATTGGTGCCACCTGCTGAGGCTAAAGTCTTATCTACGAGTAAGCATCTGTCTTCGGGCAAAATAATGCCTCCGGGCAAATCTTCTCCGGACAAATCACCTTCGGGCAAACCGCCTTCGATCAAACCGTCTCCGGGCAAAACACAACCCCCGGTTTGGAAGAATGTTTAAGGAAAAGGGTCGTTTAGGGCATCTGCAACTAAAAGCAAATCAAAGCGGCAGCGATCTTCTGACGATCCCGAATCTTCAGCTCAAATGGCTGCAAAGGAGGTTCGGCCGACAACGACCAAGTCTTCATTTGCAGTCCAGACAATCCAAGTCGATGTAAGGGTCTTGTATAACGACACTAATCTTTCCGGTTACGATACAGCGTGAGCAACTTAAGAGGAAACTCCTCCTAGCTGTAAAGACTGCATCCTTGCAAGGGATTGCACTACGCTTTGAGCCGGTAAGTATATACCGTAAAATGTTACGGATAAACGTTGACGACAAGAGCACGAACGAGTGGCTCAGACAATACTGCTCCGCTTTCACCGATGCGTGAGAGGGGACGCGACTGACCCTGAACAGGGTTTGCGAGCTCCCATCTTTTAGAAAGTGCTTTCTCTGGCTTCCAGAAGAAGAGCGTAATGGTGCTGAGGTCCTAGAATAACTTGGAGTTCAGAATAACCCCAACATCTCCACCTAGATGCTACTAGGTGCCTCACTGTCGGCGTTCGGGAACAAACGGGCTACCGTCTCTACTACGGACTTGGGATCGTCACATTACAAGTGTCGGCTGCTGAAATAATCGAAAGGGACGTGTAGCCCATGGCACCTTCATCTGAACCATAGATGAGTTCCCATATCATTCAGATAAATTTGCAGAATGTAAAGTGGCGACTGCATTTATCAATCTTCGTATTGATAGCTGCAAGACATGTATATACCTCATACAAGAACCATGGGTTGCTAGTGGGGAAATATGGGCTTAAACTTAAACTTAAACGGAATAAAAGCATGATGTAATGTTAACGCCCTGTGTCCGGATAGCTGAGTGATTAGAGCACAAGGCTATCGTACGGAAGGTCGCGGTTCAAATCTCACTGGTGGCAGTGGGATTTGTATCGTAATTTGACGTCGGATACCAGTCGACTCAACTGTGAATGAGTACCTGAGTCAAATCAGGGTAATAATCTCGGGCGAGCGCAATACTGACCACATTGCCTCTTACAGTATACTGTGGTGTGCCGTTTCGGTGTTGAATGAAGTGCTCTAACACACTTCAAGGTCCTGATCCAATATGGATTGTTACGCCAACGATTATTATTAATGTTAACGCCCACCATATATGCTGGGGAAGTTCTTACATCAACGCGAGAGGATCGAGACTACTGGAGTATCTGGCAGGAACCGAATTGCGGATCCTTAATTTGGGTAATGAACCCACTTTCTTCAAGATGGTCAGGCAACAAGTTGCCGACATTACGGTGGCATCCCCTGACATTGTGCCTCTTGTCGGAGAGTAGAGAGTGTCAAACGATATCACGCTCTCGGATCACAGGTGCATTGATTTCGTAATGGGCATGGATTCACCTCCACCCACTCCGCTTTTGAATCCACCTAAGACAGATTGAGCGGCTTACAAAACAGAACTGAGTGCCAAAATTACGTTCCCTGGGAGACGAATCAAATCCATTGCTGGAATCGAGAAAACAACCCAGCCTATCACAATCAGCATAGGAGAAGCTTCCGAAGAGAGTTGCTCACTCATGATGAGAAAGAAGGGTAAAACACCATGGTGGAACTCGGATTTGACGAAAAGAGGAGAACGACAAGTGTGGTCCTCAACCGAACTCAAAACTATAATTCAACCGCTTGCTGAATTCGGTACAAATAGGCTCGAAAGGCTCTAAAGAAGAGCATAAGGTCGCCAAACGATCATCATAGAGACGCTTTTGCGAAGAAACTACCTCTCTTGAGGCAACCTCAAAGCTAAAGCGCATCTTGTCAAAGGACGTAGCCAGCAGTTGGGTTATCTACGTTTACAGAACAGGAGGTACACAGAAAGTGATGAGGAAACTGCATACCATTTGCTTAAAGTGCACCTCCCAGGCAACGTCCAAAATATCATCTCGGGGCCGACAGACACATAAAGTCCTCAACCGGAAGATTGGACTCTGACAAGCAAAGTGGTTTCACTCAAACGACTGAAATTGGGCATGTAACTCGTTCCAGAGATACAAGTCTGCAGGTCTGGATAGCATTATTCCTGTACTAGAAATAGAAGGAATGGAAGCCCTGAGCCTAAATAGACGCAAGAAGCTCGATCAGTATAACTTTCTAAAATGACTTTAAAAACTACTAGATCGGTTCATAACGGATACATATATCTCTAAGTGGCCACTTCACTGTAGACAACATGCCTACCAGAAGGGGAAATCCACGGAGATAGTACTGCAGGAGCTATCGACTGGGATTTTGTCATACTCAGTCGGCCTTTTGTTTTTACTCAGCTTAATGGACCTTGCAACCGTTTTGGCGTTGTTGAAGTTAATTGGTGAGATAGAACCAGTGCCAGGCGCGGAACAACCTGGTTTCACTGCTTGTTTTCTAATATGATGGTATGAAGTTAAGGGCTTCGAAGCTTTAGTATGCTTTCAGTAAGTAGTTTGCAAGAACGCTTCCGAAGAGGAGATATTTTTGGTCAGAATATCGCAGAATACTTGGGGCAGAATGTATCGCCTTAACTGGAGCAGGATCACCGATTTCAAAGGAAGCAAAAAGGGTGACTAGCCATATGCTCGATCTACTTCCCTTTGATTCACCTTCGTTGGGCTTGGGCTGAAGCTCTTTTTCGTCTGAATTTTGTGGTTGCTTACACTGGATGCTTGAACACGTTCGGAAAGAGAGAAATGGAGTCTGTGATAGATATCACATTTGTTAGCGATGTTTAAGCTAACGATCTCCAGTGATACGTCAGTAAAGAATATACACAAAGCGGCCGCCACCATCATTTTTCAAATCATACATGGTTCACGAAGGAAGTGTTCCCGGACAACAGCTGAACCTGGGCAGGCACGAGGCACGAGGAGATTTTCATAGAAGTTCTTCAGCAAAATACAGCGCTTGAAGGAAACGCAGAAGATAAAGCTTTACAGAGCGGCGAAAAGTTACGGCGAAGATGTGACGTCTCCATGCCAAGGTGTGCTGTATCCCAGAAGTGAGTTCCGAACTTTTAGTGGAACTCTGAAGTCGGAGAATACCGCAAGGCCTGCCTCTAGAGCAGAGGCCGTAATCAGCGAAATAGAAACCAATCTGAATACGAGTAGCTACAAGAAGAATATAAAAACTCTCGGAAGAAGCTACATGTGGCCATAATAAAAAGTAAGAGTGAACATTTTAAGTGACTGTGTAAGAAAGCCGACAGGGACCCTTGGGGAGGCGCCTATAAGACCATAATATCGAAAATCAAAGGAAAATGCTCCCCACCAATTTCTTGCCCTACTCGGTTTAACGGAAGATTAAAGGATATTTTCCCACAGAATGTGAGTACCGCTAACCTTCCCACTGTCGAGATTGATTTCACCGAAGTTCCCATGGTAAGTGAAAAGGAGGTCCTAGAATTGCGGAAAAAATAGTTGGAAATAAAGCACATGGCTTGGATAGCATCCCCAATAAAGCTCTCAAGGCAGCAGCGAAAATAGCGTCAAATATGTTTGCCGAGGTATTCACCACATGCCTTAAAGAAGGAACATTTCCGATACAGCCTACAAAACGACGAAATCTATGAGTGATACCATGACCGTCAGGCTTTGGATAAAATGCGGCTCAATAGGTTACGGTGGGGGGTCACTTAATCCGTATGGATGAGGATGATCCCACCCAGAAAGTCTATAAGGGAAATATCTATGGTAGAAAAAGAAGACGAAGCAGACCCTGAACTTTTGGGAGAAGCTTCATCCTACAGACCGATATACCTTCCAAATAATACTGGCAAACTATTCGAAAGAAAAATAATCTATAACAGATTACTTCCAATTGCAGAAAAGGATGGCAGTCTCTCTGAGAATCAGTTCGGTTTTCGAAAGGAGAGGTCTAGAACGGACGCAGTTGTCCTGGTTGCTAACACAGTTAAGATCGCACTCGACTATTGTGCAGTGGTGTGCAGTGATCAGTCTCGATGTGAAGAACGCCTTCAAATCGGCTAGATGGAGCAAGATACTTGAGTCCCAAATAAACTTAGGCGTGCCAAAATACCTGGTGCGTATGGTTGCCGACTTCCTAATCCTAATCATGCGAGGAAAGTGCACGTCCATGAAAATCAAAGTTGGAACACAAACAATTCATTCCAAGCCTGCGCTCAAATACTTAGGCGTAGTGATTGACCAGAGACTAAACTTCAGATTGCATGAGGAGGGTGCAGCAACTAAAGCATATAACATCGGAGCGCTGATTGCGAGAATGCTACCAAATATAGGTAGCCCAAGGTCGAGCCGTCTCAGGGGTCGTCAACAATTCTTAACCGGTCACTTACGACACGGGGAGTGACGTCCCCGAGGTGCCCGAGCAAGCAGTTCTGACCCCCTAGCTGGCAGAATACCTGCGTGCTAGGTAGTAGCCTCCCTAATGACCGATAAATGCCGGGACACACTGGGAGTCCCCGGAGCCAAGGAGTTGTCGACGTCGATGAAGTGATCTGAGCCTAGCTCTGCCAAGGCCCTCTTCGGGCCCAGGATCAGCTAATGACCTACAGACCTCAGGGAACTGGGGTAGGAGCTTTGTCGAAGATGGTATACCCGTTCCTGACTATTGCAGCCGGCTCCCTTGCACAAAATGCGATAGTAAAAGAAACTTGAATGACGAAACACTACGAACGAGGGGATAATAGGAAGTGGAGAGTGAGGTGGCTGCGTTTATACGAAACGTGGAAATGCGCCGCTTGCGCCCAGGGACCAGCGACGGATGCAACAAGGGCTGAAATACCCGACTATACATCAGGATACGCAAACAAAGAAGAAGACTCGCAAAGTGATGATATAGTTGCGGAAGGGGGCCAAGTCGAAACTCCTGAAACTAACGAGATGGTTTCGAAAATAAGCCGTATAGGAGCGCTATCGCCTACTCTGGTGAAAGCTGAAGAGAAAAGGCTTATTAAGAAAATCGCGGCATTTGTGAAGCGCATGCAATTTACGACGTTCTTCCAGAAAAAAACGAAAACGAAGGGGGGGGGGGGGGGGGGGAAACGGGCTGATGGGGCTGGAGGAGCTCCAGGACAGAATTTCGTATTACAGGCGGACATGGAGAGTAAGAGAAAATCCGTGGGAGGCAGAAACAACCGTGCTTCTCGATGAGAGCACTGCGAGCACCGAACGGATGGCAGACAGCCTGTTACAAAGCGAACTGGGGAAAAAACAAAAGGAGGAAAGGCATTTGAAAGAGACTTCAGTCAGGTACTCTCCAGGATACAACAGAAAAAGGTCAAGAGAGGCAAGAGGCAACAATACGCTGCGTTATCAGAGAAATAATAATAATAATCGTTGGCGCAACAATCCATGTTGGATCAGGGCCTTGAAGTGGGTTAGAGCACTTCATTCAAGACCGTAACGGTACACTAGGAGGCAATGTGGTCAGCATTGCGCTCGCCCGAGATTATTACCCTGATTGGACTCAGGTACTCATTCACAGTTGAGTCGACTGGTATCCGACGTCAAATCACGATACAAATTCCACTGCCACCAGTGAGATTTGAACCGCGACCTTCCGTACGACAGCCTTGTGCTCTAACCACTCAGCTATCCGGACATTATCAGAGAAACCTCTGCCTAAACCACGAAGGGTGGAGCACTAAATGAAAAAGTAGGGAGACGAAGGAAAACTGGGCCGCCAACTCTGCTTGTAAGGCCAACAGAAGGCAAGACTTTTGCAGAAGTCCTCAGTGATATCCGTTACGAGATGAAGCCCAAAGATAGCGGAGCAAAAGTGTTTTCCATTCGGAAAATGAAGGGTGATGAAGTCCTAGTCGAATTAGACCCGAGGACAACGGAGATGAAGCAATCAAGGGGCTACTGGGGAGACACAGCTTTGGTTTACAGCCTAAAACCCACGTGCTCTCAGGAAATCCGAGACCTTGACTGCCTCATAGAAAAGAACGAGGTTGAAGAGGTCATCAAGCGCAAATGCCCGGATTGGTATCACCTTTGTGATCTCTCAAAAATTCGCTGTGGTGAAGTTCCCGAGCAATACGCAAGGAAGCTTCCAAACGGTGAAAAAATCAGTATTGGTTGGATAGTGTGTGGGATACAAATCGGGGCCGCCCCAACCAAATGTTACAGATGTTTGCTACTAGATGCGATCAGACAGACCATAAACCGAGTACTTGCAATGAAAAGGAGAGTTGCTTTCTATGCAGGGATCGTAGTGGGTCTGATGAGAGCGCTGCGCACACTGCGGGCTCGGGCGGTGTCCAGTCGTCAGAGCAGAAATGGAAGGAGCTAGGACGCGATTAACATGATCCCCATCCTACAGATAAATATGCTCAGAAATTGCTTGCGCAGTTTGCTGCGGAGTCCAAAGCTGATCTAGTACTCACCAGCGTACCCAAACAAGGACGCAACTTCTTAATACCCCGACATATCAGGATCCGCCGCCATCTGGGTTCGGGACGGCACCCACCTTAGGGCTCTTGTTCAAGAAGTTACGTTTTTCAGTGTCTACCTAACACCAAATGAGACGATGCCGGACTTTCCGCGCAGATTGTTACTCTGGAGAACGATATCGTGGCGACAGAGGGTCGGATCCTGGCCGGGGATGACTTCAATGGCAGGGTACTTGAATGGAAGGTGCCTCACCCAGACTCTAGTGTGGTGCAAACCAAGAATGAAGGGGAGTGCCTCTTTCTAAAGGGAGATTTTTGACTGGTAAAATCCATCAAAAAAGTAAACAAAGTCACAGGATAAATTTATCCCCTAACTCTCACTTTTGCCACTAATTAGATTAGACTCTTTAGATACTCTTTAGATCAGACTATGGACTATGAACCCAACCGGCCTCTGAGTCATGGTATCAGGCAATTAACATGACTAGGTCTATCCTCAAGTTTGACGACATCATGCCTGTCTTGTTACCTGGCAAGATAGTAAGGTACCTCGAATGTATCCTTTGCATACTAACACAGCAGATACAAAATATGGCAACACCTTCAAAATGGTTTAGAGTATTTCAAGCCCAATGAACAGTAGGTGCCCTAAGTTTGCTGATACACATCCTTAACTGAAAATTCCAATCTATAGACTACACATCCATAGATCGAGCTTGATTCCCAAATAGATACATATCTTAACTGTCCTGAGAAAAGAGCCATCCGGATGTGAAGTAACCCTTCTGCAGAACGACCATATATCATAAGTGGCAGTCGGTAGCTGATTTATTCCGATAGTATCGGATATCTTTGTAGCTGTGATTGGTTAAAAGGAATGTATCCGTAACTTATCCAGATATGTAAGTATTCAAGTGCTTCTCGCTAGTCTTGCCAGTTCCACTTAGCACAAAGTGAGCATTTTCACTCCATGATCTGCCTCTCTGCGCGCATGTTCACAAGACATATCTACATACATACAATCCATTACGAGCGCGAAGTACTTGAAAAATCGACTCTTTCTTAAAGAAAAAGATTAAGATTTTGACCCCACTTCTTGGAGTTAGCCGTACTACCGCGGCGTATTTCTGTACTTGTGTGTACACTCATAGCAATTGACTCGCACTGCGCGCAGAAAACACCGCGATACGCCGTCGTCGTTTGGCTTTTAACATGCTTAAGCCGTGCTAAGATCCCAGCACTCGTATCTATCTATACACATATGGGAGTAAGAAAGATACTGAACCGAAAAAAAAATATCTGAAATCAACTAAATCCGCACTCGCGGTTAGTTCGAGTCTGGAACTGGAAAAGCGTGGACTGAACGGGTCGCCTCAGTTTAGATACTTTAGTTAGCACTTGCAAATAGATGTATCTTGCGCTCTAGTACTTCGGTCAAGTATTTCGCGCACTCAACTGAAATTTTGTGCAGAAGAGAATTCTGAATGTAAATTTGCAGAACAGCTTTGTTGTTGGGAGTTAATTCTAATTTTTTTTTTATTGTGAAAAATCTTATGTATTAATGTAATATAGTTTACGTATCTACGCTAACTTGCCAGATAATTGAAGTTCTACTATTGTCGTGAGTCACGTCAGTTGCGAATACTGCATTTGAGTGCAAAGTGGTGACTAAGGCCGGAATCTTATTGTTGAGGAAATCTAAGTATCTGTTTATAATCGCCCATCAATTACCGAGTGGAAAGCTGCACCTGTGATCGTTCATACTGCGCACAGTAATTACTGCAACTGCCATTGCAATACGAGTATCTGTTCGGTAGTTAAAAGTGAAAAAGAATCATTTCCGTCCGTTTGGTGCGTGCGTGCTTGTTCGTTTTGCTTTGCGGCATACGAAAAGAAAGAGCGAAAAATTTTTGTTCCGGTGTTTAGTGAAGAAACGAATTTCACTTGAGGATTAACTGTGCAGTATCTGATTTTTTTTCGGCGAGCTATTAGTGTAAGTAGAACGCATTTAATATGAAAATGATTATTTATTGGAAACCGTATGAATTATCATGCGTTTAATGCTGCTGAAAGAGAGATTGATGCTCCATGGCTTTAGGTCGGAGAATTTACTTTGACCCATATCCACGTGACCTATTTATCGCACGTGAGAAACGGAAAATTGAGGCATTTCTCAAATTTCCAGTTGGAATTTATCGGAATCTAGTAGAGGCTAAGATTCGACACACATATCTAAACATGATTACTAGATACTTCATCGAACTACATAGATGCACTCTAGCCGAAACTAATCAATTTCAGTGAGTGTAGGAGGCACTTAGGTGCATTAGATACAATCGGCGTGACTGCATGGACCAATTTTTTTCTCATAGGCCAAAAGAAGAAGAATTAAGTATGACTAGCAAAGTATGGAACCCTTTCAAAAGATACCCACTGTGGAGCTTAAGTAGGACTAAACTCGTAGCTCAAAGCTCTCACAATGCAGTTCAGCCATTCAACCTGACGTCGACTTTGTCTCATTGTACTCAGTCTTGTGGTCCTTGGTTGACAGACACATTCTCAAGGAAACAACTACTACCTTCTTTTATGAGTGGAGATGCCCTTAACATGTGTCACCCACTAAAACCACCCTCACCTCTCCGCCCATTCCCCGCGGGACCACCGTCAAGTATTACTTCGCAAGGAGGGCTCTCTATACCAGCACAACTAGTCACGCGTCCGTCGTGCTTTCCGGGGTAGTTTCATTTCCTGCAACTTCTCCTGTATTATCGTTTATCGCACCCCAGTGTGCTGCGGGGTCCAATAACTGCGTTAAGGGCATCGTTTAACCTCCCTCTTTCATTCGCGAAACTCGGACAGTGGAGCATAACACACTCCGCGTCCTCGGGTGTAGCGGTGCATTCAGGACTGTCTGGGAACTCATCCAATCCGAAGTGATGCAAGTACTTCCTGTATCCACCGTGTATGGGTCCAGCGGCCTTTTTCGGAATCATCTCAGCCTTCCCAGCTCCTTCCTAGTGGCTTTTCAGAAGCCCGCCAGTCATTTCGTCGTCGGACTCAAGCAGACGTTGCAGTCGAGGTGTTCTAAATGCTCGGACCTAGAGGAAGACTCGACCTGAACATCATCATCACATCACATCAAATATAGGAAACAGAAGAGTGGATGAATCTTTGAAAGGTTTGCGCCTCATTGCATAGTCCAAAAGTCGTCCTAGTGAACTCGAAGAGTCCGAAAGTTGTCCATGTTGCCGTTTTCGGAGTGCCTTCGGGAGCTACAGGGATCTGATTGTATGCCTTGAGTAAGTCCAAGGTTGAGAGAACACGGCAGTTAACGATGTTGAATCTAAAGTCGTTGATGAGTGGGATGGGGTAGCGGTCAGGAATGGTTTGAACATTCAAACATTTGTAGTCGCCATTGGATTTAGGGACCATGTGAAGTGGCGAAGACTAACAACTGTCGGAAGGTCTGCAAAAACCCTGGTTAAGAAGTTCTTTAAACTCTTTTCGCGCAACTGTGAGCTCTTGCGGTGATAATGGACGCCACTTAGAGAAAAATGGGGAGCCAGTGGTGTTGATGTGGTGCTGAAAATCATACTGAACGGACTCAGAGAGACTACGCTCAGTAGTAATGTTGCGGTATTTTTGTGTGAAGTGCGCTAATACGTGCATCGGTAAAGTCTTCGCTGGGTGAGGAGGATGAGATTTTCCCTGATGGCTAAAGGGAAATTGTGGGGCCAATGAGAGACGTATTACGAATAGCAAACCATAGTGGCACAGGAGATCCGCGCCTAAGATGGGAATGCTAATGTCCGCGATTATGAAGCGTCGAGAAAAGACTTAAGTGTCTGTATCAACCAGGTAATTGCGCCTGCTGAAGAACTCGTAGATTGAGAGGCGACGTGGTACTGCATTTCGGATAGCACTCGCCAGAACTTCGGGAAAGTTTGATTTGTTTGGCGGGAAATTTTAGGGCTGTTGTTGTTTGTTCAGGGAACCTGCGATGGTACCAGCACGTCCCGGTACCTGCCAAAAGTCCCGACGGATCTAGACCTTGATCAATTCTACTCCCTGAATACAAAGCACCAACGGTCTCGGCTAACGAGAAAAAAACGGTCCTGCGCCGTCTCTCATGGCCGCTACGATTGACACTTACGCGCATCTGACACGCAGGTTGCTCGTTCTACCCCACTGGGTTTCCCAACCGCCAACATACTTTCAGAGCTTCAGATCACTAAAGCACGTGATGTTAGTTCATGAAACATGATCAGCGACCTACGGAGATCGTCTTTAGCCAGAGCTGATCATCCTGATCATGGCCTTGAGTTCATGTCAGTAAGAAGAAGAAAAGCTTGCCTCTTATAAAAACTTGACCCCAGATGCAAGCTGTGACCGATAGTATTGTAGCTTTCATGCGCTTCCCAAGAAGCATCGCATGGTGATGAGAGTGATGATGCGGCTCACGGGTAGTCCCGCCGCGATGAATACGAAGCGTTAGTTGCAATTCCCCCGAAGCCATCTGTACTTGTTTTGTACCGATCTTGAGAGATCCGGTTTGTACGACGGCAGCACGATAAATACGACAATAAGTGGAAACCATTACTAAAAGCGGTAGATAAAAAGATATTGTCGATGAATTCACCTTCCTTTTCAGGTCTCATTCGCTAGAAGATCGAAGGAAATCATCCCCGCGATAACACACACTGCCTCACCAGATACCATCCTATATGCACTGCACACCCTTAGCAGAATTGGCCAAACTTATACTTCCCTGGTTCATTGTGTTATCCAGTCCGCACGCCCAGACGGGAGTCGCGTATAGCAGGATGAGTTTCACCATCCCTGCGATAAGCAGCCGGCGACCCGATTTTGGCCCTTCAATATTTGTCATCATTCTTGCTAGAGATGAGCTTGCCGTGCGCATAGTCCGGATCCCCCTTGAAACTCAATTTCGCATCGATCATTACCCCCAGGTATCTAATAATCGATTTTTCAACGAACTCGTGATTACCAACCCGGATTTCGACAGTGTTATTTTTCCTGCGATTAGTAATAAGGACCGCCTTCGTCTTATTTTCCGCCAAGTCCAATTTCACCATTTGGAGCCATGCTTTGATAGCATGAATGGTTTGGAGAGAAGTCTCTCCGACAGGTAACTTCCGATTATCCGAGCTAAGTAACCAGTGACACCCAGTTTAGTCAGAGTGCCCTTAATCCAACCCCAGTTGACCGAGTTAAAGGCATTCCTGATATCCAGCGTCACCACCGCGCAGCTCTTACCAACGGACGATGCCTTCCGGGCTAAGTCTTCGACCGTTGCAATGGCATCGACCGTGGACCGTGCTCTGCAAAATCTATACTGCCGCTCCGGTAGACCACCAGCTAGCTCGACGAACGGAAGCAGTCTGTTGCATATCACCCTATTCAACATCTTCTTCATACTGTCTAAAACAAAAATAGGGTGGTAGGAATAAGGTGTGCCACTTTCTTCCTATTGTGGGAAAAGAATTGCGATTATTTTGAAGAAGAGTCGCGGGCATGTCACTTGGGGTGATTTTTGTCCACAAACATTGTTCATTACAACCTTATAAGCAGCGCCTCATGGGTTCGTATTTGCTTCAAGACACAACTGCTTGTAGCAATTCTGCTTACTTTCCCTTGCCTTCTTAAGGCTACTTCGAAGATCGCGGTATCCCTTCTCCGACTGCTGATATTCTTGCTTCCCTCTAGTCATTTGGTAAACGATGCTCTCAACAGCGCAATTTCTTGGCTCCACCAGTAGTTTGATTTCCTACTGTGATGGAATTTTCATCACGGCATTGTAAATTCACATGCCTCAGTTATACGTTGACATAACTGGCTCACTTTTTCCAGCGCCGTTCCCTTCGTTTCGTAACCTCCATCTAAAGCCGCCAGGAATGTCTCTTCTTAGAAAACTCCAATGGGCCACCAAACCGACCTGATTTTTCCGCTTTTGTTGCTCACTTAGCTATCGCCTCCCCCGTTGCTGAAGTCGAGAAAGATGGCCTGATGGTCACTGTGAGTACAGTGACCACTCACCGCCAGACCATCCCTCTCGCCAACCAGTTACTGAGGTAAGTGAAATCGACGATTGATCCTAGCCCTCTGCCTCGTAAGTTGCGCAAGCATCCACTAGTGTTCGTCACTCGACTTCCCCCATCTAAAGCCCACACGTTGAAATCGCCGGCAATGATTTTGGGCTGTGGTCTCTAGCATCCAACATCATGCTGTCTAGCATCTGTAGCTGTAGATATGGACGCCGTTGACTTTCGCTCATACAAAGCTGACTCCTGGGAATGCCTTTGTTTCTTGAATGGCTTTGAGCCTTTCACCCACGTAGCACTAACGTAATTTCGACACGGTACACATATTACCGCCGCATCCATATTCGACTTTCGAATGGCTTACAAGAGCAAGTCTTGAGCTAAATCGCAATGGTTGAGATTGATTTGTATCAACCTCATTTAGCCCTACGGTTCAGCTCCCTCCTATATGGCGGGCACCTGTCACCACCTGCAACGTGCCGGTCAAAAAAAAACTATCCACTGTCTTCTCACTAGATTTGTTTAGTTTCAGCATCAGATCCCCTTTTTGCGTACGTCTCATACGGCTTACACTTCCACCCAGGTCTGTCAATTCCGGATTGAAAATAATGATTACTTCCGGATGAATCTTCCTTTTGCTGCTTTTTGGCACCCACCTTCATCCATTGTTCGGGAGGAGTCGTAGTCGAAGAACCACCCGGAACTTTTGCCGGCTCGGTTTTTTTCTTCTTGGCCGCTTGCTCGACACCAAGGGATTCACTCATTCCATTCCTACTCCGTTTGCCTGCGTTCCCACCTACCTTATGTTGGGGAGGCGTCATCCGCGTCTCCCGCGTAATTTTGACACAGGGACGCTTAGGCGTTTTTCTCCTCCGCTGCCCTAATATAGGACAACTTAATACCTCGTATCAGGGCCTTGATATTTCGGTGGCCTTTAATGAACTCACAGAGTTCATTTATGCGTTCCCCCAGTGAAATAAACGCTGTTGAAGTTTGTTCTCTTCCACGATCGTCTTTTACAGCATCGATAGTTATGTCAGTCCGGGGGCTTTCCAAGTTCCTTTCCGAGTCCCGTGACGAATCTCGATTAGCCAAGAGCCCGCTTGCCTACTCTCATAAACTGCCAGTGCTAGGTTTCCGAAGCCCTCCACCGAAAAAAACTACCTTTCTCGTCCCTATTGCGTGATATCTTCCTTCAAAGTGACCTACATGAATTAAATGAAATCACCAATCCTTATTCTGAAGGCTAGGTGTGCTCATCAAGACTTGCGATAGTTCGCAGTCAAATTCAGCGAACTATATATGGAACCTAGCTGCCGGCCTTCATCCAAGGTGTTAGATACCGAGTTCCCTGGAGGATACTCCATTTTCTGTTACACTGCGGGGCTTGCCTTCCACGTTGAACCACCTCCCTTAGTTTATGGGTTATATTGCATGTCTCCCTACGGAACGATGCTCCTTGCGCGTGTCTCTGTCTATCTGAAGTTCTCACTACGACGTTCTTCTCCCTTCACTCAAAACTTTCCTTTTTCCTCAAAATTTAAGGCTTTATTTTCAAAAATTGTTAGCACATCCGCCAGCAAACGAACGCCGCGTCGAAAGGACTCGTCATTTTTTGAGGCGATTTACGAATCAATCCAATTTTCACTTCATCCTAAAAACCGAAATGCTGATAGGCCAGGTCGTGCGCCATTGATCGGAAAATGTGATAATCAGATGGTGCAATATCAGGAGAGTACGGCAGGTGGGGTAGAACTTCCAATTTCAGCGTCGCGCCGCACGGGAGCGAGCATTGTCATATAGCAAAATCACTGCCGTTCCTTTCCTAGAACTGAGGCTGTTTTCCTTCAGTGCCCATCTCAGACGCAACAATTGAGTTCAATATCGTTCGCCTGTAAGGGTATCACTCGGTTTTAGCAACTATACCGGGCTGGTCTCACCAAATACAAAGTATAACCTTTTAGCCGTGAATATTGGGCCTAGCTGTCGATGTGGAAGCAAGACCAGGCAAATCGTATGATTTTCTGCATTTAGGATTATCGTAGTGAATCCATTTTTCGTCCCCAGTCGCGACCCGGTGCAGAAATCCCTTCCAAATGACGATCGACGTGTCTCGGCTTCGACTCGACACCTAATTTCCTTGCTCCTAAACCATTCCTAGAGCTGGTTGAGCCACATGCAACGATTCCGCCAACTCTTCGTTGTTTTCTGTCCAGCACGAGGCTCTTTTCGTGACTTGGTAACTCGGGTTTTCACCCCTACCCAGCCCCCAACCTGGAAGACCAATTGGTACAATTTGTCCCGCTCTCAGGCGTGGACGAGTCGCCTTCATCCTTCTCCGTCTGTAGTTTGATAGTAGCCCTGTTGATGTTGGTTCAGCAGGTGTTTCCCAGGTTTTATGCCCCATCATGGGTACCAATCCACAATTCCTTTGCCCACCCACACCGACTCACATTAAAGTTCTGCTTAAGTGCAAAGAAGTATACTCAATTTTCAGCTATATCACCCTCCTTGTGAAATCCCGCCCATTAATTGCCTTCTTTTGCCAAAAAGCTTATTGCGATATTTCGAACCGTTCTTCATATTCTCCTTGCTCTGTACCTTTGGTCACTTCAGATGTAGCTTCCCTTTCTTCAGCTTTTATTCCATTTAACAACAGGAGTAGTTCGTCTGGCTAGATTGGAGTCAAGCCACATTTATAGATCCTTATCTAGCATGTTAAACCAACCACGTTTCGAATGACCTTTGGGTTGTTTCGCATCTACTTAAATATTGAGGTCTATTTTAGGCACCGGGTTATCGTCAGCCTGGTTGAGGGGAGTATATCATGAAAAACGGATGCATTTCTTAATAAAGGACGTGATTCAATACAGAATCCCCGTCTTCTAATTTCGAAAGTCATACTGAGGTATTGCACATGGTGAGTCATACATTTTTGAATATTGCTAAACGTTGGTACACATCCGATGAATCTAACGTCACTCACCATTGAGTGCCTGGTGATCCTGCGAGCACGTTCCAAGTTCCGAAATTCGAGTTATTCAGTTTTGATATATATGTAGAAAATGACATCCACAAAGCGGAGTCATTGGTCTTTTGACAATTATGGTCCCCATTTTACAAGCAATATGAAGAAGCAGCAGGATGTTGATCATGTCGCCTAAAGGCCAGAGACCAACTAACTTGATTCTGAAAAAGAAACGTTCTGGTATTCTGGGACCATTTGTGAAACTGCACAGCAGAATTAAGAAAAAATTTCTGTATTTGGAGTGAGAAGCAACCCGAAGAGTTTCAACAGCTGCAACTACATCCACCAAAACCCTCCATCTGGAGTGATTTATGGTTCCTAAACTTTGTGGCGGTACATCGGAGGCGCGAACCTAGGCACCATTATGAATTCGCCTCCGCTGCTGCGTTCAATGGCCGCAGAAACAGCTGACAGACTGACATGATACTGAGATGTCAAATGTCAAAAACAGACATTTTGTCAACATTCTCATTAAAACACTCGGGGCCTGTCCGCCGATCAGTAAAAGACATAAAAACAGTAAAGTAACAACTGAATTGACAAAAAACCTAGATAATCGTAAAATAGAGTTTAAGTTAAAAGGATTTTGTTTTGTTCTTATATCGTATCTTTTTTCAATAGATTCTTAGGTATTTCCTTCTCTATAAGATCTTGCCTATTGTCTATCGCATGCTGTCTATTCGGTTGCAGTTGCACTTCTATAAAGTCAACCCTGGATAAGCGCACATAAATCTCAACATTACGAAATATTTCTAAAAAACGATTAACTTCAGATACAACACCAACCTGTTTTCTGAATTTATCCATTTGGCCGCCTCCGAATAGGAGCCCAATGCTACTCTTACCTAAACCTACAATATTGCATGCAAAACCTATAAATAAAGGCCGAATAAATGCACATCATGCTGGAGCCAAGTCAGCTTGGGGGCATTCATTGTAAAAAAAAAGTTGTATAAGAGTTACAAAAAATTAAACACTCATAAAGAGTTGATGGACGTACTTAACAATGGCTGTAGGAGATTGTATAGGGTTTCAGGTGTGAAGTGACCATAGTCAGGTATTTGTATACATTCTGATTTTTGCAATAGAAAGACGGAAATATTACAACAAGGTTAATTGCTGAATTATTGACCGTAAATACTGGTGTAAGCAGCTTATGTTCTGATAGAAGTTTCTGCATAGGTATATGGAATGCATTCCATCGGAGAACGTAGTGTCAAAGAAGAGCTCATGAAGGTTATCCTTCCTATGTTGTATATTTTCTCAATATTAGAACCAGGAAATCCAGGCTATCAGAATTCTTCGTTTCGCTTCCGTTTTCTCAGACTAGGTGGAGATTAGATTTTTTTGCCAGTTAAAGATACATTTCATCCCCGATCGAAAATCAAATTCAGATTACTTATTGGCGAAGAAACGTCTAAGCCTTCAAGTCTTTAGGCGAGTTAGGCAGCATACGTATTAAGTTGAAAAAACAGACGACTTGCGGTTTCGTCTAGGGCAGAGGTAGCTTATCAGACGCTGATTCACCTTTGTCCTGGGAGTATTGTCACCGAAGTAGTAACTGAGAGAGTCCTCAATCCTAAACCAATGGATCCGGGAGACCGAACCCATTGGAGGAAACCTTTCTCCCATTTTTTTGGTATCCGCTATTGGATTTGCACCCTATTTTGAAAAACCAAGACCAAGTAACTTGTTTTGTAAAATTGGCCCAGAAGGGTCTTGTTTGTTTTTACCCATGGACCTTGACTTCATAATCGAAACGACTGCTGACCCTAAATTCTACTTCATTTGTGCTAACTCTAGTTCCCAGCTCATCTCCTTCGCAAGAAGTATTGATGGAGCGCTATTATTAACATCTTTTATGTACAATGGAGAGATCAGTGGTTAGAGCACTAGGCTGTTCGCAGTTCAAATCTCATTGGTAGCAGTAGGACTTCTATCGTACCAGGTACCAGTCGACTCAGCTCTGATTGAGAATCTGAGTCCAATCACCGCAATTGTATAATCACCTCTGCCTGGATTTTGATGACTTTAGCTAGTGGGCGGACAGAACTTAAGTGATGACAAATGTCATTCTTGAAATTTGTCACCCCAGTCCAGTATCAGACCGTCAGCTGTTTCTACGGTCATTGAATGCAGCGGCAAAGGCAAATTCACAATGACACTCAGGTTCGCGCCTCCGATATGCCGCCACACCCCCAAACAGGCACAGATGCCTGTTACACACACTATTTGAGATCCTTGATTAAAAATGTATATCTCCAAATTTAACTTGCCTCATCACAGGAGTATCTCAAACTGAAGTCTGCGCATATGCTTTATGCATACATGGCGCATTTTAGGTAAAAAAAAATCAAAACCTACCGCTGGCTCCTTTTACTCACTAAAACCACCTCTTTCTCCTTAACTTACCACGCGAGACTGCCATTTCGACATTCCGTCGCTGGGCAGAATCATCTTACTGCGGCTCGTGTCGTTATTTGCTACTTTCCACCGAAGCTCCTCAGGACATGGTGGACCGCCTTCATTAATTTTACCACCGCCCTCCAAGTTTTTTCAGAAGCCAACATTTCATTCTCGGGTGACAACCGCGTCCCGGCGTCAATTTCCTCCTCCGCTCTGTGCACAGCGAACCTCAGGCAAACAAAATCAACATGCTCCGCATCCTCCGGAATTATCTCACATATTCGGCAATATGGCAGTCGTTACGCCCGAAACGATAAAGGTATTTTTTTTTTTTTTTTGGGGTAGGGTAGGTGAATGCATTTACGCACACAGTGTTGGACTCCCGATTCGGTACGTCGTCGGACTACCAACTAAACACCTCCCCATCGTCAGAGAGCTAGCCTGGAACCATTTGTCACATTACTTCGGGCCAGCCCCCGAACTCTCCCGCCTTGCGGAGCCTTCAAATCAGGGAATTCCTTTCACCAACGGGAGAGGAGAGGAGGAAAGGAACTGTCAGTTCAAGGAACCCCCTGCCATCCGGCTCCACCACCGGTCGAGTTCTATCTTCTTAGCAACGAGAAGGGCCCGAACGTAATGGGCAACACGGTTCCAGCTATCAGCAGTCCTCAGCATCTCTTCCACAATGTTGTCTGGAGAGAGATCCCCTGTGTTCCTTCCACAAGAAAAAAAAGTGTGGTGGGCATCGTCCACAACTCCATTGCAAAACACACAATCCGGAAAACGCGCCTTTCCAATCTTCTGCAGTTAAGACTGAAAACCTCCATGCCCACTTAAAAATTGAGTATGGAAATAGTCAGTCTCACCATGCTTCCGATTCAGCCACGCACCTAAGTTGCCGATGAGCCGCGCAGTCCATCTGCCTCTAGTCTCATTTTGCCAAGAGAGCTGCCACTCGTCTAGAGTGTGTTGCCGTTCTTCGCAAGCAACCACCTCCCTTGGCTCACCTCCCTTGCGCTTGTATATGGCCTGACGCTCCCTAGCAAGAAGGGCAACGGGGATAACTCCCGCGATCACCATCACGGCCGGTTCAGAGACTGTGCGGTACGCAGACGCCACCCGTAAAGCTCCCCGTCTCTGTACTTGCGTGAGGCGTCTACGGTATACCTCCTTGTTAAGAGCGCCAGCCCATACCTCTGCGCCGTAGATCAGGACAGACTGCGTTGAGCTCATCAGGAGACGTCGCTTACTAGACGTAGAACCCCCAATGTTTGCCATTAGCCCACTTAACGCCGAAACTCCAGCCGCAGCCTTGTTCGCTGCTGCTTGGATTTGCTCAGAAAAGATCATCTTTGAGTCAAGAGTCAACCAGAGATTTTGACTCGATGATCGACTCGCCGAACGATATGGGACGCAGGGTCGGAATTCTCTTTTTAGTCAGGATGACTACTTCGGTTTTTTCCAGTGCAAGGTTGAAACCATGAGTAGTCATCCATCCGCTTGTCTTTCCATCTTACGGAATTGAAGGCGTTTCTAACGTCAAGCGTTACGAGGAGCCCCACCCGTCGAGTTCGGCGGCTATGTGCCTCTGCTCGTCGAACGGCGTCCACGACCTGCATGACAGCATCAATTGTCTATCTCCCTGCCCTAAAACCAACCTGCCGGGGAGATAAATCTCCGGCAGCGCGTATCGCTTCAGCGAGTCTACTTCTGATGAGGTTTTCGAGCACTTTCCCAGCAGTATCAAGCTGGGCAGGCAGTTCGGGATCGCCTTTCCCTTTAGGGATCAGCGCAAGCCTCGCAACTTTCCAACGAGCAGGGAAAGTGCCCTCTTTCAGGCAAGCGTTGAATGCAACGAGCAGTAGGTTTGGCCGGTGTTGGAATACCAGTTTGTATACCTCTGCTGGAATACCATCGGATCCTGGCGCCTTCTTGTTTTTCATAGAGAGGACTGCCTGTTCCAACTCTTTTATAGAGAAAAGTGGATAGTCCTCTGCGCTCTCCGCGCCGTCACCATCCCATACGGGGTGCGCAGGGAAGAGTGCCCTCACAATGCGGTCCATCTGCTCGGCCTTAAGTGAACAGGGTTTCCGCAGAGCCCCGAGTTTTGTTGTTTGTAACCGAGTCCCCACGGATCCCCATTCACCTCGTCGATCAGATCTTGCCAGCAGCGAGCTTTGCTCTTGTTTATTGCGCTGCGGAGTCTCCTTTTGGCTGATTTGTACTCCATCATTATGGTACATGACTCCCCCCCGGTCGCCTAGACGTTGTGTTAAGCGGCGGAGCCTGTGACACCCCTTCCGGAGCTCTGCGATTTTCACTGTCCACCAATACATGGAAGGTTTGCCGCGCCTCGATGTCTTCCTAGGCATGGAGGCTCCGCAGGCCGTCGTTATCAGGTTCATAACTGAATTTACGACAGTGTCAGCCGCGGCGCCACCGCCCCCAGGAGTACCCTTCAGCGTGGCCCCACCTGTTCCCAGAGTTTCGACAAACTTCCCGGTGTTCACTTTCGCGACGTTCCATACACAGAAAGATCGCTGGGGTGGCGCACACCGAGAGTTTGTGTCCACCACTTCGAAAGCAATGTATTGGTGGTCACTTGTCGAAAAGTCTTCCAGAATTCGCCACCCGTCCACCAGCGACACCAGTGATTCCGACGCGAAAGTTACGTCTGGAATGCTTCCTTCGCAGCCCGGGCGCCGGAACGTTGGGGTGGATCCGGTGTTTAGAACTACCAGTCCTGTTCTCGCTGCCATTTCCAGAATTCGTTTCCCTCTGGAATCTGTGTGAGGCATGCCCCATTCAAGTGCCCTAGCATTGAAGACACCCCCGACCAAGATCCGCCCATCCGTGCTTAAGATAGCGTCCTCCAAAGCCTCAAGCCTCCGACGAGCGTCCGGCATCGTCGCATTCGGCGTAAGATAGACACTAAAAAACGTTATCCCTGAACACCGAATCCAGACAAAGCCGTCCCCTCGGCCTTGGGCAAGAACCCCCAAGAGGGTGCCGTCCCGAACCCAGATGGCAGCGGTACTTGATATGTCTGGGTGCCATGAAACTGGGCCCTCGTTTCGGTACTGCTCACTGATGAGTACTAAATCAGCTTTGGTCTCCACAGCGAACTGCGCTAGCAACTCGTGAGCGGTTGCACTCCGGTGCATATTGATTTGTAGGATGCGAATCATGTTGACCGTATCCTAGCTCTTTCCAGTTCTGCTCTGAAAACTGGACACCGCCCCGATCCCACAGTGTGCGCAATGCTCTCATCAGTCGCGCCACGGTCCCTGCATAGGACACAGTTTTCCTTTTCATTGCAGGTGTTCGCTTTATGGCCTGCCTGACCGCATTTACGGCATGTTGCCCTTCTGTCAGGTCCCCGACAGTTTGCAGATGTGTGCCCATAATCCAAACATCTGTAACGTTTGGTTGAGGCAGCCCGAACTCGTATCCTACACACTACCCAACCAATTCTTATTTTCCCGCTGTTTAGAAGCTTCCTCGCGTATTGCTCGGCAACTTCCACCACAGCGAGCTATTGGCCTCGGGAGTTTGCGGAGGTAATACCAATCCGGACATTGGTTACCTCCGGGCATTCGCGTTTGATGGCCTCATCTACCTCGTTCTTTTCCGTGAGACAGTCAAGGTCTCGGATTTCTAAAGCACACGTGGGTTCCAGGCTAGAAACCAAAGCTTTTTCTCCTAGAAGCCCCTTGACTGCTTCACAGAACGTGACTTTATTTATAGCCTTCGGGCCTAGTTCGACTAAGACTCCACCACCCTTCGTTTTACATATGGAAGACACCTCCGCTCCGTTGTCTTCGGGTTTGATTTTGTAACGGATTTCGCTGAGGACTTCCGCAAAAGTCTTGCCTTCCGTTGGCTTAATAAGCAAAGCTGGCGGTCTAGTCCTCCTTCGTCTCCCCACCTTTTCTTTTGGCACTCCGTCCTTCGTGTCCGCCTTAGTTTTAGGCAGAGGTTTTTCTGATGGCGCGACGTGTTGTTGTCTTTTGATCCTCTTCGCCTTCTTCTTTTCAGCCCTGGAGAGTACCTGAGTCTCCTTCAGATGTCCCCTCCTCCTTTTGTTTTTTACCAAGTTCGCTCTGCAATGGGCTGTCAGCGATCCGTTTGGTACTCGTGGTGTTCTCCTCGGGAAGCGCAGTTGTTTCTGCTTCCTGTGAATTTTATCTTACTTTCCATGTTCGCCTATAGTATGAAATCCTGTCCAGGAGCTCTTCCAGTTCCATTAGCCCGTTTTTCACCCCCTTACCGACGTTTTTCTGGAGGAACGTCGAAGATCGCATGTGCTTCACAACTGCCGTGCATTTTTTAATAAGTCTTTCCTCTTCCGCTTACGCCAGAGTAATCGACAGTCCTCCCACTCTGCTTATATTCGAAACCATTTTATTAGTTTCGGCAGTTTCCACTGTGCCTCTTTCCCCAATTATAGCACTGTGCGGTATGGTCTGGGTTCCTATCTGTGTTGCAGGTGCCGCATCACTTTCCGAGTCTTTCTCTCCGTCTGCACGTCCCGATGTCTCGTCGGGTATTTCAGCCCTTGTTGCGTCCTTCGCTGGGCGCTGGGGCGAACGCCGCATTTTCGTGCTGCGAATAAACGCAGCCAGGTCACTCTCCATTTCCACTATCTCCTCGTTTCGTTCGTTTTTATTCTCCATTTGAGTTGCTTACCAGCGCATCGTGTGCAAGGGAGCGGGCCGCAATAGTCAGGAACGGGTATACCCTCGGGGACACAGCCCCTACCCCAGTTTCCTGAGGCCTGACCTATGCTTAGCTCATCCCGGAATTCACGGACGGATCAGCGCTCGCTCGGGGCAACGCAGTCTACTAACACTGGTTCAGTGCACACTACCCGACCAGGGCCCCGAAGGGGCTGGCTCCTGATACATGCCACAACTACCACCTTGGTAGAGCTAGGCTCACATCACCCCATCGACGTCGACAGGGAGTTTTCGACGGCTCCGGGGACTCCCAGTGTGTCCCAGCGTGTATCAGTCATTAGCAGTTCGCTCTTCACCGAGAAACTTTCTCGAGGCTACTACCTAGGATGCAAGTATTATGTCAGCTAGGGGGTCAGAAGTACTTGCTCAGGCACCTCGGAGACGCCACTCCCCGTATCGTAAACGACCCATGGATCGTTGACGATCCCTGAGGGAAAACGATAAAGGTATGCAAGGTACCCTCCGTGTCCGCTTAGGAATTGAGTTAGGTCGCAGCTAGCACCGTGTCTCCGTGTGATCAATTTGGAGACGTCTGGAATAATCCTATGAATCCACTGTCGTTTAGTGGAATCATTCCATCTTTCTTACCACCCCAAGATAACTTCACTTCGTGCTAATTGCCAACGATAGGTACAGGACTCGCCAATTGCATATGATGGCTCATAGAAACGCGGACACTCACATATGCTGCTTCGTCTGACGTTGTATGGTAAGCGTACGACGCTTGCAATGCACTCAATCGATACGGCGCGATTTTTATTCTATTTGCTTCTAGCTTTAATGCCGAGGCCCAGACTGGAGCTGCATAAACCAAGATGGAGCTGACAACTCTCCAGATAAGGAACTGACGGCCAACAATGTTACAACCCGGGAAACCTCTGTTGGTTAATTCTCAAGATGGGGCCTGAAATTTAGTCTTTGGTCAACCATGACACATAGGTATTTAAGCGTTGGCTGCCAATGTATCATGGGTTCGCCAATTCTGATCCTTATCGAAGTTTACTTCCTTCGCATGGTGATTAAAACTACTTCGGTTTTATGCTCTGCGAGCGTCAGATCAGCGCCTTCTAACCAGGATCTCATTCCATAAATTGCCTCGTTTATGAGTACCTCGAACTCCTCAATATCTTGTGCCACGATAGCCACTTCGATGAAGTCTGCGTAGCCAATGATTGGCACTATTTTCGGCAGTTGCAATTTTAAAATTGCGTCGTACATTATTATCCACAGGAGAGGACCGAGGACTGATCCTTGTATGTTGTTCTATGCGTCTGAGGTCTATCGTCCGAATCGTACCACAATACCCTCACCCTGAGAAATCCTATAACTATGCGCACAAGATATTTGGAAGTGCCGCAATTATTTTACTCCATTTTGTAGTATAAGGATCATTTTTTATCTCGAGAGTAACTATCGCGCAAGATTTATTGGCCTCTACTGCATCCTCAGCAATTTTCATCATTGACAATAGATCTTGTTTTTCAGAATCCGAACTGCATATCTGAAACGTCACCCTCCCTTTTTGTGATCGGTACAAGCCGTTGTAAATGACCCGTTCGAAAAGTTTGCCAACGCCGTTTAATTGGCATAAGCATGCAAGACTAAGGATCATCCAGAGGTTTATTTGACTTCGAGGTTAGGACAAACTTCTGCTTCCTCCACTTTTCTTTTTTGTTTCAACGAACCACCTTGGAACTGTTTTAACTGCCACTATCAGAGTGTTATTCGGAATGCCATCTAAGCCTGGGGCTTTATTTTCGACAAACCACTCCTCACTGTATATTGAGCAACCTGTCACTCAGTCAGAGGAAATAATTCCCCCTAAAATCGATTCTTCTTCTTTATGTAATTTCACAGCGCCAATCATTTTCAAATTAACAACTCAGAAATCGTTTACACGCCACTACTCTCAGCCAAGGACTCTCTGAAACAAAAACTTAACTAGAAAACAATTACATGCTTACATAGTTTTTTTTATATCTTTACTCGTACAAGGAACAATCGATAATCACGTCCAATATCAATGACCTCTCTGCAAATTAATCCAAACATTTTTCATACCATTTTATCATTAAGTGCATGAAAAATTGAAAGCCATCGTTTAAAAACAAGTTTATGGCCTCATTTAAGTGACTTAGCAGGCATTCACCAGAAAAGGCACGAGAATATGATTGGGGTGTATCTGATGGCATCAAATGTATGACTCAGTGCTCTAAATAAGATTTTTATTTTCTGAAATAAAATTCGGAAATTTATATTCATTCGTCTTATCAGTGATTACAATTATTTATTTATTACTTAAGAAATTATTCATTTCCCTTTAGAAAAGTAAGGCGTAGAAGTAACAAATAAAGATACATATTTGTTTGTGAATAGATGGATTCTTGGAAATTTATTAATAAAAAACTGGGGAAATAAATAATCTAACAAAGAAAGACAGACATGACTAACAAGGGGCAATAATATTCAAAAGATTGATCATGTTAATTGATGAGTAGATGAGCCGGCAGAAGTCCAAAACATTATCAGCGAAAATATGTCTACTTTTTTATGTATCTTTTATGCGATAAAGTGTTATATATATACATGCTGCTTGCTCCAATCTCGGATTGCTTCCAAACATACTGATAAAGCTTATCACATTCGCCCAGTTCCTAGTACCACAGGGTGTCTGAATAGGTATTTGTACAAAGTATCTATGAATCTTTTTGGAAAAGATAAAAAATATTCATTTAATTTCGGGATTTTTGGTTTTATTTGTTTTTGAAGTTTCAAATTATTTCAAAACCAAGAGTTAGATCAATTTTCAAAACTCGGCCCACAAGTTTTCTCAACCAAATCCTGATAAAAATAGGTAACCTCCATTATCACTCCCCTGAGGAAAAAATATCCGCCTGCGTAGACTATTTCAGCCACTTATTCAGAGCCAAATTGCCAGCGGATCCCATCTGGAACTGGGTGGTTGCCAATGCTGTCAGCGATAAAAGATTAAGCTTGGAAGGGTCTTACCTTTGCCCCTTTTTTCCCAGATGCCCGGCTGATACAGTCAGAACAGGCCCGTTCGCCTCCTTTTTTACCTCCCTAGAAGAAATCGAACTTGCAATCTCCCCTAACTTTTTTCTGCGGAAGTGGGCGCCTACCATCAGTGAACGTCTCGCCATCCTCTTCAACAACTGCCTGTACAACGGCCACTTCCCGGTATCTTGGAAGTCAGGCCTCCTCATACCTATCCCTAATAAGGGGTGCCCAGGCGATCTCAAAGATATGAGGCCTATCTCTCTTCTTTCCAATATTGGAAAAATCTTCGAACGGATCCTACTAGGTCACCTCAATAGACACTACTCCACCATCATTCCACTTACTCAATTTGGCTTCGAAAACCTCAGATCCACCGAGCAGGCAATCCTGTACCTGCAAGCCCATATCCTCAATCAACTGGAAAACAGGCATTGCACCGTAGCCTGCGCCTTAGACCTCAAAAAGACGTTTGATTCAGTTTGGAAAGAGGGATTGCTTGACAAACTAATCCAGTCCAATTGCCCCCTCCCCTTATTCAGAATCCTCGCAAACTTCATCTCCAACAGAACTTGCCACGTGCACTTCGATGGATTACGCTCCATCGACTTCCCGGTAAACTCAGGAGTCCTTCAGGGGTCTATTCTAGGCCCCAAACTTTTTAACATCTTCCTCCACGATATTCCCCTCCCTCCCATAAACTTATCTCCCACGACAACGGCAACCTTGGCAGCCCTTCTCCCGCCCTCTTCCTCCAACGGAAATGGCCCTCCCACGTCAAGAGGGATCCTCTTCGTTGATGACACCATCCTATATGCGAGTAGTCTCAGGCCCGCACTAGCCCCCTCTCTCTCTCTCAATCTCCTAACCAATAAGGTCATCGCTTATTTCAACCAGTGGGCTCTTACCGTTAATTCCCGTAAGTCTAAGGTTATTTGCTTCAGAAACCCCAGTGGCGCATAGTACCAGAAAGCAAAAACCTGCATTTACGCATTGCTAACCACACTCTCAAGCCGAAATCAAACATTAAATACCTGGGAATTTCCCTCAACAACAAACTCAAATCCAACCCTCACGTCAGATCCGCTAATGCCAATGCCTATAAGGCCTCAGCTGCCTTAAAAAACCTCCTCTCATTCCGGGCCCTGTTCCTTAGCATCAAAACCTTTTTATACAAAACTCTCATTCGTCCAATCCTGATCTACGGTTTCCCAGCATGGGCTACCATGTCACCGAACGTAGCAGAAGCCCTCCAACGCTTTTGAAGGGATGATACTCGGGAAATGCACCGCCAAATACAAAAGGCCAAACCTAAAATTTCACAAAAACTCTCTCCTGTACGACCCTTCCGGGGTTTGCCCCATAATTCCGCACATGATCAAATTGTCGGGTGTCAGACTGAAAAAGTGGCTGTCCCAGCCTAACCCGCTGATAAAAAATCTCGCTAAACGCAATGCATTGTTACGCGAGCAGAGGTACTACGTGTCAGAGCTGGCTCTCCTCTCGGACAGTAACTCTCTTCTCAAACAGCATGCCTCCCCTCCCTCCTTCATCCCCTCCTTTTATCATAGCTCCTCCCCGGACTTTCACAGAGGCTAAACGCATACGTCCAATGTTCTGGCAGTCAATCCCCGCGCAAGTGTTCTCTTTCGCAATCTTTGCGCTCAATATTTTCCACCGTGTAAATTGAACAAATCAATTTGATGCAAAAGAGTGGCAAGACTCCGGTGCTAGAGAGCTTAAAAGTACCCATCCGTCAGTATCCTTGTAGATCCGTGACGTCACACGATGACCAAAGAGGTGATCTTAGTACAGCGGGATAATTTCGCCAGTCTGAACAGACTGAGCCGAAATCATTTGAAGGACAGCAGGGAGAGGCATTCCCTTGGCTATTTCCAAGAGCAAGAACACAACGACTGGAGGAACTGTGGCAGGCTTGCCGGAAAAATGAAGCAAGGAAACAAAACTTGTGCTTTAACTGCTTGAGGAAGGGACATGGCGTCAACCAATGCCCCTCGAGTAGCAGGTGCCGGACATGTTCGAAGAAGCACCATTCGTTACTACATAACAGTGAAATCACAAGCAATTCAAAAAAATTGACAGTTGATGCTAAACCGTTCATCCCGACTACCCAAGCGTTGTTGGCTGGGGATAGAACGGGGGATCAAACAGTACTACTCGGAACCGCTCGAGTTGATGTACAGAGTGTTTCGGGCGAATTTGTGACTTTGAGAGCTTTAATAGATTCTGGGTCGCAAAGAAGTTTCATCACGGAATCAGCGGTTCAATTGCTTGGTATACGAAGGCGGTTCTCAAAGATACATATATGCGGAGTCGGAGCAAGTACAAGAATGCAGAGTAGAAGCAGTGTGGAGTTAGTGATCAAGGCAAAGTGTGGAGACTTCACAACCAACGTGTCAACTTTAGTACTACCGACCATAACGAACTTGCATTCGTCAACCGAAACCCCAGTCAAGCTACCAGCAGGACTATCAGTCAAAAAATTAGCTGATCCCCAATAGGGGACTCCAGGGTGAATCGACATCTCGTTGTAGGTGTCTGCTCCAGGCAGCAGACACCTACAACGAGATCGTGTTAGCAGGGTTCAAAAAGGGACTTCCTTGTGCAGTGAATACCAGATTTGGCTCGATTTTACTCGGTCCGACTTCTGAAACAATCAAGAGGGCATATTGACATTTATCGCTACTGAAGACAGCACAGATAAGCTGGTCAAGAGGTTTTGGGAAATCAATGAGATACCGAGCGAACAGCCAGTAACAAGGGACGAGCAGGCAACTATGGAATGGTATCAGCAGACCACCAGGAGGGACGAGTCTGGCAGATACACTGTTCGGCTGCCTTTTAAGCAAAATTCGGGTCCCGGAAAAACCGTGTGCAACTCGCAGCAAAAGGCGTATATTCGCTTCTCTCAATTGGAAAAACGATTGAATAACGAAGATGAGTTAAGGAGCCAATATATAGCATTCATGGAGGAATACCTTGAGCTTGGCCACATGGTGGAAGTGCCAGTCGCAGATAAGTTTACAAAACAGACATATTACTTGCCTCACCATGCCGTACGCAAGGATGACAGTACCACCATAAAGCTTCGGGTCGTTTTCAATGCGTCTCAAGCAACACCAACAGGCAAGTCACTCAACGATATCTTGCTCGTCGGTCCCAACATTCAGAATAGCATTACTCGTGTATTGATGAGATGGAGAATGCATCGATACATGATAGCAGCTGACATCGAATTCCTGTTTCCGATAGAGAAGCGAACCCACCGTTACGCATCGACGAGGAAGATCACATCAAGACGCTAGGACTACGATGGCATCCAGCAAGGGATTGCTTCTTCTTCAAGGTTACCTTAGAGGAGATCACAGATACTGTGCTCACGAAACGACAATTGCTTTCTGAGGTAGTAAAATTATTCGATCCAATGGGATGGTTGCAGCCGTGTATTGTCGTAGGGAAAATAATAATGCAGCAGCTGTGGTTACAACACAGAACCTGGGATGAACCAATCACAGAAGAACTTAATGCGAAACTTCCGTTCACAGTTGTCGGTTCTCCAGGAAATTACTATCCCAAAATGGCTACACTGTAGTGATACTGCAGCTATTCAAGTCCATGGATTTTGTGACGCCTCGGAAGCAGCATATGCTGCAGTCATCTACGTATGCATTGAGGAACGTGACCGTTCCACAACTGTTCAACTCATAACGTCGAAGTCCAAAGTCGCACCATTAAAGGTCCAATCGATTCCACGGTTGGAGCTGTACAGCGCTGCGCTCTTGTGCGACCTGATGTCAACTACGTTAAAAGCCCATGGTTGAAAGCAACCAAGCCGCTCAACCAGCCAAATCTACTCCACCAAGGGTAAGTCAGGAAAAATTCCGCCGCTAATTATCCGCGCGGACCCCACAACCACTAAAGATATCATAAACAAAATTCTGTCCACAATCCCTAACAATATATCCCTAAAAAAAACATCAGTACGCTCAACCCACGTCCTCGCCACCTCCCAGGCAGATTACGAATCTGCAAAAAATTTACTTAAAGAAGGAAACCACCCCTTCTTCACGTATATTCCGTCACACCTCAAACCAATCAACCTAGTCCTCCGGGGACTAGGTTTTACATACTCCCACGATGAAATCCTCAAGAAGCTACACCGCCTCGGCATCTCCCAAGCCACCAGCGTTCGTCAATACGAGACTAGCTCCTCCCGACGGAACGCGAAACCCCTCCACCTCTTGCTTGTAACGTTTTCCCCCAAATTCCAGCAGGCCACTCTCACGAAAGCCAGGGCGATGTTTCATTGCATCGTCAAGTTCGAGGACGTCCAGCTACACGAAATCACCCAATGCCGGAACTGCCAGCGCATTGGGCATGCAGCGTCAAATTGCAATCTGGCTTACCGTTGCGTTAAATGCAACACCCCTCACGGGCCACGACAATGCCCAAAGAAGCAGGAAGAAAATCCATCCTGCATCAACTGCGGAGCCAACACTCATCCGGCTAGTTATCGCAACTGCCCGGTGTTCGTGCAAGCTCGCGCCCGCCAAACACAACAATCCCCCCCCCCCCACAAAGCATAACCCTGCTCCACCAACCAAACCCGGTCCCCAACTAAAACCCGTTCAGGTCCCCGCCCCGTACAACCCTACGTCCCCACCACTCTCTTACGCTACGATGGCCAGGAACGCCTCATGCCCTTTGACCTCGACTCCGAGATCCACTCCCTCTTCAACACCTCCACCACCCAACTAGCCTCCCGACTCACCTCATTCCTCTCCACATACAACTCCCTTTCCTCGCCGATGGAGAAAAGACTCGCTCTCCTCTCCTTCCTCTGCCAAGTGTCCCCCAGTAATGTCCACTAAAGTGGTATTACTGAACATAAATTCGGTGGTCAGTCGACAAAAACGTCACGAACTAACTAATTTCCTGTCCGTCCACAAACCTAACCTACTCCTCCTCACTGAATCCAAACTGCACCCAAGGCATAAGCTGCACATTCCCAACTATACCACCTTCCGACTGTGTTGACCGCCCAGGCGGAGGCACAGCCATACTAGTGGCAAATCCCCTAGACGCTCAACGGGTCTACATCCCAAACACTATTGCCCCATCCATGGAGCTAACCGTTGTCTCCATCGCCACACCTTCCTCCATCACATTCCTAGGTAGCCTCTACTGCCCCGACCAAACCCTCAATCCCGCTGACATCTCCAACCTTACACAACACCTCAAAGCCCTCCCAGTCAGCCGAAACAAGCGTTTCTCCCTTATACTAGGGGGCGACCTAAATGCCAAACATAACACCTGGTATAACACCACTATAAACGCCAAAGGCAATAGGTTAGCCAACTGGTACACACAACACTCCCACCCTCTACAGCTCACCCTCCTCCCCACCAACCAACCCACCTACCACAGGCAAAATACCCACTCCTTCATCGACCTCTTCCTGGTAAGCAACCACCTTCTCGTACACCCCAGCACGCCTACCTTCCCCCAAGACCTCCCCACCATTCCCGGCTTGAGCGATCATGACGGAGTGGTTCTCCACTTCAACATCACCGATCGCCTCCCCAAAACAGCCAAGGGTTTGTTGTATCATTCTCAGAATGATACCACCATTGAGAAAGGACTGGGCTTTACTCTAATTCCGTCGATCAATCCTGTCCATCGGTGCCTAAAAACTCCTTTTTCTTTTCTTTGCTCAATAAATAAATCTGAATCAATTTTCAAATCTGAGCATACTTCAAAAAACTATCCAGTTGATACCCCCACATCTGACAGTTTGCTGCAAGTTCACTACGCACGCGAAGTACAAAATCTTAAAATAGATAAAATTTCCGTTGGTATTTCTGCATAAATAAAAACTATCCAATGATTCACAGGGACTTGCAATGGATTCGGGGGGCAAAGTCAGAATCGAGGGACCAGACTCACCCTGGCAAGCCATATTCATGATTGTGACATTGCAGAAGATTACAAGCGGGAATTACCCATTCTGATAAGCCAATACATAACGTTTTACCCTAAGCTTACATAAGCATGTTTGACATGTAAATCAGATAAGTTCCATTGTAACCAAGTGCAGACTAACTCGTACCAAATAAACAAAAGCTCGTAAAAAAAACAATGCAGCCATTAAACAATTTCGCTTAACTAGTACACGGGAAAATAAAGATATAATTCTCCGGAAATGTTCATATTTCACTGGGAGAAGGAGAAAATTTATGGTAGCCAGAATAGAAAAATAATAATTTAATTTTTTTTAATAACCCAAATACCGGATATGTGATAAGGAAGCCAGTATCTGGGGATTTCAACATGAACACTTCATATGAATCACAAATTTAAATGTATATAAAAATCTGAAGCGTTTTGAAATTAAATGAACTTTGGAGCTTTAACGGAATCGAAAATTATCGAATAATCGCATTTTTATAATTCTTTTGTGATATTTATATCAAAGATGATCACATTTTAATGCGGAACTTGATTGTTCTATTATCTATATTGGACTATGATAATACGAGTCTATGCGGAGCATAAATTTGGTTAGCACGCGCATAGACAGACAGACAGATAGTAAGCCGATTTCAATGAGGTTTTGCTTTACTCAAAACATAAAAATGGGAGGATATTCTTCTAATGAAGTTATTACCACTAGAGAGCCATGGTTGAAATGTAAATGTCATCAAGTACGGGTGTCATCCGCGGAAAAACTGCCTAAAATTCGAATTTGCTGGTGCCCCAACCAATGCTGCACAATACCACCCTTTCTAACGTTGCTGGCTCTATCGGATCTCCTGCCAATTTTACCGTTACAGCATTTTGCTACACTGCTGTAATTAAACAGACACCAGTAAAATATATCAGCAATCCCAAACTCTCGAGTCCGACAGCTCAGGTTCTGTCCCCACTCCTGTGTAATGACAAAACGGAACTGTCGACGGTCAAAAGATCTAAGTGGCCGAATACAACCAAGAGGGTAGAGCTATCTCAAAAAATCTAAAAAGATGGCCAAATCGATCGTGAAGGTCCGCCCGCAAAAATTGAAGCTTGATCCGTTGACACGTGCTTGTATGCTTACGTGCTAGGCAGACTCGGGAATGAAGGGGAAGGTCCTTCAAGCGCTTCGATCCCTCACTTGTCAGTGTACAAAATTCACGAATCCTTCTGGTGGGTGGGCCAACACCAGATCCTGATAAATAAGCACAAACACGGGGATTCGCATGCACCTAGCGAAATAAAGTAAAAAAGAGGGCTCTACCACGCCCATGTAGCCGTGAAACTCCGGACCAAAGTACCGCGATCGAAAATCTAGGATCCATGGCAGATCACATCTTCGTTCAATGTTCTTCCTGCGTCAGATGTATTTTGATGCGCAGCCTCTGAGGTTCCCACACTACCTTGACATCCTCAGGCCATGATATTGGAGGAGATCTTCTTTTTCAGAGAGAGGTTTGCGGGGTTCGAGAGGGGTAGGGAAAGAGGAGGTCCTCAAATTAAAAAGGAAATTAGTTTGGATTCATTCCGATATGAAATTCATAGAAAGGAAAAGATATAAATTCAGAGTAGAAAAAAATATAAGAATAAAATCGTAAAATAAGAAAATATATTATAAATAACAAAAAAAAAAATAAAAATATAAAAATAAAAATAAGAAAATATAAATAAAAATAAAAAAAATATAAAAATAAAAAGAAAAAATATAAAAAAAAAGAAAATAAAAGAAATTTTGATGAGGCAACAAGAAATATGGGATACAACCCCCCCCCCCCCTCATCAGGGGAGTTTACATGAATTCAGAGGGGTTTACATGAGTTAAAAAATGAATCGAATTCCAACTGCAATTTATCATGGACAAATACGATTCTACTAATGCTTCTTCTTCTGCTTCTTTGCTGAACAGTTTATAAAAGAGATTGTACTAATTGGAAAATTTTCCTTTTCCGGCACGTCCTCAGGTCAATACTTCAAGTTTGCCCTCAAATCCGCACAATTTATCTCCTTCAGAAACGTTTTCCCGAAAAAAGCACTATTTAAAGGTGCTGAGAAAACACACTCCTCCTTTGCGCGTTAAACATGTACGATCCCCGAACGAAACAGTTTCTCTCGTTCTCAACCACTGCTAGCGTATTTTCACTTCCTAATATTTCGACGGTGCACTAGCATGAATATGAAGAACGCAGGCGAAATAAGACCCCGGGCAGAGGAAAACGCAGCTATCCATTGGCTGGCTGCGCGCCGTAACAACAACACACAAAAACGACTCAAAGGAAGACGTCGAATTGCGACCACCCATCCGAAACTCCCATGCCGACCAATTTCCTACAAATTTGATTTTCCTCACAAGAAAGGGGTGTGCCCATCAGATTTTTCACTGAATTTCGCCCTGAATTAGTCAAAATTAGGTTGGGAAAACCAGATTCTCCTTTGTTTTTTCATCGAATATTTTATTTGACACACGTACCGAACTCAATCTTTGCCAAAGTTTCAAAACCTTCTGCGAACAAGTTTAATACCTTTCACCTCTATAGCAGCCTCAAATCAACTCCCTGATTCAGCTGTTCCGCTGTCAATCAATCAGCCGGTCCGTTCTATCGGTGGGCTAAGTATACGTGCTATGAGCGTAAGACTTCGAGGGGCGTACAAAGGAAAAAATGTTGATGGGGCGCGGGGTCTGCCTCAAGGCTGGTTGAGGGAAGCGTTAACACCTTTGTGCGTCTCGGTTAGGAACCGCCTTAGTGAAGGTCGAGCAGTTCCGGTAGTTTGCCGGATGTTCATTGCAACCGCAGTTGACACACTTGGGCTTATCTTCTACAATTTTCGGACTTGGTCGCATTTCATGCAGCGGTATTCGAGGTTACAATTATGGATGGCGTTACGAATTTGTTTATTCCAAATTTCTTGAAAATATAGCCGAGCAAAATGGCACCAATGATCAAGACGAAATTTTTTTTTCGAAAAACAATTGAATAGATTCAAAAACAACCTGCTTTTGCTGTCGTGATGAAACTCCACGTTACTTACTGTAACGACTTTCATTTTCTATCTTCTAGGATGGGAAGCTCGCCCCAATGTCACTTCTTTCTGCTGTCAATGTAACTTTATGAATTCCTGGGCTCGTATTACAAGCATGTCTAATTATTCCGCAAAGCAATTCATCATCATCAATGGCGCAACAACCGGTATCCGGTCTAGGCCTGCCTTAATATGGAACTCCAGCCATCTCGGTTTTGCGCCGAGGTCGATCAATTCGATATCCCTAAAAGCTGTCTGGTGTCCTGACCTACACCATCGCTCCATCTCAGGCAGGGTCTGCCTCGTCTTCTTTTTCTACCATAGATATTGCCCTTATAGACTTTTCAGGCGGGGTCATCCTCATCCATACGGATTAGAGAACCACCTTACCGAAACTTGTTGAGTTGGATTTTATCCACAACCAGACAGTCATGTAGGAGGCCAAAAATTCCTCGGAGGATTCTTCTCTCGAACCCGGCCAAGAGTTCACAGTTTTTTTGCTAAGAACCCAGATTTCCGAAGGATACATAAATCTTGTACAGTAAGAGCTTTGATCCTATGGTGAGACCTTTCGAGAGAAACAGTTTCTGTAAGCTGAAATAGGCATGATAGGGCATCCCCTTGTCTTAAACCGTTGTTGATGTCAATGATCTCCAGAGTGATCCCACGGCTTTATTTGGCCCAGCACATTGGTAAGGGTGAGGCTAGTCAGTCTTATCAATTTCATTGGGATAGTCTCTTTTGAGGGGGCCAATGATGTTCAGAGCGTATGGGGCTATCCTGCCTAGCAGGATAGCGGAGAATATCTAATAGATGGTACTCACCAACGTGATACCTCTATAATTGCTGCAATGTATGATATCCCCTTTTCATGTATGGGACAGATAATGCTCCGTTGTCAGTCACCAGGCATTGATTCGCTGTCCCATACTTTCAGCACCAGTTGATAGACCACCAATTCGGCTGTAATTTCATCGGCTCCTGGTGACTTGCGGTTTTTTAGCCGATCAATTGCACTGACTGTTTCTTCTATACTTGATGGTGGCAGTCTTTGTCGGTCGTCTTTAACTGGCGAGACCTCCAACTCGTCGATATTTTGGATGTTGAGCAGTTCATCAAAACACTCAACCAATCGCTCCAATATGCCCATTCTGTCAGAAATCAAATTTTCCTCTTTGCCTCGGCATTCTGCTGACTTGATTGGTTGGTTGGTAAAACTTCCGTGCCTGGTACGTCCCTGTACTTTTCGAGCTCACAGACTTGTCGGTTCTCCCAGGCTTCCTTTTTCCGTCTGTGGAGTTGCTTCTCCGCTCGACGGAGCTCGTAATAGTTCTCTGCGCGTGCCTACGTTCTTTGAGAATACAACATTACTCCATATTCAGCATTCTTCGTTCCCTTGCTAGCTTACATTCATCGGAACCAGCCATTCCGAATTTTTTTGCGGCTGGGGCCCGAGTATATTTGTGGCCGTATCAATGATAACGCTCTTCAAGTGGTTGTGAAGATCATTTGTTGATGTTTCACCTCCAGGACATCTGTTAGCTGCGGATATCCCCCCCCCCCCTTATAGGTGTCACGGAGGTCTATGTTATCAATGGCTTTAGTATTCATTCTCATCGAAGGGATCGTAGGTGGTGTTGCAATTCGAGCCCGGAGCACTATGCCAACGAGCTAGTTATCCGAGTCTGTATTGGCCCTGTGGCGGCGTTCAATCAGCACGTGGTCAATTTGGTTGAAAGATGATCATCTCTGGAGAGGCCTACGTATGTTTGTGGACCGCTTTCCTTGCAAACCAGGTACTTCCAACAACCATTTCGTGCGATACTGCTAACTAAATAATCCGCAGTCCGTTATCACCCCTATCCCTGTCCTAACATCCCCATGTAAGTTATGGGAGCCGACGTATCGCCTGAATACGAGCTCTGTCCCTAGTTGACTGTTGAAGTCTCCAAGTATGATTTTGATATCATACATGAGACAAGCTTCAAAGGTCCGCTCAGCTACCTCGTACAA
The DNA here is from genome assembly GCF_905115235.1 of Hermetia illucens. Classification (NCBI taxonomy): domain Eukaryota; kingdom Metazoa; phylum Arthropoda; class Insecta; order Diptera; family Stratiomyidae; genus Hermetia; species Hermetia illucens. Next base: position 162,105,502 of record NC_051852.1, on the reverse strand, counting down.
GGTATCCTTCTCCGACTCTACAGTCTCCTCCGTTGAGGGGTGAACGTTAGTCAGGCTTATATTATATTATATTTCTAAATTTGCCCCCAACCTGGAAGACAGTTGGTACAATTTGTCCCGTTTTTAGGCGCGGGAGACTCGCCTTCATCCTCTTCCGTCTGCAGCTTTTCGTTAAGAAAGAGTCCCAACGTTTCTGTATGCGAAAAGTGTGTCGAATTTCTCACAAGAAAACATTTTTATATTACCTGGACCGGTATGGTTCGGCAAAATGCATCTAATTGTGCACTAGCATGGAAATGTGCATAGCATTGCGATGCTAAAATACGAAATTTAGATGCCGTGTAGGGAAATATTAATGATTTTCTTATAGATTTTTCGTTGGGTAATTTCGGAGAATTGGTCCTTGATTTAACAGTGCACTATTTAAAGAAATGAATGATAATGTCCACGCCTTACTAGATTAATGTATGGCATCAATTAATTGGGTGCAGTAGGTATTAGGTCCGCTGTAGCGCATTACTCTCACCGTGTTGAGGAGTCTTCATTAGGTTCTGAGTTGTGGTTGAAGAAACTTCGGTAAGCCAGCTAAGATGCGTAAACCACCAAAAGAGAGGCGGAATTATCTTCCGAAGATGTCCAAAAAATATAACAATGAAGACCTTTACACGGGAAATAATAACGAACCATAATGCTGGTGTCTGGCAAAGGTGAACAGGGCAACCCGGCTCAATTCGCGAAAAGTTGCCTCTGAAATAAGTCTACCGCTAGCAATGCAGGTCGGTCTTGCGTTCAAACCCCGTGTTCCTGGTTCAATACGGATGTTATTACAAACATAATAAGATTAGAAACAATTAACGCTTTAATCAACTGAAAAAAAGCAAATGACATCATCTCACTTCAGAAATCATGCTAAACTCACAACAAAGCGAATAAGGCAAAGGCCACATTGTTACCACAATCTCCCTTTTCATCTCAACTTCTCTAGCATAAAAGCTAACGCGATGAATAATAACCGCGGAGTTGAGGAGAAAAGCTTGCGATCAACAATATCGCCATATCTGCATGTGCGGCTGGCTATAAACAATATATCAGCAATGGGAGCTGAAAAAAATACGCCAAACTGATCCAAGACTGGTGATCATATATAGCACTTAGTACATGACAAAGCGGCACACACGAGCGGAAACTGCGCAGAACCCAAACAGAAACACAAAACAATCACTAAAACGTACTAAATCTACAGACTAGCCATTGGTGCACCCATGCGGTGTTGAAAAAGTTAATGAAATCCGAAGCATTGTGGCAGATAAGATACATGGGCTTCCACCATAGTTCATAAGGTACCTGACCACAAAAGCCAGGTTTAAGGCAACTCGTTGGAATGTCGATGGAAACCGAAAAAGGAGAAAAGAAGGTCTTGAATATGATAGACGAGCTAGATGTGTTGTGCCTTCAGGAAAAATCAACACACGCTATTGGCGAGATGGGAAACCTGTCTCTTTGTTTGCAATCCGCTACTATTAGTTTTCCACCGAGAATATCACTTTTTTGCCTTGAAGCAAGTAGCGGTAACTATCGGATTCCGTTCAATAAGTTAATTAGCAATCTCACACTGAAGTGCACCTGGAGGGAGCACTTGTGGTTGGCAAGATACAACACAGCATGGATGTAGCCTCAAGAGGGATATTTTCCATTGAAATGAATGTCAAGCATCAATGCAGGTTCGTCGATGTTGAGAGACGACCAGAAAACTGAACTCTTTCTGCATATCATCTCCATCAGATCTTCAACATTGCTGTTATGTTATCTTAATGAGAAAGATATTTGCGACCAATTATCAGATATTTTTCCAATCATCAGATCGTCAATCATCACCGTTTCAAACGAGATCACATCTGACTCAGTGCCCGCAGCTTCTCCACGCTATCCCGAAAGAAAAAATAATCTTGGCAAAAATTCAATGAAATTAAGATAAAATTTCGCATTCTTTGTAGGAAAAATCTTAAATGACTTTATCGGAAAATTCAGTGACACACATGGACCAGCGGATGCTGTGTAGCATAGTTAGTCATCTAAGTTTCTCTGAAAAACTGACTAAGTGTTTTCCACCAGCAGCAGGCGTCTGATGTCTGTCTGCCCGTTGACCTTATTCATCATTTATTTGTCACAACAATCTTCAGGACGTCCTGGTGAATCTGTCAATCTCCAATTTCAGGTGAAACCGCGTAAGTGCTACACATGAAAACCCTGAGTTGGAATGGGGCATTCACATAAATATGTACAGATTTGCTATGGCGCTTTTACCGGTACGATGGCTGCTGACAAAGCATGGGCTGATCTTGAAAATGTATCAAATCAACGAGTTTTTCAAGTTCAAATTAATTTCATTACTATCATGAATTAACAATGAAGAAATTTTCGTCGGGTTAATGGACCGCATCAATAGATGTATAGTGCGCGGAGTCAGATGTCTGCTTGGTTAGGTGCAAATATATTTATTTGCGGTTTCAAATGTTCATTAGAAAGGTGAAAGTGGATACGAGTTAGTGAGAGAAAATAGATTTTAGATTTGAATATCTATCTTCAGTTATGGAAATAAATTGAGAACAATTCTCCCGTAGAAATGATAGTTCCATTATAATTCCTCCGCTCTCTACTCTCACTCAGCAAGCCTGAAACTATAGCTGATGTAGTTCCGGGAATAACCACCGTGTGACGCTGCATTTGGTCTACCTATTAACTATAGTATCTCAAGCAAGCCTATTGCAACTCTGCATCTGGTATTAAGTGTTTTCCCAGGTGGCCGACCTACTTTGCACAAGTGTCAGACACTGTCCCAGAACGTGTATAGAGGTTTCAACGCACTCCGCACTGTGCGCTGCCTATCCCCTAGAAGCTGCAGGAGGTGTCCGTAGATATTCCTAGCTTCCCCAGGTGATATTAGTGACCAGTGAGAATTCCCACTATGATTTGGAGGTTCTTCTTGGTGAGGGTTAAACAGTCATTTCTGCGCTTGGATTCGTATCCCCCAATAAGCACCCTGCTTCGCTGTCGGTTAGAATAGCAATGTTCTGCCCCCTGTAGTTCTTTGCCAGGTTGAAGGCGGCATCTCTGTTTATAGCATATATTCCCGCCTGGAATATGCTGGTATGCTTACCCATTGATTCAAAGGCTTTTTCCTTGGACCAATGATCCCGGCACCTGCTCACTCTACTATAAGGGATCGTCAGTGTACCAAATAATTAGTTGCTGGTTTAAGCCTTATGTCAGTGCCACCCTCTCCCAGTTTGCCCTGTTATTCCAACGTGTTTCAAATTTCTTATCGAAGTGAAACCTCGTTGTCATGTTATCCATTGGTATCAGTAATTCGGAATGCCTAGAGAGAATATCAATTGTCCTTTAATTTGGGCAGCTCCTCGCCTTACTGGTACTCCCGGACATTCTGAAGATCACCCTCCTTGACTGCATTTGTATGTACAGATGGACAAGAGTTAATCTCTGAAGGACCTCTAAGAATGCCATTGGGCAAGTTCTCATTGTCCCCCGGTACACAGGCAAACCAGTCTTTGGGAAAAAGAAAGAGAGAAAATCCTAAGATTATTTCAAAGTTTCTCTGTAGTAGTTCTGGTAAAATGCCATCTACTCCGGGTGATTTCAGTGATTTAAAGATACCCACTGTCCATCATACTCTAGCTTCCAAACATGCCTCTTTCGCCAGTTTCCAGTTCTCCTTGCTTCCCCTTTTGTTCATTTTTGGGCTATCAGTTAGAAGGTTATCACCTCCTGCCGTTGCGTAGGACCCCGGGAAATGAATTTTGAGAGACAGATGTGCCCTGTCCTCATCATTCTCACTAAATGCCCCATCTTCCTCCTTTAGCCGGACAGAAGATATTGCCTTGTCCTTGGTTGTAGCTTTACATAGCCTGGATGGTTCTATGGTTTGTTCTATCCCTTCACAATATTCCCTGCAGCTATTACGTTTTGTTTACCTGATCGCGTTGCTATACGTCATCAGCGCTATTTTGTACCTCTGCCAGTCACAGGTTTGTTTCGCCCAGTTGAAGAGTTTTTGAATATCCATTCTCATTCTGGCTAGGTTCTTGTTCCACCAGGGTGCGTCCCTTGGTAACTTGACTGTCTTAGCCAGACAGCTCGCTCTGTGATCCAACATAGAAGACTCATCCCACACTCTCCAATTGTAGACCAAGCTATACATCAGAGTGTTCCCTACAGTGATGCCTAATTCGTCTTGCGTAATGCTGGTCACGAATGTTGGAGTGTTTCCTACATTATGTATTTCTAACTTATTAATGAGGATGAATTCCAGAAGGGGCTCACTTCTTCGATGAATGTCGGTGTTTCATAGACCTCATGGGGGACGTTGGTAACGCAACCGACAAGAAGTAATAGCGCTTTTCTCTCGCAGAACTTCGCCAGTCTATCCCACCAGAATTAGTCATTAGACCCCGGTTTCCAGTTAGACTTAGACAGCCACGAAGTTTTAAGTTAAAAACCGCGAAAGACATATGTATCTTAATGCAACCTCTTGGTTTTTCACAAGAGAAATCACAAATTACCTGCATACCGGTAGAATGTCCACCCGATGTGTTCTCCAAAGCATCCTTCCTTTGTTTCTCCCTGTGCACGTGCACATATATGCTATCAAATCTGTAATTCATGAGGCAACTACGACGTCCAATTATCTCCAGGGATCGGTCATCTACCCCGATCGTGAGAAGTTTACCTTTGTTATCCTCCTCGCTTCCAAAGACTCTTCATAATCGTGTGTGGAGATCCATGTTTTGAATGATGAGGAAGCATAAAAGCTTCCCTGACTCAAACGCTGCGACGTTGGGAAGGTACACTGTCATCATGTTTGTCCCTGGTATGTCATCCCCAACATATATCGGTAGTTCCCTTCCCTTCCACTCTAGTTTAGGAACTATAGTCCTAAGCCAGTCCGCCGTGTCTTCCGGCGCGCAATCTATAAGTATAAGACCTGGTCAGAAAGTTCCTTATTCCATCCCTCACACATCTCCATGCCATGACGATGAGATCCCCCATTATTTCCTACATCTAACGAATGAGTATTTGTTTCAAAAATGCTTTCGGCAGTATGACCAGTCGAATGCTCTTTGCCGCATTAGCGTAGCATCAGCGAGTCTCCTGCTTCCTGCTTTCATCCCTGATTGCCCAGAGATTTCCCCTTTCTTGGGCTCGGATTTAGGTTTCTTGGGAGAATTCCCTCTTGCGGACTGATTTCCGCTGGTACCCGCTTCTTTGCCTTTGATACTGAAGGCTCTGGTCCATCCTTCAGATAGCGCCAATGCCATTTAGCACATACACCATCGAGGCCTGTCTCCTTCCGGACGTCTGATATCCTGACCTCAGGCGTATCCTTGCTCGTCCCTGCCTTTTGAGCAGTGACCTTCCTTGGGTGCGGTCTTCGCAGTAGACTAATGTTGACCTTGGTTCCACTACTTGACCTACCAATGCCTTCTTTTCTGGGTGCGGTTACCGGGCTCGCAATATTACGGAGATTTGCCTCCGCCTAATGGGCCAATTTGTGCGCGTCACAGGGTTTCGCTAGTTTATGATGTGTCTTTCTTGTGTCTTTTTTTTTGTGCTCATTTTAATGCCACGAATATGGCGGTAAGGTGGCCCGCCGTACCATAGTTCCCCGTGGCACGGTAAAGTCAAGCTTACAAATTGAGTCGACCAGGTATCAATGAGGCAACTAGGTAAATCTCCCATCGTCCTTCTTCAAACAGACAGAAGATATTGCCCTGCCGTTGCCTATAACTTTGTATAGCCCAGTTGCTTCTGTGGGTTTTTGATCCCTTCACCGAATTCCCTGAAGGTATTCCGTTTTGCTTTCCCGATCGCATTGCTATACGCTGTCAGTGCATTTTTGTACCTCGGCCAGTCTCCGGTTTGTTTTACTCGGTTGAAGAGTTTTCGCCCCTATTAATTCTGGCTAGGTTCCTGTTGCACCAAGTTAAATCCCTTGCTGATTTGGTCAGACAGCTGGCTTCATATGCGGCAATGATGATTTTGTTGTGATCTTGCACCACTTTCTCCAGTTCAAGTTCCCTCCTGATATCATTGACCTTTTGTAGGTGAGCCATGTTGCTGCTCAGGTGCATTTATTATTATTATTTTTATTTCGGAGTTGCCCTCAATATCGAATCTGATTATTCTGTGATCCGACATGTATAGAGGACTCATCCAACAGCCCTAATCCAGCATATTCCCTAGAGTTACGCTTTGTACCTCTTGTCAAGTGCTGGTCACGAATCTTTTAAAAAGGTACTCACCACTTCGATTAGTGTCGCTGCTTCCCTAAATTTCGTGATTAGCGTCGGTATCGCACCCAAGGTGAAGTGGTAGCACCCTCCTTTCACAAAAACTTCACCAGTCTAATAACTAGCCCCGGTGGGAACTGGATGTCGTGTCCTGGGAAGTAGCCAACTTACCCTTGTAATTACTGCAGATGCAACTTTTCATAGTGGAAGTGGTGGCTATCTTAATAGTGGCCATTGGCTTCGTCTGTGTTTGAAGCTCTTCTCCATTGTCGGAGTATCATCCTTTTCCTCCGACATGACGCATTCATGCATGTCCCTGCCTACCTTAAGCCCTAGAAGATCAAGGTCTAGGTCATTCAACTTTTCCTCTTTCCTGAGTAGCAGGTCTTCTTACCTGCTTGATCCAGTCCTTTCGGCCTCTGTGGCCTCCGAAATTCCTTTCGTTTCGTTTCCTCGACTTACATCCCCCCCCGCCTTCGATAGTTTCCCGCTCCTCACGACTGAGTATTTGCTGCGAAAACGTTTTGGCAGTATGGCCTGTCGAATGCCTTCGACCGTACCAACATAACTAATGGCGGGCTTCCTGACTCCTGCCATCACCCCTGACCTACCGCGGACTTCCCCCTCTCTTGAGTTCGGGATTGGGTTTTTTTGGAAGCATTCCCCTCGTGTAGCCCACAATCTCCGCTGCTCCCCGCTTTCTAGGCTCCGATAATGATAACCCCAGTCTGTCCTGAGCTTTCTTAAGGGACTCTTCTGGTTTAAAGCCTTCAGATAAAGCAGGTATCAATTAGAACGTACGCCATTGAAACCTGTCTGCTTCCTGACGTATAATATACTGATCTCAGACGTGCTTTTGCTTGCCCACGGTTTTTGAGCACATGCAAACTATCCAATGGACACTGTTCGCTTGACACCCTGGATTGGGGAGATGTTTCTCCCCAGTCCATGCAACACTAAGATTGAAATGTGTGCAGAGAATCGCTCTATCGTCGTAGACAGGTACATAGGCGTTTATCTGAGACTTGCCGTTCACTGTACATTACAGTCAAAATGTTCAGAGGACATTCATTAATTTCTTTGAAATTCCGGTTGTGCATGCGCTATTCGCGGACAACTCGATTATCAGACCGAGTGATAAAGTTCCGAAGTTATTGAGCGAGCACAGGGTCATTTAAATACCAAATACATTATCAACACCCGTCCAACGATACGATTGGCCTACACTCCTTCGTGAACAGTATTTCTTCGGGATCGTACACAATACACAAAAAATCGAAAAGAAAATCAACAAAAACATGTGCGGCCGAAAGCTAGCGTACCGTCTCCACAACGCTGAACGCAAAACTCTTCCCAAACTATGAATAATTTCCCAAGTGCGTACCCTCGGTATCACACAATTTCAAGCGAAACTGACGCAAGAACGAAACTCAACATTGTAAATAGCCTTTTTGCGATTCAAATTTTCCACTTAACAAAGAAAAAATTTTGAACTTTCACCACGCTCGGTTGCTAACTTTGCAAGTTTTCAGGCTATGAAACCCACCAAAATTTAAAGGAAATTGCACGAAACAATTAACTACGGAAAATTTCCCCGAACTACAATCTCTTTAGATAAATTCTCCTTCATTGTAAAAGGAAAATCGCGGAAAACCTAAGAGCAAACCTCCCGTTCGATGTGAATCCGTTGCGAAAAACTCACGTTCTCCTTTGTTCGTTTGTTCTCCCCTGCCGGTCCCGCTAAACCTGGTTTTGAACTGCTCGAGTTTATGTTGCCAGCAAAATACACAGTAGCGTTGACGGATGCGGCAGATCATTCCTCTCTGTCACGATCAATTCGCCCGAATGCACCCAATAATGTGCAATATGCGGCGAAATTTAAGGTAATTGGCCACTAGACAATGCATTCTTTGATCCAATTTATCCTGAAAAACGGGATATTACATATTCAGTGATATTGGATATCTCTTTGATATCGCACCTGACTATACTCAGCCTTCCTCTCCTCCCCATTAATTTCATCCAACAAAGATTACTGCATGACGCAGAAATTCCAAAAGTCACAGTTTTCACCTGGTGGCAAAAAATCCTTTACCACGAAAAATAAAGATAAAAGATACTCATCGCATAGCTGTGATAATTTAATTTAAAATTACCCAACTTTGTCCAAGGCAATAAAATATTACTTAATTGAAAGTAAACCGAATCCGCTGGCACGATCGAAGCAAGTTACTACAGATACATTGAACCCAGCGGGACTTATTTTGCTCGATCATTCAGAATACCCACGAAATCTACCAATATCTTTGGAAAAGGTCGAATTACCTTCGCCACAGTTGTCGTTGACGAAATACCTCACCAATAATTTGCAATTATCGTGTTCAATTTGTATCGATAATGCTAATAGTTGTGAAATGCTTTCTGTTAGCAGGAAAAAATCGAGGAATTTATTGCAATGACTGCCGAGTGCCTGTAACAAGGTGGGTTACTCCACCTTCACAGGTCGGCTCGCAGATATGTATAAAAAATTATCGACACGACAAAGGCATGTCGAGGAGGTATTGTTGCAAGAAGACTTTGTATGAAGCTATATTGAGTGGGTTTATATGACTAGATACTTGGAGAGAGCCATTGTTGTTCAGTTACAACCCAAGACCTTTGGTCTCTTCTCCCTCTGTTATATCTTTTCATTTAAGATATTTATCACGTTCGGAATGTCATAAGATATAATGCATGCTGTATACATTTATTTCAATCACGTTTCTTGACTCGATTGTGAATGAACTCATAGTTAGGTGACAACGACATCAGGTAAAGTCGAGATGCAAATCTTTTAAACAAATATTACGTGATTGTTCTGGCACAACCGAAATCCGATAGAATATCTTAAAAATATTAGGCGAAAACGGCTTTACGGTTTCTTACCAAGGCAGAGGCAAATCGTCAGACATTACGGCTCGCAGCTGTTAAGTGCTCCTTTATATAATTCACAGAACACGACATGACTGCGAATTATATTGAGCATAAATCCGACCATACAGCGAACATAGAGCTGAACATATTTTTTTAAGGATTGCGGGGTCCTAAATTCATTTGTTCCGGTCGGACATCCAGTGGATGCGGACTTAGGACCCCGCAATCCTTAAAAAACAAATATCTTAAAAATATTTTAAGAAGACAGGAAAATAAATCATTTTAAAAGTCGGTTTCCAACATCCATTCACCGAAAAATATCTTTTTTAGCAATTTTCAAGGAACATGAACAAGTCAATTACCTCCTCCTACAATTTAAGAAAAAAAATCTTACTAAAAGGCAACCACATTATCTAAACTTAGCATGCCCTAATTTTCCCAGATGTTTTCTTTCTTTATTGTTTTATAATCTCATTGAAAACATGAAAAATTCTTCTATCACAGTGCATTCCACAAGTATGTTACGCATTTGCTCCGCGGGGTTGGAATTTTCATAAACAAATTTGCTCGTGCTTTTATGTATGAATGTTGATTTAAGAGAACCTATCGACAGATACAAGTGTACATGCGTTCCTAAAATACTCATACATGGCGGCAAATTTTGCTTTTATCTGCCTGGAATCCGCATCCAAGGGTAAATTATACAATATTATTGCACAATGCACAAACAGATAAGCACAAATTAAAAAGATATTCTTGGAAAATCAAATAAAGAATTTCCAGGAAACGTTAAAAGATTTTTTTTTACTTTTTTTTGTCTGAAGAATAGAAAACGTTTATTTATGGAACATTTATGACACTTAAATGGTGACCTAATCGCTGCGGCTTTAGGAAGGTAAACTGTCATCCCTGGTATATCATCGCCAGCCGGAACTATAATTCTAAGCCAGTCCGCCATGTCCTCCGTCACGCAGTCTACCAGTATAAGCCCTGGTTGAAAATATATGCCGGTAAATAATACCTCCTTACTCCATCCCTCGCACATCTCCCAGACGATTAAGTCCAACATTATTTGCTGCTCCTCACGACGCAGTATTTACTTCGGAAACACTTTCGGCAGTGTAGTCAGTCCAATGCTCTTTACCGAATTAGCATAGCTAAAGGCAGGTCTCCTGGCTCCTGCCTTCATCCTAGATCGCTACGAGATTCCCCCTTTCTTGGGCTCGGGTTTGGGTTCTTTGAGCATTTTTCTCCTGTGGGCTGATTTCCGCTACTACCCGCTTTCTTGGCTCTAATACTGAAGGCTTTGGTCCGTCCTAAAACCTCTTAGGGGCCTACTCGTTTTTCAGACCTTCCTTCAGATGGAGCAGACACAATTTAGCATATGCGCCACTGAGGCCTGTTTCTTTCCTGACGTCTGATATACTGACCTCAGACGTACCCTTACCTGTGCCTGCTTTTTGAGTGACCAATGCTGAACTTGGCTCCACTGCTTGATCTTTCAACTTCTCCCTTGTGTACTCACATGGCTCTCAGTATTCCGGAGATTTGCCTCTGCCTGATGGGCTAGTTCGTGTGCGGTACGGGGTCCCGCTTCTTTATTGTGTGTGGTTACATTGTACATTTTAAAACAAAATTGGATCATCAATTCAGTTCTCAAAAAAAAAAAGGTTTTTCTTTGTCAAGCGAGAAGGCAGTGTGTACTTCTCACGATTACTTGTTGTTTTAACCGACCTCGTAGCTGGCCGCGCTCTCTCCGGGGGTTAGTATTGTTCCACCACAGTACTCCGCTCCCTGCTGATACCTAGCGACTTCGACGAGCACACCCGTGGCAAAGCTGATCGGCTAAAGTCGCCCGGCGAACTTCAAAACAAACGCAGTGCTCTCGTTTTCTTCCAGTGCCGTTTGCTTCCAGAAAAGAATACTTCACCGACGCCCAAACTGAACGCATGCTCCCCACACTCGAAGACCTCATAGGAACCGTTGTATAGTGGCTGCAACTGCTTCCGAAGGGCATCAGGCCTCACCAGAACTGTACCCACGTTCGAGTTCCCTAGGAGTGTCGACTGCCGGCTGCGTGTGACGAGATGGTGGAGTTGGCTTTAATCTGGCAATGGCCTCTCGTAGTAGACGCAACAATCCGGTCTCCCCAAAGCCGCCTCTCCTGTCGAGTACCAGGATGTCAGGGATTCGAAAGTTCTCCCCGTCCAACAACTCAGCAGGGCTGGCAGCAAACACTCTCTGCCTTAGCGTTCAATGCCATTGAGCAGAGGTTATGAGACAAGAACCAATGAAAAGTTCTTCATGATCACCACTTTATAGATTTTTTTTTTATTTTACTACATTATCTTAAATAATATAAAAATTATTTTTCTTATTCATTTCTCACAAAAACGTTTTTTCTCTGTCAAGTGAGAAGGCATGGCCAACTTTACACGATTACTTGACTGTAAAGTAGTCCCGGTTTTCTTAACCTGCCTCGTGGCCGTCCGCGCTCTCTTCCTACCTGGTTTCGCTCCACCACAGTGTCTTTATTTTTTGTACTCATTTGAATCCCACGAGTATGGGGATTAAGAGATTCGCCATGTCATAGCCCCCATTGCAAGGTAAGATCAGGCTTACTCACTGAGGCGACCAAGTATCAGTGAGGCTCCGTTCGAATACAGTCAGTTATCCCCGACCGCTATCTTTTCAGTGGGCACGGTTCACATAAAATCCAGGATTGGGAGAAGTGTTTTTCAACTCCTCGGTCGACATAGACCCGCAGTATTTTGTTAATAGTAGGGTGACCTCGTACAGGGTGTGGCTGTCACCACCCACTAATGGTCTTAGTAGACGAGAGGTTCCTGGGTTATGAGGTACACGGTTATGTGGACCTCTTACTCACTAAAACCACCCCTTTCTCCTTCCACTCTCCCCGCGGGATTCTCATAAGATATTAAGTCGCAAGACTGGATCAGAATTTATCCTGCGCACGTATTAATATTCGTGTTTCTCTCGCGTTCATTCTTCCGGCTGACTTCTTCCTATCTAAGCTTCTTATCGATGGCTACAATCATCTTTTCGACTTCGGTCCATATCCCCTTTGTTTCACCATATCTTCTTTCTCTCCAGCTTTTGTCCCGTTCACAAGCGAGGTCGGTTCGTCGTGATCGGTTTCGCCATTTGGGTTCTATCAAATACCTGATCTGGATGCAATCGCGTGGCTTTCAAATCCCCATTCAGCGTATCAAGCCACCGTTGTCTGGTCCGGCCTTTCGGTTGCTTACCATTGACTTCGATGTTCAGACCAACCTTGGCAAGTGAGCTCCCGTTAGTGCGTATTATGTGGCCATACCATCTCTCGTAATTTTTCCACGATACAATCGCGGATATCCTCATTTCGGATGTGATCAAAATATGTCTCGCCACTAGACCAACGCAACATCTTCGTCTCCATTACCGTAAGACGCCGTTCATTGTCTTTTATAGTCAGCCAACACTCAGGACCATAGAGAACGACAGGACGGACCACATTGCGGTAAATTTTAAATTTGAGATTTCAGAACGCAGTTCTCCACTGACTAACAGCATTGGCCCGAGATATTTAAATCACTCAGTCCTAGGGAGGTCACTGCCGCTGGCAGTGACTGACAGAGCAATTTAACCCAGCAAACATGAGATGAGTTCATGTGGCACACGGTCAAACGTTTCCTCTAGATCCAGAAACGCAATCTAAAGATGCTTCTCACGGTGTTTCTCCATGAGTAATCGCGCAACGTGTATTGCGTCGGAGGTTCCGCGGTCCTTGACAAACCCGGCTTGATTCACGGTTATTAGAACAATTTCGCGATTGTCAAGAATGCGTTGAAAAATCTTCATGGTATGGGAAAGTAATCGGATGGGACGGTAATTTGAACATTCTGCTGAACTACCTTTCTTTTTCCATATTGCAACTATGGTAGTTTCTTGCCAATCAGATGGTGCTCTACCTTCCTCACTAACCCGATTAAAGAATTCACTGAGCCGCAGTGTTAGGTCCCAACTCCTCGATTTCCAGAACTCAGATGCAAGTGTTTAGGATAAGTGAGGGATCCTAAGTCCACAACCACTTGCTGTTGGACCGGACCAAATGGAGAGCAACTGACTCTCACGTTTTTTTGGTCCACGGATCCCTCGTTTGGGGCATGGCACCCAAGCATTCAAACAATATAGGACAAACGGTTTCATCCAGGACAGAGGCAACTCGTCAGATGCTGTCTCACCTCTGCCCTCGGAGCAGCGTGACCGTGAGTGGCATCAGATGGAAAACGCTCCTTTATATATTTGGAAAAGCAAGCCAAGGGTGAGAGGGCGAGAAGGCATCTTTCTCGGCATCAGGTCGACCCGTCTATGGTACATCAGTGATAAAGAAGTGAATTGTGCGTTCAGCTGATATAATGGTGAACTTCATCAACCGGTCATCAAATCGTTCGACTTCTTTAATGGTATCATGGGATGGTAATACCGACATAGTATTGAGTGTGTGGGCTACCGAAATTGAGAAGTTAATAGTGACTCCTTCATTCGTGTTCTACATGGCAGCTTTTGGCACCAAACCATCGAATTTCTCGCAGACCGCTAATATCAATGCGGCTTTTCCAAAGGGCTCTTGAGAGTTCCTCAGTCTTTCCAGTTAGGGTGCCAATATTTCTTTTGCTCGGACTAACTTACTTACGTCCTGATGCTATCCATGCCTCAAGAACCCTTACCCGTTTCTCGACAGGGCCGGAGCCCACCCTACCGCGTCGATTGAGGTGAACGTCCTAGCGTTGCTGCTCAGACCATCATGTTGGTTTTAACGACATTGGATACATTTTCATAGTTCTAATAGTCACAATAATATTGGCTACGTTTTGTACTTCTAAGATGAACTTAAGGGAGATTGCTGGGCAAATTTCTAAAAATCTGGAAATATGCTATTATTAACTTTATTTGGATGTATTTTGAGGCCTAAATTTCGTAGATAAGCACAGGCCTCACTAAAAATATGTTCCCTATGGAGAAATCTGCAGAAGGCGTGCCCTCCTCCTCAATGAAGAGTCCACGGTGCTACTATCTAAATCAATCAGGAAACCGAACAAGAAGGCTTGGCAGAAGGAAACTACAGGCTAAATCCTGCCTATCAGAGCTCTCTCCGCCACTCTTACTAAGAAGGGCAACTGGTGATGCGAATGAAGCTGGTCTAATGTCATTACAAACGAAACCATGCGAACCGGACACTGTGAACTTGAGAAGGCTCCCAACAAACGGCAAAGGAACTACTGCTAAAGAAGGCGAAGCTCCTTGAAAATAAGGAGGGGCGTATCACCAGGTGTGGCAATGTTCAAAGAAAATGGAATTTGAGCGAAAGATGGGAAACAACTAGTAACCGCAGACCAAGTTGAATAAACAAAAGACGAGCAAATCAAGTGTCATGGGGGCACCGAATGTCATTGCGTATTTGTGCGGTAGGAACGAGGTAGCTAATGGACCCGTGGCCCTTGTGGTTTATGTATTGGTATGTTGGTATGTTACTGGCGCCTAGATGGACACCCATCTTTTACCAATGAGGACGTGGTCAATTTGGTTGTCGGTATATGTGGCTGGTAATTTCCAGCTCTGTTTGTGAATGCGCCGATGGGTTAAGCATGTCGAGCTTCACCACAAAAATTCTATTGCTGACCGTTATCTTTGCATTCCTCATGGAGTCTGTGTCCTCCAGTGGTTCCTTGATGCCAGCTTTTGTTTCCAATTTTCACATTAAAATCCTCCAACAATATTTTGATATCGTTTGTTAGGAGTGAGTCAAACAGTGTCTCCTGACGTGCATAAAACTCGTCTTTCACTGGATCTTCTTTCACTTCAGTCGGGGTGTGCACGCTGATGAGCCAGAGGTTGAGAAAACCAGTCCTGATGAGAATCGCGCGCAACCTTTCGTTGATAGGTTTGAAGTCAGTGACGTGCGGCTTGAGCTGTTTGTTCACCATAAATACAACTCCAAATTCCTTCTAACCCGATGGTTTGCCACTTTTGAAAATTGTGTGTGAATTAATATCGCTTATTTTGCTACTAATCTAATTCCTTTCCTGGACTGCAATCATACTCAATGTATAAATCTTGATCTGTTGAAGGAGGACGTTGACGGGCCCTGGTTTGTTCAAGCAGCATACATTCCAGGATTCAAAAGACATTTGCGTGGTCCTCGTCGTTTACCCCTCCAATCTGAGGCAAATGTTCCAGGTTTTTTGACATGGAGTAGTTTTTACATGGATGGGTTGTATCCAGAGGTGCCCTTGATGACAGCTGCGTCAGGTGGTTCGAAACATGCCAGACGGTTAGGTATAACTCAGCCATTCAAGCTACAGCTATCCCCTCCTCCTTTATCAAACATGAGACAGGCTACGTGTATGTAAAATAACATTTTTTTGTAAAAAAAGGAAGCTACTTGTTTTATAAATTATAGTATATTACTATATTTTGGAAATTCGTTAGGAACTCCCTTGAATTTATCCTACGTACAAGAATGAAATAAAAAAAACCATAACATGAAGCATGATAATGGAAAGTTTAGTGAAAATCGTATTGTTACTAACAAAATTATTTTTTCCGCGAAGATTTACTGCACCCTGAGGCGTGATAATGCAAGGGGTCACGAACATACAAAAGTAACCGTCATCAAACGAAATGTTCCTATTGAGGGATCTTTCGGTTTCCGACTTGTTTAAAGCTAGTTGCTAGCGTTCAAAGTTATGAAAACGCCCACGAATTTTAAAATAAAAGATAAATTTGCACAATTTCATAGTTTGTTATTTTTCGGTAAATTTCAATAGCAGAGCAAGTGAACATGTTAATTTTAGCCCCAAATATTAACTTTGCAACAGCTTTTGTGCTGATAAGAACTTTAGAAATGGAAGCTTATTCGGTATTTCCTGTGTGTGGTTTTCAGGTCAATAATTCTGATATAAAAGAACAGAATTTTGATTACATGTTTTGGTAGATAATTTATCAGCTAAGTCAACTAGGGAATGATAAAAATTGGAAAATGGTGTCAACAACATCAAAGTGTTATTGGTTGGATGATGTAAGCTAATATGGCGACATGCGTTTTTGCAAGAATCTAGATAGAGATTATCTTGCTCCGATAGTGATTGATATATGTATCTATGCTGGATATGTTGTAAAATTTCATTCGGGAAAACTTGATAATTTTGTTGTTATACATAACGTACCTTCATAAAATTATGTGTTGCTACAATTTCATAATCTCAAGATACATATGTATAATTATCTTCCTTCTTGAAAAGCTGACTATCTTAATGAGTCATAGTGCAACAAACTCATCTAGATAAAAGCTGAAAAACGCCGTGATGTGGCACTAATAATCATTTCAATCAAAGAACTATTAACTTTAATTAAAGTGCTTTCATAACTCTCCGCATTTCACGTTAGGTCGACTATATATGTTGGACAACATATAGTATGCACATGAGTATCTATAGTGCTTTAGTGTAGTCTAGGAGGAACGCAGATATAATTATAGAAATAAAATCGAAAGTGAAGAATACAATTAAGTGGTCGTAACGATATAGTAAAAGTCCCAATACGACAGATGAAAATACAGCCTTGTCAATGGCAGTGACCACCATATTTAGATTGTCCATATGTCGATGAATATTTTGAAATAATGCAAATTAAATAAACTGCGGAGTATCTTACTATAAATATTACGTACAACAATAATCGATGGAGTTCACGTTAATAGAAATTATCCTACATATTATAGGCCAAGTGTCGATCATTTCACTACAAATGGCTCCAGCTCCATACGGTATGCATGCCTTAAGCAGTGCTAGACTCATTGAGGAGTCAACGTAAAAGTTATCTACTCGAAAGATGCATATGATTTGCATATCTTTTTAGAAAGATTGTTGATTAATTGTTGAATATTGATGGTGATTTTTTTATTATTTCATACTTACTTGCTTTATACGGTGATTGACAATACCAAGTGTTTTAGTATCTCTAAATCGCCCACGCGAATAAGTTTTGCATAATTCATCTTACAATCTATGGGAGTATACCACAGTATGTATACCACAAAATATATTGGGTTGGGGGGAAAGTAATGTCGTATTTGTGATCGAATTTTAACGCTTTATTTAACATACTTAAAATTATCCGATTTAAGTCAAATATGCGTCGTGTTGTTCGCAAACTCGTTGCCATTTAGAAGACAACTCCATTATCCCCCTCTTATAAAATCCCCCCTCCTAATTTGCAAAAAAAAAACCAGACAGCCAATTTTCGCAAGCCTCTTTTGAGGCCTACTTAGTAGCACCAATAGCGTTTTGCATGGACCGGAAGAGATGGTAATCACTTGGTGCCAGGTCCGGACTATAAGGTGAGTGCGATATGACATCCCATCCGAGCTCCCGTAGCTTCTGGCGGGTTATTAACGGGAACAGAACACCATTCCTATTGACCAATCCTGGCCGCTTCTGGTTAATCGTCTGCTTCAAACGGTCGAGTTGCTCACAGTAGAGGACCAAATTCAGGATCTGGCCATAGTTGAGCAGCTCATAGTGGATGACTCCCTTCCAATCCACACCCACCACCACACACAGCAAAACCTTCCTGGCCGTCAATCCGGGCTTGGCGATGGTTTGGGCCGGTTCGCTGCGCTTCGACCACGATCTTTTTCACTTGAGATTTTCGTACGTGATCCACTTTTCATCACCAGTCACCACTCGCTTCAAAAATGGGTCGAATTCATTCCGTTTCAGCAGTGCATCGCAGGCGTTGATTTGGTCCAAGAGATTTTTTTCCGACAACTTGTGTGGCACCCAAACATCCAGCTTTTTTTTGGAATCCAATCTTCTGCAAATGGTTCCAAACGGTTTTATAGTCCTTACCCAGTTCCTGGCAAATCGAGCGAATGCTCACATGCCGGTCTACTTAGATGATTTCGACGATTTTATCGGTTTCTACGACGATTGGCCTACCAGCACGGGGTGCATCTTCGACATCCACTACACCAGAACGAAATCGATCGAACCAACGCTGTGCTGTACGAATTGTTACAGTATCGGACCCATAAACTTCACAAATTTTTTCGGCCGCCTTCGTTGCATTTTTACCTCTCAAGGTAGTAAAAACGTAAAATATGACGAATTTATTCCTTGGTGGACTCCATCTTTGACGCGCTATAACATGAGACTGAAACGTACGATCATAAAACTGTCAAAGAGAAACTTGATTGTCATCTTCAAATCGCCGTATAGTATGACCCGATGCGATGAGTACAACATGAGATATATTTAAGTGTCGCCATCTATTGACAAAATACGGCATTACTTTTTCCCCAACCTAATATATTTTAATCTTACAGTGTTCATAGATATTTATAATAATTATTAGAGCATTGAGAAATTGAATGGATCAGGTTGAATTGAAAAGAATTGAAAAGAAAAGTTGCACAAAAATGGATGGACTTCTTAAAGCACAGTAAATATCATTATATATTTCTAGTCTGTAATGAACCTGGGGGAAATAGGATGATCAAAAGACCATCCTGAGTGACCGAAGACGACCTAGAGGGGAGAGCTATTCTAGTAACCTAAAAAGTTGATAAAATTGACTGTGAAGGTCCGCCCGCAAATACTGAAGCTCCATCAAAGTGCTCGGTTGGCACGTTCTTGCGCGCCTCTGTGCTAGCCAGGCTCGCGAATGTGGGGACGGGGTCGCTTGAGCACTTTGACCACCGCCCCCTTCCCCATGTCATTTGTACAAAATTAACGTGTTTATGCCGATGCGTGGGTCCGCACTGGATCCAAAAATGAAACAACGAATAAAGGAATTCACGACTGCCGAACGAAATAAGCCAAAACGTGAGCTAAATCTGGAAAAAAAACGGCTCGACCGCACGCGTGGAGAAGTAAGCTTCCGAACACGAGTGCCACGATCGAGAGGGAAGATCCACGATGGATCACAGTCTCGATTCTTGCTTATTCTGCCTCAGATGGTGATTGAAGCGCGACCACTGAGGTTCCCTCTCATCCTTGACATCCTCAGCCCATTATTTGGGAAATGTACGTAGTAAGGTTTTACGGGGTCAAGGAGGAGGAGAACGAAAGGAGATCCCAAAAATTAAAAAATTCATATTATCCACCATTCCAACAAATGTCAAAGGTAAGACCAGTTTTGGAAAGTACTAACCGAGGCCTTTTATTTGGGACCCCACATGACCATATCTGGTGAAAAAAAAATTATACCCTCCTTTTTGCATTCCCTTAAATTCGACGTAAAAGGATGTAACTCATTGTATGCGGGAGTGTTCACAGTTCCCACCTTTCCACCAAATTTAATGTCAATCGCTATAACCGTCTCCGAGAAAAATGCGTGTGACGGACAGACAGACAGTAAACCGATTTTAATAGGGTTTTGTTTTACATTACGAGCTCGGCGTAGCATGTATCTGTTGTTTTTTGACGAAGGAAGTTACTTATCTCAAAATAGAAATATAATAAAGTACTAGACTTAGGGTAAGAATATACCGGAATACTATTTTTCTCTTTTCCTTGTTTTCTTTCCTGAGTTTTCACAGCGACGCACATGCGAACGATAAAATCTCTCGCACACACTCCGACCACAAATTCTTGGAAACTATTATACAAAAGCGATATTCTTTGTATGTCGCACACTCAAAGGGGAAGGTGTCCCCGCAGCGCCAATCCCTCCGCCCTTGATCAGCTGTCCGCCAAGTAGAACATCAACCCCTCGAGATCGACACAGTACTCAACGTCGGGAACGAAAAAAGAATGTGCTACGGACATGCGCTTCATGTTGTCCATAAAACTCTCACTGATGTGGTCGCAGAAGATGCCATTCGACGAGATCTGGTCCACGCCCATCTTATCCCACTCATCCGAGTCAACCTCTTCCACATCTTCGTCCAGTTGCATTGGAACGGGCTTGGGCTGGTGGTCAGTTCCCTATCATCCACGTTCTCCTTGTTGAAGCGCTCCAGGTTCTCCTTAAGCTTTCTACTGTTCAAGTCATTGTCGTGGGCATTTTGTGATGAGAACTGTTTTCGACAAACGTTACAATGAAGGGTCCATTCCTGGGAAGCTTCGATATAGACCTCTTTATTGGGTTCCGGGATTGTTGAAGCCCTCAACTGTCACGGGTGGCAATTCCGCGACGCGTCGCTTCAGATTGTAGCGATGCCAATCGGTTTTGTAATGTTCACGTTGTTTGTCAGCATTTTGTAATTTCACGTCACAATTTATACACGTGTAAGACATTTTAACGGACATGTATTGCTCGAAAAGTTACTGCGAGTTTTATCGCGACGTTAGGGAGATGACACATGGGTTTTCCCACTGTCCACCCATGAACCGGTCCCAACCCCGCTGCTCTCGTCTGAGTTGCAGCAACATGAGCATGCGTCTAAGGTTGCGGCAAATCATTCCCCTTTGTCAAGATCAATTCGCCCGAATGCAGTCAATATTGTGCAATCTGCAGCAAAAGTTAAGGTAATTGGACATTATAGAATGCATTATTTGAGCAAACTAATTCAGAAATAGGCGAATCAGGTTCCGCTTCAGTCACGTTATTGGCCATATCTTTAGTTTCAATTTAAAATAAGATCTTCCTAGCCTCCTCTACGTCACAAAATCATTTGGTGTGTAAAAAAAATCGGTCTGAAACACAAAAACAAAAATAGTAGTCAGGACCCCTGCAATTATCGTGTGAACCTCCCATTTAAGTCCCCGATTTAAAAAAAGAGAAAATTCAGTATGGAAACTTGGTTAAAGCGATTTTGACCAGTTTGAATCAATTCCCGGGCCGTACAGTACTCCATCCTCTAAGATGCCTTCCTCCTCGGCTCTTCTCCTGGCTTTCCTAAGGGAGATCTTCGCTTTTTTTGTTGCAGCTGCTGCTTGGGATTCTGACTTTGCTATCCTTTCAGCATTTTTCTTCTCCATTGTACTGAAACGTTGGCTTCCTGTAGTCACACCTAACTCTTCCACGACTGTCATTAGAGTGAAGTGCCCTTCATTGAACAGGCAGACAACAATATTGCAAGTTGTTTCAACTACCACTTTGCCATTGGTGCGATTTGCCAAATCATGCTGTTGAAACTTTCATTTGCATTTTGATTAGAAGCTCCTGCATATCTTGTCAGCAATTCTTCTCTTGTTAGGTCCTTATAGATTGGTCCCATTGCACCTATAACTTCATAGGGAAGGGCATCCTGGTCCTGAATTCGTGTGGCACAATGTCGAACGCCTTTTCTAGGTACAGAAATCCAATGTGAAGAGGGCGGTGCTTCTCACGATGTTGCACCATGAGCAACGGGGCAGCTACTACTACTACTACTGACATACAGTAGTTCCGCAGTTCTTGACAAACCCGACGAGTGATCGTCAGTACATTTCCTTTGAAGTGTCAAATAGCTCTTCTCAATGTTTTGACGTCCGGCAAATACCCACCAAGTGGAGCGTCCGGACAATCGGTATTGGCAAATTTGCCGAAGCTCTCTCGTGAAAGGCAAACTAGCCACAAGACCTAGATTTGAATGGAAGAACTGCGACTGAATCATTAGGGAACTCAACAATGAGGTTTATTACCGCAGCTTGCGATGTATCGGCACATAAAAGGAGACTCCGTTACGGACGGGAGTGTCCTGGTAGACCGCTGAAAATGTCTACGAATGAACTGTCTGAGATTTTGTTTAGTTGCACAACGTTCAAGAGGCCAACATGAGGTAACCCTTACATCCACTAAATACAGGAAAGTGAAAAAAGAAGTCCGCTACGAAATCAATGGGCAAAAAACACGTCGCTGGCAAAGTTAGTCAGTAAGACTAACAGGAACGCCTAGGCCCTCAGGTATAGGGTGATTAACAAAAAACTCGGTGCTCATGGATCTCCCTGTTCCATGAAATCAGTGGAGATGAAAGAAATCGTCCAGGCACTTTTCCCTGCCCATTTAATCTGAGTTGGTATTGTCTATGAAAGGAGGTGTACTGAGGACTATAAAAGAACTGGAAGAGGCGGTTTTGTGCATGAAGGACAAAAAGCAACAGGACAGCATGGTATTCCCAACGAAGTGCCAAAAACTTTATTAAAGTATTAGTCGGACTTGTACATTCAACGCATTTTTGACGCTGGAAAGTTGCACGGCTCGTGCTGATAAACAAAGGCAACAGTCACCCCGAGGCACCATTAGCGTGCCATCCTCTTAGTACGTTGGACACAGCGAAGAAATTCTTGGTTCGTACCTTTAGTCTTCTAGTCTGCTACGACTCGAGATGTCTGATGAATGGCATCTGGTCGAATACGCGTTGGATGTTGCGGCACTCTCCCTACTTCTGGTAAAAACCAAACTGGCCGTCTTGACCAAAAAGAGTTTACCCACAGTCCTCCCTATTCAGGTTTGTGAAATCATGGAATCATGATAGACCTGGGAAATTACGCTTGCTTGACCACATTTTATGCAAAGATGTGTTCCACAACTTTTTGTTCTGCAGAAGGTGGCAGTGGCATCCCCATAGTCTGTCGACGGAAGTGTGTCAAGTGTCTTCGGACACTATAATTGAGACCATTCTGCAAAGCTAGGACACGTGGAGCAGAGTGGCAGGTTGCATCCTCAGCCGAGGTCTCTGAAATAATGTGGGTAGATGAAGTTTGTTTGGTCTGCGAACCCCTTTATATTTAGTAAGTGGCGCCATTTTGTGTTGAGTGTATGGGGGCTCCCCATACATGCGAAAGGGGGTGCAATTTTTTTCACCGAATATGACCATGTTGGGCATCAAATGAAAGGGCTCGATTAGTACTTTCCGAAACTGGTTCCATATTTTATATCGGGTGAAATTTAGGGGAGATAGGGCGCCAAATATGACCCTGAAAAAATGTAAGAGGTCTCGTTCTCAGAACCTATCTAACCGAAAAATCTGAAAAAAACATAGTGGCGTATCTAAACGAAATCATGCGCTAAAAGTATGGTTGAAGTTTGAAATTTATTTATCAGCCGGTGATTAAACAAAAAAAAAAAACAAATTGAGGAGAATTTCCCTTTCTTGACTAAAATTATCTGTTACTGAAAGTTCTTTTGATTTCGCCGATAAATCCTCTTCTCCCTGGTCCAGCCCTCTTCTGGGGAATTCATCTACATTTCTACAGTTGCTATCATAGCTGCTCGTTATTAGAATCTATTATCTTTCAATTTAGTAATCACTGAACCAGTGCCAGTCCAAAAACACCCATATGAAGTTATCCCAAAATCCAAGCTAATTAAAAAGTAACAAAATATCTCTCCTTCTACACTTTTATTCTCTTTCCCGTTGTTCATTAAACGATTATCTTTTTGAAGAAAGTAAAATCTCAAACAAAATAACAACTAATTACAATAGAAAGAGCTTTATTAGCACAGCAGACGAATAAGCAGCGGAATTCAATGGAAAAACCATGTAAAACGGATAGTGGAAAATACATTTGAACGGCGGAAATTTTCTGGGTCAGATAAATTGTAGTTAAATAAAAAATTAAAAAAAAAGATACATTTATTATGGTCGTAGTGAAAAAATTATATTATAGTAATTGCAATTGAGAATCGTGTGTTAATGGGTAGCTTCGTAATTCCTCTTTGAAGGCTTTCGATGGTGTTTCAAAACTGCAAATATGAGATAACCATCTTCCATCTTTTTGGAAACATAAGAAAAGAAGGATTATTTTTTGGCAGATGCGAAATGCTTGTAACGTTTGCTGTTTTGAAATAAAGGGACATTTGGAAGTTCGAAATCTATTATGAAAGTTTGATTTAGTATTTCAGAAGAAATGGACGCTTACAGTTTGGAGTTTGTCTTACTCTAATTCACTCACTATTTGGGAGGGCCTTAGGGAGTTGGCCAATGGGAAGGTGCTACCCTGTTGGTACAGTTGCCGGATTATTGGATTTTTGTGATCCTCCGTTGAAAAAAAGCAACCGATGGCTTCGTCCAGATAGGTCCGTCATCAAGTGCATATGGACTCAGGGCTCCCAGCATCCTCAACAAGAGATCCTCCGTTCCTTCGAAGAACCCTTCCACCAAGTTGAGAACGAATTTTCGAAGAGGTTTTACTTTAGCGCACTGATACACTTCAGCGTTTCTCCCAACCTTCTTAGTTTTCCAATTGTTAGAAAGACCAGTCTTAAAATCCGGCATTCGAATGCCTCCTTGGGAGCTCCATAGCAGATGGATGGATCTGATCAGGGTCTTGTAAAGAATCAGTTTGGCCTTGGTACTTGGAGTCCTACTTTCTTTTGAAGAAGAAAATAGATCCCACTGAATGCACAGCGTGCCTTACCAACAGCGAGCTTAAGGTGTGGTTTGAACTTAGGGAGCTTGTGAAGCTTAGCTCCTAAGTTTTTTTATGGACTGGGATCTGCTGACTATAATGTTTCCGATCTTCAATTTTAAGGGTTTAGCGTTCCTATAGGTTCCTCTAGAACCAAGGTATCTAGATTTCGTCCGAAAGGTGCAGAATTGCATTTTGGCATCATTAGTTTTACTGCCCCATTGCATTGCATTTCTCGACCACTTTGGCTGCCCTGTTGGGGTGAAGGCTTGAAGAGAAGATAAGGGCATCATCGGCATATTGGATAAGGTCGGTGCCGCTCTCAGGTGTTAGGACGTCAGGCATGAAGATATTTTGAAAATGGTGGGTCCAGGCATGGATCCTTGTGGTACTCCCGATGTTACCGACAAGAAATTGGAGAATTCATTTCCCACGCTGACATAAAAATACCTATCTTCAAAGAAGCTTAGTGCAATTCTAGTTATCGGAATTGGGGACTCATCTGTTAGCTTATAGATTAGTCCATTTACCTATACGGAGTCAAAGGCCGTTAAGTCTTGCCACGACAGTGTCGTGAAGATAGCTAAGTGCATGTCGTGTTCCATGTTTGCTGCGCAACCCGAACTGGAGGTTGGGTATAATCTCTTTGAGATTGCAATACTGGACTAGCCCGAATGTCCATGCTCTCTCAAAAAGCTTGCCCAGATTGCACAATAATGAGACGGATCTAAAGTTGTTAGGCTCATTAGAGCCGCCTTTTTTCCGGATCACAATAACTTTAGTTACTTTCCAGGTGGTGCGAAACTAGGCATTATTTCTGCACCAGATCTGTCTCACCTTCGTCTGCAGCTTGATGTCATGGGGGAATTTGCTATATACAAACTCATCGACTTTGATTAGCCTCGTATTCCTGCGAATAGTAGTGTTAATGGCATTTGTAGCCAAAATAACAGCTTCGTCGATTTCTTTGTCCGATAGAGTACGATCTCTTGCGAGTTTCTTCAAGTTCAGCATTGGTGCTAAATCTGGCTTGAATTTGTCCCAGTTAGTGCGGACGAATGATCTGATGGTTATCTTAACTCGCTTCTGCAGCTGTAAAGATGAAGCAGGTTGTAAGTCAACTGCCAAATGGTCAGACATGCCTGCCAAAGTTTTACAGGAAGTTACCTGAAAGCTTTGTTTGGCTTCGTCAGACAGTCAAGTCAATGGTGGACACACTAGTGGGTCTTGTCGGGGGTTCCGGCGAGACCACCTCAAGATTGGCTGGCGTGGAAGGGTCGTGAATCCATTTGAACAGGGTTTTCTCATTTCAAATTTCTGCCTTACCGCCCCAAGAGCTGTACCGGGAGTTAGAGTCGCCACTGAAGATAAAGTATTTGGATTTTAACTGGAGATCGCCCATAACTTTTAAGTCATGGCCCAGTTGCTCACTTCGGGAATTGCATTTGATATAGACGGAAACTACCAAGATCCGCCTATTATCGTTGGTTTTTACTATTGTCCATATTGCCATCAGAAGGAGGAAAAAGCAAAGATTGTAGTTTACACTTAGAACTAAAGTGCGAAAAGGAATACACGGAACCAAGCAGTAGTCCATCATAACACCGACATAGTCTCGGGATCGGGGAATGGAAATGGTCTTCGAGCTGCGCGAAGGACACATTGAAAATGTCAGCGTTACAATGCTGTATGACGTGTTATGAAAAACGATATCAGCAGAGGCGGAGCAGTTCATTAGGCCGGGAGAGAGTTTGAAGAGGGTCCAAAGATCGAGGAAGATTCAACGTTGTCTGAAGTAAAGGAGACGAAAGGTACGGAGATGGGCGGGATAGTCAACACGAGGGAGGTTTATCTTGAAGAAGTGTGAGCGGGTGAATTCGCGCTGTATCTTCTCTAGGGCAAGATAATCACAATCACGGAAGGGGGACCAAACCACGAAACAATACTCAAGGACGCTTCTCACGAGAGAGTTAAAAAGCATTGTGGAGGATTCGACCGAGGTGAAATCAGTACAGAAACGCAGTATGAAACCTGATATTTTGGAAGCACGGTTGGTGTAATGGAAGTAGTGGCTGTCAAAACGGAGTCTTTCGTCGAAGGTTACGCCCAGGTCGAGAATGGAGTTCAGATAGGACAGAGAGCAACCACCAAGGGAGTAGGAGAAAGGGGGGGGTGGGAGTAGCTTTAAGCGAGTAACACATCAAGTGGCATTTGCTGACATTAAGAGCCAACCTATTAACTGTGCACCAATGGACCAAAGTATCCAGATTTACCTGCAGGGAAGCGGGGGGGACGAAACAGAGAAAAACAGCTTGAGGTCATCGGTATATAACAAGCAAGGGCAAGTGAGGATAGAGGGGAGGTCGTTAATAAAGCATAAAAAGAAAAGAGGTCCTAGCATGTTCCCTTCTGCCACACCAGAGAAGTAGCAAAAAGGACTAGAAGTGCAACCATCAAAGGAAACGCTACAGGTACGCAAGGAGAGGTAGGAGGCAAGCCATGCAATAAGTGATGGAAGAATGTTGAGAGAGGCGAGTTTGGACAATAGTATCTCGTGGTTAACGAAGGAAATTAGACCTTCGAAATGATGTGTAGGTTGAAAGGTCTAGGTGGCGGAAAATGGCCGTAAATTGGGGGAATCTTTTGAAAGGTTTTAAACAGGCGTATCTCCATTAATATTGAGAATTTCCAGAAAAGGAGCTTAATTCGTGATCACTTGTTTACAGAACAATTAAACCTTCGAAATGATGTACAGGTTAAGGGTCCTAGGTGGCGGGAAAATGACCGTAAATTGGGGGAATTTTTCGAAAAACTTTTAAACGCCCGTATCTCCGTTAACAGTGAGTCGACGTTTTATGAAACCGTGCTGCCCTTTAACTATAAGGTGGCCAAAATGGGTGGTCAACCAGTCGTTGACGTACCTCTCAAAGATCATGGAGCAGGATGAAAGAAGCGAAAGAGGGGGGTAATTCTCAGCAAGAGTACCGCCTTTGTGTATGAAAAAAATAAGGGCTTCTTTCTACATGCTGGGAAAACGACACTCTTAGAGGTTTTTATTGAAAATAATGGAGAGAGGAAGGGAAATGAACTTAAACGTTTTAATCAGGAAGAGGTTGGGAAGACCGTCGAGCCCGAGTCCGCATCAAAGTTGTCAATAAGGTACTCCACCAAAGAGCGAGTAAGAAAGGGAATGGCAGAAGATTCAGAGGAAGCTGTACTCTGAAGGGAGAGAGAGGAAGGGGAGGGAGAAGAGTTATGCACCGAGAAGAAGTAACTGCAAAGTAAATCACAGAATACCTGAGGAGAGGTAGCAGTAGGGGACTGGGGGGGGATGTTACGGATGTGAGACCAGAAAGGTTTCAAGTTACCACAGGCCAATTCAACTTCAACACTGTCCAGATAATCCTCCCTAGACTTAACTGAAGGTCGCAGAGCGCTGAAATGGTCAAAGTCTGCACGGCTTTCGGTGGATAAAAACTTTTTCCTCGCAGACGAAATTTTTCATGGATTTCAGTGCTAAACCATAATGGATAGGAGCTCAGAGATTTGAGGGAGACAGGAACGTAACTAGAAAGGAGGTCAGTCAGAATAGAATAAAAGGGGAAGAGGGCTACTGGTCGCAACTTAATGATGAGAGAATGGGAGCCCAGTTGATTGACGCCAGAGTTAAGTTCAGACCCTCAAAGTTGCCCTTACGAATGTTCAGTTTAGGGGACTTGCGGATAGTATGGGAGTTGAGGCGTGGTAGTTGTACCTCGAACTCAAGAGCAGGGTGATGGGCGTCAGGAGTAACATAGGGAAGAGCAAGAGGAGGTTGAAAAAGGAGCCATTCTGGCACGTTGTAGAGGACTAAATTGAGAGCGCGATTTAGATGGTTGGCGGTGCGGTTGAACTGAAGAGCAGCACAGATGGTTATGAAAGTGAATAAAGGGAGAGACTGATGAGAGGAAGTTGTGACGGGCCGGGAATGTTAGTCCAGGCAAGCAAGGGAGGTTAAAGTCACCACAGACAATGAAGGGAAAAGATGCAGTAAGTACTTCTGTCAGACTGTCGTAGAATTCATCGTTCAGCTAGGAGGGACTGAAGCAAGGGAAGTACGCGCAACACATAATAAAAGGACCGGCGTTGGGAGGGAAAACACATAGTTTAGTTTAGTTTAATTTACTGTGGGAGCCGCAGCTCTGAACACTCAGGCCATTGTTAGGCCCATTGTACTATCCCCGTACATCGTCTATTCAATAGCTTCCCGCTTACGGCGTTCGCAGGCTTTTGCGAATCTGAGAACATTCTCCAGAGGCAGAGACAATTTTTTAAGGGACAACAAAAATGCCGCTCTAGTGACCCTAGGCTCTTTCACAAGGATTTTCGCCTGTCCAAATTTCTCCACTCGGCTGCGTGAATCCTTGCAATTTCACCCTTCAGATTAAACAGTAGATGGTCGGATTCCAAGAGCTGGTTCTGGCCCCACCATTGCGGATCCAAACCCTCGGCGAACCGGTCTGTCAGCCTCCTCATTACCAGCGATGTTAGAGTGCGATCCCTCCATTGTTGTCACAGACATTCTTTTGCTGGCAATAAAATGGCATATATCTCCGCCTGAAATATTGTCGTCATCTTTCCGAGGGGTAAGACCAGTTCTATAATCGACTTCTCCGAGAACACCCTTACGCCTTACGAAGTGACCCGTCGGTGGTGGTGGATTATTAGGTCTATAATCTGAAAAGACTCATGGCCATTTGTCGACCATTCTTCTCTTTCAGTGATTACCACAGTGTATGTGTTTTCAAAGACGAATCTGGAAACCATATGATCGGTCGGCATCAGGGCTACCGGATGTTTGTCAAGGAATTCCCAGATAGACGCATGATCGTGTGCTTGGCCCCCTTTCCACCCCTCAATGGTATCGAGTCTATATGCGTAATTGGCTGCCTTCCGTTTCACATCCAAATGAATAGGGGGTAAATTTAGGATAGCTTCAAATGCCGCGGTCGGCATAGTACTCATTGCTCTAGTAATACTTAGGCAACCAAGCCTCCGAATCTGCGTTAGCAGCTTCCTGCTGTTAGCAAAGTTCAGTCTCGGCCACCAGACGATGCATGTATACATCAAAATAGGTTTTATTATGGTTGTATATATCCAGTGTATCCGCTTTCGTGAAAGTCCTCAAGTCTTACCTATCGCATTCCTACAGCACCAGAGCAAACTGCAGGATTTCTGATATTTTTCCTGGATATGGTGCTTCCACGTTAACTTGGAGTCGAAATGTACTCCTAAGTACTTGACTGTTTGTGCCAGCTGGATTTCCGCCCCTGCTAAGGTGGGTAGCTTATAGCTGCCCCACCTGACGTTCCTAGTGAACATAACTAGTCCAGCCTTCCTAGCGTTCACCGTGAGTCCATTGCGGAGGCACCAACTCTAGATTTCATGCAGAGTTGTATTCAAGTGGTCACATACTATGACCGCAAACTTGTCGGTAATTATTACGGCTAGGTCGTCCGCAAATGCCTGCACAAAGACTTTTTTGTCCTGCAGGAGTCACGGCAGGGTATTCATTACCAAGAGCAATAACAGTGGAGAGAGAACTCCTCCCTGTGGACAGCCCCTAAGACATCCTGCTTCAACAGACTTCTGGCCGACCTGCAGAATTGTATCTATGGAACGAGTTGAATGCCAATTTTACTCGCTCCAGTGGTACTACTTTGCATGCCAGATTACAGTCTCTCGGTTGAGGGCTGTATGCATCTGTTGGCCCCCAGATTACATTTTGGATGCTACCTGAGAAGTCCACTTTAAGCAAATGGTTTGCCGTTTCTTCATCGCTTTTTGTGTACCTGCCGTTCTGTAAATGTAAATAACCCAGTTTCTGGCTACGTAAGGCGACACAATCGTAAGGGGTAGAAGATGAAGAAAAGATGGATTCGGCTCGGAGGGGGGACTTAACCGCGATCAAGGTACCTCCACTAGCCGACTTACCTGCTATTCCGCTGGTAAGGCTTAATGAATACTCCTTGCAACCAAAAGGAGAGTTGGGTGACGGCATCGAAGTCGTGAGGATACGGATACACTTTGAAGGATGCCATTACGTGGTCGGAGGAGCGTCCTTCGTCAGTCTGACGCACGGAAAAGGCGACGGAGATAAACCGGCTTTACTTCTGATGTAATTAAAAACTTCATCAGAAGAAGTTGAATAGACAAGTCTGGTAACGAAAAGTTACTTAGGCGGGGATGCGACTTGCAGCAGAGGACCAGCCCCAGGGTGGTATTTTTTGACTAGAAGGGCAGCGCCTGTGTTGTTGTCACGCGGATAGTGTTGTATCTGGTGAAGTTGACATTATGTCTATATTTTAGGTGAGTCTCCAAAACGCAGAATATGTCTGATTTCATAGTGTCCATCAACTCTTGAACAGTGACACGTTGAGCATATGAGATCAGGGACTTCGGAAACGATTGCCAGAGATGGACATGTAGCATAGATTTGAAGTTTAAAATGTTATTTGAAAGGAGATATTCCGACTTCCTTACCTGCTGAGTGACACGTTACATGTTTCCGCAGTCATATGAGATACCTGGATTTATCTGGCTAGTGTTCAGGAAATAAAAATTGAATCTGCATACGATAATTGATTAGCTCAAAATGAACAGTACGTAAGCAGAGAAACACTCATGTGCATCTGAGTTGAACGAACAATTGGGAGT
The DNA here is from genome assembly GCF_905115235.1 of Hermetia illucens. Lineage (NCBI taxonomy): Eukaryota > Metazoa > Arthropoda > Insecta > Diptera > Stratiomyidae > Hermetia > Hermetia illucens. The sequence goes on along the minus strand of NC_051852.1, from coordinate 162,074,247 downwards.
TAGTTTTCATCGGGGAAAGAGAGCACATACATCTATCAACTCGTAAACAGATGCATCAAGTGTCTTAAATAAATCCCCTTATTTTTCCCGCAAGATTCCGGAATAATGATCGGTTTCCACATGTAAAATTTTAACTCCAACCATTTTTTTTTTGTCCTACTACCTTACATTCCCTCTTGTGTAGTGCATCTCGGCTTTTTGCATTGTTTAAATTTCATTTAATTAAATATCTTTTCTGCCGTTGTATCTTTTTCTTCAATTTACATCTCTTTCACGCCAAAACAAAGAGTTACAATGGCGAATTTAATAGAGGTCAATAGTATTTTCGTGAAAATTTCAACATCTTACAGATACAGAGGATGCTGTTTTTACCCATATATCATTTGCTACCTTTTTTTCTTTGGCTTTCAAGTCAGAGGCAGAGATTACTTTTGATAATTCCAAATGCTTTGTAACGAGAGATGGAGAGATTTCTTGAAAAAGAAATTTCAGTAACGGAATTAAGCTATAAAATATAATAGATACAAGTATCTTATGCTGGGTATTTTCATAAGTTGTTGAGTTGCTAGTTGAGTAGTTCATTGCTCATGTCGATGCAAATATTGTGAAAATATTTTACCGTTTGCTATCTATTATTACCTTATTGTTCTGGATAATAAATGATTTACTTATTCATCAAGGAGTGATTGATGCAATCATATAAAGTCAAATTGAAAAGGTTAAGTGGCCATGAAATTGTAAAAGTATTGTTCATGTTCATGCTTTCTGCCCCTTAGTTCCACAGGGAAAACGCATTGGAAAATCCCAGTCCCATATTGATCTGGAAAGTTAATTCAATGAAATTTCGAGGCATCATGGCTTATCAAACCAGTACAGGGCTACCTCATAAATCATCTAATACCACACCTTACCCGACACCATTCATAATAAATTATATAAGCCAAATCGAACCTGGTTGAACTCCTCTCAATCTTGGATTGCGTCAGGTTTTCTAATTGAAATAGGTTTTTACCGGAACGGCAGCATTCCATCTAATTACAGGTTGCTAATATATCATTAATCACTCCTTTTTAATTTGCCAAAAAAAGATAGTAATAACGGAACAGAAGAAAATTCTGCAGTGGAATAGAGCCAAAAGTGTATGAATACATTCATGTGTATGTGCATACGTACTCGATTATATTGATATGATATTTAGTCGGGATTAAAAAGAAGTAATGCCATTAAAGGTATTTCTATGATCGAGTGAGTTATGACCCTTAAATATCTCAGTGAAGTTTTGTGGTAACTTACTTAAGCAGTTGCTTTCATATCCGAAAGGGTCTTATATAACATTCATATGGACGTATAGAGCAAGTAATTATTTTACCTGATTATGACTAATAAGAGTACGCTGGCCTGACACAACCTCAAACGAAAAACTTAGTCGACGCACAAGTCTGACACTCAGACTATCATCGGAAGACGGAAGTGGCAATGGATGGGTCACACATTAAAGCGGGGAGACAATTGCATTGCTAGCTATGTCATGCAGTGGAATGCACTCCCCCAAATTGACAGACGAGTGGGTCACCCCAAAGGCATTTAGTGCAGAACAGTAGAGGACGAGTCTGAGCATCTCGGAACGTCGTGAAGTCAGAAAGAGATTCTGTGAGACTGAGTTTTATCAGATTTAGCTTTGGTGCTAATTCTAACCTGAACTTTTCCCAGTTAGTGTGGACCAAGGATCTACTTTTTCACTCGCTTTTGTAGCTAAGAGAGCCGCTAAGGTTTTGAACGTTAACGCCTGTAATGTGAGTCTGGTTTGTGTAGACATCAGGAAACAGTGAAGTATGGATTGACTTTCAGGTCCTGTAGGTGTGTCGGGGAAGACAATCTCAAGTTGGTTTAATGGGTCTTGGTTGTAGATTCATTTTTCAAGGGTTACCCCATTTCGACTTTTTGCCCAATCACCCCACGAAGTGTGCCTCGAGTTTCCTACAGATGGCTCAAGGTTTCACTACCAAAAATCTGATGTCTGATGCGTCCATAGGCGGGGCACCTACATACAAAATGTTCCGTGCATTCCGCTTGTTTATTACAGAATGGGCACGTATCATTTTCGAGAATCCCTATTCTGAACATATGCCCAGCTAGTGAATTATGGCCTGTCAGAATGCTTACAATATTTTTGCAAAGTCTTCCTGCTTTTCGACAGGATAAACTTTGCAGTATGCTTGTTTGGTTTTGACTGGAAAAGTTTGGTGTTCCTATCAGCATTAAGGCTCAGGCACCTGTCATTATGGGAAGCTCGTTCCCAGTTTTTGATAGCAACATCATCCAATGCTGCTGACACCCTAATTGCTGGTTCCGGTCCGGGCATGGACAAATTGAACCCTCTTTTACTACTCATTTCTCTCTACATCACAATGACCGGACACCCAGAGTAATTCCACCGCATTGAATCTAGAAACATTGTTCAATTGGTTCACACACTCCTGAATGATTTTTGAAGTGATCAAATTACTACTCAAAGCCCTCAATGCAGCTTGACTATCGCTACAAATTGCGATGCGCCTGCCTCTTAACCGCTCGTCTATTATTCAGGTTACCACCCTTAGGATCGCATACACTTTAGCCTGAAAAACCGTTGTGTATTGTCCCAAGGGAATAGCTCACTTCTCGTTTTTATTTGAGAGGCAGACTCCTGCTCCAGAATCCTGTTCTGTTTTTGAGCCATCAGTGTAGAAGACGTCAGTATATTCTAACACGCATTCTTCTGATTTGTGCCGGTTTTCTCTTCGTTTCAAGATAACATCATATTTGCTGCTGCGTTCAGTGTGGATTTCACCGGGGTTATCAACTTGTCCTTACATTCCCTCGAAAGTTCCGCTTTCTTGCGTTCGATTTCTCTAGATATCACCACACTTGGCGGTGTAGCAACGTCCATGTCCTCATTCTCAAGAAACTTTGCCTTCTTTCGCAATGCCTTCCGTTGTGGTCAGCTGGAAGCCCTCCCAAGTTGACGGTGTCCGGGCTGCATGGATCTTTTTCCACATACCGGCGTTAGACCAGTTGCGCCCACATAACCTGCTTTCCTTTCTTTCCAGGTTAGGCAACAGTGTCATCAATATGCCGGTCGTAGCCAGGTTTCCAGTTCCTCTCATTAAGGGAATTGCTGGAATTGCTGTACTATCCTTTGTGGCTAACCGCGCCGTAGACACCGGGTGTAGGTTTTCACTGAAGTGGAGAGCCTGTTTTCCACAGATTGCTCCGTGGAGGAACATGAATTTAATAATGCCTCCAAAATCGGTACCTCAGCCACAACCTAATTTCTCAAAGTCGCGGGTGGATTTGAAGTGTGTAACTTCTCACCACTTGGAAAATTACAATCATTTGTTTCCATCTTCATGTGTTTTTGGACTTCCTTAGTGTAGTAGTAAACTACCAAAGGCTCCTCCACCACGACGAGATGTTTTTACACTTCCTAAATTGGCTTCACTTTCTCAAGTAAAATCTTTTGGTAGAGTATACATACATTTCTCTTTAAAGGCTTCATTGAGCTCTTGAGAGAACAGCCCCGATTACGACTTGAACTGGAGTTTCGGGTTCTGGCTATGAAGAAGCATACCTGCTCGCGTGACTAGATTCGAAACGCTTTTGACCTTCAAGTGTGGGTGCTCTTCATTGAGCTCTCGCATTATGTCAGCCGGGTCTGTCAGTCTGTGGAGGCCGCAGATTACGAAAGACTGAGTCCTTAAGGCTACTGGAATGCCGTTGTGGCTTGTAACCTCTTTTCTTTTATGAAATTGACGATCGCCGCATAATCTTCAACGCTCTGAGCAAAGATGAGGGTCCTGTAGGCTGGGGTACATTAATTTTATACGCAATGATCGGGGGAATATTCTCTTGGACGGGTAGTGTTTGCCGGAGGGGCATTTACATAGCTAACACTAACCTTAAATTTTTGGGGTCCTTCTCTTCTTGTGCTGCATAAAGTTAAACTCGTCGCCTTCCTCTTCTTGAATTAAAACTTTGAAGCATATTTCACTTTCTCCTGTTGTCGCTGTTGTTCCTGGTTTTGCTGACATTGTAGTTGTTGCTGCTATTCCGTTGTAGTTATTGGCATTCTCCCTTCGCGTGATGCCTAGCGTTACTCTAATCTCTTGATGATTCCCTGCTGGAAATCCAACTGCTAGGCCATGGCGGCCTTTTCTTGTTTCAATTCCTCGATTCTTTCGAAGCTAATGAAAAACCAAGTCGACGTACGACCCTCCCATGAACGTGTTGATCAGGAAGCGAAAGTGGATAGATCACACATAAAGGAAGGGCGACAAATTCACTGCGAGTTATGCCATACTGTGGAATCCAGGTGTAATTCGCCTTAGAACTATGCGGCGCAGAACAGTGGTGGAGTAGTGCACCCTTTTCAGAAAATCGTGGAAGGAATTGAAGCGTATTGAACGGAAAGCTTAACGCTTGTCTAAAGTCATTACGTCTGTCGAGGAGCCAAAAGGGCAAAGCATAATAGTCCACGATAATTGGTGAATATTGACTGACCGTGTGACTCATGTAGCTGAACTAAAATGGGGGAGGTCAAGTTTCAGCCTCTGTTACAGGAATACAAAATAAATCATATCATCATCGCAACCGGATTTTCGCGCTAAACGTAAACTTCGTCTAAGGACGAGAGAAACCAAGAGGGACTAGTAATTTGGACATAGAAAAAAAAACCGACCGATCGCAAGCAGAGCCGGAAGATTCGGACCTAGCAGCGATCGTAGGATGAAAGATCCTCGATGGATCTCGATATTCGCAAGCCCGCATGAATCAAAATGGTTCTTAGCACGATTTCTGTGCAACTAGTTCCTACATAGAGGGATGGAGGAACTGGAAATAGACAAACATCTTCAGCATTTGCTTTCTGAATTTGAAATAAAATATTCTGAAATTGATTAGGAAAAGTCTAAAGTTAATTTCCCACATCCGACTCCAGCTTGATCCATCACGTTGGTCATTATTCTCTAAATTGCACCCGTGAGATTCGTGGCATCAGCAAGTTCACATTCACCAGGAGGCAAATAGTTGTCTCCAGAATCCCAGAAGAGTCTTGCCTTGAAATATTTGGCAAGAGATCATCGCGCGGGGATGATGACAATTCTGACGACCACGGATCCGCTTTCGTCCATCATCATTTTATTGTAATTATTCGTTTTGGAACTATATTAATTACTTACCCACTACTTACTCTATTTCTGCCAGTTCACATGCGGTCATGTATAAATACGCCTGGAGAAATTCAAACTTGCTGTGCCTACGTCTGTGACGATGGGATCACAATCTTAGTCCACGTTCCAATTTAAAAAAATGAATTTATACACAAAAATAATCAAACGACCGCTCTGATATTTTAAGGCCACTCCCTCCACTCTGCTTTTCTGCACAACTCGAATTTTGAATTTATCTTCCAGTCAGCTAATTCATCGGTTGATATTCTTCAGCTGCTGAACGTCTCCATAATTTTTCGGTCCAGACCTTGAACCCAAAATTCTTGCCCAGCTTGGACAACAACAAAAGCTGCTTCGCATTTTTCTATAAATTGAATGTCCTGGTCTGAACCACCCTCATTGTAATAACATCCTTGCCCCCTCCATCACTTGCACTCACATGCATTTCATCCTAGCCATAAATAAACGTTAGAAATGCATTTTATAATATGCAGCAGAAGTAGGCTTATCTGAAAACAACAATAGAAAGGTTAATGATCGTTTTCGGAATATTAGGTAATGACTATATTAAAATTTGGAAATATTTGAATGCAGTTTAGGGTTTTTGGGGATATTAGAAGATGGTAGGGATTTGTAGATGAACCTATGAAAAGGAAGATTATAAAAAGTGATCATTTTTAAATCGATATTTTAAATTAAGTGAATGTCAAGATGAAAAGTAATTGGAAGAAGAGTAATGGAGGGGTTGAATGAAACTAAGTAGGTGGAAAAGGAATAATGTTGCATAAAGAAAAAGAATTTCTCGACAGCTCGTCACAGACCACTGCGAACAAAATAATACACATACTACGGACAACGCTAACGACGATCGTAGCGAGTATGAAACGCTATATTTCCCCAATGCCAGCAAGGGACCGGCAACCCCTTCTGGGAATACCCTTTTGCCGCCCAACCAGGACAACAGCCACGGACCAAACGGGTTCATCGGCAACGACTTCAGCAAAGGAATATAGTTTACTCTTTTGAAACTTGGAACGCAGACACTCTAAACATATCAAAACAACAATTTTTTACCTATGGCCAGTGAATTTTCACGCATCAACGGAAGAAGAAGACGACGATTAGCGAACCAGACGTGCAGAAAAAACAGCGAAAATATAACAATGACAGAATATTGGAACTTGACAACGACATGAAAAATAAAAATTTATGAGCCGCATACGGCGCGGTGGAACATTGCGTACGCCACAATAGGCCGCAGACAAGTCTCTGCAAGGATGGCCAAGGAAACATCCTAGGTAACCCGGACGATATCAAGAAAAGATGGATGGGATACTTTAACCAGCTACTTAACCTAGTGGAAGCGCCAGCGGGGAGTACAGCTTTCACGGACCCCTCACGAACACACCAGTCGAACGGCCTTCTATTGAAGAAGTGAAAGCTGCGCAACCCAAAACTGAACAAGGTCAGGGATTCGATGGTATTCCAGCTGAACTATTACAGAAAGGAGGAAATTGCCTGGACCCTCTCCATAAACTTATTTCAAAAATTTAGACAAGTGAAAAATTACTTGACGATAAGCGCAAGAACGTAATTTGTCCTCTGCACAAAAAAGGAGACTAGGTTACCTGTGACAACTACAGAGGTATTTCATTGTCGTGCACGTCGTACAAGATCCTGACAAAAATCATCGAAGCTAGGTTAGAGCCATATACAGACAAATTAATTTGTGAATACCAATGTAGCTTTCGAAAAGGACGATCCACGATGGACCAAATTTTCACGGTTAAACAACTACTGGAAACGAGTTATGAGCTCAATATCGGTGAGCATTAGTTCTTGGTCGACTTTCTTGAAGGGTACGATAGCATCAAACGACAAGCACTATATCGTATCATACGCGGGTTCCGTCTACCAGAAAAACTGGTAGGAATGACTGAAATGACAATGGCTGAGACTGAATCCCATGTAAAGGTGCTTGGCAAGCTAACGCAATGTGGCGAAACGAACCGCGGTTTTAAAAAAAAATGGACTCGCTCCCATGCTTTTTAACCTAGTCCTTGACTATGTTATCCCCAAACTGGAGTTAGGTACCACGGAAACGTTGCGCTACAAATCTTCGCAAACGCTGACGATATAAGCAGCATGGCACGTTCAATTCCAGACGCCAAGGAAGTATTCCTACTATGAAATCAAGCAGCGCAAGAAGGCGGCCTAAGAATTAATGAAAAGAAAACAAAGTTCATGATCCAATCAAAAAGACAGCGCCAATACGACAAAACCTGACAATAGACGACTTTAAGTTGAAAATATGGACAACTTTGTGTACCCAGTTCAGCGACGAATAATGATGGCCAACAAATCATACTACTACTACTACTGGGTAATGAAAAGTATAAGGATTTCTCCAGAAAAATAAGTTCCAAATTTGCAAGAGCATAATGCGACCTGTGCTACTGTACGGTTGTGAAGCGCAGGCGTTAGAGAAGTCCATCGACACGTTGGAACGTATGGTTCTACGTGGAATAATTGGACCGGTAAAAGATGGAGCTGACTGGCGAATTAGATAAAACCATGAGCTTTATCAGATCTATCACGACCCAGCAGCAACGGTGGTGGTAAAACTACGAAAATTGCAGTGGACAGGTCACGTAGAACGGATGGACGACAAACGATTACCTAACAGAGTATTCAAAGTCACCCGGAGGAAGCCACCCAGTGAAAAAGCCACGCAAATGATGAGAGATCTCAGTGGACGAGGCCAGTAAAAAGGTGCTGAAATTGTCCAATTGGAGGACGCGATAAAAATATCGAGATGGCTGGAGAAAGTCTATCGTGGAGGCCAAGGGTCGATTTGGCCTATCGCGCCATTGAAGAAGAAAGTCTCCAACGAAGAACTGCGGCGGTATACAGACCAGATATCGATAGATGTATTATTTAGGAAACAAAAGTGGCGGTTGATAGGTCACACTTTCAGAAAGAGCCGCAAATTCGTTGCTGCTATATCACTATCCAGAGTAGGTCGCCCTGGAAATACATGGCGCAGCACAGTAGAAAAGAAATGTAGGCTTCTCGGGAAGACGGACTCGGAAAGAGCTGAAGGGCATTTTGTCAAACCGACAACGATAGCACGTAATCGCGGTGGATACACTATTCTCCATTTAAGGGAGACTAAGAACCATGTTGATTGCGCACTGTTTTTACTCTAAGTCACTCTTTTCAATTGATCGCTGAATTTTATTTAATGCTAAATTTCAATGATATTTTTTTCTAATTTTAATTAAAACTATTTATTTATTTATTTCAGATATGTCGACTTCAGGGACATAATAATTCCATTCCGCCAAAATAGCTTCCTACTAAGGTTTGTACCGAACATTTCATTGACTATTCATATGACATTATATATAATTACTCCAAAATCAGGAAGTACTTGCGTTACACAGTTCAAACTCATTTTACCATAACACGTATTTTTTTTTTATCTAAAAATAGGTTCGCTATAAGTAAAATTAAATCCAACAATTCATCGTTAAATTATTATATAATTTTATAAAAATGAAGTCACTGTAAAATTAAATACTAATTTTTACTCTTCCTGTTTATATCATAGAAACATATTTCGAACCGCGACTTTTCCACTTTATAAACAGGTGGTAAAAAACCATAAAATTCGGATGATAAAAAACCGTATAGCATGGAAATGTAGCCATAAAACATTAGATAAAACTTTAAAGATAAACGAAACGAACATTGGAATTTTGATACACAGATTCGCCTGTAAGTGTGAAGCCTACTTAAAGCCTATCTACAGTATATTGACTCAAATCAATCAAAAGATAGCTCGGCCTGGAACTTAAGGTGTTGAGGGTAATATAACAGCTTTAGATACATTTTAAATCTAATTTATTGAGATACGTTGTCTAGGTAATAACTTCAAGTCACAAGTTCAACAGCAGCTGTTACTACCATCTTAAACCACGTAAGGAAACAAGATATTTTCCAACTGGTTTTCCCAGAAGTATGAACAGTGTACAATTAATTAGGAAAACAGTTATAGTGAAAATTACGATTTTCTTAAGTATTTGTGATTAATTACAACAGTTAACATCAGAAAACCCAAGAAAAGTATCGATAATTTCGGTTGTAATGTGGCTACTTTGTGTTAGCAATTGCAACCATAATTTATCCAACTGCAAGTGTCAGTGCTAACTATCTTTAGATATTGTATTTTCAAACATAAGATTGCAGTCAGCCACCGTAACGTCTTTAAAGAAGTTTTCAAACCGAAATTAGGTAATACTTTGCAGCTTGTCTACTATTTCCCAAGGCATAGATACGTCAATACACGAGTTCATACGAATATATCATGATATGTGCAGTGGAAGTGAATCCAAGAAAACGACTAAGTAATATCATGCATACAATGTGAGTATAGATGCAAGTTCGTACGCATTAGATGAATGTATCTATTATTCTTCCGTAACGAAAGCTGTAATTATCTTCCATTTTTGCATCTTGTTCCATTTTCGCCACCTCAGTTGAATCATTGACACCATAAGCAAGGTGCGAATCCAATGCATTGTGGAAAGTGAAATGTTTTGTTAGAGAGGAAAACCGAATAGAAAAATTCCGCAGATGTCTACGTATGCTACAAGCTATGCACTATTTGTTTCTAACCGTTCAAAAAGTTAGTCATACAAGTCTCGGAACTGGTTAACTGGGAACTAATAGTATTACATTAGGCATGCGAGTTAGATCGAACAAGGCTGTTTAGCAAATCAGGCTCTATTGAAAACAAAGCCTCCCTGAAAATGTATCTGAAGATACTGTTGTACTTCTATCAGTTCCGCATTAATTGGCAACAGAATTTCATTTTCCGCGAATATTGCCTAATGCGTAGATACAAAAGTTTCCGCACGTGGATTAATTGTGCGTTACATTTAACGTGCATGCCTAAAACAATCATATTATCACGTCGTTTTTTCAACAAGCTTTTCTTAATCACACAAGCTTGAATTATAACCGACATATTACACGCACGTGCCATCTTACGTCTAAGCTGTATGCCTATTGGAAATGGGTCGCTATCACAATTAGTTTTCCAGCCAACCTTCCTTGAAATCTATGTACTTTGCTGTGCTTATTCTTAGAATATATATATACATCGATCTTGATAATTTATCTTTTATCCTAAAGAACGATCTTTTCCAAACGGCGCTCGCACTAAAGAAGCGGGAAGTAAACCTCCTATACTTAGACTAATTAAAGTTGTTACCAAATTATCTAACTTACAGTTCTAGTTCTTCTAGTCAGTTTAGGTTATTGGAAAGAGACGCAGCTCCAACACTCAGGCCTTTTGTTAGGACCCTAACATTGTCTACTCAATGGTCTTCAGCCTGCTGCTGTCAAGAGAGAGAACATCCTCCAGAGGCAGAGAATGCACCGATTGTTCGTTGAAGAAAGCCTTACCGAGGTGTCCTCGTCTGAGATCTGAGGACACCGAGAAGCTACATATGAATTGCAGGACCGTCTGCTCCTCGTCCTCACATTGGTTATACATAACCAAGACCACCACCCAATTTTTTCCATCTGGTAGTTTAAGGAACATCGCAAATACCAAAGAAATGAGAATGTCCTGTTAAAAGTCTTACTAGGATTTTCATGCTCCTTCTTTAAGGTGGTAAAGATCAATTGAATGCATTTAATCACACAGTGTTAGACTCCCGATTCAGTACGTCGTCGGACTACCAACTAAACACCAACCCATCGTCAAAGAACTAGCCTGGAACCGTTTGTCACATTACTTCGGGCTAGTCCCCGAACTCTCCCGCCTTGCGGAGCCTTCAAAACAGGGAATTCCTTTCCCAGCGGGAGGAGAGAGAGGAAAGGAACTGTCAGTTCAAAGAACCCCCTGCCATTCGGCTCCCCCAACGGTCGAGCTCTATCTTCTTAGCAATGAGAAGGACCCGAAGGTAATGGGCAACACGGCTTCACCTGTCAGCACTCCTCAGTATCTCTTCGACAATGTTGTCTGGAGAGATCCCCTGTGTCTAAATAGAGCTACTGACGAAACCCATCCCACCTTCCACAAGAAAAAACAGTGTGATGGGCGTGTCGTCCACAATTCCATTGCAAAACACACAATCCGGAGGTCGCTCCTTCTCAATCTTGTGCAGGTAAAACTGAAAACCTCCATGCCCACTTAAAAACTAGGTAAAGAAATAGTCAATTTCACCATACTTCCTATTCAGCCTTGTACCTAAGTTACCGATGAACCGTGCAGTCCATCTGCCTCAAGTTTCACTTTACCAAGACAGCTGCCACTCGACTAGAGTCCGTTGCAGTTCTTCACGAGCAACAACCTCACTTGCGCTTGTATATAGCTTGACGCTCCTTAGCAAGAAGGGCAAAGGGGATCACTCCCGCGATCACCATCACGGCCGGTTCAGAAACAGTGCGGTACGCAGACTCCACCCGCAAAGCTCCCCCTCTGTACTTGCGCGAAACGTTTACGATATACCCTCTTGCCAAGAGCGTCAGTCCATACCTCTGCTCCGTAGAGCAGGATAGACTGCGTTGAACTCACCAGGAGACGTCGCCTGCTAGACGCAGGACTCCCAATGTTTGCCATTTGCCTATCTAATGCCGAAACTCTAGCTGCAGCCTTGTTCGTTGCTGTTTTGATTTGCTCAAAAAAGCTCATCTTCGAATCAAAAGTCAGCCTGAGGTACTTTAACGCTGGTTTTGACTTGATTATCGACTCGCCGAACGATATGGGACGTAGGGTCGGAACTCTCTTTTTAGTCAGGATGACGACTTCGGTTTTTTCCAGTGCAAGGTTGAAATCATGAGTAGTCATCCATCCGCTTACCCGTCGCATCAATATGCCGACTTTGCTTTCCACCTGCTCGACAGTGCTTCCAGCAAAAAGGGCCGCGACATCATCTGCATAGCCGACCAGACGCGACTCTTCTGGCATGTCGAGTTTAAGTAGACTATTATAGGAAGTGTTCCAAAGGTTCGGCCGTAGGATGGATCCCCGACGTAACCTCCATCCTCCTCTGATCCTCTAGGGTTTCATAAAACAGTGAGCAGTTCCTCAAATAGTCCCTCAATATCCGTAAAAAATAGTTCGACACGTGGAAAGTATTGTCTAGTATGCCTAGAATGTCTTTCCGTCTTACGGAATTAAAGGCGTTTCTGACGTCAAACGTTACGAGGAACACCACCCGACGAATTCGGTAGCTATGTGCCTCCGCTCGTCGAACAGTATCCACGACTGGCATGGCAGGATCAACTGTGGATCTCCTTGCTCTAAAACCAAACTGCCGGGGAGATAAATCTCCGGCAGCGTGTATCGCTTCAGCGCGTCTGCTTCTGATGAGCTTTTAGAGCACTTTTCCAGCAGTGTCAAACATACATAGCGGGCGGTATGAAGACGGCAACTCGGGGTCGCCTTTTCCTTTGTGAATCAGCGCAAGCCTCGCCAAATTCCAACGAGCGGGGAAAGCGCCCTCTTTCAGACAAGCGTTGAATGTGCCGAGCAGTAGGTCAAGCATATATAGTGGGCGGTATGAAGACGGCAACTCGGGGTCGCCCTTCTCTTTGTGGATCAGCGCAAGCCTCTCCACCTTCCAACGAGCAGTAAAAGTGCCCTCTTTCAGGCAAGCGTTGAATGCGCCGAGCAGTAGGTCAGACCATGTTGCAATACCAGTTTGTATACCTCTGCTAGAATACCTCGGGTCCTAGCGCCTTCTTGCTCTTCATGTAAGAACTGCATTTTCCAACTCTTTTATAAAGAAAAGTGCGCTCTCCGCGTCGACGTCATCATCCCATACGGGATGCGCGGGGAATAGTGCCCTTACAATGTGGTCCATCTGCCCGGCCTTAAGTAAACAGGGTTTCCGCAGAGGCCTGATTTTTCGGGTTACCAGTTTGTAGCCGAGTCCCGATTGGTCCCCATTCACCTCGTCGATGAGATCCTGCCAGCAGCGAGCTTTGCTCTTGTTTATTGCGCTGCGGAGTCTCCATTTGGTTGATTTGTAGTTCGTCACTATGGTACATGCCTTTTCCCGGTCGCTTAGACGTTATGTTAAGCGGCGGAGCCTGTGACACTCCTTCCAGAGCTCTGCAATTTACACTGTCCGCCAATACATAGAAGGTTTGCCACGTCTCGATGCCCTCCTGGGTATGGAGGCCCCGCCGACCGGTCTGGAATGCTTCCCTCGCCGCCCGGGCACCGAAACTTTGAGGTGGACCCTGTGTTTAGAACCGCCATTTCCAGAATTCGTTTCCCTCTGAAGTCTGTGTGAGGCATGCCCCATTCAAGTGCCCTAGCATTGAAATCACCCCGCCCAGCTATGCGCAACGTTCTCATCAGTCGCGCCACGGTCCCTGTGCCGCAGCTTTCCTTTTCATTGTAGGTGTTCGCTTTATGGCGTGCCTGACCGCATTTACAGCATGTTGCTCTTTTGTCAGGTTCCATAATCCAAACATCTGTTACATTTGGTTGGGGCGGCCTGGATTCGTGTCCTACACACTACCCAACCAATTCGTATTTTCCCACTGTTTAGAAGCTTCCTCGCGTATTGTTCGGCAACTTCCGCCACAGCGAGTTTTTTGGCCTCGAGAGTTCATCGAGGTGATACCATTGCGGGCATTGGTTATCTCCGGACATTCGCGTTTTATGGCTTCTTCTACCTCGTTCTTTTCTGTGGGGTAGCCAAGGTCTCGGATTTCCAAAGAGCATGTCGGTTCCAGGCTGAAAACCGAAGCCTTTTCTCCCAGAAGCTCCTTGACTGTTTCACAGAACGTAACTTTATCTATTGTCTGCGGGCCTAGTTCCGCTGGGACTCCACCACCCTTCGATTTACGAATAGAAGACACATCTGCTCCGTTATCATCGGGTTTAATCTTATAACGAATTTCACTGGCGACTTCCGCAAAAGTCTTGCCTTCCGTTGGCTTAATAAGTAGAGCTGGCGGTCTAGTCCTCCTTCGTCTCCCCTTCTTTTCTTTTGGTGCTCCGCCCTTCGTGTCCGCCTTTTTTTGCAATTATAGCACAGCGTGGTATGCTCTGGGTTCCTGTCCCTGTTGCCGCATCATTTTGCGAGTCCTTCTCTCCGTCTGCGCGTTCCGATGTCTCGTCGGGTATTTCAGCCCTTGTTGCGTCTTTCGCTGGGGCGACAGACGCATTTTCGTGGTGCGAATAAACTCAGCCAGCTCACTCTCCACTTACACTATCTCTTCATTTGTTTTTTTTTTGTTCGCCATTTAAATAGTTTACCTGCGCATCGGGAGATCGCAAGAGAGATAGCCGCAATAGTCAGAAACGGGTATTCCCTCGGAGACAAAGCTCCTACCCCAGTTTCTTGAGGCCCAACCTACGATTAGCTGATCCAGGAACTCACGGACGGATGAGAGCTCGCTCGGGGCAACGCAGTCTACTAATACCGGTTCAATGCACACTACCCGACCAGGTTCCCGAAGGGGCTGTTTGGGTGTCTGTACACGCCATAACTACCACCATGGTAGAGCTAGGCTCACATCACCCCATCGACGTCGACAAGAAGTTGCCGACAGCTCCGAGGACTCCCAGTGTGTCCCGGCGTGTATCGGTCATTAGCAGTTCGCTCTTGATTGAGAAACTTTCTCGAGGCTACCACCTAGGAGGCAGGTATTATGCCAGCTAGGGGTGAGAACTACTTGCTCGGGCACCTCGGGGACACCACTCCCCGTATCGTAAGTGACCCGTTAAGGATCGTTAACATTCCCCTTGGGGGACAGCAGAAACGCCGCTCCAACGGTCATGGGTTCTTTCACAAAGATTTTCCCATGCTGACAGGAATTTAAATATCCAGAACCTTGACGAGTCAGTCTGTCACCTTCCTCATTACCAGGGATGATCCTGTGCCCTGACACCCATGGCAGGAATATATTATTTAGTCGGCCAAGTTTCAGCAGCAACTAGTAGCAGGCAACACCAACTGGCTTGATATGTTGTTGCTGTTTAGAATTGGTAACGCCGCCCAACTGTCGAAACAGATTCGAATGGTGCGACTACGCCATTTTTGTCGCAAGCATCTCCGCTTAAAATATAATCGTCATTCCCCAAAAACTTCCGAACAGTCCCATAATCGGATTTTCCGAAAACAACCCTGAGCCGATCCGCCTTCCATGGCTGACCTATTAGTGAAGATTATTAGGCCTGTAATCTCAAAAGACTCGTGGCCATTTACCGGCTATTCTTTTCCTTTTTTTTGAAATTACGACGGAGCATGTCTTTTTATGTGATGATTTAGGATAGCTTCGAGTGCCGCGGTCAGCGTAATTCTCATTGATTCAATAATATTCTTTCTTAACGAGAAGCTGCAAACGGAGAAGGATGAAGGCGAGTCTCCCGCCTCTAAAACGAGACAAATTGTACCAACTAGTCCCCCACATTGGCGGTTAGGTAAAGCTGACAATCCTACACGGAAAACCAACGTTACGAAGCCACAGAAGGAGCCTCGGACAAGATGGACTTTACAACGACGAACCCGGCAACAACAACGGAATAAAGATTTGCGCATTTTCTCATAGAACGTGCGCTCCCTGCACAGAGATAGAGTTACCAAGCAACTAGCGTTGCAGGAAATGTGTTTTACAGGGACCGGTTTCCTGGGTAAGAGCCACTATACCATATATTAAAGTGGCCATCCAGTAAACCATGTCTTCGGAGTAAGTTTCTTAGTCAGCGAAAAAATGGAACCGGCTTTGAAAATATAAGCGAAAAGCTATGCATTCTGCGTTTGTGAGGCTCTCAGTTCCGGTTCCCATGGTATCAGATTATTTCCTTGCAGGCTCAGATCTGATCACCCTCTCCGAATACGTAGGGATGGTACTTCCCAACGGCTAGGCACGAGAATTAACCCAGTACGGAGAAACGTAAAATTTTGGCTACAACGTTTCCCACCCAATATCAGAGCCATTTTAGCTGTGAACAATCAAGATAATCTGGAGAAATTATAATAGCTGCTGCCGCAGATCGCGTCGCCAATATTATCGTGCCGAACGCCATGCGTTCAAAGAGATCGAAACCGACAGTCTACTCGCAAGAACGAGCCTTTTGGTGGTTCCAGAATTATATATGGAAATTAATCGCATCAAAATGCTGTCTCATCAAAGTAGCCCTTCCGATTGTAGCACCTGTGGTTCCTCACGTCAAGCAAAAATTTAATGGTATTACGAACCCTGTGATAAGCAGAGGTGCACCTAACTATGGTACACGACACTTCGTTGTGATTGTTAGCCCACCTGTGTCAAACTGCCCTCACATGCTTAACAAGAAAAAACTCGAAATCGCGAAGGCGGAGTTTCATTAATGTACAGAGGTTACTGCCGACCGTCTAAGAGTCCTTACACCTCGCCCCTAGAAAGAAAATTCCTGGTACCCGTGGAGTAACTATCGCCGTTTCAACGTTGTGGCAGTCCCGGAGTATTAACTTAGGTGGTATATCTACATCTACATCTTTTTAAATATACGCTTGTTCAAGACTTTCTATTAAATACCGACAGCGGAAACTGATATAGCGAATATACATATGAGCGGCATCTACAAGATGTCTACGTAGGGCAAACCAGATGGCTAGCCAGCACTCGGGTCAAGGAATATTTAAAAAAAAACTGAACTAATAAAACAGGGCAGAAAAGCACATACCAATTATGCAGTCGCACGGCATATTGTAGAACATGACCATAAAATGGAGAGAGTAACGCTGCTGAAAGAGCGTAACAAATTGGACCCTTAAGAGAGATCCTTCATTGGAAAAGAGCCTCAGGAGCATCGGTTGAATACAGATCATCGTAATATGTCCTTAGTAATAGGCTAAAAACACAAAATGTAGAAAGTATGAGAACATTTGTGGTTAACCCCAGACATAAGCCTAGGGAACGTTCGTTTGAACTTTTGAGCTCCATACCAGTGATGAACCCACTTTAGACGAGTTGACTGCACAATCGGGCGGGATAAAAACTAAAGAAAAATAAAGTTTTGATTCACATAAAACCTTAAAAAGAATGCAGGGCCATTGTGACCAACAGCCAAGCGGACATCAAGTCCTTGTACTCATCGACGATACCGTCAAGGCTGGTGGAGCAGTGCAGCAACGCGCTGAACAGTCAAGGTAACCCTCCTTTGGGTTCTCGGGCATAGGAGCATAGAGGGGAATGATCGGGCTGACGGATTGGCCAGATGGGGTTTTGCTCTTGGCAGCCCTTCGGCGGGTACAGGCGATGTCTCGCTGGAGGTTGTCAAGGGCGGAATCTACTCGCCTACTTAGCAGCCACGGGCCTTAGATGGCGAAGGCTTACCAGCTGTGTCAAGCCAAGAAGGATCTAACCCGCTTATAACATAGCCCGACCACGAGAGTTCCTGTGCCTGACACGTGCAAATGCATTCAAGATTACTGCGGTCTGCACGGGGCACTGGCCCATAGGGAACCATACCGCCAGGCTCGGCATACCCTACAATTCGCATTGCCGAAGTTGCGGAGAAGGAGGAGAGGGGGGGGGGACCCTCAAGCTCTTCCTCTGCGATTGCCCAATTCTAGCTAAAGTTCACTGGGTAAACCATTCTTTGGAGACTTCAGGGAAATTTCTAGTTTTGTGAATGCTACAGGCTAGCTCTAGGGATATGAGCACACTGGACCCTATCTGCCTTCTAGTTTTGATGAAAAAAAATGTAACAAAATCTGATTCCACGAAAAATCTCTGGTGAATCTCATCACTTCGCACTCAGTTTAATTCAGATAATCTGAATTTAAAATGAAATGAATAAAAGCATGAAAAGCTATTCAAGCCACTCATAATGTAGCGTTGTAATGTCCTTGTCCTTCGCATTGTGTTAATCTTAACAGAATGTCGCTGCACCAGATCAGATACACGTATGAATCAGGTAAATAGTATTTCAGTTAATTACTGCAGATTTTAATGATGCATAAAGATAATAAAACAAAAGCACGGTTTTGTAGCTGCCTTTTGTGCGGAAAAAAGCGCCTGGACCCGGAAATACTCTTACAACACTTGGGGGTCGGTATATATCTAGGTCAGAGCAGTAGATTCTACTCCCTATAAAATTAATTAGTCTAGATACGAGTATCTCCTCAAATTGCTCGCAATTTCGGAGAATAAATTGATGTAGAGTGGTCCATATGAGGCTTTGAGCGTTCTAATTAGAGCATAATAACCGAATTGTTTGTTTTGAAGATTAATTACTGATGAGTCTGGAATTTTCTTGTGGCTGGAGTATCTATCTGTATCTATCATGTCTACTGCTGCATCATTAAGTAGGTAAATTTCCAAGTTTTCAACTACAGCTAACTGAAATTTATTATCGGCGAGGGAATGGCTTGATTTTGAGTTTTACAGTTTCAAGTTAATTCAATAAAAAATCTTTGTTCCATTTCAATTATACAATCAGAAAAATTTTCATTAATAAATGTATCTTTACGATTAGAAACTGTTACTATGCAGAGAAATTATGAAATGTTCAAATTGATTGTAGAATCGTTCATTTGCCGTAATAGAGAATATAATACGCATAAATTCACAGGTATGGTGTGTTTTTACGATTTACTGTACTTTGCAGACTGAACCAGAAAATTTACTATTCTAAGAAAGGTTATCTTTGAAATTATCTATCTTCATCCAGACAATGATGGTACAGTAAGTGAATTCGATTTTCTAGAGAAAGGTTGTTTAATTGCAGACCCTCAGATTTAAATGTAGGCCGACAACAAAATGTTGACTGACGATTTCGTCCTGGGCAGAGGTAACTCATCAGACGCTGCCTCACCTCTGCCCTGGGAGCAGCGTGATCGAAAGTAGCAACAGGTGGTAATCGCTCCATTTATATATAATCCCAAACACAACATGAGTGCGAATTATATTGAAGTGAAATCCTGCCTCCGGGAGAGGTGAGGCAGCGTCTGATGAGTTGCCTCTGCCATGGACGAAACCGTCGGTCAACTTTTTTAGAAAACTTTGGTACTTTACCTAAAAAGAGGCGTGCGTGGATTACAAGAGAGGAAGTAAGTTACTTCCCATGTGGTCCGATCCATCATCAAGTGGGTGCGGACTAAGGACTCCCAGCATCCTCAACAAAAAAAGACAAAGTGTTATTGATTTTTAGTTTGTATAATTTCTCTGTACTTCAAAAAATATTTCTAATTTCAAAAAATCAAGTAGCGGATCATAGCCCGAAACTTGGGAATAAGATATCCGCCAAAAGGCTGAAGGCTTCACTCCCAGGGGCGTATAAAACAAAACCTCCTTAAAAATCGGTTTACTGTCTGTCTGTCTGTCTTTCTTTTTTCTTTTTTTTTTTTTTTGAGGAGGAATCTTAAAAGACACTGGTCTGAGCACTCCAGTGTGTGCAATTTTTACTCACTAAAACCACCCCCGGCGCCCTCCCTGTCCCGCGGAACCACCCTAAGGTAGCTCATTCTAGCTTCATCACCTTTCTTTTATATATGATACGCGGCGTACGTGACCGCATTTTTCTCCTCTCCTCTGCCTTTCACGGTTTATTTTGGATAGATGCGACCATGCAGTTGACCGCATCCCAATTCTCTTGTTGTGCTACAATTTTCGCCCGCAGATTCTCTGGTACCAGCACCTCTCCTAGAGTCCCCTCTAGATTCCTCCTTGCTCCCACAAATCTCGGACAGTGGAAGAATACAAGCTCTGGGTCCTCTGGGACTCCATCGCAATTTGAGCAATCGAATGAGGTCTCAAATTTAAACCTGTGCAGGTATTGGGGATATCTTCCGTGCCCCGTGAGAAACTGGGTGAGATTATAATTAATCTCACCGTGTCGTCTCTCCAACCACTCCATGATGGCAGGAATGAGCCTGTGAATCCACCGACCCTTTCCCGAGCGTTCCCACCGCTTTTGCCATTTATTTATGGATTTCTCTCAGCGTTCTTCGTCTGCAATAAGGGAGAGATTGGCTTCGCATTGTATATATTCGCGATCTCATCTGCCAAGATGTCAATCGGCATCATTCCAGAGATGACGAATGCTGCATCATATGAGACAGTCCTGAAGGCAGAGCACACTCTCAAGGCTATCCTCCTGAAAACTGCACTCAGTTTGCTAATGTTAACTGACATTCGCAATGCCTCCCTCCAAACTGGGGTCGCATAGAGCATGATTAAGGTGACATACTGCACGTGTTGCCTATAGTTGAGCTTCTTGTCTATCACCACCCCCAAGTATTTGATGGTCGGCTTGGGAGGGATGATATGTTTACCGATTCTATTACAGGCGTAATTTCTCTTCAGGCGCTTAGTGATGAGGACCGCTTCTGTTTCTTCCTCCGAAAAAGTCACCCCAGAGCTGTCTAGCCAACTGTTAACAGCACTAATTGCCTCGCTTGAGTATAACTCAACATCTCCGAGATGCTTTGCGACACCAACCAGTGTCGTGAGCGTAACCCACCACTGTAGCCTCCCTCGGAAGGAGAAGACTAAGTCCATCGTTGTACATAATATTCCAATACGGAACCCGCGGAAACAACGTACTCCTGGGGTCCATCATCAGTGGCATACCAGAGCCTCCTTTTAGTTAAGTAACTGTCGATGATAGCAGCGAGATAAGCTGGAATAACAATCTTCGCTAGAGATTTGCGTATTAGATTCCAATTGGCCGAATTGAATGCATTTTCAGGTCCAGGGTTACTACCACGCAATATTTGCTGATACTACCCTTTCCGTGGATTACATCTTCGGCCAAACCAGTAACCAATTTGATGGCATCAATGGTTAATTTGGCATTACTCATATTGCCGATCTGAAAGGCCAGATTTTGTTGACATTTCCGCTCAGATCTTTTAGGTTGAGATCAGCTATGACCTTTCTGAGTATCTCCGCGTAGGGCATATTACCCTTACTGGAGATGACAATCGCATCTAAATGAGTTCGCACTTTTACTTTTCGTTTCGCTTTTTTGCTGATAACTCTAGTCCATATATCGTTTTCGTTCGTGTTGGGCTTCGCAACGCTGGTCGAGTTTTCTACATTCGCTGTATGCTTTCCTCTTTCTGAGCTGTTGGTGCTGGTTTTCAGAATGTCCTGTTCGGCTTTTTTCTCTTAGGCGCCTGCTGATAATTTAGAGGATCTTCCTCTTTTTCACGTACTCGTTTATTTCGCTGTCATTTCGATGGTAGTACGGTTAGGGGTCACTTGGGTCGCTTGTGACATTGTTGGCACAGCGGGGTTCGTCGTATTCTTAATATTCTTCTCCTCCATCTGCGATTGTGCTTGTCCTTGATAAACTCGGACAGTTCAACTATTTTTGCCCCAAGCTAGGTCAAGGGTAACTTATCCGGATCGGGACTCTGCTCCCTATAAGCCCTGGTAGGGTCACTCCTTTTGTTGTTGGCCTGTACCTTATCCTTTACCGTCTTTGGCATCGGTGGAGATATCAAAGTTGACGAGCTTCTTTTAAATGGATCCCTTCGTTCCGGGAGACCTCCTGCTGTCCTGGTGCTCCTGCACCAACGATCTGCCTTCAGTTCATCTTTGCTTGGTATTGTTACTGGTGTTCTCGGTAAGGTCGCACTTCGCTTGAACAGTTCGTTCTCCAGATCCGAATCACTTGTAACATTATATGACAAGGTGTGTAATGATAATTAAGGAGATATGAGATCCAGTCGATCCCTTGAGTGGCCGATAACGACCTAGAGGGCAGAGCTATCCCAAAAAGCTAAACAATTTGGCAAAATTTGACCGTGAAGGTCCGCCCACGAAGATTGCAGCTCTATCAAAGCTCTCGGTCGACACGTTCTTGCACGCCTCTGTGCTAGCCAGGCTCGGGAATATGGGGGGGTCCTTTGAGCGCTTTGATCCCTCACGCTTCATTACTAAAAATAACGTGTCTTTACCGGTGCGTGGGTCCGGAGACAAACGGCTCCACGCGCGCGGTCGAGCCGTTTTTTTTTTATTTTTATTTTCCAATTTAGCTCGCGTTCTGGTTTTATTCGATAGGCCGTCGCGAATTCTTACATGAGATCGATGTTAAAATCCGGTGCGGACCCACGCACCGGTAAAGACACGTTATTTTTAGTAATGAAGCGTGAGGGATCAAAGCGCTCAAAGGACCCCCCCACATTCCCGAGCCTGGCTAGCACAGAGGCGTGCAAGAACGTGTCGACCGAGAGCTTTGATAGAGCTGCAATCTTCGTGAGCGGACCTTCACGGTCAAATTTTGCCAAATTGTTTAGTTTTTTTGGGATAGCTCTGCCCTCTAGGTCGTTATCGGCCACTCAAGGGATCGACTGGATCTCATATCTCCTTAATTATCATTACAGGTGGCCCAGTTGTCCACCAGCGAAACACTGCGGTCGAGGGATATCGACGACCGGGAGCCCGCTTGCTCACATCCAAAAGCCGTCGGTACTGGGATTCCCAGCCCCTGCACGGTAAATTTCCTGTTTCTGTTGCCTTCCATGGTGGTTTTATGTTCTGGCTATCCTCCCATAGCAATTTTGGTCCACGCACCAGAGATGATCTGCCTGTCTGCCCGTCACACGCATTTTCATCGGAAATAGCTATAGCGATAGGCGCCAAATTTGGTGGAAAGGTGGAAACTGTAAACACTCACGCATACAATGAGTTACATCCTTCTACGTTGAATTTAAGGGGGTTCCCATACATCCAAAAAGAGGGTGTACATTTTTTTTTCATCAAATATAGTCATGTGGGGTATCAAATGGTCTTGGTTAGTACTTCCCGAAGCCGATCTTAGTTTTAACATTTGATGTAAAGGTGGGGAATGCGGGTAGTCGAAAGTGATCATTTCTTTAACGGACCCATTCTCAGAAACCACCTACCCGAAAAATATGAAAAAACACGGGAGGTTTCCACAATATGGTACCTAGGCTCCGAAATACCTTCCATATCGATATCTGTTCAAATAAAGTTAATAATAGTATATAACTACAATTTTTAGTCATTGACTGCAAGCCCCCCTTAAATTCAACCTAGAATGTAGGCTATAGCATAGAGCAGTATCCCGCCACACCCTACAAAAGTCTAATCCAGCAATTGTCATGTGAGATTCGTGATTATCTCTGATAAGCAAAGTTTTTCCAGTGCTGCATCGCATCGTGTAATATCTGAAGTGCTGCAACCATTCGAAGAACGTGTCGTTAGTCTGCCATCCCGACCCGTTTGCTACTCCCCTCGCATTCACAGTCCCATGTAGTAAAAGCTTATCCTATTTCGATCGGTCTATAAGTCGTTTCGATATGGATTACCTAACCATTGAAAACAGCGCTCCCACAACATTTCCACAAGGGATTCAACCCATATGATCATAATGGTCTTCATCTCCATTATCGACAGGCGGCGTTCATTACTTTAATATTCGTCCGGCACTGAATACCTTAGAGAGCGACAAGAGGAGAAGACGACACTGGGGTAGATTTTGGACTTAATTTTGATAACCTCCATAACAAGGACAAAGAGGAGTATTGAGGGTGAACTTGTTTGATGAACACCGAAAGAGATGCGGATCGATTTTGACATACAACCACTGCCCTTGGCCAGGGATACCTTAGCCTGATGAAAACCAGCCAACTGTTCTGCTTCTCATTTTTATTAGGGATTGGGTAAAACAATATATATACAAGAATTGACTCAAAAATACGAATACACCATTGGAAGCGTTGATCTTAAACTATTTTTCTACATAGTCCCCTTTTTTTCTACGCATGCTCTCTGAGAAATAATCCACTTTTGCACTCCCGCCTCAAAAAGTCTACCACCAACTCGCTGAGACACCTGCGTCTTACAACTCGTCGTCCGTCTCGAATCGTTTACCTACATACGTACTCCTCCAACTTCGAAGACTGATGGAAATCGCTGGGTGCAATGTCAGGGCTTTAAGGGGGATGGGCAACGACTTCCCAGCCAAATCCATCGATTGAATGCTTCGTTTGTTGCGGGACATGCCGACGCGCATTGTCGTAGTATAGTCTTACATCTTCGGTGAGTTTTCCCCTACGACGACTTTGGATTGCCCATCTGAGCTTTTCCAAGGTCTCCCAATAACTTGTTGAGTTTATTGTAGTTTCTCTAAACTTCTTTCGTTTGGGCCACTTGGTGTGTTTACATTGCTGAGATTGTCTTGTTTCCAGAGTAGCGTAATGAGACCTCATTTTATCCCTCGTAAAAAGGGAATCCAAGAAGTCTTCCGTATTCTCGTCACATTCACTTGAAAACTTTCAAGCACAGTCGACGCGCTGCTTTTTGCAGACTTCTGAAAGCATGTGCGGTTCCAAAGCACGCACACACCTTTTGAAACCTTAACTTTTCTTTCAAAATCCTATCAATTAAAACTTCAGAAGCCTCAAGAATTTCAACAGCCAATTGCCGGATCGTGATTCGCCGATCTTCAAACAAGATTCGCTCAATCTTCGCTGCACCTTCGTCGGAGATCGATGACCTCCCCGCTCCATTGTTCATCGTGGATGTCCGTGCGAACTCCCTACACCATTTGCCGAGATGTTGAATGCTTATACACGTTTTCCCATACACTTTACTTAACTGGCGAAAAATTTCTATGGGTGGTTACTTTTTGCATGTAAAAATCTGATGACTACACGGATTTCGCACCTGGCGGTGACGGCTATGACGAACTCCATCGCGGATGGCTGTCAGGCCGGTAGTAACCATCGCATACGGGCGATTGCTATTCGGATCAGTGGTGAGGAAACCAGGGAACAAGGCAGTGTTGCCAAATTGCGTCGTTACAGCGTTGGGAGCCTTATTTTTGAAACAACCCCCGTTTTATAATAGTAAATGAAGCCAAATATGCATACGAATTAAGAGCGTGATGACATTTTGCGCCTGGTTTGTTACTGCCACGTTGTCTTTCCAATACATAAGCTTCCCATGATAAAAGATGGTAGATGAAGATACAAATGATAATGAATAACTTCGAAATATCTAAAGACAATAGTCTATGAGCGTGTAATCCACGGCACGTGCATGTACTATTAAATCAACGCCTCTGCCCAACACAAATAACCTAATCCACAAGCCAGTCACGGTTCGTTCAAAATGAACACTTGTTCAACCGTTCAAAGATAATTATCATGTAATAATCTTGAATCTCGTGTCGAATTTACAAAATTTCAATAACCAAATACTTGGAACTCAAAATTCGATCAAAAGCTTGTATAATTGACCGCATCTTCCTTTTGGCAATGAAATTTTATGCAAATTTCCGACACTTTTCCCATTGCTCCATTGACGATAATGAAGTGAAAAGTCTGGTGTGAATTGATAATGCTTTTACCTTTAACAAAATAACGTCAGAAGTTTGCGATGGCATTATTCAGCTCGAATTTATAATATCTATCGAAATAGCTCGAAATAAATTGAAAGCAGCATAACAGACGGTAAACGAAAAGCAATTGCTGCGGCATAGAAAAATGATAATGATCAACGTTTTCTCAATTAAACCGGAGCAATAATTTACTTTCCACTTCCACCTAATACGTCAATCACTCCATGGTCTCGGCTCCTCATCTCTCCACATCTGTATCTGCCGTCTTGTTACTTACCATCATTAGTTACTCGCTGGCTGCAGGTAAGGAAGACAACTTCACTAGTAATTGCAATGACAGTGGTCGTCCCGGGAAATCGAGAAAAACCATTGACTTGGCGATAACCTACTTTTGATCCCCTGAATTAATCGAAATCAATAAATTAACTCTTAACATATTGGATAAATTGGCAGACCTATGCCAACACTGCTGGATGAGAAAGATCGATTGCTCAGCAATAGATAGATTATGCAAATTATATATCTTGGATGCAGTTACTGCAATTTACATAAATCCCAACAACTGGAGAAATTAAAACAAATCCCGAAACCAGAAGCTGGATACTTCTGATATGAAGCAATCTACTGTAACTTTGTTAATTATGGTACAATTTGCGAGAAATTTTCCAGTCTTGGGATAAGAGTTGATTTTTTTTGCAATTTTATACTTCTAGGGTGAGCTTAAGTTGGGTTTTCCGGCTAATTTCTTAGATATAATAAGGTACTATTATGGCAAGCGATGATTCTTGAGATACAAAAATTTCAGATTAATAGATTCAGATAACGAGGCAATTTGAACCATTAATTAGCCCAAACGCTTCATATAAATTACCTAATTGTTTGGGGTGCTCCTGTCGCTCCGGACCCTAAAGAGCTGCTTCGTCTGTTTTGCAGACATACACAGAGTTTCTTGAAAATCATATGAAACTTCTGGTCCTTATACAAAGCGCCTACATAACACCCAAGGGATTTGTCAGTCAAGTTCGTGCAAAGTTATCAACTGGGAAAAGCTAACTCACGAAGCATCGGCGGGATTTTAAAGGTTTCCCTATATGAGGTCATTCCTAACCGTAGTGTAGGATCAAGCGTGGAATAGATCTGCTGCTCAAGAAGGAGGACAGGCTAGACGACTCAGACCTGGATCGACCTTCAATCGAAAGTACCATGTAGCACGTGGGGGATGTTATTCCGACATTGAACAAGAGATTAATTACTGGAGCCAATGGCCAGCTATAAAATAACCTAGGCAAACATCCACCATACCCATGCATCTGCACTAAATGCAATGGCAATTTCCAAGGACAACATTGGAATATTTTTAGCTGAAGCCCATCGGTCGTATCGGATGCAGGTTTTTAAACCCAATTTGAAATATATATGTGTTTTCGAATTCCTGACTGGAGATTTCATCGTTGTTCAAGTTCCATTAGAAGGCGAGAGGAAAACTTGGGAGTCAGTCGTGGCATCACGCTGCCTCCCAGAAGATGACCTCCGGGTCTTTCCAAAATTAGTCGTTAGATTGGGGAAATTCTGCGGGAAGAAAAATCGTACGACTAGAAGATCCCAAGAGAAGACCCCAACAGAGTTGTTATTGACGCGCGGCTAGTTGTCCAACTAAGACACGTCATGAAGGGATGTGGTTAAAGGTTAAAAAGGAACCTAATCAGAATGTGAACAAAACTCCGAAGACTCTTCAAGCAAAAGTAAAAATATAGCACTATACGCTTTTTTGGACGTCGAAGGAGCCGAAGCGGAGAATACCCTGGCTTGCTCGATGGGCAGAATGTTTATAGAGCAGGCAAGAAGAAGTGCCGATAAACACAAATTCTATTGTCATTACCACTACTTAAGGTTGACTAAAGGGTGGGGTACAATCACCGCTAATGTGAAAGTGAATACGCCTGGCTCCCACAATAAGCTCTGGATACTCTGGGTCTGGGCAGGGGGTTAGAAGGCAATGATGCAGTAAATGAGCTGGCCGATAACTCCCGCGTCATAAATGTGGGCCCGAAATAACGAGATAGTTCTGACAACAAGGTCTTCTATACTACGTACATTTGTAGCCCTAACTCCCCCATATTTCAACCAATATCCAAAATTAGCTAAAAGCAACACATCTGTTCCAACTGAGTGCTCCACTACTTTTCCCAATTTTCCGAGGTAATCGCAATCCCCCCACTCCTGGACAAACAAAAAAGTGTGAGAAAACGACTTAGAGCCAGCCAATGAGAAGGTATAAGAGGCCGAGAGATGAACCAGGTAATAGCGTAGCTGCGGTTTCTTAATCATGAGCGCTTAGATGGATAGCCCGTCTCCATTTCAAAATCTCCGCCGGCGTCGAAGTAACCACCCACAACCCAATCCACCGGTACGAGTCCTTAGTAATTTATTCAATTCGGATTATGAAATATCCGATATTAGCTACATGAAGTGTCTGATGATGTTCCAAAGCAAGCTGATGGGCAATGGTGAAAATGGTCTTCTTTATCGCCGATAAAGAAATAGGTAAGCCCTGGTAAAGAAAGAGATCCCAACTCTAATTGACCTCCCTCAAACTTCACTTGCTACGTTACTCTCGGGATGGCATTAAATACAATGAGATCCATTGTCCAAAAATCTCCAAAAACCTCAATGAAAGATGTAGATTTAGCTACGAATGGGGTTCGCCATGTCATCCTTCATCTTAAAAAGAAGTGCTCCTCTCTGTTTAACACTGCATATGGACCCTCATATGCTGGTCGCAGAAACTTCCAGGAAGCCTCCACGCGAGCCAAGACGTGTGTACAGACGTTTAGGTCATTGTGGAGGTTAACCTTTGTCGCAAAATGATGGGATCGCGAGGGTGATTTCCGCTTGGCCAAGGTGTCCCGAAACAAGCGCAAAAGCCTAGTGGTGGAAAGGGTTGACCTAGTGGGGCCAGACAAGTAGACGTTGAGGAACACTTGATGTTGTGCAGCTTTTGGGAAGAAACGACAATAGAAGTTTAACATGCCCAAAAACCTTCGCAGATTCTTCACTGTTTTTGGTTGCGGGAAGTCTGTGATGGCCTCAACATTGTCTGGATCCAGCTGAATTCCCTCGGCCTCAAAACTTCAGCTGTTGTTGAGGGAATTTACATTTTTCTATGTTAAGTAAAATTTAAAAAAAACACGGCAATTAACGAGGTTATGCGCAAACTCTTGGATGAGTGGTATGGGATACTTGTCTAGAATGGTCTGAGCATTGAGACGCCTGTAATAACTACATGGTCTTCATTCACGTTTTGACTTTGGGAGCATGTCTAGCGGAGAAGACCAACAGCTATTTGATGGTCTGGAAATACCCTGCTTTAAAAGTCTGTGTGCAACAGCGACCTTCTGGGGTAGTAATGGGCGCGCTTTCGATAAGATAGAGCAGTCAGTAGTGCGGATGTGGTGCTGTACATAATGCTTAAGTGGCTGCGAGAGACTACTTCCGGTAGTTATGTTGCTGTATTTTTTGAAGGAGCGCGCGAATACGAGGATCGGCTACTTCCTCAAAAATGGAAGAAACATTGACAGTTGAGCAGATGGCAAATTTTCCTAAAGACCTCAGCGAGGTTCTCGGGTCTATAAGGGACCTGTTCTGTAGATCCACTAACAATCCATAGTGGCTTATGAAGTCTGCACCTAAAATGGGACTGCTGATGTCCGCTATGAAAACGTTCGTCGAAGTCGTAGACCTACGTCCGCTTGCCTGTGTAAGTGTATATGGTTGATTAGTTTGCCGCCACTAGTTTGAATTGTTACGGGATTAATTTTTTGATTCCGCGATACCAGGGAGACTTAGACCTCTCTGCTTGTGACGACTAGGTAATGGCGCTTGCCCAAAGGATCACAGATCGCTAGGCGGCATGGTCCTGCTTTCTAGGTAGCCGCCGCCTTAGTTTAATTTCTTTGATGGTGTACTGGTGGGACCAGCAAACGGCACGACTAGTTGAGATCCCCGACGCGAGACTACTCGAGCGCCCATTTTGGTTAGCGGACCGCGAACGAGTTCAGGACCTGCCTCTCAAGCGTAAACCTCCCACAGTTGCCACTAGTTTAGAAACGGTAGCCGCAAGCGGGGCCACCATCTGCTGAAGATCGGCAATTTGGCTCATGGCCTCAAGCAGCACCTCACTGACCACGGGGCGCGCATGTACCTTGTAGATGTTGTCAGCGGTGTTTGCTAACACTTCCAATGATCCGAAGTCCGCACAGGCCAAAATGGTGTGGATGCCCTCCGGGAGTCGCTGGGACCAAAGTGACTTCAGAAGCTCAACACCGACCTTGCCCCCGCTCAATTGATTCAGCTCATGTAGCAATTGGGTCGGGGAGCGGTCGCCTAAGGTAAGCTCCGTCAGCAAGTGGTCCAGCTTTGCTGGTTTACATACTGACAGTCGATGAGGGTGCCCTTTAACTTTAAGAAAGAGTCCTCGTCCAGTCAAAAGAGCGCTGCGTCAGTACTGATGCCAGCAGGCGCCAACCGTTTCTTAAACTGGCAAAACCAGGCCTCCGGTTTACGTCGCCAAAACGGAAACTCCAAATTGGAATTTTACGATTTTTTTCCGTTGCAAGTGTTTTATAATCGGATCTTTAGTTATTTGTTATAATGGAGTGCGAAGTACGCATGTGACAATTTTTAGCTAAGCCCAATAGAACTACACAAATTGATTGCCACTGCTATGGGAAAACCACTGCGCGTTCACTATTTATAACGCGAAATTCGCAAATTAGGCGGAGCGACTGTCGGGGCCACCAATTTATGCATTAATCATTATGTTGAAACGTTTATTGGAAAAACCAAGTTGACGTTAGGATATTATAACGATTCAACTTTTCTTCTCAAATATTAAAATATGACAACTCCTTATGTTTTTAATATTTTCCTTTTCTCCTCAATTGGTTTATTTTTAGACTGACTCGGCCCGGTTTCTGGGCCGGCCCCGTAGCTGTCATCTTACTAACAGGCAGGCGGGTGAGTTTCGAGTTACTCAGCCGTGATGAGTTGTGCTGCGCTTCTTTAGTGTGGAGCTCAGGTGAATTCTCGCTAAACGATTCCACATTGTAACGCCTCCACAATGTGGTGGATAGCCTGTAGTAGTTTGGTCAATAAGTAAATATGTAAGCCAAGGATTTGTTCCCTCTACATAGTAAAATATATCAGACTTCGAATGCACCCGCGACTTTAATGAATTATTCCGTGGCTGGAGCGCGGATGGAAGATTCACCAGGTTCATGTTCCCTCCCCTATGGGCAAATCTGTGAAAAACTTCTCTTCACTCCAGAGCCTTTATTCAGTATTTATAGGTAGTCCTAGGATAATATGGAGCAGGTTTAATGGGTAAAAATCCCATCCCAACAGATCCAGATTCGTATCTTTTAAAGATTTCCACCTGTGTAAGACAATAATTTGTTTCATCAAACAGGACATTGTAAACTCCTCCATTGTTGCCTTAATTTTCTCAGAAAATTTCTGCGCTTTTCAAAATTTCGTATATTTCAACCCCTAAATGGTTATTACCCTTCAAATTGGTTTTGGCTTTGAAATAAATCCTGTGGCGAAAGCCCCTTTGGGAAAATTATGTGTGACGTCAATGTAAATCCAAGCCAGCACACCCAAATTGTATAACAATAGGGCAAATATTCAGTTAGGGTAATTGTTAACAGATGGCTCAGGTCCAGTAAGGAGATCTTGTCAAAGGCACAAAGTCATTTTCTAGTAAAATGTTTGCATACTCTTCTGGAATGTACCGCGGAGTATAAAAGGACCGGAGGTCTGCCCACCGAGTCAGTCTAGTTCTCGAGTTAGAACAGATTGCGTCGGTTACAAATACGCCTCGATTTATACCAATTGAGGGAATTGTTCTATAATTAATTGTGCAGTATGGTTGTATAATTCAGTGTAAAATAAATGCTTATATTAAAGTTATAGAACGGGTTTTTGTCTATTGCTACCCAATCCAGTGATACGTAAAGCAAGAACATATCACTATTATATTCATTATTTGATATTTGGCTTACTTCTCGTTGCGCTTATTAATCTTACCGGCCTCTCTGTTCGTGGCAGCCTTGCCTCGAATATGGATGGGTTTCTGGTGCTGGGTCTTGAAACGGATTCAAAGGATTTCAATTTTTTATAGTGTTACCGCGATGTCTGTCTTCGTTTTCCATGTTAGTTTCACAAAGAGCCTCTGATTTCGATGGTTTCGGCGTAGGTACCTGGCATCCGCTACAACCATTTTGACGACTGCGGCTTCCGTGATCAGTTTTATCATCTAAACCTGGTACTCGCTACGCTGTCAAGGGGATTACTATGAATGAAATCAATGGATCATGCAAAAAATATTTATCTTTACATCATTAAATCCGCATCCACTGAGTGGCGGAACGGACCAATTGAAAAGAAGTTTCCTCCGAAATTTGAAATAATAAAAAACTTGTTGTTCCTTTTTCGCTGGTGTAGATATTTATTCTTGCAAATACCGATATTTCAGGAACAACTTGTTCCCTTCATTAGTGCTAACAAGTCTCTCGGATAAGGACTTATTTTTCTCCTTGTTTAGTCTCAGTTCTTTCGGGTCTTCTGGCTCGTCTACCCCAGACGTCAGAACATTAGAAGGGACCGTTTTTCACTCCGAAAGAAATGTATTAGTGATCACCGGCTGTAAAATCTTCTGGTATCGTTCATCGTTGCACCGCTGATAATAAGGACTCCATAGCAAAAGTCACATCAAGGATAGCCGCAACCAGAGCGTCGGTTATGCTCCCATAGATTCACCCTTATCCTAAAAATAATAAATAAATAAGCTTCTCAGGAACAGTGACAATGACTAATTTTAGTTCTCTGGAGTTCACAAATGTAACTCCCACGATAAAGTTACTCACATCTAAGTAACTCCCTTTTAACGCTTTCACCGCTTCTTCTTTGTCCGAGAGATAGCCCAGTTCTTTTGTTTCAAAAGTGCAAGTGAGTTCTAGGCAGGACTGCTTTCATGTCTAGAATATTCGGGACTTTCTCGCACCCCCTCTACCGGAAATACGGCTCAGGTATGCCCATGACATTTTGGCGATTGCTCCACTACTAGCTTCAAAATATTTCGACACCTGACTGGCTTCTAAGCAATGTGGCTTGCTAATATGTAGATGTGTTTAATCAGACGATATTTTAAGTTCTACAATTATTGCGTCAATTTTCTTCACATCATGGTATATTCCTCGGAAAATCATATTTCAGCCGCTTTCCCCCCATGGCACCTATTACTGTCGGCCTTTTTACTCACGTAACCATTAAGATTGCCTGCAGTGATGACCTGTCTGTGGTGCGTACGCGGCAAAAAAGTGAAAAGTGCGATCAGCTGATAGAATGATGAGCTTCATTAGCCGGTCCACACATCTTTCGACTTCTTTAATGTCATCACGGAAACCCTCTGAGATGGCAATGCCAACACCATATTGAGTGTGTGCGCTGTCAAAACAAATTAGTTTATAGCAATTTTTGCTACGTTCGCATTCTATGTGGGACATTTTGGCACCAGACTATCGGGTTTCTTGTTGAACGCAGATATCGATGCGCCTTTTCCGAAGTGCAAGTTCCTCGGTCTTTCCAGTTAGGGTGCCAATATTTAGCGTGCAGACATATATTTGATTTGCTCCGACTAATTTACTTACGTCGTGGCCTCTTCATTGAGAGAAATCGGCTTGGGGAGGATTGGATTCAACCATCTTAACCAGATTACCATGCGAATCCGCAACAGAGTGCTAGGCGTTCACTTTTCCTATAATTGCCGCCAGCAGAATCGAATTTTACCAACTGGCACCTGAATGCAACTTATAATTTCATTGTTGATAGTGAAGATTCACCGATCGCTAGTTATCACAAACAATACTTGCAAATAACTAAAATTAATTTCAGATTCGTTGTGTTTGTGGAATAACACGATCTTCCAAAACTCGCATCTCACCATTTAAAATCAAACTAAGATACATATTTCCCATTATGAGGAGATAGCAATCTGCATTTCTTCTCTATACATTTTCCCAGATATTTCGTGTGAAAGAAGATTTGACAAGCTCATTAAAAGATACTTGTTCATACATGAGTTAAGAGTCATTTGTTCAACAGAAAATTTAACAGTTTCAACACTTTCGCTAAATAGATGACGGCGCAAAAGAAAGTAAAAATGTTGTTTTATTTCTTCTTATTTGATGCGATAGATAACGTCTTTAGATTAATTGTTGAAAGATATGGGTAAAACCGACTGGCAAGAAAGGTATATGTTAAATAATTTTATTATTTTCTTTTTATGTAATAATTAAAACTTAAAAATTCGTCAGAAGTTATTCGTTATTATTATTCTTCCGGTGCAGATTTCGCAAACAATCGCGCTTTGAACAGGAAGTATCTGTGAACAACCATTTCTTAATCGAGCCAATCTAATTGCGATTCAATGATAATGTCCGACCATCTTAATTGAATACAATTCAGATTTAATTTATTTAAAACTGAGATATTTGTTCCTATTAAAGGGGAATACACTTTTCGCTTTTTTTCACTTTCAAACACCTGAAAAATGCATCCACTTACGCAATTTAGAAAGCAGAAACGAATCCAAATTGCATCATTTTGAATACAATTTTGAATAATTCATAAATCCCTAAATGCTCTTAATAAAATTCTATTAAATTACCAAACTATGCACACAAATGCATCCATTTATGAACATTAATTTCAACGGTAGCTGTTATATGCGCACGTACCAAGCAGATACATCTATATCTCATGAATTTACTTCCAATAATAGATACTATACCCACCACGACTTCTTCCTTCTTTCTCTCTAATTTCTCCTCTTCATTATTCTCCATAAAATGTAATAAGATACTCGCAACAGTGCGGTACAATTAATCATAGTCTTTACTAAGGAATTAATAAGAAAAAGTCACGCTTGCGTAAAATGAGGATTTAAAAAGAAAGAAAAAGAAAAACACGAATAAGTAACGAAAAAAAAAATGCAATTATCAGTTTTTATGGAAAAAGTTAAGTTTAACAACTTTTCCACCTACAACCGTCTCTGATTAAATAATTTGCTGGCTGCACTATAAAGATACTCCACTACCTGTTACAAGATACAAGATAATAGCCCGAGTGCCTGAAGCTGAGCTAACTATGGAAAGGCATTATAAATGCGTGTAAAATGAGACTGGTCCTAACTTTGTACGGGATTTTCGTGGTTAAATGTGTAAGGTAAAAGCTTGACCTTAACCCTAGAAAACCTATGCATCGACTGAGATATTGTGCCCTCAATGATGAAGAACTTAGCACTTGAAAAAGTAACAGCAACGGTTTTATTTAAGCGAAAAGAAATTTAACAAGTTTAACGAATTGCAGGTTAGGTGTTGACTGGATGGCTGCTTCAGTTCCACTGGTCGCTACGTGCGACGTTGTCAAACATCTCGCGCCCCTGGTGGTAAGCGCAGCAACCTGCGGTCGGCACAGTACTCCCCCCGAGTGACATTCCAACATTGGATGCCACGATGAAGGGTTACTATTGTTGTTGTTAAGCTGCACGTCCTTCCTGCTTGGCGGATAGGTCCTTGCGCCGACGGGAGGAGGATTGATAGGGCTACGTTGCCTAGCCATCATTGGTGAAGAACGCGTGCTTACATAGATAATACGTTGCGTCGATGGTGTCATGCGACTCCTTGACGTAGTTAGAGCAGATCGTCACGAGGTAAAGTAAAGTGGACACGCAAGGACTGCTTAGGAAATATTCTCCGATAACTTTTGTAGGTCGGCTTCCGCTACCGCGAACACTGGCTTAAGTCTCTCGGTAGACACGTTTACTCGGCGCACTCGGCAACTTCTCAAAGGTGCTTAAGGACTTTATGTGGTCTAGAGTAGGGCGGCGACAGAGCCTGTGCATGTGCTAAGCTTTTTATTCACGAAGGTTCTCTGTCAATTTCAGTGGGTCGTTTGTACTTCCCGGGCATGCTATTCACCATCACTCTAGCCTGTTTAGTTCGCCTGCTTTGTCGTGTTGAGTAAACGTGTGTTGGTGGTGCTTGTCACGAAAATGGAGAAACGAAATCTAGAGCAACGCGTCGCAATAAAATTTTGCGCCAGATTGGGCGAAAAAGCTTCGGAAACGTACGCTAAAATTGTAAAAGTGCATGTTGATAGTGCTCTTAGTCGTGCCCAGATGTTTCGATGGCATAAAAAGTTTAAGGAGGGGCGTAAAAGCGTGGAAGGCGAGGCGTGGAGTGGGAGACCAGTCTAGGTGCGGACTAATGCAAATGGGTGGCGTGTACATGCCCTAATCCATGAAGATCGGCGTTTAGCAGTTTGAATATTGGCCTCGGAACTGGGTATGAATCGTGAAACAGTCAGACAAATTCTAACAGGTGATTTCGGGATGAAAAGGTTGTGAAGTGTGAAGATGGTTCCAAAGAACCTTTCTTAGGAGCAAAAGCAACATCGAATGACCGTCACAGAAGACTGTTTGGAATAAGTGGAAAGCGATCCCACGCTGCTTGATCGAGTTATTACAGGCGATGAGAGCTGGTTTTTCCAATACGACCCGGAAACGAAACACTAAAGCTGACAATGATTAGGTGTTGAAAAAAACTCACCTGTGCAAGTCGAAGGTGAAAACGATGATTATTACCTTCTTTAACAGCCATGGAATCGTCCACAAAGAAATTGTTCCACCGGGGCAAACCGTAAATCAAGTCTACTATCTCTAAGTACTCGAAAGATTGCGAAAACGAGTCAGCGGGGTCCGCCCAGACATCGCTCGTAACTGGATCCCTCATCACGACAACGCGCCATGCCACACTAGCCTCACCGTATCCCAGTATTTAGCCTCTAAAGGGAGCGCCGAGTTGCAACAGCCGCCTTATTCGCCCGATATGTCACCCCTTTGTTCCGTAGAACAAAATCGGTGGTCAAAGGAACCCATTTTGAGTCAATTACGGACATCCAAGCGACCATGACGAGGGTACTCGCGGACATCCTAGCCGAAGCGCTCCAGAAATGTTACGAAGAGTGAAAAACGCGCTGACTTCTATGAAATCAGTCTCATTACTTAATTGTCTAACCTCGTAACGTTGCGCAGATTGCTAAGGAGCTCGTGCGGGCCCGTCGCTGGAAACGAGCAATTATCCTGGAAGCGACAGGATAGTTCCATAGAGCATCTCCGTGCACAAAGCGTCTAGAGCTTCCTTGCAGCTGGTACGAAGTCCCAATAGGACGGTGGGCAGTATGTCTGTCGAGGCAGAATTTTGACCGTGCCATGCAAATTTTCAACAATTCCGTTTGGCGCGAGGTGATAAGGCAACGTCCTGGTCCTAGAGCATCCGATGAAGTTGATTAGCGACTTGAACAAGGCCGACTCTAATTGAGTACCCTGGTCCGTTGTAATCGTACAAGACGTTCCGTAGCGTGCAACTCTGTTGTTGTAGAAAGTCTTTGCCACGGAGTCTGCAGTCTGGTCAGCCATTGTAATCGCCTCAGGTCACCGGGAGAACCGATCAACTACAGTCAAGCAATACCTGAAACAGTCCAGGGATCTACGATGTCTCGAAAGAAGTGTTGAAAACGCTCATCGGGTACTGGAAACGTCTGGCGCGGGTTCGTTTTGTAGCGAGAGATCTTCGATCGTTGGCATGGTATACAAGCGGGGACCTAAACACGGACCTCTCTTTTCATTCCAGTCCACACGAACGAAAACGTCTAATATTGCAAACATCCACGAGACACATCGTAGACGATCGCAGCGTTTGCGTATCAGCTTCAGAGATGTAGTGTTGTCACCAAGCAGGCTTCGTAGCCCCGTGTCCAGGGATTGCTCATGGGACAGATCATCTTTGCTGATGAAGCAGGCATTTCGGTGGTTTCGGCACTGGAGAGTACATCTAGTACTTCGTTGCTTCAGCCAGGAATAAAACTTTTGTCGCGGCGAAGCTTTGTCAGCTGACTTAGCAAACACATATGTCAGCGGCTTATGGTCTGTTAACACAAAGTACTCGGAACTCTCTAGATAATGGTGGAAGTCACGGACGCTGCTGTAAATCGCCAATAACTCCCGGTCGTTGTTGTTGCTCCATAACTGCGCCGACTGCGATATTGGAGGCGTCGGTTGGCCTAAAAATGCACGAGTAGTATGGCGTGGGCTACACTGTTTCGGCATCCTCGGCTTCTGGCATCCACGCGATGACGGGCTTGTCTCCCTTCTTGGTCCTTGCGCAGTATTTGTTTGAAGTTTGGAGCGTAGCGGTATTGCAGGCGAAACTTCGACAAATGCTACCGAGGAATCGTCACAAGTCTCTGGCGGTGGCCGGTTTTTTGAATTTGCGGATTGCATCAACCCGAGACGTAAGTGGCGAGGAACTTTTTTCGCTAATAACATGCCCAAGATACTCCAGCTCGTTGATACCGAAAACGCATTTTGAAACGTTGATGACGATTCCAAACTTCGTGAAACGTTCGAAAATCAGGTGCAAGTGTAACATGTGCTCTTGGTCCGACTCTAACGTAACCAATATGTCGTCCATATGGCAAAAGCAACAATCCAGTGCCTACCAGATCTCGTCCATAAAACGTTAAAAGGTTTGCGCGGCATTACGGAGACTGAAGGTCATCGCCGTAAACTCAAACAGACCGAACGGTGTAGTGACCGCCGTTTTGGAAACATCGCTTTCGGCGACGGGTATTTAATGGAAGGCCTTCAACAAGTCAACTTTGGAGAACACACATTTGCCAGCAAGGTTCACGGTGGCATCCTCGATGTGTCACATCGGGTATTTTTCCGGGGTGGCCACAGCGTTGAGGCGGCGGTAGTCTCCACACGGGCGTCAGGAACCGCCTTTCTTTGACACAAGATGTAGGGGGTTGGCCCAAGGGCTTTTGGAAGATCAGCAGTAAGCTTTGCTTATCATGATCTGGAATTCTTCTTCTCAATTTT
Organism: Hermetia illucens; assembly: GCF_905115235.1. NCBI lineage: Eukaryota > Metazoa > Arthropoda > Insecta > Diptera > Stratiomyidae > Hermetia > Hermetia illucens. Next base: position 162,035,699 of record NC_051852.1, on the reverse strand, counting down.
CAACTTTTCAGGGTTAAACCTGCGAGGACGATTTGATACGGGTGGGCCGATGGTGGTGTTGCAGTGCCGTGTGCCGTGAGTAGGGGCAGCTGTGGTTCACGCAGGACTCATAAGCCCAGGAAATTCTAGTATAATGCCGAATACGGGGAATTCCTGCTGACAGTCGATATAGTCTGGTGGATATTTTGACTGACCCTGCCGAATGCGGAGGCGTGTGTGGCAGAGTCCAAGTACTTCCTGTTTTTTATGTCGATGAGTAGTCCAAAACACTTGAGAAAATCGGTGCCTAGGATAGGGCGGGACACTTCGGCGATGCAAAATTGCCGGCGGACCAGACGCGTGAGGTCTAACTACAGGGTAAGGAGTTTAGTACCATATGTGCAGATGGAAGTTCCGTTGGCTGCAAACAACTTGTACAAGGAGGCCTTCTGGGCATTACTTGCGAAGGAGGCTGGAACGACGGAAATATCTGCACCCGTATCCACTAGGAACTTCAGCCGCGACGTTAGGTCATAGGCCTCTAGACGGTTTCTCAAGGAGCCACTAGTTGTCGCCTGCTCGGCTAGTGGCTCGATGCGTTTTCCGACCGCCGCTTCGGAAATGAACACGGTGTGCGCCACCGTTCCGCAGCGATGCCAAACATCTGTGAAAATAGCAAACTTGGTTGCTTACCTCAATTTCACGCCGAGGAGGTGCTACTGCAATTTGATGAGCTGCCCGGGCGAGATCGCGCGGTGATGCCTCTTAGTTTCAACCAACGCTCTTCAACCTACTTCGCCAAGGAGTCAACCTCGGGCACGAGCTGCGAGCTAGTTTCGTTCGGAATGTTCGATATGGCGCTCTGCACGCAGACGCCAGTGACGCGATCTGCGGCGATAACTAACTTCTCCACGTCATCTTGGTCGTTAATGGCTACAATGGCGTGAACGTGGGTTTGGAGCCGCTGTAACCACAGCAATTTCACCAAAGACTCTGGCACGGATCTCCCGGTGGTGCACTACAGGTACGCAGGAATTGCGATGGGCGCTGGCCGTCCAGCTCATAAAAAAAAGAAAAAGAGTTGGTGTGTCCTCTCATCTTCGGTGACGGCAAACACGGCGAAAAGCCTTTACTTAAGTGCCTGGTATTTATATACGAACCGCAGATCTGATTTGCTTTGCCAAAAGGGGATAGATTGAGCGTAATTGCATTTACCTTAGCAAGAGCGGCTTTGGCACTTGAGAAATTAGAAATTGGTATTCGGCATTCTTAAATGCAAATCGTTACCTTAGCGAGGTAATCAATGTGCTCTCGAGTCTTTAGGTACGGCATACGCCGTACCACTTGAAAAAGTGACAACATCGGTTTTATTTAAGCGAAAAGGAATTTAACAAGTTTAACGAATTGTAGGTTAGGTGTTAACCAGATGGCTGCTTTAGTTCCACTGATCGATACGAGCGCCGTTGCCAAACATCTCGCGCCCCTGGTGATGAGCGCGGCAACCTCCGGTCGACACAATACTATGGCAGCTCGATCTAAGAAGCACAATCCTACTTAAAAGAGAAAGAGGGAGGACTGAAATGAGGATTTCAATTCAAACTTCAACCTGCATTGACGGACATTCTCGACGACACAAGTTACATCACGTACGGTAGGGTTAAAGCAATGCACCTCTAAAACGCCTCCACATCTTCTATCTTTAAATTTAAAACCGCACACAAGTAAGACTTTAACCTTTAAAAAATTGCCACATTACTTTCCTTAATGAGACTTTTTATGGTTGCTCTAACGAAATTCATTGGTATCATAGCTTGCCACCCCCAATACTGCTCTCTTTGCAGAAAATATGTGTTGGATAAATTTCAAACTGCTACGTTTACTTTTCATAAAAGGTATCAGCAAAGAATATAAAACGCACATACGGACATATGGGCAGGTATCATATTAGATACCGTCACCATCTCAGTTTTCACCTCGGCATACGTGTGGAATGCTGCAAGAATGATATGTGATCCCATGGAAAGTCAAAGCAGTCGGAAAAGTCATGGGGGACGTAAATGTTTATTATGAACTTGTGAACTTACATCGAACAGCTCTTCATCTCAGATAAAATTTATTATGTGCCCGTCCCTGAGCGTTACGCAGAACTGAACACTCCAACCTGGTCTATCATGTTATCATGCCATGCACTTTGTTTAACTTGCACTTTAGCGCCTGTTTTCACAAGCTCCATTCCATGATTATGGTACATCATATAAACTGTGGAATGAACAGAATAATATGTCGAATATTCACCTGAGATTCATCCGCTATCTGGTTGCGAAAGTGAAATAATAAACGTTGTTTTACATAAGAGCGCCCTCGATTATAGTACAAACATGTTTATTGTGCATATGGCGTGAAATAGTTCATCAGTAATTACATATTTAGGTTTTTTCCACTAATTTGCTGCTAATGCTATTGTTTCCCCTGGTATAACCACTGATGACGGTTAACCATTTCAAAATAGCTTACAAATCGACATCAACCCTCGACGTTTGTCATCTCACTCAGTTCGGAAAAGTACTGCAGAAAATTCCACAGCTATGGGTGATTCCTCCTTCATCTTCTGTGGTTCCCGAAATTTCAGTTTTTACTCTTCACAGTCAATCAACTCGTTGCCATCAAAGCTCTACAGCCCGTTTCGGCCCTTGGTCTCCAGACCATGTCCTCCAATTTCGGAATCTGCCCAGCGCTTTCAAGGTTCCCCCATCGATCAACGTCCTATATTCTCCCTTCCAACCCCCTTTGAGGTATCCATGCCTCATCCATACATTGACGTTAGGCAGCCCATTGCGGCTTCCGAAGTTTGGTTGTCCTACCAAAATCCAAAGAGACCTCAGGGTCGTCAAATATTTGATACAACTTATAGGCAGCGGGTATATCGCCACGTGTACGTCTTTCTCTATAGGTCTGCCAAAATGCAAGCCTCTTCATTCCATCCGAGAATACCAAAACTAAACTAGAAGATGACGCGTTGTTGCAGTTGACGTATCGATGGCAAAGTTCGAAGTCCGCTGGGTTTGTTCAGCTGAGTTGCCACAGTACTGAGTGAGGAAGTCCGGGCTGTCTTTCACCCGCTTCCGTGGCTGGTGGATAAATTTTGGCAGTATGCTTTGGAGGTGTGTTGAGTCCATCGAATCACCCTGTCACTTCAAATCCTCTGCATTGGTGCAGTTGTCGAATTGCTTGCTGATATCGATATGTTGTTTCCTTCGAATGCTGTAGCCTCGAGGAATGCAGGCTTCAGACTTTCCATAGAAACGTTGATTTCCTTTCCATTGAGGTTAATTTTATATACAACTTGGGATATTCTGCTCAGGATCTTATGAGGTCCGGAGTGTGGTTGTACTAGCGATTTGCGGACAGGGTCCAATCAAAGCAAAACCTGAGTGCAGGTTTCCAAAATCTTGCTTCGAAAAACTTTAGGTTGACAATGATGTGTGCTTGCATTAGGCCTTGAAAAAAGGTGGACTCAAATTGTGTCCTCTGATCCGAAGTCACTGTGCGTGAGACACCGAACTGGGAAATCCAACTCGAATAAAAAACTACTTCAACGGATGCGGACGTTTGACCCGAGAGTGGTACTGCTTCGGGCCATCTTGACTACCGGTCCATCATGTTCAGACACTATCGGAAACCATTAGATGATATCATCGGGCCGTCTGGTACTGCGAACTGTTGGATCAAGTAAACTGTGTGTTTTCCGATTTCGAAGCGCTGGCACGGTACGCAGCAACGGTCCGAATTATGAATGTCCTTGCGCATTCTAACCTAAACAAATTTCTGTGCAATGGATTTCCGCTTTGCGCGTCCGCTAGGATGTGACGGCTCATGGAAAGTATCGAAGACGGGCCTGCTCATGGGAGGTCTGCTCATGGAAGGCTTTCGAGCTTCAGCGACGCTCTATTTGATTTTAACAACGCCCAGAGCTCAGGATCCTCTTGTTGTTCCCTGGTAAATTCCATAGCATTGATCGCGGCAAGCTGATTGTTTCTATATAACAACACCACCCAGAATCCTCTTTGACAATCAGGAGAGAGTTAACACTGAAGCCATCCACAACCCAACCCTCCACGACACCTAGGAAAATGGATGCCGCAATAACCGCAGTCAACAGAGAACCTGGAGATGAAGCATCAACAAATGATCTTCACACTCACCTGAAGAACGTTATTATTGATACAACCACAAACCTACTTGGCCCCAGCCGCAAAAGGAGTCGGAACGGCTGGTTTGACGATGAATGTAAACTAGCAACGGAACGAAAGAATGCCGCATACCGAGTGTTGTTGCATTCTCAAAGAACGCGGGCACTCGCAGAGACTTATCACGAGCTCCGTCGAGGAAGAAGCGACTTCACAGACGGAAAAGGAAACCTGGGAGAACCAACAGGTCTATGAACTCTAAAAGTACAGGGAGCTACCGCACTAGGCGCGGAAGTTTTGCCAATAAGTCAACAGATGAAGCATTATACACCTCGATGCTCATCCTGCCGAGACAAAGAGGGAAATCTGATTTCCGACAGAATCTGTATATTGGAGCGATAGGTTGAGTACTTTGATGAGCTACTGAACAACCAGAACATCGGCGAGTTGGAGGTCCCGCCGACTGAAGACAACGAACAAATACGGCCAAGTATAGGAGAAACTATCTCTTGCGGCTATTGAGGGATTATCTGAAAGACCGCTCGCTGTTCTATGAGACGCTAGAGGGCCAGAGGAGGATGGAAATCACGTCGGGAGTAGCGCAGGGATCCATCCTAGGGCCGGACCTCTGGAACGCTTCCTACGATAGTCTGCTGAGACTCGATATGCCCGAAGAGTCGCGCCTGGTCGGTTATGCAGACGACGTTGCGGCACTTGTTGCCGGACGCACTGTTGAACAGGCGCAAAGCAGACTTGGCATATTGATGCGACGGGTAAGCGGATGGATGACTGCTCACGGTTTCAACCTTGCGCTGGAAAAAACCGAAGTAGTCATTCTGACCAGAAGGAGAATCCCGACCTTGAGAGTCAAAACCAGCGATAAAATACCTTGGTTTAATGCTCGACTCGAAGATGAGCTTCTTCGAGCAAATCAAAGCAGCCGCGGACAGGGCTGCAGCTGGAGTCTCTGCCTTGAGTCAGCTAATAGCGAATGTTACCCTTAAACCCTTAACGAATGGCAACTTTCTTGGCAAAATGGGTCAAGGGGCAAGTGGACTGCGCGGCTCATCGACAAATTAGACCCATGGTTGAACAGAAAGCACGGTGAGATTGATTACTTCCTTACCCAACTTCTAAGTGGGCATGGAGGTTTTCAGTCTTACCCGCACATGGTTGGGAAGGCGCGGATGACGCTGAACACATCTTTTTCTCTTGCGAGAGGTGGGACGGCCTCCGCCAGCAGCTTTATGCAGACACAGGGGAGCTCTCTCCAGACAACATTGTCAGAGAGATGCTGAAGAGCGCTGGCAGCTGGAATCGTATTGCGCATTATGTTCGGGCTCTTCTTACTACGAAGAAGATTGAAGTCGACCGGCAGAGGGATCGGACGGTAAGGGGTTCCCTGAACTAACAACAACTTCCTTCTTCCCCTCCCCTCCCGTTGGTAAAAGGAATTCCCTGTCTTGAAGGCTCCCAAAGCCAGGAGAGCGGGAGGGCTAGCCCGAAGTAATGTGTCAAACGGTTCCAGGCTAGTTCTCTGATGACAGGGAGGTGTTTAGTTGGTAGTCCGCCTGCGTGCTGTTGCGGGAGTCCCACACTCTGTGCGTAAACGCATTCACCTACCCTACTCCCAAAAAAAAAAAAAAAACAAGTATAGGAGAAACAGTCCGTACCATTCATCGGCTAAAAAATTATAAGTCGCCAGGAGCCGATGGAATTACAGCCGAATTGGTTAAATATGGAGGCGACCAATTACACTAAGTGTTGCATCAACTGATGCTCAAGGTATGGGACAGCGAATCAATGCCTGACGATTGGCAACGAGGCATTATCTCTCTCATACATAAAAAGGGAGATATCACACAGTGCAGCAATTATAGAGGTATCACGTTGCTGTGTACCATCTATAAGATATTCTCCACTATCTTGCTAGACCGGATAGCCCCATACGCCCAGAACATCATTGGCCCATACCAAAGAGGCTTCACTCCAGGCAAATCAGCAACAGATCAGATTTTCTCTCTGCGACAAGCGATGGAAAAACTGTTGGAATATGGACAACAGTTGCACCATCTGTTCATCGACTTTAAGGCCGCCTATGATAGCATAGCCAGGGTAAAACTGTACATGGCCATGAGAGAATTTGGTATCCCGACGAAACTTGTAAGACTGACTAGGCTGACCCTGACCAATGTGCAAGGCCAGATAAAAGCAGCAGAATCACTCTCAACATCATTCGAGATCAACAACATCAGCACCGAAACCAACCAATAAACATCAAACTGCACTGGTCAAACGGGAAGAATAAGGATAGGGGAATACAACTTTGAGACCGTTCATAATTTCTCCTATCTAGGGTCGAAAATCACAACCGATAACAGCTACGATGAGGAAATCCGCGGACGGTTGTTGTCGGCCAACAGAGCCTATTTCAGCTTACAAAAACTGTTCCGCTCGAAACGTCTCACCAGAGGGTCAAAGCTCTTACTGTACAAGACAATGATCTTGTCAGTCCTCATGTATTCCTTGGAGACCTGGGTTCTTAGCAACAAGAATTGCGAACTCTTGACCGCGTTCGAGAGAAGAATCCTCCGAAGAATTTTTAGCCCCCTACATGAGGATGAACGATTCGGTAACCTACATAACGAGGAAATCTATGAGCGATACCATGACCGTCCAGTTGTGGATAAAATCCGGCTCAATAGGCTATGGTGGGCGGGTCACTTAATCCGTGTGGATGAGGATGATCCCACCTGGAAAGTCTATAAGGGCAATATCTATGGTAGAAAAAGAAGACGAGGCAGGCCCTGCCTAAGATGGAGCGATGGCGTAAGTCAGGACGCCAGACAGCTTTAAGGGATATCGAATTGGTGGACCTCGGCGCAAAACCGGGATGTCTGGAGTTCCTTGTTAAGGCAGGCCTAGACCGGATACCGGTTGTTGCGCCGTTGATGATGATGAAACTGATTGTTCCTATCCTCGATAACGCATCAGCTACCTTATTTTTTTCGCCCTCAATATGTTTTATATTATTGGTGAACTCCGAGATGAAGCTTACCTGAGGCTGATTTTTCTTGAAGTGGACCAGCGATTGCTTTCGGCAGTGATTCTTTGCAGTCTAAGAAGGCTTTCTCTGACTTAGGAGTCTATTTTATTGGTGCGTTATCGCCTTTCTTCACGTTAGCTAGGCACTTTTTCAACAGTGCTTGAAGATGTGCTGCATTTTGTAAAAAAGTGTGTAGAAGTTCAGTGTGCCGAGAAATTTCTCTTCTTGATATTCTCCAGTCTCTTGAAATCCCGTACCGCTTCAACGTAGGACTTTGGGGGGCTTATGCTGTCTTGGCTTATTGTGTGCCCTAGGTATACCATTTTATCAACGCCAAAAACAGTACCTCATCCATGGAGCGTTGAAAGGACTGGCGGTGTTTCGGAGGCTAAGAACATTATCATAAACTCATAGCGCCTGAACGGTTTTTACCGCTGTCTTAGGAATGTCCTGCTCTGCTATCGGGATATGATGGGATGCGCATATTAGATCCAATTAAGCTCATCTTCTAACACAATATCGTCTGGAGGGATAACCTCTTCCTCGCTGTGGAAACAGATTCGTTGCTCCTAAGGAGCTCTGTCGGCTATATGGGCTTAACCACAACCACCATGAAACGCCCTCAAGGGACACACCGAAAATAACCGAGCCGAAAGCACACCGCCTTGGAATTCTTCTGAAACATATGCTCTCAGAGAGCCATCCCGGTTTTCAAGAAACCAGATAACCTCCAGTGAGGCTTGGTGGGAAAAGCCACTTCAAATGTGTCCTTTGCAGGCTTGTACCTGTTCACCTTCCTCGAGTACGTATCGACAGTAAAGTCTATGGTTTGACCCAATGACTAACAAATATAATGCAAACTTCAACGGTGAAGCAGAATGAGTTTTCTGGAAATTTTCGCGTTGTTATCCGAGGCATATTCAATACACTAGGAAACCTAGAAATGCGGAAATTATTTTCCCTTGATAGAGAGTGATGATAATAACATTCGTCATTCGCTTCAACGTATTTAAATTTTTCATTTTTACTGCTTCGATATATAATCAAATCATACATTATCAAAAAACGCCAATTTTGTTAAATAGATACAAGCGCGAGTCATTTAAGTGAGCAAATTGAGCTTAGTCAAGCGACAATGTCACAACAACAGAATCTGGTATTATATCTTTTGTCACACCCTCAAGCGTATTTTTTCGACGGGGAAGAGGTTGATTTACTCAGCATCACAAAGTTACATTTATGAGTTTTTCCATATAAGTGGAGGTCAAGGTTAACGCGTGATCGAAAACCATGACTCAGACGATTCACTTATGAACACACCCACGACTGTACGACTGAAACACTTCTTAACAATACATCTTTGATTCGTATCCACCTAAATGCTTAAGAAGATAAACGATGAGTTGGAGTTTGAAGATTTTAGTGTAATAATTAAATTTGTTTGAAGTTGTGAACAATAGGGATAGGAACAATAGGTTGAATTAAGATTTTTCTAATTTGATGGTTATTAAAGACTAACTATATTTTGCTATTTTAGATATTTTCAATTCTTTGAAGACTAATCTCCTTGATTTAAAGAAAGCTAATTTTTTTGTTGTTTAACTACCAAATTAGCGGAACTAAACAGCCACGAGCCCAGTCTATAGTCTCCCTATAGCCTTTTTACCTCCCATCACCCTTACTATAGTTTGTAACTTTACATTCTTCATTACATTACAATTCCACGTTTGTTTGGTTTAACGGGGTCCACCAACTGGGAGATCCAACGATCCTGTGACGTTCGAACCAGCACGCTCATCACAAACTCTTGTTCAATGGAAAGTCACTTTCCTCTTCTCAGCGTTCCACGAAGGTAATGCGCCACTCTGCTCAACGCGGTCTTTATTTATCAGGTACCTGGAGTCTAAAAGTGCCAAAGGTCAGACCGAGGACAGATCCCTGGGCCGTCTGCGATGTAACACTCATAGAGCTGGGCAAAGCTCTTCAAATAGTCCCTCAATACCCACAAAAAATAGCCTGGAATAAGGTAACAATTTTCTAAAGCCCTAAGCATGTCGCACCATTTCCCAGAATTGAAGACATTGCTCACAGCCAGTATCACAAGGAACACCACTGTTCGGCAGTGATGGCTGTGTTCCTCAGCCAGTTTCACCACTTATCCAACTTCCTCAATCGCATCAACTGTGGATCACCTCTCTTCCATCTTCGCTGCTTCCATGGAACAGAGTGATTAGTACTGAGTTTTTTGGTAACGAACTTATACCCTAGGCCCCATGAGTCCCAGTTAGTGTCACTGACTAAGTCCTGCAAGCAACTTGCTTTTCACCTGTTGGTTTCGTGGCGGAGTTCCTTTTTCGTTCTCATGTATTCTGCAGATCTAAGGGTCACCTCCTCTCTCTTGCAATCCTGAGGCAGTTCCTACGTAGGCTTGCAATTTTAGCCGTATTCCAGGACACAGGTGACTTCCCGTGACGGAGACTCCTTTTGGGCGCGGACGTGTCGGAACTGCGGTGATAAGGCCCATTGTTGAATTCACTAAGGTTTCAGTCACAGTTTTTCTATTCCTATCGTATCTTGTGGCTCGTTCACCCCTCTTACGAGAGCTTCGGGAAAGTTGTTGCGAGCTTCTGGAAGACCTTCCTCGAAAGATCTCCCTGCGTTCGATTTTATGAAAAGGACCTCTGCTTGTGATTTTTCCTTTCTCTTTTTGTTTGGCGCTGATGTCAACGTTGTAGTTAGCCATAACTTTGATACAGTGAATTCACTACTGTCAATCTCGAGCCTACGCAGTTTTTGCTGTATTTTCGACTTCTTTCGACGCTGCTTAGTCCATGGCGTCATCAGCACTGTTTTCACCTCGTCTCCTTTGTTTTTCGATTCGTTTTTTCTTTTATCTGTCGGAAAAAGCATCAAATACGTGGAAGGATAAGTAAATTTAATATTTGTTACCCCATGAAAGGGGTATACCACAATGGTTCGATTGAGCCGTTGTGAAAATAGGCTTCAGTTTGGATATTACTTCGTCATCGAAAACAAATCTCTTTCCATGAAACATCTTTTTGCAAATAGTCAATAATTGCTGGAAGTCAGATCTGGAGACTAGGGTGCTTGTCAAACATTTCAAAGTGTACAGAAATTCACTTAGTTTGACCATCATTTCCATCAACTTGTAAGATGGCGGGCGCACTTTGTTCTTTTGCATTGAATGCCGTGTTCTCTCTACTTCTGCACTTAATCGATACAATAATGTCATGTAATATTCGCTATCGGTAAATTTACCCTTCACTTGTCGTTTGTCGCTTTGGACGGTTTCACCTAGTACCTTGGGTTTGGCAAACGCGGCAACCAATTTGAAGACAATTTGCTCATTCTCAAATGGTCGTGTAAAATTGTCAGCTATCTCACGCAACTTCAAGTTCTGATTGGCCTAAACCATTTTGTGAGTTTCTTACATTTTCTGGGAAAACTGACAAATGTAGGCGACCAGAGCGCTGAGCGACATTGACATTGGTCGTAGAAGATGCAAACTGTCCTGTTGCTATATGTTCGCGTTGATCTCAAGCTCGTCCTGAAGTCCAGTTGGTTTGAATCTGGTTAGGTATTGCCCCGGGTCTTTACCATAGATGCAAATTGTGAATACTTGATCCTTAATTCTTAATTCTACGGGTTTATGAGCTGGAGGCTGTTCCCCTTTCGTCACAGTTGAACCCATAATCGAAGAACTACCCGGAACTTTCGCCGACCCAGCTTTCTTTAGCGATGAGGTTTTTTTCTTCTTGGCCGCTTGTTGGACACCAAGGGATTCACTTATTCCATCCCTCTTTTGAGAATTTGGTATGGCCATAATATAGTGGTTCTATCAGTTTTCTGACTGGCTGACATATTTTTCCTGCCTGATTATTCGGGACTTGATGTGGCCATATCCTCGTCCATATATAATTCTCCGGAAATTCGAAAACTCATTTCATAGAACATTTGATCAATGGATGCATTGATGTCCTCTTTGCAAAAAATGTTGAGTCCTAGCCGCCGCTAGATCGATCCAAGCTAGTGAACGTTGGCAGATAAGAGCCGATTTGGGAGAGCGATCGGATCGCTCGACTAGCCCATTCGATGCAGAGTGGTATGCAGTGGTTCGAATTCTTCTGGATCCTGTCAGCAACTGTGTTGGATGCGTCCGTTCCTAGTGCCAGTTGACTATATAGACCTTCCAAATCGGTAAACCTTACCCTGATTAAACATCTCCTGGAAGCCCAACGTCAATAAACGGCACATCTCCCCAAACAATGGTTTCTGGAAAACATTTTAGGAAGCTAGAAATGAAATTTCCCCGATGTGAACAGCAGACACAAGTGGTTGTTTAAATACTGTCGCCTATCTGCTTACGACAAACAATCTACCATGGTCTTTCACTATTGCAAACGTAAATTAGGTGATATTGGGTGCTGATTTTTTGCATCGTCATGGACTTGTCGTTGATCTTCGGAATCGAGGATTAATCGTTCCGTTCCCTTCGGGTCGTAATCTCCTTCTAAAGCCGACAGGAATGTCTCTTCCTCGAAAACTCCAGTGGACCACCCAGCTATCCTATTTTTTCCGCTTTTCATGCTCACTCGATTGTCACCTTCCCCGTTCCTGATGTCGAGAAAAATGGCCGGATGGTCACTGTGGGTATAGTGCTCACTCACCCGCCAGATTATCCTTCTCATAAACGAGGTGCTGTAGGTTAGATCGACGACTGAACCTATTCCTCTGCTTCGGAAGGTCGGCACGCATCCAACGTTGGCGAGTACGATATCCAGCTCCGCGAAAGTTTCCAGCAAGATTTCGTCAGTGGTATTCGTCACTCGACTTCCCCAGATAAAGCCGGCGTTGAAATCGCCGGCAATCATTTTGGGGGTGTGCTCTCTAGAGTCCAACACCAAGCCGTCTAGCATCTCCTCATATTGCGCTAATGGTGCACTAGGAGAAGCGTAGCAGCTGTAGCTATGGGCGCCGTTGATTTTCGCCCGTACAAAGCCAGTTGCCGGAGATGTCATTGTTTCTTGAATGGCTTGCCGTCCATATGTCCATATCGCCGCATTTTCCACCCATGTAGCACTACCATAATTTCGGCACGGCACGTCCCCATTCGACTCTCAAATGGTTTGCGAGAGCAAATCTTGAGCTGTCTCGCAATGGTTGAGGTTGATTTGTATCAACCTCATTTAGCCGTACGATTCTGCTCCCTCCTATATGCAGGGCACCTGCCAACGTGCCGTCCTCCCCTTTGCACAACATGCATCGTGGATCTCCTGTGTAGTCTTTAATAAGGTGGCCCTCTTCACCACACTTCCTGCCTATCGTACTCGCTAGTACATGCTGCTGCAAAGTGAACGAAATCGAGGCGCCTACGTAGGGAGCATTCGATTCATCATATCAATTTTATCTGCCTAATAGCATCCAGGCAGGTGTTGAAGTTATTCTGGACTCCAAGTTGTTCCAGGACCTCAGCCTCATTACGCTTCTCTTCTGAAAGCCAGAGAAAACACTTTGTAAACGATGCTAGCTCGGAAACCCCTTTTCAGGGTCAGTCACGCACCCTCCCACACATCGTTGAAGGAGACGCAATACTGTTCGGGCCACTCGCTCGTACTTTCGTCGGTAACGTTTACCTGTAACGTTCTATAGTATACACCCACCGATTCAAAGCTATAAGGATGCGATCCTTCCTGGAGACGGTTTGCTAGAGGCGTTCTGTCCGAAGGCGGTTTGCCCGACGACTTTTTGCCCGGAGGCATTGTTTTACCCGAAGGCATTGTTTTGCCCGAAGGCATTGTTTTGCCCGAAGGTCTATTGCCTGAACGCAGATGCTTACCCGTAGGTAAGACTTTAGCCTCATCAGGTGATGCCGATTGGAGCCCGGGGTCAAGAGTGTTGACAGAAGGGCACTGCTATGGCTCGTCCGTTCAGGAATGGACCCCGATCCGGTTAGTTCCCACATGGATGAGTGAAGAATCTAAGTCTAGATTCAGGTTCTCCATCGTAGAGCTCATAGTTACCCCTTCGTTCAGGGTTGGATCGTCATGATTGAAGTGCCGTTGTTTCCTTCTGTATTTTAGGTTGTTAATTTGCTTGCAGTTGATAGCCATGGGCTTAGTTTTACCAGTGAAAATAAGTAGATCGCGGCAGAGCCCCTTTTTGCCGAGACAAGGTTAGTTAAAACTGGGTAGTCCACTACCCAGAGTTCACCATTTACGGTCACACTTTAACTCCTGTTACCATTCAACCCTTGGCACCGCAGTCACACCTTGGCTTGGGGTTCTAACTACCGCTTAGCTTCAGGTATCACCTCGGGTTTCATGGAGAATCCGGCTTACTGAGCTCCCTCACCACGACAGGGCGGGCAATCATCGAGGAAATTCCATTCCTTCTTCCTTCGTGTCACTTCAATCAAGAACACTAATTATATAGCGGCGGTGTTGAGAACTCACATAAAGACCTAGAATATCAACAAAAACTTTATTCGAAGAAAAATTATCCTTACCACGAATCTCTTTAAGCGGTCAGTTTTCCACTTGCAGTTGCAGCATTATGAGCTACGCTCATTGCACTCCTTTGAATAAATATATCCAGAGGCTGATGAGTAATGCATCTAGACCTGCCCCGGATGTCGTGCTCATGGCACCAATAATACCCAAAGATACAGTTCTTGCAGTGCGGCTAGTTTGCGAAGAAAACTCTTTACGGATTCATAAGCGAACACCGGCCTAATAATAGCAACATATATCCACATTACCACATGAGGCCTGAGTCCCCATGTCGAGGCAGAGGTCCTGCACAAGCCGTAGGCTATGGGAGTTCGTTTCAAATTTACCTCTACATGTTTGTTCCAACATGCGGCTCCACTTCTTCGGAGAGTTGAAGAGGTCTACCCCTCATCTCTGGGAGGCAAAGCCCATCAAGTTTTCTCCTTTTTGTAAATAATACGATTGTGGTTTTTTTTGGATTAATTTAAAGTCCATTCCTGAGGCATCAACTGTCAATCACCACATGGTGACTTCCCCTGAGCACATTTAGATTCTTTTGGTCTAGTTCGAACACCAAGTTGAAACCCTCCACGTTTGTAGATTTGTCCTTCTTAGTATTCATGAACTTTACCCACATCCACATCCAGCATGCGGATGATGTCCTCTACCTTCCTTCGAGGGCCCGGTAGCCAACATCCGACATGTTCTGTCCTGTGTAGCTCAATATTCACAATAGTGTAGTTGGGCCGACCGCCGAAACTCAAAGTCGAAATTGCCTGCTGGAGCCACTTTAAGGCAGCCTCGTCAGTACACTCCAAATGGAGAAGCCCATCGCGAAAACCTTGCTTGTTAAATCGTGGCTGCGTTCCAGGATGATGCATTGTCACTCTGACATTTTGCCATCCTTGAAGAAAACTCCCAGGGCAGTGATTAAAAGTGAGGCTGCAGCTTGCGCATACGCCCTCGTCCTTCCCGCATTTGTGTCCGTATTCCTATAAGAGGGGCCAGCTTCATTGAGATCTCTCTCGCTTATTTGATCACCTCTTGGCACACCGGTTCTAATCCGGGACACAATATGGTGCTGCCCACAACAGATGTGTTGACCTTATGCTTCTTGCGCGCAATACCGCTGAATGAGGAGGAGGCTGGTGCATCTAGTGTGGGTCTCACCGAGGCAACCAGTATGTATCCTTCTGCCAATTCCATCCGATTTCTCTGGATTTTTTTCACCAAATATAGTCATGTTGGGTATCAAATGAATGGTCTTGATGACAGTATTAGTTTGGACTTTTCTTGAAAAAACGGGAAGTGCGGGTGTTCGAAAATAATAATTTCTTTAACGGACCAATTCTCAGTCGTTGTTCCCGATAGCAAACCTGTTAGAGGAGTTTGCTTCGTTGACAGCCTTGATGACCGTGTTGGCGCCAAGGTGATGCAACGGCGGACTCTCTTCGTAACAGAATACTACGCACCGTGTCAGATAGGTGCTCGAAAAAAAATGTTTTTGTAACCTCGTCTGACGCTTCTCCAGCACACAATTGTTCAATCAGTCAGTCATTATCTTTACGAATTTGCGTTGATTTTTTAATCGTTCGAATCGCAGGTCACCAATGTGGCAGATGGTACCGGATAAGGCCGAGATTTACAATAGAGAAACAAAGATTTATTAAAACGAGTATGAAAAATAACAACTAATGTACCCTGCGTGAACGTCAAGAGAGGAAAGAGCTGGAAACGACCAAGATGGCAGCTGAAGTGGTTCCTGGAAAGAACAGATGAAGTATGACTGTAGCGCCCTGTTATTTACGGCGGTCAGAATTGGACGTTTTGAACTATGGGGCTGCCACGACAAGTTTGTCAGTAGTAGTATCAGTAGTGCTACCTATGGATCTATGCAGAAACTTATTGCGTGATGTGCTGGTGGCATACACGCTCTTAGATGCTGGTCGTCCCATTTTTCTCGAAACTCTCCATGAAGATTAGTACATGTCTGTTGTTCGTAATAACATTCACCGATTTAACTATAATTTTTTAACATGTTTTCATGAGTACATCTGCCGAGATAGTATTTATTGAAAAAATATCCATTAAGATAAAACATACCAACATAGCCCATGAAATAACAATAAACTTTCATTACTAAAGCCGCTGACCTCCAAAAAAAATTGTTGTACTAAAAACAGAAATTGTATTTTTCATCCAATTTTGCATTATTTCCAAATCGCAACACTCATCCAATGCGTTCAAAAGACAAGGTTATGCGGGGCCTCTACAATGGTAATTCTTTTAGTTATGGTTCACTGTTCAAGTCATACCACAAAATGTTGGCAATGAAGTGCATGTAACCATTTGCCGAAATGTTTTAAAACGTTTTCGGAGATGCAATCCGCTAACACGTTTCCAGCTAAGATGCAGATTCATAAAGTCGCATGATCACTCCTCTAAGTGGAGTGCACCGGGTGGTGGGGGTCTTTTGGAAAGTGGAACAACTTAGTACAACTGTGCAAGGAAAAAAGCGTTACAAACAAAAGTAACGCCTATTCCAGGTAAATCCAACAACAATCTTAATTTATCAGTACTTTCAGTGAGATTGGTTTGCTGAATTGCGGCTGTAATTACGAGGTCAATATCAACAACCAGCGAACAAGCTGGCAAAATGCATACACACCAGATATATGTATCTTTTTGAAATTTTTCGAAGGAAAACTGGATTTGTTTGAAAGGAAATAGTTTGGGTGGTTCTTATGTGCGTATCCAGTTAAACAAACGTATTAGATTCAACACATATCAAATGGGGCCGAAAGATACTAATTGCATTCCTCAAGATAGTCAATTTCTCTGCAAGAACTTTCGATAGCACAATCCACCTTACATGTAGATTTTGAAAACATGAATTGCACAAAAAGAACCTCCGAAATTAGAATGTAATCACAGCCAGATGGATGAAGATACTTTTCCTAAATTTCAAGATACTTCATACAGAAAGCATTTTAGAAAGGTAGAACAAGATTGTTTGGACTTTCCATTAGGACAAAAGGTACAAGTGATATTTTCACTCTTTGCAGTCGTGATCTTGGCACGAATTAGCTCCACAAATGCATGCTTCTGCATATATGCATACGTGCATGCCTATAAAGTATAATTAAATTTATAAGATACTATTCAGGTCCATTATCGCTCCGACCGAGTGAAGGGAAAATTCTGCAGAAAAGTCGACTTTCTGGAATGGAAATCCGGTAGGTGATGGAGATGTGGAAAACAAGTTTCTCGGTCTTAGCATAAATGCATCACATACAAACATAGTCGTACTTATAAACAACGAAAATTGCTGTGAAGTATCTCAAGAATGTGAATTGGTTTTCGAATAAGTTTAATCTTGATTATCCCCCCAACGGTTGATACGTGGGACTTTGGTCTTTACTTCTTCTCCGTGCTAAGCTCTCTACAGTCCCAAGCAAGGCAAATTCTTGAGATTGAAAATCTTTTTCTTCGTTGATATGCTTTGATTCTAACGCGGTCACATTCTCTACAGAACGTTGATCGGCTTAAAAAAAAAGATTGATAGACCGCAATGGAAAATTAGACTGGTTTTAAATAACTACATGAAATAAGGACAAATATAACTGAAAATTATGTACTGTAAATGGTTGGAAATTGAATTTGAAATTCGGGTCAAACTGTTGTTCATTTTCATTGATGTTTACCTTTGGTTTTATGGAGAATTACGCATCTCTTTGGATCATCATTAAGATAAACTACTGCATGACTTGGTGCGAACTTTTGTTTAATTTAGTAGCTGCCCTGGTTTGCGTTCGTTGGTCTAACCCAATCATGACTTTCATTGCATTTGTTAACCTCTTCCAACCGATTTAAAGCCTGATAATGATAATAGTTTTGCATTTCAAGCATCAAAATAGTAAGAGTATAACTGGTATCTACAGAGCTCCGATTTTTCCAGGAAGTAATCATCGAACAACGATGTATACATTTGACCGCTATATTACCTTGAAAATGTTTACTTAACCCATTCAATTAAAGGTTGAATTGATTGATATCATCATGGTAAACTTTTGCTTGCTAAATCCATCCGCGGGGGGTAAGGTTCTCTAACCATCTCTAACCTTACACTCACGGTGAGTCCGTAGCAAACTACAACACCCGTAAAGGGGGCTGTTTTCAAATCATTACACGCTTATATCCCCCTAGATGTAGTCGCCAAAATACCGCCTTTTGAGACACAATAACTTTTTAAGAGGGTAGATGGGGCCACCGCAACTCTTCAACAAATTTATGGAGGCGGTACTAACCTTTATGAACCATTCACTCCGAATCCTTAAATCAACATCTTAATGCGGCCGGTAGGATCAATGATGTGGCCTTGATCTTCTTCTTTAACCTTTTTCCCATTTCATAACGATGTAAACCCGCAATGTTTACCTCGGTCATCGGCCTGACTTAGGTGATCCCGGAAGGATCTCAAATCACCATCCACCGTATCAAGCCATCGTTGTTTCACTCAGCGTCAGACCAACCTTGGCAAGTGAGTCCATGCCAGCGCGGACTACATGTCCAGGCCATAAACGGTGCAACCACTTGTCTATCACGGATATCCTCATTTTGTAAGTAATCATGCTTTGTTAATTCAACGCAACATCTTTGTCTCCGTGACTGCGAGGGGTCGTTCATTGTTTTTGATAGTCGGTCAGCACTCAGAACTAATTAAGATTTCAAACGTTCATTGATGCATCGATCGCAAAGAACGTCAATTGTTGAACACCACCACATCCAAGCTGCGCTGATGCGTGAAGAAATTTCATAACGCAGTTTACCCTTCTGGAATGGAGTTGTGAATTCAACCGTTACCCAATCGTCTTCCGCCTGCAACATTCGTAAACCATTGCGAATCTGAGAACACCTTCCAGAAGCAGATAGTGCGTAGATTCCTCGTTGAAGAAAAACTTATCAAGGTATTTTTGCCTGAGGTCTGAGAAGACCGGGCAGCTTCATATGAAATGCTCTTTTTCATATTGGCTAAATATAGTTGGGACCACCACCAATTTTTTCCATGTCCTAGTTTAAGGAACAGTATCCACTTCTTAAAATGCCGCTCTAGAAGGCCCTGGTTCTTTCGCAAAGATTTTCATCTGCCCGCCGGAGTCCATTCTTTTCTCTATTCGGCTGTGTCAACCTTTGCAATTTCACCCTTCAGAGCTGATTTGACAGTGGATGATTGGGTGCCAAATGTTCCATCAGCGATGTTCAAGTCCCCTGGCACCTAGATCAGACCAAGTTTCAGTAGCAACTGGTGGTAATTCTATACAAATAGGCTTGACATGTTGCTGTTATGTAGTGCTGATAGCGCTGCCTGACAGTTGAAACAGGTTGGAATGGTACTATACCTCCATTTTGTCGGAGGATTTTTTCAGCTGCCAGTAAAAACGAATGTATGGAATGCGGTCGTCAGTTTTTTCAGAGTTCGAGCCAGGTCCATAATCGGGTTTACCGATAACACCCCTGAGACCGATCAGCCCTCCGTGATGGACCCGTGAATAAAGCCTGCAATCCTAAAAGGCTCGTGGCCATTTGTTAACCATTCTTCTCTTTTGATGATTATGACAAAGTATGTCTTCTCAAAGACAAATCTATCATCAAGAGGCATTAGAGCCGCGTGATGTTTACCAAGGAATTTTAAGGTGCATGACTGGTCACTTTTCCACACACCAGTGGTATCAAGCTTATATGCGTCATTAGCTATTTTTCACTTCACCTTCAAATGAATGGGGGAGGAATCAATTTAGGATAGCCTCGGGTGCCGCAGTCGTCGTAGTACTCATTGTTCTAGTAACACTAAGGCAACCCAGTCTTTGAATCTTCATCAGCAGGAAAGTTCCGTTTCGACCGCATACATCAAAATAAGCTTTATTATGGATGAGAACATTCAATGAATCTATTGTGATAAAAGCGCCCAGGTCTATCGTAGTCGTAAAGCACCAGAGTAATCCTGGATGTGATGCTTCAACCGTTACTTGGACTCGAAATATACTTCCAAATACTTGACTGTTTGTTCCAACTTGCTTTCCACCCTTGACAAGATGGGTAGCATAGAGATGAGCCCATTGCGGGAGCACTAACTTGCTAGTAATCCTTACAACTAGTTCATTCACAAATGCTTCAGTAAAGACCTTTGTCTCCTCTTAGTCCATTACCAGGAGACATAACGGAAGAGAGAGAACCTCTCCCTGTGGACAGCCCATAAAACATTCTGCCTCTATAAACCCTTCAACATGTAAAAAAATCAACTGATTAACAGCGAATCAATTCTGATTACTGTGTCACAAATCGCCGCGCCTCTCTGCTGGATACGTTGCCACAATTTGGTTTCTACCAGATATTCTAATAGCATCTCGTATTGATGTTGCAACTCCCCCAACAGATATAATGGGCTTTAACATGGCATTCTGCAGTTATCCCCGTGCCTTTACCCTTGGCATATTGAAGAGCTCCAACTAATGGTCCACTGGGAACGTCGTCGGCGGACATTCAAACACTAACACTCATCAAACCAGGTTATCTAGGGTTCATTTGTCGCTCCTGCCTGAACTACAGGCTCGACTCCGTACAACCAAAGTGAATTGTGACACTAAAAAAATGCTTATCGTCTACCTCTCATCAAGTAGATTTTTGGCCGCCTTCCCAAGGCTTGATGCATTCCGACAAATTCCACAAGATGAGGCGTCTACAGAGAAATCCCAGGACACTCGCTCTGTCACTTCTGAGCATGTCGTGTGTTGATAGAATACACTCACGAGAAATTAAGCCCCTTCCAGTCTTCACCGTTCAATAGGAGTGACCCATACTTCCTTGTGCCGTAAAGCCCTATATTTTGATTGATATCATCATGGTGAACTTTGGCTTGCTAAATCCACCTGCGGGGGGTATTGTTCTCTAACCATCTCCAACCTTACTAAACACTCACTCCATAAGAAACTACAGCATCCGAAACAGGGGCTGTTTTGAAATCATTACACGCTTATATCCCCCTGGATGTAGTTGTCAAAATACCGCCTTTTGAGGCACAATAACTTTTTAAGAGGGTAGATGGGGTCACCGCAACTCTTCAACAACAACAACAATCGATTACATTATTTAGCTCGGTCATGGGACTGACTTAGCTGATCCACCATATCAAACCATCCTTGTTTCAGTCAGCCTGCTGGTCGTTTCCCATCAGTCGATCTTCAGACCAACCTTGGCAAGTGAGTCCATGCCAGCGCGGACCACATGTCTAGACCATCGAATACGCTCCTCTCGTAATTTTTCCATGATCAGTGCATCTCCATGTCGATCGCGGATATTCTCATTTTGTAAGTGATCATGCCGTGTTATACCACTAGTCCAACGCAACATCTTTGTCGTCGTTACCGCGAGGCGTCGTTCATTGTTTTTGATAGTCTGTCAGCACTCAGAACCATTTAGGGTTTCAAACGTTCATTAATGTGTGGATCACAAAAAACGTCAATTGTTGAACATCACGCTGATGCGGGAAGAAATTTCATAACGCAGTTTACCGTTGACTGCTAGTATTAATCCGAGATACTTCAATCATTCCCAATAGCACTGATAGTGCCTTTTCATTGGGGTCAGTAGCCGAAAATTCTGTTTTTTTTTCTCCAGATGCAGGTCCAGACTGGGCTATCATTCCACTTTTGAAAAAGGTGTTTGAAAGTTGCCTTGAGGTAAGACGCTAGGAACACGTCATCTACATGGAGCAGGATGTGGGCCGCGGGCTAAAGGATGTCCTGTGTGATAGTTTCCATGATGAGAACAAAAAGAATGGTACTTGGAACTTCGGATCGTAATGGAGCAGTTTAACTTAGCCCATTTCTTGTTCTGACACTAGACGCAATGAATGATAGATAAATCTTGCTCGAACGCATTTTCTAGATCCAGCAAGGAAAGGTAAAAATGAATATACTCACCACGGTTTTTTCCATGAGTAACCATGCAGTGTGTGTGTAATTTTTTTTTAAGGTTTTATTGAAAACTCTTCGGTGGACCACCGTTCTTATATTACTTCGCGGGGCTGTTCAGTTGACGACTGACTAGATGGGCTGCTATCGCTTTGTATCGTATTAATTGTAATAGATTCCATTCTGTGTCTTCGCTCCGCTTCTGCTTCTTCGCCTGTGCATTTATTTTTATTTTTTTAATAGACAATAAACAGAACAAACTCCAATTACTTATTGTCCTCAGGAGGAGGAGAAAGCATTTATCATATCCTACTTCAAGAAGAGAAGTTAAAAGGACCAAGTTTTTTTGAGAATTTTTCTTTTTTTTAGGAATTGCGGGGTCCTAAGTCCGCATCCACTTGATGCCCGACCGGACCAAACAGGGAGCAACTTATTCCCCCCAACCAAGTTGTTGTGCGTTGTAATTTTGGCAAAGGTATCCGGGAGTAGAAGTAGACTTCGGGCCCTGCGAAGGGCGTGTGTTCTAAGACGCAAGATGACGTTAGCGGCGAAGCAGTCCATCAGATCCGGGGAAAGTTTAAAATAGTAAATAAATCCAGATAGGATCTAAATTGTTGTAGGAAGGGGAGGTTCAGAAAGCGGAGGCGGGAGGAGTAGTCCACACGAGGGAAGCTTTTTTTAAAGAAAAGAAACGGGTGAATTTACGTTGCACATTTTCAAGCGCTTTCAAGGGCATTCGCTTAGGCGACATGACACCGAAAAAACCTGCTGTGCATCGATGGTGGGCGTCGATGATACACAGGAGGCCTTGTGCGGTGGCGCTTATGCAGCGACGGTAGGACAATCGTCAGAACTGCGTAGCACAGTCGATGCTGAGTAGGAAACATGTCCCTCGGATGGAGTCGACTTTTAAGTTGGCTTGTGGATAGTGTCCGGATAGCTGAGTGGTTAGAGCATAAGGCTGTCGTACGGAAGGTCGCGGTTCAAATCTCGCTGGCGGCAGTGGGATTTGTATCGTGATTTGACGTCGGATACCAGTCGACTCAGCTGTGAATGAGTACCTGAGTCAAATCGGGGTAATAATCTCGGGCGAGCGTAATGCTGACCACATTGCCTCCTACAGTGCTCTGTAGTGTACCGTTACGGTCTTAAATGAAGTGCTCTAACACACTTCAAGGCCCTGATCCAATATGGATTGTTGTGCCAACGATTATTATTATTATTATTATTGCGGACAATACGGCCTAATACGATCTTTTATAGACACACTAGAATTGTGCGTGGCAGATAGAGATGAAGAATTACTCGACCGAGGTGACTTAGGTATGGTACCAGTATTGCTGGGCGTAGTAACCGGCAGGGTATCAGCAGAGCCATTCAACGGCGTCTCAGAAGCCGAAGCTACGCTGGCGCTCGAAGAAGCAGCAGCTTGAGGGAGCAGAATTGATAGCGATTTTAAAACTGCATTTTAAATCGCCGCTGAAGTCGCCTTACCAGACGTCGGTAGTTAGCTCAGTGTCTAGGTTTTCCTTGAATTTCCGAAACTTGGGCAAGTGAAGAAAACGTCTCCTGCATCTTGGGCTGCACCTTCATACGTTGGACGGTTCACCGAAACCGGACCTATAGCGGTAATTTCTATAGCCACCATGTCTAATTGAACATCCCACCGTAGTTTCACGTAGTCCACATATTAATGTGTTGGATAGGCCTCTGTGTCCAGCGACTATTCCTCGTCTGGTTCCCTGCTGTTTTCCACGCAGGTAACGACTTTATCCACTCCCTTTGCTTGCTTCGATTCGCTTCCTGAACTTCGCACCCGCAATTACGCATGCTGCCTCAATTACGCATGCTGCCTCAATTACGCATGCTGTCCGGTAGACGCAACATATTCGAAGAGCACTTAGTTGATTGAAGTTGTCTGCGATTTGCTTCAATTTTTATCGCGACTGCCCACACTGACTGCTGACCGAGCCTTGCGGAAGCCAAACTGCCTATCTAATAAATAATCGCCACTATCACTTATTTAATAAAGCATGTTATAGATTATCCACTCGAGAACCTTTCCTGTTGTATGCAGAAGACAGATAGGTCTATAGGATTGTGGTTCACCTATCAGGACCAATACAAACTTTTGTAATTTCCTCTTTGCGGGGAAGGACCATTCCTTTGGGCAGTCTGTGAACACCCGTGGGAGCATGTTTGGCACCATTCTCATTGCCAATTTCAACGCCTGTTGGATCCAATTCCATCAGTACCGGGGCCTGCGTTGTCCCAGACTCTTGTAACTGCGTCCAGAACTTCATCTGAGATTACTGAAGAGATGTTTTCTGAATTCATTGGTCTTGTTGTGAAGGTGATTTTCGGATGTTGTGATCTTGGCGACTAACCTGTTTCCGGTCTCTTCAAATGAGAATTTATTGTTATGAGTCATTTATTAATGTTGATATACAGAGTCTGATGGTGGCTATGTGTATACTCTTCGCTTACATGCCAGTGAAGATGCTTGACCAGCCAGTCACTTACAAAACTTACATCCACGAAGGAGCCTAGTTTTCCACGCCTAAAGGTGTTTATGATTCCGATGTTAGACACAGTGATATTTAGGCAGCAGAACGTCCCAAGTAGAATTCTTTCCCTTTCATTGGTTTTCCGACTTCCGCATTCCACTGCCCAAACGTTGAAGTCGCCAGCAATAATTTTGGGGTTATGCTCTTTGGTGTCTCTTACTAGTGTGTCTAGCATATTACAATACTGTAATAATATCATACTTGGAGCGGAGCAACAGTTGCAAATGTAGATGTCATAGCTATGATCACTGTCTACATCCCGCCATACGCTCTCCTTAGGATCTTGATATTCGTCTCATGCACGTCCTTAGTTTCAAATGGTCTTTGATGGGCTGTGCAAATTTCCTATTTGATGGTGACCTGTATGTCTGTTTGTCTATCTGTCACACTCATTTCCTCAGAAACGGTCACTCCTATTGATACGAAATTTGGTGGAAAGATGTGAACTATGAATGTCCTTGCATCACTGCAACAATGTAACATCGCTCTACGTTCAGTTTACATGCGAAAGAGAGTGTAGTTTTTTTTCATCGAATGTAGTCATATGGGGCATCAAATAAAAGATCTCGATCTGTACTTTTCAAAGCAGATATTAGCTTAAACATTGATTGCAAAGGGGAGAGTGTAGGGGTCCGAAAAAATCAATTATTTCAAGGACTAAAAACTACCCGGCCTAATTCTGAAAAAAAAATTTGGTGATCCGTGCGCATGGTATCCAGTCCTTAAAATACTCCCCATTACGATATCTACTCAAATAAAGTTAGTAATAGTATATTATTATGTTTTGAAAATTTACTGCGGGCACCCTTTCAGTTCTTCTTAGATTTGTAAAATTTTGCAGTAAGGGACTCTTCAACAAGAGTCATCATATTGGAAAGTTTGGTGAAAATCCTTTTATTATTCACAAAGATATAGAAGGCTAAAGTTGCCCCGTCAACCTACATACGCTACGGGCGTGGAACCATCGTATACCCAAATATTCTTACATAAAAAATCAACGAAACCTTTCATACCTGAAGCCTCCAGCTTAAAGTTTCCCGACTTGTTTTGGATTAGGGTAGATGATTTCCAGCTAGCCCCCCCGCTCTCAGATCAGGAGGAGAGAGAAAGTAGAGAATTGCTAACTACAGGAACTCTTCGCCATGTGGTTCCTCCACCGGTCAAGCTCTATCTTCTTCGCAGTAAGAGGAACCCGAATGTAATGCGCAACGAGTCTCCATCTATCAACGCTCCTCCACAATTCTCTAACAAGATTGTCCCGAAAGAGCAATTCTGTGCCTACATAAATTTGCTGAAGATTACCGTACCATCTCCCGCGAGGTGAGTTGCTCTCACTCACAACCCTATTACAGAATACATAATCAGTCATCTTGTGCAGATAAGACTGAAAACCTCCACGCCCACTTACGTAAGAAGTCATTCTGCGAGAGAATAGCTACTCATCTAATGTATTTTGCCGTTCTTGAAAACCAACCATTTCCCTTAAGTCTTCTCCATACCAAGTGCGATTCTTCTAGTTTGTCAAGTTTTAACAAACTATTGTAAAAACCGTTCCATATGTCCAGGCCCAGGACGAGTCCTTGCGCTACCCCCGACATGATCTCCATTCTTCTCAGTCCCCCTAGGTTCTAATATAGCAAGGAGCGGTCTCTCAATATCCTTAAAAAAAATCGCCCGGCACGTGGAATGAATTTTGTATAGCACCTAGCATGTCTCCCTATCATTCGAAATTAAAAACATTTCTGGCATCAAGTGTTACAAGGAGCATTACTCGTCGAGATCGACGGCTGTTTGCCTCTCTCCCGATTATATGACAGCATCCACCATATAGTTTCCTGCTTTAAAACCGAAATGTCTTGGGGATAAGTTCCTGACAGCACGTATCGGTTCAGCGAATCTACCTCTGATGAACTTTTCGAGCCTTTGAAATGCAGGCAGCAGCTTATGGTGTCACTTCCCTTTGTTGGTCACTGCAAGCCTCACCACTTTCCACGACTGGATACCTTCCAGGATTTGGAAGCCTCGCAGGCTGTCGTTATCAGGGTCACAACTTCCGTATTCGTGTATTCCATTGTGACTGCCTGTTCCAAAAACCATAACGATTCTATACAAAGGGAGAACGCAAAGGTGGTCCACACAGACAAATGTTGATAACCACTTCGAATGCAATGTATTTAGGATCGCTTGCTGAGGAATCTTCCAGAACTCGTCACTCGTCTAGTAATTCCGCCGTGAAGGTTACATCGGGAATGCTTCCTTCGCAATCTGGCCGCTTTTGGCATAAATCCTGCGTTTACAACCACGAGCCCTGTTCTCGCAGCGCTTTCCAGGAACTGTTTCCCTGTGGAGCCTGGGTGGGGTATGTCCTATTAAAGGGCCCTGCCATTGAAGTCACCCTCAACCACTCAAGCAACAGTTGTTCCGCTGGATTACCTTTCTTTTTCCATATTGAAACGGTTATGCCACATGGTGTTCTATCGTCCTTAGTCATACAATTGATGAACTCACTGAGTTAGTTCTGTGTCCTAGCTCTTCAATTTCCGGAAATCACCGGCACTGTTATCAGGTCTCGATACTTTCCCGGGTTTCATTCGTTTATTTCATCTCTTAGGTTCAAATCCAAGTTTGTCATCGATGTTTACGCTCCTCTTTGTGCTTGTCTCATCGCTATAGGTTTATCATTTGCATAACATTAAAGATGATGGTAGTAAACCTGTAGAATAGTCTCATTTAGAACGGAATATGAAAAAATAGCGATTAGTGAACAGGAGACCCACAAGATTCCATTAAAATTTATATTGTAATTAATTTAACTATCATTTCCTTTATCTTGCAGTTACGTCCAAAATGCTTAAACAAATCCTACGAGATATGTACGTAGACCCGGAAATTCTAGCGGGTCTAGATGAAACGTACAAACAAACTTTATTCTGCAAAATGCGCGAGGAACAAGTGCGGCGTTGGCGAATATGGGACGAAAAACAACAAAAAATGGCATCTTCCAAATCAAAAGACTCAAACAAGAACAGAATCAAGCGCCATGTTGATTTCCGCGTAGGAGATGATGGTGAACCATGGGTTTGGGTTATGGGAGAGCATCCAGATGATTTGTCTATCGAAGAAATTTTAGAGCGCGAAGCAAAGGATAAAGCCAGACAATTAGCTGAGAAGGAATTTCGAAAATCCGTTGAAGCCCAACTCTCAGACATAATAGATTTTGATAATAAGAAAAATAAGATAAATGAGGCCGATCTCGAAACTCCAAAAATTGAGGATATGGAAATTTATTGTTCAGTCGATGAATTGAAAGAACGAATGAAGCCACAAATTCCACAACATATTAACGAAATCCAACACAATGCTTATAATAATCGTCTTAATACCTCACCTAGTAGCCGCACCAATAAAATTGATGTTCTTCAAGAGATCACTTATAATAGACCAAAACCGTCGGCTAAAATAGCAGCTCGAATCGCACAATGGGAACAAAGAACTATTGGTCAGAGAACTACCGAGATCTTCAAACAAATTCAACAGAAGAAACAGGAAACTGTTAAGGAAGCGGAGGAAGCTGCTCGAAAAGTCGAAGAACATTGGAGGGAGCAAGGTAAGATCAATTTTTAATCCTTGAATACACAACAATTAGGACTAGAGTATGACAATTGTACCTTAATAATACTAAATTCTGTTAAGAGAAGTTGCATTGCGTCCTAGAAGAACTATTGCCCTCATTTTACTGATCATGGTGGGCCCATTAACTATGGTATGTCCAGCAATCCCATAACCCAAGTATTTCAACTTTGCACAAGTGCTGGACACTGTCCCAGAGCATATATGGAGGTTTGGTCACATTCCGCACAGAACCTGCAGACAGTGTCCGCAAATATCCCTTGCTTCCCCAGGTAATAGTATAGTCTGCAGTGATCAGTGAATATTCTCACTATAAGGAGACTCTTCCTGGTGAGGCTTAAACAATCCACAAGGTCTTCATTTGATTACTTTCAGGGATTGATCACCAACCCCAATCGTGAGGAGTTTGTCTCTGCCCTCCACCTTGCTTCTGAAGACTCTCCAGAATCGCATGTGGAGATCATTTAAACAATTAGGAGGGGTTTTAGTCGCTTCGTCTCTAAAGCTGCGGCTTTGGGAAGATACGCTGTCACCATGTGTGCCCCTGGTGTATCATTTCCAACACATGTCGACAATTCTGCTCTCTTCTAGCCTTGCAATTTAGGGACTGTGATTCTAAACTATTCCGCAGTGTCCTCCGTCATGCAGTTCACCAGTAGGGATGGAATAAGTGAATCCCTTGGTGTCCAACAAGCGGCCAAGAAGAAAAAGGCCCCTTCGCCGAAGAAAGCTGAGCCGGAGAAAGTTCCGGGTCATTCTTTTATTATGGCCCCAACTTTGAAAAAAGGGAAAGAACCTACAACTCGTAAACCCGGACAATGGACAAAGGTGGGCGGCAAAAAACGACAGAAGGAGAAAAAGAGAATTCGTCCGGATATTATCATTATTTCCAAGAAAGGAGGCTGTTCTACGCCGAAATCCTTCGAAAAGTCAAAGCCGATCCGGAATTGACAGACTTGAGCGGCAGTATGAGTCGTATCAGGCGTACGGAAAAGAGAGATCTGATGCTGGAGTTAAATAAATCTGGCGAGAAGACAGTGGATAGGTCAGGTAGAAAAGGCGTTAGGTGACGTGAAAGCTCGAAAGCAACAGATAGTAATCGAGTGTAAATACCTAGACGAGGTCACATCACAACCTCAGCGGAATAGAAGAAAGTGCCATCAAAAGGATGAAGAAGGCATATGGACGATCGGTACACAGAGGTACACAGATCGCTATTATTAGCCTCCAGATGGAATCAGGGATTAAATTACTGCAGGCAGGGTAAAAATAAGATGGGTCGTGTGTCGATTCAGATGCCTCGATTTCGGTCACTTTGCGACAGCATATACTAGTGAGCACGATAGGTCGAGAAGGTGCAAGAAGTGTGGAGAAGTGGGCCATCTTATTAAAAACTGTATGGGAGATCGACGATGCATGTTATCCAAAGGAAGAAAGGGAGTAGACGAATGGCACGTTGCAGGTGGCAGGTGACCGGCATATAGGAGGGAGCTGAATCGTAGGGCTAAATGAGGTTGATACAAACCAGCCTCAACCGTTGCAAGGCAGCTTAAAACTTGCTCTCCCAAGCCATTCGAGAGTCGAATGTGGACGTGGCACCGTGTCTGCGAGGGAGGAGGCTTTGCCAACGGACCAGACCATGGATACTGCATTCTTCGAAGATAGCCTTAAGGAGGCTATACGTAAGTAAGCGGAATCGCTAGAAGCAGTGGTGCCTTGAGGCAAATACAAACCCGTGGGGCGCTGCTTACAAGTTCAGTACAACAAGAAGAAAGCGGACCTTATCCAATGGTTCAACAGGACATCTTCATTATCCCCGGGCTGACCAAAGAGGAACTACGGGAGATCTGCGGACGAATTGGAGACAATAAGGCTCCAGAATTTAACGGGAATCATGACGAGGTTGACTGCTAAAATTACGCCCGCATGGTTCAGAAGCACATTTGAATCGTGCATGGCGAAAGGAGTGTTTCCCGCCCAATGAAAAAGGCAGAGGTTGATTCTGCTACCGAAGTCCTAAAAACAACCTGGCGCACATTCTTCATATCGCCCTATCTGTCTTTTAGACACTATAGGGAAGATGTGTATGTCCGGAATGCCTTTAACTCGGCCAACTAGAGTTGAATTAAAGGCACCCTCGATAAACTGGATGTCCCTGATTACTTAGCTCGGATAATCGAGAGTTACCTTGCGGAGAGATTTCTTTGGCAGACGGACGACGGGCGGACGAAATATTTTGGGACAGCAAATGTTCCCCAAGACTTCGTATTGTGTGGAACATAATGTATGACGGAGTGCCCGGCCTTCGCGTGCCAAAAGAGACAACGTTGATTGGTTTTGCAGGCGACCTGGCGATGGTAGTAGTTACGAAACACCACCAAGGCATGGAACTGCATGCGGGCGAAACCATTCATGCCAAAAACACTGTCAAATCCGAGTTAGTAATCACGAGATCGTTTCAAAATCGATCATTAGATATCTGGGGGTAATGATCAATGCCAAGTTGAGCTTCAAGGGGCACCTGGACTATGCGCGTGAAAAGGCAGCAAAGGCTAGCTCATCTCTAGCAAGGATGATGCCTAATATTGGAGGGCGAAAATCTCCTGTAGGTACGTGCGCACTGGATAAACAGTGAACCAGGGAAGAATAAGTTCGGCATACCAGCCAATCGCGCTGAGGGTGTGCAGTGCATATAGGACAGTATCTGGTGAGGCAATGTGTATCATCGGGGGGATGATTCCCTTGGATCTTCCTATCTTCGAATGCGGCACACTGTTTATATTGGAGAAAGACGGCGAATCCGGCCGAAGTGACTGCGGGCTTCCGACAGGCCACTAGCAAGGAGATGTACCCGATATGGCAGCAACGGTGGGATAATTCCGAAAAAGGCCACTGGACCCATACACTGATCCCGTGTGTTGAGAGAAGGGTCAAGCGCAAACATGGAGAATTAAATTACCACCTAACGCAGATCCTTACGGGACACGGTTAATGCAAGAAGCATCGCTTCGGATTGGATGAGTTCCCAGACTGTCCCGAATGCGCCGCTTCACCCGAGGACCCGGAGCATGATATTGTCCACTGTCCGAGATTCGCGAGTGAAAGAGGGAGGTTAAACGACGGAAACCATGACGGACGCATGACTTAGTTATGCTGGTGTAAACCAGCACCCTTCTCGCGATGTAATACTTCACGGTAGTCCCGCGGGGATATTGGCGGAGAAGTAGAGGTGGTTTACTGGGTCCGAATTCCACAGACAGCTACAACGTGGCGTAGCAACGTCTTTTTAAGATTTCCATCTCCACCCATAAGAAACCTCCTTGCCTGCATTTGTATATGAAGATGGAGAGGCGTTATTCCCAGAAGGATCTCCAAGGATGCCGTTGAGTATGTCTTCATTGTCCTATAATGACCTTGCCTGGATTGAAAAATTTAGAGTGAAAAAGATCCTATTCATTTTTCGCTCGCCTCTACGTCCTTGATACATATCCCAAGGCTACGCTGCCCGTTGAAGAAAAGACCCTTTAATAATTTCTAGACCATTCTGAAGTAATGCTGGGAAAATGCCATCTACTCCGGATGATTTCAGTAGTTTAAAGGTTTCTACTGCCCATCTTACCCTAGCTCCCGAGCATACCTCGTTTACTGGTTTCCAGTTCTCCATTATACCCCTGACTGTCGTGGGGTAGGACCTCGGAATGAGTTCCGAGAAGCAGATTTACTCTGTCCTCCTCATATTCCGTCTTCCTTATTCGGGTAGGTAGGAGATATTGCGTTGTCTTTGGCTATGGGTAGGTAGGTAGGTATCAGTTATCGCTCCGAGGAGTCCAATTAGCAATGTGGTGCCCCGTTTTGATGCCACAAACTTCTAAAACCGTGACTGCTGTTATGAGAGCAGGGAAGTAGAGTCCAGCCGCTAGCTAGAACTGGGCAGTCAGAAAGAGAGTGCCTGAGGGTTTCCCCATCTTCTCGGCAGCTTCGACAATACGAACTGTAGTGTATGCTGAACCTAGCGACATGGCCCCCTATGGACTAGTGTACCGTGCAGACCGCCGTAATCAGGTATGCATTTGCAGGCGTCTGGCACGGGAGATCTCGTGATCGGGTTTTGTTATAAGCGGGCCAATTCCTTCGCCATATGAGGTCCGCGACTGCTAAGAAGTGCAAATAAATTTCGCAGTTGAAAATCGCCAGCGACACACCGACTGTACCTGCGAATGGCGGAGCCCCGCCTGGACAATCTGACAGCCCGCTCATTCCTCTCTATGCTCCTATGATCGGGAAGACTTCGCTGCCCAGCATCCGGACTTACGTAGTCAGACGACACTGCACGCTGCAACGTATTGCGTATGGCATAGTCCGTGGGGAATGCCCAAATTTCCTAGGATGTTACAATGGCGGTAGGGCTTCGGTGTCCAGCATTCGGCCTCACGTGGTCTGAAGGCACTGCACGCTACAATGCATTTAATGTGGAAGTCTAGGAGAGAAAATCAGTGCTTTTTTATACCTCAGTCAGTCTTCGGTTTGTTTTGCCCGTTTGAAGAGTTTCCAGACCTCCGTTTTCACCCTAGCTACGTTCCTGCTCCACCAGGATGCATCCTTTGATGACTTGGTCTTATATGCATCTATGACGACTTTGTCTTCCAAAACTGTTTCCAGTTTCAGCTCGCTTCTTATAAATGAGCCATGTTTTTCAAGTGGCTTGCATAACAGCCCCAATCTATTCTCCCGGGATTTCCTACTGTTCCTTTTATTTCGTAGTTGCCTTCGATGCTGCATCTGATTATTCTATGTTCCGACATAAAGGGCTTATCCAACACCCTGAAATTCTTGACCAATTTGTTCATCGAAGTAATTCCATCCCTACCCAATGCCTTGACTGCCCCCGGCTCCCAGTAAAATTTGGGCAGCCACAAGGTGGTTTGATTGCCTCCAAGGATTGGTAATTTACCCCGATCGTGAAGGGTTTACCTTTGCCCTCCATCTTGCAATTAGGAAGGTCATTACACCCTTCGTCTCTAGCGCTGTGACTTTGGAAAAATGCACTGGCACTATGTGTGCCCCTAGTATATCATCCCCGCAATTATCGATGGATAGAAGGAGACTACAACTCTGAAATCGTTGAAAATTTCGCCTATCTATCTGATGAAATCTGTGCAGGGTTATTGGCAGCCAACAGAGCCTATTTCAGCTTACAAAAACGGTCGAAACGTCTCACCATAGGGTCGAAACTCTTACTGTAAAAGACTATGATGTTTCCAGTCCTTATGTGTTCCTCGGAATTGGAACTCTTGACCTCGTTCGAGAGAAGAATCCTCCGAAGAATTTTTTACCCCTTACATGCTGATGGACGATTACGTAGCCTATATAACGATGGTATCTATGAGCGGTACCACTACCGTCGGGTTGTGAAAGTCCTGGGGGGTTTAACGTGAGTACCTGCCGTAAAGGCATAATCCCACGATCCTCTTCGGACACGGATTGATTTTGGGACCACAATCAGAGCCCCGCCATGCAAGCACAGCGATCCTGGTTTATACTGAGTGCAGGTTCAGCATTCATACCAGTGGATGCGAGGCCTATCTAACACCTCTGCCGCAACTAAGGAGTACGGCACCCGAGTTGTACAGCGCAACTCCACGCTCGAGCTCCGAGGAGCTCTGCCCGCGATGTAGGCATAACCACAACCACCATGAAACTCCCACTAGGGGGCCAACCGCAAATAACCGGGCCGAAAACACATCCTCCAGGAATTCTCCTGGAGCATATGCTCTCAGAGAGCCATCCCGGTTCCCATGGTACTAGATAACCTCCGGTGAGTCTTCGTGGCAGCACCACTTCAGATGAGTCCCTTGCAGACTCGGGTCTGGTCGCCCTCCTCGAGTACGTGGGGACGGAACTTCCCAACGGGTTGACTGGACCGTCAAGGTTGTGGATAAAATCTGGCTCAATAGAAGAAATTTTTTGAATTTCCTGCTCCTCACGAGTGAATTTTTGCTCCGGAAGTGTTTTCGACAGTATGGCCAGTCGAATCCCACACTAGGAGAACTAACGGCGGATCTCCTGGCTCTTGTCTTTCAGTCTTTCAACTCGTACTTTCCTCTCTCATGGGTTTGGGTTTCTTGGGAGCATTCCCTTCTTGTGGGCTGATCTCCGTTGCCCCTTAATTTCTTGGCTCTGATATTGGAGGCTTAAATCTATTCTGAGCCTTCTTAAGGGCCGTTTTAGACCTTTCAGATTGTGCAGATACCATTTAGCACCTACTCCACTGAGGTCTGTATCCACCCTGATGTCCGATAATACCACTCTCAGACGTACATAACACCCAGGATTGAGGGAGGTATTTTTCGACTCCTCAGTCTAGATCCGTAGCTTTTTGTTAATGGTAGGGTCACTTCGAACAGGGTGTGGTCATCACTCTTGGAGAACCACATATTACTTCCAAAGAGAGACAGGTTGACTCCCAGGGTACTATATTCCGCGTCAGTCTATCCTGCGGTCCACTGTTTGAACCCGAATTGTATCTTATTCCATTTAATGAATAAATCACTAAATTTTCTTATTATCTATCATTCTACAGAACGTAAAGCGAAGGAAGCAGAGGTTCAAATGCGCGAAATTGCACGTCGCGCTCGTGAAGAACACAGAAAATCCATCCTGGATGATAACTCCACGAATTCAAGTCCAGCCGCTAGTCTCGATATCGCTGTACCACGTCCACCGAACCAAGAAGCAGTTGTGCAATGGTATCGAAATACGGAGTTTCCCAAGCGTACTGGCATCGATCCAAGTGGAAAATTGGAAAAATGGTTTCATGGTCTACTGAATAGAAACGACGCCGAGGCTCAGCTTGCTAACGAAGAACAAGGAACATTCCTAGTTCGTATTTCAGAGAAGATTTGGGGTTATGCCATCTCATATAAGGATGTCGACCGTTACAAGCACTATTTGGTTGATGCCAGTAACGGAAAGTATCAGTTTTTAGGCCAGAACCAACTGACACATAACAGCCTTAGTGAGTATAAATTTTATATCAAAAGATCTTTTAAGGAGTATCGTGCTCATGAAATCATTTTTCTTTTTTTTCCAGGTGATCTCCTTAAATATCATTCAACTGTTCCTATCACAATACTTGGTAACGAACTCCTGTTAAGATCGTGCTCAAATAATGGCCATATTCCAGCCGTTCTAGAAGGGCTTGTGTAAAACCTAAGAATATAGAATTTAAGATTTTTTTTAATAAATTTATGGATTTCACATATACAATCGAAATTGTGTATATCTAAGTATCCGTTAATGTCGGGAAAGTATCCTGAATACAAGGAACAAATGTTCTGTAATCATTATTTAGCTCCAAAAGTATCTTATCACTGAAGACGCCGCAATTGTTCAGAAACACATACGATTTCGGTGAATATTTAGATAGATTTCCTTAGACTATTATTTATGGCTGTTACAATCAGTTATCGATCTTTTTGTGAAAACCGTTAACTGGTTACGGATAGGTGTACACCAGTTGTTTATTGAGGATATGTTTTCACATTTCAGCTCGAACAAAATACATAGAAACTAGATACCCGTATCTGTACTAGAAAAAAAGATAGTGCCGCTTCAAATGTAAAAAAATGTGAAACTTCAATGACTGAAAATTCACCAATTGATGAATAATTTTCATTTATTAGTAATATAAGTAATAAACATTTATTTACTTACATCAATTCAGTTGAATTTGTTGATTCAAACAAATTTATCTTGAATAGTTATTCGAAGTGAATTTTAAGTTAATATCTTAATATTATATTTTATGCATATTCAAACTCAACTTTGAAAAGACGCAAAATATCAATTTTTTGTATTTGTATTTGATTTTTATTTAATTTTTGACATTGAAAAGCAACCACGCATTTTATTTGTGATTCTTAGACGTTGCAACTACCCGTGAAAGCTATTTGAATATTTGTGTGTTTTAGCCAGTTAGTATTTTAAAATGATAATAAAATGATAATGATGACGAATTTGTTATGAAAGCGATAGATCAAATGGAATATGAACCAATAAATTATTTTGGTGCTCTTTTTTATAAAAATATATTGTTTTATTGATGAATTTCTGCCGGACTGATAGTGTCAAAGAGTCTACCCAACAAACTAAGTATTCCATTCAGATATATAACCTACATTCTGATAATTTATGATAGATATATATTCTAGCGAATTCTAGATACTCAAGATAAAAATTTAAACATTTTGCATAACTATCAACGATCATGGAGTTGACCGCATCCCAATTCTCATGATGTGCTAGCATTTTCGGTACCAGATTTTCTGGTACCAGCACCTCTCCTAGAGTCTCCTCTAGGTTCCTCCTTTCTTCCACAAATCTCGGACAGTGGAAGAATATATGCTCTGGGTCCTCTGGGACTCCATTGCAATTTGGACAATCGGGTGAGGTCTCCAATTTAAACCTGTGAAGGTATTGGAGATATCCTCCGTGTCCCGTGAGACACTGGGTGAGATTATAATTAATCTCACCGTGTCGTCTCTCCAACCACTCCTTGATGGCAGGAATGAGCCTGTGCGTCCACCGGCCCTTTCCCGAGCGTTCCCACCGCTCTTGCCATCTATTTATGGATCTCTCCCTCTCAGCGTTCTTCGTCCGCGATGAGGAAGAGGTTGGCTTTGCATTGTATATATTCGCCATCTCATCTGCCAAGATGTCAATCGGCATCATTCTAGAGATGACGAATGCTGCATCATCTGAGACAGTCCTGAAGGCAGAGCATACCCTCAGGGCTGTCCTCCTGTAGACTGAACTCAGTTTGGTAGCCTTCCCTGACATCCATAACACCTCCCTCCAAACTGGGGTCGCATAGAGCATGATCGAGGTCACCACCCTGGCTATAAGCAACCTAGAGGAATGCCGTGGCCCTCCCACGTTCGGCATCATCCTCGCCAGGGCCATACTAGCAGTGGATGATTTATTACAAACATATTGTAAGTGTTGCTTATAGCTGAGCTTCCTGTCTATCACCACCCCCAAGTATTTGATGGTCGGCTTGGAAGTGATGATATGATTCCCGATTCTAACACAGGCGTAATTTCTCTTCCGGCGCTTCGTGATGTGGACCGCTTCTGTTTTTTTCCTCCGCAAGCGTCAAACCAGAGCTCTCCAACCAGCATTTGACAGCACTGATTGCCTCGCTTGAGTATAACTCAGCATCTTCAAGATGCTTTGCGACAACAACCAGTGCTATGTCGTCAGCGTAACCCACCACTGTGGCTTCTTCCGGAAGGGGAAGATTAAGAACATCGTTGTACATGATGTTCCACAGTAGTGGGCCCAATACGGAGCCCTGTGGGACACCGGCGGAAACAACGTACTCCTGCGGTCCATCATCAGTGTCATACCATAGCCTCCTTTCAGTTAAGTAACTATCGACGATAGCAGCGAGATAGGCGGGAATACCAATCTTCGCTAGGGATTTGCGTATTAGATTCCAATTGGCCGAATTGAATGCATTTTTCACGTCCAGGGTTACTACCACGCAATATTTGCTGGTACTACCCTTTCCGTGAATTGCATCTTTGGCCAAGCCAGTAACCAATTTGATGGCATCAATGGTTGATCTGGCTTTTCGGAACCCATACTGCCGATCTGAAAGACCGCCTTGGCCCTCAACAACCGGGAGTAATCTATTATAGATTACCCGCTCTAACATTTTCCCCACCGTGTCCAAAAGACATATGGGTCGATATAACGATGGTTCACCTGGAGGTTTACCAGGCTTAGGCAGAAGTACCAACTTCTGTCGCTTCCAAGCCGCCGGAAATATTCCTTCGGACAGCTCAGCGAACATGTCCGGCCTGGATTTCACGGCAAGCTTAAGGGCCTTATTCGGCACTCCGTCCAGGCCCGGCGCTTTATTGTCTCCTATTCTGCCGCAGATCTCCAGCAGCTCGTCTCTGGTGACTGGAGGAATTGCCGTCACATTCAGAGGTGGTTGGAGTATGTCGGTGCCCTCCTCTTGCTGAGGGAATAACCCCTGGATGATTTTCAGCAAGAGGGTGGGACACGTGATCTGCGGAGAGGAGCGGCCTCTGAATCGTCCCATCACTATTCTATAAGCACTCCCCCACTGGTTGATGTCCGCTTCTGAGCAGAGCTCCTTAAAGCATTTTGTCTTGCTTCGCTGGATGGCGAGCTTGAGGGTTTTGCGGGCTGCCTTATAGGCACACTCTTTCTGCTCCTGATCGACTCTACCTACCGCCCTCTGAGCCGCTCTTCTGGCTCGGTGGCAGGTTGATCGAAGACCGGTCAGTTCATCATTCCACCAGTAGTTTGGTCTTCTACTGGCGAATGAGCACCTCCTAGGCATAGACGCGTCACATGCTTTGGCGATGCATTGAGCCAGATGGACGGCTCTTTCCGTAGAGGTGCCTGCTTTATCAGGTTGATCTAACCACACCTCTATGAAGGTCTGCTCATCTAAAGATTTTGCAGACCAGCCTGAAACCTTTTTTGGTTTTGGGCATGATAACTCTTTGCCCTGTGGCTCGACACATGTGTCAAAGAAGATTGCCTGGTGATCGCTGTGGGTGTAGCGTTCGCTGACGCACCAGGACATACCACGCGCCAGCGCAGGGCTGATAAATGTCAGGTCTACAACCGAGCCTGACCCCCCTTTCTGAAAGGTGTTTACGGCACCTTCGTTAGCCAAAACCATGTCCAGCTGCGCAAAAGCCTCTAATAGACTGCGCCCCTTAGCATTTGATTCTCTGCTACCCCACTCTAGGGCCCAAGCATTGAAATCACCAGCAATCACCTTTGGACTTCGTCCCCTTGCGTCGAGAACAAGATTATCAAGCATTTGCTCGAATTCAGGCAGTGTCAAACTTGGTGGGGCGTAGCAGCTGTATACATATACACCACTTATTTTCGCCCACACAAAGCCACTGGCTGCCTGACTTGCAGTACATTGTATGGCTTGTCAACCACAAGCCCATATCGCCGCTCCACCAGTCGAATCTGTGACCCATACGCCACCGTGACGGTTTCTGTACGGTTCACTTATGATGGCAACCTCCATCTTAGATTCGAACGTGGTCTGCTCAAGTAAATCCTGAGCGACCCTGCAATGATTGAGGTTTATTTGAATAAACCTCATTTTCTCCTTGCAGTGAGCGCCTTCCTAAATTCCGGACATTTGACACTTCCGGCAATGTGCCGGTTATCCTGTCCCTCTTGGGCTACGCACAATAGGCATTTGGGGTCCCTATTGCACTCTCTGGCAATATGGCCTTTCTCCCCACACCTTCTGCATCGATCGAACCGATCAATGCTGCTGGTCTGTCTATCTGTCTGTCTGTCCGTCTGTCTGTCTGTCTTTTTTTTCCTCTTGTATTCTTTTGATTGCGGAATTCACCGCACACCAGTTTCCCTCCGACTTCAACATTTCCCCGACGATGTTCTGCGGGCTTAGGTTGGTTTTGAGGGAGTCTTCCAGACGCCTCCTTTCTGAGAAAAATCATGAACAATGGAACATAACATGCTCCGGGTCCTCAGGTGTGCAACCACATTCAGGACACAAGGGAGAATCATCCAGCCTGAATTGGTGCAGGTACTTCCTGTAACCACCATGTCCTGACAGGAATTGCGTCAGATGGTAGTTAATTTCGCCCTGCCGTGGCTGGATCCATTCCTCAATACGAGGAATCAAAGTGTGGGTCCAGCGACCCCTCTGCGAGTCGTCCCACCGTTTCTGCCACTCGCCGCCGGTATTCTGCATCCTTTTCAGGAGGATTTATTTTCCTTATCTCGTACAGGCAGCGTGTCTCACTTGCCAGAATATCTATCGGGATCATTCCCGTAATAACACACGCTGCCTCGGCTGATATTGTTGTGAAGGCACTGCACACCCTTAGCGCCACTAAGCGGTAAGTCATATTCACTCTCCTACGATTACTCTCACACGCTAGTGCGAACCACTCCGGCCACAAGTAATCTGCGACTGTATCTTGGGCCTCCAATGTTAGGCATGATCCGCGCTAATGATACGCTGGTATTTGCCGCTTTCTCACAGGCATAGTCCAGATGTCCCTTGAAATTGATTTTAGCGTCAATCATCACCCCTAGGTATTTGATAACCGGCTTCGAAGTGGTGACGTGACCACCAACGCGAATATTAATCGTATTCCTCTTCCTACGATTGGTAATCAAGACCGCCTCCATCTTTTGTTCCGCAAGGTCAAGCTGAACCATCTCCAGCCACGCTTTTATGGCGCTAATGGTTTCGTTAGCGTACATTTCCACGTCTTCAGGTTCTTTCGCGACGACAACCACAGCTAGATCATCTGCGAAACCGATTATCGTGGTATTCTTTGGCACGGGAAGGACAAGGACCCCATTGTACATGACGTTCCACAGGAGAGGACCCAACACTGAGCCCTGTGGTACTCCTGCGGTGACGGTGTACTGCTTGGATCCCTCATCCGTGTCGCACCAAAGTGTCCCAGCTTGCGGAATTGAACGCATTTTTGATATCCAACGTCACCACGGCACAGCATTTTTTAGACGACATCGCGTCTCGAGCCAGCTTCAAAACTATGTCTACGGCGTCGATCGTTGAGTGGGCTTGACGAAATCCAGCATCTTTCCTGCAGTGTCGATAAGGCAAATCGGTCGATATGATGATAGATGTCCTGGGTGCTTATTCGGCTTCGGGAACAAAACTAGTTTTTGCTTCTTCCACCGGTCGGGGTAAACTCCTTCTATCATGCATGTTTTAAACATGTTTATCCGGGGGGAAGAACGCCGTCATGATTTCGAGCAGAAGATGCGGGCAGGTCAGTTGTGGTGTTCGCCCTCTCATCTTCTTCATAACTATCCTGTACTCTGTTCCCCAGGGGCTTTGGTCTGCCTCTGTGCAAAGTTCCTTGAAGCATTCTCGCTTGCTGGTCCGTATAGCCTGCTTAAGCCTACCTCAAAGGTTCACATATGCTAGCCGTTTCTCGTCGAAGTCTGGTCTTGCTCTAGATCGTTGGCAGATCCTTCTAGCACGAAAACATGCATCCCGCAACAACGCGATCTCTTCATTCCAACAATAGTTTGGGCAGCGTCGCATGCTCTCGTTATGCGTCCCATCATTTGTTCTACCTTTTTCGTAGCCGCACCACCGGGATTTTTGCTTCCCAATAGCATCTCTATGAATGCATCCTCCTCGAGCCCTTTCACGGACCAGCCTCGGTTTCCAGCCTCTCGGGAACGCACATCGACGCATGGCCCATATTCGATCTGGAGGAAAATCGCCTGGTGGTCGCTGTGAGTATAATGCTCACTGACAAGCCATGTCATTCTCCTAGCCAATGTGGTACTCACATATGTCAGATCGACTATTGAGCCCGACCCTGTCCCACGAAAAGTGGAAACGTTTCCCGTGTTGGTAAGCACCAAGTCCAGCTCCGCGAAAGCCTCGAGCAGGATGCGGCCCCTAGTGTTCGTAATGCGTCTGCCCCAATCCACGGGCCACGCGTTGAAGTCCCATACGTGCAAAAGGGGGGTGTACATTTTTTTCATCAAATATAGTCGTGTGGGGTATCAAATTAAAGGTCACAGTTAGTACTTTTCGAAGCCGGTCTTAGTTTTGACATTTGTTGGAAAGGTGGGGAGTGCGGGGGGATGAAAGTGATCAATCCCTTAAGGGGGCCATTCTCAGAAACTAGCAAACCGAAAAATCTGAAAAAATCAGGAGGCTGCCACTATATAGTGCCTAGGCTCCGAAATACCTTCCATACTGATATCTGTACAAATAAAATTAATAATAGTATATTAATATAATTTTTAGCAATTAGCTGCAAATGCCCCCTTAAGTTCATGCTAGCACCACGAGATGTCGCGACAATATAGGCTATAACATAGCGC
Source organism: Hermetia illucens (assembly GCF_905115235.1). Lineage (NCBI taxonomy): Eukaryota > Metazoa > Arthropoda > Insecta > Diptera > Stratiomyidae > Hermetia > Hermetia illucens. The sequence goes on along the minus strand of NC_051852.1, from coordinate 161,993,894 downwards.
ATGATCTCACCAAGTTTGGTGAAAATCGCACTATTACTAACAAAGTACGTCAAAGTTGTCGCTTCCTTGCAAATTCAACACTATGAATGTCAATATCATCCGAAAGTGGATATTCTCACATAATATATTACGTGCTACGTACTAAGAAATACACAAAACCTTTCGTACCTGAAGCGTCCAGCTTCCGGTTTCCCGACTTGTTATTACAATCGGTCTTTTTTTTCTCTTTTTTTTTAGGAGGTAGAAATCTTCAAAAGACACTGGTCTGGACACATTCCTTCCCTGCTCCACGGAACCACCATAAGGTATTACATCACGGGGCGGAGTCAGCTCATTGTACCTTTCTTCTATACGCGACGTACGTGATTACGCTTTTCTCTTCTCCTCTGCCTTTCGCAATTTATTTTGAATAGATGCGACCATGGAGTTGACCACATCCCAGTTCTCTTGTTGTGCGATACCTTTTTGGGCACCAGATTTTCTGGTACCAGCACCTCTCCTATAATCTCCTCTAGATTCCTCTTTTCTTCCACAAATCTCGGACAGTGGAAGAAAACATACTCTGGGACCTATGGGATCGCAACTTGGACAGTCGGGTGAAGTCTGCAATTTAAACCTGTGCAGGTATTGGCGATATCATCCGTGCCCCGTGAGAAACTGGGTGAGATTAGAATTAGTTTCACCGTGTCGTTTCTCCAACGACTCCTTGATGGCAATGCCATCTATTTATGAGTCTGTCCCTCTCAGCATTCTTCGTTTGCGATGAGAGAGAGATTGGCTTCGTATTGTATATGTTCGCCATTTCATCTCCCAAGATGTCAATCGGCATCATTCCAGAGATGACGAATGCTGCATGACACGAGAGAGTACTGAAGGCAGAGCATAACCTCAGGGCTGCCCTCTTGTAGACTGCACTCAGTTTGTTAGTGTTAACTGACATCCGCAACGCCTCCCTCCAAACTGGGGTCGCATAGAGCATGATTGACGTCATCACCCTGACTATAAGCAACCAAGAGGTATGCCGTAGCCCTCCCACGTTCGGCATCGTCCTTGCTAGGGCCAAACTAACAATGAATGATTTGTCGCAAACATACTGCACATGTTGCTGATAGCGGAGCTTCCTGTCTCTCACCACCCCTAAGTACTTGATGGTCGGCTTGGGAGTGATTATACGATTCCCAATTCTAATACAGGCGCAATTTCTCTTCCGGCGCTTAGTGATGAGGATCGTTTCTGTTTTTTCCACCGCAAGTGTCAGGCCACAGCTCTCTAGCCAACTTTTAACAGCACTGATTGCTTCGCCTGAGTATAACCCAACGTCTTCGAGATGCTTTGCGACAACACATAGTGTTCCACAGTAATGGGCCCAATACGGAGCCCTGCGAAACATCCGCGAAAAGAGCGTACTCCTGGGGTCTGTCATCGGTGTCATACCAGAGCTTCCTTTCAGTTAAATAACTATCGACGATAGTAGCGAGATAGGCAGGAATACCAAACTTCCCTAGGGATTTGCGTTTTAGATTCCAATCGGCCCAATTGAATGCATTTTTCAAATCCAGGGTTACTACCACGCAATATTTCAACAACCGTGAGTAACCTATTACTTCAAAAATAGGTAAGCCTTTTTCGCGCGACAATAATGCCGTTGTATGGTATGGCCTACCAAGTGTCCGGATTTAAATCCTGTTGAGGCGCTGTGGAAAGATGTTGATTAAATAAATGAAGTGAAAAAAATGACCAACATTTCCGAGTTGCACCGCGTTATAAAAGAAAGGCAGATCGAATCAGTACCCCACAGATGACAGGCAGTAGTTGAAAACAAAGGAGCACCAGCCAAATGCTAAGTTTTAGCGAATTGTTAAATTTTATGATATTTTTTGTTTTTGTTTCCAAAATTACCTATTTATGTGCTCGCCAGGCTTTGAAATTATTTTTATTTTCAAAAACTCACTCTGTCAATGTTTCATTTGAATGTTATGTCTTCGATATTCTTAAATGCGTACATATTAGTCACCTGCGTTCAAACTTGTGCTCCGGCAAGCCACTGCCGCTTTCAACGATGGGTAAAAGTTTCTCCACCATCTTTCTCATTGTATCCAACAGGCAAATCAGGCGATATGATGCTGGGATCCCCAGTTAGCTCATTAGGTTCGGGAAGCAATATCAACTTTTGCTTTTCCCACTGAGCAGGGAATATTCCTACTTTTAGACACACCTCAAAGATGTTGGCGAAAAAGTCGGGCCTAGTCTTCACTGCTAGCTTCAAAGGTCTGCTTGATCTGCCATCCAAACCCGAGCCCTTATTGTCGACGATCCTTCCTGCAGTTCCCCTCGGTAACAGAAAATACCACGCAATCGTTAAGCTGGACCACTGGTTGCATTCCATTTTTTGGTGGTGAAGAAAGAGAGTGGAAATAGCTTCTTTAAGAAGGTGCGGGCTGGGATGATTTCAGTAACTTCTTTATTATTACCTTGTATGCACTACCAGGTTTTTTATCGGCACCCTCGCACAACTATTCGAAGCAGCTCGTTGTGTTCTTTTCAATGCCTTTTTGTTAAACAAGCCCAGAGTTGGCTGTGATCGTCCTGCCGATTGTTACTGTGCTCTATGGTGGCGGTGAGACGGGGCAGCATTTCTGTCAGCAACCCAAAACAAAGTGGCAGAGGACAACCTCCATAGTGGTGGCACCAGCAAACGCCGTCTTTACTTTGGTTTGCTGGCCCTGATGATGGAACCGAGATAACCCTCTAAATTTACATGTCTAAGGAGAATTCTTGGTTCATGTACTTTCAGCTCGGTTGTAGCAGTTGGCCCCCTAGTAGGAGTTTCATGGGGTTGTGGTACCGTCCAAGTGAACGAAGAAAACTTCGGGTCTCAAACGTGGAGTTGCGTTTCAACTCGGATACCGTACTCCTTAGCTCGGTAGGGATTCTGGTAGGTTTTGCATCGACCAGTATGAATGCTGAGCCATGCACTCAGTATAAACTGAAACCGCGGTTGCTTATCACTTATGGTTATTCAATCATTATTATTGCTCTGATTGTGGTCACAAAATCAATCCATGTCTTAAGAAGACCGTAAGGTTAAGGCCACGCAATAGGTACTCACATAAAACCATCAAGGACGTGACTATCAATCATCTCTACCAAGTTTTTCCTTAAGCCTCTCGCAAAGCCTCATTGCCCGGAAACATGCGGCTCCAAAGTTGCAATATCCTCATTTCGCTAATAGTTGGGCTGGGAAGCAGTTACCTTCTGGGCACCCAGTGGGTGATCTGGGTGACTTTTTCTATAGTCATACCATTCAGACTCGCGAGAGCGTTTTCGGGCTCGATTTACCCTTGATCTGGCGGTCAGTGTGGGTATAGACTTCAACAACTTGCTAGGCAGCACAATTTGCCTGAAGTGGCACTCATGAATGTCAGGGCTACTGTAAACCTCACGTTCTTTGGAAGGAAGTATACGCCGTCTAATTTCGCATATGCTTCAAATAAAAGAAGTCCGGTACCGGAACCGGTATTCGGTTTAGAGCTGCCTTAGTAAGGAACTCCACACATCCCGGCTTTGCGCCAAGGCCCACCAATCCGATACCCCAAAAGCCATCTGACGCCCTTTTTTTTCTACCACAGATTTTGCAATTATAGACTTTCCGGGCTGGATCATCCTCACCCATACGCATTAAGTGACCCCCCCCCCCCCACTGGAAAATACCCATTGACCCAGATTTCACCCATAATCGTTATATAGGCTACTGCAACCGATGGTCATATTCTAATAATTGATGATCAATGATCATTTACCCTTTTTTTAAGGTTTTGTGTAAACACAAAACCTTATTAAAATCGGTTTACTGTCTGTCTGTCTGTCCGTCTGTCTGTCCGTCACACGCATTTTTCTTGGAGACGGTTATAGCGATTGACACCAAATTTGGTAGAAAGGTGGGAACTGTGAACGCTCACGCATACAGTGAATTACATCCTTTTACGTCGAATTTAAGGGGGGGTCCCCATACAGGCAAAAGGGGGGTGTAAAATTTTTTTTCATCAAATATAGTCATATGGGGTATCAAATTAAAGGTCTCGATTAGTACTTTTCAAAGCCGATCTTAGTTTTGACATTCGTTGGAAGGGTAGGGAGCGCGGGGGGTTGAAAGTGATCACTTCTTTAAGGGGGCCATTCTCAGAAACTACCAAACCGAAAAATCTTAAAAAAGTCAGGAGGCTGCCACTATATGGTGCCTGGGCTCCGAAATACCTTCCATGCCGATATCTGTTTAAATAAAGTTAATAATTGTATATTACTACAATTTTTTGTAATTGGTTGGAAACCCCCCTTAAGTTCATACTAGTACCATGAAATTTTGCAGTGATATAGGCTATAATATAGAGCATGATCTTACCAAGTTTGGTGGAAATCGCACTATTAATAACAAAGTTATAATACCTCAAATTTGTTGCTTCTTTGAAAATTGAAGACTATGAATGTCAATATCACCCGAAAGTGGATACTCTCACATAATATATGGATATATTACGTGCTACGTACTAAGAAATACACAAAACCTTTCGTACCTGAAGCGTCCAGCTTCCGGTTCCCCGACTTGTCTTATATTTAGCATCGCAATGCTATATATATCTACGGACCAACATACAATTAAGTGCATTTTATCTAGCAGGTCGTCTCAATATAAAACTATTTATATATGCTACGAAGTGGAATTTTTAGATGTACGCTATATTTGTTCAAGGAAGAATCAGGTTCTGGTTATGGTAAATCCGAACAGTTGATAGGATACGAAGCACATTTGAGAGTGTTCGCAGTTCCAGAATCTTATTGTTATCACAGAAACTTCAGATATGGCTCATAGCGCGTCAACTCCACCTGCACAATGTCTTCTCTGGAGTCCGACATCCACTCAGGCAACGCTAGATATTATGTTCCTCCTCGAATCTATTCCTTCCTCAATAAAAGAAAGTTGAAGCAAAATTTAACGTGTATATCAACTGTGTGTGTGTGAAAGTTGTAATCTATAATACAATATCCACGGATATAGGCAGGTGTACAAAGCATCCAACCGTAAAATCTTTTAATCTATTCCGAAAGCGAAATCATTTTATTAATTATTACAACTGGAAGCAGTGTCTGATACTAAGGCGTTAAATATAATAAATGAAACGAACTAATTAATTTACCATCAAACTTTCAGGTTTCGCTTATTGCATGACTCCATTACTTCTGTGTGGTTGATTTGATAAATGAGTTAAAATCCCATAATCAAACAATCCGCCTGCAATTCATTTCCAGCCATGGCTCACGGACTCCTTAGCATTGTATCTCGTATTTATCCAGTATTTGTATCTTTTGTGTATGGCAAGCAAATGCAATCTGATCCAAGCCCCAACTGTTCAAAATAAGTAATTGGAGTGTGCGTTAGACCTGATAATGAGTTCAACTGCGGCCTTCAAGTATATTTGTAAGTTATGCGTGTAGCAATGTGCATAATACCATCAGATAGTGCTACCATGAACTGCATTTATAAGCGTCTCAGACGGACGACGGTTAAAATTAAGAAAACAAATTCGACTATATTTGAGCAATTGCTGGATTTGGAAAAGACTTCAAAATTAACTTAAACTACGCTAAATAGAGTGATTTTAAAACAATCCACAAAATCATTTGAGATAAAAGTATATGCAAGAAGAATGAGAATAATTAGAGGAAAAAATCAGAGGTATACAAGAGATTTAACTCCCAGCGCAAATTTTATAGTAGAGAAAAATCATTGCGCATCTTCGACTGCGACGGTAATTGGCGAAAAAAAAATTCGTGCATAAGGTTTGGTATTAGTTTTAGCGTTCTATGTGATAATAGTAACCTAAAGCACACTCCACCAAAGATTGAACAGGACACTAGATGGAATTTCTCCCACTTTTATGCAAAATGGAGTTCGGTATCGTAGCCCGAAAACCGGCATAACAAGGACGAAGTCTTCAATTAGCCTACAACATTCAACACATGTCTGGAGAAGATGACGTGGTTGCTCACGCTTTGTCACGTGTTGCAGAGGTCAAGATCCCCGCCACCGTTGATTTTCCGGCAATCGCAGAGGCGCCACAGGATGACGCAGACCTTCAGAGTTTGAGGGCCAACTCCAAATACACATTTGGAGAGTTTTCTATTTTCGGCTCAACATCCAGTATATACTGCGAGACCTCAGACAAAGGACCACGGCCATATATTCCGGCCACTTTCCGAAAGGAAGTATTTCACGCTGTTCACGATCTGGTGCACTCAGGCATTCGGACAACGAATCGGTTAGTATTTCTGGCCATCCATGAACAAAGACATTAATTCTTGGACCAGACAGTACATCGCATGAGTCCCCCAATTGGCAAACTCCTCGGCTTTAAATGTCACCGGACAACCGCGTACCACCCGCAATAGGATGCTCGAAAGGTGGCACAGGACGCCGAAGGCCGCAATAATGGCCCAATACGACCCTTCTTGGTCGCAGGTACTGCAACTCGTTCTTCTTGGCCACCGAACAGCTAATCACAAAGAATTTGCTGCAAGTCCCGCTGAGCTAGTATACGGGTAGAACCTGAGACTCCCGAGCAACCCTGTTCTCGACATCAGGTCGGGACTTAACGCTACCGGTATGTTGCGTCTGCTCAAGGACTCAATGTCAAAGCTAAAGCCGCCACCACCCACAACCGTAGCTGACGTGCCCAGGGATCTCAATTCCTGAACGCATGTCCTAGTTAGGACGGACGCTCCTCAAAAGCCGCTGCAGCCACCTTATGAGGACCCCTTCAAAGTCCTCGAGTGTGGCCAACATCATTTTAGCCTCAACGTGGGGGCACGGTCAAATAGGTCTCTTTGGCTCGACTAAATCCTTTCGTCCAGCAAATATACGACACGCAGTGAGAGGCGCGCGACGCGGTAGCCGAGTTGAAGGGGTCGTTTCCTCGCTTAAACCCCCTTGGTTTCAGCTGGAGTAGAGTGTTCTCGCTTAAACCCCCTTGGTTTCAGCTGGAGTAGAGTGTTGTTATAGGGGAGCGAATAACTTACGTGTCGCACGCGCGCATGTGCGAATCGAATTGGTCACGACATCGACAAACATTTTTTGACAACGCTGCTTCCTCTCGCACGGAAACCTTGGGAATCCGAAATCTTTAGCAGAGAGTGGAAGGAGGAGATGATCATCGAGATGCCAAAGAAGGGGACCCGCGTTGAATGTGGCAATTGGCCCTGCCGCCGCAAACATAATAGCTAAAATAACCTTGGAATGCGTCAAAGAACATGCCGAAAGCTTTATCGACAGACGCTCCATGTCTTCGTGTATTGACCACATTAACACCCTACGGCTCATTTTCGAACAGTGCGCAAAGTTTAGATCTTCGTTGCACCTGGTCTTCATCGCCTAGGCTACTTCTCTGCCACCGATATTATTATATTTATTCTTGTTATCGGTGACGTTCTTTAAGCTGCCTTGTCCGGACGACGTGAAGGAGTTCAATGGACAATGGCTTCTTTCCTCAAACACCTCGACTTTGCGGATGAAATCCACTTGTTCTCTCACCAGGTCACAGGCCTTCGCCAAATGGTTTTGAATTTTACTAGGGAGTCAAGTAGAGTTGTACTGAACAAAACTAAGGTTCTCAGTCTGACGGGTCAACGCACTCACCCTGTCTACATAAATCTGCATCGAAAGCGTCAATCATCATCTAGAAAGTGTGGTTTCCGCGGACGTTACACCCAACTAGATGTTGCCCGACGCATTAACAGCGCTAGATCCGCTCTAGAGGCCCTGTCTAAAAGCTGGAAATGCAGTTGTCTCAACACCCAGATCAAGTTGAGACTGTCATATGCTACTGTTCTTTCTGTGTTACTATACAGGAGTAGCACATGGAAAGTGAACTCCACTGTTACTCAAAAGCGCCAAGCTTTGATCAATAACTGTCTACGTCGTATCATCGGAGTGCGCTGGCCTGACACTCTTTCAAACAAACAACTTGGCCGGCGTACAGGCTTGGCACTCAGACGCACTGTGATCGGAAGAAGGAAGTGACAATGGATAGGTCACACGCAAAATGGATTGCTGGCTACGCCATGCAGTGGAATCTACTCCACTCTATCCACAAAGATGGCTGAAGAGTGGGTCGCCCCAAGGAACTTGATGCAGAGCAGTAAAGGAGGAGCGCGAGCGTCTCGGGAATCGGAAAGTCTTGGGGGGGGGAGTTGAAGCGTATTTCAGGTAATCGCGAACGATGGCGCATTGGTGTGGTTCCGCGCTATATCCACCAAAGGGTGAAATGCAACCATATATATGTAAACAACAAGTTGGGAAACCGGAAGCTGGACGCTTCAGGTACAAAAGGGTTTTGTGTATTTCTTAGTACGTAGCACGTATATATCCACTTTCGGGTGATATTGACATTCATAGTCTTCAATTTTCAAAGAAGCAACAAATTTGAGGTATTATAACTTTGTTAGTAATAGTGCGATTTCCACCAAACTTGGTAAGATCATGCTCTATATTATAGCCTATATCACTGCAAAATTTCATGATACTAGGATGAACTTAAGGGGGGTTTCTAGCCAATTACAAAAAATTGTAGTAATATACTATTATTAACTTTATTTAAACAGATATCGGCATGGAAGGTATTTCGGAGCCCATGCACGATATAGTGGCAACCTCCTGATTTTTTTCAGATTTGTCGGTTTGGTAGTTTCTGAGAATAGCCCCCTTAAAGAAGTGATCCCTTTCAACTCCTCGCGCTCCCCACCCTTCCAACGAATGTCAAAACTAAGATCGGCTTTGAAAACTACTAATCAAAACTTTTCATTTGATACCCCACATGATTTGATGAAAAAAAATTTTACACCCCCCTTTTGCATGTATGGGGACCCCCCCTTAAATTCGACGTAAAAGGATGTAATTCATTGTAATGAGCGTTCACAGATCCCACCTTTCTACCAAATTTGGTGTCAATCGCTATAACCGTCTCCGAGAAAAATGCGTGTGACGGACAGACAGACAGACAGACAGACGGACAGACCTGTGAGGAGTGGCCAGATCTCCCATCAGGCGCGACCCCAGCTGGCGGATTGGGGCATACCTATTGATATGTAAATATGTGCTCATGCACTTTTCTTTTCTGACTGTGCATGGGCTAAAGTTTGCTCATCTCTGGTGCGCGGACCAAAATGGCTATGGGAAGGACACCCAGAAAATAAAACCAACATGGACGAATTGAGAAGGAGTAAAGTTACGGTGCAGGGGCTCGGAACCCCAGTACCGGCGCTTTTGGGAGTGAGCAAGCGGGCTCCCGGCCGTCGATATCCCTCGACCGCAGTGCCTCGGTGGTGGACAACTTGGCCACCGTGGCATCTAATGCTACAAGTGTTTTCGATTTAGAAAAGGAAGTGTTCAAGCGAAGTACCACTCTACCAAGGACATCAGTAACAAAACCGAAGAAGGGTGAATTGAAAGCAGATCGTTGAACAACAAAAACAGCAACAACATCGACCGCACATATTCAAGAGGAGCGGCAACAGGAGGTACTTCAGGACCAGGAAAAGGACCCATTCAGAAGAAGTTCGTCAACTTTGAGATCTCCGCCAATGCCAAACATCAAAAAAGATAAAACGGAGGGAAGGTCAATGAATGCCAAATGTGAAGGACTATTTAAAAGTAGTAATCTGGTTAGGAATCATCATGGAGAGCAGAGCCCTGAAGCAGAGGAATTACCCTTCACACAGCTTGGTGCAAAAATAGTGGAGCTATCTGAGTTCATCAAGGACAAGCACAGCGTCCACCAAGCCATAAAAAATATGGTGAGAGCAATTAGAGCGCTCTACAACAAATCGCAGCAGGAGGAACAAAATTCCAAGGCAAGTCGAAATCTGTTGCCCCAACGGTGCCACAAACGACCCAAGTGACACCTAATCGTGTTGCAATCGGCCTGCCACCAAACAAGAGAGTGCGGGAAGGAGATGTGGATCCTCTGGGAAGTCAACAGGCGCCTAAGAGGAAAAAACTAAAGGCACCGAAGAGAGAAAGCAGGTCCCCCAACTGCGAGCTCCGGCAATCGACTCGACAAAATCCAAGGGGAATGAAAAAGGTGGTTGGACCAAAGTAGTTAGGAAAAAGGCGAAGAGAAAGGCAAAAGTGCGGATTCGCCCAGAAGCGATTGTAATCTCCAGCAATGGAAGTTTGTCTTACGCTGAGATACTGAAAAAGGTCAAAGCTGACCCCGACCTAAAAGATCTAGGCGGAAATGTCAGCAAGATTCGAAGGACCCAAAAGGGTGACCTCATGTTTGAACTGAAAAAAATCAGATTGAGGAAAACTGATGGCTTCCGAGCTCAGGTTAAGAGCTCACTTGAGGAGAATGTCACAGTACGGACCCAAAAACGTGAGGTCTATATACAGTGCAAGGATCTCGATGAAGTGACATCCAAAAGAGAAATTTGCACTGCCTTGATGGAACAGTTCAAGTTGGAGGAACTTGCCGAAGAGTCCATTGTGAGTTTGCGGAAAGCCTATGGCAATACTCAGACGGCCACATTGCGATTGCCAGTGGACGCCGCGCAGAAGTTATTGGCGGCCGGGAAGGTTCGAATCGGATGGGTTGTTTGCCGTCTGAGAGAGCAGATTTCTCTAAGGAGGTGCTTCAAGTGCCTCGCGTTTAGTCATTTCGCGAAGGCATGCACCAGCGACATTGATCGGTCCGATCGATGCAGAAGGTGTGGGGAGAAAGGCCATATTTCCAAAGCGTGCAATAGAGACCCCAAATGCTTATTATGCCAAGGAAGTGAGGGACGGGATTACCAGCATATTGCCGGAAGTGCTAAATGCCCGGAATTTAGGAAGGCGCTGACTTCAATGAAAAAATGAGGTTTATTCAAATGAACCTCAATCATTGTAAGGTCGCTCAAGATTTACTCGAGCAGACCATCTACGAATCCGAGGTGGAAATTGCCATCATTAGCGAACCCTATAGAAACCGTCACGGTGGCGTGTGGGTTATAGATTCGTCTGGTGGAGCGGCGATATGGGCATGCGGTCGACAAGCCAGCCCAATGTACTGGGAATCAGACATACAGCGGCTTTGTGTGGACGAAAATAAACGGGGTATATGTGTACAGCTGTTACGCCCCACCAAGCCTGACACTGCCCGAATTCGAGGAAATACTTGACAGCCTTGTTCTTGACGCAAGGGGTCGTAGTCCAAGGGTGATAGCTGGTGACTTCATTGCTTGGGCCCGTGAGTGGGGTAGCAGAGAGACAAATGCAAGGGGCCGCAGTCTATTAGACACTTTCGCACAGTTGGATGTCGTTCTGGCAAACGAGGGAGGTGTAAACACCTTTCAGAAAGAGGGGTCTACCTCAATCGTAGACCTAACTTTTGTCAGCCCTGCACTGGCACGTGGTATGTCTTGGGGTCTCAGCAGCCACTACACCCACAGCGATCACCAGGCAATCTTCTTTGGGCTATGGGTGTAGTCACCGGGCATAAGATCATCATGCCCGAAACCGAGAAAGATGTCAGGCTGGTCCGCTAAAGCTCTGGGTGAGCAGACCTTCATGGAGGTGTGGTTAGACCAACCTAATAAAGGAGGCGCCTCTACGGAAAGAGCTGTCCATGTGGTAAAATGCATCGCCGAAGCGTGTGACGCGTCCATGCCGAGGAGGTGCTCATTCCCCAGTAGAAGACCAAACTACTGGTGGAATGCTGAACTGGCCAGCCTTCGATCAGCCTGTCACCGAGCCAGAAGAGCGGCGCAAAAAGCGGTAGGCAGAATCGACTAAGGGCAAAAAGAGCGCGCCTATAAGGAAGCCCGCAAAACCCTCAAGCTCGCCATCCAACGGAGCATGAGGGAATGCTTTAAGGAGCTCTGTTTAGAAGCAGACGTAAACCCGTGGGGGAGCGCCTATAGAATCGTGATGGGGCGATTCAGAGGCCGATCATCTCCGCAGATCACGTGTCCTACACTTTTGTTAAAAATCATCCAGGAGTTATTCCCTCAGCAAGAGGAGGGCGTAGACAGCTTCCAGCGACCTCTGAACGACACGGCAATACCGCCAGTCACCAGTGACGAGCTGCTGGAGATCTGCACTAGGGTAGGAGATAATAAAGCTCCGGGTCTGGATAGTGTGCCGAATAAGGCCCTTATGCTTGCCGTGAAATCCAAACCGGACATGTTCGCTGAGTTGTTCGAAGCGTGCATGTCCGAGGGGATATTTCCTACATCATGGAAACGACAGAAGTTGGTGCTACTGCCTAAGGCTGGCAAACCACCAGGTGAACCAACCTCTTACAGACCTATTTGTCTTCTGGACACTGTGGGCAAAATGCTAGAGCGAGTAATCTAGATAGATTACTCCCGGTTGTTGAGAGTCAGGGAGGTCTCTCAGATCGGCAGTATGGGTTCCGTAAAGCCAGATCAACCATTGATGCCATCAAAATGGTTACTGGCTTGGCCGAAAATGCAATCCACGGAAGGGGCAGTACTAGCAAATATTGCATAGTGGTGACCCTGGATGTGAGAAATGCATTCAATTCGGCCAATTGGAACCTAATACGGGAATCACTGGCGAAGATTGGTGTTCCCGCTTATCTTGCAGCTATTATCAACAGCTATTTCCAAGAACGAAGGCTTTGGTATGACACCGATGACGGACCCCAAGAGTACGTTGTCTCCGCTGGTGTCCCACAAGGCTCCGTACTGAGCCCACTGCTATGGAACATCATGTACAACGATGTTCTTAATCTTCCCCTTCCGGAGGAAACCACGGTGGTGGGCTACGCCGATGATAAAGCGCTGGTTGTTGTCGTAAAGCATCTCGAAGATGCTGAGTTATACTCATGCGAAGCGATCAGTGCTGTTAAGGGTTGGCTTGAGAGTTCTGGTCTGACACTTGCGGAGGAAAAAAACGGAAGCGGTCCTTATCACCAAGCGCCGTAAAAGAAATTTTGCCCGTATTCAAATTGGGAATCATATCATCACTTCTAAGCTTGCGATCAAATACTTGGAAGTGATGATAGATGGGAAGCTTAGCTATAAAGCACATGTGCAGTATGTCTATGACAAAGCATCCACTGCGAGTGTGGCCCTGGCAAGAATGATGCCGAACGTGGGAGGGCCACGGCATGCTTCCAGGTTGCTTATAGCTAGGGTAGTGAGTTCGATCCTGCTCTATGCAGCTCCAGTTTGGGGAAAGGCATTGCAGGTTACATTTAACGATAAACTGAGTTCAGTCTACAGAAGAACAGCCCTAAAAGTGTGCTCGGCATTCAGGACTGTCTCAGATGATGCACCATTCGTCATTTCTGGAATGATGCCCATTGACATCTTGGCAGATGAGATGACGAATATATATAATGCGAAGTCTATCTCTCCTTTACCCCAAACGAAGAACGCCGAAAGGGAGAAATCGTTAAATAGATGGCAAGAGCGTTGGGAACGCTCGGGAAAGGGTCGGTGGACACACAGGCTCATCCCTGCCATCAAGGAGTGGTTGGAGAGACGGCACGGTGAGATTAATTATAATCTTACTCAGTTTCTCACGGGGCATGGATGATATCGCCAGTACCTGTTCAGGTTTAAACTGGATACCTCACCCGATTGTCCAAACTGCGATGGAGTCCCAGAGGACCCAGAGCATGTATTCTTCCACTGTCCAAGGTTTGTGGAGGAAAGGAAGAGCCTAGAGGAGACTCTAGGAGAGGTGCTTGTGCCAGAGAATCTGGTGCGAAGAATGCTAACATGTCAGGAAGACTGGGATGCGATCAACTCCATGGTCGTATCTATCCAGAGCAAACTGCGAAAGGCAGAGGAGATCAGAAAAGCGCGGTTACGTACACCGCGTAGAGACGAAAGGGGACCAAACTAAAATGAGCTGACTCCGCCCTGTGATGCAATACCGTACGGTGGTTCCACGGGGCTTGGAGGGAGTCGGGGGTGGTTTTAGTGGGTAAGAATCCCACACGCTGGCGTGTCCAGGCCAATTTCTTTTAAAGATTTCCACCTCCTCAAAAAAAAAAAAAAAGACAGACAGACAGACGGACAGACATCGAATCGATTCTAATAAGGTTTTGTTTCACACAAAACCTTAAAAAAAGAACTTTTTCGGCATTATAGGAAGGTTTTGTGTTTTCTGATTTTTTAACTATAACCAAGTCGGATAAAACGATATATGCATATTTCAACAACCACTTGTCACCTTCCTCAATGCTTTGGTTCGAAACTAAAACAGAATTTTTTTTATCTTAACTCTTGTCTAAAATACCACAGCTCGTCAATCATATGAAATTGCAATTGAAGATAACCACTAATGAAGGGTTACCGAGGTCTGGCAATGATGGTGGAACCAAAACAAACCGGTTCCTAAATGCACTTGTGCAGGTTGAGGGAGACGTACACGTGCTCCAAGTCGGTCCCAATGACAGAAGGTATCCACACGACGAAGTTTCTCCAGGTTTAGTTCCATTTTATCGCTCCAGACGCCGGCGAGGTTCCATAGCTGTTCTCCGTCGAAGTTCTCAACAGGTTCCTTCTGTCAGTTCGACTTCGCTGCCATCGCCTACTGAATTGTAAGTAAAAAGTTTCTAATTGTGTCGGGGGTGAGAGATTATCAGCTACTTATCGTCGACCCACGGACAGATAACCTTTTTTAATTGGACAAATTACTACCATTAGCTGAGGGAAAAAAAATTGACTGTTGACGCCATCTAGGGGGGACTAGGATGTATCTTTTATCTTCAAAGAAATTGACAGACGAACAACTCAGCTGGCCGAAGTGGATATTCCAATTCGCGGGTGTCAGCTCACAATGTGAAGTTCATACGATTTTAGGGAGAAGATTATTAAAAAAGAAAGCAAACGAAGGCGTCTACGCCTCATTGGGAAGCTTTATCGGTAATGGGGAAGTGCAAGTTTTATCTTCATTAAGTAACTCCCAACTGAAAATGAGTAAAGGCACTGGGAACGCAGAGATTTGCCTCTTCGGGTGATGCGGTGTTCTTCAAAGGCAGGAGAAGTAGTAAAGATATTCTCCATAGATCCAAGTAAGAAAATATACAAATTGCTGAGACAGAAATGTAATTATCACGTGTTTTATGAGCGTATAGAGATCGTTACCTACTGCAGGATTCCACTGAAAGTGGCGATTATCCTTTTGCTCCTACACAAGAGGCGGCTTCAGTATATTGCCGGATTGCTGAGTGGTTAGAGCACAAGGCTGTCGTACGGAAGGTCGCGGTTCAAATCTCACTAGGGACAGTGTATTGTATCGTGGTTTGACGTCGGATACCAGTCGACTCACTTACCTTTGCCCCTTTTCCCCCAAAATGCCCGGCTGATATAGTCAGAACAGGCCCGTTCCTCCCCTTTTTTACCTCCCCAGAAGAAGTCGAACTTGCCATCTCCCGGTGCAACAATAAAAAATCTTCGGGTCCCGATGGCATCTCTAACTTTGTTCTGCAGAAATGTGCACCTAGCATCATTGAACGTCTCGCCATCATCCTCTTCAACAACTGCCTGAACAACGGCCATTTCCCGGTATCTTGGAAATCAGCCCTCCTCATACCTATCCCTAAGAAAGGGTGCCCGGGCGATCTCAAAGATATGCGGCCTATCTCTCTTTTCTTTCCAATATTGGAAAAATCTTTGAACGTATCCTACTAGGTCACCTCAATAGACACTACTCCCCTATCATTGCAATTAATCAATTCGGCATCGAAAACCTCAGATCCATCGAGCGGGCAATCATGTACCTGCAAGATCATATCCTCAATCACCTGGAAAATAGGCACTGCACCGTAGCCTGCGCCTTAGAGCTCGAAAAGGGATTTGATTCAGTTTGGGGTGAGGGCTTGCGCTACAAACTAATTCAGTCCAATTGCCCCCTCTCCTTATTCAGAATCCTCGCAGACTTCATCTTCAAAAGAACTTGCCACGTACGCTTCGATGGACTTCGCTCCATCGACTTCCCGGTAAACTCAGGAGTCCGTCAGGGATCTATTCTAGGCCGCAAACTTTTTAACATCTTCCTCCTCTCATGAACTTATTCCCCACGCCAATGGCAACTCAGACAGCCCTTCACCCGCCGTTTTGCCCCAACGACAATGGTCCCCCCGCGTCAGGAGGGATCCTCTTCGCTGATAACACCATCCTATATGCGAGTGGTTTTAGGCCCGCACTAGCCTCCCTAGCTAAGATTTTCATTTTTGCCGATTTTTAC
Source organism: Hermetia illucens (assembly GCF_905115235.1). Taxonomy (NCBI): domain Eukaryota; kingdom Metazoa; phylum Arthropoda; class Insecta; order Diptera; family Stratiomyidae; genus Hermetia; species Hermetia illucens. Next base: position 161,977,639 of record NC_051852.1, on the reverse strand, counting down.
CTTACGGGGGGTCGTGGAAACTTCAAATTTTCCTCCTTTTCGACCAGGTCGTCTGGACACACATTTTGCGCAATATCTCGCCTCCCCGGAACCATAGCGTCAAAATTCTTGGACTTCCTGAATCTGGGCCGCCTCCCCCTTCGAATGAGGCATCGCCCACCGAAATCCGAAAATTTTGAATATTTGCAGATTTTTACGACCCGGGGGTCGTGGAAATTTTCAATCTCGATTTTCCGCAATATCTCGCCTCCCCGGCACCGTCACGTGAAAATTCTTGGATTTCCTGAATCTGGGCCGCCTTCTCCTTCGAAACAGGCGTCGCCTGCCAAAAGCCGAAGATTTTGCATTTTTGCCGATTTTTACGACCCGGGGGTCGTGGAAATTTTCAATATTCCAGTGGACTGGCTAAGTCGCGTCGGAAATCGTCCCAGGTTGTCAGATTGAAGGATCTGCATTTATGAGGATGGTGGAGTGAAGGAAGAATTTGCTGTAGATGTAGACAGAGGCTGAGGGCATAATGGTCCGAGTGAGCTGTTGAAGAGGAGTAGCTAGTGACACATGCTGAGAGATTGGGCGAGATTATAAAGCCGTTTAGGAAAGAAGGCCCACGAGGAAAAAATGGCACTCCTGCGTTAAGGAATGGGCCTGACTGGAACCAATCGAAGATCACTTTGCCGTTTTCGTTGTTTACTGAGTCGCCCCCAGATACGTACCTCGCGTTGAGGTCATCGCCGAGGATGAAGGCATAGAAACTAGTCGCCATTTCCCAAACGACCTGTGCCACCCGGGAAGTAGAGAGAGCCGATTAGGACACGGAGGACGCCACCACCCCTAACAGGAAGTCTAACTACTGCTAACAGGCAGTTTGATGTCAGTATTTGCCCTCAGTCCCGGTTTGATTAGTATGGCTGTGCCTCTGCCCGCATACTTACGGAATGTGGTGTAACTGTGCGCATATAGTTTTCCGTTGGGGGCTTCCCCCAGTCTGCTTTCGTTTAGGAGAGCGAGGTTAGGTTCGGATTCCGCAAGGAGTTTGTGGAGAGCGAAACGTTTGTCGTTAGAAATGAGCGAATTAGTGTTGAGTGTGAGCACCTTCATTCTGGTTGTCGAGCAATTTGAAGAGGAATTGTAAGTATGGTTCGGAGCTGTGAATGGGTACCTAAATCAAATCAGGGTAAGAACTCGTCTTAGATGCAGTGTTCTAACACATTTCAAGGCTCTGCCCCAACTGGAATGTTGCGCCAGCGATTATTATTAATATCCATAATGTTAGCGCTCGTCCTAACCACGATTTCAAGCAACTGTGTGTGTTCAAAAGTGATGTTGCAGCACATTCTTTAAAAATGGAACTTTTACAGTCAAAACATAATCTCTTACAGTACCAATGGTCACTGAAAGTAAACACAATAAACTTGAATGAAAACCATGGAAGTTGTTAGATCCAATTTATTCCCACATCAAATTAATAATTCACACATCATTTACAATTCTATTTACCAAATCAAATTCCTCAATGTTTTGAATCTGCCAAATGAATTGTCAAAAAATATTAGGCGCCATTACACATCATCAACACACACTTCCCACGGAAGTTAGAGACCTGAGATGCTTAGGTGTAACTTAGCCTTTCAGGCTATAGCTAACGCGTCTTTCTCAACCATGGCTTGGGACAAGCTACGACGGAATTACAAATTAATACTTACACCTTGATGAATCCTGCTGAACGGCTTTTACTAAACCACTTTAATTTACAACTATTCATAATATGTTATTGCTATCTTCTTCCCGTCCACCTCAGCCGACGCGGGAGGACGGGCTCCGGTCCTGTCGAGAAGTGGGCAAGAGTTCTTGATGCATGGACGCAAGTAAGTTAGTCCGAGCAAAACAAATACGTGTCTGCAAGCTAAATGTTGGTACCCTAACTGGAAAGACCGAGGAACTCGCAAGAGCCCTTCGGAAAAGGTGCATTGACATCTGCGCTCTACAAGAAACCCGATGGTCTGGTTCCAAAAGCTGCGACATTGAACGCGAACGCGGTAAAAATGGCTACAAACTTCTCTATTTTGGTAACCCACACACTCAATATGGTGTTGGCATTGCCATCTCAGAGGGTTTCCGTGATGCCATTAAAGAAGTCGAACGATTTGATGATCGGCTGATGAAGCTCACCATTATATCAGCTAATCGCACTATTCACTTCTTCACCGCGTATGCACCACAGACAGGTCGACCTGATGCCGAGAAAGATGCCTTCTGGCAACTTCTCGATGAAAAGACTTGTCACGTGCCTGCTGACGACTATATTATCAGTGCCGGCGACCTTAATGGTCATGTGGGTGAAAAGGCAGACAGTAACAGGTGCCATGGTGGAAAGGGGTTCGGAGCGCGCAATGAGGGTGGCGAGCATATAATCGATTTTGCGGACACCCATGACCTTGCACTTATGAATACATGGTTCATCAAACGATTGTCTCATCTTCCTACATTTTATAGTGGGAAGAGTAAAAAGCAAATCGACTATATTCTCATAAGACGCTGACATTTTACCACTGTCACTGATTGCAAAGCCGTTCCCTATGAGACAATCGCACCTCAACATCGGCCGTTGATTGCCGTCCTGCGAATTAAGCCACCGATAAAACAGCGTGAGGAACGCACTGGCCCGCCGCACATTAAATGATGGCGATTTAGTGAGAAGAAAGAAGAAACGGTCTCACTCATACGATTAGCGACCATTACGAATGTGGAAGAATCGTGAAACCAAATAAAAGACACGATCCACAAAGCGGCCTCTGCAACCCTCGGGGTCACCAAGCCGGGTAAGCGGTACATCAACCGAGATACTTGGCTTTGGACTGATAATGTTGAAATGAAGGTCAGTCAAAAGAAACGCCTCTACCACAAATTTCTTGACGATAAAACGCTTGCTAATTGGCAAATTTATAAGAATGCCAACCGGGAAGCAAAGAAAGCAGTCGCTGCCATCCGAGCGAATCATTACAAAAATCTTTCCGATAAACTGGACACTCGGGATGACGAGAGAGATCTGTATCGACTTGCTAAACGCCGTAACAAGTGTACACAGGATATCGAACACTTCTGTTACGTTAATGACAAGAACGGTACTTTGCTTACCAACCGCGACTGATAGATGACGAGAATATTTCGAGCAGATTTCAACTGAAAAATTTACTCATCCTCCACTTCCACAATCATTGCCGATATTTGGAGCAGTTCCACCTGTCAGCGCAACTGAAGTCAAGGAGGCAATAAAACTAATGAAATCTGGGAAAGCCACAGAACCTGACGACATCGCATCTGAGCTCTGGAAAGCGAAGATCTGGGACCCAACACTGTGGCTCAGTGAATTCTTTAACCGGGTTATTCAAGAAGGAAGAACACCATCTGACTGACAAGAAAGTACCTTCTTTTTCTTCAGCCTTTGTCCCGTTTACAAGCGGGGTCGGCTCGTCGTGATCGGCTTCGCCATTTGACTCTATCGAATGCCTGATCTGGGTGCAATCTCGAGGCTTTCAAATCCCCATCCAGCGTATCAAGCCACCGTTGCTTAGGTCTTCCTTTTGGTCGTTTACCATCGACTTCGAGGTTCAGACCAATCTTTGCAAGTGAATTCTCGTTTGCACGAATTGCGTGACCATAACATCGAAGATGCCTCTCTCGCAACTTTTCCACGATCCAAGAAAGTACCACAGCTCCAATATGGAAAAAGTAAGGTAGTTCAGCAGAATGTTGAAATTACCGTCCGATCCAATTACTTTCCCATACCATGAAGATTTTTGAACCCATTCTTGACAACCGTGTTCGCGAAATCGTTGAAATAAGCGTGAATCAAGCCGGATTTGTCAAAAACTGCGGAACTACTGACGCAATACGCAACCTGGATGAAGTGGCGTTCCACAACTGGTGTCCTTTGTGATCGACGTATCAACGAACGTCTCAAATCTAAAATTTACCGCAATGTCGTCCGTCTAGTCGCTCTCTATGGTTCTGAGTGTTGGCCGACCATAAAAGACAATGAACGGCGTCTTGCGGTAATGGAGACGAAGATGCTACGTTGGACTAGTGGCGTCACACGTTTAGATCACATCCGAAATGAGGATATCCGCGATCGCTATGGGGTTGCACCGATCGTGGAAAAGTTGCGAGAGAGGCGTCTTCGATGGTATGGTCACGCAATTCGTGCAAACGAGAATTCACTTGCCAAGATTGGTCTGAACATCGAAGTCGATGGTAAACGACCAAAGGCCTTTTGGTGGCCTGGCCGAAACAACGGTGGCTTGATACGCTGGATGGGGATTTAAAAGCCTCGAGATTGCACCCTGATCAGGCATTTGATAGAGCCAAATGGCGAAACCGATCACGACGAGCCGACCCCGCTTATGAACGAGACAAAGGCTGAAGAAAAAGAAGAAGACTATCTTCTTCCCAGGCACGTGAGTAGTAAACTCCTATCTCAATCCCAGCCGTAAGTGACATCAAGAAAATGATGACTCCAGTCTTGAACATGATACAATTGACAACATAACAAACACCACGCTTTGGTAAAAATGAGTAACGTTAATGTTGACGTAGAAGTAGGCCCATCGAAATGGGGAATTCCTCCAGGCTGGGGCAGAAAACGAATTAATTTTAAAATATCCGGCGAGCCCACTCCAGGCCCCCAGGGTTTTCCCCTACGACTATGCGTACAATTTTCGTTATTTTTAATTCTTAACTTATTTATATAAGCCCAAGGCAGCACTTATAATGATCAAACAGCATATAAGACCTCAATAACTTGGCTACACAACAAACATCAACCGATCTACTTTTTATTGCAAAATTGAATCGGCTTGGACTGTATATCGCTTCCTCGAGGTGTCTGGCTTCTGCATCAAGCAACAATTCCAGAAAATAAAGTCGTACCAAAATAGTCACATCGCGTCTTTAAAGTACACCTTTACGTTGCCTCTGATCTCAAAAATTGCAAAACAAATAACTAATCTCAATCTTAATATTGCATTGATAAGAGACTGGAAGGGTCAAGAATGAATTTTTAAAACTTGTTGTCAGGCTCATCGCTACGAATCCAGACCCTAGGGGGTGAATTACTTAATTGGAAATAACAATCATGAATATTATAAACAAACACATGGTTCCAATCCTCTATTGGTATCTGATTAAAAACTGTTAAACGGACTAGCAACTAACGAATGATGCATTACTGAGCCCATATTGCACCATAGTTACGCGTTACCAGCAAACAAACAAGAGAAATTAGGGAACCCTATATACGTGAATAATATTTTCCAATTGAATGGAAAATAACAAACAATCTACTGAGGGCCATGTTCTGATGCTACTGCATTTCTCTTATCATTCCCCCCCCCCCCCCCTGTCTGTCAACTGCAATTATGACGTGAACTGTTTTTTCAGTATAAATAGTCACCAATGGAAAGATCGTTATTCAGTTTATTCGCAAGAACTCGTTTGTGCTGTTGTAATTGCTCCATCAAGAATTATAGAAATATTAGCCAAACTGTAAACTATTGTACTTTTTTACGGGAAGTTAAATTAGTTAAAGTCAAAATGAAGATCGAGACATTTCACGACGTTCGTAAAAGACGACTTAGTAGGACATGTAGTGATAGTGAAAGGCTACTTCGAGCTGCTAATGGCGATCAAAGGATCAGGTGAGCGAAAGGCTTAGTTTTCGTTAGGATATTCAAAGAATAGCTTGATTATTGTTTCTTGGATGGAATGTGTGTTTGTTACTGATTTTCTGGATTTCCAAATCGCTTTTATTTAAACATGAATGCTTCCCTCCATCAAATGGGACATTTTGGAGGCTTTGGTGTTTTTCTTATGCTTTTTTCGGCGATAGAACTGTTTTTTTTTACGTAGAGACAAGCGTTGTTGCTAACATTTCTGATCTGATAAAATTATATACCCAATTGGTAATTGGATGGGAATTTTTCAGCACCATGGCCACCATAATCGATGGCAAGAAAATTTCACAGGACATACAGTCAGAACTTAAGGAAGAAGTTAGCGAATGGATAGCAAAAGGCAATCGAAAACCGCACCTAACTGCAGTATTAGTAGGTGAAGATCCCGCCAGTGAAATATATGTACGAAATAAGATGACGGTAAGTAATCACAAGTACTAGATCTATCAAAGTCGAACTCGCCCTTAAATCATCTCCCATTTCTCTTCGTCACTTCAGGCCGCCAAGAATGTTGGCATCGACAGTGAAACAAAACGTCTTCCTCCCACCATTAGCGAGGACGATCTCCTCGCCGAGATAAAAAAACTTAACGAAGATCCCAATGTAGATGGGATAATAGTACAACTACCTGTTCCGCCTCACATTGATGAGTATAAAGTATGCAATGCAGTATGCCCACAAAAGGATGTAGACGGCTTCAATGAAGTCAACATTGGACGACTATGCTTAGATGTAGGACACTTAATTCCATGTACACCGCTAGGGGTGTATGAATTATTGCGTAGGTACAAAATAGATACATTTGGAAAGAATGCCGTAGTCGTTGGACGGTCAAAGCACATTGGAATGCCTATGGCAATGCTCCTTCACACGGACGGAAAACTCGGTCATCTTGGGCTAGATGCCACCGTCACGATATGCCATCGATACACTCCCCCTGAAGAACTGAAAAAACACTGTCTGCAGGCAGATATTATTGTTGTTGCGACGGGAATACCACATTTAATTAAGGCGGACATGGTAAAGCCAGGAGCTTGTGTAATTGATGTGGGAATTACCAGAATAAAGGACCCAGAAGGAGGGAAGGATAAATTAGTTGGCGATGTAGATTTTGAAAGTAAGTTTCTGTCTGAAGATATACGACTCCTATTTGAAATATTTAGCCTTGAATCCATAACTTACCCAATCCTATGCACGTTTAAAATGATCTTCTTCTCATATTTACAGACGTTAAAAAAGTGGCGGGCTCCATTACGCCTGTCCCCGGTGGTGTTGGTCCAATGACTGTTGCGATGTTACTCAAAAATACTCTCTTAGCGGCAAAACATGTAAACAACTAAACAGAAAACTGCATTTCATACATTGCAGCATTGCATCCGATAAAGTATTAAGTTACTGACAAACCTTGAACATCCAACAAACTGGGAAATCAAACCGAATTTTGCCTTACAATAATTATTTAAATAAAAACATTTATACTAAACAAATCCCTTGAATGTATTATTCAAAAAACGTTTCACAATCGAAAAATCACATATAAAAGCTATTTAAAGGAAGTAAAAGATAAAAGTTGAAAGATTACACATCTACCGTCGCTGTCTCTGGTTCCACGCTCCATGCCTTGTCACCTCGTTTCTCATCAATGTGCATTGCTTTCTTTGAGTTTTGTATGAACTCCATTAAGCCCCTTGACATGAAATACGGCCTATTAATTCCATCATTTTGCTCGCAATCCTCACAAAAGCATATGAAGATCGTGTCAATTATCATCTGCAAATTTAATTTAAAACAGTTGAGATTGCAATATGAAAGATGACCCCCCGTTAATTACCTCAAACACAGATATAAAACAATGTGCCACCAAATAAGCAAACAGACCAGCTATTGCAAGCGGTACCCAGTTGTGGTGAATGCCTTCTTTTCTCTGGAGGAGGAATGAACCAGTAAATATACGTATAACATTCAAAAACCAAGATATCACCTGAATGAGCTCAATTCCCACTATAACTGTGATAAGAACAACCAAACCTTTGCCCAACAAAAGGACGAAATCACCAATGGAATTTATAGCAAAAACCCGAAGTGCGTTACTCGAAAGAATATTGAAAGCTCTCTTCCCGGCGTTGCAGAAACTATATCCAGCCATTGCTACCAAAATTTTCCAAAATGATTACCCGCTTTCCATGAAAATCAATCTTACCTGTTTCAATGTAAGCATTTCTAGTCAAGTATTGAAGGAACTTTTCGAATACATATAAACAACACTGACACGCCTTATTCAGTGCTTTTGTGACGCTGTTTGTGGGTTCATGGAGGTAATCCTGAGAGTTTTTTCACTGTTATGACAGGTATCATCGGTATTGAGAAATTAGGAAATCTTACCGAACAATATTTCAGGATGGCTCGTATGAGATTGACTAAAGCAATGAAAAAGGATCCTTTAGCTACTGTGCCCAGGTGGAATCGTATCAAATTCTGAAAACTTCTTGCAACTGGTAGTGACAATTTGGCCTTGTTTCTGAAATTATACACGAAATCTTTGGTAATTTAATTTTAAATTACAACAGAACCTCTCAAACCCGACCTTCAAAACGCGTTGATTTTTTCCCGCGCATTTACCGTAGAAGTTCGAAGATGCGCAATGATTTTTTCCCAGCGTACAATTTCGAACTATGCGGCGGATGATGAATCTCCTGTGTTTAGTCTTCTGGCCCCAGACTCTTCGGACAGCCATAATATGCACAGAATTCGTAAGACTAACACATCTGTGGTGGGCAACGCTTCGTTATGATCCCCACTAAGAGAGACTGGATCCGGTGTGCCGGGGCGTGATCAAATCTGGGAGACAGATCTCAACGAAATTCGATCCTTCCATAGTGGAAAAAAAGAGCAGCTTTGACGCTGTGAAAGTTTCATTCAAGAGCATCAGAGGGACAATTTACCACCCACCGAGAATGCCTATGGAAAAAATATTGGAGCCTGTACCGAAACTTAAGTTTTATAATCAAGGTTTTCACGATGAACACCGAACTGAAATCTGAAAGTGCTCAGTGACAGTCACCATATGATGCTCCATTTTTTCTTGGTGGTGGAAATCAAAGAGTAGTATAGGTCCCAGGGCGAAACGTGGATTCGTACCCACAATGGAGCATAAAACCTGGGAAACACCTGCTAAACCAACATCAACAGCTCTACTTCCAAACCCTGTCTCCACCTCCAAGTGATGACCGCTGGGAGGTCACCTCCTATCTAGGGTCGAAAATCACAACCGATAACAGCTACGATGATGAAATCCGCGCACGGTTGTTGTCAGCCAACAGAGCCTATTTCAGCTTACAAAGACTGTTCCGCTCGAAACGTCTCACCATAGGGTCGAAGCTCTTACTGTACAAGACTATGATCTTGCCAATCCTCATGTATTCCTCGGAAACTTGGGTTCTTAGCAAGAAAAATTGCGAACTCTTGGCCGCGTTCGAGAGAAGAATCCTCCGAAGAATTTTTGGCCCCCTACATGAGGATGGACGATTCCGTAGCCTATATAATGACGAAATCTATGAGCGATACCATGACCGCCCGGTTGTGGATAAAATCCGGCTCAATAGGTTACGGTGGGCGGATCACTTAATCCGTATGGATGAGGATGATCCAGCCCGGAAAGTCTATAAGGGCAATATCTATGGTAAAAAAAGAAGACGAGGCAGACCCTGCCTAAGATGGAGCGATGGCGTAGGCCAGGACACCAGACAGCTTTTAGGGATATCGATTTGATGAACCTCGCCGCGAAGCCAGGATGCAGGCCTAGACCGCATATCGGTTGTTGCGCCGTTGATGATTATGATGACTTTTTCTTCTTTATTAGGAGAATGAAGAACAATGACGGTTTTCGACTCATACAATATAGAGTAAATTACAGCATCTTCAGTACACGTTTCCACAATGGATCTGCACGCGAAGGATAATACACACAGTGGTGGATCCCATGTATAGGGACTCACACTAGCGAAGGCACTACAGAACAGATCCTACCTGTTAGTACCTTCTCTTACACCGTTAAGAAAGTCTTCCATTCACGGAATGGAATTGGCTCGTTGGCAATTTATGAAATCAAATATGCACAGACCGGATACTACAAAAGAAGGCATTGAATCGAAAACGGGGGTGATTTGCGTAAAGAAATGGGACCCTTTCTGGATGAGGATAAGAGTACTGTTGCAAATGCTTATCCTAGCAAAACGGTGGTTCAACCGAGAACTGCAAAAACTTAGGAAATCAAACAGATGATTTCTGGATCGTTCTTGCAAGAACACCCTACGTGAATATAAGATTTTCGTAAAACGTTCGAAACGAGACTCCATTAGAATATACTGTGAGGAGATGGAAGGCAAAAAAGAAACTTTAAGGCTCTGTAGTCCTTAAAAGGGATGGGTTGGCTAAGTTGGACTCTCTTATAAAGCCGGATGGTACTTTCACAAACTTGAGTGTTGAGTTTGTACAGACTTACATTATTCGGGGAAATAGGTGACAGAAGGGGGAGGGAAAAAACGAGAGCTGTTACACTGTCTTTTAAGCACCTGAAAGCACTTGGCGTGGATGGCATCTATCCAGCTATGCTAAAGGAAGGTAGGACCTAGAGGGGCTTCTAAAAAATATTTTCCTAGCATATCTTCCTTAAGCTACATGCCCACATCTAGGTAGAAAGTTAAGGCAGTTTTCCTACCAAAGCCTGGAAAGGATGACTGTTCTTGCCCAACGACAACTTAGCTTAGATGTTCGTGGGCATTGAGCGGCGTGTCCTTCCAAGAACTTTGTGATGCTACCGGAGATCATGGTTTTGATGATACTTTAAGTAGGTCTACGCTATGCTGATGCAGAGTTTGCTGTGCGCTGAAGCAGGTATGGACACCTGCGGGTGTCCTGACAAAAACAACATAAGGCTGCCCCCAAGGCATACCTGCTTTCGCTGCTTTTGCGTAGTATGTTAACGGATTCTCCGCTGTGGGCTAAAACATATGCGGATATCGCAGCTGTTCAGTGAAATCTCGGAATGGTGTGCGGAAGCATACACAGCGCCGTTGATTTGATTGACAGTTGATACCTCAAGCGTTAAGGTGTCGCTATCATTAGGCTCCATATTGTAGTGAAACAAAAAGTTTCCACTGTAACCGCAGGCAAAACTAACATAGACCAGAAGAATGTGTAGCAGGGTATATCATATTCTACACCAATATGACCCAAAATCCGAATAAAACGGAGACTTCCAAAGGTAGGCATTTTATGGCAATTAACGAGAAGATTCAGCTAAGGCAATAGTCATCCTTTGAGTGAAAAAGTGAAAGGACTATGTAGTACCAACCGAAAATAGAATTTAAAACAAAGTTAAATAATAGAATTTGATACACTTGAGGTAGAGTAGACTTTCTCCAAACCAGTTGCTGCTTCGGTCCCATTGGGGCCAGATCTAAGAGGCTCTACTATATTGGCAATTACCTTGTAAAGAACCACATAGACACTGCTCCCGCGATGACCATGTGCTGACATCCTATAACGAAGTTTACAAACCAAAACAGCGCCAGCAAATTGTACCACCGCGTTACCTATAAACATAAAAACAACGAATTTATTTTCTCGTTTACCATTATTTTATTTTGAAATCTAATTATCGTAAATTTAAACAAGATGGAGTTCACCACCCTGGCTATGAGCAGCCTGCAAGTATGCCGCGACCTCCTACGTTCGACACCATACTTGCGAGTGCAAGCCTCCTCGTGGATGGTTTGTCATAAGCATACTTCATGCGTTGTTTAAAGCTGAGCTTCACGTCAATCAAATCATCAAAGCCTTTGAAAGTAGGATAAATCAGTATCTTGTAGGTGTTTAGCGATTTTTGTAACTAATGCTATGTCGTCGGCGTAACCCAACACCGTAACCTTCTCCGGGACCGGAAAAATAATTACATCATGGTACATGATGTTTCGCAGTAGACCTAGTGAAGAGTCCTGTAGAACACCCGTGGAGACAACGTACTCCTTAGGTCCATCATCGGTATCGTAATAAATACCAGTGAGATGAGTGAGTGATTCCTTCATGACAGTACTCCTAAATATTTGACTGTTCGTACCAGCTGCTAAGGTGGGTAGCATGTAGCTGCCCCACCTGACGTTCCTAGTGAAAATAACTAGTCCAGCCTTCCTAGCATTCACCGTGAGTCTATTATGGAGGCACCCGCTATGGATTACATGCAGTGTTGCATTCAGGCGGTCACATACTGTGCCCGGAAACTTGGGGATAATTATTATGGCTAGCTCGTCCGCAAATGCTTGTGCGAAGAGCCTTGTGCCCTCCAGGAGTCATAGCAAGGTGTTCATTACCAGGAGTCACAACAGAGGAGAGAGAATCCCTCCCTGTGAGCAACCCCTAAGACACCCTGGCTAAATAGACTTCTGTCCGACCAATATGTGGATCGTTTTCCACTCTAGCATGTGAAGAATCCGACTGATTAACAGCGAATCGATTCCATGCTTTCTTGCGGCGTTACAAATCCTCGCGAATGAGGCATAATTGAAGGCGCCTTCGATGTCCATAAATGCGCCTAAGGCGTATTCTTTATGACACAATGCCTTCTTAATTTTTGCCGCCAGTTCATGGAGTGTTGTCTCCGTGGGTTTACCTTTCTGATAGACATTTTTCCATTAGTGAAGTGGCCACTTTAGGATATACGTTCTTTGACAAGGATTCGTTTTAGCTTTGATGTTACTTCAAGAGCAAAAGCATCTCCATAATGATCATTTGGCCGACGTTATGCTATTCTTTCGAGCTTTTTGAGCCTCTTTGTAATGAATCCGGCAAGGGGCTGAATCATACTTTAAAGCCCGATTGAGGAGCACCCCTCTCGTTCTCCTCTATTTCGCCAAATCCGAGTTCCACCATGGTGTTTTACCTTTGTTTGGCGTCATGAGTGAACAGCTCTCTTCTCTCATGCTAGTAGTGATCCTCTGGGTTGTTTTCTCAATTCCAACAATAGATTTGATACGTCTCCCAGGGATCGTAACTCGGGCGCTCAGTTCTGTTTTGTATGTCCCCTAAACTGTCTTACGTGGATTCCGAAATGGAGTAGGTGGAGGTGGATTCATGCCCATTAGGAAATCAATGCGCTTGTGATCTGAGAGCGTGATATCTTTTGATACTCTCCACTCTCTGATAAGAGCCGCAATGTCAAGGGCTGCCACCCTGATATAAATGACCTCTTGCCTGACCACGTTGAAGAAAGTGGATTCATTAACCAAATTTAGGGTCTGAAATTCGGTCCCTATCAGATACTCCAGTAGTCTCTCTCACCACAGGATCTCTTTATCTCCCTGTTGGCTTTTTTAGTTAATTTGGTTGTTGTGGTGTCTCCATCACATAGATCGTTAACCAAGATAGCTTGGACGTCTTTTGAAATCACCATGCAGGAGCGGAGTCTATCACTTCCATTAGCATACAGCAAGTCAGCATGTCGGAAGTTTAAGCCCCTAATTTGCATACCAACAACCCATGGTTCTTGTATGAGGTATATACATGGCTAACAGCTATTGATCCGACGACTGTAAATAGTCTGTACAAAATTATTTTATTTGAGGATTGATGTCAGACCGGACCAATGGGGAAGAAACTTTCTTCCATATTTGTAGTCCACGGGCCCCTCTTTTTTGAGGTAAATACCCAAAACCACCAAAAAAAAATTGACTGAGGGTTTTGTCCAGGCAGAAGTAACTCATCATCACTGTCTCACCCCTACCGTGAGACCAGTGTGGCGGAAAGTGACTACAGGGGGCAGAGGGCAGAGGTGAGGCAGCGTCTGATGAGTTGCCCCTGCCCTGAACGAAAGTGTCAGTCACTTTTTTATAGTCCTATGTATGAGAAAAAGTACCTTAACCAATCTTTAAATTTATGAATCATAAAACCGCAGAAAAAATTTCGAATATTTTAATATTACCTTCATTGTACTATCCTTTACGAATTTGATACTTTCATTACCCTCCACCGTTATATGACCAGAACTTTCCACATAAATTGCAAAATAGAACCACAAACAAGCAAAAAATGCCAATGCACCAAATGTCTGGAAAAATTTCAACAAATTCGGTTGATTTAAAATTGAAGAAAAAAAAAGGATACTTGAATTGATAAGCACTTACCAGAAGAGGCTCAAATAATAAAGCCGGCATACTAATCAATGCTTTTCCAGCTTCCTTGAATAGTTGGATCACTAATTTGATGCGGTCTCTCAATGCAAGGATTATTAGTGAAATGCAAACCAGTGCAACAGTAACAATGATTGCCAGGATTAAATATGTTCTGTTTCTTTCTTCAGGTACTTCGAGATTATCGGTTTCTTGTCCGGAGTTCGCGTATAAGATCCTAGAATCCATTGAATGCTATTAATTTTTCCTAATAAATAGGTGAGCCAAAATTACCATAGGAAAATTGTTCCACACAATAAAGCGATTATTATTCCAATGAGGACTAGCCATACCAAAAACCCAGCAAAGAATCGGAATGCAAACATAATCAGGATGGATGCAACTGAAAGTATTTGGTCCTTCATTTTAGTAACAGTTATTATATTTCTTTATTGATTGAATCTTAGTCCAATCAGGACTTAACAGTGAGACCTACCAAACGAGAGTATGCACAGATACACTATTTCCAACCAACATGATTCCAGGTCCTCTGAAACTTCCTGGAAGAAGTCCTGTATTCCAGTCTTCGAGAAAAACGATTTCTTGGAACCTGAATCGGTGTTGCGTATGGGAAGACAACGGTTTAAGAACTCCCCGCTGAAAACCAACAGCAAAATGCGTTACCCACCCTAGATATAAAATGACCATCTTAAATACTTACTATGAAGCTCGCTCGCTACAGGACTCCACACATATTCGATAAACCGAAGCCGGACTGGTAAGACTTGTCGACGGACTTACGAGCAAATATTTCTCATTTGTTTTGTCAGCACCCTAGAAGTATTCTGTTCAATAAAATCACCACCAAAACGCAGATAGTTACACCCTAACCGAACATCCAAGGAAATCATAGCGTGTATTTTTTCGACCACAAATATTCCCGCAATCATCGAAACCATTAGTTACACGATATATGTCCCCGTTGACCACGCAATATGCCAATAACCCAACCTGCAATTATCAAGGAAAGTGTGGAACGAGAAGCACGTGGATGTGTACATATCAGGACTTACTAGGACGACGACAAAAGCTACAATTAAAATCAGAAAGTGAATGTCGGTACATGTCCTGTTTGCATTTATCACCGGGTTGGATTCCTGAAGATCACCCTCATTGGAATTCTAAAAATAAAATATTGTGTGAGTTTTGATTTGATGAACTTTATAGAGTTCATTTCTTGATTATATTACATCCAAAGAAAACCGGAGTTGATCCTGTAAAAAATTTCCCTTACGAGGACAAGCCTCCGCTTATAATTATAGTAGAATGAAGAGTCCAACGGAACGAGCTGTAATGCACTATGCACTGACAGTCTCGGAATCAGAGAGAGTGTAATGAACTAAAGCGAATTAATGGTCAAACGACCATCCTAAGTGGCCGGAGACGACCTAGAGGGGAAACCTATCCCAAAAACCTTAAAAGTTGGCGAAATTGACCGCCAAGGTCCGCATGCAAATACTGAAGCTCCATCGAAGAGCTCTGTTGACACGTACTTGCACGCTTCTGTGCTAGCCAGGCTCGGTAATGTGGGGGGGGGCTTCTTTGAGCGCTTCAATTCCTCACCTGTCATTACTCAAATTATTTGGATGCCCCATTTGCAATGAACTAAAAGGAATTGAGATGGTCAAACGGACATCTTAATGGCCTGAGGATGTCAAGACAGGGAGGGAACCTCAAAGGGAGGGAAAAAAACAAGGATTTAGGCTGTGTTCCGTCGTGGAACTCTTCCCTTGATCGCGGGACTCGGGTCCGGAGATTTATGGCTCCACGCACGCGATCGAGCTGTCGTTTTTAAGATTTTGTGTAAAACTGTCTGGAAATCTTCAAAAGACACTGGTCTGGACACACCAGTTTGTGGGATTTCTACCCCCTAAAACCACCTCCGAATCATCAGCTCATTCTAGCTTCATCACCATTCTTCTATACACGGCATAAGTGACCGCGCTTTTCTCCTCTCCTCTGCCTTTCACAGTTTATTTTGGATAGATGCGATCCGAATCCCAATTCTCTTGTTGTGCTATCATTTTCGCCACCAGATTCTCTGATACCAACACCTCTCCTAGAGTCTCCTCTAGATTCCTCCTTTCTTCCACAAATCTCAGACAGTGAAAGAATACATGCTCTGAGTCCTTTGGGACTCCATCGCAATTTGGACAATCGGGTGAGGTCTCCAATTTAAACCTGCGCAGATATTGGCGATATCATCCTTGCCCCGTGAGAAACTAGGTGAGATTATAATTAATCTCACCGTGTCGTCTCTCCAACCACTCCTTCCCGAGCGTTTCCACCGCTCTTGCCATCTATTTATGGATTTCTCCCTCTCAGCGTTCTTCGTCTGCGATAAGGGAGAGATTGGCTTCGCATTGTATATATTCGCCATCTCATCTGCCAAGATATCAGTCGGCATCATTCCAGAGATGATGAATGCTGCATCATCTGAGACAGTCCTGAAGGCAGAGCATACCCTCACTCACCTCAGTTTGTTAGTGTTAACTTACATTCGCAACGCCTACCTCCAAACTGGGATCGCATAGAGCATGATTGAGGTCACCACCCTAGCTATAAGCAACCTAGAGGTAAGCCGTGGCCCTCCCACGTTTGGCAGCATCATCGCCAAGGCCATACTAGCAGTGAATGATTTATCGTTTGTCTTTCTGTCTGTCCGCCACAAGCATTTTTCTCAGAGACTGTTGCAGCGATTGACACATTGGTGAGAAGGTGATAACTGTGAACGCTCCCGCATACAATGAGTAACATCCTTTTACGTAGAATTTAAGGGAAGGTCCCCATATATGCAAAAGGAGAGTGTACATTTTTTTCACCAAATATAGTCATGTGGGATATCAAATGGAAGGTCTCGATTGATACTTTCCGAAACCGGGCCTAATTTTGACATTTGTTGGAGAGGTGAGAAGTGGGGGGAGTCGAAAGTGATCATTCCTTTAACGGACCCATTCTCAGAAACTACCCAACCGAAAAATCTGAAAAAAAATCAGAAGATGCCACTATATGGTGTCTAGGCTCCGAAATACCCTTCATACCGATCTCTGTTCAAATAAACTTAATGATAGTAGATTACTATAATTTCCAGTAATTGGCTAAAGAATTCCCCTTAAGCTCACCCTACCAACGCGAATTTTGCAGCAATGTAGGCTATAACATAGACCACGATCCTACCAAGTTTGATGGAAATCGCATTATTACTAACAAAGTTAGATTAGGTAAAATTTGTCACTTCTTTGTAAATTCAAGACTTTCAATGCCAATATCACTTGAAAGCGGATATTCTCACATAATATATGCATATATTACGTGACACGTATTAATGGGACAAATGCACACTCAAATGTGTTTATAAGAGAAATACACAAAACCTTTCATACCTAAAGCGTACAGTTTCCGATTTCCCGACTTGTTTCTTTTATATTCATTTTTCAGGTTTTAGCTGGCGTTTTGGTTTATCTCGTTAGGCTTTACCACGGACCCACGCACTGGAATAGACACGTGAATTTTGCATAATTGTATAATGGCACGTGAGAGATCGAAGCGCTCAAAGGATCCACGCCCCCGCCCCCACATTCTCGAGCCTGGCTAACACAGAGGCACAAAAGCACGTATCGACAGAGCGCTTGGATGAAGCTTCAATATTTGCGGGCGGACTTTCACGGTCAATTTTGACATCTTTTTAAGTTTTTGGAATAGCTCTTCTAGGTCGTCCTCGGTCACTCAGGATGGTCGTTTGACCATTTACCATTTACAAGAGGCAATAAATTTCCAACCCCGCAAAGGCCACTCCGTATGCTATATAAAGCCCTGCATTAGGTGATGTCAGTAAAGGCGGAGCAGACCATCAGGCAAGTAGAAAGTATAAAAGATACACAAACCCAGAGGCGTCCGTATAATTTCAGGCACCAGAGATTAAAAGTGTAGAGATAGGTAAGATAGTCCACACGAGGAAAGTTCTTCTTAAAGAAAAGTGCTTGAGTTGAGCTTTTCCGAGGATCAAACCATCGCAGTTGTGAAAAGGGGTCCAGATCACTGAGCAATAGCTTAGATAGAGTCAGAAGAGGTACTTAATATAAAACCGGACATTTTAGAAGCGGAATTAGTAACATCAAGGGCATGTTAAACGAAGCGCAGCTTATCATAGAAAATTACACCAAGCCCTTGGATGGAGCTCCAATCTTATAACGGGTGATTGCCAAGAGAGTAGAAAAACAGAGTATGAGATACTTTAAGGGAATTGCACACCGAATGGCATTTGCTAAGATTTAGGACCAACTGAGAGAGAACACCAACAAACCAGCGTGTATAGTTTCGACTGCTGGAGCCCACAGTCTACTAGCGATACTAGAGAGGAAAAGAATTCCAGCTCATACGCGTATAACAAGCATTGGAGAATGAGAAGAAAGGGGAGGTTTTTGGTGAGGAATAGAATTGGTACGGTGTTCTGAATAGATCTTGGGGTACAACATACGGGGGAAAAGAAAGAGATGTCCAACCATCAAAAGAAGCAAAGCTAATTCTGTTTTAACTTGAGGGAGCGACTTATGAGACACCTCCACCCTGAACTTTGTTTGAAACTGACTGCTTTGGCCAAAACGAGGAGTCATTATAGCAATAAAATTGGGGGACAATTTTTCGTTAACTAATCCAGTCCATCATCAAGTGAATACGAGCTCAGGACTCCTTCAATCCAAAGCAAAATCATATGCAATTTAAACCCGAAAATTAACAGAAACGCAGTATTATATTTCAGTCGCATCACCCTAGATAATATTTCTCAATAATATCGATTTCATTATTCTTAAATTCAGGCTGCGGTGTAGTTCGCAACTGATGTGGATACCGGTAAATGCCACAAACCCCGATATGGGGCATAGCGCGACAATCATACCTAGGCGCTGTCGCTGTTGGTTTCTGGCAAAGCGCTTCAGCTACCTCCACGACAGCTCAACTCTTTAAAATTCTTAGACATTTTGGGACACCTAAATAAGATCAGTTGAGTTTCAACTGACCGACGCTGTACGAGCAATTAGATCGACCACTTTGCGATCAGCAGTAGATTTAGGACTTGTCTTCTGGATGTGCGTAACAAAAAAGACGCTGACATCGGCCTCAAAAGGGATCATCATCTGATGATCACTTGGGTGTTGCGTCCGCCACTTCTCGCAGGATTGGGGGTCAGTGACTCCCTAAGATCAACATCGACCATTTGTACGTCCCAGCAGTCGCTCGACAGTGAGCTATCTTACTGAGTAACGCGCCTGAGAATATAACGGGTGCTTTACAGGTCGTCGTTTCTTTTCGGGTGTTGTACAGGTCGTCGGCTACGTTCCGAAGGGGCATCATAAGGTTTGGCCGATTGCAGCGTCTTGGAAGCGGATTGAACCTAAGGGTTTGAAGACTCTACTGACCGCTGCGAGTGATAGCGGACGTGACGCGCTCGAACTTCAATACCGAATGAAATCCCGAGAAGTTCAGCGCAGTGTACCCGGTGATAAGAGCGAATTTGCTTTTGCGCTTGCTAGGGAAGCGAAAGATGCCGCTGAACGCAATGATTTCAGAAGCGTATATCGCAATTAAGAAAGAGCTTCCTTATGGTCGTAAATCTTTTGATGGTCCTGTGAAGGACATTAACGGCAGACTCCTCATTCACAATGACGAGCAGCTGAAGAAGTGGAAAGAACACTTCACCACGGTTCTAAACCCTATCACATCCGCAGAGATTCATACTCTTGTGGATGAAATAGCCAGTCACCGTAGCATATGGATACGGGCTGTTCCCCTAAGCAAAAGAAAAATCATTTCGACCATCAATGCACTGAGCTTGACGGTCTTCCCGAAGAGTTGTTTCTCACTTCACGTGCAGTTACTATAGATCTGCCATTTCCACTCGTACGGAAATCTTACGAATCTGAGATCTTTCCCAGAGAATGGAAAAAGAAGGCGATTTTTTAAATTCCAAAGAAGGGCACCCGTTTTGGGTGTGACAATTTTGGGGGATATCTACGTGCTAGCTGCCGTCGCAAAGTTAATAGCTAAAATAATCCTGGAACGCATTAACCAACATCTCGAAAGCTTGATCGTCAAATAGCAGGCTAGTTCTCACTCCGGATCCTCGGCTACACCCTATGCATCATTTTGGAACAGTATGGGGAGCTTAGATTTTCGCTTCATCTGCTTTTCATCGATTTCAAGAAGGCTTTTGACAGCGTGAACTTTAGGCAGGACGCGCATTCCAGAGAAACTAATAGCCGTTATCAAAGCAACATTTGATAGCGCAAAATATCAAGTGCTGCACCGAGCGGAGGGTTACATCTTGTCACCAATATTATTTCTTCTTATTATCGATGACATTTTTCATGCTGTTTTTCTGGAGGTCGTTGAGAAGTTCAATCGACGATGATATCTTTCCTCAAACACCTCGACTACGCTGATAACATTTGTTTGCTCTCTCACCGGATCATGGACCAAATGGCTCTGCATTCGGAAAGAGAGAGTAGATTTGGACTGAAGATAAACACCAACAAACCCAAAGTTCTCAGTCTGACGGGTCATTGTAGTCTTCCTTTCCGCATTAATGGGCAGAGCATCGAAAACTTTAATCAATTTATATATCTAGGAAGCGTAGAACTGGCTGTTGCCTGATGCATCAACAGTGCTAGGTCCGCTACATCTGCCTTATCTATAATCTGGAAATGCAGTTATCTCAACAAAAAGAACAAATTCAGATTATTCTGTGCTAGTGTCCTTTCTGTCTTGCTATATGGGAGTAGCACAAGGAAAGTGACCGCCAATGTTACTCAAAAGCCCCAAGCCTTCGTCAACACGGAGTAGGGTGACCTGATACTATTTCAAATGAAGAACTTGGTTGGCGCAAAGACCTTGTATCCGTACACAATGCGATCAGAAGACGAAAATAGAATGGGATAGGCCACATTAAGCTGGGGCGACAATTGCATTGCTGGCTATGCCTTGTAATGAAATCCAGGTCGCCCCCAAGGGCATTTGATGACGGCACGTAGCTGTAGTTGACATGATATTCTCCTGCAATGTATATAAATGGCAATGAATGACAACCATATATATCGATCAACTTACTCCTTCCTTTGGCATTGAAATTTATTTATAACGAATTTAATGGTAGTCACCGTTCATTCACTCATCAACAAAAATCATACAGGCCATCCAAAATCAGTTATTATATCGGCAAGCATCGATGCTGCGCAGAAAGTTACGTAACACACAGCGAACACCGTAATAGTGGTTCATGCAGAATCATGCTGGATGGCACTTCGGGGGATGGTAGCGTTGCAACTGACGCTGTCGTAAACTCAATGATGAACCTGATAACGACAGCATGTGAGGCTTCCATGTCCCGGAAGGGCACCACCCCTGACAAGAAATTCCCGTCTTACGGATTGAGTGTCATAAGCTCCACCGTTTTATACAACGTTTACACGCCAGCGAGGAGGCATGTACCCTTAAGGTAGAGCATAGATTAGCGAAGAGGAGACTCCGCAGCGCGATAAATAAAAGCAAAACTGGCGGCTGGCAGAACCTAATCAGCGAGGTGAATGAGGTCCCGTGAGGACTTGGCTATAAGCTTGTCACCCGGAAAATCGGGGCTCTGCGGAAGAGTACCGACCAGATGGACCGCATTGTACGGACATTATTCCCCAGACATCCTGTACGGGTTGATGTCAGTGGCACGAAAAGCGTCAAGGATTGCCCTCTTTTCACAATGAGAGAGCTCGAAGAAGCGGTTCCCCCATGAAAAACAAGAAGGCGCCAGATCCTGATGATATCCCGGCGGAAGAGTACAAACTGGTGTTTCGCCAACGGGTAGACTTCCTGCTTGGGGCATTCAACGTTTGCTTGAAGGAGAACATTTTTCCTTGTCGCTGGAAGGTAGCCAGACTCGCGCTGATCAGCAAGGAAAAAGTTGACCCTGAGCTGCCGTTTGCGTACTGACCGCTGCGTATGCTTGACACGGTCGGGAAAGTGCTCGAAAAGTTCATCAAGAGTAGACTCGCTGACGCATCTGCGCTTCCGGGGACTTACCCCAAAGGCAGTTCGTGTTCAGAACAGGGATATCCACAGGGGATCGTGCACACAACGCCGATCTCAACGGATAGTGCTCCTCATAACGCTGAGTGTCAGAAATACCTTCAATTCCCTAAGATGGGCAGATATGGTAGGCACATTAGAAATCTCATTCCGCGTGTCAAGCTATCTCTTGCAGATATTGAGGGATTATATGAAAGACCGCTTCCTGCTCTACGAGATGCTGGAGGGCCAGAAGAGAATGGAAATCACGTCGGGAGTAGCCCAGGAATCCATCCTAGAACCTGACCTCTGGAACGCTTCCTACGATAGTCTGTTGAGACTCGATATGCTCGAAAACTAGCGCCTGGACGGTTATGCCGACGACATTACCGCACTTGTTGCCCGACACACCGTTGAACGTTGAAAAGCAGACTTGCGCAGGAAAAAACCGAAGTAGTCATCTTGATCAGAAAGAGAATCCTGACCCTGCATCATATATCGATGGACGAGTTGATTATAGCGTCAAAACAGCGGTTAAATAACTTCTTCGAGCAAATCAAAACAACAGCGGACAGAGCTACAGCTGGAGTCTCTGCCTTGAGTCAGCTAATAGCGAATGTTGGGGGCCCTATATCTACTAGGAAACGTCTCCTTATGGGAGCAACGCAGTCAGTTCTGCTCTATGGCGCAGAGGTATGTGCTGACGCCCTTGACAAGCAAGTGGATCGTAAGGGCCTTACTCAATTGCAAAGACGGAAAGCTTTACGAGAGGCGTCTGCTTATCGCACTGTCTCAGAACCGACCGTGATGATGATCGCGGGAGTGACTCCCGTTGCGCTCCTTACCAAGGAGCGTAAAGCTATCTACCACCGTAAGGGCGAAAACTTAAGAGGGGTGATTGTCCGTGAAGAACATGAACGCACCCTTATCGAGTGACAACTCTCTTAGAAAAATGAACCAAAAGGCAGATGGACCGCACGACTCATCGACAATTTAGACCCATGGCTGAACCGAACGCATGGTGAGATTGATTACTTCCTTACCCAACTTCTAAGCGGGTATGGAGGTTTGGTTTTCAGTCCTACCTGCACAGAATTTTTAAGGCGCAATGTCCTGATTGTGTGTTCCACAATGGAGTGGCGGACGACGCAGAACACATCTTTTTCTCTTGTGAAAGATGGAACGGCTTTCGTTAGCAACTTTATGCAGACATAGGGGAGCTCTCTCCAGACAACATTGTCAGCGAGATGCTGAAGAGCGCTGGCAGTTGGAGTCGTGTTGCGCATTATGTTCGGGCGCTTTTTATTGCGAAGAAGATTAAACTTGACCAGCGAAGAAACCGGACCACAAAAGGTTTCCTGAACTAACAACTCCCTTCCTCTCCCAAAATTTACATAAATTGTTTTATTCCATTTCAACCTCGACCAGCCCTTATTGCAAAACCCTATATAAATAATTCACCACCCGGGCCAGGAATAGATATTTTTTGCAAAATTAGGTTGATTGTGCAGCTTCGAGCAGGGGGCTATGATTTTCGTCCTTGTCGGGCATTTTCTCCCTACGACCTTGAGCTTATCCACAATTCTTTTTAGGTAATACACATTGACATACTCATGGCGGTTCAAGGGCGCAGATAGCCATTGCGATAAGCTCCTCCCTCGGTTACTCATGTACCCAAAAGGAGTTTAAACTACGTGAATTAGTTCGTTTCTTGTAGTTATCCGCATTTAAAGGTCATAGATGGTGTGCAAACCGAAATCATATCAAAATTACCAATAAATATTTAAGTATGATGCGTGAATAATAATTCAAGAGAGTGACTAAGGCGAATGTATGAGCACTGTAAGTTCATTCACTTAGTGGCATTGTCCATGAATGCTGAATTTCTAGGAAAATCATAAATTACTCATAAACCTACAGGCATTATTTAGCGCGGCACACATTTCACTATTTGCATTGGCCTCAACTATCGAAGTCCTTTTGTTACTAGTTCAGCACTTTTTCATGACCACACAGAGCTCCGGAGGCATTAACTTTTATTAACGTTCATAACTTATGGATTATCGATTAACTGCACAAACCAAATAGGACATAACTTCTGATTTCACCGGTCAATATTCCATGTAAATCGTTGGGATATAAAACACTTTTGAATCTGTGCGTGAATTGGTATCTAAAAGGCGAATAGTTGTTGGTCAGGCCACATTCCGGTCGACAATGCTAAGCAAGTTCACGTTCACCCATCGGGGAACTCACCGTAGAAAGGACTCCGGTCGAACCACATTGACCTTGTGAGAAATGTGTGCAATTAAGTAATTAGATACGGAATCGACACCGTGGAATTAACTTTAGTATGTATAATAATATAGTACCATTAATGCATCATTGGATACGAAAGAACAAAGAAAGATATCATCACATTTTCATATCTTAGGACGAGCTTTCAACACCGAACCATTTGTAAAAATCCTAATGATAAAATGGAGCTAATGAGTTACTTTTTCTGTCCTAAATCCGCATCCACTTGATGTCGGGCCGGACCAAATGGAGAGCAACTGCCTCCCACTTTGATTTGAGCTTAACGCCCAAAGTTAATAAATCAGGAATCAGAGAAGCAACTCACCAGACGCTGCCTCACCTCTGCCTTAGGAGCGGCGTGACCGAAGCGGCTCGCAGATCTTAACGCTCATCTTTTATACATTCGCAAAACACAACATGACTACGAATTATATCCAGGGTAAATCCGCCATAGTTCAACCAAAGTTACATTTTCTGTTTGAGAATTGGGGACTCCTAAGTCCGCATTCACTTGTTGTGTGTCATCTTGAGTTCTGCGAATGTATAAAAGATGAGCGTTAACATCCCGAACCGCTTCGAACACGCTGCTCGCAAGGCAGAGGTGAGGCAGCGTCTGATAAGTTGCCTCTGCCCTGGACGAAACCATAAGTCGTCTTCGTCCCTAACTAATGAGTTAGTTATCAAATCATTCTTCAATCTTCAATTATACTCACTTCATTTCCGTTTTCGGGATTAACGCGGGTCTCTTGTGAACTTTCTGTACATCCCATAGTTCACCTACCTCTCTCGTGTCCTGAAAGCAAAACAAGAAAAAGAATTGAATAATTTCGTTTATAAAACTTGTTCATTAAGCAGTGTTTTTGGGGTAAGATTGTTGTAAACCATTGAGTGAAGGATCCAAAGTGAATGACTCCAAAGCTATCCTGATTCAACTCTCTATTCCTGGGTCCAATGGCGACCAAACTTTTATATGGAAATTGTTTGACATAGATTAGGTGGTCCTTTTACATGCGGATCATATGGGGTCCAGATTTGTCATCGGAATAGCATGCCCTGTTACAATCACCAAAAGCGAAGATTGGATGTCAGACAGAGCTGTTGAGAAAAAACTCGGCTGTGGTGAAAACCATGTGAATCCCCTACCATCTCTGTTTTCACTGAAATTCCTATTCCGCACCCCCCTCAAAACACCGGATCCGAGGAGTATCCCTCTTCCCAACCGCCCTTTTATTCGAACCTGGTGTCAGACAGCCATGATCTTTCTAGAATTACGAACATACAGTTCTCGACGTAGTAGCAGAACATTCGAATATCGTTGACAATAAGATAGCTGGTTGTATACAAGGGACTCCACAATGTTGATGCCCAAGCCGGTGTCAACCCATCCAGTATCAGGTGTGGTCTAAAGCGCGAAGTTGCAAGGATTCGTACAGCTAATTAGAGGATGTTGACCTTATGCTGATAAGAGAAAATATCCTTGAAAGAACCAGAATCTGTTAAGATGGACATTTTAATTGTTTCTAAATAGAGTTTCTAGCAGAAAATCAATCTGATGATCGCGGATCAAGAGAATAAGGCAAGGCAAGGCAAGTTCCTCTTCAACGAAACCATAAGAACCACAGTTTCAAAGAAACCTGTGAATGTCACAAGAAGGGAATCGCCTGAATCAGAGTATATTTTAATAAACCCAATATGTAAGGCCTTAGTAATAACAGCTTAGTACTAACGGCTTCCCCCAATTCGTCAACCTAACCTAACCATGAACTTGTCAACCCCCCAACACCCGTTGTCCTTTTCAACTTTATTGTTCCGTATCACTTGTTTCTAGCGTGAGTTACTCGTGGGCAACTCTAAGATAGTAGATTCCATTACATGTGTACTGCTACTCGGCCCATATGCCATATATTGGGGCATGTAATGAACAGGCAAGGTTTTGATGATCGTAACATCATCACTGAAACATTTATAAATTTATACAACTTTCACAGTCTCGCTTTCGGTAGCTCACTGATCACAGCAGGGACTACCACAGGGTCAATTAGGTTTTGACTGACTGACAACGGGCTTCTAACGAGACTCACCATATCGAATTCAACAGTAGATTTAGGTGTTGTCTCCTGGATATACGTAACAAAAGAGGCACTGAAATCGGCCCCGAAAAAAACATCATCTCATGTTTGTTTATTTTCGCTTCCATGTCGCTAACGCATATGCTCGGGGGAGTGAGTGTCTCCGTGACCCGGCTGTCATCTGTCAACTTTTCTGCTGCACAAGTGACACATGACTACGAAAGGGTGGAGGATCCGGATCCACGGCGAACGTAAAGAACTGAGAGCTATTGATGACGGACCCGACTTGCGACAGCATTAATTTTGATGCCGTTCGGCCCATTGACTACCTTAAATCCATCTTCTGAATTTGGTCCAAAATTTGTAAAATTTGTAAATTTTATCTCCACCCGAAAGTCTTGCCTCAACACAGATACTTATACCAACCATTGTAATAAAAAAATGGAGTTGGCCATGGCCTAACAACCATCTAGAGTGGGCGGAGATATTTAAGAGATTCGCTAGAAAATACTGAAGCTCCGTCGAAGTATTCCCTCGACACGTACTTGCATGCCTCTATGCTAGCCACGCTCGGGAATAGTGGGGGGTCCCTTGAACATTCCGATCACTCACGTGGCATCATACCAAAAATTCACGTGTCCTTTGCCAATGCGTGCATCCGCACCTAATCCTGAACGAAACGGCTGGTTCGACGATGAATGTAAGCTAGCAACGGAACGGAAGAATGCCGCATACCGAGTAATGATCTCAAAGAACGCGGGCACGCGCAAACACTTATCATGAACTTCGTCGACCGGAGAAGCGACTTCACAGACGGAAAAAAGAAGCCTGGGAGAACCAAAAAGTGTGTGAACTCGAAAAGTACAGGGAGCAACCGCACCAGGCGCGGAAGTTGTACCAAGAAGTCAGCGGTATAAAGCCTTATACACCTCGATGCTCATCCTGCCGAGACAAAGAGGGCATATTGGAGCGATGGCTTGAGTATTTTAATGAACTGCTCAACAACCAAAGTATTGGCGAGTTGGAGGTCCCGCCCAAAGACAATGAAAAAATGCTACCACCACCAAGCATAGAAGAAACAGTCCGTGCTAGTCGCCATGAGCCGATGGAATTACAGTCGAATTGGTTAAATATGGAGGCGACCAATTACACCAAGCGGCTCATCAACTGATACTCAAAGTGTGTGACAGCGAAGCAATGCCTGACGACTGGCAATGGGGCGTTATTTGTCCCATACATAAAAAGGGGGATATCACATAGTGCAGCAATTATAGAGGTATTACGTTGCTGAGTATCATCTATAAGATATTCTCCGCTATCTTGCTAGGCCGGATAGCCCCATACGCCCAGAACATCATTGGACCATACCAAAGAGGCTTCACTCCAGGCAAATCAGCAACAAATCAGATTGTCTCTGTGCGGCAAGCGATGGAAAAACTGCTGGAATATGGACATCAATTGCACCATTTTTTCATCGACTTTAAGATCACCTATGATAGCATAGCCAGGGTAAAACTGTACACGGCCATGAGAGAATTCGGTATCGCGACGAAATTGATAAGACTGACTAGGCTGACTAATGTGCGAGGCCAGATAAAAGCAGCAGAATCACTCTCAAGACCATTCGACATCAACAACGGTCTACGAAAAGGGGATGCCCCATCATGCGTCCTCTTTAACCTGGACCTCGAGAAAGTGATCCGTGATGCTGAGGTAAATGCAAGAGGTACGATCCTCTTTAAGTCCACCCAACTACTGGCCTATGCTGACGATATCGATATCATGGGAAGAACGACCCGAGACGTACAAACTGCCTTCGTTGAGATAGAGCAGGCCGCGATTGACGTGAGATTTTGGCTGCACATCAATGAAGACAAGACAAAATATATAGTGGCATAGTCAACACCGAAAACCAACCAACCAACAACATCGAACCGCACTGGTCAAATGGGAAGAATAAGAATAGGAGAATACAACTTTGAGACCGTTGATAATTTCCCCTATCTAGGGTAGAAAATCACAACCGATAACAGCTACGATGGGGAAATCCGCGCACGGTTGTTGTCAGCCAACAGAGCCTACATATTTCAGCTTACAAAAACTGTTCCGCTCGAAACGTCTCATCATAGAGTCAAAGTTCTTACTGTACAAGACTATGATCTTGCCAGTCCTCATGTATTTCTCGGAGACTTGGGTTCTTAGCAAGGAGAATTGCGAACTCTTGGCCGCGTTCGAGAGAAGAATTCTCCGAAGAATTTTTGGCCCCCTACATAAGGATGGACGATTCCGTAGTCTACATAACGACGAAATCTATAAGCGATACCATGATCCGGCTCAATAGGTTACGGTGGGCGGGTTACTTAATCCGTATGGATGAGGATGATCCAGCCCGGAAAGTCTATAAGGGCAATATCTATGGTAGAAAAAGAAGACGAGGCAGACCCTGCCTAAGATGGCGGCGGGGGTCCTTTGAACATTTTGATCACTCACGTGTTATTAAACCAAAAATTCACGTGTCCCTTACCGATGAGTAGGTCCACACTTAAGGGGGTCATCCCGTGTGAAAGCCGTTTTTTTGGCTTTTTTGAAAAATTATTTTGAAGGACTGGATAAAGATAGAAACGTGATTTTTTCACCATATATTCACTGATATCTCTAGTATATGTGATAAATTTGTGAGTTTGATATCGTAGCTAGTTTTTGGAATACGTGTCAATTTATGCACCCATCTCCAAAAAAAAGGTGTTTTTCTGCTGCCACGCTGGAGGGCACTGTGTTCATCTTAGGAAAAAAAACTAAACGGCATTTTAATGTGGACAATATTTTACGGTCCGCAAACTAGGATAATTAGAAAATATTAAAAGGTAAATTGTTGATGGGCTTTTAAACTTAATTTTTTGGATTTTGGTGTTTTTTTATGGCATTTTTTATAAATAAAAAAAAAACTACCCGTCCGATTGCGATTATCCTAGTTTGCGGAGCGTAGAAATATGTATTAAAGAAGTCGTGAAAATTTCAAAGAATTTGGTTGCATAGATTTTGAGCTATGGTGGCAGCCGATTTTCAAGATGCAGTTTCGAGCAAAACGCATTTGAAAATTTAAATGTGATTATCAACAGTAAAATTTTAACTCACCATTAATCTGCTATACCTGGTCCATAGAGAGCCCCTTCCGTTTCTTCAAAAAAGTCTTGTAAGGCCGATTGTTGCTCTCTGGTTTCAATTCTGGCTCTTTTAGCGGGGTCAGTCGATCGTCGTTCGGACCGCCAAATTCGCGCTTCATTACGGCGGTCGACATAAACCTGACATATGTGACCAACTTGGCATTCCATTGTCACTAGGATTTTGAGAATGCCATTGAAGTCTTCATTGAAAATAATTACAGCCAGAAAAGTGGCTATTTCTACGAGCTTGGCCCCAGAATGAAGGTGATTAGGAGCGAAAGTCCAGATCAATGCATTTAACGACTCATTGTTATTCCGGGTCTCTGCTCCTAAACATCTGTTCAACAGATCATCTCATGACAAATCTTGTTTGAACTCCTTCAGTCAAAGGTGCCTTCTTGTGGTGGAAACTATCCAGTTCTCCTTTAGCTTCCGCTTTGCACCATTTGCACCAACTGGACAATTTTGATGCTGAGGATTTTCGTGTCTAGAACATTTATGGAAGAAAGTTGCCCAAATTTCTTGCTTCATTCCTTCAATCAAATTTGCGTGTCGACGAATAACTAGCCCAAGAAATCTATTGAGGTCGTTAATAACCTTATCAATAAGTATTCCAGCCCCTTTTCCACCAATGCCTTTGTGATTCTTCTTTGCATTTGTAAGCCGCGTTCCCATTCTTTTTTCGACATGTCCTACGTATTTCGTTTTTACTACCACTTATATTTTATTATTTGCAGAAATTTGCAGAAATACCGGAGAAAACTCCTGCAAAATTCAATATACAATATACAAAACTTGTCGCAATTCGAACATCCATGTTCATGCTTGCTAAAAGTTTCTTTGCTGATGTTGATGCGAAGTCCTTTTTCTTCTCTGATAAGTATCGATTCCCATGAAATACTCGTTTTTTAGCGCGAGCATGACGTTGAACGTTAAAGCGATCTCCCTTCGTGCGATCCATTTAAAAAAATCACTTAACACACAAACAGCACAATACTTACAATAAAATATAACTGAATATAACTTGAAAGCCTTTCATTGCTCACTCTAGACTGGATTATCCCTTTTATTCCAAACAGCAAATAAGTTTAGACAATTGATTGGTTTTTCATCTTTTTATGTCTATACCTGTGTTCGACTTTATAAGGCTCAGGTAAAAAACTAACAGGTAAAAGAAGATTCGATGCTCTTTCTCATCGAGTACTCTAGCCGCGGCTGCGAACTCCTTACCTGTTTAACACTGTAATTTCTGAACGACTCGGAATATCGGAAAATCCCTTTGCCCACATATTCTCCACTATATATAGATACAATTCATGCAAAAAAAATCGATTTCTCCAACCCGACACACGGGATGACCCCCTTAATCCTGAAAATTCCGCAAACAGAGGGATTCGCACGAGCCTACCGACAAATCAACAGCTAAGCTAAAACTGAAACAAAAAGTAAAACACAGCCGAGTGCTGGGATTAAAGGGAGGATCCACTGCAAATCGCATCCTTAATAGATACTTCTCCTACATCAAATGTGTGGCTTTCGAGGTTCCCTCCCTTTCTTGGCATCCTTACACCATCATATTAGAGAATGCTCCTCTTTAGGAAAGTCCTCAAATCAGAAGAAATTTAGCTGAAATCCATTACAATTATTTAAACCAAGGATCAGAAATAGCAGAATAATAAAATAAAATCAAAACGAAAGAAACAATAATTCATATGAAAGTGTCAGGAGGACTAACAATCAAAAAGAAAATAATAAAACGAGAAACAAAACGACGAAATCAAGAACAAATCAAAGAATGATTAAGATAAACATTTGCTGCTAATAACACTAAGGTTTCCTATACTTACAACCATTTGACATCAAAAACAAGAATTAGACCGATAATCCAAGTGTATAATCTAATTATATAATCCAATATAAGTATATATCCCAACCTAATTATATTATATATTTGAATCAATGCGTGGATTTCATAAATGTTTATATTAGAAGGCATTCCCCAATCCACTAGCAAAGGATAATACCAAAAATATTGTATTCTAAACCCACATTTTAGTATATTTTCTCATCGACATTTACCGCGTTCATCAGTCACAATATAGCTAATAACTCTTCCAGGTAATTCCATTTATCATATATCAAAACCAATTTTGACCATATCGGTTCTACACAGTACTTATACTTGCTTATCAACTACACAATAGTTACTATATCAACCAACCCGGCTCGGTCTACACTTTGAGGTTTGCTGATGAATCTATAATTTTCTTCCCCACAAACAGGTGATGCACGTAAGTGAACAAAATTCGTTCTTTATACTGCCAAAAAGACGTGATTCTACAGTATTTAATTTTTAGATGTTTGGTTTCAAATTAAGTGCAAATTTTCTTGTTTTATTGATGTATAAGCACTTTGGAAAATTATTTGTGTCTCTACTTCTTTGTGCCATAAATTTGAATCCCAATCAAAACGTTATAAATAACAAACATGAAATTATCTATTTATTCTGAACATTGAAATGTCGAAATATCACACAATTTGATTTATCAAACTGGACGATAGCCCTAATTTTTAATAGTCGTAAAAACGGATTTTCATTTGCCACCTTTAATTTTCATCTTGTAGCGCAGCTTTTCCTCCTTTCCACCATGTTTATTAAAGCTGACATTTGCCAACGACGAGGAAAGAGTTGACTTAGCGAAAAGTCCAAAAAGGAGTCGGATAAAGACTGAATCACTAGATACTAATCTAAATTTTATTTTGTACCGGCAATGTCGGTGATTTCGTCAAGACATTTGCGGAAATCCTCAGTGAAAGCCCTAAAACAGTGGAGCAGAAGTATCTTCCACACGGAAAACGATGAACGACGGAATCCTCGTTGAATTAGACCCCAAAGCAACTAGCAAGAATACGTTCTGCATTACAGATAAGGGAATACTGGGGGAGAAGTCAGTCTAGAGCTTATGTGCTCTCTAGAAATTCGAGATCTTGACTGCCTCACAGAAAAGGTCGTGATAAAAAGGCCATAAAGCGTGAATGTCCAGAGGTAACCAATGGCTGGATAGGTATCACTTCTGTGAATGCCAAAAACACGCAGTGGTGCAAGGATCATGGTGCGTCTGGCGAAAGCGTTACACCACTGCGGGTTCTAGGTGGTGTTCTGTTTACAGGGCGAAACTAGAAAGAACTAGGATGCAACTACCATGGTCCGCATTATACACATTAAAAAGCGAAATTACGGCCGCAGTCACCCAGTGCTGCATTACTATTCGACAGCATCTTAACCATGCAAATAAGATGCTGACGTTATAATTAACGAGAATAATTGACATTAAGTTCGATATATGAAGGACATATTTCCTCCCAGCCCGTTTTATTGTCTATCTACCTGTCACACCTATTTTTCAGAAACGGTTAAACCTATTGATATGAAATTGGTGGAAAAGTGGGAAGATTGAAACTGTGAATCCCCTTGATTGCTATAACTAACATTGTCCAACGTTGAGGTTAGGGGGAGGGGAGTTCATACATACAACAGGGGAATGTAAAATTTTCTTTCACCGAATATATTTATGTGGGATATCAGATTCCGCCATGTTACTCGTATTTTCTCCCATACTGGTCGCAAACTCAGATATAGAAAGAGTGTATGAGGCAAGTTACTTTGTACGATTGTCAATAAAACAAAAATAAAAAGCTGAGATCAAGGAAAGATATATTTATCTCTTTGTTAAGTATAGTTGGAGTTATTTCACTATGCTAAATCATGTACATACATAATACATACATACATAACTCCACCATGCTATTAACATAGTATGCTGGTCCCAAGCCCAGGTAAAGGAGGAGGGTTTGAGGCAACGTACTCTGTACTATCCTCAGTAAAACAAAAATAAAATGCTGAGATCAGGGAAAGAGATAAATAGAGTATAGTTGGAGTTATTCCACTATGCTAAATCCTACCTGATCTCTCTTGGTGACAGGCCCCGCGACAGGTCGACCAAGAAAATGCATACAATGTCGTTACAAACATGATGATCGGATTGAGTCACAAGCCTCGGAGAAATACTAGGACGTCCACCTCAGTCGACGCGGCAGGACGAGCCCCGGTCCTATCGAAAAATGGGCAAGGGTTCTTGACGCATGGACGGCGTCAGGACGTAAGCATATTAGTCCGCATACAACGAACAAAACAAATACGTGTCTGCACGCTAAATATTGGTACCCTAACTGGAAAGACGGAGGAACTCGCAAGAGCCCTTCGGAAAAGGTGCATTGACATCTGCGCTCTGCAAGAAACCCGATGGTCTGGTTCCAAAAGCTGCGACATTGAACGTGAACGCGGTAAAAACTTCTCTATTTTGGTAACCCACACACTCAATATGGTGTTGGCATTGCAATCTCAGAGGATTTCCGTGATGCCATTAACGAAGTCGAACGATTTGATGATCAGCTGATGAAGCTCACCATTATATCAGCTGATCGCACTATTCACTTCTTCACGGCGTACGCACCACAGACAGGTCGACCTGATGCCGAGAAAGATGCCTTCTGGCAACTTCGCGTTTAAAAGACTTGTCACGTGACTGCTGACGATTATATAATCATTGCCGGCGACCTTAATGGTCATATGGGTGAAAAGACAGACGGTAACAGGTGCCATGGGGGAAACGGGTTCGGAGCGCGCAATGAGGGTGGCGAGCGTATAAGCGATTTTGCGGACACCTATGACCTTGTACTTATGAATACATGGTTCATCAAACGATTGTCTCATCTTCCCACATTTTATAGGGGGAAGACTAAAAGGCAAATCGACTATATTCTCATAAAACGCCAACATTTTACCACTGTCACTGATTGCAAAGTCGTTCCCTATGAGACCATCGCACCTCAACATCGGCCGTTGATCGCTGTCCTGCGAATTAAGCCACCGATAAAACGGCGTGAGGAACGCACTAGCCCGCCGCGCATTAAATGGTGGCGATTTGGTGAGAAGAAAGAAGAAACGGTCTCACTCATACGATTGCCAACCATTACGAATGTGGAAGAATCATGGAACCAAATGAAAGACACGATCCACAAAGCGGCCTCTGCAACTCTCGGGGTCACCAAGCCGGGTAAGCGGTACATCAACCGAGATACTTGGCTTTGGAATGATGATGTTGAAATGAAGGTCCGTGAAAAGAAACGCCTCTACCACAAATTTCTCGACGATAAAACGCCTGCTAATCGGCAAATTTATAAGAATGCCAACCGGGAAGCAAAGAAAGTGGTCGCTGTCACCCGAGCGAACCATTTCAAAAATCTTTACGATAAACTGGACACTCGGGATGGCGAGAGAGATCTGTATCGACTTGCTAAAAGCCGTGATGAACGCACACAGGATATCGAACACTTCTGTTGTGTTAATGACAAGAACGGTACTTTGCTTACTGATCGTCGAGCCGCGACAGATAGATGGCGAGAATACTTCGAGCAGATTTCAACTGAAGAATTTGCTCATCCTCCGCTTCCACAATCATTGCCGACATTTGGAGCAGTTCCACCAGTCAGCGCAACTGAAGCCGAGGAGGCAATAAAACAAATGAAATCGGGGAAAGCAATAGGACCTGACGACATCGCATCTGAGCTCTGGAAAGCAAAGAGCTGGGACCCAACACCGTGGCTCAGTGAATTCTTTAACCGGGTTATTCAAGAAGGAAGAACACCATCTGACTGGCAAGAAAGTACCACTGTTCCAATATGGAAAAAGAAAAGTAGTCCAGCAGAATGTTCAAATTACCGTCCGATCCGGTTACTTTCCCATACCATGAAGATTTTTGAACGCATTCTTGACAACCGTATTCGCGAAATCGTTGAAATAACCGTGAATCAAGCCGGATTTGTCAAGAACTGCGGAACTACTGACGCAATACACGCCGCGCGGTTACTCATGGAGAAACACCGTGAGAAGCATCGCCCTCTTTACATTGCCTTTCTGGATCTAGAGAAAGCGTTTGACCGTGTACCACACGAACTCATCTGGTATGCTTTACGACAACACTTCGTGCCAGAAGAACTCGTGCGCTGGGTTCAATTGCTCTACCACGATCCGAAAAGTAAAGTTCCAAGTATGGCGGGTGTATCAAAACCGCTTCGAGTATCTGTTGGAGTTCATCAAGGAAGTGCCCTCTCACCACTCCTCTTTGTCCTTGTTATGGACACTGTCACACGGGATATCCAACGTCCAACGCCCTACACATTGCTTTATGCAGATGATGTTTTCCTAGCATCTGATAGCAAAAATGATCTCGAGCAACTTGTTCAAAAATGGAATGATCGCCTCATGCAACACGGTCTCAGATTGAATTTAAACAAAACTGAATTTTTGACGACCGATCCCCATGAAACAGGCAGAATCACTGTCAGCGGCAGTGATCTGCCCAGATCTGAGCGATTTAAATACCTCGGGTCAACGCTATCAGCCAATGGAGAGCTGCGTTATGAAATTGCTTCACGCATTAACGCAACCTGGATGAAGTGGCGTACCACAACTGGTGTCCTTTGTGATCGACGTATCAACGAACGTCTCAAATCTAAAATTTACCGCAATGTTGTCCGTCCAGTCGCTCTCTATGGTTCTGAGTGTTGGCCGACCATAAAAGACAATGAACGGCGTCTCGCGGTAATGGAGACGAAGATGCTACGTTGGACTAGTGGCGTCACACGTTTAGATCACATCCGAAATGAGGATATCCGCGATCGTTATGGGGTCGCACCGATCGTGGAAAAGTTGCGAGAGAGGCGTCTTCGATGGTATGGTCACTGAGAATTCACTTGCAAAGATTGGCCTGAACATCGAAGTCGATGGTAAACGACCAAAAGGCAGAGCAACGGTGGCTTGATACGCTGGATGGGGATTTGAAAGCCTCGAGATTGCACCCAGATCAGGCATTCGATAGAGCCAAATGGCGAAGCCGATCACGACGAGCCGACCCCGCTTGTGAACGGGACAAAGGCTGAAGAAAAAAAAGATTACGAATGTGGAAGGGATCCTAAGCGAGGTAAGCGGGTCATCAGCCGAGAAATTGGCTTTGGAATTACGATCTTAAAATGAAAATCCGTGAAAAGAAACGCTTCTATCACAAGTTTCTCAATGATAAAACGCTGTCCCATTGACAAATTTATAAGAATGCCAACTGGGAAGCTAATAAAGCGATCGATGTCACCCGAGTGGTCCATTACAAAGATCTGTGGCGTAGTGGGGTTAACAACATTCGAAATAAATTTCGATTGACAGTGGCCACCACCGGTGTTCTCCGTGGTGGAGTAGGCCGTGATTTAGTAAAAAACAATTGAATTAAAAAAATGAATTGAGTGACAATTGATTTGTGAATTAAGTAAGAAAAGGATTAAAAGTTGTGAAGGTTTTGTTAGCATTATATTTTAAATTATGAAATTAAATAAAGTTTTTTTTTAAGATCGACTTTTCGCTAGATGGTGAACATATGATTTCATGCTGTGAAAATGACCAAATTGTTATTTATGATTACGAAAAAGGAATTCAGTCGCGATCAGTGAATTCGAAGAAATACAGGGTTTACTTGATGCATTTCACGCACGACAACAACATAGCAATTCGCAGTAAGTCCAAATATCTTTAGGATAAACTGGACAATCGGGAGGGCAAGAGAGACTTGTATTGACTTGCTAACAGCCGACAAGAACGCACACAAGATATAGAACCCTTATGTTGCATGATTGATACATAAAAATGGTACTTTGCTTGCCGACAATCGAGTCGCGACAGATAGATTGCGGCAATATTTCGAGCAGATTTCAATGGAAAAATTCGTTCATCCTCCACTTCCACAAGCATTATCAACATCTGACGCAATTCCACTTGTCAGCGCAACTGAAGTCGAGCAAGCAATAAAACGAATGAAATCGGGGAAAGCAACAGAACCTGACGACATCGTATCTGAGCCCTGGAAAACGAAGAGCTGGGATCCAACACTGTGGCGCGAGAAGCAGTTCCAATATGGAAAAAGAAACATGATCCAGCGGAATATTCAAATTACCCTTCGATCCGGTTACTTTCCCATACCATGAAGATTTTTAAACACATTCTTGATAACCGTATTCGCGAAATCGTTGAAATAACCGTGAATCAAGCCGGATTTGTCAAAAACTGCTGAACTACTGACGCAATACACGCTGCGCGGCTACTCATGGAAAAACACCGTGAGAAGCATCGCCCCCTTTATATTGCATTTCTGGATCTACAGAAAGCGTTTGATCGTGTACCACACGAACTCATCTGGTATGCTCTACAACAATACTAAGGGCCAGAACAGCTCGTGCGTGTGTTCAATTACTCGGTCACGATCCGAAAAGTAAAGTTCAAAGTATGGCGGGTGTATCAAAACCGCATCGTGCTCTGTTGGTTTTAATCAAGGAAGTGCCCCCTCACCACTCCTCTTTGTTCTTGTTATGGACGTCCAGCGCCATATAATATCATAATAATAATAATAATCGTTGGCGCAACAATCCATATTGGATCAGGGCCTTGAAGTGTGTTAGAGCACTTCATTCAAGACCGTAACGGTACACTAGGAGGCAATGTGGTCAGCATTGCGCTCGCCCGAGATTATTACCCTGATTTGACTCAGGTACTCATTCACAGCTGAGTCGACTGGTATCCGACGTCAAATCACGATGCAAATTCCACTGCCACCAGTGAGATTTGAACCGCGACCTTCCGTATGACGGCCTAGTGCTCTAACCACTGAGCTATCCAGACATCCAGCGCCATATATCAGGTTGTCCACAAAGTTTTCGCACAAATATTAATGTGACAATTAAAAAGCAATTAGCAGACAAACCAAAACAGCAGGTACAACATGTGATATCCCAATGGAAAGGTCAGAGTCCTAACTATAAAATGCATGGTAAATTATCCTTGAAGGATCAGTGTTGTGAAGGATATTCAAGGATAAACATGGAATTCGACAAAGTACATTTTCGTCATTGCATTTTGTACGAGTTTCAAATGGGGACGAAGGTGCCGAAGGCGATTGAAAATTTGTCGAAGGTATTCGGTGAAGGAAAGGTAAAGCGCAGGACAGTTTACGATTGGTTCGAAAAATTCTACAGCGGAGACCTGACACTTGAAGATGAACCTCGCTCAGGAAGACCCTATACGATTGACGACGATATCCTGCGCAACAAACTGGAAGCGAATCCTTTTCTTTCGACACGTGTGCTTGCAGAGGATCTCGGTGTATCAAAATCAGGAGTAGCAGTAGCCATTACGCGTCTTGGATATGTTTTGAAGAGCACAAAGTGGGTACCGCACGAACTGACTGAGCGAAATCTGGCCGATAGAGTGAGAATTTGCTCCGCTAACCTTTTACGGAACGAAAACGAACCTTTTTTGAATCGATTGGTAACTGGCGATGAGAAATGGATTGTGTACGAAAACGTAGCGAAGAAACGAGCCTACACTCATCGAGATCAACCGGGTCCATCGGTAGCAAAGCCGTCTATTCATCAGCAGAAGCGAATGCTCAGGATATGGTGGGACGTTCGTGGCCCCATACACTACGAGCTTTTGGGACCAAACGAGACCATTACCGCCGATAAGTACTGCGAGCAGCTCGACAGATTAAACACCCAGCTACGTTCGAAACGACCAGCATTGGTCAACAGGCGAAATATTGTCTTTCATCATGATAACGCCCGGCCGCATACATCTTTAACTACTCAGCGAAAATTGAGTGAGCTTGGCTGGGAAGTTTTGAGTCATCCTGCGTATAGTCCCGACCTTGCTCCTTCTGATTACCATTTGTTCAGGTCCCTCCAACATTTTCTGGATGGTAAAAAAATGACTTCTGAAGCTGACCTCCAAAGTGCACTTCGCACGTACTTTGAGGGGAAGGGGGAAGAGTTTTATAGAGGGGGGATTTTGAAGTTGCCCGATAGATGGAGGGAAGTCGTATCTAATGGAGGCAATTATATATTAGATTAAATAATTAAAGGTTTTTATAAACTTATCTGCTGAATTCTGTCTTTGATTTGTGCGAAAACTTTGTGGACAACCTGATACACTGCTTTATGCAGATGATGTTCCCTTAGCGTCTAATAGCAAAAATGATCTCGAGCAACTTGTCCAAAAATGGAATGATCGCCTCATGCAACACAGTCTCAAATTGAATCTGAAGAAAACTAAATTTTTGACGACCGATACCCATGAAACAGGCACAATCAGCGTCAATAGCAGTGACCTGCCCAGAACTAAACGATTTAAATATCTCGGGTCAATGCCATCAGCCAATGGAGAACTGCGTTATGAAATTGTTTCACGCATTGGCGCAACCTGGATAAAGTGGCGTTCCACAACTGGTGTTCTTTGTGATCAACGTATCTTAAATCTTAAATTTACCGCAATGTCGTCCGTCCTGTCGCTCTCTATGGTTCTGAGTGTTGGCCGACTATAAAAGACAATGAACGGCGTCTTGCGGTGATAGAGACGAAGCTATTGCGTTGGACTAGTGGCGTGGCACGTTTTGATCACATCCGAAATAAGGATATCCGCGATCGATATGGGGTTACATCGATAGTGGAAAAACTGCGAGAGAGGTTTCGTTGATGATATCACCTCACGTAATTTGCGCTAACGAGAATTCACTTGTCAAGATTGTCAAG
The DNA here is from genome assembly GCF_905115235.1 of Hermetia illucens. Taxonomy (NCBI): domain Eukaryota; kingdom Metazoa; phylum Arthropoda; class Insecta; order Diptera; family Stratiomyidae; genus Hermetia; species Hermetia illucens. The sequence continues at coordinate 161,937,419 of NC_051852.1, read as the reverse complement.
AGGTCGGCCGAAACAACGGTGGCTTGATACTCTGGATGGGGATTTAAAAATGGCCAAATGGCAAAACCGATCATGACGAGCCGACCCCGCTTGCGAACGGGACAAAGGCTGAAGAAAAAGAATAAGTGCAAGAGAGCACAATCCACTCTATCTTCATCAATGAAGATTTTATTAATTCATAAATTTAATCGAAATAGGTAAAGTATTCACATTCAAATGGATTATTTCCAGTCATTATTTAGCAGCATGTGTATGGTATCAGAAAGGTCAGGGTAAATTATAAATTCAATGACTCGAAATACTTTTTAATTGGGTTCCAATTTATCATGTATCCTTTTGAACTGCCGTGCAAATAATTGTTTTTCATATCAATAATCTTCTATTTTGAGAGGGGATGGGTCGATTTCTAAACCCTTTGGATAGATACCAGATGAACATAAAAATAAGAAGAAATTTCTCTCCAGAATTGTCCTTTCACATCTGAAAGTTACATACTATTCGGGAGGAGGGGAGTATGAAATTCTACAACTTTTACGCTACAAGGATACAACCGATGATGTCATCATCCCCCTCCTTCATTCATAGTAAACAATTCACAAGTACAACGCCCGCTTCTGGGAAAGTCCACAACGCTTCCAAGATAGTATCTATGCTTTCACATCAAGAACGGGGGTGTATATTTATATTAAGTTAATTCACGCGCACATTCATAATTATGGTATTCTACATTGACCGATAATGAACTTTATTCTTTTGAAAAGAAAGATTACTCACTTATTGTGAAAAGTATTTCATGCAGCAAATTAAGGTCTACAGAACATCCATTCACTCACAACTCAACCCACTGTACTTATGGGAAACATTTCAGAAAACGCGCCAAGCAAATATCTCGCCAAACACTCCACTACAAACTTTCCTGAACAGGACAATATCTAGGAATGTGAGGACGCTTCGTCACACTATCCCAGGGACCAAAACGTCGCGCATTCCTCTGAACTCGACTCTCAGTTTTCTCTAAGTTCTGCTCCGGTCGGAATACACATGCTCACTAACTCGATATCCTTGGTCGGTCTATTGCTCCTTAGAATAAAAATCTACGCATCGGACAGGATCTAATGTGTCCTCCCTCACAGTCGTATGTTAGTCGAACAACTAGGAGGGCATTATAAGCATTATATATGAATATTATAATTTTGGTTCCTCACTCCGCGAAGGATAATAATGGGTTCTATTGCAAGTCGCAAGGAAGAAGGATGGTACCCTCTCTCCCGAATGTTAAATCCACGCAAGCTACGGAATGCGAATGAGCCGCGACAAACGCCATAGGTGTAAATCTCTCCATTCTCGCCACCCTCTTCTTGTTTACAAATCAGTCAAACCGAAATCCTGTTAATGACCGCTGAGCCACTTTCCCTTCCGAATTCAATGAGCTTTCACAAATAACTTATTCATTAACTGTCGTTTGAACTAGTCCTGGACGCGCTTAGTGGAAAATAATGAAAAACTTTCGGAAATATGTAACCTGTCTCTGCCGTTGGTAACTTTATTGATCAAACTTAAATATAGACATAACATTTAGTGTTTGTTCTTCTGATTTTCCCACATACAACATACAAAAAGAAAATTTGTGGAAATACCCAGTCACGAATACTGTTCGTTTGGAAAAACTAAAACAAAGGACCAAAGGACCAGGAACTAGCCCCTAACTGGCAACTTGTTGGTTGGGCTGTGTTGATGAAAAATTAAAAGAATTCAAGCGATGGAGGTTAAAATACTTTCAACACGCATCGCATGGAAGGATATTACGCAAATATAATAAATACTAAACAAATTAAATACACCGCGGAGAGAATAGGCCGCGACATAATATGAATGAATGAAAATACACACATGTACGAGTCCATGAAGTAATTAGCTGATTACATCAGCTATTAAAGACATACTCGATTCAATGATTCACAAGGGAAACATTGTCCTACTTTTCGCCAATTATATGGCTCACTATATGCGCGTACATATGTGGGTTAAGTTAGGTTGAGAAGTTGGGATGAAAGGCAGCACCTAGAACTCCGGTCTTTTTTAAGCCTGTCCTATTCCTTAGAATCACCTATACAATGGCCTCCTGCGTGCGGTGTTAACATTGACACACAGAGTGTTGGACTCCCGCGACGGTACCCCATACCAACTAAACACCTCCGCATCGTCAGAGAACTAGCCTGGAACCGTTTGTCACATTACTTCCGACTAGCACCCGAATTCTCCAACCTCGCGGGGCCTTCAGATCAGGAAATTCCTTTCACTAACGGAAGGGGAGAGGAAGAAGGGAACTGTTAGTTCAAGGAACCCCCTCTCATCCGACCTTTCCCACGGTCAAGCTCTATCACGACTCCATCTGTCAGCGCTCCACAGCATCTCCTTGGCAATGCTGTCTGGAAAGATCCCCTATGTTTAAATAGAGCTGCCGACGGCTCCGTTCCCACATCCTACAAGAAAAAAAGGTGTGACAGTCATAGTCCATAACTCCATTGCCAACCACACAGTCAGGAGATCATGCCTTTCCAATCTTATGCAGGTAAGACTAAAAACCTCCAAACCCACTTAGAAACTGGGTAAGGAAATATTCAGTCCCACCATGTTTCCGATTCCGCCATGCTCCTAAGTTACAAATAAGCCGCGTAGTCCATCTGCCCCTAGTCTCATTTTGCCAAGGAAGTTACCACTCATCTAAGATGCACTGCCGTTCTTCACGAGCAACCACCTCCCTTGCGCTTGTATATGGGTTTACGGTCCTTACCAAGAAAGGCAACGAGGACCACTTCCGCGATCACCATTACGGCCGGTTCAGAGACAGTGCGGTAGGCATATGCCATTCGCAAGTCTTCCCGTTTCTGTATTTGGGCAAGACGCTGACGATATTTTTTTTAATACACGGAGGCGTAAAAAATCTTAGAAAGACACATCCATTCCAGCTCTCCCCCCTATATACGTGAAACCTGGGGTGGATGTAGTGAGTCCTTGTGTGTTTTACGTGGGTACCTGTCGTGGAGACTTAATCCTACGTTCCTCTACGGACACGGATTGATTTTGTGACGACAATCAGAGCCCCGCTGTGACAAGCAACAACGGTACCAGTCTATACCAAGTACATGGCTTAGCATTCATACTGGTGGATACACCACCCACCTAAATCTCTACCGAACTAAGGAATACAGCACCCGTGTTGAAACGCAACACCACGCCAAGGCCCGAAGGTCTCTTCTCGCTTGAGCATAACCACAACTCCCATCAAACTCCCACTAGGGGGCCTACCGCAAATAACCGAGCTGTACTCACATACAACGGGAGTTTACCCGAAGTATGAGAGTCCAGGAGCTATCCCGGTTCCCATGATACCAGTATACCCCTGGTAATGTTTCATGACCAATTTGCCACTTCAGATGAGTCCCCGTGCAGACTCGAGTCTGATCGCCCTAATTAGGCCTTTGGAGCATTCGCTTACTGCATCACGGCCGGCAAACAAAAGTGAGTACAGCGTCTCCCGGTGCCACCACTATGGAGATTCTCCTCGGCCACTTGGTTTTGGTTTGGCCGACAGGATTGCCGCCCCGTCTTCCTCACCGCCACCTCTGAGCACCGGGGTGGATGTAGTGTATGATTCGCACCCAGTAAAAAAGCCCCCCCCCCTCTTTCTCGTTTCTTTGCCCCACGGGACCACCATTAAGGCATTACTTCGCGGGGCGCGCTTGCCTTCCGTTGGCCTTCATGTTTCCAACTCTGCAGTTTTCCATTTTTTTGCTTCCTTCAGCAGCTCTGTCTTTAGGATACAGCCTCTCCATTTCTTTGCGCTCTTCTTGCGCGTACTTCTCTCAGGAGATGGGTTTGTATCCGCACAATTGTATGGATAACCGAAGTCCAGTTTGCCTCCGACCTAAGCATTTCCCGGATTAAGTATTGGGGGCCCACGCCGACACCCAGGCCCTTGCTCAGACTTCTTCTCTCCTCCTAGAATTTCGGGCACTCAAACAGCACATGCTCCAGGTACTCTGGAATCCCACGACGATAGGCAGAATTTATCTTCCTCCAGTTCTGTACGCTGTCCAAAGCCTCCGCCCACACAGGCGACGCGTACAACAATATGGACCGTACGACCCCAGCGATCAGCAGCTTGCTACACTGTTTGGGCCCATCTACGTTCGGCATCATCCTGACAAGGACCGTGGTGGCCAACACTGAACTTTGAGATACCCCCGCTGTGGTTATGTATTCATTGGGTCCATCGTCCCGTACCAGAGAGCTCTGTTCGACAGGTAACTATCGATTAGCTTAGCCAAGTAACCAGGTGCATTATTTCTGGCCAATGACTCCTTAATGCAGCCCCAATTGGAGGAGATGAATGCATATTTTTCATCCACCATCACCACGGCACAGCACTTGCCAGAAAACGTTGCCTCTCGAGCCAAGTCCATCACTCTTCCCACCGCGCCAACAGTAGAGCGAGCATTCTGGAACCCATATTGTTCATACGCAGAACCATTCCGTCTTCCACAATTGGGAGCAATCTATTGTATAATAGATGATGCGTTTGAACATTCTCCCCATAGTGTCCAAAAAACAGATTGACCCGATAGGATGCTGAGTCCCCCGATGGCTTGCCGGATTTGGGCAACAACACCAATTTTTGCCATTTCCATTGTGGAGGAAATACACCTTCCGCCATGCACGCCTCGAAGGTATTTATGAACCAATCAGCTCTGGTCCCTACCGCCAGCTTCAGCGCTTTATTATAGATGCTATCCAAACCCGGAGCCACCATTGCCGATCCTTCCGCAGACCTCCCGAAATTCCTCCTCGGTAACGCGAGGTATAACATCCACCTCGTTTGATACCTGTAACCCGTATGGTGAGGAAAGAGCGTGGTCACAATTTTTCGTACAAGCTTCTGTAACTTCTTCATAACCAGCCTGTTGACCATACCCAAGGGGTTTATGTTGCCATCCACACACAGTCGCTTAAAGTAATCTTTTTTGCTCCTACGAATGGCCTCCTTTATTCTGCCACGCAACGTCCTATAATACCTCGTGATCGGGTCTTCCCCTGGATCGCTGGAACTGCCTTCTTGCTCGATGGCATGCCGATCTTAGCTCCGCGATTTCGCGATTTCGATAGCATTTCGGTCGCCATGCCCTTCAGCTCGTCATGACCCGCCAGAACTTCAGAGAAGGTATCCTGCTCGACCGCCCTCGTCATCCATCCCGGCATCCCTACTGACCGACAATGGAATTCTTAAGGTAAAGAACTGGAGAGTATCTGACCAGAAATCCTTCTCAGATCACAGTTGGATACTTTTCAATCTAGATTTTGCCGCAGAGGTCTTCAAACCCTTCAGAGATCGCAGGAGGATCCACTGGAGAAAGTTTGGTCAAGCAATTTAGAACAAACTCTCCGGTGCGCAAATTGACAAGATTGGGATGACAGACGAACTGGAATCAATGGCCGGGGCCCTGGAAAAGGCATTCGATACCGCCTTTAAAGTCTCGTGCCCTGTTAAATACAGCAATAAGACACTGCCACCGTGGTGGAATTAAGATCCGTCCAGCCTCAGAAATCTTCAACGTCTGCTACAGGCATAAATATTGGCAGCTATACAAGGACTGCCTGAAGAAGTATAAGTCGGCCAGTAAAGCCGCCAAGAGACGGTCTTGGTTGGACTATTGCTAGAACATCGAAAGTACCAGTGAATTCGCGAGGCTCAGTAAGATTCTGTCTAAGGAACGTAAGAGCCCATCCTTTCCTAAAAAGTCGGAAGGCTCCTAGATGGAATTTTCTGATGAAACCTTGGAGCACCTGGTTCAGACGCACTTTCCCGCCAGCGCGGAGGACTGTGAGTCAAAGGCTTGCTTGGAGGGTTCGCGGTCACCCCAGCCGTATGAAACTATCAAATCGGTAATTACCAAGGGTGAGATCGCCTGGGCTATGAGCAGCTTCTCTGCGCCCAGATGACATAATGCCAGTCATGCTACAAAAGCAGCAGGAAAGGCTGGTGCATTGATTTATTGAGATCTACCGGAGCTGTATCTCTTTAGGATACGTACCACAGTCCTAGAGACGCGCACGAGTAGTTTTCATACCGAAAGCGGTCAGGTGCGGACCTGAGTCCGCGGAGGGCTTTCGACCAATCAGCCTCACCTCTTTCGTATTGAAGACCTTACAGCACGTCCTGGACATTCACTTAAGGACGATTATGGAGAGAGCGCCTTTCTCTAAGTTCCAGCTTGCCTACCTTAAAGGCAAATCCACAGAAACCGCTCTTGACAAGGTAATTGGCATGGTTGAGCGGTTACCGCAGTACAAGCAATATACCCTAGCCGCCTTCTTGGAGATAGAGGGAGCATTCAACAATGTTAGTACCAACGCCATCAAGGAAGCCTTGACCAGGGGTTTCTTAGGTATTGGATTATATCCATGCTAAATACCAGGATAATCCAGTCGGATCTGGAAGGCAACCACTTGACCAGAGCTGTGAACAGAGGCCCGCCCCAGGGTGGCGCCATCTCTCCGGTGCTCCTGTTAATAGTGGTGAACGAAATTTTACGAATATTGGACAGCAGTTGAAAGTAGTGGCGTATGCCGACGGCTTGGTGATATTAGTGTCAAGGATATTTGCATCCATTATGAGTAACTTCATAGGAGGAGCGTTGCGAAAGTTGTGCCTGTGGATGCAAGATGCGGACACGGCATACACCTATCCAAAACGGAGCTGATGCTATTCACAACCCAGGCAAGAGTAACCAAATTCCACCTTCCATGTCTGAATAAACAAAGATTGGTTCTTTCCTCCAATGTAAAATATCTGGGTGTAATCCTGGATTCAAAACTAAATTGGAGGTTGAACATAGAATTCAAGAAGGCCTGTATAGCCTTCTACACCTGCAAGAGAACGTTCGCAAAGAAATGGGGTCTCCGAGGACTGTTCTTTGGATGTTCACCTCTGTGGTGCTTCCAATCCGGACGTACGGCTCTATTATATGGTGGTAGGTTTTGAGCAAAAAGTACAATAGAACGAAGCTTAATAGGATTCAAAGAACCGGGTGTGCAGGTGCTAGTGGGGTTCTGCAGTCCTGTCCGGCAGATGCTCTCAATGTACCCATCTCCTTCCCCTAGACCTCCATATTAAATACGTTGTAGTGTGCAGACCCGTCAGACGACGTGAGTCCGGAAGCTGGACAGCGAAGCCCTACGGCCACAGTAACATCCTGCCGTGAAGGCTTAATCCCACGGCCCTCTTCGGACACGGATTGATTTTGGGACCACAATCAGAGCCCCGACATGCAAGCACAGCGGTCCTGGTTTATACTAAGTGCAGGCTCAGCATTCATACCAGTGGATGCGAGGCCTATCTAACACCTCTGCCGCAACTAAGGGGTACGGCACCCGAGTTGTACAGCGCAACTCCACGCTTGAGCTCCGAGGAGCTCTGCCCGCGATGTAGGCATAACCACAACCACCATGAAACTCCCACTAGGGGGCCAACCGCAAATAACCGGGCCGAGAGCACATCCTCCAGGATTTCTCCTGGAGCATATGCTCTCAGAGGGCCATCCCGGTTCCCATGGTACCAGATGACCTCCGGTGAGGCTTCGTGGCAGAGCCACTTCAGATGAGTTCCTTGCAGACTCGGGTCTGATCGCCCTCCTCGAGTACGTGGGGACGAAACCCTAGATGATGTACCGCCGGCAATCTGGGCATTCCCCACAGACTATGCCACACGTAAGCTGAACTTCACGAGAAACTTTGCTGAGAACTTTTCAACCAGGGCCAAGTGGAAGACCGGCGGCGTGTTGCAAGGTTATGACACAGCATTCTTCATCGATGGATCAAAGATGGTCTGTGGTGTCTGTGCGGGGGCTTTCTCGAATGCACACAGTATATCCAAGTCGTATGGTCTCCCAGGTTTCGCCAGTGTATTCCAAGCGGAAGTACTGGCGATACTGGAAGTCTGTCGATGGCTGGAGCATGATCCGAGCTCCAAGCGTAACATAGCCAATTTGACCGACAACCAAGCGGTCATTAAGGCCTTATACTCAGCGACAGCATCCTCTAGGCTAATGGGGCAGTGCAGAAACGCACTGAACAGTCTTAGCGGCACGCTCAAGGTCATCCTCCTATGGGTTCCAGGGCATAGGAACATAGAGGGAAATGAACGGGCTGACGGATTGACCAGGCGAGGCTCTCCTCTTGGCAGTCCTTCGGTGGATACACTTGGTGTCTCGATGGCGCCTGTTAAGGGCGGAATTTAATCGCATTGCTAAGCGGCCGCGAACCTTAGATGGCGAAGGCTTACTACCTGCCCCAAGTCAAGGAGGATCTGCCCCGCTTATAAAATAACTCAATCACGAGAGCTCCTGTGCCAAAAGCGTGCAAATGAATACAAGATTACGGCACAGTGCACGGGCCACTGGCCCATATGAGGTCAGGCCGCCAGGCTCGATATACCCTACAATTCGCATTGCCAAACCTGCAGAGAAGGGGGGAACCCTGAGGCACTACCTCTGCGATTGCCCAGCTCTAGCTAGAGTCAGGCTACAAACACTGGGTAAACTATTCTTTGGGAACCTCAGTGAGGTTTCTAGCTGCAGAGTGGGAGAGCTGCTTTTCTTTGTGAATGCTAAGGGCTGGATGTGAAGATCTGAGCAGGCTGCACTCTGCCTCCCTACTCTCATAACAGCCGTCACGGTCTTAGGAGTTTGTGGTTTCAAAGTGGCGCACCACAGTGATAATTGGGCTCCTCAGAGCGGCCACTGATACCTAACCACCCATGAGCAGATTCAAAATGATGAATAAACTTTATTTTCAATTATATAGATAAATAAAATAACAACAATTGATATCAAATTTTAATTATATACACGATGTGGTTGGAATTTATCAACAATGTATTTCATACCTTTTAGAACTATTCGAATACGTGAATGAGTAATTGGAAGTACAAGTTCATATCATTTAGCCAATGTATCAACCATTTCCCATCAAAGAAACACCTCACTGTCTTGAGCTTTCCGCGGCATCCCACAACACTCACACCAACCTGACCGCGTCAAAATTCCCAACTGCGTTGACAACAACAAGAAGCAGAAACAAAAATAAAAAAGGAAAGTTGTCAAAAATTTCACCTTCTCGTCAGTTTGTCGTCCGCTCGTTCGTTGTGTTGTTCCGTTGATTTTCGACAAGGCTGGGTTAAATTCAACTGTGGCGACCGAGAACTACTTCTAACACGCATCCTGAACATATCACGCCGTGTGTACCGTAACGCCAAGAAAATGTAATCGTACGGGAACAAGACTTCCGCCAGTGTGCATTTCAAGTCGCGTAATTTTATCGTACAGGTGCTGCGTTGCGCGACAGCAACCACTACGTTTTCGCCAATTTTCTTGCATTTTTGACATTTCCTTTGCACGCAACTGTTCTATAACTGGAGCCGTGTTATCATCCGGGAACGGAGTTTTCATGAATTTTTCGGGGCCATTTCGAGTGAATAATAAAAAATCGTCAGAGGAAAAGGTAACTTTGTGTTACGGCGACTGCATCTTAGCAGATTCATGTGGAATTTAAAACGATAACATTCGATGAATTCAAGTTTCTATCTACGTCAATGGTCAGTGTTACTTTGTTTATGCTGCATTCACGACTCCGCATTTCTGGGACCCAACTGCATAACGAATAATAGTGCATCTGAAAGTCAGATGAGAGCTAGTAGCCAGCGAGATTGCGGTTCGATTTTTCTGCTTTTAACCCAGTTACGAAGGGCGGTCGATGAATTGTCCAATTGCCACCACAACAGCTCAGTTTCTCTCGATTGTCGATGGGTCCATAGCTACCACCGCAGCGACTGCTTTTGCTACGGACCGATACGCGAATTAATTAGTGGGAACACCATCAACTCGGCCAACGCTATTCATGTTACTAAAGTAGTTCGTGACCTTTCAGAAAGCTAATTAAATTCTGGCCGATGTAGTCGCTCTACATTCCGGAATTGCCCAAATTTGCATAAGACCGAGCATAGACAAAATTTCAGCGTGCATGCTATGGATCGTTCATTTCTCCTGAGTCTGGGTCGTTGTTGAGAGTGTGGAACACTTGCACAAGGCATGAGAAGGGACTCCCAAGCGTTGATAAAGGGCTACGTGAAACAGTCGCTTGACCCGGTCCGGCGGACTGCGTGAAAACCGAAAACAAGTCCAACGTAAACCTCATCATCAATTATACGCTAACCTGTTTGAGCACATTGTATCCGTTATATGTGAAATTCTCATGGAATTGTGTAAAAATTTGAGCCGTTAAAGTTGACCGGCTTCTAATATCAAAATTCCGTTCACGGCCCCATCATACAGCCGGAGCGCGCTAATATATTTAGTAACAACATATGTGTCATGTAGTATATGGTTCTGTGAGCTCTCGCGAACCTGATACACGCGATCTTCTCCGGTTATTGGACTATTGTTGGCTGTTCTAGCGCTTGAGGCCGGTTACGATCATTGGCCGATCCAGTATGATCGAATGGGTCACAACTGAATGCACACTCGGCACTATCAATAAGCCATGTTACGCTTGCCTGTTGAGATTTCAATAACTCGATAACGGAGCAATTGATTGCGACTGGCGCGTCGGCATTCGGTCTTGTACAAAACGATTCCAGCTATACAACAGAGAAAGTACCTAATTAGGTTTTTCTTGTTTTTGTTAATTGGCACAAAACTCGTCTGTGAGTGCAAACTATTTTCTTTTATTAGATGTTGTTCACCTGATCATTCGCGTTGTGTTTTCAATTGGCTTTGCTGTACTGATTGATCATTGACTTTTGTGTGCAGTAGTAATGAATTATGTTGATTATTTGATATGCATGGAAATTAATTTAAGATTTGGAGTAAATGATCCAAATATAGCCCTCATTTTTGACTATATAAAGACGGGTCACAAACAGAAAAGTCTACATTCGACTACCAAAGTAAAATGGCAACTTCTGAAGTTGCAAAACATTTGAACCTCAAAATTATTTTCTGTCGCTACACAACTCTTTTTGATGACGTATTTATTTTAATGTATCTTTCTGGAATAGACATTAAAATTACTTTACAAATCTTGCAACTATGTTTAAGATGTATTCTTCGCCATCGCTATAAAATGCATTGCTTCAGGGTGGGAGTGAAGAGGCAACATTCGGTTTCACCCACGCAATTTTTCTATTTTGTAAGGCACTTTTCAATTCGTCCTAAGTGGGATTGCAGATGCAGGGTTAAGGTCAGTTAGGAGGCTCAAAGTGTAGATGAGGTAAGATGTCAATACAAGGGCGCTACTCCAGCTTGGATATTACAATTGCGAGATATGAAACTTTTTTTATTTCACCTTGAATTTATACCCCAAGAGAAAATGTTCAAAATTCAAGGCGACTTATAATGGAAGCAATTTAAAAATCCGATCTTCCTTTCACATTTTGTAAATTGAACACTTTAAATTATTTTTAATTTTATTTATCCCTTTCGTTTATTTTCTATCTTTAATTAACTGTTTCAGAACGTTTAGAATGCAAAATCTAAGCGAGAAGCTTTTAGACTCCTCCTCGTGCTTGTTTCGTCTCGAATTGACATCGAAAAGCAATTTTCGCCGTCAAAAATTGATTTTCGATGTCGCGGCCAACTCGATTCGCATTGCGCGCGTGCGACACGCAAGCAACTCGGCTGCTGCAAGTCAAAGCGAGCACGTCACGTGCCTCTCGTCCTGGTCGCATTTTCTTGCTGGACGAAAGGCTTTAGCCCAGTCAAGGAGGTCCGTTCGGTCGTGCCCCCGACGTTGCGGCTATAATAATGTCGTCCTCGCTCGAGGACTTCGAAGGGGCCCTCATATGGTGGCTACAACGGCTTTCGATGAGAGTCTATCCTAATTAGGACGTGCGCACAGAATTGAAGATCCCTCGGTTTTTACGTGGTTGGCAGGTGGTACCGACTTCAGTTTTGACATTGCATCCCTGAGCAGTTGCAACAGACAAGCAGCGTTGAGTTCCGACCAAGGACAGGGTCGCTGAGAAATCTAAGATTCTCCCCGAATACCAGCAAATTCTTCACGACCGGCTTTGCGGAGGCCAAGAAGAACAAGTGGCAGGACCTGCCACGAAGAGGGGTTGTCTTGGGCTGTTATAGTAGCCTTCAGCGTCCTGTGACACCTTCCGAGCATCCCATTAGACCATGGCACATAGGGGTATTTGATCAATCTAGGCAGCCAAAACTGTTTTTGGTGTTAATTAGCTTTAATTATGTTGCCAAAAGTGATTTAAGCTAACTTTATTTGTTTATTTGTATTGCGGTTCTATCTAAATTAGCTTATACCTACACATTAGAGAGATCCTGACTTGCTTCGAGTGGCTGATGTATGGCTGTCGTTCATATGTCAGTTCAATACCAACAACATATTTAGTATTTAGTAATCTAAAAATCATCATCAGATAGGATGGCAGGCAAGTCACGGCCACTAAATTCGGGCATGGGAATAGGATCACTCGCAAAAGGTTCCGATGTTTTCCTTCTGTGTGATCTCATACCTGTTTTTACTGGATCAGATCAGTTATACCACCCATAGAGCATCTCATTGTAGATGTATTAGTGGCAGCATTGCATACTTTCCCATCAATCATTGTTAGCATCACAGAGTAAGACACCATATAAGATTTATCTCCGATTTCCACTTCAGTGTTTTGAAATTTCTTTATGACATTTCTCTTTAATCGCATCCAAAGTCTTCTTGATAAATTTTAGTCTGATTGGGCTGCAATAACGCGGGGATTAGGAATTCGGTTTCTGCCACAAGATTATGTTATTGTTGGAACAAATCAGATGGAGGGGCACAAAAGCACATGAGCATCAAGGAACTTCTTTCTTCTTCTTAAAGTGTTTCCATTATTTCTTTAAGATCTGTCAGCAGCCTGGAAGCTGTGTGGTCTATTAAACGCTCCAGCTTAAGTTCGGCTACAACTTCTGTAATATGAAAGGACTCCTTGCCAGAGTAGCAATCCTGTTTAGCTTGCTGTATTTGAGTGTAGCAAAGGTAACTTCAACATAACCATTTATTTTACACTAAATTATACAACCGTATTGCATGATCAATTATAGAACATATAGGCGCATTTATAATCGAAGCATTTAAGTCTTCTTTTGAAACTGACTCCGAGGGTGGACCTCCGGCCCTTTTACACCCCGCAAAATATTCCAGAAAGGCATGCGAACACTTTGTTAGAAAACTATTTGGGCCTTTGACAAGATCTCCTTACTAGCATTAGACTTACCTAAACACAACTAAATATTCGCCCTACTGTTATATAATTTTGATGTCCTGGCTAATTTCCATAACTACGATTTAAACTTACGTCGCAAATATTTTTTCCAAAGTGATTTTCGTTACACTACCCACCGCGTAAACTTGTTCGTCCCGAACAAGTATCACTACTATCTTCCCGATATTTTGAAGAGTGCCAGTCTCTCCAACCTTTGGATCCGATAGACGATGTCATTTATTCTTTTCACTACTCGATAAGGCGCTTCGCATTGTGACTGCAGCTTTGGTGATTTCCCTTTTCTGCGTTGTGGATTATGAAACAGCACTAGTTGTCCCTCGAGAAAATCTTCAGAATTAGCTCTTAAGTCGTACATTGAATTCATCCTGTCACTCACGATTCGAAATTGTCCCCTGAATCATATCGAGTCCCCAACGGTTCTATAACACAAAATCTTCGCCACTTCCCTCCGTCGTGTGAGAAATTCCCAATTCCAAGTCCCCCTAGGAGATACAAATCAAACCCAAAGATTATTTTTGCTGGAGTATCATGAATCAATAATAATAATCGTAGGCGCAACAATCCATATTGGATCAGGGCCTTGAAGTGTGTTAGAGTACCTCATTCAAGACCGTAACGGAACACTGCAGTAACCCTGTAATGTAACAATATGGTCAGCATTGCGCTCATCATTAACATCGTCATCAACGGCGCAACAACCTGTATCCGTTCTAGGCCTGCCTTAATGAGGAACTCCAGACATACCGGTTTTGCGCCGAGGTCCACCAATTCGGTATTCCTAAAAGCTGCCTGGCGTCCTGACCTACACCATCGCTCCATCTCAGGCAGGGTCTGCCTGGTCTTCTTTTTCTACCAAAGATATTGCTCTTATAGACTTTCCGGGCTATATCATCCTCATCCATACGGATTAAGTGACCCGCCCACCGTAACCTATTGAGCCGGATTTTATCCACAACCTAACGGTCGTGGTATCGCTCATAGATTTCGTCGTTATGTAGACTAGGGGATTGTCCATCCTCATGTAGGGGGCCAAATATTCTTCGAAGGATTCTTCTCTCGACCTCGCAATTCTTCTTGCTAAGAACCCAAGTCTCCGAGGAATACATGAGGACTGGCAAGATGATTGTCTTGTACACTAAGAGCTTTGACCCTATGATGAGATGTTTCGAGCGGAACAGTTTTTGTAAGCTGAAATAGGCTCTGTTGGCTGACAAAAACTGTGCGCGGATTTCCTCATCGTAGCTGTTATCGGTTGTGATTTTCGACCCTAAATAGGAGAAATTATCAACGGTCTCAGTTGTATTTTCCTATCCTTATTCTTCCTGCTTGTTGGTTGGTTGGTTTTCGCTGCTGACGTTGCCACCATATACTTTGTCTTGCCTTCGTTGATGTGCAGCCCAAGATCTCGCGCCGCCTGCTCGATCTGGATGAAGGCAGTTTGTACGTCTCGGGTCATTCTTCCCATGATGTCAATATCGGCAGCATAGGCCAGTAGTTGATTAGACATAAAGAGGATAGTACCCTTTGCATTTACCTCAGCATCACGGATCACTTTCTCCAGGGCCAGGTTAAAGAGGACGCATGATAGGGCATCCCCTTGTCGTAGACCGTTGCTTTTATCTGGCCTCGTACCATGGCCAGGGTCAGCCTAGTCAGTCTTATTAATTTCGTCGGGATACCGAATTCTCTCATGGCCGTGTACAGTTTTACCCTGGCTATGCTATCATAGGCGGCTTTAAAGTCGATGAACAGATGGTGCAACTGGTGTCCTTATTCCAACAGTTTTTCCATTGCTTGCCGCAGAGAGAAAAACTGATCTGTTGCTGGTTTGCCTGGAGTGAAGCCTCTTTGGAATGGGCCGATGATGTTCTGGGCAAATGGGGCTATCCGGCCTAGCAAGGTAGAGGAAAATATCTTACAGATGGTACACAGCAACGTGATACCACTATAATTGCTGCACTGTGTGATATCTCCCTTTCTATGTATGAGACAGATAATGCCTCGTTGTGGCGACTTATGATTTTTAAGCCGATAAATTGCACGGACTGTTTCTCCTATACTTGGTGGTGGCAGTATTTGTCCGTCGTTTTCAGTGGGCGGGACCTCCAACTCGCCGATGTTCTGGTTGTTCAGTAGCTCATGAAAGTACTCAACCCATCGCTCCAAGATAACCATTCTGTCGGAAATCAAATTTCCCTCTTTGTCTCGGCAGGATTAGCATCAAGGTGTATAAGACTTCATCCTTGTGACTTGTTGGTAAAACTTCCGCCTTCTGTGCCTGGTGCGGTTGCTCCCTGTAATTTTCTAGTTCACAGACTTGTTGGTTCTCCCAGGCTTCCTTTTTCCGTCTGTGAAGTCGCGTCTCCGCTCGACGGAGTTCGTGATAAGTCTTTGCGCATGCCCGCGTTCTTTGGGAATGCAACATTATTCGGTATGCGGCATTCTTCCATTCCGTAGCTAGCTTACATTCATCGTCAAACCAGCCGTTCCGGCCCCTTTTGCGGCTGGGGCCAAGTATATATACTTTGTTTTTCCCCTATATAATTTTATCGACCATCCGGGGGTGGAATTCATTTTTTGTTGTAGTGATTAACCTATAGAATCTATTTTTCGGTTACGGTACTGTTAGCAGTTGGTGTATCATGGGTTGATATGCAGCCATCTTGTGCTGATATGTGTGTTTGGATGTACTTACGAGTTAGCTTTCCTAGATACATCGAAGCATCCGGTCCGAAATAGACAAGTAAACCGGAAGCTGGGCGCTTCAGGTATGACAGGTTTTGTTTGGTTCTTCTGTAAGTATATTTGGGTGTAGAACTATCCCATTTGTACGTAGCCCGTTATGTATATGCACTTAGCATGTCAGATTTAGTACTTCAAGTTGTAAATTTACACGGTAAAGTCAACTTTGAGCTACTGTAACTTTGTTAGTAATAGTGTGATTTTGATCAAACTTGGGAACAATATGCTTCTTATTATATTTTATACCACTACCAACTTTTTTAACTCTGGGATAAACTTAAGAGGGGTGTCTACTTAATTTCCCCAAAAATATGGTAATATACTATCATTAACTTAATTTGAAGAGATATCGATATGGAGAGTATTTTGAGGCCTGGGCACCATATAGAGGCAGTTTCATGATTTTTTTTCAGATTTTTCGGTTGGGCAGTTTCTCAGAATGGCGATTTGGCAATTTGAATTTGATAATATGCTCTCAATAGATCGATTTTGTAGAAGTTCGACTTTACAATCAGTCCGACGGCAATATCTTGGATGTGTGACGTCGAATATTGATCAGGGTTCGTGACTGTACTCATCATTTTTTTCTCGAGACGCGATGTAGGAGACTCGCCTAAGGGCTATTTGAAGAGTGAGAGAATCCTCTGTTCATCATGAATTCGAATTCCACTTGGACCATCTCCAACTTTTCCGGAACAACGTGTCGAGGATTCTAAGCTATAGGCGGACCAAACGTTTCTATTTGATGGTAAACATCACTATTCACACCACAAGCAGGCGGATTCACAGGGTTCGGGAGTTCTCGAAGCAAATTGTTCTAAGAACAAACGCCTCCGACTGATGATATGCCTAAGTAATTGACGGCATTCAGAGATCTTTTTGCATCACATTTAGTCTCGGAGTCTAGTACGGAGCGATTTCTCATATCTAAGCCAGAGACGTCAGCGACAGAGTGAACGCGCAGTGAAGTCCCAAATGGAGTGTAAGAGCTTCCTGGCTGTATCTTTTGCTGATGGCGCCATTAGCAGCATACAACTGAAATGATGCTGGTTGACACATCAGACATTATATGGTGCCCGCCCTAGTGTCAACCAAGAAATTTAAACCCGTGGCAGTTTCGAAAATGTGAAGATTTGTTATCGACACTGCATTTCACAGTATCCGCTCTATTTTTTTGGTTAGTATGCCTTCTTTGACTGGAAACGACGTGGTTTACTCGATCTCGGCTCATCCGACGGGCGCCATTGACTCGCCTGATGTGTCGTCTCCAGTAATGATGCGTTTGATGAATACTGGATCAAAATCAGCCATGAAAATCATGTCTTTGGCGATGTGCACACGGTCCTTTTGCATGAAATTCTCGAAAATAGTGAACACGCTCATCGATGATGAAATAACGCCAAACTTTGGCGGCAATATCAATGACAGTTGAGCAACACACACACACAAGACAGCCGAGTGCTAAGAGTGCCACACGGCGATCATTCCAAAACTTTTTGATCAAGGTAGTATATGCATATATTAGGTGCTATATACTATTGGGGCAAATGCACACACACTTAAATAATATGCAAAAAGTTGACTGACGGTTTCGTCCAGGGCAGAGGCAACTCATCAGATGCTGCCTCACCTCTGCCCTGCGAGTAGCGTGACCGAAAGTGACGAGCGATCGAAAATAATAATAATAATTATAACCGTTGGCGCAACAATCCATGTTGGATCAGGGCCTTGAAGTGTGTAAGAGCACTTCATTCAAGACCGAAACGGTACACTACAGTATACTTTAGGAGGCAATGTGGTCAGCATTGCGCTCGCCCGAGATTATTACCCTGATTTGATTCAGGTGCTCATTCACAGCTGAGTCGACTGGTATCCGACGTCAAATCACATTACAAATTCCACTGCCACCAGTGAGGTTTTAACCGGGACCTTCCGTACGACAGCCTTGCGCTCTAACCACTCAGCTATCCGGACACGATGGAAAATGCCGTAATGGGTACGAATTATATTTAAGTGAAATCCGTCATCACTCTAGACCAAAACCAGGCCGATATAAATAAATAATATTTTTTTGTTGAAGATGCTGGGAGTCCTAAGTGCGCAACCACTTAGTGACGGACCGAACCACTTGGGTTTAACTCAAAAAAAGAGGAGTCCGGGAACTACAAAGGAGGGAGTAAGTTGCTCTCCAAGTGCTTCGGCCCTTCACTAAGTGGGTGTGGACTTAGGACTCTCAGCATCCTCAACAAAAAAATATTATTATCAAGGAAATACACAAAAGCTTTTATACCTAAAGAAATAACCCAATCAAAAAATTTTAACAAAATCACGAAGTTACCTCGTTTAAAAGTTTGTTAAGGTTCATAGAAGTAATATAATTTCCACACGATTGTTGATATATGATTTACCCAATTTATAGTACGATTTGCTAAAACAATCCCCGGTTTCATTTTTGGCAATTTCCAGATGAGAATCAGCTAATTGTACAGATTTAAAGAAGAAATGATGGGCTCAAAACGGTAGACCAGTCTACCTTTCATCTAACCTCCCATTGTCACATTCATAATCAGGTCATTATGGATGAAGACGCACTTGTGACACGTGCCAACGAAGAACGAGAGCGTCTCTTCCTGCGCTATGAACGTGGCCGAGAAGCAGGAGCCGAAATAGATCCATGGGAAGATCCTGGTTTCGAAGTCTACCACCAAACGGATCGTTATGGATTCATACACGATAAACGTCTTCCACAAAAAATCGACCCAAATGAGGCTAAATTAAGAGCAGTGGAAATGGAGCGGGTGAAAAAGTGGTTAAAGATGTTAGGTCGGTGGAATAGCAAAGAAACTCAAGAAAAACTGCACAAAAGAATTTACAAAGGAATACCAGATAAACTCAGATCACAAGTATGGATGAAACTTTTGAATGTGGAGAAAACGATGGCAGAAAAGAAGGATGTTTATCAGAATATGTTGCGGTTAGCTCGACAATGGAGTACTGAGGCAAGACAAATCGACTCGGATGTCAATCGACAATTTCGTGAGCATTTGTTCTATCGAGAAAGGTACAGCATCAAGCAACGAAGTCTGTTCAATGTTCTAACAGCGTATAGCATGTATAACATGGAGGTGTGGTGTTTGGTAATTTAACAAGGTTTGCCTGTTCATTGCACGTTTACCTTTTTCAGGTTGGCTACTGTCAAGGAATGTCCGGTGTTGCAGGGGTTCTTCTCATGTACATGGACGAGGAAGAAGCATTTTGGGCATTAAGTACTCTTTTAGCTGATAAGAAATATGCAATGCACGGCCTATATATTGAAGGATTTCCGAAATTGACTCGATTAGTTCATCATCACGATCGAATCATCGAGAAATTTGTACCGAAATTGAAGAAACATTTTGACTGCTATAATTTAGACTCAATGATATACTCGCTCAAGTGGTTTTTTGTTATCTTCATCGAAAGGGTATGTGTGAA
Source organism: Hermetia illucens (assembly GCF_905115235.1). Taxonomy (NCBI): domain Eukaryota; kingdom Metazoa; phylum Arthropoda; class Insecta; order Diptera; family Stratiomyidae; genus Hermetia; species Hermetia illucens. The sequence continues at coordinate 161,917,864 of NC_051852.1, read as the reverse complement.
AATGGAAATTCAAATTTTGATTTTCAGTAAAATTGTTTTGTACTTTTGATCTCCAGATACCATTTAGTTTGTGTTTACGGGTTTGGGATATTTATCTTCTCGATGGGGAAAGAGTAGTTACCGCAATGGCATACACTATTCTTCGATTGCACCAGAAAAAATTATTAAAACTTAAAGATATGGATCTGCTTATACAGTATTTGCAGGTATGTATCATGAAATGGGAAGGTTTGATTATTGTCAGGTAATATTTTCGTACATGCATTAGACAAAACTCTACAAAGATTTTGGTTATGATGACGATTATGTAATTAAAACTCTTGAGCAATCAATGGAGGAATTGAAAAAAGTGAAGATGGATTTAGCTCCTTCACCATTAGAAATTGAATTTCCTAAGCGGCCATTTGGTGTATTTGTTGAGCCAACTTTTGAAAAGAAAATCGGTCGACGAAAGAATAGCTTTACAGAAAGAGAAAAGGATGTTACCGAAAAAGTAATATTAAGGTAAACTATATGACATATTTTTAATAGAATTACCGATCGATTGTGGCCGTTTAGGAGCGAGAAAACTCAACAGGAGTTAGCAGAGTCAACGATATCTGATGGCGGATTGGGGGGTTCTAACAGCCAAATAAATACAGGTATTTTGAAATTGTTGTCCGTGCTTTTTGTCCAATACGCATGTTGTTTGCTTCTCATTCATTTAAAAGTTAAGCTTAGATATTTCATAACACATTAGACAGCTTTAGGTATGTATATGTAAATAAAAGAAAATGAACCCGCCCAAAATATTTCACCTGGGCAACAGTGGCCCAAACTAATTCCTAAAATTTCTCTATTCTTGCTTCTTGCTTTTTTAGTCGCGTTTGTTAGAACATTAACTGTTTTTTAAGGTTTTGTTTGCAAAACAAAATCGGTTCAATATCCCATCGCTGTTGCCATCTGCTTATGGATCTCTCTCTTTCAGCTTTTTCCACCTGCGATAAGGGAGGGATGGACCTGGTATTGTAAATGTTCATCATTTCGGTTGCGTCAATCATCACCCCTAGGTATTTGATAACCGGTTTCGAAGTGATCACGTAACCACCCACACGAATATTAACCGTATTCCTCTTCCTACGATTGGTTATCAAGACCGCCTCCGTCTTTTGTGCCGCAAGGTCAATCTGAACCATCTCCAGCCACGCTTTTATGGCGCTAATGGTTTCGTTAGCGTACATTTCCACGTCTCAGGTTGTTTTGCGTCGACAACCACAGCTAGATCATCTGCGAAACCGATTATCGTGGCGCCCTTTGACACGGGAAGGACAACGACAGGCGAGAACCCAACACTGAGCCCTGTGGTACTCCCACGGTGGCGGTGTACTGCTTGGATCCCTCATCCGTGTAGTACCAAAGTGTCCTCTCCGAAAGGTAACTGCCGAGGAGCTTAGTCAAATAACTAGGGACACCTGTTTTAGCCAATGAGCTTTTTGTCCACTTCCAACTTACGGAATTGAACGCATTTTTGATGTTCAACGTCACCACAGCACAGCATTTTTTAGACGACATCGCGTCTCGAGCTAGCTTCAAAACAACGCCTACGGCGTCGATCGTTGAGTGGGCTTGACGAAATCCAAATTGTCGCTCCGATAGTCCATCCTTATATTCAATGATAGGGAGCAGTCTATTGTAGATGATCCTTTCGAGCGTCTTTCCTGCCGTGTCGATGAGGCAAATCGGTCGGTATGATGATGGGTGCCCTGCGTGCTTATTCTGCTTCGGGAGCAAAACTAGTTTTTGCCTCTTCCGTCGGTCGGGGAAAACTCCTTGTATCATGCAGGTTTCAAAAACGCTGATAAACCCGTCTGGTCTGGTCTTAACGGCGAGTTTAAGAGCTCTATTGGGAACAGCACCCAGACCGAGTGCTTTATTATCACCAATACTTCGGCAAATTTGCGCAAGTTTACGGCAGTTCACTTTCTTATCCAAAACAGTTGCCCAAACTGGAGCTGCGTAGAGTAGCAAATAGCTGACTACCCTAGAAAGCAGAAGATGTCGACTTTGTCTTGGCCCACCAATGTTCGGTAGTATCCTGAAGATCGTTGCAGCGATGGAAGACGCTTTAGTTGCGACGTACTCAATGTGTCTTTTCAAGTTGAGTCTTCCGTCAATAATTATTTGAGCGATAGTTGGGAGTAAATTCTTTTTTCGCCAACTTTAATTTTCACAGTTGTTGTTCTTCTTCTTCTCTTGCTAATGAGAACTACTTCTGTTTTATGTTCAGCAAGTGAAAGGCCAGAATTTCTCAACCTGGAATTGATCTCCCATATCGCTTCATTTGCATAGATCTCGATCTCGTCTTGATGCTTTGGAACCACTGTTATTCCGATATCATTGGCAAAGCCAAACGTTGTCCGGAAGGCGTAGCGCCAACACTCCATCATACATAACTTGCCACAGCAAGGGACCCAGGACAGAGCCCTGTGGCACCCCGCAAGTTGTCGGGAATATTTTTAGCCCATCGTCCGAGTCGCAGTAAAATCTCTCCCAAGGAGAAGCTCAACCACAATGCGTACAATGTACTTCAGGGCCTGTAACTTGTCGAGTGCCTCGATAATTTTTTTCCATTTTACACTATTGAACGCATTTTTTACGTCGAGGGTCATAACTACGCAGCATTTTCCTTCTTGTATTGCAGCCTGAGCCAAACCAGTCAACATGCTGATTGCGTCGACAGTTGATTTCGCCTTATGAAATTCGAATTGTTTGTCAGAAAGGCCTCCTTCCTTTGTCTGTTGTATATTACTCGTTCAAATAGTTTGCCAATGGTATTGACCAGACATATCGGTCTATATGAGGAGGAGTCACCCAGTGGTTTACCTGCCTTTGGAATGGGTATGAGCTTTTGTAGCTTCCATTGCTCGGGGAATTCTCCTTCCTTAAAGCATGTCGTGAAAACTTGGGCAAACATAGCTGACGCTGTCCTGGCTGCTACTTTCAGGGCAATATTAGGGATTCAATCCGGTCCTGGAGTCATTTTTTCAATTAAACTTTTCGCTGCGTCTAGAACCTCCTCACTTACCACTACCGGAACTTCGTCGGGATTTAAATGTACTGCAGGAAGACTTGTACAGTTCACATCTACTGGGAACAGAGTGTTCACTATATTTTGCAATAACTCTGGACAAGTAATCGGTGGGGAGCGCTCGCCTTTTAGTGATGACATCACCGACCTGTATGCGCCATCCCATGGGTCAGAGTCAACTTCAGTACACATCCGCTTGAAATGCTCGGATTTGCTCTTTGCGGTAGCTACTTGCAATTTTTTCCTTGCATTTTTTTGATTGCACGTGTAGCTCCTCGCACTCAGGTCGGTTTGTTCTGCGCTGGGAGCGTCTCCTAGTTTTGAGGCCCATTTTCTGACATTCCCCAATTTCTGAATTCCACCAAAAATTAGGGTTTCGTCTTCGGAAAGTGCTACGTCGAGGCATAGCAGTATCGCATACCCGTTGCAATTTTTCCACGACCTGTGAAACTTTTTTTTTGTGCCCTTCCCGATAGCAATGTATCTTCCAGAAGTACCTCCTTGCATCAAATTTCTTGGTTATCCAGCTCATCGTTATTCGTTTTAATGACTTCATAATATTCCTTTGCGAGGTTTGAAAGATGATAGCCTGATGATCGCTGTGTGTGTACTCCTCGTTGACACGCCACTGCAAGTCTCTGATTAGAGTATCACTGACGAAGGTGAGGTCTACCACAGATTTCAATTCTCCTCTCCGAAATGTGTTGGCTCCCCCAGAATTGGCAAGTACCACGTGCAAGTGCGAGAATGTCTCCAGCAATATTCGTCCTGTTGCGTTGGTTTCTCTGGTACCCTATTCTTCTGCCAATGCGTTGAAGTCGCCGGCTATTACTTTGGGATTGTAGCGACTTGCATTGAAGGATAGTTTCTCCAGCAATGACGTGAATTCCTCTAATGTGAGGCTCGGTGCTGCGTAACAGCTATAAATGTATACACCTCCAATCTTGGCACGGGTGAACCCGTCCTCTGAATGTTTTTTCGCATCTACTATAGCTTAACTTCCGCAGCTCCATATCGCCGCCTTACTGGTTCTGTCTCCATACTCCGCTATGCAGATTTTCGTATCGTTCGGATACAATGGCAACGTTGACGTTGTGTTCGGACACGCTTTGGGAAAGTAGGTCTTGGGCCGCTCGACAGTGATTCAGATTGAGTTGCATAAACTTCAGTTGACCTTAGTTATGAACGCCTTTCTGAACACTGGGCATTTACTGCTTCCTGCAATGTGGGCGCTGTCACTGCACAGAATAAGCACTTGGGCATTCCGTTGCAGTCCTTTGCAAAATGATCTTGTTCTCCACAATTGCGGCACAGATTTGATCTGTCTTGCGAGCTTGTGCAAGCTTTCTCTATGTGACCAACCTGCCAGCACTTATAGCATTTATGTACTGGACTCTGTTGCCGCAACCGACAGACCACCTATCCAATACGTACTTTGTCCACTGCAATCAATAGGAAGTCTGTCTGTCTGTCTGTCTGTCACACGCACTGTTCTCAAAAACGGCTATACCGATTGACATGAAATTTAGTGAGAAGGTGGAAACTGTGAACGCCCACACAGATTAGGGGGGAGGGGGTCCCCGCACATGCAAAAGGGGGCTGTCAAATTTTTTTTTCATCGAATATAGTCATGTTGAGCATCAAATGAAAGGTTTCGATTAGTACTTTTCAAAGCCGGTCTTAGTTTTGACATTTGTATGCAACACGGGGAGTGGGAGGGATGGAAAGTGATGATTTCTTCAACGGACCCATTCTCAGAAACTACCCAACCAACAAATCCGAAAAAAAATATGAGGCTACCTCTATATGGTGCCCAGGCCTCAAACCCCCCTCCCTCCCCCTAAGTTTATCCTACATTTATGAAAGTTTGTAGTAGTATAGAATATAATATGAAGCATGTTATCTCCTAGTTTGATCAAAATCATACTATTACTAACAAACAAAGGCTACGTACAAATGGGATAGTTCTGCACTCAAATATACTCACAGAAGAAGCAAACAAAACCTTTCATAACTGAAGGGCCGAGCTTCCGGTTTCCCGACTTGTTATATGCTTGGATTAAGGGAAGCTTAGAGATTTAACTACTTTTCGGTTTCACCCCAAATGGCACAATAGCAAAACACTATGATGAACTATGTACTATCGCATATTTGACCACTTTTTTCTACCACCGGCAACAACACTTCTTTCTTCATCGCTGTGAACTCGCGATAAGTTACGAAATGTACACAAATCAAAAGCATCTTCTTGGCAATGTACACATTTCATATGTATCGTACTTTGTATATTATCATCATCATTTGTACGCCCACGAAGACATACATATAAGGAACTTCCGGTCCTAACAATCTAACCTTACATTTATAGGTCATAACAATAATCTCAGGCAACACGTGAACTATGTAAAGCCGTTCCCTACCACTACTGGCAATTTTACTGCTACTACCACTGCTACTAAAAACAATTCAATGAATTCTTACGGAAACTTTTATAACTATAAGAAAGTTCTAGTTACTCGATTATAATATTTTAATAAGAATACAAAAAATATATATTTGAAGCAAATCTATAAAGTTTATTTAATTCCTGATTTGAAACGTTACGTGCTTAGCTTTAGTCTCGTGTCTGTAAAAAATTTACTAAATGATTTTAATGGCTTAAATGTCGACATTGAAACGTGTGACCTGCTTCAAGTGGAAAATGCTTCGTAAATATATACGCTTACACTTTATGTGATTCACAGGATTTCTTCATGATGGTTTCTAATAGATTTCTTTTTTCATTTCACGCAAGTTCACCTAGAGCTGAACAAAATTTTGCTACTTTTCTAACACACAAAAAACATGTAAACACTAAAGGTAGATCTACACATCAATGGGATTTAAAGGACGTATTATTCTTTGACATGATGAAAAAGATTGATTGGCACAGAAAAATGTGAGTTTCTAATTTTCAGAAAGTTGTCTCTAAATTGTGTGAAAATAACAACTTAAAATTGCTCCCAAAATGTTATGTAAAACATTCTGCTCTGATTCAGTCCTGTTGATTTCACAGATAAATGAATAACGGTGTGTATTTACTGTAGCTAACTAAATAAATTACTATTTCTAATAAAATATTTGGTTGGGGAAAAAGTAATGTCGTATTTGTAATCGAATTTTAACGCTTTATGCATCGTTTTGTTCGCAAACTTGCCATTTAGAAGGCAACTCCTATTATCCCCCTCTTATACCCCCCCCCCCCCCCCTTATTTGCAAAAAACTCAGCCTGTTTTCGCAAGTCTCTTTCGATGCGAACTTAGTAGCACCAAGAGCGTTTTGCATGGACCGGAAGAGATGGTAATCACTTGGTGCCAGATCCGGACTATACATTGGGGGCGATAGGACATCCCATTCGAGCTCCCGTAGCTTCTGGGGGATCATCAAAGATGTCTGAGGCCGAGCGTTGACCTGGCGGAACACACTATTCCTATTGACCAATTCTGGGCACTTCTGGTCGATCGCCTGCTTCAAACGGTCGAGTTACTCACAGTAGCGGACCGAATTGCGGGCTAGTCATAGTTGACCAGCTCATAGTGGATGACTCCCTTCCACTCCCACCAAACACACAGCGAAACCTGGTTTGGGCCAGTTCGCCGCGCATCGGCCACGAGATTTTCGTACGTGATCCACTTTTTATCATCAGTCACCATCCGCTTCAAAAATGGATTGAATTCTGACAAATTCTGGCCGCTTCTGGTCAATTCACTGTTTCAAACCGAATTGAGGATCTGGCCATAGTTGAGCAGCTCATAGTGAATGATTCCCTTCCAATCCCACCAAACACTCAGCAAAACCTTCCTGGCCGTCAATCCGGGCTTGGTGATGGTTTGGACTGGCTCGCCGTGCTTCCACCACGATCTTTTCCGCTTGAGGTTTTCGTGCGCGATCCACTTTTCATCATCAGTCACCATCCGCTTCAAAAATCGGTCGAATTCGTTCCATTTCAGTAGTGAATCGCAGGCGTTGATTCGGTCCAACAGGTTTTTTTCCGTCAACTCGTGTGGCACCCAAACATCCAGCCTTTTTTTGGAATCCAATCTTCTGGAAATGGTTCCAAACGGTTTTATGGTCCTTATCCAGTTCCTGGCAAATCGAGCGAATGCTCACATGCCGGTCTACTTGGATGATTTCGACGATTTTATCGGTTTCTACGACGATTGGCCTACCAGTACGGGGTGTATCTTCGACATCCACTACACAAGAACAAAATCGATCGAACCAACGCTGTGCTGTGCGAATCGTTACAGTATCGGACTCATAAACTTCACAAATTTTTTTGGCCGCCTTCGTTGCATTTTTAAGGTTTTGTGTAAAACAAAACCTTATTAAAATCGATTCAATGTCTGTCTGTCTGTCACACGCATTTTTCTCCAAAACGGCTGAACCGATCCGAACGAAATTTGGTGGACAGATGGGAACTACGAAATCCCACGCATACAGCGAGTGGCATAAATTTAGGTGGAGTTTAAAGGGGGGCTCCCCATACATGCAAAGGAGGGATTCAAAAATTTTTTTCCCCGGATATAGGTGTGTAGGGTATCAAATGAAAGGTCTCGATTTGTACTTTCCGAAACTGACATTAGTTCTGGCATAAATTGCAAAGTGCGTGAGTAAGGAGGCGAAATGTACGCATTTGAAGTGAGACAGGACTCATTTTTGGAAACTACCCAACCCAAAAATCCGAAAAAAATCAGGGTGGTGCACCTAGATGAAATCTAGGCCTCAAAATATGTTCCATTCCGATATCTGCTCAAATAAACTTACTAATAGTATATTACTACTTTTTAGAAATTTACTGAAAACCCCCCTTAAATTCATCCTAGGACTTCCGGATTCTGTACCAGCATAGGGGACAATATTTCGCATATATGTGCTAAATTTCATGGAAATCAGGCAACTAACGCCAAAGTTATAGCAGTTCACACTTAGCAATTTCGCGCGAGTTTACTGCTTCCAAAGCCATGCAAATCGGATGCTGACGTCATAATTACCCGGAATAATTGACATTCGTGTGGAATATTAAAGTCACATTTATGAAGAATCTATTTATCCGCAGCTCTTTTTAAGGTTTTGTGTAAAACACTTATGTGAAATCTAATCTTCGAGAGATGTCCCATTCGTGCCAATTAACAGCATTCTAAGTCATACAAATAAGATGCTGACGTCATAATTAACGAGAATAATTGACATTCGAGTGAAATATTAAAATTCCTTCCAAGAAGAATCTAGTTCTCCCTAGCCCTTTTTTATATTTGATGTTGGTTAAATTGTTGGCATTTGCTAATAATATTAAACTCATAATAATAATAAACAGGGGCGGTTGACCATTATCAACACAGGGCTTTCCATCAAATGATTTATTTAAATCACTTTCTAGAAAATAGAGGGCAATGGAATTTTTAGCTATATTACACGGAGCTGTCGTGCACTCGTCGCTCCTCACATCTTTTTCTTTTTGTTCAGCCATCAGTTCACAAGCGGGGTCGGCCTGTGGTGATCGGTTTCGTCATTTTATTTTATCAAATGCCTGATCAGGATGTAATCTTGAGACCTTTAAATCCCCATCCAGCATATTAAACCACCATTGTTTTGGCCGGATTTTTGGTTGCTTACCATTGTTTTTGATGTTGTGACCAATACTGGTCGTTGAATTCTCGTTAGTGTGAATTACGTGACCACACCATCGAAAACGCCCCTCTTGCAGTTTTTCCACGATCGGTGCAAACCCGTTCGATCGCGGATATTCTCATTTCAGACCTAATCAAAACGTGTCACGCCACCAGTGCAACTTCTTCGTCCCCATTACCGCAAGACGCCGTTCATTGACCTTTATAGTCGGCCAATACTCAGAACTATAGAGAGCGGCAGACGGACGACATTGCAGTAAATTTTAAATTTGGGACGTGCGCTGATACGTCGATCACAAAGAACACCAGTTGGGGAATGCCACTTCATCCAGGTTGCGTTAATGTGTGAAATAATTTCATGACGCAGTTCTCCATTGGCAGATAGCATTGACTCGAGAGATTTAAATCGTTGAGTTCTGGCAATAGCAGTAACCTGCCCCTCGAGATATTTAAATCGCTGAGTTTTGGCAATGTCGGCAACCTGCCCTTCGAGATATTTAAATCGCTCAGTTCTGGCAATGGCAGTAACCTGCCCAGAACTGAACGATTTCAATATCTCGGGTCAATGCTATAAGCCAATGGAGATCTACGTTATGCTCCTCACATAGGGAAACACAAAACCTTTTATACCTGAAGCGTCAAGCTTCCGGTTTCCCGACTTGTTACCTTTCAGGTAGCAAAAATGTAAAATATGACGAATTTCTTCCTTGGTGGACTCCATCTTTGACGCGCTTTAACTTGAGACTGAAACGTACGATGATAAAACTGTCAAAGAGACGCCTGTAGCCCAGATTGTCGTCTTCAAATCGCCGTATAGTATGACCCGATGCGATAAGTACAACACAAGATCTGTTTAAGTGGCGCCATCTATTGACAAAATACGACATTACTTTTTCTCCAACCTAATATTTTGCAAAGCCCAAAACTCTTATAGAAATCGTTACTGGAAGAAGCAGCAGTAGGAGAGGAATATTTTATCAGTTAACCCTTGTGGGACCCTGAATGTTTCATTATCCACTAGAATTTTCTGCGAAATGTCATCAGAAGGATTTGCATTGATCTAGCTCGTTTATCAGGGATATCAGACCATCAGAAGCGTTACTTTGTTAATAATTTAATAACTCTCTGATGGTGATGATTTTAGAGTATCAGTTTAATAGTGAGTTTATCTCACTCATTTTCTTGGGGGCAGCGGCTCCTTTGTTCAGGGCTTTGTCGCAAACAGTCAACTTTCGGCAATTCCACAACAACGCATAACCTTTCCTGATTATCGTGACCAAATTATATAATAAACCACGTTCATAAAATGGACTTAGGTCAGCCCTTATGCTCGAAAATGATTTGCACAAATATAAATTTGCTTTTGTATTTCGTTTTTTTTTAACCATGATAATGGGTAGCTTTAATATTATACAATTAAATGATATTTGTAAAAAATATATATATATGGAAATTCTATATATAAAAAAAACACTTTTCTATTAAATAACACTAAAGCTTCAGTAAATGCGGAGAATTGGGAATTCATGCGCATCTACAAAGCACTGCCATCCCGTTTGCATGCACGGGATAAACGAGTTATGAGCGTATTGGATACATCCGATCAATATTCCTCACTTCCGACACGTTTTTTGCATGGTATTGTTATTTTCTATTTTACTAAAAAAATATATATTTTAAATATCTAATTGCGCTCCATACTCTAAAAGTTGACTCTTTTCTTCATAAACACAATTTATTTCTTATCGGTGCCAACTTGGTTTGCTTTCTATTCATCGTACATCGCAAAATGGTTTTATCAAACAATAATATAGGCAACATACCCGAATCCGAGGATGGCTGTTCGTTGTTGGGTAGCTCGAGGAAGTCATTAGCAGATACATCAGTCACGTCCACTGCAGATTTAAGTGTATTTTCAATTGGTCAACGATCACAACAATATGATATATGTGCTGATGATATGCAAAGTGTTCATAGTGATGGCGAGGGCGGAGGTGAAAGTAGCCCCGGGTAAGTCTTTTACTAGATATTAACATTAAGAATTATCAAGCGAATTTTTTAATATATACATGTCTTTTCTTTCTTTCTCTTCTATTTTGATTTTGTCTAAAGTTTACGTAAAAACAAAGGATAGAAATTTATCGTTACTACGAAACATCTTAATTTTAATGTTTTGATCAAGTGAGTTGAAATAGAACGGTTAGATGATAAATGTTGCATATACATACTAAGGCATTGTTGTTAGCAATTGCATTGTTCATCTGTTCGATCGAAATATATGGACTGAATTATGTTATTTAGATTCTCGATTTTGAGAATACAATCAAGTTCAGCTTTAGTTCATTTATGTATTGGCTTCGAATTTTAAGGCTACTTAGCAATCTGATAAAAAAAAATGTTAAACCATACGATCATCTTTGACATGCGTTTTTAAAATTTACGACAAGATCAGGGCCCGTTCAGAAAAATTTATCAATTGGTTTTCAACTTACAATCTTTCTCCCTTAATGGATATTTTAAAAATGTAAATAATCATCTAAACCAGATGCTGTGGGACTTACGAGTCCATCGGCTTCATTTCAGTTGAAGACAATGGCACTAAATCCGGTTGCATTTGTAGCAAAAAGGGTAGCTCATCTCCACATGTAAGGGTGACCAAGCCTTTGATCGCTTGAAATAAAATAACTTAAGTTTTTCTTGTCACTTTATCTTATTTAAGTATTTTTCGTAATTCTGAGTAAATTTATCAATCTTTTGATGAAAGTGATTCTGCCTCTTTTATCTGCCCACTCCATTAATTTGGTGATATCAAATTCTCTCTCATAATCGTGTACAGTTTTACCCTGACTATCATAGGTAACCTTGAAGTCAATAAAGAAATAGTGCAATTTCTGAACATATTCCAGCAACACAATAACTCTTTATTACAAACATTTGCAATTGTTCTAATTTATCCCCTTGGGAGCGAATATACTTTTCCCACCAGTGTTTCCATTGTTCCATGCATCTGAAAAACTATTTTTTCATAGATGCTGTTCAGCTGTTCCAGCGTTTATTCCTGGATCTTCTCTTATTGTCTCAAACCGCTATCAATTCATTGGGTACCTGAGAACAGCTAGAAGTCAGACGGAGCCAGGTCAGGAGAATAGGAAGTATGTGGAACGGTTGTCATTGATTTTTTGGAAAAAAAACTTGCGAATGAGGAGTGCAGTGTGACAAGGCACGTTGACGTGGTGGAAAAACCACAATTCTGGCACAATTCTATTGGCATAAAGTTCTCAGTGTTGGAGGAGGTATCGATAACGATTGATTGTTTCATCTTGTTGGAATATCATGATGGATGACACCCTTCGAATCGAAGAAAACAGTGAGCATCACTTTAACGGTTGATCACACCTGCCAAGCTTTTTTAATCTTGGTAAATTTTTTAACTTCCATTGGGACGACTGCACCTTGATTGTCTGATTTTTGAGTAGCTCATCAAAATATTGAACTCATTGCTCCAATATTCGCATACATTCGGAAATCAGATTTCGCTTTTTTCGCGGCAGGAGAAACATATGTCGTCATCCTGCTGATTTGTTAGTAAAACTTCCGCCCCCATGCGGCTGCTCCCTGTATTTCTCAAGTTTCTTTTCCCAAGTTTCTTTTTTCTGTCTGTGAAGTCGCATATCCGCTCCACGGAGTTAGTTATAGGTAGCTACTCGTACTGGCGTTCTCTTTAATTACTGTGTTGCACGGTATGCATTTTTCCGTTCCATTTTTTTATGTAATACACGTACCGATCCATTTTTTAATTTGCTTATAAGTCGAACATGTTGGCCCGTGCTTGCTTGGGGTTGCCGTTGCGGATCCGCTTTTCATCGCCAGTGACGATAGGATGCAAAAAGCCGTTTTTCATTGAAGCAGAAATAAAACAGCGTGAGGAACGCACTGGCCCGCCGAACATTGAATGGTGGCGATTTTGTGAGAAGAAAGAAAAAATGATCTCACTTACGCGATTACCAACCATTACGAATGTGGAAGAATCATGGAACCAAATTAAAGAAACGATCCACAAAGCGGCCTCCGCAACCTTCGTGGTCACCAAGCCAGGTAAGCGGTACATCAATCGAGATACTTGGCTTTGAAATGACGACGTTGAAATGAAGGTACGTGAAAAGACACGCCTCTATCACAAGTTCAAAAAGATAAAACCCTGGCCAATTGGTAAATTTATAAGAATGCCAACCGAAAAGCTAAGAAAGCGACCGATGTCACACGAGCGGTTCATTACAAAGATCTTTACGATAAACTGAACACTCGGGAGGGTGACAGAGATATGTATTGACTTGCCAGAAGCCGACACAAACGCACACAGGATATGTCGCGCCATGTTTTTGTTTCTGCATGACGTAGGCGTAAAGTGCTTTAAGCATGTCGTGAAAGATTTTGATCAAGAAAGCCTGAAACCGCGAATGCACAAACTGGCCGGTCACCGAAGAATCTAATAATTATTTATTCCTTTTGTTGTTGTAATGTAAGTTCGTATCTTTTATACAATTTATTACAACTTGTTGTAGATCTGCGTTGTTTTTTTTTTTTCAATCACCAAAAATTTTTTAATCTTGCAATGATACGGTATGTGAAAATAAAAACTGTTAAAACCTGAAAATCGACATTTTAGGCATTTCGGAAACCATCTGTTTCCCTCTTCAGTGCGACATCTTCTGGAAAAAGTCTGATTTTTAGCCAAAAAGTTTAAGGAATTAAAAAGTTACACCGTCTCCGTCGCTAGTAGTCATTTTATTAAGAAAATATCGAAACTTCGGGAACAACTTGTTCCATTCTTCAGTGCACGGGTGTATATTGGCTGATGTCAACAAAATTGAAATGGGTATTCTAATTGTAAATTGATTAATTATAATATCTTATTGAAACCTACCTAAGGGGGAGCTGCAGTTACCTAAATCGGAATTGAATCCAGCATTTTCAGGATAGCTAAGCGGTTAGAGTACAAGGCTGTCGTACGGAAGGTCCCGATTCAAATCTCACTGGTGGCAGTAGAATTTGTATCGCGATTTGACGTCGGAAACCAGTTGACTCAGCTGTGAATGAGTACCTGAATCAAATCAGGTTAATAATCTCGGGCGAGCGCAATGCCGACCACATTGCCTCCTACAGGGTACTGTAATCCTGTAGTATACTTGAATCAAATGCTCTAACATACTTCAAGGCCCTAATCCAATTGAATTGTTGCGCCAACGGTTAGTATTATTATTTTCAGGTTGCCTACTAATTCACAGGTGTTCGTACGCATCTACCAAAGTACGACATGTCCTCCTGGCCGGCCCGCTGCTAAGGAGTTTCCTCGCATATTGTTCGGGGACTTCCAGCATGGCGAGTTTTTGGCCTCGAGCATTTACAGAGGTGATACCTATCCAGGCATTGGTTACCTCTGGACATTCACGCTTTATCGCCTCCTCCATTTCGACCTTTTCTGTGGAGCTATCAAAATCCCGGATTTCTAGAGAACACATGGGCTCTAGGCTAGAAATAAGAACCTCCTCCCCAATAATCTCTTGACCGCTTTGCAGAACGTACTCTTGCTAATCTTCTTCGGGTCCAGTGCGACGAGGACTCCACGACTCCTCGTTTTACGTACGGAAGATACCTATGCTCCGTTGTCTTCGGGTGTCATCCTGCAGCGGATTTCACTAAGGACTTCCGCAAATGTCTTGCCTTCCGTGGGTTTAATGAGCAGAGCCGATGGTCTAGTCCTTCTTCATTTCCTCGTCTTTTCTGGCTTTTGGTTTGCAGCTTCCTTGTCTTTGGACAGACGGGTCTCTGGCGACGTAGTCAGTTGTTTCGCTTTTTTCGCTTTCTTTTTTTAGGCCCTGAAAATTACTTAGATAAAGTCTCCATCAGGCACGTCGTCCTCTTTCCACTCCTCAGTTCGCTTTGCAGTGGGCTATCTGCGATCCGTTTGGCGCAAGCAGTGGGATATACGGCTGTTTCTGCTCTCCACGTTCGCCTATAGAAGGAGATGCTGTCCAATAGTTTCTCCTACAGTTCTATTAGACTGTTTTTGACGCCTTTGCTGACGTTCCTCTGGAGGAACGTTGCGAACTGTATACGCTTGACCACTGATAAGCCTTTCCTCTTCGGCTCTAGCTAGAACAGTCAGTCGCGCCGTTTGATAAGGCTTCCTCTTTATTTTGGCATCCCGGTGTCACATAGGGTCACATAGGCTCTTCCTCCGTCGCTGATTCGTCGACGACAAATCAGCGCTCGCTCGGGGCAACGCGGTGTACTAACACTTGTTCAATGCACACTATCTGACCAGGGTTCCGAAGGGGCTGGCTCCCGATACACATCACAACTGCTACCTTAGCAGAGCTAGGCTTACATCACTCCATCGACGTCGACGGCTCCGGAGACTCCCAATGTGTCCCGAAGTGTACCTGTCATTCGCGGTTTGCTCTTCATCGAGAGGCTTTGTCAACGCTACTATCTAGGACGCAGGTATACTGGCAACTCTAACTCATAACTACTGAAAGGTCCTTAGGTTAGGATCTAATTCTTGGTAAGGAAGGATTAGGCATGCGTAGTTGAGACGGATTAAACACAACCAGGACGGATTCTTTTAGTGTTTTCTCCGCCCTTTCGATTGAGGCCGGCAAGGGGCTATTACGAAGTTCAAAATAGTTCCCTCCCGTGACCTTTTCCATTACCAGCTCTTCGTATTGTTGCTTGTCCATAATTACTATGAAATTGCTTTTATCAACCTTCAGCTAATGACAAGGTTTTCCTTGAGGCTCTTAACAATCTGAGCTTCTCTGCGGTTGCACACGGCCTGTCTGTGCTTGCTCGTTGGTAACACTTTAGCAACTTCGTATCTGATTTCCTCTCTCACATCACTCGCCATTAATTTAATAGCTTCTTCGACATCAAACGCTGTATTTTCCGCCTGAAAATTTGATTTTATGGCATAATACCAACCTTTATTCAGCAGTTACATTTCTTATTCTGTAAACATCGTTGAGGACTTGTTGATAATACAATTTGGGATTCCGCGCACAGTCGCTTTTTTAGATAGGCCCTCGCTGTGTGTTCTTGCACCATTAGTATATAATTTTGTTCACATCAGCCATTATACACCCATGCACTGAAGAAGAGAACAAGTTGTTCTTGTAATATCGATATTTGCTTAATCAAATAATCACTACTAGCGACGGAGACGGTGTTATGTTTTAATTCCTTAATCCTTTTTTACTTACACTAATTCTATGAAAGTGAAAATAAAGTAGAACTCTGGTTGTCGCTTCTAAAAAAATTAACGCCCTGAAGGAAAAATCATTATGTTTATTATCATTTTCTAAATCGTACAATAAGAAATTTCATCAATTTGGAAAAACAATTTCTGAACAGACCTTGAATTTATAAGTTCTGTTTCTACACTTATTCCTCTCATTTAGTAAGTACTCAACATTCTATGTTGAAATGTCCATTAAAATACGTGGAATGTATTCTCGTCTCTTGTATAACGTTTGTTTATTTCCCTTTATATTTCAGATCTGCCTTCGGTTCGTTAAGTATTGTGGGTCGGACACCGTCCGCTATGATGATTACTCCAACGCCTCGAGCAATATCACCACAGGATATTGTTCGTATATATGTACCTCCACCGCCGCCCGAAGAACTAGATTCGAGGTCAAAAAATAGCTCATCGCAAAACATTACATCGCGAACGCAGTCACCAACAACAAGTACCTTGAATAAATCACCAGCGATCAAATCTAGTGGGATTTCAACAAGTAATGTTGATGATTCAATCAACACAATTAGTACGGCCAGTGTAGCTAGTATTGGTAATGAAAGTGGTGGAGAAAGTAGCTGCGATCGTGGTGGAGACGGTGTTGGTAGCGGTAGCGGCGGCACCGGCATCAGTTCGGGTGGAAGCAAAAGGAATTCCATCGCATCGGGCGATTTAACGCCTGTACGGCGATCATATATTTATCGGTCAGAAGAGGAGCTTACGTATAATGGTCAGAAATCCTCATCCTCTTCGCGAAGGGGAAGTTTATCTAGAAAGAGTCCATCCTTATTTACCAATCCTCATGTTGTTATGGATTGTGAACATTTGAAAAGTAAGCAACGCTCCATAAACGGCTCTGATGATCAAATACACCGGAATAGCACCGCTCAAATCGAGCACAGCTTCGAAAGCTTAAGACGAGCAAAAGTCATGACTTCATTTGAAGAATTAGCTCGATTACAGAAAGAAAAAAATCAAAAGTACGGTTATAACATTGATAATCGAATGACACGTAGTGCTTACTGTGGCGACACAACCACCACAACTTCAGAAGACGAAGATTTCTCGCCAAGAAGTAAGTATCGATACGACTCGGATATTCAGTACAGGAAGCTAGCAACATCCCCGAGTGCAGTTGATATAGATTTCATTCAATCGTCACCAGACCTACATTATAGTAGAAATGTAAATGTGAATGCCTTACAAAAGAAGTCTGATAATTCCGATGAATATTCATCCTCTAGTCCGAACGTGAAGTCTGTGCTGACGACTCCAGTTAATGAACAGATTCCGTCAATGACAATGGCAATGACTATGGTTTCATCACAGTCCAACCAGAAATTGTTAACATCAGGCGAAACAACACCAACTATTCTTCATAACACATCGACAAAGCTTATGCAATTGACATCCACGAAAGTAGAAACCATGACAATAACCGAGAATAGGCAACGGCTCGAAGAGTCGCATCCCAAAAGCAGTACAAATCGTTATAGTGCTCCGACACCAATCGAAACCATTGAATATGAAAGTATTTTCAATAACACACCTCATAATCCAGTGAATGCCTCGAAAATGAAAAAGAATTCCAGTGACTTAACAAATGCTAGTTCCATACAAGTTGTCTCCCATAACAAATCTGAAAATCGTTTTCGTCCACGTGTTCATAGCAGTTCAGATCGTGATAGCCAGCAGCAATATGTACAATTTAAAACCAATTACTCGGCAACAACATCATCAGTAACTGCAACAGCTTTAATATCGCCAAATGCAAGTAACAGGCATGAAAATTTTTCAAACAATGTTAACAATATTAGCCGTAGTAGCGCCAATGGCGACAGCAATACTAGTGTTAATCAAGGATTAGGTGAAACTAGTGAAATTAGCAACATACATGTCAACAATGATTTCGATAGGAAAATAGCTGCATCAATTGGTGGTCCATACGATTATAAGAGTCACAGCAATAATAGCAGTCACAGTAGTCACAATAATTCTAATCGTGAAATGAATAAAATTCGTATTAAAGTTCATCAGAATCAGGTGGATTGAATATGGTGAGGAAAAGAGGAAAAGGTGCGCTTTCATCAGTTTACGAAAAGTCTATCTTGAATTCATTAGCTGATTAAATGGATTAGAATGGGATACAATCAACATTTAACAATGCGGATGCAGTCCCGGAAAAAAGACTACCTAGAGGAGATTCGTTTTCCGATGCATTGCTTGAATTTATACGGTGTAAGAAAAGCACTGCTCTTTTTCGAAGTTTTTCAATCACTTGCGCGTGAAGAGTTCATCATTTCGATGGTGTTGGTGTTGCGTATGTGAAGGATGAGGTGAGGAGACAAGCGTCATCGACATGCCCGCCAATTGACTACCCGGTTCGTAACCCGCATGCATATCATCACATTCCGTAGCCAGAAACTCGATTTGCTCCTCGAATATGTAGCATAGTCCTCTGAGTACCGCCAATTACCGCTCTAACCCTCCTTCCCGGACCAACCCAACACAGTCCAATAACGGGTGTATCATTTATTTTGGCACTAACTTCAAAAGAGCATGTCATTCGAAAACAAACAATCGATTTGAAAAATCCTTTTAATCGTACTTTATTCTGTTCATGATTCGTCGAAAAATACATTTACAGTACACTTAATGGACCATGGTCCTCGATTTTTCGTAGTGTGGAGCGAATGTTCCGAATCAGGTTTTGGCGGACCGATGGATCGATTTCCTTCAACTTTCTCTTAATTCGATCAATCAAATGTTGCTCGTTTCGAGCCTCCCAGCCACCGTCGTAGACCATACGCTTGAGAACTGCCCAAAAATTTTCGATTGGACGTGCCTGAGGTACGTTTGGGGGATTGTCCTTTTTCGGCACAAATGGTATATTTTGCTCAGTCAGCCAATTCAATGTTTTTTTTTTTGCATAATGACAGCTTGCAAGGTCCGGCCAAAACATTATTTCGTCACGATCATGATGTTTTTCGATGAATTGCTTCAATTTCGGCAAGCATTGGCCGATATAAATGTCAGCATTGATCGCTTCTGATTTGTTTGATCGAATCAAAGGCTCTGAAACACCCTTCGATGAAATGGCTGTCCACACCAACACCTTTGGTTCAAATTTTGATTTGCCGGCATATTTAACATCATCTGGTGTTGCTTCAATGTTGTCAGTATAAAAGCCGTCGTTGCCACTCAATTCATGATGCGAGAATGTGAAGTACGATTCATCATCCAAAATTATGGATTTTCCATTCGCAAAGTGTTTGTCACGAAGTGCACGGCAGCATTTTGGTATTTTTTCGAGTTGTTGTTGTGTATATTTTGGTGCTCGTCGACGTTTACGATAAATTACGTTGTTTTTCTTCAAAATACGATGGACTGTATCTTTCGAAACACCAAATTTTCGTCTCAATTTGCGTGTTGATTCACCAACCTTGTTTTTCGCACTTGATAACAGACTTATGACTGTTCTGGCACCTAATTTGGATGGACCACCGCATTGCTTTTTGTTTTCGGGCTCTTTACCATCGCGACAATCCTTCAGAACACGGAAAATTGTTCTGCGAGAGATTGGCTTGTCTTTGAACATTTCAAGAATTTCACTAGAACTTAGTCCGCCAAATATGTTGGCGACAGATTTCCGTAAATCGAGCTTGTACGACATTTTGAATGGATCTAACTGCACAATTTGAGTTTGACAGTTCAGTAGGAGTACAGTTAAGTGTGACAAGTGCATTGGTTTACATTTGTGTGTTTGTTTATGCAATCAAATAAACGCCTGAAGTTAGTGGCAAAATACATGATACACCCGTTAAACCCCGCGTAATTTCAACGCCCTCCTTTACTTGATCATCTGTGTCCTTTACCTATGGACTTCGCCATGCCAATCCAACTATACATCAGTTCTTGAGAAAATGCCACCAATTTATAATAATTCTGGCATATAACTGTTGATATTAGAATCATTCACCTTAATTTGAACTCTTTAATTGGGTAGACTCGTAGACACAAGTTTGAACTGTTTCTTGGTAAACACAAATAACCGACCGACCTAAGTAGCCATAGCTAATTTTAAACTCTTTCGACCTGACGAACACCATCCTAATTAAACGCCTACACAGGATGTACCGTAATAACAGTGTTCGGCAAGTTCATCCCAGACAATTCTTCCTTTCTGCTTTTCTTCTTAAATCCCTTGAGGTAATCATCACCTCCATCGAAACCTCATCCGGCTTTATCTACGTCCCCTTTGTTATTTCAACCAATTTTCTGACCCGACTGCTTTCCCGCCATCATATCCTTCTTCGCAAATAAATCCTATTTAGTTGAAGGTCCTGGGATTTACCGTGGGTAGGCATAATCCCACGGTCCTCTTCGGACACGGATCGATTTAGAGACCACATGCCATGACTTTCACAGCAGTACTCGTAATCCTGGTAGTCCTGTCAGAAATCATGGTCTCTAATTGCAGGAGGTAGCTTAGATGCCTACTAACTACCTCTTGGCTTGAGTCGTATGATAATAGTAATGATCGCCACATGCGTTGCTCGCTGACTTCAAGTCCTGCTGAATAAAACATCTCCTATTTTAGGTTGGTGTTTCTCAATTGTCACGTAAGAAGTGGCCACCCTTATCTTCTCCACCTCCTGACTAGCAACAGCATCGGTGCAAATTTGAACCTGAATACGTTCCCTTCTCTTGAAACCGTCCCTATCCTTGACATTCAATATCTTAATTGAGTACTACACTCATTCTCCCAGCCACTATCTCTCACTATCTCTGTAATACCAATTAATTTTGTCAAACCCACACTGGACGCCTTCTTCCCGGCGAGCTGGAAATGTGGTCAAATCACCTCTATTCTTAAACACGTGGCTCACTTTGAAGGTTTACGTCGCCTGACCGGAATTTATCGAACCTCCGCCGTGTGGTTCGTTCGCTTACCGTATCAGTTCCAAATGCGCCCCCTTATGACCTAATTTGAGCTCATACAGAAAAAGTATACGTTCTTGGCTCTTTTCCGTCATTTTTTCCTGTTTATTCACTGTTATCACAACGATGATCAAAACTGAAATGACTGCTTGATGACCAACAGCGGCAACTGGTGGTGGTTTGATACAGCAAAATCGCAACTAACTTCTCTTGATTGCCAAATCGGCCATTTCATGTGCAACAACCTAATACCTTTAAGCAATTCCATTATCACAGACAGTTGTAGGCAATTTCATGAGGATTTGCTATTGCAGTATTCCAAGAACACACAATTTTCATGGATTACGAATATCTAAAATCTGGAATTGATATTTTCAAATAACCGAGGACTAAATTTCAATAGGATTTTTATAGAAACCGAACTTAAATTAAGGAAATATTTACATTGAAATTCACGGGACTTACGAGATGTGTGCATATTTTATTTATTCGTGTTGTTAAGCTTACCAGATATCATCGTTCACTGCCAAAACTTTCCAGATATTTTCTTGAATAGGAGTTATATAGTGCCCAAAAATCTTAGTCTATCTGAAGGAGAAATAATCAGCAAATCTTAACAGTTTCTGTGCCATTGGTCGCTCTCTAAATATCGAATTTTCAAAAGTTTGTTTTTTTTTATATCTTTAGTTCTAAGTTTTATATAAGGAATAAGCGTTAGAACCGAAAAAAAAAATAATCAAGAACGCATCAAACGTAATCTCATTGAAATGAGAGATGAATAAACTCAACAAGGCGATAAGTAAACAGAATAAAACTAAGGAAACACGTCAAAGAAAATTGAGAAAATAAATAGTACCAAATATTCCGGCCAATAATTTGTTAAACAATTTAATTTTTAAGCATATAATCATCTAATATTGTATATCAGTTGTTTTCATAAAGAAAGAATGTTTTGTTTTGAATGGAAAAGTACGAATTTTTATTTTTTTGTTCGAATTAATGGTTAGCTCTGAGACTGAGAGACTTTTTTTTAAAAACAAAAATTATTAATAGTTTATTTTGCAATCCTTTCCTTACAATTGAAAAACTAATCTATAAGGCCTACAAATAAGTTCTGCCGGTTTTTTTTTATAAATTTGAAGCTTTATTGTGAAAAATTGGGTATACATTCATTGTTCAAAGTATTGCCCATCGCTAGCCATAACTCTCTCCATCTTTCAGGCAATTCATAGATACCATCGCGCCAAAAATTGGCCGGCTTGGCCGCTATCCACTCATCGAGCCATTTTTTGAGTTCGTCGTAATTGGAGAAGTGCTGGTCAGCCAGGCCATGCTGTATCGACCGGAACAAATAGTAATCAAAAGGAGCAATGTCTGGAGAGTACGGCGGGTGGGGTTGGACTTCCCATTTCAACGTTTCTAGATATGTTTTAACGGGCTGTGCAACATGTGGACGAACATTGTCATGTTACAAAGTAACTTGATCATGCCTTTGCTGGTATTGCGGCCGTTTTTTCTTGAGTTTGCGGCTCAAACGTATCATTTGACGTCGGTAGAGTTTGCCCGTTCGGTTTTAGCAGCTCATAGTATACCACACCCAGCGGGTCCCACGATATACACAGCATGATCTTCTCACCATGAATATTCGCTTTGGCCGTCGATGATGAGGCATGGCCGGGGTATCCCCACGTGGCCCCACGCTTAGGATTATCGTAATGGATCCATTTTTCATCGCCAGTAACTATTCGATGCAGAAAACCCTTCCTTTCCTGTCGTTGGAGCAGTTGTTTGCACGTGAAAAAACGGCGTTCGACGTCTCTTGGCTTCAATTCATACGGAACCCAATTTTCGACCTTTCAGATCATTCCCATTGCTTCTAAACGGTGGGATAGGCTTGCTGAGTGACTCCAAGTGTTTTTCCAAGTTCTTCTTGCGTTTGCGATGGATCTTGGTCGAGCAATGCCTCTAATTCTTCATCTTCAAAAATTGTTGGCCGTCCGGCGCGCTCTTCGTCTTCCGAGTCAAAATTGCCACTTTTAAACCGTCCAAACCACCTCTGACACGTTCGCTCAGATAGAGCATGGTTACCATAAACTTCCACCAAAATGCGATGACTTTCGGTTGCTTTTTCCTTCATATTAAAATAATGAAGTAGAACTCCCCGCAAAAACACATTATTTGGTACAAAATTGGCCATTTTCATTGATGGAAAAAGTATTGTTGTTTACACTTCAATTAAATAATTTATACTGACGTTTGTGCCTATTGACAGTAGCTTTCCGATGAATGTTTGGAAATGTGGATCAATGGAATAAAAAACAAGCTACGCCATCTATTGTGAAAACCCACAGAACTTATTTGTAGGCCTTATAATTTGTCAATAGCAGTAGATTTGAAGAACCAGTCATTTGAATTGAAGAGACTAATTATCATTTATATAGAGAAATATTTATCCTTTTGTGTTTATAATGAGAACATGTCGCACTTATAGGGAGAGATTTGCTTTGTGATAGGTCATCTTTATGGTTACTCTTGGTACATTCCCCAAAAATGGCGCTTTTATATACTCCAAAGCTTAGAAATATGTATTGTGTACTACAGTGCTCTCCAATTAAGACTTTTTTTGTTAGGGGCACTGAATTGCGAGAAGCCCATGTTGGTGAAATATTTTGTCCCCCAAATATGTTGGGGGGGAACCTTTCCAAGACTTCAGTATGCCAGAAATAGATTGCGCAGATAAAAAAACAGAACTTCTGAAATTCGACTCTTTGTGAATATGTATGTCAACAGAAGTTTCGGCTGAAATAATAATATCTTCCGATCCGAAGTGATTTGTTTCATTACTCCGATTGAGGTTGATTTATTATCATCGATAGCGATCTGTATAAGGTACGCAAACGTTTCGGACAGATACCCTTGAACCATAAATTTAAATGTATTCGACCCTGTTGGAAGTCTGTCTTCAGTTCTACGTTTATTTCCAAAGAAAAGCAATAAAAGTTGAGAACATTATAGAACAAAGTTAATCCTAAACTCAAATATTACTAATTGCTGTATGGAAAGTAAGAAAGATATTCGGGTAACAAATCAACTTTTCTTTTTTTTGTATAATCCTTCTTCTAATAAAACTTAATACGATATCCAGTAATCTAAGAGAGAATATGAAATATGAAAGTATATAAAACATTTATTTTTATCTTTCGAAATTCCTACAGACAGAAAATAAAAAAAACTGTATATTGTTGTTAAAGAAAAGAAATGAAAAACAATAGAACTTCTATATGTAAATTTGTAGATTATAACTATTATTATAATTGATGAACAAAATACGTTAATTGCATAAAAGTTCAAAATACATAATGTAACTTGCATTAACAATTATTCCAGAAAGGATAGTCTAAACAATTAACGAACATAAGAGACAAAACTTGCTAATGATTGCAGAAAAAAACTATGATAAAAAAAAAGAAATTAAGTTTAGATGCAATAAACATTGAATGATACATGATTCAATTTTGTTTTTATTTACAAATTTAACAGGATGAATCAACTGACCAAAATTTCGTTCCACTTTGGTTGGTTTTTAAAATGCAGGGTGCGGCAGCATAACTTCGTTTTTTCAAATGCGCGCCACTCAGTTAGTTGATGTCATAGCGGAGCGCTAGTGGTCTCGTTCAAGAGGGGATACTGTAAAGTTTTGTCCCAACACGGTTCAGTCGTGAGGAGCCTGCCTTTGCCGTTGAGGTTTACTTTTCAAGCGAATGTTCGGTTATTGCAACACAGCGTGCATTTCGGAATCGCTTTAATTTAGCCCCGTTGGCTCCCGTCCCAGACCGCAAATCAATTGTTACATGGGTCACTACATTCAGACAAACTGCAAGTGCGACAAAAGGAAGAACTGGAGTCCCTCGGCCTGTTAGATCACCTGAGAACATTGAAGCAGTGAGAGCGTCAATGTTGCGATCGCCACGGCGTTGTGCGCGCAAACACGCATCTGCCCTTGGACTATCCGATCGTTCTGTGAGAAGAATTCTTTGTGATGATCTTCATTTTCATCCCTATATGGCGATAGTGCAGGAACTTTCAGAACGTGACTTCAATTCTCGGATGAACACGTGTGAGCTTCTTCTTGATGTCGTTCCCGAGGGTGCTATTGTTTTTTTTTTAGCGATTAAGCCCATTTTCATATGTGTGGGTCGGTTAACAAAGAAAACATGCGCTACTGAGCTGACACCAACCCTCGATAATTGCATCAAACGCCTTTGCATTCACCCAAAGTCACAGTGTGGTGTGCAATTTCCTCAGCTGGAATTATTGGTCCCTGGTTTTTTGAGGAAAATGAGGTTACAGTGACGGTGAATTCGGACCGGTATGTGAACATGCTACAGAATTTTTTTTTCCACGACTAGAAAATTTGGATTTGGGGGACACTTGGTTCCAACAAGACGATGCAACAGCACACACTTCAAAAGCATCAATGACTGTTTTGAGGGAACACTTTCCAAAGCGCCTTATCTCAATTAGAGGCGATTTGGAATGGCCGGCACGCTCTCCCGATCTGTCCCCTTGTGATTTTTTTCTATGGGGTTTTTTGAAATCCCGTGTTTATTTGAACCGTCCAAGAACCCTACAAGATTTGAAGACCAACATCCAAGAAGAAATTGCCAACATAACACCTGCTATGCTAACAAGAGTCATGACAAACGCCAGAAATCGGTTTACGCAATCTATGGAGAATGAGGGACGTCACCTAACAGATTCGATCTTCAAAACAATGTTAATAAAAACTTTAGACATGTACCTACATTATAAAAAATAAATAAATATTTTCCGATGCATACAATAGTTTTTATTGAGTTTTGAAAAAAGGAAGTTATGCTGCCGCACCCTGTATTAATGAATTTAGATCGAATTCTTAAAGACTAGCAAAGTTAAACATCAGCACCCAGCAAAAGACTTTAAAATGGATGACCTTACGAGATCACCAACGTAATTTACGGCAGCCACCAAGTCATCGAATTTTATAATGAGCTCACAAACTTCAAGGATATATCTATTTATTTACCAACAGAAAGATGATAAGTAAATCATAGATGTGAATAAAATCTTTTCGACCAACCACATTTCTTCATTATCTTCATCATATTTGCACCAAACTTTCCGGAATAATGCTCCATACTACATGCACCTACTCGTATATTACTGCAGAGTTTCATGGTGATGATGGACATTTTAAATCCAAGAGGCCACATGCATATATCACCATAACTTTTTGTATATTTGTTCGTTTGGGTAGTTTCTGAAACTGGGTCCTTAAAATAACTGACCTTTTTCGGAATCCCGCATTCTTCCCCTTTAGCACAAATATCAAATCTAACTTTTGTAAAGAGTGCTAATCGAGGCCTGTAATTTGATATCTCACATGAAAATATTCAGTGAAAACCCCTTTTGAGTATATGGGGACCCGAAACTTATGTTCAGAACAACAATCAAAAGTTCGTTACATGTATGGAAGTTCACATTTCCAACCTTTCCATCAAATTTCGTATCAATAGGTGTAATCATTTCTGAGAAAAGTGTGTGTGACAAATCGGCTAACAAACAGTGAACTGATTTTAATAAAGTTTTGTTTTGCACAAAGCCTTAAATAAGATGGTCGGTCAATTCGAAAACTCTTTCGGAGCGCACTTTCTGATCAAATAGCCCAAAAAACTGAATCAATGGATCTATAAAAATATAAATAATTGAACTTTTGTTAACCAAAATAGGGGAGCTATGTAAAATTAACAAATAGTTGGCGAAAAGTGAGCTGAAATACTCGACCGAGTATAGTTTTACAGAAGTATCCGACGTTACATAGTTCGGATAGGAGAGCCGGATTTTCAAGATCTCTGCTCTCATTGCCATAGTTCATTTATATATTATACTAATCTGTGCATCTTAATATGTTACGATAGGTGAAAATTAATAATATGATCCCTACTGGTCCCCTATCTAAGTACTAACCACTGCAAACAGCGCTTGACTCCATCGATGGGTCGATTGTATTTAAGTGCATTTAGCAAATTACAATGGCGCGAACAGATACAATACCGGCCCTTGTTTCACTGATAATTTATCGAGCGTTTCGCAGTTGGTTGTGGCTGCGTTGTTACCGAAGAAGAGTTTCGATGAGCCATAAACAAACCGAAAACTTGGAAGCTCCCTAGCCTTATGAATCATGAGTCGACTGGGGAAATTCCCACCCTCTACAATTGATAACGTCTTTTATTAGTAAAGAAATCAATGCATACCTCGAGACCAACAACATCTGTCTGGGGAGCAAAAAGGCTGCCGAGTTGAGACGGGTGATTGCAAAAAAAAAATAATTGACTCGGTAGTTGTAGGACAGGCCAAATAACTCTGTCTAATTGCTATATTGCTTTCTATATATATATTGTATGGACATGAAACTAATTACAGTCATCCAGGGATGTATATCACCGTCTGAAAGTACCAACACCTCAGAACCCATCCACAAATGGAACACATTTGCCAAGGAGATTCGTTGAAGCCCTTTCGATTGTATATGGCACTGAACCCGTTTTAAAGATGCTAAAGGACATGGCTTCGTAATCAGATATGGACTATGTACTTAGTATTCTTGATGTACTTAGATGATATCAAGTCGTTTTCTGGTGCTGATGGCCTTTTAAAAAACGGATTGGAGTTTGGTTTAAGCAAATCCACTAAAGTCATCGCGAGTGGCATGACGGACATATCATTAGAGTTCTCCATACCTAAACTATGAAGCAGACTCACCTAGAAATTCTGGAAAGGACCCTATATTCTAGTTCCTCCTTTAACGATTTCAGCACCAGGGCAAATAAAATAAATGCACCGAATGTGTTCGATATGCCTTCACTGTAATTTTACTATAGACAAAGGCCGATTTGGAAAATATCCACACAAATTTTACAATGGAGCAGATGAGTTTACTTCCTCACACCAGAGGTAGGAGCATGATTGACGATGCGGCACAACGCCAACCCCAAGTCGACTGACTGTGTCCTTATTTTTATACCAAGGAGTACAAAGACCAGCACATGAAAAAATAGCTGCCACTGCCCTTTAAAACCTCTACGTCTTCATAAACGCCTTTCTGAACTTGTAATTGGGGTTCCTAGCCCGATATAACTTCGAACGAAAAAATAAGTCGGCGGACGGGCGAGAATCCGTGGATGTACAGATTATAAAGTGAAAGTTGCAGTAGATAAACCACAGTTAGTATGGGTGGATTTTCTATTCGCCCTAAAATTGGACCTTAAAGCGATTAAGACGGTCTTCTACCGTCTTATTTTTGGGAATTAATTGCAAACCAAGCGCTGAAGATATCTCTAATAATTTTTTTTGTTTAACTTGTACATGTTTTGACTTCTAAAAAATACTTTTAAAAAAAATTTCCATCGTTTTTCTTATGTCCTCGAAACGTCCTTACCATAGTCCTTGTCCAAATGTCATGGGCGACTTTGTGGCACCTGAACGGTCATTTTATCTACTCAAAATCAAAAAAAAATATTTCTTTTTTATTAATAGCTGTTCCTGTTTTCCCGAGCGAGATTTTTATTATTTTGAAATTAGGCAAAAATATGCGTGATTTTGTAAAAAAGTTGTATTTTGCACTTTTTTAACACTTTGGAGGATGTAAAAATAGAACAAATCAAAATTTTCAAAAACTGGCTCGGGAAGTCATAGCGGAGTGTTCGCTGAACAACTGGTTGAAAAAATGATTGTCTTTGATTTCTGGTAGAAGTGATGCCACATGTTTAAAAAAATCTACTTTCGGGAAAACGCGTTTAAATATAAAGTATGGTATAAAACATTGCTGAAACTTGCGATTCAATCTGCAATGTCAGAGCCGTAGAGTCGTTGTTTCTCATCAAGAAAATTTTCTCCGGTGCCGGCATTTTCCTCTCTCTGTTGTATTCTGGTCCGTTTTGCAGCGGTACTGACCCTACGCTCGGAGCGGTCGATGCGTTTCTCCTCTCCCAAAGTAATCACCAATAATTCCACAACTTTGCAAAATAGATAAAAATTCTTCGTTGAAGATCATTACCGCTAAGTAGATGGCAATTTCAACCACCTGTTTGCCCAAGTGCAAATATTTTGGAGCCAAAATCCAAATACAAGTTTTTCAGAATTGTCTTGATGTTTTGAGTGTATGCAAACAAGCATCTTTCTAACAAATTATCAGAAGACAGACGATTTCATCAACTTTACAATCTGGGATCGATGGGAATTCTGTCATGCTGGCAAATTGTGAAAGTACCCTGGGTCTCGGCCTAAAGGTACTTGATGAGTGGAGCGGTCACATGCCGCTAAGCGCACGAAAAGATCGCAGGTGTTCATATTCTCCCTCCGAAATGCCCATGAAGGGACGTGCTTTTCACGAAATCCTTTCTGTGGCGTATTTTTGACATCATGTACTTTCAAAATATGCCAAAACATCGTTTTGTTGAACCACGCCTACGCACCCTCGTTGCCGGTGCAAATTATCATCATCATCACCATCGGCGCAACAACCGGTATCCGGTCTAGGCCTGCCTTAATAAAGAACTCCAGACATCCCTGTTGTGCGCCGAGGTCCACCAATTCGATATCCCTAATAGCTGTCTGGAGTCCTGACCTACGCCATCGGTCCATCTTAGGGTCTGCCTCGCCCTCTTTTTCTACCATAGATATTGCCCTTATAGACTTTCCGGGCTGGGTCATCCTCATCCATACAGATTAACCTATTGGACAATTTTCTCTTATCAATTTCATTGGGATACCAAATTCTCTCATGTCCGTGTACAGTTTTACCATGGCTATGCTGTCATAGGCGGCTTTAAAATCGATGAAAAGATGGTGCAATTGATGGTCATATTCCAACAGTTTTTCCATCGCTTGCCGCAGAGAGAAAATCTGATCTGTTGCTGATTTGCCTGGAGTGAAGCCTCTTTGGTATGGGCCAATGATATTCCGAGCATATGGGTCTATCCGACCTAGCAAGATAGCTGAGAATATCTTATAGATGGTGCTCAGCAATGTGATACCTCTATAATTGCTGCTCTATGTGATATTCCCCTTTTTATGTATGAGACAGATAATTCCCCGTTTCAAGTCGCCATTGATTCGCTGTCCCATACCTTGAGTGCAAGTTGATGAACCACTTGGTGTAATTGGTCGCCTCCATATTTAACCAATTCGGCTATAATTCCATCGGCTCCTGGCGACTTATGATTTTTAAGCCGATGAATTGCACGGACTGTTTCTTCTATGCTTGGTGGTGGCATTTTTTGCCCGTCGTCTTCAGTTCGCGGCTTGTTCAGTAGTTCATCAAAGTACTCAACCCATCGCTTCAATATGACCACTTGTCGGAAACCAGATTTCCCTCTTTGTCTCGGTACGATAAGCATCGTGGTATATAGGGCTTCATCCTGCTGACATGTTGGTAAAACTTTCGCGCCTGGTGCGGTTGCTCCCTATACTTTTCGAGTTCACAGACCTGTTGGTTCTCCGAGGCTTCCTTTTTCCGTCTGTGAAGTCGCTTCTCCACTAACCGGAGTTTGTGATAAATCTCCGCACGTACCCGCGTCCTTTGAGAATGCAACATTACTCGGTATGCAGCATTCTTCCGTTCTGTTGCTAGCTTACATTTATCGTCAAACCAGCCGTTCCGATTTTTTTTGCGGCTGGGGTCAAGTGTGTTGGTGGCCGTATTTATGATTGTGAAGAGCATTTGTTGATGCTTCATCTCCAGGCCCAGTTTTGTTTGTGGACTGCTTTCCGCGCAAACCAGGTACTTACAACAACCATTTCGTGGGACATTGCTAATTGGATCATCCGCAGTATATTATCATTTTAGTGTAAGCTATGGGAGCCAACGTACCGCCAGAATATGGGCTCCGTCCCTACTTGGCTGTTAAAATCCCCAATTATGATTTTGATTTCATATCTGGGACAGGCTTCGCGGGTGCGTTCTACTGCCTCGTAGAAGGTATACTTCTCCGACTCTGCAGACTCCTCTGTAGGGGCGTGGACGTTAATGAGGCTTCGCTTATGTTTCCAAAGTCGATAACAGCAAGTTTAATTTTTTAGCTGACTAAGAAACCTACTCCGAGTACATGGTTTACTGGATGGCCACTTTAATATATGGTGTAGCGACTCTTCTCCAGGAAACCGGTCCTCAGCTCTATATTGGGACAGGGTATCGGCTAGTTGCTTAGCAGCTGCATCTCTGTACAGAGAGCGCACGTTCCATGAGAAAATGCGGGGGTAGTTTCCAAAAATAAGCCCTGACTCACTTTATAGGGTCCATACACGATCAAATAAATTGCGCAACGGATTTGAATATCAAACATGTTTGAAATCTTCTGCACAACGGAGACGCTTGCGCAACACGATGCGTTGTGTATGGGCATATTGTGCTTCGTACAGCCAACGGATGAAATATAATTTTTGTAAAGGTAGAATTTTTAACCTCATCCCCGGAGGGAGTGGAAAGTTTATGAAGGAGGAAAAGGAACTTGATGTGCTCATCGCCCTTACAATGTTATAGCCATTCATAGTGGGGGTTCCTTTTACATCACCATGACCAAGTTGAATTTTCAAGGTTATCCCGCAAAGAGGGCAGAATGGGAAGAAAGATTCTCTTTTTCTAAACTCGTTAAAGGAGAAGGGCGGTCACCATTACTATTAACGACAGGGTTTAGTTTTGAGCCTTATTCCCGCAGTGATAAAGGATATCCTCTCCCTCCGTCTAATGGAGGGTACTTTGATATCATCATGGTAAAGTTGGGTTTGCCAACCATATCCCCGGAGAGTAAGAGTGTAAAGAGGATATATAAAACGAAAAAAAATGTCCTTACCTTCCACTTCTCTTAAAGTTACGGTACCCAATGTGGAAAAGGGGCCACCCGCTTACCCTCCTACCCATCCCGATAACAATACAGATAGGTGCAATACCATTTTAATGGCATGTTACTCATACTGTATCCAACTTGTAACTAATGTTTGAATAAAATTTCACTAAGTGTATGGAAAATGCAATTGCACAACGCAACGTTGCGCATCGCACCCGCAATTTGTTTGACAGTGTATGGGACCTTACTAAGTGTGTACATTTTGACCCCTTACTCACGCACTTTACAATTCACGTCAAAACTAATACTAACCGAGACCTTTCATTTGATACCCCACACCACTATATCCAGTGGAAAAAATGTTAAATCCCCCCTTTGGATGCATGGTGTGTTCAGTGATTTTTTTAAATGGATCGTACGAAGGGAGATCGCTTTAACATTCAACGTCATGCTCGCACTAAAAAACGAGTATTTCATGGGAATCGATACTTATCAGAGAAGAAAAAACACTTCGCATCAACATCAGCAAAGAAACTTTTAGCAAGCATGAACATGACTGTTCCAATTGCGACAAGTTTTGTATATTGTATTGTATATTGGAGTTTTCTCCGGTATTTCTGCAAATAATAAAATATATGTGGTGGTAAAAAATGAATGCATAGGACATGTCGAGAAAAGAATGGGAACGCGGCTTAGAAATGCAAAGAAGAATCACAAAGGCATTGGTGGAAAAGGGGCTGGAAATCTTACTGATGAGGTTATTAACGACCTCACTACATTTTTTGAGCTAGCTATTCGTCAACACGCAAATTCAATAGAAGGAATGAAGTAAGAAATTTGGGCAACTTTCATCTATAAATGTTCTACAGACGAAAATCCTCAGCATCAGAATTGTCCAGCAGACGAGGACAGTTGGTACAAATGGCGCAAAGCGGAAGCTAAAGGAGAAGTGGATAGTTTCCACCTCGAGAAGGCACCTTTGACTGAAGAAGTTCAAACAGTCATCAAACCAATCTACGAAGATTTGTCACGAGATGATCTCTTGAACAGAAATTTAGGAGCAGAGACCCAGAATAACAATGAGTCGTTAAATGCATTGATCTGGACTTTCGCTCCTAAACACCTTCATTCTGGGGCCAAGGTCGTAGAAATAGCCACTTTTCTGGCTGTAATTATTTTCAATGAAGGATTCAATGGCATTCTCAAGATTCTAGTGACAATGGGATGTCAAGTTGGTCATAGGTTTATGCCGGCCGCCGTAATGAAGCGCGAATTTGGCGGTCCGAACGAGGATCGACTGACCTCGCTAAAAGAGCCAAAACTGAAACCAGAGAGCAACAATCGGCCCCACAAGACTTTTTTGAAGAAACGGAGGGTGCTCTCTATGGACCAGGCATAGCAGATTAATGGTGAGTTAAAATTTCAAATCACATTTAAATTTTCAAATGCGTTTTTCTCGAAACTGCATCTTGAAAATCGGCTGCCACCATAGCTCAAAATCTGTCCAACCAAATTCTTTGAAATTTTCACGACTTCTTGAATACATATTTCTACGGTCTGCAAACTAGGATAATTGCAATCGGATGGGTAGTTTTTTTTTTTATTCATAAAAAAAGCGGTAAAAAAACATCAAAATCCAAAAAATTAAGATTAAAAGCCCACCAAAAATTTACCTTTTAATATTTTCTAATTATCCTAGTTTGCGGACCGTGGAATATTGTCCACATTAAAATGCCATTTAGTTTTTTTTTCTCAGATGAACACAGCGCCCTCCAGCGTGGCAGCAGAAAAACACCTTTTTTTGGAGATGGGTGCATACATTGACACGTATTCCAAAAACTAGCTACTATAGCGAGCTGGAAAATTTATCACATATCACGTTTCTATCTTTATCCAGTCCTGCTAAATAATTTTTCAAAAAAAGGCAAAAAAAACGGCCCCCTTAAGGGGGTCATCCCGTGTGTCGGATTCGAGGAACCAAATTTTTTTGGCATCAATTGTATCTAGATATAGTGTAGAATATATGGGTAAAATGATTTTTTGATATTCGGAATCGTTCGGAAATTATAGTGTTAAACACGTGATAAGTCACATGCCAGATTTATGTCGATCGCCGTAATAAATCTCGTATTTATCGGTCCGAGTCACGTTCGATTGACTTCGCTAACAGGGCAAGAATTGAAGCCAAGGCTGTACATGTCTTTCTTAAAGAAACTTAAGTTTTATGGACTAGGCATAGCAGATTAATGGTCAGTTAAGGTTTCATGGCTAAAAATCGCATTCTACTTTTTAAATGCGTTGTTCTCGAAATTGTATATTGAAAATCGGCTGCCACTATGAAATTCCCTGAAATTTTCACAACTTATTCAGAACTTATTTCTACGGTCCGTAAACTAGGATAATTGCGATTCATTCAGTAGTTTTTTTATTCATTGAAGGAGCCTAGAAAAAACACCACACAAAAAAAAGTTTAACACGACACCAAAAATTTACCTTTTAATATTTTTTAATATTCCTAGTTTGCGGACTATAGTTAAGTCTGTACGTTAAAAATGCCATTTACTTTTTTTTCTTTAAGATGATCGCAGCGCACTCTAGCGTGGCAGCAGAAAAACACCTTTTTTTGGAGATAGGTGTATAAGTTGCTCTATATTTCAATAATGAACTATGATACCGGGCTGAAAAAATTACTATACACCCTCAGATATTAGTAAATCTTTGGTGGGAAATTCATATTTGTATCTTTATCCAGTTTTTCACAAAAAATTTCTAAAAAAAACGGCCTTCACAAGGGATGACCCCCTTAAAGAATTGTGAAGCTCAACATTGTAAATTATCAACTTAATATGCGCCGAGAAGTAATTGTAGCAAGTGCTTTGCTTTTTCTTTGCACAACAGTCAATGAATAGCAATATTTAATCGATGCATACATAGTTCATCATCCACACATGATTAGAAGGAACAATATTGCAGCTGGCTTACTCAACTACTCCACTATTATATGAACGTAGTCGCATCTTTAGGGAATGTGGTTCAAGTTAGTTACTCTTCTGTTATTCATACCACCTCTAACGCTTATCAAAAGTTGAGCAAATTTAGTATTAAATAAGGAAAACGACAATACAATTATAAACACCTTTTTCGTCTTTAGTAAAGTGTTTTTAAGTTACAAATACCAGTAGTTCGGGAGCCAACTACCCATTTCTTCAGCGCAAAGAGTCTTACTTAGTAATCACCCCTTGTGCACTCAAAAATGAGCAGAAAATATGCTTCCCACCACCATGTCAAAGCAAACGATTGATACTGGCAGCACTACTCCTACCACTTAACAGCTGATTTACAGATGATTTCCACTACAGTACTAATCAACTATAAACAAACGCCCTCTCTCAAATGTCATTCCAATTTGGAGTACGACCCGCTGATTGTGGTCCGTTGGAGAAAAAGAGAGCTCGCACGCATCTGCGCTGGTCTCGCGTGGAAAGCGCTGAGCGCACCAGATGACTCCGAGAGAATAAGAAATTTGGCTTGGCTTTGGAGCTCAGCAGAGGGCAACCCAACTGGCAGCAGGTAGTGAACGGATCAGACAAAGAATTGCGCGTCGCGAAGAATTTTCCGCAGCTCCCAGCCGTTTAGTTATCGAACAATTCAATTTTCCGTTTCTGTGCGCTCCGCTTACGCGAATTGTGCGTCCTGTTCGTCCTTCGTCCATCCGCCAATTGTGTTTTCTTCGTCCGCACTTGCAGGGGCTGCTTTGTGCTTTTTTTGTTCGGGTTCTTGGTCGGAGGTTCGTTGGTGGTGCGCCTTGCGAGGGTGTCAATTGTATCGTCTGATCGCAGGTCGTTAGTCGGGGCTGCTGAACGGAGAATCGATCTTGGAAGCCCACGGAGCAGAAAGGAAGCGAACAAAGAGGACACAAACGAGGCGAGGAACAAAGGAAAATGCTGGACCTCGAAGTAGTGCCCGAGCGATCGCTCGGCTGCGACAATTGGGAGTTTATTTTGGGTAATTATCGTCTGAGTTTTGTGCTGGGTGACAGTGAAAATTTCGATTGGCATCGGGTCCAGTCGCTGGCGACGAAATCTTTCTTTTTGGGGAACGGACGGTGACGAAGAATTCTCCTCGGCCAACAACAAAACAATAAAGATAGGAAAGGGGATTATCGCGAAGGACGCAGTGGATTTCGCTCTTCACACTCTCCCACTCCATCCTTGAGTTGAGAGAGCGATAACCGTCTTTGCAAACATTTCCCCAGCGCGCGAGTGGTCGAGCTAAGGGAAATGTCAAAAAGTCTTGTTTTTGTTTACGGCATTTGTTTTGCTTTTTTGTTAATAAGTGATCGCACAGCAGTGGCTCGTGTCGACGAGATAAACAATATCACGTCACGCGCCAAAAGCTGATCGTTCGATTTTTTGCGACTGTAGACCACGTCATGTTCTGAAAGCGCATTTCAGTTCGCAATATTAGGTTTCTTGTGAAATCCAATCGTGATGTTGACGGAAATTGTCGTTTCCTGTCCAAACGGTAGAAGCTTTAAGGAAGTTAGCGTTTAATTACTCGATGACTGTGAGAACGTTATCTAACCGACAAATAATTTGCAGTGAACAAGCTAATGCCGCTCTGTCTAGCTAAGTTTTCCCCGAAGGCAGCAAGAAAACATTTCCGCGACCTTTGATTTACTTTGAATCTACGCGGGAACATGGCTAAGCAGCTGAATCCTCTGATAGTAGTCCCTTTCTTGAAAAATAATCTGAACTTCGAAAACTATAGGCTATTACTTAATTTGTACATGCAAAAACTCGCAACTTCTTATCTTCTAGAAAAACTCCACATGTTATCGCTCCATTGTATTATGAGTAATAAGACTAAACCTTCAGAATAGAAACTCATTCAAACAATTGCGGAGAAGTTAATTTCAGCAATAAAATTTGTTGTCATTAATGTAAAATGTGACAGAGGTCATGGTGTACTCGCTCGCAACATTGTCGGACTCAGGTGGTGCATAATTTTGCCGTAGGCTTGCTTCGGAATAAGCTTTTAAATTCATCTAATTTCTATATCCTCTGTTTTTAAGGTCTTGTG
The DNA here is from genome assembly GCF_905115235.1 of Hermetia illucens. Lineage (NCBI taxonomy): Eukaryota > Metazoa > Arthropoda > Insecta > Diptera > Stratiomyidae > Hermetia > Hermetia illucens. The sequence continues at coordinate 161,880,925 of NC_051852.1, read as the reverse complement.
TACAACAAAACCCCATTAAAATCGGTTTACTGTCTGTCTGTCTATCTGTCACACGCATTTCTCTCGGAGACGGTTATAGCGATTGACACCAAATTTGGTAGAAAGGTGGGGACTGTTTGTGTGTTCAAGCGTACAGTGAGTTACATCATATTATGTCGAATTTAAGGGGTAGTCATTGGTCCAAGGAAAATGTACTTTGAGCCAATGGGCAGGTACACTAGCATATTCCAGGCGGAAATTTACGCCATAGACAAATGTGCCTCCTTTAATCTGCAAAGGAACTACAGGGGGCAGAACATAGCTATTCTCACCGATAGCCAAGCAGCGATCAAGGCACTTAGGTCCAACCAGGTGAACTCTAAACTGGTATGGGAATGCCTTGAAAGACTGAATACACTCGGCTCGTCCAACAAGGTCTGGATACTTTGGGTTCCAGGCCATGCTGGGTTGGAAGGCAATGAGGCAGCGGATGAACTATCCAAGAAGGGAGCAGGGATGCCTTTACACAGGCCAGAACCCTTCTGTGGAATCGGAAACGGTTTCATGACTATGAATCTAAGAAACGGTTGAGGGAACTATATTGGGCGGGCCTACCTGGGATGGAGCAGTCCAGGGTGCTTATTGGGGGATACGAACCCATGCGTACAAAGGATTGCTTAAACCTCATCAAAAAGAACCTCCGAATCATAGTGAGAATTCTCACTGGTCATTGTCGGCTGAACTATCACCTAGGGAAACTAGGGATATCTACGGACACTGCCTGCAGGTTCTGTGAAGAGGAGGACAAAACCTCTATGCACGTCCTGGGACAGTGTCCGGCACTTGTGCAAAGTAGGTCGATACATCTGGGAGAACACTTAATACCAGATGCAAAGCTGAAACATCTGGAAGTGGGGAATATACTAAAGTTCCTAACGGTTACAGGCCTGCTTGAGATATTATGATCAACAGGTACACTATAACCAGTAAAAGGGGCACAATAGTTCTTGAAGGACGCGGTGCGACTTTCCCTTAACAGAATAATAATAAGGGGTAGTCCCCATACATGCAAAAGGGGGGTGTAAATTTTTTTATCATCAAATATAGTCAGCGAAATGTTGGATGTTTTTCTCTCCTTTATCGTTATTATAACAGTCACTGCTTCCAGGAAATATCATGTCTTAAGCTTCTCCCAAACGCAACACCCGGCTAAGTAGCCTGTTTCATCTCCTTACTCTAAGGATCAGTGCTAGTCGCACCGTGAAATACCACAAATCCTTATCTCGAATTATACGAATGTGGAACAAACTACCATCTTCTGTCTCCCTGTCTGACTACAACATACAGATGGCCAGGATCGCATCGCCACTTCCTTCACGCTCAACCCTTTCCTCATTCCAATTCCTAACTTCCTTCCTCCTCGCCAAGGTTGTGCTTTAGCTTTATAGCATTAAAGGGGCATCCCTTGAGCTTTGGCATCATCTTAAAAAAGAAAAACTATTTTGATAGCGGTAATGGCGTATTGAAAAGCTAATATTGTTTCGGATCGCGGATTACTGTTGGTTGCAATAAACACGGTGGTGAATCTGACAAAAGACGTTCTGAATTCTGATGGCTGATGTACCGTGTTAGCATCTTGCTTGGCCCACTAGAACCAATTTAAAGGCACATTGGCTGACACAGGTATTCCTGGATGGTAACGAATTACTTCTCAGAGAGGACTGGCTTGTACCGATAAGAGTCCCAAAGAGTACATCGTCACATCGGAGGTACCACAAGGCTTGGTACCTGGTCACTGCTATGAAATGACATGTCGCGCTGACCCTTGCGGCAAACGGATACGGGTCTTAATAACGAACTGTAGAAAGAAGAACACTGTGCAGGTGCAAGTCGGTGGGAGTATGGTCGTGTCTAAGCTGGGAGTAATGAGTGGCACCTAACTGAGATTTAAGGAGCACCTAGAATATGCATATCAAAAGGCGGCTAATGCCTCCACAACACTTGCAAAAATGTTGTTGAATGCGGGCGGGCCGAAACACTGTCGGAGGTTGCTTCCAGCCGGAGTGCTGCGGTGGTGGCTTGCAAACAATCGGAGGATGAACCGAATAGATTTGGTTTGCAGCTTCGAAGGTTTGTAGCATTTTTCGAACTATATCAGGTGAAGTAGTACCATGATGCCAGCCGAAACTCTAGTGAAAGACCTGAGTATGCTGTATCACGCAAGAGATATGGAGGCGCATAGAACGCAGGAGTGGAGCAAAATCAGGGTTGTATGTTGAGACGAGCCTTCAAAGGGTCTGTGATCTCATTCCCAACATTAGAATTGGGCTCGGGTACCCAGTTCCTCACAAGGCACAGTGATTGCTACGGGCAGTATCTGCATCATTTCGGGTAGGGTAATTCTCCCAAATTATCCTGAATGCAGTGGCATACGGGGGGTTCCAGGCATGTGATATTTCACTGCCGAAGGTTATCGATGAGAGACTATAGTTGCGGAAATGATTAGATTAAAGCTGCCTTCCAAATTTCCAAGAGGAAACGCAAAGGATGAGGTGCAATAGTACCTGAAAGCCAATCAACTCCGCGAAGTTATACCAATGGTAGTCTGCAGGGTTGAAGAGACCGGGAGTGATTTTCAGTAGGTGTGGCTATACTAATACTAATTGCGTAGTATAGATGTATATTACAAGATAATATGCATATATTCACTATGGAAGATCTTTTTTTTTCAAGGTATTTCTACCCCTTACAGGCTCAACAAAATGGGTTTCCTCGACCTTGGTTACTAGTTCATTGTAACTAAAATCCGAGGTAATCGATGAAGGTTCGTTAAAATGACGTTTTACAGTACTTCTATTAGTATCAAATTAAAGGCCTCGGTTAGCACTTTTCGAAGCCGTTCTTAGTTTTGACATTTGTTGGAAAAGTGGGGAGTGCGAGCGGTTGAAAGTGATCATTTCTTTAAGAGAGCCATTCTCAGAAACTACCCAACCGAAAAATCAGAAGGCTGCCACTATACGGTGCCTGGGCTCCGAAATACCTTCCATACCGATATCTGTTTAAATAAAGTTAATAATCGGATATTACTATAATTTTTAGTAATTGGCTGCAACTCCCCCCCCCCCTTAAGCTCATTAGTACCACGAAAATTTTGCAGTGATGTATGCTATAACATAGAGCATGATATTATCAAGTTTGGTGGAAATCGCGTTATTATTAACAAAGTTATAATACGTCAAAGTTTTTGCTTGTTTGCAAATTCAAGACTATGATTCTGAATATCACCCGAAAGTGGATACTCTCACATTATATATGCATATATTATGTGCTACGTACTAAGAAATACACAAAACCTTTCGCACCTGAAGCGTCTAGCTTCCGCTTTCTCAACTTGCTTTTTTCTCAAAAAAGCTAGGTTTCATTCCGGGGGGCATAGACGATACCAACTTACGACAAGTTTCTACAGGAATACTGCACCAAACTTTTTGAATTTTTTCCCCAAAACTGCGATTTGTTTTGGCAAGGCCTCTTGGCAATTTCTCGTTTAAGTTCGCCCCAGAGGTTCTCAATTGGATTGAGGCCTCGGAATTGACTTGGCCACTCAAGGATGTCCGCTTTACGTTCCTGGAACCATGTTTTGACCAATCGCAATGAGAGTTTTGGATCATTGTCCTGTTGAAATGTCCAGATAAGCGACATACTATCCTCTGCATAAGGTAGCATTGCCGTCTTCAACAAACCCTTGTACACGAATCTATCGACTACGCTATAAATTCGATATATCGGACCTGCACCTTGCCACGAAAAACATCCCATACCATTATACTACCAACTCCATGCTTCATTGTTTTTTTTTTTTTGTAAACCTCCTATGAAATTCTTCGCCTTCCGGTCGATGAACGTTTCTTCCCGCATCGTTACCAAACAAATTTGTCCTTGTTTGATTGCTCCAGAGAATATTACGCCAATTTTCTCACCCTCTGATCCGCCCCAGGCTCTACGATTCAGTGCAAAGTTTTTCCTCTTCTTCAAATTTGCAGTTGTAAGCAGAGGGACTTTGCGGGCAATCCTACGTAGGTAGCTTCGCGTTTCGTCGTTGAACAGTTCTTTATGGAACAACATTCCCAATTTCTCCTGCAATTGTCCTGGATGATTTGAACAGGTCGCATTTCGCTAACGAAACGATACGATTGTTGCCCCGTTTTAAGGTTTTGTTTGTAAAACAAACTTTCTCAGAAACGGCTATACCGATTGACACGAAATTTGGTGAGAAGGTGGGAACTGTGAACGCCCTGACATGCAGTGAGTGATATCCTTCTACGTCTACGGAGGGGGAGGGGTCCCAACACATCTAAAAGGGGGGTGTAAAATTTTTTTTCACCGAATATAGTCATGTGGGGTATCAAATGAAAGGTCTCGATTAGTACTTTTCGAAGCTGAGATTTGTTGAAAAGGCAGGGAGTGGGACGGGTGCAAAGTAATGATTTCTTTAACGGAACCATTCTCACCACCTTTCAGGTGCTTGCCGCGGAGTTAACTCAAATCATTGACTCATCAAAAATCAAAGTTCAATGTCGCGTTTTGTTGGCTTTGTGGATGTCTGGTTTGGATCGTGGCTTTGAGTTTTGACCGGACTAGTCGAAGTTGGGAGAGAGTTACGTCCGCGATTCTGATTAAATTCCTCACAAAACCCAGCGTTCCCCCATTATATTTGAAACGGCCACCGTAGAACCATCATGCCATCTGGCTCCCCATGAAGAAGAAAGGAAGATGGGGGTTACTCGTCGCGTAGGTGCCCGAATTGGCTCAAGGCTAGCCTCGCGCGCTTTAGTATTTTTTTTTTTTTTTTTGATTCTGTCCCCTCCCTTATTAGTCCGTTTGGCAGTTCAGCTCCTTTGGGATTAAAATTTTCGATGGTATGGCCTCGCGACTTTACGTTTTTATTAGAGTAGTTTACCGCGGGTGGGTTTAGTTTTTTTTGTTTTTTTTTACTACTTAGTCAAGGCACCTGATAAAATCTCTGTATCCTGACATGCTCCTCCCTCACCTCTCTGAACTGCTAGCATTCGGGTTAGCTCTTAAAGCCCGGTTCCATATATTCTTTCGCCAGTCACGACTGGCAAACCTGTTCGAGGAGTTTGGTTGGTAGGCAGCCTTGGTGACCGTGTTGGTGCCAAGGTGACGCAACGCCATACACTCATCGTAACCGAGTTGCGCCCAGCGTGAGGCCACAACTGCCAACAGAATCCTACAATCCTAAGATGATAGCATCGCCTCAAAATAATTCTATAAAATTTGAAAGCTATAATAAAGATTTCGATTTATTTCATATTTGCCATTTCCACAGGAATGCATTTTTCCCAAGCTGTAGCAATCATCCAGTCACAAGTAGGAATAATCAAAGGCGTACAAGTATTATACTCCGATTCTGTAAGTTAATTTTATGTTATTACTATGGATTTTCACCAATTTACACTTCGTTGTAGAATCCATTAAGTGTTGATATTGTGATAAATTTACCGCAAGATGGAATCAGATTGATTTTTGATCCTGTTGTACAGCGATTGAAAGCAATAGAGGTGTTCAATATGAAATTAGTAAAATTGAAATATTGGTAATTATATACATACTCAAGGACATTCTATCCGGGAGCTACAATATTCGTATTTTTCCAGTGCTATGATATTTAATTCTCCCGAAGTATTACCTTCGATCGAACAAATTGAACATTCTTTCGGTGCAACACATCCGGGAGTCTATGATGCTGCCAAACAGCTTTTTGCCCTACATTTTCGCGGTTTAAGCTTCTACTTCCCCGTGGACAGTAAACTTCAACCAGGCTACGCTCATGGTTTAGGTTCACTCGTTTTTCCAAGCGGTGCATCACCGGTGGTATCAAAGATGGCACTTTACTCAGGCAGTAGTATGGCTGAAAGTCATCCGCCTGCTTTGCCACTCTCCTGCTATCATCAACAGCTATACTTGGAATCCGCTAGTGTTCTACGAAACTCTTCAGGAACTCGTGGATTGCGCCTTCAGCTCTTCACAGAGGGTTCAGTCCGTGTATTGGAACCACGACGGCAATGCTTCACCCGAGAAATTTTGTTTGGTGACAGTTGTCAAGATGTTGCTACAAGCTTAGGTGCACCAAATAGGTATGTCGCAAGAGAAGATTTATGGAAATATAGTGCATTGAATTTGTTTTGTGTTTAGGATTTTTTTCAAGAGTGAAGATAAGATGAAAATTCACTCACCTAGTGCTCATCGGCGAGTTCAATCGAAACGGAGTGATATATTTTTTAATTATTTTACGCTTGGTATAGACGTGTTGTTCGATGCAAGAACTCAGCGATGTAAGAAAATCATTTTGCATACCAATTATCCTGGACATTATAATTTCAACATGTACCACCGATGTGAATTTCAATTCCAATTGGCACCTGACAAGTACGTATACAACTTCGAGTCCTAGTTTATTACCTTGAAAATCATTACCGAACAAAGAATAGATTTCTAGGATGAGTTTTTCATCAAAATTCTATTTTTTCAATTTCAGGGTCTCGGAAAAAGAACCTTTAAATGCACCAGTTGTTATTACGGCATATTCAAAATGGGATTCGATAAGTTCACGTCTTGCCCCGGCTGAACGTCCTGTCGTCCTCCATCGAGCAAGTTCTACAAACACAGCCAACCCCTTCGGTTCAACTTTCTGCTTTGGTTATCAGGATATAATCTTCGAAATAATGCCAAATAATCATATAGCATCGGTAACATTGTACAGTATATCATCATTTCCCAAGCGTTCATCATATCCTTGGCAACGGAAATATAGCATGCAAGATATCCGCTTGCCATCAGTTGCGTGACCACGACTTCGGGTGGCATACAACGTAATTTGAAAATTGATGCAATGACGGATTGAGAACTCGGCTGTCTGTGAGAGAATTTGTACTGGCTATCAAGTTATCCTCTTAATATTCATGCATGTTAACAATACATTGACAAACATTAGTGAAAAGTCCTTTCATTTAATTTCTTTGTTTTCTTGGCAAAAGAATCAGCAAAACTTGAATAATATGGTATCAAATGAGAGAAAAATAATAAAAAAAAGACATTAATTAATCAAATCGTTTCACACTTATTTTCAACTTTTTATCAAGAATGGGAAAGAATTGCGAGGAGAAATGTTGGATAACTAACTAAGCAGGCTGGGATTTCCGGTGAGGCATCATGAATGAATTTAGCCGCTAGTAGAACACCAATAACAACCTCGAACTAATACTTTAATTTAGCCCTTACAATTTTATAACGAACAAATCATGGATTAATTGTAATTAGTCCGAAAAAAAAACAAAAATAGGATACTAGTTAATGCGGCCAGTTGCGGGTGAGAATGTTTTGAAAAAAAAAACCAAACCCAAGTTTTGGTCGTTGAAAAAAACTCAGAGGTTCGGTTAAATCCAGAACTTTTGACGATCCTTCCCTGAATAAAACAAGTCGACTTACAATTCAACATGAATCACGACGATGACCTAGGTTAGTAAAATTCAAGAAACTATTTCCAACATGTATCCTGAGCATTTCTGAAAACAGTCCAAATTACCTTTTCTGCCATCTCAAAATATGAATGTTGATGATAATGTAAAGTGAAAACATTAGTGCAGAAGTCTTCATTTGGAAAATTGATCTAAAAATCAAGACTATTAAGATAAAGAATATTAATTTTACTAAATGTGATTAATTTAATATTATATTAGTATTGATATTCAAATATGAAAAAAAAGATGAACAATAAAGTTATGAAAAAACCAAAAAATAATTCAAGAATTTCCATTGTATTCCCTGAATATTGTAATAATCAATATTGTTTAAAATCCTAAAAGCATAAGAAAATGTCCCGATTATTGAACTGCACTCACGACTCTTCTTTAAACAAACAACAAAATTTCTCGTGATAGGTCGACATGTAGGCTCCTTGATGGTTCCGAGATCGTAAGGGATATACAGGGTGCGGCAGCATAACTTCCTTTTTTCAAAACTCAATAAAAACTATTGTATGCATCGGAAAATATTTATCTATTTTTTATCATGTAGGTACATGTCTAAAGTTTTTATTTACATTGTTTTGAAGATCAAATCTGTTAGGTGACGTCCCCCATTCTCCATACATTGTGTAAACCGATTTCTGGTGTTTGTCATGACTCTTGTTAACATAGCAGGTGTTATGTTGGCAATTTCTTCTTGGATGTTGGTCTTCAAATCTTGTAGGGTTCTTGGACGGTTCACATAAACACGGGATTTCAAAAAACGCCATAGCACCCTCGGGAACGACATCAAGAACAAGCTCACACGCGTTCATCCGAGAATTGAAGTCACGTTCTGAAAGTTCCTGCACTATCGCCATCTTATAGGGATGAAAATGAAGATCATCACGAAGAATTCTTCTCACAGAACGATCGGATAGTCCAAGGGCAGATGCGTGTTTGCGCGCAGAACGCCGTGGCGATCGCAACATTGACGCTCTCACTGCTTCAATGTTCTCAGGTGATCTAACGGGCCGAGGGACTCCAGTTCTTCCTTTTGTCGCACTTGCAGTTTGTCTGAATGTAGTGACCCATGTAACAATTGATTTGTGGTCTGGGACGGGAGCCAACGGGGCTAAATTAAAGCGATTCCGAAATGCACGCTGTGTTGCAATAACCGAACATCCGCTTGAAAAGTAAACCTCAACGGCAAAGGCACGCTCCTCACTATTCCAACGCATGATGGCGACTGAACCGTGTCGGGACAAAACTTTACAGTATCCCCTCTTGAACGAGACCACTAGCGCTCCGCTATGACATCAACTAACTGAGTGGCGCGCATTTTAAAAAAGGAAGTTATGCTGCCGCACCCTGTATTTCAACTGCGCTAGAGAGAGTCGAATAATTGACATACACTTTATATTTGAGATATTCCAATATTATTGGACGTGTAACGTGGTACTGCCTTCCTGAAACCATGTTCTTTGGCCATAATTATTGAAACTTCACAGTTCAGGTGCCAGAAAGTTATCAAACATTCCCATAGCGTTCTAGATTTAATGTAATTTAAGCACTTCTTTCGTCTTCAAGGAAGTTCATTCCAATTACTCTTCATCCTGCTTCTTCACATGGCTTTTGAGGGTAAAAATGAGCCCCATCTGAAAACAGATTGTTTAAATTTGAAAAGCAGTCAGTTAGCTGTTTAAAGAATTGACATCCGCACCGAAATGTTAAGGATTTATTGTTGCATTTTACAGATGCCGATTCAATTTTGCTGCAAAATACGATGTAATGGCAATCAAATTTAAGCCTATGACTGGAATCCTAAGGCGGGTGTAATTTTAAATCTTAGTACAAAGAGAGTGAGTGTAGTGATGGTTTATAGGCATTTAAGCACTTACTAATGGAAAACTTCGAATCGTCACGAACAGACTAATTTACGATATCCAATTCGTGTGTTCTTGAAGATCTTTGTCGACTGATTTATTCAATGTTGGTCCACTCTCTTAAAAGTTTTTGATTAGTTTTCGAAGGAGTGCCCACTTGACATATCATGCAAGCTACAAAAACTACAATGAATGAAAAATTTTCTGGCCGCAGCCCACAGGTCTTTTCCATTTTCCCAGTGAACTACACAAATTTGATTTTTTTTGAGACATCTTGTACTTAAAGTTAACGAAACGGAAACGACATCTCTATTGGGACTTTTGTGGTTTCAAATACTTGAACGAGCCTGCAATGAACGACTTTTACGCTGTTTATTATTCCTTTTTCTAATGTTTTATGTAAACCAAAACTTTATTCAAATCGGTTTAGTGTGTATCTTTATTTATTTAAGAAGGTGGAAATTTTAAAAAGTCGTTGGCACGGACACTGCATTTGTAGGATTTTCTCCCACTAAAACTGCTACCGACTCCTCCTCCCCGTTGCCTCACTTCAACTAGAAATGCTCCCTTCTATGCGCGGCGTTCTTAAGTGCGCTTTTCTAACTTTTTCCGCTTTTTACAGTTTAACATAATTTGGATGTATGCCTTCATTGAATCAATCGCATCCCAACCTTAACATGACAGTATTCTAAGCACGAAATTTTCCGATGATAACATTCATCTAGAATTTCCCCTAGATTTCTCTTTTCTTCTCTCTAACTTTCTTCTACGAATCTTGGACACTGGAAGAATACGTACGCTAGGTCCTGGGTCTCAGTTGGGACAATCAAATGAATATCGAATTTAAACCTGTACAGATACTGACAGTATCCTCCATAGCCCGTGAGAAATTGGTCAAATTTATAATTGAGCTTCCGATCCTTTATCTCCATCCACTTCACGATGGCAGGGATCATCCTGTGCATCCAACGGCCGTTTTCTGAGTAGTTCCATCGTTGTCCAGGATGACTACGATACAATATTTGCTGGTAATACTCTTTCAGTGAAGTGGACTTTCGACCAAGCCAGTAAAAAATTTGATGGTGACAATGTTTCATCCAGCATACCAGCTGTATACATATACACCACTTATTTTTTATTTTGCCTCGCACTCTTTTATTTGGCAATTGATCGGTAGCCTTGCGATTTAGTTACACTTGGATCGTATGCGACGCTATTGGGGGAGCAGGTTTCGGCTTTTCTTAAGGTGCTATTATAGGAGACCAAAATAGCTCTCATCATGTTTTTAATGGTTCGTGCAGATTGTGATTTCCCTTTGTAGTGCCCGCAGTTTTGCGACATGGGCGATATTTCATTCGCCTTTTCCAAGGACAATCTGACAATAGAGTTGAGCCAACTTTTAAGCTTTTGTGTAAAACAAAACTGTGGGAACCCTGAATACTCACGCGTACAGCGAGTTACAACCTTCTACGTCGAATTTAATTTATATGCAAAAGAGGTGTGTATTTTTTTTCACCAAATATAGCCATGTGAGGTATCAAATGAAATGTCTCGGTTAGTACTTTCCGGACCTTGTCTTAGTTTTAACATTTGTTGGAAAATTGGGGGGTGCGGGGGGTTGAAATTGATCATTTATTGAAAGGAAACTGTCAATCCGAAAAATCTGAAAAAAAATCAAGAGGCTGGTGTGGTATTTGTTCAAATTAAGTTAATAATAGTATATTAGTATACTTTTGGAGAAATTGAGTATAATCCCCTTTAAGTTCATCCTAGAATTATAAAAATTTGTAGTAATATAGATTATAGTGTGAAGCATATTATCCCCAAATTTGATCAAAATCGTAATATTACTAACAAAGTAACAGTAGCTCAAAATTCTTTTCACCGTGTAAATTTACTGCAACTCAAAGTACTAAATATCAATATCACACTAGAACGCTAAATGCATATACATAACGGGCTACGTACAAATGGAAAGTTCTGCACTCAAATCTACTCCCAGAAGGAAAAAACAAAAGCTTCCAGCGCCGAGCTTCCGGTTTCCCGATTTGTTTATTTTTTCATTTCCAGATTTGGCTTGTGTATTGATGGATGGAGCTTCAATGTTTGCGGGCCGACTTTCACGGCCAATTTCGCCACCTTTTTAGATTTTTGGAATAGCTCTTGGTGGTCTCCGGCCACTTACGATGGTCTTGTGACCATCCCAATATCAATTAGCCACTACAAACTCTAAAAAAGAGTTATAAACGCGGCCAAGAGTTCGCATTTTTTTTTACTAAAAACCCAAGTCTCCGAGGAATACATGAGGACTGGCAAGAACATTGTCTTTTACAGTAAGAGCTTTGATCCTATGGTGAGACGTTTCGAGGGGAACAGCTTTTTTAAGCTGAAATAAGCTCTGTTGGCTGACAACAACCGTGCGCGGATTTCATCATCGTAGCTGTTATCGGTTGAGATTTGATAGAAGAAATGATCAACGGTCTCAAAGTTGTAGTCTCCTATCTTCATTGTTTTCGTTTGACCAGTGCGATTCGATGTTGTTCGTTCTTTTGGTTTTGGCGCTGACGTTGCCACTATGTACTTCGTCTTGCCTTCATTAATGTGCATCCCAAGATCTCGCGCCGCCTGCTCGATCTAGATGAAGGTAGACTGTACATCTCAGGTTGTTCTTCCCATGATGTCGATATCGTCAGCGGAGGCCAATAGTTGGGTGGACTTGAAGAGGATGGTTCCTCTCGCATTTACATCAGCATCGCGAATCACTTTCTCCAGAGCCAGGTTGAAGAGGACGCATGATAGGGAATCCCCTTATCTTAGACCGTTGTTGATGTTGAATGGTCTCGAGAGTGATCCTGCTGCTTTTATCTGGCCTCGCACATTGTTCAGAGTCAGCCTAGTCAGTCTTATCAATTTGGTCAGGATAACGAATTCTCTCATGGCCGTGTACAGTTTTACTTTGACTATGTTGTCATAGACAGCTTTAAAGTCGATTAAAAAGATGGTGCAGCCGATGGCCATACTCCATCAGTTGTTCAATCGCTTACCGTAGAGAGCAAATCGGATCTGTTGCTGATTTGCCTCGAGTGAAGCCTCTTTGTTATGGGCCAATGATGTTCTGGGCCTATGGGACTACCCGACCTAGCAAGATAGCGGAGAATATCTTATAGATGGTACTCAGTAACGTGATACCTCTATAATTGCTGTACTGTGTGATATCCCCCTTTTTATGTATGAGACAGATAATGCCCCATACCTTGAGCACAAGTTGATGAACCACTTCGTGTAATTGGTCGCCGCCATATTTAACTAATTCAGCTTCATCTCTAGGATCTCTGTTGACTGCGGTTATTGCGGCATCCATTTCCCTCTTATAGGTGTTGCGGAGGGCTGTGTTGTGGATGGCCTCAGTGTTACCACTCACCTGATTGTCAGAGGGGATTCTGAGTAGTGTTGTTATTTGAGCTCGGAGCACCATGCCAACGAGATAGTGATCCGACTCTGTATTGGTCCCCCTATTTGTTCTGACATTCATCAAGACTGAGAGGTTCAATCAACACGTGGTCTACTTGGTTGAAAGTGGTCCCGTCTGGAGAGGCCCACGTATGTTTGTGGACCGCTTTCCGCGCAAACCAGGTACTTCCAACAACCATTATTAATGAGGCTTATATTTCTAAATTTGCCTCGCAAGCGAGAGTGCATAGCCGTTGACTAATGTTTTCAAAGCCGATAAGAGCAGGTTTCATCTTTTGTCTGACTAAGAAACTTACTCTCAGCACATGGGTTACTGGATAGCGGCTATAATATATAGTGTAGTGACTCTTCTCCAGGAAACCGGTTCCTGCCCAACGCCTGCCTGTAACGCTGTTACATCAGCCCTATATTGGAACAGGGTATCGGCTAGCTGCTTGGCAGCTTCATCTCTGTGCAGGGAGCGCACGCTCCTTGAAAAAATGCGCAAATCGTTGTTCCTTTGTCGTTGCCGGGTTCGTCGTTGTGTTATCCATCCTGTCCGAGGCTCCTGTTATGGCTTCGTAATTTCGGTTTTCCGTGTAGGGTTATCAACCCTACCCAACCTCCAACCTGGAGGACCACTTGGTACCCGTTTTTAGGCACGGGATACTCGCCTTCATCCTTCTCCGTCTGCAGCTTTTCGATAAGAAAGAGCTCCCAGCCATCACCAGGTGGGGGTGGAGATAGGGTTTGGTAGTAGAGCTGTTGGTGTTGGTGCAGCAGGCGCCATTAATTGTAAAAGGGACTGCGGAGCCTAGAAAGTTATCACTTTCATTCCATTTTCAGTGACTACCCAACCAAAAGTCTGGAAAGAATTACAAAGCTGGTAGTTGGTATTGTAAAACGGCATAGTGTGTTTGCTGATGATTTCGGTCGTGAGGACGCTTACCTCGCCTTTGGTCTACTGAACACTAAAACATTACTTTAATCGATAGTAACATTTTTTATGAAAATTTGAGAAGGAAAATAGTTTTGAAAAAAAAGGCTAATACTACTACTTTCTTCCCAACGGGCATATTATTCTGAAGGCTTCAAAAAGGATATCCTGGTATTAGTTTTGGGGTTTGTGATTTTTTAAAGCCATCCGTGGATATATGTAGTTTAGTTTAGTTTAGTTAACTGGGGGAGCCGCAGCTCCGAGCACTCAGGCCATTACTAGGCCCATTGTACTATCCCCGTAAGTTGCCTATTCAATGGCTTCCCGCCTACGGTGTTCGCAGGCTTTAGCGAATCTGAGAACATTCTCAAGAGGCAGAGAGTGTGCAGATTCTTCATTGAAGAAAACCTTGCCAAGGTGTTTTCGTCTGAGATCTGAGGATGCCGGGCAGCTGCATAAAAAGTGCAGGGCTGTCTCCTCCTCCTCCTCACATTGGCTGCACACAGCCAAAATCACTGCCCCAATCTTTTCCATATGGTAGTTTAAGGGGCAGTGTCCCGTCAAAAGCCCTACTAGGGTTTTCATGTCCCTCTTCTTAAGGGACAACAAAAATGCCGCTCTAGTGGCCCTAGGCTCCTTCACAAGGATTGCTTGCCGGCAAGAGTCCAAATTTCTCCACTCGGTTGCGTGAATCCTTGCAATTTCACCCTTCAGAGTAGACTTGACAGTAGATGGTCGGATTCCAAGAGCTGGTTCTGGCCCCACCATTGTGGATCCAGACCCTTGGCGAGCCAGTCTATCAGCCTCCTCATTACCGGCGATGTTAGAGTGCCCCGGCACCCACATCAGCAATGTTTCGTTCAGTCGGCCAAGTTTCAGCAGCACCTGATGACAACTCCACACCAACTGGCTTGATATGTTGTTGCCATTAGTGCTGATAATGCCGCCCGACTGTCGGAACAGATTCGAATGGTGCGACCCCTCCATTTTTGTCGCAGACATTCTTCTGCCGCCAATGAAATGGCATATATCTCCGCCTGGAATATGGTCGTCATTTTTCCGAGGGGTCGGGCCAGTTCTATAATCGGATTCTCCGAGAACACACCTGCACCCGATCCATCCTCCATGACTGATCCGTCGGTGAAGATTATTAGGTCTGTAATCTGAACAGACTCATGGCCACTTGTCGACCATTCTTCTCTTTCGGTGATTACGACAGTGTATGTCTTTCCAAAGACGAATCTGGAAACCATATGATCGGTCGGCATCAGGACTACCGGATGTTTTTCAAGGAATTTCCAGATAGACGCCTGCCCGTTGGATTGGCCACCTTTCCACGCCCCAATGGTATCGAGCCTATATGCGTCATTGGCTGCTTTCCGTTTCACCTCCAAGTGAATGGGGGGTAAATTTAGGATAGCTTCAAGTGCCGCAGTCGGCGTAGTACTCATTGCTCCAGTAATACTTAGGCAACCAAGTCTCTGAATCTGCGTTAGCAGCTTCCTGCTGTTAGCCAAGTTCAGTCTTGGCCACCAGACGATGTATGCATACATCAAAATGGGTTTTATTATGGATGTATACATCCAATATATCCGTTTAGGTGAAAGTCCTCAGGTCTTACCTATCGCATTCCTACAGCACCAGAGCAATCTGCAGGATTTCTGGTATTGTTCCTGGATATGATGCTTCCACGTTAACTTGGAGTCGAAATGTACTCCTAAGTACTTCACTGTTTGTGCCAGCTGGATTTCCGCCCCTGCTAAGGTGAGTAGCTTATAGTTGCCCCACCTGACGTTCCTAGTGAACATAACTAGTCCAGTCTTCCTAGCGTTCACCTTGAGTCCATTGCGGAGGCACCAACTGTGGATTACATGCAGAGTTGCATTCAAGCGGTCACAGACTGTGTCCGCAAACTTGCCGGTAATTATTACGGCTAGTTCGTGCGCAAATGCTTGCGCGAAGACTTTTTTGTCCTCCAGTAGCCACAGCAGGGTATCCATCACCAAGAGCCATAACAGTGGAGAGAGAACCCCTCCCTGTGGGCAGCCCCTGAGACATCCTGGTTCAATAGACTTCTGGCCGACCGATATGTGGATTTTTCTCCACTCCAGCATGTGAAGGATCCAACTGATTAGCAGCGGTTCGATTCCATGCTGTCCCGCCGCATCACAAATTGCCGCAAATGAAGTATAATTGAAGGCACCTTCGATGTCCATGAATGCGCCTAAGGCGTATTCTTTATCGGACATCGCCTTTTCAATTTTCGCCGTAAGTTCATGGAGTGCTGTCTCCGTGGATTTGCCTTTCTGGTAGGCGTGTTGCCTATGGTGAAGTGGCCATTTAGGAATGTGTGTATCCCTTATGAACCGATCTACTAATCTTTCTAGTCCTTTTAGCAGAAAGGACGTTAGGCTGATCGGTCGAAAGCTTTTTGCGTCTGTGTAGGTGGGTTTTCCTGGTTTGGGAATGAACAACACCTTCACATCCCGCCATTTAATTGGAATATAAGCGTGTGCTAGGCATGCACGATATATATTCCGAATGTGTAGACCCAGGGCATCCATTCCTTCTATTACTAGCGCAGGGATGATGCCATCCGGACCTGCAGACTTGTATCTATGGAACGAGTTAAATGCCCATTTAACTCGCTCCAGTGATACTACTTTGCATGCCAGATTCCAGTCTCTCGGTTGAGGGCTGTATGCACCTGTTGGCCCCGAGATTAGATTTTGGATGCTGCCTGGGAAGTGTACTTCAAGCAAATGATTTGCCGTTTCTTCATCGCTTTCTGTGTACTTCCCATTCTGTAAACGTAAATAACCCAGTTTCGGGCTACGTTCTTTGACCAGAATCCGCTTCAGCTTTGAGGTTGCCTCAAGAGAGTTAGTCTCTTCGCAAAAGCGTCTCCAAGATGATCGTTTAGCCGATCTTATGCTCTTCTTTAGAGCCTTCTGTGCCTCTTTATAGCGATTTCAGCTAGTGCTTGATTCACCCTTCAGAGCACGATTAAAGAGCATCCTTGTCGTTCTCCTCTGTTTTGCCAAATCCGAGTTCCACCATGGTGTTTTACCCTTCTTTGGCATCTTGAGTGGACAGCTTTCTTCGAAAGCTTCTCTCATGCTAGTTGTGACCATCTGGGTTGTCTTCTCAATTCCAGCAATGGATTTGATGCGCTTCCCAGGGATCGTGACTCGGGCGCTCAATTCTGTTTGATACATTACCCAATCTCTTCCTCGGATTCCGAAATGGAGTGGCCAGAGGTGGATCCATGCCCATAACGAAATCAATGCGTCTGTGATCCGAGAGTGTGATATCGTTTGATACTCTCCACTCTCCGATCAGAGCCGCGATGTCAGGAGATGCCACCGTGATGTCGATGACCTCTCGCCTGACCACGTTGAAGAAAGTGGGTTCATTACCCACATTTAGCATCTGCAAATCGGTTCCTACTAGATACTCCAGTAGTCTCGATCCTCTTGCATTGATGTTCGAACTTCCCCAGCATCTGTGGTGAGCGTTGACATCACATCCTGCTATTACCCCCATGCCTCTACTTTTGGCATATTGGATAGCTCTGATGAATGTTCCACTGGGAACGTCTTCTGCGTCGTGAAAATCTCACCTTTATACACACTCGTGTGCATCTACTTCTTTCCTCCATAACCACTTGTTCTTCTTCTCACTATCAAAAGCTTTCGCTTAGAATGTAAACATACATGTGGCCATATATGTGAATGTAGTTGTCTCGGCCGCGTGCTCGCTCCCATCCAAGCTTCAATGAAAACATATTTCTGCTGCGCAAGTGAAATCAATAAAATTAAATAAACATGTTTACGATTGAATGTTGCGGTGACGTTGTATGCGTTGAACTTGTGTTGAATTCTCGGAGCGAACAGTGGCGAACACTTCAATGTGGCTGGCAGGCTCACAGCAGATGGATATGGACGGGATTCATCTGTGCATTGTGTACTGAAATGCAGTCCGCGGAGAAGTTATGAAACAGTCAACTGACTTTAAACGGGAGAGTTTCAATGTTATTCCTGCAGGACATCATGGCTCCATGCAATTGATGATAGGAATACGTTTTGTCAGGTACAAATGTCTGAACAATAAACATATTTTTCACGTCCTTTTCTATATTGACCTTTATTGCAGTCGCCCTCAGAATGGTCACAGTTTTTCCGAGACCTACTGTCATTTCCTCCATGCTTCAGATAAACTTGTATAGTGTTGTAGCGCATAGTCATCATCATCACTTGCTGCGGAGAAACCGAAACTTTCAGAAACACAGTCAACAATAAACTTTGGACAATAAACTACGAGAACGGCGGACTGGATTCCTTGTGTTTGCTCATTTTGAATTGCGTTTCCATTGAATTTCTGTTGTCTGAGAAGCTTTGTTTTCGCAATCGTGCAAGAAGCTAACGATTTTGTTATTCGTGTAGATTTACTAGCAGACCTGCAGGTCTATCAGCAGAAAAAGAGTAAATTATTAAACAATGGTGGACTGGTGCCGTGCAAAGGTATCGCATTTGATAGAAAAATTACGAGAGCACCCTATTCTGTGGGATGTCCGCTGCACGGACGAGAAAAACAAGAATCGAAAGGCCGAAGCGTTGGAGGAAATCGCGAATGCACTGCATGTGCCAGTTGAAGAAGTGATGAAAAAACTGCATAGTCTGAAAGTGCAATTTAGCCGGGAATATTGCCGTGTTCGGAGGGAGAAACAACGAACCGGTCGAACGTACATACCCAAGTGGTACGGCTACGAGCAATTGCTGTTCTTGAAGGACGCCAACACAAGACACAAGAAGTGGTTTGTCACCGAGGTATGTCCTTCGAGCTAATCTACTTGAATTAGAAATTACTTTTTCAAAAGAAAGAGTCAAAATCCGACTAATAAGTTATTGTTTTTCAGGAAAACGACGACTGCAACGATTGTACCAACAGCGACGACTTATCAATAATATCACCCACTTCAATAAAAGATGAATACATGGCACCCTTAGAAGAGGAGAAAGAAAGAACTCAGACGCAGACCCCGAGACCAATATTTGACCCCTCTCTTGAGAACAACACACATAATTTACAAGCACACTTTCTTTCACAAAAATTTCAAGCACCACAAAATGCCGTGTTTGACGAGTTCATATCGTATGGATTATATATAGCCAGTAAATTAAGAGCCTTCAATGACCCGTACCTTCAAGCTGTAGCGAAACAGAATATTAACAAAGTAATATTCAACATTGAATTGAAACAATGTCAGCGCAATGCAACAAACAAATGCTCAACATCTTTTGAGAATAATTTCCAAAACCACACAGGCTCGAGTTCTCCCCGGTGAAGCAAAGGAAAAGGAGGTGAAAGATCTCAGTTTTTTAATAAGAGTTTCATACATAGGTTAAATAAAGCTACCTTTTTAAGAAAGTATGTGCATTTCTATTCTCCAAACAGGAACCAAATTTGGAAAGGATTCTTCCTTCGTCGCCGATTGATGTTTTTCCGAATAAGTCGAGTCCTCTCCACTGAAATGTCCCGCCGACACACACTTGCATGCCCACGTGCTCACCAGGCTGAGGAATATGAGGGGATCCTTTTGGATACATTACATATGTTGGTATTGCACCAGTATCTAATCTACATATGAAAATTGAGGAAGTCCACCAAAACTTACAAAACGATTAAAGTTAAACTGAAAAAAAATTTCGCCCATGGTTGAGCTGTTAAATTCCTTGCCTTTGTTTTCAATTTAACTTCGCAGTTCTTTCGGAACTTTGCACAAATTTCCCCAACTTGAATGTATTTTCTCCATTGCAGGCCCTAAGTTCATTCGAGATGAGTCACTATAATCGAAAGGGTCTTAGACATTTCAGAGTGTAGGTAACTCACTCAGGAAAACTGACTAAAAGATTTTGAAAAACAAATCATTATCATCAACGGCGCAACAACCGGTATCCAGTCGAGACATGCCTCAATAAAAACTCCAGACATCCCAGTTTTGCGCCTAGGTCCACCAATTCGATATCCCTAAAAGCTCTCTGGCATCCCGACCTACGCCATCGTTCCATCTTAGGCAGGGTTTGCCTCGTCTTCTTTTTCTACCATACATATTGCCCTTATAGACTTTCTGGGTGGGATCATCCTCATCCTTACCGATTAAGTGACCCGCCCACCGTAACCTATTGAGCCGGATTTTATCCACAACCGGACGGTCATGGTATCGCTCATAGATTTCGTCGTTATGTAGGCTACGGAATCGTCCGTCCTCATGTAGGGGGCCAAAAATTCTTCGGAGAATTCTTCTCATTGATATGCAGCCCAAGATCTCGCGCCACCTACTCGATCTGGATGAAGGCAGTTTGTACGGGGTGGTTAAAGAGGATCGTACCTCTTGTATTTACCTCAGCATCACGGATCACTTTCTCGAGGGCCAGGTTAAAGAGGACGCATGATAGGGCATCCCCATGTCGTAGACCGTTGTTGATGTCGAATGGTCTTGAGAGTGATCCTGCTGCTTTTATCTGGCCTCGCACATTGGTCAGGGTTAGCCTAGTCAGTCTTATTAATTTCGTCGGGATACCGAATTCTCTCATGGCCGTGTACAGTTTTACCCTGGCTATGCTATCATAGCCGGCTTTAAAGTCGATGAATAGATGGTGCAACTGTTGTTCATATTCCAACAGTTTTTCCATTGCTTGCCGCACAGAGAAAATCTGATCTGTTGCTGATTTGCCTGGAGTGAAGCCTCTTTGGTATGGGCCAATGAAGTTCTGGGCGTTCCGGTCTAGTAAGATAGCGGAGAATATCTTATAGATGGTACTTAGTAACGTGATACCTCTATAATTGCTGCACTGTGTGATATCTCCCATTTTATGTATGAGACAGATAATGCCTCGTTGCCAATCGTCAGGCATTGATTCGCTGTCCCATACCTTGAGCACAAGTTGATGAACCACTTGGTGTAATTGGTCGCCTCCTTATTTAACCAATTCGGCTGTAATTCCATCGGCTCCTGGCGACTTATGATTTTTAAGCCGATGAATTGCACGGACTGTTTCTCCTATACTTGGTGGTGGCAGTATTTGTCCGTCGTCTTCAGTTGGCGGGACCTTCAACTCGCCGATGTTCTGGTTGTTCAACTACCTCGTAGCTCAAACCACTCACTTAGAATGTTGTTTCTTGCTGATCTAGTGACTCCCCTGTGAGTTAGGGTTTGAAAATTAATTTAAAGTACATATTTTGCTTTTCGTAAAAGACGATTAATGACGAGGACCACGATTACGAGATTGGTGTTTAGTTTAGTTTAGTTTACCAGGGCAGCCGCAGTTCCGAGCACTCAGACCATTGTTAGGCCCATTGTACTATCCCCGTAAATCGCCTATTCACCGGCTTCCCGCTTACCGCGTTCGCAGGCTTTAGCGAATCTGAGAACATTCTCCAGAGGCAGATAGTGTGCAGATTCTTCATTGAAGGAAGCCTTGGCAAGGTGCCTTCGTCTGAGATTTGAGGAGGCCGAGCAGCTGCATAAAAAGTGCAAGACCGTCCCCTCCTCCCCCCTACATTGGCTGCACATAACCGAAACCACCACCCCAATCTTTTCTATATGATTGTTTAACGAGCAGTGTCCCGTTAAAAGCCCTACTAGGGTTTTACATGACCCACTTCCTAAGGGGCAACAAAAATGCCGCTCTAATGACCCTAGGCTCTTTCACAAGGATTTTCGCTTGCCGGCAAAAGTCCAAATTTCTCCACTCGGCTGCGTGAATCCTTGCAATTTCACCCTTCAAAGTAGACTCGGATTTATGTTTACTGCATCCGCAAAGGGCGCCCTCATACCCTGAGAACTTACATCAGAGTTAATATTGACTGCGAGGTGGGTGCAGAATAAAGAACTTCACAATAGTAGACACCGACAGGCTTCCAACATAGCCTTAGGAAGCTTCTCCTGAGCGAGTTGGGTTGCTCATAGGTTGACCTTAGACGATCAATATTTCATCAGTCTGGCGTCAGTCTAAATGACGAAATTATGGCAAACTGATTGTCTATTGTGCCAAAAAACCGACCTCGGATACTCAGATACCAAACGAAACACCCTATCCATACGCTTGCGACTGTTTGTTAAGGTTTGGCAAACATGTGGATGCGCCTTTGAATGTTGTCGTGTTGTTTATACTAAACACGTCAACCCATTAGTTTTTCAACAATCCATTTTTTATGCATTGATTTATGGCAGACTGGTGAAATGCTGATCGTGTAAGGTCAGCCTAAAGATGACTTGCGCCTGGTCAGTTGAGTGACATCGTATGTCTTATCAGATCATCGATTGAGGTACCATTGAATTGTGTTCTAATGCCTATGGGGTATGAAATGAAAGGTTTTTATTAGAGCGCATAACGAGTGCATACATATGTAGATGTCAATTCCCTAACGAATGTGAACATCGGAATTTGCCAACAGATGATGTCGTATTTACGGTGTGCATAATGAAACCTCACTTAGCGCCAGGAACTTAGTGGAAGACCATATTCGGCATTGGCGCTCGATAGCTGTCACCGTCATTTATACTACGAACAATGTTGTAATATATCGGACGATGCATTAAAGAATTATTTGGTGATGTTTGGTGTGAAATCACATCAGCAGGGACATTACAAAACAATACTTACTACAAGTAATATCACCATCATTTCTCTACTGGGTTATGATGGATAGTATTAAGTTTAACATCTGACAATTCCTATACAGAGCCAAAAAAAAATGAACCATTTGGTTTGAGGGTAAATCAAAGTCCAGTGCGTTCTGTGAAATCTCTTATATATATTTATTATGTGTTGAATCCAAGAAGACTATTTACACAGAGGAAGGAAAATCGAAAAAAAGCAGGGCAAAAAATCGATCCATGTAACTAAGCTACCAGCTATAAACAAGCAATACATACATAAATACAATAGGAAATTCATAAAATATGATTGCAATATTATTCTGATCGCCGCCTTCTACGATTAGTTAGCAGCACCTAGCTCCTATTTCAAACGCAGTCAGACGTACTAACACCATAGCATAAATGGTAACCAATACCAAAGACGATGCGCAGAACGCAACTGCGATCGTATCTAAAATGCCCCGCCCGCCGAACTTGGCTAGGCAGTTTCACCTCCTGAGTATAGTTTTCAGGGTATATCCATGTAGCTAGGCAACAAGTAATAAAGAACCGAATGAAAATTGACAAAGCGACACTATGATATTATTCAGATTGCCGATTTCTACTTTTAATTTGATACCTAGGCATCTGATTCAAAAGCCCGCCCTCCGCATGAGCCCAAGTCTTTTTATGGTTCGCGCAAGGACTTTGAAGGTAGGCTTCTCATTCACGATAACGAGCAGGTTAAGTGATGGAAGGATCACTTCACCACGGTTCTTAACCATATAATATCCGGTGAAGTTTCCTTCGTTATGGATGAAGTGGCTAGTCATAGTAACAAGCGGATCTGAAGTGCTCCTTTAAACAAAAGTGAAGTCATCTCAACCATAAATGCACTCAAGCGGAGCAAAGCTGGGCTTGAGAATTTCTCGTGGCGAAATGTTCCTTTTCCAGGGTATAAAAGAAAAGAATGGTCGATAAGATTCCGATAAAAGTTTCCATTTTTAGTGCGATAATTTAAAGGGTCTTTGTGAAGATAATAGCTAAAATTATCCTGGAGCGCGTCAAGGAACTCATCGAAAGCTTAATCGAGAAAGAACAAGCTGCTTTCCGCTTTGGATCCTCATCGATACATCAATACCCTGAATCATTGTGAAGTTGTGTGGGGAGTTCAAATTGTCCCCCATTTGCTCTTTATGGTTTTCGACTAGGCTTTCGAGAGCATGAACAGTGTCTACGGAGCAAGGACATTCCTTAGAAACCAAAACCTCTTATCAAAAGGAGGGAGGGAGTAAACTAAAAAAAATCGGGGCTCAGTGGAAATCCTGTTCACTTTATGCTGGAAAGATGGACCACATTGTATGGGCATTATTTCCTACACGGATTGATGATAACAGTGCGGCGGAAGGCACCAAGCATTACCCAAGTATTAGGGTTGGAAGGGCCAGTACTCTTTGTGTAAGAAAAGAAGTCATCAGGTACCAATAGTATCCCGATAGAGGTACATATATAAACTGGTGTTCCACCATCGGCCAGCCGATGAGGCTTGTGCTGATTGATTGAGCAAAGGGAAAGGATACTCTGAACTGTTGTTTGCATAACGATCACTCCGTATACTTGATACAGTCGGTACACTAGCAAATTCATTTTACATACCGAGCTATTATTACCGGTATTAAGGAGCCATCTGAGAAATAGCTGTCTGCTCTACGAAACGTTAGAGGGCCAGATGAGGATAGAGATCCTATTAAATCTAGCACATGCATCGATCTTAAGGTTGGACCTCTGGAGCGTTTCTTGTGAGAGTCTGCTAAGACTCAATTGGTCGGTTATGAAAATGATGTTGTGACACTTGTTGTCGGACGCAATGTTGAACATACGTGAAGCACAATTAACATATTGACGCGACGAACAAACGGACGGATGACTCCTGGGAAAATCGAAGTATTCACTATGAATAAAAACAGGACATCGACTCTCCGTTCCATGTTGATCGGCGGCAAATCAAGGCAGGACAAGGTTGTAGTTGGATTTCCGGTCTTAAATCGCAAATTGCAAATGTTAAGGATCCTAGATCTACCATATGTCTTCTAATGAGTGTAACACAGACCATCCTGCTCTAGAACATGGAGAAATGGGCTTATACCTTTGGTAAGGAGATGTAACGTAAGCACTTTCCACAAGCGCAAAGATGCTTTGCAGCTTGGCTTTGGTGGTTATCGCGGGATTGATTCCCTTTGCTCAGTTAACCAAGGGAAGTACTTGTACAGCCATGAACAAGTGTGGGAGAGAACAACATTGTCAGAGGGATAATGAGGATGGCATATCGTCCCGAGTTGCGTGTTACGTTCTGACTCTTTTTGTTGCGAAGATGCGACTCATTTTTTCGCTCTGTAGAAGAATTGATGGTGGTCAAAGGGTAGTATAGGTCCCAAGGCGAAACGTGGATTGGTACCCACGATGGAGCATAAAACCTGGAAAATGCCTGCTGAACCAACACCAACAGCTCTACTACCAAACCCTATCTCCACTTCCACGTGGTGACCGCTGGGGGCTCTTTCTTAACGAAAAACTGCAGACGGAGAAGGATGAAGGCGAGTCTCCGCACCTAAAAACGGGACAAATTGTACCAACTGGTCCTCCAGGTTGGAGGTTGGGTAGGGCTGACAACCCTACACGGAAAACAACTTGTTACGAAGCCACAACAGGAGCCTCGGATAGGACAGATTTTAAAACGACGGACCCGGCAACGAACACGGAATAACGATTTGCGCATTTTCTCATGGAACGTGCGCTCCCTGTACAGAGATGAAGCTGATGAGCAGCTAGCCGATACCCTGTCCCAATATAGGGCTGATATAACAGCGTTGCAAGAGATGCGATGGACAGGGACCGGTTTCCTGGAGAAGAGCCACTACACCATATATTATAGCGATCATCCAGTAAACCATGTGCTCGGAGTAGGTTTCTTAGTCAGCCAAAAAATGAAACCTGCTGTTATCGGCTTTGAAAACATAAGCGAACGGCTATGCACTCTGCGCTTGCGAGGCAAGTTTAGAAATATAAGCCTCATCAACGTTCACGCCCCTACAGAGGAGACTGCAGTCGGAGAAGGATACCTTCTACGAGGCAGTAGAACGAACCCTCGAAGCCTGTCCCAGATATGATATCAAAATCATACTTGGGGATTTTAACAGCCAAGTAGGGAAGGAGCCCGTATTCAGGCGATACGTTGGCTCCCATAGCTTACACGAAAAAACAAATGATAACGGACTGCGGACTATTCAATTAGCAGGGTCACACGAAATGGTTGTTGGAAGTACCTGCTTTGCGCGGAAAGCGGTCCACAAACATACGTGGGCCTCTCCAGACGGGACCACTTTCAACCAAATTGACCACGTGTTGATCGAACGCCGCCACCTCTCAGCCTTGATGAATGTCAGAACATATAGGGGGGGCCAATATAGACTTGGATCACTATCTCGTTGGCATGGTGCTCCGAGCTCGAATAACAATACCACCTAGAATCCCCTCTGACAATCAGGTGAGAGTGAACACTGAAGCCATCCACAACACAACCCTCCGCGACACCTATAAGAGGGAAATGGATGCCGCAATAACCGCAGTCAACAGAGGACCTGGAGATGAAGCATCAACAAATGATCTTCACAATCACCTGAAGAATATTATCATGGATACGGCCACAAACATACTTGGCCCCAGCCGCAAAAGGAGTCGGAACGGCTGGTTTGACGATGAATGTAAGCTAGCAACGGAACGGAAGAATGCCGCATACCGAGTAATGTTGCATTCTCAAAGAACGCGGGCACGCGCAGAGACTTATCACGAACTCCATCGAGCGGAGAAGCGACTTCACAGACGGAAAAAGGAAGCCTGGGAGAACCAACAAGTCTGTGAACTAGAAAAGTACAGGGAGCAACCGCACCAGGCGCGGAAGTTTTACCAACAAGTCAGCAGAATGAAGCCTTATACACCTCGATGCTCATCCTGCCGAGACAAAGAGGGAAATCTGATTTCCGACAGAATGGGCATATTAGAGCGATGGGTTGAGTACTTTGATGATCTACTGAACAACCAGAACATCGGCGAGTTGGAGGTCCCGCCAACTGAAGACGACGGACAAATACTGCCACTACCAAGTTTAGGAGAAACAGTCCGTGCAATTCACCGGCTAAAAAATTATAAGTCGCCAGGAGCCGATGGAATTACAGCCGAATTCGTTAAATATGGGGGCGACCAGTTACACCAAGTGGTTCATCAACTTGTGCTCAAGGTATGGGACAGCGAATCAATGCCTGACGATTGGCAACGAGGCATTATCTGTCTCATACATAAAAAGGGAGATATCACACAGTGCAGCAATTATAGAGGTATCACGTTGCTGAATACCATCTATATGATATTCTCCGCTATCTTGCTAGGTCGGATAGCCCCATACGCCCAGAACATCATTGGCCCATACCAAAGAGGCTTCACTCCAGGCAAATCAGCAACAGATCAGATTTTCTCTCTGCGGCAAGCGATGGAAAAACTCTTGGAATATGGACAACAGTTGCACCATCTGTTCATCGACTTTAAAGCCGCCTATGATAGCATAGCCAGGGTAAAACTGTACACGGCCATGAGAGAATTCGGTATCCCGACGAACTTAATAAGACTGACTAGGCTGACCCTGACCAATGTGTGAGGCCAGATAAAAGCAGCAGGATCACTCTCGAGACCATTCGACATCAACAACGGTCTACGACAAGGGGATGCGCTATCATGCGTCCTCTTTAACCTGGCCCTCGAGAAAGTGATCCGTGATGCTGAGGTGAATGCAAGAGGTACGATCCTCTTCAAGTCCACCCAACTACTGGCCTATGCTGACGATATCGACATCATGGGAAGAACCACCCGAGACGTACAAACTGCCTTCATCCAGATCGAGCAGGCGGCAATTGAGGCGAGATCTTGGGCTGCACATCAATGAAGGCAAGACAAAATATATGGTGACAACGTCAGCACCGAAGACGAATCAAGCAACAACATCAAACCGCGCTGGTCAAACACAAACACGAAGAAGAATAAGGATAGGAGAATACAACTTTGAGACCGTTGACAATTTCTCCTATCTAGGGTCGAAAATCACAACCGATAACAACTACGATGATGAAATCCGCGCACGGTTGTTATCAGCCAACAGAGCCTATTTCAGCTTATAAAGACTGTTCCGCTCGAAACGTCTCACCATAGGGTCAAAGCTCTTACTGTACAAGACTATGATCTTGCCAGTCCTCATGTATTCCTCGGAAACTTGGGTTCTTAGCAAGAAAAATTGCGAACTCTTGGCCGCGTTCGAGAGAAGAATCCTCCGAAGAATTTTTGGCCCCCTACACGAGGATGGACGATTCCGTAGCCTACACAATGACGAAATCTATGCGCGATACCATGACCGTCCGGTTATGGGTAAAATCCGGCTCAATAGGTTACGGTGGGCGGGTCACTTAATCCGTATGGATGAGGATAATCCCACCGGGAAAGTCTATAAGGGCAATATCTATGGTAGAAAAAGAAGACGAGGCAGACCCTGCCTAAGATGGAGCGATGGCGTGGGCCAGGACGCCAGACAGCTTTTAGGGATATCGAATTGGTGGACCTCGGCGCAAAACCGGGATGTCTGGAGTTCCTTATTAAAGCAGGCCTAGACCGGATACCGGTTGTTACGCCGTTGATGATGATGATGATTAACACCAGAAAAAACTGTTACGCAAGATTACCATTCGCCAAAAAGCACGTTAAATGGAGTGTCAAGACTACACCTCCGTATCTTGTGGTTGTAGTAGAGTGAAAACCAACGGTAAGTACCTTTTATTAACCCCCGACTCGAAGATGAGTTGAACAAAGCAGCACCGTACAAGGCCGCAGTTGGAGTTTCAGCCTTAGGTGGGCCAACGGCGAAGGTTAGGATTTTTAAATCTAGCAGTAGGGGACCTCTAATAAGTACAACGCAATCCGTCCTACTCTATGGCATGAAGGCATGGGCTGATGCTGGACAAGTAGGTGTTGCATCGTAAACGCCTTTTCCAAGTGCAAAGATGGAACTTAAGCGCAAAGGAGGAGACTTAAATAATGGTTGTTGTCGGTGAAGAACGGTAGAACATACTAAATGAGCGGCAACTCTCTTGACGAAACGAGCCAAGAGGCAGATGGGTTGTACGTCGAGCAGGCAAGTTCCCAGTCCTAGCTGCACAAGATTGCGAACGCACGATTCCCTCATTATGTATTCCTTAATGAGGTGGTGGATAACGCCAATCAAACTCAACTTTGAACTAACCATTCTCTCCCCTCCCGTTGGTGGAAAGAATTTTCTGGCTTCCTAAAGCAAGAGAGCCTGGCTATCCTGAAGTATTCTACCAAATGGTTTCAGGCAAGTTTCCCGATGATGGGGAGATGTTCAGTTGATAGTCCGATGACGTACTTTACCGAAAGCTCGAAACCTTCATCAACTGTTTCTGCTGTGTTACCGAGGTACTCTGGGACCCGGCACAATCTTGAATCGGCGGGTGGGCCAACTATCGTTAGATGTGTTGGCTAGGAGGTGAAAAGAACAATAGAAAGATCGCATGCGAGTGGGACCTAAACACACGTGCAGTGTAGGTTACTCATTTCCGCTCGCCTTGTAGGTCTAGTGGAGAATTTCAGCAATCAACTGACATCTTTCTCAGCTATATATACAATCAGGATTAGAAAGGCAAATCAAACTCATTTTTGTTATGTAAATAAAATACATTTTATTTTCTCGCTAAATTCCTTTTTAATAATGAAATAACAAATAAGATGCAATAACGTACCCACAGGAAGCAATATGTTTTTTTTTTATACTCTTTAATATATTTTAGTTTAGTTAATCCAAACAAGTTATTTATTGTAGTATTCCAATGCTCGTAGTTATCATTTTATACACGAATAAAACTGTAAATATCCTCACTTCATCTATTGTTGTTTCATTATTCGTTATTATTTTTTAATATTTGCTTCATATGTTTTTTTTTTCACGAGCTCGACTGTGTGTTTCAATAGATTTCCGATTTTTCATTATTTTCCCGTTTGCATATGATAAATTTTTACTTTACTTGTGATTATATCATATTCATACATAAATTGTAGTCTTTTGTGGAGACTTTGTTTAGATAATTGTAGTATATCATAATAGTTGTAGTTCTTCTAGTTAAGGTTGTTTAGTTTACATTATGATAGTGTGATTTTTAAATCTTCTATTACATTTTGCGTGTAAATAAAATATATGTATAAATTTTCTAAACTTATTCACCGTTTTTATATTTGAAATTTATAAGCTTCTTCTACGTTTCTTATATTTCTCATACTCTTGAATGTATCAAATGTATAACTTCAACCAATTTCTTGTTAGTAGCAGTACTTCTGTTACCCTTCAAAATAAATTCACTAGCCAATTTTTTTTTATTATGTTTAATCAAAAATAATAGAAATTTCGTTACTTTTCAAGCTTACAAAATATTTGATTACCTCCATCTCTACATGCTTCTGACTTTCTCATACAGATAACTAATTTGATAATTTTTTTGTGATTCCCGTGACGATTGTTGGTACATTGGACCATATCAAAAGTGCACCATTTCGTGAATACTCCCCCATTTTTATTGTGGAATTAAATTTAAAGGAATTCCAAATTGCATCAATATTCTCTTGGAAGGAGCAACAGTTGCTAGTTTGGCGATGGAACACGCTTAGCTTTGATTTTGCTATTTGTGTTAAATGCCAAATAATTACCACACCTGCTACCTTCTTGTGTTCACAACAATGCTATTTGGAGAAATATTTCATTTCGCAGATGAATCCCAATTGGAAATAAACTGAATTATTCCATTTCGTCTTAGCTACTGATTTAAGGGGGTCATCCCGTGTGAAGGCCGTTTTTTTTCACTTTTTTGTGAAGAACTGGGTAAAGATACAAGTACGAATTTTTCACCATAGATTTATCAATATCTTGAGCGTGCATAGTACGATCCAGCCCGATCGCATAGTACGTTACTGAAATACAGAGCAATTAATACACGCATCTCCAAAAAAGGTGTTTTTCTGCTGCCACGCTAGAGGACGCTACGCTAATATCTTAAAGAAAAGTAAACGGCATTTAACGTAGAAGCTTAACTACAGTCCGCAAACTAGAATTATTAAAAAATATTAAAAGCTAAATTTTTGGTGGCGTGTAAAATATTTTTTGTGAATTTTGGTGTTTTTTACGACTTCTTTAATGAATAAAAAAAAACAAGTCGGGAAACCAGAAGCTTGACGCTTCAGATATAAAAGGTTTTGTGTTTCGCTATGTGAGGAGCATAACGTAGTTCTTCATTGACTGATAACATTGACCCGAAATATTTAAATCGCTCAGTTCTTGGCAGCTTACTGTCATTGCCAGAACTGAGCGATTTAAATATCTCGAGTTAATGCTATCAGCCAATGGAAAATTACGTAACAAAATTGCTTCACGCATTAACCCAACCTGGATGAAGTGGCATTCTACAACTCTATAGTTCTGAGTATTGGCCGACTATAAAAGACAATGAACGGCGTCTTGCGATAATGGGGACAAAGCTGTTGCATTGCACTGGTGGCGTGACACGTTTTGATCACGTCTGAAATGAGAATATCCGCGATCGATATATGGGTTTGCACCGATCGTGGAAAAACTGCAAGAGAGGCGTCTTCGATGGTTCACGTAATTTGCACTAATTCACTTACCAAGATTGGTCTGAACATCGAAGTCGATAGTAAGCGACCAAAAGGCCGGCCGAAACAACAGGGGCTTTACACGCTGGATGGGGATTTAAAAACCTCGCGATTACATCCAGATCAGGCATTTGATAAAATAAAATAACGAAACCGATCACGACGAGCCGACCCCGCTTGTGAACGGGACAAAGGCTGAAGAAAAAGAAAAAAATGTGAGGAGCGACGAGTGCATGACAGCTCCGTGTCACATAGCTAAAAATTCCATTGCCCTCTACTTTTTGGAAAGCGATTTAAATAAATCATTTGATGGAAAACCCTGTGTTGATAATAGTCAACCTCATGCGCTTCAAACTCTGAGTTTAATATTATTACCAAATGCCAAGAATGTAGCCTACATCAAATATAAACAAGTCGGGAAACCGGAAGCTGGACGCTTCTGGTACGAAAGGTTTTGTGTATTTCCTTTATAAAGAGATTTGAGTGTGCATTTGTCTCATTAGCATGTAGCACGTAAAATATGCATATATTATGTGAAAATTTCCACTTTCAAGTAATATTCACATTCATAATCTTGAATTTGCAGAGGAGCGGCAGTTTTGACCTAGTATAACTTTGTGAGTAATAGTATGATTTTCACCAAATTTGGCAGGATCATGCTCTATGCTCTAGCCTATGTTGCTGTGATTCTATAGTGAACTTAAGGGGTTTTCCTGTCAATTACTAAAAGTTATAGTAATGTACTACTATTAACTTTATTTGAACAGGTATCGGTATGGAGGGTATTTCGGAACCTAGGCACCATATAGTGGCAGCCCTCTGATTTTTTTAAAATTTTTCGGTTGGGTAGGTTCTGAGAATGGGTTCGTTAAAAAAATGACCACTTTCAACCCCCTGTACTCCCCACCTTTTCAATAAAAATCAAAACTAAGACCAGCTTTGAAAAGTACTAACCGAGACCTTTAATTTGATACCCTACATGACTGTATTTGATGAAAAAAAATTTGACACCCCCCTTTTGCATGTATGGGGACCCCCCTTTAATTCGACGTGAAAGGATGTAATTCGTATGTATGCGTAAGCGTTCACAGTTCCCACCTTTCTACCAAATTTGGTGCCAATCGCTATAACCGTCTCCGAGAAAAATGTGTGTGACGGACAGACAGACAGACAGTAAATCGATTTTAATAAGGTTTTGTGTTTACACAAAACCTTAAAAAGGCTGGGGAGGATTAGATTCTTCTTGAATGGAATTTTAATATTTCACTCGAATGTCAATTATTCTCGTTAATTATGACGTCGGCATCTTATTTGCATGGCTTTGGAAGCAATTAATTCGCGCGCGAAATTGCTAAGTTTGAACTGCTATAACTTTGGCGTTAAAAGCCAGATTTCCATGAAATTTAGCACGTATATACGAAATATTGTGCTCTATGAGGGTACGCAGGTACAGGTACAGGGTAGGATGAATTTAAGGAGGGGTCTTCAGTAAAATTCTAAAAGTTAGTAATATACTATTAGTAAGTTTATTTGAGCAGATATCTGAATGGGACATATTTTGAGGCCCAGATTTCATCTAGGCGCACCACCCTGATTTTTTTTTTCAGATTTTTAGGTTGGGTAGATTCCGAAAATGAGTTTTGTCTCACTTTAAGTGCGTACATTTTGACTCCTTAACTCACGTACTTTGCAATTCAAGCCAAAACTAATATCAGTTTCGGAAAGTACAAATCAAGGCCTTTCATTTGATACCCTAAACGACTATATCCGGTGAAAAAAATTTTTTGAATCCCCCTGTTGCATGTTTGGGGAGCCCCCCTTTAAACTCTACCTAAATTTATGCCACTCGCTGTATGTGTGCAATTTTCATAGTTCCATCTGTCCACTGAATTTCGTTTGGATCGGTTTAGCCGTTTTGGCGAAAAGTACGTGTGACAGACAGACAGACAGACATTGAATCGATTTTAATAAGGTTTTGTTTTACACAAAACCTTAAAAATGGGGCCAAAAAGGGGAGATTAAGGAAATTTAAAGTAACAATAAAAACAGCCTAATCAGAACATTATTCTGTTTTAAAAATCATTTTTGGCTGTACACAAATCCTTAACATATAATGCTTACAGCGTACACTTTCTTACAACGGGAACGTTAGGGAAAAGGGGGAAGTTATTAATTTTGCCTGCTCATGGGCGTTTGCTAAAAAACAGAGCGAAACCTAGATTGGTACCCACGATAGAGCATAATACCTGGGAAACGGCTGCTGAGCCAACACCAGCAGTTTTACTACCAAACCCCTTTCTCCACCTCAACCAACCAACACCAGCAGTTTTACTACCAAACCCCTTTCTCCACCTCAACTTCGTGCCCGCTGCAAGCTCTTTCTTAACGAAAAGCTGCAGGCTGAGAAGGATAAAGTCGAGTCTCCCGTGTCTAAAAACGGGACAAATTGTACCAACTGGTCCTCCAGGTTGGGGGTAGGGTAGGGCTAGACACCCTACACGGAAAACAACTTGTTACGAAACCATAAAAGGAACCTCGGACTGAATTGATTACACAACGGCGAACCCGGCAATGAAAACGGAATAACGATCTGCGCATTTTCTCATGGAATGTGCGCTCCCTGTATAGATCGAATGCTGCTGAGCCGATACCCTGTCTCAATATAGGGTTGATGTAACAGCATTGCAAGAGATTCGATGGACAGGGACCGGTTTCCGGGAGAAGAGCCGCCACACTATATATTATAGAGGCAATCCAGTAAACCATTTGCCGGGAGTAGGTTTCTTAGTCAACCAGAAAATGAAACCTGTTGTTATCGGCTTTGAAAATATTAACGAAAGGCTATGCATTCTGCGTTTGCGGGGCATATTTAAAAAGATAAGCCTCATAAACGTTCAGCCTTATAGAGGAGACTACAGAGTCGGAGACCTCCTCCTCCTGCCTCCTACGAGGCAGTTGAGCGGACCCTCGAAGCCTGTCCCAAGTATGATATCAAAATTATACTTGGAGATTTCAACAGTCAAGTAGAGACGGAGCTCGTATTCAGGCGATACGTCGGTTCGAATAGCTTACATAGGGATACCAATGAGAACGGAATGTAGATTATCCAGTTAGCATGGTTGTTGGAAGTGCCTGGTTTACGTGGAAAACGGTCCACAAAAAAACGTGGGTCTCTCTAGACGGGACCACTTTCAACCAAATTGACCACGTGTTGAGTGAACGCCGCCACCTCTCAGTCTTGATGAATGTCAGAAAATACGGTTTAGTTGTTTTGGAGAAAAGTACGTGTGACAGACAGACAGACAGACATTGAATCGATTTTAATAAGGTTTTGTTTTACACAAAACCTTAAAAACTACTGAATGAATCGCAATTATCCTAGTTTGTGGACCGTAGAAATATGTTCTAAATAGGTCGTGAAAATTTCAAAGAATTTCGTTGGATAGATTTTGGGCTATGGTGGCAGCCGATTTTCGACATGAGGTTTCGATAAAAACGCATTTGAAAAGTAGAATGCGATTTTAAGCCATCAAATCTTTACTGACCATTAAGGGAGGGGTAGGGTCAGAAAATCGATTTTTTTTACATTTTCTTGTAGATAAACATTTCAAAAATATTGTGTCAAAAGTCAAGTCAAACGGAGCAAAACTCTTAAAGTTATAGCCGTTTTAGTCCCCTCTACTCTAACAGCGTACCTGCCGTAGCTGAGCGCGCGGAGCAGCTGTCGAACAGGTATACTGTGTATAGCTGTTTCGCACCATTTTACTATTGGGATACGGTTCCTTTGGTATTCGAGAGAAGTAATATTATTCAGCATTTATTTAGACATTAAAATGCCGAGATATTATAAAAATT
This sequence comes from Hermetia illucens, assembly GCF_905115235.1. NCBI lineage: Eukaryota > Metazoa > Arthropoda > Insecta > Diptera > Stratiomyidae > Hermetia > Hermetia illucens. The sequence continues at coordinate 161,845,879 of NC_051852.1, read as the reverse complement.
GACTAAGAAGTATGAAAATAAAGATGAGATAACTGCTTCCGGCGACGGAACTTGGCAAAAACAATGATTTAATTCTTTGTATGGTGTAACTTCACTGATTGGTCACTGGACATCTTTATCAGTAGCCTATTTTGTCAACTGTGTGTAATTTGGAGAAAAAAACTGACGCCAATTGAGTTTGAGGAATGGTTTGGAGAATATGAGAGTAGTGGTCAATGTACAGCCAATCACTCAGGAGCATCCGGTAATATGGAGGTAAATGCAGTTATTGAAATGTTCAAACGTTCAGTTGAAAAACATGACGTCAAGATCGGCAACTATGTAGGCGATGGAGATAGCAAAACTTACGGCAATCTAATCAAAGCCAAGAATGCGTGGGACACGTGCAGAAGAGGATGGGCACACGTCTTCGAGATTTAGTTAAAAGTCATGTTGGGGAGGTTCCCATCAAAACAGGTAAAAATGCTGGAAAAAAAAGAAGAGTTAAAACTCTTGGAGGTAAAGGCAAACTTACAGCAATAACCATCGATAATCTTAGTCGATACTACGGTTCAGCTATTAGAAATAACTGTGACTCAGTTCAAAAGATGAAAGATGCCATTTGGTCTACATTTTTTCACCAGCAATCAACTGACGCTCACCCACAACATGAAAAATGTATGAGCGGCGAAAAGTCATGGTGCCCTTATCAGCGAGCGTTAGCTACAACAGGCGTAGAAAACTTTAAACATGATTATTCTCCGCTGCCACAAGATATAATTGATGCAATCGAACCAATCTACAAAGATTTAACAGATGAAAAACTCCTGGAAAGATGCATTGGTGGCTACACGCGAAATGCAAACAAGTCACTGAATCATATGATTTGGCAAATTGCGCCGAAAAAGTTATCTGGCAGCCTTCCAATCGTTGAATTCGCAGCTAATATTGCAGCTGTTACATTCAATGAGGGTTCAGGAGCTCTATTAAATTGTATGCATGATTTGGGAATCGGTCTTGGACCGAGTGCACACGCCTACGTAAAAGAAGTTGACGCAGAACGAATTGGAAGGGCAGAATTCAATGCAACTACGCAGACAAAAGAGGCGAGAATTCAAGAAAGACTTGACAAAAAAATGAAGGAAGATCAGTATATTGCAGAGGGAACTGTCCTTTATGGTGCTGGAATCGATGACTCGGTGTAAGGTAAAGAAAAAAAAAAAAATTTTCCGTCATTATTGTTTAGTTTTTTGTAGTTCAAAACTTTAAACGCGTTTTTCTCGAAATCATTTTTTTTTTTCGTGTTCAATTGCCTGAAAAAACTACTCGACCGAATCTTTTCAAATTTGGCACACGCTTTCTACATATAAAATTACTTCCCCCAACGATGCTTTTTTATTTTTTTCCCCCCTTTAAGGGTGTTTTCCACCCCCAAAATGGCGAAATTTACCGTGTAAAATCGCAAATTACCGAATATAGTTCAAAAAAAAAAAATTACCGAATATAGTTCAAATGTTACTTTATAACATACAAAAGAGTAAAATAAATTTACGTTAACTATATCTTCTAAAAAAATTTGTAAAAAAAGTGTTTTTTTTTTTGCACGCTTGACCCTACCCCTCCCTTAATCTGCTATACCTAGTACATAAACCTTAGCTTTCTTCAAGAAACACATGTACAGCCTGGGCTCCAATTCTTGTCCTTTTAGCGAAGTCATTCGGACCGATAAATACCAGAGCCTTATTACGGCGATCGACATAAATCTGGCATGTGACTTATCACGTGTTTAACACTATAATTTCCGAACGACTCTGAATATCAAAAAATCACTTTACCCATATATTCTACACTATTGTCAAAAACGAGCAATCGCGACCACAACGATGGGTAGCAGGGAGTCGAGTTCGAGACGCCGACCGATATGGACCACAATAGGTTCCGTGTTTAAAAACGTGAAATAAACAATTCTTGTAAATCAGTTAAAGACTTTGCTTTCTGTCTCGGCCCCTTTGACAGATCAGAAGTGGGATCTTCCTTTTCGGTTTCGGTGAATGCAAAATGCCGCGACAAAAATTCGCAATCGCAGATTTATCGTGCCCGGTATTACGGAAGTTGCTGCGCGACCGGGAGTTGAGATCGGCCGGGCGAAAACCGGATTTAGTGAAGCGGTTGATCGACAGTGAAGGTAGCGATGAAATCGAATTGTCCGACAACGAAATCGAGGACAATGACGACGACCTTCGACAGACAGTTTCCGCTTTGGTGGAAAATGTGGCGTCAATAATGGCGGCCATTAAAAATGGCCAAGTCGGTGTACCACCCGTACCACCTGTTCCACCCGTTCCATCAGCTGTCCTACCCCAGGACGACGATGCTATTGCCGAAGCCCATCATCAACGCACACCATTCAATATTACCGCACCGACTCATTCAACGGCTTTCGGCGATATCGAGCCGACACTACGACGGCGCAACGAGACGATGACGTCAACTCGTCAACCGACCGCGGAATACGTATTTCAACCACGAGATGTTATCGGGATTCTACCAACATTTGACCCGCTCGACGATGTGTTCCCATCAGCCGAACAATTCATCGACCGAATTGAAAAATTGGCTCAGGTATATCACTGGGAGGAATACCTCGTTCTGTTTGCCGCTCAGGCTAAGTTGAAAGGCCCGGCTAAACGATGGATTGACGGATTGCAAACGACGTTTGCAACGTGGGAAGAATTCTCCAAAGCGCTAATTGCAGATTTCCCCAGTCGATTTACGACAGAAGATATGCGACAGCGGCTCGATAGCAGCCGTCGCGCACACAACGAAACAACCGAAGAATATTTTTTCCGCGTCTGCGCAATGGGACAACGATCGTGTATTACATACGACGAGGGCTTTGTATGAAACCATTACAAACTGCCATAGCCACGATGCATTTCAACACGCCGAGCGAAATGCTAGTGGCCATACGACGATTTGTAGCGAACGATCCGGGAACGAACGATAGTTCCAATAGCGTTCGGGGTGAACGAACGAATATACTCCGATCGCCGCCGCTGCTGAATGCTGCAAATCAAAACGCGAGGCTATGTTACAATTGTTTCGAAAGAGGGCATTTGTCGTTGAACTGTCCGAAGCCGCAACGAAGACCACGATGCGTGAAATGTAATAGAACTGGCCATGCGCAGAATGACTGCCCGACAGCCGCGCGAACAGAAGCCAACCGCCGAGAGACAATAAATCGTATAGCACAACACACAGACAACAAATTGCTAACGAAGGCAGTGGAAATAGGCGACGATGAATTTGAGTGTATTGTGGACTCAGCAAGTAGCTGTTCTTTGATCAGACAGTCTGAGGCTCAACGAATTGGACAGATTAAACAATTCGAGCCAGCACAACAACTTAAAGGGTTCGGTGGAGCTGTATACCTTTGCAATAAGAAAATAATTGCAACAATCAGAATTGACGACGTGATACTGGAGGGAGTTTTGTATATCGTGGACGACGAGCAGATGGATAAGCCGATACTCATTGGAACCGATATTCTACTGCAAGAAGGTAGGTGCTGCACAATTCGTGGTCGTGAATTTAAAATGAAATCGGAATTCGAGAACATACGAACCGGACCAATATCATCAATCGATAAAGAACAACTGTTTGAAGTATTGGAAAAATGACATAAGTGTTTTTCTACTAATTTATCAACGATCGGTCGTTCAAATTCCACCGAAATGGAAATCCGTGTTACAACCAGCAAACCAGTCAGTCGACAGCCTTACAAGGTTCCGTTCCCGAAGCGATTGAAAGTGGAAGAAATGATCGACGAGCTACTGAAAGCTGGAATAATTCGACCGAGCGAGTCGGAATATTCATCTCCGGTCATACTGGTCGCGAAATCAGATGGTACAGACCGACTTTGTATCGATTATCGAGCATTAAACGCGATTACAGTGAAGGAACCATTCCCAGTTCCCAGTGTGGAAGAGCAAGTGGCACAATTGGCCGGAAATTCCTTCTTTACTACGCTGGATTTCATTTCAGGATATTACCAAATCCCGATTGCCGAATCATCGAAAAAGTATACGGCTTTCGCCACTCATATAGGCCAATATGAATTCAACGTAGCTCCATTTGGATTGACCAACGCTCCATTCAAATTCCAAAGAGAAATCCGAAAAATCACATCGAGAATGAAACGACGAGTAGTATCTTATGTTGACGAAATCATCATACCGAGCAAAAATATCAAAGAAGGCTTAGAAGCGTTGGATGAGTTCTTAGGAATATTAGCGGAAATCGGTATGACATTAAATATAAAGAAATGTACATTTTTAGCGACCGAAGTATCCTTTTTGGGACATCGAATCACTAAGGAAGGTCTTCTACCCGGTGAAGTGAAAACCGATGCAATCCAGAAATTCCCAACACCTAGTAATCGAACCGAGGTTCGACGGTTTCTTGGACTAACTAGTTTCTTTCGACGATTCGTTCAAGGATATGCTCAGATAGCTTTACCGTTAACTCGATTGCTGAAAACGAAGGATGCGGAACCATTTACATGGACATTTCTTGAACAGGAAGCATTCGATACCTTACGAAGAGCTTTTTATCATCCACCGATTTTAGAGATCTACGACGTCAAGCGACAGCACGAAGTCCACACGGACGCGAGTTCGAATGGAATTGCTGGCGTGTTACTTCAAGAGAGCGACAACGGGTTAAAACCTGTCATGTACTTCAGTCGGAAGTGCTCGGAGACCGAAGCGAAATATCACAGTCATGAGCTAGAGGTTCTAGCCATAGTCGACAGCCTGGAACGGTTCAGAATGTTTTTGATCGGAAAGAGGTTTCGTGTCATTACTGATTGTGCTGCAATAACATCTACGAAAAATAAAACGCCGTTACATCCTCACATTGCTAGATGGTGGCTACGTCTTCAGGAATTCGATTGTGAATACATCCATCGAAGTGACCGCATGCGACATGTAGACGCTCTGAGCAGAGCACCCGTAGAGCCTCCAAACCCAACCAAGACAGTCGCCGACCTCGTCCTTAAGGTGGAACTCGATGAACACGATTTCTTGACGACCATCCAGCTGCAGGGTATGAAGTTAGCAAATATTGTCAAAGTTCTTCAAGGAATGAGCTCTGAACAAGCGACACAGATTCGACGCGAATACGTTTACAAAAATAACCGTTTGTACCGCAAAGTTGACGATCAGTTGAGATTCGTTGTACCGACGGCAATGCGATGGAGAGTAGTGCGTACGTACCACGATGACATGGGACACTTTGCTGCGGAGAAAACTTTAGATCGATTGAGGAAAGATTTTTGGTTCCCGAAAATGAGAAAATATGTCAAATCATATATATCAGCATGCATGGAATGCGTGTACAATAAGACGGTGACAGGGAAGGCCGAAGGGCAGCTATACATCGACACTGTGAAACCTATTCCCTTCATGCGATTGCACCTGGATCATGTAGGACCACTGCCGAAGACGTCACGAGGAAATCAATATATCCTGGGAATCACCGATCCTTTTACTAAATTTACAGTCTTAAAAGCCGTCCGTAGCGTAAACACCCAGCCAGTAATACGAGCGTTGAATGAATTGACTTCGTATTTTGGGCTACCAGCTATTGTCGTCACCGATCGAGGCACGGCTTTCACTTCTCACAACTTTACCGAATACTGTAAACTAAACGGGATCCAACACATTCAAACAGCTGTTCGAACACCTCGAGCCAACGGCTCAATTGAAAGAATTAATCAAACGGTTTGCAAATGTCTTCGAGCCAGCTGTGTAAGCGATTCAGATTGGGACACAGCTATCCGCGACATCCAGTGGACTTTGAACAGCAATACAAATGCAACGACCAAATATAGTCCGAACGATCTCATATTCGATTTTCGATTGCGGGACGTTGTTCATAACCGTCTCGTACAAGCCATCCACGATGAAGCGAACGATTCACAAGAAAGTATCGATATCCGACGGGAAAGGGCAACTAAAGCGATTGAAGCCGAGCAGGCAAAATGGAAGCAGCGATTCGATAGGCAGCGCAAGAAGCCTTCTCAATATCAGGAGGGTGATCTGATCGTGATTACCAACGTTGCTCCTTCGACGGGGTTTTCTCGAAAGCTGGAGCCGCGATATCGAGGGCCGTATGTAATTTCGAAAGTCTTAAGGTTCGACCGATACGTCGTTGAAGATATCGAAGGTCTCCAACGTCGACAAAGGCGCTGTAATTCGGTGTTCCACGCCGAACATCTTAAACCGTGGTGCACAGTTGCACCTTTCCTCGACAACGATACCGATGGGAGCGACAACGAAGAAGACCCGGGGAACGTGCCCAGCGAGGAGTCCGATTTGTCAGGAGTGGCCGAACTGTCAAAAACGAGCAATCGCGACCACAACGATGGGTAGCAGGGAGTCGAGTTCGAGACGCCGACCGATATGGACCACAATATGTTCCGTGTTTAAAAACGTGAAATAAACAATTCTTGTAAATCAGTTAAAGACTTTGTTTTCTGTCTCGGCCCCTTTGACACTATATATAGATACAATTGATGCAAAAAAAAATTCGATTCCGCGGATCTGACACACGGGATGACCCCCTTAAAACCTCTCATCGGCTGTTTTTATATACTCCCAAAATGTGTCCCTTCTACCAACAGAAATGATTTTTACTTCACTTACAATTAAAAACACCAGCGCAAACATTTAATCTGTGCACTTGATTAGTGTTGATAGTTATTGTACATTGTGTACGATTTTATGTGTATGGAGCATGCAAAGATATATAAGATGATATTAATTAACACTAAGTTTCTTAATAATACAAAAACACAGTATTCTAAAAAATAAAATGAGAACAAATCAAAATTTTGTAACAAATATCATTTGATTTGTCCATTTTATAGAGTAACGCATATTCAACTAAATAATAATATGAAATAATTTGAATGGAAATATACGAGGGCGGTCCGATAAGTACTTAGCCTCTCCGCCCGATGGCGCTACTATCGCAAGAAGTATTTACTGTCGTGTAGAACATTCTCGTAGACGGCTACTGTCAAAATTTTAGTCGAATAGGACTTGTAGTTTTGTTTTTAGCGCGTGTAGAAGCGGGCGTGCGGGCGAATTTTAGAAAAATGGAAAAAGAACAATATCGGTCGGTGATTCGATTCTTGTTTTTGGAAGGGAAATCGCGCAGCGAAATCAAAGAACGCTTGGATGCTGTGTACGGTGACGCTTCTCCTTCGATGGCGACCGTCAAAAATTGGTTTAATGAATTTCAACGTGATCGCACGTCAGTTTTTGATGAGCCATGCCCCGGTGCCCCGAAAACGGCTACTGCGGAGAAGAACGTTACAAAAATCCATGACCTTGTATTGGCAGACCGCCGATTGAAGGTACGCGAGATAGCCGAGACAGTAGGCATCTCAAAAGATCGCGTGGGTCATATCCTGCACGAAATTTTGGGCATGAGAAAGCTGTCGGCGAGATGGGTGCCGCGTTTGCTCACTCCGGACAACAAGCGCAACCGTGAAACCACTTCAGAGCAGTGTTTGACGCTGTTTAAGCGCAATTCGAAGGAGTTTCTTCGTCGTTTCGTGACCGTCGACGAAACATGGATCCACTGGTACACTCCAGAGACCAAGGAACAGTCGAAACAGTGGACTTTACCCGGCGAACGTGCTCCCAAGAAGGCAAAGACTGTGCAATCGGCAGGAAAGGTGATGGCCGCCGTTTTCTGGGATTCACAAGGTGTGATCTACATCGACTACCTGGAGAAGGACAAAACGATCACAGGGCTGTACTATGCCGAATTATTGAGCCGATTTGACGCCGAATTGCGGAAAAAACGGCCGCATTTGGTGAAGAAAAAAGTGCTCTTCCACCACGATAACGCACCGGCTCACACTTCCGCCGTCGCCACGGCCAAATTGGTCGAATTGGGCTACGAACTGCTGCCCCATCCACCGTATTCCCCAGATTTGGCCCCGTGCGACTATTATTTATTTCCTAACTTGAAAAAGTCACTCGCCGGGCAGAAATTTGAGTCGAATGAGGAGGTTATAGCCGCCACGGAAGCCCACTTTGCAGACCTCGAGAAAACGTATTTTTCAGACGGGTTAAAGAAGTTGAAGCATCGCTGGGAGAAGTGTATCGAGTTAAAAGGAGACTATGTCGAGAAATAAATCGCCACTTTTCAAAAATTTTCGTTTTTTTTTTGGTAGGCTAAGTACTTATCGGACCGCCCTCGTATATGTAAGAATATAGAAAGGATCAACCAACTGATAAAAAAAAAACAATATATGTATACACAAACTACACTTTCCCACCATCTGGGGACGCAAAATAAGCAATATATCCTTCAAAACTATACATTTTAAAACTTTAGACTATGCTATTTTTATATTAAGACCCTTAAACATTGCGAAAAAACATAAACTCACTCACTGGATTCGCTTTAAAATAGTTTAGGCTGTCAAGACTCCAAGTTACTTTGCATCTACCACTCCTCGTCTAATTCAACGGGATAATTCCAAGGCTTTCCAAGAAAAGATCGTCCTGCGACTAATTTCCATGACTATTATTAAATAATTGATCAAACTAACAACTAGTCTTATAGAATTACTAAAACAGAAAAAACAAAAATAAATAGAAAAAAAGATAATAAATACACATAAATAGTTTATGAAACATCTTCAAGTGCAGTCTCAAATCTAGATAATTTCGAAAACTTTCGATTTTTGAAGATTACTGCCAACGCCAAGTCACTAGAGCAATTATTCAATTAATTTTCATTTTTCGTACAGATCCAATCGGTCTTAACAGTACCACTCTCATTGTCATTCATGTAAACCTAACATTTTCATAAAAAAATAATTTTTGGATAGTTCTGAGTAGCAACTGTACGGATATTACCTTCGTATTGCTAATTGATTACATCCTAATGACTACACATAAAATGTAATTACATTGATACATATGTATATATATAATATAGGAAGGCCATATATGTGTCGTTCACGTCCCATACACATTTATATTTATTTGAACTAGATAGAAAGATGAAAGCTCCAGAAAAAAGACAAATATTATTTGAAAGAGAAATAATCTCTTTCTTTTAGGGGAAAAAAATGAAAATTAAAAAACAAAAAACCAAATAGTTTCTCTCCCGTTTTTTTTTTAACTTCTTCCATCGAGCAATTTTCTTCCTCCCTCCCTCCCTCGCTTAAAAACCAAAGAAAAAATATTATCACAAATCTATAAGTTGTATAGCGTTTTTCATATATATATATATATGGTTTGATTTCGAATTCGATTAATCTTTACAACGATTTTTATTTTGTCTCAATCTTGGTGCAAAGTGATTTAAAATTATCGTACAATTACTATTGGGCAAAATCCGTAAATACAGAAAGAATAAAATGTCACGACACTGAACAACATGTGAAATAATGCACACGCGCTCGGGGGAACTAAACTACTCTCTCTAACGCTTCCAAAAATATATCCTCTAAAAATTATAGAAAGTCCACCAATTCCAAACAAGTGTCCTTTAAAAATTACAATAAAGTGTAAAAATTAAGACTATGCCCAAAGTTCTTTGTGATTTAGTTTAAATTTTCGGTAGCTTTTGAGCTACCACTAAAGGATTTTCGCGTGTTAAAATCTTTTTGCCTTCCGACTTGAAATTATAGGAACAATTATGTGCTTCAGCGTAACGATGCTGTGGGCAAAATACTTTCTCACAATGACATTTCATGACCATTATCAAACCCAACTTTTTATTACACTCGGCACAGCGCAATTTCCCTCCGGGGGTAGATTTTTTCGCGGGTGTCGAATCTGTTATCGATACGAATGTCATTGTTGTTGTAGTTGATAATGTCGTATTTGTTGTTGGTAAGGATTGTGATACTGTTATAGCAGAGATAGGAATTTTCGTCGGTTTAACAATCACTGTAGAAGTGTGATGTGACGATTTTTGGGGCGCCATTGGAGCACTATTTCCTGTTGCAGATATCGGAATCTTCGTGGGTTTAATGATCACTGATGTTGAAGGCTTTTTAACCGCTACTGAATTATTATCAATGTCTAATTCCGATAATATTAATGAACTGCGACTTGCATCTCTACTATTGTTTGCACTTGAATTTGACAACCGGTCACTCATGGACAGCAAGTTGAAATCATCGGTGAAGCGGTCCAGATTCATATTGAATATACTTTCATCGGACGGATACCCAATTGGAAGACATTTATTCAATGACCGGGCACTACTATTATCCATACAGCCTCTAATAAGGTCATCATAGGTCAAATTTGAGAAAGGATAAGGTTCATCACAACTACTCTCCTCTTGTAGTCGTTCTCGCGATAGCTGATTCCGTACAGCTGTGCTCTCGCGTTTCTCATTACCACCCGTATTGTCCCAAAACGGTTTCAAATCTGGAAAACAACTCCCAACCGCATTTCTATGACGTTCATTCTTCATTCTTAGAATTTTTGTTCGATCTAAATTCTCATAGCTACGAACGAAATCTAAAGATCCATTTGTGGTCCGATGTCGGGAAAATGATGACGGTAACTCCTGGCTTGCACTTTTTGATGAATTTTTCTTCCTAACACCATTGAATAGCTCTAGATCAGAAGTGCTACTTGAAAGGCAAGCGTCATTCAAATTCGAGTAGCCACGACGATATTGAATAGGTACCGCGTCCAGTCGTGAAGTATGAGTTACAGGATTATAGTTAGTATTAAGTAAAGTCGGGCTACTTCCAAACATCATCCGAAACTCATTCAATTCTATTGATTTTGATTTTGAATCACTGTGCAACGTACAACAGCTTGAGTTGAAAACATCCTCCTCATCGTCACTAGACGTTAAATCACCATTGATGAAATTCAACGACGTCGCTGACGGTTGTGACTGTCGATCATCTAATTCAGCTGTTGTATTCCAATTACTGTTATTTATATCTAAATTTGATGCAATTTTCAAAAATGGACCACCACTAGTCTGTAAACAATTATCAGTCGTTGTCATCGTTGACGTTCGATCAGTCTCCAAATCTGTAAATTCTTCATTCAAAAAATTTAATTCTAAATTATTTAAACTTAAATCTGAATGATGGCGTGGATTCCATGGGGTTTCTATAATTGAATTGCTTGTTTTCGGTTCCCTATCACATGCTGTCGAATCAACAGCCGAGCCGGTTGTTGTTAATTTTGGATAACTCTCTAACACATTTTTCGGTGACTCGCCACGTATTGTAAGAGTTTCTAGTTGTGGATCAGATGAATGAAATGATTCTACTGGTGAATCTTCACGTATTAGAAGCTTAGGCAATTCATATTTACTTTTCACTGTAATGAAAAGTCATACACAGGAATTAGAGTTGCAATGGGATGTTTTCTATTCACAACGCATGTATTTCTATAGTTTATGAAGTAATCAGTTTATATAGTTCTGCAAGTATGACTTCGCCGTTTGATTAACTTTATTTTGTACGTTAAATACGTATCCTAATTCAATTTTTATGAAAGAAGGAAAAACAATTTTTATATTTTTAATGAGGATGCTGGGAGTCCTGAGTCCACACCCACTTGACGACGGACCGGACCACTTGGGAAGCAATTTACTTCCTCTCTTGTGGACCACGGACTCCTTTTTTTTGTGTTAAACACTCTAGTTATTCAAGAACTGACGGTGTCGTCCAGGGTAGAGGTAACTCATCAGACGCTGCCTTACCTCTGCCCTGGGAGAGGATGTGGACTCAGGACTCCCAGCATCCTCAATAAAAAAATTCACTTCGGCCTGATTTAGCTCTGAACTTACGACGGATTTCATTTCAATATAATTCGCACTCATGTCGTGTTTGCGATTATATATAAATGGAGCGATTACCACCTGTCACTACTTTGTCGAAAAATACCTCCACTCGTTGTAGTTGAAACCCCGGATACTTTCAAATCAATTAAACAATCCATATCCCGCGCACTCCCTCACAACTACCTGATCAAGAAATCAGATTATCACCGGAAGATTACTCAACCACGAATCCTTGTGGAGAACACTAAATTCTTCACATACACCCTCCCGTCTGAGAAGATGACCAACCTCATCCTCCGAGGCCTTGATACGACGTTCTCCCCTCAGAAGATCGTCGAAGGATTGAACGCTCAGGGAGTATCAAGTACCCTGCACGCTAAACCCTTTGCGACAACCTAGGCAAAAACAAGTTACGCGAAGTAAAGGCCATACAACACATGATTGTCCGCTTCGAACATATAACAAGTCGGGAAACCGGAAGCTGGACGCTTCAGGTACGAAAGGTTTTGTGTATTTCTTAGTACGTAGCACGTAATATATATATTATGTGAGAGTATCCACTTTCGGATGATATTGAATTTATAGCCTTTAATTTGCAAAGAAGCGACAACTTTGACGTATTATAACTTTGTTAGTAATAGTGCGATTTGCACCAAACTGGTAACATCATGCTCTATGTTACACCCTATATTGTTGCGAAATTTGGTGGTCCTAGCATGAACTTAAGGGGGGTTTTGCAGCGAATTACTAAAAATTATAGTAATATACTATTATTAACTTTATTTGTGCAGATATCAGTGTGGAAGGTATTTCGGAGCCCAGGCACCATATAGTGGCAGCCTCTCGATTTTTTTCAGATTTTTCGGTTGGGTAGTTTCTGAGAATGGCCCCCGTAAAGGAATGGTCACTTTCAATCCCCCGCACTCCCCACATTTCCAACAAATGTCAAAACTAAGACCGTTTTTGAAAAGTACTGACCGAGACCTTTAATTTGATACCCCACATGACTATATTTGATGAAAAAAAAAATTACACCCCCCTTTTGCATGTATGGGGACCCCCCCTTAAATTCGACGTACGAGGATGTAACTCACTGTATGCGTGAGCGTTCACAGTTCCCACCTTTCTACCAAATTTGGTGTTAATCGCTATAACCGTTTCCGAGAAAAATGCGTGTGACGGACAGACAGACAGACAGACAGACAGACAGACAGACAGACAGACAGACAGACAGACAGACAGACAGACAGACAGACAGACAGACAGACAGACAGACAGACAGACAGACAGACAGACAGACAGACAGACAGACAGACAGACAGACAGACAGACAGACAGACAGACAGACAGACAGACAGACAGACAGACAGACAGACAGACAGACAGACAGACAGACAGACAGACAGACAGACAGACAGACAGACAGACAGACAGACAGACAGACAGACAGACAGACAGACAGACAGACAGACAGACAGACAGACAGACAGACAGACAGACAGACAGACAGACAGACAGACAGACAGACAGACAGACAGACAGACAGACAGACAGACAGACAGACAGACAGACAGACAGACAGACAGACAGACAGACAGACAGACAGACAGACAGACAGACAGACAGACAGACAGACAGACAGACAGACAGACAGACAGACAGACAGACAGACAGACAGACAGACAGACAGACAGACAGACAGACAGACAGACAGACAGACAGACAGACAGACAGACAGACAGACAGACAGACAGACAGACAGACAGACAGACAGACAGACAGACAGACAGACAGACAGACAGACAGACAGACAGACAGACAGACAGACAGACAGACAGACAGACAGACAGACAGACAGACAGACAGACAGACAGACAGACAGACAGACAGACAGACAGACAGACAGACAGACAGACAGACAGACAGACAGACAGACAGACAGACAGACAGACAGACAGACAGACAGACAGACAGACAGACAGACAGACAGACAGACAGACAGACAGACAGACAGACAGACAGACAGACAGACAGACAGACAGACAGACAGACAGACAGACAGACAGACAGACAGACAGACAGACAGACAGACAGACAGACAGACAGACAGACAGACAGACAGACAGACAGACAGACAGACAGACAGACAGACAGACAGACAGACAGACAGACAGACAGACAGACAGACAGAACATTCCAGAGGACGCAGAACATCTCTTTTTTCACTGCCCCAGATTCGAAACCCAAAGGGCTACATTAGAAGCTACAACCGGGGAGCACTTTACACCTGAAAATATCATGGAGCTTATGGTGAAAGCCAAGGGGATATGGACCGAAGTTGAAAAAGTTATTACAGCCATCGGAAAGAAGCTTAGGCAGGAGGAAGTCATCCGAAAGAATGAACGCGAGAGGAACACGAATGTTGACATGAGCGCAGAATAAATTCTGATCCAGCCCCGCGACGTAATACCAAATGGGAGTCCCGCGGGGAGAGTGGAAGGAGAAGGAGGTGGTTTTAGTGGGTAAGAGTCCCACATAACCGTGTGGCAGGAGCCTGCGGTAGCTTTTGAAGCTTTCCACCTTCCATCGGAAAAAAAAAAAAAAAAAAAAAAAAAAAAAAAAAAAAAAAAAAAAAAAAAAAAGACAGACAGACAGACAGACAGACAGACAGACAGACAGACAGACAGACAGACAGACAGACAGACAGACAGACAGACAGACAGACAGACAGACAGACAGACAGACAGACAGACAGACAGACAGACAGACAGACAGACAGACAGACAGACAGACAGACAGACAGACAGACAGACAGACAGACAGACAGACAGACAGACAGACAGACAGACAGACAGACAGACAGACAGACAGACAGACAGACAGACAGACAGACAGACAGACAGACAGACAGACAGACAGACAGACAGACAGACAGACAGACAGACAGACAGACAGACAGACAGACAGACAGACAGACAGACAGACAGACAGACAGACAGACAGACAGACAGACAGACAGACAGACAGACAGACAGACAGACGGTAAACCGATTTTAATAAGGTTTTGTGTTTACACAAAACCTTAAAAAGTAAGCAAGTGCTACAATGCAAAAATTGCCAGCGCATCGGACACGCGGTCACCAACTGTCATCTTTGCGTGCGTTAAATGTAACCATCTACACGACCCTGACGAATGCGCCAAAACGGTCGAGCAGGCACCGAAGTGCGTTAACTGTGGGGGCAACGACCCCACCAACTACAGAAAGTGCCCACGGTTTGTCCAGGTGGTGGCAAGGAGAAACGCATAAAAACCTGCGCCTCTAACCCACCCTCTCTCGCCTCGCTGGTCGCCCTATCACAAATCCAGCCTTCACCCGTCCGTCTGTGTCCTTCGCCGACGCCGCACAAAGCGGAACCTCTTCCCGTGCACACAACCGCGTGAACCAACCCACCACCATCTCCAATCCAGACTTCCTTGAGTTTGCCAGGAAATCGCAAGAATTCTTGCAAATGTTCAACTCAATGGTCGGTATCTTGGTATCCATTAATGGACGTTAAGATAATCGGGTTGAACTTTAACTAACGAGCCCACAGACATGAGTTCGAGCTTTTCCTTGGCGAGCACAAATCCGATAATAATGGGCAAAAAAAATCCGATCGGTTAAGTGCGCCCTACTTAATCTCGCGTAAGTTCGTTATTTTAATTTGAATTGACAAGCAAATGTGAAGTATTTGTCCCGTTAGATTGTAGTTTGTCGCAGTGGTAAATTTTTGAAGTGACTTTTTAAAAAAAATTCCGGCCCAGTGGGTGCACTGCCCGGAAACAAGGTTCTGGAAGACGAGATCGGTTTAAAAGTTCATCGGACATTAAAAAAGAGCTCAAGGATTCCATTGGGAAAAAAGTTGATGCATCAATGGTTCGTCAGAGGCTCAGAGAGGGCGGATTTCATGGTCCCACGTCTCGCAAAGGACACTTTTAAATGGAAGAATGGAGCATCGCTATTTATGGGCAAAGGACCACGAAAATTGGACCCTGAAACAATGGCAAACTGTAATATTCTCCGATGAATTCCAATTTAATATTTTAGGGTCGGATGGGATCCATCGCTTATGGAGAAGATCAGGTGAGCGATTCAGTGTATTCAGATTACAGTACACCAGCGGGTGAGCAGGATGATCTGGGGTTGCTTTTCGTTTTATGGTGTGAAAGGACTTTCATTAATTGATGAAACAGTCAATGGTACAGCCTATACACGAATCTTGGAGGAGCATCTGATACTTTGTATTGAAGAGCGATATCGGTATTTAAGTGGACAATTCTGCGATCTTTCACAGGCCCCGTATTGTAAGTAGTATTTTTTTTATTTTCCCCAGCTGTTTTATAAGAAATATTAAAGGTTTTCCAATTATTTAAACTTTTTTTGCTTTGGAGGTGCGCAAGTTTCTGGTCAGTAGAGCAGCTGACTTGGGCCGGGAACAGCATGGATTTAAACCCCATAGAAAACTTGTGGGCACTAATTTTTTTTTTTTTTTGGAGTAGGGTAGGTGAATGCTTTTACGCACAGAGTGTTGGACTCCCGCAACAGCACGCTGGCCGACTACCACCTAAACACCTCCCTGTCATCAGAGAACTAGCCTGGAACCGTTTGACACCTTACTTCGGGCTAGCCCTCCCGCTCTCCCGGCTTTGGGAGCCTTCAAGTCAGGGAATTCCTTTCACCAATGGGAGGGGAGGGGAGGAAGGGAGTTGTTAGTTCAGGAAACCCTTTACCGTCCGATCCCTCTGCCGGTCGAGTTCAATCTTCTTCGTAGTAGAAGAGCCCGAACATAATGCGCAATACGATTCCAGCTGCCAGCACTCTTCAGCATCTCTCTGACAATGTTGTCCGGAGAGAGCTCCCCTGTGTCTGCATAAAGCCGCTGGCGGAGCCCGTCCCACCTCTCGCAAGAGAAGAAGGTGTGTTCAGCGTCATCCGCCACTCTATTGCAGAACACACAATCAGGAGATCGCGCTTTCCCAACCCTGTGCAGGTAAGACTGAAAACCTCCATGCCCACTTAGAAGTTGGGTAAGGAAGTAATCAATCTCACCGTCCTTTCTGTTCAACCACGGGTCTAATTTGTCGATGAGCCGCGCAGTCCACTTGCCCCTTGGCTCATTTTGCCAAGAAAGTTGCCACTCGTTAAGGGTGCGTTGACGTTCTTCACGGACAACCACTTCTCTTTAAGTTTTCGCTCTTACGGCGATAGATAGCTTTGCGCTCCTTGGCAAGGAGGGCAACGGGGATCACTCCAGCAATCACCATCACAGCCGGTTCGGAGACGGTGCGATAAGCAGACGCCACTCGCAAAGCTCCCCGCCTCTGCACTTGAGCGAGGCGTTTACGATGCACCTCCTTGTCAAGGGCATCAGCCCATACCTCCGAACCATAGAGAAGGACGGACTGCGTTGCTCCCATGAGGAGACGTCTCCTAGTTGATATAGGGCCGCCGACATTCGCCATTAGCCGACTCAAGGCCGCGACTCCTGCTGCAGCCCTGTCCGCTGCTGCTTTGATTTGCTCGAAGAAGCTCATCTTCGAGTCGAGCATTAAGCCAAGGTATTTAATCGCTGGTTTTGACTCTATAGTCAACTCGCCGATCGATATGGGACGCAAGGTCGGGATTCTCCTTCTGGTCAGGATGACTACTTCGGTTTTTTCCAGCGCAAGGTTGAAACCGTGAGCAGTCATCCATCCGCTTACGCGTCGCATCAATATGCCAAGTCTGCTTTGCGCCTGTTCAACAGTACGTCCGGCAACAAGTGCCGCAACGTCATCTGCATAACCGACCAGGCGCGACTCTTCAGGCATATCGAGTCTCAGCAGACTATCGTAGGAAGCGTTCCAGAGGTCCGGCCCTAGGATGGATCCCTGCGCTACTCCCGACGTGATTTCCATCCTCCTCTGACCCTCTAGCGTCTCATAGAACAGGGAGCGGTCTTTCAGATAATCCCTCAATATCCGCAAGAGATAGCTTGGCACGTGAAAGGAGTTCTCTAGTGTGCCTAGCATATCTGTCCATCTTACGGAATAGAAGGCATTTCTGACATCAAGCGTTATGAGGAGCACTATCCGTCGAGATCGGCGGCTGTGTGCCCCGGCTCGATTAAAAGCATCTGCGACCTCCATAATAGCATCCACTGTAGATTTCCCTCTTCTGAACCCGAACTGCCTTGCGGATAAGTCCCCGGCAGCACGGATTGCTTCAGCGAGTCTACCCCTGATGAGTTTCTCGAGCACTTTTCCGGCCGTGTCAAGCATACACAGCGGTCGGTATGCAGACGGGAGCTCCGGGTCTCGTTTACCCTCACTGATCAACGCGAGTCTAGCCACTTTCCAGCGAGAAGAAAAAATGCCCTCCTTCAAGCACGCGTTGAACGCTTCGAGCAGCAATTCTGGCCGTTGGCGGAACACCAGTTTGTAAACTTCTGCCGGGATGCCATCAGGACCTGGCGCCTTCCTGTTTTTCATAGTGAGAACCGCTTCTTCGAGTTCTCCCATTGTGAAAAGGGGGCAATCCACGAAGGTTTCCGCGCTGTTTACATCAACCCGTACAGGGTGTCTGGGAAACAATGCCCGCACAATCCGGTCCATCTGGTCGGTGCTCAATATGCAGGGCTTCCGCAGAACCCCGATTTTCCAAGTGACAAGATTATAGCCAAGTCCCCACGGGTCATCATTCACCTCATTAACAAGATTTTGCCAGCCGCGAGCTTTGCGTTTATTTATAGCGCTGCGGAGTCTTCTTTTTGCTGATCTATATTGTGCCTTTATGGCGCATGCCTCCTCGTTGGCGTACAAACGTTGTGCCAAACGGCGGAGCTTATGACACTCCTTCCGTAGGTCGGCAATTTCCGCCGTCCACCAGTACATAGAAGACTTGTCGCGTCGTTATCAGATTCATCACTGAATTTACGACGGTGTCAGCTGCGACACCACCACCCCCCGGAGTGCCCCCCCCAGCGCGGCCCCACCTGCTCCAAGAGCTTCGACGAACCTTCCGATGTTCACCTTCGCGACATTCCACATGCAGGGGGAACGTCGTGTTGGTGCTCGCCGGCAAGTAGCGTCAAACACTTCGAACGCAATGTACTGATGATCACTTGCCGAGAAGTCTTCTAGGACTCGCCACCCGTCCACCGATGATGCCAGAGATTCCGACGCAAAAGTGATGTCGGGAATGCTTCCTTCACAACCTGGGCGCCGAAACGTTGGCGTGGATCCGGTGTTTAAAATTACGAGCCCGGTTCTCGCCGCCATTTCCAGAATCCGTTTCCCTCTGGAGTCTGATTGAGGCATGTCCCATTCAAGAGCCCTGGCATTAAAATCACCGCCAACCAGGATTCGTCCCTCCGTGCTCGAAACGGCGTCCTCCAGAGCATCAAGCCGGCGCTGAAAGTCCGGAATCGACTCATTCGGCGTCAGGTAAACGCTAAAAAACGTTATCCCTAAACACCGGATCCAGACAAATCCGTCCCCCCGGCCTTCGGCAAGAACACGAAGTCGAACGTCGTCCCGAACCCAGATGGCAGCAAATATTAAAGGTTTTCCAATTATTTAACCTTTTTTTGCTTTGGAGGTGCGCAAGTTTCTGGTCAGCTGCTCAGAAGACGAAAAGCCAACATGAGCTTGATTTAATCCTCTTAAGGATGTGGAATGATGAATTTGACCGACATATTCTGCAAAATCTTATTTCATCAATACCAGCGAGGATTAGAGCCGTAATGAAGAAAAAAGGTGGTGCAACGAAATACTAATTCAACATTTATCAGTTTGTTTAGTTATTAAGTAAACAAAAAAATTATTGTGATACGACGAGTTTTGTGATTGATATGAAACATAAACCAAATTTATCTATTTTTCGTAGACTAGTAGACTAATTTTAAATAAAAGTCCCTCCTGAAAAATTTTACATAGTTTTTTTGCAAAATATCAATACACAAAAACCCTCATATTTACTTTTTTTACCAGCTCGATATTTTTTTCTTAAAAATCAGATTTTCTTAATGATCGGATTTTTTTGCCCAGTACTGTAGTTCTATGTGAAACTAGGTTGAACTATATATATAATCCTTCCTTTCCCAACTTCAACCTCTTCCGGACTAGAGCGGCTAATCACGCAAATCAACCCACTTCCCAATATTTTCAAATCAATCCAAACCACACTAATTTCCTTCGAATCCCAATCAACCTTGGCCTTCTTCGCCTCTGTTTACTGTCCCAACGAATTCCTCGACAATGACGACTTTCTTCTCATCAATTCCCTCTGGGCTTCTCAACGCTGCCCTCCCGGTAAACAATGGTCCCTGATTATCGGTGGAGACCTCAATGCCGGACACCCGTCCTGGTTCGATGCACGGTCGAACCAGAACGGGGACCAGCTCCACCTTTTCCTTGCAACCTCAAATCCCACAATCAACCTAGCCCATTTCAGCCCAGTCCTTCCAACCTACAACAGATCGCACTACCATACCTACCCAGACCACTTCCTGATTAGCAATATCCTGGCTGTTATTCTCAACCCCAACACCTTTCCCTTCCTCGAAACCGTCCCCGGCGACCATGATGCCATAATCCTTCGCATCAAACTCCCGGACAGAGTCGTTCCCGACTTCCAGCACGCAAACTGGAAACACATCAACCTGGCCCTCAAAACCAAACTTCAACCTCTCTTACTCCTATCCAACTGTACAGTTCCCAACGACTCCATTGACCTAACGGTCGATCAATACACCGAAGCAACTGATCCCAACCTCTCCCTTAAACTACCGCCATCTAATCACCCTGCCCGACGACATCCTAACCTAAATAGATACTCTCCGCAATCCTCTCACCTCCTCTCCGAAATCCGCGAACTGAACAGGTCCCCCCGCGAAAGAATCCTCACCCTACACACGCAATATCTCCACAACCGCCTCTCCAACACCGTACTGAACCCTGGTACATACAAGGAACGCAAGGAAACCAGCCCGCGTTTGGGAAAATCAGTCCAACAAAACGCTATCCTACCCCAAAACATCCCACCCACAGAAAAACGTCCTCGTTCACCACTTCCTCAATTACGTTAGCTGCGTTGCTTTGTAAGCTCCCGCATTTTCATAGTTTAAAAAAATCTACCCTCCGTGATGAACGAAAAAAATAGGATTGGAGGGTTTTATTTAAACTATTTATCACCTTTGTACTCGATAATGCCTTGTTTGATAATGTTCAGACGCAACAACAGATTGTTGATCAGCTAAACGTGACTTGATATTAAATGGGCAAGATACAAAAAGAAAGAATATGGGTGTCATATGAACTAGAAGACCCATAGTTACACGGTTGGACAACCGCTAGCCATATTAACCGCGTCTGGCGGTTAGCCGCGCCGAGCAACCGCCTAAACGGCTGGCCGCAAGTGCGTACGTCCTTACAATCAAGTTTCACTAAGGGCCTGCTTTTTTATGGCAATATGCAACTGCGCATACTAGTACGTACTAGACCGCAACAAAATTTCAATCGCGGCGGTTGAATGAAGACCAACGCCAGCCACCAAACTGACTATACGCACCGTGGCAGTTGTACTCCTCGATCAACGGCCAGAGAGTACATGTGGACTTGACAGGCATGAATTTCGACACGGAAAAATTTATACTGGAAATTCAACAGCGGAAAGTAATTTAGAATTGTGCGGTGCAAGCATATAAGGGCTCATACGCCCTAGCGGACAGCCGTCTATTCGGTACGTCAGACATGGTCGAATGTCGCGGCTAGTCGTAAAACACGGCTGAGGTGACTAGCGGTTATCCAACCGCGTGGAGCAGCCGAACTGTCGAACAATAAGGGTAACGTCTGATGAGTTGCCTCTGCCCTGGATGAAACCGTAGCCGTCGTCATTTACTTTTTTGATTGTTTGGGTGCTCAGCTCAACAAGAGGGAGCCGTAAAAGTGGGAACAAGCTGCTCCCCATTTGGTCGGTTCCGACAGTGAATGCGAACTTAGAAATTTTACTTAAATAAAGTTTATAATGGAAATGAATTCTTTACCCCTAAAAACGGTGGCCTCATACTTGCATAACTAATACGATATTGTCCAACAACAAATGAAAATTATGTCCATGAAATTCAATCTAAGGAAACATTAACATACCTTCTGCAGACATTTTATACAATCTAAATGATCCATCCAAGGCACTATTTGTCGTTGAGCCACCATTTTCCAATTTGAAATCGGACGCACAGCCAGAGGAGTCAACAGAATTCAGTCCAATTGTTTGTTGCCTATCTATGAAAAGTTTATTCTCAAATCCATTCGATACCGGTGATGCGTTCAAACAATTAGCACGTTTCGGTAAGCGCATTTCACGTTCATGTTCGATACCAACAGCTTTCGACGACAAATCAGCACCAACAACCTTTGGAGGCGTTCCCGTGTCATTTTGTTGTTGATAACTGGCAAATTTCTCTACCAGATCTTGAACCGACTTCGAAGTGCTTCTTTTCTCCCCACCACCACCACAATTGTATGAACTCGCAAACAAATGGTCCAGAATTGATGTTATCGAATTGTTTGTGGTCAGTGGGCGATTAATTAATTCATCGCTATTTGAATTGTTTGTGTTAATTGTTTTGAATGAACGATTTCGTCGTATATTCTCACGCAATTTCGATCGTACTTCTTCGTAACAATTATTTGTGGACTTACGCTTGGGTCGATTTATTGCCAAATTACCAGCGCTGCTTTTCACCAAGTTCGTGGAGTGTGCAGGCAATTTCCCATGGGTATCGTTACTATCGGAGGTTTTACCAAGCAAATTATATGATAAAAGAGGAGGTGATAAAGCGTGCATTTGGAATAATTTCTCGTAATTTGATTTTGTTTGTGGTAGGGGTGGTGGCAGTCTATGAGCAATTGGATTGATTGTTTTGTTCAAACCGAACTTGTTTACTGCACCACATGACTTTTTCTCTTCTTCAATGAAATTATCACATAAATTCCCTATTCGATCAGACTGCATCAATTGCGAGATTATTGCTGTCTGATATTCTGCCGAGGTGGTTTCACGCACACTACAATCGATTTTTTTAGCCGGTTTTGGTTTAACAACTGGTCCGTGAGGATTCACTTCTGTTTGTTGGTCAATACTCGATAATTGCACTTCCCTGTTTCGATCTATATTTTCCTGTTGTGACATTGTGCCTGGTACCGATGACACTGAATTTGAATTTTTCTTCGGTTTTGAATTGTTACCTTTCAGCTTCTTCTTTAAATCCAGTTTTGAACGCAGCTGATGCATTTTCTGTAATACACGCAATATTAGTATCAATTAGTGAACCTCATTTTCTCCAACAAGGTGCACAGCTGCTTACCTCAAGTGTCTGTAAGTTATCCTTTACCCACTGGTCATCTTGAGTATCCGATGTGGAATTGGGGGTTTCGTTCGTCTTTGTTGTTCCGTAGTTTTTACGATCTGATCGAAATTTCATAATACGGTGAAAGCTCTTTTTATCTTTACAAAGCAAGAATTTAAATCCTGGTGTCGATATCGTCAGAGGATCATGCCTAGTATGAGAAAACAGCATAGTTAGTAATTCAAGCGACCACTTCATGTTAGTTATTATTCAAGTTACCTTGTTGTGTTCAGAACATCACTAATGTCAAACCAATTATCGCAATCCGGTAAATTAATCACTCGCCGAGCTGATACCGGACCGCCTTTCATATCAAGGACTAATTTTAGACGCGATCCATTCCCCAGTGGAATATCTTTCATTTCGGTTGCATCATTCAGTTCTTTGTGATTGTAAAGAAGATGCTGCTGACCGATAGGAATTCCTGTAAATAATCAAGAAAATATGTAGTGACATTTACTAGGCGAACCAAGTAGAAACGGATTCGATTAATTTTTTCTACATCCAAACAGAATGAAATTTGGTAAGCGGCAACTCCTGCAAACACTAGGACAAACGGATTAGGTAAGGATAGCAAGACTTTATGAACAGTGAAAAGACTTTGGACTAAACTAACATCTACAATGTAGAATTGATCAATAAAATTAAGCCTCTGTCCCGTTCAGAAGTGAGGCCGGTGCAGCCCAATATATTATCCGAGGTTGGTACCTTTCTGTCTCGGACTCTACAATTGTTTTTTTTAAGTTAGCAAAACCTTTGTTAAGAAGGAGGACATCAAGAAAATGTTGGATCAATTTTTTGCCAACAAAGATCAGAAGTTCTATGAGCGCGAAATAATGATTATGCCAGAAAGATGGCAGCAAGCATAGAGAATTTGTAAATCATCCTCTGAGGTCCTCAAAGAATGGTTTACCTAGTTTCCAAAGCCTGGCTATAGCTAGAGTTGCACAATCGCAAAGAAAGTGCCTTAGGATTTCTTTCTTCTAAGCAACTAAGGCAATGTGAATTGTAAGGTATGCCGAGTCTGGCGACATGGTCTCTTATAGACCAGTGCCCCGTGTAGATCGCCATATTCTTAAATGCATTTGCACCCGTCTCGCACAAGAGCTCTCGCGATCAAATCTTGGCATAGGCGAGCCAAATTGACTTGGCGCAGGTGGCGAGCCTTCACTATCTAAGGTGCGCTGCTACTAAGTAGTGCAAGTAAATTCCAACCTTAACAATTGCTAGCGGGGCACAGATTGTACCCATCGCCGGACTCCTAACAGCGGGGCCCCGGTAGTCCGCCACGAGGTGCAGTGAGGAAAACCCTGTCGGCCAAACCAAAACCGATTGGCCAAGAACCTCCATGTGGTGACACCAGGAAATGCTGTACTTACTATGGCCGTAATGTAGTAAGCGAATGCTCCAAGGCTTAATCAGGACAATGAAACCCCAGTCTGCACGGGTGAAGTGTTTTTAGGTCACGAAACCTTACCAAGGGTATACTGGTACCATTTGAACCACCACATGTTTCAGGAGAATTCCTCTCTCATATGCGTTCGGCTCGTTTATAGTGATTGGTCTCCTAGTGGGTGTTTCATGGGGTTAAGGTTACGTCTAAGCGGAAAGAGACGCGCTGTTGCGTTTCAACACAGGTATCAAAAGCGAGGAATAAACGAGCTCAAGAAACTGTGGCCGCTCAAAAGCCTCTTCTGCCTATCAATTTACATCCCATGAAGAACACACCTCTTGGACACAAGGTAAAAGCAAAACTGAAGTTTGCTATAAGGGTAAAACGTCCAAAACGGCGACCTAGTTGTATCGTTCCTATCATTCACGAAGTGGTTCGAAAAGAGCATTTCAGCAAATAAATACGAAATATGTGATTTGTCCTAACCCAGACGAACGCAATGTGCGGCAATTCCGTAGACTTCCACATTTTGGTAGAACATAAATTGGAAATTAGAAGCAGCCATTAAGATAACGAACTTCCGAACAGCAGCTGCACATACACCGCTAATTTCTGATGTTTATGCTAATGTTTTGAATGTTACGTCATCTTTGAGAAAATCAACAATGCTTGCAATTTCGGGTCGAATAAAGCACAAAGAATAATGCTTCTTTCATTGCGACCCGGATCTGTTGTCAATAGCACACCTGACAAGTGTTGCTTACTCGTGTTTTTGGTCTTTATATCCTTTTTCTGGTGCGGCAAAGCATGGTGACACCTGCTACATTCTAGACAACGGGTTTCGCTGGTGCACTTCCTCCTCGAAAGAAGGATTCTTATGGAGTGGAACCAACATACTGAAATATTATTCAAGTTTTCGAAACTCGTTAGTGTGTTAATATATCTCACACGATTCTGTTCGTGGATTTCTGCAACTTCCACCGCCGTGTCAGTGTTGTCATATTGTTCGGGAACAGAGCCTGCCATACGTTCAGTTGTATTTCAATTGACTGACGCAGTAGATTTAGGAGTTGTATCCTGGATGTGCATAACAAGAGAGGCGCTGACATCGGCCTTGAAGGGGATCACCATCTGAAGGTCGCTTAAGTGTTGCGTCCGTCACTTCCTGTTGGGGGGGTTAGAGAGCTGCGATGCGTTAAGTTCAACATGGAACGCTTGCATGGCCCAGCTGTCACTCGGCAGTGAGAGAGCTATCTTGCTCATCGGACGGCAGGTATACTGAGTAACCCACCTGGGAAAATCGATGAGCATTGAGCCGCCATCAAAAGTGCTCTTTTCTCGGATACTACACAGTTTGTCGGCTACGTCCCGAAGGGAGTGCGGAATCGTGGAAGTGAATCAATGAACGGAAGGGGTTGAAGGCTCTACTGACGTAACGACTGAGCGTAACGCGCTCGAACTCCAATACCGAGCGAAATCCCGAAAAGTTTAGCGTAGTATGCACCGTGACAAAAGAATTTGCTGTTGCCCTGGTCAGGGAGGCGGAAGATACCGAAGATCGCAATGATTTCAGGAATATATACCGCATCACAAAAAAGCTTGTATGTTGTCGCAAATCTTTCCATGGTCCTGAGCAGGACGTCAACGGTCGACTTCTCATCCACGATGATGAACAGAATGAAGAGGTAAAAAGAACACTTCACCACGGTTCTTAACCGTATGAGATTCGATGAAGTTTCTCCTCTTGTGGATGAAATGGTTAGTCACCCTAAAATGCGGATACAGACTGTTCCTCCAAGCAGAAGAGAAAAGATTTCAATCATCAATGCCCTCAAACGGAGTAAAGGTGCTGGGCTTGGCGGTCTTCTCGCAGAGAATTCGAGACCTTTCCCAGAGAATGGAAGAAGGGGACGATCGTCAAGATCGCATTAAAGAACATCTCGGAAGCTTGATCGGCTCCTGCATTGACTACCTCCAACCTTCTCCCTCCCACCTTTGTGATTTGTTCTCACATTAAAGGTTAGTCAATGTACACTTTCACTTAAAAAGTTTGGATGCATAAACAAGCTCGATATTTGAATTCCTTATGAACTTGAAGATCACTTAAGACGGGGCAACAATCGCATTGTGGGCCACGCTATACAGTGAAATCCACTCTCCCAAGATGGCCGATGAATGGGGCCACCCCAAAGGTATTTGGCGCAGAACAGTAGAGGAGTGCTGCGAGCATCTTGAAGAATTATGGAGAGAGCTGAAGCGCATTTCAATCGCAAAAAATGTTGGTGGCTAGTCGGTTTCGATCGCAGGGTGGAGGTGATCTCCTCAGACGTTGCCTCGTGCCTCCACCCTGAGGAGCACCGTGACGGAAACCGACTACAGGTGACATTTCGCTCTACTTTGCTTAATTCGAAGCTCGACAAGGACATCAATTATTTTTCGAAAGCGCCAGGTTTGCACCTAGACTGATGGATTGGTCATGAACCTGACATCTACTGAAGTAGAGCAAGCTGCTGCATAAATTAGTGCGGTTGCCATTCACTAGATGGCGTGTGACTTGAGATCATGTAGCGAGATAGTAATGACATGACAGCACCAACATGGCAACGCCTTTCAACAGCTGATATGCTCAACAAAGTAACGTCACTATGTGGATCGGCAAGGATATAAATTCGACGCCATCCGACTCTTTTAACACTCTTTCTCTCGACCTTCTCGGTGTTTGTTGAATAAATGGGTAGAACCTTAAAAACATACTTTTTCATGTTTCTACATTGGTGACCTCGACGACTAGAGTTAAAATAAAAAGTGCAGTGATCTTAAATTTCCATACGTTTAATCGACACCAAGCGCGAGTTTCAAAATGGCCACTGAATCCAAATCGCCAGAGACGCCGAAAACATCCCTTCAGAGTGATTTCCTGCCGCCGATAGCTAATCGACCAGCAGGCGTATTCGTGGAAGCGGCACGCATACAAAAATTTCCGTCATTTTATCGACCCGACCCGGCATTTTGGTTTGAGCAGGTAGAGGCTGCGTTCCACACTAATCACATCACGTCGGACGAAACCAGATTTAAGTACGTGATACAATTTGCCGAGCCGGAAATCCTTCCGCATGTGATCTCGATAGCACGCAATCCTCCGACAACAAATAAGTACGAAGCCGTGAAGGAGAGGACATTGGCAGCATTTGCAGAGTCCGCCGAATCCAAGCTACGACGACTTTTCCAAGGAAAGAATTTGGAAGGAAAGAGATCATCGCATTACCTGCAGGACTTGCGAAACACTGGCGGAGAGCAGGTAACTGACGCCATGCTAAGATCGTTGCTACTTGAGCAATTGCCCGAAAATATTCGAATGGTGTTAGCGATTTCTAACGAAGCAGACGTCGATAAATTGGCGAAAATGGCGGATTTAATGATCGAGATGCAACAACTGCCTTGCATTTCCACTGTTCAGAAGGCGTCCACGGAAAATGATGTCTTGGAGCAAATGTTGAGCCGAATTGACCGACTGGAAATCACGACACGCAACCGGTCCCGATCCAAACAACGGAGCACCAGAAGGCAAAGATCAGGTTCACGGAATCGAGGGTTTTGCTTCTTTCATCAACGATTTGGGAATCAAGCGCGTAATTGCCGACCGCCATGTAAGTGGCAAAATAATTCCACGACTTCGGAAAACTAAATTCGTCGTCCCGAATTTCGGCGGTCGAGGACGACTCCTCTCACAGTAAACCCAGCCGATTATTAGTACTCGATCGGAAAAGCGGCATGCATTTACTGGTGGATACCGGTGCTGATATTTCAGTTTTGCCTAAAAACAAAAATCAGCACACGCCAATGCAATTTCAGCTTTATGCCGCCAACAATACGCCGATCAAAACATATGGACATCGCATCATAACGCTCGACCTCGGCTTACGACGACCGTTTACCTGGAGGTTCGTTTTAGCGAATGTTCGACAACCAATAATCGGTGTCGATTTGCTGCACCATTATGGCTTATTAGTCGACCTACGCAGGAGGAAGATAATCGACGAAAAGGCCAACTTATCCTGCATCGCAAAGCTCACCGACACCATAACTTGTGGTATGACAACACTGAAGTCTAGCGAAAGTTATCATGACATTCTGAGAGATTTTGTCGACATCACAATTCCATCTGACGGAGCGAAGGTGATGGCTCATGATATCTACCACCATATCCTGACTAAAGGACCGCCTGTTTCTGACCGACCCAGACGATTAACGCCCGAAAAACTGCGCGAAGCAAAGGCCGAATTTGACTACATGCTACAACAGGGAGTTTGCCAACCATCGAGTAGCCCATGGGCGAGCCCGTTACACTTGGTACGGAAGAAAAACGGACAATGGAGATCATGTGGAGATTATCGGCGTTTGAACGCTATCACCGTCCCAGATAAGTATCCCATCGCTCACCTTAGTGATTTTGCGCACAAACTGACACTTATTGACGATATTTAATCGACTCCGTGAATACGGATTATCCATCAATGTCGATAAATGCAGCTTTGGAACATCTTCTGCCGAATATTTAGGATATTTGGTGAGCGAAAATGGTATCAAGCCCCTTCCAGGACGAGTGGAAACCATTTTGAATTCGGAAAACCATCAACAATTGCCGATTTGCGATGATTTCTAGGAGCTGTTAATTTCTATAGAAAATCGTTGCAGAATGCAGCCGAAATTCAAGCACCTCTCCACGAGTATCTCATTGGTGCAAGGAAACGGGATAAACACAAAATCGAATGGAATCCACGAGCAGATGTCTCATTTGAAAAGTGCAAACAGCAAATTGCCAACGCTGCGTTACTACGACATCCCATTGAGAATGCACCATTGGCCATCAAATCAGACGCATCGGACACGGCTATGGGAGCAGTTCTCGAACAGTGGAACAACGATGTTTGGGAACCGCTCGGTTTCTTTTCGAAGAAGTTCTCCGATACACAACGTAGGTACAGCACTTACGATCGAGAACTCCAAGCAATCTACAGTGCAGTCAAGTTTTTTCGCTACATGGTCGAAGGTCGGTTTTGATTAATAACGGACGTTATTAATCAAAACCGATCATAAGCCGATAACGTTTGCCTTCCAACAGAAAGCCGATAAAGCTAGTCCACGGCAATTAAGGCAACTGGACTATATCGGCCAATTCTCGACCAATATCATATACGTCACTGGCGAGGAAAACGTTACAGCAGACGCCTTGTCCCGAATTAGTGCTGTTACATTGCCGGTTGCCATAACGCCCGAAGAATTAGCTACAGCGCAACGAAACAATGAGGAACTCCAACATCTATTGCGTTCTGAAACGACCTTGGATTTGAAAAAGTTGTGAGTTGACGACAAGGATACAATGTTGTACTGCGACGTGTCAACTTCCCAAATACGGCCGTATATCCCAATACTTCTCAGGAGGAGAATATTTGAGATTACTCACCGACTATCTCATCCAAGCGGACGCGTCACGAAGAAGCTAATTTGCCGAAAATATGTCTGACCTAGTATGTCCAAGGACATTCTCGAGTGGGCACGAACATGTCTAGCGTGTCAACGAAGTAAGATTGGACGACATGCAAAACCATCGCATGGCCAAATCGATATGCCGGACACGAGATTCAGTCACGTACATATCGATATTGTCGGACCGCAAACCAATCACAAGGTCACTCGTATGTATTGACTATGATCGATAGATTTACGAAATGGCCTGAAGCGGTTCCGATACGATCAATTACGGCAGATGTTATCGCAGACGCACCTACTATATTAACATCGGACCAAGGATCCCAGTTCGAATCCTTGATCTTCCAGTCGCTGACGCACTTAGTGGGTTGCAAAAAGATTCGAACCACTGCATAACATCCTGCTTCTAACGGATTGATTGAGCGATGGCACCGATCGATGAAAGCAGCTATTATGTGCCACAACAACCGTGAATGGGTCGAAGTGTTGCCAACGGTTTTGCTCGGTCTTCGTACAAGCGTTAAGGAGGATATTGGCGCAACAGCTGCTGACCTAGTCTATGGGACAACGATTCGCATTCCTGGAGAGTTCTTTCTTGACGAGGAAATGCCTCCCGATCCGAAATTCTTCGTTGAGAAATTTCGTCACCATATGACGCAAGTTCGTGCAACGCCAATCTCTCAACATAATAGAAGGAAGGTGTTCGCCCACAAGGATCTTTCTACATGCTCACACGTGTCCGTGCGGATTGATCGAGTGAAGATGCCGCTAGAGCATCCGTACGAAGGACTATATAAGGTGTTAGAAAGACTTTCCGACAACGTTTTTAAAATGGAAATTCAGGGCAAAGCAACAAATATCAGCGTCGAGCGACTAAAACCTGCCTATTTCGAAGTAACATCTGATCCAACGGAAACGTATGCAGGACCAAGAGCGAAACCAGCGAGTGAGAGGCGAGTAATATTCGATACGTAGTTTTCCAGCCGTTAACCGTCAAAACTACTCAGGAGGGAGCAGTGTAACGACATGGTAATGACATGACAGCACCAACATGGCAACGCCTTTCAACAGCTGATATGCTCAACAAAATAACGTCACTATGTGGATCGGCAAGGATATAAATTCGACGCCATCCGACTCTTTTAACACTCTTTCTCTCGACCTTCTCGGTGTTTGTTGAATAAATGGGTAGAACCTTAAAAACATACTTTTTCATGTTTCTACAATCAGTTCATGATGATGACGTCACAAATGCTAAACTACAATAAATTCAGAAAAATTTAACCTTCTATAATTATGATAGTAATAGTTGAATTGCATTCAAACTTTCCAGAATTGTGCCTTTAGTTATCATACTGGTGCCGAATTTCGTACTACTTCATTAACCAAGCACAGTATCCTCCAGATATGAGTGTGATTTTTCCTGTTTCTCAGACTCAAGTTGACATTAAGAGGAACGAGATTTGTGACGACTGAAGTCATAAGGGAAAATTTGCTGCGAGAGCTGAAAACCATACTTAAACAGGCCTATGAAAAGTGTATGGACAATTGGATTTTGCGTTGGCATCAATGTATAGCCTAACAAGGTGAGTACTTTGTAGCGGATAATAAAGATATTCGTCAAAATTTAAAATTATACGTTTTTTTTACAAATCTCGCTGGTGGCAGTGGAATTTGTATCGTGATTGGACGTCGGATACCAGTCGACTCAGCTGTGAATGAGTACCTGAGTCAAATCAGGGTAATAATCTCGGGCGAGCGCAATGCTGACCACATTGCCTCCTAGTGTACCGTTACGATCTTGAATGAAGTGCTTTAACACACTTCAAGGCCCTGATCCAACATGGATTGTTGCGCCAACGATTATTATTATTATTGATGCAGTTCAGATAAAGGAATATCAGGAGACAAAATTCAATTCAGACGTTTGCGTTTCCATCGCTACTCCTGCAGCCACGTTTCGATGGAAAATTGACAAAACATAGTGAACTGCACACTTAGTGCATTGAGGATTAGGAAAGGCTGCTAGTAACTACTCAGTAAGAGCGCCTTTTATCAAACAAACAAACAAGATGACAAAGGAGGCAGAAGGGCGAACATTTGTTGAAGGCAACAAACCCTTTTAGTGCATTGAACAATATGGTTAGAAGGGAACTAAATCAACTAAAGCCTTTCAGGTTATTTCAACCAATTTAATTTGCGATTTGATTTTCCATTGCTTGTCTCGAAAGCGCAGATAGAACTTTGAGCTCCGAGGTTATCTTTGTTCGATGCTCCAACGAACACACCAAACAATTGAATGTCGAACTAACTCTCCGCGAGCATTTACAAAGAATACTTGACACAGCAGCTCATTCATTACTAAAATGCATTTGATATTACTCTAGAACGGGATTGAATATTAGAGACAACAAAGGCATCAGTTATCGACTTACGGACAAGGCGGACAGAACTTGACAACATTGCACGCAATGTGTCACCGAAATTGCCGCATCTCACACGCCCTTGCCATCACAATTTTAGCTGGTTTGGCTGCTTCTTCCTAATCGCCATTCGTCTCACAGGTTAAATTTAGGTTTCTCATCTTTGCTTTTTATCAACCGTGGCTTCGCTCTCGTACGGCCGCCGCAGTCTCTGCCGTAGACACTTTTTACCAAATTAAGAATTTAAACGACGTAATAACATGACAAGAATGCAAGGCCTCATTCGGAGCGTGCGAGCGAAATTAATCAAGCCAGAAAGTGTGATTTGTTGCTGAATGGAGAAGCACAACTTCGACATTACTCACACTTATTGGTTTGGTGATTAGGCGATGTTGGGAAGATTTATCACGAAAATATTAGGTGAAACTGAAGAGATCCGGGTGTTTATTTGAAGGAGATCGAGGCTTTTGGAGCAAATTGGAGTGGATAGTGAGGGGGTTGAATGGAGACCACTTGCAGCTACCTAGTGGAAACTTGTCAGAGCCGTAGATGCCAAAACAAAACCAAATGCGAAAGTCAGTAACGCTCTC
The DNA here is from genome assembly GCF_905115235.1 of Hermetia illucens. Lineage (NCBI taxonomy): Eukaryota > Metazoa > Arthropoda > Insecta > Diptera > Stratiomyidae > Hermetia > Hermetia illucens. Next base: position 161,812,718 of record NC_051852.1, on the reverse strand, counting down.
CGCAACATCATACGAATTGCGCCAGACGTGCAAGACCCCACAGTTGACAACATACCTTCATATTTCTGTATCCGAGATTTTATGTAGCCGATTGTGTCCTTGTCTGTCACCGTCACCTCGAACTCAGATCCCGTTAGCGTCTCGACGATTATATCATACTGCGGAGTCCACATATCTGCCGGAAAACCGAAATAAAAATAAATGAATTGTGCCACACAAAAATGAACGACGAGTCGTGATTCTGTCGTGACTGACGCGATTCCAGTTTCAGAAAAATTAAATTTTTTCGCTCGCAACGTACGCCGACGCCCCGCAACGCATCCACACCATCTCCCCGGTCCGAAAGCGGCGGACTCCACCAACTAAACACGTCAGCCCCCAAGGCCGCACGTCGCAGAGGCGCGGGCCAGATACGCAGCCACTTGGGGCCCCAAAATAGAGCTGCCAAGCCACCGTGCAAAATTGAACTTTCCAATCACGCAGCCTCGCCAGAATGTTCACGAGCCCCATCACAGCCACCAGGCCCGAACCGCACGTTACCTTCCACACGAACAATTTCCTTCAAAGTGACAACGAAAGCTCCGACAACCGCACGTACGAAATTCCTAAAATCCCTGACTACTGCAATGTGATAGCACTGCGCCCCGGCGACGGCAGCGACCGGAATTCGTCCCACTTGCTCACCGTCTGCTCTCGGCCCGATCGCTCGACCACCGATTTCAAAGTCCTTTTCGCGTCTTTTATAGTTTTTTGCCCACGTTCGGTTTCCGCCAGACACACAACCGCGGACAATGTTAATCTCGCGGAAATAATTGGAACGGGGACAAATTGAAACGCAATTTTCACGAGACGTTTTCTTCTCGAACGAGGCAAATCGTTTTCGCTTTCCGTCAACTTCGCCACTCGCCGTGCCGTGTACCGAACCGACCGATTTCAGCGACGACACAGCACTCCTACATGTACAACAGCCACCCGACAGTATACGTGTATGTGTGTCCCGTGCGCTGCAAGGGGCGCACTACTCGCGCACTGCTTTACCCGCACATCATACAACTGCACTTTATGTCAATATGCTACTCGGCGATTGCCAACCATGCGACGTCAAAAGCCTATCAGCGCGGTGCGATCCCGTGGATCGGTCTTTACTCGCGTATGCCAAACGCCCGAAACCATTGGAGGTTGAGAAATCCCGCGCAAGATGCACTTTCGAGAGGGATGTTTTCTTGCCTTGAATTCATGCGTTGCCTAAACCAGCTCAACCGAGAGCAATGCATGCACCGCGCGAATAACGTGCTAGCAAGCAGTAATCCTCCACACTAAAATGCAAATCGCATCAATTGGTTGCCACGAAAACTCCCTCTGACATTCCTCTCCCAGTAACGTCAAATACAGACTAGTTCAGTATATGTTGCAGCAACTTTCAGTTGGTAGAGGCGGGATCGCATTTTTTTAAATTCCAAATAAGAAATGTCATGGTTAGCTGAAACCCAACCAGACGACAACTTTCTTATTAGCGTTATTCCAATCATCTCATCAGAAAATTGTCCACTAATTCTTATTTGACCGGCTTCTATTCGTTTGTGGACCAATGCACCACCAATTAATCCAATAATGCATATGTTGCCTTGCAACAACCATCCAAAGATAAACATTAATACTCTGTCCCAATTCAACTGTCAGAAGAAAAACAGAGTCGAGGGGAGGGTTATCAGCCGCCTGACAGAACCCAATTGTCTATTTGCTATGAGAAGGATTTTCATAGCAAGTAAACAGAAACTCCTACGTTTTATATTGTGATAAACAATGGCTATATTCGAGGTGAGCTTCATAGAAAATTTTCCCGATATTCATCAAGTTTTCAACAATGTATGATTGTTCTAGTGGCGCAAGTTCAATTTTTTCGATCTCAGCCAAGGGGCAGACAATGGAAGACTTCAGGAAGCTATAAAGGTTTGAATCACTTTTTCCCAATGATACACAGGCAACTAGTCACGTATATTTTCAGGATGCCGAAATTACGTGCGCAACTAATGGTAAAAATCAAATTATCATTTGTGATTCATATGGGTGGATCCATGTAGTGTACAGGAACTGGGATTTCACATCGTTCAAGGGACATGATTCACCCATCGCGCTCTGCACCTTATCCATTCAAAACAATCTACTCGTGACGATTTCGGTTTGTAGCTTTATCCAGAGTAAATCCTTGCATTTTCAAATCACTTGAATCACTTTTAAAGAGCGACGACAATGGCGACGTGCCTGTCTACAAGGTCTGGAACCTCATGAAAATTACAAAGACAAACGGTGCTCCTTGTTTAAGGACTGTAAAGGCCGCGTTGCAAAAACCCACTTCAATTGGTAAAATACATTTTGTTTTTCACGAATAACAGCCAATTAATCCTCTCTGATTGATTCCAGCCGTCACGGAAAATGGACAATTTTTAGCGATTGGATTCGACCGAGGAGGGATATCGTTGTATAGAGGAGATATAGGACGCGATCGATCGAAAACACTAAAAACCTTATCGAGTGGCACAAGCGCTATTACTGGAATTGCATTCAAACAACTCTCCAAAGTAAATTTTCGCTTCTTATTTTTAGAAGTTATTTTATAAACGGTCCTCGCTGTTTCTTACTTTTCAGGTGGTGAATATGTTCGTTTGCTCTGACTCTGGAGTGTTGGTCTACTGTCTCCAGAGCAAAGATAGAGAGACCAAAATTGTTTTAGACAAAACCTATGCTCCTGCTCGTTGCTGTGCTTTGCAGAGTATTCAGGGTGGAAATGAGTCGAACTTCATGGTCGGAAGGGATGATGTAAGTATAAAGTATTTTTGAATGAAAAAAGTGCTCCTACTTCATTCATTGGTACAGCCAAGAAAAAACGGTTAACTGAAGTAAAATGTATGGAATCGACAGTGCATCCAGTGGACAAAAATGAAAAATCGAAATATAGTTTGACGAGTTCGAGTCGATGTCTGTCTGTCCGTCTTTTTCTGTAAGCGGGTGTAAATCTTCAAAAGGCCCTTCCCTGGACACGTCAGCGTGTGATTCTCACTCACTAAAACCACCCCCGACTCCCGCCAAGCTCCGTGGAACCACCATAAGGTATTACATTACGGGGCAGAGTCAGCTCATTTTATCTTGGTCCCCTAACTGCGCTTTTCTCGTCTCCTCTGCCTTTCGCAGTTTGCTCGGGATAGATGCGATCATGGAGTTGATCGCATCCCAGTCTTACTGACATGCTAGCATTCTTCGCACCACATTTTCTGATATGTGCACCTCTCCTAGAGTCTCCTCTAGGTTCTTCTTTCCTTCTGCAAATCTGGGACAGTGGAAGAATACGTGCCCTGGGTCCTCTGGGACTCCATTGCAGTTTGGACAATCGGGTGAGGTATCTAGTCCAAATTTAAACAGGTACTGGCAATATCCTCCATGCCCCGAAACAGCTTCGACATCTGAACTTTATAAGCCAGTTCATGGCCGACATACAGAACCTGTCTGGGAAGAAGAATATAGTTGCTGACGCTTTGTCACGTGTCTCCGAGGTAAACATCTCCGCCTCAGTCGATTTCTTGGCTATCGCCAAGGCCCAGGAGGATGACGCAGTGCTTCAGAGCCTCAAATCCAACCCCAAATACAAATTTCGGGAGTTGTCCATCTTCGGCTCGAACCTCTCTCTCTGCTGCGAGTACTCGGAAAAGGGACCCCAGCCATACATTCCGGCCACCTTTCACAAGGAAGTGTTTCGCGAAGTTCACGACTTAGCGCATCCAGGCATCAGGACGACAAATCGGCTAGTCACCGAAAAATACTTCTGGCCCTCCTCCTGGATCAGAGAGTGCATCGCATGCCAGAAGTGTAAGGTCACCAGGCATGTAACAAAAGAAGTGGGCTCATTTCCGCGCACACACCACCACAATACACCTCGACATCGTAGGTTCTTTGCGAGACTCGCACGGTTTCAAGTATTGCCTCACAATCATCGACAGGTTTACGCGGTGGCCTGAAGCAATACCTCTGAAGGACATTACAGCGCAATCTTGTGCCGAAGCCGTCTGTCGAGAGTGGATCCCTCGCTTTGGTGTCCCTGAAGTGATTATCACTGACAAGGGAATGCAATTTGAGCCCACCCTTTTTTTGGAGTTAGGCAAACTCCTGGGATTCAAACGCCAGCGGACTACTGCATACCACCCGCAATCCAATGGGATGCTAGAGCGTTGGCACCGGACGCTGAAATCCGCCATTACGACCCGCGACGATCCGTCCTGGACTTAAGTCTTGCCTCTCGTCCTACTTGGCCTCCGAGCAACCCGAATTTGCTGCCGGCCCCGCGGAGCTGGTATACGGGGAGAACCCAAGGCTCCCAAGTGACCCAGTCTTCGATAATAGATCGGGTCTCACAGACTCTGGATTGCTGCGTCTACAGAGAGACAACCATCACCGCCTTAAGCCCACACCTCCCACCCGTCACACATTCGCACCTGCCTGCGCTCCCAGGGGACTGGACACGTGCACGCACGTCTCGGGGGGGGGGGGGGGGGCATTTCTTCCAGCTCGAGATCAGGAGACACAGGAAGACTGTCTCCTTGTCCAGGCTGAAACCCGTTGGCGCCCCAAATCAACGTCGTGTTCGCTTCGCCGAATAATAGGAAACGCAGTTCCGGGTTCAGTCACTGAAATCCCTAGGTTTCATCTGGAGGCGGAGTGATGTGGTGCAGCAGGGTTAGCAACATTCGAAATTTATTTAATTCGACTGACACATGCCACCACCGGCGTTCTCCGTGGCGTAGTAGGCCTAGCCAACCAATTTAGATTGAAATAATTAAAACTTGTTGTTTCTTTTTCGTTGTTGTGAATTTTTATTCTTGCAAATACCGATATTTCGGGAACCACTTGTTCCCTTCATCAGTGCTAACAAGTTTTCTATGACTAGTCAGTTAAAGTTCACAGCATGAATGTCGACCTGGGCTGTACACCGATGGTTTGGAGGCAGGTAAAGGCAGTCTATCTAGGAATACCCAACAGCCTCAACCAGGAAAATCCTATGAGACGGCATTACATCAGTTTACAAATCAAGAAAATCTTGCGAAACGGCTGATGCAAAAAACCTCTTCTGCCTATGGATTATACATCCAATGAAGAACACACCCCTTGGATTCAAGGTAAAAGCTGAAGTTTACAGCGCGCAGGCTCGTGTGGCTATGGACGTAGCAGAATCATCAACGCAACTATAAACCTAATCCAAGAAATAAGTAGTCCCCAATACTATCGCCCGCTCCCAACCTCGCTAAAGTTGCAAATCCTATAAGGGTAAAACGTCCAAAACGGTGATCTAGTCGTATCGTTCCTATCGTTCGGGAAGTTGTTCGAAAGAAACATTTCAGGAAATAAATAGGAAATATGATTTAAGGCCGCCACAATTTGATTTGCCCTAAATCAGACGGACGCAATGTGCGACAATGCAGCAAAAAACAACTCAATGTGATATCTTGATTAGACATTTCAATTTCAAACCCCGAATTGAATCAACGCCAATTCATGTTAAATGCAGAACTGACTAGTCATAGAAAACTTGTTAGCACTGATGAAGGGAACAAGTGGTTCCCGAAATATCGGAATTTGCAAAAATAAAAATTCACACCAACGAAAAAGAAGCAACAAGTTTTAATTATTTCAATTAATTAATCGTTGGAAACACTGCATAATTTCACTCAGACAATTTAGATTGTCTGAGATGATTATTAAGTTGCCAACCGCTAAGTCGGCCACCTTCATTTTACGTTTCAGTTTTAGAGTTGACTTATAACCAACCTTTTCATCTTAAGTTAATTCAGAAATAATTTTAATTATTGAAGTAATTTTTATTTCAAATATATATTATAAAATGTAAGCTTGAAGTCGAGCCAGCTAAACCCTCTTGCTCCTTATAGGCGAGCTCTTTTTGCCTTGGTCGATTCTGCCTACCGGTCTTTGAGCCGGTCTTCTGGCTCGGTGACAGACTGATCGAAGGCTGGCCAGTTCAGTATTCTACCAGTAGTTTGGTCTTCTATTGGGGAATGAGCACCTCGTAGGCGTGAACGCATCACATGATTTGGTAATGCATTGGACCACATGGACCTCTCTCTTCGTAGACGAGCTCATCCAGAACTTTAGCAGACAATCCTGACACCTTTCTTGGTTTCGGGCATGATGGTTTTCTGCCCGGTGATTCCACCCACAGCCCAAAGAAGATTGCCTTGTGTAGTCCTTGCTGATACACCAGGACATACTACGTGCCAGTGCAGGGCTGTCAAAGGGCAGGCAGACCCCCCTTTTTGAAAAGTTTTTACATAACCTTCATTGGCCAGAATTATATTCAACTATGCAAAAGCGTCTCATAGACTGTGACCCCTTGCATTTGTCTCGCTGCTATCCCACTCCAGGGCCCAAGCATTTAAGTCACCAGCAATCACCCTTAGCCCACAGTAGATCTACTATAGGCAGTACCCTTACAAAAATGACCCCACTTGCAAATGTGCTTGCAGAAGCTTAACTGTACACATCAGAGACGCTAAACAAGGAAAAGGCATAATCTTCGTCAAATCGTATTGGTAAGAGAGAGATCGGTGAGCTTTTGCTATTCTGGTACTACGGCGTGCTCACCCATATAGCAAAAAGTTGTTTCACGTATTCACTTATACATAAGCAAAAACTTGCCAATCTCACCAATACATTGGCAAGTCCGGGCGGTATGTCAAACACAGCTGATCGGGTTTTCGGTACGTCTCGCTCATGCTCAAGGGCAAAACAATTTGAAATCGTGTGTACTCGCACTGATTTCCCCCCTTGAGGGGCAAGGGGGAGTGAGGTAGCTGTCTAGTATCTAACTGTGCCTTAGCCTACGACCTCTTGCGTCGAAAAGAAGACTGTCAAATCCGACCCATACAGTGAATGACATAAATTTATGTGCAGTTTAAAGGGGGGCTCTCCATACATGTAAAGGGTGGATGTAACAAATTTTTTCACCGCATATAGCTATGTGGGGTATCAAATGAAAGGCCTCGATTAGTACTCTCTGAATCTGATAGTTTAGACGTGAATTGTAGAGTGCACGAATAAGAAGCCAAAATTTACGCTCTTAAAGTGGGACAGACTCAATTTCGGAAACTATCCAACCCAAAAATCCGTCACACGCATTTTTCTCGGAGACGGTTATAGCGATTGACACCAAATTTGGTGGAAAGATGGGAACTGCGAACACTCACGCATACTGTGAGTTACATCTTTTTATGTCGAATTTAAGGGGGGGGGGGGTCACTATACATGCAAAAGGGGTGTGTAATTTTTTTCACCAAATATAGTCATGTGGGGTATAAAATGAAAGATCTTGGTTAGTATTTTCCGAAACTAGTCTTAGTTTTGACATTTGTTTGAAAGGTGTGAAGTACGGAGAGTCAAAAGTGATCGTTTATTTAACGGGCCCATTCTCAGAAACTGCCCAAAATCTGAAAAAAAAAACAAGAGTCTGTCACTATATGGTGCCTAGGTTCCGAAATACCTTCCATACCGATATCCCTTCAAATAAAGTTAGTAACAGTATATAACTATAATTTTCAGTAATTGGCCACAAAACCCCCTTAAGTTCATCCTAGTACCATGCAGTGCAGTAATATAGGCTATAACATAGAGCAACAAAGTTATAATAATTCAAAGTTGTTGCTTCTTTGCAAATTCAAGACTGAATGTGGATATTCTCACATAATATTACCTTGATCAGTCGATGGTAAAAGACCAAAAGGCAGACCTAAGCAACGGTGGCTTGATACGCTGGATGGGGATTTGAAAGCCTCGAGATTGCACCCAGATCAGGCATCCGATAGAGCCAAATGGCGAAGCCGATCACGACGAGCCGACCCCGCTTGTGAACGGGACAAAGGCTGAAGAAAAAGAAGAATATTACCTTGATCAAAAAGTTCCCGGAATTCATTAAAAAAAAACAAACAATACCTGTTTATTGTTGAAAATCGATATTGTCCTCTTCAAAGTAGTCTCCATCGACTGCAACGCACTTATGCCAATGCTTAATCCAGGCCTAGAAACATTTTTAAAACGCCATATTAGGTATTTCCATTAGGACCATCTTCGATTTTTCCATTATCCCCTCTCGGCCACTGAAACGCGTTCATCTCAGTGGTTTTTTGATTCGATTGAAGAGAAAGAAATCGTTTGGGGCCAAATCAGGTGAATTCGGTGGTTGTTTTTAACCAAAAACTCGCGGATAATGATAACATTGTGCGACGGTACTTTATCGTCGTGCAAGATCCACGAGTTGTTCACCAACCAATGCTTGCGTTTTTGACGGACTGATTCACGCAAAAGTTTCAAAACACCCAGACAATATTCCTTGTTGGCATTCTAACCTTTTGGTAAGAATTAACTATGCACCACACCGTGGTAATCGATGAAAAGCGTGAGCATCGCCTTCTTCTTTAACTGGAAACGACGCGGTTTCCTTGGTCTCAGCTCATCCGACGCGCGCCATTACTCGCCTGATGTGTAGACTGCGCGTCGTACTCATAAACACACGTCTCGTATCCAGTAATAATGCATTTGATGAATACTGGCCCAAAATCAGTAATGAAAATCATGTCTTTGGCGATGTGCCCACAGCCCTTCTTTTGCATGAAATTCTCGAAAATCGTGAACACGCTCAGAGACACATGTACTCAACCCGACGTAACTTTCAAACGCCAAACTTTGACGGTAATATCAATGACAGTTGAGCAACATACACACACGACGATCATTCCAAGAACTTTTTGATTAAGATAGTATATGCATATATTAGGTGCTACGTACTAATGGGGCCAATGCACACTCAAATGGTTTTATATAAGAAATACACAAAACTTTTCATACCTGAAGTGTCCAGCTTCCGGTTTCCCAACTTGTTTGGATCTGTTGTAGGTTGTATTCTTCACATTTGGTAATAATACTGGGCTTCTTGTGTGAATCGTATGAGTTTGACTGCTATCAATATAATGCTTTGCAGATCAAACTATTTGTTTAAATGGCTTTTTAAAAAATAGAGAGCAATTGGATTTTTAACTATGGACACAGGGAACTGTCATGTGCTCATCATTCCTCATATAGGGAAACTCAAATCCTTTTATACCTGAAGCGTCTAGCTTCCGGTTTTCCGACTTGTTCTGTTTATTTAGTAGCTATCCATGGACTATAAGCGTCGCAAGTATACATTCAGCTGGATTTTTAGACAAAGTATATTAAAAGCGATTGTCAAACATATCCCAGCAGGACGAATCTCAAGGTCTGGCTTCGCTAAATTGGTAGACGAAAGAAGACGCAACAACACACAACATAATGATGCCACCGAACCTTTCAACTGATCACCCAAATTTTTGTAAATCCAAAAGATGTCAAACCAGCCTTTTTCGCTTTTTCTATGTGATTTGATAATTTATCCTAGAGTTGAGGACGGAAAAAGTTGAACCTGCACTGAACATTATAAAAATTTATATAAAACTTTTTGCAATGAATTAATTTAGTGAAATATAACTTTTCTAGGCAATATACTGCTACACAGTGGATGAAAGAGGGCCTTGTTACGCTTTGGATGGTCAAAAATTCATTATTCAATGGTTCATTTGCTAACAATAACAAAATCGACGAAAAACATTTTGCCTTCCGGTCAAATTCGAAATTTTCCAAACTAATTTCAGAACTTTTCAAATAACTTCAGAATTTTCTAAATCCATTCTAGAATTTTCCATTTAAAATTCAAACTTTCCCATTTCCAATCCAGAATTGTTCCAACATAAAGTTTTATAGCAACAAATCTGCTGGTGGAAGGCGAATCCACCTCAAGACCTTCAGATTTAGCAAATCTCGTCCCAAACAACTATCGGCTCGCCTGACTCAAGGTAACACTTTGGCATCAATCCACGCCCAAAACAACTTAAATCAGCCAGAATAGGTGTACTTTTGCCTCCGCGTTCTACACAAAGTATCGCTCCAACAGCTCCCATTTTGGCCATCTTGCATCCTGCACAGCTACAGCTCCCCGAACTAAACTCGTCGATGAAATGACTTGGACTATTTAAATCTTCCGTAACCATGCAGCAGACATTCTTCCACCCACAAACCATAGTTCCAGAAATTCCACCGCTCTCTTTCAATATTTTCCATATTATATCATATATCATTCTCAGCAAGTGTGGTTGTTAGATGGGACCCACTATAGATGGTCATACCAAACCATACGAGCACAAATTCGACCGCAACTTGCCCACAGACGCGCAATCTCGCTGCAACCAAAAACTTGCTTTGAAGGTATGTGGCTAGTGTAACGCATTTGCAAATCATGGCGAGGTTTGATACGTAAAATCAAGGGAAAAGCGAAGATTTGGAGTTAGCGGCAAACGGATAGAGCCAGCGTAAAAATCCGACCCATTTGGAAGGCATGTGTCGACTAACAACACAATGACAACTGCACTACACTTAGCCTAATTGCCAGATTTTATTTGAAAATTTAAATATCCATCAATCCATCAGTCATTGCAATAGACGATCAGTTTGCCATCAGGTTAGGCGGCATCTAATGAGCTGCCTCTGCCCTGGACGAAATCGTTAGACATTTTTCTTTTTGTATGCTTGGGTAATATGCCCCAAACACGTGGGAGTAAGTTGCTCTCCATTTAGACCCGTCCAACATCAAGTGGATATGGACTTAGGACCCCTCATATCTCAAGCAAAAAAATCTTTCTTCCTCCGAGAATACAAAACATTGCCCCCTTTTTACTGTACTGATATCTGCTCCCGTGTCGATTTTGTATCGCGCCGCTTGAATTTTTTATCTGTCTATCATTCCCTATTATTTGATCCCCGATTACGACTTGGTTATAGGGTTTACTCACAGTGAATCCATTTATTTGTGCCATGTTTTGACATTCGGTGTTCGGTGAGTATCAAATCCGGAATGTTGACGGGACCATTCTTAGAAATTAACCAGTCGAAAAATTTGAAAAAATAACGAAGTTGCGTCTATATATTACCCCATCCCGAAAATACCCTCCACATCAGTCTGCACAAATAAAGTTAATAACAGTATTTTATCATTATAGCATATTACTATATTTTTGGGAAATTGAGTGAAAACCCCCCTTAAAGTAACCCTAGGTCCGGCGTTAGCTTTTTGCGGGAAACAATCAGTGACAATGCCGTACAACAGCGAAAGATAAGTGATCGATGTCCTGAACACAATATCCGTAAATATTTTATCATCAGACTTTTCGGATTCCTATTTTTAATATATCTTCCTCCTCGAATGTATTTCTCTGATGTTGTTTCGAAAATAATCGTTTGGCGGTCGCTGTGTGTATAATCCTCACAAGCACCTTATGATGGATAAACTGCGCTCGGTGATTCAGTATGTTGCTTATGCGGATGGTTTGCTCATCCTTGTTGGTGAAACATGGGAATTGAGCTTGAAAGGAATGGTACAGAATTACTCAAATCATTAACAATATCGAGCCGCACTGGTCTAATGAAAACAATAATGATAGAAGACTACAACTTTGTGCAAGACTGATCTTGCCAGTCCTCATATACGAAGACGTGGGTTCTTAGCAAGAAAAATTGTGAACTCTTGACCGTGTTCGAAAGAAAAATCTTCTGGAGATGAACGATTCCATAGCGTACATAACGACGAAATCTATGAGCGATTCCAGGTTGTGGGTAAAATCCGGCTCAATAGGTTGTGGTGGGCGGGTCCCTGAATCCGTATGGATGAGGATGATCCAGCCGGAAAAGTCTATAAGGGCAATATCTATGGTAGAAAAAGAAGACGAGGCAGACCCTGCTTGAGATGGAACGATGGCGTAGGCCACGGCGCCCGGTAGCTTGTAGCTTGACCTCGTCGCAAAACCGGAATGTCTGGAGTTGCTTATTAAGGCAGGCCTAGAACGGATACCGGTTGTTGCGTCGTTGATGATGAAAGTCGGATGAATGTTGGCGAAAAAATGTCCTTTCACTCGCGACGTTGCCAAAAAGTTCTCCTCTCATTCCTTGTATGAGTGCTCCTGAACGGCCTTCAGACCAATTTCATGGGATACGAACCCAGAGACTTACAGCCCTCTACAGTGCCACGACAGTGCTAAATATACATATATGTATATTGCGGGCTACATACACCTGGGATAGTTCTGATAATAATGTTGAACTCTTAGTGTGAAGCGAATGGAATTAGCTGTAAGCGATAAAGTACTTTTCAGAACAAATTATTTGTGTAAATAGCTGCTGGTAGTTGAATCTTATATTATTATGGAAGCACAACTACCACGAACTCAAAGTTCCTCACATAGGAAAGCACAAAACATTTTATACCTGAAGCGTCCAGCTTCCGGTTTCCCGAGTTGTTTTATATCATCAAATTTGAATTTTCAATCCCACCCTGTAAGGGGAGAGAAAGGGGAATTAAAGAGCCATAAATTTGTAAGCACTGACGACCGTCGCAACATGGTTTGAGAGAGAAAACCTCCCCTTCTCCTTTAATACATCCCTGCGGGGTTGGAGTTCGAAATTAAACGCTATCATTTAGAAATAAAAGTAGCCTCACTTTGAGGCACTATGGCTTTTTAAGAAAGGATAACGGACCCAATTATTTTACGGGATTAGAAAGAGGGACCTTCTATTTTCATGTACATATTAACCCCATCCTCTCTCCTTAATTCAACTTTACCCTGATGACATAAAAACAAGTCGGAATACCGGAAACTGAACCAGTCCCCTGGAATACTTACAATCCAAAAATTATATTATATTATAATATTAGCTGCTTTTGCTGTAATACTTGTATACATACAATACAAAGGGATCAAGTTTTCGCTATCAGTTTACAAGGCCCCAATAAAGCTCTGGAAGAGGAGGTTTGTTAAATTATTCAATTGATTTGCTGGCATTTATTTCCCGGTCATTTCGATCGCGCCAGATGTCTAATACTAACACTAAGTACTCAAACAATCCTACGAGATTCATTTTTCAGTGCCCGCAGTGGCCATAATGTTTAATTCATTTTTCTGTTAGATTATAAGATTGCATTTCGTTCGTTTTCTCAATCTACGTATTAATAATAATAATCGTTGGAGCAACAATCCATATTGGATCAGGGCCTTGAAGTGTGTTAGAGCACTTCATTCAAGACCGTATTATTATTATTCTGTTAAGGGAAAGTCGCACCGCGTCCCCGAAGAACCATTGTGCCCCTTTTACTGGTTATAGTGTACCTGTTGATCATAGTATCTCAAGCAGGCCTGTAACCGTTAGGAACTTTAGTATGTTCCCTACTTCCAGATTTTTCAGCTTCGCATCTGGTATTAAGTGTTTCCCAGATGCCTCGACCTACTTTGCACAAGTGCCGAACACTGTCCCAGGACGTGTATAGAGGTTTCGTTCTCCTCCTCACAAAACCCGCAGGCAGTGTCCGTAGATATCCCTAGCTTCCCTAGGTGATAGTTCAGCCGACAATGACCAGTGAGAATTCCCACTATGATTCGAAGGTTCTTTTTGGTGAGGTTTAAGCAATCCTTTGTGCGCATGGGTTCGTATCCCCCAATAAGCACCCTGGACTGCTCCATTCCTGGTAGGCCCGCCCAATATAGTTCCCTCAACCGTTTCTCTTCGTTTCTTAGATTCATAGCCATGAAACCGTTTCCGATTCCACAGAAGGGTTCTGGCCCGTGTAAAGGCATCCCTGCTCCCTTCTTGGCTAGTTCATCCGCTGCCTCATTGCCTTCCAACCCAGCATGGCCTGGGACCCAAAGTATCCAGACCTTGTTGGACGAGCCGAGTGTATTCAGTCTCTCAAGGCATTCCCATACCAGTTTAGAGTTCACCTGGTTGGACCTAAATGCCTTGATTGCTGCTTGGCTCTCGGTGAGAATAGCTATGTTCTGCCCCCTGTAGTTCCTTTGCTTCAAGACCGTAACGGTACACTATAGGATTACAGTACCCTATAGGAGGCGATGTGGTCAGTATTGCGCTCGCCCGAGATTATTACCCTGATTTGACTCAGATACTCATTTACAGCTGAGTCGACTGGTACCCGACGTCAAATCACGATACAAATTCCATTGCCACTAGTGAGATTTGAACCGCGACTTTCCGTACGACAGCCTTGTGCTCTAACCACTCAGCTATTCGGACACGTATTACTGTTCATTATTTGTTGTCAATCAAATAAATAAAAATAAAAAATAAACACATTTCTGAGCCTGACTAGCAAGAAGTTTGCAAGTACTTGTCCACGGAACACAGTAGAGTTTAGGATAGTTCAGCCCTGGTGATTGATCTTGATCAACCTGGATAGTCCTTTGGCTATCGCTCAATTCCACTAGTCATTACACGTTCTATGCAGATGATATTTTCTCTGCATCTCACAACAAAGCTGATCTTAAGCGATTTGTCCAAAAGTTGAATGATCGTGATCGGCTGCACATGAATAAGCTTTTAACAACCCACCCCAATAAAATAGGCACTATCACTGTCAGTGGCAGCGTCCTGGCGAGAGCAAAATAAGTTAAGTATCTCGAATCAATTGCGGGAGTAGAATAAGAAGGCAACCTATTCTCACATTTTCTTTCGATCATTTCTCAATCACGACCAAGACTGGACAATATAAAGCTTGCACACCTTGATTATAATCTATAATAAAGCTGACTGGAACAGCTTTAAAAACCAAATCGTTTTTGAAAAGCATTTTTGTTGTTGTGTTTTTAGTTAGGGTAGGGTGAAAAACAACATGATTAGATTGGTATTTGTATGCTCAGAGGGTCTATGAGGAGATGGATTTGCAGTGTGGATTATGTTGCTAGTCACTAGTAAGATGTGTGATGGTGTATAGTAATGTAAACCTTTGAACATTTCAAAGCACCTGGCATGGATGGCATCTATCCGGCAATGCTAAAGGAGGGTATGGAGCATTTAGAGCGACCTCTAAGAAATATTTTTCGAGGATGTCTTGCTCTGGGCTACGTGCCTTCTTCTTGGCAACAGGTTAAGGTAGTTTTCATACCGAAACCTGGGAAAGATGACTATTCTAATCCAAAGAACTTCAGACAGATCAGCTTGACTTCATTCTTGCTGAAAGGTTTGGAGAGACTGGTGGAGCGTCACATTCGTGGAAACGCACTTAGGTCACACCCACTTAGTGAAAACCAACATGCTTACCAACGTGGAAAGTCCTGTGAGTCTGCTCTTCATTCTTTGGTCACAAAGATAGAGGATGCAACTTTGAATGGTGAGTACGCGCTGGGGGTGTTCGTGGACATTGAAGGGGCTTTTGACTGTCCGCCTTTTCAAAAACTTTGTGATGCCGCCAGAGCGCATGGTGTTGATGATGCTTTAATTAAGTGGATCCATGCTATGCTAACGCAAAGATTGTTGTGTGTTGAGGTAGGGGTCGATCGCTACCTGACTACAGAAGCGACGAAGGGCTGCCCCCAAGATCGACTCACTGCTATGCGAACTGCAAAATTTGCCAATACACGCTCAAGCTTATGCCGATGACGTGGCTGTACTTGCTGTTGATCGGGATCTTGGAACGGTGTGTAGGAATATACAGCGTGCCGTTGATTTGATAGACAGCTGGTGCCTTAGACATGGTTTGTCAGTTAATCCAAATAAAACCACAATGGTTTTATTCACAAAAAGGAGAAAACTGGATGGACTTTGTCTCCCTGAGATGAGGGGTACTACCCTTAACTCTCCGAAGAAGTGAAATATCTGGGGGTCACTCTAGATGAAAAACTTCTTTGGAACAAACATGTAGAGGTAAAGATGAAACGAGCTCTCACAGCTTATGGGCTGTGCAGACGGACCTTTGCCTCGACATGGGGACTCAGGCCTCATGTGGTAAAGTGGATATACGTTGCCATCATTAGGCCGATGTTCGTATACGCATCCGTAGTGTGGTGGATTAAGGTGAGACAAAAAGGTTTTCACCGCAAACTAGACGCATTGCAAAGAACTGTTTGTCTGGGTATCACTGGTGCCATGAGCACGACATCCGGCGCAGCTCTGAATGCACTACTCAATTTGCAGCCCCTGGATATATTTATTCAAAGCACTGCAATGAGAGCAGCTCATAGGCTAATTCGATTAGATCTATGGGAAAACAACGGATGTGGGGGGCACAGAGCATTGGAAGAGTTACTAGGAGGACTAAATCCAGTTCTTACAATGCCTTCCGATTCTCGTGTCCCCATACATCTGTTTGGTAGAAGATATGTAGTTACCCTGAAGCGTAGAGAGGACTGGGAAGACCCAGAGGAATGCGTGGCGGGATATACGGAAGTCTTCTACACCGATGGCTCAAAAACAGAAGAGGGTTCTGGAGCCGGAGTCTACCTCTCGAATAAAAACGAGAAGTGGGCTTTTTCTTTGGGACAATATGCAACGGTTTTTCAAGCCGAAGTTTATGCGATCCTAAGGGTGGCAAACTGGGTGATTGACGAACGGTTGAAGGGTAGGCGCATCGCAATCTGCAGTGACAGTCAAGCTGCACTGAGGGCATTGAGCAGTCCTTTGATCACCTCGAAAATCGTTCAGGAATGCAGAAACCGTTTGAACTCTATATCTAGATTCAATACGGTGGAACTACTCTGGGTACCTGGTCACTGTGGCATAGAGGGAAATGAAATCTCGGACGCTTTAGCGAAAGAGGGGTCAATCTCCCCTATGCCGGGACCGGAGCCAGCAATTGGGGTATCAGTAGCATTGGCTAAGTCTGTTTTCAAAAACTGGGAACAAGTTTCCCATAACGACAGGTGGCAGAGCTTAAATGCTGCTCGACACACCAAACTTTTCCTGCCAGAACCCAACATACGTACCGCAAAGTTTATCCTGTCGAAAAGCAGGAAGACTTGCAGGTGTATTGTGGGCATTCTGACAGGCCATAATTCACTAGCTGGGCATATGTTCAGAATAGGAATTACCGAAGATGATACGTGTCCCTCGTGTAATGAGGAAGCGGAATCCACGGAGCATTTCCTATGTGAATGCCCCGCCTATGGACGCATCAGGCATCAGATCTTTGGTGCCGATGTCCTCCAATTGCGACGGGTAGCATCACATCCACTAACGGAAATCTTGCGATACGTTAACGAATCCGGAATATTCCGTTAGACGGGGGAGGCGAGTACAATGGGCCAACACGGCCTGAGTGCTCAGAAGCTGTAGCTTCTCCCCCACCATACACACACACACACACACACACAATGTAAACCTTAAAGCAGTGAGAATATATACAACTGTTTTTACAGTTTGACACTTGATTTCTTAATAAAGTCTTATTAGCTCCTCAATGTAGTTCTTGCTCCCATTTCTAAGTAACATATTCACAGAGTTGAAAGCTTTGCTCCAACTACAATTCTTCCTAACAGCAGCAACGATCTGACATGAGAAGGATATGTGATCAACTGTCTCTGGAACTCCGCAGATGTAACATAAGTCATTCCTTAGTTTATCAATTCTAAAGTGGAAAGACTTGGAATATACATGACCCCAATAGAGTCTGTTGAGGGTCTTGATTGTGGAATTGTTTGCGAATCAATGAATTCTGGTAGATTCACAGGCAGTGTGGGGTAGAAGCTAGCAAAAACCCTACCTTTTCGTCTCGAGATTTCTTGGTACTCAAACTGCCAGTCCTAGTTGATCCTGTTTTGGACGTGCCATATTATATCATTCTCAGCAAGTGTGGTTGTTAGATTGGACCCACTATAGATGGTCATACCAAACCATACGAGGACAAATTCGCAAGATCCCTCTCCAGCCAAATTTTCTTACCTCAGCCACTAAAGTGACAGATAGAAGAGGGCGGGCCGTAAAATAGAAAGGTACAACGAAAACTCTCAACTGGTCACTGAAATTGATTGATGATTTACAATCCGAAAGAGGTCATATCCGTCTTTCTTAAGTCTAGTAAATTGTTTTGTATATTGTCTGCAAACTTCAATTTAGTACTTGTTGCCACTTTTGGTCAATCCAGTCCTTCTTTTCGCCTTTTCTATGTGATTTGATTATTTATCCTAGAGACCTAGAAACATCTCAATTTGGGAACTGTTGAGGACGAAGGAAGTAGAGCTCGCACTGAAAACTATAAAATATTGTGTGGAAATGGATGTTTGAATTGAATTAATTTCGTGAAATATAATTCTTCTAGGCTATATACTGCTACACAGTGGATGGAAGAGGGCCTTGTTACGCTCTGGATGGACAAAAATGCATCATTCAATGGTTTCGAACACATTTGCTAACAATAACGAAATCGACGAAAAACATTTTGCCTTCACAAAAGTATGTTCTCAAGAATATTAGTAAATTTTTCTGTTTCATTATCGCTATCGATCTTCAGAGAATTCACCCTCACCGTTATCGACATTCAAAATAAATTCATTGTTTATACGACTACCATTGATGCGGTTGCTGCGATTCTGATTGAGTTCGGAACTTGCTACATAGTCACGAAAACCAAAGAAGTCTACCATTTAGATGAAAAGGATTTGCAAAGTAAATTGAATCTTTTATTCAAGAAAAATTTATACGACATTGCGATCCGCATTGCAAAAAATCAACAGTACGATGCGGAAGGTTTGGCAGGAATTTTCAAACAATATGGGGATCATTTATATGGAAAGGGCAACTATCAAGGTGAATTATTGACTCCTGAATTTTCCAGATCATTCATTGATGATATACTTGCAGGTGCTGTTGAACAATATATTAAAACGATTGGGTATCTGGAACCGTCGTATATAATTCGGAGGTTTTTAGATTCAAGACATATTAGTTACCTAACTGATTATCTAGAAGCTTTGCATAAGCAGGGTCAAGCGACTGCTGATCACACCACTTTATTGTTGAATTGTTTCACTCGGCTGGATTTTACAGATAAGGTAATTGGTACTTATCACCGTCTGTTCAACTATTATAAACTAAAAATTGGTTTTCAGCTTAAGGATTTCCTATCGAACGATGGGAACCCCGATATAATCTTCGATTTAGACGTTGCAATTAAAGTTTGTCGTAATGCTTCAATTGATCTGGCACTCTCCCTAGCAAAACGCAATCAGAAGCATGACCATAGTATCAGCATTCTTTTAGAAGAAATGCATGCCTACGAAGAGGTTAGTTTACATGAAAGGCATTACTCAATGACGCATAATGTTTACTTTATTCAGGCTTTGGAATATATTTCGAATCTTCCTCTTAATTGTGCGGAGAAAAGTTTAAGAAAATATGGTAGTATCCTTATGGAGCATAGTCCAGATCACACGACAGAGCTGCTAAAGAAGCTGTGCACAAATTATAGGCCAAAAGGGAGTCCAACAATGATGATAATGGAGTCAGTACCCTATGATAAATTAGAACGTGCTAATGCGGAGGATTTTATACAGCTTTTCGTTAAACATTCCGACAAGTGAGGAAAATACGGAAATTTTTGGAATTGAATTATTAAAATTCCTTCTTTAAATAGGTTAATAGAGTTCCTTGAACATTTGGTAGCAAATGTGACGACCTGTAGTGGAGCAATTTATAATACACTCATTGAATTATATTTGAAACAATGGCAAGAAGACAAAAGTGTGGAGGACAGATTGCTAGATATTCTGAAAACATATGATGACGTCTACGATAGGGACCATATTTTAGTTTTATGCAGGATGGTAAATTTCTTGCCTGGGATCTTATGGCTCTACGAGGAACAGAAATTGTATGTTAAAATTTAATGGCTTCAAGTGTTGGTTACAGTTTTATTGTTTATTACAACAGATACCATCTGGTGGTTCGTTATCACTTAAAGAATCGAGATTATAATGGACTGATAAGCACATGCAAACGTCTGGGATCAAATCAGCCATCATTGTGGCTGCAAGCTCTTACAGGATTACGGGATGATGATAAGGCTCCACCAACGTTACTTTTACAAGTTCTAAATGTGATTGGTGAGATTGGCTGAATCTCTTATTGTTAAATTTTATAAGATTGTGTCTGCATTTAGCTTCTGAAAAGCTTCAATCGCCTCTTCAAGTATTAAATTGTTTGGCAGTGGAGAATGGACCCAATCTTCTACACGTGCGAGATTATTTCTTACAGGTTTTTAAGAAAGAGGAGGAGAAAACGAGACAGGTATCGAAATTATTCAACTAAATTTTAGTCTCTTAGTTGCCTTCAAATTTTATATGAAGCAATATTTCCCCCATTGTTACACGAACTTATATATTGAATTGACATATTTCACAGGACGAGAAGGATGTAGAGGCACTTAAGGCGGATTTAAATACATTGAAGAACCATATTGATAACATGCGTTACAACCCAATTGAATTTCGGAGCACCATTTGCAATGCTTGTCAGCAACCTCTATCTATGCCAGCGGTTTATTTCATTTGCCAGCACTCATTCCATCAAGAGTAATTATTTGTAATCCAATGGCATCTATAAACAATTAAACATTTCTCCCATCAGCTGCATTCGAACCTATTCGGAGAGTGAAAAAGATTGCAGTGTGTGTCATGCACGGAATTCACAATTGTCCGAAGCCCTTTGTGCTCAGAATGAAGCTCGCAATCAGCATGATACTTTCCACAATATTTTAGACCGATCACATGATCCTTTCTCGGTAGTAGCAGAGTATTTTGGTCGAGAGCTCTTTAATAATATTCTAATTGTGGATGAGCCAGATAATAATGAGGTGAGCCACTCTCTAGGCCACTTTGTAATCACATTGAAAAATCCTGAAATATTTCAGATAAACCAGAACACGATTCAGCCGGTAAAGCCTACAATACCCACCAAGGAATATGGTGCTGGTGCAGAAGCGAAATTGCGCCTACAAGAAGGAAATAAATCTGGTAGCATACACATAATTGTTTTACCCTATCTGTAGCATTTTCAACTTATCGAACTTTTCAGGAAAACCAAACATAATAAACATTCCCGGAGAGGGACGTTTACGCTTAGAGGAGTCACAAAAATACTCATCGTCGTTTATTGAGCCATCTCAAATTACCATTCCCATTGAAATGAATAGAAAATTAAATGAAAGTCCACGAATCACTCCACGGGCTAGTCCAAAGTTGCAAGAACCAATACGCGATAAACAACTAAAGCAATATACAGTTCAACGAAATGATCCTGCTAAAGTCAATATTACTAATCCGTTCGAATATGATGATACGAAAAATCCTTTTGCCGAAGAAGACAGTGAGGATGATGCCTTGAAGGGTGCTGCAAGAGGACCAGTCAAGGAATATGATAGTAATCTTAATCCCTTTGAATAGGTACCCATATGTGATTAGACAATAAATAATACGTATTAATTATATATCGCTTGAATAAAAGGAAATATAATAAAATATATTGGCGTTGTTACCTTCTTTTTCTTTAGTCTTTGTCTCGTTCAGAAGCGAGATCGGCCGGTCTTAATAGATTTCCTGATCTGAATGGAGCCGAAAGACTGTCAAATCATGATTCTGCATATGAAGTCGTCGTTAGTAATAATCGTTGGCGCAATAATCCATGTTGGATCAGGGCCTTGAAGTGTGTTAGAGCACTTCATTCAAGACCGTAACGGTACACCACAGTAGACTGTAGGAGGCAATGTGGTCAGCATTGCGCTCGCCCGAGATAATTACCCTGATTTGACTCAGGTACTCATTCACAGCTGAGTCGACTGGTATCCGACGTCAAATCACGATACAAATTCCACTGCCACCAGTGAGATTTGAACCGCGACCTTCCGTACGACAGCCTTGCGCTCTAACCACTCAGCTATCCGTCGTTACTTCGGGAAAATGGATCATTTCCCATCGACTTCGGTGTTTGAACCAATCTGAGCAAGTGATTCTTATCAGCACGGATGCCCGCATTCCAAATGTAACCATGACGTGTCACGCCAGTGATTCAACGCAACATCTTTCTCACCATTACTTAAGGTGCCGTTCATTGTTTTTATAATCGGCCAACACTGCGGTAAATTTTGGATTTGATACGTTGGATGATGTGTCGATCACAAAGAACTGCATCCAAGATGCACTGGTGCGTGAAGCTATTTCATAACGCAATTCATCATGGCAGTTGGCTGATTGAGGAATAATAATAATGGCATTAAAGGAAGTTGGTCCCCCAACTTTTCCTCTCTTTCCTTAGCGTCATTGTCATTAACCCTTTCCCCATTACGTAAAAGGGTTCAGGTCCATATAGCGGCGTCCTTTCCTGACTAGCTCATCCGCTACATCATTACCTATTCACCCAACATGGCCTAGCATCCGAATTATCCTAACTTTATTGTACGAATCAACAGTATGCAATTTAATTAAGCAGAGATGCAATCTCATCATTGATTTGAGATAGAATTCCCAGAGTTACTGGAGATACATAGAGCCTGGGAATGCCTGGTCTATGCAAAGGATCCACTTCCAAGAATTCTATACACGGTTTTTGGAATTCGTCCCGAACCTCAGCTGGACAGTGGAGAAGAGTGCTTCGGCGAGTACTGAAACTGTTGCCTGCCGTGCGGCGTGGTGTTGTTGATGCCGCCACCTCTGCCCCCTTCGATTCTCGGTCACCAGTCTCCGCGATGACCTCAAGTCGAACACACTCCCTGATGGTGGCCGGGATTGTGTCGGTACTGGTCTGCGACTCATTGTACAGTCACGTGCGCGAATTGCGAGAAACGCTCGACGAATCTCTGTTGTATCCGCCCCATTTTCGACAATCTTTTTCAAGGTTTTGTGTAAAAGAAAACCTTGTTAAAATCTGTTTACTGTATTTCTGCCTTTTTTTTGTTTTGGGGAGATGGAAATGTTTATTTGACACTGGCCTGGACACGCCAATATGTAGGATTTTCACCCACTAAAACCATACCCGACTCCGTCCTGCCCCATGGAACCCGCATAAGTTATTAAACCATGGGGCAGAGTCAGCTCACCCCAGCTTCGTCACCTTTCTTCTCTATATGGCCTATATAACCGCCCTTTTCTCTTCTCCTCTGCCTTTCGCAGTTTATTTTACATAGACCGGATCGTGGAGTTATTGCATCGCAATTTTCCTAACATGCTAGCACTCTTCGCACCCTTTCTAAAGTCTCCTCTAGGTACTTCCTTTCTGCTACATATCTTGGGCCGTGGAACAATACACGCTGTGGGTCCTCTGCGTCCCCATTGCGGTTTGGGCGAGATATCCAGTTTAAACGTGCACAGGTACTGGCGATATCGTCCGTGCCTCGTGATAAACTGGGTAAGATTATAATTAATCTCTCCGTGTCGTCTCTCTGACCACTTCTTGATGGCAGGGATGAGTCTGTGAGTTCATCGACCCTTTCCGGAGGGCTCCCACTGCTCATACTGCCTATTCACGAATCTCCCCCTTTCAGCGTTCTTCCGCTGCCATAAGGAAGAGATTCGCATTGTATATGTTTATCATCTCATCTGCCAAGATGTCAATCAGCAACATTCCCGAGATAACGGGCGCTGCATCATCAGAAATAGTCCTGAAGGCCGAGCATGCCCTCAAGGCTTTCCTCCTGTAGACTGCACTCAGTTGGTTAGCGTTAATTGACATCCATATCGCCTGTCGGCAAACTGAGGTCTCATAGAGCATAATTGTGCTCACCACCCTGGCTATAAGCAACCTAGAGGTACACCGTGGTCCTCCCACATTCGGCATCCTTTTCAGGACCATGCTTGCTGTGGATGCTTTGACGCATACGTACTGTATGTGTTTTCTATAACTGAGCTTACCCTTTATCATCTCTAACAAATATTTGATGGTTGGCTTAGAAGTGATGATATGATTTCCAATTTTAATACAGGCGTAATTTCTGTTTCGGGGGCTTAATGATTAGTACCGCAGCCGTCTTTTCCTCTGCAAGTGTTAGACCAGAGTTCTTCGCCAACCCTTAACAGCACTGATTGCTTCGCTTGAGTATATCTCTGCATCGCGTAAACAACGTACTCCTGGGGTCCGTCATCGGTGTCATACCTCCTTTAAGGGAAATAACTATCGACGATAGAAGCGCGATAGGCGAGGGTGCCAATCTTCGTCAGGGATTTCCGTATCAGATTCCAATTGACCGAGTTGTATACATTTTTTGTCCGCCCCTACCAACCAATATTGAATTGTCAAGCCAGGAACCGATCTGATGGCATCAGCCGTTGATCTGATATATGAAAGGTCTCCTAGGCTCTCAACAACCGGAAGAAATCAATAGATTACCTGCTCTAACAGCAGCGTAACCGAATCAAATTCTCCATTTAAAATTCAGACTTTTCCATTTCCAAATTCAAAATTTTGTCAATATAAAGTTTTATGCATCTTTTACCACTGGATAAAAATGGAGCTGGGATTCTTTGAAAAAAAAAATTGGTGGTGAAAGGTGAGTCCACCTCAAGCAGCTCACAAGGCCTTCAGATCAAGCAAATCTCGTCCCAGACCACACTCCCAAACAACTATCGCTTCGCCTCACCCAGGGTAACACTTTGGCATCAATCCACGCCCAAAACAACTTAATTCAGCCAGAATAGGTCTGCTTTGGCTGTCGCGTTCTAAACAAAGCATTGCTCCAAAAGTTCCTACTTTGGCCATCATGCAGCCCGCACAGCTGTTACACAGAGCCTATCCAACAGTGGGACCCTCACTACTGGTCTACATTTCCCGGAACTAAACTCGTCGATGAAATGACTGGGACACTACTTAAATCTTCCGTAACCATGAAGCAGACATGCATATCTGCTTTATATCTTCCGCCAAAAAACCATACTTCCAGAAATTCCACGGCTCACTTTTAATAGTTTCCTGTTCAACAATGTGTAATATTTACATCGATTATGAAGTATTGAGTTTTCGAAATGCTTCCTTCAAAAGCGAAACTAAATCTAGTCTCAGATCAGCTTTGTGAACCGTGGCAACGTTACCAGTGCATACAATACTTTGACAAGGTCATTCTCCATATCATATCATATCATCACCATGAAAATTTTTGGAGGTATTCTTGTCTCCTGGATGTGCGTAATAAGAGAGCCGCTGACATCGGGCTCGAAAGGGATCACCATCTGATAGTCGCTGACGTTCGCTTGCGTTTCGGGTCGCCATTTCTCGTAGGCTTGGGGAGCTGCGACCCCCTAAGCTCAACATCAACCGCTTGTATGACCCAATTGTTGCTCGACAGTGGAAGAGATATCTTGCTGATCGGACGGCAGAGAATACCGATGAGTATTGAGACGCCATTAAAAATGCTCTTTTCTCGGGTGCTGTACAAGTCGTCAGCCACGTCCCGAAGCGGCATCATAAGACCTGGTTGACTGCGTAATCGTTGAAATGAACCGATGAACGGAAGGGGTTGAAGGCTCAACTCCGTATTATATCCGATGGGGTTCCTGATATGTGGATATGGACTGTTACCCCAAGCAGAAGACAGATAATTTGGGCCAACAATACACTCAAAAGGAGTAAAGCCGCTAGGCACCTGCAGTTGCCGCTTCTTCCACTCGTAGAGAAATTTTGGGAATCCGGGGGAGTCCGCCAGGTTTGCATCCTGCCACCGGTAGTATTTCTGTTATCGGTGATGTTCTTCATGCTGCCTTGTACGAAGGATGTGGAAGAATTCAATGGACGATGACGTCTTGCCTGAAGTATTTCGACTACACTGATGATATCTGTTTGCTATCTCATCGAGTCATGAACCGTGACTTAATGGCTCTGGATTTGGAAAGAGAGGCAAGTAAACTTGGACTGAAGATAAACACCAATAGAACCAAGGTTCTTAGTCTGGCCAGTCATCGCACTCTCCCTATCTGGATTAATGGGCAAAGAATCGAAGGCGTCGATCAATTTGTATATCTAGGAAGGGTGGTTTTTTTCGGTTCGGTCTGAACGGAGAACCGATGCTGACTTGACGTGACAGTGTTTGTGCTCTGCTAGGTGAACTTTTTCCGAGATCCGAGCCTTCGGTGTCTCCGGACGGTCGCGCTCAGGGAGGGGAAGAAATTCCTCCCCTGGCGAGTTGTGAGATCGGGGAGAGTATGGCGAGGCTCAGGTCTCGGAAGTCACCTGGCTGGGATGGGATGACAGGCGAGATGTGCAAAGCCATCTGGCAGGCCATCCCATCTCATGTCCAGTGTTTGTTTGAGTGTTGTTTTCGAGAGGGCTATTTCCCTGCATTCTGGAAGACTGCCAGGGTGGTTGTGCTCCTGAAGTCGCCAGAGAAGGATAAGAGTAGTCCTCGGTCGTACAGGGCGATATCTCTTCTCCCGGCCCTTGGCAAGGTCCTGGAGAGGATTATGGTCCAGCGACTGGCGGTGAAATCATCCCATCTGGCGTCTGACAGGCAGTATGGCTTCCGCACTGGGAGG
This sequence comes from Hermetia illucens, assembly GCF_905115235.1. Lineage (NCBI taxonomy): Eukaryota > Metazoa > Arthropoda > Insecta > Diptera > Stratiomyidae > Hermetia > Hermetia illucens. The sequence goes on along the minus strand of NC_051852.1, from coordinate 161,786,310 downwards.
TCCACCGACGACGCCTTGATGCATGTTAGGAATTTTGTTGTCTGTTGTCCTCGCAAATACGTCCTTGGAATATTTGTTGATTTCAAAGGCGCATTTGACTACCTAAGTTGGTCCTCTGTGTTGTCAAAAATTCGTGAGTGTGACTGCCGGGAATTGGCTCTGTGGAAGAGCTACTTCCACGGTAGAAAGGCATTCGCCCAGGGTGTCAATGAGCGTGTGTGGGTGAATGTTGAGCGCGACTGCCCGCAGGGATCTATCGCAGGTCCATTTATATGGAATCTGATGATGGACGAACTGTTGGGTGAGCTTTCTTCCGTGGCTGAATGTGTTGCCTACGCGGATGATCTCCTCATTCTTGTTGAGGGGAGCACTCGCCGTGAGCTCGAGCAGCAGGCTGCCGAATACATGCGCATAGTTAACGCATGGTCCAGTAAAGTCGGTGTCGCGATCTCAACGGAGAACACCGTCGGGATGATGCTTCTTACGTCGTCCGCCTTATGTGAAGTTGATCGGAGGGTCTTTAAAGATCCGGCAGAAAGTGACCTACTTGGGAGTCACGATCGCGGAACGCATGTCTTTGGTCGCGCACCTGCGCGAGCTGAGGCTGCGGCTTACAAATTTAGCGTGTATGTTGAGGCGTGTCATGAGGTGTGAGTGGTGTCTAAGAAGGAGAGCTTCTAGATCCATTTATGTGGGGCTCTTCCTTGCGTGTTCTACGTATGGGTCCCCTATGTTATATGACTTGGCGCTGACAGCGAAGGGCAGGCAGCTGCTCTACGCTCCGACACGTCCGGCGTGCCACGGCCTACAGGATGAGGAGAGGCGTACCTTTGCTGCATACTGATTTAGTAGCTGTTGATCAGGTGGAGGGATTAGGACTGCTTGCGGTCAAAAAGTTGTTAGACGAGAGTGTAACATCTAAGTGGCAGCTTAGATGGGATGAATGTGGGAAAGGTCGGGTCACGTATAAGTACGTTAGGAATGTGTCTGCCAGAGGAAGTTCCGTCGTGGACTTTGGGCTTGAGATGGGCTTCCTCCTGACTGGGCATGGTAGCTTGAATGAGTTCCTCTTCAAGCGCAACCTTGCCTCCAGTCAGGGCTGTGTTTTGTGTGGGGCTGACTCGGAGGACTGGTTACATGTTCTCTGTGTCTGCCCAGCGTACAGTGACATCCGCAATCTAGACGACATGGGCGTTCACGTATTGAACGGTATCTACGATGTTAGCCAGTGCCTTGCTAGCAATGGGACGCTTAAACGCGCTAATGCATTCGCGAGTGCTGCCTTCCGACGAAGGAGGGAGCTCCTCGACTCTGCTTCGCTTGCAGTTGATTGGCGAATGGCCTAGTGGCCGTGGTGGTCAACCACCAGTTTTGTGTTTGGTGTTAGTGTTGTCTTGTGATGTCCTTTGTGTTGTGTTGTACGCAGAGCGGTAGTTAGCTGGTTAAAGGTTCCGTTGCGGTTCTCCGCCTCGGGCTGATTCCAGTTAACCCGTTGGGGAGTTCCGTCCCCACGTACTCGAGGAGGGCGATCAGACGCGAGTCTGCAAGGAACTCATCTGAAGTGGCTCTGCCACGAAGCCTCACCGGAGGTTATCTGGTACCTTGGGAACCGGGATGGCCCTCTGAGAGCATATGCTCCAGGAGAAATCCTGGAGGATGTGCTCTCGGCCCAGTTATTTGCGGTTGGCCCCCTAGTGGGAGTTTCATCGTGGTTGTGGTTATGCCTACATCGCAGGCAGAGCTCCTCGGAGCTCAAGCGTGGAGTTCCGCTGTACAACTCGGACGCCGTACCCCTTGGTTGCGGCAGAGGTGTTAGATAGGCCTCGCATCCACTGGTGTGAATGCTGAGCCTGCACTCAGTATAAACCAGGACCGCTGTGCTTGCATGGCGGGGCTCTGATTGTAGTCCCAAAATCAATCCGTGTCCGAAGAGGATCGTGGGATTAAGCCTTCACGGCAGGTACTCACGTTAAACCCCCAGGACTTTCGTGTCGGTTCGGTCATGCTGCTCCCAAGGCAGAGGTGGGGCAGCGTCTGATGAGTTGCCTCTGGCCTGGACGAAACCGCAAGTCATAAAATTTGATATTGTTAAGCGACTTCCAACCGTGTCAGATACTTCTTTCTTATCGATCGGGTACCACTGTGTTTTGTAGTTGGCTCTTATGAAATGGAGGTCTTACGTTAGAAACAAACAAATTCTCTAAAAAAGTCATGCTTTATTATACATGAGCTCACTTCCATTGCTCCATTACATATTGAGAAATTTCTAGGCTCAAAATCAAATAACTTAATAAATCCGTAATTTGTTATGCCATTTGAACGCAAATAGAAGGGCATAGAATGATTGGAAATCAATTGATCAGCGTAAAATCTCTGTGGATTTAATGTCATCTCAGAGCTTATTCAAAATATATACTAAATCATACACCACGAACAAAAACCGACCTTCCAATGTGACAAACATAATAAAACAACTGGACATATTAAATTCGTTCTATGATTGCTATTCTGTTCGAATGTGTTTCTTGTGAGTCCTTGCCAATTTGTGAGTGTGCTTTTCTATTCTGTTACTTTGCAACTTACTTTCCGAAAAATTTATACTACGCAATATAAAAAAGTTTCTTTTGCTATTAAATCAAAAATATTTAATATGTATTCAAAACAATAGTTTTCATTTGCGTTTTTTCCTTGTCGTATTATATTCTTGATTCGCTAAAAAGGCTTATTAGAAACATGTTTACACCTCGCTCAATATTTTCTTTTTATTCATCTATATTTACGTGTTTTATTACTCCAAATTATTACGCGGTTTACTTACTTATTTCAACACTATCATTGAAGATAGAATGTATAAAAAATCGTTTAAATCACATTCATATTATAAGTATATAAATCAATTATATTATGTACTTAATCTTTTGCTAATGTCTCTTTTTTGTCGAAGTCCTCATATACATATTTCTCTTTAATTACATTATCATCTTCATTATTGTGTTGTATAGTACAAACAATGAGACTTAATACCTAACATTTATACTTGTGTTAGCTTAATGTCCATGAAATCAGGAATAATTCCGAGGGAAATGAACACCTCCCTTTCTACGCTACTCAAAATCGTTAAGTGTCTGTTTGCTTTGCAACTAAAAGTCCAAGGCGCATCGGGAGAGGCTTCAAAATCGAAAAGAGAAATCGCAGAAAGAAAGCTACTCGTTCTAAATATCATTGTATTGATTCACCGCATGGGTAGAATGGACGATGGTTAACGAATGAAACATACAATAAACGAACAGACGATGATATATGTGAAAAGGGTGATCAGCACTTTGTCGGCATTATTTCATAATGTCGGCATTGATGATAGCCCTATTTTCAATAGGGCCAACGTTGTCACTGTGATTTCATACTGATTAACTTTCGCGATCTGGCTCGGGATTCTTGCCGTGTAACAGTGTATTCGAACCACAATATATTTGGAATTAATGTTGTGTCTCGTAAGAGGAAAAATTCCGATATTTTCCTGGAATTAAATTTGAAGGTTTGACGGTTAATAAAAGTGCTTTATTTAAAAAAAATTTAATAGTCAAAGGGAACTCAGGCAAACAAATAATATCAACTTATAATTTAATCTTAAGTTACATTTTTAAATGAGACTTTTTTTATAAATGATTGAATGGAAGCCATCGCCAGAGACTTAAATAAACCTGTTGGGGAAACGCGGCCTTAATTCTACTCTTGCGCCCTGTGAGTTGAGGTTGACGAATACACTCAAAGTCTCTCCTGCTTATCGTAAAATGCGACTAAAAAAGCTACAAATTTGTGGTGTAGTAACTTGCCAATTTCGAAACTTTACTGTTGCCAAAACCTCAACAATACCTCGGATAGGGACTGAACTGACGGCTACGACGTTTGGCTATCGAAAACGGAAAATGATTGGTTTCTGGAATATGCGCGCACTTCTCAACGACGGTGGCGAGGGTTCCCAGAATGCTCTTTTTCTCCAACTTGAGCGAGAGTTCCAAAGACATGAGTTGAGCATTTTGAGCCTAAGCGAAGTAAGATGTTGGGACTCTGGAGAGTACACATCTCCCTGTTGCCGCACTAATGGCAATGTGCTTTTGTACTTTACAAAGCCGAGTTGTAACAGATGGAAACCCGATGTCGGGTTGTTTCTAACGGCTACCGTAAGATTAAGGTGCATCACATAGTGCAAGGCACTAACTGAGACTTCTGATATAGTGGAGAAAGATGCTTTCCGCCAGCAATTACACGGAGTTCATGAGGGGCTTTTATAGCGATGGGTGATCTGAATGCAAAGATGGGCTCTGACAACAGCTTCTACCACTCGTCAATAGTGGCACATTGTTCGAGCACAGAAGCTGCCACAAGATCATTTGGGTTTCAGCTGACGGACACCGTACAAGCAATAAGATTAACTACATTACGATCAACAGTAGATTTATGAGTTGTCTCCTGGATGTGTGTAACAAGAGAGACACTCACATCGATCTGATGGCCGCTTACGTTCACTTGCGTGTTGCGACCACAACTTCTAACAGGGTTGTAGAGCTGCAACCAATTTTCTCTATGTAATTATCTAATTCAAGTTCTGCATCTCATTTTAAGGGGTTGACCTGGTTTATAACTTTGAAAAAATCGTTTTTTGTACTGCATTTTTTTCTTCGTTGTAACTATCTGAGTATACGTCCTTAAAATTTCAATTCGACCCGAATAAAGTTGAAGAAAAAAATTTAAATTCGTTTTTCTACAAATAACATGATGAAACCGTGATAAAAAATGGTTATCAAAAGAAACTGTGATCAAAATTGCTCGAAAACCACTGAATCGATCTTTTTGAAACTCGGCCAACTTTTCTACTGTTATTTAACTAAATCTATCGGGGGATTGGGGACTGGGGTTGAATGTTGAATTTCAGCTCTTCACTTATGCCGGGCGCAAGTTGAGACGCAGCTTAGTGTAGTGACGCGACGTGGCTCATTGTGAGTTTTTGTGAAAGGAAGAAATGAATGTAACAGCGGGAGCATCGAAGATTGCTTCCTATACTGATCCCATACGTAGGGCTACGGAGTAGTTTTGGGTGTTCAACCCCCTCTCTCCCCTTTATAGTCACTTGAACGACGATTTACACGATAATATAACAGTTTTTAAATTTTTTTGTTGGGAAAAGTGTTCTAAAGAGTGAATTCTTCTTTAGATAATTGCTCTTGGGCAGCTTGTTACAAAATATTCCTGGAATTCAAGAAAGATAGCAGCCATCCCGTTGACACATCGGTGGCCTGTCGTATATAAGCAGTGGTGATAAACTTGCGCCCAGCGATTTCAGTTCCGTTTTTCTTTCATCACCCTGCGCCTCAACTGATTCCTTCCTCTCTCTTTCTCTGATTTCAATCATTTGAATGTCACTTTATCTTTTGCGGTGCTAATAAATGGAATTATCTCAAATGTCGGCATGGCTCGCGGTAATGATGGATGAGCAGAGAATTGGATACCCGGTCATTGTGGTGTAGAAGGAAATGAAATCTCGGATGCTTTAGAAAAAGGAGATTCAAACACACACCTTCAGATAAAACCAGCGCTGGTAAATACTACGCAAAATTAAGGTAGCGTTTGAAGAATGAAGTTTAAAAAACAACCGCATTTGGCAAAGAAGAAACTTCGACAACAGCGGTAGCAGTAGCTCACGACAACATGCCCGCTCAATCGTTGCATTGGCTAAAATCGACGAGTTTAAGTTCACATTATTCTTCAGTTTAGCATATTCATTAGATTCAGTCCCCAGCGACTATCATTTGTTTCCTAACCCCAAATAATAGTACGGAATTAAAAAACTTGGGGACAACGAGGAAGTTATCAACACTGTAAATGCATATTTTGAGGAACTTGATGATTCACGTCATAAAAATTGTATCACTGTATACGAGCCCTTTATGAAAACAGTATGTCTTCATCGAGATCACGTTGAAAAATAGAAGGGAAAAACTCACTAAAATTTGTTTAACAGGCCAGAAGCTTTTTAAACCGCCCTGTATCGACAATGCTGCCGTGTTACTTGGAGTCATTTGAGATAACTATAGCTTCCGAATCCAGATTTCCAAACACCAGAAAACATTGAAACAAACTTGAGTTGAACTTTTCTCAGAAGCCATCAGCTTTGAAAATTATCGGATTCCAAAGCTCATAAGATGGCTTTTGGATAGATTGTGTTAGGATCAACTACACAAAGCTAAGCTTTAACGAGTACTCCAGCTGGGGGGCATAGCGCATCAACAACTCCTACTCACCATCGCAATCGGTTTCTGGCTGTCGGCTTTAGCTGCTTCGACGATTTTCCGGGAAGCTTGCGCTCCTCCTCCCCTCCATCTCTAAGAAGGAGTTTAAAACTTTGACACGTATGGCCAGTGCCAGAAACTCCGGTAGGAGTTCGGAGGAGGAGGCTCAGTTTCTCCTTCAGTAAAGGAACTTCTTACTACAAAATCGAGTGTCGCTTTCAACGGATCGGGTCGAAACTTCAACTCGAGCAGCTTTGTTTAACGATTGGATAGTGATCTCCACTGCGATTTCCACACTCTCATCAACAGAGTGTGCTACTGCCATACACCATAGCGCGAAACAATCCTAATTTGCTATTGACGTTGAGATAGTTGCATTTTTTCATTTGAGTCCAAAGAAATCAAGTTTGGTGCCGTACGCTGAGCGTAACCGTTATTATTTGCGGTAGTTCCTACTTCCGTATTCGCAATAATAGTGGGAATCCTCTGTCACTGTATACGCTGCGCTGCGTTTTCAGCTTTTTTCGCGATAACAGAGCCGCAGCGCGTAGCGCTCACCACCGCTCCTAGTGGTCAACAGTACCATAAACTCCTTACTTCCACCAATCCACCTTGACGTGTGCGCTGTCAGCAAGGTTTCATGTCATCCTTTTGGGACATGGCAGTCTACTTCAACCGCCTCATAGCCGCGCTTAACGGCGCAGTGCGTATCAGTATTTGTCGGGCGGACTATTCAGAAACGGCCAATATTGAATTTAACGAGCCGACCTATGTTCCTCTGCAGAGGACGCAGTAGCGAGATGATAGTTCCATTAGAGGCCTATGTTAGTATTTCTTCTGTTACGTACAATCTAAAGGCAACCCGTAAATCTAATGCTGAGCGCTATATCGTGGGTCTAATTAGACATACGTTGTCGATCAGTCGACAGCTGACCTTAAGATAGGCTCTATGCTCAAATGGTGTGCCGGGGATGACGAGGCAATGTAAATTTCAGAAATCTACAAATCTATTATCATTGTTAATACGATCATCAAGATAATGTGCTCCTCCTTCCGAGCAAAGTGTTGCCAGAGCTCACTTCTAGGAAGCCTCTCCTAAACTAATGCATATAGAAAGCAGAAACCTCTCTTGATGCACTACAAAATCGTGATACCCCTTAACCTGAACCGGAATCTCACAGTCAAGATCCTGTCAGAAACCAACTTCCAGGACACGACAGCGCGTTTTACGGTAGCTCTCAGCAAAACTCCTATCCCGGACTCACTTTTACTTTCCAGAATTCAAAAGAACAATGAATTAGGGAAGCAAGCATGTCCAGAGGTTCTGGAGAGAATTGAAACACGTTTCAGCTATTCAACAAGGAAGGATACAATAGAACTTCTTTAACAAGTTCTGTTCGCAATAGAACAATAGTATTTGCTGCTCACATGTAGTTTCATGAAAGCAATCCATTAGGTCCCGTTCACAAGTGGGGTGGGCTCGTCGTGATCTACCAAATGCCTGATCTGGATGCAATCGCGAGACTTTTAAATCCCCATCCATCGTATCAAACCACCGTTGTTTCGGCCGGCATTTTGGTCTTTTACCATCGACTTCGATGTTCAGACTAATCTTGGCAAGTGAATTCTCTTTGGCGCGAATTACGTGACCATGACAATGGCAATTTTTGAACTGAAGGAAGTCGACTTCACTTTAGAAGCGTAGAATTCGATTTGGCGCAAAATCACGTTGACCTCGTGCAATTATGTCTATATTGTGGGCAGCGCAATAGCATTTCGTGTACTTTGCGGTATCTGAACCGTATCGCACGAGAGTTGTTTATAATTAAAGTCCTACATGAATTGCTACGCGACCAGTACTGCCTGCATGACATGTACTCACCATGAAACAATGCAAGGAAACATCGGACTTAAATAAAAATGCGTTAGAATGAACCAGAATGCCCCGGCTAGGGTGCCTACGAATGCTCCAGTTAGCACTTGACTCCACGTATGATATCGCAGGTAAATTCGACTGCAGCAGACCATTGCCGCGAGAATCCAAACAACTATTAGCACAAGCAATCGCACGGCTCGTTCCAGCGGCGCATTGTTGTTCATGTGGTGCAGTCTGCAATGACACAAGGAGTTAGTTAGAAGTTATATCCTGCGAGCTAAGTGGACCGTTAACTGACCTTATCAACACAAATAGTGTCACGTATGTGGCGAAAAACCATGCAAATTGCGAATGACTCGACGGCATACCGTACTCTGTGTATAAGTTAGCCCGCTCGATGGGACGTGGCTCCCGAATCAAATGTTTAAGGACTTGGTTGAGAGCTTCATTGATAAGCGTACCACAAAAAAACGTTATCTAACAGATATAAATGAAAGAACAAACTCAGCGATGATCGAGCACCTAATATGATCATCTTACCGTATGTAAATCACGTCTAAATAGTATTAAAGCTACGAATCCGGCCATAATGGCCAAAGGCGAGAGGCTGGCCCACGCTAGAAGGAACCCTAACAAGTCTCCTGCATGAAAATTATCAGAGAAAATATTAACTGTCTCAATTTTAGTGTGTGTTATTTGTTTACCTTTTGGATATTCTACTAAGGTCAATGTAATTGGCCGCCATTCTAAATGATTGTTATCCATGAATATGTGTTTTTCCGCCGTTGGACTTGGACTCGTGTCATCGTTTGACGACATTTTTATTTTGACAGCTATCAAAAGTCTTGTTCGAAAACGAGCGCCTCTTCTTTGTTGATTTCGAATAATTCAAAGTATGTTGAAAAAGTTACATCTGGGTGAGTGGTAGATTTTATATTAGAATTCCACTCCTACTAGAAATTTTAAACAGGTAGCTACTCGAGTTTCTCAAAATCAAGTTATAAAAAATAAATAGTGGGAAAAACAATGAACTTCGTTCTCCATACTCTTATGAGTCACCACTGATAATATTATCTGGAGAGATGGTTTTATGATTCCATTTGATTAGTTATTGAGGGTCAGGGTCGTGGTATCGCTCATAGATTTCGTCGTCATGTAGGCTATGGAATCGTCCATCCTTATGTAGGGGGCCAAAAATTCTTCGGAGGATTCTTCTCTCGAACGCGGGCAAGAGTTCGCAATTTTTCTTGCTAAGAACGCAAGTTTCCAAGGAATACATGAGGACTGGCAAGATCATTGTCTTGTACAGTAAGAGCTTTGACCCTATGATGAGACGTTTCGAGCGGAACAGTCTTTGTAAGCTGAAATAGGCTCTGTTGGCTGACAACAACCGTGCGCGGATTTCATCATCGTAGCTGTTATCGATTGTGATTTTCCACCCTAGATAGGAGAAATTGTCAACGGTCTCAAAGTTGTATTCTTCTTCGTATTTGTATTTGACCAGTGCGGTTTGATGTTGTTGGATGATTCGTCTTCGGTGCTGACGTTGCCACCATATATTTTGTCTTGCTTTCATTGATGTGCAGCCCAAGATCTCGCGCCGCCTGCTCGATCTGGATGAAGGCAGTTAGTACGTCTCGGGTGGTTCTTCCCATGATGTCGATATCGTCAGCATAGGCCAGTAGTTGGGTTGGGGAGGTTCAAGAGGATCGTATCTCTTGCATTTACCTCAGCATCACGGATCACTTTCTCGAGGGCCAGGTTAAAGAGGACGCATGATAGCGCATCCCCTTGTCGTAGACCGTTATTGAGGTCGAATGGTCTTGGTCTTGGTCTTATCAATTTCGTCGGGTTACCGAATTCTCTCATGGCCATGTGCAGTTTTACGCTGGCTATGCTGCCATAGGCAGCTTTAAAGTCGATAAAAAGATGGTGCAACTAATGTCCATATTCCAGCAGTTTTTCCATCGCTAATCTGTTGCTGATTTGCCTGGAGTGAAGCCTCTTTAGGAGGGGCCAATGATGTTCTGCGCATATGGGGTTATCCAACCTAGCAAAATAGCGGAGAATATCTCATAGATGCTACTCAGCAACGTGATACCTCTATAATTGCTGCACTGCGTGATATCCCCCTTTTTATGTATGGGACAGATAATGCCTCGTTGTCAGTCGCCAGGCATTGACTCACTGTCCCACACCTTGAGCATGGGTTGATGAATCGCTTGGTGTAATTGGTCGCCTCCATATTTAAATGATTCGGCTGTAATTCCATCATCTCCTGGTGACTTATGGTTTTCAAGCTGATGGATTGCATGGACTATTTCTTCCATGCTTGGTAGTGGCAGAATTTGTCTGTCGTCTTCAGTATGCGGGACCTCCAATTCGCCGATATTTTCGTTGTTGAGCAGTTCATCAAAATACTCAACCCATCGCTCCAATATACTCATTCTGTCAGAAATCAAATTTCCCTTTTTGTCTCGGCAGGATGACCATCGGGGTATATAAGGCTTCATCCTTCTGACTTGTTGGTAAACTTTCACACCTTCCCCAGTTCACAGACTTGTTGGTTTTCCCAAGCTTAATTTTTCTGTCCATGAAGTCGCTTCTCCACTCGACGGAGTTTTTTGAGAGTACAGCGTTGCCCGTTATGCAGCATAATTCCGTTGCTAGTTTACATTCATCGTCGAACCAGCCGTTCCACGTCTTTTGGCGGCTGGGGCCAAGTATGTTTGTGGTCGTATCAATGGTAACGTTCTTCAGGTGGTTGTGAAGATCATTTGTTGATGCTTCATTTCCACGACAACTATTACCTGCTGTTATTGCGGCATCCATTTCCCCCTTATAGGTGTTACCGAGGGCTTTGTTGTGAATGGCTTCAGTATTTACTCTCATCTGATTGCCAGAAGGGATTGTAGGTGGTATTGTAATTCGAGTCCGGAGAGGAGAGGGGTCAGAGGGGATTGCAGGTGGTATTGCAATTTGAGCCCGGAGCGCTATGCCAACAAGATAGTGATCCGATTCTATATTGGCCCCCCTATATATTCTGACATTCATCAAGGCTGATAGGTGACGGTGTTCAATCACGTGGCCAATTTGGTTGAAAGTGGTCCCGTCTGGAGAGGCCCACGTATGTTTGTGAACCGCTTTGCGCGCGAACCAGGTACTTCCAACAACCATTTCGTGCGATACCGCTTACTGAATAATCCGGAGTCCGTTATCATTGGTATCCTTATGTAAGCCATAGAAGCCAAAGTATCGCCTGAATACGGGATCCGTCCCAACTTGACTGTTAAAATCTCCAAGTATAATTTTGATATCATACTTGGGACAGGCTTCAAGAATCCGCTTAACTGCCTCATAGAAGGTATCTTTCTCCAACTATGCAGTTTCCTCTGTAGGGCCGTAAACGTTGAGGCTTATATTTCTAAATTTGCCTCACAATCGCAGAGTGCATAGCCTTTCGCTTATATTTCCAATGCCTTCCAAGTCTCATTTTTTCGCTGACTAGGAAACCTACTCCGAGCACATAGTTTAGTGGATGGCCACTATAATATATGTCGTAGTGGCCCTTCTCCAGTAAAGCGGTCCTTGTCCAGAGCATCTTTTACGACGCTGTTACATCAGCTTTATATTGGGACAGGGTATCGGCTAGCTGCTGAGCAGCATTCGGTCTGTACAGGGAGCGCACGTTCCATGAAAACATGCGCAAGTCGTTATTCGTTCATTGTGAAGTCCTTCGTGTCCCAGGCTTCTTCTGTGACTTCGTAACGTCGGTTTTTCATGCATGGTTGTCAGCCCTACCCAACTTCCAACCTACAGGACCAGTGGGTACAATTTGTCCCCCCAACCCCCGAAATATGAGGAAACTTCAAAATTTCCAACTCTTTCCGCTTTTCGCGTGCACAAAGAAAAGTTCGACGGGTGAGGTGAGTCAAACGCGAATGACAAACTGGCGACACTCCCTGGCTTTTTGTGAAGTCCGACGAGTCAAGCAAAAAACTGTTCGTCCGAGCTATGCACCTTAACAACAGTCACAAAAAGGAAATCGTACTTAGCCGATTGTTAACTTGCGACAGACTTTCTATAGTGACGCACGCCCAAAACTCCCATCTGAAGCCTCCGCCCCCCCCCCTCGTGTCGAACGATTCACCCCCTTCGACAAACTGACTTTTTTGGTTATGTCGGACCAACAAAAGCGACGCTCCAGGGCTATACACAAGGATTGCATATTCTCCCTTGATCGGGCCATGTACACCGGTTTTTTCCCCAATCGTTCTTTCGCCGCGGAGTCGCTCACTTATGACGACCGACTTTCGAGCGTGGTACCTGATTTTTTTGAGCGATCTTTTGCAACGCCTGCTCACGAGTTGTTCTTGGCAGTCGGCTTAGTTGCTGATCGTCTCCACCGCACCGTGGGCTGAGATTCGGCCCTGGCTGACAAGCAAAAACACAAACACTACCATGAAATTAAGATCCCGATCGTGCACTGCTGCCTACCAAGCAGGTCACACACTTTTCACCACCCTCGTTCTTTCTCTTCTTGTTTCCCAGAAACCTAATTCCCCAGCCATGTAAAGTAGCAAAGCAGAGCAGGGCAGCCACAAGGATAGCCATCAGAATATTCAAACCTCGAAAGCGGCCAGGAAAATTATATCGACGTAACAAAGGATCAGACTATCAATGCCGAGTTTTACAAATAAGTTTTGGATCGTTTGCGCAAACGTATCGCACATGTGAGGCCAGAATTATGAAAACGCCGTATCTTTTCCCTCCTCCACGATAATGCCCGGCCGCATACAGCCACTGTTGTTTAGCAGTTTCTGACTAAAAATGGTGTAACACAGTTCAGCCCTTACTCCGACTCTCTGGATTTGAGTCCCCCAGACTATTTTGCTTCCCAAGGTTGAAATTGGAAATGAAGGGAACTCATTATGCAACGATTGAGGACATCCAAAAATCAGTAACGACCAAGTTGATAGTGTTTCCAGCTTCCGAGTTTATGAAAGCGATGGATAAGCTACAACATCGCGCCAAAGATTGTTTTGGTGTTAACGGAGATTATTTTTTGCATTTTTGAAAATTGTTTTCGAAGCGTAGTCTTAAAACGGTGTATTTGGTTCAGAGTTCACGATACATGTTATCATAAGTTGTAGATTCTATTCACCACCAAGACAAAGACACTTGAATTCCACCTATCACGGCTAAATGAACAAAGATTGGTTTTTTCTTCTAATGTAAAGTATCTGGGTGTAATCCTGGATCCAAAACTAAATTGGAGATTGAACATAGAACTGAGGGTTAAGAAGGCCTGTATAGCCTTCTTTGCTTGCAAGAGAACCTTTGCAAAGAAATGGGGTCTCCGGCCGAGGATGGCTCTTTGGATGTACACCGCTGTAGTGCATCCGATCCTAACGTACTATTGCATGGTCGCAAGCTTTGAGCAAAAAATACAATAGGATGAAGCTTAATAGGATTCAAAGAACGGCGTGTGCAGGTGCTATTGGAGCTCTGCAGTCCTGCCCGGCAGATGTACTCCTGTATCTTCTCCCCCAAGACCTCCACATTAAATATAGCGTGCCGTGCCGTCAGACTACGTGAGTCTGGATGCTGGGCAGCGAAGTCCTACGGCCACGGCTACATCCTAGACGAAGTACCTAGGGAAATCTGGGCATTCCCCATGAATTATGCCAGAAACAAGCTGAAATTCACGAGAAACTTTGCTGTGGACTTTCCAACCAGGGTAAGCTGGAAGACCGGGGGCGTGTTGCAAGGGCATTACCCAGTATTCTTTACCGGTGGATCAAAGATGGCCTGTAGAGTCTCCGCGGGGGGTTTTCTCGAATACACACAGTGTATCCAAGTCGTATGATCTCCCAGGTTTCGCCAGTGTATTCCAAGCGGAAGTACTGGCGATATTGGAAATCTGTCGATAGTTGGAGCGATATTCGAGCCCCAAGCGTAACATAGCCATTCTGACCGCCAGCCAAGCAACCATAAAAGCTTTGTACTCAGCAATGACATCTTCCAGGCTGGTGGGGCAGTGCAGAGACGCGCTGAACCGACTGGGCGGTCACCCTCCTTTGGGTTCCCGGGCATAGGAACATAGAGGGGAACGAGCGGGCTGACGGATTGGCCAGGCGAGGCTCTGCTCTTGGCAGCCCTTCAGCGAATACAGTCGGTGTTTCGCTGGCGGCTGTCAGGGGCAGAGTCTACTCGCACTACCTAGTAGCCGCGGACCTTAGATGGCAAAGGCTTACCATTTGTGCCAAGTCAAGGAGAATTTGGCCTACTTATAATATAGCCCGATCAGGAGAGCTCCTGGGCTAGACGCGTGCAAATGCATTCAAGATTACGGCGGTCTCCACGGGGCCCTGGCCCATACCCTGCAGGCTGGAGATATCTTACAATTCGCATTGTCGAAGTTGCGAAGATGGAAGGGAAACCCTCATGCACTTTCTCTGCGATTGCCCAGCTCTAGCTAGAGTCAAGCTACGGACACTGGGTAAACCATTCTTTGGGGATCTCAAAGAGATTTCTAGCTGCAGGGTGGGAGAGCTACTTTCCTTCGTGAATGCTACGGGCTGGTTCTGAAGATCCGGGACGGCTAGACTCTGCCTCCCTGCTCTTATAACAGCAGTCACGGTCTTAGGAGTTTGTGACATCAAAGCGGCGCATCACAGCGCTAATTGAGCTCCTCGGAGTTACCTGCCTACCTACCCTATCATATCAATACCACTCTCGACTCTATTATAGCTTATAGTTCACTGCATCAAAGTTCATTATAAGCGATATATTTCAACAAAAAACTTTAATGTAGGTATTTTCTGTAAGTATCCCTCATGATCAGGTAACTCGATGAAAAGTTGGAAAAGTAATTAAATATTTTCCATAAAAGAAGAAGATTTGGTCTAGGCTTCTTGCAACAATAGAAAATATATATTTATCTGAATAGCATTTTCCCCTTAAACAGTAATGACAACTGTTTTTGAAGAGAACGATCGTTTCGCCATCAGCAATCAAATCTAAAATTATCTTAGCCTGATATTTGCTTGCACCTTACTGCAACGTTTATCGCGACAACACCAATTTCTCATCCCACCCCTGCTTAGTGTCGCATCTACTCGCCACAGTTGCATTGTGTCGCTAGTGGGCGCGGCCATCAGACGTCTTCGTCCCTCGGTCGGTCTTTTCCGGTTTAGCCGTTGTCGTAGACGTTTGTGCTGTCGCGTCGTAGGATAAATCTTTCTCCATCTTCACAAAATGAGGCTGTACAAGGACCTTATCACCGGTACGTAGCGTGAAACTAGGGTTTTTCTACAAAGACGTGAAACTTTTCGTGAAAATGACTCATTACTGGACCGATGTCGGCCATCGATACGATTGTTTGACGTTTCGAGGTTATCGGAGTGATGCGGCGTCGCTTCGAGAATTGGCAAATGCAATTTCGACGCCCTGCAACCGATTTATCGTGTTGCTTTGTGCATTTAAGCGTTAATTTGTTGTGCATTTGCGGGGAGTATGCAGGAGTTATGCCTAGAATGGCTAGTGTTTACGTTAGTGACAGATTGTTGAATGAAGGCTGGCTGAGGGCATTCTGACACCTTGACCTACTTCACGCGTGGCAATTTTTCAAGCCGATAAAATGCCTGCATTGGAATTTAGCAATGAAGAAGTAATTTTTGGTTTCTTTTTACAGGTGACGAGATGTTCTCGGACACGTACAAAATGAAGCTGGTGGACGATGTGATCTACGAAGTTTACGGCAGATTGGTGTCACGTACCGAAGGCAATGTCGAGATTGCTGGATTCAATCCGTCCGCTGAAGAGGCCGACGAGGGAGGCGAAGCTACAACTGTGTCCGGTGTAGACGTCGTGCTGAATCATCGGTTGGCTGAAACATATGCGTTCTCCGACAAGAAATCTTTCACTCTGTACCTTAAGGATTATATGAAAAAGTGAGTAGTGAACGGGAACGACTTAGTACGTACGCAGTGTGTTTTCTATGGTCAGCCAATTTCGGAAGATGTTTGGCTTCCCAGTTGACCCTGACTTGGGAACGGTCAATGTTATTCATAATCGGTATTGCGGGCTAATGGTAGTTAAGGCACTTTTCTTGAGTTTGCAAATCGCTCAGTGTTTTGTTAAATCTTTGTAAGTGCCGACAACAAATTAGGGGTTGATAAACTGTGGCTGATTTCCTTTAATGATACCCGTCACAACCTGTCCAACCCCACACGTATGCAAAAAAGTTACTACTTTGATCGTAGTTTGGACGCTAATAAGCGAAGGGAAAGTCATTCAATAGCGTCAAATTCCGAGCTGATGTAGTGTTGCATACCGAGGAGAATATTTCTGCAAAAAAACGTTTATTTCTGGTTATATGCGGAGGTTATTACATAAGAATTTGACCAGAACGTTCGTGCATGAAGATCGCAGTTTCCAGCTGTTTTTTGTTATAAACACGCATTGATATTCGCTTCGGGAATTTTCGGAATTCGTAAATTATAACTTCTGGTGATAGAGTTTGCCAGCGTTTTCTTAAGAATTTGCATGTTCGCCCGGTTCGACTTTTTCCGAGAGGAAGTGAAGTGTCCGGATCGATCGGTGGATACTGCATTTCGTTTTTAAACGCAAGGTCACGGTTTAGTCCAGGCGCAAATAAAATTACAGAGGGACGTCGGTAAACAAGAAGTAAAATTGTCTGTTCGCAGGCAGAGCGGGGTTAGCAACACTCTTCTACCTCTAAAATACACGGGGTGACTTTCATGCATCTTCAGTGTTTAAGTTCAGAACCTTATTCCGATGGTGTCGAAGAAGAAATACTTGCAACAATATTCCCTAGAAATCAGTTACTTGATTAAAAGAAAAACAGAGAAATCATCCTAGAAGACATTTTTTTTATGAGGAGTATTGTCCTGAAATCCATGATCGATTTCCTTACTGGAATGGATTCATTTTGGATGCTAATTTCTATCTAGGACAAGGCGCAGTCATTGAAAATTTCGGCATGAACCTTTGCAGCTCATGGACGTTGTCAAGGATGCAAACATTCGCTGTTGTATTCATTTTTCGTGTCGCAATACGCCAGGGTGAGTCACGTTACCTCTACAAGCTATGACTCGAAACTGTCGCCCGGCGTTAAAATTCACCAGATATCGCCTGACTGAGCTGTAAATAAGTTGTACAAGGAAGAATGCCATTCCCGTTTAAGGAGTCGAAATAACTCCTTCCCTAAGAGTTTTACTGCAAAACTAATTTGATTTGAATATACAAAGCTAAATTAGACTTTCCTATTTAAAAAAATTCGTAAATATGTCGTCAAAAATTTGTAAATATTCGTCCTTTAACGTCTGGCCCACTTTCATGCCGGGGCCTTCGAATGCCGGGAACCAAGGGGGTAACAATGGTTGATTCTTTTTTGCAACATTGTCTCTAAGAGAAAGTGGTAATTGGTTGGTTTAGGGATTTCTATACCGCTTCTTGACAAATATGAATATGGTTGCCATTTACCCCTTGTTGGGGGTTTTTTTTTGGCAAAATTGGTCTCTTTTTACATAAAATTTGGTTTCAAGTGGGCAAGATTCTTTTTTGTTGACAACCCCTATCCTTGGATGAAACGCTTTCAAATAAACTTGTTTGGTCACAGATTCTCCTTTTTGGAAAAAATGAGGTGGCATGACATCACCCTCACTGGACACAGCACTTAATACATGAACACTGGCCGGAAATTCCACGGGGTTGCAAACAAGTCATCGATCATTTCTGTGATTAATTTTTTCGTCAAAAAAAAAAATGTTTTTTTTAATGAAGAGATAAGGGGTGGCAGCGAGCCATTCGCTTCATTCTGGAATCCTCAGACAACTGCCTTATCTTCATTGTGGGGGAGTGATATCGAAGTTGGATAGTTCTATGCATTGCCTTACAACTCATACCCACGATTGTCGTCGCTTTCGGAACAGAACACCGTGGATCCTCTAAAATCATCTTTTGACTCCTTTTTAAGGTTTTGTGTAAAACAAAAACCATATTAAAATCGATTTACTGTCTGTCTATCCGTCCGTCACACGCATTTTTTCGGAGACTAGCAGCGATTGACACCAAATTTGGTGGAAAGATGGGAACTGTTAACGACGCATGCAGTGAGTGCATCCTTTTACATCGAATTTAAGGGGAGGCCTCCACATACAAAAGGGAGTGTACATTTTTTTTCACCAAATATAACCATGTTGGGTATCAAATGAAAGGTCTTGATTAGTACTTTCCGAAGCTGGTCTTAGTTTTGATATTTGTTGGAAGGCCGGGGAGTTCGGGGGGTCGAAATTGGTTATTTATTTCACAGGGCCATTCTCAGAAACTGCCCAACCAAAAAATCTGAAAAAGATGAAGAGGCTGCCACTATATGGTGGTTAGGCTCCGAAGTACCTTCCATATCGATATCCCTTCAAATAAAGGTAATAATAGTATATTATAATTTTCAGTAACTGACTGCAGAACCCCCCTCAAGTTCATCTTAATACACGAAATTTTGCAGCAATATAGGGTGTAATACAGAGCTTGATCCTACCAAGTTTGGTGGAAATCACACTATTACTAACAAAGTTATAATAGGTCAAAGTTGTCACTTTCAAAATTTAAGATTTTAAATGTCAATATTGCCCGAAAGTGGATAATCTCACATAATATATGCGTATATTACGTGTTACGTACTAATGGGATAAATTTACACTCAAACATCTTTCATACCTGAAGCGTCCAGCGTCCGGTTTTTCCCGACGGCGCGATGTTTAAATGGGTTGAGCGTCAGCATTTCAATCTCGTTGCTCTGGATTCGAATCCCAGTCGTCATGGATGTCTCTGTGTTTGTCTCACTGTTGTGAGCTTATCACTCGCACAGCATTAAGTGTGATGATAATTAATCTGAAGCACATTCTTATCAGGGGCAGATGCCCTATACCTGCATTAAGGAGTGAACAGGAAACACTAAGAAGAGTGGTTCCCTTAAATTTTCTTATGCAGTCTAGAATTGGCTGGCTGCAATTTTTGAACAAATTTTGAAGATCCAACTCTGCGTCCTACTCATTCTTTATTCGGTGAATCAACTGCTGCATATTTCTTGGTCTGTGCTCCATAAATACACCCTCCTTCCACCTGGATTACAAACTTTCTATGGGATTCAAGTCGGAAGAATTGCCAGGCGAATTTTTCGTTGAGGGTGTTGGGAGTCCTGAGTCTACACCCATTTGGTGACGGATCCGAACACTTGGGAAGCAACTTCTTGTTTTGTAGTCCACGGACTCTTCTTTTTGGGGTTAAACACTCAAATTTGCAAAAAAAATAACGAACAAGTTGATTGACGGTTTCGTCCAGGGCAGAGGGAACTCATCAGACGCTGCCTCACCTCTGCCCTAGGTGGCCTTCACTATATATATATATCATTATCTCTCTACTTAAAAATTAAGTAGAAGTTAGTAGATATAAGAAAAAATTACAGAGTCACACGATTCTCTAACGTGAGTTTTTTTCCCGTACATTCGTAACGCAGTGGTCGAAAAACTTTTGCGAATTAGTTAAACAATGCAACTCAAAAAATCGGCGGTTGAGGGAGACTTAAAGGGTATCTTTATTGTGTATGTTAGGTGGCTGCCAGGTGTCTCAGTTGCTCTATCTGATAAGCAGCTTCAATAGAATATTGCAATTCGTATCGCTCTGCTTCATGTAAGATTGCCAAACTTTTTCGTGAAATTAGCTTTCTGGTGTTGTTGTATTCCCTATGTATATGTTGCCCCATGTGATGTTATGAACTTTCCCTATAATACGCCGTGTACCGTTGGTACCATGTCGATTTTCAAACTTTTTCTCACTTTTTAAGTTTTGACCAAACTATTGAGTGCATGATCCCTACTTTTCTCATTTCGATCTTGTTGACGAAGTATGCCAGAGCCTTGGTGTATTACGGTTTTTCCTACATGAAACTTTCTATGACCTAGAATTGGAAGCAGTTCTTAGCTCCGGTGTCACGGACACAATTCTTCTCTACTATAAACATTCTGCAGTGAAGCGCACTGAACAAGCTGTGGATCATTGCATAGAAACGGTGTCTTTTTCCGTGGGCTGTCGTGTTTCTTTCTAAAGCCGATCGGTACGAACTATATATGTCAAAGAGAATCGTTTCCCCCCTCTAATAAGTTTTAAGTTTAGAAATGAGTGTTCGATGTCGTCTTCAATTTCCAATGTGACTTCGGCACCCCTAGCATTTTCACTTTATTTTTCTGGACAATGGTGAAAATGTCACATACTTGTCTAGATTTTAGGTAGCAGGCCTTTCGAGTGTAGATCATTCTCAATCCGAATCGTAAACAGACTCAAAAACGGTTCCTTTGCAAAATTTTCCTTTAAAAGCTCGGTTGTTCTCTGCTATGCATTTCCTGACAGTTTTAATGCCAATATCGGTTTTCCGGTTCTTAGTCAAGGATTTTGCCTTAAGTCGGTCAGTTAAGCCTAAGCAGTCCACAGTGCATTCGGCCGCCTGTTGGACCGAAAACACCATCCACACATTGGCAACCCAGACGACACCATTAGTTCGATTCTAACCGTGAAAGGCGGTGTTCGAATATTTATAAAAAATGCTCACCAGCAATGAAGATGTACAAGAAATTTTCGCTCACTCTCAACAGCCCGTTTGCAGCGACCGGTCGAAAGGACGCATCAACGTACATAGGTACAGGCCGACCCGATGACTGAATCGGTTTTCAATCGATCATCGGCCGTCTGAACATTCCAAACGACAGACTAGTCGGATCCCGCCCACGTTCCGGTTGCCGGTTAACGGCGTAATTACTGGATCGTGGATGGCGGGCGTTAGTAATTACTTCTGCAGGTAAAAAGGTATTCTCAAACAAGGAAGGAATGGTTGAGCAGCTCTATACTTACTCGATCTGGTGAATGGGCTACAGTATTGTATTTTGTATCACTGCGTGATTGATCAGAAGCCGAAGTCAACAGAGATAAATTATCTTCCTCTTCGTCACCCTCTTCACTTTCCTGCTCTTAGATTCCAGAGGAAATAAAGTCGAGGTGGTTTTTCAACTCAGTTTCACTCAATATTTTGATGTTTATATCATCCCGCAAAGAGCTATGTACTTGTTCATCATTTACCGAGGAAGTTATCTCCAATTTGTCAAAGAAAAAAATTCAGTAAAAAAGTCACTTCATGATAACAATAATTTATAATTTTTCATATTTACCTCAATTATCACTCTACAATCACGAAAAAAAAATTCCCCTAAACGCACGCGCGTGCTACATGTGTAACCAGCAATCTTCACTAATGATTTTTAGAGGCGTTTGTGCACCGCGGCATTTTGGAATGCTTTTGGCGGGAAGGGAAGTTACTTTTCAACGAATATGCCAATGGAGAACTGCGTTATGAAATTGCTTCGCGCATTAACGCAACCTGGATGAAGTGGCGTTCCACAACTGGTGTTCTTTGTGATCGACGTATCAACGAACATCTCAAATCTAAAACTTACCACAATGTCGTCCGTCCAGTCGCTCTCTATGGTTCTGAGTGTTGGCCGACTATAAAAGACAATGAACGGCGTCTTGTGGTAATGGAGGCGAAGATGTTACGTTGGACTAGTGGCGTCACACGTTTAGATCACATCCGAAATGAGGATATCCGCGATTGTTATGGGGTTGCACCGATCGTGAAAAAGTTGCGAGAGAGGCGTCTTCGATGGTATGGTCACGCAATTCGTGCAAACGAGAATTCACTTGCCAAGATTGGTCTGAACATCGAAATCGATGGTAAACGACCAAAAGGCAGACCTAAACAACGGTAGCTTGATACGCTAGATGGGGATTTGAAAGCCTCGAGATTGCACCCAGATCAGGCATTCGATAGAGCCAAATGGCGAAGCCGATCACGACGAGCCAACCCCGCTTGTGAACGGGATAAAGGCTGAAGAAAAAGAAAGAAGAAGAATTACGCTCCAAACGTAAGAGTCCAAGGGATTTAAATCAGGACTATTAGGATTCCAGAATTGCTTGGACCAATACTTATTCACGTTAATTGAAAGTCAATTCTGGACCAAATGGCTCCTGTGGGCTGGGGCGCCGTCTTGTTGGAAAACATGGCCTTCCGGAAGCATCCACGGCTTGACATTTTCTAGGACTTTCAAATAAACTTGCTTGGTGACAATTTCTCCTTTTTGGAGAAAATGCGGTGGACAATGGACACTGGTCGGAAATTTCTCCCGGTTGCAAGTAAGCCGATCATTTGTGTTTATTTTTTTCGTCGGAGAAAAAAACTTGATTCGTCCCGCTGCTTCATTTTTCAAGGAAGGGATAAACAGTCACAGCGATCCATTCATTTGATTCTGGTATCGGAAGTCTTTTTTGACAGTTCTACGCGTTGTCTTACCACTCATATCCACAATTGTGGCCATTTTCCAAACAGAACACCCTGGATCCTCTAAAATCAACTCTTGAGCTCTTATAGCTTTCGGGGTCCTTGATGGACGTTCCTTCCGGTGTAGCTTCCTTCGAACTGTTCTTGAGTCGTGTGCTTTGATACATTGTCGTATACGGTCCATCTTGTGTATCCAAAAAACTGGATTATTTCCGTTCCAGTTCGCCCAGTCGGCTTTCAACTATCGTGGCTCTTCAATCGTATTCTGCATTTTGAGGTTAACGTTGACTACAATAAATAAGTGAACTGTATTTGTAGTCTTGCGAGTCTTTCAAAAGACCTATAATATCGGAAGCGCGTTATCGACTTAGGGAATACACCTACTTCCTTCCTAGCATGCCTAGTGACTACACTTTTGATATCCGATATACTCTCTGGCCCAAGAGTTCGCGTACTTTTTTTTGATTCGTTGTCTGAATGCGAGGGTGCGCAGAATCGTGCATCGAACGAAAAACGGCCGGAATACATGGCCTGGGTACCTTTTCAGAGAGTTCGCAGTAGACAGAGGAATGTAAGTTGAAAATAAGAAACTCCTTGAGCATGTATTTGGACTGCGATTGCAGGGTTTGAAGAACTGCATCATCCTTCTCCTTCTTGGTTACAGCGATTGCCGAAAAATCGACTGCGGCTGGGATGTTGATCTCGGAGCTCCGGGACAAAGCGTCAGCGACTAAATTGTCTTACCCTTGGACGGTTTGTGTAGACTGCAAAACCACTCGTGAATCCTTGGTCTTAGGACCAGACAGGAAGGCATTAAGTAGTGCCTGGTGATGAGCGGCTTTGGGCGTAGAAGTTTATCATGCCCAAGAACCTCCTAAGACCTTTGACCGGCTTTGGCAGCGGAAAGCTCGCGATCGTTTGTGCTTTGGGGTCGGGTTGAATGCCGCCAGGGGAGTGACCCAGATATTTCACCTGCTGCTGGAGAATTAGAAATGTTGCGATATTTTTGGAAACAGCATGCCAAGACTCACGTCTACTTGCCGAAAGTTGCAATGACCGCGGGGTTTGTTGTCGCTAATTTTAGCTGCTGGGGAAATAGTTTGATGGGTCTGGGATACTGGGAGGATCGAGACTTCCGCGCCTGTGTCTACCAGATAATCGCATCTACTAAGTGGGGTCGTACACGTGGCTTGATCCGAAAACCTACGATGGTCCCAGCACACGCCGGAATTCTATGTGGACCGCGGCGACCGGCTAACCGAACACCCATTTCTCCAGGCCCTGTTGACGAGTTCACGTTTGGCCACATTGTTTGTAAGCGCGGCCAATTGCCCCCGAAGTTCCATCACCTCGGCGGACTCGTGCGACACCTCCATGATCACGAGGCACCAGTGCACCTTAAGGGAATTGCCGTCGGCGAACGCTTTGGATTTTGGACCTCCGCACAGACTTTGTCCCTATCCACCTGCTTCATTTCCCTCCAGCTGGCTGGGTGTCCGGTCGCCAAGCGTTAAATCTGTCAGTAAGTGATTCAGCTTGGTGTCTCACTAACCGACAGGCGCTTAATCAGCTGGTCCTGCTTGTAAGTTAAAAAAAAGACAACAGATCCACTTTGCGTAAAATACCTTTGTTCAGGAACCGATGAATAATCGACTTACTCTTTTGCCGTTGATGGTTTCGGAATTGTCGGTAGCCTTGGTCCCCTTGCTATGCCTGGCGTTCTTGAAATTTGCAACCTTTTTTACGTCAACAACGACGGTCTGTTGCCTATCACCAGTGGCGAAATGACCAAATGGAGGGAACTCCTGGAAGTACTAATCCATTAAGGTTTTGTTAGGGCGAGGTTGACGATGGCGGTTGACTTTTGTTTGGTTGTGGAACAATCTATGGTGCTTGTGCGACACCAATAAAATAACTTTCTGGAGCAAAATATTGAGCTGTACTTCTTTGGTCTGAATGCGAACTGGATCCGCGTTACGTATATCGTAACTTCCAATGCAATTTGTTCAGAACTTCTAACATCTCCTTAATTTTCTTGTTATGGACAAAGGCCTTCCAAGTGTAGATCTTTCTCGAACCTAATCAAAAATAGAGTCACTCAAGAAGTGACAGAGGGTTCTCCATTGTCAAATCTCCGATTTCTTTGTAAAATTTTCCTCTGAAAATTAGAAAACTCTCGTCTTATGCATATCCCGGCAGTTTCATGAACAGAGCGACTTTTCATGTCAAGAGTTTTTCCTTAGTAATCACTTCTCCAGGTAAAGCAGCGTTTTTTTCACCTGGGGTGCTTGGAAACGAGGGAGGAATGGTTTAACAATAATTTTAGCTTTTCTTGCTATCACCAGATCCAGTAATCTGGTAGATGGACTAAAATATTTTGCGATAGTGATCTGGAAATAAGCGACGAAAACTTTTGGTACCATTGCATGATAAGAAGCCAAAGTCAACAGAAATAAAGTATCTTGTTTTTCGTCAACCTTCTACGCCCTCCTGCTCTCAGATTCGAGGGAAGATAAAGTCGGAAGTAGTTTTTGCATCTGAGTTTCACTCAATATTTTGGTCTTTATATCATCCAACAAACACCCAAGTACTTGTTCATAATTTATTGTCAAAGAAAAAATTATCTATAAGAGAATAATTTAGTAAGAAAAGCAAAAGCCAAAAAGTCATTTTATGATAAGAATAATTTATAATTTTTGGTATTTACCTCAATTATCACTCTACAGTCACGAAAAAAAAATTACCCTAAACGCACGCGCGAGTTACATGTGGAACCCGCAATCTTCACTAATGATTTTTAGAGGCGTTTGTGCACCGCAGCATTTTGTAATGCTTTTGGCGGGAAGGGAAGTTACTATTCAACGAATATGCATAAATATAAAATAATAAATAAAAGCAATCCACAGCATCAAATCATCAAAAAAACTTCGAGAAATGTACCATCTTTGGCTACATAGGTAGCCCGCGCGGTGTTTTTTAGTGTCAATTGAAAAGTCTTATCTATGCTGGTCGGTTGGTTTGGGTTTCTAAATTTTATTTGAATCTTTGCATATGTTGCGTCCGAATAACCTGTATATTTGTTTGGGGATTGTTTGGTGGAATACATCCTGGTAATATTTGGGGGAGAATTTGAACGCAAAAAACAAACAAAAAAATCAAATCCGATTTTTAATCGGGAAGAAGCAAAAAGCCTCAGTCGATTAGTATCTATTAAGGATGTACCGTTACGATTTCCAAATGAAATGTTCTACCACACTCCAAGACCTAGGTTCGAACTGGACTGTTGGGCCATTAATTTTCTTCGCAATATAATTCTCATTATGAATAACCTAATTTTTCCATTGCGAATAATTTAGTATTAGTTTGTTTGAGGATTGAGGGATCCTAAGTCCGCATTCACTTGATGTTGGACCGAACCAAATGGGAAGCAAATTATTCCTTTTTTTGGTCCACGGATCCTTTGTTTGGGCATAGCACCCAAGTTTCAAAAAATAAAAAGCGAAGGCTGTTTTACGGTTTCTTATAAGAGGTGAGGCAGCGTCTGACGAGTTGTCTCTGCTCTGGTAAGAAATCGTAAAGCCTTCTTCGCTTTTTACTTCAGTATTAGTTTATCAGTTGAGAATAAATTTAAATTTCTCGTAAAATTTTTATTTTCATTTCTAAGTATATAAGTCATGTATATAATGAAGCCATCTTTAAAATTTGTGATCTAATGTCTTGAACGTTTTTCCCTTTCCAGATTGGTTGCCAAACTCGAAGAACGCGCACCTGACCAAGTTGAAACATTCAAGACTAACATGAACAAAGTTATGAAAGATATCCTGGGCCGTTTCAAAGATTTACAATTTTTCACTGGTGAATCGATGGATTGTGATGGCATGATCGCTATGTTGGAATATCGTGAAATTGACGGTCAAAGTGTCCCCGTATTGATGTTCTTCAAACACGGTCTTGAAGAAGAGAAATTGTAGGCCTGTTTGTTTTTATTTACTTCTATTTACCCTTATCTTATATATTATTATTTTTTATTGAATGTATACATCTAAATAATTTAATTTTTATACAATATGTGAACAAGAAATGAAAAAAGTATAAAAATAATAGTAAAATTGAAACGAAGCAACATCAAAACAAACACATACGGAAATAATGACCGATATAAGAACAGAGAGGAAGATTAAAAAGCCGATGATTGAGAGAAACAAAAGTTTTTTATTTCATTGATATTCTGTAAATGGGTCTAGTAGCTATTCATTTACTTTGGCTTCGATATGATATTTAAAGTTGAAGTAAGTGCCTCAGTATAGTGACGAATATAAAACGTTTGTGTATATTTAGTACGTAATAGGTTTTCCATTATTTTTCATAAGGTATCAACACACAATTTCAAGTGGCTGGAATCCAAACCTCGAGATCGTGAACAGTGTTATACTGCCTATTGTCATCATAAAGGTCGGGGACAAATATACCCCATAAATTTCCAAAGGGATTACAGGTCGAAAGACCTTGTCAGCCATGTCTTCGTTTTTAGTTTTCCATCTTAGGCTATTTTCGTAATTTTAACGCATAGCCATAATGAACGAAAGGACATGACTTTTGCGGCATATATACTTTCGAGTGTCAATAAAGGTGAAAGTTGACTTGCCATACGCCGATAATGCCATTCAAATTCCCCTACGCCAAAATTTCATCATAAGAGGTCATTTTCTAAATAAGGAACGATATTCACAGGTCACGCCCGATAGGATTAAACGGAACAGTTCGCAAGACACACATTAAAGGGAGATAATAATAGGGGGTAGGCGATTCACTGTTGTGCGATATGTTCATGGTTTTTATAAGTTCATGTTTGTTTTCGAAGAAGGATCTTGTACAACCCTAACACACAACAACCCTAACAAATAATGAGAAAGTGATAAATACCAGAAATTCAACCATTTCATAACCAGAGTTGGGCAAAGTCGCAATCATGATTATTATTACGATTATAATCAGAAACTGGGCATGATTAGGTGACTACGCGATCCCAAGCCATGATTATGATTGTAAAATCATCGTAATCACACATTCATATGAAATGGTGAGTAGTGCCGTTTGTACTTTAGGAATTAACTTATTTATTGGTTATTTACTCTTTTCACTAAACTAAATTTGTGGATTGGTTGCAACCATCAGAGGAATTAACAACTGGTTGGTTTGGTTGTTAGTTGAAATTATGTTTTCGTACATGTAGACAACATCTATTTGGACCAATCTTTCTCCAAGGTTTGTACTATTTAGATTTTTGTGGAAAACGTGCCCTTTCTAATTTAGTGTCCAAGATGTCATAAATGCGCTAGGGGTTTCATATCGAAGCTCTGTAGTGGTGTTTTCGGACTGTTCTGACGTTAGCCATTTTTGAACAATAGAATATTTAGATATGAATGCTGGTCGATTATGTGAATATTTTCAACTCCTGCTGAAAGGCATCCCCAAACTCCCAAAACATATCCATCACCTTGCTTACCAGACCCTTGCAATTTTTTTCGGTTGCAGTTAATTTTTCTCCACACTGTGCCTTGGGTTGATGCAGGGGAATCTATTTGCTTTTGAGCTCCAAACTGTTTAGTCTCGAAGCCACCTAATTCGCTAGTTTCTCAGTTGGTGAGTTTGTTGCGGCGATTATCTCCTTCGTTTCATTCCCACGTTTGTGGATTTTAGTTCAGGCACTTGTTTCTTGGAAAAGTTCGGTTGGGCACACGCACCGTTGATAGATTTCCAATGACACCTTGATATCCCTTAATCTCTTTTTCCACCCGTTTAATTGATTCTTGTACAGGGTCTTTCCTTACTTCATGGGAGTTACCATTATTCAACTTTTCCATGACTGCTTCATCGTACTCCTCTTTGTCCATGATTATAATTGCAGTTCCCTTGTCTGCGTTCATATAAAGAACTGCTTTCTTCTTGAGACCCCTGACAGTGGTGGTTTCCTTGTTTCTCTTTTTGGTCTTCTTATCCTTGGTATCATATAGTATGATTTTGGCTAGTCCTTTTCTTACAGTTTCTTTTTCGTCTATTGGGAGGTATTGAATGGCCGCTCCGATGTCCACTATTATGTCTTGTGTTGGGAGTCTGCCTTCTTTGAGAGCACAGTTCATCCCCTTCTTGAGGAGGGCTAGTTCTTTCTCTGAGGAGTTTTCTTTGGACCTGTTTATAATAATAAAGTTGTTTATGTACTCGGTGTTGTTATTTCCCGTCTCAGTATTGTCCATGTTGGAGAATTGTAGTGCCTTTAGTTTCTTCGTAAGTATGGCTCGTTTCCTTTTTCTCTCGCATTGAATAGCCCTGCTTGCCTTGGCTGTAATCTCCTCAACGGTCCCTGGTGGTGGTGGTGGTTGATTTTAGCCATTGCAACGATCGAGGTATGGGCGGGTGCATGGAAAAACCAAATTTTCTCCTTCGCCAGATGCGGTCGTTTTTTTTACATTTCATCTTTCAAGCGCCCCAATATCCTTGCATCGTATTGATTAGTGATGACGTTTTCCTTCTGAAGGTAATCCATGAAGACAGTTCCTTCCGGGTCGTCAGAGAAGATGTATAACTTCACAGTGTATCTTACTTGCCATCTTGTCTCACTGAGCCCAATATTCTCTTGAAGATTTTTCATTCGAAGAGGGATTTCCACCTTCGTCCTGCTTGAAATATTGTATTAGGGTGCGGTTATGCTTTACTCGTAAGTATAGCCGTATTTGTATAAGTATACAAAGCTTGTATTTTTCCAGTGATATGTTCGATCTTATCGTCTTCTAGGCTGCGCCACTGTTCCTGCCTTTCATTTGACCTCCGACCGCTGTCTCGCCTATTTTCATCAAGATTTATTTGGCATAGAATTTGGATTGTGCCAGCATATATAAGCCATCTGCCTATGTGAATGTTTGACACGTTTTGTTGGGTAAGGTGCCCCTCAGATTGTCTGGCGTTTCTCGAGCGAAGTACTTCAAAATGAGACAACTGTGGAGCTAGCTCTTCATCCTGTTCAAGCGCAGGAGCTTTCCTGAAGCTGCGCATCAGCTGGGCTAGTATTTTTATCTGCGCTGATGATTAGCTCATTGTCATTCTAACGAGTCTGACCAATTTCGATGGGCCTTCAAACTCAACTAATATTTTGTATTCTACTGCTCTATTAACACTATTGTGTACTTGCTTGAAATCCCTTGGAAATGGACGAGCATGTCTTATTGACAGCATTTTTTCAGGACTTGTTTCACGGAGGATATCTGATTAAGCGTCGATTTGGTCCTTAGGATATTCCTTGATATCTGCCAACTATGTTCATACTTTAAGGCAGTCTTATTATAGTTTTGTCCAAAAGAAAACCTTATTAAAATCATTTTATTATCTGCCTATCTGCTCGTTTGTCTACCTGGTTGCATGTCTGTCTGTCGCATCAAGACGAAATTCGGTAGAAATGCATGGAATAAATTAAAAAAATAATTTTCACAGCACAGCTAACTACGTTTTCTGTATATTCTCCAATAAATCGTGTAGGTCGGCCGTCCATGGCCACCGAAGTTCCGAAAAAATGATTTCTATGGAGAATTTGAACATGTTATTTGGAAGGGAGATGAAATCAGTGGGCCGGTTTCGTTCGCCCGTGTAAATGATAGTTCATTGTTTTGCAGTTTGGTGGTGGTGTTTCAGTTTCAATAGCGTTACACCTTTTGCTTTGCAAGTGATACACCGCCGGCGGGGAGAAAAGCACAAAGACGAGCACAAATATCGGTGACAACTGAAGTTCGAACCCGGGGCAACGAGATCCAAAATTTCGACCAGACCACAAGTATGTATTTATTTCACGTACAGTTTGCTGTTTAAGCATTAAATAAAATTCTGGAAAACGTTGGGGGGGGGGGGGGGGGTTATTCTTGGCAAGTGAGAAACATCCCCATGTATTAACTGCGCTTTGATATTATTTGGAACATATAGCACATTAACAATGGTTTACTTCCTATTTCATGATTTAAAATTTTTCATTTTTCTGCGAATAAATCTTTCAAATTAAAAGCAGCGGATAGAGTCATCCGTTCAGATTCAGATTATAATTCATTTTCTGTAGTTTATTGAGCTTTTCTGTGCTCCTACGATTGTGCTTATTATGCAAGTCATGGAAGTGTTTCCAAAATTTGCAGTGAACTCATGAAAAGCATTGGATTTCCTTCGCGATAAGCTGCAAGAAACACCCAATTATATATATATGTATGTAGTTCTTTCGAGCTTCCTATTCAACTGCACTTGTTGATACTGAGTGCATTGGGTGAGTCACTCTATCACAATGAACTCTGAACACAAATGCAACTTTCGCTGGATTGATTAGTAAGTCGAGGCTTACTCCGACTCCTAAGTACCTCCCTAATGAGACATGCAGGCGTCAAAAGTACTATCTTTCTCCAACAAGTGGAGTGCTCGAAATCGCGGCCATGCGCAGTCCATCTACAAACCCAACTTGTTTGCTCTGCTTCCCCGAAGAGGTTTCAGCATATTTTTGTCGGTCACAATTTTTGTTTTGCATTTCGGCTACGTCGCTATCAAAGCAAATTTCCTACAGCACGAGTGCATTCTGGAAAGAATCGCGTGAATGTTGCATAACATTTTATCGCGGTCATTCGCGTGTGTCGTATGCAAAATGTGAAGTGCAGTCTTGGGCGGCGACTGGCAAATATCGCGAAGTTTTGAATTGATTGTGGTCATGTTCCAGCTTCATTCATAACATACTGAGTGTAATAGTGTTGATTCAGGAAGAG
Source organism: Hermetia illucens (assembly GCF_905115235.1). Classification (NCBI taxonomy): domain Eukaryota; kingdom Metazoa; phylum Arthropoda; class Insecta; order Diptera; family Stratiomyidae; genus Hermetia; species Hermetia illucens. Next base: position 161,754,954 of record NC_051852.1, on the reverse strand, counting down.
TGGTTTCACATTGTGGCTTGTAAGGATAATCTGTTTGGGATTTACTGTGGTGCAAGGAGTGTTAAAGTAAGTACACTCACTGGCCCCGAAAAGTTATGGACATTGCAAAATACAATTAAATTTGTGCTTCTATTTCTTTTTGAACTACGAACGAGGCAGAGAGACTCGATTCTCAAGCAACATTAGCTAGAGCTTGCCACGATATCTCCTAGCGGGTCCGTGCGTTTACTCCTTTGTAAGGTTTCCTTTTGGCTGTTGCCATATGGAGCGGCAGGATGTCAACATTCTAGAGTAAAATCTCTGATGGAAGAGCTCGATTTGTACAATCTCGTTGGAATTTAAATTCTTCCTTATGGGAGTTTATGCAATGGAAAAGTAGGCATGTTGATCATATAAATTAGGCAATATTTCGTTCAGATGGAGATATTGTAACTAAGGTGAACATTGTAATACAAATCAGAAGAAGGAGGTTCACGCTTCATGCTCGACTTAGGGTGCAGTAAATTTACGTCAAAGGGACAACTTTGACCTACTATAACTTTTTTAAAAATGGTAGGATTTCCACCAAACTTTCCAGTATCGTACTCCATCTCAGGAACTTATAGTAATATACTATTTGTATTATTATTTTTACTTAAGCAGATTAAAGAATTCGGTGTACGGATAGCTGAGTCTTTAGAGCACAAGGCTATCGTGCAGAAGGTCACGGTTCAAATCTCTTTGGTGGCAGTGGGACTTGTATATTGAAATGGAGAGTATCTGAGGATTTGGGATCCGCCGTAGATCCTCCTTTCGATCACGGCACTCGGATTCGGAGATTTACGGTTCCACACGCGCGATCAAGTCGTTTTTTTGTATTTCCAGGTTTAGCTCGAGACAACCCCGCGAATTTCCAAGTCCGGTTCGCACAGAGGCGTGCAAACATGTGTCGGCGGGATACTTCAATGTAGTTTCAGTATTTGTGGGCCAGACCTTCACGGTTAATTTAAAAATTTTTTTAGATTCTCAGGGATAGCTCTTCCCTCTAGGTCGTCTCCGGCCACTCAGGATGGTCGTCTCACCATCATAATTCCCCTTTAGTTCATTACAGACTTGAAAGCCGATGATATCATAACCAGGGTAAAACTGAACACGGCCGTGGGAGAATTCGGTATCCCAATTGACAAGACTGACTAGGCTAACCTTGACCAACGTACGAGGCTAGATCAAAGCAGCAAGACCACTCTCAGCATGCTCTTTTGACCAAACTTGGCTTGATTCACGCTTATTTGAATCATTTCGCGAATACGGTTGTCAAGAATCTTCATGGTATGGGACAGCAGGTAATTTTAACATTCTGTTAGACTTCTTCCATATTGTATCTGTGGTATTTTCTTGCCAGTTAGATGGTTTTCTACTCTCCTCGATAACCCCAATTTCTTCCGTTTTATTGCTTCCTTGACTTCAGTCGCGCTGACAGTGAAGCCCATGGTGTTTTACGTAGGCACCTGTCGTGAGATTTAATCCTACGGTCCTCTTAAGACACGGATTGATTTTGTGACCACAATCAGAGCCCCGCTGAGACAAGCAACAACGGTACCAGTCTATACAAATTGCATGGCTTAGCATTCATACTGGTGGATGCAAGAATTACCCTAAATCTCTACCGAACTAAGGAGTACGGCAACCGTGTTGAAACGCAACACCACGCCGACGCCCGAAGGTTTCTTCTCGCTTGAGCACAACCACAACCACCATGAAACTCCCACTAGGGAGGCCAATCGCAAACAACCGAGCTGTACTCACATACAACGGGAGTTCACCCGAAGTATGAGAGTCCAGGGGCTATCCCGGTTCCCATTGTACCAGTATACCCCTGGTAAGGTTTCGTGACCAATTTGCCACTTCAGATGAGTCCCCGTGCACACTCGGGTCTGATCGCAATAATTAGGCCTTTGGAGCATTCGCCTACTGCATCGCGGCTGGCAAGCCAATGCGATACAGCGTCTTCCGGTGCCACCACTATGGAGGTTCTCCTCGGCCACTTGGTTTTGCTTCGGCCGACAGGGTTGCCTCCCCGTCTTCCTCCCCGGCACCAGCCGCGCTGACAGGCGGAATTGCTCCAAATGTATGCAGTGTTTGTGGAAGTGGAGGATGAAGAAATTCTTCCATTGAAATCTGTTCGAAATCGTCTCGCCACCTGTCCGTCGCGGCTTGTCGTGCGGTGAGCAAACTACTGTTCTTGCTGTATCAATACGTCTTCTTCAAAATAGAGATGCATGAAATATCACCTAATGTGATATCACATCAATTTTTGAGAATGGTGATATGACAGACTATTCCAAACATCACCGTTCATTACCTTAGCCACACATATGATCTTATATCTTCAATATCTAATACTAACCCTACGCAGCTGATATTAGCAAATATTATGTAGCACTAGAGGGGTATTTGCCCATTATTTAATACGTTTAGGTCGAACCCATCGGAAAAATGATCATTGAATTTTTCTATAAAAGGAAAACTTAACCGAGTATGTCCTTTTAAATATGAATCAGAATATGTAAATTTCAGTGAAAAAAAGATCGTGTCTGAAAAAAACGAAATTATTTTCTGAACAACCCAGTTTTGCTCCGACAGCCAAAAGGCTATGCGGCGATCCCATAGGCATGTCAGTTGCACCTTAACAGTCCACTCGTCCGCATGTAGGACTGAAAACACCATTTACGTTCACTAGTTCAGTTGAAGAGGAAAATCTTGCCAAACCTGTCTTATTTACCAGGCATAAACTTATACAAAAAAAATCTTAAAATTTGCCCTTTTAATTTAAGAAATTCGAATCGGACGACGCAAAAATGATTTGATGAGTTCTTGGAGCTTTCGAGTGACAGTGGCAGTCATTTTCCATGTGCTATTTTTATGTAATGTCGAGAGAACACTGTCGCGGAACAGCCTCAACTTGATGTTAGTGTTGAAATAGTTGATTACATCGTCCATTGAAAAATTTCACGTACTCCAGCCAAGATACTACCTTGGCCAGGGTGTCATCGATGAGTATGGTAAAATGCAACTCTCACAGATTCCAATTTTAGGCTTTCAAATTTCTTTGATGCGTTTCAAGGATATTTCAGCTGTAGCAGAGTACGCAAATATTTATCCAATAGTTGCACTGAGGATGGGTGCCAATTTTCGAAATTTTAACAGTCATCCAATTGCTTCACTCCTTGGGAAATTTTTCAGCTACCCAGGGTTTTCGTATTAGTAGAAGTAACAGCCCTGCAGAAATTACAAGGAACAGTTCTACCTAGAGACCGTCAAGGCTAGCGGCTTTGGTCCGTTTGAACGCGCTAATGAATGAGATATCTGTTTTTGAAGAGATAGCTACATATTCAGCCCTGTTCGCGGTCAACAGAAGTCTCAGGTCCTTACGTTCATCCATCCGTCTCCATGTATCCATAGTCAACCAGTTCTTGTGATGTCCTTGAAATGAAGGCATTTTTTATAGCGGTTCATATTTTTAATACTACCAACCTCACTTTAAAGTCAACGTGAAACCCTGCCCTTCCGCGTATTGCAAAGCAATGGAAAGGAAGGTAAAGCATTGGTTTGATCATCTTTAAGGTTTTAAAAAAAATCGGTTCACTGTCTTTTTTTGTCGATGAAAGGTGAAAAGCTTGAAGAGCTACGCTGCTCCTGCCACACCGTTATATGGGACTCTTACTCACTAAAATTACCTCCTTCTCCTTCCACTCTCCCCGCGGGGCTCGCATATGGTATTACGTCGCGGGACTGCATTAGAATTTATCATGCACTCGTGTTAATATTCGTGTTTCTCTCTCATCCTTTCGACTTCGGTCCATATTCCCTTTGATTTCAACATATGTTCCACTATATTTTCGGGTGTAAGGTGCTTTATGGTTGTAGCTTCCAATGCAGCTATCTGGGCTGCGAAACTCGGGCAATGAAATAAAACGTGTTCTGCGTCCTCTGCAATATTTGACACTTTAGCAACATGGCGAATCATCATGCTCAAATCGATACAGATATGCTAGATAACCTCCGTGTCCGCTCAAGAGTTGGGTTAGGTCGAAACCTTCCTTGCCGTGGGTTCGCTCGATCCATTTCCTTATATCCCATATGATTCTATTGGTCCAGCGGCCTTTTTCTGACTCTTCACACTGCTTCTGCCATTCCGTGACAGTTTCACTTCATGCGAACTGCCGCCGACGGATGTCGGTGAGATACACTCGATCCTAAAGTCGTTTTCTTCCTCTCGCCAGAATCTTAGTCACTCCTGCTATCACGCAGGCTGCTTCGTCGGATATTATTCATTGTTCGAAGTGCACTTACGCGGATATGCAGCTCCAATCTTTGCCTTATTTGTTATATTTTTCAGTACATCTGCTCACACTAGGGCTGCATACAGTAAGATTGAATTGACCACCCTCTCTCTAACCAGGACTTAATGTTATAGATTGCTTCATTAGCATAAAGCTCGACTTTTTCGAGGAGGCGTGCAAGAACTGTCAAACCAATATTGTCCACAAAACCAATGGAGACCACACCAGAGGTGTAGCGTCAGTATTCCGTTATACATAATAGTCCATAGGAGTGGGCCTAGGGCAGACCCTTGTGGAACTCCACATGTCGTTTGATATAATTTCATTCCTTCATCTGATTCACAGTACAGAAGCCTATCGATTAGGAAGTCGGCAATAATACGCACTAGGTACTTTGGCTCGACTAAGTTGATTAAGGACTCAATTATTTTGTTCCATTTTGCGGAATTGAAGACGTTCTTCATATCGAGTGTGATTATTGCACAGCATTTGTCCTCGTCAAGTGCGGCCTTAGCTGTGTTTGCCACCAGGCTAACTGCATCCGTCGTAGATTTTCCCTTTCGAAAATCGAACTGATTCTCAGAGAGACTGCCTTCCTTTTCGGGTTAACTGTCTGTCTGGCTGCCTCTCTGTCACACCCTATATATCAGAAAGGATTACTCCTATTGATACGGTAGGAAGGTGGGTAGTTTAGGGGGGGGGGGAGAGTGGGGATCCCCATACATGTAAAAGGAGGGCGTAAAATTTCTTTCGCTGAGTATAGTCGTGTAGGATATCAAATGATGTGGTGGGTGGTGGTGGGAACTGTGAACGGTCACGCATACAGAGAGTTATTTTTTGTACGTTGAATTTAAGGGGGAGGGTCTTCATACATCTAAAAAGGGGATGTACATTTTTTTTCACCAAATCTAATCGCGTGGGGTATCAAATAAAAGGTATCGGTTAGTACTTTCCGAAGCCGGTCTTAGGTTTGACATTTGTTGGAAAGGTGGGGGGTGCGGGGTGTGAAAATTGGTCATTTCTCCCATGGACCCATTCTCAGAAACTACCCAGCCGAAAAATCTGAAAAAACAATCAAGGGGCTGCCACTATATGGTGCCTAGGCTCCGAAATACAATCCATCTCGATATTTATTCAAATAAAGTTAAACCCCCTTTACGTTCGACCAAATGAGTTGCCTCTGCCCTGGACAAAACCGTCAGTCAAACTTTTTGCATCCTAGAATGAAGGAATGTAGGCTATAATATAGAGCATAATCCTACTAAGTTTGGTGGAAATCGCACTATTATTAACAGAGTTATAATATGTCAATGTTGTCGCTTCTGTGCAATGTTAAGACTCTGAATGTCAGTATCACGAGAAAGCGGATATTCTCATATAATATATGCATATATTACGTGCTAGGTATTAATAGTATTAATAGGTCAAATTTCCACTGAAACGCTTTTATAAAAGAAATATACAAAACCTTTCGTACCTCAAGCATGCAGCTTCTGGTTTCCCGACTTGTTTTGTTTTTAGATTGAGAGAATCCTAGGTTCGCATCAAAAATTACGGAATGAATCACTTAAAAAATTCAGAGATGTGAAGAAACGATAAATTGAAGCCAATAAGGCAAATCGAGAGGGGGGGGGGGGGTGCCCTTGGTCCCGGAGTTTCATCGTGGGCCTGTAATAGGGAAACTTAAAAAAAATAAATTAGATAGTCCATTCCGGATGGTCCGCACAAATTTTCACCCCGAATCCGAGTTTTCCTTTCTATAACCCTGAAATTGAATTAGTACTAATTCTTATAAAGTAATTAAAATAATCGAGAACGTTCTAAACAATGGAGTTTCTGGCTCAAATGAAAGTCACACTAAAGTTGGATGCCCTCTCAAGTTCATCTATAGATAGAATATTAGAAAAAGGGAGACACGTTTTCGTATCTCTAGAGTTTGCCTTTATAAATATTTAGCGAGGAGGCTAGAGAAAAGATATTAATATTAAAGAAATTTAAATCTGTAACTGAAGAATAAGATAATTAATATAAATTATCATTTTGACTTTCTCGAACAGTAAGAAACCAACAATGAACGTTTGGCTGGCTATTTCGTGTTATCTTGATACTTGGCGTAGTATTTTCAAGAACACTTACCAATCATGTAGTAATAGATACTTCTTATCTATAACATATGATCGAAGCGTGCGCGTGCTGACACAATGGGTGATTCCACATATTTGTACCATTTTAGCGTGGATGTGTCTATGTTCACCCTTGGGAGATGGGTATGACACAATTCTAGTAGTGGCGCTACAAGTTCAAAGTCGTTGAAATGAGTCTGAGCCGGTTTACATATAGATACTTTGAATCTTCGAAGTTTTGTGTAGGTGTAACTCAGTAAGACTATGTAGTATCCAGATACTATATGATTTTTTGATATATAGATTGCTGACGCTACCGGTGTGATTAATTAGAGCCAATTTTAGTTTTTTTATAACTATTATAATAGCAACATACGTACATAGTTGAAGGTAGGTAACACGTTGTCTTAGATATTTTTGTTTATAAATAATTTATAAAATGAATTGAGTTTATAGTTAGCTCCAATCAGAACGATTATTTTTACTGTTCTATATGCGAGTCACCCATCAACAATTCATGAATCTTTTAAAATAAACCGGGATTAACATTTTGCGCCGCCAGCTCTTTCTCGCAGTATTACACAATCAATCTGGTTTTGTTAGTCCCTTCCCGGCTCAGGCCCATGGAAAAATACCATGTCCAGGAGTATAATCCACTTTCTTCACTCCTTTCAATGGGCTTGGTTTTTGACTCTAGAAAATAGAATATGTTTGTAATTGTTTGACGAAACACAAGCCCTATGAAAATTTTATAAGAGCAAACTTTTTTCAACTTTAGTTCAACCTTCAAACAGGCACGCGTCTGAACACACTCGGGGTCAAACTGACCCTAACTGATGATTTTCAAATTTTTCTCACTCGTTTGTTGGGTTATATAATTTTGAATTATTATTTATGAATAAATGTTATTTTTTCCATTTGTAACTGACACAGGGTTTTTATTTATTTAATTTATTTAATTTAATAAGTAAGCTCACCGCAAAATTTTCAATTAATAACAAAATCAATTTAAAGAAGGAACAAATCCAAATGCAAAAAACAAAAAAAATATTTAAATAATCATATATTAAAATTTAGCTAATTATAAAAGGGAAAAAAATAGTAGAAAACGAAAAATATATAGAAAATGTGACGGTCCATAAACGAGTACATGCCTAGTTATGGATGTTAGACCACACTAATTTTGAGGAATGACTTAATCCTTTGTAATGAACTTAAGGGGAATAGGAGGATCAGACGATCATCCTAGTTGGTCGAGAACGACCTAGAGGGAAGAGCTATCCCAGAAACCTAAAAAGTCGGCGAAATTGACCGTGAAGGTCCGCCCGCAAAGATTGAAGCTCCATCAAAGTACTCGGTCGACACGATCTTGCACGCCACTGTGCTAGCCAGGCTCGGGAATGTGGGGGGGGGGGTCTTTGATCCCTCACGTGTCACTAATGCAAAATGAACGTGTCTATACCGATGCGTGGGTACGCACCGGATTTCAAAATAGCCAGCAGGCGAATGAATTCGCGACGGCCTAACGAAAAAAACGAGAATGCGAGCAAAAACTGAAAAATAAAAAAAAAACGTCTCGACCGCACGCATGGAGCCGTAAGTCTCCGAACCCGAGTCCCGCGATCGAGAGGGAAGATCACGATGGATCACAATCTAGATCATGGTTTCTTCCGCCTCAGATCGTGATTGAGGCGCGGTCCCTGAGGTTCCCTTCCTTCCTTGGCATCCTCAGGCCATTATTTCAGAAGATGTCCCTATAAAGGTTTTGCGGGGTCAAGGAGGAAGAGAGAGGGAGGAAGTCCTTAAATCAATAAAAATTATTCACTATTCATGATATATTGATTCACTCCAAACAAAATAAAAATAAAAGAAAATTGAAAATAATAATATACAAATGAAAAGAAAAATTTAATTAAATTAAAGAAAAAGGTGAAAAAAAAGAAAAGAAATGGGATCCAATCAAAAAAAATTAACACTTACACGTTGATTCACTCCGAGCTTGGCGTGGTGCGTATTTATGGTGATGCTGATTCTGTTTGTGGATTAAACATATTTAGAGACATTAAAATATAAATTTCATAATTATATAATCTACTACTTCATCTTCCTTTTTTTTTTAAAAAAAAACCTTTTAGAGTTCGTGGTTGCTTCTATGGCTGGTTTTTGATGCGTACGGTCAGCAATGAACCACGCTTCTTGTATTACCAAACTCTTAACCAAAATCTCTTAAATCACTTGCTGTTCCGAGGAACGGGCACAGATCAAAATCGCTTTAGCCTTCCTCTCGCACCAGCCTTAACCTTCACCCCTTCTATGCCAGCTTCTTGGATGCACACTGAGATTTTCTCAAGATCGGGTTGGGAAAACAACACTTCTAGTTTGCATTGTGATATCACCGGAATAATTGTAACACCAGAATGTCCACCGATCACCGGAATATCAATGGTATTCACCTCAACTTTACATGAATCCGAAATGAATTTTCGAGCAAGGACAATGTCCAAAGTTGAAATACCGAAGAGACGACGGGGATAGTACTTTCCTTTGGATTTTAGAATTTCTGCGGCAATTGGTACACACGAGTTCACAGGATTTGTAATAATCAGAATTAAAGCCTTTGGATAATTGTCCGCAATGGCAGAAGTCAAATCGCGAAAGATCCCAGCATTGGTGTTGAACCAATCACCTCGAGTTTACGTGGCACGCCCGTTGGGATAACAACTCCATCGGCACCTTTAAAACCATCAGCAAGTTGCTCTGCTCCAACGTATCCCTTTACACTCGTGGCTATGTAGATGTGGGAAAGATTCGCTTCCAGAGTCCGGACAGAGGCTACACCTTACCACCAGATGCTCCGTCTGTCTCCGGTGCCAATCCCAAAACTTCCTTCCTATCTCACCCAGCAGTCCAGCTGATCAGCCAAGAAGCGCTCCCCATGCCGCTACGTTCGTTTTGAACTCTGTTGAGTTCATGTTGCAGCAACATGCGGGTACGCCTACGGATCCGCAAATCATTCCCCTCTGTCAAGATTAATTCGCCCGAATGCATTCAATAATGTGCAATCTGCGGCGAACATTATTGAGCAAATTAATTCAGAAAAAGGCGAATGAGATTCCGCTCCCGTCGCGAAGCCGCGGCCACTACACCTTCCTTCTAGTGCATAGACCATTCTTCTCGCGAATACGCTGCAATGGGTCATTATAATTCATATCCATGTCGAATTTTTGAGTTAATATATTCGGAGCCGACAATACAAATGTATAGGTCTTATGGATTTATCCTGGCGACCGAAGCTGCCAGCAAGCAACTCTTGGAAATTTATCAGAACTCTATAAAGTAATGATAACCTTTCCTCTTTGGGTTGGCTCCGATATAACATTTTGCCCTTTTGCTCGTGTGCAAACCACCACCATACTATTTTTCAAAATTATTCAGAGTAACCCCAATGACAATTTTTTCCTGAAGAACTTCTAAAAAAATGCTGCTTGTATTCGGAAATGAATGTCATTTATGAATCCTTTCACATAAAATAGGTGGCATCATTTTGCACGTTGTTTAAGGGGATTTCCCACACTTGTGAAAGGGGGGGTTTGAATTTTTTTTTCATAGAATATGGTCGAGTGGGGTATCAAATTAAAAGGCGCAATCAGTACTTTTCAAAATTGATGATAATTTTTAATACCGGGTGAAACATAGGCAGCAGTGCATGCATACGAAATCTAGGCCTCAAAATTCCAAGCTCATATGCGTATTGTCACGTTGCGTGAAGTGGGGAAAACAATTCGCGAAATTACAAAGATTGTTGAGAAATCAATCGGCGGAGTAATAAAAGTGAATAACGTAACTTGAAAATTAGAAAACGATAGGCTACGTGGCCGCCCGCGTAAGCTAACATATCGTGAGAAGACAGATATCGTCCGAGAATTTGCGCAAAAACCCCTTTAGAAGTGCACCTGAATTGATCTAATATGTGGCAACAGCTCTCAGTAACGATGGTCATCTGACACGTACTTTTATGGGCGATTGCCGTGACAGAATCCTCTCATTACAGAACAAAATCGGGTGAAACGACTTGCTTTCGCGAAAGAATACGTGATGAAGCGACTCGAATTCTGGGAAACAGTCATATTTTCAGATGAAAGTAAGTTTAACATGTTCGGTTCGGAATATAGGACTCAAAGTACAGAATTTACAACCGACTGTGGAGCATGGGGGCGGTAACGTGATGGTTTGGGGCTGTACGGCGGCCGCAGGTGTAGGGAAGCTTGAACGCATTGACGGTATTTTGGAAGCTCCAGACTACGTCGATATATTGCGCCGTAATCTGCGGTCGAGTGTGACGAATTTACTGAATTCATTCCGGTTCAAGCAGGACAACGACCGCAAATAGGAATGGTTGTTATATAATACGGAAACTCCGCCGCAGAGCCCGATTGAACAGTTACAAGCCATCCTCGATCATCATCATCATCAACGGCGCAACAACCGGTATCCGGTCTAGGCCTTAATAAGGAACTCCAGATATCCCCGTTTTGCGCCGGGGTCCACCAATTCGATATCCTTAAAAGCTGTCTGCCGTCTTGACCAACGCCATCTTTTTTTTCTACCATAGATATTGCCCTTATAGACTTTCTGGGCTGGATCATCCTCATCCATACGGATTAAGTGACCCGCCCACCGTAACCTATTGAGGCGAATTCTATCCGCAACCGGACGGTCAGCGATAGATAGATTTCGTCGTTATGTAGGCTACGGAATCGTCCATCCTCATGTAGGGGGCCAACAATTCTTCGGAGGATTCTTCTCTCAACGCGGCCAAGAGTTCGCAATTCGTCTTGCTAAGAACCCAAGTCTCCGAGGAATACATGAGGACTGGCAAGATCATTGTCTTGTACAGTAAGAACTTTGACCCTATGGTGAGACGTTTCGAGCGGAACAGTTTTTGTAAGCTGAAATAGGCTCTGTTGGCTGACGCATCGTAGTTGTTATCGGTTGTGATTTTCAACCCTAGATAGGAGAAATTATCAACGGTCTCAAAGTTGTATTATCCTATCCTTATTCTTCCTGTTTGACCAGTGCGGTTTGATGTTGTTGGTTGATTCGTCTTCGGTGCTGACGTTGCCACCATATATTTTGTTTTGCCTTCATTGTTGTGCAGCCAAAGACCTCGCGCCGCCTGCTCGATCTGGATGAAGGCAGTTTGTACGTCTCGGGTGGTTCTTCCCATGATGTGGATATCGTCAGCATAGGCCAGTAGTTGGATTGGGGAGGTTCAAGAGGATCTTACCTCTTGCATTTACCTCAGCATCACTTCATCACTTTCTCGAGGGCCAGGTTAAAGAGGACGCATGATAGCGCATCCCTTTGTAGTAGACCGTTGTTGATGTCGAATCGTCTTGAGAGTGATCCTGCTGCTTTTATCTGGCCTCGCACATTGGTCAGGGTCAGCCTAGTCATTCTTATTAATTTCGTCGGAATACCGAATTCTCTCATGGCCGTGTACAGTTTTACACTGGCTATGCTATCATAGGCGGCTTTAAAGTCGATAAGAAATTTTAAAAAGCCGCATCTCCAGTGCTTCTCGGCAAAAAATGGTTTTACTTACTATGCTGTTTTCTCGTGGTATTTATGAATCTCTTTTGCTAATGTGAAAGATTGCGAAATGACGATGATTATATTGCCAGCATATGCGATGATTTGGCATTACTTATAGAGCAGCCTTTTGCATGCACAGACAATTTTTGTATAACCTATTCAAGTGCTAAATTGTAACACAGAGGTACCCGCCCATCTCCTTGTTTCATTTTGACGTTTGTCAGAGAGGTACCAGCCCATCTCCTTGTTTCAATTTGACGTTTGTCTCGAACGCATCACATGCATTAGTTCCGTAGTTTCCATTTATAAAAAATAAATTTAAGCCGAAGGTATGGGCACTCTTAGTGGCATATAATTGTATGAATTTTATAACATAAAATATAGGAAACAGGTATCGGCGTGGTATCGGAGCCTAGGCACCATACAGTGATAGCCTTTTGATTTTTTTTAAGATTTTTCAGTTGGGTAGTTTCTGAGAATGAGTCCGCGAAAGAAATGATCGCTATCGACCCCTGCACTCCCCACCTTTCGAGCAAATATCAAAAATAAGACCGGCTTCGGAAAGTACTAACCGGAACCTTCCATTTGATACCCTAGATAACTATATTTGGTGAAAAAAATTACACTCCCCTTTTTAATGTATGGGGACTCCCCCTTAAATTTGACGTAGAATGATGTAACTCACTGTATACGTGAGCGTTCACAGTTCCCACTTTTCCATCGAATTGGATATCAATTGCTATAACTGTTCAACTATTTCCGAGAAAAATGGGTGTGACAGACAGACAGACAGACAGTACTGTCTGACCGATCTTAATAAGGTTTTGTTTTACTACTTTTAGGTGCATTCAGGTTCATATTCTTAGAAAATAAGTTAGTGATATAAAATTAAAAAGGTGTTGGTTTCAGAAAAAAATTGGATTCGCTACACGTTCTGCGGTTGGATAACTCTAGCGTTATCAACTGGCTCAACAACCGCGATTGGAGGAATTTTGATGCTCGAGTAGCGGTAGGAAGTTCCAATTGCAAAGTTTTCCCCTACCTTTCTGAAATATTTAGAGGGGTATGAAAGGTCCTGAGATCTGCTCCTAGATCCAACCTATGTAGTTTCAGGATTAAAACAATGCTTGTCGGATTATAAATACGTCTCCAATATTATTAAATTATATTCACTTTGTATAAAAGTTATAAAGCGGGAGATTAATATTTTTTTTTTAATTTTTATATTTTTGTGTATTTTTTTTTTAAATTTTTATACGATTGGCTTCCTTTGGAGTATCCTATGTGTAGTGAGAAAGGTTTTTTTTCCCATAGGAAAGCTGCAAAACCTTTCACATCTGAAGCGCCCGACATTCGGTCTCCTACTAATTATTGCAAAGTTAATCAGATTATTAGCGAATTTTTCCATTATAATCATTTGATTATATAAAAATTGTCGAATCAAACACAGCATGTGCGATCTCTTCTATCATACAAGCGCTTCACTATCCTAAAAATATTACTTATTATAAGTATCTAGTATGGAGGAATAGTATTTCAGTCGCAGATTGTAGGCGGCCAGTCTGGGGTGAGCTTCCCTCCTGATCGCTCGTCGAGTTAGCAGTATTACGTTCGCTTAATTGCTCCACCAGGCGTTGGACTTTCGCGCACCGAGAACTCGACTCATAGAAAAGCTAACACTGCCGCTGCCGCTATTAGTGAATTCCGTGCTGTGATATCACCCATTACCTCTGGCAATTAAATCGTGTGTAGCAACGTTTCGCCGCTGCACCGTACATATGTACAGAGAAGTATCTTCGCGAAAAACTAATTTTAGATATCCCTTCAATTAGATATTCGGATAGTGCACCGATCATTAGATTGAATCTGTTGGTCAGTCGCTCAGTTCGTCGCTTTGACCGCAGTGAATTGTGACAACTTTGTTAGAGTCGAGAAAACGGTAATAAGCTTTGCCTACAGATTTTATCAAGTGTGAATCCCATCTTTTCTTGCTGGATATTAGCTTGGGTGGTGGTGACTGATTCTGAGAGCGTAGTGTGATATCACATTGTGGAGATTTGTTTGAATAGTAAACGATGAGTGTTTAGTGCGTTGCTAATTGCGTGTGATTGCTGGTATAAAGGGGATATTATGTAATGCCACGCTTGGCGATTACACAAGGAGATTGTGAAATGAAGTTATATCAATGATACTTTTATTGGGTATTCGAATCGAAAATGTATCTTTCTTGGTCACTCGGCCAGGCCTGGAGTATTTATAGAGATTCTACGTTTCTCAGAAATTTCAGGCATTTACTCCTCATTCTAGTTTAGTTTTAAATAAATTTATTCGCAACATTAAGGTGACTGGATCACTCCTATCGCGGCTGCACACAACGTGAGTTTATTTGATCACTTCCTAGGCTAATGACCCGGACGCCCACTATAGATGTCGGAATCTTTTGTTGGAAGCCACTCGCTTAACGCCTATACATAATCTTGTCTAAGACTTTAGATCATTTGGACGTCTTACAAGTCGGTCAAAGCGAGTAAATAAGTGTATTGTTTGGAAATTTGGCAGCTGATTCTATGAATTGTACTTAGGTAAAAATAGCAGATTGAGATACTCGTATATCTTTGTGTAGTATAGATAGGTGTATGGCCAGAGCCAGATGTACATAGGACGTACTGCCGCGCTTTTATACTCTTTCGCACATAATTGGGGATATTTTGATCTTGACATATTGGCTCACATTAGATACAGATTGGCTCACATTAGATACAATTCTAATACTGACTAATACCAACTAGTAATACGAAATACAACGGAGCCTTTCATATTTTATTCGAAATTAATAGATTTTTATGTCGTTTTATTGATGATTTCAATAGAATTCGGGTTGTCATCAATTTTTTTTAATAGTCTAATAAATTGGCTGAGAGTGCAGACTTGATTGCGAATACTTATCTGAAATTTGCCTGATATTTTCAGGTCATGGAAAAGTGTAATTGATGTAAAAAAAAAAATTGTCGCTCAATCCAATTTGTACCAGTATGCACGAGTAGGCGGCATGCGATTAATTTCGAGTGCGTCACTGTACCGTAATTTGAAGGTTTGGGATTATCTTTGAGATAGTCTAGTCACTGGTATTATTGTTGGTAGTTGCCTAATGTTAAGGTAGATAAGGTACATTTCATGTCCATTCCTCTTTCATGAAGTGTGAATGAGAATCTGGCATGAGCGTGACAAGAAACCCTAGTGCCGAGTACGTTGATAAATTCAAGCAACAACAGTACAAATTGTAGTTAAGGTCGAATTAACGATGGTCAATTTACTAGTCAATGTATGAGTGGCCTTACAAGATCAGTTTGCTGTAGGTCTGGTATCAGTTGCGACCCACGATCAGTCAGCATTATTATACCAGATTAGCAGGGTATATTTAGATAATTTTCGTCGGTCTAGCTCATTAGTCCTATGAATTGAACTTTAAGAATACACTGAAAGTATTCCCTGATTTGTCGTTGAAGGTGACTAAGAACGGTCGAAATTTGGGGTTAGCAACCTGCAAATTTCAAAAATTTAATGGTCAAGGTGAGCTTAGACATCTTCCACAGAGATGGGATGTGATGTGATGGTGACCGTCACAGCAACGGCAATGGTGAAAGGTTTGTAGATTTCTGCAACCTTTACCACATCGTCATCGGAGGCTCCCTGTTGGAACCCAGAACTTACGACAAGGTCAGTTAGGTTCGAATGACCGGCCACAACCTCTATTTTTATTGATAATATCGTGATTAGTAGTAGACTTAGGAGCTGCTTTCTGAATGTTGGTACCCAAGTGCTGACAATTGCCTCAAAGGGGGCTTATTTAATGGTTGCTTACTTTCGCTTAAGTGTCATTATTGCATTTGTTCACACTGAAACAGAGTGCCGGCCTCCCACATTCAATACGGTCTGTCTCCGTGTTTTAGCTATCGTTCAGCAGGGAGAAAACTTACTTGGTAGCACAAACTCTGCACATCCAGCCCGCCCCAAAACGACGTTACAGGACCTTGTAGATTACGGAACCATGGAGGCTGACCGACGAAGGAAATTGGCTGAGGGCTCTGTTAATAGCTGCAAACGGGGGTGACCACAAAGTGCTAAAGCTCCATTACTGTGACAAAGCAATTGAATTGGTTGATTTCGTCACTGTATAGTTCTTAATTAAAAGTTTTACAGGTGAGGGGCGTTAACGGTAAGCTATGGTAAACCCTGGGTCTTGACGGTCTCCGTGTGAAATTTTTCCACGCAGCCCCTGTAATGTCTGAAGAGTTGATACTGGCGCTCAATTGTAAATTATGGGAATTTGAGATCATTCTCAATGATTGAAAGAAAGGTATGATAGTGCAGATTCCGAAAAAAGCACCCGTCTTGAGTACGACAACTGGAAGGGTTTTTATGTACATTCAGCTGTCGGGAAAATATTAGCCAAAATTATCCTGGAAAGCACCGATGAATATTTCGAAAAGCCTGATCGACAAGGAGAGTTCTATTTTCGACTCTGGGTCCTCCTGTGCCCACCTCATTAAAACAGTGTGCAGAGTCTAGATCGCCAAAATGCCTGCCCTTCATCAATATCGAGAAGGTTTTCGACAGCATGAAAAGAGAGTGTATCTGCAATGGTCTACGTAGGAGTCGCACTCCAGAGAGATTGATAGCTGCTACCATTTCCGTCGCCAAGTAATTATTTTCTATTCTGAATATATAGTGGAGTCCCCATAATTCGTATTTCCGGCTAAATCGCACAAATTTGTTAATTTTCTTTATTTCGCGCTGCCGAAAATTGGTAATCACGATATTTCGTATCAAATAGTCAGTTCCTGGACGTTGCGAATTATTATTTCAACAGTGCGATTTCCACCAAACTTGGTAGGATCAAGCTCAATATTAGAGCGTACATTGTTGCAAAATTTCGTGGTGCTAGAATAAAATTAAGTGGGGCTCTGCAGCCAATTACTGAAAATTATAGTAATATACTATTATTAACTTTGTTTGAAGGGATATCGGTATGGAAGGTATTTCGGAGCCTAGCCACCATATAGGGGCAGCGTTTTGATTTTTTTCAGATTTTTTCGGTTGAGCAGTTTCTGAGAATGGCCTTCTTAAATAAATGATCATTTTCTACCCCCCGCACTCCCCACCTTCCCAGCAAATGCCAAAACTAAGACAATCTTCGGAAAGTACTAATTGAGACCTTTCATTTGATACCCCACATGAGTATATTTGACGAAAAAAAAATTTGGTTTTACACACAACAAAACCTTTAAAAACATATAATCATGCTTCGGTTGAGCAAAAACTGTAAAGTGAACTGGCAACGGTCGAGTTCGTATTTCTTACCAAATTTTAACCCGGTTGAGGATTTTTGGGAATTTTTGCTACGACTCCGTCGGGACTCTCGGTGTTGTTGGGGTGGGATTTAGCGGAGTTGATGCATAAAAACTGAAGAGAGACGCATTTTCCACGTTTGACCTTGACACTCCTGGCTGTCGGTCCATAGGATGCTGGATTAGAGTATGTTTACTGTATTTAGAGCCGAAAGTTCAGTCTGCCAGAATTGCATTTTGTCACCGACACTTTTCTTCACGTGGAGGGGCTCATTGGACTGTGTCTCTCTCCACGAGTAGTATGGCTTAATCATCAATAATAATTTGTAAATCCACTGTCGTTTCTTCCGACTGGGCTAAACATTTTTAGATGCGTTGATCAGAAGGCGAAAGTGGCAGTAGATAGGTCACACATTAAGAAAGGGGAACAATTCCATTATAACATTGGTTATGCCATGCAATAGAATCCACTACCACAGGATGGTTCGCAAGTGGATAGCCACAGAACTACGTTTCGTTGAACAATGGAGGAAGATGAGCGCAATCTTCACACATCTGTTCACAACAAACTTTGGCATACCCTTTCGAAACTTCAAAAAATCTGTTAGCAACGTTTAAGCAAGTGGGAACCCATTTCTCTTCGAATATTTTGTTGACTCTGTGGAATAGTCTCAACATTTGAAAATTGTGCACGTATGAGACTAAGGTTAAAACTTTTGTTGTTCCCCAAAAATCAAGGGATAAGACCATGTGTGGACGCTAGACTAGAGCAAAATACACTGAATCTTATTGGACCCACCTGAAGCTCGCCAAACACTCCCATGGAACAAAGCCTACACATGGGAAAAGGCCAGAAGAAGGATCATCCTAGAAAGGAAGTTAAAGATACTCATCACAACACAAAAGAATCAAGAGGCAATAGACAGAGTCGTAGAGAAGAAATCTGGGCCCAGGGTGAACATTAATCAAAAAAACGGGACCGGGGTGAAAATTATACGGGTCTGGGGTGGAAATTATGCGGGCTCCATATTATCATTTTATTCCATTTAAATTTCTATTCCGGGCCCCCTTCCTCTCGTTAGGCAGGAACATAGAGCAACCAAAGGAAGAATTAATTCCTACTATGTAATCAATAAATCTAATCAACACTTCACCACGGTGCTACTATTACTACTCAACAAAGGACTAAACTGTGCCATAAAAGATCCCACGTTCCCTACAGAAGACGGTTAAGTCCTTGAGGGTTTAACGTGAGCACCTGTCTGGACTATTTAATCCTACGGTCTTCTTAAGACACAGATTGATTTTGTGGGCACAATCAGAGCCCCGCTCAGACAAGCAACAACGGTACGAGTCTATACCAAGTGCAAGACCTACCTAAATATCTACCGAACTAAGGAGGACGGCACCCGTGTTGAAACGCAACACCACGCGGAGACCCGAAGGTCTCTTCTCGCTTGAGCATAACCACAACCCCCATGAAGCTCCCACTAGGGGGCCTACCGCAAATTACCGAGCTGTACTCACATACAACGGGAGTTCATCCGAAGTATGAGAGTCCAGGAGCTATCTCGGTTCCCATCATCGGCGCAACAACCGGTATCCGGTCTAGGCCTGCCTTAATAAGGAACTCCAAACATCCCGGTTTTGCGCCGAGGTCCACCATTTCGATATCCCTAAAAGCTGTCTGGCGTCCTGGTCTACGCCATCGCTCCATTTCAGGCAGGATTCGCCTCGTCTTCTTTTTCTACCATTGATATAGCCCTTACAGACTTTCCGGATGGGATCATCCTCATCCATACGGAATAGGTGATTCGCCCACCGCAACCTGTTGAGCCAGATTTTATCCACAACCGGACGTTAATGGTATTGCTCATATATTTCATCGTTATGTAGGCTACGAAATCGTCCCTCCTCATGTAGGGGGCCGAACATTTTTCGGAGGATTCTTCTCTTAAACGCGGCCAAGAGTTCGCAATTTTTCTTGCTAAGAACCCAAGTTTCCGAGGAATACATGAGGATTGGCAAGATCATAGTCTTGTACAGTAAGAGCTTTGACCCTATGGTGAGACGTTTCGAGCGTAACAGTCTTTGTAAGCAGAAATAGGCTCTGTTGGCAGCCAACAACCGTGTGTGGATTTCCTCATCGTAGCTGTTATCGGTTGTGATTTTCGACCCTAGATATGAGAAATTTTCAACGGTCTCAAAGTCGTAGTCTCCTATCTTTATTGTTTTCATTTGTGCGATTTGATGTTGTTCGTTCTTTGGTTTTTGGTTCGGACGTTGCCACCATGTACTTCATCTTGGCTTCATTAATGTGCAGCCCAAGATCTCGCACCAATCCTGCCTGCTCGATCTGGATGAAGGTAGACTGTACATCTCGGGTTGTTCTTCCCATAATGTCAATATCATCAGCGTAGGCCAGTAGTTGGGTGGACTTAAAGGGGATCGTACCTCTTGCATTTACCTCAGCATCACGGATCACTTTCTCCAGGGTCAGCTTAAAGAGGACGCATGGTGGGGTATCGCTTGTCTTAGACCGTTGTTGATGTCGAATGGCCTCCAGAGTGATCCTGCTTCTTTTATCTGGCCTCGCACATTGGTCAGAGTCAGCGTAGTCAGTCTTATAAGTTTCGTCGGTATACCGAATTCTCTCATGGCCGTGTACAGTTTTACCCTGGCTATGTTATCATAGGCGACTTTAACGTCGATGAAAAGATGGTCCAACTGATGTCCATATTCCAGCAGCTTCTCTGTCGCTTGCCACAGATCAGATCAGATCTGGTGCTAATTTGCCTGGAGTGATGCCTCTTTGGTATGGGCCAATGATGTTCTGGGCGTATGGTGCTATCCGACCTAGCAAGATAGCGGAGAAGATCTTATAGACGGCACTCAGTAACGTGATACCGCTATAATTGCTGCACTGCATGATATCTCCCTTTTTATGTATGGGACAGATAATGCCTCGTTGCGTTGATTCGCTGTCCCATACCTTGATCATAAGTTGATGAACCGCTTGGTGCAGTTGGTCGCCTCCATATTTAACAGATTCGGCTATAATTCCATCGGTTCCTGGCGACTTATGGTTTTTAAGCCGGGGGATTGAACGGACTGTTTCTTTCATGTTTGATGGTGGCAGCTTTTCGAGTTCACAGACCTGTTAGTTCTGCCAGGCTTCCTTTTTCCGTGTGTGAAGTCGCTTCTCCGCTCGACGGAATTCGGGATAAGTGTCCGCGCGTGCTCGCGTTCTTTGAGAATGCAACCTTACTCAGTATGCAAAATTCTTTTATTCCGTTGCTAGCTTACTTTCATCGTCGAACCAGCCGTTTCGACTTTTCTTGCGGCTGGACCCAAGTATGTTTGTGGCCGTATCGATGATAAGATTCTTCAGGTGGCTGTGAAGATTATTTGTTGATGCTTCATTTCCAGGACATCTGTTAGTTGCGATTATTGCGGCATCTATTTCCCCCTTATAGGTGTTGCGGAGGGCTATGCTGTGGATGGCTTCAGCGTTAACTCTGATTGTCAGAGGGAATTGTAGGTGGTGTTGTAATTTGAGATAGGAGCACTACGCTAACGAGATAGTGATCCGAGTCTATATTGGCCCCCCTATATGTTCTGACATTCATCAAAGCTGAGAGGTGGCGGCGTTCAATCAGCACGTGGTCAATTTACTTGAAAGTGGTCCCGTCTGGAGAGGCCCATGTATGTTTGTGGACCACCCTTCGCGCAAACCAGGTACTTCATATAACCATTTCGTGCGATACTGCTAACTGAATAATCCGCAGTCCGTTATCATTGGTATCCCTATGTAAGCTATGGGAGCCAGCGTATCGCCTGCTCTGTCCCTACTTGACTGTTGAAATCTTCAAGTACGATTTTGATATCATACTTGGGCAGGCTTCGAGGGTCCGCTCAACTGCCTCGTAAAAGGTATCCTTCTCCGACTCTGTAGTCTCCTCTGCAGGGGTGTGATCGTTTATGAGGCTTATATTTCTAAACTTGCTTCGCAAACGCAGAGTGCATAGCCTTTCGCTTGTATTTTCAACGCCGATAATATCAGGTTTTTTTTTGGCTGACTAAGAAACCTATTCGGAGCACATGGTTTACTGGATGGCCATTATAATATATGGTGCAGTCGCTCTTCTCCAGGAATCCGGTCCCTGTCCAGCACATCTCCTGTGTCCTGGGTTATATACATACCGTAAAAAGAATAAGATGTACCAGACTTCGAGACAACAACTCCAGATTTCCTCAACCAGCAAACGCTACTTGCAAGGGACTGCCGTACAACCCGTTAAGCCTGCCATATACGATCAGACAGGCCTATCAGTGCCGCCTGAACACTCCACACTCCATCCGGCAGGCTCCTGAACGTAGAACACCGTGAAAGGCGTTGCGATGTAAAGTTGATATAAAGGTTTTGTAAGTCTGATTCAGATTTTTCTAAATCCATTTCAGAATTTTCCATTTGACATTTAGATTTTCCAATTTCCAATTCAAAATTTTTTTGCAATATTTTACTATAAAGTTTTATACCAAATTTTTACCACTGGCACTCAAAAAAAATCAGGGCTCCCATCTTGAACTCGGTTGTAGTTTCAAAGCGGGGACATTTGCATATCATCATGGTAAAGTTTAATTTACCGACCCCCAGCGAAAGATCGTGGCAGTCGCCCTGTCCTTATAAAGTTACGGCGCTCCGAAAAGGTGGTATTTTCATGTCTTTAAGAAGTTTTCTGCTAAGGCAATTATGGTGCGGTTGGAGCGAGTAGCCGCCATCTTCCAACTTTACTCACTCCCGCGTCAGAATTCTCTAATAGATGTCAAGAGAAGGATCCTTCCCCTTTTACCCTTCACCATGATAATATGAACTTGGAAGTTGCTCCAAAAAGGGGGAGGGCTGAAGAGACAGTAACCTTTGTTTCTTTCTCCGCACCCTTTCTATATCCTCCGGGCCTGGGGTTTAAAATTAAACCCTACCATTTATATCTCAAAATAGCCCAATTTTAAAGCGTCGTAATTTCCTCCTACATGCGCTCCCTGTCTTCCTCCTCGTAGGTCAATAACAAGAAATCTCCACTTCTTAGATCAATGCCCACCGCTTTAAATCTTCCTTCCGCGCACATGTCATTAATGGTCAAATTCAAGTCTTTCCTTGACCTTCAATTTCGCTGCTCTGAGATAATACTCGTTTGCTAGCTGTTAAGTGGATCTACATTTTTATGGACTCAAGTCTATGATTACAATGATTGCCCGTGGTGAATTAAATTTTTTTCTTTGATACTTCTTAAGTGAGCGAGTTTTCTCAAGAGTCGGGTGAGCAGATATTGCAATTACCTCTGTTATTCCATCTAAATTCATCAATAGATACTTCGGTAACTATCTAGAATTTCCGCGAAATGATCACTTATGGCTTAGTTCTGTGCTGATTATAGAAGATGATTCGGTCATCATCTCGGTCATCATCTTAGTATTGTGGACAGTGGAATAATAGGAGAGTGGCGTAAATAAAACAAAATGTTGCTTCCGACCGCGCTTCCATTATTTCCACATATTTTTTTCTGCAGTGGTGAAGCTTATCGCTATTTTGTCCCCATCAATATGACCTTCAGGTTCTATATTTATATCACATACTACGATCTGCATTCAAGATACATAACGTGCTGGGCATAATGAGATGATTTTTATATTAAGCGAATGGGACCGTAGAATTGACTACAAAGGTTGAAAAATAAATTTGACATATTTCAGATTTTCCATGATCACCTGGTCTTTTCTCTTGTAATTTAAAAAAAAAAAATAAAACTTTTTTCATTGATTTCTCTCTTAAATAACAACTGGCAATCGTTATGAAGCTGCCACTAAGATGCATATATATTATTAAACGTTCCATGTAACTACGTTTTGGGAAATATCACTCTTGGACAGGTTTTCAGAACAACATTGTAATAAATTACATAAATTCCTTTGCATCACCTACACTTCTCAGAAGAAAGCAGAAACATTGGTTATATGATATATTGTAGTTGTCTTAAAATCCCTGTTGGAAGCCTTGTCATGCTCTGTGTGCCGGGATGCTGAGAAATGAAATCCTAACGCTTTTCACTTGACTACGAGCTTGAAGAGGAATTTAGGGGGGGTTCATCCAGAGAACTACTCTCGGCCCCATGTTCTTGCAAATGAAGAAAAAATTATTTAACAAGGTGATTTAACTCGTAAAACCATACTGCTTGACAATCAGGAAGAGAGAGAGAGAGATCTCTTCCAAAAACTTCTCGACGACCGAAACGTCGCTCTGGTGGTTAAAGTTGGAAACGTACGTGTACACAGCTACATGCACCCCCCTCTAGTGACTGTCACGATGACTTGAACATGACGTTGCGGTTGTTTTTATTAGCATATGTTCGAAGAGAGGGTCATTCGTTGTGCGGGTCGCTATTGGTTGACCTTAGACGATCAGTATTTCCTGGCGTCAGTCTGAATAAAATTATGGTAAACTGATCTTAATGATGGAATAATCGTGGTTTTCCGGGAGGAGACGTTGATGTAGGGACTGTTGAACACACTCGTGAAACTTTTTTGCGAAGAATTGCGGATCTGCTGGTATGTCCTCGTTCACACAAAATTCACCTTGAATGAGAAAAGAAGTTCCATAAAGAAGTTCAGTAACCGAAGACTTTAAGTCTGTCGTTTGTTGGTACATTAACGCGCCTTCCATCGATCGGTGGACAGGTATATCTTTCAGTGGTACCGATCTATCAGAGTAAGGCAATATTTATATGCTTTAACTTCTGGTAAAATCTTCTTCGGCACGATCCTATTGTAGCGCTGGACTTTTGACCGTTAACAAGGCTGACAGTTACGGGACCAATTTAGAATGTCTATTTTCATACTCGGCCAGACCTACTTTTGGCGAATTTGTTAACATGTTGCTCTGCCGCTGGGTATGTACGACTTGGCATAGCCAGGAGAAATGCCACAGTAGATTGTTGCCGTGTCGTCCACTTTTAGTTTCTGGAGCTTTAGACACGTTTTACCATCCAAATGATGTTTGAATTCGTCGTCTTGTTCCTGTTCTTGTAACTCGAGGAAATCGAATGTAGCCAGCGTGCTAATAGTATTGGGCCGGGATAGAGCATCAAGGACGATGTTTTTGGGCTTCGAGACATGCACAATCTCCGTTGCAAATTGCGAAATCGACTCCAAATACCGTAACTGTCTTGGTGTAGTCTTTTCCAACTTTTGGGCAAACGCTTAGACAAGCGGTTTTTGGTCCGTTTGTATGGCAAATGTTCGTGATTGCAGAATGTGTCGGAAAAACTTAATGATGGGGTAGATAGCATACAACACGTGATCATATGTCCTATACTTGGTTTCTGCCGTACTTAGTAGTTTTCATAACGAGACCAAGTGGCCTCCACTGATCGTCAATTCGTTGCTCCGACGAAACGTCTACAGCTGTGTCCGCAGCATCTATGATGAGAGCCAAAGAAGCAGTCGGGCCTGGATGAGCACATAGAGCCACTTGTTTTAGACTGGTCTTGCAGCGAAAGCTTTTTCGCTTGGGGGAGTTCATGGCATTTTCCTTTTATCATTCTGCTTCGAATTACAAAAAAAATTGTTGAGCGATGATTGCAGATGAGTAGCATTTCGGATGCATCAACGGCAAGAATTCAAAATTCCTTGAAAACCTCGTAGCTCGGCAATTGCCTGGATCACCAGAAACTTAAATTATCTGTCAGCCTGCAAGTAGCATCATCAGAAACTCGATTAATACAACCGGTGTTCGAACAGCAGTTTTCGGAATGTTCTCTTTGGTCATATGAGTCCTGTGGTATGTGCGGTTTAGGTCCAACGCCATGAACACAATTTTTCCCAGTAGCCATTCATTCATACCGTGAATATGTGCAAATTTGGATCTGGAATCGTTCATGGATTAAGTTTTCGAATGTCGCCGCAACCTCGCCATCCACAAATTTTTTTTAGTCTGAATGAGAATCGGAATCTCTTGATGCTTGGCTTATTTCGTGTTAGAATTGAAATCAAATTCGACTCTGGCTGCTTTCAATTTTCGACGAGCACGTTCAGCAAATGGTTGACCATTACTCTTTGGTAACATCTGCAACATTCATGCCTGGCATATTGGCATAGCGGGTGCCTTCGGCGGTGATTCACTCACGATGCTGGGCGGGTAACACCCAAAGTCCACCCCAGTATTCTTTCGCTTCCGTTACCGAAAACTGCACTGTCTGGGTGCTCTGTTGGGATTCGTTGAGAACACGTCTAGAGTGACTTTCACCACACCGTCGTAACCAACTGCATATGATAGAAAGTTTCTGTTTTAGTGTGTCCAGAATTCCAACTACGGGTGTCTCACTGGAGATGGCATAGTTCCGGTAAACCCTCTGTACTTTATTTCTCACCCGTCTGCTGCCTTTGCCATAGCTGAATTGAGTCAGCTTAGCAATACCCTGCCTTAATGAGTCATGCCGACGTTCCAGACGAATTTTCCATGGTGGATCTCTTCGGTCACTCGAACCAATAACACGAAAGCGAATCTTCTGACCGTGCAATCTGACAGCCGTAACTGCACCACAATGCAGTGACTGTAATTGTAGCAGCGACATGTCAGCACACAGTCGAGATGCAATCTCATTACTGATTTGAGATAGAATTCCCGGAGTTGCTGGAGATGCATAGAACCTAGGAATACCTCGTCTATGCAAAGGATTTCCGAAAATCCAACACACGCTCTATGGAATTCGTCCCGAAAAACAGTGGAAACCTCAGCTGGACGGTGAAAAGAGTGCTTCGGCGAATACTGAAACTATTGCCTGCAGAGCGACGTGGTGTTGTTGATGCCGCCGCCTCTGCCCGCATCGACTCTCGGTCACCAGTTTCCGCGATGACCTCAAGTTGAACATGCTCCCTGATGATGTGGATGTGGATTGTGTCGCTGCGAGTTATAAAGTCATACTGATCTGCGACTTGCTACACAGTCCCATGTGCGAATTGCGGGAAACGCTCGACGAATCTCTGGTGCAACATGGGGTGGTAAGGTGTTGTACCGGCCCCCGACGTTATTTGATAGTAGGAGCGGCTGATGAAGAAGTTCATTTCTTCAGTCCACTTCATCCGCTGCTTACGCACATGGCTCTCGCCGGTTATCCGCACCGGACCTTAAATTTCTTCTTCTTCTTGTTTTTGGTGCTGCATTTTATCCCTAGCTGCCAGGTGTTGGGATAGCTTCCTGAGTGAGTAATTTGCAAGACTGCAAAGTTCCTGCACTTTCCTCACCTACCCCTTGAGACGCTGCGGAAGCGTACAACCATTCAGACTGGAGTAATTCATCCCTTCTCCTTCCACAACCGGGCTTGGGGCCGGCTGCTATTATGCTCCATCTGGAAGATTATAGCCTGGTGGTCGCTGTTTATATACTCCTCGCTCAAAAAATACTTTTTTCACCAAAGGTAGTTATGTGAGGTATCAAATGAAAACTCTCGATTAGTACTTTTCAACACTGGTCTCAGTTTTGACATTTAATTGGAAAGGAGGAGTGCGGGGGCATGAATGTAATCATTTCTTACACAGACCCATTCTCAGAACCTTCCCAACCGAACAATCTGAATCTGCTACTTTATAGACTGTAGGCTCCGAAATACTTTCCATACCGATAGTTCTTCAAATAAAGTTAATAATAGTATTTTACTATAATTTTTAGTAATTTACTGCAGAACCCCCTCTTCAGTTGATCCTAAAATCATAAAATTTAGCAGCAATATAGGTTATGATATAGTGTATGATTCAACCAAGTTTGGTAGAAATCGCACTATTACTAACGAAGTCATAATAGGTCAAAGTTGTCTGAGACTTTGAATGTCAGAAGCTCGAGAGAGTGGATAATAATAATATAAAGAAATATATAAAACTTTTCATATCTGAAGCGTCCAGTTTTAGGTTTCAGGACTTCTAAGTGGTAGCAGTAGGTTGCATACAAAAAATGATACAAAGCAGTACATTAGAAGCTTCCAACCAGGGCAAATTGGAAGGCCATTGATATGTTGCAAGATTACGACACAGTATATTTGACCGCCGGATCAAGGATGCTCTGAAAAGTTGGAGCGAGAGTACCCCGGATATGCAGAGAGTAACCAATTCGTGCGGTCCTTCAAGATACGCTAGTGTATTTCACACTAAAGTACTAGCGATGCTGGAACCCTGTTGACGGCTGGGGCACGATCCTAGGCCCAAGCTTTGACTGACAGTCAAAAAGGTCATTATCGCACTGCACACAGTGGCAACATCGTGCAGGTTGGTTGAGCAATGCAGATATATGCTGAACAGTCTGGATGCCACGCTCAAAATCAACCTCCTCCTGGTTCCCAGTTGTAGGGACATAGAGGGGAATAGGTAGGCCAGTCCCTTGAAGGGCGAACTCTATACTTCTCTGGCGAATGTGAAGAGTGGAATCTACTAGCACTACTTGGCAAATGCTCATCACCTGCGCCAAGCCAAGGAAGATGTAACCCTTCCACAACAAAACCCAGTTACAAGAAATTTGAGCTAGACGCTTTGCACGGGACATTAGTCTATAGGAAAGCATCGCTGCCGACTCGGCATACACTATAATTGGCATTGTCGAAAAGGAATGGAAAGATCGTCAGGCACTTCCTTCGCAGTCGCCTAAAGCCTTTAACTTCAAAGAAATCTCTGGTTGTAGGGTGGGGCATGATCGATCTGAATGAGCTAGATTCTGCTCCTCTTGTCCTTCCTACTGCAGATACCGACTTATGACTTTGCAGCATCAAAATGGCGCTCAAAAACGCCCGAAGCAGTGACTTAAACCTGGCTTCCCTATCTTATTGAAATCGTTATTCCAAGTGCCCTGGTGTGGCAATGGGGCAGATTTGGCGCGAATTTGCCAATTTTGACTAATTCTTTAATCATATATTCGTATTTGTAGTCCGAAGTCTCTAAAGATGTAGTGAGTAGTTAATCAACTTCACCATTTCTCATGTAGATTTCCCCGAAGAGCGTTAAAGAGTTTAATCACCTTTAAGCACCTACAATGATAATGATTATTATATTCTGGCAATGGTGAGTGAGTGTGTATCTATGTACATTTTAAACCGGTTGGTTGTGAAAAATTCAGATTAATTGCACGCTAATGATTCACTCCTTAAAAAAATTCGATTTTTTTTTGCCAGTTTTACTATCTCTGCGGATTATTATGACTAGGAATAGACAGTTCACGAATGAGCGTCATGAGCGTGCCAGACTGGTTCCAGTTTCTATGTTATCAGGGTATTATTGTATTATCTGGAAGGCTAAAAAATATTGAAAATTTTCTTATTTAATTCGGTCATCGGCACGCCATGTGACTGTTCACGTGAACTTCATTCCCTTAATGCGGGTTGGTATTCACGCTGGTAGCTCGCGGTAGTCCACCAGTAACTGATTGGGTAGTACCCTGGTGTTGTTGGCATTCACACTAGTTGTCAGGGCGATAACAGTTTCAAAATCTTCTATAGTAGAGTTGGAAATGCAGATGGAAGAGGTAGTGGGTTGAATGCGGGAATTTCCATGATTAAAGAAACTTTGCAAATAGCACTTTGAAAGTCTTTTACCATAGAGTTTTTAGAAAAATAGGCAATTTTTTTAAATCAATTTCTAGTTGACAAGCGGTGGTGGTGTCCTAATTTCCTGTTGAAGTTAACGCAGGTAGTATGATATATTAGCGTCGTTTGCCGGTGAAATAACTCAAAATAATAATATGACCATGAACCCATTCTACGCTCTGTATGACAGTCAAAGTATTTAGTTTTTAGGTTTTGTCTGAAAACAAAAATTCATTAAAATCGGGTTACTGTTTATTTGTCTGTCTCTCTGGGGGTATCAAATGAGAAGCCTCGCTTAGCACTTTACGAAAAAAATGTCCAAAGATTTAAAAAAAAATTCGAAAATGGTAAAACATTATAAGGCTTACTATACTGGACAGGAAACCTTACAATTATTAAGAAAGTTGTTTTTTTGAAATGTGCTCCAGCTCTCTCTAGGCTCTCCCGAGAAGAGACTCCTCCTTTATTGTTCTGAGCCATGTGTTTCTGGTTAAGAAATCATTTACTTTTTGGCTACTCCGAGATAGTGGATTCCATTACATGGTACAGTCAGTAGTGGAGTTATCACTCTTTCCTAAAGTGGGTACTATCTACTGCCTCTTTCGTCCTCTAATCAAAATATCTACTGAAACTTGGCCTGTGTGCCGACGGAGCTCTTCGCTTGAAAGTTTTTAGGGGGCTAGAGTACACCGATGACACGTCGGAGAGAGATGCTAATAAAGGCTTGGAGCTTTCGAGAAGCGGTAGCGGTTACTTTCCATGTGCTGGTACCACATAACAACACAGAGAGAACATTGGTGCGGAACAACCCCAACTTGATATTGGTGTTGAGGTATTTTTATTTCTAGGTTTTATACAAAACAGTGAAGGTGGAGCAAACGCTGGTAATGCGTGGAGTAACGTTAAACTGGATTCTACCATCAGTAGAACCAACGCCACCAAGGTATAGAAATTGATGAACGTCTTCGATGTTCTGCTCATCAATCCAAGTAGGAAGAATACGATGACCCGATAAATGGGGAATCTTGATTGTTGTTATCCTTGGCAAAGGTCTAAATTTATTAGAGTGGGAAGCTACCTACGTACAATGATCGTCCAATAATTTACAGCTACCAAGAATAATCGTCATACCCGTCATACAGATAGTAAATAATACTTTAGTTTGATATTGACTTCTATCATCCATCTTTTAGCATCTATCTGAAGATGAATTGATGTTATAATAGGGGGATTTTGGTCACTTTTCTAGTATGGAATTTTACAGTATGCTCGGTGGTGCTGTAAAATTTTACAATATTGAAAAGGATTTGATGGGATTGATGATGGTTTAAAAAGATCATTTTGGTTAGCTGGAGTCGACCTAGAGGGGAAAGCTGTCCTAGAAATCCGAAAAATTGGCGAAATTGACCGCAAGGGTCCACTCGCAAATATTGAAGCTCCACTGAAGTGCCGCGTCCACCGCGTGTCATTATAAAAAAAGCTTCACGGGTCCTTAAATCGATGTGTGGGTCCACATCCAAATCTGAAAAACAAATAATGGAAAGTAGGGAAAGATCGTGCGGACCTAGCGAAAAAAAAACAAGCCAGCTAAAACTGGAAAATAAAAAATAACGGCTCGACTGCGCGTGTGAATCCGTAAAACGCGGGGCCTGAAAGCGCGATCGAGAGGGAAGATCCCCGATGGATCATATCTTCTCTTGCATCAGATGTTCATAAGGCGTGCCTTTGCGGTTTCAACCCTGGCTTCGCATCTTCCGATTCGTTGTTTTAGTATGAGTTTCGCAGCAGTAAGGGCCGAAAAGGGGAAGAGGATGCCCTCAAATTAAAAACTTATCTGAACTTAATGTTATATAATTAAAAATAATCAAATAGTAATGCAAAAAAAAAAAAGAATGATGAAAGGAAGAAGAAAATTGATTGACCAAACCCTAGAGCTCTTCGGATTAGTTTCTGAAAGGGCTTGCCAATACATTTCTCATCTTTTCTTTTTTGTATTGTGAACATCAACTGACTAGCGTAAAACTGTACACGACCATGAGAGAATTCGGTATTACGGTGAAATTGATAAGACTGACTACGCTGACCCTGGCCAGTGTGCGAGGTCAGATAAAAGCAGTAGGATCACCCTCGTGGCCATTCAACATCAATAACGGTCTAAGACGGGGGGATGGCCTATCATGTATCCTCTTTAACCTGGCCCTGAAGAAAGTGATTCGCGATTCGCGACTCTTCAAGTCCATCCAACTACTGGTCTACGCTGTCGATATTAACATTATGGCAAGAACAACGCGAAATGTACAGTCTACCTACATCCAGATCGAGCAGGCAGCGCGTGATCTTGGGATGCGCATTAATGAAGGCAAGAGGAAGGACATGGTAACATTAGAGCCGTCGAATCGCACTGGTCAAACGAAAACAATAAAGATAGGAGACTATAACTTCGAGACTGTTTAAAATTTCTCCCAACTAGGGTTGAAAACCACAACCTACCTGTACCAGCTCTGACGATGAAATCCGCGCGCGGTTGTTGGCAGCCAACAGAGCCTATTTTAGCTTACAAAAACTGTTCCGCTCGAAACGGGTCAAAACTCTGTAGAAAGCCAAGATCTTGCCAGTCCTTATGTATTCATCGGAGACCTGGGTTTTGGCCCATTACATGAGGATGAACGATTCCGTAGCCTACATTACGACGAAATCTATGAGCGATGCCACGACCGTCAAGTTATGGATAAAATTCGGCTCAACAGGTTGCGGTGGGCCTGTCACCTAATCCGTATGCGTGAGGATAAACCAGTCCGGAAAGTCTATAAGGGCAATATCTATGGTAGAAAAAAAAGGCGATGCAGAACCTGCCTGAGATGATGCGATGGCGTAGGTCAGGACGCCAGATAGATTTTTGGGATATCGAATTGGTGGACCTCGATGCAAAACCGGGATGTCTGGAGTTTCTTACTAAGGCAGGCCTAGACCGAATACCGGTTGTTGCACCGTTGATGATGATGATGAACGCCGATATTCCCTTACATCTTCCTTTTCATGACTTTACAGCTAACTGAATCGCTATAAATGCGGAGGCTTACAGAGTGGTGATGAAAAGGCTGCGGAAATCACCCCAGGTGACCTGTCCGCGCCTCCTGAAACAGATTGTTATCACTCTGTTTCCTCACCACGAAAATAGGGGAAGGCAAATTTTTGTCCAGCTAAATGACGGCATAATACCACCTGTAACTGTGGAGGAGTTGCGGGAAATATGTGGTAGGTTCGGTGACAACAAGGCCCCAGGTTTGGATGGCATCCCCAACTGAGCTTTGAAACTGGCAGTGAAGACTAGGCCCGACCTTTTCGCCAACACCTTCGAGGCGTGCCTAAAAGAAGGAATATTCCCTGCCCACTGGAAAAAGCAAAAGTTGGTGTTGCTTCCGAAGCCTGGCAAGTCACCTGGAAACCCAGCGTCGTATCGTCCTATCTGCTTGTTGGATACAATGGGGAAGATGATGGAGAGAGTCATCTAAAACAGACTCCTGCCCATCGTCGAAGCCAGCAATGGTTTGTCGGAACGCCAGTTTGGTTTCCGACGCGCCCACTCTACGGTGGACGCAATTGGTATGGTGGTAAACCTGGCAAAAGGTGCACTGATTTCTAGCGGCTGCTGTGCCGTGGTGGCGTTGGATGTCAAAAACGCATTCAACTCGGCCAACTGGAATAGAATTAAAGGGGCGTTGGCTGACATAGGTGTCCCCGGATACTTAGCGAATTTGGTGGAAAACTACCTCTCAGAGAGGACTCTCTGGTACGGGACGGATGAGGGCCCCAAAGAGTACATTGTCACAGCCGGGGTACCACAGGGATCGGTACTTGGTCCCCTGTTGTGGAATATCATGTATAATGGGGTGCTTGCTCTTCCCGTCCCAGAGGGGACTACGATTGTCGGCTTTGCTGATGACCTAGCTGTGGTTGTTGCAGCAAAACACCCAGAAGATGTGGAGGTTTACGCAACGGAAACAGTGAGAGCGGTAAAGTCCTGGCTAGAAAAGGCCGGGCTGACCTTGGGGGACGCGAAAACGGAAGCGGTCTTGATAACGAAACGCAGGAAAAATAACACTGTAAAAGTGGAGGTCGGCGGATATACGGTCGTATCAAAGCCGGCTATCAAATACCTGGGGGTAATAATTGACACCAAATTGAGTTTTAGGGAACACCTAGAGTATGCTTGCCAAAAGGCAGCCAGTACCACCACGGCACTTGCAAAAATGTTGCCAAATATTGGTGGACCGAAACATTGCCGGAGGTTGGTGCTAGCCGGAGTGGTGCGCTCCGTCCTGCTCTACTCGTCGCCTGTGTGGGTAGAGGCGCTTGCAAACTCTCAGAGACGGAAGCAGGTGAACTCGGTTTACCGGCGGATGGCTTTGAGGGTTTGCAGTACTTTTAGAACCACATCAGATGAGGCAGTATTGGTGGTGGCAGGCATGATCCCGGTTGACATTCTGGCCAAAGAAATGAGTGTCCTGTACAATGCAAGACATATGGAGGGGCATGCACAGCGTAGAAATGCGGCAAGGTCAGAGTCGCATGATCTCTGGCAACGCAGATGGGACGAGTCTACGAAAGGTCGGTGGACGCACAGGCTCATTCCCAACATTAGGGTGTGGCTTGAGCGAAAACATGGGGAGACCAACTACCACATTACCCAGTTCCTCACGGGACACGGTGGTTGCTACAGGCAGTATCTGCACCGCTTTGGGTTGGATGATTGTCCGAACTGTCCCAGATGCGATGGCATACCGGAGGATCCAGAGCATGTGATGTTTTACTGCCCACGATTTGCGATGGAGAGAAGGAGCTTAAACCAGGTGCTGGGCAGGAGTGGGACCCCGGAGAGCTTGGTTACTGAGATGCTGGAGTCCGAGGAGAAGTGGCTTGCGATTAGCTCCGCAATCATCCAAATGCAGGAGGAGTTGCTGAAGGAACAAAGAAGGAGGAAAGCTGCAAATAGGTGAAGGATGAGTGCCTAAGAGCAAACCTACCCCGCGAAGTAATACCTGAATGGTGGTCTCGCGGGGCTGGGGCTGGAGAGACCGGGGGTGGTTTTTAGTGGGTGTGAATCCCACACGCGCCCGCTGTAGTTCCGCCGTTTGGGCGGCGGAGCTGCGGCGGACGTGTCTTTCTAAGATTTTCCACCTCCGTGTACGCACAAAAAAAAAATGCTGCCCAAAGAATTCATACTTCTACCACGATGAGCACATAAAACAACAGACTGGCTTCTCGTAGCTAAGGTTGAAGTTTTCCTATTCCTTCTTTTCCTTGCGGAGTGTTCTCAGCGTTGGGAGGATGCTCTGTACGCAATCCACGGTTTCACTACCATTTTGATATTTCGCCGTCCGGTGGAATTATGAAGACCGTCTGCACAATTTCAATTACCAAAGGTTATTCCTGAAGGTAGAAAAGGATGACGCTGTACATGTTCAGTTGGCTACAGGTCTAGATTTACATTTCAACTCCGTGTTTAAGTTGATCTGGATTGACTCTTGTAAAATTAATCCGTGGAAAGGTAAATACAATCATTGGAAGAAAATACCACAACTTGTGCGTATAGCCCTTATTTTAAATTTCTTTAAGATTAATAAAATCAACCCCCTATAGTCTGATGCTACTCAATATTAAGCGTTCACTCACGTAACTTCTGAAAATACCTAACTCCTCAAAACTATCTACCCACTAAAAATTGTCATTGGGGATGAGTAAGCTGTTCATTTTCCGCACTAAAAGCCCTAACTCCTTCCACAGTACCCAAAAGAGGCCTTAGCCCGAAACGTTTAATAATATGCAGTATGCAGTATGATCAGGTCCATGTGAAAACAACAACAAAAAAAGTTAATGATCATTTTTGAAATATTCCAAAAAAATTTTCATTATTGGAAATATTTAGATGAATTATAGTCTAAACGATGAGAGGGGGTAGTGGATAAAATTATCTAAAGAAAAAAAATAAAAATGGTCATTTGTAAATTAATATTTTAAAGTAAGTTAATGTCGGGTTGGGAAGTGAAAAATTGAAAGGAGGGTAATGGAGGTGTTGAAGAAAACTAAGTAGGAAAAAAAGGAAAAATGCTGCATACTACCAAAAGCATCTACTCATCAGCTGGTTACAGGGCAATGAAAACAAAATTATGCCCATGCCGCGAAACTGCGGACACTAGAAACTCAAGGGGATTTTCCAATAAACTTCCAGAATCCAATAATATAGTATTGCGTGTGAACTTTATTTGAACAGATGTTGGGATGGAGGTTATTTTGGGACCTAAATGTTATCACTATGATATTTTTTCCCGAATTTTTTATTGGATAGTTTGTTAGAATGGGACTTCCATTCCATTTAAATGTGGTTCATTTCGTCGTTTTACGATAAATGCTAAAATCTAGATTTGCTTTAAATAGCACCAATGAAAATCTTTCATTTGGTACCCCACATGACTGCATTTAGTAGAAAAAAATCTAAACTCTCTTTTTAGTAGAGGGAAGACCACCCTTAAACTCAACTTAGAATATCACTCGTTGCCTGAGTGAGGGTTCATAATTTCAATCTCTTAATCAAATTTCGTATCTAAAAGTGTAAATCTTTCCCAGAAAAGTGCGTGCGACAAATAAACAGAGAGACAGACAGACAGACAGTAAACAGATTTTGATAAGGTTTTGTTTTACGCAACAACCTAAAAAGCATCCCAGGATGGGAAAAAGAGCAAAGCTCACTATAAGGCATATTATATTTTTGGAACAGATAATTTGGATATTTGATGTACCCCAATTTGCTGATAACTAGTATCTTTTTGTAATTAACATATATATATGTATGTACTATCATATCTACCATTTATTTGATTAAATTGATGGGAAAGCTCACTGTTGTGTGAATCTAGTAAACAATTTTATTAGCACCCGGAATTTGATAGATTATCTTTTATCCATTCAATACTCTTAATGAATTGTTTGTTTCTTTTACGAATAGCTTGCCGGTATGTCCATTTATTATACAATATGTACATATGTGTTTTAGAATTTAAGTTGGGGAACTCACACGTTACTGGTTTATCTTATCACTGTTACCTTATGAGCATATACATAGGGTAGTGCTACGTATTGTATATAGTATTTGTTAATTTATGCAATGTAAATAAACAAATATTGAGGGAGTGAGAAAGTAATTATCAACTCAACAATATGATGTTAACATGACCATCTTTATGGGTGATGAAGGAGACGAAAAAGATAGTTTTATCGTTTCGGTATCGATTGACTTTATGGAAGGGTTATGTAGGGGAATGATTTAAAGAGAAGGCTCTTGCTGCATACGAAACTATTCCCAAATATTTTTTTTTTATATAGGAAGGCTTCATTATCTTATTTCCTTATCGATATATTTTGGAATGTACCCTAAATTAGCCACATTAGTGTGGCCACGAGTCGTTCCATATATCTAAAGTCCAAGTTCGTATCTTTGAAATTTTAACTCAGTCAAGACTTGGAGTTAAAGGTCAAATTATACTGAACGACACAACATATATTGTAATTTCGTGGCTGTTTTCAACGCATATTCGTGTATAGGGCGTGCTAGACAGGGTGTGTGTCAGACAAAAACGTTGTGCTTATATTATACGGCAAACAGGACAAAGTAATCAATCTAATGGATATTTTCAATATATATGTAACACATCGTTCAATAAGTCCCGGGACTAACTATGAAAACAACATTTTATCGGCAAAATTCTTTATTATTCAACATAATCTCCTTCAAGTGTAATATATCATAATACAATCATTCCAACGCTTCTCTAACTTTTCAATGCCATGTTTGTAGAAAGATTGGTCTTTTGACTCAAAATGAGCCTCAGTAGTAGCGATCACCTCCTCAGTTGAGCCAAATCTTTTTCCCTGGAGCATCTTTTTGAGATCCGCAAAGAGCCAGTAGTCGCTGGGGGCCAGATCTGGCGGGTACGGAGGGTGAGGAAGCAATTGGAAGCCTAATTCGTTGAATTTGGTCATTGTTTTGATTGACTTGTGGCACGGTGCGTTGTTTTGATGAAAGATAACTTTCTTCTTCTTCATGTGTGGGCGTTTTTTCGCTATTTCGGCCTTCAAACGATCCAATAACACCAAGTAGTAGTCGCTATTAATGTTTTTTCCTTTTTCGAGGTAGTCAATGAAAATTATACCATTCGCACCCCAGAATACGGACGCCATCACTTTGCCGGCCGACTGTTGTGTTTTTGGACGCTTCGGGCGGCTTTTACCGGTCGAACGCCATTCAGCTGACTGCCGACTTGACTCCGAAGTGAAATGGTGAATCCATGCTTCGTACACTGTCACATATCGATGCAAAAAATCCTGTTTATTGCGAGTAAACAGTGCCAAACAGCTCTCCGAATCATTGATACGTTGTTGCTTTTGTTCCATTGTGACCAAACGCGGCACCCATTTGGGAAAAACCTTTTTCATAGTCAATTTTTGGTGCAAAATAGTAAATGCACTACCAGTTGATATGTTCACCATCTTAGCTATCTCGCGCACTTTCATTTTGCGGTCACCCATCATGATTTTCAATACTTGCTTGGTGTTTTCGGGAGTTATTCCCTCATTTGGCCGACCCGAACGTTCCGCATCATTTATATCAGCACGACCGCGTTTCAATTCAGCATATCACCGACAAGTGGTTGTTTTCGACGGAGTAGAGTCCGGATAACGTTTTTCAATCCATTGCTGAGCTTGAACAGTGTTTTTTCCCCATTAGAAAACAATGTTTTATCAACACACGAAACTCGTTTTGGTCCATTTTTTCACGATTGCAAAGGTAGCGTCACTTTAACCACTATAGCTTTCTTGGTTATGTTTCGAATTACATCAAATTTTGACACATCTTATCTGAAGGTTGGTACTTTTGAACCTTGGTATATAAATGGCATTATTAGCGCCATCTCAACGCTAGTCCCGGGACTTATTGAACGATGTGCTATTTATACTGGGTGATTTACACATCGTCTCTGAAAGATTATTGGGAGACAGCATGCTAAAATTAAACGGATTCTATTTATCTTCAGATTATTTTTTTTCCCGGTAAACAACCTCTTCTCCTTCAATAGCGTGGCCACCCGAGTCAGTCATTGGCTTTCAGGAAATACTTTCCAACCATCTCAATTCTTCGATCAAAAAGAAAATTTTATCAGCTTTTTACTGACCTTGTCCAGTGAGTCTTCCGATCGTTTGGGTTGGTTTAGTGTCTGTCTGTCTCTCTGTCTGTCACACGCATTTTTCTCGGAGGCGGTTATAACGATTGACACCAAATATGGTGGAAAGGTGGAAACTATGAACGCTCACGCATACAGTGAGTTATATCATTCTACGTCCAATTTAAGGGGGGGGGGGGGGGGAGGTCCAATACATGCAAAAGGGTGTGTAATTTTTTTTGCAACAAATATAGTTCATGTAGGATATCAGATGAAAAATCTCGTTTAATACTTCCGGAGCCGCTCTTAGTTTTAACATTTGTGTGAAAAGTGCTGATAAGGAGAGGGGGAGGGGAAAGTGATCATTTCTTTAACGGACACATTCTCAGAAACTACCCAACCGAAAAATTTGAAAAAAATCAGAAGACTGCCACTGTGTGTGGCGCCTACGTTCCGGAATACTCTCCATACCAATATCTGCTCAAATATATAATAGTTAATAATAGTATACTCCTATAATTTCTAGTAATTGGCCCCAAAACCCCCGTTAAGTTCATCTTAGAATCACGAAATTTCAGCAATGTATTCTATAACATAGAGCATGATCCTACCAACTTTGGTGAAAAGCGCACCATTGCCAACAAAGTTATAATACGACTAAGTTGCCGGTTCTATGCAAATTTAAGACTTTGATTGTCCATATCATATGAAAGTGGACATTTTTACATAATATACGCACACATTACGTGGTAGGTACTAACGGGAAAAATGTCCACTCAAATGTTTAAATAAAATAAATACACAAAACCTTTCATACCTGAAACGTCCAGCTTCCGGTTTCTCCACTTGTTTGCTTTTAATTATCTGTAGCTCTACGAAGCAAAATTTGTTAACCATTGTCCTTTTCGTTGCCATCTCACGTTGATTCTCTTGTATATGAGCGCCGGCGACTACCCTAGGATATGTATGTATTATTATTATTATTCTGTTAAGGGAAAGCCGCACCGCGTCCTTGAAGAACTATTGTGCCCCTTTTACTGGTTATAGTGTACCTGTTGACCATAGTATCTCAAGCAGGCCTGTAACCGTTAGGAACTTTAGTATGTTCCCCACTTCCAGAAGTTTCATCTGGTATTAAGTGTTCTCCCAGATGTATCGACCTACTTTGCACAAGTGCCGGACACTGTCCCAGGACGTGGGAGAGAGAGAGGTTTCGTCCTCCTCCTCACAGGACCTGCAGGCAGTGTCCGTAGATATCCCTAGCTTCCCTAGGTGATAGTTCAGCTGACAATGACCAGTGAGAATTCCCACTATGATTCGGAGATTCTTTTTGGTGAGGTTTAAGCAATCCTTTGTACGCATGGGTTCGTATCCCCCAATAAGCACCCTGGACTGCTCCATCCCTGGTAAGCCCGCCCAATATAGTTCCCTCAACCGTTTCTCTTCGTTTCTTAGATTCAAAGCCATGAAACCCTTTCCGATTCCACAGAAGGGTTCTGGCCCGTGTAAAGGCATCCCTGCTCCCTTCTTGGCTATTTCATCCGCTGCCTCATTGCCTTCCAACCCAGCATGGCCTGGAACCCAAAGTATCCAGACCTTGTTGGACGAGCCGAGTGTATTCAGTCTCTCAAGGCATTCCCATACCAGTTTAGAGTTCACCTGGTTGGACTGCCTTGATCGCTGCTTGGCTATCGGTGAGAATAGCTATGTTCTACCCGCTGTAGTTCCTTTGCAGATTAAAGGAGGCACATTTGTTTATGGCGTAAATTTCCGCTTGGAATATGCTAGTGTACCTGCCCATTGGCTCAAAGTACATTTTCCTTGGACCAATGACACCGGCACCCGCTCCCTCTGCTGTGAGGGATCCGTCAGTGTACCAAGTAATCAGTTGCTGGTTTAAGTCGTATTTCACAGCCACGCTCTCCCAGTTTGCCTTGTTACTCCAACGTGTTTCAAACTTCTTATTGAAGTGAAACCTCGTTGTCATGTTGTCCCTCGGTATCAGTAATTCGGGATACCGCCTAGAAAGAATATCAATCTTCCTTCGATTTAGGCAGCTCCCCGCCTCACTCATACTACCGGCCATCCTGAATATTGATCTCCTTGCCTGCATCTGTATGTGCAGATGGAGAGGGGTTAATCCCAGAAGGACCGCCAGGGATGCCGTTGGGCATGTCCTCATTGCCCCACTGATACAGACGGAAGCCAGCCTTTGGAGTTTATGTAATTCCCTGGCTTGTGTGCTGAGTTGGGTTCTTTCTGCCCAGATTACCGCTCCATAGGTAATCATTGGCCTTACTATTGCAGTATATATCCAAAGTATTATAGTATCTTCGGGCTGCAACCCCATTTTTTCCTGCTATGGATCTGCAAGTCATCAGAGCCCTCGTGGCTTTTCGACAAGTGTTTCCGACATGTGTCTTCCAGAGTAATTTTTGTATGTAGGTAGCCATCCGTGTTTTTCTCACATTATCGACATGTTCTGTCTTCCGCTATCTCAGTTTCCATAGGCCATTGTCCCGTCTACAGTGATCTTTGATGATCTTGGATATATTTAAACTACCATGCTAGCGCTTTATACATAGACTATTAACCTGGACTGTTCCATTGCTTTTACTCATTCAGTATAATTCCCTCAACCGTTCTTCCTTTTCCTTGAAGCTTATTGCCATGAAGTCCTCTCCAATTTTATATAAGAGTTCTGGCCTAGAGAACGGTATTTGGGTTAGAACTGAGAGTACCCAGGTTTCATTTTGCAGGTCAACTACAACAACCCATATTCTTCTTTCTTCTTTTTCTTCCGCCTTTGTCCAGTTCACAAGCGGGGTCTGCTCGTCGTGATCGGTTACGCCATTAGGCTCTATCAAATGCCTGACCTGGATGCAATCTCGAGGCTTTCAAATCCCCATCCAGCGTATCAAGCCTCCGTTGTTTCGGCCTGTCTTTTGGTCGTTTATCGTCGACTTCGACGTTTAGACCAATCTTGGCAAGTGAATTCTCGTTGGCACGAATTGCGTGACCATACCATCGAAGACGCCTCTCTCGCAACTTTTCCACGATCGGTGCAACCCCATAACGATCGCGGATATCCTCATTTCGGATGTGATCTAAACGTGTCTAACTAGTCCAACGCAGCATCTTCGTCTCCATTACCGGAAGGCGCCGTTCATTGTCTTTTATAGTCGGCCAACACTCAGAACCATAGAGAGCGACTAGACGGACGACATTGCGGTAAATTTTAGATTTGAGACGTTCGTTGATACGTCGATCACAAACAACCCATATTAAAAATAAGATATCAAGACGGCTTACGATTTTCTTCAGGGCAAAGGCAACTCATCAGACATTGCTTCACCTCTGTCAGAGTAGCGGGACCAAAGCGGTTCGCAGAGGTTAACGCTCCTTTTTATAATACTTTCTTATACATTCGCGAAACACAACGTGACTGCGAATGAAGCAACGTTAATCCTGAGTAGTTTGGATCAAAGCTTGGGTGTAATTAGATTTTTTCTTAGGGATTTAGGGATCCTAAGTCCAGCATCCATTTGCTGTTGGACCGGATCAAATGGAGAGCAACTTGCTTCCCCTTTTTTTGATCCGCGGACCCCTGGTCTTCCATGCCAGTTTAGAGTTCACCTGGTTGGATTCGAGTTCGTCGATCGAAGATTCACTGTCTGGCTTAAAAATTCTTGCACCTGGTCCTTCCGCTGTCCTTTCTTACTGAAATAAATCTTCCTTGTCAGGATGTCTATTGACATCAATATTTTGGTATATTTTCTGGAAAAAATGTTGGTCGTTTTTGACAACTTTCCGAGCCGGACCTTGTGTGTCCTCTACTCCTGCATCTGCACGTGGAGATGAAAAGTCAGCCTTGAGTGGACTTCTAAGGATACTGTTGAAAATGTTATCATGGCAACAGAGTCCGTGAAGTCCTTCGACTTTTTTGCTGAGATCTGTTCTGTCTGCCTCTACAACCCCATTTCTTTCCAACTATTAATCTGAAAATTATAACAGTTTTTGTAGTTCTCTCAAATATGTTACTGATATGGATCTACCAGAGTAGCTTTTGGTCTAGAATGGTTCCCAAGTGTTTGACGAACACTTCTTGCCGTCCTATGTTATCGTTTTGTCGGATGCGGTCGGTAGGTTTTGATGATCTGCGCTAGAAGAGGATTGACCGGTAATCTGGTTACAGGTGATTTACGTATTAGTGACGTCGCTAGCGGTAGCTTATGGGACTGCACCAATCGATGTACCCAAGAGACTGATTTCATTCGTTTTAATCGTGAAGGAGGTAGTGTTTTTTGGGGTGTTGGAACCATGGCAGCTTCAGAGGTTTGAATTGATGGAGATGCTTCTGATTTTTCCCTACCGAAAATACAGTTGGCTCCGGTGTACGGCTGCGGCAGTGTCTCCTGGACAGAGTCCACTCTGACGTGGTCATAGGTATGACCACGAACGAAGGTCTTTGTGGACGAATCTAACTCTATTCGGACGGAATTGGTTTCGGTCGAAGCTTTCTTATGTGCCCTCTGATCCTTTGTAGGGAAATGTGAATATGACCCTCGTTTGCTGAACCACTCTCCGGGTAATCGCATAGTTTCGGCTGATTGGTCCGGAATAGCAATGACTTCGAGCCAATGTGAAAATCCATCCAGGCATAATCAAGCAGTACTGGAAGCGATCCAGCGACGTTTAAAAGAATGCACTAAATACGCTGGTCAGGTATCCCGAAAAGTTGAAGGTAATTTTTCTTGTGTCTCTCCACCTTGGTGCGTTGGTAGCTAACACATCTTGGAGACCGCAATCGCATGTCGCGATGCATGCTCGTCCTTTCAAATGGCTCGGTTATTGAGGTGAGTCCAGCGATGGTATATGTCGATTTTACGCAGCGTTTCCGGAAGGAACCGTCTCATTGCTGCGCTGAACGTGGCGCAGTACACCGAATGATTACCCAGTGTCAGTGGAAGCAACTATAAAGATGTTGAACTGAGGGTTGAGGGTTTTTTCAGCTCCATGTCAGTTAGGAGTTGGAAGTCAATAGCTAATGGCATGAAGATTCATTCAGTCCTGGACAACGTATTTACGACATTTGACTCACAGAAGTCGTGTTCAATCCTTGCTGTGAACTCCAAAATGAGCGACAGTCGTCTGCTTTGAGTGTGGGAAGTATAAACCAATGGTTCATGGTCGGTCTTCCTGTGAGGAAGTTTCCAAAATGATGAACGTTATCATATATAGTGGGAAGCTCACAGCCGTACGTGTAATACAACCTGTCCGCTAGTAAAAAACTAAAGGCAACCATCTGCCTTCGT
Source organism: Hermetia illucens (assembly GCF_905115235.1). NCBI lineage: Eukaryota > Metazoa > Arthropoda > Insecta > Diptera > Stratiomyidae > Hermetia > Hermetia illucens. The sequence goes on along the minus strand of NC_051852.1, from coordinate 161,711,415 downwards.
ACTTTTGCTCCCAGGCCGCACTGACTGCTACTTCATATGCGTGTATGATTACAAATAAACCTCCCCAATCGAGTCTCTGCAGCGTTGAAATACGTCCTCGGCTTTGGATGACTATTCAATGTTTTTGTTTTTGGATTTCGGAACAGTTCATTTGATGCCCAGGAGGAGCAAATCAAGTGTCTAAGGGGCACAGAATATCATTGCGTATTTGTGCGGTCAGTACAGACCATCCTGGAAGTACACCACCCGGGAGAACGGGTGAGAGAAGTGGTAAGGGGAGAGTTGACGGTTCTTGCAACCCCTTCAACACGCAAGCGTTGCAAGGGGAACTGGAACATTGCGAAAGGGGTTGTTACCCATGAAAAGGTGAGAGCTGCCATACTGTCCTTTGAACATTTCAAAGCACCTGGCATGGATGGCATCTATCCGGCAATGCTACAGGAGGGTATGGAGCATTTAGAGCGACCTCTAAGAAATATTTTTCGAGGATGTCTTGCTCTGGGCTACGTGCCTTCTTCTTGGCAACAGGTTAAGGTAATTTTCATACCGAAACCTGGGAAAGATGACTATTCTAATCCGAAGAACTTCAGACAGATCAGCTTGACTTCATTCTTGCTGAAAAGTTTGGAGAGACTGGTGGAGCGTCACATTCGTGGAAACGCACTTAGGTCACACCCACTTAGTGAAAACCAACATGCTTATCAACGTGGAAAGTCTGCTCTTCATTCTTTGGTCACAAAGATAGAGGATGCAACTTTGAATGGTGAGTACGCGATGGGGGGTGTTCGTGGACATTGAAGGGGCTTTTGACTGTGCGCCTTTTCAAAAACTTTGTGATGCCGCCAGAGCGCATGGTGTTGATGATGCTTTAATTAAGTGGATCCATGCTATGCTAACGCAAAGATTGTTGTGCGCTGAGGTAGGGGTCGATCGCTGACTACAGAAGCGACGAAGGGCTGCCCCCAAGGAGGTGTGCTTTCGCCGCTTCTGTGGAGTATGCTGATCGACTCACTGCTATGCGAACTGCAAAATTTGCCAATACACACTCAAGCTTATGCTGATGACGTGGCTGTACTTGCTGTTGATCGGGATCTTGGAACGGTGTGTAGGAATATACAGCGTGCCGTTGATTTGATAGACAGCTGGTGCCTCACACATGGTCTGTCAGTTAATCCAAATAAAACCACAATGGTTTTATTCACAAAAAGGAGAAAACTGGATGGACTTAACCTCCCTGAGATGAGGGGTACTACCCTTCAACTCTCCGAAGAAGTGAAATATCTGGGTGTCACTCTAGATAAAAAACTTCTTTGGAACAAACATGTAGAGGTAAAGATGAAACGAGCTCTCCCTGCTTATGGGCTGTGCAGACGGACCTTTGCTTCGACATGGAGACTCAGGCCTCATGTGGTAATGTGGATATACGTTGCCATCATTAGGCCGATGTTCGTATATGCATCCGTACTGTGGTGGGTTAAGGTGAGACAAAAAGGTTTTCACCGTAAACTAGACGCACTGCAAAGAACTGTTTGTCTGGGTATCACTGGTGCCATGAGCACGACATCCGGCGCAGCTCTGAATGCACTACTCAATTTGCAGCCCCTGGATATATTTATTCAAAGCACTGCAATGAGAGCAGCTCATAGGCTAATTCGATTAGATCTATGGGAAAACAACGGATGTGGGGGGCACAGAGCATTGGAAGAGTTGTTGGGAGGACTAAATCCAGTTCTTACAATGCCTTCCGATTCTCGTGTCCCCATACATCTGTTTGGTAGAAGATATGTAGTTACCCTGAAGCGTAGAGAGGACTGGGAAGACCCAGAGGAATGCGTGGCGGGATATAGGGAAGTCTTCTACACCGATGGCTCAAAAACAGAAGAGGGTTCTGGAGCCGGAGTCTACCTCTCGAATAAAAACGAGAAGTGGGCTGTTCCTTTGGGACAATATGCAACGGTTTTTCAAGCCGAAGTTTATGCGATCCTAAGGGTGACAAACTGGGTGATTGACGAGCGGTTGAAGGGCAGGCGCATCGCAATCTGCAGTGACAGTCAAGCTGCACTGAGGGCATTGAGCAGTCCTTCGATCACCTCGAAAATCGTTCAGGAATGCAGAAACCGTTTGAACTCTATGTCTAGATTCAATACGGTGGAACTACTCTGGGTACCTGGTCACTGTGGCATAGAGGGAAATGAAATCTCGGACGCTTTAGCGAAGGAGGGGTTAATCTCCCCTATGCCGGGACCGGAGCCAGCAATTGGGGTATCAGTAGCATTGACTAAATCTGTTTTCAAAAACTGGGAACAAGTTTCCCATAACGACAGGTGGCAGAGCTTAAATGCTGCTCGACACACCAAACTTTTCCTGCCAGAACCCAACATACGTACCGCAAAGTTTATCCTGTCGAAAAGCAGGAGGACTTGCAGGTGTATTGTGGGCATTCTGACAGGCCATAATTCACTAGCTGGGCATATGTTCGGAATAGGAATTACCGAAGATGATACGTGTCCCTCGTGTAATGAGGAAGCGGAATCCACGGAGCATTTCCTATGTGAATGCCCCGCCTATGGACGCATCAGGCATCAGATCTTTGGTGCCGATGTCCTCCAATTGCGACGGGTAGCATCACATCCACTAACGGAAATCCTGCGATACGTTAACGAATCCGGAATATTCCGTTAGACGGGGGAGGCGAGTACAATGGGCCAACACGGCCTGAGTGCTCAGAAGCTGTAGCTTCTCCCCCACCATACACACACATTTGTGCGGTAGGGACGAGGTAGCTAACTGGCCCGTGCCTCTTGTGGCTCATAGTTTTCTGATGTGCGGCAAGCCATAAACAGCTGTGCAATGCTATATGCTTGCGAGCACTTGCAACCATGTGGCCGCACGTCAATACTTTACATCACATACACGGCACTACACCAGAGCTAATGGGCGGAATTTTTCTCGCGCATTTGCCGCAGAAGGTTGAACACGCGCAATGATTGTTTCCTTCCATACAATTTCAAACAATACCCTGCGAGATGAATTTCCTGTATTCAGTCTTCTTGCCACTGCCGCCTTGGGAATGTCCAACTAGCCGAATTAGATTTGCTGGCAGACCGTTGACAAATCGATTTTCGAAAAGATCGTCTTTTCACCAACTCCGGTGCTGAAGTCTTATATGTGCGACATTGGGTATCGTCAGGCTTTGTGACTGCGTTCAGTCGTCTGATATTATGTCGGGGTGACCAGTTGTTGAATATGACGGCTACGTCTTTGCCAGTGCCAATCAAACAGTTTAAGTCGTTAGAAACATGGAAAATATGAAAGTGGTTTTGGAATGGCTTGCTGTCAACCACTGAATTTGATAGGATTCGAACTATTTTTTTTTCCGATCGCTATCATGGCATCAATGGTAAAAACACAACGAAGACTATTTTCCGTTTCGTCCTGACTTTCGCCTGGCAGATATGGAGTCTGTCGAGCGACCTCCGAATATATATGCCAGTTCCTCCGTAGTATCGATGTGCGAAGGTGATGGTAAGGACGAAAAGGGTGGTATCACGTCGAGGGTCACCAGTTGTTGGAGAAGTATATCAGAATGACCATAACAATTGGTAACAAAAAGTTATTCAAAAGACGTGTCTTGTCTCATCAATGGCTGGAGTAGAAGAGGGTCAATGGCGAACAACTGAACGTCCTTATAGATGGAAACCGCTAAGAACTGTCACCACATGTGTCCCTGCTAGGCCGTTCACAACCTGGCGATTTCTTAAGAGACTATGGTAGTAAACTATTCTGTCATATCCTCTGTTGAACAGTGTGATAGTAATTGTCCTGGTCGAAAGCCTGGTTCAGACACTGGTTCAGGCTCTGGCATGCTCCTTATTTTTCACGAGTGAGAATGGGGGAGGGGGAGGGAGAGGTGGGTAGAATTGTTAATTAAATCACTGGGTCCTTTAGATTCTATCTTCGTTCCTGACCTGTTTTAGGCTTCGTCTCCTTTGTTTGTGGCATAACACTCTTAGTTGGAGAATGATGAAGGTTACCTCGTACAGGATATGGCTTATCGCCACACATCAACGGTCCTGGTAGACGAGAGATAGACTAATTTATCATAAGAAAAATAAAACACTTTATTGAATTATTTGTCCTCTTACGGTCGTTTCATCTTCTTTAGAAGAAAGGACTAAGTACTTGCTCCTTTCAATTTAGAAAAATATCCAGCTTTTCCAGGCCCGCTTAGGTTCGAATGGATATTCATCTGAAAACCTCAATGCTTATATGTTTAGTCTGTTCTGTAGTTTCTTAGCTAATATATTATTATTTTGGAATTTTACAGAAAGTCGTCACAAATTTGACGTATCAAACGAAAATTGACATGGCGTCCAGACTGCGAAGAATCGGAGTAACGACCTTAGGTGTATGCGCTGGAGCGGCTTTAACATCCTGGGCTTTTCAGCGAAAAGACCGACCATACGTGGTAAGAAAGCATAGATGTACATATGAATTTATGAACAATGTATTGGCAGATATCCTATGACGGGTCCGAGGACCATAAAAGTAGGGGACAGTTGCTCCTCAAATGGTCCCGTCCAAAGTCAGGATCACCCTAAATCCTTATATAGAATCCGGATAAGGCTTTCTATATCAGGATCTTTGGTAAAGCGATTAGTTAGTTAATCTGTTATGCTTGAACTTTCTGGATAAGGGTCTTACTAACATTTCAAGGAACCGACCAGACGACACAGTTTAAACATTTTCTTCAATATAAATCCAGGTACAAAATGCTGCGATTGCAACACCCCGAGTTAAAAGGAAACTGCCACCCCGTTCAGAGCAAATTCAAACTCTGATGAGCGGTGAGGAGTATGATGTTCTCGTAATTGGAGGCGGTGCAACAGGTTCTGGTTGTGCTCTTGATGCGATTACGCGCGGATTGAAAACAGCTCTGGTTGAAGCCGATGACTTCGCAAGTGGCACCTCATCGCGATCAACGAAATTGATCCATGGCGGCGTAAGATATCTACAAAAAGCTATTTTAGGGGTGCGTATCAGAAAGCAGATCAATTATGATAGCTAAGTTCTTACAGGCTCTAATTTTAGTTAGACTACGAGCAATATAGTATGGTGAAAGAGGCTTTAGCTGAACGCGCTGCAATGCTTGCAGCAGCACCGCATTTAACTCATCCTTTGCCAATCATGTTACCTGTCTATACGTGAGTATGATTACCATTGTACCTGGCATTGTTCCTGATAATGAATATTTGAATAGATGGTGGCAAATACCTTACTATTGGGTAGGAATAAAGTGTTATGATCTCGTCGCTGGCGACCGGAACGTGAAAAGTTCGTATTATTTATCGAAGAAGGACGCTTTGGAACTGTTTCCGATGTTGAAGAAAGAAAAGTTATGTGGTGCAATAGTATACTATGACGGTAAGTTCCAAATAGGAACCCTTTTGATATATTCAGGACCCAACAATAATTGAGGTTTCTCTATATTCCAGGTCAACAAGATGATGCTCGTATGAATCTGGCCATTGCGCTAACCGCCGCACGACAGGGTGCAACAATCTGTAATCACGTAGAAGTCCTAGAACTCCTGAAAAAGCCAGGTCCAGATGGACCTGTTCTCTGCGGTGCCAAAGTGAAGGACCACATTTCAAATAAAGAATTTGTTGTGAAAGCCAAATGCATAATAAACGCTACCGGTCCATTCACTGACCACATCCGGAAAATGGACGACCCCAACGTCAGGACCATCTGTTCGCCCAGCTCTGGAGTCCATATTGTCCTACCTGGTTACTATAGCCCCGATCAGATGGGTTTACTGGATCCTTCAACATCTGATGGTCGAGTGATTTTCTTCTTGCCATGGCAACGTCAGACTATCGCTGGAACTACTGATCTTCCCTGTGAAGTGACACATTCACCAAGCCCAACCGAAGACGAAATCCAGTTCATTTTGACTGAAATTAAAAACTATTTGAATGCAGACGTTGAAGTTCGTCGAGGTGATGTCCTTTCGGCGTGGAGTGGTATTCGACCATTGGTATCAGATCCGAATAAAGAAGATACTCAGTCTTTGGCTAGAAATCATATTGTTCATGTCAGTCCATCGAAGTTAATAACCATCGCTGGAGGAAAGTGGACCACGTATCGTGCAATGGCTGAGCATACGATTGATGCAGCAATTAAGGGTAAGTCATGTCACAATAACTGAAGTATGAGTATTTAGATTTGGTACAACTTATCTCATTCAATGAAAGAATTTGAAAATGCTTCCTAAAGTTGACACCCCAAGTAGGCGCCCAAAATCTCAATTTTGCCCTTAAAGCAACCACAAAGTCAAAAATTGTGGTTTACTCAATCTAATGAAATTCCAATGTAGATTGAAAATTAAAGGTATCCATAATAACCATTTGCGAGTCAAGCAGATGCATCCTTTGCATTTCGAATCTCTGCTATTTTTGTATCTAAATTTGATCAATTAAGACGCTGCCAAAGCTATTTTAAGAGTGACTGCAAGCATTATTTGGCTGTGGACCAAAATGTCCCTAGCAGCTTTTAATTTTGTTGGCTTCAGAGAACTGCCAAACAAAGTCTATTGTTAATTGCAGACAGAATATTAGAATATTTACATCTGCCATACAAATTAAGGAGGAGAGGAGGAACTCGACAGGGTTGGTATTCCTTAACGAATTACCATGACCCAATCTTGGCGCAGTGCAGTTTTTTTGGCTTAGGTGAATGCGTTCACGTACAGAGTGTGAGGCTCTCGCACCAGTAACTTCCAGCTAAATACCTCCTTGTCATCAAAGAACTGGCCTGTCTCTCGCGACCACCATCACAGCTGAGGCGGTATGATAAGTAGACGCTATCCGCAAAGCTCCCTGCCTCTGTACTTGGGTAAGGCGTGTACATCCATACCTCCGGGTCTTACAACAGAACGAACTGCTTTGTGCTTATGAGAAGACGTCCCCTAGTAAGTGAAGGGCCCCAACATTCGTTATTAGCCGACTTAAGGCCGAAACTCCAGCTGCAGCAATTCGTCCATTGATACGGGACACAAGATCGGGATTCACCTTTTGGTGTAGTTGACTAAGTTGGCGCAAAGCTGAAACCATAACCAGTCATCCATCCACTTACCTTCCTTTTTTGAGGAGGTGGAAATCTTCAAAAGACACAGGCCTGGCCAGCGTGTGGGATTCTTACCCACTAAAACCACCCCCGACTCCCTCCAAGTCCCGTGGAACCACCATTCAGTATTACATCACGGGGCGGAGTCAGCTCATTTTAACTTGGTCCCCTTTCGTCTCTACGCGGCATATGTAACCGCGCTTTTCTGGTCTCCTCTGCCTTTCGCAGTTTGCTCTCGATAGATACGACCATGGAGTTGATCGCATCCCCCCCTTCCTGACATGCTAGCATTCTTCGCACCAGATTCTCTGGTACAAGCACCTCTCCTACAGTCTCCTCTAGGTTCTTCCTTTCCTCCACAAACCTTGAACAGTGGAAGAATACATGCTCTGAGTCTTCTGGGACTCCATCGCAGTTTGGACAATCGTGCCGTCTCTCTAACCACTCCTTGATGGCAGGGATGAGCCTGTGTGTCTACCGACGCTTTCCCGAGCGTTCCCAACGCTCTTGCCATCTATTTAGCGATCTCTCCCTTTCGGCGTTCCTCGTCCGCGACAAAGGAGAAACAGATTTCGCATTATATATATTCGCCATCTCATCTGCCAAGATGTCAATGGGCATCATTCCAGAAATGACGATTGCTGCATCATCTGAGATAGTCCTGAATGCCGAGCACACCCTTAGGGCTGTTCTTCCGTAGACTGAACTCAGTTTGTTAGCGTTAAATGTAACCTGCAATGCCTTTCCCTAAACTGGGGCTGCATAGAGCAGGATCGAATTCACTACCCTAGCTATAAGCAACCTGGAAGCATGCCCTCCCACGTTCGGCATGATTCTTGCCAGGGCCACACTCGCAGTGGATGCTTTGTCATAGACATACTGCATAGACATACTCCGCAAGTGTCAGACCAGAACGCTCTAGCCAACCCTTAACAGCACTGATCGCTTCGCATGACTATAACTCAGCATCTTCTTCGGTGCTTTGCGACAACAACCAGCGCTATATCATCGGCGTAGCCCACCACCGTGGCTTTCTCCGGAAGGGGAAGATTAAGAACATCGTTGTACATGATGTTCCACAACAGTGGGCCCAGTACAGAGCCCTGTGGGACACCCTGAGGTTCGTCATCGGTGTCATACCAAAACCTCCGTTCTTGTAAATAGCTGTTGACAATAGCTGCAAGATAAGCGGGAATACCAATCTTCGCCAGAGATTCCCGTATTAGGTTCCAATTGGCCGAATTGAATGCATTTCTCACATCCAGGGTCATCACTATGCAATATTTGCTAGTACTACCCTTTTTGTGGATTGCATCTTCGGCCAAGCCAGTAACCATTTTGATGGCATTAATGGTTGATCTGGCTTTACGGAACCCATACTGCCGATCTGAGAGACCTCCCTGGCTTTCAACAACCGGGAATAATCTATTATAGATTACTCGCTTTAGCATTTTGCCCACAGTGTCGAAAAGACAAATAGGTCTGTACGAGGTTGGCTCACCTGGAGTTTTGCCAACCTTAGGCAGTAGCACCAACTTTTTTCGTTTCCATGATGCAGGAAATATCCCTTCGGACATGCACGCTTCGAACAACTCAGCGAACATGTCCGGTCTGGATTTCACGGCAAGCTTAAGGGCCTTATTCGGCACGCCATCCAGACCCGGAGCTTTGTTATCTCCTATCCTAGCGCAGATCTCCAGCAGCTCGTCACTGGTGACTGGTGGTATTGCCGCGTCGTTCAGAGGTGGCTGGAAGCTGTCTATGCCCTCCTCTTGCTGAGGGAATAACCCCTGGATAATTTTTAACAAGAGTGAAGGGTACGTGATCTGCGAAGATGATCGGACTCTGAATCACCCCATCACGATTCTATAGGCGCTCCCCCATGGATTTACGTCCGCTTCTAAACAGAATTTCTTAAAGCATTCCCTCTTGCTCCGTTGGATGGCGAGCTTGAGGATTTTGCGGGCAGCCTTATAGACTCGCTCTTTTTGCCCTTGGTCGTTCTACCTGAGCCGCTGTTCTGGCTCGGTGACAGGCTGATTGAAGGCTGGCGAGTTCAGCATTCCACCAGTAGTTTGGTCTTCTACTGGAGAATGAGCACCTCCTCGGCATGGACGCGTCACACGCTTTCGCGATGCATTGGACCGCATGGGCAGCTCTTTCCGTAGAGGCGCTTGCTTTATTAGGTTGGTCTAACCACACCTCCATGAAGGTCTGCTCATCCACGTTTGAGTATTGCCATAGGCTTTCCGCAAACTCACAATGGACTCTTCGGCAAGTTCCTCCAACTTGAACTGTTCCATCAAGGCAGTGCAAATTTCTCCTTTGGATGTCACTTCATCGAGATCCTTGCACTGTATATAGACCTCATGTTCATGTTCCATCCACTTACCTGTCGCATCAATATGTCAAGTTTGCTCCTGTTCAAAAGTGTGTCCGGCAACAAGTGCCAAAATATCGTTCGCATAACCAACCAGACGCGACCATTCTGACATGTCAAGTCTCAACAAACTATCGTAGGAGGCGTTCCAGGTCCGGTCCTAGGTGTCTGCTACCCTCGACACGATCTTCATCCTCCCCGGACCTTCTAGTGTCTCTTAGTATAGGGAGCTATCTCTCAGATAATCCTTCAGTATCTGCAACGGACGGCTCAGCACGTGGAAAAATGTTTCTAGTGTGCTTAGCATACCTGTCAGCCTTACAGAATGTAAGGCAATTTTGACAACAAACATTCCAAGGAGCACTACCCGTTGCGATCGATGGCTGTGTGCCTCAACTTGATGAACCGTATCCTCCAAATAGTATCCACTGTGGAGCTCTCTACTTTAAAACCGAACTTACCTTGAGCATAAATTCCCCGGAGCACATATAGCTTCAGCGACTCAGGAGTACCTGATGAGCTTTTTGAACACTTTCTCGATGACAATTCAACGTATCCTTTCCATTTGCCTCGTTTCAAAAAATTTCCTCCTTTGGGCAAACCGTTGAATGCGCCGAACAGTAGGTTTAGCCGATACCTGTTGATATACGAGTACTTCTGCTGTGGTACTATCGCGATCGGCATCCTCAAGCTTCTTCGACTTCTTCCGGGGAATAATGCCCTTACAATACGGTTCATCTCGCCGATATTAAGTATGCAGGGTTTTCGCAGAGTCTCATTTTCCGAATGATAAGGAAATTTTCACCATTGACCAATCCGAAGAAGGCTCGTTACGACTGGGTACCCTACAGGGCATGGAACCTCCACAGGATGTCGTTATCATTATCTCTGAATTTATGGCAATACCAACTGTAACACCACAACTCCCCGAAGTACTCTTTGGTGGGTTCCAAGACCTTCAACAAATCTCTCAATTCAGACAAAGTCATCGCCTTAGCCTCCAAAGTCGGGTAGCAGCGGTACCCAATAAGGAAGGAACTGTGGTAGCAACTCCTGGGCGGTTGAACTATGGTGAATGTTATTTTTTCTAGGATGCAGATCATGTTAGCCCCGCCCTGCTCCCCATGGCTATTTTCGTCCTGAGGAGTGAACACGACTGCGAATCACCAAAATATACCATCGGATCGAGCAAGGTCCTCTCCTGGACCTTAAGGTAAAAGGCCAAAGTTTAGACGATCCACGATTCCTGCATAGAACTCAGATCATTTTTTCATTGCAAGGCTTCGCTTTGTGACCTACCTGGCCACATCTAAGGTCTGCGATCTTCCTGTCGGACCCCCGACATGTTCAAAACGTATACTGATAGTGCAAGAACCTGTAACACTGGGTGGAGACTATCTGCATTCGTACCCTACATATTACCCAACCAAATCTGATTTTTCCGCTGTTATTGAGCTTCCTCGAGATTGTGGTCTCGAGAATTCGCAGAGGTAATACCTATCCAGGCATTGATTATCTTTGGGCTTTTACGCTTTATGACCTCCTATATTTTGACCTTTTATGTGAGACAGTCAAGATCTCGGATTTCAAGAGAACACGTAGGCTCTCCAAGGGAAGAGCGGTTGTTTCTATTTTTCGTGCGTCTTTTGCTGCTATGCATGCTTGCCTGCAGAAGGAAATGTGGTCCCCGGGTTTTTCCAGATCTACCAGCCCGTTCTGCACGCTTTTGTTCATCTTTTCCCTGAAGGAAATATGCAGTCCGCATACGTTTCACAACTGCCGCGCATTTCCTGATAAACCTTTCCTCTTCGGGTTTTGCAAGGACAATCGACACTAGCCCAGCTTCAATGAATTTCTCGGGGCTTTTTCTGGAACTCCCTTCATCAGTGTACATTACTCGCTAGGACATTTTCCCCGTAGTTGTCATAAGTTTTGGCAACACCACTATTTTCTGGCATTTCCAGAGTTGCCTCAAAAAAGCCCATCAATATGTCCGAACTATCTTTATTGGCAACCGAAGGGCCTTATTCGATATTTCAAGCAGAACCGGTGCTCTGTTGTCCCCCATCCTGCTTGAGATCGGAGCATATCGTTTTTGGAGATGAACAACCTTTGAATTGCGCAATTAGGACTCTGTGCGCTTCTGCTTCTTCATTCGCCAGTTGCTGGTGCAAAATACATACCTGTATGGCTTGATTACCACACGCCTATAGTGTCGCTCGCTCAATCGATTACTCATGATATATTTATTGCCCAGATTCCCAAGCACTTCGCACCTCCGATGGTGTTCAAGAGGAGATCCTGGGCAACTTCAAAAGGATAATTTGAATCAACCTCATTTTCGCATTGCAGTTAAGACCTTTTTAAACGCAGACCCTCTTTCAGGAGTTGTTTGATAAAGGAAGCTAGGATTGGCACTGGAGATGGGTGGGCTTTGAAAATTGAGATAAGGAGTAGTTACCGCTGTAGAAAGTGACTCTATCGTCGGGGTCGAAAAGGAGGTTTCGAGAGAAGAGGATTTGAGGGAACAGATGATCTCTTCGACGATCTCGATCTGCGTGGCCTGGGAGATAAGGTGATTAGGATGGGATTTATTGAGGAAGTTGAGGGCATGCCGGGCTAGGACGGCGTCCATGCGGGACGTTTGGCAGGAGTCGTAGAGGATCTGGTTGGAGATGTATTTGGAGATGTCTTCATTTTTGTAAGTGTTGGAACAGTGGCGTAGGATTCTGCGCTCGTTGAGTCGGAGTCGTTCGATTTGGCTAGGGGAACTGTCAGACCAGAAGATGAAGCCAAAAATGAGAGGAAGAGACGGAGAAGCTGTTTGTGAACTGTGAAGTACTGGTAAACCTCGTCCAAATAGGAATTCAGACGGGCTTCACTGGTCGGGATGTTTCTGGTGGAGGTGCAAAGGATGAGGTCATCTGCATATTGGAGGATTCGGATTGGGTTTGGGTGTGAGGCTGGTTTGAGTAAGTCTGCGGTGAACAGGGAGAAGAGGGTATCCCTGAGGGATGCCAACCGGACTTGAATAGGGAAAAGGGAGGTGCTCTTGGAGTTGGACTTGAGATTTCCGCCCGTCAAGAAAGCTAAGAATTAGCCTGCAGAGGTGCGAATGGAAATAGATGACTTCGGAAAGCTTATAAACGAGTCCATACGGAGTCGAAAGCCTTCTTTATGTCGACGAGACAGGCTGTGGTAGGCGCGCTCCGGTTGAGGTCCAGAAGTACATCCGATTTGAGCACGAGGAATGCATGCTCAACCGATTGTTTGGGTCGGTTGGCAAATGGAAAATCGGGGAGTGAATGATTCGAGTCACAGTGCTCGTCGATGATGGCTTTTATGGTCCGCTCGAAGATGTTGGTGGAGGATGATATTATCGAGATAGGCCTGTAGCTATCAGGATTTAAAGGATTCTGGTTCTTTTTTGGGATAGGATCCAACCAAGCACTCTTCCAATCTGTTGGGAAGTGGCCATTGTTCAGACAATGGTTGATGATAGAGGACATGACGGGAGCAATGCTAGGAGCGCATTTCTTTAGGACGATGGAGGGGATTTTGTCAAGTCCAACCGATTTTTTATTTTTTGAGGTGGCGATGGACGCCATGACGGAGTCTGGACTCACAAGGTGGAGGGGGAGGATATTTTAGCGCTGACTTGTTTCGGCGAGTGTTTGATTGAAGCGATTTTGTGTAGGTTGAGGGATGTGGAAGGAAGGGAGGGAAGGAAGTTGGGAGATTTTTCCGCTTACTTCGTTGTCGAAACGTGGTTCATGAAAGTGGAGAGTGCAGTGGTGTGCTTGAAGGAAGTGGTCAGCGAGGACGTTCGCTTTTTCTGTGGGGGGATGTATTGTAATAGGATCGCCTTTTGTTGGACAGATTTGCCTAAACGTGGGGAGGTTTTCCTGAGTTCCTTGTATGTACCAGAGTTTAGTTCGGGGTTGGAGAGGCGGTTGTGGAGATATTGGGTGCACAGGATGAGGATGCTTTCGCGGATGAACCCGTCCAGTTCGCGGATTTCGGAGAGGAGGTGAGAGGATTGCGGAGAGTATCTTTTTCTAAATAATCTCCGCCTGAGGGTCTTTTTGTAGGTCGGTTAGGATGTCGTCGGGCAGAGTGATTAGGTTGCGGTGGTTTAAGGGACGGGATGGAATCAGTTCGTCACATACTTGCCGAATGCTTCCGTGTATTGACGGACCGTTAGGTCAATTGAATCGTTGGGAACTATACAGTTGGATGGGAGTAGGAGAGGCTAAATTTTGGTTTTGAGGGCCAGGTTGATGTGTTTCCAGTTTGCGTGCTGGAAGTCGGGAACTGAAGGCGGAGTGGACCGAACGACTCTGTCCGGGAGTTTGATACGATTATGGCATCATGGTCGCTGATACGGGGGACCGTTTCAAGGAAGGGAAAGGTGTTTGAGTTGGGAATAACAGTCAGGTTACTGCTAATCAGGAAGTGGTCTAGGTAGGAATGGTAGCGCGATCTGTTGTAGGTTGGAAGGGCCGGACTGACTAGGCTAGGTTGATGTTGGGATTTGAGGTTGTGAAGAAAAGGTGCAGCTGGTGCCCGTTCTTGTTCGACTGTGCATCGAACCAGGACGGGTGTCTGGCATTGAGGTCTCCACCGATAATCAGGGACCTTGTTTACTGGGAGGGCGGTGTTGAGAAGCGCAGAGGGACTTGATGCGGAGAAAGTCGTAAGTGTCGAGGGATTGGTTGGGACAGTAAACAAAGGCGACGAGGACCAAGGTTGATTGGGATTCACAGGAGATTGGGTTGGTTTTCATTGATTTGAAGGTATTGGGAGGTGGGTGGATTTCCGTGAATAGGAATTTGTCGGAGATGAGGACAGCTGTTGCACCACAGGTGTTACGCCCTTGAGGATTGGCCTGTGGTCGGTCAGTCCGGAAGAAATTGAAGTTGGGAAATGAAGGATTGTATCTATAGTTCAGCCTAGTTTCAGATAGGAGAGCTATATCGGGTTTGTGCTCGCCAAGGAAAAGCTCGAACTCATGTCTATGGGCTCGGCCGATGATTGAGTTAATGTTCAACTCGATTATCTTAACGCCAAGATATCGACCATTGAATTAAACATTTGCAAGAATTCTTGCGATTTCCTGTCAAACTCAAAGAAGTCTGGATTTGAAATGGTGGTGGGTTGGTTCACGCGGTTGGGTGCACGGGAAGAGGTTCCGCTTCGTGCGACATCGGTGAAGGTGACCTGGACAAACCGTAGGCACTTTCTATAGTTGGCGGGGTGGCAGTTGCCCTCACAGTTAACACACTTCAGTGCCTGCTCGATCGTTTTGGCGCATTCGCCAGGGCCGTGTAGCTGGTCACATTTAACGCACCTGTATGCGAGATGCCAGTTGGTTGCCGCTGGTGTCCGATGCGCTGGCAATTTTTGCATTGTATTAAGGGCTCGGAGCATGAGGCTGGTCATCTTCTCAGACGGGAGGGTGTATGTGAAGAACTTATTATGTTTCTCCACAAGGATTTTTTTCAGGGTCGAGTAATCTTCCGGCGTTTTGGTAATAATCTGGTGGGAACTACCTGATTTCTTGATTAGGTAGTTGTTAGCGACTGCACAGGATATGGATTGTTCAATTGTTTTGAAAGTATCCCGGTTTCAACCACAACGAGTGGAGGTTTTTTTGACTTACCTCCTTTTTGGATGGCGGTACAGCAGCTGGTCTCGGCTGCTGAGGTTGCTTCTGTGGTGGCTGTTTGGCTGTGCTGGCGGGATGCAGCTTCTTCGCCTCGCTTAGTGTGGGGTAGGTCTCGGGGTGGGACCCGGACGGTAGGGCAAGTGGTGCCGGGGGTACCTGCTGTAGTGAATGTGAAAGGTTCCAATTTTGAATATATGTATGTAATGTGCCTTGCATACATTTTTTTTCATATTCTTATATTCCGATGTTCACATATGTCCTTTTCTATCCATTTCAGCCTGTAATCTTAAGCCTATGAAGGCAGAATCTCAAACTGCAACTATGAAGATTGAAGGTGCCCACGGTTGGACGCCAACCATGTACATTCGATTGGTACAAGATTTCGGTTTAGAATGTGAAGTGGCTCAACATTTGGCAACCTCCTACGGTGATCGAGCATTCCCCGTCGCGAAAATGGCATCACTAACAGGCAAAAGATGGCCCATCATCGGTAACCGTATTCACCCCGAATTCCCCTATATTGATGCTGAAATTCGTTATGGTGTTCGGGAATATGCTTGCAATGCAATTGATATGATTGCAAGACGTCTACGTTTGGCATTTTTGAATGTCCAAGCCGCACAAGAAGCCTTACCCGCCATTGTTGATATTATGGCTGAAGAATTGAAATGGTCCAAGGAAGAGAAAGAGGTGAGTGATATGCTGATAAGTTGAAAGGTCGAAGGATATGGTATGAACTGTTCTTCTAGCGACAAATTAAACTTGCATCTGACTTCCTTGCACACGAGATGGGACAGATGGTTAATCGTGCATCACGAGATAAGATTGCAATCAACCTCACAAAGGATGAGATCCAACTTTATATTAAGAGATTCCAGATCATTGATAAGGAACACAAAGGATATGTCTCGATTAATGACATTCGTCGTGCCCTTAAGGTAAGTTGCTATACTCGAGGTACAATTATGAGTCAACTGCATTTATAATTTAATTTTTCGGGTTGATTTTAATAGGGAGGGAATGATTTCGATAAATTATTCCAATTTTTCATAAACTTGTCTATTATGTGTATTTTATAGCAAAAATTTATAATTTTTGTGAGATTGAAATTACTTAATTTCTACTTTTAGTTTCGTTATCTTTAAGTCTTTTCTCGTTTGGGCCCTTACCAAGGGTCTGATTTGCTCCGTTTGTTAGGGTTAAGTCCAGACGTTTAGATTCAATACAAGAAGACATGCATACAGGAAAAGCAAATCGAGTTTCTAGGCAGCACATAATGTCATATTAGATACGAGGTAGCTAACTGGTGCGTGTGTCGTTGACACCTAGATGGTTTCCTTGAATATGTTCCTCCGTTCTATGCATCACATACACAACATTAACGCCATAGTAAATGCGAAAAAATTTTTCACGCGCAAATGATTGAGGAACGTCGAACATGTGCAATGCTATTCTTCCACCATACAAATTTAAGCAAAGTCCCAGGAGACAAATCTCCTGTATGTAGTCTTCTTGGTTCAACATCGGAAATGCCGCGACTGTTGGTGGTTATTTCGGAAGGGTTAGATTTATCTACATATTTCCTTCTCATTTTGAGTTTGACATTGCGCCACTGGCAGAGGCGCGAGTTAATATAATGTTCGGCACAGTGCGCCATTAACAGTGCGGATGTCGACGACCCAGACTATGTCAGTCTCACCTCGCATCATTTTGATTAGCCGTCCGAGAGACGATTTTAGTGTTGGCAGGTTATCTTTCTTGATGCCTGGCTCCACATGCCTTTTCTTCTTGTTCTACTTATATCTATGCTGCAGTTGAGACAAAAGATTGCTCTGTGGTCCTCGCGTCTTTCCATGAGTCTTTTAAGAACGCCGATGAATTCTTCCGTTGTAAGGTCGCTGACAACCTCAAAATGCACTACTTCGGTAGAGAAGTAGCAAAAAACTGCAAGGTAGACTGCTGGGTTTTCTTCCCCCTGATTTTAAAGTGAGTCGCGAAAGGGCCACAAACATCTGTTCCACAATTGACAAAAGGTCTTGAGGGTTGAACTGAGTTAGCGGGTAGACTTTCCATTAGTTGTTGAAGTAGTTTAGACTATAGGATATACAATGCTGCAAAGCTGATCGAGCAAGAATCTTTCTCTTAATCGGCCAAAATCTTTGCTCCGCAATTAAAAGTAGAATTTATGGACCTACGTGGCATTGTATGAGAAATTGGATGCTTGTAGTCTGCCTCCTACCCTCATTTTTCCCTGTGCTCCTTTGAAAAGGGATAATCTGAGTAGTGACCTATTTTTGTGTATCCTCCATCTTTCGAAGGATCAATTTCTTTCCCGAGTCCTTGTGTCTGCATAAATTTGATGCTGACTATTAGCCTCTTCCAATTTTTTGACGTTGTGGATTCTTGACTTTGCCTCCTACCGCGAGCTGTGGTAAGTCAGTGATACGCTTTAATTTTCTGGAGGAATTATTGTGGTTTATTCCTAGTATGACATGGTCGGATATTGTGTTGAGTGTGCATCGTGGGGTTGACCTTCTTTTTCTCTTCACTGAAATCAGTGTGGGAAGTGGCGGCTATGTATCTCGAAACCATGAAGGAATACGAAACCATAGGACCAAAGGTTGAAGGATGACCGTTGTTCAGGATTTAGATCTCTCCAGAGAACATCTGCTAGGTGTTTTTTTTGGAGCCGCTTGTCACCTTCTTCTTAATTAATCTGACGTATGTTACCGCCTGGTAGGCTCGTTTTGAAGCATCAGTGAAAATATACACCTCTTCGTTGATAACATGCCTTTGGAATTTTAATGTCTTGAAGAAGAGTAAACATCCCTTCACATAGAGCACACAACAACCGGGGTACCGGGTAACCGGCAAAATCAACCGGCCTTATTGCATCAGTGCCAAGAACATGGAACCGACAATTACTTAATTCATCCAAGGATCGGTTGCATTCTACTGCGGTTATGGGGGTTGGAGGAGTATTGTGTTCCAGTGTGGTTCGGATTTTGATGAATTTGGTGGCTATTATATCAGGTCTGACTTGATGAAAGATGTTCTCAAAAGGTCTATCCATTTTTAGCTGCAAGGTTTGGATAAATACCCAAAAAAAACTTCCCTCTTCCAAGTTTTTAATGATTACAGTGAGAATCATTCTTCGTTGTTTGAGGGAAGGTTCGCCCATATTGGGGTGGTTTTGGTAGAACCTGCACAGCAGTGCAGTTAGGAGGCTGTGAAGCTGTAATTTTTTTTTTTTTGCTAATGTAATTCGAGCTTGTGACAGCAGATAGCAACAGAATATCCTTACCTAGGTTGGATTAGGCCTCTAAGAATATTAAACTTTTGTTAGAGCCCACTTGACTGTCCTTAATACGTTGGTTGCAGCTGAAGCGTTTGGTAACATATTGTCAAAATTAATTTAATAATGAGCTGGGGCTGGGGCTGGACTTTCAATTATAGGTTCCTGGCTGACAATTCGTTGGTCTTACCAAACGAAATAATGAGGAAATCATCAGCAAATTGAAAGATTACAGTTGAGTCGTTTGCAAGAGATTGTAAGCTAGCAAGTGTACAAATTGAACAATACAGGGCAAAGGTAGCTAGCTTATAGGGGAAGGCCATTTTGAACTAACGTGTGACAATTGCGTGTGCCTTCAGAGAGGAAGTTCCGGATCCGCAAAAATTTCCATAGGAAAATCATTAGAGTCCTAGACATTTTGGATGTCAAAAGAAATTTTTCACACTTTTGTGAAATTATGTGTAGGAGAAACTCATTTGGACATGATTTACATATGCTTCATCTCTAGGCATAGCTTCGGATTGACAGACATTCAAAATCTTCCAGGGACTTGTAAAGTCGATCTTTGACCATTAGTGATTTTGCCAGAACATTGATTAACAAAATTGATTTGAAGTTACGGACGTCTGTGAGATCTTTGTTTCTTTATTTTGCTCCTGGCAGCGATTTCTGCATCCAGAGAGCATTTAGAGATACTAACAAGAGCGTATGAACAGTCTCATTCAGACTGCGTATATCCTAGGGGATACCATACACCCCTGGAGGAAATGTGTTTTGGGTACACATTAAACGTGCTGGAGATGGTACTGAGCCTCTAGCAACTCAATGTATTGGACGTTGTACTCGTCACTCCAGAAGAATTTTGGCTGAGCTTTCTGCGAAGAGTTTCGTATCTATTGATTTAGGTACAGAAATCTAAAAACCTGGAGGAACTAAACTTCTAATTTTGGTGTTCCAATGGCATTTGGCCTCATGGAGTTTTTGTTCCCATACCTCTGATGTTTTCTTAGATTATCTAAAACTCGTTGGGCTCGGTGTGGCACGAAAAGCCTTAGTACAAAACGCTATTTTTACCGAAGTATGGTTTCGGGGACCACAACCAACCTTTTGACTTCTTAAAGTTGTTGTTAATACCAAAAGTGATTTATTGTACTTCAGAAGTCAACGTGACTTCATTTGGTTGATTTCTGCTGACTTTTTGCAAATTGGTTCTGAGTAGACTACGGGATGCAAAGGACTCTGTCTTTTTGGTGACAGAAGAGGTTGACATTAGGATTGGGTTGCGGTGGCTATTGTTGATATTAACCATTAAAGTGTCCCAAGTCCATCCCAGGCTAGGGATATCTATTTTCGTTAGACCCAAGACCGAGAAGTGAGCCCCATGTTGTTGATAGGGTGGTGGTAAGGTAATTTACTATTATTTATGATTTGAAAGTCTGTCCCAGAAAGAATCTCTGATACAGATCGACCTTGGGAGAATTAAAAGTATTGCCCCATGCTTGGGAATGTGCATTGAAGTCTAACTGGTGACAACGTTTGATTTACCCTTATAAAATGGAAGTAGCTTATTGATTTCTGTGCGAAAAGTAGATACATTGGTTAACAGGTCAGGTATAAGGAAACAATCGTTATGTTAGATTGAAAGTTTTGGATGCAAGCCACAATTATATCATGGCCCTCACCGAATTTTAAATACCGTTCAACGCAAGTACAGATTAATAGGGTCTCCCAGTCTTCCACATTTACCACATTGTCATGGTTTTGGTACATAGTAACCTTCACTTAACCGCGAGGAGACAAAGTCAATCTTTTCAAGTAGGTCAGGTCTCTCGAAACTTGACCGTAGTCGACGGAAGAATCTACTTGGGATCTTCCGAAATTCTTCTGTTTAGTCGTTGCGTTTTCACGACCTCGACAGGGGGCGGTACAATTAAGGATTTCTTCCTTCGTGAAAGGAATTTCGATCCTGTTTTTGACGATTACAAAACGGAACACACAATTTTGTGGGATGAAGAGTCTTAGAACTTTCTCCTTGACTTTTCCGTTCGTCGCGACATCATTGCCCTTCTTGGCTGTATCATGGATGACATGGAAGCGGGAAAAACCTCCTTTTTTGGCGTCGATGATATAATTTACCTTAAGATTTTTGATGGCTTCCAAGAAATGAAAACCGTTGAAGCTTTCCCTGAGCTTATCAATCAGAACCGAAATTTTTTTTTTAAAAACATTCGTCGTAAGTAACGTTTGTAAGTAGCTACAAGGCTGTAGATGACGATTTATATCAAAACACCACATTTTCGGGTTGGTAGGTAGGCATCAGTGGGCGCTCCGTGGAGCCCAGATAGCGCAGTGGTACGCTGCTTTGATGTCTCCAACTTCTAAGACCATGATTGCTGTGGTGAGAGTAAGGGGGCAGGGTGCAGTCTACTCACATCTACAAAGCCAGCCTTCCCACCCGGCAAATAGAGATCTTCTTGGGTCCTGAAAGAATGGTTTACCTAGTGTCCGTAGTCTGGCTTTAGCTAGAGTTGCGCCCATCAGTCTGAGGGTTTCTCCCTCCTTTCCACAATTTCGGCAATGCGAATTGTAGGGCATGCCTCCATCAGTTCACTTGGCTATCGGTTAGAATGGTTGTCTTAAGCTTGTTTCTGCATTTTGTGAACAGGCTTATGGTCCGTGACTTATGACTTATAATCGCTGAATTATGGCTTACGGTCGCTGGCATTGGCATTTTAATATTGTTATTTTCCTGGCATGCCTTCTTCATAATTGAGGGATCCATGACTGGAGAGAAATCCTTAAATTGTTGCTGATTCGTAGTCATGTGACATCTACTGTTATTAGGATATCCTGACGGATTGTGTCATAGCCTTATCTGCCCCTTTCATGATATTCTTTAGAGTAGTAAGGATGAGTAAGGTCTTGCCTGCAAAATTTCACGTATTTTATGTTTGTGCATAGAAGACTTGGTGGTGGCAGCCGTATTGTCCGTTGTCTTCAGGTGGCGGGACCTCCATCTCGCCAATATTTTGGTTGTTGAGCAGTTCATCAAAATGCTCAACTCATTGCTCCAATATGCCCATTCTGTCAGAAGTCAAATTTCCCTCTTTGTCTCGACAGGATGAGCTTCAAGGTATATAAGGCTTCATCCTGCTGATTTGTTGGTACAATTTCCGCGTCCTTCTCCATAAACAATGTATGATATAATATACAAACTTACACTTAGTTGATTGATTGATTTTGAGGAAGAATTTACTTAACATATGCTATATTATTCGTACCTTCAAGGCGGTAATTTACCCTATGATCAAAAAGTATGGTGAATTTAAAAATAAAAACGATTTAATTTTGATTCAAATTTATTTTATCTCTTTCAAAATAACATCCGTCTAAAGCATTGCACGCGTGCTAGCGTTTCACCCACTCCTCCACGCACCACCAGTTGTGCTAGCAGGTCTCATACGCAAAATTTTCACTACAATTTGCTGAACGCTTCCATATACAATGCCAATTTCACTAAAAATCTTTCTTCTGCTAATTTGGCGATTTTCGAACACCATTCCTTTCACTTTTCTTTAACGTTTCCATGGATGTTTTTGCCGTAGAACGACGCAAATCCTCTGCCACTGTACAGCCACTTTAAAAGTCTTTATACCATTCGTATACCCGCGTTTTCAACAGAATAGTTTCCTCAGTGCTAGCACACGAAATTTCGTTAGCAACACAAACATTTCAAAACAAATTCTTTGTTAAACAAGCGAGCCATATTAAAATGCGACAAAAGGGGAAAAAGTTGACTGATGTAAGCAGACGACAGATAGATACTAATGACGTATTGGCGTTAGAATATTGACATGTATGTCAGTTAGGGGGGTGCCAACTTACAAAAAAAAAAAATTACCAGTGCTGCCATGCGCGGTTCATTTAAATCAAAAATTCCCGGTACTTTCTGATAATAATTTATGCAATGTTAGTCTTATATTGATAAGAATAGGTTATGACTCGTGAGTATTCACTCAATAAATCAGTAAAATTGAATTAAATTATTAAGAGCTCGATTCTATCCTCCTCATTGGGAGAGTTTGAATTGACTTGAAGTTGTTTTATCAAAAACAAATGTTCAGAATATTTGAATTAATGGTTTATTGGATGACACGAACTTATAATAATAGTACAGGTATTGAAATAGTATTGATAATTCTTTATATAATTCAACTACAATTAGAATTCTGGTATTGTCCTGAAAGAAGATGAAGTCCGTCTTATTCTTAATGAACTTGATGTAGCGTTCAATGGTCGTATGGAATTGTCTGAATATCTACAGGTAAAAAAAAATATTCTGTTTTTTTTGCTAAACGAAGTGTTCCGCAGTTTCAAATGCCAAAGCTTCTACGCTCTCATATCCTTGCCATATTTCTCATTTTATCTTATATTTCTAACTGATAATTCTATGAATTTGTTTGAAAATTTTTTAGGTAGATATTCAAGGGCAATGGCGGGGCGGGGCATGCTCATTAAATATTAGTAAGAAATGGATCGTTTAAATGTTTGTTTTGTTCAAATCCATGTTGAGTAATAGAGAATGAAATTGTAATGTTACAGGTTTTACGGGATTTTATGTATCATATGTCAGTTTTCTGTATATTATAAATGAAAGGATTCTTAGATATAGATTGGATACATTTATACTTATTAAGATATTTTGTACTGAAACCTCGTAGTATTGAATTTAACAAGAAATGGGGTATAATTTGCAAGATCCTGACGATAGGTTAAGTTTGTAGTGACAATTACATTTCTGATCGCATTTTCTCTAACAATTGACACTATAAAAAGCCAACGATCAATTCTAAATCGCACTTGCCGAATTCCAATCCAAACAATATTTATTCGTTTGAAATCATTAAACATCTAAAAATTCTGAGAGGAAGTTCCTGGTGAATAGTGCAGGTTCCATGGTGCCACCTGATCTATAATAGACGACTATTGATTGCCTAAAAGGCCCTAAAAGGAAAAATATTTTCTTCAAAGTAAAATAATGTAGTTGACCTAGAATATTTTCCTTAAATATTTTTCTCTTTATTCATTTTTTTGTTTGTTCTTCTTTTCCTTTTCTCTCCTCTCCAAAGAACTTTGGTGATGCCGAGGTAACCGGTGAACAATTGCATGAGATTCTTCGAGAAATCGACACCAATATGAACGGTCAGGTCGAACTCGATGAATATTTACAGGTAGATCTAATATTAAAAAAGATTATTATTCAAATCATAATATCTATAAAAAGCATCACTTTCAACACTTTGGATAGTTTTGATGAAAAATCTTTTTTGGAATGCAATTTTAGAGGCTTATTATTCAGGGGCGAACCATTTTAGAATTGAAATTTTTGATAAATTAGCATGAAATAGTATAATATAATGCATGGATAATATTTATATTCTGATATTTATTTAATGTTTGATACTTCCGATAGAATTAGTACTCATTGTTGCGTCATATACATTCACCATCATCTGGTTTGGTTTTGTCATTATCATCTGCTTTTTAGCTTTGCAGCATAGTGTGCTTATGCTTTTGTTGCTCCAGGTCACAAATAGAATACTTAAATTAATACATAATTTCATTTTTCCCCACCTAAACCGCCACAAATAGATGATGTCGGCCATAAAAACGGGACATGTTGCATACTCACGTTTCGCTCGCATGGCTGAACTGGAGGAGGAGAAACATGAGGAGGAAAAATTGAAAAAGAAGATCACTGTGGATCGGTCAGGCGGTGGACTCTAAATGGGTGATACCAAAATCCAATTGACAAATCGGCTACAAAGAAGTACTTAGGATTCTAGAATTAAGTTGGCTAACACAAAACCAGGAATCAAATTTACTGTTTGATCATTCATCTATGATAAGATTCAACCCTTAAACCATGTGGCTCCTAAAATCCTTTCTTACATTAACTTTATACCTACTAATACAGTATCTATGAACCAAATTTATTTTGTGGAATTTCCCAGCAAAATCCGTGACTGAAATAAGAAAATCACCACCGAGGGAAATACTGAACTGAACGATGTTTTCCGGTCTTTGGGAATCAGATATTTATCATATTGAAAACGAACGAAGTTATGCCACTCCTTTGGTAGCTCTGGAAATTCTACGAAGTATTTTATCATCCCTTATTTTTTCCACACAAAGGAAAACCACCCTACGACAATTTTCGATGTATGTATGTTAAAATATTATCATTTTTCGAATATACATTTAAGACATGATATCAAAAACCTCTGCAAAGTCCTTTCATTCCCTTATTTACAATTTTCAATAAGAATAAATTATGTGTGAATAAAGAGTAAATTTTTAATAATTCATTTAATGTATATAAACAATTTGACGAGAAATTTTAAATATAATACGAATTATTGTGCGTATTTTATGTATGATTTATTGTTTGATTTTGATTAAACTTAATTGAATATGAACATCACCAATGATTTGGAATGTTATGTACTAGGATGACAATAAGTTCAAATTTAAATTATTTCAATTGTACATTATGTTACTGATTTGTTAAAGATTCTAATTTATTTAAAGAAATAATAAAAGTGCGTAAAATATAAAATGTTGTTTCATATTTGCAATGAACGTGGAAGTCCTGTCGCTCTCTATGGTTCTGAGTGTTGGCCAACTACAAAAGGCAATGAACGGCGTCTTGCGGTAATGGAGACGTAGATGTTGCGCTGGACGTGTGGCGTGACACGTTTTTATCATCGTGATATGGGGTTGCATTACTACGATCCGACCCTGCTTGTGAACGAGACAAAGGCTGCAGAAGAAGAAGAATTAACGGAGAAGTAACACATGACCCAAACTGATCATCCAATAAGGCCAATCAAGTGGGCAGAGCTATCTATAGAAGGGCAAGTGGGAAATATAGACCATGTAAGCTCGTCAGAACCGACTAAAGTATCCCGTCGCTCTCGTACGCCTCTGTGCTACCCAGGCCGGAAATGTGGGACCATTTTCACACTGCAATTCCTCTCATGAAAAGCTTCACAAATTTATGTACATAATATGTTGGGATCAGACTGAAATCTGAAATAAATTGCAATCTCGATATAACAAAGCTGAAGAGAATTAGAAAACATTCGTTATACCAATACAGCTCGATTGTCATAGTTGTGCCATAACAGCATATTGTCGTAGCGCACTCTACACCAGTTCTCTGAGGAGGAAAAACGTAATCGCGGAGATCTTAGTGGCAAGTGTAGTGGAGTGTAGTGTGGTGAGTGATATCAAGCACCATTTTTAAATAAACCGACGCCAACTCCCACAAAAACCCACAAGGCAAATAGAGTATCCCGCTTGCTTCCGTAGACCGTATCTCCACCGACACCTCAAACATCCCACCCTTCCCGCAGCCCCTTAATATATTAGAAAACAGCAGATCCTCTGCAAGTTTAATTTAAAAAAAATTTAAAAAATTTAAAAAATAAAAAAACCACAGAATTAATAGGAATAACCCCCCTCCCTCTGGCCTCCAAAAAGGATAAACCTCAATCTCCCTATTCTTTAGACATAAATCGCCTCGAGATTGTGCGCCCCTTCACCCTCCCCAAAGAGGAAAATAGGAAGCAATTGCTCCAACTCCTACAAACAGCAAATAGAGCTGTACCACAGGCCGAAAAAGTTCCCTCTCCAGTATCTTCCCCCAAAGTTAATGCCCCTATACAACGCTGCGCTCTCATGGGTGTGTGTGTGTGTGGTGGGGAAGAAGCTACAGCTTTGAGCACTCAGGCTGTGTTGGCCGATTATATTCGGCACCCCCATCTAACGGAATATTCCGGATTCGTTAACGTATCGCAGGATTTCCTTTAGTCGATGTGATGCTGCCCACGTATTCCTCTGGGACTTCCAAGTTCTCTCTATACCTCAGGGTATGAATCTTCTACAAAACAGAGAATCGGAAGGCATTGTAGGAACTGGATTCAGTACTCCCAGTAGCTCTTCCAATGCTCTGTGCTTCCCCCTCCGTTGTTTCCCCATAGATCTAATCGAATTAGTCGATGAGCTGTTCTCATTGCAGTGCTTTGAGTAATGCATTTAGGACTGCGCCTGATATCGTACTCATGGCACCGGTGATACCCAGTCACACAGTTCTTTGCAGTGCGGCTAGTTTATGGTAAAAACTTTTTTGTCTCACCTTAATCCACCACACTATGGATGCATAAACGAACATCGGCCTAATCATAGCAACGTATAGTATATCCACATTACCACATGAGGCCTGAGCCCCACGTCGAGGCAAAGGTTAGTCTGCACAGCCCATAAACTGTGAGAGCTCGTTTCATTTTTACCTCTACATGTTTGTTCCAAAGAAATGAATTATCTAGAGGGACACCCAGATATTTCACTTGTTCGGAGAGTTGAAGGGTAGTACCCCTCATCTCTGGGAGGCAAAGTCCATCCAGTTTTCTCCTTTTTGTGAATAATACTATTGTGGTTTTATTTGGATTAACTGAAAGACCATGTCTGAGGGGTCAACTGTCTATCAAATCGACGGCACATTGTAGACTACCTTAACCTCTAGCGTTTCATAGAGCAGGGAGCGGTTTCTCAAATAGTCCCTCAATATCGGTAAAAGATAGTTCAACACGTGGAAAGTATTGTCTAGTGTGCCTAGAATGTCTTTCCATCTTACGGAATTAAAAGCGTTTCTGACGTGAAGCGTTACAAGGAGCACGGCATCCATGTCGAACGGTATCCACGACTGGCATGACAGCATCAACTGTGTACCTCCCTGCTCTGAAACCGAACTGCCGTGGGTATCGCTTTAGCGCGTCTACTTCTGACGTGCTTTTCGAGCACTTTTCCAGCAGCGTATGCCTGACGCGATATAAAGACGGCAACTCGGGGTCGCCTTACCCTTTGCTGATCAGCGCAAGCCTCGGCACCTTCCAACGAGCAGGGAAAATGCCCTCTTTCAGGCAAGCGTTGAATGCGCTGAGCAGTAGGTCTGGCCGGTGTTGAAATACCAGGTTGCTGGAATAGCATCGGGTCCTGGCGCATTCTTGCTTTTCATAGAGAGGACTGCCTGTTCCAACTCTTTTTCTTTTTTTCCGCGCCGACGTCATCATTCCATACGGGGTGCGCAGGGAATAGTGCCCGTACAAATTGGCCCATCTATTCGGCTTTAAATGGGCAGGGTTTCCTATGACAGCATAGCCAGGGTAACACTGTGCATGGCCATGAGAGAATTCGGTATCCCGACGAAATTGATAAGACTGACTAGGCTGACCATGACCATGTGAGAGGTCAGATAAAAGCGCCAGGATTACTCTTGAGAGCATTCGACATCACGGTCTAAGACAAGGGGATGTCCTATCATGTGTCCTGTTTAACCAGGCCCTGGAGAAAGTGATTCGCCATGCTGATGTAAATGCAAGAGGCACCATCCTCTTCAAGTCTACCGAACTACTGGCCTATGCTGACCATATCGACATCATGGGAAGAACAACCCGAGATGTACAGTCTATCTTCAGATCGAGCAGGTAGCGCGAGATTCTAGGCTGCACATTAATGAAGGCGAGAGGAAGTACATGGTGACAACGTCAACGCCAAAACCAAAAGAACGAACAACATCGAATCGGACTGGTCGAACGAAAACAATGATAATAGGAGACTACAACTTTGAGACCATTGAAAATTTCTCCTATCTAGGGTTGAAAATCACAACCGATAACAACTATGACGATGAAATCTGCGCACGGTTGTTGGCAGCCAACAGAGCCTATTTCAGTTTACAAAAACTGTTTCGCTCGAAACGTCTTACCATAGGGTCAAAGCTCTTCCTGTACAAGACTGTGATCTCGCCAGTCCTTATGTAATCCTCGGAGACTTGGGTTCTTAGCGAAAAACTGTGAACTCTTGGTTCCGTTCGAGAGAAGAATCCTCCGAAGAATTTTTGACCAACTACATGAGGATGAGCGATTCCGTAGCCTAAATAACGACGAAATCTATAAACGATACCA
The DNA here is from genome assembly GCF_905115235.1 of Hermetia illucens. Classification (NCBI taxonomy): domain Eukaryota; kingdom Metazoa; phylum Arthropoda; class Insecta; order Diptera; family Stratiomyidae; genus Hermetia; species Hermetia illucens. The sequence continues at coordinate 161,682,916 of NC_051852.1, read as the reverse complement.
AGACCGTCTGGTTGTGCATAAAATCCGGCCCAACGGAAAATCTATAAGGGCAATATATATGGTAGAAAAAGAAGACGAGGCAGACCATACCTAAGATGGAGCGATGGCGTAGACCCCAGACAGAATTTAGGGATACCGAATTGGTGGACCTCGGTGCAAAACCGAATACCGGTTGTTGCGCCGTTGATGATAAATACACACATATGTCTGGCTGGAGTTTCAGGAGTTTCACGTGAGCTCACTTTGTTGTGGTATTGGCGAATTGGTATGTTATGATGACATCATATATGCTTTAGAATGCACGAAATTCACATAAAATGTAAAAGTGTTACCTTTAATAACTTTGTTAATAATAGTTGGATTTCTTTCAAGCTTCCTAAATGTATGCCTTATTTGTAGTTCTAGCACGAACTTAAGAGGTTTTTCTTTCAGATTTTTCGGTCGGATAGGTTCTAAGAACGAGACTTGCTACACTTTTTGAGGATGATATTTTGAGTCCTCACTCCCCTACCTTTCGCCCGATATTAAATATGGGACCAGTTTCGAAAAGTACTAATTGAGCCCTTTCATCAAATACCCTACATGGCCACATTCTGGGAAAAAAAATGTTGCTCCTTTCATTCACATGTACGAGGAGCCCCCCTTCAACTTAACGCAAAATGACGTCACTTGTTATATGTAAAGTGAACAAGCGACCACATGCTGTCATCAATTTTCGTGACAATTGGTTCAGCCGTTTCCGAATAAATAGGATGTGGCAGACAGGCAGACATTGTTTCACAGCCAAGACACGAAACACAAAAGCGTCTCAGGGAACCTGTTGACGATTTAACCATTCACCCACAGGTACAAAAGAAAAAAAAATGAAGGTTCCCCCGCCAAGATGTCGGGCAATGCTGGAGTAAAAGAAGCAGCCAATAGTCAAAGGGATTCGAGCCCAAGTTGGACTTTGGTTAAGTCAAGGAAGGAGCGGGGTTAAACAGGGGAAATGATTACAAAACGAAACCGTCAAGAAGCCCTGGTAATAACAGCAAAAGAGGATATGTCGTATGCTGATATTTTACGAAGGGTTAAGGCTGATCCCACGCTGAAGGAGCTTAGCGAAGATGTAAACCGAATTAGGCGAATACAAGTAGGAGGGTTGCGGATCGAACTATCGAAGAAAAAGAAGGATTGCCTTGACCTACAAAGGAATATAGAGGCTTCACTCGACGAGCAAGCGACCGTCCGCGTAAGTCGGTCAATGATTGCGAAAAAGTTTAAATATTTTCACGAGGTGATTTTGACGAGGTCACTACTAAAGAGGAAATTTGTGCAGCGCTCAAACACCAATTGAAACTTGAGCTTGTGCAGGAAACGGACATCAAGAGCCTAAGGAGGGCGTACGGTAGAATGCTTCAGACTTCAGCTAAAAAAGCACTGTTTGCAGGTAAAACCCACATTGGTTGGGTCGTGTGCAGGCTACGGGAGCAAGTTCCACTAAAAGAGTGTTTTAAATGCTTCGGATTCGGACATATGGTGCAGAATTGTACTAGCACCACTGATAGATCCAAATTGTGTCGAAGATATGGAGAGGAAAATCATTTGGCGAAAGACTGCAGAAAGAACCCCCACTGCCTTCTATGCAGGCAAATCAAACATCGCGATTACAACTACTTAACGGGTAGCACAAGGTGTCCAGCCCACAGGATCGCTTTAAGTACCATACGTAAATGAGAGTCATCCAGCTGAATCTCAATCACTCTCAAGCCGTCCAGAACCTGCTAGCACAGAAAGTGTATGAGGAGGAAATCAATGTTGCTATTGCCTGCGAACAATACAAAAGCCTCCATCACGGCGTTTGGGAAACAGCCATAAGTAGAAAGGCTGTGGTGTGCGCTTGCGGTAATCGAGACTTATAGCAAGCAATGAAGTATCGGGAACACGATTTTGTAAGGGTTAAGATAGATGACCTCTACATTTACAACTGTTATGCCGCTATAAGTATGGCAATACCAGAGTACTACAATATGCAAGGTAGACTAGCAAGAGACGCCAAAGATCGCAACCCCAAAATTATTGCTGGTGACTTCAACGGCTGAGCAACCTCCTACTCGAGGTTTTTCCTGCCTAAACGTCACCTTGGCTAACATCGGAAGCGTAAACACTTTTGGGCGTGGAGTGCTAGGCTCTTTGTAGATCTTACTTTCGCAAGTGATTCGCTGGTCAAGCGTCTACACTGGCATGTTAGCGAAGAATACACGCATAGCGATAGTTTCGATATTGTTCCTCCGAAGCCATCCCTCCAGTAACCACAGACGAAGTATTGGACGTAGTGAAAAAGGTCTGGGACACCGCAGCCCCCGGCATTGATCGAATTCCCAATAAGGCGCTGAAACTGGCAATGAGAATAGCATCAAGCATGTTTGTACGGGTATCGCAGAGTGGAAAATACAAAAGCTTGTATTGATACTGAAGGCAGGTAAGCCGATAGGTGAACCAACATCCGATAGACCTATCTATCTTCGGAATACAATAGACAAGGTCCTCGAGCGGGTAATCAATAACGGACTATATCCATTAATTGATAGTGGCGGTTATTTATCGAATAGACAGTTTGGCTTCCGGGAGGCTTGGTCAGCGGTTGACGCTTCCAAATTGGTTTTTGAGCTAGCCAGAAAAATACTGCGCACTGGTGATTCTTGACAGCAAGAACGCGTTCAATTCTACTAGATGGAAACATATCATCGAGGCACTCATCACGGCACAAACACCAAAATATATATTAAATAAAATCTTCCATTACTTCCGACAGCAGAAGCTACTTTATGATTCGGACGAAAGGTCCAAGATGTATGTAATAACGGCAGGAGTTCCCCAGGGGTCTGTTCTGGGCCCTCTGCTGTGGAACTTAATATATAAAGACGTTTTAAGGCTCCCAGTAGCTAAGCCATCCGTTTTCGTCGGATTCGAGGATTACATTGCGGCGACTATCAGCTCAACACTGACAAGGATGCTTCCAAATGTAGGCGGCCTGAAAGACAGCTTATGTCCAGGCCGCTACCTAAGTGAAATCAGGGTAATAATCTCGGGCGAGCGCAATGCTGACCACATTACCGCCTACAGTGTACTGAAGGGTACCGTTACGGTCTTGAATGAACTCTAACACACTTCAAGGCCCTGATCCAATATGGATTGTTGCGCCAAAAATTTCAGCCTATTTCAGCTTACGAAAACTGTTTCGCTCGAAACGTCTCACCACAGGGTCAGGTCAAAGCTTTTAATGTGTAAGACTTGGGTTCTTAGCAAAAAAATTGCGAACTCTTGGCCGCGTTCGAGGGAAAAATCCTTCGAAGAATTTTTAGCCGTCTACATGAGGATGAATGATTCCGTATGGAATCTATGAGTGATACCATGGTCGTCTAGTGGTGGATAAAATCCGGCTCAATAGGTAACGGTGGGGGGGGGGGGTCACTTAATTCGTATCGATAAGGATGATCCGGCCCGGAAAGTCTATAAGGGCAATATCTATGGTAGAAAAAGAAGACGAGGAAGACCCTGCCTAAGATGGTGCGATGGCGTGGGTCAGGACGCCAGACAGCTTTTAGGGATATCGAATTGGTGGACCTCGGCGCAAAACCGGGATGTCTGAAGTTCTTTATTAAGGCAGGCCTAGACCGGATACCGGTCGTTGCGCTGTTGATGATGATGAATAATTGGTATTCCCGATATTTCGTACCAAATCGTCAGTCCCTGTACGCTATACCATATGAATTATCGGAATTCTAGTGTATTTCATACTGAATCGTCAGTCCCTAGGCCATATGAATTTATTACGTACACCAACTACCCATCGCTGGTAGGAAACCTACAAACTCAAAAATGAGGAAAACCGATGGACCAGAAAAGGGTGTGGTTAAATCAAATACTAACAAAGAGAGAAAAAGAGTTTTATAGAACGAAATGTGACTCAATACCGATGTGATACATATATTTCTCAGCAGAAAACCTAACTACCTGTCTGACCATCTCGCAGTACAACTTAAACTTTCCTCGTCCTCCCAACCGCGAAAGCGAATGATGACCACCGTAAGTTCCTTCGCCCACACTGATTCGAATAAATTCAAGTCAGACCTTGCACCAAGGCTGAACTTGGAAAAACTCACAGCTGACCGCAATCTATCAGACATAGAGATCGACGAAGCCATCGCCTTGGTCACAGATGCCATTAATACTGCTACACGCATAACACACAAGGCTTATCAAAGTCGACGAGTTACAATATAACTCAGTCTCCACGATATCATGCTTCACATGAAAGTCAGGCAAATATGGCGTAGGAAACTCGAACGGATTTTCCACAAACACGGAAATAAAGTTAATGCTGATTATAAAACATTGCTTTCCCGGATTAATTGTCTGAGTACAATAATTCGGTAAAGAGTGACGATTTTCCGCAACAAAGAATTGACAAGAAAACTAGCAGATATTAAGCCCGGGCTAGATATGTTCCAGCATATCAATAGGCTAACCGGCAAACACAAATCCCGCAATATCGCTCTTTCCAAGAACGGGAAGCACATCTGCAGTGACGCTAGGAAAGCGCAAGTTCTCGCGGAATCTTTTGAGACTCAGCTCAATTCCCCTCCGCCTCAAAACAACCCGACTATATCGTCGATTGTTGATTCAACAATCAAGGCCTTCGTCTCTGAGAATTCCAAGAAGCTAACAAAATTCACCACAACCAACACCTCAGTCAAGCCATTGGAATCGCAATGGCATCTGAGTTTACCTCAACTCACCGACTTAACCAAAAACCTCAACGGTAAAAGGTCAGCCGGACCTGATGAAATCCCGAACTTTGTTATAAAGAACCTCCCCAGAGCTTCATTGAAATTTTTATTAGCAGTTTTCAACAACTGCATTAATAATGACTACTTTCCATCCACATGGAAAGTTGCAAAAATTATTGCGATCCAAAAAAAGGCACCTCCAGTGAGCCAAGCAATTTCAGGCCCATTTCCCTATTTTCCAACCTTGGCAAACTGTCTGAGAAAGCATGGACAATTGGGCTAGTCCAGCATTGTAATCTCAACAAAATTATCCCTGACCACCAGTTCGGATCCCGCTCCAAACACGGAACCCAGCATGCACTGTGTGTGTGGCATGTGCGTTAGACTTGGAAAAGGTCTTCGACTCCGTGTGGGTAAACGGACTTATATATAAATTAATCGATAATGAATTCCCAGTCCCGATAATTAGAATTGAGTTAAGTTTCTTCGAAGATAGGCACTTTTTTGTCAGCGTGGGGAATGAATTCTCCGATCTCTTGCCGGTAACGTCGGGAGTACCGCAAGGATCCATTTCTGGGCCAACCTTCTATAAAATCTTCACGGCTGACGTCCCGATCCCCGATGATGGCGTTGACCAGATCCAATTCGTCGATGACACGCTTATCCTCGCTTCGAACCTCTACCCCAATAGGGCAGTCAAAGCGGTTGAGAACTACATTGTAGATCTCTGCAGGTACTACCGTAGTTGGGGAATCAAAATAAATGAGGGAAAAACGCAAATCTGCACTTTTAGGGGAAAATCTAGATACTTAGGTTCTAGAGGCATCCATAGGAAAGTTAAACGCTTGAAAATGAGAATCGGGAACACCGCAATGAGCGGATCTAGTTCGATCAAATACTTGGGAGTAACCCTGCATGAACTCCTCAAGTTCAAACCCCACCTTCAGCTCGCTATCAGCAAGGCACGCGGTGCAGTCAGTGGCATCTACTACCTTCTTCGCAAGACAGTAGGTCTCAGCACCAAAATCAAACTTACTCTGTATAAGACCCTGATAAGACCCGTTATCTGTTACGGAGCACCAACTTAGATTTCATGCTCTAACCAAGCCATGGCAAAATGCGAGTCATTCGAACGCCGAATTCTTAGACACTGCACGGGCTTGTCTTACAACTGGAAAACCAAAAAGATCGGCAAAAACGCCAAAGTGTATAGGCGAGCCAAAGTCAAACCACTTCGAGAATACGTTCTCACACTAATGGAAAGGTTCTTCGAAAGAACGGAGAACCACCTTAACTCATTAATTCGGCATCTCTGCCAACAGGGTAAAACCTCCCCATTGGTCATATTCTTCAGGCCCTGCAAAATCGTGAGTTCATCCCTCAGACCCAAAATCCTAACCCTCTTTGAAACTCCTAATTACAGAGAAGGTCGGGTTGGCCAAACTATGTATGTATAGTAGAATAGTGAACTGCATAGTCTCTCACGGATGGCCATTGAATTCAATGATTTACCATTGGGGCTTGGTAGGGCTAATTAAGAAGGAAGAAACAAGCCCACAAGTCTAAAGAGAGTTCAGGTTAGTTGTGGCAACGAAATAAGGGATACGCTTGAAAGGACTCTGTTCAAAAGCTGACATACATTTGTGATGGGCCATACCTTACTGTGGATCAGGTGCGTTTTTTTTTATGGATGGAGGTGGACATCTTAGAAAGACGCTGCTGCAGCAGTGTGTGGGATTCGCACCCACTAAAACCACCCCCACTCTTCCGCCCCTCCCCGCGGGACCACCGTGAAGTATTATTTCGCGGGGGAGGCTCTGGTTCGCTATGCCAGCTCGTCCATGTCGCGTCTCCGTTGTGCCGTCTTCCGAGCTCGATCCAACTCCAGGAGTTTTGTCTGCACCACGGCTGTTGCCTCATTTACCGCCTTCCAGTTTTCCTCCGACTTCAGCATCTCTTACACCAGGTTCGAGGGCTCGATGTCCGCCCCTAATATGCTGTTCAACCTCCTTTTCTGCTGCAGAAATCTGGGACAACGGAACATAACGTGCTCCGGGTCCTCGGGTGTAGCACCACATTCAGGACAGTTGGGAGACTCATCCAACTCGAAGCGATGCAAGTACTTCCTATAGCCACCGTTTTCCATAAGGAACTGTGTCAGGTGGTAATTCAATTCTCCGTGCTTTCGGTTGACCCATTTCTCGATACACGGGATCAATGTATGGGTCCACCGGCCCTTGTCGGAGTTATCCCACTGTTGTTGCCACTTGCCACATAACTCTCTCCTAATGGCTTTTCGGAAATCCGCATTCACCTCCGCTGGATTTGCCTTCCGTTTTTCGTAGAGCCAGTGTGCCTCGCTCGCTAGAAGATCTATAGGGATTATTCCTTGGTATGACACACACTGCTTTCGTCGACGCCGTCCTAAATGCGCTGCACACCCTTAACGCAATTGGCCGGTATGCCGAACTTATCTTCCTCCGGTTGACAGCGTGGTTCAACGCTCCCACCCAGACAGGGGCCGCGTATAGCAGGATCGACCTCACCACTCCCGCGATGAGTAGCCTGCGACTATACTTCGGCCCTCCCACTTTAGGCATCATCCTTGCAAGAGATGAGCTGGCATTTGCTGCCTTCTTTCGGGCATAATCCAAGTGTCCCTTGAAACTCAGCTTGGCATCGATCATCATTCCCAGGTATTTGACAACCGATTTTGAGACGACCTCACGATTACCAACCCGGATGGTAACCGTGTTGTTCTTTCTACGGTTGGTAATGAGGACCATTTTTTCGTCCGCCAGGTCTATCTTGGCCATCTGTAACCATGACTTGATGGTATGAATGGCTTCATTTGCATAAAGCTCCACGTCCTCGGGATGGTTTGCAATTGCAACTACCGCCAGGTCGTCCGCAAAACCAATCAGCGTTGTCTCCTCCGGCACGCGAAGGCCAAGCACTCCGTCGTACATTATGTTCCACAGCAGCGGTCCCAATACAGCAGATTTGCCCATAGCCATTGCATTTCGAGCCAATTCCACGACCTTTGCTACTACATCGACCGTACAACGGGCTCGCCGAAACCCATATTGCCGCTCTGAAAGAGTCAAGTGCGTTAGTATTTTACTGAAATGCTAAGATATTACTCTCTCAGCAAAGGAGAAGACGTAACTGGTAGAAGATTACATTGGTACCCAAAGTAAGTAAACCTCCAGGCGATCCTCTTACTATCCCGTGTGTCTTTTAGGCACTATGGGGAAAGTACTGAAACGGTTAATGGTTGCTCTGGATAGTTGACGACCTGAAGCCCTTCTCAGATTTCCAGTGTAATTTCCATAAAATGACCACATTATCGAAACCTATCCAATTATAGAGGTACCATCTATAGGATATTCTCCGCTATCTTGCTAGGCCGGATAGCCCCATACGCCCAGAACATCATTGGCCCATACCAAAGAGGCTTCACTCCAGGCAAATCAGCAACAGATCAGATTTTCTTTCTGCGGCAAGCGATGGAAAAACTGTTGGAATATGGGCAACAGTAATAAGACTGACTAGGCTGACCCTGACCAATGTGCGAGGCCAGATAAAAGCAGCAGGATCACTCTCAAGACCATTCGAAATCAACAACCGTCTATGACAAGGGGATGCCCTATCATGCGTCCTCTTTAACCTGGCCCTCGAGAAAGTGATCCGTGATGCTGAGGTAAATGCAAGAGATACGATTCTCTTCAAGTCCACCCAACTACTGGCCTATGCTGACGATATCGACATCATGGGAAGAACCGCCCGAGACGTACAAACTGCCTTCATCCAAATCGAGCAGTCGACGCGAGATTTTGGGCTGCACATAAATGAAGGCAAGACAAAATCTATGGTGGCAACGTCAGCACCGAAGACGAATCAACCAACAACATCAAACCGCACTGCTCAAACACAAACACGAAGAAGAATAAGGATAGGAGAATACAACTTTGAGACTGTTGACAATTTCTCCTATCTAGGGTCGAAAATCACAACCGATAACAGCTACGATGGTGAAACCCGCGCACGGTTGTTGTCAGCCAACAGAGCCTATTTCAGCTTACAAAGACTCACCATAGGGTCAGCTTTTATTGTACAAGACTATGATCTAGCCAGTCCTCATGTATTCCTCGGAAACTTGGGTTCTTAGCAAGAAAAATTGCGAACTCTTGGCCGCGTTCGAGAGAAGAATCCTCCGAAGAATTTTTGGCCCCCCACATGAGGATGGATGATTCCGTAGCCTACACAATGACGAAATCTATGAGCGATACCATGACCATTGTGGAGAAAATCCGGTTCAATAGGTTACGGTGGGCGGGTCACTTAATCCGTATGAATGAGGATGATCCCACCCGGAAAGTCTATAAGGGCAATATCTATGGTAGAAAAAGAAAACGAGGCAGACCCTGCCTAAGATGGAGGGATGGCGTAGGTCAGGGCGCCAGACAGCTTTTAGGGATATCGAATTGGTGGACCTCGGCGCAAAACCGGGATGTCTGGAGTTCCTAATTAAGGCAGGCCTAGACCGGATACCGGTTGTTGCGCCGTTGATGATGATGATGATGATCCAAAGCAAAGGCAGACACAGGGTTCTGTATTGCACTCAAAATTTTGCGACATCCTGTATAATTATGCGAGCCATTGTTTGTGGTCTTCATCTTGAGGCTGCCACAAAAAGGGATACATTAAATATCAAGACGCTGTTCAGGTTACTATTTATTTTCAAACTATTCCAGATACATCCCCCGATAATTGTTTTTATTTCTTCGGCTACTCCCTGATGAAGTTCGCTTCCCAATGGGAAAATTACATAATTTTAAGTCATTGTGTGTGGGATTTTTCCCATATATCTATACATATGTACTGATATGCTATAACTGCAACCAATTATCATAATGCAATCAACACGGCGAATAGCCTGCCAAAAAGCTTTAACAACTCACTCAGTGAGTAAAATCACTACAACTGCAATTCGATGATATCACCTGCATTCGGTCCACTTTGAATGACTCGACACTGAAGGGACTTCACACAGCTTCGTCCTCGAGTTAGAATTCACTTTCACTTTCCGCTTGAATGGAATGGAGGGTTGTGTAATGGGCGTTTTACGCAACTCCTTTAAATGCGGCTACCATACAGCCTTCAAGGCGGCAATTTTGAGTCCTGCAGTAAATGGGGTGAATGTTGAGTGGTAGTTATCCTTCTGGTTGGCTAATGAATTTTCAATCTGGATAAACAAATAGAATTGTGTGAGTTTATGCAAAAGGAGGTCCTGCAAAATTCTCTGGAAAATAATCACCATTGTATGCAGTTTTTGATTATGTACCAATAGCCATTTATTATTATTTTACAGAAAATAAAAGATTGCTTATTTTCTTAATTAGGAGACAGATACTATTACTTTTATTCTACATTTATCAATACTTCGGTAGTCAGATACTTCCATCTTCAGTGCGTTTTATAATCTCTTTTTTCTAGTCCTGTCTGGCGAGACTTAGTCTAGAGTTACTTCTTTCCTTCTTTATTTTTTGTCAAAACTATAAACTGTAGTAGCAGTTCCTCTTTCTCGGGAAGAATCTTATATACATACGTATTTCTTAGTTTAACTTTTTATATAACCTGGTTACTGATTCATCCGAAAGGCATCTCTCAAAGGTACTTATAACTGCAGTTGGATGTTCTTTGAAATGATGCACGTGGTTCCTGCTTCAAATGTACAGGTTTTCATCTCTGTCTTATCTTATCCGTATCCCTTGATACTAAGTCTGTGATTTGTACTTCTGCTAGAATTAGATGTTAACCTTAGGCTCGCTTCAGACATATAGGGTTCCATTCGACTCAGCTTGTTTTCCCTTATAACCGTGTGAAACGAAGCTTATCATCATCAACGGCGCAACAAACGGTATCCGGTCTAGGCCTGTTTTAATAAGGAACTCCAGACATCCCGGTTTTGCGGCGAAGTCAACCAATTCGATACCCCTAAAAGCTGTCTGGTATCCTGACCTACGCCATCGCACCATCTCAAGCAAGGCCTTCCTCGTCTTCTTTTCCTACCATAGAAATTGCCCTTATAGACTTTCCGGGCTGGATAATCCTCACCCATAAGGATTAAGTGACCCCCCCCCCACCGTTACCTATTGAGCAGGATTTTATCCACAACCAGTCATGGTATCGCTCATAGATTTCGTCGTTATGTACGCTACGGAATCATCCATCCTCATGTAGGGGACTAAAAATTCTTCGAAGGATTTTTCCCTCGAACGCGGCCAAGAGTTCGCAACTTTTCTTGCTAAGAACCCAAGTTTCCGAGGAATACATGAGGACTGGCAAGATCATTGTCTTGTACAGTAACAGCTTTGACCCTATGGTCTTACACATTAAAAGCTTTGACCTGACCCTGTGGTGAGACGTTTCGAGTGAGACAGTTTTTGTAAGCTGAAATAGGCTCTGTTGGCAGCCAACAACCGTGCGTTCACGTCTTTGCCAATGATGAGGGCCCAGGATTTGGCTACCTCAGGTGGTTAATAATAATCGTTGGCGCAACAATCCATATTGGATCAGGGCCTTGAAGTGTGTTAGAGCACTTCATTCAAGACCGTAACGGTACACTTCAGTACAATGTAGGAGGCAATGTGGTCAGCATTGCACTCGCCCAAGATTATTACCCTGATTTCACTTAGGTACTCATTCACAGCTGAGAAATTCCTTAGCGGCCTGCAAATAAGCTGTATTTCAGGCCGCCTACATTTGGAAGCATCCTTGTCAGTGTTGAGCTGATAGTCGCCGCAACGTGATCTGCGAACCCGACGACAACGGATGGCTTAGTTACTGGGAGCCTTAAAACGTCTTTATACATTAAGTTCCACAGCAGAGGACCCAGAACAGACCCCTGGGGAACTCCTGCCGTTATTACATACATCTTCGACCTTTCGTCGGAATCATAAAGTAGCTTTCGCTGTCGGAAGTAATGGAAGATTTTATTTAATATATATTTTGGTGTTTGTGCCGCGATGAGCGCTTCGATGATATGGTTCCATCTAGCAGAATTGAACGCGTTCTTGATATCAAGCATCACCAGTGCACAGTATTTTTCTGGCTAGCTCAAAAACCAGTTTGGTACCATCAACCGCTGACCGAGCCTTCCGGAAGCCAAACCGCTTGTTTGATAAATAATCGCCACTATCAATTAATGGATATAGTCTGCTATTGACTACCCGCTCGAGGACCTTGTCTATTGTATTCTGAAGATAGATAGGTCTATCGGAACTTGGTTCACCTATCGGCTTACCTGCCTTCAGAATCAATACAAGCTTTTGTATTTTCCACTCTGCGAGGAAGGAGGCAGTCTGTAAATACCCGTGCAAACATTCTTAATGCCATTCTCATTGCCAGTTTCAGCGCCTTATTGGGAATTCGGGGGTGCTGCGGTGTCGCAGACCTTTTCCACTACGTCCAAGACCTCGTCTGTGGTTACTGGAGGGATGGCTTCGGCGTTCATTGCTATCATTGGGAAGATTGTTTCCGGATGTTGGGGGAACAATATCGAAACTATCCCCCCCCCCCTCCCCCTTAGGTAATCAGGACATATAATAACTTTTTGCGTGCCTGTTCGAGGAACCTTTGTTCCTGTTCATACTCTGTCGTGTTTCTTCGGCATTGACAAGCATTTCATACGATATTTCGCTATTTCAGCGTTCCACTATTAGTTAGGGTTGCGCTTCCGAGAGTGTGCACTCCTTGGCATGGAGGCGTCACATGCTCGGTATATCTTCGGTACACTTCAGTACACTGTAGGAGGCAATGTTGTCAGCATTGCACTCGCCCGAGATTATTACCCTGACTTCACTGGTATCCGACGTCAAATCACGATACGAATTCCACTGTCATCAGTGAGATTTGAACCACGATGACAGCCTTGTGATATTTCCACTCAGCTATCCGGACAACTCAGGTGGTTGGGACGAGCAAAAGGAGATGATGTTGGAGACGGTAGATAATCGGCGGTTGACGCTGTTTCGACGCAAATCGCAATTTTTCTCTGTCGTTTGCCTGATCTATATGCAATCGCGAGGCTTTTAAATCCCCATCCAGCGTATCAAGTCACCGATGTTTCGGCCAGCCTTTTGGTCGCTTGTCATCGATTTCGATGTTCAGACCAATCTTAGCAACTCGATTCTCGTTAGCGCGAATTATCGAAGATGACTCCCTCGCAATTTTTCCACGTAACGCAGACATTCTCATTTCGAATGTGATGAAGGCGCCTTAAATCCAAGCAACATCTTTGTCTACATTACCGCAAGACTCCATTCATTGTCTTTTAGAGTTGGCCAACACTCAGAACCATAAAGGACGACAGGACGGACGATAATGCGATAAATTTTAGATTTTATATTTTCGTTGACATCTTGCATTGTTATAACGCGTGAGGCAAATTCGCAGCGCAGTTCTCCATTGGCTGATAGCGTTGATTCGAGGTATTTAAATCGCTCAGTTCTGGGCAGGTCACTGCCGCTAACAGTGACTGTGCCTGTTTCATGGGAATCCGTCTACGAAAATTCTGTTTCATTTAGATTTAATCTGAGACCGTGTTGAATGAGGCGATCATTCCATTTTTGGACAAGCTGCTCGAGATCATCCTTGTTTTGGGACGCTAATAAAATATCATCTGCATAAAACAGTATATAGGGCGCTGGACATTGGATGTCCCATGTGACAGTGTCCGTAACAAGGACAAAGATGACTGATGAGAAGGCGCTTCCTTGATGAACACTAACAGAGACACCAAGCGGTTTTGATACATCCGCCACACTTCGAACTTTATTCTTCTGATACTTGGCGTTACCCACAGAGCATACCAGCTGACTTTGTATAGAACAAGGCCAAATACCTCCTCTAGATCTAGAAATGCAATATAAAGAGGGTTATGCTTCTCACTGTGTTTTTCCATGAGTAAGCGCGCAGCGTGTACTGCGTCAGCAGTTGTGCAGTGCTTGACAAACCCGGCTTGATTGATGGTTATTTGAATGATTTCTCGAATATGGTTGTCAAAAATGCTTTAAAAAATTTTCATGGTATCGGACAGCAACCGGATCGGACGTTAATTTAAACACTCTGCGGGACTGCCTTTCTTTGTCCATATTGGAACTGTGGTGCTTTCTTGCCAGTCAGATGGTGTTCTGCCTTCCTCAAGAAACCAATTGGAGAACTGACCGAGCCACAGTGTTGGCTTCAGCTCTTCGCTTTCCAGAACTCAGGTACTGTGACAATAGCGCTAACAGCTCCACTTGCTCCAAATATCAGTAGTACTGGAAATCAGAGTGACTTCGATGGATTTAAAGAAGTCCATAGGAAAATAGTATTATATAGGATTGAATTCGTTTGAGATAAGGACTGTGGTGTCACCTGTGATAGTAGAACCGGCCTGCAGCTACTGGTGGCCGCCTGTTTGAAACGACTTTGATGAATATCGAGTAATTTCAGTAGGGTAGTTTGCCGAGTGCTCATTAGAACCGCAGTGGACGCACCAACCAGAAGTTCCTTGTGGACGAAGGTGTGGTCGATCCCGAAAATAATTAGGTTAGTTTTCCCCGAAGAGGGAGCGGAGGTATAGAACCTCGTTTTGCTCTTCATAAACAGTTCCTTAGTGGAAGTGAAATCCTTTTCCGTTTTGACGAGGATTTGATGGAATTCGGGGCCTCTTTTTTTATTAAGAAGTCGTGCAGCTGGGATTTTTCCAAGGTAACTTAGGTGATGAAGAAGTCACTAGGGGGGTTGGACGACTACAACATAGGGAAGGATTTTACATACGGGATAGTTGACTGGTGAATACGTTGGCAGTGGGTATCCTGTTGCTGGATGTGGTGTTGTTGGGTGAAGTACTGGAGGATATGTTCGGTCCTCGTAGGAGCCGGATTGTTGGTGGAATGTGGGGATATGCGGCCACTTCTATAGCGCTGATGTCCTCATGTAATGAGGTGGAGTGATTCTACTTCCATCTCCTTTCATGGAGTTTAGTGGCTAAAGCGCGCTTCTCCTTTTTGACACTATCGAGCTCTTGAATCTCCATTATGGAAATCGATCCAATAAAGATGATTCGGAATCGCTGCCTAAATTTGGGTTGTTTTCTGATGGCATGGCTTATTCTATTGTCAATGTCATTCTTTGTAGGTTGTTCAGTTGGGAGACTCATTTGCCAGAATTCCGGCTTTTTTTGTGACGTTTCGTGCCGCCCTTTGCCTAGCTCATGATGAGATTAATTAGTTAATCTAGTTGGTGACTTTTAGTAGTGGAGCTTTCTTCTTCGCTTTAGTCGTCTAAGGATATAGAGCTCTGTCGTGGGTGACCAACTCATTCTGATGCTTGACTGCACCGACTGACTTTGAACTGAACTTCGATTCTACAAGGGAGCTCTTCCTTGGTGGTGAAATACGCTTATTTGTTCCTCACTGGGGATGCTGTTGGAAGTATCGGTAGTTTAGTGGTATGGTTAGCTGAACAAATCTGCGTGACACTTTCCGGGATAAATTTTGCAACTGGTTATCAGATATCAATCGCTGATATCGAATTCATAGTCAGACTCAACCAGAGCTTGAATCTTTCACGGACTTTTTCCGGGGGAAACACACGCTGATACGCAGGTTGCAGCAACCACCTCGGGAAACGGAACTCCTGGAAATCCTGCACTGAAGTTTGCGACTCGAAATTACTCGAGCTATTTGTTCCCGTCCTTATTTCCGTGGCCCGGGAGCTACATGGATGGGTGAACAGGACCGGTTAGCTGCTCCTAAGTTCACTCGCTCAAAAACATCAGTTGTCAAAATTGGACACCGGCAGAATGCTTCCAGTAGTTTTCAATCAGGACCTTATCAAAACTTTGGAGCCTTAGGAAGGAGCTATGTACTTACGTACTTGTTAGAACTGTAGGGTAATGGGACAACAGTGGCAGGAGTGTCTGGGGGAGAGGTACTACGCCTATTATGGATGTAGCGCTCTTAATTTCCCCAGTGTTCGTGCTGTGCCCTGCCAAAAAACTGGGTGATAAGACCGTCTGGGGACGTGAGGCGAAGATCTCATTTGCTACAAATTAATGTTCAGTTGTTCATTAAAGGAACTGTCGACTATGGGTATTTCTATAAGGATCAATCGACAGGTGGGACATTCTTCCAATATAATTAGATTTCGGTCATTACCCAGATAAAGTTCATGTTCAAGTATCTGTTAATGTACATTTGGTCCGTATTCATTCGTAACATATGGACGCAGTGTGCACCCAAGGACATGTTAAAGAAATGCGTTAATATCTTCTGTTCCAAAGTCACGAACCCAAGAAGCTTCTCAAAGGCGGTACCCTTTTTCCACGTGAATCTATTAAGGTCTTAATGAAGGCGAACCTGCCACTCAAAGTTTTGCAAATTTAGCTTCACGCCAACAATTCAGCAAGTCCCTCTGAGCTCCCTTGTGGGGCGGCTGTCCCAGCTACAATAGGTGCGGTGGCTCGTCGAATAATTTGTATCCTAAAACACAAAATGAAAATGTAGTCCACCAATAAAGTCACTGCACTCGGCCTCCGAAGCTAGGCGTCCAGGGGGAGCGTTATATATGCTTTATTGGACACCGGTCTTTCGTTAGAACCGAGACTTAGCAGCCACGGAATTTAGCCTCTTTTGTGTGTAAATGTTTATCCACCCAACAGCGGGAATCGGGTTGCATGCGTCTACTTGGGTTCTGTACGCCACGAGACGCACAACCAACCCGAAGCCCCCATCCCACTCCTCGAGTTTTGAGTATCGATTGAAAGGGATGTTCTGCCCGTTCTATCGGTTGCCACCCCCCAAATAATTATGTGCACTCACAGGCGGAGAGGGTCATCGCCCTCACGTTACTGTACCCACTTCGTATACAAACAAATGCTGATTGTGGCATCGACCTGCACTTGGGCTGGCTGTTTTGAATTCGGATGAGATTTCTACGTGAGCCTCCCCTACAAAAAAAAAAGTTACGAACGACGGTCGGCGGCAAAGCGATAATTGCACCCTTTATCGAACCAATCCCAGTTTGAAGCTTTTGGCGGCATCTCTTGTGGCGATTAGGCGCCCTCCCCGGCCCCGTCCGGAGAAGGTTGAGTTCTGGTCTAGGAGAGAAAGACAATGACGGAGAGCACGAGTGCCGAATGTGAGGTTCTTTTATTAGTTCCATTGAAAAGCAGGCGTGTCCGAGGCATCACAAGTTGATAGCAATTATGTTGAGGAGCGAGTTAGTTTACACTGTTAAGTGTGGTTGCGGTATTTTTACAGAGTTTTTGAACAATTCATTCAATTTTGAAAATGGAAATCCTAACTTGATGTGGTATACTTGCCCCCACTCCCTGGTGTCTCCTCGTCTTCGGTTTCAGCCAACTAAATGAATTGTTATAAACTTTTTCCCCGACATCCACCCAATTCCTGATGACAAAACTTATCTGAAAATAAGATACCGTTAATTGACCATCTCCATTTATCCACAATAGCACCTGCATCTTTACAATGAATCCAAACAGCATAAAATATCTTAAGATGCAAAATGGTTCCAAATTTCTTGGAACTAAAGAAGTCATTCCATTGGCAGTGTACACGTTGAATGGAACGGCTATTCACCAGTATCTATAGCAAACATAAGAGAATTAGATACACACAACCTTACCCCGACGAGCCTCCCCGCACTCGCCCCTTGCCCTGTGATGACGACTCATAGTGTAAAAGGACGCCTTCGACTTCCTGATCAGAAAAATTGAGTCCATTCGCGTATAACACCCTTTTCGTGGTTCCACTCGAAGAGGAGGGAATCCGGTGTAAACGATATGCAGGCTGGCAGCCACCAACACCAACGCAATGGTCAGGTCAGAAATATGGGGTTCCGCTCTCATGGTTATTCCTACGGTGGCTCTGTCGCTCTATATTCATTCTATGCCCTCTGCACACATGACGTCCCCCTGGCGAGGCTTTTTATCTTTTTCATTTTCTATGCGTAAAAGATACACGATGAGGAGATGCACGATTTGATCGGTTGGCCGAATAACATAATATTTGGTTTTGAGTAACAGTATGAGTGAAAAGTTATTGTACAGCTATGATTTGAAATCTTCATAGATTGAAATGGGTTTTTAGCCATTAAGAGTTTTAAGAATTTCTATATGACGGTCACAAGTGCAATATTTATAGTTCACATGGGCCTACCGACAGGGGAGGGAAGGGGGATGATTCCTTCTAGACTTAGAGTTCTCTCAGAAGCCCAAAATGGCAGTTTTGGTGAGGTATAGGCGGCGATAGCATGAGGGAATACATAATTCTTACTCCGGATCAGGATTTTCCACACGCTGGGCCCAGATTTTCTCCGTATGGCCTTGAATCCAGATTAGAGTAAAAGGAAAATTTTCATCTCTACGTTTAGACAAATGAAGGGGCGGGGGAGTTATTGACGATGGGAGCTCGTAGCGGTCAGTACTCGTTAAAAAGTTATTGCGCCTCAAACTGGAGTTTTTTTTTGATATCATCATGGCAAAGTTTCAATTTTCAACCGTACTCCTGAGGCGAGGAGGTGGTAAGGGTATCCAGGAGGAAGATAGTGGTTTTCCTATCTAACTTCGTTGAATAATTGCGGTAGTCGGTCTCTTCCCTCTAAAGAGTTATAGCGTTTCGAAATTGGACTATTTTCAGGTTGTAAGGATAGGGTTTAGTTGATTGGTTGAGGTCAACTTACAATTTTTTTAAGGATTGAGGGGTCCTAAGTCTGCATCTATTTGATGTCGAATTGGACCAAGTGGGGAGCAACGTACTCCCTCTTTTTTGGTCCATGAACCCCCCTCGTTTAGGGTTAAGCACCCAAACTATAAAAAGCATTTGGTGAAGACGGCTTTACGGTTTCTTACCAGGGCAGAGGCAAATCTTCAAACGCTGCCTCACCTCTCCCCTGGCAGCTCAATATAATTCGCAGTAATGTCGTGTTCGCCGAATTATATAAACAAGTATTCAAGATCTGCGAGCCGCTTCGGCCACGCTGCTCCTAGGGCAGAGGTGTAGTGTATCGTGGCTAGATGCGCAGGCAGTGTAGTATATCATGGCTAGATGCCCGATACCAATCGGCTCAACCAATAAATGAGTCATGTCAAGATAATAATCACGGGTGAGTGTAGTCCAGTGTAATGGCAAAAGAGAGATTGCGATTTCTTTGAGCACTTGTCACGTGTCCTTACCGTCCTTCATCATCATTAACGGCGCAACAACCGGTATCCGGTCTAGGCCTGCCTTAATAAGGTACTCCAGACATCTCGGTTTTGCGCCGAGGTCCACCAATTCGATATCTCTAAAAGCTGTCTGGCGTCCTGACCTACGCCATCGCTCCATCTTAGGCAGGGTCTGCCGCGCCTTCTTTTTCTACCATAGATATTGCCCTTATAGACTTTCCGGGCTGGATCATCCTCATCCATGGGGATTAAGTGACCCGCCCACCGTAACCTATTGAGCCGGATTTTATCCACAACCTGACGGGTCATGGTATCGCTCATAGATTTCTTCGTTATGTAGGCTACGGACCTTAATGGGCAGACGGTATAACAGGTACCATGGGGGAAAGGGGTTTGGATTGCGCAATGGGGGTGGCGAGTGACTAATCGATTTTGTGGACACCCATGACCTTGTACTTATGAATACATGGTTCATCAAATGATTGTCTCATCTTCCTACATTAGTGGGAACAGTAAAACGCAAATCGACTATATTCTCATAAGACGCCAACACTTTACACTGCCACTGATTGCAAAGTCTTTCCCTATGGGATCATTACGACCCAACACCGACCGTTGATTGCCGTCCTGCGAATTAAGCCACCGATAAAACAGCGTGAGGAACGCACTGGCCTGCCGGCATTAAATGGTGGTGATTTCGTGAGAAGAAAGAAGAAACGATCTCACTTACACGATTACCAACTATTACGAATATGGAAGAATCGTGGAACGAAATGAAAGACACGATCCACAAAGCGGCCTCTGCAATCATCGGGGTCACCAAGCCGGGCAAGCGGTACATCAACCGAGTTGAAATGAAGATCCATGAATAGATATGTTTCTACCACACGTTTCTCGACGATCAAACGTTGGCCAATTGGCAAATTTGGCAAATTGGTCGCTGTCATCCGAACGACCCATTTCAAAAATCTTGACGATAAACCCCCGATAAACCCGAGTGTCAGATGGCGAGAGAGATCTGTATCGATTTGCCAAAAACCGAAACGAGTGCACACTGTTCTGGTATGCTCTACGACAACACTTAGTGCCAGAAGAACTCGTGCGCTGGGTTCAATTGCTCTACCACGATCCGAAAAGTAAAGTTCGAAGTGTGGTGGGTGTATCAAAACCGCTGTGTTGTATCAAAACCGCTGTGTTTCTGTTGGTGGTCATCAAGGAAACGCCTTCTCACCACTCCTCGTCGTTGTTGTTATAGACACTGTCACACGGGATATCCAACGTCCAGCGCCCTATACATTGCTTTATTCAGATGATGCTTTCCTAGCATCTAACATCAAAAATCTAGAGCAACTTATCTAGAAATGGAATAATCGCCTCATGCAACACGGTCTCACATTGAATCTGAACAAAAATGGGATTTTTGACGACGGATGCCCATTAAACAGGCACAATCACTCTTAGCGGCACTGATCTGCTCAGAACTGAGCGATTTAAATATCCAATGGAGAACTGCGTTATGAAATTGCTTCACGCATTAACGCAACCTGGATGAAGTAGCGCTCCACAACTGATGTGCTTTGTGATCGACGTATCAACGAACGTCTGAAATCAAAAATTTATCACAATGTCGCCCTGCCTGTCGCTGTGTTGGCCGACTATAAAAGGCAATGAACGACGTCTTGCGATAATGGAGATGAAGATGTTGCATTGAAATAGTGGCGTGACACATTTTGATCACATCCGAAATGAGGATATCCGCGATCAATATGGGGTTGCGCCGACTGTTGCGAGAGAGGCGTCTTCGATGGTATGGTCACATAATTCGGATGAGAATGGAGTGGGGATTTAAAAGCCTCGAGATTGCATCCAGATCAGGTATTTGGCCAAATGGTGAAACCGATCCCGACGAGCCGACTCCGCTTGTGAACAGGGCAGAGGCTGAAGAAAAAGAAGAAGAAATGAATTGTTAAGACTCAAGCAGATGTAGGTTTATGAAATCGAAAAGACACTAATCTTTATGAAAAGTGGGTGGAGGGATGGTGATGTTATGGGCATCAGTGGCCGCTCCACGGGGCACAATTAGCGCTGTTTTGGTGCCCCAAACTACTAAGACCATCACTGCTGTGGTAAGAGCAAAGAGGCAGAGTCTAGCGAGCTCAAATTTTCAGAACTAGCCGACAGTGTCTGGCACAAGAGCTCGCGCGATTAGATATTGTTATAGGTGAGCCGACTTAGGGCAGGTGGTGCGCCTTCGCCGGCTGAAGTCCGCGGCTGCTAAGTAATTCCACCCTTAACAGTCGCTGACGGGATACAGACACTGCCCACCAAGGGACTGCCAAGAGCCTGCCCAATGCGTCAGACCGTTCATTCCCCTCTATGCTCTTATGACCGAGCACCCAAAGAAAGGTGACCTTAAGCGTGCCGCCTAGACTGTTCAGCGCGATCCTACACTGTCCTATCAGCCTGGAGGATGTCGCTACTGACTACAAATGCTTAATGACCACTTGAATGTCGGTCAAAATTGCTATGTTACACTAGGGACTCGGATCATGGCCGGTCATCGATGGGCCTGTGTGATCGCCAGTACTTCTGCTAGGAATACACTGGGTAATCCCAGGAGAGCGTACAATTCAACTACATTGTGAGTATCTGAGAGAACTTTCGCACTGAGTCTACAGACCATCTTTGATCCGTTGGTGTCATAGTCTTGCAACACGCTGCCGTTGGTTGGAAAGTCCACAGCAAAGTTTCTTATGATGTTCGGCGTCCATGGGGAGTGCCCAAAGTTCCGGAGGTACTTCGGCTGGGATGTTCCTATGGCTGCAGGGCTTCGTTGTGCAACATCCACGACTGCCTGTGAATCCTATTAAGCTTCGTTCTATTGTACTGTTTGCTAAAAGCCTGCCACCATATAATAGAACCGTACGTTAGGACGGGGCACACCACAGCAGTATACATCCAGAGAACCATCCTTGACCTAAGACCGCATTTCCTTGCAAAGGTTCTCTTGCAGGCATAGAACGCTACACTGGCCTGAAATTGAAGGTTAGTTCGATATTCAATCTCCAATTTAGCTTTGGATCCAGGATTACACTCAGGTACTTTCCATTGTTAATCTATAGTGAAATACTTCTAATCTTCTGCATGGATTGCTTTGATAGCATGAGTCCGTCTCCAAAGACAATGGCTTTCCACTTAGTGAAATAGTGGTACAGCTCGTCAAGATAAGAGTTAAGGCGAGATTCCCCGAGCAGAATGTCTCTTGTCGAGATGTAAAAAATGAGGTAGTTTGCGTACTGCGTTTGGTGTTTTTGGCAGGTCTGCTGTGAAGAGCGAGAACAGAGTAACGGAGGGAACCGAGCCTTGTGGAATGCCAGCCGGGCAGAAGTAGGGTGGTGAGGTGGTTTTTGGAATGGCTACTTTTGTAAAACGATTATCTACTAACCTGAGTATAAGCTTGCATAGATGTAGATGGAAAGATAGGATATAATGTAATTTATGAACTAGTCCGTGCTGCCAGACTGAGTTGGAGTTTTTCTTAAGGTCGACAAGGCAAGCTTTCCTTATTTAGGCTTAGCTACCTAATATGCTGGACGCTTTGCGAACTGCAAATCGGATATGGAAATATTGGAGTCGATGAGATGGATTCGGGGAGGGTTAGGTTACGAAGTGGATTGCCAAAAAAAAAAAATGGTAGAATGATTTGGTAATCGGGAAGTAGTTTCTACGACTTCCGGTTTTGTGGGCTAGTTTCGTACTGGTGTGGTGTGTTTCAAGGACGTGGTCTGGCGGGGAAATATTTTGAGGTAGGGATTGGAGTTGAGAAGGAAGAATTTCCGAGACCAGGGAATGTTTGTCTTAGTTTGCGGAAGGTGTCTGCGTTTAGAACAGTATTCTCTAGGTTCGAGTCAGT
This sequence comes from Hermetia illucens, assembly GCF_905115235.1. Classification (NCBI taxonomy): domain Eukaryota; kingdom Metazoa; phylum Arthropoda; class Insecta; order Diptera; family Stratiomyidae; genus Hermetia; species Hermetia illucens. Next base: position 161,659,992 of record NC_051852.1, on the reverse strand, counting down.
ATGTTCTAAATAAAGGGTGCGGATTCTTGCTCTAATGGACAAGTCAAGATCCTTATCTCGGCTTTTAAGATGTGGAAGTGCGTTAAGAATCTATTCCTAAATAGTCTGCAACGAAGAGTTTTCTTGAATAAGGTCTGAAGCCAGGGGTCCGTTGAGGTTTGAGCTGGTCGACTGTTTCGTCGATTGCGTCTTTCGAGATTTGGTGGGAATTTGGGAGATATATGTTATTTAATTGTTTACTGAGGTGCTGGTTGAGGTGTCTCCAGTTTGCCTACTGAAGTCAAGGGGAGACGAAGAGTAAGGGGGGGGGGGGGGGGTGGTTCTTCTTGAACCTTCCGCCCAATTTTCAGTGAAGAATGACTGCTTGATGGTCATTGAGTCCAGAGGCGGTCTCTAGGGAAGGTTTTAGGGTTCGAGATGATGGTGATGTTCAAGAAAATTAGGAAGCAATCAAGATAGGAGTGGTAGTTGGAACGGAAGAAGGTTGGTTTGTTGGGGCTAAAGTGGAACATGTTTCAGGTTGAGATAGGAGATATGAGCCACCTGTGGAATTAGTGACAATTGAAATTCGGGTTTTGTTCGAGCTAAGAAGGCAGGTTGACGTTAAGGTGACGCAAGCCGCAAGTCCTGGGTACCTCACGTGATTGCGGGAAGCAAAAAGAGGTGAGGTTTGAGAGGTCAGAGGAATCGAAGGATTGGTTAGGGCAGTAGATACCTGCATGTCATATGTCGTGGTAGACACAGTATTTATGGAAATGAGGGTGACTGCAATGGATTTGATGAAGTCCTTTGGATGGTAGTGTTGCGTGAAGAGCAATGATCACTGCAGTTCCACCAGCGAGAGTGGAGCTGAGTTGTAGCTGTTGGAACCGATCTGTTCGAAACGGATTGAAATTGGGGAAATTCGGAGGTTATAGCGGTCGTTGAGTCTGGTTTCATAGAGAGGAACAACCTAGACTCAATATTTAGTTCAATAGTTCTAACGCCCATTATTGAAAACTCAGGAAATAACTGTCATTGAGAACATTTGGAAGAGTTGCTGCATACTGGCGTTGTTTTGAATTTGAGAAAAGTTAATGATGTTAGTTGGGTTCTCAGGTGCCGGTCGGGTAGCGTGATGGTGGCGTCAACGTATGATACCGAAGGGCGAACCAAAGAAGGAGTGTTGATGGTGCGTAGGGCCTGTCTTGGGGCGGGTTGAGGCACGAGTGATCGTCTTTGTGTGCTTCACTTAGAGGCTCCCTTGGTGAAGGTCGAACAATTCTGGTAGTTTGCCGAATGGTCGTTAGAGCTTTTGGGGAAGCCGCTGGTGGACGCATTTAATCGTCGAAATTGGGGGAGGGGAGCGGTGTGGCCGATTCTTTGGCAGTTTTTACACTGCATAATTTGTTTGTTTCTAATTGCTCTGGTTTTCTTTAGTTGCTCCTCTGAGAAGTTTCCATCGCAAGTGATGAGCCAGAGATCTAGAGTGTGGTTCTCGATTTTGGCTCGGGTGATTGTATACGGTTTGACTGGGATTACATTTTGCATTTTGGACGCCTTGGGCGTGTGAGCCTGCTAGGATTTTTTCGGGGTGAAAATATGCACGACGCAGCGGAAGATCAGACTGTCTTCCCGGGTGGGAGGGTGTATGTATAGAGTCTTGTTCTTCTCGAGAAGCTTTTTACACAAGGATTGGCGAGATTGGGGAGGGAGGGGAGAGTTGATTTAGGTACGTAGGGGAGAGGTATTTTGCTTACCTTGGCAGTTTATTTGGTGGGTGGTTATGGGTAGGGTGCCGGGCTGGGTTCCTTTATACAGTGGAAGGGGGCAACTTAGTTGTAGATGGATAGGTGGGGGGGGGCGTTCAGAGTGATTGCACCTCCATCTATTTTGCCCACAGTTTGGTTGCGAGCTCTTGTTTCGCCTTTTGATGGGGACGAGTTCCTGAATTTCGAAAGTCGTGATACTGCCGCCGTATAATGAAGTGTCGGAGCCGGTTGTCGGATGGCATCGCTGATTCCATTGCCATGTCTTCTTGGAAGCATGCCTTTTGCCGAGCTCCCACTTGTTTTGTGGCAAACAGGTTTTAGCTTCGCTTTATTCTGTAATTTTTTTAGCACTTCGAGTCGCTTGAAATGCGAAGATAAAAGTTGATTAGTGAACTTCTTCCTCGTGAGATACAGCTTTTAACGCCTGGGTTTTTTCCTTGTTTAAAGAATCGAAATGAATGCAGCTTTGCCGTGATCGACTTGCTTCGATGGCTTTCATTGACTGCGCCCGGAAATCTGGGCCCGGAAATTTCTATGCAGAGAAGCTGTTTATAGCGCAGTCGATTTTATCTTAATTATGGATTTGATAGTGTCACAAAGCTGGGGCTGAATACTCTCCAAGCAAGGCCTTGGCTCACAGTGCTCCTTGATGGCAGGGAAGAGCGTCTGGACCAGCAGCGCTAACGATTCACCAGAAGATTCCGTCGTGAAAGTCGACAAAAGACAAGAATGTAATGCCCAAATTGCCACTGCTACTGATTGGCGCTGAAGCTTCACCACTGAGAGGGAATCAATTTTGAAATGATTTGTTGCCCTGGATCCATTCCACTGCCCCTTCCGGGGTATCCTCCCATTCAGAAGAATATTCAATTAAGAAGTTACCCTCGTTGTCGACTTTATCCTCCCATTTTTATACGAAAAACACTGCAAGCACGAACTTTTCACGCAGCACTGTTGGCAGGAGGAATGCAGTGCACACCACATCTGCCGGCGTGGTAATTCGAGAAAGGGGCATGAAAGCGAATTCCCCTGCCCTCGCCCGGCCCGCGACGAGCAACAGAAACCTCTTCAACTGCCTCCTCGGGTGTAAACTGGTAACGAACGGAGCCGACCTGGGCAGGAGGTAGTGAAATAGTGCGTGGCGTCCCCTTTTCCAGCAGGCGTAGGGCACAGGCGAAGTCATCGAACGAGAAAACCTTTTCCCTGTACTCGCCGCCCGACGGCCGTGTGGGAGCGAACGGAACGGCGCGATGGGCTGTCTCGGTCGCGCTCAGGGGACGTGGTGTCGACTGGGCCGTCAGCAAATGCTCGAGTCGCTCTGCCACACACAAACGAATGGGACCAGCCCAGGCTGCGTGTTGTGTGCTTTAGAGGGAAGCGTTACGCGTGATTTTTTCCGGAATAATTAACGCAAAATTTGCAGCTTTCGCGTGAAATTAAGTTTGTGATTGCAAAGGTGCGTGCCCCGTGCGTTTGGCGGCAAAGTGAAAAGCGAGTGGGCCCGGGTGCAAGTGCCTTTTCCGCGACGAGTGCTGCGCTTTCTTTTGTTTTTCTTTGTATCGATCTCGGTGGCGACGACGGCCGTCGTTTCGTGGCGTATTTGCGGCGCTGGTAGGCGCGAGCGGGGCGGCAGGCGGCGAGTGGAGCCAGTGGAGCCGTGTTACGTAAAGCAGTGAAGGACCCCGAGGCTGCCGTGGAATATGCACCGCACGAGAAGCGGCCAATTTCCCGGCTAAATTCCAAGTAAGTGCATTTGGGCCGGAAAAGCGGGTTCGCAGCGCCTTGGGATGAACTCGAGAAGTTTGAAAAAGGCCGAGTGAAATTCGGGGCAGACCTCCCTCTCGGAAAGTGGCGGTGTTCATGTGGAGTGGTGCGTGTGTGGGTGAGCGAATGGGGTTGTGTGAGTGAGTAAGCGCTATAGTGGCTGGCGGCAGAAGCGGACAAGGCCACACTTTGAAATCGGGTGGGTGTTCCGCGCTTACACTCCTCTGGGCGGGAGCTCAGTGGTGTGCATGGATGGTGCAGTGTCCCCGAGCCGGGCTGAACGCGTGATGAGTCCCAGCGCCAGATTCACCGAAAACAAGGCCAATGTGCCAGGCGGCGATGCATTTCGCTCGTCCGCCCTTTTGCGGGTGGATTGCATTTGCCCGCGAAACGTGCTCGGGGGATTCCCCGTCCCAAACAACTGGGATTTTCGGCCTAGTTCTGGCGTTTTTAGATTAGCGCCATAAATCGATTTTTACCTGGGCGACTTTGTGTTTTTCGTGTCGCCACACAGCCCGGTTGAGATGTGTGTATGTCGCCGAAGTATGTAGTTGTGTGTTGCGTACTGAGGAATTTTCTCAATGGCAAGAACATGAATTATGGTCCAAGGGAAGACTCCGAATTTGTTTACAAATTTCCATCCTTTTACTACTTTCTACCTGAACGAAACGTTTCAGTTAAAATCCACGAGCGAACTTGGCAAATTAACGTCTCGATCTGCCAACCGACTGTGTCACGCGATGAGCATTGGGAAACAGGTACAGTGAATGGCAGAAGTAATTTTCAACGTGGTGAAAGATTTAGAAAGTCGCGTACATTTCGATGTATGTATTTAGGTTTTCAGCTGCTTTTGGCTCGCAAGCTATTCTAGTGTGGAGAGAGAATTAATATGAAAATTGGGTCACATGTTGAGAATAGTTCTAGTTTTTGTTGAATAAAGCAGCTCCTAGAAATTCACTGCTGCGTTCAAAAAACTACACTGAAGCATCTTCAATTCTTCTTAACGTTAATTAGTACCATAGTATTTTATAAACAAAAAAATCACAGGTCAGATAACAGCTAGAATCTCTTAATTAATCCTTACTGAATTCAGGTACTCGTCAATGAAAATTTTTCTATTGACATATGTAGAGCTAACAATTGTGTGTTGCTGTACGCAGCATTGCAACACGTTACCGACCTGAATACTACATATGTGGATACAAGAGAGATGTATGAATACGCGCATATAGGGACAGTAGTGAGCGAAAATGGAAGAATGCTTGCCATTTTCAAATACGTATTCATCGCTGCCTTACATACTTTGGGATTTAGTTGAAGACTTTCGTTTGGGTGAATACTCATCCAAAATTGTTTTTCTTTTTATTTTCACATAAACATTTGTTATTTGAATCCAGCCAAACGTAGAAAGTTGCAAATAGCTGTCAACTCCTAATAGTAATAAACAAAGTATATACATAACTCGTTTTATATTGAAGGGAATTCCCTGAAATATGGGGTTGAATGGCAATCGTTGAACACCATTTCATCCATACGCGACTTTTGAAACTATTAGGGCCATATTGATCTAAATAATACCATGAGCTTCAGACCTATCTCCCTAATAAACACTTTCGCCGAAATTCTCAACGGCATGGTCAAGAAAAGACTTTCCTTTTTCCTAGAAACAAAAACTGTGCTTACAGAGCATTGCTATCCACACAGAAAAGGGAAATCGACCACGACATGCTTAAGTGACCTGTTGCTGGAAATATCTGTAGCCAAGAGTAAGGGTACAGTCGTGAAAGGTGGGTCTTTTGACACTAGCAAAGCATACGAAAGGGTGGACCTACTCTTTCTTGCCGAAACCATGGGAGAGAAAAATGTGCCATCTAACATATACTCTTAGACCCTGCCCTTTTTGGAGTACAGGGAGCTGAAGCTGGGTGAGTGGTCGTGCTCAATAAACAGTGGTCTAAACCCAAGGAAGTGTTTTAAGCCCGGTACTTTTCAAACTATACACAATCTCGCTTCCCCACAGGTTTCTCATGGGGATTAAAACCTGAGAGAGCCATAAAACTGTTTAGGACAATTGTGAGACCAGTGCTTGATTATGCTGCTGCGTCCATGCTCTTGTTGCCCAAAAACCTGGACAACAGAATAGCCACGATTGTGGCACCTCAGTTGAAAAGATGTTTAGGTTTTACTAAGTGTTCACCGCATCATGGGTCTTATGCTCTAGCGGGCGAACCCCCGTAAGTTGAGAAAGGCACTATTGGCCTTTAAGGATCTGATAAGGCTTAAAAGATCTGCTCCCTTCTCCTATAGGTTGGTCATAGACAATCCCATGACCAAAAAGGGTCTTTCGGTAACTTATATTAATTTCCAGAAAGCCTTTAATAACTTCAAGATCTATGAGGAGGAAAGAAGAGTGGGAAACCTGCTAGTCTGGACTGGGTCAGTTCAGGGAAGCAATGGGAACAGAACCGGTTGGGTAGTTAAAATCCAAAATGAAATAATTGAACTTAGGAACACAGCGTACATAACGACGAAATCTATGAGCGATACCATGACCGTCTGGTTGTGAATAAAATCCGGCTGAACAGGTTGCGGTAGGCGGGTCACCTAATCCGTATGGATGAGGATAATCCAGTCCGGAAAGTCTATAAGGGCAATTTCTATGGTAGAAAAAGAAGACGAGGCAGATTCTGTCTGAGATGGAGCCATGGCGTAGGTTAGGTCGCCAGACAGCTTTTAGGGATATCGAATTGGTGGACCTCGGCACAAAACCGGAGTAGTTGGAGTTCCTTATTAAGGCAGGCCTAGACCGGATATCGGTTGTTGTTCCGTTGATGATGATGCTTGTTTTCTACACGCCACACTTTAGACAATTGTCATTGTTGATTTTGACAATTTTATGAAGGAAAAGTTAGCTGTAGACATGGTTTGAGAAAAGTCTGTTGAGATGAAAGCTAGTATTTTAATGGACAGTTCCGGAAAGATTGTCGCGAAATCTTTGCCTTTTAATCTCGACGTTGTCTGATATTCATTTTGCCATTCCTTCTTGATTTTATTCTGCACCATCCATAATACATCCTCAGCTGCAAAAGATGAAACCATGATACCCCCACTGATTAGGGGATTCAACATAATTTCACTTTTAGCTGGATATCACAGTATTTTTTCTTCTCGAAGTTAGAGTTCGCTCTTGCGTCAATTATTTCCCAGACAATGGAGTGTCTGATGTCTGATGTGCAGACTTTTTGGGGTCTGTGATTATTGCTATCTTTTTTTTTATCTTTCTTTTGCCATTTATGTGGCCATTTTTATCCGATCCAGGCATCCTGCAGCCAGCTTTGACTTGAGGATAGTCAGACACCACCGCACAGCTGGAGGCCAAAAATTCTTCGTAGGATTCTTCTCTCGAACGCGGCCAAGAGTTTGCAATTCTTTTTGCTAAGACCCCAAGTTTCCGAGGAATACATAAGGACTGACAAGATCATTGTCTTGTACAGTAAGAGCTTTGATCGTATGGTGAGACGTTTTGAGCGGAACAGCTTTTGTAAGCTGAGATTGGCTCTGTTGACTGCCAACAACCGTGCGCGTATTTCATCATCATAGCCGTTATCGGTTGTGAATTTCGAACCTCGGTAGGAGATGTTATCAACGGTTTCAAAGTTGTAGTTTCCTCCTTATTCTCGTTTGACCAGTGCGATTTGATGTTGTTGGTTCTTTGGTTTTTGGCGCTGACGTTGCTATCATATATTTAATCTTGCCTTCATTGATGTGCACTATGACGATTTGTTATGATGAGTGTCCAGCGTTGCATTCCCTTGGCACCAACACGGTCGTCAATGTTTTCAACTAACGGAACTCCACTAACAGGTTTGCCAGTCGTGAACATCGACTGTGCGAGGTAATATATAGAACCGGACGGCACATGCAGGAGCTAACCTGAATGTAGCAGTTTAGCGAGATATGGGCCGGGGTTCTTGGTTCCCACATATTATCTCCCTGTTAGGACACAGAGATTTAATCACGTGTCTTGACTCAGGAGTCAACAAAACCAAATCCACCCGGGGTAATCTACTTTAATAGAGAAGGCTTGAGGCGGAGTGTTGTTTTCGTGATTTATTTTACTTATTTACGGATCTCTTCATAAATACGAATTATTGTCAATCAAAGAAAAAAAAATTTGCTGTACTTAAAATTTAAATATCCTTCGTCCAATTCTCTCACGGAAATTAATCCTAAGCTCTAAGATATACAAGACTAATAATACTAATAAACTACACAACAAAATTGATTACATAGTAGTAAACTTATACCTAAATTCCGCATGTCCATCAGGGTAGGCCAAATATGTCCTTGCAGCAAACCCATTAAATATCGCTCCATTAAAAGCTGAATACAGTGATCTCGTTTGCATTAAATTAGTATCTAAGTCTACGCATCATGGCGCATTTATTCTGTACAGGGTACTTTACATTTAGTGCAAAATTACACACTCACAATAATCTAGTCTTTTCATTTATCGATCGGGCAACTTGATCCTTTCATGGTGTCTTCACTTTCGATAGCGGGTCAGAGTTGCGGTGGATTCGATGGATGATGTTGTTATCGTGGACATGGCAGTATCTTCATCTTGCACAGGTCCCGCCTCCTTAAGGTTCGCAACAAGCGGTCAAGGAGCTACTGAGGCGCACATCGACGCCTGCACCAGACACAACCATTAAAAGGGTGGCTAACGTAACGGCGACAAAAGCTGTCATGTAGAATAAAAATCTCGGATCTATCTCTCACGAGAGTTGAATTTCCCGATTTTTCTTGAGTTTACGATTGGAAATTGCCGGACAATATCCAAAGTGGTAAGGGCGCTCGCTACACGGGACAGATTTGTTCGTAACGCATAATTTATCACAATGACGTTTGCTTACGCACTCGATAGGAAAACAGAATATGTCTCTCGATCCACCTTTTACATTTAAGTGGCTTTGCTCAGGCGGAGATTACTATTTGTCAATTTTCTCCCCGCCGACCAACTATCTCCCATCTTTACAATTTTCGATATCCCAACCTCAAAAAAAAAACGTGCGCGATTTACTCCGCACTTGTCACCTTCTTTCTTCCTCTTTTTTTCCGAAAACAAAAAAATTATCCAGCCATGTAGCGCGGCAAATCAGAGCAAGATGCCACATGGACAAATTTCCCTTCCGTTTGAAGATTCAAATTTAAAATTTAGAATTTTAGTTACAAATTGGAATATTATAACCTCAAAAGCGGCCAGGAAAATTGTATCGGCGTAACAGATTTGGCACCAAATTACATTCTTCCAGGCACTGAAGTGTAATACAATATTCTGATGTTCGGTGACACTATGGTATTACATATACAGTTAATATTTCTTCATCCAATCTAATCGAGTTCAAATATAATAACAAAATCAGTTATTATTAATTTGTTACAACAAATTAGGTTGTATTGTAAACGTTAATTTCTTTCGGTAAGAGAAATGTCCAAATTCTTAGTTTGTTGTTTCTGCAGGCACTTTAACTCTCTTTACGCTCCTAGACTTCCTGTGAATCAAAATCCTTTTAGTCATTATTTTTTACTGAGAGTTCAGTTTGGCTAGAAATTTATTGGAACAAGACCCTACACTATTGGGGGTCACCTCGTTTGATGTTCGTTTTTAAGAAATCCTTTTTCTGATAACCAAAAAAGTAGAAGTTTGAATTTTTAGAATTATATTATACATTATTTATTTATTTATTAACAATTCGGAGTGAAGAAAAAATGATTAGGCATAAATTTCCATAAGAACATGGGCTGTAGCAGTCGAACCTATCCTAGCATTTAATAGCAAAAATGATCTCGAGGAACTTGTCCAAAAATGGAATGATCGCCTTATGCGACACGGTCTCAGATTGACTCTAAACAAAACTGAATTTTTGACGACCGATCCCCATGAAACAGGTACAATCACTGTCACCGGCAGTAGTCTGCCCAGAACTGAGCGATTTAAATACTTTCGGTCAACGCTATCAGCCAATGGAGAACTGTGGTATGAAATTGTTTCACGCATTAATGCAATCTGGATGAAGTGGCGTTCCATTACTGGTGTTCTTTGTGATAGATATATCAGCCAACGTCTCAAATCTAAAATTTACCGCAATGTCGTGCGTCTTGTTGCTATCTGTGGTTCTGAGTGTTGGCCAACTATAAAAGACAATGAACGGCGTCTTGCGGTAATGGAGACAAAGATATTGCGTTGGACTAGTGCCGTGACACGTTTTAATAATATCCGAAATGAGGATATCCGCGATCGATATGGGGTTGCATCGATCGTGGAAAAATTACGAAAGAGGCGTCTTCGATGGTATGGTCACGTAATTCGCGCTAACGAGAATTCACTTATCAAGATTGGTCTGAACATCGAAGTTGATGGTAAACGACCAAAAAGCCGGCCGAAACAACGGTGACTTGATACGCTGGTTGGGGATTTAAAAGCCTCGAAATTGCATCCAGATCAGGCATTTGATAGAGTCAAATGGCGAAACCGATCACGACGGGCCGACCCCGCTTGTGAACGGGACAGAGGCTGAAGAAAAAGAAGAATATACTTGAACTCGGAAAAGGAGAAAAAAACGAAGACAGACATTCTGGATCGTTAGTTGAGGATGTCACCCTAGAGAAGATTACATTGAAGCTTGCTGTTAAATGTCACGCCGAGATCCTTATAATAGGAAATAACTGAGAGATACTGATCATCCAAGTATTGAATTCGGGGCAATAAGATTCAGGGGTTCACTCGGTCACCGCATTGTTAAAATGTAGTGCATCAAATTAATCAACACAATCTGGTTTTCTTAAAAAATATAAACCCTTGAAAAACCCTTTCCGACTTTCAATAAAAATAATTTATTTTTTTTTTTTCAATGAAAGATACCGAACATAGAAGTCAATTATTTGCAATGAGCGAGTAGTATCGAGTCGATTAATGTTGTCTTCTTGAAACTTTTAATTGTTTTTCCGTATTACATGATACCTATGCATACCTAATAACAGCCGAAATGAGTTATTTTCGCTTTGTATGCAAATATAACTTGACCAACTCAATTGGCAAACTTGTATTCAACATTATGCAAAAGATAATATGCATTTCTATAAACAAAGCAAATATTTGTATGTTGCATCATTGGACAATGGTAACACCTAGCTTTAAAATGTTTGTAAAAATATACGCTCAACCAACTAAAAAGTTGGACAATTACGACAATACACTTTGAAGTTAAATATCTCGAAAGTACGACGATATTTTTAAATAAATTCTTGAAATAAAAACATTTTTTATGTGTTTTTAAGGTGTCAATGTCTGCCTGTCTGTCTGTCACACGCACTTTTCTCCAGAACGGCTAAACCGATCTGAACAAAATTTGGTGGGCAAATGGGAACTATGAAATCCTACGCATACAGTGAGTGGCATAAATTTCGGTATAGTTTAAAGGGGGCTCCCCATCCATCCAAAGCGGGGATTCAAAAAATTTTAGTTTTGGCGTTAATTGCAAAGTGCGTGAGTAAGGAGTCAAAATATACGCACTTAAAGTGAGACAGGACTCATTTTCGGAAATTACCCAACCTAAAAATCCGAAAAAAATCAGGGTGGTGCGCTTAGATGAAATTTAGGCCTCAAAATATGTCCCATTCCGATATCTGCTCAAATAACCTTACTAATAGTATATTACTAACTTTTAGAAATTTACTGTAAACCCCCCTTAAATTTATCCAAGGATTTCCGAATTTTGCACCAGCATAGAGGATAATATTTCCTATATACGTGCTAAATCTGGCCATTAACGCCAACGTCATAGCAGTTCAAACTTAGCACTTTCGCGCGAATTAACTTCTTCCAAAGCCATGCAAATAAGATGCTGACGTCATAATTAACGGGAATAATTGACATTCGCGTGAAATATTAAAGTCGCATTTATGAAGAATCTATTTATCTGCAGCCCTTTTTAAGGTTTTGTGTAAAACACTTAGGTGAAATCTAATCTTCGAGAGATGTCCCACTCCGGTATCTGCTCAAATAAATTTGCTAATAGTATATTATCAACTTTTAGAAATTGACTACCTAAGGGGAGTTAGGTTCGTCCTAGGTGTACTAAATTTTGCGCCGACATAGAGGACTCATGCATACACATGCCAAGTTCCATGAAGTTATAGAAGTTCAAACTTATCAATTTCGTGCTAATTAACAGCATCCTAAGCCATACAAATAAGATGCTGATGTCATAATTAACGAGAATAATTGAAATTCGAAAGAAATATTAAAATTCCATTCAAGAAGAATCTAATTCTCCCTAGCCCTTTTTAAGGTTTTGTGTAAACACAAAACCTTATTAAAATCGGTTTACTGTCTGTCTGTCTGTCTGTCCGTCACACGCATTTTTCTCAGAGACAGTTATAGCGATTGACACCAAATTTGGTAGAAAGGTGGGAACTGTGAACGCTCATGCATACAGTGAATTACATCCTTTTACGTCGAATTTAAGGGGGGGTCCCCATACATGCAAAAGGGGGGTGTAACATTTTTTTCCCTCAAATATAGTCATGTGGGGTATCAAATTAAAGGCCTCGATTAGTACTTTTCAAAGCCGATCTTAGTTTTGACATTCGTTGGAAGGGTGGGGAGCGCGGGGGGTTGAAAGTGATCACTTCTTTAAGGGGGCCATTCTCAGAAACTACCAAACCGAAAAAAAATCAGGAGGCTGCCACTATATGGTGCCTAGGCTCCGAAATACCTTCCATGCCGATATATGTTTAAATAAAGTTAATAATAGTATATTACTACAATTTTTTGTAATTGGTTAGAAATCCCCCTTAAGTTCATCCTAGTAGAAATTTTGCAGTAATATAGGCTATAATGTAGAGCATAATCTTACCAAGTTTGGTGGAAATCGCACTATTAATAACAAAGTTATAATACCTCAAATTTGTTGCATCTTTGAAAATTGAAGACTATGAATGTCAATATCACCCGAAACTGGTTACTCTCACATAATGTATGGATATATTCCGTGCTACGTACTAAGAAATACACAAAACCTTTCGTACCTGAAGCGTCCAGCTTCCGGTTTCCCGACTTGTTTATATTTGATGTTGGTTAAATTGTTGGCATTTGCTAATAATATTAAACTCAGAGTGTGAAGCGTATGAGGTTGACTATTTCAATACAGGGCTTTCCATCAAATGATTTATTTAAATCGCTTTCTATAAAATAGAGGGCAATGGAATTTTTAGCTATATTACAGGGAGCTGTCGTGCACTCGTCGCTCTTTTTCTTTTTCTTCAGCCTTCAGTTCACAAGCGAGGTCGGCTCGTGGTGATCGGTTTCGTCATTTTATTTTATCAAATGCCTGATCAGGATGTAATCGAGACCTTTAAATCCCCATCCAGCGTATCAAGCCACCATTGTTTTGGCCGGCTTTTTGGTTGCTTACCATTGACTTTGATGTTCTGACCAATACTGGTCGTTGAATTCTCGTTAGCGTGAATTACGTGACCACACCATCAAAAACGCCTCTCTTGCAGTTTTTCCACGATCGGTGCAAACCCATATCGATCGCGGATATTCTCATTTCAGACGTGATCAAAACGTGTCACGCCACCAGTGCAATGCAACATCTTCGTCCGCATTACCGCAAGACGCCGTTCATTGTCCTTTATAGTCGGCCAACACTCAGAACTATAGAGAGCGGCGGACGGACGACATTGCAATAAATTTTAGATTTGGGACGTGCGCTGATACGTCGATCACAAAGAACACCAGTTGGGGAACGCCACTTCATCTAGGTGGCGTTAATGTTTGAAACAATTTCATTACGCGGTTCTCCATTGGCTGGTAGCATTGACTCGAGATATTTATATCGCTCAGTTCTTTCAATGGCAGTAATCTGCCCCTCCAGATATTTAAATCGCTGAGTTCTGGCAATGGCAGTAACCTGCCCAGAACTGAGCGATTTAAATATCTCGGGTCAATGCTATAAGCCAATGGGGAACTACATTATGCTCCTCACATAGGGAAACACAAAACCTTTTATACCTAAAGCGTCAAGCTTCCGGTTTCCCGACTTGTTTATATTTAATGTAGGTTACATTCTTAGCATTTGCAAATAATAAACTCAGGGTGTGAAGCGTATGAGGTTGGCTATTATCAATACAGGGGCTTGCATCAAATGATTTATTTAAATCGCTTTCTAAAAAATAGAAGGCATTGAATTTTTTAGTCATGTGACACGGAGCTGTCGTGCACTCGCCGCTCCTCACATCTTTTTCTTTTTCTTCAGCCTTTGTCCCGTTCACAAGCGGGGTCGGTTCGTCGTGATCGGTTTCGTCATTTCATTTTATCAAATGCCTGATCAGGATGTAATCGCGAGGCCTTTAAATCTCCATCCAGCGTATCAAGCCACCGTTGTTTCGGTCGGCTTTTTGGTTGCTTACCATTGACTTCGATGTTCAGATCAATATTGGTAAGTGAATTCTCGTTAGCGTGAATTACGTGACCGAACCATCGAAAACGCCTTTCTCGCAGTTTTTCCACGATCGGTTCAAACCCATATCGATCGGAGATATTCTCATTTCAGGCGTGATTAAAACGTGTCACGCCACCAGTGCAAGAAACATCTTCGTCCCCATTACCGCAAGATGCTGTTCATTATCTTTTATAGTCGGCTAACATTCAGAACTATAGAGAAACATTGCAATAAATTTTAGATTTGGGACGTGCGCTGATACGTCGATCACAGAGAACACCAGTTGTGAAATGCTACTTCATCCAGGTTGCGTTAATGCGTGAAGCAATTTCATTACGCAGTTCTCCATTGGCTGATAGCATTGACTCGAGATATTTAAATCGCTGCGTTTTGGCAAACGCAGTAACCTGCCCCTCCAGATATTTAAATCGCTCAGTTCTGGCAATGGCAGTAACCTGCCCAGAACTGAGCGATTTCAATATCTCGGGTCAATGCTATCAGCCAATGGAGAACTACGTTATGCTCCTCACATACAAAACCTTTTATACCTGAAGCGTCAAGCTTCCGGTTTCCCGACTTGTTTATCGTTATTATTATTTTATCGTCGATAATTGGGTAAATTAGTATTTGATATTGTGATAATTAGCTTTTAAAACTGCGAGAATTTTTTTTTTCCATCGACCCTATAATTTATCGGTGACCTCCGCAGGAATAGAGCCCCAAATATCCTTTATGTGATATTCTGAATCCTTTTTGTTCCTTATCCTCCTATTTCGATTTAAATCCGGGATCTGAGGTGGATGAAGATAGCTCTTTTTGACATGGTAAAGCAGCCCTCCTTCCTTGGGCTGTTATGATGAACTAACTGTTGAAATAAAGTTAATAATAGTATATTACTATAATTTTCAGTAATTGGCTGCAGAACCACGAAATTTGCACAATGTAGGCTATAATACAGAGCATGATCTTACAAAATTTGGTGGGAATCGCACTATTACTAACAAAGTTTTAATAGGTCGCTTCTGTGCAAATTCAAGACTTGGAATGTCAATATCACGCGAAAGTGGATATTCTCACATAATATGTATATATTACGTGCTAGGCACTAATGGGAATGCACACTCAAATGTCTTTATTAAAGAAATACACAAAACTCCCATATTTGAAGCGTCCAGCTTTCGGTTTCTCGAATTGTTTTATATTGATTATTTACATTTTTTTTTATGTTCTACGAATTTTAAGTTGAGTTTGTTGCATCCCAATCTAAGGCACTAATTTCATACAGTCACCACCACAGCAACTAGTACCAACAGGGTCCTCTGACTAGCTGACCCTCCTAGTTTTCTCGTAAGAAGTTAAGATTTCAGATTAATGCAGTTCCTCAAAAGTATCTCGCATAAGCATAGGCACGATCGAAAAGCGACCGTAGCTAACAGTTTGCTGCTTACTCGATGTTTTGATTCGTAACTATCATCTTGCGTACGCGTTGCTTTGCGATCAGGAGAATGTGCTATAATCGAACTTTTATTATGTTATATTGGGTGTGAGTATAAGTATTTTCGGTTTTTTCTTAAAAGAAGTCAAAAACCGTCTGGTAGGCACAAAATCTCTTTTTTGTCAAATCCAGATGAATGTAGGTCCATTTTTTAGAGGGTCTTCGTAAAAAAATTCTTTGCTTGTCGAAGGAGCGGAACAAATAAAAATCTGGACAGGAGAGTACGGAGTTGGACCCATTGCTGCCAATTTAACTCCGTAATTTTTCCGAGTAATGTGTAGTACGGTGAGGCCTATCGTTGTCATGATGAAATATGACATTGCCAGTATTCACCACGGATGGCAGTTTTTCCTTCGTCGTTGCAAGTAGATACTCTAGTTGGGGAGAGTATACTTCTGATGTTAGGGAGGGACTGCAAGTTAACTTTATCTGCAACTATCCGTTTAATTCACTCCTCAGCAATGAACATGTTTCGGACTGAAAAATTGTCTATTCTTACTTCTGAGTGTAATTACGCGGTGTTTATAGCGATTAATTATTTGAAATAATAAAACTTGTTTTTCCTTTTCGCTAGTGTTAATTTTTATTTTGCAAATACCAATATTTCGGGAACCACATGTTCCCTTCATCAGTGCTAACAAGTTTGGGGCAGCTGTTTCGAGATAGGCGCGTTTTTATGACGCGGCAACAACCACGGCTAGATCTTTGCGAACCCGATTATTTGCGAACCCGATTATCAGGGGTCCTAATACATGCAAAAGGGGGGTGGAATTTTTTTCCACCAAATAAGGTCATGTGGGGTATCAAATGAAAGGTCCCGATTAGTACTTTTCAAAACTGGGCTCAGTTTTGACATTTAATTCATATGGGGGGGGGGGGGGCGCTGGAAAACCGTCATTTCTTTCACGGGGCTATTTTCAGAACCAACCCAGACAAAAAACCTGCAAATAAGAAGTTGCCATTTTATGGTGCCTAGGCTCTGAAATATCTTTCATCTGTTCAAATAAAGTTAATAATAGTATATTATTATAATGTTTAGTAATTGACTTTACATTCCTTGAGTCCATCCTAGAATAATGAAATTGCAGTAATATAGGCCATGATATAGAGCATAACTCTGCCAAGTTTGGTGGAAATTGGACTAGCACTAACAAAGTTCTAATAGTTGTCGCTTCACTGCGCTTTGAATGTCAATAGTATCTAAAAGTCGATATTCTGGCATAATACATGCGTATACATTACGTGCAGTCAAAGGGTAGTATAAGTCCCAGGGCGAAACGTGGATTGGTACCCACGATGGAGCATAAAACTTGGGAAACGCCTGCTGAACCAACACCAACAGCTCTACTACTAAACCATATCTCCACCTCCACGTGGTGATCTCTGGGAGATCTTTTTTTAATGAAAAATTACAATGTATCAACTGGTCCTCCAGATTGCGGGTTTGGTAAGGCTGACAACCTTATACGGAAAACCAAAATTACGAAACCATGGAAAGAGCCTCGGACAGGATGGATTTCAAAACGACGGACCCGGCAATGACAACGGAATAACCATTTCCGCTCTCTGTACAAACCGAATGCTGCTGAGCAGGATATCCTGTCCCAATATAAGGCTGATGCAACAGCGTTGCAAGAGATGGTCTGGACCGGTTTCTTGAACAAGGGCCATGTTGTCGGAGTAGGTTTCTCAGCCAGCCCAAAAATGAAATCTGGTGTTATCGGCTTTGAAAATATAAGCGAAAGGCTATGCACTCTGCGTTGGCTAGGCAAATTTAGAAATATAAGCCTCATAAGCGTTCACGCTCCTACAAATTTGTCGTCTTCCGCCATGGTCATTAGGCTTTGCAAAATACGCAGTTGCGAAGTTGCGGGGCACAAAGCAAGATTGTCCGTTCGTGTGTGTGGGTCCTCCACGATAAATGGGATTTTGGTGGGACCTATGGCCCGGAACCTACGTCCGGGAACCTGCCTCTGAGAATTTGCTTCCGGGAATCTGCAGTCGGGGTCACCAATTTGTAGCGTACGGCGCCGCCAATCTGCAGCGGCTTGAGCAATGACGTTTGTATATTACTGCTACATTACTTTGCTGGGGGAATTTTGCTGCGAAATATGACCAAAGGGAAACACAAAACAATACCTTAATAACTGTATTTATTATATTATATTTGGGAGAGTCCTGCCGACTACTACGACGTGTTACACTGGCAAAAAATGATTTACATTTCATCATAATAGAGAGAATCTGTTTACATGCTCGCTACATGCTGATGGCAACGCTCATAGCGGTCATTATTATTATTATTATCCTTCGGCGTCAATTAAAATTTTAATTTAGAGTTTTAGATTGAATTCTTCAAGTGAGAAAGCCTGTTATGAATTCCCTTTCGAGGAAACTAAGGGAGGTAATTTTGCGAAAGGATTTCTTGATTGATAAATACTCGTATATGTTTAGGTCCGTCTTGGCTTAATCAGTTGCCACGGCTTGTCTATCATAATACCTTCCCTATATTGAGGAAGAATCACTATAATTTGAAGAAATACTTTTCAAAAAGCATGTAATTTGCCATTAACATATTGTAGCAATAGATTTATTCCTTCAACACAAGTTGCTCCACAACAGGAATTAAATTTCGATATAACTCTTACATGAAACCAAATAAGCATCCCTCATAGTAATTTATTTTATTCCATCCAGGTCTATTGCAACAAGGATTGCCTTTACTTCTTGGCCCATAAAAAATAAAAAAAAAGATCAATTGAAAAGGCGACAAAATATCTGCGGTCACTAAGTTATATCACATTCAAACAATTCAATTTCCTCGTAATTCCAAATAAAGCTGGAGGCTCAACAAGGAAATGCCACCACCGGTTCTGAAGTCCGTGTGGTCAGCGCCTCAGTGGTCGCACAATTGCAAGCCCAAGGACTACAGGTGCATGTCATTTACTTATAAAAATGGAAACGTATATTGTTACCCTTGGAAATCCTTGTCTGTTTTCTTTATTTGTTCCTAAATCTTGGGTTTTTAGACTTAACACCTCCTTCTTGCCTGGAAGTAAACGTTTGTAATGTATGTTTTTTTTTTGGTTTGACCTGTGTATATTTGATGTTGTATGTAATTTTCTGTAACAATTGAATGTGATGACCTTGTTTTCCACTAGCTTCATTCCAACTTCTAATAATGGGTTTCTTCTAACAGGGAAGTGAACTCAATGCTGCTATTATGGCAGCATCACAACCACAAACGAGTACAACAGCACATATCCAAAATCAAACAAATAGTCAACCCCAAGTTATTACCCTACAACAATTGCAAAGTTTTTTACCACAGCAAATGGGGACGATTTCGACGGATGGAGCTCAAGTTTCGGCTGCATCGGCGACAAATGCCACGCCGGTGAAAACATTTGTGGCAAATCCACAAATGCCTCAACAACAAATATTGAATTTACAAAATTTACAGGGAATTCCACACCAATTTGTGCAGGTAAGGGGTTACTATGACTTTAGGCTACTAGAATTGCCCTACCTGGACTGTTTCTTTTTCGTAAGGGTGGACAACTCATTCAAAATCCTGGAAATGGTATGCTGTCTGTAGTTCAGCCTCTGCAAACAGTTACAGTTGATGGACAGGAGGCGTTGTTTATACCAAACGTGGGCAATGCACAATTTGCTGGTGCTCAGGTAAAGACTTGGGAGATTCAAAATTAACTGAAAACCTGACTTACCACTTTCTATATCATTTCGTTTCAGGCTGTTCAGATTAATGGACAACAGTGCATTCTCACACCCAACGGTCAAATTATAAGGGCACCACCTGCCGGAGTGTTGCCTGCACATCTTCTCCAGAATATGGGCCAAACAGTTCAATTGCCTAACGGTAGGTGTTTATAGAAAAAAATACTTGAATTCCTTAGTGACTATAGAGTTTTGGAACTCTAAATTGTGAATAATGTTTTATAGTTAAATTGAGAGTAATTATTGTTTGTTAACGGATATTTGTATGAAATATTGCTTTCGTTTTCGTATTATGTTCATTTGATTCATTTTTACATTCATTTCATTAAATAACAAAAAATTCTGAAAAGGAGTTTGCGGCTTTTGGGAATTTTGCGATATTTTAAATATTTGTGGCGAACTCACTTCTCAAAAGTTAAGAGTAATATTGAATTAAAGACGCCTAAAAAATGTATATATTTCCTTGGTTGAAGGTAGACATTATTTGGATAATAAAGTACTATAATTGCTCCCTATGCTGCTATTACTAAAGCTTCTTGTTATGGGTCTTATGCAAGGTTCAGCAAATATTAGGTTGTTGCAAATGAAATGGCCGTTTTTGTACTAAAATTCAAAACGACTGTAAAGCTTACAAAACTTTATTTATTTAATCAAAATAGGTTCCAGTCGATTCAAAACACTTCTCCCTGCAAGATCCAAGAGCGTTTATGCCAGTTTCGTAGAAGTCCAACTGTCAGGTGTTGATAAATTCGTCGAAGGCAATTTTGACAGCTTCTTCGTTCCTAAATTGTTTTTCCGTCAAAAAATGATCCAAATGCTTAAAAAAGTGGTAGTCGGTTGGCGAAAGGTCCGGTGAATATGGTGGATGAGGCAGAGTCTCATACTGGAATTCTTTCAACTTTTGAACCGTTGTTCTGGAAACATGAGGTCGTGTATCGTCGTGAAGGAGTATCACACCATCTCTGTTGACCAATCTCGACCGTTGAATACTCAATTTTTAGTGCATTTGCTCGAGTTGGGCACAGTATTTCTGTGCATTTATCGTTTCTCCAGGTGCCGAAAAAGAATAGTGGATAACTCCAGCTGTAGACCATCAAACAGCCACCAATACCTTCATCGGATGGAGGCTCGGTTTCCGCGTATGCTTCGGTGGCTCATCAGCATCTAGCCATTGTGCAGATCGGCGACGATTGTTGTATAATACCCACTTTTCATCACATGTCACTCCCACGTACTCGAGGAGGGCGATCAGACCCGAGTCTGCAAGGGACTCATCTGAAGTAGCTTCGGCCACAAAGCGTCACCGGAGGTTATCTGGCACCATGGGAACCGAGGCGGCCCTCTGAGAGCATATGCTCCAGGAGAATTCCTGGAGGATGTGTTCTCGGCCCGGTTATTTGCGATTGGCCCCCTAGTGGGAGTTTCATGGTGGTTCTGGTTATGCCTACATCGCGGGCAGAGCTCCTCGGAGCTCAAGCGTGGAGTTGCGCTGTACAACTCGGGTGCCGTTCCCCTTAGTTGCGGCAGAGGTGTTAGATAGGCCTCGCATCCACTGGTATGAATGCTGAGCCTGCACTCAGTATAAATCAGGACCACTGTGCTTGCATGGCGGGGCTCTGGTTGTGGTCCCAAAATCAATCCGTGTCCGAAGAGGACAGTGGGATTATGCCTACACGGCAGGTACTCATGTTAAACCCCCAGAACTTTCATCACATGTCACTATTCTGTGCAAAAAGGGATCGGTTCTGTTGCGGATGGGTAAAGAACTGCAAATTTCCGTTCAAAGCGCCATGTTTTGCTCCGTAAGGGCATGCGGAACCCATTTGTCGAGGTTTTTCACTTTTCCAAGTTTTTGCAAGTGTCCGGATAGCTCAGTGGTTAGAGCACTAGGCTGTCATACGGAAGGTCGCGGTTCAAATCTCACTGGTGGCAGTGGAATTTGCATCGTGATTTGACGTCGGATACCAGTCGACTCAGCTGTGAATGAGTACCTGAGTCAAATCAGGGTAATAATCTCGGGCGAGCGCAATGCTGACCACATTGCCTCCTAGTGTACCGTTACGGTCTTGAATGAAGTGCTCTAACACACTTCAAGGCCCTGATCCAATATGGATTGTTGCGCCAACGATTATTATTATTATAAGTTTTTGCAAGTGCCGGGAAACTGTCGAATAGTGTACGCCTAGTTTCTCTGCAATGTCCCTCACGGCCTGACGTGTGTCGGATCCGACTAGCAAAGGCAGCTCCTCGTTGTCAACCGATGGTCCTGGATGTCCACGTGGCTCACTTTGAAGGTTAACGTCGCCTGACCGGTATTTTTCGAACCACGGCCGTGTGGTTCGTTCGGTTACCGTATCAGCTCCAAGTGCGCTGTTAATGCTCTTGGTCGCCTCCGCCGCTTTATGATCGAGTTTGGACTCATACAGAAAAAGTATACGTTCTTGGCTCTTTTCCATCCTTTTTTTCCTTTCTATTCCGTTATCTCAACGATGGTCAAAACTCAAATGACTCCTTGATTAAATGTCAATATTCAACACCAACAGCGCCAACTGGTGGTGGTTTGATACACCAAAATTGCAACTAACTTCACTTGATTGCCAAAACGGCCATTTCATATGCAACAACCTAATACATTTCTGTCCTTGGTAGTACATTTATGGGATTCTGGTTTATAAACGGTATAATAGCACGCTAGAAAATCCACAGAAACACTCCAAAAGCTGCAAATCTTTCTAATATACCCGCCACCATTGCTCCTTTTTTCATTAACATGTTTCAACTAACTCCATTTGCTTTTTGGCGAAATCGCTATCTTTTTTTCTTCCATTGAATAAATTGCCAACAAGCAGCTGCTTCTGGTCAAGCCACGATAACAATTCCCGGAACGAACATAACAATTCCTATAGGAACAGCAACATCGGTGACAAATGCCGCGGCAACTGCCACTACAGCACTAGCAAGTGCTAATGCACAATCGACAACACAGAATCAACAGCAGCAGCAGCAACAACAACAACAGCATCAAACGCAACAACAAAATCAACAACAGTCACAAAATCAACAACAGAATCAACAACAACAACAAAATCAAGCCAATCAACAACAAACGCAACAACAACAAACAGCACAGCAAACTACGATAACGATACCAGGAACAAATATACAGATTCCAACGTCAGTTGCTGCTGCCAATGGTTTACTGGGGAATGCATTTCAAACTAGTAATTTTGCTGGGATTAAACTTGATGGTAGGAATATTGAATGATGATGTTTAGCACTTTTCAATATCTTCATGTTTCGAGGTTTAATTTACTTCAAGTCGACTGTCTTCCAGTATCGTGTTTTTTGAGTTCGATCGCGGTAAAGGAAGAACGAAGCAGAGCTTCCTTTTAAATGACGTTACCGTGACCCATATAAACTCCCTTCTATCATTTCATATCCTGTTGCATGTGAAGCTAACCCTCATGCTTTGTATATAATGCCAAGCTGTATATTGTACCATATTGCATATAAATTACATGAATATGTTGTAGCTTATAAGGGAATTTGGTGTTATATTAAGAGCAATATTTATTGAAAAGGGTCTTACATTTTTAAAGATAACCCGTGATATCATATGAACTAATAACTCTCTTCATTTGGTTCTTATTTAGGTCAAAATATACAAGTTCGACCAAATGGAGCTCTTCCACATGTAGTACAATTTCCAATGACGCAAACAGTTCCAGTACAGGTGCCAATTAATGCAGGAAATGGTCAAACAGTTTACCAAACTGTTCATGTGCCACTTCAAGCATTTGCTGCAACAATGCCTGGACTTATTCAGCCACAGATGCAGATAATACCACAATTTACCCAGGTAAGTTTTTGTTTTTGTTTAGTTAATATGTTAATATGCATGTCAGACTACGTGAGTCCGGATGTTGGACAGCGAAGTCCTACGGCCACAGCAACATTCTAGATGAAATACCTCGAGAAATCTGGGCATCCCCCACGGACTATGTCACACGCAAGCTGAACTTCACGAGAAACTTTGCTGTGGACCTTCCAACCAGGGCAAAGTGGAAGACTGGCGGCGTGTTGCAAGACTATGACACGGTATTCTTTACGGACGGATCAAAGATGGCCTATGGAGTCGGCGCGGGGGTTTTCTCGAATACACACGGTTTATCCAAGTCGTATGGTCTCCCAGGTTTCGCCAGTGTATTCCAGGCGGAAGTACTGGCGATATTGGAAGTCTGTCGATGGCTGGAGCGTGATTCGAGCCCCAAGCGTAACATAGCCATTCTGACCGACAGCCAAGCGGCCATCAAGGCCTTGTACTCGACGACGGACACTGGGTAAACCATTCTTTGGGGACCTTAGTGAGATTTCTAGCTGCAGGGTCGGAGAGCTGCTTTCCTTCGTGAATGCTACGGGCTGGCTCTGAAGATCCGAGCCAGCTGGACTCTGCTTCCCTGTTCCTATAACAACAGTCACGGTCTTAGGAGTTTGTGGCATCAAAACGGCGCACCAAAGCGCTAATTGGACTCCTCGGAGCGGCCACTGATACCTACCTACCTACCTAATATGCAAATTCATACATACATGGCAGACGCAACTCATCAGACGCTGCCTCACCTCTGCCCTGGGAGCAGCGTGACCGAAGCGGCTCGCAGGTGTTGTACGCTCCCTTCTATAATTCGTAAAACACGACAAGGGTGCCAATTATATTCAACGTAAATCCGCTCCACAATTCAGGTCAAAGTTTGGCCAAAGCTGGACACTTTTTTAAGGAATTTAGGGAATCCTAAGTCCGCATCCACTTGGAGTCGGGACGGACCAAACGGAGAGCAACTTGCTCCCACTTTTTATGGTTTACGGACTCCTCTTTTTGAGTTTAGCACTCAAGGTTCAAAAATTAAAAGAAAGACCAAGACGGCTACGGTTTCGTAGAAGGGTTCAGGGGTGCCCATATTCGACAGACGATTTTAACAACATCGTAACTTTGACATGCGATGGGTAATGACAAAATTGGATTGGCGGTAGTCAGAACCACCATCCAGTGTGGTCGAAGACCACGAAGAGGGAGGAGTTGTCCCAAAAACCTAAAAAAAATGGCGAAATTGACCATGAAGTTCCGTTCGCAAATATTGAAGCTCCATCGAAGTGCTTCGTGCACAGGTGCATGCATAATTCTGTGCTAGCCATGCTCGGGAATGGGGCGGTGGTGGATTCCTTGAGCAATTCTATCCCTCATGTGTTATTATACAAAAATACAAAATTCACGTGTGTTTTCCGGTGCGTAGGTCTTTTTAGGTTATCGCCAATGACATTATGCCATTGTAAATGGCGTCCAATGTTGAGCGCCATTTGTAATGATGCAGTGAAATGTGATTATGTCATTACAAATGGTGCCTAACGTGCATTGTCATTTGTAATGACAAGATGTGATTAGATGGTCAGATGACCATCCAGAGTGGTCGGAGACTACCCGAACTCATGATTCAGAGATTGAAGAGTCTCATGCTCTGCAACTTACGGTGGCTTCGGTATCTATCAGTCCTGAAACACGTTCACCCAAGACAATGACATCCTCTCGGGCGAATATCATGGCTCAACCGGCTTGTGAGAGCGTCGCAGTAATACAGGCGACGGCTATTCTACTACTCCTACGATTCTGCTACTCCGAAAATCCGTTCTCGGGTCGCTTAATATTGTTGCAGTCTCACTTGCAACGGCCTCAGAGTCGAAAGCATTGATTTCCGTGGAAGTGGTGGAGTCCGGGTATGTCAAAGCTAAATTTTTGAATCGCTTCAACGGAGAAACTTTCGGTGGTGAAAGCATCGGTTTCTGTGAAATAGTAGGTGGTCGCGTTTTGGTCGTGATTGGGCTGGGCTCTGGAACTTGAAATTTTGGATATAAGGGTTTACGCGTATTCGAGAGCCCATAGACATTGGGATCCGCCCAACAGCCTTCGTAGAAATTTACAATCTGCCGACAATTCCAGCAGACCAAACTAAATCCAAAATCTGATTCTTAGATTGAGGATTTCCTGAGATGCACTTCATGTTCACCTCCTCTCCAGATTCCGCAGAATAGCTATGCAATTGTTTAGAAAGCCTGCTTGAGAGATGCTCCTCTAAAACTCTGCTCTGCTCGCAAATTATGTATTTGGCTAGTCAGTTTCGATCGCAGGGCAGAGGCGATCTCATCAGACACTGCCTCAGTGTCTCTACCCTAAGCGGTTACAGGTGGCATTAGTTTTTTTTTATTAAATTCAAAATTCGTCAAGGGTATGAATTATATCGATCGAAACCGCCTGGTTTACATCTAGATTAGTTTCAGCTAATGGAAAAAAAATTTTGTTTGGGAATAAATTGTCCTAAGCCTGCCATTCACTTAATGGCGGGCCGCACTTGTTTGAGAAGCAACTTACTTCTTCTGTTAAGTGGACGGACTCCTCCTACATACAAATACATAATTTTTGAAAGTAGAAGAAGTAAGTTGCTTCTCAAACAAGTGCGACCCGCCATTGAGTGGATAGTGGGCTTAGGATAATTAGTCATGACGTAGAAACTCTACTAATTTGTCTTCCATTAGGGAATTTTCTAGCCTGTTGGCCAGTGCCGACTTTGAGTGCGGTTTCGCATCAGTTCAAGGATGTTCCAATTATCTAGTGAGTCCTTAAGCTGCTGGCGAAGAGATTCACGAAAAGAGGTCCATTAGATTCGTTCGACAGGCTGGTGGTAGTACCAGTAGCGCTTTGCTGCTCTATCTCTAAAAAGGGTGTGTTTTCAAGTACCGAAATCTCCTGAAGGGTTGAGTGAGTCAAAGCTTCTACGCGGAAGAGAAACTGGTTGATGGGCAAAGATGTTAGTGTGCCATTAAATACCAGACCCCTGAATCTAATAATACTGTAGACGCGATTCGCTGACACGGCATTTAGTGGTCGTGCCAGGCCTCCGTAAGGCGAGTCGTTATAATAGTACATATAGTCAAGTTCGGATCTGTCGTCATGTCTGTAATAGTTTTCAGATGTGGACCTGTCGTCCGTAAAAGATTACGTTTCGTCCGTCGTTATGTCTGTCTTGTGCTGGACGAGTCGAAGCAGGCAGTGATGCCATACAACCTCAAAAATTGTTGCAACATGTGCACAGAAAAACAACTCACCCGTCATTTCAAAAATATTCAATTTTCAAACGAATGAAGCAATTGCCGTTTCACACAAAGGTAAGGAAATTTACTCCTCAGAAGCTCGGACAGCAAAACCTTTCAACATTTATAGCCGCAAAGGCCCGTAGATCCAGAGACTTTTGGAAGGCAATCACCTACGCACACCTGGTTCGACAGAACCATTCACTTAATGTGAATGAACATTTTTTAACTGGTGATGCGCTTACTGGCGGGGGGGTTAAGTGACCCGCCCACCGCAACCTGTTGAACCGGATTTTATCCACAACTAGACGATCGTGGAATCGCTCATAGATTTCCTCGTTATGTAGGCTATGGAATCGTCCATCCTCATGTAGGGAGTTAAAAATTCTTCGGAGGATTCTTCTTTCGAGCGCGGCCAAGAGTTCGCAATTTTTCTTGCTCAGGACCCAGGTCTCCGAGGAATATATGAGGACTGGCAAGATCATTGCCTTGTACAGTAAGAGCTTTGACCCTATGTTCGTTCTTTGGCTTTTGGTGCTGACGTTGCCACCATGTGCTTCGCCTTGCCTTTGCTAATGTGCAGCCCGAGATCTTGCGCCGCCTACTCGATCTGGATAAAGGCTGTTTGTACATCTCGGGTTGTTCTTCTCATAATGTCAATATGGTCAGCTTAGGCCAGTAGTTGGGTGGACTTGAAGAGGATGGTGCCTCTCGCATTCACATTTACACTGCGAATCATCTCCTCCAAGGCCAGGTTAAAGAGGACACTTGACACAGCATCCCTTTGTCTTAGATCGTTGTTGATGTTGAATGGTCTCGAGAGTGATCCTGCTGCTTTTATCTGGCCTCGCACACTGGTCAGGGTTAACCTAGTCAGTCTTATCAATTTCATCGGGACACCGAATTCTCTCATGGCCGTGTAGAGTCTAGCGTATGGACTACAATCGTATACCTAAAAGAGTATTGGAAGGGAGGGCAGAAGGACGAAGATCGGTAGGAAAATCTGGGTAGATTTTGTGGACGGAAACAGCTCGGCTTTCAAATTTGGAGGAAGCGATCGATAGATGGAGATGGTTGGAGATAGGGTATTCTGAATGGTCTGTAGAGCCTCGACGACGACAAGATGTCTAGATGACATTTTCCGATGTGAAATGCTTCAGAATTTGGTGGCTTCTACTTAAGTTGAGCATCCAGTATTGAACAAAAAGATGGTTGGCCGACAGCATTCGCATCGATATTCCACGGTATTTTTATGTTCATTCGGCGGCCTTGTGCCTCATTTTCCAACAACGATGGCACTTATCCTTAAATTGCCTATTTCTTCGGGTAGTTTCACTTTTTTGTTTCCATTCTATTTTCAGGACGAGGGTTTAGAGAGGGATGGGCGGCTTAAAATCTGGATTGAATCAAAATTCAACAATTGAGTCAAGGATTCGTGTCCGAGTAATGATCTCAGATTTCAGTCTCACATTGAATTGGTTAAGTTTTAACCAAGCTCAGGGAATTCCGTAAGAATTGGTCTTCGCTGATAATGACTTTAGTTAGGTTTAATGAGGGGAGCCGCTTTTGAGATAACGATTAATATCTCGTAAAATCTGGGAAGAGTCTTAACTGTGAGAGGTTCGCCAACGGTTTTCTAGAGGTGCAAACCTGTAGGTGGTTAAATATTAACTGCTGTCGTTAAAATATGCGCTTGTTATAGCCATAAACAATAGCCTCGATTAGATTAAAGTCTAAGCTCATTATCTCAGAAACAAATTTGGAAACGGTCATGTTACTTAGTTAAGAATTTCGGGTTTTTGGGATATTAGGGCTCGGCATCTGTCCACTTCACAATCAAGTTAATGCATGAATACTCATTGCGTTCAGGTTTAGGTTTGATTGACTGATAATAAAATGAACAAAAAATTGCTGGCATTTTCGGGGCAGAGGTAACGCAGCCCCCTTTCTGCCCTATGGAGCAGGTCGATCGGAATCGGCTACCGTTACTGTTGGCTCCATGTGTATTTCAGCGAAACACCGCCTGCTCAAATGTTAAGTGACTGAAGCCTAGAAAAATACTTTTTTGTTTGAGTAGTCCCCTATCTACTTAATGGCGGTCCACCCTAATTTTGAGGAGCAACCTTTTCCTGCTACTGCACGAGTAATTCTTTTTAAGACAATCCAATCATTTTTTCTTTAAAAAAAATTTGCTGACGGTTTTGTCGCTAGTTTTTCTTGAAAGTTGTTTTTTGCACTAAAAAAAGAATTGTCCGTGCATTGAAAGGAAGGAGTCAATTGCTCCTCGCAACTAGCACGGTTCGCTATCGAGTTGATGGAGAACTCAGGACCATTCAATCTTCAAACGAAAAAATGTTTGCAAACAATGGGGTTAAGATACACTCACGGATCATATAAGAGAAAAACGAAATTAGGTATTCATAGCCTTGTTGTAGTCAAGGAAAACAACAACAACAACAATTATCACTTATCCTAAACAATAACATTAACATTTGTTTTTCTTCTAACAGGTAGCGAATATAATAACACCAACTGGTCAAATTCAACAAGTTCAGCTGGCACCAATTAATCCCATGGCATTGCATGCCGCCCAAACAGCGGCTACACCTTCAAATGTGATATTGCAGCAAGCTGCACCGAATCTAGCTTCAGTGACGAATTCACAGAATGCGGCGTCATCAACTTCACTGAGCAATGTCACCTCGTCCAATGTTCAAGCTGTTGCCGGAGGTCAAGAAGGAACTCAAGCACAACCGATAACCATTACAAATGCCCAGGGGCAACAAATTACTGTGATTCCAACGCAGGCTTTACATCAATTTCGACCTGCAAATGCTGCAAATATAATCCAGATGCCTAACATACCGGGTTTACAGGCGATCCCTGTGCAAAATATTCCTGGATTAGGTAATGTGCAGGTAACGTGAATACCTAATACGTTCATTAATGATTCGATATCTAAAATTCCGATTGTTTTTTTGGTGTAGGTGATACAAGCTAATGGCGTTAATGTTGGACAAAATTTGACAACGCAATCTAGTACGCCGACAGCAACGACCAATAATCCTGCGATAACTGCTTCCACTACGCCCATATCAATAACTCCACAAATAACCACGATAAAAACCGAGCCTACCGAAATCAAATGGCTAATGCATAGTCCTGGCACGAATGCAACTGCTGCCGCACCACAAGCTCAGACTCAGCACCAGCAACAGCAGCATCAGCAACAACAACAGCAGACTCATCAGCAACAGCAGCAGCAACAACAAGCCCAACATCAGCAAGCTCCACAATCTACACCCAATTCTCAACCCCATCCTGCTTCCCTGGAATCCGCGGGCCCTGGACCCATTCATATGGCCGCGAGTCAACAACAGTTTGCTCCTACTCAAGCCCAAAATCAGACCTCGGTGAACGTAAATATCAATGTGAATGATGGAATTGATGTGAAGCCTAGACTGAAACGAGTTGCATGCACATGCCCAAACTGTACGGAAGGAGAGAAACATTCGGATCGAAAGAAACAGCACATTTGTCATATTCCTGGATGCAACAAGGTATATGGCAAAACGTCACACTTGAGAGCCCATTTAAGATGGCATACAGGTTTGATATGTTTTTAATTAGTTCCCTTCATTCCGAGATTAGTTTGGTCAAAATTAACGAGTTTATGTTTGTATCTCAATTTTATTTCTTTTATTTGTATAATCTTTACTATGACTCTGCGAAATGATAGCATAAAATTAATAATTTCTGCGGCTTTTAACCATACGCACATTGAATAACCCTCAATCTTCCTTGCCATTTGTGTCGTATGCTTTATTGATATAAAAACGCGAAGCAACATTGTAGTTTGTGTAAAATATTGGCTTCGGTTTAGAGCATTGTAAATAACTTCATATGATCCATACTGACCCGGATTAGCATAACCACTACGCTTTATTAATCATTAATACCCGTGACGAATCATAGTAAAGGTTAAAATCTGGAGTTACAAAATTTTGGCAGACTATTCTCCGAAAAACCGTATTTATTTGAAATTGTAATATGAACCTGTAATGAAGGAATTAAGGGCAGACAATTTGTTCTTTAATTTTTCGAAACACAACACAGAAGTAGTGTATCACGAATGCAGATGTTCCAACTGAGTTTTGCCATAATGTCATTGCAGTGGTCACTTAGATAAAACTGAATGACTTGATGATGATTTCTACCTTTGTTAAATGAATAATTTTAGCGTAACTGAAAAATAGTAGATGGCACCATTGTTAACACAGGTTTCCCCAAATTTCTTTCGGGGACTCTTGAAGTCTACTCAAAAAAACTACGGCAAAAACTCAGTCGGAACATTTGCACATGCACGAAAGTCAGGAGATTGACACTATTAAATGGTTTTACTCTCCAACGTTCAATTTGTAATTTTATTATTTCAGGTGAGCGACCATTTGTGTGCTCATGGTTGTTCTGTGGTAAGCGCTTCACAAGATCCGATGAATTGCAACGACATCGTCGGACTCATACCGGCGAAAAACGTTTCCAATGCAGCGAGTGTAACAAGAAATTTATGCGCAGCGACCACTTGTCCAAGCACATCAAGACTCACAACAAACCAAGAAATAATGTGAGTATAAACAATTGAGTTGCATTTCTTATTGTTGAATTTTATTTTGAAAATTCGTTTGGAGAGGTTCGGTATTCTGGTCGTTGAAAAGCGTTAGAAAACACTTGGTGTCGAGTGTCATAGTCTTGCCTGCTATTTCGGGAAGGACATTCTGAAACCCTTACATAGGTTCTAGTTTTTTTTAGCAGTTTTTCTTTACCACTATTCAGCGTCGGGATTAACTTGTCTAGATTGGGTTTTTCACTTTTCTCGATTATAAGTTTGGTTCGGATGGAGTTGAGACGTCCTCAAATCACCACGACTGATGGATCTGAGGGTTTGCGAGATGATCAAATGATCATTCGATTTAGACAAGATCAATTCCAAAACGTAATAAAAATGGCGAAATTGGCCGTGAAGGTAAGCCGGCTTGTGGGACAGTGGTTGAGATGGCATTTTGGCCATCCGAGAGTTCTGCAGATTGAGAGTAGAGGAGGACTCTTAAATTCGGTAAGTCGTCACAAATGACACCCGACGTCGGGCGTCAGCATTTGTTTGCCTTCATCTAATAAAATCTGTGGAAGGTAGCCTTTCTCGACTCCCAGTTTAGTCTTGGTGTTTTGGGAAGAGTTGCATTAGCATCTTAACTTTGTTCTTGTCTAGGCATGTGCATTTGAGTTCGCTTTTAAAATTTTAGCTTCTCATTCCCATTCAACTTTGTAGAGTAGAGCTTCCTATCTTCGATTTTGGTAGTATACCCCAACAGCTTGTCGTTTCTTGTGTTCGTTTTGGGGTTGGTCGTCTCGTAGGTGAGACTGCCTTTTAAAGCTCTCTGGAAATACTGGCCTTTGTGGCTATAAGCTGAAAGCTTTCGCCATCCAAGCTTCTGAGGCGTCTCCTTCTCTATCTTTATGTGAAACTACAATATATTATGACTTGCGATTTCGTCCAGGGCAGAGGCCACTCATCAGACGCTGCCTCATCTCTACCCTGCGAGCAGAATGACCAAAGTGGTTACAAGTTGGGATTTGCTTCCTTATATTGATTCAAAAATACGACATGTGTGTGAATTATAATGAAAACAAAACCGCTTTGTAAAATTCAGGCCGAAGCGGGCTGAGGTTAAACTAGCATTTGGTTTGGGTTTAAATTGGGTGCTTGCCCAATTGCAAGGGTAATGTCCAAAGATAACATTGGAATAGCTCTAACTCGGGAACCATGGGTGTATTATACTTTAGGATCCCTCCTGGAAGAAACCAAGAGCTTGCATTCTTCTTCTTCTTTTTCTTAAGCCTTTGTCCCGTTCACAAACGGGGTCGGCTCGTCGTGATCGGTTTCACAATTTAGCCCTATCGAATGCCTGATCTGGGTGCAATCTAGAGGCTTTTAAATCCCTATCCAGCGTATCAAGCCACCGTTGTTTTGGCCCGCCTCTTGGCAAGTAAATTCTCGTTAGGACGAATTACGTGACCATACCATCGAAGACGCCTCTTTCGCAATTTTTCCACGATCGGTGCAACCCCATAACGATCGCGGATATCCTTATTTTGGATGTGATCCAAACGTGTCACGCCACTAGTCCAACGCAACATCTTCGTCTCCATTACTTCAAGCCGCCGTTCATTGTCTTTTATAGTCGGCCAACACTCAGAACCATAGAGAGCTTTGCTGACCTAGTCTCACTGGAAAATCGAGGCCGGGTCCGACATTGGCATCAAGGTTGTCAATGAAGGACTGCAGCAAAAAGGGAGTAAGGAAGGGAATGGCACGAGATTCGGAGGAAGCTGTACTCAGAAGGGAGCGAGAGAGAGGAAGAAGAGGGAGAGGAGATATACATCGAGGAGAAGTAACTGCAAAGTAAATCACAGGATAACTGAGGAGTGGAGCCAGAGAATTTAATGAAAGTCAGAGGGGATTGGGAGGCATTGCGGGCGTTACGGATGTAAAATAATCCTCCCTAGACTTAACTATTAGCGACTTAATTGAAGATCACAGGGCACTAAAATGGTCAAAGTCTGCATGGCTTCTGGTGGATAAAAACTTTTTCCTGGCAGCTTGCTTCAGACGGAGTTTTTTATGGATTTCAGTGGTGAAACATAATGGGTAGGAGTTCAGGGATTTGAGGGAGGAAGGAACGTAACTAGGTCTAGGAGGACTAGAGGTCAGATAGAATGGAATAAAAGGAGGGGATGGCTTTGTCGCAGGTTAATGGTGAGAGAATGGTAGCCCAGTTGATTGACCTCAGAGCTAAATTTAAACCCTTAAAGTTGCCGTTAAGAAAGTTGAGCTTAAAGGGTTTGCGCATAGTATGGGGGTTGAGGCGTGGCAGTAGTACCTTGAATTCAAAAGCAGGATGATGGGCGTCAGGAGCAACATAGGGAAGAGCAAGAGAAGATTGAGAAACGAGCCGTTCTAGCATGTTGGAGCGAACTAGATCGAGAGTGCGATTAAAATCATTTGTGGTGCGGTTGAACTGAAGAGCAGCACAGGTGTTCATGAAAGTGAGTAAAGGGAGAGACGGATGAGATGAACAATTTGGAAGTTGTGGCGGGCCGGGAATGTGAGGCTAGAAGAGCAAAGGGTGGTTAAAGTCAGCACAGACAATAAAGGGAGGACAAGGGAATGTTAAAGTAAGGACTTCTGAAAGACTCGAGCAATTAATTGCGCAGATAGGGGGGACAGAGGCAAAGGAAATATACGCAATAAATAATAAAAGGACCGGCATTGGGAGGGAAAACACGTAAGGTGACAAAATCATAGGGGGAGGGTAGAATATGAAGAAAAGATGGATTCGGCTCGTAGGGGGACTTAACCGCGATCAAGGCACCTTCATCAGCTGATTTACCTGAAGCTGCGCAATCTCTGTCGCAGCGAAAGACAGAGAACTCCTCATGGAGCTTAGAGCTTAAAATCCTATCATTCAACAGCTTTTCAGTGATACAGTTGAGATGGTGTTGGAAAGCCAGGGCAGAAAGGTTGAAACACGACAGCTTGGTACATAGGCCTCCCACATTTTGATAATAATGACTTAGGCTACTTGGCAAGTTGTTTATGTTGGCGGCGAGGCAGGCGGACGACACGTAAATTTGTTCGTAATTTATTCCGCTGGTAAGGCTTAATGAATACTTTTGCGGGGGCGCCGGCTTCTAAGCCGTCATCTGGTTACGTCACTTTGGAGGATGCAATTATGCGGTCGAAGGAGCCATCTTTCGTCAGTTTCACGGACGAAAGAGGTGACGGAGAAAAACCAGCTTTACTTCTGATTAAGAAGTAATTAAGAACTTCATCAAAAGAAGTAGAAGTAGAGGCAAGTCTGGTAACGAAAAGTTGCTTAGGCGGGGGACTTGCAGTAGAAGGCCATCCGAGTGGGTAGGAGAGGAGCTCGGGATGCAGGTGGAAGATGTGTTATTCCATTGACTCAAGCCTAATGTCGGGGCGGGGCCATTGTCTTTGGTAGTCGGTCAGCACACGAAACTAGAGCGAACAATACAGCGGTGGATTTTGATTTTATTATCTTTGGGACATTTGTTGATGTGTCAAACGCAAAAATCCCCAACTATGGCCCGCCATTTCATCCAAGTTACACTGATGTGTGAAGTAGCTTGACATTGCAGTTCATCGTTGGGTGAT
Source organism: Hermetia illucens (assembly GCF_905115235.1). Classification (NCBI taxonomy): domain Eukaryota; kingdom Metazoa; phylum Arthropoda; class Insecta; order Diptera; family Stratiomyidae; genus Hermetia; species Hermetia illucens. Next base: position 161,625,363 of record NC_051852.1, on the reverse strand, counting down.
AGATCCGAGATACTTCGATCACTCAGTTCTGGGCACGTCGCTATTGCAAAAAGCGATAGTACCTGTTTCCTTGAGGTTAATAATCCAACAACGCAACGATCCATATTGGATTAGGGCCTTGAAATGTGTTAGAGCACTTCGTGGTACACTACAGGATTACAGTACCCTGTAGGAGGCAATGTGATCAGCATTGGACTCGACTGAGATTATTACCCTGATTTGACTAAGGTACTCATTCACAGCTGAGCCGACTGGAATCCGACGTGAAATCACGATACAAATCTCATTGCCACCAGTGAGATTTGAACAGCGACCTTTCGTAAGACAGCCTAGCGTTCTAACCACTCAGCTATCCGGACGCTTCCTTTCTTAAGGTTAGTCGCCAAAAACTCCGTTTAACTTAGATTCGCTCGAAAAACGTGATATGTGAGGTGATCATTCCACTTTGGGGCAAGTTACTGTGAGATCTAGCTTGCAGTATGTGCAACGCTCTCACCAGACGTGTTACTATCCCTGCATAGAATTCAACTCTCCATTTTGTTGCCGATCTAAGCTTTGTGGTCTATCTGGCTGCATCTGCGGCATGCTGCCCTCATGTTACTGGCAGGTTGTAGACGTGCGCTCAGACTCTAAGCACCTGTAATACTTGGTGGGGACTATCCGCATTTGTACCTTACGTTCTACTTAACCAATTCTGATTTTTCCGCTGTTAAAGAATTTCCTCGCGCATTACTTGGCAACTTCCACCGCAGCAAGCTTTTGGCAATTTACAGAGGTGATAATTATCCAGGATTTGGTTACTTCTTCATATTCTTCAACTACTACCTTTTCTGTAAGACAGTCAAGACCTCAGATATCCAAATAGCACGTAGGCTCTAGAATATAAATCAGAGTCTTCTCTTTCATTATATATTGACCGGATGGTGTAACGTACTCTTGTTTTCGGACTTAATTCAATGAGGACTCCACCACCTTTCTTTTTCTGTATAGAAGAGACTTCTCCTCCATTGTCTTCGTGCTTGATTTTATGATGGATTTCGTTGAGAACTTATGAAAGTGTCCGACTAATTAGCAGAGCAGGCGGTCTAGCTCTTTTTCCTTCATTGGTGTTCCACCATTTATATCCGTTTTGGCTTTTGGTAAACGCTTTGCTAACAGCGCAGCTTGTTACTTCCCCTTATTTTTCTTTGCTTTTTGGAGACTCTCTGGAGACTACCTGCATAGAGACATGTCTTCCTCTTTTCGGTTTTTTTCAGTTCGCTCAACAACAAGATAGTCTATGGTCTGTTTTGCGTTTATAGTGTTCCCAACAGGAAATGCGGTTGTTTCTACTTTTGGTGCATTTTTTGTTGTAGCCCATGATCGCCTGTAAAAGGAAATGCGAGTCCCATTTTGCTGAGGTTTTTCTGGAGAAAAGTTACTGACCGCATGCGCTTTACACGGCTTCGAATCTAGTAAGAACAATGCACATCTTTCCCATTAAGGTTATGTCCAAATGCAACTGCCGACTGGCCAAGTTCAGCGATTTTTTCAGGACTGCTTCCGAAACAGGAGCACTACAGGCTATTTGAGTTGACGTCCTCACACCTGTAGCTGCATCTGTTTACGAGTACCGACACATCGTGTGGAAGGCATCGAGCGGCATTATCTAAGAACGGGTGGACCCTTGGGGACAAAGCCTCTACCCAAGTTTTCTGGGGCATAGCCTACTCTTAGTTGATTCCGAAATTCATGCACGGATCAGCACTTTATTGGGGTGAAGCGGTGTACTAATACCGGTTCAATACACACTATCCAGCCAGAGCTCCGAAGGGGCTCCCTCCTGATACACACCACAACTAACATCTTGGCCGAATTAGCCTCATATGATTTCATAGACGCCGGTAAAGAGCTGTTGCCGGTGCCGGGAACTCCCAGTGTATCCCAATGTACATCGGCCAGTAGCCGTTCTCACCTCGTCCAGCAACTTTCTGATGGCTATTATTTAGGACGCAAGCATAATGTACGATGGGGCGTCTGAACTAACTACTTGGGCTCCTCCCCGAATGGTTAAAGTTAAAGATCGCAGACGATACTTGAGTAGAGCTTTAACCCGTTACACTGCAAAACTGTTTCAAAAGGGTCCCTCGCTCATTCTGATGGTAGACGCGCAGTGTTCACAGGGCTCTAACTTCTACACTTTTTCGAATTTCGCTTTGAAATTTTGGGGAAATATTCTGCGAATATAATACTATTGATTAAAAATTAAAAAAATTTTTAAAAGAAATTACTGGAGCTCTAACTGTTATGTCCCTTAAGAAAAACGATAGATCATATTAAGGGGACAGCAACCAAGATTGTACCGACATGCCTTGCTTCGGGGTCCGCTAATTCGATATCCCTAAAAGTTGGCGTCTGGCGTCTGGCCTACGCCTTCGTTCCATCTGAGACAAGGCCTTGTATGGATGGAATGGCTTGTCGATAGTCAAACGACCAACGTGAGGGCCGGAGACGAGCAAGAGGGAAGAGCTGTCTCAAAAACCTAAAAAGATGGCGAAATTGATCGTGAAGTTTCGCTCGCAAATATTGAAGCTTGTCATTATGCAAATGTAAACGAATTCTTGGGATTAGGGGAAAGGGGCCAGTTGTTAGGTTTTTTATAAAATAAATAAAATTAAAAATGGAATGTAGGGATGGGAATGAGTAAATTGAAAGTAACGTGTTTCCAATTAGCGACGCCCCTTTTTTAAACTTCAATTAAAACGCAACGTTTAGATATTTTTCAATACTTTTTTTTATTTTGAAGAAAATTTAATGCCATTAATTGTGGAACTCAACATCCTTCATATGGCCGCCTTGCCAGCGCTGGCAGGACCAAATACGAGAAACCTAATTTTCCACAACTTTCGAACTAACATTCGACTTTATTTCGCCAATTGAACGCTGAATGTTGTCGCGAAGCTCATCAAGTGTTGGAGACCATGCATTTAACATGGAGTAGACCATGGATTTAACATATTCTCAAAGAAAGCAGTCTGGCGGTGTTAAATACGACGAACATGGCGACCAACTGACGGGGCCGTTTTTTGAAATAATCCTATTGCCGAATTTGCGTTTCAGTAGTGTGATTGTTTCACTGGCTGTGTGGCAAGTTGTGATGTCTTGCTGAAACCAAATGTGGTGCAAATCCATTCCAATGATTTCTTCGAAGAAAAAGTCAGTTAGTGTGGTACCGTAGCGTTCGCCGTTGAAGGTGGAAAGTGTTTCAAGCATCGTTGTAAAAGAAAAAGGGTCCAATCACTCCGCCAGCATGAATGCCAACCCAAACAGTCAATTTTTTTGAATGTAAAGGGTTTTCCAATATTTTATGACCAAGGACAATTTTGTTTATTGATGAATCCATTCAGCCAAAAGTGAGCCTCATCGGTAAAGATGATTTTCTTGTGAAATTCGGCATCCGCAGCCAGCTGGTTCAGAGTCCAATTTGTGAACCCACGGAGTTTTCACGGGTCAGACGGCAAAAATTCTTGTGAGAGGAGAATTTCGAAGGGATGTGGGCCAAGATCATTGCGTAAGATACGCGACAATGTCATTTTTGAGAGCCCAAGCTCTTCAGATCGACGTGGAATGGACTTATTCTCATCCCCGGTAAAGCTGGATAAAACACCCGCGATATTTTCTTCGGATTGCTTCTTTCGCATTCTGTTTGGTGGATTCACATCCAGTAGAGTAGATTTAGACTCAAACTTTTCCACCATACGAACAATGGTCTTCTTATCTGGACGATTATGGCGACCGTAGATTCCGCTCAATTTACCTAAACAAATCGTAACCGACTCATTATTTTTAAAATAAATTTTGATAATTTGGAGACGTTCTTGGGGCGTGTACTTCGATATGGTAAAATGGCAGACCTTGACTGTCAAAACGCGCTTTGACACTTGAGGATAACATCACGCGTTTGTTTATAATGCCGTTTTAGAAAAGGGGCGTCTCCATTGGTAAACCCTGCAGTAAATTGGGTGAAGCTAAGGAGTGTTAGGGCGGGAGAAAACGTAGGAATATTGCAGATTGTCACTGGACAAGGCAAAGAAAATGTTGTCAATGTCGCAAAGCCGATCCGCTCCCATACGGATTAAGTGGGAAAAGCTACAGTAATAGTTCAATAATAGCTCATAGGAACCTTTAATTTAAATTTATTATTTATATTGTTCATCTAATTATTATTTTTATATTTCTTTTTTTTATTTATTAGTTTGATTCAATGGTCGAGATGAAAAATGAAATGGAAATGAAAGTTGATGGTAATAGGCTTGTAATGGGATCGAAAATGGAGGGTTCAGAAGAGGCGGAAACTGATGATAGTACAGTTGTACTCGAAGTCACAACGGTTAGTTCAAATCAACCTTAATTTGCGTGTTAAAATTCTATAATTAATTTATTTGTTTAAAAGAAGGGAAATGCTGAAGGAAATGTTACTTCTGCCGCGTCGACACCGATGCATTCAAATAATTCTTTAATTTGGGTGTCGCCGGCTTTGCATCAGCACAACCAATCGTCGCCGTCCACTCCACCGCCTCCGCCACCGCTCTACAGCATCAAACAACTCACTTATGCACAGGTTATTATTATTTTTTTTATTTTGTGTTGTTATTATTTGTAAAGTTATCATTTTGAAAAGTTGTCTTTGTTCTCTACCTTTGGGATCTCAGTCCATTATCACTTCTTACGTTGGTAGAGCGTTTCAGATCAATTACAAAACTTTGTTGGCCAATTTGCTTGATAAATGTTTTGACTCAAATTTTTCCTTTTTAATATGAGTCCTTTACACATATTCCTCTTTCTCTTCATTTCAGGAAGCTGCAACGTCAACACAATCCCATTCCTCCGACAGTAATGATAGTTCAGATGAGAAAATGATGATCCAAATTGCTGATCCGGAAATAGGTGACAATTCTAACTAGCATTCAGAGTTGCTGTTCATGGATCAAATTGCCTCCTTTGGTGGGGGTAAATTTTCCTTTGGGCAGTTCGATATGAAATGAAATAAAATCAAGAAAAAAATGTTGTTTCTTTCGAAATAGGAATGAGAATTTCGGGAATGCTCGTTGAGGGTTTCCTTAATTTTAAAAGATTATTTTGTTTTTTAATTAAAAATTAATTAACAAGTGCTTTGCTTGCTTCCATGTGAAAAAGGAAACAATGTTAACTTCATATTGGCAAGTTGATTTTTTTCAGCTTTATATCGATCACGTTGTATATTTGAATAAGTTGTTAAATTAGATTTTATGTTTCTGCGCGTAGCAGATGAAAGTCTATGATTTAGTGAGATTTTTTAAAGCGATGTATTAATTTACATAATACACATGAATTTAAGAGGATAATGTGAATTTTAGCGATGATGTGCAACCGTATGCTTTTACAATTATTACTCAAAATAGAATCAAATTTCAAATTCCAAATAAAGATCCCATTTCTTCCGATATTTCGTGGACACCACAGTCCTCTTAGATTCATTGTCAGATGTACCTATTGTAAAACTATGCTGAAACTTATTACTAATATAATTTTGTTGATAGGTTAAATTAAACTTTATTTGGAACTAAATAAATGCAAAGAAAAATCTAAAACATATGAAATTCATATGGCGTAAGAAGACTTTGACTGGTATCGCATAATTTCAATGCATTTCCAATGTATATAATTAAATTTAAATCTAATTTAATAATACTAATACGAATTTTAGGACTAATATTATTTAAGATATCAATAAATTATTGTTATCTAGTTTATACTTACTTAAACAAAAAAGGATGGATACGAAAATATGTAAATAACATTACATTGTAAAGAAAATAAAAGATTTTAAGATTATTTAAAGTTTTATTTTGAAATGTATGGTTCTAACTTGATGAACATTTTAAACGGCTTGCTTGAAATTTAGCACTCAGTATGCAGGGCATCCATGGTACGAAGCAAGATTCCCTCTGCTTCTGTAGTTGGCACATAAAGTTTTTAACTCCCGAGTGATTTTAGCGATTGGTTTTACATCTCAGCGAGTTGATACCGACCAGATCGCTTCCATGGCTCTCTGGGCTTATTTGCATCAGGACGTGTGGGAGAATTCGTTCCTCGTGGTGTTAAGGCGAGACACTGAGAGGAGCTTGACCTCAGTTCGCGTCTCTTAAACAACTCATCGTATTCCTCCGCATCCAAATCTTTCAGGCGAAAGGTTTGCACCTTCTCCTTTCTTGTGTATTAAGGAGCTTTCACTCGCTCGAGGACCTCCCTTGCTTTTCTGTGGTCCGCTATTTGTTGACATTTTATTTGGGCTTTCTCAGCCCAGCCACTGGGGCTAAGCCTCTCATAGGCTCCGGGCGAAAAAAATTAAATGAGGCCCTCCACCCGATCTTAGAAGTTGGTGTAGTAGAGTAGAATTTATGTAACGTAGAAAATTTAATACTTATAATGTGTGTCTGACTATGTTAGGTTCTAGCATATAATTGTAATTTACTTGCATAGGTGAGATTGGGGGCAATTGAGACAAAAAACTTTAATAAATTAATATCTTTTTAAATTTTCAATACTTTTTTTCCAAAAATTCGTAAGAATCAATGTTGATATCTATTAAAGAAAATCATCATCATCAATGGCGCAACAACCGGTATCCGATCTAGGCCTGCCTTAATAAGGAACTCCAGACATCCCGGTTTTGCGCCGAGGTCCACCAATTCGATATCCCTAAAAGCTATCTGGCGTCCTGACCTACGCCATCGCTCCATCTTAGGCGGGGTCTGCCTCGTCTTTTTTTTTTTTGCTACCATAGATATTGCCCTTATAGACTTTCCGGGTGGGATCATCTAATCCATACGGATTAAGTGACCCGCCCACCATAACTTATTGAGCCGGATTTTATCCTCAACCGGACGGTCATGGTATCGCTCATAGATTTCGCCATTGTGTAGGCTACGGAATCGTCCAGCCAAAAATTCTTCGGAGGATTCTTCTCTCGAACGCGGCCAAGAGTTCGCAATTTTTCTTCCTAAGAACCCAAGTTTCCGAGGAATACATGAGGACTGGCAAGATCATAGTCTTGTACAGTAAGAGCTTTGACCCTATGGTGAGACGTTTCGAGCGGAAAAGTTTTTGTAAGCTGAAATAGGCTCTGTTGGCTGTGATTTTCGACCCTAGATAGGAGAAATTGTTAACAGTCTCAAAGTTGTATTCTCCTATCCTTATTCTTTCTGTTTGACCAGTGCGGTTTGATGTTGTTGGTTGGTTGGTTTTCGATGCTGACGTTGCCACTTTGTCTTGCCTTCATTGATATGCAGCCCAAGATCACGCGCCTCCTGCTCGATCTGGATGAAGGCAGTTTGTACGTCTCGGGTGGTTCTTCCCATGATGTCGATATCGTCAGCATAGGCCAGTAGTTGGGTGGATTTAAAGAGGATCCTACCTCTTGCATTTACCTCAGCATCATGGATCACTTTCTCGAGGGTCAGGTTAAAAAGGACGTATGATAGGCATCCCCTTCTCGTAGACCGTTGTTGATGTCGAATGGCCTTGAGAGTGATCCTGCTCCTTTCATCTGGCCTCGTACATTGGTCAGGGTCAGCCTAGTCAGTCTTATTAATTTCGTCGGGATACCGAATTCTCTAATAGCCGTGTACAGTTTTACCCTGGCTATGCTATCATAGGCGGCTTTAAAGTCGATGAATAGATGGTGCAACTGTTGTCCATATTCCAACAGTTTTTCCATCGCTTGCCGCACAGAGAAAATGTGATCTGTTGCTGATTTGCCTGGAGTGAAGCCTCTTTGGTATGGGCCAATGATGTTCTGGGCGTATGGGGCTATCCAGCCTAGCAAGATAGCGGAGAATATCTTATAGATGGTACTCAGCAACGTGATACCTCTATAATTGCTGCATTGTGTAATATCTCCCTTTTTATGTATGAGACGGATAATGCCTCTTTGCCAATCGTCAGGCATTGATTCGCTGTCCCATACCTTGAGCACAAGTTGATGAACCACTTGGTGTAATTGGTCGCCTTCATATTTAACCAATTTGGCTCTCCGCTCGACGGAGTTTGTGATAAGTCTCTGCGCGTGCCCGCGTTCTTTGAGAATGTAACATTACTCGGTATGCGGTATTCTTCGGTTCCGTAGCTAGCCTACATTCATCGTCAAACCAGCCATTCCAACTTTTTTTGCGGCTGGAGTCAAGTATGTTTGTGGCCGTATCAATGATAACGTTCTTCAGGTGATTGTGAAGATCATTTGTTGATGCTTCATCTCCAGGTCCTCTGTTGACTGCGGTCATTGCGGCATCCATTTCCCTCTTATAGGTGTCGCGGAGGGCTGCGTTGTGGATGGCTTGAGTATTAACTCTCACCTGATTGTCAGAGGGGATTCTAGGTGGTGTCGTAATTCGAGCTCGGAGCACCATGCCAACGAGATAGTGGTCCGAGTCTATATTGGCCTCCCTATATGTTCTGACATTCATCAAGGCTGAGAGGTGGCGGCGTTCAATCAGCACGTGGTCAATTTGGTTGAAAGTGGTCCCGTCTGGAGAGGCCCACGTATGTTTGTGGACCGCTTTCCGCGCAAACCAGATACTTCCAACAACCATTTCGTGTGATGCTGCTAACTGGATAATGCGTAATCCGTGTTCATTGGTATCCCTGTGTAAGCTAAGGGAGTCAACGTATCGCCGGAATACGGGCTCTGTCCCTACTTGACTGTTGAAATCTCTAAGTATGGTTTTGATATCATACCTGGGACAGGCTTCGAGGGTCCGCTCAACTGCCTCATAGAAGGTATCCTTCTCTGACTTTGCAGTCTCCTCTGTAGAGTCGTGAGCGTTAATGAGGCTTATATTTCTAAATTTGCCTCGCAAGCGCAGAGTGCATAGCCGTTCGCTTATATTTTCAAAGCCGATAACAGCAGGTTTCATTTTTTGGCTGACTAAGAAACCTACTTCGAGCACATGGTTTGGTGGATGGCCGCTATAGTATATGGTGTAGCGGCTCTTCTCCAGGTAACCGGTCCCTGCCCATCGCATCTCTTGTAACGCTGTTACATCAGTCCAATATTGGGACAGGGTATCGGCTAGCTGCTCAGCAGCATTCGGTCTGTACAGGGAGCGTACGTTCCATGAGAAAATGCGCAAATCGTTAATCCGTTGTCGTTACCAGGTTAGTCGTTGTAAGATCCGTCCTGTCCGAGGCTTCTTTCGTGGCTTCGTAACATCGGTGTTCCGTGTAGGGTTGTCAGCCTTACCCAACCCCCAACCTGGAGGACCAGTTGGTACATTTTGTCCCGTTTTTAGGCGCGGGAGACTCGCCTTCATCCTTCTCCGTCTGCAGTTTTTCATAAAGAAAGTACTCCCAGCCGTCACCACGTGGAGGTGGAGATAGGGTTTGGTAGTAAAGCTGTTGGTGTTGGTTCATCAGGCGTTTCCCAGGTTTTATGCTTCATCATGGGTACCAATCCACGTTTCGCCCTGGGACCTATACTACTGTTTGACTAACTTGATGGATATTTTAAACAGCATACTTGAACCTTTGTGTTAATGGTGGAAATTCGACATTCTACCTTACCAAAGTCATTCTGCCGATGAACAACTGCTCATGGACAGTTTTCGCTCCGGTTCTCTCCCAATGCATTTTGTTAATACTGCGGGAAAATTGTATTTTTGACCTAAGGGACTTCCATTAACACTGATATAGTCTATTTAATTGAATATACACTTGACTTTCAGATTTTTCCAAGCGTAAATTAGCGTAATTTTTTGATGATAGAGCAATGACCTAATGTGGATTGTTTTTAACGTGATTAATGACTATATATGTCGTTAACACTGTAATAAAAATATGCATATGAAAACTGATACACAACCCAGCGTATACCTCTTTTTACTGTGGGATATATTAGATCATACAAAAAAGTTGCATAATCACATTCGTTTAGCGCAGCAAAATGACCCATGTGTCCTCAGAGGCATCAAATATTCCGTTTCGTACTTCGTTAATGATGAATAATTTAACCATGCATATTTTTTATATGAAGTGATACCTACGAATACTAGCAAAATAATTTGCTGCCGAGCCATCTATGTTTTTCTTTAATGTAACCGTGAAATTTTCATTTTAGGTTCAACAGTTTTAATTAAATTACGCCGCTACACGAAAGTGTCTGAAGATTCGAAAAGTCGGGCGTGCAATTTCCTCGGATTGTCTTTTTGTCAGCAATTTCCAATTGTAAAATATCGAATATTTATGGAAACATTGAACCCAGTGAAAGATATTACAGTGGAGTGAGGATTGAAAGCTGGTAGTATGGAGCCATAACACGAAATCAATGTGATACTGTATTCAGTCAATACGGTCACGACGGTGACTTTTTGATACGAGATAGCGAAACTAATTAGTGGATCATTACCAAAGAAAAAGCCAATCCTAACAGTAGTAACAGTTCCAGCGGGCAAAGCAAAGATCGATTCTTCAAGTTAAGTGGAGTCAGCCCACAGTCACCCTTACAGACAGCCGCATGCAAGGGACTCACCGATTCTTTTCTGTAAAAATAAGCGCGCAGCGAGTCGACTTGGCGACGATGTTGTGCCGCGACGCCAACCACGCTCCTACTTCCGATGTCCGAAGACAGGTTCATCTACACTTGTCTAATCCAAACTCCATCCGAATATCACGGTTGAACATGTCTATCATTTGCAACAGACTTCTAAGATGGTTGTCAGTACCAGCATACCGCTTGATGTCATCTAAGTACATCAAGTGTGTCAGTTCGCACTTAGCACGTAGGCCATACTTTATAGCAAAACCATGCCCTCTAGCTTCTTTCAGAAGCGATGAAAGGGGGTTCAGTGCCATACAAAACCAAAGGGGATTCAATGAGTCCCCCTGGAAGATGCCCTTCCGTATACGGATGGGTTCTGAGGTATTAGCACCTTCAGATGTACGCACTGATAAGGTGGTATGGCACCCTTCCATGACTGTCGCCAAAAACTTTATTAGTTTCGGATCAATGCGATACAGATTTAGGATATCGATTAGCCAGGTATGCGGGACGCTATGAAAAGTCTTGGCATAATCGATATAAAGAGGTTTCTTTGGCTTCTAGTTGCTTGTCCTACAATTACCGGGTCGATAATGAGTTGCTCTTTGCAACCCCTTGACCCAACTCGGCAGTCCTTCTGCTCCTCGGACAGAATGTTGTTGATCTCGAGATGCGCATTGATCCTTCCACTAATAATGGGCGTGATGAGTTTGTAGAGGGTTGGTAAGCAAGTAATCAGCCATGTGTCTGCGGGGTCCTGCACCGTGGCCTTCTTAGAGATAAGGTGGGTAATCCCCGCAGTGAAATTCCTCCGGCCGACTCATGCCCTCATTGATACTGCATACCAACCGATTGGGTACGCTGGTAAATTTCTTATACCAGAAATTCTGCAGCCGATCCAGACCTGGGCCCCTCCAGTTTTTCGACCTGTTTATGGCTCGTCGAACTTCCTCTTCGATAACAGCCGCAAAAATTCATGCCAGGCGTATTGGCATGGCGGTGATCCATTCAGCATGCTGGGCGGGTAACCCGCAAAGTCCACCCCAATATTCTTTTGCTTCCGTCACCGAAAACTACACTGGCTGGACGCTCTGTTGGGATTCGTTGAGAGATCTGAAAAAGCTCTGCTGATTCCTCGCGTATGTTGCATTCTGGACACGTCTGGAATGGCTTTCGCCATACCGTCGAAACCGACTGCATATGACAGAAAGTTTTTGTTTTAGTGTGTCCAGAATTCCAACTACGGGTGTCTCACTGTGGATGGCATAGTTCCGGTAAACCCTCTGCATTTTATTTCTCACCCGTCTGCTAGCATTGCCAGTGCTGATCTGAATTAGTCTAGCAATGTCCTGCCTAAGTGAGTCCCGCCGACGTTCCAGATGAATTTTCCATGGTGGGTCTCTTTGGTCACTCAAACCAATAACACGAAAGCGAATCTTCTGACCGTGCAACTGCACCACAATACACACGTGATTGTAGTTGCAGCAGTGACATAGCACACAGCCGAAGTGCAATCTCATTATTGATTTGAGATAGAATTTCCCGAGTTGCTGGAGATGTATAGAGCCTGGGAATACCTGGTGTATTCAACGGATCCATATCCGAGAATTCTATACACGCTCTTTGGAATTCGTCCCGAACCTCAGCGGAAAGCTCAGCTGGACGGTGGAGAAGAGTGCTTCGGTGAGTACTGAAACTGTTGCCCGCAATGCGGCGTGGTGTTGTTGATGCCGCCGCCTATGCCCCTATCGACTCTCGGTCACCAGTTTCCCCGATGACCTCAATTCGAACACGCTCCCTGATGGTGGCCGGGATTGTGTCGCTACGAGTAATAAAGCGGTACTGGTTTGCGGCTCGCTACGCAGTCATATGCGCGAATTGCGGGAAACACTCGACGAATCTCTGGTGCAACATGGGGCGGTAAGATGGGGGCGGTTATCCGTACCGGACCTTAAATTCCTTCTTTTTCTCATTATTATTATTATTTACTTTTATATTTTTTTTTTAAATTCTGCTACGGTCGACAGGAGGTTTCTTCAGTTTTTTTTTGCGGTCGTTTGTTTCCTCCGGTCTCTGCCAAACCGTTTTCCACGTGGCTGCGGAAAATGTTACGTTGGCGAAGGCGAATTCATTTGGTCCACAACCATTTTCCGCTCCAGTGTGTCGTTCCTTGTCTTCTCTCCCTGAATCTGTAGGAATTTGTTACACGAGGATAAATCCGTGGAAGGCGCAATACGACCGCTGGAGCAGTCGCGGTTCGGGTGCCTCCCTTTTGGCAATGCAATCCGGCTGCGTGGTTCTGCCAATTTGCGCTGGCGGGCATCATAGCGGACGCCACCAGGTTCAACCATGCACTCATCTGTCTCGACGAGGAGACCATTGGACTCGTCACGGAAGATTTCTACCTGCCAAAATAACACTCTGTCTACAAGTTTCGAGGAAGTTGCCGACCACCGCATTCGCGCACTCCTCCGAAAGTACGGCAACATCACTACTGAAAGTAGTTTCTCTAAGCCAGTTAAGGACGATGTGCAGTACCACATCAACACTACCGGCTCTCAAATCTTCTCAAAGGTGCGTCCACTTTTACCCCAGGAGCTTGCATTTCCGAAGAAAGAGTTTGAAGACTTGATGTACCTTGCTTCATCTACAGACCATCTATCCATAGCTGTTGGTCCACTCCACTTTATTTGGTCCCTAAGCCAAACGGCGAATGGCGGCCATGTGGAGATTATAGGCGTCTGAATGCTCAGACGGTTCCAGACCGATATCTTATTTCACTCATCCAAGATTTTGCGCAATCACTTACGAACTGCCGTGTTTTTACGACCTCGTATCTAACCAAGCCGTACCATCGCGTCCCTATCACTCCCGGAGACATTCCGAAGAGGGCTATCTGCACAACTTTCGGACTCTTCAAATTCACTAGAATGAATTTCGGCTTGTGCAATGCTGCGCAGACTTTGGAGAGGTTCACCCTTTCTATCTTACGAAACATGAACTTTTGTTTCGTCTACATGGATGATGTCTTGGTCGCTCCTCTTCAGAATCTGAGCACTAAAAACATCTCGAGTGCATTGCTCATCACCCAGTTATCCTGAACGCCCACTTGTCTGGGCCCAAAACTAAAGACTCCGGCGAGGTTGCGTGGTTTGCTGAGGCGGTCCATGCGTTTCAGACAGTCAACAACACCTTGTTGATGCAACACTGCAGGCATTTCCTCAGCCAGATACACCCCTAGTCGTGTTCGTCGATGCCTCAAGTACAGCGGTAGGCGCTACTCTTCACCAAAAGGTGAATCAAATCTGGTAGCCATACAAAAACTGCCTGAAGAAGTACAAGTCGGCCATCAGGATCGCCAAAGAGGCGCTCCTGGTTGGACTATTGTCAGAACATCGAAAACACCAGTCGAGATGGCATAGTACCAGTCATGCTACAGAAGCAGCAGGAAGGGGTTGTGCCGTGACTTGTTGAGAACTACCGGAGTTGCACCTCCTTAGGATACATACCACAGTCCTGGAGACGCCCACGAGTAGTTTTCATACCGAAAGCGGGCAGGCGTGGTCATGAGTCCGCGAAGGACTTTCGATCAATCAGCCTGACCGCTTTCGTGCTGAAGACTCTAGAGCGCGTCCTGAACATTCACTTAAGGGCGATTATGGAGAGAACGCCTTTTTCAAAATACCAGCATGCCTACCTCAAAGGAAAATCCACCGAAACTGCGCTCCATGAGGTAATTGGCTCGGTTGAGCGGTCGTTGCAGTGAAAGCTGTATACCCCAGCTGCCTTCGTGGATATAGAGGGAGCTTTTAACAACGTTAGTGCCAACGCCATCAAGAAAGCCTTGACCGGTATTGGATTGGAGTTGTATCTTACGCACTGGATTATATCCATGCTAAGTACCAGGACAATCCAGTCGGATCTGGGAGGCAACCACTTGACCAGAGTTGCGAACAGAGGCACGCTTCAGGTTGGCGCCATCTCACCGGTGCTTTGGTTAATAGTAATGGACAAAATTTTACGAACATTGGACAACAATGTACTCCTGCATCTCCTCCTCCTAGACCTCCACATTAAATACGTTGCAGCGTGCAGTGCCGTCAGAATACGTAAGTCCAGATCTTGGTCAGCCAAGTCCAACGGCCACAGCAACATCCGAGACAAAGTACCACGGGAAATCTGGGCATTCCCCATGGACTATGCCATACGCAAGCTGAATTTCTCGAGAAAATTTGCTGTGGACTTTCTAACTAGGGCAAAGTGAAAGACCGGCGGCGTGTTTCAAGGTTATGATTCAGTATTCTTTACTGACGGATCAAAGATGGCCTGTGGAGTCGGCGCGGGGTTTTTTTTTAATACACACGGTGTATCCAAGTCGCATGGTCTCCCAGGTATCACCAGTGTATTCCAGTGAGAGCCAAGCGGTCATCAAGGCCTTGTACTCGTACCACATTGGCGAGTTGAAGGACATGGTTTGTCAGTGAGCATTATACTCAAAGCGACCATCAGGCGATTTTCCTCCAGATCGAATATGGGCCATGCGTCGATGTGCGTTCCTGTGAGGCTGGAAACCGAGGCTGGTCCGTGGAAGGGCTTGCGGAGGATACTATTGGGAGGCCAAAATCCCGGTGGTGCGGCTACGGAAAAGGTAGAGCAAATGATGGGACGCATAACGAGAGCATGCGACGCTGCTATGCCGAGGCGACGAGTTCTCGCAAAAAGGCGCTCAAACTATTGGTGGAATGAAGAGATCGCCGGGTTACGGGACGCATGTTTTCGTGCTAGAAGGATTTGCCAACGATCTAGAGGAAGACCAGACTGCGACGAGAGACGGCTATATATATGTGAACCTTCGAGGTAGGCTTAAGCAGGCTATACGGACCAGCAAGCGAGAATGCTTCAAGGAACTTTGCACAGAGGCAGACCGAAGCCCCCGGGAAACAGCGTACAGGATAGTTATGAAGAAGATGAGAAGGCGAACACCACAACTGACCCGCCCGCATCTTCTGCTCGATACCGTGACGGCGCTCTTCCCCCGGATAAAGGGGAGCGCAAACAACACAAGCAAGCATTGGACATCTACACCATACCTGCGGTAATTGAGGAGGAACTTACGCAAATTTGCCGGAGAATTGGTGATAACAAAGCACCCGGTCTGGATGCTGTTCTCAATAGAGCCCTTAAATTCGCTATTGAGACCAGACCTGATTGGTTTATCGGCGTGTTTGAAACATGCATGATAGAAGGAGTTTTGCCCGACCTGTGGAAGAGGCAAAAACTAATTTTGCTCCTGAAGCCGAATAAGCGCCTAGGACAGGAAAGATGCTCGAAAGGGTCATCTACAACAGACTGCTCCCTATCATCGAATATAAGGATGGACTATCGGAGCGACAATTTGGATTTCGTCAAGTCCACTCAACGATCGACGTTGCAGACGTTGTTTTGAAGCTGGCTCGAAACGCGATGTCGTCTAAAAAATGCTGTGCCGTGGTGACGTTGTACATCAAAAATGCGTTCAATTCCGCAAGCTGGGAGTGGATAAAAAGCTCACTGGCCAAAACGGGTATCCCTAGTTATTTGACTAAGCTACTCAACAGCTACCTTTCTGGGAGGACACTTTGGTACGACACGGGTGAGGGATCTAAGCAGTACACCGTCACCGCAGGAGTACCACATGGCTCGGTGTTGGGTGTTCTCCTGTGGAACGTCATGTACAATGGAGGCCACGATAATCGGCTTCGCTGATGATTTAGCTGTGGTTTTCGTCCTGAAACAACCTTGAACGTTGAAATGTACGCTAACGAAACCATTAGCGTCAAAAAAGTATGGCTGGAGATGGTTCAGCTTGATCTTCCGGAACAAAAGACGGAGGCGGTCTTGATTACCAAGCGTCGGAAGAGGAATACGGTTAATATTCGTGTTGGTGCTCACGTGATCACTTCGAAGCCGGTTATCAAATACCTAGGGATGATGATTGACGCTAAAATCAATTTCAAGGGACATCTGGACTATGCCTGTGAGAAAGCGGCAAATAACAGCGGATTATTAGCGCGGATGATGGCTAACATTGAAGGCCCAAGATACAGTCGCAGATTACTTGTGGCCGGAGTGGTTCGCTCCACACTATTATATGCGGCACTGGTTTGGGACTAAGCACTAGCGTGTGAGAGTAATCGTAGGAGGGTAAATATGACTTACCGCTTAGTGGCGCTAAGGGTGTGCAGCGCCTTCAGATTAATATCAGCCGAGGCAGTGTGTGTTATTGCGGGAATGATCCCGATAGACATTCTGGCAAGTGAGGCACGCTGCCTGTACGAGACAAGGAAAATGAATCCTCCTGAAAAGGATGCAGAATACCGAAAGGCTTCAAGGCGAGAGTCACTGGAGAAGTGGCAGAAACGGTGGAACGATTCGCAGAGGGGTCGCTGGACCCACAGTTTGATTCCCCGTATTGAGGAGTCGATCCAGCGACGATACGGTGAGATTAACTACCATCTTACGCAATTCCTGTCAGGAAATGGTGGTTACAGGAAGTACCTGCACCAATTCAGGCTGGATGATTCTCCCTTGTGTCCTGAATGTAGTTGCACACCTGAGGACCCGGAGCATTTTATGTTCCACGGTCCATGATTTTTCTCAGAAAGGGGAAGTCTGGAAGACTCCTTGAAAGCCAACCTCAACCCGCAGAACATCGTCGGGGAAATGTTGAAGTCGGAGAGAAACTGGTGTGCAGTGAACTCCGCAATCAAAAGAATACGAGAGGAACTTGGAAGAGCGGAGCGCGCAAGGAGGACGCGAAGAACGGAAAGCGTGGTCGCTTAAAGCGCAGTCCACCCCGCGAAGTAATGCCTTGCGACGGTCCCGCGGGGAAGGAAAAAGGGGAAAGTGGGGGTGGTTTTAGTGGCTGAGAATCCCACACGCTGCTGCAACCTGGCGCGGCATGTCTTTGTAAGATTTCCACCTCCATCCATAAAAAAAAAGACAGACAGACAGACAGCAAACCAATTTTAATAAGGTTTTGTGTTTACATTGTTTTGTGCATTGAAGTGCACAAGTTAGTAGAACTTTTGCCAGCAATTCTTGTTTTTGATGCCTTTGTTTACAATAATTTAAAAACGTTATTTTCGACGAACAAATAAATAAAATTATTTGTTGTTCAAAAAAGAGCTCCACATTGATAGTCTTTTGCCTCCAACTAAGCAATTCTGCATCTAATTTTTGAAGGGCATTTGAAAATGAAAGAATGTTTACACAAAATTATAGCTCCATAGACCAAAGTGTAATAAATAATTCGCACTAAACTTTCCAAGCTTATTTGGAATCTGAAGATCTCCCCAAAGATTATAATTATTGGTATCAAGTTACACATTTACATATATTATAGCCCAGCCACTGGGTTTTCGCTTCAGCAAAATTTCTGAGGTCAATCGAAATGTGCATTGTCGTATTCGCACTGAGTTATTAAATTGCGAATCTGTACATGCATGACGCGGTGGGATTCCCCTAGGTCGCCTATCTTTGGATTCAAGTATGCGAATGTGTACTTCGTAGATGGATTGAAAAAAAAATGGTAATTGAAATATAAAACATTCCAATTTCCCCTGGAAAATACGAGTTTGGTAGCTGCGCTATGAGTCACTGAGTGATCTGTGCGACGACGCCAGCATAGAGCTTTTATAAACAAGGTAAACCGGAGAATTTGATCAACAATTATCGAGTTTATCTTACGACGTACCAACAAGATGGCTTTAGTAAGTCCAGCGATAAACAGACGCTCCTGGTTAAGCGAGATTGACTACTTGCAAAATTGTATCTGCATCATCTTGTCGAGAAAAATAATAAAAATTAAATAAGAACAACAAATGTTAAATAAAACAAATGTATGTAATCAGATTTCTGCAACAGATACTCGTGTTGCAATAATACATTTGAGAACGCCAAGATGGTCGAGATACTCCTATCTATAGTGCCGCGTTCCAGTTGACTTAAACTGGCTAATAAAAAGTAAAAAGATTGATCTGATTTATTGACTCTTTTTCGGCATTGGGGATGAGATATCGATAAGTAGGTACTAAAGTCTTCCGTGCATATACTAAAGCGTGGATGTATCTTTCTTGATCCGAAAATACGAAATACTAGATGGCTCAATAAGTTTTGCGATTCGAAAAGACAGTGCGTTGCTACTAGCCTAAATTATCTTTTGTTATGTTGGTACACTCTTCATATAAACGCATGTCAAGTTTCACTCCAATCTGTCAATTCATTCTTCGTTTTCAAGCCATTTAGTATAGACGTGTCACAGTATTTTTTTACAATGGAAAAAATCCAGTATCGTGCATTGATTGAATTTTTATTTTTGGAAGGTTTAAAAGCAAAGGAAATGTTGAATGTTGAAAGTATATAATGACTCTTTGCCTTCAATAAGTACAGTAGGAAGATGGGTTGTTGAATTTAAACATGGCCGTACAAGCGTTGAAGACGATCCATGTCAATGACGTCCAAAAAAAGAAACAACACCAGAAATTGTAGAAAAAATACAGGATGTCGTATTGGAAAATCGCCGAGTGACTGAAAGAGATTTTTTAGAAGCCCTATGCATCTCATTGGGCAGTGTAAGCAATATTTTGACTGGCGTATTGGGTTTCAGAAAGCTGTGTACATAATGAGTGCCGCATTTGCTAACAGTGCAACAAAAACACATTCGAATGCGACTATCCCAGCAAAATGTACAGCATTTTTGAAAGAATTAAGTGGATTTTGTGCGGCGATTCATCACTTGACTTGGGTCTATCATCAGGATCCTGAATCAAAACAAGAGGCTAAATAATGGTGTGAACCTGGTTCTTCGGCTCCGAAACGAGTTCGTTTCCAGAAATCGGTCAAGAAGGTGTTAGCATCAGCTTTTTTGGGAGGCGAAAGGAATTTTATTTGTCAATTACTTGCAAATTAGTAAAAGAGTAAATTCTGAATACTACTGTAACCTTTCAGACCAGCTAAAGGAAAAAAATCGTGAAAAAGACCCGGTTTGGAGAAGAAAAAAAAATCTTCTTTATCAGGACAATGCACTGTATCACAAGAGCATTTTGACAATGGCTAAAATCCATGAATTCAAGTTCGAATTGTTGGAGCATCCACCGTATTCACCAGATTTGGCCCTTAAGCGACTTTCATTTGTTTTCAGACCTAAAAAAATTCATGCGTGGATAGCGTTTTTCATAAGATGATGAGGTCATAACATTGAGGAAGCGTATTTTTCAGCCCTTACAGATTATCACTTCTGGGATGGAATTCATAAATTGAAATCTCGTTGGAACAAGTGCATTAATATTCCCTCTGTCAGCACTCCTCAGCATCTCCTCGAAAATGTTGTCTGGAGAGAAATTCCCTGTGTTTAAATAGAGCTGCTGACGAATTCCATCCCATCTTCCACAAGAAAAAAAGTGTGATGGGCGTCGTCCACAACTCCATTGCAAAACACATAATCCGGAGAGATGGTGCCTTTCCAATCTTGTGCAGGTAAGACTGAAAACCTCCATCCCCACTTAAGAACTGGGTAAGGAAATAGCCAGTCTCACCATGCTTCCGATTCAGTCACGCACCTAAGTTGCCGATGAGCCACGCAGTTCATCTGCCTCTAGTTTCATTTTGACAAGAGAGTTGCCAATTATCTAGGGTGCATTGCCGTTCTTTACCAGTCACCACTTCCCTTGGCTCGTATTCCTTGCGTATTGTATGTATTCCTTAGCAAGAAGGGTAACGGGGATCACTCCAGCAATCGCCATCACGGCCAGTTCAGAGATAGTGGGGTACACAGGCGCCACCAGCAAACCGTGAGACGCTTACTCATCAGGAGACCTCGCCTGCTAGACGTAGGGACCCCAATATTTTCTATTAACCTACTTAACGCGAAACTTCAGCAGCACCCTTATTCGCTGCTGCTTTGATTTACTCAAAAAAGCTCATCTTTGAGTCAAGAGTCACCCCGAGCTACTTTATCGCTGGTTTTGACTCGATCGACTCGTCGAACGATATGGGACGCAGAATCGGAATTCTCTTCTGAATCGGGACGACTACTTCAGTTTTTTCCAGTGCAAGGTTGAAACCATATATAGTCATCCATCCGCTTACCTGTGGCGTCAATATCCCGAAATCTGCTTTGCGCCTGTTCGACAGTGCTTCTGGCAACAAGCGCCGCGACATAAATTGCATAACCCACCAGGTGCGACTCTTTTGGCATGTCCAGTTTAAGTAGACTATCATAGGTAGCGCCCTAGAAGTCGGGCCGTAGGATGAATCTGTGTGTTACCCCCGACGTGGCCTCCATCCTCCTCCGACCCTCTAGCGTTTCATAGAGCAGGGAGCGATAGTCCCTCAATATCCGTAAGATACAGTTCGGCACGTGTAAAGTATTGTCTAGTGTGCCTAGAATGTCTTTCCATCTTACAGAATTAAAGGTGTTTCTAGCGTCGAGCGTTACGGCACCCACGACTTGCATGACAGCATCAACTGTGGATCTCCCTGCTCCAAAAGCGAACTGCAGTGGAGATAAGTCTCTGGCAGCGCGTATCGCTTCAGCTAGTCTATTTCTGATGAGCTTTTCGAGCACTTTTCCAGAAGTGTCAAGCATACAAAGTGGGCGGTATGAAGACGGCAATTTGGAGTCCCCCCCCCCCCCCCCCCCGCTTGTCGAGAAGTCTTCCACAACTTGCTTCCCTCGCAGCCTGGACGCTGAAACGTTGGGGTGGATCCGGTGTTTAGAACTACCAGTTCTGTTCTCGCCACCAGTTCGAGAATTCGTTTCCGTCTGGCGTCTGAGTGAGGCATGCCCCATTCAATCGCCCTGGCATTGGCGGCCTTGGTTAAGAACTCTAAGGAGGGTGTCGTCCCGAACCCAGATGGCAGTGGTACCTGATATGTCAGGATGCCAGCAGTGAACTACGTTAGCAACTCGTGAGCGGTTGTAGCATGCGAATCATGATGACCACGTCCTAGCTCTTTCCAGTTCTGTTAAAGGGAGAGTCCGAAGGGTGCGCAACGTTCTCATCAGACGCGCCACTGTCCCTGCATAGGACGCAGCTTTCCTTTTCATTGCAGGTGTTCGCTTTATGGCCTGACTGACCGCATTTATGGCATGTTGCCCTTCTGTCAGGTCCCCGACAGGTTGCAGACGTGTGCTGATAATCCAAACATCTGTAACATTTGGTTGGGGTGGCCCGGATTCGTATCCTACACATTACCTAACCAATTCTCATTTTCCTGCTGTTCAGGAGCTTCCTCGCGTATTTCTCGGCAACTTCCACCATAGCGAGTTTTTGGCCTTGGGACTTTGCAGAGGTGATTTGTCTTCTTTGTAGCCTACACAATGACGAAATCTATGAGCGATACCATGACCGTCCGGTTGTGGATAAAATCCGGCTCAATAGGTTACGGTGGGCGGGTCACTTAATCCGTATGGATGAAGATGATCCCACCCGGAAAGTCTATAAGGGCAATATCTATGGTAGGAAAAGAAGACGAGGCAGACCCTGCCTAAGATGGAGCGATGGCGTGGGTCAGGACACCAGACAGCTTTTAGGGATATCGAATTGGTGGACCTCGGCGCAAAACCGGGATGTCTGGAGTTCCTTATTAAGGCAGGGCTAGACCGGATACCGGTTGTTGCGCCGTTGATGATGATGATGATTTGTCTTCAGTACATTCCAAGCAAAGCTCTGAATCATAATTATTCTGGCTGACAGGAAATAGCATATGGACTAGCGGCTCTTGCGTTTCACTAAAAGATCTAGTTCAGGATCCTTCCAATGTTTTAAGAAAGGATGGGCTCCTAAATTCTCTGGCAAGAATTTAAAAAATTTCGCTAGAGTTTTCAATGTTTTGACGAACCGCCTCCTGGGAATCTTGATGGCCGATTTGCACCTCTTCTGGCAGGCCTTGTATGGCGGCCAGTATTTGTGCCTGTATTAGATGTTGGAGACCTCACTGGGGTTCTGTGATTGGACAGTTCTTCATTTCACCATCATGGCAATGCGTTTTTGCTGCATTTTCTAGGGCACGAGGCCTTGAAGGCAGTTCCGAACTCCTTTTCCAGAGCCCCGACCTGCGATTCCAATGTTATCATTTCAAGTGACCAAGCGTTTGCAATTGATGACATGATCAAAGTCCCCCAGCCGATCCTCCTGGGGGTTTTGAAAGGGTTGGCGACCTGAGCAGCGAGATTTTCGCTGAAAAGTATTCAACCGTGATCTGTGAAGGATCTCTGGTCTGACATTTAACAGTTCTTCACTCTGAAAGTTCCATTGTCAGTTAGTAGGCTAGTGTGAAGTGCCACCTCCCAGCCGTCACAGTTTTCCAAGCCAGGGTAATGGAAGGGTCGTGTACTACTTCTGCTATACCCAAATAGTATGGCGTCAGCTATCGCGTGGAACCTATGGACCACCTGGGAGGCTCTTAAGGCAATGCATTCCTCTGTGCATGTGATGCTCGATGATTACGTTCAACTACTTGGCCTCAACGTTAAGTCCTTAAAGCAAGTTTGCTGCTAACGGATGTCAATTCCCGTACCAGTAAGTGCAGTATGTGCCTTGTCGGCCGGTCGTTGCTGCTTCACTTTTTGGAGATATTGCTCGGCGTTCGAGCCTTTGCACTCTTTGCTCGTCTTGTTTGTGGTTTGATTGCGCTTGAAGACGGCAGGTTTCACGTTCTGCTGGCTTCCCAGGCGTTTGTTGTTGTATTCCTCGATAAAGGTTTGGTAGTTAGTGAGGTCATTTTCAGCAAGCTGGTCGACAGTACCGGGCTCCCTATTCTGCGTAATCATGGTCAGAATATGGATGGCCATCTGATACTGCTTTTTGAATAGGACTTCAACGGACCTGCGCTTCTCCGTGGCTGAGCTGATATTTGTTCCAGCATAGCGGTGCTACCCGTGACAACGACTGTTCTACTCTCGACGGATAGCGTCTCCAGACAGGATGCTTGCTGCTTATCTTTCGATGGTGCACCTGGAACCACCTTCTGTAAAGTTTGGGTCCATGCCTTGGTCCCATGAGCGATCAAGGGGAAATGTGTATTTCAGCTAGCTACTAGTGTCTTACTTGAAATCTAGGATGCCGAAAGTAGTCAGAGTTTGCATACTCGAAAGCAAGTACCCCATCGGTCGCGAACTCATTAGTGCAACCTGGATGAAGCGACACTTCACAACTGTCGTCCTTTGCGGTAAGTGCCTCAATGAATGTTTCAAATCTAAAATCTGCCTATGGTTTCGAGTGGTAGCTGACTATCATTGACAGTGAACGACGCCTCACGGTAATGAAGAAATGAGAATATTTCCGATTGTATTCACGGTAGGAAAATACAAGTGAGTCGTGTCATGAAAAAATTGTATAACTTACGGCTGTGTATTGATTGTGGTCTCCAAATAAATGCGTGTGTGAGGAGAACCTTGGATTTGCGCTTTTCCTCCCGAATCAACACCTACGGGTATAGGCAAGTGGACGTGAGTCTTGGCTTGCGTAGGACGTTTTCGTGGCGATTCATCCTGGCGGATATCGGCTTCCCCATACTAGGCGCAGACTTCTTGTGTCACTATGGGTTTGCTGGTGGACTTGCAAGACAAGTCTTTTATAGATTCCACAACCAACCTTAATTCGGCGGGACAAATGGCATCTCACCCAAAAAACAATTTTTCCGTACTTTTAGGAGACATTACCGACTCTCGTGTTCGGGTACTTCTCCAAAAGCTTAGCCAGATTACTACCGAGTGTAGTCTCTCTAAACCAGTGAAGCACAATGTGCAGCACCACATTAACACTACTGGTTCCCCGATCTTCTCGAAGGTGCGCCCTCTACCACCCCAGAAACTGGCTATTGCGCGGAAAGAATTTGAGCAATTTATTCAACAGGGTATCTGTAGACCTTGTTGGTCTTCCCTACTGCATACGTTCCCTAAGCCAAAAGGCGAAGACGGCAATATGCACACCCTTTGGACTCTTCGAGGTCACCCGGATGACTTTCGGATTCCTCATGGGCCTGATTTCGGACTACCTACTTTCCCATCTTTCTTCCTGCCTCTCTTAAGGAAGCAGCAGCAGGAAGAAACTGTACGTGAGATTTAAGGCAGATAAAGATATAGGAGTGATCCGTGATGCTGAGGTAAATGCAAGAGGTACGATCCTCTTTAAGTCCACCCAACTACTGGCCTATGCTGACGATATCAATGGGAAGAACTACTCGAGACGTAAAAACTGCCTTCATCCAAATCGAGCAGGCACTGATTGGCGCGAGATCGTGGGCTGCACATCAATGAAGGCAAGACAAACTTTGAGACCGTTGATAATTTCTCCTATCTAGGGTTGAAAATCACAACCGATAACGATCAGGAAATCCGCGCACGGTTGTTGTCAGCCAACAGAGCCTATTTCAGCTTACAAAAACTGTTCCGCTCGGAACGTCTTACCATAGGGTCAAAGCTCTTACTGTACAAGACAATGATTTTGCCAGTCCTCATGTATTCCTCGGAAACTTGGGTTCTTAGCAAGAAAAATTGCGAACTCTTGGCCGCGTTCGAGAGAAGAATCCTCCGAAGAATTTTTGGCCCCCTACATGAAGATGGAAGATTCCGTAGTCTACACAATAATGAAATCTATGAGCGATACCATGACCGTCCGGTTGTGGATAAAATCCGGCTCAACAGGTTACGGTGGGCGGGTCACTTAATCCGTATAGATGAGGACGATCCCACCCAGAAAGTCTATAAGAGCAATATCTGTGGTAGAAAAAGAAGACGAGGTAGACCCTACCTAAGATGGAGCAATGGCGTAGGTCAGGACGCCAGACAGCTTTTAGGGATATCGAATTGGTGGACCTCGGCGCAAAACCGGGATGTCTGGAGTTCCTTATTAAGGCAGGCCTAGACCGGATACCGGTTGTTGCGCCGTTGATGATGATGAATACCAAGGCGGTTTTAGGCCGGGCCGCTCCATAACCGACCAGTTAAGTTAATCCTGCGAAAGTGTTGGGAATATAAAGTGGACGTGCACCAAATTTTTGTTGACTTCAAGCAGGTATACGACAATATAGATCGTGGCGTACTGTATAACATAATGCTGCAATTTGGTATACCAGCTAAACTAGTACGGCTGATGAAGATTACTATGACTAACTCCATCTCTCAGATCAGGATCCAGAACAAGTTGACTGATCCTCAGTTGTTTGACTACGCATTAATGAGGATAAAACGAAAATAATGATGCACTGAATAAGTAGGACGCCAACTCGTTTGAGTATCAACGTAGGGAACTTCAATATCGAATTTGTAGACCGCTTTAGATATCTGGGTAGCAGTTTGTCAAAGGATGCCAATAAGATTGACGAGGTCAAGCGACGAATACAGCTAGCGAATAAGACTTTCTTCTCGGTCCTTCTCATAATGAAATCGAAGTATGCCCACAGAAACACGAAATTCCGCGTATACAACACCATTATACGACTAGTGCTATGCTATGGGTGCAAAACCGGGACCCTAACCCAAATCTCCGAAAATTCACTAAACACATTCCAAAGGAAAGTTCTTCGGCGAATTTTCGGAGCAGTGATGGATGGGGCATCCGGTATAACCTTGAGTTGTAAGAATTGTACGATGAGCTGAGGTCTCAAAATTCCTTAGACTACAATGCCTTTCTGTGGCAGGGAATATCCAATGAATGAGCACTGATCCCATGCCAACAAAGATTATGAACGGACGGAGCGAGACTACGAGGAAGAGGAAAGTACAATTTATTTGGACGCCGAGCAACTACTGGGGTTAGACGATTGGAAGACGCGGTCACATGACCGAGATAATTGGAGGATAACGATACGGGTCGCCAAGTCCCGCTGGCCCCCTTTCGCAAGAAGTGATCCTGGGTTATGGGGTTTCAACATACTAACCTCGGATTGGTTTCGGTTTGAAGGTTTGAAGAGGAAGAATTAGGCTATACGGGAGTGTTGTCAACATGTCGAAAAACCATTTCTCAAGACCGTGAGAGTCTCAGTACTATTACTTTCTGGACGTGCTGCGCAGTTGCATGGAGTATGAAAGGTTTTTCCAAAAATTTAGCCCGGGTTAAAAAACCCTACAAGGGCTCTCTAGATTCGAACCTCAGCCACATCATGGATGTTTGTGTTTGTCGGCAATGTCGCGGCACCGGGAAACGCTTTACTCACTATTGTTTGCTGGCCGTAATGCAGTAGGCGAATGCTTCAAGGCTTGATCAGGCGATCAGACCCGAGTCTGCAAGGGGAATCATCTGAAGTTGCTTTATGGTACGAAATCTTACCAGGGGTATACTGATACCATGGGAACCGGGATAGCCTCAGGGATGTCTCTGGAGAATTTCAACTTTATGCGCATTCGGCTCGGATGTTGTGGTTGGCTCTCTAGTGGCAGTTTCATGAGGGTTTTGGACGAAGATAGAGACCTTCAGGCCTCAAATGTGGTGTTGCGTTTCAATAAGGATGCCTACGGATACTTCAAAGTTCGGTAAAGATTTGATCGGTAGATTTTGCCTCCACCAGTATATTGTCGGAAAAATATTTGTGTATACTACTTACCTTGACCGTACGATGACCGAGATGAATGCAGTTTCTATACTACATATTGTCGCAAAGATGATAGCTAATCCTGGAACACATGAAGGAACATTTCAAAAGTTTGATCGACAGAGAGCAGGCTGGTTTCCGCTGTCGATTCTCCTGTATTGACCATATCAATACCCTTCGAATTATTTACCCTTCATTGATTTGAAGAAGGTTTTCGATAGCGTGCACAAGGAGTATATCCGGAGTGCTTTGTGCAAGAGAGGTACTCCCGAGAAATTAATTGCTATTATCAGAGAGACATATGATCGCGCAAAATGTGTCAGTATTGAGATAAAAACTCAAAGGAAGGTCCGAAGCGGAACCGGAGGATATCAATGGTAATTGACATCTGTTTCCACTCTCACCGAATCATGGATCTTGGTCAATTTGCTCTGGATATGGAAAGAAAACCGAGTAGAGTCGGACCGAAGAGAAACACTAATAAAACCAAGATTTTCACTGTTGTTCTAAGTTGTTTTTTTGTTGTCCATTAGTTCTCTGCAAGAAGGCAACATTTAAGTGGAGCAAATTGAGTTTCAAGGCGGCATGTCATTGCAAATACGCGAATTATTATTATGTATTGGTCTGTCAGTGTCGATTGCGCCTAGATAGTTTTCTTGTGCATGTTTCACCATACTGTGTTGGAGGTCATAAATAGTTGTGTGTCAGCCATGTGCTCGCCACTACGTGGCCGCACACCAATCCAATACATCACATAGTAAATACGCCAAATTTTTCACGAGCAACTGATTGAAGAACGTCGAACATGCGTTATGTTTGTCTTCTACCATACAAATTCAAGCAATATTCCTGGAGACGAATCTCTTGTATTTAGTCTTCTTGGCTCAATGGAAGAGCTACTTCCTCGGTAGAAAACTTTTATCCAAGGTGTCTATAAGTGTGTGTGGCTAAATGCGGAATGCGGAGGTTGAATATATTGCTTACACGGACGATTTCCTGGACTTGAATATATGACATGAAAAAGAGTACAAATATAGGAATCGGTAAAAGGGGGTCAGAAAAATTGGCATGCCAATTTCAACTTAGGTAGTTGTTACGATGATGCTGAAATGCATCTTACTCCGCGGCGAATGCTTAAGTTGAACGGCACATATCTTAAATAATATAAAGCAGTAAAATATTTGGAGGTTGCCATCGTACAACGCATGCATTTGAACCCTAATTTGGGTAAAAAACTTTCTTAAAGAATGTAGAGTATCGAGTGTTATGAATCATGGGCACTCGAGGTCTTGGAGGACCGAGGACCTTGTCGAAAATGTGTCCGCAGCAGTGACGTGCAGCCTGCGCAGATCGCACTTGCCTGGGACGAACCATTAAAAAGGATCTGATTTGACCGAAGAGTTAAAGTCAATTGATGTGCCAAAAATACTGGAATTATTTGAGAAATTTCTAGGCAAGGTTGGCGAAAACTAAACTCTTCTTTGGCAATAACGAGGGTTATTTCGATGTACATGGAAATGTCGACAAACAAGACATGCCCTACTACGCTGCTAAGAACCTGACAATCACGCAGGCAAACCTATATATTGCCCCTTACGTCACTGTGTGGTGTGTACTTTCGGTCAAGCTGATCATCGGACCTTACTTTGTCGAAGAGGAGGAGCTTATTTGTATTTCTTACTCTCCCTCTTTGTAGATGAATCTCTGTCGAAGCTTTAAATCTGCTGAAAGCGAAGTTTCCAAATCAGTTGATTTCCGTTTTGGCCCACTAACTGCTTAAGCGTCCCACCTACGGATAATATTTCTGTGCTAGCCTGGCTTTTGGATTTTCACCCTTTTTTGCCATCCTGAAGCTAGAAGGATGTATCAGTAGAAGCTTGCTTAACGCTACCCTTTTGTTCACATGGTATTATTTGCTTGGCAATACACATACAACAGGAACCTCATCGAAGAGCGGATCGGAAAGAAACTACCCTAGGCCTCAAGACAGCAATTTTCAACAATCTTCTACGAGGCGAACACAGAACCTAGGCAATGGATAACTTAGGACTTGGTTACAATCAGTTAAGGACAAAAAAGAGGGTACGGGAAAAAGCGTCATTTATAAGATTTTCTGCCCAGACTGCGACTAGATTTACGTAGGGCAAACAAAACGGTGTCCGGATAGTAGTGGGATTTGTATCGTGATTTGACGTCGGATGCCAGTCGACTCAGCTGCGAATGAGTACCTGAGTCAAATCAGGGTAATAATCTCGGGCGAGCGTAATGCTGACCACATTGCCTTCTACAGGCTATCCTCTAGTTTACCGTTACAGTCTTAAATGCCCTGATCCCATATGGATTGTTGCCCCAACGATTATTATTATAATATTATTAAACAAAACGGCTAGTCCACGCTAGGGTGTTAGAACACTTAAAGGAGGCCAAATCCGCTAAATGTGAGAATAACCTACGCGGTTGCCAAGCATATAATAGAACAGGGACATTATTTGTCGTTGAACAATGCCAATATCTTGAGAAATTGAACGACGTTAGGAGACTAGATTTCTCCACATCTCGAAAATCCTCCCGAAAAGAGGCTAAACACGGACATGGGCAACAATTTGTCTACCTTGGTGGAACTTTTAGACTAAGAGACTAACTAAGGTATTATAATCACAGGAATAGCTACAAAAACCCAAATGGTGAAAGGATTTTTCATAAGATAAAATACTGAAGATTTAATTGAAAAATTATTGGGCGTACTCCCATAACAATCGTCGGCGGAGCATTCCTTCAGCTGCTTCACAAAAACCGTGAAAACATTAATACTTCGCATTCCCGGGATGTACCGCTACGCAAAATGCATTTGCTAGTACACAGAATGGGCATGTATATGGTCGGACGATGCTATTATTGAATTATTATGAATTTGTGTATTATCATTGGATAATGTTTAAATATGTTTTGGGGTTTTTGGGAAATTATAGGCGGGAGGGTTTTGTGATGAAAACTTTTAAGGGGAGATATATTAATGTTTTCATGATGAAGTTGGGGGAGAATTAGGAATTGGAAAGAAGGATAGGGAAAGTGCTGAAGGATGCTAGATATGAGGGAAAGGAAAAATGTTGTGTACGAGTAAATGGATTTTCTCGTCAGTTAATTACAGGACAAAGGCAAAATGTGAAATTGTGAATATTTCTCTATTTTTCCATCTCTTTGTTTATATTTCTTAACTATTTTCCGATCAGCATACCATAGTTCAAATTCAAGGGACCGAATAGGAAGTTTTTGGAAGTACACTTAAGGCGGATGAAATGTCCTGCACGGATCAGCCCTCTAGTAATAGAGCAAAGAGATTCTTACGTTGTCAGCACTCTTGACTAGTATCTTCCAGTTGCTATGATTGTATCTGTGGGGGTTGTAGTTGTGAAGCATGACGCCAGTTATTTGGTTTTTGAACCTAAACAATTTCAGGGCCAGTTGTGGAAAGAAGCAAATGTTCCCAGAGTTTATTTATCAAAGCAATCAAAGATTCATTGACATCTTAAACCTACATCTAAGACTATTTTCGGATCTAGTATCTGCCGTTAGGTTTAGAATGAGTTCTGCTTAAGACCCCTAGTGGCATGGTAATCATCAACTACTCATTTGCATACTTTGTTTTCCTCAACTGATTAGTGGGTTGTCTCTTGTCTGGCTCTGGGTTTCCATATTTTTTATAACCTGTTACACTATTAAACTCCATTTTAATGCAGCGTTGATTGCCAAGGTTTTTTGCAAACCATTGGTTGTCATACCCATTATCTTCGTTTTGGAAATTACGTTGATAACCAGGCCAGGAGAGACCATACCAAATTTCCCGGAATTCCGAAAATATACACTCAAGTGTGGGTCATTTTCCAAGCAGCTGTAAGACGTTCCAGCTTAGCTTTTATGCTTTATTGAACGATCGGCTCGTGATTACTGCTAACGATAATAAATAGAAGCCACAGCTTTTGACTACTTTAAAGCATCTTTTGTGACCACTGGTCAGTCGACGTTCGACTGTAGCTCTATCAGTTCGGTGGAGTTTTCGACTACTGAACAAATCGACCCCCTACATATATAAGAAGTGTGTTGATCCCCAAGAGTTTATTTAGTGGTAAGTCAAGAATTTTTCTGTTTAAGGCTTAAGGAAATTTGTTTATACAGGAATTGATTTTTAAATTAGTTTTTTTGTACGAGCTCGCTGCGTGTCTCGCGGAAATTTGAAATTCTAACGAATCCATCTAATTGGATGGCGAACAATGGCAAGTGAATATCATTAACAGTTTACATAGAAACATGTATAGGTCTATGATTACGAGTGACTATGTGTAGTTGATTGGCCGTCTCGACCCGGTGGTTTTACTCGTTATTTGTTTCAAGTGCGCTGCATGGTACTGGTGAATATTCTTAGCGATTTTTTCTTGAAATCATATTAAATATTCAACTGAGAACTGGTTTATCAAGAAAAGAGAGTTAACAAGAAGACGGTGTAAGGCATAATTCGAATATTTCTTATTAAGCTGCCTGTTTGCCTGGCTCTGAGCTAGGGGTCTGCCATATTAGCCTTGAGGTTGGCAATTCAAATCCAGTCTTTATACAAGTTTGCCAGAGCAAGTTGAAGGTGAATAATATTATTTGCTTTTGTTTATAATTACGCTGAAGTATGAAGTGTTGTTTTCTCAACTCGATTTATACCTAAAATAAATTTTAAAAATTTTGGGTTTTTTTTGTGTCTAGTGCGATGGTGATGTTGAATATTAAACTCAAATCACGAAGTACTGAATGTCGTAATCAAATCTGTTAATGTATTTTCGGTATGAGACATATGCACTAACGCAATAAAAAAAAATAATATAAAAATATTTAACCTTGGTTCCGGTTGCGCCTTTCAGGTTATTCATAAAAGCAACTCCGGTCTTTCTAGATCCTTACTTCAGTGCAATCTTCCTCAGAGTGTTCCGTTCAAACAAATCTAGCCTTCTTTTGTGGATGTTTTTTTATATAAAAATTTTTATAATTCGAGTGCTCTTTACCTTTGAACTATCTCATCGCTGGTTCTGATAACACAGACATAGAATCTATCTCTCTTAACATTCATTTTCTATAAGAAAGCGAGGAGACCTATCATTGGGAGTATCAAATAAAGTGCCTTGATTAATACTTCTGAAAAACGACCCCTTGATCTTTCTGTGGAAAAAAACAAACCGGGGATCTAGGGAGACGATCTTACAGTGGTAATAAGATTTATGTTATTTAGCCATTTAGTGGAGATAGTTTGTTACTATGAATGTGAAGCAATTTTTTCGAAATTTTGAGAGATACCAGCTGTAACGGGCGTTATTTTTAGAAAAATTTATTTATTTTTTTCTGATTTGACGTATGTAAGAGAAACACATTTTGTCTGTCTGTTTTAATAGATGTGGAAAGCATCAAAACCCACAGTGTGGAACTTCAACCCACTAAAACTCCTACTCCTCCTTCATCCGCTATGCTGGCAGACTATCTAGAGACATTAAATCGTTGGGGGGGGGGGGTTAATGCCCTACTGACTTCTAGTTTAGTTTATTTTAATGGGAGGAGCCGCAGTTCCGAGCACTCAGGCCTTTGTTAGGTCTATTGAACTATCCCCATAAATCAGCTATTCAATAGTTTCCCGCTTACGGCATTCGCAGGCTGGTAGGTAGGGGGTAGAGGTAGGTATCAGTGGCCGCTCCGAGGAGCCCAATTAGCGCTTAGGTGCGCCGTTTTGATGCCACAAACTCCCAAGACCGTGACTGTTGTTATGGGAGCAGGGAGGCAGAGTCCAGCCTGCTCGGATCTTCAGAGCCAGCCCGTAGCATTCACGAAGGAAAGCAGCTCTCCCACCCTGCACCTAGAAATCTCTCTGAGGTCCCCAAAGAATGGTTTACCCAGTGTCCGCAGCCTGACTTTAGCCAGAACTGAGCAATCGCAGAGAAATGCGCAATGCGAGTTGTAGGGTATGCCGAGTCTAGCGACATGGTCCCCTATGGGCCAGTGCCCCGTGCAGACCGCCGTAATCTTGAATGCATTTGCACGCTTCTGGCTATGTTATAAGCAGGCTGAATTTTTCTTGACTTGGCACAGCTCGTAAGCCTTCGCCGTCTTAGGCCCGCGGCTGGTAGGTAGTATGAGTAGACTCGGCCCCCGACAGCCGCCAGCGGAACACCAACTGTTTTCGCCGAGGGAATGCCAAGAGCAGAGCCTTGCCTGGCCAATTCGTCAGCCCGCTCATTCCCCTCTATGCTCCTATGCCCGGGAACCCAGAGGAGAGTGACCTTGAGCGTGCCCCCCAGACGGTTGAGCGCGTCTCTGCACTGCCCCACCAGCCGGGAAGATGTCGTCGTTGAGTACAAGGCCTTGATGGCCGCTTGGCTGTCGGTCAGAATGGCTATGTTGTGCTTGGGGCTCGAATCACGCTCTAGCCATCGACAGACTTCCAATATCGCCAGTAGTTTCGCCTGGAATACACTGGCGAAGCCTGGGAGACCATACGACTTGGATACACCGTGTGTATTATAGAAAACCCCCGCGCCGACTCCATAGGCCATTTTTGATCCGTCCGTAAAGAATACTGTGTCATAGTCTTGCAACACGCCGCCGGTCTTCCACTTTGCCCTGGTTGGAAAGTCCACAGCAAATTTTCTCGTGGAGTTCAGCTTGCGTGTGACATAGTCCGTGGGGGATGCCCAGATTTGTCGAGGTATTTCATCTAGGATGTTGCTGTGGTCGTAGGATTTCGCAGCCCAGCATCCGGACTCACGTAGTCTGACGGCACTGCACGCTGCAACATATTTAATGTGGAGATGTAAGGCGAGGAGATGCAGGAGTACATTGAGAGCATCTGCCGGGCAGGACTGCAGAGCCCCAGTAGCACCTACACACGCGGTTCTTTGAATCCTATTAACCTTCGTTCTATTGTATTTTTTTTTCAAAGCCTGCCACCATACAATAGAGCTGTGCGTTAGGATTGGACGCACTACAGCGGTGTATATCCAGAGAACCATCCTCGGCCTTATCCTTGTCTTGGTGGTGAATAGCTTGAGTTGGTTTTGGAAACATCATCAAGTCGTCGGCATACACCACCACCTTCATCTCGCTGCTGTCCAATGTACGTAAAATTTTGTCCATTACTATTAACCAGAGCATCGGTGAGATGGCGCCACCCTGGGGCGTGCCTCTGTTCACAGCTCTGGTCAAGTGGTTGCCTTCCAGATCCAACTGGATTATCCTGGTACTCAACATGCGTAAGATACCTCTCCAATCCAATACCGGTCAAGGCTTCCTTGATGGCATTGGTACTGACGTTGTTAAAAGCTCCCTCTATATCCAAGAAGGCAGCAAGGGTATACTGCTTGTACTGCAGCGACCGCTCAACCGTGCCAATTACCTCGTGGAGGGCGGTTTCTGTGGATTTTCCTTTGAGGTAGGCATGCTGGGACTTAGAGAAAGGTGTTCTTTCCATAATCGTCCTTAAGTGAATGTCCAGGACGCGTTCTAGGGTCTTCAGCACGAAAGAGGTTAGGCTGATTGGTCGAAAGTCCTTCGCGGACTCATGACCGCGCCTGCCCGCTTTCGGTATGAAAACCACTCGTGCGCGCCTCCAGGACTGCGGAGACTTGTATGCGGAGAAGCTGTTTATAGCCCAGCTGATCCTATCCTCGCTAATTATCGATTTGATAGTCTCGCACAGCTGGGGTTGCCGCAAACCGTCCAAGCAAGGTTCTGCCTCACAGTCCTTCCGGTTGAACCAGCAGCTCCAAGGTTTCGCTAGAAGATTCCGTCCAGGAGCCTTCCGACTTTCTAAGGAAGGATGGGCTCTTATGTTCCTTGGACAGAATCTCACTGAGCCTCGCGGGTTCACTAGTGCTTTCGACGCTCTGACAATAGTCCAGCCAACAATTCGAAAAGACTCATGGCCATTTATCGAACATTCTTTTCATTTGATGAATACCACAGACTATGTCTTTTCAAAGGCGAATCTGAAAACCATACGATCGACTGACATCAGAACTACCGGATGTCTGTCAAGGAATTTCCAGCTGGACGTATGATAGGGTGTCTTTCCAGGCTCCAATGGTATCAAGTCCATATCTGTTGTTCGCTGTTTTCCGTTTCACCTCCAAATTAATGGAGGGTATATTTGGAATAGCTTCGAGTGCCGCAATCGGCGTACTTCTCATTGCTCTAGTAATATCTAGGCAATCGAGCCGCTGAATCTGTGTGAGTAGCTTTCTGCAGTTAACGAAGTTCAATCTCGGCAACCAGACGATGCACGCATCAATCAAAATGGATTTTATTATGGATGTCTATATCCAATGAATCCGTTTTGGTGAAAGTCCCCAGTCTGTGAGGTTATATATTGTCTTCTATTTGTAGTCAAGCCTAAAATTGATAGACCAATAGCTTACTCCAAAGCTAAGTAGCTTTGTGCTGATGAAGGGGATAAGTTGCTCCCAAAATATATATCTACACTGTAAAATAAAAATTGTAGTCTGGAGTAAGCTACTGGTCTATCAACTCCAGTCTGTGTCTGCGTCGTACCATCGAAATGCGCTGCCCTGACACTTCCTCAAACGAGCAACTTGGTCGGCGCACAGAACTGGCACTCGTGCGCACTGTGTTTGGAAGTAGAAGTGGAACTCCAGATTGCACTGTTTCTGGATAGGTCACACTTCAACGAGGGGCGGCATGCATGCATTGCGGTCTACACCCTGTAGTGGAATCCACTCTCCCAAGATGGCCGATGATCGCCCAAAGGCCACTTGGCGCAAAACAAAAGAAGAGGAGTGCGAGCATGTCGGGAAGGGGGGGGGAAGCTGAAGTACATTTCAGGTGACCGCGAATGATGGCGCGTAGGTGTGGTTGACGCGCTATACCCCACTAAGGGGTGAGTGGCAACCATATATGTCTAAGGAGGGTAGCGCGTAGCTGCCCCACTTGACGTTCCTAGTGAACATAACTAGTCCAGTCATCCTAGCGTTCACCGTGAGCCCATTGCGGGGGCACCAACTGCGAACTTCAGAATCTGACTTCTTTGGCTTTCATCGAAAGTTATTCACACGCCAGTTGTGATCATCTGGGTTGTGTTTTCAACTCCACCAATGGATTTGATGCGTCTCCCGGGGAACGTGACTCGGGCGCTCTATTTTATATGTTACCAAATCTGTCTTCCGCGAATTCCTAAATGGAGTGGCTGGAGGTAGATCCCCATGCCCATTACGAAATCAATGCGTCTGTGATCCAAGAGTGTGATACCGTGTGATAGTCTCCACTTCCCGACAAGAGCCGCAAAGTCAGGGGATGCTGCCGTGATATGGATGACTTCTCGCCTGACCACGTCGAAGAAAGATATCTGCAGATCGGTTCTTACTAGATACTTTAATAGTCTCAATCCTCTTGCATTGATGTTGAAAATTCGCCAACATATGTGGTGAGCGTTGATTAACATCCTGCTATGACCTCTATGCCTTTACTTTTGCCATATTGGATAGCTCTGATGAATGTTCACTGGGAACTTCTTAGGTAGATAACCTATTGACTTTTTATGGATAGTTTGGCCGTTGTGGTGTCGCCATCACATAGGTCGTTAATCAAATTAGCTTGGAGGGCTTTTGCGACTACCATGCAGAAGCGGGGTCGATCACTTCCATTGGCGTACAACTGGTACGAATAACGGAGGTTTAGGTCCTTGGCAGGTATTATTCCGACGACTGATAAGTGCAGTCGCCGTTTTACATTGCTGTGAATTTATTTGAGAAATATGGCACCTCATCTACCCTTCAGATGAAGATGCCATGGGCTCAACGTCCCCTTCAATGGTTTTAGGAGCCGACACTTGTAAAGTGACAGTCCCTAACCCATAATAGAGCCGACAGCCCGTTTGTTCCCGAACCTTCTTAATATCTGATTCGGGAACGCCGATAGTAAAGGAAGTTTCCGGCCTATCGGCTCTCTCTCCCCTGTTTTTCTGCCTAGCAGCATCCAAGTGGAGGCGTTGAGGTTATTTTGGACACCAAGTTGTTCCAAAACCTCAGCATTATTACGCTCTTTTTATGGAATCCAAAGTACCAAACCATGATAGTTCAGATACCTTTTTCAGGGTTAGTCGCGCACCCTCCCATATATCGTTGAGGGAGGAGTGGTACTGCCTGAGCCACTTGTTCGTGTTTTCATCTGGAAAGTTTAGCTGTAACGGTATACACCTACCAGCTTCGTTTTCTTAATGCCTTGCGAGGATGCAGTCCTTATAGTTTAGAGGGGTTTCCTCCTAAGCTGTTCGCATTGCTCAGTATCGTAATCAGATGGATTGGTATCGTCATACAAGACCCATCCCTTAGCTTCGATAGCTTTGGCTGCAAATGAAGGCTTAGTCGTTGGTGTCGAGCCTCCTTTGCTGCCTTTTTTGTCGAAGAGTGGGAATTGTCGAGGACTGCTGCTGCTTCGGTTCGCTCTTAGCCGCAGGTACTCCGAATGCTCCTTTCTACACAACTTTGGCACAGTCCGTGGGCTATGATTTGCCCCTAGACGGTTTGCTCAAAAGTTGCTGAGAATAATTCTCAGTCTGGTGCTTTTTCGTAAGCGCTCCAACCTACGAAGCTCCTCCTAAATACAGCTGATGGTGCTTCTAACTGCATTCTACATTTCTTGGAATTCGAGTATTTGTGGAATGATCGTTTCCACTTGTAAGGGTTACGTCAAAAGAAGTTCACGTTGTCCCCCCTCATTTACAAACCTCGGGAAAAGGCTAGTGTGCTCCGGGTTCACGTGTTCGTTTAGATGTTCAGGACGGAAGGGAGAATCGTCATGTCGAAAACAATGCAAATACCTGTGGTATCCACCATGACCAGTAAAAAACAGAGTCAAGTAACAGTGGACATCTCCATCGCTGCACATAATCCTAAGCTCCCTCCCTTTGTGCGAATTGTTCTAACGTTGCGGTCACACCCTGATTGTGCGTGTTCTCTTCTCTCGTCGGCGATCTTCGGTATTATGGTCATTGCGTGCTTTCCAAGTGCAAAATCTCGACTTCTCCTAAGCCGAAAAGTCAATAGGTACCATTCCCGCGACTACGAAAGCTATTTTGTCTGACGTTGTTCGGAATGCGCTAGCGACTCTTAACGCACTCAAAGGATATACTGAAGATAAGACGTGTAGGAGCTTGAATAACTGGTGATGCGTACAGCAAAATGGATGAATACATTTTGGCTAGCAACAGTCCCTTCGGTGGTTTAGGTCCTCCAGTATTGGGCATAATGCCAGTTAACGCTGCTGCAATTTTCCCTGCTTTCTCGCCCACATAGCTCAAGTGTTCCTTGAATGTCAATTGACGATCCAGCACAACGCCAAGGTATTTGATGAGTGGCGTGGCCTCTATTGCATTGCGACCCACACGACTACTGACTGGTTCAGCCTCAGTTTTTTGTTCCTCCAACTCTAATCCATGTGATATCAGTCTATCTTTTATCAGCCTAACCGATGTCTCACATGCCCAGACAACAACCTGGAGGTGTGTGCAATGTCGTCTGCATAGTAAAAAAGGGTAGTTTGCTGTGGGAGTTTGATGCGCAACACATGGTCATACATGATCATACATCATGTTCCAGAGCAATGGGCCCAGGACTGATCCTTGAGGCACTCCACTGGGTACCAAATATACAACTAGGCCTACGTCCGTGTCATAGAAGAGCTTTATATTTACGAAATAGTCCCCGATGATTAGCTGATTATGCGTAGGCACATTCATCTGGCTTAGGGATCTTACTATAATATATGCTGCTATTTCGCTGAGTTGAAAGCATTCCTCAGGTCGAAGGTATGATGGCATAGTATTTTTTGGTGCCGCTCCGCCACCTTATACCTGCAATTGTTTTCTTTGCCAGATTGACTATTGCGTTGATAGCATTCTCTGTCGATTGGGCAGCGTGAAAACTGTATTCTTGTGTGGACATGCTTCCTGTTTCCTCTACAATTGGGACCAGCCTATTGCATATAATGCGCTCCAGCAACTTTCCCATACTATTTTATCATTCTATTAAGGGAAGTTTCACTGCGTCCTTAGAGAACTATTGTACCCCTTTTATTGGTTATAATATTAAAGTATGCCAAGCAAGCCTATAACCGTCAGGAATTTTAAGATGCTCCTTACCTCGAAGTATTTCAGCTTGGCATCTGGTATTAAGTATTCTTCCAGTTGCCTCGAGCTACTTTGCACAAGTGCCGTAAACAGTCGCAGAACGTGTCTAACACAAAACCTGCAAGCAGTACAGTAGGTTCTCCAGGTGATAGTTTAGTAAGTAGTGACCAGTGAGGAGAGGGTGGTTCTTTTTGGTGAAGTTTAAACAGTCCTTTGTGCGCTTTTGTTCGTATTCCCCCATGAGCACTGTGGACCCCGGTAGGCTCGTCTAGTATAGTTCCCCCAGTCGTTCCTCTTCATTTTTTAATGTCATAGCCACGAACCTGTTTCCTATTCCACAGAAGGGCTCTGGGCCGTTTAAAGACGTCCCTGCTCCCTTCCTGGCAACTTCGTCCGCCGCCTCATTCGCAATGCCAATGACGACTTTGTTGAAGTCTTCTACCACTGTTTCCAGCTCCATTTCACTCCAGGTGTCACCGCCTACCTATAGTTGAATTATGCTGTCCTTAGGTGTCTTGTGTAGGAGCCCCAGTTTACTCCTGGAATTCTTTATTACTTCATCAACTTCGGAGTTGTCTTTAATGTCGAATCTGATTATTTTGTGATCCAAAATGGAGGGCTCATCCGACATCATCGAATTTTTGATCAAGCCACTCATCAGATGGTTCTATAGAGCTATGTTTAGTAGTTCTTGCCTGGTATTGGTTCTGAATGTTGACCCTTGCCTACGTTATGTACGAGTATTTCTAACTTATTGCTAAGGATGAAGGAATTAAACAGTAGTACCAGAGCTGAAGTAGTGTCTCCCTCTCACAAAACTTCATCAGCCTAAAGGCTAACTCCGATAGGATCCGGGTGCCGTCTCCTGGGAAGTGTCCTTGTGCCCTGACTGCCTCCTGAGTTCTTCCGCTGGCTTTCAGTGAGACTTGGACAGCCACGACCTTTTCAGTCAGGAACTCTGAAATGCATATATATCTTAAGTTTTGTTTGAGAAGAAGCGCGTGGTTTTTTTACAAGAGGAATTCCAAATTGACTTCGCCCCCCACAGGCTCTCCTTTTCGGTGGGCTGAAGGTCCACTTCCTTGCTCAGTCTCGCCTTTTCTGTTTCTATGATCTTTATGATTCCTTTGGGGATTTCGGTAGACTTTCCTCCCGATGTGTCCTCTGAAGTGTCCTTTCTTGGTTTCTCCCTGTGTGCGTGCACAGGTATACAAATCTGTAATTGATGTGGAAATTTTGTCGTTTGATTGCCTCTAGGGATTGATAATCTATCTCGATCGTGAGGAGTTTGCCTTTGCCCTTCACTTTGCGTCTGACGACTTTTTACACTCGCGTCTGAAAACTATTATTTTGATCAATTGGAAGGCACATAAGATCCCCCTTTGCTTGTGCTGCGGTTTTGAGAAAATAAATTGTCACCCTTCTATACCAAATTTTGGCCCTTTCTCGCCTGGCAATTTAGGGACTATCATTCCAAGCCGTTCCGCAGTGTCTGTCACGCAATCCATCAGTATGCGACCTGTTCGAAAGCGTATTTCGGTGGACAATAACGTCGGACTCTAACCCTCCCACATCTGCCTGATGACAAAATCTTCAATAATTTCCTGCTGCTCATGAGTGAGTATTTACTCGACAAATCTTTTCGGTAGTATGGCAAGTCAAGTGCCCTTGTTCGCACTCCAGTGTTTATGACGGACCTCCTGGTTCCTATCTTCACCCCTGAACTACCCAGCATTTTCCCCATCTTGTGTTCGAGTTTAGGTTTTTTGGAAGCATTTCTTTCCGGGTGGCTAATCTCCGCTGTCTGTTCTGAGCCTTCTTAGGACCTTTTCTGGTTTGAGGCCTTCCTACAGATAACGCAGGTATCGTTTACCATCTGTGCCACTGAGGTCTATCTCCTTTGTGACGTCTGATACCCTGATATCATATGGATTTTTGTTTGTTCCTGTTATTTGAGCGGTAGCCTTTGTCGGTTGCGGTCTTCACAATAGCAATATCGACCTTGGATCCACTGCTTGACTCACCAACTTCTCCCTTCTTGGCTTTAATCACCTGACTTTTAGTGTTTCGCAAGTACATCCACCTGATAGGTTAGGAGGGTCCCATTTGGTTGTTATTTTTGAAATTTTTGTTTTTAAATTGTTCCTTTATTTGATTCCTTAAGTATGGGGTTTAGGAGGTCCGCCGTGCCACAGTCTCAGTAGCACCATAAGGCCATACTCACTCACTGAGGCTACC
This sequence comes from Hermetia illucens, assembly GCF_905115235.1. Lineage (NCBI taxonomy): Eukaryota > Metazoa > Arthropoda > Insecta > Diptera > Stratiomyidae > Hermetia > Hermetia illucens. Next base: position 161,583,835 of record NC_051852.1, on the reverse strand, counting down.
AAGTATCAGTAAGGTTCCGTTCGAGTACAGTCATTTACCCCAAATCAAACTATCCAATGGGCACCATTCGCATGATACCCAGGATTGGGGCAGGTGTTTTTTTTATTCCTCAGTCTAGATCCGTAGCGGCTAGTTAATAGTAGGACCACCTCGTATACAATGTGGCTATCACCATCCACTAATGGTTTTGGTAGTTGTCCCATGCTTAACTCCCTGTTTCTATGGTTGCTGATCAAGACCGTCCCCGTCTTTTTTTCTGCTCGGCCATCTTGAGCCATGTTTTTATCATGCAGATGGTCTTAATAGTGCAAATTTCGACATTTTCAGGTTATTTCGTGATGACAATTGTGCTGAATTATCTATAAACGTACTTTGACATGGACGGTATGCCAAATCTATTATTTCACAAAAGAAACGCGGCATTGAACCTTGTGTCATTTCTGCTCTGAGGGTGCATACTTCGGGTCTCTCATTTGCATCGTACCAAAGTGTCTTTTTATAAAGACAATTGTAGATTACCTAAGTCAATAAGCTTGTAATCTCTCCGCAGTTGTTGTAGGTGACCCTTTTTATCATGATCTCTCTCTTCTCGTAGGGTAGGCCTCCCGATTGTTTATTGGGTTTCGGTAGCAAATCTAGTCTTTCCTTTTTACACTTAGCGGGAAAAACTCCATCCAATCAAGGTATGCCTAAAAAATGTTTAAACCAGATAGGTATGGTCGTAACGGTTGACAGGCGACCAGGCACGTCCTGGTATATGTCATCGTTCAAACAGGCAGGGCATATCTCGTCTTCTTTTACCTTAGACGCTATCTTTATAGGCTTTCTGAGCAGGGTCTTTCTTACCCGTTTAGCCCAATTACTTTACGTATTACATCCTGTCAGGCCTGATTTTGGGCTAGTATAATCACAATATCGCTCAAAGATTTTGTCGTTATACAGGTGCCGAAATCGTAGGCCGTAGGTGTGGCCTTTTCTTTTAAATTTTTTGGCATCCTTCTGTCCTGTCGTAGTACTGGTGCATAGATCTGAGATATCGTTTGAGGGATACCCGTTTTCTGAGCTTTTAAGGGCCCAGAGGATTTTTAGTTTGTCAACGTCAAAAGTTCGAACCGGCTCTGCGGGTAAATCATCGCTTCAGTACGCTTTCCTGAGTTCGGTGCATGTGGTTTAGCAGATATCTTCTTTCGTTGATATATTGTTGGTCCTAAGCTAATCAAAGATTTGATTTTGGCACGCTAAATACTTTGGTCCTCCTTCCCAATTAGTCTTACAAAATACATGGGTAAAACGATGAGGACTATTTGGGTAGTAGGGGAAGAATCCTTTTATTCCTCCTTAATTCGGATGGTACAGAGTAATGAGTAATGTCTTCTCTTAGTCTCAAGGACACGACTCTTTTTGGCATGACTTTATCCCATGTTCTTAAAGAAAAATCAGAAAACACGTTTTCCTTTCCAATGGCTTCGCATCTTTTTTAGGGTACACGAACCGTTGTTGGAAACTTTATTTTTTCAATTATTTTTTTTCTGATTTCTTCAAATGGAATTGTTATGTAACTCCTACACTAACCGCGGCGCGTGATGACTTCATTTATGCTTTTTGAAAATATCCTTGTGATTTCCACCGTATTTAAACCGATTTTCTTACTAAGTACTGTATGTTTGACTTCTGCCAACTTTATCTGTGTTTTTATCGGCTCGAAAACGTGTATGAAGGCTTCGAATGAAATCTTTTCCAATGGAGAGTCATAAATTTAATTTCTTGGCTTGAAAAGAAGATTTCAAAGCGTCAGACGGTTGAAGTTAAAAGTTTTTCATATTTCAATTCAATGAAATGCTAATTTTGTGGGTAAGCAAAACTTGGGGATTTCGATTTTCTTGGAAAACGCTAATAATTGTTCAATGGCTGGGGATTCTGCCAAGAGGTTTTATGTATTTATATTGCTATTCACGTACATTTGTAAATTAATTATTATTTATGGACGGAATTAGTGGCGCGGTACTCGAGTTGCTGCCCAGGGAATTTATTTGTAATCTTTAAATATATATATATATAGCGCTACAGTCTCTTGTCGGCCCTTGACCTCTTGAATTTTTGGTCTTTACTCTTCTTGATCAAGCCACTGTTCCCTCCCTTTTCCGGGTATTCCAAGTGGTCGTTTGCCTTTCAGAACTTGAAAAGGCGCCTGGAAATTTTTTGACATTCATGCGCTCTACACGCTCTACATTTCAATATGGGTGCTCAATATGGTCAGCTCACTCTAGCTTCATCACCTTTCTTCTATACGCGGTGTACGTAACTGCGGTTTTCTCCTCTTCTCTGCCTTTTTTGATCATGGAGTTGACCGCATCCCAATCTTCTTTACGTCCTACCATTCTCGGTATCATCACCTCTGCTAGATTCCTCCTTTCTTCCACAAATCTTGGACAGTGAAAGAATGCTTGCTCTGGGTCCTCTGGGACTCCACCACAATTGGGATAGTCGGGTGAGGTGTCCAGTTTAAACCTGTACAGGTACTGGCGATATCTTCCGTGCTTCGTGAGAAACTGGGTGAGATTATAATTAATCAGCAAGGATGAGCTTGTGATTCCACCGACCCTTTCCCGAAAATTCCCATTGCCCTTGCCATTTATTTAAGGATCTCTCTCAGCGCTCTTCGTCTACGTTAAGGAGGAGATTGGCTTTGCATTGTATATGTTCGCCATATTATCTGCCAAGATGTCAATTCCCAGGATGACAAATGCTGCATCATCTGAGACAATCCTGAAGGCAGAGGATACCCCCAGAGCTGTCCGCCTGTCTACTGCATTCAGTTTTTTTAGTGTCAACTGACATCCACCAAACCTTCCTCCAAATTGGGGTCGCATAGAGCATGGTTTTTAGGTCACCACCCTGGCTATAAGCAATCTAGAGGTATACCGTGGCCCCCACGTTCGGCATCATGGTTGCCAGGGCCATATTTGCAGCGGATGATTGGTCGCAAATATACTACACGTGTTACCTATAACTGAACTTCCTGTCTATTACCTACCTCAAGTATTTGATGATCGGGTTACAGGAGTAATTTCCCTTCCGTGCTTAGTGATGAGGACTGCTTCCGACTAGAGCTCTGTAGCCAACCCTTAACAGCACTGACTGCCTCGCCTGAGTAAAACTCAGCACCTTCAAGATGCTTTGCGACAACCACCAGCGCTATGTCGTCAGCGTAACCCACAACGGTAGCTTTCTCCGGGAGGGGAAAATTAAGTACACCCTTATACCCACAGTAGTGGGCCCAATATGGAGCCCTGTGGGGCACCCGCGGAAACAACGCACTCCTGGGGTGTCATACCAGAGCCGTCTTTCTGCTAAATAACTATCAAAGATAGCAGAGATATAGGCGGGAATACCAACCTTCGCTAGGGATTTGCGTATTAGATTCCAATTGGCCGAACTGAATGCATTTTTCACGTCCAGGGTTACTACCACGCAATATTTGCTGGTACTACCCTTTTCGTGAATTGCATTTTCGGCCAAAGCAGTAACTAATTTGTTGGCGTCAATGGTTGATCTGGCTTTACCGAACCCATCATGCCGATCGGAAAGGCCTCCTTGGCTTCCAAAATCAGGAGTAATTTGTGAGCGGGTAATCGTTCTAACACTTTTTCTCCAGCGCTCAGAAGACATATGGGTCTGTTTGAGCATGATTCACCTGGAGGTTTACCAGGATTAGGCAGAAGAGGTAAACGTTGCCTCTTCCATGCCGCTGGAAATACCCCTTCGGACCAGCACGCTTTGAATAAGTCAGCGAACATGTCCGGTCTGGAGTATATTTTATGCGGCACTCCGTTCAGGCTTTATTGCCCCCTATTCTACTGCTGATCTCCAGCAGCTCGTCTCCGGTGACTGGCGGAACTGCCATCACACATTCAGAGGTCGTTGGAATGGATGGGTGGTTTTTAGCAAGAAAGTAGGACACGTGATGAATGTGTGGATAACGAGTTTGAGGGTTTTGGGCGCTGCCTTCTAGGCGCACTGTTTTGGCTTCTGATCGACTCTACTTACCGTCCTCTGAGCCGCTCTTCTAGCTCGCTGATGGCAGGCTGATCGAAGGCCGGCCAGTTCGCATTCCACCAGTAGTTTGGTCTTCTACTGGGGAATGGCCATCTTCTAGGCATGGACGCGTCACATGCTTTGGCAATGCATTGCGCCAAATGGTAAGCTTTTTCCGTAGAGGCGCCTGCGTTATCAGGTTTGTCTAACCATACCTCTATGGAGGTCTGCTCATCCAAAGCTTTTGCAGACCAGCCAGAATTTTTCCTCGGTTTTGGGCATCATAGTTCTTTGCGCTGAGGATCCAGACACACCTCAAAGAGGATTGCCTGGTGATCGCTGTGGGTATAGCGTTCGCTGACGCATCAGGAAATACCACGCGCCAGCGCAGAGCTGACAAAGGTCAGGTCTACAACCGAGTACGACTCTCCCTTCTGAGGTGGTAAATGCTTCGGGATCAGTTTCCCTGCATAGGTCTCGGATATAGATAGATTGTGCTCTACGAGATGGAGGGCTCTTTGTAGTGACGTTGATGAGCGAACATTTACCGTGGTTCTTTGTAGATTCCGCAAAATGAAGGTTCTGTCTCCCCTCCTGTTTTTTAGGACCATTTTAAGCTCTTGTCCTTCAGAGATTTTAGTAGTTGCGGGACATTAATGTAATGTGCTGGAATTGGAGGAACATTTCTTTTTTCGGCTTTGAAATGCGACAAGTAGGTAGGCACCTTACATCAACCTGCCACTTTTTTAGTATTTTTCCACCGGCACACGAAATTGAATGGGTGGTCTTGTTGTTCATCCTCGATGACCTCAAGAATATCTTCTCCGCTTTTGATGTCTCCTTTGAATCACTTGCAGGCCACGATGGATGGGATGACGAAGTCGCTGTTGGCGTGGCTCCGAAGTCCGCTGGTGCTTCCGTTGAATGCAGACGACATCTAAATATTGGTACAGGTTTGCACTTGGTGTTTTCCCTAATTACTTCTAATGCGGCGATATACCTGAAGGCTCGAAACATGGTTCATGCATGCTAATACAGCGATGCAAAGTTGTATATATCGGTCAGCAATGGAGAGCCATAAAAAGTGTGTAGAGATCTTGATATGTCAACGCGTATCGCCTGCATGTGCGGACGAAGCTGCCAGCGCTAGATTGCTGTGCCTTCACATCACCCTGCCCCCGCTGTGAAAGCGTTGGGCCGAAGACGTTTAGTTCTTAAAACGAACTAGATAGCGTGATTTACGATCGTGGCGAGTCTTTGTGGTCGAATCAACTTGCTCGACAGGACCGACGCCGAAGGCGTTGTCCAATGGAAAAGTTCCTACCAGATCGATGTTGATGTCCAGGATTCGCTTATTTGGCTTGTCTTATCTGTACACTGATGACTTGGTGTGATATTCAACTTTGTTTGCTGTCAGTCTAGGCAATCACGGAAAAACGCATTGATATATTTGTTCATCTCGGTTCAGAACTCGCTAGCATTGTTATGAGCTTCTGATTGGATTATATGCCTGGGTATGCAGGTCTTCGGAGGACGCGCATTACCGGTGGTCGAAACTGGCATATAATGCTCTGTGACCACGCCCTTCAATGGCATAGATGAACCGGGAACTTGTTGCTTCCTCTACTCAAGTGGTTTACCGTCACCCGGAAGCAGGGTTTAGATCACATCGTTATCTTGCTGACCTGAAGGGAGAGCGGAAAAATTGAGAGTAACCATGGAGCTTACCCTTGAAAGATAGCCTACCATAGAGTTGTCTACGCCAGGGGTATGACAGATGTCGACATTGAACTAGGAAATATAGTCCAGTTGACGTCATTGTAGTGGGCTTACTTTCTCAGGGAGCTGTCGAAAGCAAATTGCAGAGTCTTGTGGACCGAAAATATAGTGAAGGCTCTACTTAAAAGCATGTGCTGAAAATGGTATCCCGAGGAGTTCCCTGTCGTAGGTGTTTACTTCTACTGGGATCTTGAGAGTTTTCTTGAGAAAATTCCATGTGGCATCGTCGGGTCTTTATTAGTTTGCTCCGCGCCAATTTTAATGTCAGATGCACTCTAAGGGACCTAAGGGACCTCTAAAGGAACAAGTAACTCTGATAAGGGTATCAATCCGGTAGTTGATACTAGATGTCTGGGAAATTGAACTTTTCTTTGCCCGAATTGACATTTACCGAGGTTTGGTGCTAGTCCATACTCTTTAAGTCGGTGAAAGTGTCAACAATGTCAAACGAATTTGAATAATCCGAATGATGTAATAATCGCCATTTTGGGGATATCGTCTGGTTTTGCAAGAAGGTTTTGTATAGGTTCAGCACAACATACAGTCATTCCATGCTAAGAGGCCGTGCAGTCTTGTCAAGAATTGACTGGGATCCAGATCCGAAGTCGTTCAAACGTGAAGCGCACGATGGTCTCCACACGGTCACCAAGCACCATTTGCTTCCCGTACGATATGTAAGGGACTGTAGGTGGAAGCCTGCGCGTTTTAGGGCAGACTGTGGTACTTTTCGTCAGCATAAACCGTAAGTGTCGGGCACATGATGGAGGAGCCTTGAGAACCTTGAGTAAATTTTATCAAATCCGAAACTCAGTTAAGAACAATTGTTGGCATGCGAGTCTTTAAATATTTACGTGATAATTTAAAGGAAAATTATTTCATGTTGAAAATAGGGCGGCTTTAGTAAATTTGCTAATTGTGGTATTTTGCGAACCAAATTTTTCAATTTTACAACTTACAGTCATAGTTTCACGAAGTTAAACTTCACCTTCTAAAGTTATCTTTTTCGATTTCAGCATCATCAATATGCGTGCTTTCTTGGTTTTCGCTCTCATTGCCGTTTCTTCGGTGTATTGCGCTCCTCAATCTCCTCCAAGCGGCAGTTTAACCGATCTAATAGATTCGGTTTTTGGTAACAACAAAAACGGCCCAGGACCTGCACCAGGACCAGCACCAGGATCAGGACCAGCACCGGGGCCGGGACCTGCACCTGGTTCTGGTCCAGATACTTTCCCACAAGTTTCTGGCTGTCCAGCAGGATCAGAATGTGTCGCTCACTATCTTTGCAAGGGTAGCAACGTCATCAGAGATGGTGTTGGCATCATTGATATCCGTTTCGATGGTGAAACTCCACAGCAGTGCGCTAACTATTTGGAAGAGTGCTGTCAAGTAACTCAAACGGTGAGTATGCTAGCGGTGTCAGATTATGGGTTCTGTCGTGGAAAATTCATCTTTAAAAACTAAGTCTCCCGGCTCTCATCGCTTTATCATAATGTTAATTTCATTCTCAGACAACTGATCCCATCATTCATCCCATACCAACACCAGATGGTTGCGGTTACAGAAATGTTGATGGAGTTGGCTTCAAGATTACTGGTGATAAGGATAACGAGACCCAGTACGGAGAGTTTCCATGGATGGTTGCTATTTTGAAGGAAGAAAAAGCTGCTGATCAGACTTTAAATATTTACCAGTGTGGCGGGTCACTAATCCACCCTAACGTTGTGCTGACTGCTGCTCATTGTGTATTTGGCAAACCTGCTGATATCCTTAAAATCCGAGCTGGCGAATGGGACACTCAGACCAAAAATGAATTGTTCCCTCATCAAGACAGAGGTGTAGCTGAAGTTATTACCCACGAACATTACAACAAGGGAGCGTTGTTCAACGATATCGCCTTGCTTATCCTGAAGAGCCCAGTGGAACTTGCTGAGAACGTCAAAACTGTCTGCTTGCCACCTGCAAATACCAATTTTGATTTGTCACGATGCATCGCCACCGGGTGGGGTAAGGACGTTTTTGGTCAAGTTGGCAAGTATCAAGTAATTTTGAAGAAGATCGATTTGCCGGTTGTGCCAAGGGACCAATGTCAGGCTTCTCTGCGTAACACTCGTTTGGGCAAACACTTCGAATTGCATCGTTCCTTCTTGTGCGCTGGTGGAGAATTGGGTAAGGATACCTGCAAAGGAGACGGTGGTTCACCTTTAGTTTGTCCAATTCCTGGTAAACGTGAACAATATTATCAAGCTGGTATCGTTGCATGGGGTATCGGGTGTGGTGATGAGATTCCTGGAGTATATGCCAGCATTCCAGAATTGAGAAGTTGGTTAGATGAACAGCTGGCGTATCAGAGAGTTGACAATAAATTCTATACTGCTTAAATTTAAGTGAGATCTGTGTAACGAAATGTTAGACACAAAATTGATGATTTTTAATAAAATATGTTTGAAAAGAGAAGTGTTTTCCTTCATTCAATTTCATCGTCGGCAAGGAAAGGGACAAGCTGTTCCTGAAATAATGGCATATGCAGGGTCGGGATTCTCTTTTTAGTCAGGATGACTACTTCGGTTTTTTTCCAGTGCAAGGTTGAAACTATGGGTATTCATCCATCCGCTTACCCGTCGCATCAATATGACGAGTCTGCTTTACGCCTGTTCGACAGTGCGTCCAGCAACAAGCCCCGTGACATCACCTGCATAACCGACCAGGCGCAACTCTTCTGGCATGTCGAGTTTAAGTAGATTATTACAGGTAGCGTTCCAGAGGTCCGGTCCTAGGATGGATCCCTGTGCTACCCCCGACATGACCTCCATCCTCCTCTGACCCTTAAGTGTTTCATAGGACAGGGAGCGGTTCCTCAGATAGTCCCTCAATATCCGTAAGAGATAGACCGACACGTGGAAAGTATTGTCTAGTGTGCCTAGAATGTCTTTCCATCTTTCGGAATTAAAGGCGTTTCTGATGTCAAGCGTTACGAGGAGCACCACCCGTTGAATTCGGCGACTATGTGCCTCCGCTCATCGAATGGCATCCACGACTTGCATGACAGCATCAACTGTTTATCTCCCTGCTGTAAAACCAAACTGCTGTGGAGATAAATCTCCTGCAGCGCGTATCGCTTCAGCGAGTCTACTTCTGATGAGCTTTTCGAACACTTTTCCAGCAGTGTAAAGCATATATAGTGGGCGGTATGAAGACGGCAACTCGGGGTCGCCTTTTCCTTTATGGATCAGCGCAAGCCTTACTACCTTCCAACGAGCAAGGAAAGTGCCCTTTTTCAGGCAAGCGTTAAATGCGCCGAGCCGGTGTTGGAATACCAGTTTGAATACCTCTGCTGGAATACCATCGGGTCTTGGCGCCTTCTTGCTTTTCATAGAGAGGACTGCCTGTTCCAACTCTTTTATAGAGAAAGTGTACAGTCCTCCGCGTGTGGAGCGCGCAGGGAATAGTGCCCTTACTATGCGGTCCATCTGCTCTGCCTTAAGTGAACAGGGTTTCCGCAGAGCCCCGATTTTTCGGGTTACCAGTTTGTAACCGAGTCCCCACGGGTCCCCATTTACCCCGTCGACCAGATCCTGCTGGCAGCGACCAAATCCTGCAGGAGCGAATTTTTCTCTTGTTTATTGATCCGCGGAGTCTCCTTCTGGCTGATTTGCACTCTGTCATTATGGTACATGCCTCCTCCCGGTCTCTTACACGTTGTGGCACTCCTTCCGGACCTATGCGATTTCCACCGTTCGTCAATACATAACCACGTCTCGATGCCCTCCTGGGCATGGAGGCTCCGTAGGCCATCGTTATCAGGTTCATAACTGAATTTACGACAGTGTTCGGCTGCAGCACCTCCCGGTGTTCACTTTCGCAACGTTTCATTCACGGAAAGAGCACTGGAGTAGAGCACACCGGGAATTTGTGTCCACCGCTTCGAAGGCAATGTATTGACGGTCACTTGCCAAGAAGTCTTCCAGAACTTGCCACCAGTCCACCAGCGACACCAGTGATTTCGACGCTAGGTTAGGTCTGAAATGCTTCCCTCGCAGCCTGGGCGCCGGATCGTTCGGGGGAATCCGGTGTTTAGAACTACCAGTCCCGTTCTCGCCGCTATTTCCAGAATTCGTTTCCCTCTGGAGTTGGTAAGAGGCATGACCCATTCAGGTGCCCTGCCATTGAAACCAGCCCAACCAGGATCCGCTCATCCGTGCCTAAGATAGCGTTCTCCAAAGTATTAAGCCTGTGTCAAAAGGTAGACACTGAAAAACGTCATCCCTGAACACCGAATTCAGATAAAGCCGTCCCCTCGGCTTCGGGTAAGAACCCTAAGGAGATGCCGTTCCGAATCCATATGGCAGCGGTACCTGATATGTCAGGGTGCCAGCAGTGAACTGCGTTAGCAACTCGTGAGCGGTCGCACTCCGCTGCATATTGATTTGTAGAATGCGAATCATATTGACCGCGTGCGAGCTCTTTCCAATTCTTCTCTGAAGACTGGATACCCGAGCCCGCAACCTTCTCATCATACGCGCCACGGTTCCAGCATAGGACGCAGCTTTTCTTTTCATTGCAGGTGCTCACTTTATGACCTGATTGACCGCTTTTGCGGCATGTTGCCCTTATGTCAGGTTTCCGGCAGGCTGCAGACGTACGCCCATTATCCAAACATCTGTAATATTTGGTTGAGGTGGCCTGGATTGGTATCCTACTCACTACCCAACCAATTCTTATTTTCCCGCTGTCTAGAACCTTCCTCGCGTATTGTTCGGCAACTTCCATCACAGCGAGTTTTTGGCCTTGGGAGTTCGCAGAGGTGATACCAATCCGGGTATTTGTCACTTTCGGACATTCGGGTTTGATGGCCTTCTCTACTTCTTTCTTTTCTGTGAGGCAGTCAAGGTCTCGGATTTCCTGAGAACATGTGGGTTCCAGACTGGAAACCAAAGCTTCCTCTCCCAGAAGTCCTTTGATTGCTTCACAGAAAGTAACTTTATTTGTCTAGTTCGGGCCTAGTTCGACTAGGATTCCACCACCCTTCGTTTTACGAATGGGTTTGATCTCATAACTGAGGACTCCCGCAAAAGTCTTGCCTTCCGTCGGCTTAATGAGTAGAGCTGGTGGTCTAGTCCTCCTTCGTCTCCCCACTTTTTCTTTTGGTACTCTTTCCCGGTGTTCGTCTTAATTTCAGGCAGAGGTTTTTCTGATGACACGGCGTGTTTTTGTCCCTTGTTCCTCTTCGCCTCCTTCTTTTGAACCCTGAAGAGTACCTCAGTGAAGTCTCTTTCAGATGTCCCTTCCTCTTTTCGTTTTTCCCCAGTTCGATCTGCAATAAACTGTCAGCGATCCGTTTGGTACTCGTAGTGTTCTGGAGGAACGTCGCAGATCGCATGCGCTTCTCAACTGCCTCGCATTTCTTAATGAGCCTTTCCTCTTCAGCTTGCGCTAGGGTAGTCGACAACCCTCCCACTTTGCTTATATTCTAAGTCATTTGGTTAGTTTCGGCAGTTTCCACTGTGCCTCTTTCCGCAATTATAGCTCTGCGTGGTAAGGTCTGGGTTTCTGTCTTCGTTGCAGGTGCCGCATCGCTTTCCGATGTCTCATCGGGTATTTCAGCCCTTGTGGCGTTCTTCGTTGGGCGCTGGGGCGAGCGGCGCATATTCGTGCTGCGTATAAACGCAGCCAGCTCATTCCCCATTTTCACTATCTTCTCGTTTGTTTCGTTTTTGTTCGCCATTTACGTTGTTTGCCAGTGCATCGTGTGCAAGCGAGCGGGCCAGAATAGTCAGGAACAGGTCTACCCTTGCAGACAAAGCCCCTACTCCAGTTCCCTGAGGCCTCACCTACGATTACGAGCGCTAATCCGTCCGTCAGTTCCGGGATCAATTCACGCACGGATTAGCGCTCGCTTGGGGCAACGCGGGCTACTAATTCCGGTTCAATGCACACTACCCGACCAGGGTCCCGAAGGGGCTGGCTTCTGAAACACGCCACAACCACCACATTGGCAGAGTTAGGATTACATCACCTCATCGACGTCGATAAGGAGTTGTCGACGGTTCCGGAAACTCCCAGTGTGCCGCGGCGTGTATCGGTCATTAGCAGTTCGCTCTTCACTGAGAAACTTTCTCGAGGCTACTACCTTGGATGCAGGTATTATGTCAACTAGATGGTCAGAACTACTTGTTCAGGCACCTTGGGAACGCCGCTCTCCGTATCGTAAGCGACCGGTTAAGGATCGTTGACGACTTCTGAGGACTGAAGAAATGCTGCCTAGTGTGGAGTGTTGTCAGATCAAGTGAGTCCGGATGCTGGTCATAGCGACATCCTAGACAAAATACCTCTGGGCATTCCCTACAGACTACGCCATACGCAAGCCGAACTTAACGAGAAATTCTGCTGTGGACTTTCCAACCAAGGCAAAATAGAAGACCGACGGCGTGTTGCAAGGCTATGACAAATTATTCTTCACCGACGGATCAAAGATGATCTGTGGAGTCTATGCGGGAGTTTTCTCGGGCAAACATAGTGTATCCAAGTTGTACGGTCTTCCAGGGAAGTTTGCCGATGGCTGGGGCGTGATCCGAGCCCCATACCCTAGAATTCGCATTCCCGAAGCTTCGGAGAAAAGGGAGAAACCCTCAGGCATTTCCTTTGCGATTGCCCAGCTATAGTTAGAGCCAGGCGACGGATATCATCCTTTGAGGACCTCAGAGAGATCTCCAGCTGCAGGCCGGGAGAGCTGCTTCCTTCGTGAATGCTGTGGACTGATCCTAAAGATCTGAGCTGGCTGGACTCTGCTTCCTTGCTCTTATCACAGTGGTTACGGTCTTGGAGTTTGTAGCATCAAAACGGCCACTGATACCTACTTACCTACCAACTAAAGTTAAGGGGATAACATAGTATAGTTCTCACCTCGGGGACAGATTTTCGCGCCACGGTGCTGCACATGGAGTTTGGAAATCAAGGTCGGTTCTTGTACATAACTGAATTTCGGGATTCTATTTTTGATACTCAATTTTGGGTCCCCTGGTTCGTGCCTTCATCCTTGGTCCCTTAGAGATTTACCCTCTCGTGGGCTCAGGTTTAGGTCTCTTAGGAGCATTTCCCTTTTGCAGGCTGATTTTCGCTCCTCAGCACTAAGCACACTAAGATCTCAGGTTAGTCTGGCCTGAGTCTTCTTAAGGGCGTCCTCTAGTTTCAGACTGTCTTTCAGATAGCGCAGATACCATTCAGCACCTGGGTAGGTGCATGCGTTTACGCACAAAGTGTTGGACTCGCGCAACAGCAATTAAACACCTCCCTGTCATCAGAGAACTAGCCTGGAACTGTTTGACACATTTCTTCGGGCTAGCCCTCCCATTTTCCCGGCTTTGGAAGCCTTCAAGTCAGGGAATCCCTTTCACCAACGAGAAGGGAGGGGAGGAAGGGAGGAAGCTGCTGACGAAACTCGTCCCATCGCAGTCGCAAGAGAAAAAGGTGTGTTTAGCGTAGTCTGCACTCCATTGTAGAACACACAATCAGGCGATCGCGCCTTCCCCATCCTGTACAGGTAAGACTGAAAACCTTAATGCCGCTTAGTAGTTCGGTTCAATCACGGGTCTAAATTGTCGATGAGCCCGCCATCTGCCCCTTGGCTCATTTTGCCAGAAGAGTTGCCACTCGGTAAGGGTGCGTTGACGTTCTTCACGACGGTAGATAACTTTGCGCTCATTGGCAAGGAGTGCAACGGGGATCAATTCTATGGTCGCCATCACGGCCGGCTCGGAGACAGTGCGGTAAGCAGATGCCACTCGCAAAGCCCCCCGTCTCTGCATTTGAGCAAGGCGTCTACGATGCACCTCCTTGTCAAGGGCATACCTCCGCGTCATAGAGCAGAACCGACTGCATTGCTCCCTTAAGGAGACGTCTCCTAGAAGATATAGGACCCCCTAACATTCGCCATTAGCCGACTCAAGGCCGCTACTCCAGCTGCAGCACTGTCCGTTGCTTTGATTTGCTCGAAGAAGCTCATTTTCGAGTCGAGCATTAAACCAAGGTATTTAATCGCTGGTCCTATATGGACTCTATAGTCAACCCGCCGATCGATATGGGACGTAGGGTTGGGATTCTCCTTCTGGTTAAGATGACTACTTCGGTTTTTTTCAGCGCAAGGCTGAATCCTTGAGCTTACCCGTTGGATCAATATGCCAAGTCTGCTTTGCGCTTGTCCAATAGTGCGTCCGGTAACAAGTGCCGCAACGTGGTCTGCATAATCGACCAGGCCCGACTCTTCGGGCATATCGAGTCTTAGCAGACTATCGTAGGAAGCGTTCCAGAGGTCAGGCCCTAGGATGGATCCCTGTGCTACTCCCGACGTGATTTCCATCCTCCTCTGGCTCTCTGGCGTCTCATAGAGCAGGGAGTGGTCTTTCAGATCCAGTCCATCTTACGGAATTGAAGGCATTTCTGACATCAAGTGTTATGAGAAGCACTATCCGTCGGGATCGGCGACTGCGTGCCTCGGCTGGATGAACCGCATCTACGACCTCCATTATAGCATCCACTGAGGATCTCCTTGTTTTGAACACGAACTGCCTTGGGGATACGTCTCGCTTCCGCGAGTTTACACTTGATGAGCTTCTCGAGCATTTTCCCGGCCGTGTCAAGTATACACAGTGGTCGATATGCAGACGGGAGTTCCGGGTTTCCTTCACTCTTGCTGATCAGCGCGAGCCCGGCCACTTTCCAGTGACAAGGAAAAATGCCCTCCTTCAAGCAAGCGTTGAAGGCCTCAAGCAGCAATTCTGGCCGTTGGTGGAACACGAGTTTGTAAACTTCCGCCGGGATGCCATAAAGACCTGGCGTCTACTTGGTTTTCATCCAGCTCTCTCATTGTGAAAAGGGGGCAATTGCCGAGTATAGGGGTTAGGAGGTGCGCCTTGCCAGAACTCCCACCGCTAGGATGCTAAAGTCAGGCTTACTCAGTGAGGCGACCAGGTAACAGTAAGGCTCCGTTCGGATGCAGTCAGTTACCTCCGACGGCAAACTATCCAATGGGCACGGTTCGCATAACACCCTGGATTGGGAGAGGTGTTTTTCGACTCCGCGGTCTAGATCCGTAGTGTTTTGTTAATAGTAGGGCTACCTCGTATAGGGTGTGGCTATCACCACTCACTAACGGTCTTGGTAGAAGAGAGGCTTTGCTCCTGAGAGCTATACATTAACTCCATTGAGAGATAGGTCTGCTCACAGAAGGCTGGATTCCAAAGTCGGTTTTTGAACATAACTGAATTTCGGGATTCTATTTTTAACTCTCAGTTCACTGTGACTACTAAGCTAAGATGCGTAATATTTGCTCCATGTCGCAACCGCCTAGCAAGATGAATTTTTCATGGTTACTATATTCCAAGATTATATTTGATAGCAACCTATCGCAGTGACGACTCCAGAGCTTTGATAATCTCAATGGTCCATTCGCGAAGTTTATTCTGTCGAGCGTCGTCGTTATCACTGAAGATTCTCGATATGTTTGTATTTGTGTATATTTTCCGATGATCAACTAATTTTCTATTTTCACTCCAGGATCAGAACATTCATTTTCCTTCTATTCTGCATAACTACTGCTATTCAGACGATTGTCTTCCCAGATTCGAGAGAATATTTTCCCAAAGTAACCAATGAAACATGTGAGGAATGTGAGCCATGTAAAGATAAAGATGGCATGAGTGCGTGCCCTCTTTTCTGTGAAGTATGTAACCACACTGTTGAAGCGGTACGTAAGGGTGTGACAAAGTATTTCACTACTAAAATTACTTTCATATTATTTCAAGTCCACTGAAGCAATCCCAACGGCATGTCCGTGTGGTCACAGAAACAAGGATGACTTCCACAGCAAGTGTCCTAGCGCGGAACCTGGCAAGGCGCAATATGCTGAGTTTCCTTGGATGGTTGCAATCATGGAATCTAACAACAATAAGACCGGGTCTTACGTATGTGGTGGATCGCTGATCAACCCTAAAGTCATTCTGACAGCGGCTCATTGCATTTTTGGTTAACCTGCTGACAGCTTGATGGTTCGTCTTGGCGAATGGGACATGAGATCTTCACGGGAGCCGTTTTTACCTGAGGAAGTTCATGTGCAAGAAGTTGTAACACATGAGCGTTTCGAGAGAAAACGTTTACTCAACGACATTGGACTCCTGCTTCTAACCAAAGAAGTTACCCTGAATGACCAAGTCAATACCGTTTGTTTGCCTCCAGCAAATCTTGCGCTTAACTTGTCAGATTGCACTGCTACCGGCTGGGGTAAACATGCCTACGGGGAAGCTGTAACATATCCTTCCGTTTTGAAAAAAATAAATTTGCCGGTGATTCCAAAGGATCAATGTGAAACTTCGTTACGCTCGCACTTGACTGAATATTTCAAATTGCACAGTTCATTTATTTGTGCTGGAGGTGGCGCAGGTATGGACACCTGTACAGGTGACGGAGGATCTCCATTAGTTTGCCCGGCCGTCGGAAGTGCAGACCAATTCTATCAGGTTGGAATTACGTCTTGGGGCATTAAATGTGAATCTGGATATCCAGGAGTGTACGCCCACGTGGCTAAGTTTCGCAGTTGGATAGATGAGAAATTCGCGGAAAGGGAAATCGAATTTTGTCCTTTGCTATATAAATAATGGAGTAATGTAGAGTGAAGTTGGAAATACATACAAATTGTTAGTGACCTTGTTGTGTTTCAGTCCTAATTTAATATCATAACTCCGTGGAAAGTTTATGTATGTGTTGCTGACAGCTGGTAGCACTGCATCTTTTATAACCTTCACCCAATTTTGTACCAGTGGAATGGTCCCGATCTAGGTGCAACCTTGAGGCTTTTAAATCCTCATCAAGCGTATCAAGCCACCGTTTATTCGGCCTGTCTTTTGGTCGTTTACCATCGACTTCGATGTTCAGATCAATTTTGGCAAGTGAATTCTTGTTAGCACGGATTGCGTGACTATACCATCGAAGACGTCTCTAGCGCAAATTTTCACCGATCGGAGCAACCCCATAACGACACGGATATCCTCATTCCGGATGTGATCAAACCGTGTCACGCCACTAGTCCAACGCAACATCTTCGTCTTCATTACCGCAAGACGTCGTTCATTGTCTTTTATAGTCGGCCAACATTCAGAACCATAGAGGGCAACAGGACGGACGATTTGAGACGTTCGTTGATACGTCGGTCACAAAGAACATCAGTTGTGGAACGCCACTTCATCTATGCTTGCCGAAATGTTTCTCCACTTGTCTTTAGTTTTATAGTGAAAAAAAAAAGGGGAAATGGTCAAATATAAGTTTTTGCGGTCTCTTATCTGGAAGCTCCGCAAAAGGCACCCTCCTCAAAGTCCCAACGAAGAATGATATGACAATGGAGTCAGCTATGTGATCCGATGACGAGACCGATTCAGCGAGTAACTCCGACTCCTCATCATCCAGCGACAGTGTCTTACCTTCCAAAACTCAAAAACTCGCACCCTCCAATGTAGCGCCAACCAACACGTGCTCCTCCGCTGTGCATGCACATCCACCAACCAAACCGCCAAGGTTAGCAAAATACCTCCCTTTGTCAAAGTCGGCCCTCCACGAATTTCTCGTTAAGAAATCAGGCCCTGAATCCCACCGAACCCCGTTAAAACGAAAGAGGACTTTGAATCCACTAAAAAGCTCCTGGTTGAGAGGAAGTATGGTGGGGGAGAAGCTACAGCTTCTGTGCACTCAGGCCGTGTTGGCCCATTGTACTCGAGGAGAGGAAGACTAAGATTTATACTTACACCTTTCCGTTCGAGAAGATAACGAGTTTGTGGCGGCTGTCAGGGCGTTCAAAATGTTATCTCAGTCAAGCCCTATACAACCATTCGAGCCAAGGGTCACACTTTCAATCTTTGGCTCATCACTTTCGATACGACCTTATCAGATGAGCCGCTTAAGGAACTCAGGGTCATACAATGCACAATCGTTCATTTTGAAGAAATTCGAAATAAACAAATTCTGCCGTGTAAAAACTGCAAAAGAATTGGCCACGTCACCCCCGATTATAACCTTGGCTAACGCTGTGTGAAATTCGGTCAAGTATATCCAACGGTGGTATGCCTAAAAACCGTAGAAAATAAGCCTAAATTCGTTAACTGCGTCCTCACGAACATTCGGCAAACTGCGGGAAAAGCTCGACTTTCACTAAGGTCGTCTCTAAGTAAAACGCACAAAGCGTCCACACAACCCTCAGTCAGCCCATCAACACTTCTTCTCTGCTTTGTCCGTCCTTCGGTGTAGTAAGCTAACAACACCCGTACATCTTCCACTCCCCGATCCGCCATTATACAGCATTAACTATTCTCAACTTCCAAACAACGTCAATATGCAGCAACTTCTCGAACTGTTCTCAATGATGGTCAATGGTCTATTCCTTGGTTTCCAATAGAGGACATTCGATTTATTGAGTTAAACATTAACTCGATAGTCGGAAGAGCCTGCCGCCACGATTTTGAACTTTTTCAAGAAGCACAAACCCGAGGTTGTCCTCCAATGCAAGACCAAATTCAACAACCGCTACAACCCCTGTTTCTTCCCATATGACAATCTTTCTCGAGGAGACCGCTTCCAACAGCTAAAACCCGGGCCCACTGTCGCTGGTGGAATCGCAGTGCTCATTTTCGATAAATTTTTCTTCACACTACCCTCCAGTGGACTTGTTCAAACCCATTGAAGTCGCCCTTATCTCCATATATACTGTACACCCCATATAAAGGGTACTCTCATCAAGGAACTGTCAGTAAGTGAGTTAGCAAAGCTGAGAGCCAGGTGACCACACCTAAAAAGGGAGAAGCAGTGGAGCCAGCGCCAACATTGGTCTACTGCGAAGACCACAACCAAAAAAGGTCCTCAAAAAACAGGGACGAGCAAAGGAACGTTTGAGTTTACCTTATCACCCGCTAGGAACGGGACAGACCTCAGTGATGCAGGTCCTGAATGGTATCTGCGCTATCTGAAGGAAAGCCTGAAACCAGAGGAGGCGCTTAAGAAGGCTCAGGTTAGACCTAAGCCTTCAGTATTAAAGCTAAGAAAGCGGCGAGCAGTGAAAATCAGCCCCCCAAGGCAATGCCCCTAAGAGACCTAAATCCGAGCTCACGAGAGGGTAAATCTCGAGGGGATCAAGGGTCAAGGCAGAAACCAGGAGACCCGCCGTTAGCTTTGCTAATGTGGTAAAGAGCGTTCGACTAAAAGTAAATACTCACTGGTGAAGAGCAGACAATAATTGAGAACCTCATCGCCATGACGATGTGTAAGAGATGAAACAAGGAGCTCGTGTTCACCGGCATACGCTTTACACCAGATCTAACACTGGTAGAGTGTGCGACGGAGGACAAAGCGGACTCACTTAGAGCTAATACCTAAATTGTCAGGTTGGATGGCCTAGAAGCAACTAAAAGTCGAAACTACTAGGACTAGGTTTACAGGGGGAAATCAAGGTACGATACTTCGGAGAATAATCGAGGTCCCCGAAGGAATCATGGAAGCTATACAGGTGGAGGGGGTAGCACCGAGTAGGAAAGTGGATCTGCTTTCCATAGAAAAGGAGCAGCTGGAGACCCTAATCTAGGCCTCCTACAGCCCAAGTCGGGGAGGGATGTGCTATATTGAAGGTGGAGGGGAATGCTTCGATATTGGAGAAGGGCTCCAAGTAGAAAAGGACGAGGTAATTCCCAACAACATCCGGCGATTTTGCATTTTTCGTCATATTTCCGACCCGGGTACCCTGAGAATTTTCTATTTTCTTCGATATTGGTCAGGGCTCACCAGGCCCACATCACCTCCCATATCACGTGTTTCCGACATTGCAGCGTCGAAATTCTTGCATTTCCTCCTCTCTTCTTCTTTCGCCTCCCTCTTCCGATGAGGTATCTCCCACGAACATCCGACGATTTTGCATTTTTCGTCAGTTTTCCGACGCGTGTATCGTCAGAATTTTCAATTTTCTTTGATTTTAGTAAGGGTCGCCAGCCCCACATTTCCCATGAGACAATACTTCTGGCCGACATTTTTGGACAAACTCGCGCCGACGGTCTTTGTCGGAAATGGATCCTAGGCCTTGGAGTTCTAGCCGAAGGCATTACTGACCAGGAAATGCAGTTCGAGCCTACCCTGTTCTCGGAGTTAGGCAGATTCTTAGGCTTCGCATGACTGCGTACCACCCGTAATATAAGGGGATGCTAGAACGCTGGCATAGGACTCTGAAGGCCGCTGTAATGGCACACGATGACTCTTCGTTTCTCAAGTCTTGCCTTTCGTTCTACTTGGTCCGGGGACAGCTCATCGTGAAAAGTTTGCCGTCAGCTCCACCGAGCTGGTATTCCGGGAGAGTTCGAGACCTAGCGACCCTGTGTTCGACACCAGGTCAGCCCTTGACACCACTGAGTTTTTGCGCTTGCTCCGGGACGCCGTGCCCAAACTAAAATCACCCCCGCCATCCCGCCATTCTTCGACGAAGGTTTACCAGGATTTTTATTGCAAATTCGTCTTTTTTTTTGCTGGGTTGGGATAGAGAGATTTTCAGGGGGGAAAGAATAGTTTTAGCTTCAGCTATGCATACAAAGTTTATTTTCTTTCATGGTGCACTTCGATTCTACAAACTAAACTTGTTATTTTATTGAAATTTAATTAGACATTGCAGCAAAATACCAGTTGTTGGGCTTTCCCACTTTCTGAGATAAACTCCTTTCCAAGTAGCTCATCACATTGCAGAAATCTTCTGACCATTCCAACAGTACACTTCTAAATCTCAAGTAGTGAGTTTGGTTTGTTCCGTGTCACGACAGTTTCTATAATTTATTGGTGAGATCTATAAATTCTTATCTAAGCATCTTAGTCAATTGCAACTTATAATCGTCTTAAGCAAAATGAGTCTTTAGTTCGATCGAGAACATGTTAATTTTACAATGGACCGTTGTGCCGTGGTACCCTGCGTGTGAAACACCAATCTCGGTTGTGATTCCGCCGTTCAGATATTGGCGAAAGTTGGGTGACCTTTGTAGCCTCATTGTTGTCTACTAAAATTCTTGTAAGTAAAGCCCACTCGCAATATTTACCGAGGTTTGAAAGCTCACTTGAAAGTCGCGAGTTCCGGCCATTCTGGGCACAGGCTCTCACTTCTTGGTCCTCGCCAGTTCCGACCGTTGCTACTATTAAATTTCTACTCCTACGTCCTGCTCCTTTTCCCGGGTAGATGATCCTTCCACAGTCATCGTCATCCCATCTTCCATCCCTCTTCTAAGTCCTTTCATTCCCGAATTTCTTATTGACAGTTCTGATGTAATCGACGGTTGTGGTCCTGACGGCATGTCAAAACTGTGTTTAGGGATTGAGAAGTCCTAAGTCCGCATCCATTGATGTTGGACCGTACCAAATGGAGAGCAACTTATTCCCACCCTTCATGGTCCACGGACCGTTCTTTTTGGGCTTAACACGCAAAGTTCAAAAATCAAAAGAGGGACGAAGACGCTATGATTTCGTACCAGAGCAAAGGCAACTCATCAGACGCTGCCTCACCCCTGTCCTAGGAGCAACGTGACCGAAGCGAGTCGCAGGTGATATACGCTCCCCTTTATAATTCGCAAAACAAGGGTGTGAATTATATCCAAGCTAAATGCGCACACAGTTCGGACCAAAGCTTGGCCGGAGCCAGACAATTGAGGAGTCCTAAGTTCGCATTCCCTCGATGTTAGGCCGCACCTTTGTCGCGATTTGCGAATTATAATAGGGGAGGGTAAAACACCTGTGGGTCGTTTTGGTCACGCTGCTCCCAGGGCAGAGGTGAGGCAACGTTTGATGAGTTGCCTCTGCCCTGGTACGAAACCGTAGGCGTCTTCGTCCCTCTTTTGATTTATGCCAAAACTTCTTTTCTATAATTTTTAATAATAGTTTGACCGAGGGTATCATTCCCGACAAATATCATCCCTTTACATAAAAAAGGAGGATCGGAAATTATCACCCGATATATATTCTAGCTTCGATCTTCAAGATTCTGGAGAAGTATGTAAAAGGTTGCCTCTCCTGTCGTTTTGGATACTCCATTATAAAAGAAGAGTATGGATTTCAAATGAAACCCTCAACTGTCAATAATTTGCTTAGCTAGGTAAATTTTATCGCGAAGACTCTGGATGATAGAAAAGAGCTACACATCTGACTTTTCCAAAGCATTTGATTTCATTGACAATTCTGTACTTCTCAACAAACTCCGATTCAACTGGTTGCGATCATACCTAACTGGTAGGTTATGTACAGCCTCTTTCAATGGTACTGTCTCAACTCGTTTCTTTCCTTTATCAAGGGTTCCCCAAGGCTCCATGGCCTTCCTTCATTATTTACTTTTCCCTGTCTACTATCTGCTGACGATCTAAAATGATTTTTTGCCGTTGATTCCCAAATTTCTATGGTGTGCTTACAATTTGTTAGCACCGAAGATGAGCTGATGTTATAGGTTACGTTAGTCGTTGAAAACTTCCCCTCCGGTATCTAATTATTACCTTGATGGTGAACCGTTAATGCCAATTGAATCTGACAAAGGTCTTGGGGTAACGTCTGATAGCAGGATTCGTTTTAATCTTTTTTATGTCAACGACCTCAGTTCAGCTTCCATAATGTCTGGTTTTGTCCTTTGTTTTTGCCACTAGTTCACTGGTCTTCCTGGTCATCCTTTTTAATTCCTTTCGGTAAGCGTGTTGATAGCGATGTAGGGGAATACGCTTTAGAACGCTTTAGATGTTATACAAATCGGTCTGAAAGGATCCTTTTTACCCGCTTTCGAAATGAAGACCATTATTGCCCGCCTCCATGCCCTTGATATATACCCTAGAGCTATACTAGTCCTAACCACCCTCAGAAGAGACTCTAAGATGATTTCTAGCCCTCTCTGGATTAGTGGTGGGAAGATGCCATCTACTCCGGGTGATTTCAATGGTTCACACAGCCCCACTTACCCTAGCTTCCGATCATACCTCTTTTGCTAGTTTCCAGTTCTCCTTTCTTCCCCTTTTATTCGTTGTAGGGGTGTCAGGCAGAATGTTATCGTCCCCGTGAGGTAGGACCCCGGGAAATGAGTTCAGAGAAGCAGGTATACTCTGTCCTCCTCATTCTCCGTAAATTTCCCATCTTTCTTCTTCAAACAGGTAGAAGACATTGCCCCATCTTTGGCTACAGCTTTTTAAAGCCTGGCTGCTTCAGTGATTTGTTCGATCCCTTCACAGACTTCCCTGAAACTGTTCCGTTTTGCTTCCCAGATCACGTTGCTGTACGCAGTCAGTGCATGTTTGTACCCGGTTTGTTTTGCTCGTTTGAAGAATTTCCGTACCCCTGTTCTCATTCTGGCCAGGTTCCTGTTTCACCGTGGTACGTCCCTTGATGACTTAACTGTCTAGGCCGGACAACTGGCTTCATATGCGTCAATGACGACTGTGTTGAGGTTTTTTACCACTAATTCTAGTTCCAGTTCGCTCCTGATGTCACCGATCCCCTGTATGTGCGTTAGGTTGTTGCTCAAGTGCGTTGCGTAGGATTCCCAATCCGTTCTCCTGGGATTCTTTATTATTCCTTTCATTTTGCAGTTACCCTCAATGTCAAATTATTCTGTGATAGAGGGCTCATCCAACACCCTCCAACTCATGACCAGCCCGTCCATTGGAGTCTTCCCTAGAGTTATGTTTAGTACGTCTTGTCTAGTGCTGGTCACAAATGTTCAAGAAAGTACTCATCTCATCGAGCCGAGGAGAACTGATGATGCCCTATTCTCACAGTACTTCACCAGTTTAGCGACTAGCTCCGGTGGAATCCGGATGTTGTCTCTTGGAAAGTAGCCCCACGTGACGACACAAGGTCCCCGACCAGGAACTCTAAAAGGCATATATATTTTAAATTACGTTTGATAATTATGCCTGTTCTTGGTTTTTCACAAGAGTAGTCCCAAATCACCTGCATGCTTCCTCCTTGCAAACCGCGAATCTACCCCCGGTATACCCAGGGCTCCTGAGCCAGCGTTATTCTAATGTTCTGCTTGGAATTTGCCCTTGCAATTACCACAGATGCAGCTTTCGCATGGTGGAGGTTTATCTGGGCTTGTTTGGAGCTCTTCTCCATTGTCATAGTAACTATCGCCATCCTCGTCCGACATGACGCTAGCCCTAGAAGCTCTAGGTCTAGGTCGTCCAGCTTCTGCTCTTCACTGGGCAGCAGGTCTACTTCCCTGGCAGATACAGCATGTGTGTTCCTGGTATATCATCCAGTTCTACTCCTTCCCAGCCTGGGAATTTAGGAACTATGATCCTAAGCACTCTGCAGTGTTGTCCGTCGCGCAGACTACCGAAAGCGTATCCCGGTGAACACAAGTTGCGCAGTCCATCCCTTACACAACTACCTGACGACAAGGTCTTCGATAGTTTCCTGCTCCTCACGAGTGAGTTTTTTTAGCATAGCTAACGGCGGGCTTCCTGATTCCTCCCTTCACCCCAGATCCGTTCGGGTTGTCTCACCTCTTGGGTTCAGGTTTGGATTTTTTGGAGCATTCCCTTCATGCGGGCTAATCTCCGCAGCTTCCCGCTTTCTTGGCTCCGATAAAAATGGTTTAAGTCTTTCCTGAGCCTTCTTAAGGGCTTCTTCTGGTTTCAGGCCTTCCTTCAGATAACGCAGGTACAATTTAGCACCTGCGCTAACTAACGGAAAAGAATAAACTAAGCCTGCCTAAGAAAAGAAAGGAAATGGGAGTTAAAGATGCAATTGTGCTAGAAAAAGAAAAGATTTCAACTCATCCGTAAGAATCACGGACGGCAAAGTGGACGTGATGGAGCAAGAGAACCATGCACATCATACCATACTAAAGAACAACCGATCAATATCTTCAGAGCAAGCTCGTAGTATTCACGAAGGATAGCAGTTCTTTCACTTTGCAAGTTGAGATCTCTTGTTGTGGTCCCCTAAGAATTGTCTATCTAGAGGCTGTAGACGCTAGATAGACAATATAGGCTTTGGCTAGAGGTAGACAATAGCAAAGGAGGTGCCTGAGGGTTTTTACCGCCTCTCCGTAGCTTCCCGCTATCAGGTGCCAAGAGCAGAGTCTAGCCTAGCCAGTCCGTCAGCCGCTCCTTCCCCTCTCTATCTTCTTCTGATCGAGAATCCAGAGGAAGGTGACTGCCACTCAAACTATTTATGATAGCACGTCCTTGCACCGCTCCTCTCACCTGGAGGATATCTCCACTGAGTAGGAAGCTTTAATGGCCGCCTGACTGCCGGTCAGGATGGCTATGTTACGCCTGGTTCGCGGATAATGCCCTAGCCAACGATAGACCCCCAATATCGCCAATATTTCCGTCTGGAGTTCACTGGCGAATCCTTCAAGATATTGCGACCGACACCGTGTGTTTTCCAGAAAACCTTAGCACCGAATCAATAGACTCCCTTTGATCCACCGATGGCCAATACTGTGTCATAAGCTTGCAATATGTCGTCGGTCTTCCACTTTGTTTTGGTTGGAAGTTTAGTTTGAATATTAGACTAGACTGGGGGAAGCCGCAGCTCTGAGCACTCAGGCCATTGGTAGGCCCATTATACTATCCGCGTAAATCGCCTTTCAGTGATTCGGCTTTAGTGCATCTGAGAACATTCTCCAGAGGCAGAGAGTGTGCAGATTCTTCATTGAAGAAAACCTTACCATTGTATCTTCATCTGAGATCTGAGGAAGCCGGGCAGCTGCATATGAAGTGCAGGGGTTTCTTCCATCTCCTCACATTGGTTGCATATAGCCGAACCCACCACCTGGATCTTTCCCGTATGGTAGTTTAAGGAGCAGTTTTTCATTAAAAGTCCTGCAAGGGGTTTCATGTCCCACTTCTTGAGGGACAACAAAAATGCCACTCTAGCGGCCCCAAGTTCTTTCACAGGGAGTTTTGCCTGCCGGAATGAGTTCAAATTTCTCAACTCGGCTGCGTGAATTCTTGCAGTTTCACACTTCAGAGTAGACTTGACAATGGATGGCCGGATACCAAAAGCTGGTTCTGGCCCTATCGGGTCCAGACTCTTAGCCAGTCTGTCAGCCTGCTCATTACTAGCGATGTTTGAATGTCCTGGCACCTACATCAGGAGTGTTTCGTTCAGTCGGCCAAGCTTCAGCAGTGCTGATGACAACCAGACACCAACTGGCTTGATATGTCTTTGCTGTTTGGTGCTGATAATGCTGCCCGACAGTTAAAACAGATTCGAATAGTGTGGTCCTTCCATTTCTGTCCCAGACACTTTGCTGTCAATGAAATGGCATATATCTCCGCCTGGAATATGGACGTCATTTTTCCGAGGGGTCAGGCCATTCTCATAATCGGATTACTTGAGAACACCCCTGCGTCCAATTCATCTTCCCCGTCGGTGAAGATTATTAAGTCTGCAATTTGAAAAGATTCTTGGCCATTTGTCGACCATTCTCTTCTTCTCTTTTGATGATTACGACAGTGGATGCAACTTTAGCTTTGAGGTTGCCTCAAGAGAGTTACTTTCCTCACAGAAGCGTCTCCCTGGTGATCATTTAGCTGAACTCATGTTCTTCTTTAGAGCTTTTTGTGCGTCTTTATACCGATTCCATCCAGCGCTGAATCAGACTTCAGAGTATGATTGAGGAGCACCCTTGTCGTTCTCCCCTATTGCCAAATCGGAGTTCCACCAAGGTGTTTTACCATTCTTTGGCGTCTTGAGCGGACAGCTTTCTTCGTAAGTTTCGCTCATGCTAGTTGTGATCATCCTTGATGTCTTCCCAATTTTATCAACGGATTTAATGCGTTTCTCGCCTAATCTGTCTTTTGGGGATTCCGAAGTGGAGTGGCCGGAGGTGGATCCATGACCATTACAAAATCAATGCGCCTGTGGTCCGAGAGTGTGATACCGTTTGATACTTTCCTCTCTCCGACCAGAGCCGCAATATCAGGGCATGTCACTGTGATGTCGATGAACTCTCGCCTGACCATGTTGATGAAAATGGGTTCATTACCCAAATTGAGGATCTCTAAATCGGTTCATACCAGATACTCTAACAGTTTCGATCTGCTTGCATGGATGTTGGAACTTCCTCAGAATATGTGGTGGGCGTTGACATCACATCCTGCTATTACCTCCACGCCTCTACTTTTGACATATTGGATAGCTCTGATGAGTGTTCCATTGGGAACTTCAATGTCATAGGGGAAATATGCAAAGCACCATAGAATCTTTTTATCTCTCTGTTAACTTTTTATGGCTAGTTTGACCGTTGTGATGCCGCCATCACATAGATGGTTAACCAAATTGGTCTGGACGTCTTTTGAGACCACCATGCAGGCGCGGGGTCGATCACTTTCATTGATATACAACAGGTCAGCATGTTGGAAGTTTAGGCCCCTAACTAAGCCACCAACAATCCACGGTTCTGGAATGAGGTATATAACTGTCATACAGCTGTCGATCCGACGACTTATAAGTGCAGTCACCGCTTTACCATGCTGCAAATGTCCTGGTTGCAAAGTTCGCACCAAAGTTCTTCGTAAAAGTCGGCTTGCATCCGTTGGGAATGCTTAGGATTGCCGAGGTACCTCGAGCAGGGTACTCCTATGACTGCAGGTTTTTGCTGTTTAACATTCGGACTCACGTACTCTGACACCATTGCACGCTATAGCGTATTATTGTTTAGAACTAGGAGGAAAAGTTGCTGGAATACATTGAGACCATTTGCAAGGCAGGACTTCGTGGCACCAGTAGCGCAGGTCTTCCTCTGAATGCTATTAGGCTTTGGTCTATTGTATTGCTTGTTCAGTGGCTACCACCACACAATAGAACCATAAATTAGGATGGGAGGAACCAACGCTGTGTAAATCCAGAGAAACCTGATGGGCCCCATTTCCTTACAATGGTCCTTTTGCAAGCCTTCGTAAAACTCAGTTCTGGGGTTAGTCTTCAATTTAATTTAGTATTCTGGGTAACACCCCCATTTGGGAAAAGTGCTAATTTTTTTTCATCTATTTGGGGTAGGGACAATTCGGGTACCTATGACTTGGTGGTGGGGGTAGTATTAGCTCCATTTTGTTTGGATGTGTTTTGTGTGTCTATTCGTAGTTATAGTTCCTCGCTTTACTATAAAGTACCTGATTTTCCATTCCTTTTTTTTCAGAGTCAGAATGCAGGTCTTCCTGCCAGCTTTTTTCGTTTCCATAGCGGCAGTTTTTTGTGTACCTCATGTTGAAAATGGGACACATTTGGATAAACACTATTCAGAGAGCGGTCAAAGTGACATGAAGATACATGTGAGTTCTGATGTAGCTAAAAATCCATGCAAGCCAGGATTCAAGTGCCTTCCTGCCTCTCTTTGTGTTGAAAAATTTGATGACGATTATGGCATGATTGATCTACACTTCGATGAAAATCCTTGCCCCGATTATCGGGAAAAGTGTTGCGAAGTTGTTGCATTTGAAAAGGTAAGTCGTCAACGATGAGGCTCTGAGCCTAGTCTTCCCTGTTCTTCCCCAGATTTTTACTGAATATACCATATTTCTAGCCAAAACCAAAACAAATGCCGCAGAAGTGTGGTCACAGAAACGTCCATGGGATCGGTTTCAAGATTGGCAGCAGTGATGAAACATATGCACAATACGGTGAATTCCCGTGGACTGTTGCGATTATGAAAAATGAGAATGATACCAACATTTATCATTGCGGTGGTTCCCTGATACATCCCCAAGTGGTCCTAACTTCAGCTCACTCTGTTAGTGGAAGGCAGCCTGGAAGTTTGACGGTTCGAGCTGGTGAATGGGATCCGCTGACAGACAAAGAAATTTTTCCCCATCAAGATAGACATGTCACTGAGATTCGAATTCATGAAGAGTTTACCAAAAGCACGTTGTATAACAATATAGCACTCCTGCTCCTGGAAAGCCCTGTTGAACTAGCGGAAAATGTACAAACCATCTGTTTACCACCTGCAAATACCACTTTCGATCATTCACGTTGCATTGCTACAGGTTGGGGTAGAGAACAAAAAGCATATCAGGACATCATGAAGATGATCGAATTACCAGTTGTCCCATTCGATGACTGTCAGACTTCCTTGCAAAGGACTCGCCTCGGAAAACGATTCCAACTGCATTCATCATTCTTGTGTGCAGGAGGAGAACCGGATAAGGATGCTTGCAGGGTTACCGGTGGTTCCCCATTGGTTTGCCCAACATCTGGGAAAGAAAATCAATATTCCCAAGTTGGCATTCTTGCTTGGGGACTAGGATGTAGTGATGAAATACCGACAGTTTTTGTTAATGTAGGTTTATTCAGAGAGTGGTTGGATAGACAGCTAGCATCCATTGATAGTGAAGGCAAATTTGATTAAAAGCTCTTTACGTAAGGATAATAAATGTCTTGTCTAGTTTGTAAAGTTGACGTTTCATTTCTATAGAGTGGCGAGAAGGAGTTTGTTTTTCAAAACGGTTGAAATAGGTTATATTGACGGTTCTGTCATTCTGTCTTAGAGTCACCAAATATCACACAAAGAAGGACAAATTTGCTGATGTCATACTCCCCGCATTCGAGTTTTACCAGAACGGAATCGATACCTTCAGTTGGTCAAGTTGAAGAAAGTTCTGTAAAATTGTCCGTTTGATTGGCTTCACTGGAAACATCATTCGTGACTTTGTGTGAAGTCAGAAAGAAGGTCAATGACAACGTGAGAAATTGGAGCGTGAAGAGTTCTCTCGCCTCAAGAAGATCCAAGACACAAAAAACACGCATTAGCAAAAAAGATGAGAGAGAGATTCTCAAAGAAGAGCTGTTGTTCGTCGTGATCGGTCTCGCCGTTTTGTTCTATCAAAGGCCTAATCATGCAGTCGCGAGGCTTTCAAATTTCCGTTTAGCGTATCAAGCCACCGTTGTTTCGGCCTTACAAAAGTGAATTCTTGTCCCAGATGTACCCCTAGCTGTGTTCGTCGGCGCCTCAGATACAACGGTAGGCGCCACTCTTCACCAACGGGTCAATCAAATTTGGCAACCGTTGAGCTTCTTTTCAACCATTACATTACATGTATCTTGCCATTAAATACTTCCGTTTCTCCCTTGAGGGCAGGTCGTTCACCGTGTTCACGGATCAGAGAATGTAATTTGAGTCTACTCTTCTTTCGGAGCTCCTTGGCTTCAAGCGTCACAGGACTTCTGCATACCATCCGCAGTACAATGGGAGGCTGGAACGTTGGCATCGGACACAAAAGGCTGCCCTAATGGTTCGCGACGATCTGTCGTGGTCACATTCCTTGCCTTTTGTTCTTCTCGGCATCCGCACAACTCACCGAGAGGAGTTCACGGCCAGCCCCGAGGAGATGGTGTACGGGAAGAATTTGCGACTTCCCGCCAACCTTGTGCTAGATATCAAAGCAGGATTAAGTGACTCCAGCATGCTCCGCCTGCTCAGGGACCCGGTTTCGAAACTGCGGCAACTCCACCTCCACGATACACGACCCTAGAGGTCGACACCCCCAGTTACCTCGAGACATGTTCATTTATTTATTTATTTATTTATTTAATGAGGACAATACACGGAAAACAAATTCCTTGTTACATATTGTCCTCAGAGGGAGGAGCAAGTGAATGGCTTATTTTATGCGTAAAACTTGAGAAGGAAATAGAGTCAAAGGACCCAAGCTGTAGGGCGTTGTAGGACCGGCATAGCCTCGGGATCGGGGAGTGAAAGTAGATCTCGAGCTCCGCGAAGGGTACATAAAAAATGTCTGCACTACGTTGGTTATGAGACGAGGCGATAGGGAAAGTGATATCCGAGCTAGCGGAGCAGTCCATCAGACAATGGCAGAGTTTGAAAAGAGTACACATATCAAGCAAGATACGGCGTTGTTGCAGGGAGGGGAGTTTGAGGGTCCGGAGTCGTGACGGAGGTTATTTTTGTAAAAGAGTGTCCAGGTGAATTTGCGTTGTACAACTTCAAGAGCACGGCAGTCATAAATGCGGAAGGGGGACCAAACTACACAGAAATATTCAAGGATGTTTTTGACAAGGGAATAGAAGAATGTTAAGGAGGGCTGAATTGAGGTAAAGTCGGAGGAGGAACGTAGGATAAAACCAGACATTTTGGAAGCTCTATTGATGATGTCAATTGAAACGAAGTTTATCGTCGAATATTACACCCAGGTCTTTGATGGAGGTCAGTAGTGAAGGGGTTTGTCCACTGAGAGAAGAGGAAAGTGATGTTGGGGAGGGTTTAAGCGAACAGCATATCCAGTGGCATTTATTCATATTCAGTGTTAGCTTGTTGACCGAATATCAACGGACCAAATTATCAGGCCGACCCTGACCAATGTGCGAGCCCAGATAAAAGCAGCAGGAACACTCTCGAGACCATTCAACATCAACAGCGGTCTACGACAAGGGGTCCTATCATGGGTCCTCTTTAACCTGGCCCTCGAGAAAGTGATCCGTGATGCTGAGGTAAATGCAAGAGGTACGATCCTCTTTAAGTCCACCCAACTACTGGCCTATGTTGACGATATCGACATCATGGGAAGAACTACCTTCATCCAGATCGAGCAGGCGGCTTATGGGGCGAGATCTTGGGCTGCACATCAATGAAGGCAAGACAAAATATATGGTGGCAACGTCAGCACCGAAAACCAACCAACCAACAACATCAAACCGGATTGGTCAAACAGGAAGAAGAATAAGGATAGGAGAATACAACTTTGAGACCGTTGACAATTTCTCCTATCTAGGGTCGAAAATCACAACCGATAATAGTTACGATGATGAAATCCGCGGACGGTTATTGTCAGCCAACAGAGCCTATTTCAGCTTACAAAAACTGTTCCGCTCGAAACGTCTCATCATAGGGTCAAAGCTCTTACTGTACAAAACAATGATCTTGCCAGTCCTCATGTATTCCTCGGAAACTTGGGTTCTTAGCAAGAAGAATTGCGAACTCTTGGCTGCGTTCGAGAAAAGAATCCTCCGGAAAATTTTTGGTCCGTTACATGAGGATGAGCGATTCTAGGGATATCGAATTGGTGGACCTCGGCGCAAAACCGGCATGTCTGGAGTTCTTTATTAAGGCAGGCCTAGACCGGATACCGGTTGTTGCGCCGTTGATGATGATGAAGTTATCAAGGTTGGACTGTAAGAGAGCACAGTCTAGCGGAGATGAAACAGAGGCAAACAATTTAAGGTCGTTTGCGTAAAGCAAATTCGGACAGGTGAGGATGGAGCCCATTGATAAAGAAGAGGAAGAGTAGTAGGCCAAGTATAGAGCTTTGGGGAAGACCAGAGAAAGGAGAGAAGGAACGAGATGAGTAACCATGAAAAGAAACTTTGCAGCAACAGTATAAGAGATAGGAGGAAAGCCAGGAGATGACTGAGGGAGGGAAGTCTAGTAATGAAAGTTTAGAGAGGAGAATATTATGGTCAACGGTATCAAAGGCTTTGGAGAAGTTGTTATAAATAGCATGTACTTCCTGTCGTGAATTGAAGCATTTAGCAAAAAAGTTGGTAAAGACCAGAAGGTTTGAAGCCGCAGATCTATGTTTCACGAAATCATGCTGCTTTTTGACAATGAGGTGATCGAAGTGCGCGGTCAATCGGTCGTTGACGTATCTTTCGACGATTTTGGGGCAAGATAAATGGGGCGGTAGTCCACAGCAACAGAAGGGTCTCCGCTCTTGAGGATGGGGATGATAAGGGTCTTTTTACAGAGATGGGGAAAGTAGTATTCTTCTAGACTTTTGCTGTAGATTATAATCAGTGGGAGGGAAATGTGCTTTCTACAGTTAAGAAGGAAGAGGTTAGGAATCCCATCGGGGCCAGGTCCGACATTGGGGTCAAGATAACCAATCAGGAACTCAACTAAAGAAGGTGTAAGGCGAGGAATAGCCAGAGATTCGGAGCAGTCTGCAGTTATGACGACGCTCAATAAGTACCTTTTACGCGCTTTTCTAACCATTGACTTCACCCTAGAGGCTATAACCTTAAAGTGAGCAAGGTCGGCGTCATTCTTAGAAGCCCAAAACTTCTTCCGCAGTGTATGTTTCAGGCGAATGTTACTAAGAATTTCCGTTGTGAACCAAGTTGGGTACGAACATAGGCAGGGAGGCGAAGAAGGGACATAAAAAAAGAGAGGAGATCGGATAGGATATTGTAAAGAGTGTTTAGAGCTTGATCACACGATAAGTTGCTTAATATATGTACGCAGTTGGAAGACGCTAAAGCTGAGTTAAGACCGTCAAAATTGGCTTTGCGAAAGTTGAACTTAGTAGATTTACGCTTGGTTTTGGGTTTTGAACGAGGGAGCTCCGCTTCAAGTTCAACTGCGGAGTGGTGTGGGTCAGTTTTGACATGCGGGAATGTGCAAGGAAAAAAAGAGAGGTGGCGTCCGGGGAGGCTGGAAAGGAAGAGATGGAGAGTGCGACCCAAGGAGTTTTTGGTGGTATTGAAATTCAGTGCAGAGCAAGTATTCATAAGGGAAGAGAGTAGAAGGGAAGAATAGGAGATGTTGTTGGAATAAATTGGAAGGCTAGGATGATTAGACCAGTGGGTAAACGATTTTCGGAGGCCGTTGCACCCACCATACTAGGGCCCTTTTTAAGTCCTGGACTGATGGGAACACTCGTGCAAGCTCGACGTTCGGGGCCAGCCCAAGTGGGTTTCCTTGTTGAGGCTGAAGGCTTTCGCCGAACCGGGGAATACTCACACATCACATCCCGGGTTTCTCCGCTGAATCCACGCGGTTTCAGCTGGGGGTGGAGTGATGTGGCGACATATCGTAGATATGAACCACAACCGCATTGCAGTGGTGATTTCGCCGATGCACGGCCATCGCCGCGGCTCGTGGCTTGGTACGAGGCCGGAATGAAAACGTTTCATCTTTTGGGCCAAACTGTCGGCGTACAGGAACCGGTAAAAATGTCAACTGGAAATGGAAAGTGCTAGCGTCCGTTTGCACGGGTAACAGAGTGTCTGTGCACAAAAATCGTCCTAAATTGCCAGTCAAAACTGATTATAAAGGTTAAACTAGCATGTGAGGAGGACTGGGGTGCGATAAAATCCATGATTACATCTATCCTGGACAAACTGAGAAAGGCAGGCCGACCCCTAATGTAATACCTTAAGGTAGTCCCACGGGGCATGTTGGGGTGCGGGGCTGGTTTTAGTGGGTGATGCAAGTGGTGGATGCAATTCACCGAGCGGAGGCACATAATCGCAGAGTTTGGCGAGGGGTGCTCCTCGTGACGCTTGACGTCATAAATGCCTTTATTTCCGCAACATGGAAAGGCATTCTAGGCACACTAGACAATACTTTTCACGTGCAGAACTGTCTCTTACGGATATTGGGGGGTTATCTAAGGAACCGCTTTCTGCCCTATGAGACGCTAGAGGGTCAGAGAAGGATGGAGGTCACGTTGGGGCTAGCGCAGGCACCCATCCAAGGGCCGGATTTTTGGAACATTTCCTATGATGACCGGCTTAGACACGAAAAAACAGAAGATCGGCGCTTGGTCGGTTATGCAGATGATGTTAAGGCACTTGTAGCGGACGTATTGTCGAACAGGCGGAAAGTAGACTTGACAGACAGACTGATGCGACGGGTAAGCGGATGAATGTTGAGAGTTTCAACATTGCATTAAAAAAAACTGAAATAGTTATCCTAACTAAAAAAGGAATCTCGACCCTGAGTCCCATAGCTACCGAGTCCAACGGATAAGTACCTTGGACTGACGCTTGACTCAAAAATGAGTCTTTTCGAGCAAATCAAAACAGCGGTGGACAAGGCTGCACCTGGAGTTTCGGTTTTAAGTCGGCTAATGGTAAATATTAGGGGTCCTACGTCTAGCAGGCGCATCTCCTAATGAGTTCATCGCAGTTTGTTTTGCTCTAGGGCGCAGAGGTATGGGCTCACGCTCTTGACAAGGAGGTATATCGTAAGCACCTTGCACAAGTACAGAGACGGGGAGTTTTTCTGAACCGGCCGAGATGGTGATCACGGGAGTTATTTGCGTTGCCTGTCTTGCTATACACAAGCGCAAAGGAGAAGAGCGAACGGAGGTGATTGCTTCGGCAACATACTTTTGGCACACTGAGACAGGAGGTAGATGGACTACACGGCTCATTGTCAATTTAGGTGCGGGGCTGAATCGCAAGCATGGTTCGACTTCGTGTTCTTGCCGAAGGCCGGGGGGACGGATTTGTCTGGATCCGGTGTTTGGGGATAACGTTTTTTAACGTTTACCTGACGCCGAATGAGTCGATTCCGGACTTTCAGCGCCGGCTTGATGCTCTGGAGGACGCCGTTTCGAGCACGGAGGGACGAATCCTGGTTGGCGGTGATTTTAATGCCAGGGCTCTTGAATGGGGCATGCCTCAATCAGACTCCAGAGGGAAACGGATTCTGGAAACGGCGGCGAGAACCGGGCTCGTAATTTTAAACACCGGATCCACGCCAACGTTTTGGCGCCCAGGTTGTGAAGGAAGCATTCCCGACATCACTTTTGCATCGGAATCTCTGGCATCATCGGTGGACGGGTGGCGAGTCCTAGAAGACTTCTCGGCAAGTGATCATCAGTACATTGCGTTCGAAGTGTTTGACGCTACTTGCCGGCGAGCACCAACACGACGTTCCCCCTGCGTGTGGAATGTCACGAGGGTGAACATCGGAAGGTTCGTCGAAGCTCTTGGAGCAGGTAGGGCCGCGCTGGGGGGCACTCCGGGGAGTGGTGGTGTCGCAGCTGACACCGTCGTAAATTCAGTGATGAATCTGATAACGACGGCGTGTGAGGTTTCCATGCCCCGGAGAGGCCCCAGGCGCGACAAGCCTTCTATGTACTGGTGGACGGCGGAAATTGCCGACCTACGGAAGGAGTGTCATAAGCTCCGCCGTTTGGCACAACGTTTGTACGCCAACGAGGAGGCATGTGCCATAAAGGCACAATAAAGATCAGCAAAAGGAGACTCCGCAGCGCTATAAATAAAAGCAAAGCTCGCGGCTGGCAAAATCTTGTTAATGAGGTGAATGATGACCCGTGGGGACTTGGCTATAAGCTTGTCACTCGGAAAATCGGGGCTATGCGGAAGCCCTGCATACTGAGCACCGACCAGATGGATCGCATTGTGCGGGCATTGTTCCCCAGACACCCTGTACGGGTTGATGTAAACAGCGCGGAAAGCCTCGTGGATTGCCCCCTTTTCACAATGGGAGAACTCGAAGAAGCGGTTTTCACTATGAAAAACAGGAAGGCGCCAGGTCCTGATGGCATTCCGGCGGAAGTTTACAAACTGGTGTTCCGCCAACGGCCAGAATTGCTGCTCGAAGCGTTCAACGCGCGCTTGAAGGAGGGCATTTTTCCTTGTCGCTGGAAAGTGGCCAGACTCGCGTTGATCAGTAAGGGTAAAGGAGACCCGGAGCTCCCGTCTGCATACCGACCGCTGTGTATGCTTGACACGGCCGGAAAAGTGCTCGAGAAGCTCATCAGGGGTAGACTCGTTGAAGCGATACGTGCTGCCGGGGACTTATTCCCAAGACAGTTCGGGTTTAGAACAGGGAAATCTACAGTGGATGCTGTTATGGAGGTCGTAAATGCGTTTAATCGAGCCGGGGCACACAGCCGCCGATCTCGACGGATAGTGCTCCTCATAACGCTTGATGTCAGAAATGCCTTCAATTCCGTAAGATGGACAGATATGCTGGGCACACTAGAGAACTCCTTTCACGTGTCAAGCAATCTCTTGCGGATATTGAGGGATTATCTGAAAGACCGCTCCTTGTTCTATGAGACGCTAGAGGGCCAGAGGAGGATGGAAATCACGTCGGGAGTAGCGCAGGGATCCCTAGGGCCGGGCCTCTGGAACGCTTCCTACGATAGTCTGCTGAGACTCGATATGCCTGAAGAGTCGCGCCTGGTCGGTTATGCAGACGACGTTGCGGCACTTGTTGCCGGACGCACTGTTGAACAGGCGCAAAGCAGACTTGGCATATTGATGCGACGGGTAAGCGGATGGATGACTGCTCACGGTTTCAACCCTGCGCTGAAAAAACCGAAGTAGTCATCCTGACCAGAAGGAGAATCCCGACCTTGCGTCCCATATCGATCGGCGAGTTGACTATAGAGTCAAAACCAGCGATTAAATACCTTGGTTTAATGCTCGATTCGAAGATGAGCTTCTTCGAGCAAATCAAAGCAGCCGCGGACAGGGCTGCAGCACGAGTCGCGGCCTTGAGTCGGCTAATGGCGAATGTCGGCGGCCCTATATCAACTAGGAGACGTCTCCTCATGGGAGCAACGCAGTCCGTCCTTCTCTATGGTGCGGAGGTATGGGCTGATGCCCTTGACAAGGAGGTGCATCGTAAACGCCTCGCTCAAGTGCAGAGGCGGGGAGTTTTGCGAGTGGCGTCTGCTTATCGCACCGTCTCCGAACCGGCTGTGATGGTGATTGCGGGAGTGATCCCCGTTGCCCTCCTTGCCAAGGAGCGCAAAGCTATCTATCGCCGTAAGAGCGAAAACTTAAGAGAAGTGGTTGCCCGTGAAGAACGTCAATGCACCCTTAACGAGTGGCAACTTTCTTGGCAAAATGAGCCAAGGGGTAAGTGGACTGCGCGGCTCATCGACAAATTAGACCCGTGGTTGAACAGAAAGCACGGTGAGATTGATTACTTCCTTTATCCTTTATCCCAACTTCTAAGTGGGCATGGAGGTTTTCAGTCTTACCTGAACAGGGTTGGGAAGGCGCGATCTCCTGATTGTGTGTTCTGCAATTCTGCAATAGAGTGGCGGATGACGCTGAACACACCTTTTTCTCTTGCGAGAGGTGGGACGGCCTCCGCCAGCAGCTTTATGCAGACACAGGGGAGCTCTCTCCAGACAACATTGTCAGAGAGATGCTGAAGAGCGCTGGCAGCTGGAATCGTATTGCGCATTATGTTCGGGCTCTTCTTACTACGAAGAAGATTGAACTCGACCGGCAGAGGGATCGGACGGTAAGGGGTTCCCTGAGCTAACAACTCCCTTCCTCCCCTCCCCTCCCGTTGGTGAAAGGAATTCCCTGACTTGAAGGCTCCCAAAGCCGGGAGAGCGGGAGGGCTAGCCCGAAGTAATGTGTCAAACGGTTCCAGGCTAGTTCTCTGATGACAGGGAGGTGTTTAGTTGGTAGTCCGTCAGCGTGCTGTTGCGGGAGTCCAACACTCTGTGCGTAAACGCACTCACCTACTCTACTCCCAAAAAGAAAAAAAAAAAGGATGGTGAGACTGACTATTTTCTTATCCAGGTCTTAAGTGGGTATGGAGGTTTTCAGTCTTACCTGCACAAGATTGATGAGGCTCCTGATTGTGTGTTTTGGAATGGAGTTGTGGACGACGCTCATCACATCTTTCTTTCTTGTGGAAGGTGGACTGGGATATGTCAACAACTTCATTAGAGCACAGGGAATCTCTCATCAGACAGCATTGTCGGGGAAATGCTGAGGGGCGCTGACTGGTGAAACCGTTTTGCGCATTACGTTCGGGTTCGTCTCGGTGCAAAGAAGATAGAGCTCGACCGTTGGAGAGTCCTTTAAACTAACAGTTCGCTTCTTTTTCTTCCCTCCGGTTTGTGAATTGAATCCCCTAATTTGGAAGCTCCTCAAGGCGAGAGGACTCTGGTCCCTGCGCCCTTCTAGTCCGAAGTAATATGACAACCAGTTCCAGGCTAGCTCTCAGACGATGGGGAGGTGTTTTCTTGGTAGTCCGATGGCATTCCTTCGCAGGAGTCCAACACTCTGTGCGTAAGCGCATTGACCTATGTTTCCTTTAGAAAAAGGCTACCCCTAGAGGGTGTAACCTTGTCAAGTTAAAGACGATCAAGAATTTTGCGTTGAAGATAGGTAGATGTGATTATGTAATTGTCTGTTATATTACAACTTGATGTAAGCGAGGGGGTTGTTCTATTCATCAAGCGTTTTTGTATAGGAAAACAAGGGGGAAAGCATATAATAGTTAATAAGGGGCTGAAAGAATAATCATCTTATCAGTGACCTCAGAGAGAAGCTGTGGAGGCAAGTAATTATTAATTTATTATTAACTTGGTCCATAGTTTACATAGTTGATTTCCTGAATTGCACTATCAGCGTAGACCTTTACTGGCATAATGGGAAAACCCATAATCATTAAAATGGCCGCATCTTCATGGCTTATCTATCGTACAAAATAACAAGCAATGAACGCCAAAGTATTAGTCATTTTTAGCTGTTCAGGTTGAACTTGCACTTTCCGCCGACTTCATTTAAATTTCAATGCCACAACGCAATATTTGCATGATAAATGGTCGGTGGTGGTCATTACCGTGGAAACACACACACAGTCCCCCCAGCATCTGTCTGTCAGTAAATAACTAGCAAAAATAAAGATTTTTATATCTACTATTTATGCATACAATATCGATGGAACGGCTTGGACGACTCGGTTGGGATTCCCAAGAGATTCCCCGGAAACTTGTTTTCCCGGCGCCGTATCAGATGGAGTGCGACAGTTGTGAATAGCTTGGTATGTTGTCGTCTCATGGCTAAAGATTTCAGCTTGGATTGCTGAAGCTCATTTTGAACCTCGACTGGAACCCAGCGGGTTTCCATTGAAATGAGTTTTCCAAAGTAACAAAACTTGAAAATTGTTTGCATTGGCCGGTAACGTGATTTTGGTGGCCATTTCAGTATAAACGCGAATACTTCACGGACTTCTGATTGGGACTTAGTGTATCTTAATTGTTGTGATCAGATACACGGAATTCATTTAGGAAATCCGTTAATCCTTCCTTTTTGTCATCTGGAAAGTTCAAGGTAATTGTTTAATTATTTTCCTTAAGATTACCTATCGAGTTCTATCCCTTCATAGTAAGTTAATTTTTCCCGGTTTGTTATTCTGAATTATTCGGGGTGGTCGTTTCGTAATCATTGTCTTATCAGTGGAAACTTTAAACTGATTGGAGACTACATACATATATTAGCGGTATGCTGACAACTTCCTCAGTGTAAAAAAATTGTGGCTTCTTAAATTTTCGTTATCAGCGTTAGCTCCATTTGGTTGTTTCATCTATTATTGTTCAGTTCACTCCGTTTAAGATACTTTTTTTGGTGAATGATTTGGTGAAGTTCACAAGGTTTGATCAAATAATCTCGTATTTCATAAGTTCGAATACAGAAAAATCGAAAATATTTCTCCAGTATCTATTATCTGTTTTCATATATCTGATGTTGCTTGATAGTTGTATGAAACGTCCAAACATAAGTGCGCTTTAGTCCAATAGTGAAGCCAGATAACCTGCTGTTCAGAGTTCCGAGAAAGTACCATTAAATTGCTACCACGGCCTTGATCGAAAATGGGGATTCCTAGATCACATCCAATTTAATAAATTCAGTGCGTCATGTGTAGATTTAATGCATCAGATAGTGCCTGCATGCCGAGAAGCCATGATCGGGGCAGAGGGTTTTCCTGGGGCTCGGAATAACAAAATTTCGTTTAATTCTGGAGTGCTTTTAAGATTTCGTAGAAAACAAGTTAATAAAATTGGTTTAATGTTTGTCCGTCTGTCTGTCATACCTTCAAGAGATACTGTCTCAGACACGCTAATGTGTGGGATTTTAACAAAGCCTGTAGCCTTTAGGTATACCGTGGTCCTCCGACATTCGGCATTATCCTTGCCAGAGCTATACTTGAAGTGAATGGCTTCTCACAAGCCTACCACACATCTTGCTTATAACTGAGCTCTATTCAGCATACCATCCAGTCGCGGATCCTTACTGTCTCCCATTCGATGGTAGATTTGTATGCGGTCTCATTCAGAACACGGAATAACCTGTAACTGATTCTCAATAAGTTGGTAGGGCACGTGATCTGTGGAGATGAACGTGCTATCACGATTGTATAGGCGGTTCCTAATGAGCTCCTTAAAATGTTGTCTCTTGCTTCGCTTGATGGCCAGCTTGAGGGCTTCCTTATAGGCATGCTTTTGTTGACACAGATCCATCCTATTTACTGTCCTCTCCTAGTCTCCTCTTCCTCTGGTCTGGATTGAAGTTCGCTATTCTATTGGAAAATGTGCATTTTGTAGGTATGGACGCGTCACATATTTTAGGAATGCATTGTGTTACTTAGAGAGCGCTTTTCCGTGCAGCCGCTTGCTTTTTTAGGTTTAGGTCCCAATATAGTGCAAAATAAATTGCCATGTCATCACTGTTGCGTCAGAACATACAAAGGTTGCCTTTCATTTTCTAGCCAACTCGAGGACCAAGCGTTGATAACACCGGCAATCAACTTTGGATTGTCAAGCATTTCTTCGAATTTAGACAGTGTAAGACTTGGTGGGACTTAGCATTGTACACATGTACTCGTTTTCACTTATTTTCACCCACATACTTGGCATATTGGAAGACTTGGCGACCGTATGCCCATGTGGTCAACCTCACCGGCCGAATCTATGACCCATACCCCAACGTCATGGTTTCTGTCATGTTCACTTATGATGGCAATTTTCACCTCAGATTCATAGGAAGTTCATTCAAGTAAATCCTAAGCGACCCTAAAATGATTGAAGTTTATTTGAGTAAACCTTATTTTTTTCTTGCAGTTAATGCCTTCCTAAATTCCAGGTTTTTTTCACTTCTGGCAATATGTCGGTTATCCCCTCTCTCCCTTTCATACCTTTGCTCCATAGGCATTTGGAGTCCCTATTGCACTCTTTGGAAATATGACCTTCTATACACCTTCTCCAGCGATCGGACCGATCAATACGGCCTCTGTGAGACACATATGACACTGACAAACATGAGGCATTTGAAGAATTTCTTTAATAATATCTGCTCTCTTAAAAGACAATCCGAACTTCAATACGAAAGCCATCGATTTTGCTCATGCTGAACATTTTCAGCTTGAATACGGGATCCCCTTTCTGGGTCCTTCGAAACGTGTTAACATTTCCGCTCATGTCTTTTGGGTCGGGATTAGTTTTAAGATTTTTAAATATCTCGTCGTATTGGAGGTCACAATCGTGTCTGTGCGAATGCCCAGTTTGGTTTTCCTTCTTGTTTTTTATAGGAAACTTTGGTCTATCCATTGCTTTTGTTTCCTTTGGATTTCGGAGCGCTAGTTGACGCCAAATGCTTTCCCCTTGTGAACTTTTTGTCCCGTTTTTCAGGACTATTTGTTTGGTTTTTTTCTACTTAAGTGTTCATTTCTTATAGATCCTTCTTGATCCCATCTTTTTCCTGTATTCTTTCATTTGGCCGTAATTCGATGGCAATCTGATTAGGTATCCCTTGGATCGCCTGTGACACTGTTGGGGCAGCAGGTTTCGGCTTTACTTGCACTTGCTGGTGCTGGTGGCTTGGTGCACTTGTGCTTATTCTTGATAACTCTGGATAGCTCAACTATTTATTGTCCAAGCTAGATGGTGAATAGTTCCTCCGGATCAGAATTCTGTTCTTTTATTCGTGTTGTGCCGGTGTGCAGCATTAAGTATGATTATAATGAAACTGGACCACAGCCTCCATTAAACCTGAGATTATGTGGATGCCCTATACTCCAGCAAGGAGTAAAGAGGAGAAATACAAATATATTTGGTACTACGGTGACCTAGTTGTTAATCGCTGAGGTACTGTTTTCGACGGATATCGACAACCGGGGTCTCTTTAAGAGTAGCTCAAGTCTAATGGTTTTAGCAGGTTGTTACCACGCCTGCTCTCTTAAAGAAACAAACTCAGAGCAGTAGGAGATCGAATACGTAATTTGTGTAGCTGCAATCCCCCCATTACAACCCGGTAGGTGCTTCCCCATGGGCTTAAAATCACCGTTCCACAGACTTTTTTAAAGCAATCCCTCTTGCGTGGCTTGTTCTTTAGATTAAAATTGATTGCCTAGTGATTGGTGTGGGTCTAATGTTCCCTGAAGTTCCAAGATATATCGCAAGCTAGTGAAGGATTAACAAAAGTCAGTTCCACAACCTAACTGGAGCCTCCATTTTTACATGTGCAGCAACCAACGGGACAAGCACTCCCAAGAGACAACGCACTCTTGCATTCGTCAGTGAACTTCCTATGATTGGAAAGGTACGTCGTACGGAAGGTCGCGGTTCAAATCGCACTGCTGCTAATGGAATTTGCATCGTGATTTGACGTCGGATACCAGTCGACCCAGCTGTGAATGAATACCTGAGTCAAATCAGGGTAATAATCTCGGGCGAGCGCAATGCTGACTACATTGCCTCCTACAGTCGACTGTGGTGTACCGTTACGGTCTTGAATGAAGTTCTCTAACACACTTCAAGGCTCTGATCCAATTGGACATCAGTTGGCATTTTTTCCAACTTATTACACTTACCGCTGCTGACAGTATATTTTCTGTCCAGGTCCTCCTTTTTTTGGGAACTTGTTGGTTTCCTGGGTGTTCCTTTTCCTTTTCTCGTATCCCCTTATTTAGCTGGAAATCTACCAGGTTATGGTTATGCCTTGACTATGTTACCATCCAAGCTTTTCCTCACACCTACTCCCTTCAAGGGAGTCATGTCCATCGCAGCAATTTTCTCAGAAACTGCTGTGTGTGAATGCGCAGTTGCAGTCAGTGCCCCATCATAACACCCTTTATTTATTTACTTACCATATTTTGGTAGTTTACTTGGTAAGGTATTGGTAAGTATTTACTTACCATATTTTGGTAGTTGAGAGTCCTGCTCTTTTGGAGGTCAAGACAAGTTTCTCCTTTTGCGTTTTCCCATTTTCCATTTTCCACTTTCAACTTGGGCTTGCTTGAGTGGCTCATTCCATGCGTTTGGTAACAAAAGGTAGCTGTCGTGTGAGGTCGTCTTTAGAGTTTGCATTAGGCCTGCATTTGGATGTGGAGATCAACTCGCACATGACCTTTTCTCCGTAAACTTGAAGGTTTCGTACCACCACTTTACTTTAACGATGGACATTGTGCTTTGTTCTGACGAACTAGTGGAGCGTATTCAGGATATTACCCATAGCCTTTAGGCAGTATTCCATTTTTTCATCATTACATTTACAACTTCTTCCTTACTGTACTCTGTACATTCGTTTCTATTATTAATACCTGGCCTTCCATCCATCTGTATGGATCTAGGTGAAGAGCGAATAATTTCATCATCTCGCCTAAAAGGACATTGATTTCTCCCTTCTTCTGCCTTCGAATGGTAAGGTAATTCGCTTCTTACATCCATATCCACATATCCATGTGATCTAAATTTAGGCACAGGTTCACAGAATCTCCCTGCACATCTCCTGGGTTAGCTGGACTAACTTAGGTGTTTTTCCTAGCAACTGTCTTTCGCCAGAGCTACTAAAAGTGTGGGCCTGTGCCACTGTCAGATGTATCAAAGGCCAGATATGAGAACAATTATTCTACTTACTCTGGCGATGTCTGTGAACGAGGTTGGCCCGGCAAAGTATTCTGCTGTTGGAGAGGGCAAGACCGTGTGGCTGGAGTCTGGTATTACCCTATGGACTGGGTGCTGTAAAACATCGCATAGTGTTTTTTCCCATAATTTCGACGGT
Source organism: Hermetia illucens (assembly GCF_905115235.1). Classification (NCBI taxonomy): domain Eukaryota; kingdom Metazoa; phylum Arthropoda; class Insecta; order Diptera; family Stratiomyidae; genus Hermetia; species Hermetia illucens. The sequence goes on along the minus strand of NC_051852.1, from coordinate 161,539,450 downwards.
GATTAGAAATAATGTTCCGGCCCGAGATCGTTTATTCAAAGGCCAAGCCTCAGAGTACCTCGACCGTTCCAGTCACAAAACATTAGCCGGAACCGTTGGGAATGACTGATGTGACGCGAACTTTGGTAGAGGGTGTACAACCACGAGTTCACTCTAGCTAATTTGTATCGTCCGAAGCGTTGTTCAGATGTTATATAGCTCTTTCGCAGATGACCGAGGAATTTGTATCTTATCAGGATGTGGGATACCAGCATAATAATCTCCGGCATCCCCACGCTTGAAGGGCTGAGCTCACGATTGATTATTAAAGTCCGCCGACGGGAGCTTGTCAGCTTGTCCGCTCAGAACACATGTTAGTAATGGTGATTAAGTTAAATATGTCCTTATAGGTCAGCCAGTTGTGTAAAGACCCATCGCAAGGTGAAGTTAATTAAACTTGAACTCTTGACGTCGAGGTATATTTTGCCTTGATTCCACTCAAGGGCTGATTATGCGTCTGGCACTCATATCACTAAGTGCCTCTGTCAGTAGCACTGTTTGCACGGTCATCATTGCCACTACCAGAGAATTTTGTGACTAAGGAGCAGCTCCTCTATCTAGAAGCAATCTATTTTTTTGTTTCGCTTGTACGAGAGTAATCCATATCAGCTTTGATGCATGGGTCAAACGTCAATAGACTAAAGGCAAAGGAGCTTATCTACGAAGTGTGGTTAGACCAAATAAATTGCTTGATGACCGTATCCAAACTGGATCCGTTCGCAGAGATCGAATTCCGATAACCGATTTCTGAATTAATCATTGAGAGCGTTTCGATGATTCAGCCAGCTAACATCACCTTTGTACTGGTGATACTCCCAGGACGAATTAGTCACATCGGCTCCAAATAGCACACATGCCTATTTCGTCAGAATGGACACGTTTTCTTAACACAGTGGAGTTTTTCCACAGGAAATAAACTGTTTGATTCGTTGAATTTAGTTCCCTATGAGTAACAAGACAATATACAGGAGAAGCAACTCCAGCGGCAAAGGAGTACGGAATCTCATTGTGCATTTTTCGGCTAGGGACGAGGTAGGTAAGTGGCCATTTAGGTGGCTTTCTTGTGTGTGTTTCCTCATCTTATCCCATCAAGCAACGAATGAAAGATTGATATTGGATCTATCTTCTTATTTCCTCCTCACTTCCTAGGGGAACAAACATATAGATCAACACCGAGAATGCTGCGCGTGTTGGCTTCCACGAGGCTTCCCATAGAGAAATTTTGATGCATCATTCGCTCACTGATTCCATCAAAATTCATTACCATTAATCCGAAATGAATTTTTAAGGAAACTCTGCCTTTGGTGCCGCTTGGAAGTTGGGAAGCCATAAACCGCTGGGCAATGTCTATTGTTATGACAAATGTTGCCCCACGAACGCAACCAATACACTGCATCACACACGGGATTAACACCAGCCCTTATGCATGAAATTTTCGTCGCGCAACTCCCATCCCGGTAGAAGATGTGCAATAATTTTCCGTTTCCATAAAATTTCAAGTTTCCTTGCCTATGAGTTTAGAATATACATCATTTGGTCGTAGAAGAAAGATCTATCCATTCAAAGAAACGTTGTAGGCTTATTAGAAAGGTAAGAGGCGAGCTGCATAAATTAGTGAAACGAGGGAATGTTGAGGAAGCTGAATTTAGACGGAGGCATGTGTAGCTCGCGACTCAAGCCGAGAATTAAGCCATTTAGCGACAAAGTTGATGAAATTTATTGGGTGTGGATCTACCTTATACAGATATTGTGGAGGTTGTACAGGTGACCAAAGTCAGTGGTCTACCAAATTTCAGGCCAGAGAAACGATCCCTTTCGAAGTTATTGTTAAAAATTATTTAGAAAGAGGTTAGGTTGACCATCAGGACTATGTCCAACATTACTCAATTAAGGAATGAGCTAGGAGTGGAATTGCGGAAGATATTCGCTACGTATACATTGAGGAATCATATGATAGTTGAGTTGGTTGAAGTTGTAGAGGACGCTGGATTGTGTGAGTTGCTGAGGTGAGATTAGAAAGGCTTGAACACACGAGGGAAATCATCATAGTTTTCAGAAGGCTACCGTTTTGCTTCCTTCGAGGTTGGGACGAAGTTTTTTACGTATTTCAGATTTGAACCACATTGGATGGAATGTAAGAATGAAGCAGGTAAAAAATCAAGGTAGAAAGGATACAAAGGTTTGGTCTATGAAAGCAAGAAGCAAGTAACTAGTAGTTAAGCTTCATAAATATCAAAAAATGTTATCTCCTTTTGTCCCCTCTAGACTTATATGCAAAATAGTAGGTTTTGTCAAAATTAAACAGTTTTTTAAGATGAAGATATTTTCGTGTCTTCCAGATAAATAAAGATGAAGTTGATTTTTCTGGTGGTGCCAATTCTTGCAGTAACAGCTTTGCCTCAAAGTCATATTCGTGAAGTTACAACATCGAATTCCTTTCGTCAGCCTGTTGTAGTGCCAGTTGCTTCGCAAAGAGCATCCCTAGATGATTTGCTTGATGGTTCCGCTGGCTGTGGAGGTCCTAATACAGAATGTGTTCCTTATCATTTGTGCAACAATCAAGTTCCCACGGAGAATTTAGTGGATATTACACTTTCTGACAGTGGTCCATGCCCTGGATCTTTGGACGTTTGCTGTGTCAGTGCCAATAAGGTAAATTGGTTAAATGCTAACTTCTCCTCTTTTTCCTTAAAATGGAACCTTGCTGTTCATGGAACTCACATAACATTATGTTTTCATCTTGTTACAGGTAACAGAGCCTCTTTTTGAACCTCCAAAGTTGACATCGCAAGGGTGTGGCTTTCGCAGTACAGAGGGTATTGGATTTCGTATAAGTGGTGGGAAGGACAATGAAGCACAATTCGGTGAATTCCCTTGGATGACTGCTATTTTGCACAAACAGTTACGTCAGGGACAGGAAATAAATGTTTACCTTTGCGGAGGGTCGTTGATTCACCCTCGAGTAGTTTTGACAGCTGCTCACTGTGTCGCCGAGAAGCCTAACAATGTCCTTAAAGTACGTCTTGGGGAATGGGACACACAAACCACATCGGAGCCGCTTCCATTCCAAGATCGGGATGTCGTTGAAGTCAACATCCACCCTGGTTTCAAGAGTCAAGCCTTAGCTAATGATGTAGCCTTACTTTTTTTGGATTCGCCAGTTACAATAGCCGAAAATGTGAAAACTGTGTGTTTACCCGAAATATCAGAAAATTTCGATCATAGACGATGCTTCGCTACTGGATGGGGAAAAGATAAATTTGGAGTTGAAGGCAAATACCAGGTCATATTGAAGAAAATCGATTTACCTATTATACCACAGGATGTTTGCCAGGATAAGCTTAGGACAACCCGATTGAGTCAGTATTTCGAACTTCATAATAGCTTTATTTGTGCTGGTGGTGAGAAGGACAAGGATACTTGTAAGGGTGACGGAGGATCGCCATTGGTTTGCCCGATATCTCCCAATTCTAACCGGTACTATCAGGCTGGTATTGTTGCGTGGGGAATTGGATGTGGACAAAGTGATGTTCCTGGTGTTTATGTTAAGGTTTCGGAATTTAAGGAATGGATTGACAAGAGTCTAAGAGAAAAGGACATCAATCAAATTAGCTACACGCCTTGATATATGTTTTTGTGATGAAAAATAAATATTTTTTTATAAAAAGTATTTCTAGTTTTTGGTTAATTTTTTTGTGGAGTTCTAAAAGGGTTTGAAGAAGTGACTTTCCCTTCTATATTTAGTTTTTTTTAAAACGTGCAGTATTAACAGCTTGGACTAACTTACGTTAATATATTAGGGGAGGTCATGTCTCCAAACATCTAGGAATTTTAAGGCTCATTTTGCAATCTCTTGCAATTGCCTCTTTTGGAGAATCTGGTATGGATGGTATGGCACTCTAGTACTAATATGTTCCAGCCCCCTCCATGACCTAAGAAGTTCCTTACACCCTTCTGCGGCATGTGTTTATGGGACGACCCACTCGTCGGCTATCTTGGGGTAGTTGCTCCAGACGCATATCATGGCCAGTAATAGAGTGTTTCGAAGATGTTAACTAGTTGAGACTAGGTGTGGTATTTGGCGTCATTCTATCCGCTGTCACCACTTTTCCGAAAGCCGAGTTCGCAAGTATAGATGCAGCCGAATGGAGTAATTTGAACTCCTGTCGAGGACTGAAACTTTTCAAACTGCTCTGAAGCCGCCAGACCTCTTTAAACTAGCACCTTTCGAAAATCACGGTGGTAGACCCGGAGTAAGCCGTCCTGGCTTCTATTTGCTAATGTGGGAAATCTTTAGTTCTTACACGGAGATGCCTAGGGACGACTCTGGAACAAAAGTGTACTCTGCTAGCAAGAGGCATCCTTAAAATATTAAAAGTCGACGGAATGAAACAGTCTGTATAGGTGGACCAGAGGGTGGCTTAATGACCTATTGTGCCTTGAACGGGTGGAACTACGTTTTTCTCCCCTAGACCAGACATGGATCAATAGTGATATCATTTTCTTTTTAAAAATGTGCTAATCCATGCTAATTTATGTGTGTTCGCGATGCAAACATCAGTCAAAAACAAATCATTATCGATTGATCTACCATCATTGTTCCAATGGGAGACTATGAACGATTGAGTACTCTACTCATGAGAGAAAAACTGCGTTGGAAAGAGAGAAGCTTGGTTCTGGAATAATTTTAAAGGGGGTTCCTATGTATCGGAGAGAAGGCTTGGGGATTTTTCTAAGAATTGCTCAACAACTAGAATATCAGGGAGTTAGAAGTCGTGTCAACCAAAAAATCAAAGTCGCCTGGAGCCGATGGAGTTTTAGCCGAAGTGGTTAAATATGGAGACAACTTACTACACTAAGTGACTCAACATGTGCTCAAGGTTTGAGATAGCGAACCAATGTCTGATGAGGGAGAGAAAGTTTATAAATATCAACACTCAATGCTCGGGGGCTGCACAAGGGACCTAATGACGCGATGGAACCGGCTAGATATGAGTTTGTGGAATTAAAACTGTGCTGAATGGACACCGCCAACCAAAGGAGGCAAAAACGAAAACAGAAAATAGAAAAACGTTTTCTTTGAAGAAAAATATGTAGGCAATGCTCCATCGCCGAATGCCAATCTCAGAGAAATCGACTTTACGGAGACCGACTCTTTGACGGTAGAGTGTGACGTGAAGCTGATGACAGATCCGTCTGTGGGTGAGTCAAATCGACCTCTAGCAATCCAAAGCTCACAGCATTCCCTTCTGCTGGCATGACGACTGACAAAGTTTTTTGTGGTAAAAGAGCCAAACTCGCTATGTTTAGAATTACATCATTTAAGACGAAAAGGAGAAATTCAAAAACTAAGTAAATCAACAATGTGACTTCCAAATCATGGTTGTAATACCAATAAGAGCGGAGATTAGTTAAATTTTTGGCAAACTCCCAGCGTGGACACAACAGAGTTATAACAAATTCGAAGCGGGAGTGCTTCAAAACACTCTCTGAGGAACTGGAAGACGAAAAGCAGATGAAAGAGTCCTTGAAAGAGATAAGTCGACCAGATCTGAGAGGCGGAATATCCACTAAAATATGAGGGCTCTGATAAGTGGCATTAAGTTGTTCTATATTAGGCCAGTGGAGGAGAAAAACGCGCAAGCGTCGTGCGACAAAGTCACGCAGGAGACGCAGGTGACGCCTCCTTGACATAAGGTAGGTGAGAACGGGGGCGGAGTAGGGATAGAATAAGTGAATTCCTTGGTACCCAACAAGTGGCCATGAAGAAAAACCTTCTTCGCCAAACAAAGCTGAGCCGGCGCAAGTTCCTGGTAGTTCTTCCCCAATTTTGGCAAAAAGCTCGTAAACCCGAAAAATGAACAAAGGTGGGCGGCAGAAAGAACAAAAGAAAATTCGTCCAGAAAAAATCATTATTTCCAAGAAAGGAGATATATCCTATGCCGATATCCTTCGGAAAGTCAAAGCCGATCCGGAATTGACAGACCTGGGTGTGAGCCCTATCAGGCTTACACAAAAAGGGGACCTGATGCTAGAACTAAATAAATCTAGCTAGAAGACAGTGGATAGCTACCGCGGTCAGGTGAAAAAGGCGCTAGGGGAGAAAGAAAATATGAAAGCTCGAAAGCGACAGATGGTAATCGAGTGTAAAGACTAAGACGAGGTCACATCACGAGAGGATATCTATGCTGTGCTAAGGGAACGGTCCAACCTTAGCAGAATAGAAAAAGTGTGGTCAAAAGGATGAAGAAGGCATATGGAGGTACAGAGATCGCTGTTATTAGCTTGTCGGTTGAATCAGGGATCCAAAAGGATTACCGCGGGGAAGGTAAGAATAGGTTGGGTCGTCTGTCAACTTAGGGACCAATTATCTCTCAAGAGATATTTCAGATGCCTCTATTTCGGTCACTTTGCCGCAGCATGTACTAACGAGCACGATAGATCGAGAAGGTGCAGGAGGTGCACGGGAGATCTACGATGCATGTTGTGCAAAGGGAAAGAGAGAGTGGATGGAACCATTGCAGGGCAGCTTAAGGCTGGCTCTCGCAAACCATTTGAGAGCCGAATGTCGATGTGGCGTCACATATTACTGCCACCGAAATTTATTATATTATATATTTAGTTGGTTCTCCCAGGCTTCCTTTTTCCGTCTGTGAAGTCGCTTCTCCGCTCGGCGGAGTTCGCGAGAAGCTTCTGCGCGTGCCAGCGTTCTTTGAGAATGCAACATTACTCGGTATGTAACATTTTTCCGTTCCGTTACTAGCTTACATTCATCGTCCAACCAGTCGTTCCGACTCTTTTTGCGGCTGGGGCCAAGTATATTTGTGGTCGTATTAATGATAACGCTGTTCAGGTGATTGTGAAGATCATTTGTTGACGCTTCATCTCCAGGATCCCTGTTGACTGTGGTTACTGCGACATCCATTTCCCGCTTATAGGTGTTGCGGAGGTCTGTGTTGGGGATGGCTTCAGTGTTAACTCCCACCTGATTATCAGAGGCGATTCTGGGTGGTGTTTTTATTCGAGCTCGGAGCACCATGTCAACGAGATAGTGATGCGAGTTCATATTGGCTCCCCTATGTGTTCTGATATTCATCAGGGTTGAGAGGTGGCGACGTTCGGTACTTCCAACAACCATTTCGTGTGACACTGCTAATTGGAAAATCCGCAGTCCGTTACCATTTGTATTTTGATGTAAGCTATGGAAGCCACCGTATCACCTGAATACGGGCTCCTTTCCTACTTGGTTGTTAAAATCCCCAAGTATGATTCTGATATCATATCTGGGACAGGCTCGTAGAAGGTATCATTCTCCGACTCTGCAGTCTCCTCTGTAGGGGCGTGAACGTTAATGAGGTTTATATTTCTAAACATGCCTCGCAAGCGCAGAGTGCACAGCCGTTCGCTTATGTTTTCAAAGCCGATAACAGCAGGTTTCATTTTTTGGCTGACTAAGAAACCTACTCCGAACACATGGTTTACTGCATGGTTGCTAGCGGTTTTTTTTCAGGAAACCGGTCCCTGCGCAACGCATCTCCTGCAATGCTGTTACATCAGCCCTATATTGGGAGAGGGTATCGGCTAGCTGCTTGGCAGCTCCATGTGTGTACAGGGAGTGCACTTTCCATGAGAAAATGCGAAAATCGTTATTCCTTTTTCGTTGCCGGGTTTTTTCTTGTGCCTTCGTACCAAGTTGTTTTCCGTATAGGGTTGTCAGCTCTCCCCAACATGGAGGGTCAGTTGGTACAGTTTGTCTCATTTTTAGGCGCGGGAGATTTGTCTTCATCCTTTTCCGTCTGCAGCTTGTCGCCACGAAACAGCTTCCAGCGGTCACCACGTGGAGGTGGAAATAGGGTTTGGTAGTAGAGTTGGTGGTGTTTGTTCAGTAGGCGTTTCCCAGGTTTTATGCTCCATCGTGGGTACCAATTTACGTTTCGCCTTGGGACCTATACTACCCTGCATAGATCCTGGGAATAACTGGTCTATGCAAAGAATCCATTTCTGAAAATTGTATACATGCTCATCCCAAACCTCAGCGGAAACTTCAGCTGGACGGTGGAGAAGTGCTTCGGTGAGTACTGAAACTCTTGTCTGCAGTGCAGCGTGGTGTTGTTGAAGCCGTCGCTTCTGGACCTACCGACTCTTGGCCACCAGTTTCCGCGTTGACCTCAATCAAATATGTTCCCTGATAATGGTCGGGATTATGACGCTGTACAATCGCGTGCGCGAATTGCGGGAAACCCTCGACGAATCTCTGGTGCAAAAAGGGACGGTAAGATATTGCCACCGCACCCGCCGTTATTTCGTAGTAGGAGCGGATGATGGACAAGTTCATTTCCTCAGTCCACTTCATTCGCTGCCTACGCAAACCTGCTGAAGTGGACGCCACAGATTACGGCGAAATAGCTGCAGCAGGAGGAGCACCGCTCCTGACGGTAAGATATTGCCCCCGCACCCGCCGTTATTTCGTGGTAGGAGCGGATGATGAACAAGTTCATTTCCTCAGTCCACTTCATTCGCTGCCTACGCAAACCTGCTGAAGTGGTCGCCACAGATTATGGCGAAATAGCTGCAGCAGGAGGAGCAACGCTCCTGATCGTCGTGGTGCCTAGACGTCGAACCGCCCCACGACTAGCGGTTTCGACGCCGTGTTGTTCATTACGGTAGCCCGACCCAGCCACCAAATGAGACGACTTGCTCTGGTTATTCGTACCGGACCTTAAATTTCTTCTTTTTCTCAAAGATGGGTTAGCATTTTATACTTAACTGCCAGGTGTGGGGATAGCTTCCTCTGTGAGTAATCTGCAAGATTTCAAAGTTCCTGCATTTTCCTCAAATACCCTTTGAGACGCTGCTGTGGCGTACAGCCATTCAGACTGAAGCGATCCATCCTTCATCCTTCCACAACCGGGCTTGGGACCGGTTACTTGATTGAGCTTGTTATGATAAATATTGGCAGTGGTTGGTGAGACATTAAGTTCTAAAAATTAATGAAAATGTAACCCGAAAATTCGACCACTTAATCAGATATGCATGGTAAATGCCAAGTAGGCGAGCTGCTGAAATATCTAAAGAACGAGACTAGAGACGAAGCAGAACCAATCAATCCCTCTACTTTAAAAGTTGCTGAAACATAAGAATAATAAGACCCACGCTGAAAATATGATCGGATCGGATTAGAGATGGGTAGGTAATGCATGCAATATCATAAAAATGATATCACTTTAAAATGTAATATCATATTCTCATCATCGAGGGTAATCCAAATATGGCAACATCACCTAATATCACCGCATTACCTAATATCATCACATCATCCAATTTCACGGCATTGCCTAACATCTCCTCATCACTTAACATCACTACAATACTTAATATCACTGCATCAAAAAGTGATGGTGATGTTTTGTCTTGTAATATTACATTACCAGAAATAATCTGGGAGTTATCGAGTCAATGCCGGGCGATTTTCGCCATCGAACCTATTGTATTTATGATTGTCAGCTCTTTTGACTAGCTTTGGGCAGGCGTCGGGCTAGCTTTGGACTGGCTTTGATCTAGAAAATGATTTCGAGTATATGTGAATATGGGAATGCAAGTTGTTGGCTTAATTATTATTTAATTATTTTTAATGTTTGTGAATAACGGATGTCGGTTGCTGATTGATATGTTTACTGCTGGTCAGTATGAATACTTGCATAGGGAACATATGGAAAAATACTTTGTGTCGGACACATTTTGTGCTGGACATGCTACCTGCTGATAAGTATGAATATTGCTGAAACTACTCAAGGATTCAAACCCTCTTTACAGCATATTCAAAGTGAAAAGACAATTGTTCCTGAAGAAAATTCATAGTTTTTGCAAACATACGCCAGCAAAACAATAACATCATTTTTTGTTGAGGATGCTGGGAGTCCTGATGACGGACCCGATCATTTTGGAAGTAGCATACTTCCTCTCTTGTGGTCCACGGACTCCTCTTTTTTGGGTTAACACCGAAATTTTCCAAAAAAGGTGACTGACAGTTCCGTTCACGGTAGAGGGAACTCATCATACGCTGCCTCACCTCTGGCCTGGGAGCACCTTGACCGAAAGTAGCGACAGGTGGTAATCCCTCCATTTATATATAATGGCAGACATAATATAAGTGCGAGTTATATTAAAGTGAAAGTGAAGGTCTGGTCCGTCATCAAGTGGGTGCGGACTCAGGATTCACTTCGGCCTGGTTTTGGTTTGAACTTAGGACGGATTTCACTTCAATATAATTCACACTATTCGCATATACCGATACTTCGGGAAGCACTTGTTCGCTTCAACAGTGCTACACGACTGAAGGGAACAAGTGGTTCCCGAAATATCGGTATATCCGAATATTCGATTCAAAAACCACCTTCTATAGTGTAAGGTATGTAAGAAGCAGAATATCTTACACTGGAAACGAAATAAAGTGGTTCACGAAATACAGTACATTTTTGGGAAATAAAAATTCTACCCCACAACGGAAGTGTTTTAATTGCATACTGTTGCATTAAATGAGATCGGTGACGCTATAGGGAGAAATAGGGAAAACAAATTAATGAGGGTTTTCCAGGGTTGCTTTTTAATTGACGTGAGTAACAAAAGTTACCAACTTCGATATATTTCGTGAATTGTCTGTACAGTTTCACGGTCAAAGTCAAAGCCTTTCCTTGAATGCCGCGGAAACCAAGCCGTGAAGTGCAAGTTTCGAGCTCCGCAAAATATGAAATAGAAAAAAAATGTTATGAAATATGGGGGTACATAACTATCGTAACTGTTCAAAGTCGACAAAACCAACGTAACAAAGAGGTTTGCTCCGATGGAAATACTCTAAGCGTGATACAATAGTAAATTATGCAGAATAAATATCAAAAATTATAAATATGATTAACAATTAATCGGAGAACGTGGAGAGGCTAGAAAGCAAATACGCTTGTAATGACTACTGAGAGAAAAAACCCAGTCAGTAAAAACTTTTAAGTCCAGACAAGTTTTGAATGTTGACAGTCATCGCAACCACTTAAGCGGCTAAGCCAGTTTCTTAAGTCATTTACTGAGCGAACATCAGGAAAGTTTAGTCTGGCGAGCGGGCGTTCAGTGCTGTAAATAAAGTAAGTACGTATCTGTTTGTTTATTGTCACTGGTGGATGGAGTTACATCTCTTAATATCAGTCAATCTCAATAAAGTGATCAAGTTAGCAAGGCTTCCAGTTTTTGGTGGGTTTTTGGGCTTTTGCATGATTATACCTGCATCCGGATGGTGGTCATTGTATCTTTTTAAAGCAACGTCTCGTTTTGCGCAGACCACATCTGAGTAACACTTGTAACATTATTTGGAAGTCGTGATAAGACACTCGACCTCAACCACTATCGTGAACTTTGCTAACGAAGTCATCTGTGTTTGCGTTCACTAACGGAATTGCGTGTAATCTGTTTTTTTAGATCATGCGGCGACCCTTTGTGCTTTTGTGTTTGCTGGTCCTAATTGACATAAATTTTGGTAAACCCCAGCAACAGCAACAACAACAGAATGCTCCCAGCCAACTGGACCAGCCAGAGAACCTCAAGAACCTAGTTGATTCTATCTTCACTACGGCCAGCCCACCAGTTCGAAGTGGTGGTTTCGCACAGATCGTTACACCTGAACCAATCGGCCTAGAGGTAAGAGCGGTATCACGCATTATTATCTGTATCTTTTTGCTACCATAGTATATCAATCTCTTTAAATATTTGGACGCGGAGACCAATTGATTATTTTTTGTTGATTGATTCAGGTCAAGTTTTTTTTTACCACGAGGGAGAAGCTTGTGCTTAAGTTTGCTATGAGACTAGAGCCATATATATATACGTATGTGATCACAGATTTGATTGTGGTGTTGTGTGATACACTTTGTTTTTTCCCAATTTTAATTAATGATAACAAGATTTTATAAAATTCAAGAGAAAACATTCAAATGGGATGGGGCCGAGTTAAGTGTAACATGAAACCTACGTCGTTTACGCCATGGCATTTGGTTTGAACTTTTTTTGAATGAACGTGATGGTCTTACGAAATTCACATTTTTCGCTTCATTTGCAACTGGTTTTGAGCAAGGTGACTGATTATCAGACGGACGCGTTCAGCTCCTCTTTGGCCGCATTCTGTATCTGGACCCATTTTTCGCGATTCACGCGATTCAAATTATTGTTAAATATGCAAGCGTGAGTGCATAGATTTGCCACTTTTATATGATTAATTGCATGGTTTTACCAACCTTACGCTCGCTTTTCGCCTTTGGTTCCGTTCTCTGAAATGAACAAATAAATGTCGAATTGGTATTGGAGAGGTTTTTGGTAATAACATTTGTCCTTCCTACAAGCTTTCCCGGCCTTTGAAAATGCAGCGAAATATTACTCATTAGCGACCATAAAAGTTGGACTTTCACCTGAAAATGGTATGTGATGGCGAAAATGATGAGGGGAAAACTGCAAAAATTATTGCAATTATAGTGAGTGAATAAAAGTTAAAAAATCTTGATTGTACGTATGCCTCGACCGTAAAGAGAATAGTCCACCATAAACTTCACTCCACGCGCGTCCGGTCGACAAGTCAAGTTTTTCAATGTTGCACCCGTGATTGGAAAGTTATTGCTTGAAGCTATGTCGTCCAATTTCTTTTGACATATATACCCCTGGCGCATCAGGCGCGTGTCATGTGTTGCGGATAATGACATGACCTACCGGGTCAGTTACGAATATCGCAAGCTATTCTTGTAAATAAGTAGCCGAGGATAAGCAGAACGTTTCCTTTTGTGTTCTTCCTCCCTTACCGATTCTTCCCTTTCAGGGAGTAAACCTCCTCAACAAATCCGTAATCCTGGGTGAAGGAATCGGCCCGCCTATCGGATGAATTGCAGTGAGTTACACTGTATTTCAGCGGCTTCCCTCCAAATACCTTCCCTACCTTTGGAGATAACCATGAGGCATTGCACCATTGGGCCTCTTTTGCAGGGTTGACTGCCTCCCCAACACTCGTGGGAACAAAATTGGGGATAATATTTCAAATTCTTTTGATGGGACCCCAGGGACACGAAGACAGTACCCAACACGGTTAAGGCCCTTAGATGTTTGAGCGGTTATGCCGTCAACCACCAGGAACGGGAGACCTAGGTGTCGTATGTTTTGGACGAACCAACTCAACGAATTTATGGTCTGCGCCTATTATTGTGTCACGGATTTAGAACGGAATCCATCAGGGTACACACACCGACTCCATAACGCGTTCATTACCCGCTTCCCGGAACTAAATCATGTTGTGGCGCGGCAGGATTCGCAGCATTCGAAATTTATTTCGAATGTTGCGAGTGCGAGCGAATAGATGGCGCGGAACTATCCACTTTGCGTAGCACGCCAAGGGAGTGGAAGATCGCAGTAATTATGTTTTTCAGAAATGTCACTGATTTTTAATATTAAGTTTGGAATTGAAAAAAGAACACTGAAGTCTTTTTGACTTGGAAAATAGAATTGGAGTTGAGTTCGCTGACTAGAATTGGAGTTGAGTTCGCTGACTAGAATTAGGACGATTAATATGTAAAACCATTAATTACTGCGATCTTCCACTCCCTTGGCGTGCTACGCAAAGTGGATAGATCCGCGCCATCTATTCGCTCGCACTCGCAACATTCGAAATAAATTTCGAATGCTGCGAATCCTGCCGCGCCACAATGTTCCGGAGCAGAACGTCTTCAATCAGTACCGGGTGATAGTGGAAAATAATCGAGCTGCCCTACCAACCAGTCAACAAATTTTCTACGAAGTTTCACTTGAACTCGGTCTGGAGTCACCAACCAACCGGACTGAACAAAGGAGCAACTCGAATACTATCTACAAGGCACCTATAAGGCACTCCATGAATCCAGTAGTCAGGAGAAGCTTAGTAACTGGGGATGTCGACCTAGTTTATAATGAGGCTTTGGCCGCATTCCAGGTCGCATTCACAGAATATGCTGAAATTCTCCCAGACGCAAGGCCAAAGATCCCAAAACTGAAGTTTACTTCGGCAACTACTAACATCATTGCTGTCGTTGACAGAATTTTGGCTGATCGTTTGGCTAGCGAGATTACTGCTACAGAGATTCACAGCCTGATCTATGTTGCAGCTGCCACGGTTATTCGCCTCCATAATCAACATCTTGGAGCGAATAACAGAGGTATGCGCAGAAGGACTTTACCGTTCTGGGTGTTTCGACTCAACAAAAGAGTCGAAAAGTTGAGAAAGATGACTGGTCGTGTCACGGAAGCATTCCTTGGAAATCCGTCACCAAGAGTGTACAGATGCGTTGCGAACATCATTGGAAACTACCATCTGCCCAATGATATGTCAATCGAAGAAATCTTCGAGGTGCTGAAGCAGAAACTTGCGGTATGCTCCAATCGCATCCGTAGGTATCAGAAAAGCTTTCAGCGAAGGACAGATAACCCTCTGTTCTTCCAGAACCAACGGGGATCTTTTAAAAATCTCACCAACTCAAGTCGGGAAGGTAACCTCGATCTGGATCAGGCAGGAGACTTCTGGAGAAGTGTTTGGAGCAAACCTAGCCGTTGTAATTTAGAGGCAGCGCGGCGCCCACACCTTGTGCGTTCATGCGAGGCTCTTCCCGAAATGACCATGCCTGACATTACTGAAACTGACGTAGAAGCAGCCCTTGAAAAGGCAGGTAATTGGAAAGCGCCAGGAGTTGATAAGATTCATAACTTCTGCTGAAGCGGTTTAAGAGCTATCACAGGATATTGGCAAATCAATTTAATCAGATGATTGCCGATCCTGATTTAGTTCCAGAATTTTTTACCAAGGGATAACTTTCCTCATCCCCAAGGATGGTCCCAAGATACTGCTCAACCTCCTTTTCTGCTGCAGAAACCGGGGACAATGGAATATAACGGGTTGTGGGTCCTCGGGTGTAGCACTGCATTCAGGACAGTTGGGAGACTCGTCCAACTCAAAACGATGCAAGTAATTCCTATAGTCACCGTATCCCGTAAGGAACTATGTCAGGTGATAATTCAATGCTCCGTGCTTTTGGTCGACCCATTTCTCGATACACGGGATCAATGTATGGATCCACCGGCCCTTGGCGGAGTTATCTCACCGTTGTTACCACTTGCCACACAATTCTCTCCTGATGGCTTTTCGGAAATCCGCATTCGCCTCGGCTGGATTTGCCTTCCGTTTTTCGTAGAGCCAGTGTGCCTCGCTCGCTAGAAGATCTATAGGGATCATTCCCGCGATGACACACACTACCTTTTAAATGCGCTGCACACCCTTAACGTAATTGGCCGCCATGCACGATTGCTTGCGAACCACCTTGGTCTGGCCTTGACTGCCACCTTGTTCGGATTTCCGTTCAATCCCGGAGCCTTGCTATCGCCAATACGTTCTCAGATTTTTCAAAGTTTCTCTTCGGTAACACCAGGGATCGAGAAGACGTCCTTCCGAGCTGCCCGCTGGGGTTCATAGTCCGTGAAATTCATCGACTTAAAAACCATAAATCGCCAGAAGCCGATGGAATTACAGCCGAATTGGTTAAATACACCAAGCAGTTCATCAAGTGATGCTCAAAGTGTGGGACAGCGAATCAATGCCTGACAACTGGCCACGAGGCATTATTTGACCCATAGATAAAAAGGAAAATATCACATAGTGCAGCAATTATAGACGTATTAGGTTGCTGCGTACTAGCCCGGGTAGTCCCGTACGTCCAGAATATCATTGGCCTATATCAAGACCATTCAACATCAACAACGGTCTAAAACAAGGGGATGCCCTATCATATGTTCTCTTCAACCTGATCCTGGACAAAGTGATTCGCGATGTAGATGTAAATGCGACAGGCACCATCCTCATCAAGTGCACCCAACTATTAGCCTACGCTGACGATATTGACATTATGGGAAGAACAACCCGAGATGTACAGTCTACCTTCATCCACTTCGAGCAAGGGGCGATTGGTGAGATATGTTGGGCTGCACATGAATGAAAGCAAAACGATGTACAAGGTGACAACGTCAGCGCTAAAAACCAAAGAAACAACAACCTCGAATCGCACTGTTCAAACGAGAACAATAAAGATAGGAGACTATCTATTTAGTTTCAAAAATCACAACCGAGAAGAGCTGTGAAGTTAAAATCCCCTGACGGTTGCTGGCGGCCAACAGAACCTATGTCAGCTTACAAAAACTGTTTTGCTCGAAACGTCTCACTATAGGGTCAAAGCTCTTACTATACAAGACAATCATCTTGCCAGTTTTTATATATTCCTTGGAGATCTTAGCAAAAAAAGCTTTTAACCGCGTTCGAGAGAGGAATCCGAAAAATTTTTGGCTCCTTACATGGGGATGGATGATTCCGTAGTCTACATAAAGACGAAAACTATGAGCGATACCATAACCGTCTGGTTGTGGGTAAAATCCGGCGAAGTAAGGATGATCCATCCCGAAATGGTAGAAGACGAGGCAGACTCTACCAGAGATGACGTGGTGGTGTAGGTCAGAAAGTCGGACAGCTTTTAGAGATATAGAATTGGTGGACCGCGGCGCAAAACCTGGGTGTCTGCAGTTCCTTACTAAGGGGTAGTCTAGACCGGATACCGGTTGTTGCGCCGTTAATGATGATGATCATGGACAGGATCTCCTCCTCTAGTTCCTTTGCAGTCAAGAGTGAATATTCCGCCTCCCTTCTCACTACTTGATCGACATCTTCACTGCTTTCATGAAACACGGTAATCGATGGGCAACAAGTTTTTTGGTATATACCTGATGCCCCACGATTCTCTGTTAACATCGTTGGATAGTTGCTGCCAGCAGCGTTCTTTCTGCCTGTTAATTTCTGGGTGAAATTCCTTTTGCCTCTATGTTTTGCGAAGGTAAACGTTACTTCGTCTTGGCCTCTTGCACGCTGAGCAATCTGGCGAAGTCTGACCAGTTCCTTCTTAAACTTGCACTTTCAGCCGTCCGCCAGTCTACAGATAATTTCCTGAGAGAGTTTCGACAAGTTTTACCACGTCCATTTTCTCTGTGCTACACCTGGTAGGTATTCCCTGGACGTCAGAATATTGGAAGAAGCCGTTTGGCAGTTCGAAGGGAGGAATGTACTGATGATCACTGGCCGTAAAATCTTGCAGTACCTTCCATCGGTAGACTGCTGACACTAAGGACTTCATAGCAAAAGTTATGTCAAGGATAGCGCTCTCGCAACCGGCGCGGTGGAATGTCGGAGTGCTATCGGTATTTAGGACCATAAGCCATGTCCTGCCGACCATCCCCCAAATATGTGTGCTCGAGAATTTGGTTGAGGCATGCCCCAGCACCCTAGCGTTAAAGTCGCCTTCTACTAGAACTCTCCCTTTTGTGATTCTAATCTCATTCCGCAAGGTGAGGAGCCTATTCTTAAAAGTGGGCATAGATTCGTTCGGTGTGAGGTAAATGCTTGAAAACGTCAGTTCTGCACAACGAACCCAAACGGAGCCATGTCTTTGACCATGAGTTCGCACTCGTAAGTTGACCGTATCTCTTACTCAGATGGCAGGAGTGCCAGATATAGCGGCATAGCATGATGATGAGCTCCTATATCGGCACAGTTCTCTGAGAAGCACATTTGTAATACAAAGCGTTGCTGTCTTGCCCTCTGCAAGCCTCTGTTGTATGTTCGTATGCCTGGCACATAAAACAGTGGATTGGATCTGCCTTTGGTCTTATTCTGCAAATAATCACCCTGATCTTTTTTCTCGCAATGAAGAAGTTGGTTCTCTGTCTCAGGGACAGTAACAATGACCAATTTTTGTCCTCTGGAGTTGGCAGACGTAACTCTCACCTTAAGGTTGCTCAAATCTGGGTAATTTTCTTCTGTGTTAGTGACATAATCCACATCCCTTATTTTATGGGGACACATGGGTTCACTGAAGACCACTGCCTAAAATACTTTGAACTTCTTATCGGTCTTTGACCAAACTTCGACAAGTATACCGCCGGTTCGAGGCCACCTGATAGATTTAACATATACTCCAGCGTCTTCTATCTTGCGGGCTTCTAGAAGAACTTCCGCGAAAAATCTCCCTTCGTGCGGCTTGAAGACAATGGCCTTTGACCGTGGTTTGCCCCTTCCCTGCTTTTCGCGCTGATGTTGCCGTTGTGGTTGCCATCAACTTTGTTATAGATGAGTCATTGGTTGCGTTATTCAACTTACGTTGTTGTTTGAGTTGTTGGGTTGTCTGAGCTTCTCCTTTTTTTCTACGCTGCTTTGTTGGTTTGGTTACCACTTCGTGGAATTCTTTCTGTAGCGGCTGTCATATAGGAGTTAGCTAGTGCGCAATAAGGTTCAGCAGTTCTTCCATATTCAATATGTCATTTTTGACATCTATGGAGATGTTTTGCAGGATGATTGTAGCAGCTTTAATTTTCCGTAGGACCATCCCCACTTCTTGAGTATTCTTTTCTCCTTTACCTTTGAGTATTCCTTGGGATGACTTATGTTTCTGCTCGGTTAGGGAGTTCGTGACCTTTTCTTCCCGGCAAAGGGGTATCACACAGCTCCTTTTTCAAATCGGCTTTAGAACCACAACCCGAAAGGATCGGCGTTGGAAAAGCTGAGTCAGCTGTGTTAGCGGATGACTGAGGCATGCGATTCTATAATACCTGCGATCATTTCCTCGGCACGCAGGTTGATCGAGGAAGAGCTACAAGAGACCTGTGGACGAATTGGGGATAATAAGGTTCCGGGATTAGATGGGATTCCAAACAAAGTCCTGAGGGTGGCTATTCAATTCTGGTCTACATAGATTATAAGCAGATTTGAATCTTACATGGCGGAAGGAATGTTTTTCGTCTGGTGGATGAGGCTGAGGTTAGTTCTGCTACCGGGGCATCAAAAATCACCTGGTGCACTTTCTTCTATCGCCCAAGTTGTCTTTTAGACACTCTGAGAAGGATGCTGGAAAGGGTGGTATACAACAGGCTGCTTGCGTTCGTCGAGCATGTGGGTGATCTATCGAAGCGGCAGTATAGTTTTCTCCGCCTCCGTTCTTACGTCTACCGTTTGTAAATTCTGCGTGATGGTGATGCGAAGTCATAAATACTTTTAATTAGGACAGTTAATGTTGGATCACGGGCGCCTTGACTAAATTGGGTGCCCATGGTTACTTAGCTCGGATGACGGAGAGAATGATGGGCCGAAAGAATATGTTGTGACGGCAGCTGGTCTCCAAGGTTCCGTTTTGGTGCTCGTGCTGTGAAGCATAATTTATGATGGAGTGCTCGCCTTTGCCTGGTGATCATGAGGCCCTTTCAAAATCATCATTAGATACATGGGGGCGCATGGCTTCTGTCTGGGCGAAACCACTGGAAAATGCAGTGAGCTGGAGAAGGGTGAGTTTGGCATACCGACCAATCGTGCTGAGGGTTTCCCGCGAATATAGGGCATTTTCGAGTGGGTGCTATTGCGGGAATGACCCCTTTGTATCTTCTGGCGGATGAGGCACACTGTCTCTACCACAGAAGGAGGGCGAATCCGACCGATAAGATTGCAGACTTCTGAAAAGCCACTAGAAAGGAGCTATACAGGCTGCGCGGTTGCTCATGGAGAAACACCGTGAGAAGCATCTCTTACATTGCCTTTCTGGATCTAGAGAAAACGTTTGATCGTGTACCACACGAACTCATCTGGTATGCTTCACGACAACACTTAGTACCAGAAGAACCCGTGCGCTGGGTTCAATTACTCTATCACGATCCGAAAAGTAAAGTTCGAAGTATGGCGGGTGTATCAAAACCGCTTCGTGTCTCTGTTGGTGTTCATCAAGGAAGCGCCTTCTCATCACTCCTCTTTGTGCTTGTTATGGACACCGTCACACGGGATATCCAACGTCCAGCGCCCTACACACTGCTTTATGCAGATGATGTTTTCCTAGCATCTGATAGCAAAAATGATCTCGAGTAACTTGTCCAAAAATGGAATGATCGCCTCATGCAACACGGTCTCAGAGTGAAACTGAAAACTGAATTTTTGATGACCGATCCCAATGAGACGGGCACAATCACTGTCAGCGGCAGTAATCTGCCCAGAACTGAGCGATTTAGATACCTCGGATCAACGCTGTCAGCCAATGGAGAACTGCGTTATGAACTGGTGTTTAACAACTGGTGTTCTTTGTGATCGACGTATCAACAAACGTCTTAAATCTAAAATTTACCGCAATGTTGTCCTTCCTGTCGCTCTCTATGGTTCAGAGTGTTGGCCGACTATAAAAGGCAATGAACGACGTCTTGCGGTAATGGAGACGAAGATGTTACGTTGTACTAGTGGCGTGACACGTTTTGATCACATCAGAATGGGGATATCCACGATCGTTATGGGGTTGCACCGATCGTGGAAAATTGCGAGAGAGGCGTCTTCGATGGTATGGTCACGCAATTCGTGCTAACGAGAATTCACTTGCCAAGATTGGTCTGAACATCCAAGTCGATGCTAAACGACCGAAAGGCAGGCCTAAACAACGGTGGCTTGATACGCTGGATGGGGATTTAAAAGCCTCGAGATTACACCCAGATCAGGCATTCGATAGAGCCAAATGGCAAAACCGATCACGACGAGCCGACCCCGAATTAACCAACTAGTTGGTGTCATTGTTTGAGTTTATCAAGAAGCTTTAAAGTCCTGCCTTCCAAATTTCAAATGTGAAATCGTTGAAAATCTGAATATCTCCTGTATGCTGGATTCCCATTCCGAAGATACACATGTTTTTATAATTTCTTATCCCGGATACTTATTGCTTGCCAATACAAACTTTAATGTAGTTGAACTCAAAATAGGTCACACCATCCAGGTCTAGTGTTTACTTTGAAGTCTGAGCTTTGCTAACCATATTTAGTATTCTATCTGCGAACTTTGATAATAATTCACTTTGGCTTCAGCAGATTCAATTTAATTTTAGCAACTATTGACCGGAATGTCTATGGCTTTTTGCTATAACCTGAAGTCGGAGAGTCATAATACCTGGAAAGAATGGAGCCTTCGTTCAGAACTGGTTTTTGCTGCTTGAACCTAAACATGCTTTGAATAAGTTATTTCCGCTAATGAAGAGAAAGGATTCCCAGAATCACCGTTCATTTAACTCTTGTAATACCATTTTCCCAGAAGTGATTACAATAAAATTATATTTTGGGTTTGTCTGGAGCCATTTGCATATTTTACTCTTAGGGGCGACTTATTGGATTGTTCTTGACGTGAATTTTAAAAGCATTCAGTAGGTCAGACTATTGTTAAAAAATCATTTGCTTGGAGGTTGTAAGCAAGAAGACAATTTGAAGGAACTATGTTAAAGATTGTTTCCAAATGAAGATACACTAGACGTTTCTCATTTCATTATTATTAAATAAGAACTAACTTGGGCTCTCCAATTAATTCTGTTCATCTTTTCTCTAGCCAACTTCCAGTCCACAGATCCTTCAAACAGATGACGGAAACAAATGTATCTGTGTCCCTTACTACTTGTGTGATCCGACAAATAATACAATAAGGACAGATGGAGAGTTCGATGGATTCGGACTGATTGATATCCGGTTCGATCCTATGTCCTGCCAAGATGTTTTGGATGTTTGTTGCAAAGAGAGCCAAACCCAAACGGAGCCCATCAATCCGAAACCAGTTAGCGAGAAGCCAGGTCGACCAAAGGGCTGTGGAATAAGGAATGTTGGAGGAATCGACTTCCAGATTACAGGAAATACAGTGAGTTATCCTTGAAAATATTGCATTTATAATAATAGTATAAAAAAAAATTCGAAATATCACAGAACAATGAAGCTGGATTTGGAGAGTTCCCCTGGACCGTGGCTTTGCTTACAGTACCCTCCGAGCAATGCCTTTGTGGAGGATCATTGATTCATCCAAATGTGGTTTTGACAGGAAATCACTGTGTTCGAAGGTATTTTTGATGTTTAGAATATTTGGTATTATCCATAGATTGTTTTAAACTGATAATAAAGATGTCTTTTAATCGACCTTTGAACAGGATAAGACCGAATGAGTTGAAGGTTCGTGCAGGTGAATGGGATACACAAACAACGAAAGAACGATTGCCGTACCAGGAACGCAGAATAACAGAAATCGTTGGTCATCCTATGTATGATCCGAAAACTTTGGACTACGACTTTGTAAGTACTTTCTAATGGTATAGGGTAGTGAATCTAAAGACCATTAAAAGATGCAATGTGTTTCTTACCAAACGTTCCCTTGCTACGCTGCTTATCTCTGCTGATAATTCAATGAATTTGATTTTTTATGTCTTGTACCGGGTTACACCTATAACAACAGTCACAGTCTTAGGAGTTTGTGGCATCAAAACGGCGCACCAAAGCGCTAATTGGGCTCCTCGGAGCGGCCACTGATACCTACCTACCCTACCGGGTTACAAATTTGGGAAGAGCATCAAAGAAAAGTAGAGATACCGCACTAATTTCGAACCCTTCGAGCACCTTCTTTCTAGAGCAAAGGGCACTCTTTTTGGCCAAACACCCACTTTTTTCCAAAAATTGCTGACAGTTTCGCCATTTGGGCAGTAGCAACGCTTTAGACGTTGCTCTACAGAGCAGTATGATCGAACCCGGGTAGGGGTATTCTTGGCTCCAAATATATTGATTCATAAACCAGACATGAACATGAATGACCTTAGCTGGTTTAACCTAGCCATTGTTTGTGCATTGGAAGAAAGGAGTTAGTTACTCCTTAGTAGGTTCCGCTATAAAGTGGATGTGACGAATCCTCCACTAAAAAGTTTTAAGCGTGGTTGAAATCCGGCTACAGCTTTTGAGGTCCCTTCCCTATATGAAAAGCGCATTCTATTCTGTTGGTGAGGGAGTAAGGGAATAAAGCCTCAAATGTAAAGAAATTATTCAAAAATGAATTAGCTAAGCGAGTCCCTATCTATATAAATCCAGGAGTCAGCATGCAAAGGATTTCCTTCATATCGAGTCAGCGAGATTAAGGGACATTCAATGTCAATTGGTACCGTTGCCCTGGTTTGAAATCCCAGTCGTCATGGATGTTTTTGTCCGTCTTTGTTTTCGTTTCGCTGTTGTGTGTCAGATTGCTTCTGACGGCTACGGCAAGACGCGCTCTTTTGACCTGGGAGCCGGTTTATGACACTCTTCTAACTGCCAGATTTCGGTCCCGGTTAAGGAGCATCACAATTGTACAATGCTATGCACCACATGCTTTTTACAAGCAATTACACGCAATTCAGGAGAGGCTTCCTAAAGGTGACATTGTAACCGTGATGGGTGGTCTGAATGTCAATGTGAGGTCTGACAACAATTTACCTGAGCATGTGATGTAGGAATACAATCTTGGCGACCGTAAAGATAATGGCAGGAGGTTGATCGATTTCTGCAACTTCTAGCTCATTACCGTACGAGCAATCAAATCCAGCATTTTGCGATCAATAGTAAATTTAAGAATTGTCTCCTGGATGTACCTAACAAAAGTGCCGCTGACATCGGCCTCGAAAGGGAACAGCACCTAATGGTGGCTTACGTTTGCTTGCGCGTTGGTTCGCCACTTCTCGCAGAGTTGGGGAACTACGACCCCCCAAGTTCAACATCGACCGCTTGTATGATTCAGCATTATATACTGGGTAACTCTCTGGCTGACTGCGGAATCGTGGAAGCAGATCGATTAACGGAAGGGTTTGAAGACTATTGAGTGCTGCCAGAGATAGCGGCCGTGTCGCGTTCTAACTCTAATACCGAGCGAAATCCCGAAAAGTTCAGCATAGCGTGCGCCGTGTCAATGGAGTTATATCGCTGATCAGGTCAATGTGACGATTTCAGAAAAGTATACTGCATCAGCGCAGTGGTGACTATATTGCCTCCTATAGTGTACAGTAGTGTACCGTTACGGTCTTGAATGAAGTGCTCTAACACACTTCAAAGCCCCGATCCAATATGGATTGTTGCGCCAACGATTATTATTATACTGCATCATGACAGAATATGCACGTGTTCGCAAATTTTTCGAAGATCCTGTGAAGAATGGTCTGATCTAGTACCTCCACTCGTAGGGAACTCTTGGGAATCTGAGATGTTTCCCAGAAAGTGGAGGAAGGGTATGATCGTTAAGATTCCAAAAAAGGCACCCATTTTGAGTGTGACGATAGTAGGGGTATCTGGGTGCTCAATGCCACTTCAAAGATGTATATGGTTGTCATTCACTCTTTGGTGCTTTGCGCTATTACTCAAAAACTGGCCTGATACTATCTCAAACGAAGAGCTTGGTCGTCGTACAGACCTGGAAATCGTACGCGCTGTGACCGGGAGCCGTATGTGGCAATGGATGGGTCACACATTAAGGAGAGATGACAATGGCATTGCGGGCTATGTCATGCAGTGGAATCCACTCTCCCAAGATGGCTGACGAGTGACCTTCTTCCATTCCCTAGAAACAACGTGTAACCCGAAATTTCAAAGAGGAAAGCGTGTGCCCATGAAGCCTAACCGGAGCAAACTTGAGAAACTGATGTATCTCTATTCGATATACCAAACGAGGTTACTTACTTGGAACCTAATGAATATTTGGCTGTGAATCTAACAGATTTTTAGTCTTACAATGTCCATTTGGATTAGCTATGATCAAGGATAGCTCAGTGGTGAGAGCACTAGGCAGTGGCAGTGGAATTTGCATCGTGATTTGACAGTTGACTCAGCTGTGAATAAGCACCTGAGTCAAATCAGGGTAATAACCTCGGGCGAGCGTAATGATGACCACATTACCTCCTACATTGTACTATAGTGTATTGCTGCGGTCTTGAATGAAGTGCTCTAACACACTTAAAGGCCCTCCATATTGGATGTGGATTGTTGCGCCAAAGATTATTATTAGTATACCTTCACCCTCCTCCAAAAAAAATAAAACTACAATCTCGGTCAAAAAAATCATACCATTCTGTAATGAACCTAAAGGAAATAGGATGATCAAAAGACTATCCTGAGTGGCCGAATACGACCTAGAGGGAAGAGCTATCCCAGAAACCTAAGAAGTTGGCGAAGTTGGCCGTGAAGGTCCGCCCGCAAAGACTTATTCTCCATAAAAGTGCTTGGTTGACACGTTCTTGCACGCCTGTGTGCCAGCCAGGCTCGGGAATGTGGGGGTTTCCTTTGAGGGATTTGATCCCTCACTTGTCATTAGTACAAAATTAATGTGTCTATACCGATGCGGGGGTCCGCACTGGATCTAAATGAGACAATGAACAGAGGAATTCCCGACGGACTAACGAAAAAAACCAGAACGCGAGCTAAACCTGGAAAATGAAAAAAAACGGCTCTATCGCGCTCGTGGACCTTTAAGTCTCCGGACTCGATGATTGATTAATGTCATTACAACAAAACTATGCACGGATAGCTCATCAAACTAATTCCCCGACTTTCTGACTGCGCCTCCACGACATCCATCTCTTTGCTTGCCAACTTTCAATTCTCGTCTTACAGAAAAAATCCACTGTGATCCATTATTGATCTATTACGAGGATGGAATGCATTTTCCGAGCCAGTATATTACTTTTTGAAAAGAAAACTTATCTTACTTGATGCCCGAAGCTGAAATTCGGGAGACTAAGAAACCAACCAACCACCACTCTACACGACTTCTGCAAAAACAACCAAATTTTTACTTCCGTTGATCAGCTGTCCACCCACGAACCGGTCTCCATGCTGCTTCGCTCGCCTTGAACTCAATTGAACTCCTAGAGTTCATGTTGCAGCAACATGCGCGTGCGCCTACGGATGTGGCAAATCATTCCCCTCTGTGAAGATCAATTCGCCCGAATTCATTCAATAATATGTAATCTGCGGCGAAAATTAGGATAATTGCACATTATGGAATACAATATTTGAGAAAATTAATTCAGAAAAAGGCGAATGAGATTCCGCTCCCGTCGCGAAGCCGCGGTCACTGTGTTTCTGAGAACCGCTCGAGGGAAGACAGCTGAAGATCAATGAGGCAATCACTGCTGGTAAGCGGTTGAATATCTACATGTTCTACGAGGAAAGGCATCCAAAGATCCAGACATTGAGTTTGGCGTTAAGGTCCTTCGCGTGAGCGACGACCAGGTTACGACCCTCCCTGTCCTCCAACTCGTATTGAACTGTGCCGACTCTACCGATGACCTTCACTTTCACGAACTTCCTATCTAGTTTGGCATTGTACCGCTTTGCTGTACTGCTTAAGTTGAAGAGCCGCTTATACACGATATATCCGACCTGAAATTCACAAGCTCGTAATCGCAAGTTGTAACCCTTCTGCTGTGTCTCTCGTGCTTGGAGGGTGCGCTTCTGAACCTCTGCTCTCAGAATAGCAAGTTTATACTGAGAACAGACCTGCAGTGTCAATGTGTTGAATGCCATACTGGTTCAAAAGATGT
Organism: Hermetia illucens; assembly: GCF_905115235.1. Lineage (NCBI taxonomy): Eukaryota > Metazoa > Arthropoda > Insecta > Diptera > Stratiomyidae > Hermetia > Hermetia illucens. The sequence goes on along the minus strand of NC_051852.1, from coordinate 161,512,949 downwards.
AGCCTATTATCAGACGTGATCGACTCAGGGATTCCAAACACAGATTCTCTTCTCCAAGTATGCAGTCAGCTCGTCCGCGGTAAACCGTTTATCGGTTCTACAAATCAAAACTTCGAGGGAGAATCGAGAGCAACTATTGCTCCAATATTTCCGGCGCGAGATCTGGGGTATGGGCCGATCAAATCGATATACAAGCGTTGAAACACCCGATCGGAGATGAGCGCTTTTCCCGTTAGAGGCTGGAGCGTTTGGTGTGAGCTTTTGACGTCTTGCACGTTTCACAATTCCGGATTTAGTCCTTGACCTGGGAAACCAATAAAACCACAACTGCAGTCTACCCAAGGTTTTTCCCTAGCCTGGCTAGCATAGAGTGGAAGAACGTTTCAACTGAGCACTTTAATGGAGCTATAGACTTTGCGAGCGGACCTTCACGGTCAATTTCGCCAACTTTTTAGGTTTCTGGGATAGTTTTTCCCTCTAGGACGTCGTCCGGAGAAACTAATAGCTATTATCAGAGCGGCATATGATGGCGAAAATCCCCGGTGCTGCACCGAGGCAAAATCTCGGAGGATTTTGAGGTCCAAAGCGGAGTCCGCCAGGATTGCAGGGTTGTTATCAGCGACGTTCTTCATGTTGCTTTGTCCAGAGGACGTAGAGGAATTCAATGAACGATATTTTCTCAAAAACTTTGACTACGCTGATGACTACTCTCACCAGGCTATGGACGTTGGTCAAATGGCTCTGGGTTTGAAAAGGCAGGCAGATAGAGTTGGACTGAAAATAAGCACTAACAAAACCGAGGTCGTGAGTTTGATAGGTCATCGTACTTTCCGTATCTGCATTAATGGTCAGTTGAAGACGTTGATAAATTTGCATATCTAGGAAGTGTAGAACTGGAGGTTGTCCGACGCATTAACAGAGCTAAATCTACTTCCGATGCTGTCGAAAATCTGTGTTTAGTTATCTCAACACTATGGTCAATGACCCCCACTTTTACTTAAAAGTTCCAAGCCTTGGACGAAGGTCAACACCTGTCTCTTACGTATCAACAGAGCACGCTGGTCTGATACTATTACAAACGATGATCTTGGCCGAAGTGGCAGACGATAGGTCACACTTTAAGGGGGTAGGCGGGAATTGCATTGCTGGCTACGTCGTGCAGTGGAATACACTCTCCGAAGCTGGTTGATGAATCTGCCACCTCGAGAGCACTTGACACAGGAAAGTAGAGAAGGAGTCCAAGCATCTTAGGAAGCCGTGGGCGAGCTGAGGCACATTTTAGGTAACCGCGAACAACGGCGCTATACCCCATCAAGGGGGGTTTCTAATTAATGTATTGAAATTGTAATATAACTCTTAGAAATAAAATCCCTTAGATAAGAAATCTAAAACCAACTTACAATTCTTTTAGGCACTTCTCGTCCTGGATAGCCCATTCGACTTGGCGGACCATATCAACGTTGTCTGTTTGCCACCCCAAAACTATGTTTCCACGAGTCCGAGTTGCTTAGCTAGCGGTTGGGGTAAGGATATTTTCGGTAAGGCCGGCAAATACAGTGTCATCATGAAACGGGTTCCACTGCCAATTGTTCCCAACGGCCAGTGCGAAACGGCTTTGCAGAAGACTCGTTTGGGCCAGTACTTTAGACTTAAAGATACTTTCATCTGTGCGGGAGGTGAACCTGGCGTTGACACGTGTGAAGGGGATGGTGGAGCACCTTTGGTTTGTCCTGTTGGTCTTGAGGCTGAAAACCGCTATTCACAAAGTGGAATCGTAGCCTGGGGTATTGGTTGCAATGAGGACCATCCAGCCGTCTATGCCAGCGTTGCGGTAGCCCGGAGTTGGATTGATAGCCAAATGTTGCAGCGTGGATTTGATCCTAGTGTGTATACTTATTGAACAGTTTTTAATATGTAATTCTAGATACTTGTAATAAATATTAGCTTTGATCATGTTATCGTGCTGAAGACTTATGATGGAGTTCACATTTATTTACCCCCTAAGAGCTAGCGCAACCCCGGGATCCACAGAGAAGAGGAAGCCCATTCTGATTCTGTACAATCTAATAAACTTGGTCACCAAATAAGCGGACAATGTTGTTGTGTTAACTTACGCGGATCGGAAGACACTCTCTTGTCCAAGGCACTTGAAACTTTCCACTATTACTGAGACCGAATAACCAACAAAATTTAATGAAAATCACGACCTAAATCAACTCTAATTGGCCAAACTGAGGCTACCCTAGACTACGTGATGTTATGACCGACCGTCGTTGCGTACATGGTAGGTGGGTAATCGAAAAAATTTATATAATTGCCTTGTAGGGGTCCCGCGTGGGTCATCACGAATTATGCGGATTTCGCTAGATTGGCGATACTTGTTTTGAATTTGTTGTTTATTTTTATTGGTCCATTATTTCATTATGTAATTAGAAAATTGAATTGTGCATACCGGCCGGTTCCTGGGCCGGCACAATATTGCTTTTGAATATCTTCATTGTTATCGAGAATATTCTTGAAGTTTATAGTAGCATGAATCGCATGAGAATATTTTTTTTTATATAAATCTCCGCCTTTTTTGATTTTTTGAGCCTTAATTTTGAATTGTCAAAACGCTTTAAGGGTTGTTATCTGATATATCCGAATATAATTTAATTCCAACTGACAGTTGTGACCTAGTTAGAGTTGGGGTTATTGCTGAAAGGAAGGGAATTTAACAGTGTATCCAGGCTTATTTCGCCTCACCAGCCAAGTGGTTCTATTCCAAATCCAGTCATGACTAGAGCTGGTAGGCTAAGTGCATTTTATATTTTGTCCATCCCACTTCTGTAGCATGCATTTGGAGTATGGACCTGGATGCCAGTTGGGTCCAAATGTCGCATTGAAAGTGGAGTGAAACCATGAATACATTGACAAAATAAAAGTTTGAGTCCCTGTGTGGAAACAGTAATGCACATGTCTAAACTGCGATTTAGGATCGCCAAGGTCTGTCTAAACTAAGCCAGGTTTGATGGTAAGTTCCAAAGCACTTTCTTCTTTTAGGCTCCATATGGTTTCACTTAGGCACACGACAGGAAGAAACCGTGAGTTTGGCGTTGGATTAATGTCTCCAGTGTGAGGGAAACTTTCTCTTTTAAAGGAGGGGCACTTCGAGGTAGAAAGTCAACTTTTAGGTAATCAATCGGCGCACTTAGGCGATACAAGAGATATGTCATGAGACTTCTATGGATTTTGGAAGAAATCACATTCAGTACTCATGGGCCCAGCTTTTCATTTCGAAGGTATACAAGAGCTATTGGAAAGATCCAGCTTCCGGGGGATGGTTGGCTGTAGAGAGTTGATGGTGGATTAATATACATGGGATGTGGAAAATTCACGTTATCATTACAACCAGTTGTTTTTCAATATGATTGCATCCCTTTTGATGCAGTTAGTGAGACAGAAGATCAATTTTTGATGCCTACTCGAAAAAGTCTTGCACCAGCCCCTTCGGCTACTTCTCTACCTTCTTTTCACTAAATCGTGCGCTGAAAACCTTTCCCACAAACATGTATTTCTCTTAATGACAGGTTCCGCGACAGGGGGATGCATTGGAAAGCATTCAAAGTTGTTACAAACAAAATGATCGGATTGAGTTACAAGCTTTGATGAAATGGAAGGGCGTCCATCTCAGTCGTCGAGGGAGGATGGGGCCCGATTCTGGCGAGAAATGGGTAAGGTTTCTTGACGCACATGCGGCTTCAGGACGTAAGTAAGTTAGACCCAGAAAAAAAAAATCCGTGTCTAAACGTTAAATATTGGTACCAAGAGCCTTTTGGAAAAGGTCCATCGATATTTGCGCTCTGCAGGAAACCCGATGGTCTGGTGCGAAAAGCTGCGACATAGAACACGAATGCATTAAAGAAGTCGAACGATTTGATGGCTGGATGATGAAGCTCACCATTATATCAGCTGATCGCAAGGAGGATGTCAAGGAAGGGTGGGATCGTGGGGCCGTGCCTCATTCAAGATCTAAGGCGGAAGAGACAATAATCGGGACTGTGATCCGTCGTGGATCTTCCCATCCTTGATCGCGACACTCGGGTCCGGAGACTTACGGCTCCACGCGCGCGGTCGAGCCTTTTTATTTATTTTTCAATTTTAGTTCGCGATAGGCCGTCGCGAATTTCCTAGTATTATCTATTTTGGAATCCGGTGCGAACCCACGAATCGGAATAGACACGTTGATTTTGGAGTAATGAAGCGTGAGGGATCAAAGCGCTCAAAGGACCCAACCCCCCCCCCCCCCCACATTCCCGAGCTTGGCTTGCCCAGAGGTGTGCAAGAACGTGTTGAGCGAGCACTTTGATGGAGCTTCAATCTTTGCAGGCGGACCTTCACGGTCAACTTAGCCAATATTTTTAGGTTTCTGGGATAGCTCCGCCCTCTAAGTCGTTGTCGGCCACTTAGGATGATTGCTCTGATCATTCTACCCACTTAAGTTCATTACGCACGCACTAAGATCGTGTATGCACTACAGACAGGTCAACCTGATGCCTGTAACGTACCTGTTGATAACTATATCTTCATTGCAGGCGACCTTAGTGGTCATGCGGGTGGCAGACGGCAACAGATGGTATGGGGAAAGAAGTTCGGAGCGCGCAATGGGGGTGGCGGGCGTATAATCGATTTTGTGGACACTTATGACCTTGTACTTATGAATACATGGTTCATGGAACGATTGTCTTATCTTCCTACATTTTATAGTGGGAGCAGTAAAACGCAAATCGACTATATTCGCATAAGACCCTGACAGCCGTTTCCTATGAGATCATCATACCCCAACAGCGGCCATTGATTGCCGCCCTGCGAATTAAGCCACCAATAAAACAGCGTAAGGAACGCACTGGCCCGTCGCGCATTAAATGGTGGCGATTTCGTGAGAACAGTGATGAAATGATTTCACTCACGCGATTACCGATCATTACGAACGTGGCAGAATCGTGGAGCCAAATGAAAGACACAATCCACAAAGCAGCCTCTGTAACCCTCTGCGTCACCAAGTCGGGTAAGCGGTACATCAATCGAGATACTTGGCTTTGGAATGATGATGTTGAAATGAAGTTCAGTGAAAAGAAACGTCTCCACCACAAGTTTCTCGAGGATAAAACACTGGCCAATTGGCAAATTTATAAAAATGCCAATTGGGAAGCAAAGAAAGCAGTTGCTGTCACCCGAGCGGAGCATTACAAAAATCTCTACGATAAACTGGACATTCAAGATGGCGACTTGCTAAAAGCCGTAAGGAACGTACACAGGATATCGAACACTTCTGTTGCGTTAATGACAAGAACGGTACTTTCCTTGCCAAACGTCGAGCCGCAACGGATAGATGGCGAGAATACTTCGAGCAGATTTCAACTGAAGAATTTGCTCATCTTCACTTCCACAATCATTGCCGACATTTTGACCAGTTCCGCCTGTCAGTGCAACTGAAGTCGAGGAGGCAATAAAACAATTGAAATCGGGGAAAGCCACAGGACCTGACGATATCGCATCTGAGTTCTGCAAAGCGAAGAGCTGGGACCCAGATTTTTGAACGCATTCTTGACAACCGTATTCGCGAAATGGTTGAAATAACCGTGAATCAAGCCGGATTTATCAAAAACTGCGGAACTACTGACGCAATACACGCTGCGCGGTTACTCATGGAGAGACATCGTGAGAAGCATCGCCCCCTTTACATTGCCTTTCTGGATCTAGAGAAAGCATTTGACCATGTGCAACACGAACTCATCTGGTATGCTCTACGACAACACTTAGTGTCAGAAAAACTCGTGCGCTGGGTTCAATTGCTCTACCACGATCCGAAAAGTAAAGTTCGAAGTATGGCGGGTGTATCGAAATCGCTTCGTGTCTCTGTTGGAGTTCATCAAGGAAGTGCCCTCTCACCACTCCTCTTTGTCCTTGTTATGGACACCGTCACACGGGATATCCAACGTCCAGCGCCCTACACACTGCTTTATGCAGATGATGTTTTCCTAGCATCTGATAGCAAAAATGATCTCGAGCAACTTGTTCAAAAATGGAATGATCGCCTCATGCAACACGGTCTCAGATTGAATTTAAACAAAACTGAATTTTTGACGACCGATCCCCATGAAACAGGCACAATCACTGTCAGCGGCAGTGATCTGTCCAGAACTGAGCGATTTAAATACCTCGGGTCAACGCTATCAGCCAATGGAGAGCTGCGTTATGAAATTGCTTCACGTATTAACGCAACCTGGATGAAGTGGCGTTCCACAACTGGTGTCCTTTGTGATCGACGTATCAACGAACGTCTCAAATCTAAAATTTACCGCAATGTCGTCCGTCCAGTCGCTCTCTATGGTTCTGAGTGTTGGCCGACCATAAAAGACAATGAACGGCGTCTTGCGGTAATGGAGACGAAGATGCTACGTTGGACTAGTGGCGTCACACGTTTAGATTACATCCGAAATGAGGATATCCGCGATCGTTATGGGGTTGCACCGATCGTGGAAAAGTTGCGAGAGAGGCGTCTTCGATGGTATGGTCACGCAATTCGTGCAAACGAGAATTCACTTGCCAAGATTGGTCTGAACATCGAAGTCGATGGTAAACGACCAAAAGGCAGACCTAAGCAACGGTGGCTTGATACGCTGGATGGGGATTTGAAAGCCTCGAGATTGCACCCAGATCAGGCATTCGATAGAGCCAAATGGCGAAGCCGATCACGACTAGCCGACCCCGCATGTGAACGGGACAAAGGCTGAAGAAAAAAGAAGAAGTATGATCATGAGATTATAGTTGAATGCTGTGGAGATTTTATGAAAGCTGAACTTAGTTGGTTGGTTGGGTTAGGATGAATTGAAGAGGATTACTGGCACATAGCAATATACAAGAAAATACTATGACCAAATGAAAAGGATTATGCCGAGAGTACGGTTCAAGGAGTTTTTGCTGAGGTGGAATTACGCGTAGGTAATACAAAAAGGAAAAGGAGCATAAGGGAGCAAATCAGCAAAAAATTATTCATCCAGATGGGAGGGACAAGTTCATAAAAAGTATGCACCCAAAAACAGGGAAATGGTAGTGTTAGGCGGGGAGGTATGTTAGGTTACACCTTCGCAAGGGGAGACAACAAGGGAGAAGACGATTCAGATGCGAAGGAGAATATAATATATGTTAGGCTGCAATCAGGACTCCCCCATCAGTGCTCTTACCTAGTCCATTCCGGTCCTTGCGGCATAAAAGAACGAAGTATCCGTTGAAGACCTCGGCTTTTACTACTTGACTACTAAGCGAAGAGATTGCATGTTATTACAGAGCCAACACATAAGCAAGTCTGAATACCAGAAGCTGCGGGCTTTGAGTATATATATAGTTATTACGTTCTATGACTTTGTTAATAATAGTTCGATTTCCTTCAAACTTTCTATAATTATGTCCTATATTGCACCTTACACTGATGTGCTGTTCGAACAACGCAGCGAACATGTCCAGTCTGTATTTCAGGGGAAGCTTAAGGGTATGCTGTCTAGCCCCGGGGTTTACGATCGCCTATTCTACTGCAGATTCCCAGCAGCCCGTCTCTAGTGACTGTCTAAATTGCGGTTACATCCAGAAGTCACTAGAAGATGCCTGTGCTTCTTTCTTGCCTGGATGCCTGGATGACTTTCAATAAAATGGTAGGCGACTTGATCTCCAGAGATAAATGACTTTTAGATTGTCCAATCACAATTCTATAGGCACTCAACCAAGGGTTTACGTGCGCCTCCGAGCCGATCTCCTTAAAGCAAAGGTCTTCTACGGGGAATGTAGATCTTTTAGGGATTTAGGTCATGGTTCATATTCATTCGAGACCTGGAGGGGAATGAGATTGGGGATTCATGTTTTTCTCCCTCTCAATCACCGTCCCATGTTCACAAGAATTAACTTTTTACCCCAATTACAGATCTCTTCTTGGGACCCAAATCCCCCTTGACTTAAGACACGTGATTTTTGTTGATCTGCTGAAAGGACCACTCTCAAGGGGCGCGTGTGGACCGGACAACTCAGTAGAGTTGCACTTAGGGGCTGGCTGAAAGGAGAGGGAGTATGTGGACAAGTAACTCTTTGGAAAATGATTGCACTCGATCAAATCTAGGCCTGCATGTTGAGATTGTTTTGAACCAAGTTCAAGACTTAGTATTTAAGCGAAAGGATAATTTGCTCAAACGATGAATAAGGTTTCTCCTGGATGAGTAAGCCTATCTCACCTGTTTTAAATTTCCATCAATACCCATATGTTCACACCTGAAACTACCCTTCTGTGTATCTCCTAATTTTCCATTTCAACTTTCTTTACCATTCCAATTTGCTTAATAACAAATGCTGTTTTTCGTGGAAAGATCCAGATTGTTATAACTGCAAATTTATCCGGAATAATAAGCAACCATCAAATGATAACAATACAATAATTGTAAAATTGTCCGTGGCCAGATTAATAGAGGAATATGCTAACAATGTACATATGTAGAATGCGTGCTTGCCATTTGACCGATGTTCAGATGAGGGTCCAGTTCGTCTATATAAGCTTTGGATGCGTGAGGTCAACTTGTCAGTTTAGCTTCTGTTATAGCCCTCGATTAAGCTTATAACGGATTAGAAGTCGAGTGAATATTCTAATATTTAACGCGTTTTCGTTTTCTTATCGATAGAGGTTAAGTTATTCAGGTAATTGTGTTGGAGTGGATATGAAAAGGACTCAGTGTGTTCAGTTGGTGGATAGTGTTTAGGACTTTGTTTGAAAGAAAAGCTGGTATTCTGGTATTATTCCAGCGAAGGGTAGTAAATATCCTTTTGATTGGTATCACAGGATAAAGTGGCAGTGCTTAACGTTGGCTTGCAATTGCAATATCTTATTCACACGAAGTTCCACAATAAGTCCCTGGTTTGAGCCCTGTGAATTTACGGATCTGTGATGGCAGTGTGAAGGCCCTTGAGAACAGTTTGGCTATTGTTAAAGGTTTATGTAGCTGATGCACCCTCATAGAAGCGATGCAGCCTCATAGTACATACCCATTTCAATGACCAAATCCTGTTTTAACTCCCTTCTTAAGGACTTGATCCTTTCAAAGAAAAAGACTAGAAAATCAGTGTCGAATTTTTGAAAATAGTACCGGCAATCCAGAACACAGTTCTCCAAGGCAATCAAGCCTTCTCCATACTTGTTGAAGAAAACTTGATGCATTTTCACTTTCTTAAGTTTTCCCTACCAAGGATGAATCGATGGAAATACTCTACTTTGGGGCAAGTGAGGTGTGAACCTTCTTTTTCGGAGTCCTTGGTCCTGAGGACTTTGTTTTACTCACTTCCATTATTTTTTGCCGGAATTCTGGAAGTTTCCTCCGAAGGTCTCAGGACTGGACATGCAATTAACACTTATTGTATACGTTGATTCGTCTGATTGTTCCTGACTTGTCTGATGAGTGCTTATTATTCAGAATTATGTCCTTTCCCCCTTTGGTCGACTATTTCAACATTTAGCTTTGCGGTGTTAGTTGCATTCTCAGCATTTTATGGATATGACCACGGGAGGATGTGGAGATAAGACTTAGAACTCTCCTGTATTTCGCTGATGATAATTTTTCAATTATTAGTTCCTGTTTGACAGATGATTAAAGAGGTCTCGACAATTTCAGAATGGGTTTCCGCTGTGCGCTATTACTTGCGTTCGCAGTTGTTTATGCAACGGCATCAACGGTTAAGCCAGAAGAGCGTAAATGTGGAGTTTATAAACCAGGCGGCTTAGTCAAGGCAAATGGTACACCAGATCCGAAACACGCTGGCTTGGGAGAATTCCCATGGACCGTTGCCATTTTCAAATCAAATGTCATCACCTGCGCAGGATCTCTTATCCAACCCAATGTTGTACTAACAGCTGCCCACTGCGTAAAAGAGTAAGACCAATTTTTAAGGGGCTGAAATACTGGGATGGTTTAATATTAAACTTTTTATAGTGTAAAGAAGGAGGACTTGAAGATCAAGGCTGGTCTCTGGAATGTGAATACCAAAAACCAACAGTACCCATCGGAGGAACGTGCAGTGTCACAGATTGTCTCTCATCCTGAATTTGTCAATGATGGAAAGCAAATTAAGAACGATATTGTGAGCTACATAATCCCAGCTAAGCAATTGTTTTATGTAACTTCCAAATTTTTAGGCTCTCATTGTTTTGGAGAAACCCTTCGATCTCGCTGACCATATTGGTCTCGCTTGTGTTGCAAAGAAGGATCACGTTGAGAAATCGAAAGTTTGCTATGCTGCCGGCTGGGGAAAGGAAAGCCAAGATGGCAAGTATGTTACTCACATCCGAAACATAAATATCCTTTTCTTATGTCACACACATGTTATAATGTTCCTAGGGCTGCTACCGTACTGAAAAAGATGTTGCTTCCAACAGTGACCAAAGAGGATTGCGAGAAGAAACTCAAGACGAAAACACCAAACTTCACAGTTCCTGACAATGCAATCTGCGCAGGAGGAGATAAGGCCAGCACTTGCATTGTAAGTTGCTTCTTATATCATAGATGCAGCTCAAATATCTTATTTGAAAGATACGCGATCACTCAATTCTTAAAAATTATCTCTTAATTTCAGGGTGACGGAGGTGCAGCTCTGACTTGCCAAGTTGAACCACCCACGGAAAACCGATACGTACAGTCTGGTATCACCTCATCTGGTGCAGGATGCGTAAATGAAATTCCTGGAGTTTACACAAAGGTCGCCGCATATCGGGACTGGATTGATGAACAAGTTCGAAAACTCGGCCTTGAACCGAAACGCTACACTATCTAGGCTACCAAATTTCATACAAATTATTTAGAAATTTCGTTCGTAATTGATGATAATTATGTATAAAGTTGGCACAGAAGCGTGAATAAAAGTGAATTGCATTGTAAAAAGCATCTGAACTATTTGATTAATTTGAAGATTTGAAAATCATTTATCTTTCTGTCAAACGTCAAAAGAGGGTCACCAGATTCCATCCTATAACAAAAGTTTCCCTTGATGTTAAGGGTGTTGTTTGCCGCGAGCAGTTCCCCTAGGTGCCGCAGTGAAGCTGACATTTTGGATTGGTAGGTAGGTATCAGTGGCCGCTCAGAGGAGCCCAATTAGCGCTTTGGTGCGCCGTTTTGATGCCACAAACTCCTAAGACCGTGACTGTTGTTATAGGAACAGGGAAGCAGAGTCCAGCTGGCTCGTATCTTCAGAGCCAGCCCGTAGCATTCACGAACGAAAGCAGCTCTCCGACCCTGCAGCTAGAAATCTCATTGAGGTCCCCAAAGAATGGTTCACCCAGCGTCCGCAGCCTGACTCGAGCCAGAGCTGGGCAATCGCAGAGAAAATGCATGAGGGTTTCCCTTCCTTCTCCGCAGCTTCGGCAATGCGAGTTGTTGGGTAAGCCGAGCCTAGCGGCATGGTCCCCTATGGGCCAGTGCCTCGTGCAGACCGCCGAAATCTTGAATGCATTTGCACGCGTCTGGGACACGCGTCTCGTGATCGGGCTATGTTATAAGCGGGCCAAATTCTCCTTGATTTGGCACAGCTTGTGAGCCTTCGCCATCTCAGGCCCGCGGCTGCTAGATAGTGCGAGTAGACTCGGCCCCCGACAGCCACCAGCGGAACACCGACTGTACTCCCCGAGGGACTGCCAAGAGCAGAGCCTTGCCTGGCCAATCCGTCAGCCCGCTCATTTCCTTCTATGTTCGTATGCCCGGGAACCCAGAGGAGAGTGATCTTAAGCGTGCCGCCCAGATGGTTGAGCGCGTCTCTGCACTGCCCCACCAGCCGGGAAGATGTCGTCGTTGAGTACAAGGCCTTGATGGCCGCTTGGCTGTCGGTCAGAATGGCTATGTTATGCTTGGGGCTCGAATCACGCTCCAGCCATCGACAGACTTCAAATATCGCCAGTACTTCCGCCTGGAATACACTGGTGAAACCTGGGAGACCATACGACTTGGATACACCGTGTGTATTCGAGAAAACCCCCGCGCCGACTCCATAGGCTATCTTTGATCCGTCCGTAAAGAATACCGTGTCATAGTCTTGCAACACGCCGCCGGTCTTTCATTTTGCCCTGGTTGGAAGGTCCACAGCAAAGTTTCTCGTGAAGTTCAGCTTGCGTGTAACATAGTACGTGGGGGATGCCCAGATTTCTCGAGGTATTTCATCTAGGATGTTGCTGTGGCCGTAGGACTTCGCTGCTCAGCATCCGGACTCACGTAGTCTGACGGCACTGCACGCTGCAACATATTTGATGTGGAGGTCTAGGGGGAGGAGATGCAGGAGTACATTGAGAGCATCTGCCGGGCAGGACTGCAGAGCCCCCGTAGCACCTGCACACGCGGTTCTTTTAATCCTATTAAGCTTCGTTCTATTGTATTTCTTCTTCAAAGCCTGCCATCATACAATAGAGCCGTACGACAGGATCAGACGCAATACAGCGGTGTACATCCAGAGAACCATCCTCGACCGGAGACCCCATTTCTTTGCAAAGGTTCTCTTACAGGCATAGAAGGCTATACAGGCCTTCTTAACCCTCAGTTCTATGTTCAACCTCCAATTTAGCTTCGGATCCAGGATTACACCCAGATACTTGACATTAGAGGAAAGAACCAATCTTTGTTCATTCAGCCGTGGTAGAAGGAATTCAGGTATCCTTGTCTTGGTGGTGAATAGCATCAGTTGCGTTTTTGTTGGGTTTATGCTGAGTCCGCATCTTGCGGCCCACAGGCACACCTTTCGCAACGCTCTATCCATGATGTTGCTCATAATGGACAGAAACATCCCTGATACTAATATCACCAAGTCGTCGGCATACGCCACCACCTTCACCCCGCTGCTGTCCAAATTACGTAAAATTTTGTCCATTACTATTAACCAGAGCACCGGTGAGATGGCACCACCCTGGGGCGTGCCTCTGTTCACAGCTCTGGTCAAGTGGTTGCCTCCCAGATCGGACTGGATTATCCTGGTACTCAGCATGGATATAATCCAATGCGTAAGATACCCCTCCAATCCAATACCGGTCAAGGCTTCCTTGATGGCGTTGGTACTGACGTTGTTGAAGGCTCCTTCTATATCCAAGAAGGCAGCAAGGGGATACTGCTTGTACTGCAACGACCGCTCAACCGTGCCAATTACCTCATGGAGGGCGGTTTCTGTGGATTTTCCTATGAGGTAGGCATGCTGGGACTTAGAGAAAGGCGTTCTCTCCATAATCGTCCTTAAGTGAATGTCCAGGAGGCGTTCTAGGTTCAGGATGCGTTCTAGGGCCTTCAGCACGAAAGAGGTTAGGCTGATTGGCCGAAAGTTCTTCGCGGACTCATGACCGCACCTGCCCGCTTTCGGTATGAAAACCACCCGTGCGCGCCTCCTGGACTGCGGTACGTATCCTAAATTGATGCAACTCCGGTAAATCTCAACAAGCCACGGCACAACCCTTTCCTGCTATTTCTGTAGCATGACTGGCATTATGCCATCTGGGCCTGGAGATTTGTATGCGGAGAAGCTGTTTATAGCCCAGCCGATCCTATCCCCGGTAATTACCGATTTGATAGTCTCGCACAGTTGGGGTTGCCGCAAACCCTCCAAGCAAGGTTCTGACTCACAGTCCTCCTCGCTGGAGGGAAAGTGCGTTTGCACCAGCAGCTCCACGGTTTCGCTAGAAGATTCTGTCCAGGAGCCCTCCGACTTTTTAAGGAAGGATGGACTCTTATGTTCCTTGGACAGAATCTTACTGAGCCTCGCGGATTCACTAGTGCTTTCAATGTTCTGACAATAGTCTAGCCAAGACCGCCTCTAGGCGGTCCTGATGGCCGACTTGTACTTCTTTAGGCAGTCCTTGTATGGCTGCCAGTATTTTTGCCTGTAGCAGATGTTGAAGATTTCTCTGATCAGCTTGCTGAGACTAGAGAGATCTTCGTTCCATCACGGTGGCAGGGTCTTTTTGCTGTACTTAGCAGGGCATGAGACATTGAAGGCGGTATCAAATGCCTTCTCCAGAGCCCCGACCTTTGACTCCAGCTCGTCTGTCGTGCCAATCCTATCAATTTGCGCACCGGAGAGTTTGTTCTTAATTACCTGACCAAACTTTCTCCAGTCGATCCTCCTGGGGTTTCTAAAGGGCTTGGAGACTTCTGCGGCGAGATCTAGACTGAAGAGTATCCAACTGTGGTCAGAGAAGGATCTCTGGTCAGACACTCTCCAGTCCTCCACCCCAAGAATCCCGTTGTCGGTTATTAGGGTGATATCAAGGACCTCCTCCCAACCGCCACAGTTCTCCGAGCAGGGGAAATGAAAGGTTGGTGTTCTGCCCCTTTTACACACCGATAGATTTGAAGTAATAATAAAATCAAAGAATGACTCACCTCTTTCGTTGATTTCGGAGCTGCCCCAAAGCGTATGCCTTGCATTCGCGTCGCAGCCCATCAGCAGGTTGGCTTTCTTTGCTGTTATGGTGTTCGTCAGATGTTGTAGTTCTTCTGGCGGAGCTGATCGGTCGTGAGCCATGTACGCCGAGGAAATATACACGTTCTCTGCCCCCGCCTGCTCCAGCTTGACCACAACTAGGTCACTGGAACTCAGGTCCGGGCACAGCAAAGCATGTAGACGCTTCTTCGCAAGAATACATGCTCTAGGTTTAGCATGATCAGCGTCTCCTGTGCTGTGGAATAAATTACAATATTTGCTTTGGAGCCCTTTGATGGTTCGGTCGCTTCCGACCCAGGGCTCCTATATTAATGCGATGTCGATGTTTTCCTCTAAGAGGAAGACGAGCAGATTAGTCGAGGCGCACTTCGAGTGCTGCAGAATTATCTGCGTTACCCTCAGCATGATCTGCTTGCGTGGGGGGTTTGTCAGCCCCCGTCGGACCGTCGATCGTCATCTCCTCCAACAGCTCGTTGGCGGCGTCGATTGGGTCAAGGTCGTCGTTTGGTTTGAAATGCTCAAAGATTTGAGGGAGGCGATCCAGCGCAAAAGGCCAGAAATGTTTAGGAGTGCCAACTGGTAATACCATCGCGAGAAAGCCTCTAGTCAGTTCGATTCTGTGAACTTAGCTTTTGGTCAATTACTCGATGACAACTCTTCTCCTTGAATTATTGCTCTTTCTAATGTTTTCTTAATCTCTAAACAGAAAAGACCCCAAGGTCGAAGTTTCTATAGGTGATTTTTGAAACTAAGGCAAATAGAAAGAATGATCTGGCAGATATTAAGGTTTGAGCAAACCAGGACTACTTCAGCTAGTGGAATGAACGTTGGGATAAGTGGGCGCATTGGAGGAGAGCGCCCGGAGAAGCAATATCTCATTCAAGTACATTTTGTTGTTGTTAGTCGGGATACTTTTTCCACGAACCTCCCTATGTAGGGCATACATTTTAAGCATACTTACCAGCCATCATTTGCGGTTTTTGACAATATAGTTTAGTTTCCTCCAGGGATATCTGAGAAAGTTCCACTCTTCCTCAAATGTTTTGCATCACGTAGCATCAGCCTTAGGGCAACCCACTCGGTAGCTACTGTTCAAGCGATTTCACCGGATTTTCTCCAGCAGCCGCATCTTTGGAGCTAGCCCAATGAAACCCAGTCTGCCTGCGCATTTAACCTCTTCCGTCGTTTCATCACATGCTATGCAAATGGCCTGTTTGGACATCACGAGATTCTTTTCCGCCTTTGCATCAGCATGTTACATACCAAATGGTATATTTGGCCTCGACATGACTTTCTTCCGTGTCAGCAGTTCGCAGCGCAACAGCAGGTGTCGATTTGTCGCCGACAACCAAATTTACAATAATAAACAAGTGTTATTGTGTTATGTACAAGAACACTTTCAAAGCAATGTGTAAACACGGAAGGGTCAAACATAGGTGATTTTAAGAATGACGTTACTTTTACTTTTGAGTTGTGTACAAGCCTCTGAACAGAGCTAAAGGGTTCTATCCGAGAACACTTTACGCGCGGGAATTACTTTAAAATCGCTTTTGATATTATGATAATTAAGTAAAAATTATTAATAAGAGTGAAATAGAATATTGTGATTAGAAAATAAAGATATGTTGAAGTGGAGTCGCGAGTGTTCTCATTTACTTAAGCCATACAAATCGAGTAAGTATTCTTTCTAACCCCTTTAGTGTTATTCTGTTTCAGTGGTGTGTGATTACCCCATCGTTCCGAAGTTAGGTTTCGGCAACCCGGAACGAAAGCAACCACGGTCCTCGAGTTAAAGATCCAGGAGCTAGTGCGCGAGCTTGGCCAACGCCAAGCAGGGTAGTTCACTGGAAGAGGCCGTTTAGGAGAATGCTGAAACAGCTGGTCCGTCGAGCCGGATAACGATCCAAGGTAAGTTTTTAAATAAAAATTACTATTATAAAAATAATTTCTCTTGTGAAAAAATATATATAAAGTGCGGGAAATTATAGTGATTGTGTTTCGTTTACACAACATAAAACACTACTTGAACGTCAACGTTGGTGTGCATTGTTTTTTGTGTTGTTGATCCGTGGGCGCGTTCAAACCCAAGGCAAAGTTCCTTATAGCGTTGCGCCTCCCACGTTTCTCTAACGACATTCTATCATCGTTGGTGTGAATTTTTGTAGTGTTGTTGATTCGTGGGCGCGTTCAACCCAAGGCAAAGTCCTTATAGTGTTGCGCCTCCCACGTTTCTCGAACGACACTCTATCATCGTTAGTGTGAATTTTTGTGGTGTTGTTGATCCGTGGGCGCGTTCAAACCCAAGGCAAAGTTCCTTATAGTGTTGCGCCTCCCACGTTTCTCGAACGACACTCTATCATCGTTGGTGTGAATTTTTGTGGTGTTGTTGATCCGTGGGCGCGTTCAAACCCAAGGCAAAGTCCTTATAGTGTTGCGCCTCCCACGTTTCTCAAACGACACTCTAACATCGTTGGTGTGTATTTTTATTATTGTTGTTGATCCGTGGGCGCGTTCAAACCCAAGGCAAAGTCCTTATAGTGTTGCGCCTCCCACGTTTCTCAAACGACACTCTAACATCGTTGGTGTGTATTTTTATTATTGTTGTTGTTACGTGGGCGCGTTCAGACCAAAGGAAAGATCCTTATAGTGTTGCGCCTCCCACGTATTTTGTGTGTCGTTCATATACACTGTTCGTACCAAACGGAAATATTTAATTCAATTAAGTGACAACCAGTTAAAATAGAACCAAAAATGGAGATCCAGGAGATCATTGAAGCTCAGCAAAAGCGGGTTTTGAAAGTTGAAGAGGTTCGCGAGACGCTATGCAAACTGCGGCAGGAAAAGCGAACTAAGGAACGCTTTGAAACCGCGTGGAGTGAGGTCCGGCAGATCTATTTAGAGTTCATTGCAGAACATAAACGGCTTCTATTATTGAATCCCTCGGCAGATTTAATATATTTTCGAGAGAATAAGCTGGGACTCATGCAATCAGTTTATTTGAAAACAAAGGAGTTCGTTGAGAGAGTTCATCCCTCTCTTATCCCTGAGGAGAGACAAACAGAGGTCGACCCGTTAACTTTGGGGTCAGTTAGGGAACAAGTCCCTAAGCTCCCGCCAGTGCCTCAAAATTATATAGATCCCGGTGAAGGAAGTTCGAATAGGGGGGCCGTCCCAAGACAAGTTGAAACTGGGTTATTAGAACGAGACTTGGGCATAGACGTCAACGACAGACTCCAAGGTGAAGCGACAGCTAGGGATCTGCCCAGGAGTTCAAGCAGATGTGAAGTTGCATTTGGAGGGGCATGGGGGGCCTGTGATAAGGATAGACAAAATTATCCAACGTGGAGAGACGAACCGCGTACATCTAACCTTGGGCCCTTCCCCACCCATCTACGACCGGACTATTTATTAGACCCTAGTCAGCCCCGCCCAGAATATTTGCGGACTCCTGGACCAAACCGCTCAGAATCCTTCTTGGATCCCAGCCACACCCGGCCAAACCATTTTGGTCCTTCGAGCCATTTTTCCCCTTGGAACTCAGGATATCGTTTTAGACCCGCCCCACCAATCCCAGATATTCCAATATTCAGTGGGGACATCAGTCAATACGAACCATTCAAAAGCCTCTTTAACTCTGTATACGATGGCTCTGAAATCGGTTTTGCGGAGCGCTTAATGATGCTTCAGAGCAAGTTAAGAGGCGATGCAAAACGTGTAATCGACCATTTAGGGATATACGGAGAGAATTACCAACAAGCATGGGTTCTTCTTGACCGAAGGTACAGTAATCGTCGGGCCTTAATAGAAAAGGAAATTCAGGCGTTAGTTGATTTACCTCAGATAAACCAAAGGGAGGCTAGATCGCTGGGAAGAGCATTGGATACCATGCGTTCCGCAGTTCAGAACCTACGGAAAGCAGGATTCAATGCAGATGAAGGTATTCCATTCATTCCGTTCGTCCTGACGAGGAAAATGGATATGACAACTCGGAGGGAGTTCGACTTAACGTTACGAGATCCAAAAATGCCCGTTACGATAAACGACATCGACCAATTTCTAGAAAATAGATATGTGGTCATGTCCCCTGGTTGGGATGGTCTAAGTGGGATATCCAAGGCGGAGGATCTTGGGAATAAGAGAAAAACCCAGAAGGAGATTGCCTTGGTCTCCAAGTCGGATGGTGAAAAGAGAAACTGGATTAAATGCTTCTTATGTATGGGGAAGCACTTCACAGCCCAGTGTCCTCAATTCATTGAAAGTGCCGACAAGGAGAAACTGCTCCGCCGTTATCATGTTTGCATTTACTGTCTCTCCCACAAATATATCAGGGGGGAAGCGTGCAATAAACGCAAGAATCTCCAATGCGAAATATGCAAAGGGCAACACCTTACTGCCATGCATCCGTGCAAAGGGGATAACCCGTCTTCTGCTGTTCATCATGCCAAAAATTCGACAGCATTGTCATGGTCCGGAACCGTTCTTCCAACAGCTGTCGTTAAGCTAGAGGCAAGAGAAGGACATGCCGTTCCAGTTCGGTGTTTGATCGATCAAGGCAGTCAGAGCAGCTATATAACCGAAGATCTAGTACAGAAACTTCGGTTAAAAAAGAAAAAGACCAACATCGAAATTTCAGGAGTAGGTGGTGTGTCAGCAGGGAAAGTGTCAGCGGTTGTGTGTCTCACCCTTAAATTGGACGATGGGTCCGAGGTCAGCACTAAAGCGTTAGTAGTCAGACGGGTAACTAAAGGTTCCCTTCCACAGGTACCGCCGCAAGTAAAGGCATTGTTTCAAGGGAAGAAGTTGGCGGATCCCGTAACGGAACATGCATCTCACGTTCCAGTTTTATTAGGGTCTAGTATCCTTCCACAACTTTTCGTGAATGGAGTAGAAACCGTAGATAGTTTCCTGCTCCAGAACACGAAATTGGGATGGATTGTGTCTGGTCCGGCGGAATCCTCGGTATCGAAGGTCACCTCAACACATGTCACTATCAAGGAATGGGAACAGGACTTAAGGGCTTTTTGGGATATGCCCCTAAGTAGAGATGAATCTAGTCGCATAGATGACGAAATTTGTGAGGACCTATTCGTAAAGGGTCATTACCGAGAGAACGATGGCCGATACGTGGTACCGACCCCGTGGCGACAAGATAATATTAAACTAGGAAACTCGTACCACAAGGCTGTGCAGCACTATCTCGGTCAGGAGAAAAGGTGGTTGAAAAACAAAGACCACAAGCTCAAATCGGATGAGTTTATGGAAGAATATTTTAATTTGGACCACATGGCTGAAGTTCCAAAGGGTCATCAATCTGACACTAGCGGCGAAGTATATTATATCCCGTATTTAAGCGTGGTTAGCCAAGAGGCCACGCCGACGAAATTGCGGAATGTCTTCAATGCTTCCAGTCCGACATCAAATGGTGTGAGCCTTAACGAGATGATCCATCCCGGTCCAAAGTTGCAAAACCATATATTCGACATTGTCACTAGAATACGCAGGTTTGCGTATGTATACTCTAGTGACATTACTAAGATGTATCGGCAGATACTTTTGAGACCGGAGGATCAGATCAAGCTTAGGATTCTCCGGCGGGCGAAGCCTCAAGAACCGATAAGAGAGTTTTACTTGAAAACGGTGACTTACGGGTTAGACTGTGCACCCTGGCAAGCAATTCGAACGCTTCACCAGGTGGCAGACGACAATGCTCCTGATGAGGAGATCAACTGGATCATCAAGAACGCGTTCTATATGGATGATCTGTTATACGGGGCGTCCAGTATAAAAAAAGCATCAAATTTACGGACCACAAAATCTATGAAGGTCTACATAGTGGTTTTCGTCTGTATGTCTACTAAAGCGATACATTTAGAGCTCTGTACGGATCTTACCACAAATGCATTTTTGGCTGCGTTTCAAAGGTTCGTAAGCCGGCGAGGCCAGCCGAAAATGGTTCGCTCCGACAACGGCACAAACTTAGTAGGGGCTTCCAAAGTGCTCAGGGAAGCCTGGGGAAAGTTGATCAGTGAATGCGAGGAGAGGTTGGCTCAGCGTCAGATCGTATGGCATCATAATCCCCCAAGAGCCAGCCACTACGGAGGGCTGTTTGAGGCAGCAGTGGGGAGTCTAAAACGCTACATAAAGCGGATGCCTTCAATTTCCAACCTGACATATGAAAACTTTCAAACTGCCGTCTGCACATGGGAAGCAATATTAAACAGCCGACCATTGTATCCGCTGGCTGATAATAGTCATGACCTACAGGTACTAACTCCTGCACATTTCATCATTCAAAGAAGCCTATTGTCACCTCCGGCTGGGGAAGGTCTAAATGAAAGTCTCCCAGCAACCAAAAAATGGCTTCAGATCCAGGAACTGCAGAAGCATTTCTGGGTCAAATTCGAGACTGACTATTTGGGGTATCTACAGAAGCGGTATAAATGGAAGGCCCCCAGTAGGCAACTGAGGCCAGGTGAACTTGTTCTAATCAAAGAAAGTGGTCACAAGCCATTAGATTGGAAGACCGGGCGAGTGTTAGAAGTTTTTCCAGATCTACAGGGCACCATCCGTCAAGTAAAACTAAAAACTGCTGGTAGGGACAATATACATCGTGCCGTGCATCAGCTCGTTCCCCTTCTTCCAGAAGAGGAAGCTGAGCCCTCTCAAGCGCAGGAAGCAGATCATAATGCGTTAGAACCGGACAAGGTTCCACCTAACATTCCCTCCCGAACGCGAAGCGGAAAAGGATGGAAGCCGTGGTCTCTAGCGCAAGAGGCTCCTCTGCTGTGTATATGCCTAATGCCCGCCACAGTGGTGTCCTGGGCAGTGGACCCGGTCTTGGAAACCAGAATTTTGGAATTGGGATTAGTGCAGGTAAAGGCATTTGACCTAAAATATACTATTGCAACCTCAGTAAACCTCACGCGTGATCTCGACACAATGTCGCAACAGTTGGAAAAGTTCCATAAGATATGTGAGCGGCAGATGGTGGAGGAAGTCCAAGAACATTGCAACGAGCTGAAACTTACAAGCGAACTGCAAGTCGCTGATGTTAATCGACAGTTGACCGCTTCCTATAAGGTCAACCGAGTTAGGCGGGCCTTTGGTATAGTCCCCATTATATCAAGTAGTTTATTGAAAACAGGTGCTAAGTATATCCCCGGTCTCTTAGCGGCGGGGACAGTAGCTTACCTTAGTTATCGAGACATAGCTATTCGCGAGGAAGTGAAAGCTCTTAGACATCAACAGACAAAAATCGCAGCGTTAACGTTAAACATCACGGACCTAGAGTACCATCAGGTGGAGAACCAGATAAATCAGCTAATGGAGCAGCAGGGGAAAGAAATGTTAAGGCAGGAGCTGTCGGAGTTCTCCCTAGGAATTAAAACATTAATTAGCGAAATCGTTGCCAAACATGAGCAATTACGAAACATTCGACCTACCAAGGAACTGGCGGCTTTTATAAGCCAGGTTAATAGGGAGGTCCCTGGGGTAGTCCTGCCGAAACAAGATGAGCCAGAAAGAGTGTTCGAGGTTAATCCAGTGTCTGCATGGCTTCAGAATGATCTCGTTACGATCGAATATACAATTCCTCTTGCGTATAAAGAGGAATTTAGACAGGTAGCAGTTATCACCCCTCCAGATTCTAAAAATAACACTTGGGACTTGGGGACAACGATACCATTCCGCATCCTATTCGTTGGGCCCAATGCGGACAAGTTTTTCTTCGAGGAAGAGTCTACAGAGATTCTCCCTCGCCTATATGAGACAAAATTGTTACGCTCTGGACCATCATGTATTAAGGAAATTATACGGGGAGGCCAACAATTAAAGGATTGGTGTTCGACCACGAGGTGGAGCAATGAGACCTACATCGGTCGCATTAGCCCCCATGTTGGAGTGATATTCAAAGGGCAAGTTGATAAAATACCAATCACGTGTAATGACACTCAGTTAGAAATTCGGTTTCCTGTTTCTCTAGTAGAGCTCGACTATTGTACCATGGGCGAGGTCCCCTTCCAGATAAAAGAGATTCCACGAGCCATTACAGTAAACTGGACAAAGGTGTATGAAACAGTCACTCCTCGGTTTAATCTTCCATCAACCGAGATCAGTCTCGTCCGGGACAACAAGCACCTTATAGCCACATTAAAGAGAGAACTCGATGGAGTAATTAATGACGATAATGTGTTCAAACAATACATTCCCCACGGTTGTACTTTGGCAGGGTTATTAGTAGGGGCCGTTATCGTAGGTATTTGGGTACGGTTAGCCAGAAAGAAGCGAAAGGGGGATGACGATCACCCTACCTTTATAAGCCATCTAGCAACAGCGGATCGGCAGCACGGGAGATGGGGTCAAGAATCGACAAACCCTATAGGTATCATGTCACCCGCAAATTCCTCAGTCTAGAATTCCTGTGTATACATTCCCATGTAAAAAAAAAAACAAACCCGTAGTTGGATCCGAAACTGTAATGTAAATAAATGAAATTAAATAATAAACACTAACCTACGTAAAATTCTTGTGTATGAATGGATTGTAAATAAGTGACTAATACAAATTAACAACAGACCGGCGGCAAAAAAGTCACGGTCAAGAACAGTAGCATGGTGTCAAGGTATCAGATTTGTTTTGATTGTTTTTTGTTTTTTGTTATGTTGGGTGACGGTCGCTGGATATGTGTTGTTGTTTTGTAGCATGAGTGCAAGCAAAAATGAATGCAGATGCGTGCAAAGTGATTCAATGTCTGGGGCAGCCGGCGCTCTGATTTCAAATGTGCAAAGTCAACGCTTGATGGATCACATTTCTTTACCGTGGTACGTCATCGTGAATCTGAGCTGATGAGGTATTCCCTAGGCATTGAATCGCTTTCGAGTAATTTTGATTACTACGCGTGTAGTTTAATTACTAACAATAGGTAGCACACTTAAGTGCACAATGAAAAAAAAAACGAAATATAAGTAATCTGAGAACAATTAACTGAGAGTAAAAATATTGCAGAAATAGTAAGCAAAAAACGAAATGTGGTGATCTTGTGAAGTATGAATATTTTCTAAATCAACACTAGAATTAACTATAAACACAAAATGCATATGAACATAATGATAACTACATCATATACAAGCAAAATAGCATCCAAATAAACGATTCAAGTTTTCCAGGCGTTTATAAAAAACGACCCCAAGTATTTATATTTGTGTAATTATTACATTCTTCATTTTCATCCTCTTGTAACAAAGTCCTAGGGTTAAATAGCCTTTTTTATTATAATGTTTAAAGAGCAGATTCGATTATAAAAGAATAATGAACACAATGAAGAAACGATACATTTAAGAACAAACAAAATTGTGGACCCTTCCGCAAAAAGAAAATTAGGCATAAGCTTTGATATGTATAATACTAACAAGACAATCGACTTCATCGGAAAAAAAACAACACATCAACACCCGGAAGACAATTCTGCATCAATCGGAGATCTACCAGGGGACTGGCTATTGATGGAAGGGGTTATTAAGGCGCTACGCACTACTTAGGGGTTTCCGTTTTGGGCGCCATCATTTCGATCGTTAGAGGTAGAAGGATGGCCTTACACCCTTAGAATGCAAGCTGGCAACGAGTGACACCAATACGAGAGTTTCCATATTCAGAAACTTGGGACCGTTTGCCAACAGATAACAGTCCAGGTCCAGGCAATTGGACTTTCTTTGCGCGGGAGGATGTTCAAGCGATTTCACCGGATTTTCTCCAGCAGCCGCATCTTTGGAGCTAGCCCAATGAAACCCAGTCTGCCTGCGCATTTAACCTCTTCCGTCGTTTCATCACATGCTATGCAAATGGCCTGTTTGGACATCACGAGATTCTTTTCCGCCTTTGCATCAGCATGTTACATACCAAATGGTATATTTGGCCTCGACATGACTTTCTTCCGTGTCAGCAGTTCGCAGCGCAACAGCAGGTGTCGATTTGTCGCCGACAACCAAATTTACAATAATAAACAAGTGTTATTGTGTTATGTACAAGAACACTTTCAAAGCAATGTGTAAACACGGAAGGGTCAAACATAGGTGATTTTAAGAATGACGTTACTTTTACTTTTGAGTTGTGTACAAGCCTCTGAACAGAGCTAAAGGGTTCTATCCGAGAACACTTTACGCGCGGGAATTACTTTAAAATCGCTTTTGATATTATGATAATTAAGTAAAAATTATTAATAAGAGTGAAATAGAATATTGTGATTAGAAAATAAAGATATGTTGAAGTGGAGTCGCGAGTGTTCTCATTTACTTAAGCCATACAAATCGAGTAAGTATTCTTTCTAACCCCTTTAGTGTTATTCTGTTTCAGTGGTGTGTGATTACCCCATCGTTCCGAAGTTAGGTTTCGGCAACCCGGAACGAAAGCAACCACGGTCCTCGAGTTAAAGATCCAGGAGCTAGTGCGCGAGCTTGGCCAACGCCAAGCAGGGTAGTTCACTGGAAGAGGCCGTTTAGGAGAATGCTGAAACAGCTACCCTAGGATAATCGATTCCACTGCCTCACAACACCCGCAATTGATATCTAGTCCTTTCGCAATGCGTGATTTATCTACTGTCACTTCCTCCTTCTGACTGTCACGTCCATGGGTACCTGTATGCAGGTCAAGTTCTTCACTTGATATTGTCGATTACCAGAGCTCAAATAATTTGTATAGAATCTATTGACGATATCCAACAAAATATTAAGGAAACCTTCAACATTTTTCTTTTATTTTTTTTTGTTTGGAATTGAACAGGTCCTGAGTCCGTATCCATTTGATGACGGATCGAACTTCAACCTAGTTTAGGTTTAACCCTAGGACAGGTACCGACTTTCAGTCATGCTGTTTTCAGGACGGAGGTGAGACAGCGTCTGGTGAGTTACCTCTGTCTTGGAAGAAACCTTTGTCGTCCTTTTATTTCTTTTGTGCATCGGAAAGCGTTGTCAACGAGATTGGAGATGCTTTCCTAATGCCACTCATGGGCGACTTAACCTTCCATATGCCTCTATTCAAAAGATAGGTTAATGAGTGATCCAAAAATGGTATTCCGCGCTTTTCAAGTCTATGCGATGTTTAAAGGAAGAGGAAGAATGAGGAGAGCTACGATGATGAAATCCGCGCACGATTGTTGTCAGCCAACAGAGCCCATTTCAGCTTACAAAGACGAAACGCCTCACCAAGCACCAAGTCAAAGCTCTTACTATACAAGACATTGATCTTGCTAGTCCTCATGTATTCCTCGGAGACTTGGGTTCTTAGCAAGAAGAATTGCGAACTCTTGGCCGCGTTCGAGAGAAGAATCCTCAGAAGAATTTTTGGCCCCCTACATGAGGATAGACGATTCCGTAGCCTACACAATGACGAAATCTATGAGCGATACCATGACCGTCCGGTTGTGGATTAAATCCGGCTCAATAGGTTACGGTGGGCGGGTCACTTAATCCGTATGGATGAGAATGATTCCGCCCGGAAAGTCTATAAGGGCAATATCTATGGTAGAAAAAGAAGACGAGGCAGACCCTGCCTAAGATGGAGCGATGGCGTAGGTCAGGACGCGAGATAGCTTTTAGGGATATCGAATTGGTGGACCTCGGCGCAAAACCGGGATGTCTGGAGTTCCTTATTAAGGCAGGCCTAGACCGGATACCGGTTGTTGCGCCGTTGATGATGATGAAGAATGAGAGAAGAGAGAGCCGATCCAGAAGCGTTTAAGGGATGCAAAAGATAAACATTGAATGACATAAACTTCGAACGCACTGCATAATCAGCTGAACAAATTCGGTGTTTACTATTGCCTGCTAGAGGGCAGATTAATCAAGAAAACTGACCACCATCAGCTTTCGAAACAAAACGACAATTGGGAAGACTTGAGGGAGAAATTTCTTTAGGATGGCTGGATCAGACAAGGGGGTCGAAACTTCGAAATACGCGAGGGGAGAAAAAGCGGCGTCTACAAGGTGCAGATGGTAATTATGGAGATTCTGTAAGTGACTTCTGCTCCCAAAGAGAAATGTTTCAGCCTGTATAAGCACTTGGACTCGCCTCCAGAAACCATGCTGAATGAGTGCTCTTCACCCGTGAGGACCTTTTAGGGGCCCTCGTAAGGTGGCTGCAACAGCTTCCGGTTAGCATCAGTCATCACAAAATCGTGGGTGTAGACTTTGAGCTTTCTAGGGCTGACCGCTGGATGAGCGTGACGAGATGATGGAGGCTGCTTCGATTTGGTGATGGGCTACCGTAGCAGACGCAACAGTCCAATCTCCCCAAGACCGTCCCTCTTGTCGAGGGGCAGATCGTGTTGGTTACCCCTTTCAACAGATCACTAGGGCTGGCAACAAACTCTTCACTGGTGGCTGTACTGCGGTCAAGCAAAACAAACGCAAGACCTGCTACTAACATCCGATGCCAATGTTTCAGCATCCCATTGGACTCCGGATGTTGGTAGTTACGCTGGCATTTAAGGCCTAGAAGCTTTCTGTGTTGCGAGAAGCGACCAGATTTGTACTCCATCTCCATGATGTAGTAGTAACGGATTGCACATAAAAGCGTGGAATCCACTTCTTATAGGTGGCCTCAGCACATGATTGTGCTCTGATGTCCTTAAGAGGTATTGCCTCAGGCGACCGAGTAAACCGATAAATTATTGGGAGGTAATACTTAAAGCCGTCCTAGTTTCGCAAAGGGCCTACAATGTCCAGATGAATGATGTATTGACTTAGGGAAAACTCCTAATTCCTTCCTAACATGCTTAGTGGCCTTAGAACTGGCTTGAATACACTCTCTGGTCCAAGAATCAACGTTTTGTGGTCCCTGATTTGTTGAGTCTTCATAGTTTCCCGGTCTCCAGTGGAAGTTTTCATTGTTTCTGCGTGTTTGAGCCATTTCTTTGTATAGCCATTGAGTAATATCGTCAATGAAAGTGATCACCATAAGTCGCGTGGGAAGTCATTTTGTTCATGCTTAATACCTTAGAAGTTAGTTCTCTGGAATTGACTGGCAAACAGGCAAAAAGTGCCAAACGTAATTTCATTCCTGTAGAAAACATATTTGATTGGAGTCGTAGAAAGGGGATGAACACTATAGCAGCACTATTTCGGGTACTTGCGCCTTTTTCTTCTTAATACCATGTTTTAGTCGAGGACAAGTCCCTGTGATTTGGCCAGCAACTAGCAAATTTTAAAACTCTATTGCTACCGAAACGACACCAACGCCTCGGTTTGGGACTAACCTGACGGCACCAACAACCTTGGACTATCAAAAACGGATTATGATTGGTTTCTGGAATGCGTGCACGCTTCTCGACAACGATAGCGAGGGTCCTTGAGCTTGAATTCCAGCGATATAAACTAAACATTTTTGACCTAAGCAAATTAAGGTAGTGGGAGAGTACTCCTCTTACGGCAATGTGCCTGGCGGCGCAAATTCGGTGTCTGGTGACTTTTGACAATTACCACAAGACGCGCTCTCTTGACCAGGGAGCCACACAATTGTACAATGCTACGCACCAATGGGGTGCTTGGGTATGTGATGGGGAAACACAGTCTTCACGACCATAACAATAATGGTAGGAGGTTCGTGGATTTCTGCAACTTCCACCGTCTCGTCATTGATGGTATACCATCCGAGCACAGAGTCTGCCATAAGGTCAGTTGGGTTTCAACTGATCGACGCCGTACGAGAAATCTTATGAACCACTCCGCGATTAGCAGTAGAGTTATCGGTTGGATGTTCGTAACAGGAGAGGCGCTTACATTGGCCTTCGAAAGAATCACCATCAGATTGTCGCTTACGTTCGCTTGCATCTCGCATCCGCCACTTATTGTATAATTGATGAGTTGTACCTTCCTAAGTTCAAAATCGATAGCTTTTATGACCCAGCTATCGCTCGACAGTGGGGGAGGTATCTAACTGATCGAATGGCAGATACTCTGAGTAACTCTTCTGGGAATATCGATGAGTATTAGGCCGCCATTAAAAGTGCTCTTTTCTCTAGTGCTACACAGGTCATTGGCCACAACCCGAAGAGGCGTCATAAGATTTGATTGACTTTGGAATCGCTGCGGGTGATGGTGGGCTTGACGCGCTCGAACTTAGATACCGATCGAAATCCCGAGAAGTTCAGCGTAGTGTACGCAATGGCAAGAAGGAATTTACTTGGGAGAAGTTGTTAGGGAAGAGGAAGATGCCGCAGATTGCAATGATTTCGTGAATGTATACCGCATCACGCATCTTTCGATGATCCTTTGAAGGACTTCAACGGTGGACTTCTCATTCCTTATGATGAACAACTGATGAAGTGGTATCACATTCACTGAAGTTCCTCTTGACGTGGATGAAATGACCACCATAATATGTAGATTCGGACTGTTCTTCCAAGCAGAAAAGAAATCATTTTGGTCATCCATGCTCTAAATCGGAGTAAAGCCGCTGGGCTTGACGGTTTCCCCGCAGAGCTGTTTATCGCTGTACCTGAAGTTACTGCTGATGAATCCGAGAGCTTTCTCAGAGAGTGGAAGAAGGGAATGATGGTCAAAATCCCAAAGAAGGAGACCCGTTTTGAGAGTGACAATTTGAGGGGAATCTGCTTGCTCCCTAGCGACGCAAGAAAAGTAGGTAAAATTATTCTAGGACGCATCAAAGAACATATCGAAAGCCTGATCGACAGAGACCAGACTGGTTTTCGCTCCGGATCCTCCTGCAATGATCACATCAATATCCTACGGATCTGTTAGGAACAGTGATTGGAGCTTAGATCTTCGATGCATTTGCTCTTCATCAATTTAGAGAAAGCGATAGCATAAATAGGAAGTGTGCTCTACGTAGGAGGGGCATTCTGGATAAACTAATAGCTATTATCAGAGAGATATATGATGGCGCAAAATGTTACGTGCTGCATTGAGGTAAAATCTGGGAGAAATTCGAAGCCCAAACTGGAGTCCGCCAGGGTTGCATCCTGTCAACAATACTGGTGACATTCTTTATGCCGCCTTTTATGGCGGACATTGACGAGTTCAATGTACAATGATTTCTTTCTTCAAATACCTCGACTATTGTGATGACATCTGTTTGCTCACTCACCGGGGCATGGATCTTCACCAAATGGTTCTAGATTTGGAAAGAGAGGCAAACAGAGTTGGACTGAAGATAAACACCAACGAAGCCAAGGCTCTCAGTCTGGCGGGTAATCGCAATCTCCCTATCTGCATTAATAGACAGAACATTGAAAGTGTCGACTTATTTGTAATATCTAGGAAGTGTCGTTCTGGCCGACAGTGGAACCAAACTGAATTGTGTCCGACGCATTAACAGCACTAGATCCGCTTTATCTGCCCTCTCTCTTCTTTCTTTCTATATAGAAATAGCACATGGAAAGTCGTATCATCGGAGTGCGTTGCTTTGACAATATCTCAAACGAAGAATTTGGTCGGCACACAGTCCTGGCACTCGTATACACTGTGATCAGAAGACGGAAGTAGCAGTGGATAGGTCACGCTTTAAAGAGGGGCGATAAATTTATTACCTCTGGTAGCAAAAAATATCTCTGTTTGCCATATTAGATCCTAATTTGCAATGCTAAAGATTTGCCTAATACCGGCTTCCCTTCTCTTCTTTCAGCAACAACGAATTTGGGATTTTGTCGTATTTCGATAAAGTTCATTGGACCCACATCTTTCTTGGCGTGTTGAACTTAATTTCTAGTTAGAAAATGGAGACAATTCAGGAGCCAAGGCCTCATGGACTAATCTAGGGATAGTAGCACAGTGTTAGATGCACAGTTTGGACATTTCCAGATTCGAAAATATTTCAAAAATTTAACGTATTTAATCTGAAATGAAAGGTGTTTGTCTGCATGTCAGGTGAAAAATCGTCACCTTTAATGAAACCTTTTGATCTTACACGGATGTATGTTCTTTGGCCACATCTTCATGGAGTATAAGCCATCTGCACAATGTTAGCTTTCGATGAGATTGTGCTTTAGTTTCATTATCATGACACATACTGCGGTGGAATTGACAAGCTTATACCAGCGTACCAGCACGAAGTGGAACACAAACGTCCATGACGACCGACAAGTTGACGTTCAACCTTCGCGACTAACACACACGACACCTGGACATCTTAAGATGGCAATGACCTGAAGCACTTTTCCATCTAAATCTATTTGCAGAGAGATGGAGAGATCTTTTCTTATCCAATTCGCTTAGATTTCAAAGTGATAAACGCCATAAACCACTCAAGGGAAAATGTGAATTATTTACTGAATTAAATTTAATTTGGCTTTGATTGTTGCAGGAAATTGACCTCCTTTGAAGATTATCTGTTCCTTTAAGGAGATTAGATTTCCAGTCATGATTTCTAATCAAGTCTGTCCGTAAGGACACCATGACCTTTTCTACACAGTTCAAACCGAACCAACAAAGTACTTGCAGAATTATGAAATTAGATTGTCATAAATATGTATATAGAGCCTTTTCCCATATCCACTTCCTCTGAATTTTGCATAGACAACACAAGTGTCAAGCAAGGAGAGTACATTACGTAATCGATACAAGGTCCTTGTACAAAAAGCCTCACTTCCTCTAACCTAATTTCTCAATCAGAAAATCAGTCAAACGCTCCTATATCGAATTCCCGAGTGTGTGTGGAGGAAAAGCCTATGTTAATCTGAACTTGATATGTGCTTCAATTGAACATAAAAGGAAGAATCAAATGTAACGAATTTTCCTTTTATTGTGCTTTGGAAAATGCGATGGTTTTGGATAGTTGATTTGTATTGCAACATTTGCCTAGTAGTGTGTAGGTCGGTCCTTTCAAATCTCTACATCTGCCAAAGAAATAAATTGGAATTTGATTTCTTCTTTATAACAAATCGGTCAACTCCAGGTAGTGCTCGGAAAAATGTAAGATTCCAATAAAAAAAGGAAAAATGTTTTCTATTATTTCCACGTGCTTTGCATTTCCCACAAAGTCATAAACGCCTTGTGTTAATCCTAGGAACAGGCCTCAAAGAATTTTTTTTTCCAGGAAGATTCATTATTTTCAGCTTAAATGCTTGCAAAGGATAGAATAATTAAGGATAGAAATATTAATTTCCTGACACTCGGGTACCCTTATATAGGTAGTTTTGTAATTAGACAAGATGATTGATCAATTCCTTCAGTTTTTAATTAATTGTATATTACTGCAATTTGTAACTAATTAGCCTTGATTAAAAGGAAAGAAGTGCAGAAGGAAAGTGCAGCCTCTTCAAAGTCAATGAAAACTCGTGGCGGTCCTCCCTTTATGGCCCCGCAAACTTTTTTCTGGTATCATCAACTTGAATTTTCGTCCCTGCCCCATGAGTGGAGAGAATGGGGAGGATACGTAAAAGAAAGAGAAAAGTCGCCCTTTCTAATCCCGTTAAAGAATTGTGGCAGTCACTCTCACTTAAAAGACCATTGCGACTCTAAGTGGGGCTATTTTCATGTCAATCGTTAGCATCTACAACCTCCCCTAGTAGGGGGAAGAGGGGAAATGAAGGGTGAAGTGAGGAGTCCTCTCTCTGGGAAAACGTTGGAAAATCGTGGCCCCCTTTAAAAAGTTATGGCGACGGTATTTTGATATTATCATGGCAATGATGTATTTGCCAACTTGACTCCCGAAAAAGGAGAGACTAAAAAGGATATGTAGAAGGAAGGAAAGGACTCCGCCATTATCCCTTATCGCGATGTATAAGGAGGCCCTTGCACATCGCGGCACTGGTTGCCCTAAAACAAGCTTATTAATTATACGAAAAGAGTCCCTTTTCGGGGCTACGTAACCTTCCAAGCAGAGATTACCGTCAAAATTCTTTGACAGTGTTAGAAAGGGGAGACTTTCTTCTCCATCCTTCGTACTCTCTTCTCCCGTCCGCGGTTGGGATATCAAAATATTCTCATATCTAGCACCGTAACTTTTTAGGAGGGGATGACCGTCACGACTTTTTAACGGGATTTTAGAGGGGGACGGCTTTTTCCGTTCATACCCTCTCATATTTCTGTAGGAGATAGTGTTCAAAATTAAACCCTAACGTGTTGACATGAAAATAGCTCCACTTTGAGGTGCCCCCTTACGAAGTGTCCTGCACAATCTCTAACGGGATTAGAAATTGGGGACCTTTCTGTTTCTTTTACATATCCTCGCCATTCTCTTCCCTTCGCGGACAACGATTAAAACTTCAATTTGCCATAATTAAATAACTAACCCTATTTTGATGGGCCATAACTTGTTAAGGTGGGTGGCTACGGCTTTGAAGAGGAGCACCTCCGCCCCCTCCCTCTATAAACTCTCACCCCGCCGGGCATGGGGTTCAAATTCAACCTTTACCGAAAATTTGTTTCCTGCATGTATTAAATGCAGAGTTTACTTCCTCAACGATTACCTCCCTTGTCGTGATGAGCGAACTCAGCAAGGAAGATCCTTTTGAAGAGGAGAGGTAACACCTGGAGCCAAGCGGTAATCAAAACCCCAAGATATGACAACCTGCCGAGGGCTGAAAGGCCACAGAGGTTAAGATGTGGCCGTAAACGGTGACTCCCAGTTTCAAATAACCTTGTCTCAGGCTCTGCCGAGATCGAATTACTATCCCCGATAAAACTCAGGCCATGGCAGCCAATTATGAGAAACCGAAAAAAAAACAAAAACCTATTAACAAACTAAAATTAAATCTCGACCGTGACGGTACAACCCTGAGTGAAGGGGCAACCCTAAACTAATCGATGGAGAATCTGAGTCCAGGACTCAGATCCAGATCCAGAACCAATCTAATTGGGACCCAGTTCTTTACTGATGAGCCGGTGCAGGCACCTTCTGTCAGCACTTCTGACCCCGGGCCCCAATCGGCACCACCTGTTTAGGCTAAAATCTTCCCCATGGGTAAGCACCTATCTAGGGAAAGCAAACAGCCTTCGGTCAAACCGCCTTCGGGCAGATCACAACCCACGGTCCGTGCCAAGGTTGAGGGGAGAGGATCGTTCGCGAATTGCGGGAAACGTTCGACGAATCTCTGGTGCAACAAGGGGCGGTAAGATGTTTTTGGTGGTGCATTTTATCCCTAGCTGCCAGGTGTGGGGATAGCTTCCTCTGTGAGTAATCTGCAAGACTGCAACGTTCCTGCACTTTCCTCACCTACCCCCTGAGACGCTGCGGTGGCGTACAGCCATTCAGACTGAAGCTATCCATCCCTCCTCCATTCATAATCGGGCTTAGGACCGGCTACGGCTATTATTAGTATCTCTCAACACGAATACTTTGTTTCTAACAACATTTAATGCATTTTCTTGGTTGGGATGTCGCAGGATTTGTCCTCAAGAGAGATTAGGTAGGATCTAGCGTTGGTGCCATCAGGGGGTGGTTGGAACAAAAGCATAGGGCGATCAGTTGTAATATCACCCAATTCCTTACAGGATATCGAGGATACCGCCAGTAGTTCTACCTTAAATTGGACATTTCAACTGATCGCGCAAACTGCGATAAAAAACGCAGAGAACTTCTACTGTCCAAGATTTCTGGAAGAAAAGATATACTCTAGGTGAAATTTTGCCACCGGAGTGCTTGTCCGGGGAATGGGTTTGGGGGATGCGATGAACTTGATAATCGGCTTTATCTAGAACAAATCGCGAGAAGTCAAGGTGACTAGAGAAGCGCGGTTATGGGCCCTGTGTACACTATGAAAGAAAGAAAGGATAACCGAGTAAATCGGCCTTTGACACAAGGCTTGCTTGCGTCAGGCTAGTTCGAGGTGGGAGCCCCTTTTGGGCATCTCACCTTCCTATTACTTTGGTGAAGTTAGGGCACTTGCGGTAGTTGGCATGGTGATCGCTTATTCCGTACCTTGTCGTCTTAGAACTTTCGCTGAGCACATTTGACAAAGCGATACCGTAGATAGCGGTTCAGTGTCGCATGCCAGATCCGTTGGCACTGTGGAGTCTGTTTGCTCAAGATTAGTTCAAACCGAGCCAACTAGAATGCGATTATCGGTCTCGAAAAAGGCACCAGATTATTAGCCGCAAGTAAGGGTGATCCGGACCACTTCCTCCGAAAGAAGTATTTAATACTTTGAAATTTCAGATTTCTTGACATGGAAATTTTTGGTAATGGAATTGAAGATGGAGCTTAGTGTACCTGTAAAATTTTAATCTGGTTGGACTACAACAATTGGAGGGATTTTAATACTTACTGGCTTCCCTCGAAGTATCGGCTGTATTTTCGCCGCCGTTGCTTCCCTAGCCAGAATTTAGTTGAGGAGACAGACGGATGGTCAAAGGGTAGTATTGGTCCCAGGGCGAAACATGGATTGGCACCCACGATGGAGCATAAAACCTGGGAAACGTCTGCTGAACCAACACCAACAGCTCTACTACCAAACCCTATCTCCACCTCCACGTGGTGACCGCTGGGAGCTCTTTCTTAACGAAAAGCTGCAGACGGAGAAGGATGAAGACGAGTCTCCCGCACCTAAATAATGGTCCTCCAGGTTGGGGGTTGGGTAGGGCTGACAACCCTACACGGAAAACAACTTGTTACGAAATCACAACAGGAGCCTCGGACTGGACGGATTACACAACCACGAACCCGGCAACGACAAAGGAATAACGATTTGCGCATTTTCTCATGGAACGTGCGCTCCCTGTACAGAGATGAAGCTGATGAGCAGCTAGCCGATACCCTGTCCCAATATAGGGCTGATGTAACAGCGTTACAGGAGATGCGTTGGACAGGGACCGGTTTCCTGGAGAAGAGCCGCTACACCATATATTATAGTGGCCATCCAGTAAACCATAAGCTCGGAGTAGGTTTTTTAGTCAGCCAAAAAATGAAAGCTGCTGTTATCGGCTTTGAAAACATAAGCGAACGGCTATGCACTCTGCGCTTGCAAGGCAAATTTAGAAATATAACCCTCATTAACGTTCACGCCCCTACAGAGGAGACTGCAGAGTCGGAGAAGGATACTTTCTATGAGGCAATAGAACGAACCCTCGAAGCCTGTCCCAGATATGATATCAAAGCCATACTTGGGGATTTTAACAGTCAAGTAGGGAAGGAGCCCGTATTCAGGCGATACGTTGGCTTCCATAGCTTACACGAAAATACAAATGATAACGGACTGCGGATTATTCAATTAGCAGGGTCACACGAAATGGTTGTTGGAAGTACCTGGTTTGCGCGGAAAGCGGTCCACAAACATACGTGGGCCTCTCCAGACGGGACCACTTTCAACTAAATTGACCATGTGTTGATCGAACGCCGCCACCTGTCAGCCTTGATGAATGTCAGAACATATAGGGGGGCCAATATAGACTCGGATCACTATCTCGTTGGCATGGTGCTCCGAGCTCGAATAACAATACCACCTAGAATCTCCTCTGACAATCAGGTGCGAGTGAACACTGAAGCCATCGACAACACAACCCTCCACGACACCTATAAGAGGGAAATGGATGTCGCAATAACCGCAGTCAACAGAGGACCAGGAGATGAAGTATCAACAAATGATCTTCACAATCACCTGAAGAACGTTATCATGGATACGGCCACAAACATATTTGGCCCCAGCCGCAAAAGGAGTCGGAACGGCTGGTTTGACGATGTTTTACCAACAAGTCAGCAGGATGAAGCCTTATACACCTCGATGCTCATCCTGCTGAGACAAAGAGGGAAATCTGATTTCGGACAGAATGGGCATATTAGAGCGATGGGTTGAGTACTTTGATGAGCTACTGAACAACCAAAACATCGGCGAGTTGGAGGTCCCGCCAACTGAAGACGACGGACAAATACTGTCACCATCAAGTTTAGGAGAAACAGTCCGTGCAATTCATCGGCTAAAAAATCATAAGTCGCCAGGAGCCGATGGATTTACAGCCGAATTAGTTAAATATGGAGCCGACCAGTTGCACCAAGTGGTTCACCAACTTGTGCTCAAGGTATGGGACAGCGAATCAATGCCTGACGATTGGCAACGAGGCATTATCTGTCTCATACATAAAAAGGGAGATATCACACACTGCAGCAATTATAGAGGTATCACGTTGCTGAGTACCATCTATAAGATATTCTCCACTATCTTGCTAGGCCGGATAGCCCCATACGTCCAGGACATCATTGGCCCATACCAAAGAGGCTTCACTCCAGGCAAATCAGCTACAGATCAGATTTTCTCTCAGCAGCAAGCGATGGAAAAACTGTTGGAATATGGACAACAGTTGCACCATCTGTTCATCGACTTTAAAGCCGCCTATGATAGCATAGCCAGAGTAAAACTGTACACGGCCATGAGAGAATTCGGTATCCCTATGAAATTAATAAGACTGACTAGGCTGACCCTGACCAACGTGCGGAGTCAGATAAAAGCAGCAGGAACACTCTCGAGACCATTCGACATCAACAACGGTCTACGACAAGGGGATGCCCTATTATGCGTCCTCTTTAACCTGGCCCTCGAGAAAGTGATCGGTGATGCTGAGGTAAATGCAAGAGGTACGATCCTCTTTAAGTCCACCCAACTACTGGCCTATGCTGACGATATCGACATCATGGGAAGAACCACCCGAGACGTACAAACTGCCTTCATTCAGGTCGAGCAGGCGGTAATCGGCGCGAGATCTTGAGCTGCACATCAATGAAGGCAAGACAAAGTATATGGTGGCAACGTCAGCACGGGAGACGAATCAACCAACAACATCAAACCGCACTGGTCAAACGGGAAGAATAAAGATAGGAGACTAAAATTTTGAGACCATTGATAATTTCTCCTACCTAGGGTCGAAAATCACAACCGATAACAGCTACGATGATAAAATCCGCGCACGGTTGTTGTCAGCCAACAAAGCCTATTTCAGCTTACAAAGACCGTTCCGCTCGAAACGTCTCACCATAGGGTCAAAGCTCTTACTGTAGAAGACAATGATCTTGCCAGTCCTTATTTCTCGGAGACTTGAGTTCTTAGCAAGAAAAATTGCGAACTCTTGGCCGCGTTGGAGAAAAGAATCCTCCGAAGAATTGTTGGCCCCTACATGAAAGATAGACGATTCCGTAGCCTACATAACGATGAAATCTATGAGCGATATTATGACCGCGAGGCTGTGGATAACATCCGGCTCAATGGGTTACGGTGGGCGGGTCACTTAATCCGTATGGATGAGGATGATCCAGCCCGGAAAGTCTATAAGGGCAATATCTACGGTAGCAAAAGAAGACGAGACAGATCCTGCCTGAGATGGAGTGATGGCGTAGGTCAGGACGGCAGACAGCTTTTAGGGATATCGAAAAACCGGGATGTCTGGAGTTCCTTATTAAGGCAGGCCTAGACCAGATACCGGTTGTTGCGCCGTTGATGATGATGATACAATTTATACTGATTTCTCCAAAGCGTTCGACTCTGCTGATCATATCCTGGTTCTCAAGAAGCTCGGTTTGTATAGATTTCCACCATCTGTATTCTCTTGGTTAAGGTCCTAGTTATGCAGTAGAGTGAGTAGGGTCTCCTTCAACAGTTGCGTGTCAACCCCTTTTTAAGTTTTTGTGTGAAACTAAACGTCCAGTGTGAATCTCACCTGGGTTACCAGTTTGTCTTCACCTTCCGCTGAAAGTTCCGCTTTCCTGTGGCCGATTTCTCTGCATATCGCCACACTTGTTGGTTTAGTAATGTCCATTTCCCCATTTCCAAGAGAACTTGCCTTCTTTCGCAGTGCCTTCCATTGTTGTCTGCTTGGAGTCCTCCCAGGTTCACGGTGTCCGGGTTGCATGGATCTATTTCCGTACAAGGGAATTAGACCAGTTGCGTCCACATTACAAGCTCCATTTTCTGCTAGAAGATGCAGAAGAGAAGGTTCTGACAGGCAAGCCTGTAGTCTTCTCTCCTTTGCGGCTGAAGTTTTCTCTTGCCGAATATTCCTTTTCCGTTTTTTGGAAGAATTTGGCGACAGTGTCA
The DNA here is from genome assembly GCF_905115235.1 of Hermetia illucens. Taxonomy (NCBI): domain Eukaryota; kingdom Metazoa; phylum Arthropoda; class Insecta; order Diptera; family Stratiomyidae; genus Hermetia; species Hermetia illucens. The sequence goes on along the minus strand of NC_051852.1, from coordinate 161,474,503 downwards.
CCGAGAGGCTGGCTGTAGTGAAGTTTCCAGTTCCCCTCATTAAGGGAGTTGTTGTAGTATCCTTTCTGGCTGACCGCGCCTGTGGACACTGGGTGCAGGCTTTCCAACGAAGTGGAGAGCCCGTCTTTCACAGATTTCTCAGTGGGAGAACATGAATCTGGCAAGGTCTTCAAAATCTGGGCCTCGGCCACGACCTGATTTCTCAAAGCCGCGGGCGGATTCGAAGTCTTTGATTCTTTACCACTGGGAGGGTTACAATTCACTGCTTGCATCTTCACGTGTTTTTGGACACCCTTGGTAGAATCTGTAGTAGTTTACTACTACAGGTTCTCCCACCACGATAAGGTGGTGTCCGAAGGGGAGCTGGTTGAATTAAGTTGATGTGACAATTGTTACCTACCGTTTGTACTATTGCGTGCGGCTGTTGTCGTTGTTGAGGGGTCTGACAAGGTTATGGTGGCGGTTTGGACATCGTTTCGAAGATTGCTTTTGTGTAGGTAATCGTGTCTTGCAGTTCTTGGATTAGGCACCCAAGGATTTGCATTTATCGAGGATCTCCTTTAGTTACGCCTCGCATAATATTCTCTTTGGGTTACTTTGTTTTGTTTTCTCAGCACTGACATCTCTTTGTACATCAGAGTCCTGATTTGCAGAGAAATCCATGCCTATTGTAACCGCTGAATGCATCCCAGAAGCATTTTCAGATGTTGATTCCGTCTCAAATGGCGTTAGACCACTGCTGGTCTCACGACGTTCCCTATTTCTACATTTGATGTTCGTTCTACATTGGGGGCAAAAGTCCTCTTCTGACCGCTTTAATGGGAAAGTAATGACCACTGTCATTGGTTTTTTCCTCACCACAACAACTCAACAATAGTACTGACTTCTTTAATGCCTCATTCGCCATGGAATCTTAAATTATGCCCAAAATGTTTGGAAATATTACCGAATTAATAAGAATGGTCTTCTGGGAGTTCACTCATCGACCAACTTGAAAAATGGACAAATCATTCCCATTCCCAGAAACGGTTAGAGCCGGCAGCCACTGGATAGTTACAGGAGCTTCTCCATCTATACTTTAGTCCTGTGTAAGAATCACCGAGTAGACTAGAAAATTAATAATCGGCGGACTCCGCGGGGCCAATAACATCATCCAAGATGAGAATGACCTCATCTATGTACCAAGAGTACTATTTAGTGGGTGAATGAATCCATCTGAACGCTTGTTAAGGCGAACTTCATCTTATTATTTCATAAAGTAAAAGTTAGTTTTGAATTTCTTGAAATGAGCATTTGTGGAGGGTGCCTGAAGCTAATAGCTAAAATGGTAGGAGGTGCCAGCATACTACACTTCAGTTCCTTTTCTTTCATTCTCAAAGTGAATCTGGTTCCTCTCAGAATTATCTAATCTAAGGTCACCTACAGATCTCTACACATACAACTCCTGTTCAAGTCATCAACTTTTTTTTTTTAAGCAAATATTTAGATAATAGATAGATTGCGTTTTATAGATGTTTTGTAGTTCTCCAGATTGCATGCAAGGAATAGGAACAATGCAGGCTCCAACAACATTGAGAAAGGCTTCTCTGCCTTCGCAGTAACAATAAGAAGACCATCTCGTTTCCATTTCAAATACCACAAAGTTGAATGTATAAAAGATTCATTTCCATCTCATTACTAATCCTGGGGTCTCCGTAACGTTCACAACCCACATGAGCGACATGAACTTGATGGATAACTTTTCTCATTTCAAAAATGACACTTGTGAAACATGGTTTGAAATTGTTCCTCAAAATTTACTGGACTTTGATCCAACTTTTATTTAAGAAAAGTTATTTTGTAAATAAAAAATTAGATTTTGGAACTTTTCTTGTGGAGAAAGGAACATTTGTACTTTATAACAATGGCAGATTAGTAACGTCGTCGTAGTACACATTATGTCAGATTCTTATGAAAGTACGTTAGGACCGCTCAACAGATTCATTTTCTTCAGGACTTGTAGATATGACTTTTTCCTTAAATTTATTTCCATTTGTATTTATATTTTCTTGGCTTAATGAATAAGTTCTTAAGTTTGTAAACGTGGTCCTAATTTTTTTTTACTGCAATAATATGTGACTAAAGCGATTGATAGATACTTGATTTCACTAAAACACGGAACTTTCTTTATATCAATTTCCGTAGAGAAGTTTGCGATATACACCTATATACAGACATCAATTTTCACAAGCTTCAGATACGTTATCTACAATCTATGAAATCATCGAGAAAAGTAGCTCGACTATCTTTCTTCTCGTATTAACCCGACAACCTTGAAAAGGTGTAAGATATCTGTATCTGGTTTTCGCCCCTAATAAACTTTCTTTAAGGTCATTCACAGGTGTTCGGTTGGGTTTGGACATTAACACTAGACACAAGCTCCGATTTCATTATGTGAAAAGTTTTTATTGCTTTTTTATTGAATGTTGGAAAAGGTAAATGGTGCATCGGATAGGGACTATGCTCTTCGTGATTAAGATTTTGTGTCTGCTTTTTCAGATAATTCGTTAAGTATTGAGGGGAAGAATATTTTGACAAAGATACTGAACTTAGATTCAAATCAGCAAAAAAACCGCTCACTGGGAACGAGATGACACAACACGACACGACGGTTCTGTTAACACCTACTGGGAACGACACGACAAATTGACTCTAATACTCACTTGGAACGAAATAACAAGATACGTCAGAATTTTGTCTAATGTATTTGCAAGATATACATATGGGAAATACTATTATTAGCCAGATATATCTGGCGTAGGCTTATGTCTCCGGCTGCCTCAGACAAAGGACAGATAAATGTCTCCGCCTGCTTCAGACATCAGACAGACAAGTGTCTGCGTCTGTTGCAGACAAATGACAGTTTCAGACAAACCTCTTGGTCAGACACACATGTGTGAGCCCATCTTCGTGAAAATATTCCTATATCACGACTATTTTTAAGAGTGGTGGGAGGTTGTCACCACCACCCGTTCCTACCATTGACTTTTTCGAACGAATAACAACATGCGCTTCAAAAAATCAGGTCGCCTGCCACTAATCTACTAACATCCTCGGCTAAAAGGAACAAGGAATTGGCGGGGTCTGCATAGGCTACAGGTATCTTGTCAGATTGCCTTGGGTCAGAGTACCTCATGACACGGGGCAAGACACATAACAATTGCAGGTGGGTGGGGATATCATTGTTTCATGATAAGGAGAGTCCCTTTTGCGTAGAAGTCGATATCAAGTAGGTTCCTTCTACCTGTTAATAGTTGATAATACAATAGTTAAAACTCTGAAGAGGAAGCTTCCAATCCTCCCCCTTGGATACCACCTTGCCATGGTACTACTGCCTAAGTCTATCCGTAAATGGAACGTTCGCCAGAAGGAAACTTCAGCCACTAAGGAGGGGGTATTACAGTTTGAATCCTGCCTGTTAGAATCTCCTCATTCATCTTTACTAGGAAGAGCGAAAGAAAGAAAAGCTGCTGACGTGGGCGCGACTAGTTTAACGTTGGTATGTGAAAATGGAGCCAAGTGGCCTGAACACGGTGAACCTGGGAACGCTCCAAGCTGGCGACAGAAAAAGGTTCTGCGGAAAAAGGTGAAGCACCTTGACAATGATGACGTGGAAGTGTCGGTAATGTTCACACAAAATCGGAAACAAGGAAGCGGAATATTCGGCTGAACGTATGGACAAACTGGTGACCCAGGTGAGACCCACAAAAGGGTCCACATCAACACTCCTGCGGGAACTAGGACCAGTGTGACGAGAGGAAATTAAATTAGTTTCTGAGGTCTCAACGAAGCTGGTTCTTCCCAATAGGAATACAGGCAGGTGGGTGAGAAGGAAGAGGACATATGCGCATGCTGCAGTTTAATTTTTAACTGCTGCTGTTGGAGTTTCCTTCAAATGTCAGGAGACAATTTATCATCCGGGAGTGCTTGTGGAAAAAATGCTGGAGCCTGGAACGAAGCCAAAATTTAATAATCAAGGTTTTCGCGATGGTCTTCCCCATTCGAAGTGCATTTATGGGGCTACCTTAAAGGAGCTTCAGCAGGTAATTCCAGTTATGAGTCTTGGCGATTGGTCCAAGTTCACTATTGTGAAAACCGAGCTGTGCGGGACAAAACGTGTCGGACGTTGAATATCTGGCCCCCGAAGGAAGACAGGGGATATCATTCGTACGACGGGGCAAACGGAAGAGAGGCAAGCCAGAGCCGAAAGCGGAATGCTTTTAAATGATTTCAATTACACAATAAAGTGCAGCTTCCTACACGACTAAGCACTTTTTTGACGATAGAAGATGAATTGAAAAAGGTTCCTTAGTAGAACCGGGAACTGGGAAAATTTAGGAAGTCAAGCAGGCGACTTCCGAGCGGTGTTTGTAAAAGTAATAAGAATGAAGGCTGGTTAACTTCTGAAACTCACAGCGTGAATATTAGAGGTTGAGAATCTTTTAGAGCCTAAGAGAGACTTCAAGGGAGTGGAGAGTCCTTAAAAGGGATAAGTCAGTCGGGTTGGACCCTCTTAGAAAACCGGATGGTATTTTTATTTATTACGGTGTGGAATTAAGTTCACACTCTCTTGGAGGTAAACTATTTGGAAAATCAGGTAAAAGAAGTGGAACAGGGAGAGTTATGCAAACGCTTTCAGGAAGTAGTTTTTCCACAATCAATGCGAATCTATCCATCGTGAAGCTTGGCTCAGCATAGCAACTGAATATGTGAACCCCGCGTACCTTAGCTCGTGAGAATCCGCCGTCTGGCCTATTGATCGTGTTTTTGATTGCTCGGTTTTCGCAGGTCCACATTATCGCTTTATATGTCTCTCTGATATGAGAACACCACTGTTGAGACCATTCAATATCAACAGTGGTCTCAGACAAGGGTACCCTATTATACGTGCTCTTTAACCTGGCCCTGGAGAAAGTGATTCGCGATGAAGATGTCAATGCAAAGGGCACCATCCTCTTCAAATCCATCCAACTACTGGCCTATGCTGACGATATTGACATTATGAGAGGAACAATCCGAAATGTATAGTCTACCTTTTTCCAGATCGAGCAGGCGGTGCGACATCTCGGGCTGCACACTAATGAAGGCGAGACGAAGTACATGGTGGTAACGTCAGCGCCAAAGAACAAAAAACCAACAACATCGAACCGCATTGGTTAAACAAAAACAATAAAGAGTGGAGACTGCAACTTTGAGACTGATGAAAATTTCTCCTACTTAGGGTCGACAATGACAACCGATAACAGCTACAATGATGAAATTCGCGCAAATCGGGTTGCTGGCTGCCGACGCAGTTTATTTTAGCTAGTTTATGTTCGCTCGAAACGTCTCACCATAGGCTCAAAACTCTTACTATATAAGACTATGATCTTGCCAGCCCTCATGTATTGCTCGGATACTTTCGCTCGGGGGTTCTTAACAAGAAAAATTGCAAACTCTTGGCCGCGTTGGAGAGAAGATTCCTCCGAAGAGTTTTTGGTTCCCTACATGAGGATGGACCCTACATAACGACGAAATCTATGAGCGATACCACGACCGTCTGGTTGTGAATGAAATCCGGCTCAACAGATTAAGGTGGGCGGGACACTTAGTCTGTATGGATAAGGATAATCCAGCCCGGAAGGCCTATAAGGGCAATATCTATGGTAGAAAAAGAAGACGAAGCAGACATTGCCTGAGATGGAGCGATGGCATAGGTGTCTGGAATCCTTATTAAGGCAGGCCTAGACCGGATACCGGTTGTTGCGCCGCTGGTGATGATGATGGGCATTTGGCTCGGTTGTTGCGGTTAGCCCCCTTATGGGAGTTTGATGAGGGTTGTGGTAGGGTTCAAGCGACAATACGGGCGCCGTACTCCATAGTTCGGTAGAAATTTAGGTAGGCCTTGAATATTGAGGAACCGTTGTGCCTGTCTCAGCGGAGTTCTGATTGTGGTCGGAAAATAGATTCCTGCCTTAAGCAGTCCGTTGGGTTATTTCCGAGAGGAAGGTACTCACGTAAATCCAGCAATAAAACGAATGAAATTGGGGAAAGTAACAGGATCTGGCGACACCGCATCTGAGTTCTGGAAAGCGAAGAGCTGGGATCATTGTAGCTCAGTGAGTTCCTTAATCGGGTTATTCAGGAAAGCAGAACAGCGTCTGACTGGCAAGAAAGTATTGCCTTTCCAATAGCAGAATGTTCGAATTACCGTCCGATCCGGTTACTTTCCCTTACCATGAAGATTTTTGAATGCATTTTTGACAACTATAACTCATCAAATGAGTACCGGTATTAAAACAAAAAAAAACTACAACCAAAAAAGCGGAACCTCGTGCTGCTTACAAACTTGTTAACCAGGCGGAGGCACATCTCCGAAATACTGAGAGTTAGATGGTTACCTTGGTATACTGCGAGAACAACCACTGCTCAAAAAGCAGGGCAGCAAAAGCACATCTGAGATAAGTATATGAGATGTCAGGAAGGGACAGGGCTTAGTGACGTAGGTGCTGAGTGGTACCTGCGTGACCTGAAGGAACAGAGGAGGCTTTTAAGAAGGCTCAGAATAGACCTCAGCCATCTTTATCAAGCCAAGAAAGCGGCGAGCAGCGGAGATTAGCCCGCAAGAAGGGAATTCTATCAACAAATCCAAACCTGAACCCAAGAGGGGAGAAAACCCGGGCAGATCAGGGGTGAAGGCAGGAATCAGGAAGCCCGCCATTAGCTATGCTAGTTCGGTCAAGGACTTTGGACTGGCCATATCGTCAAAAATGTTTTCCGAGCAAATACTCACTCGGGAAGAGCAAGAAACTATCGAAGGCCTTGTCGTCAGGCAAATGTGCAAGGGATGGACTGCGAAACTCGTGTTCACCGAGATACGCTTTCGACCAGGTCATATACTGGTGGACTGCGGGACAGGAGACACTGCAGAGTGGCTTAGGACCACCGCTCCTAAGTTGCTAGGCTGGAAAGGAGCAAACCTGTCAAAATGTGCTGGGGATGGTAGACCAGGAATACACATGGTGACAATTTTTCTCCCGAAAGCCGCAACAATAAAGACGGAAGATTCCATGGACCTCCTAATTGCTCAGAATGAGGATCTACGCGATTGTGGAGTATCTTCAGAGGCAAAGTATCACGATCGGGGTAGATGACTGTTCCCTAGAGGAAATCAAATATCGGAGTTGCCATATTAACTATTGATTTGGCAACATACCTGTGCACGTGGACAGAGAAAAGCCGAGTAAGGTCACCTCGGAGGAGACAGCGGGTGAAAAGCATACTGAAGTCCCCGAAGAAGTCTCGAAAGCCATAGAGGCGGAAAGGACTGGATCAGTTAAGGAAGTAGACGTGCTGCCTAGTGAAGAGCAGAAGCTGGACGACCTAGACCTAGGACTCCTAGAGCTCAGGTTGGACAGCGATGCGCAGGAAAGCGCCATGTCGGAGGAGGAGGGTGATACTCCGACAGTGGAGAAGAGCTCCAAACAATAACGAAGCCAATGGCCAGCACTAAGATAACCCAGATTATCCTCCACCATGCTAAAGCTGCATCTGCAGTAATTGCAACCGCAAGTTCCAAGGAGAACATTTGCTAAACTGCTGAAGTACTGTGAGAAGAGGGCATTACCACTTGTCCCCGGCTGCGATGCCAACGTCCATCACGAAGTCTGGGCAAGAAGCGACACCAATCGAAGAGGCGACTACCTTCTTTAATTTATTCTTTGCAATAAGTTAGAAATATATAACATAGGGAAAACTTCAACATTTGTGACCAGCACTAGACACGAGGTACTACACATAACTCTAGGAAATATTCTAATGAACAGGCTGGTCAGGAATTGGAAGGTGTCGGATGAGCTTTCTAGCCAAGAAGGGAGCAGAGACGTCTTTACACAGGCCAGAAACTTTCTGTGGAATCGGAAACAGGTTTCGGAAACAGTTGAATGAACTGTACTGGGCGGAACTACCAGGAATGGAGCAGTCCAGGATGGATACTGGGGGATACAAATTCAAGCACACAAAGGATTGCTTAAACCTCACCAAAAAGAACCTCCAAATCATAGTGGGAATTATCACTGGTCACTCTCGGCTAAATTATCATCTAGGGAAGCTAGGGATATCAACGGACACTGTCTGCAAGTTCTGTGCAGAGTGTGATGAAACCTCTATACACGTTCTGGGACATTGTCCGACACTTGTGCAAGTTAGGTCGAGGCATCTGGGAGAATATACCAGGTGTAAAGTTGAAAAATCTGGAAGTAGGGAGTATACTAAAATTCGTAATGGTTATAGACTTGCTTGAGATACAATGGTTAATAGGTACACTATAATCAGCAAAAGGGGCACAATAGTTTTTTTAAGGACGCGACTTCCCGTTAGCAGATTGATAATAATCCACTTTCAATATAAAGTGAATAAATGTCTCGGCACCCAAGGCATCTCCCATCTTCCCAAATTCCTAAAGTCAATCCCGAAAAAATCTTTGGTCAGAATGCTAATTACGCAGCATCTCCTTAAAAGACATCTTTTTTGTATTCCAGATAACTTAGCGACCTAATTTTAAGTTTGAATCCCAAACTCAATATTTCAAGGGAAAATCATTAATAATCATTCCGGCAAAATCCATGTCCGCCAATATCTATATAAACTTTCATCTTTCATTTGAAATTCACTCAAAAAGTCAATCTGGAAGATGGCATCCACTTCACATTTGAAATGAGTTTGTACATCGTGTTTTCTGCTCCAATACGGATTATATTGACAAAGTTGTCTTAGGGAAAGCCTTGTTAACGTGGCTGTGGAAAACCGAAAATTTGCGAGAAGCTACCACACTAACGCTTTCCGTGAAATGCGTTTTCTAGAAAAAATTTGACGTATCACATTTACCAGAAAACCTGTACGCTATGTATGTGTTTTTCAAATTGAGTGACTGCAATTTATTTTGAAGCTCCTGTTGGAGGGGGGGGGGGGAGTTTTACAGGAGAGAGAGAACTGCCGTATGGAAATTTTTGGAAATATATTCCTTATAAGGTTACCCTCTGATTACTGCATCCCCTGGTGGAACTACTAGTGCGATGAGGACATCAAGCTTGACCAACCCTGAAAACTACTATTCAGGATATTGAGGATGTGCTGAGTTGAAGTTATCTAAAAGTATCCGAGTCAATGACTTGTAATCTAAGGAGCGGAATTAATTCCGGCGAGGATGTCTGGGAAGTTTTCGCCAAATGGAAAAATCCATCATGGCAGGACACTGAACTGGGATATGCTTGAAGATTGGAGACATTATTCAGACATATTTCAAAATCTTGATGGTTTATCAATAGAATTTTCGGGAAAAAATACCGAGGGGAGTGGATAAAGGATATTATGTCATACATGAAAACTTTCTGACACAACACCTACTGACGTACCTTGCCGTGCAGACATCGTGGTAAATCTACCAATCCTTCATTCTTATCTCCCTCAGCGGAAGCTTAATACTTTCTCATATCCAGCATGCAAATATGGGAATCATTTTTATCCGAAAGAGCCTGAAGGTTTCGCTCCTTACCCGCACACTGCTTTTGCAATGTAGGAACATATGAATCCGCATTATATCTAAAAAATTCGGATCATACTTTTTTGGCAAGACGTCCATGATTTGGTTCAAATGGCAACTTTCCGCTTGCCAAGCAATTTGTTACGTGTGAGTAAATGTGTGAATACATAATTTGATATCCCTCATAAAAAATCACTTTTCCTTTGGGAGAAAATATGGCTTGAAACGGTTTAGTTTTCAAGTAGTGAATCAATGTGAAAGTATCAAGCAGGAGAATTGCTGACTCGTCCTCTAGTGGTTTTATCACCCGTCATTGAGTGGGAAGTGAGAACTTTCTGGAAATGTATGTGCATTAACATTAAGTAGGAAAGAAGACTCATTGTGCTGTCTCCTTGTGCTTCTTTCAGATAGTTACTAACCTGGGTCTTTGTCATTTGCAAATTTACCAATGTCTCTTAAATACAGAGAGAGAGCAGATTCTTCATTCAAGGCCAAATCTACCATGGTATTGTGGTGGGTAGTTGTATGCCCAATGGGGCTGTCTTCTTCTCTTCTTTGTACTGAGGAATTTAGTTTAGTCACCCGAGGTGACCTGTTCACGGCTTCTATGAAAAATTTTAACCACGCTCTTTCCTTACCATACAGGGAGCAGGTATCTAACAGAGGCCCAGGTAGGTAGGTAGGTATCAGTGGCCGCTCCGAGGACCCCGATTAGCGCTTTGGTGCACCGTTTTGATGCCACAAACTCTCAAGACCGTGACTGTTGCCATGGGAGCAGGGAGGCAGAGTCCAGCCGGCTCGGATCTTCAGAGCCAGCCCGTAGCATTCACGAAGGAAAGCAGCTCTCCGACCCTCCAGTTAGAGTTCTCTCTGAGGTCCCAAGGAATGGTTTACCCAGTGTCCGCAGCCTGACTCTAGCCGGGGCTGGGCAATCGCAGAGAAAGTGCATGAGGGTTTCCTTTCCTTCTCCGCAACTTCGACAATGCGAGTTGCAGGGTATGCCGAGCCTAGCGGCATGGTCCCCTATGGGCCAGTGCCCCGTACAGACCGCCGTAATCTTTATAAACGGGCCAAATTCTCCTTGATTTGGCATAGCCACCTCAGGCCCGCGACAGCTAGGTAGTGCGAGTAGACTCGGCCCCCGACAGCCGTTAGCGGAACACCGAGGCCCAATTCGAGGTGGATGTAATGCCTCGCGTTCTCGAAGAGGAACTTTGGGAGGTCTGCGGAAGGATCGGTGATAGCAAAGCTCCCGGTTTGGATAGCATCCCTAATAAAGCGCTGAATCTGGCGGTGGGGACTAGACCTGATTGGTTCATAAATACCTTGCGTATTTCCTCCACAATGGAAAAGGCAAAAACTGGTGTTGTTGGCCAAACCCGGCAAGCCCCCGGGGGACTCATCATCCTATCGACCTATATGTTTGTTAGACACTATGGGGAAGATGTTCGAGCACATCATCTACAATAGATTGCTCCTAATAGTGGAAGACGGGAATGGTCTTGTGGATGATCAATATGGATTCCCGAAAGCTCGCTCTACTGTTGGCGCGGTGGGAAGTGTGGTGGACTTGGCCCGAGAGGCAATGCTTTCTGGCGAGTGCTGTGCCGTGGTGACGGTGAATGTAAAAAATGCGTTCAACTCCGCCAACTGGAGTCGCATTAAGGAGTCATTGGCGGAGGAAAAGGCGGAGGCAGTCCTTATTACAAATCTCCGGAAAAGAAATACGATCAGTTTGCGGGATGGAAGCCATATGATCGTCTCAAAGCCAACCATCAAATACCTTGGCGTGACTTTCGATGTTAGGCTAAGTTCCAAAGGGCATTATCGTATGCTTGTGAAAAAGCTGCAAAGACCACCACGACCCTTGCCAGGATGATGCCAAACATAAGTTAGCCAAAACAGTGTGGCAGGCTCCTGAAAGCTGGGGTCGTGGTGTCCATATTGTTGTACGCATTGCCTGTTCGGGCGGAGGCTTAAGAGGTGGATAAACTCTGCCTATCGTCTGATTGCGCGAGGAACTTTCATCTCACGCAGTTTCTCACTGGACACGGTGGTTGCTACCGTACTTATCTGCATCGCATCGTTGTGGATGATTCCCCGAACTGTTACAGATGTGGTGGGATGCCAGAGGACCCGGAGCATATGCTGTTTGTGCTGTGAGTGCCCAAGATTTCGTCACGAGAGAAGAAGCCTGAGCGAGGTCCTGGGAGTCGGGGGGCTCACACCGACTAAACTTAATCCGGGAAATGCTCAGCTCGGAGGCAAATTGGAGTTTGGTCATCCACACAATTGTGCTGATACAAACCCAACTCTTGAGAGAAGCACGTGCAAGAAGAACGCAAAGTGTTTGAGTGCCCCGGCACCCACATCAGGAATGTTTCTTTGACCAGAATCCGCTTCAGCTTTGAGGTTGCCTCCAGAGAGTCAGTCTCTTCGCAAAAGCGTCTCTAAGATGATCGTTTAGCCGATCTTATGCTCTTCTTTAGAGCCTTCTGCGCCTCTTTATAGCGATTCCAGTTAGTGCTTGAATCACCCTTCAGAGCACGATTAAGGAGCATCCTTGTTCTTCTCCTCTGTTTTGCCAAATCCGAGTTCCACCATGGTGTTTTACCCTTCTTTGGCATCTTGAGTGGACAGCTTTCTTCGAAAGCTTCTCTCATGCTAATTGTGATCATCTGAGTTGTCTTCTCAATTTCAGCAATGGATTTGATGCGCTTCCCAGGGATCGTGACTCGGGCGCTCAATTTTATTTGATACATCACCCAATTTGTCTGCCTCGGATTCCGAAATGGAGTGGGTGGAGGTGGATCCATGCCCATAACGAAATCAATGTGTCTGTGATCCGAGAGTGTGATATCGTTTGATACTCTCCACTCTCTGATCAGAGCCGCGATGTCAGGAGATGCCACCGTGATGTCGATGACCTCTCGTCTGACCACGTTGAAGAAAGTGGGTTCATTGCCCACATTTAGGATCTGCAAATCGGTTGGTTGTGTGTGTCCGGATAGTTGAGTGGTTAGAGCACAAGGCTGTCGTACGGAAGGTCGCGGTTCAAATCTCACTGGTGGCAGTGGAATTTGTATCGTGATTTGACGTCGGACACCAGTCGACTCAGCTGTAAATGAGTACCTGAGTCAAATCAGGGTAATAATCTCAGGCGAGCGCAATGCTGACCACATTGCCTCCTAGTGTACCGTTACGGTCTTGAATGAAGTGCTCTAACACACTTCAAGGCCCTGATCCAACATGGATTGTTGCGCCAACGATTATTATTATTATTATTAAATCGGTTCCTACTAGATACTCCAGTGGTGAGCGTTGACATCACATCCTGCTATTACCCCCATGCCTCTACTTTTGGCATATTGGATAGCTCTGATAAATGTTCCACTGGGAACGTCTTCTGCGTCGTAGGGGAAATATGCAGAGCACCATAGTATCTCTTTATCTCCCTGTTGACTTTTTATGGTTAGCTTAGCCGATGTGGTGTCGCCATTACATAGGTCGTTAACCAGGTTAGCCTGGAAGTCTTTGGAGACTACCATGCAGGTGCGGGGTCGATCGCTTCCATTGGCATACAATAGATCAGCATGCTGAAAGTTTAGGCCCCTGACTGCCCCACCAACAACCCACGGTTCTTGTATGAGGTATATAAATGTCTTGCAGCTATTGATCTGACGACTGATAAGTGCAGTTGCCGCTTTACAATGCTGCAAATTTACTTGGGAAATGTGGCACCTCATCTACGTTTCAGATGTAGATGCCGGGGGCTGCATGTCCCCTTCAATGGTTTTAGGGACCGACACTTGTAACGTGACGGTCCCCAGCCCATAGTAGAGCCGGCAGCCCGATTTTTCCCGAACCTTCTTAACATCGGGTTCAGGAACACCGATAGTGAGGAAAGTTCCCGGCCTATCGGTTCACTCTCCTGTTTTGCTGCCTAGCAGCAACCAGGTGGAAGTGTTAAGGTTGTTCTGTACACCAAGATGTTCCAGAACCCCAACACCATTTCGCTCTTCTTTTGGAAGGCAGAGAAAGCAGTTTTTGATCGATGGAAGCTCAGAGACCCTTTTCAAGGTTAGTCGCGCACCCTCCACACAAATCGTTAAGGGAAGGGCAGTACTGCCTGAGCCACTCGTTCGTGTCTTCGTCGGCAAAGTTCAGCCGTAACATTTTACGGTATAGACCTACCGACTCAAAGCAAGGTTTAATGCCTTGCGTGGACGCAGTCCTTACAGCTAGGAGGAGTTTCCTCCTAAGCTGTTCGCACTGCTTACTATCGTAGCCGGATGGATTAGAATCGTCATACAGGACCCATCCATCGGCTACGATAGCCTTGGCTGCAAATGAAGGCCTAGCCGTTGCCGGCCGAGCCTTCTTTGCAGCCTTTTGTGTCGAAGAGTTAGGATCGTCCGAGGACCGCTGCCGCTTCGGTTTCCTCTTAACTTTGGGACAGCTCTTCGGTTGTGCGTTGACCGGAGGCGGTTTGCCGAAGGCGGTTTGCTCGGAGGCGGTTTGCCCGAAGTCGGTTTGCCTGAAGGCGGTTTGCCCGAAGGCGTTTTGCCCGGAGGCTGTTCACTCGAAGGCGGTTCGCTGTCCGTGGACAGGTGCTTATCCATGGGCAAGACTTTAGCCTCAGGAAGTGGCGCCGATTGGATCCTGGAGTCAGGAGTGCTGACAGAAGGGGCCTGCTTCGCCTCGTCCGTTCAGGACTGGGTCCCAATTGGATTGGTTCCCACTTGAATAAGTGGAGAATCTGAGTTTAGACTCAGGTTCTCCATCGATGAGCTCAGGGTTGCCCCTTCACTCGGGGTTGGATCGTCACGACCGAAGTTTATTTGTGTTTGCTTAGTAGATTTGTGTTTTTGTTTTTTTATTTTTTCATAATTGGCTGCCATGGCCTCAATTTTTCCGGGGAAAGTAAGTCGATCTCGGCAGAGCCCCTTTTTGCCGAGACAAGGCTAGTTGAAACTGGGGGTCGCCTGGTACCCAGAGTTCACCGTTTACGGCCACATCTTAAGCCCTGTGACCATTCAGCCCTCGGCACGGTAGTCACACCTTGGCTTGGGGTTTTGATTACCGCTTGGCCTCAGGTGTCACTTCCCTTTTCCTGGAGGATCTTCCTTACTGAGCTCCCTCACCACGACAAGATAGGTAATTATCGAGGGAGCCTAGAAGGTATCATCGCGATTTTTTTCCAGATTTTCGGATTAGGTAGCCTCTAAGGTTGGATCTATTTCATTTCAGATTTGTTATTTTTGACCCCCACATTCGCCTACTTTGCAACCGATGTAAAATCCAAGACCTCTTGCGGGTAGTACTAATCAAGGCCTCTCATTTGGCGACTCACACGACCTTATTCTGAGAAAACAAATTTTACACTTGCTTTTCGTTTGTTTTCCTTCGTTACATTCCACATGAAAAGCGTGTTACGCGTACGTGAAATAGTCTACGTATGTCAACCGAATTTCATCTCAACAGGTACAGCCAGGTCCTTCAAGGAAAATATGTGTGACAGAGAGATAGACGGACATATAAGCAGTAAGCCTATTTTTCCAAAAAGCCTACACTTAGAGGGTCTTGTTAGAACTTCGAGCTGTAGATCGTTCTTTTGCGGTGTCATGAGAAACCGCACAAATTAAGGACGAATTAAATTCCTTTACAGCTCCAACTCACTGGGGAGTGAAATCACGTTTGACTTTTTCCATAATGCACAGTTTCAAGAATTTTCCTAGCTTTGGAAAGACTGCGTCATAAAATCTTCATTGTGTATTCCACAGAAGTTGGTCCGTTGAAGGGTTTTGAATCATAATGAAGATTTTTCATCCCCATTCACTTACTTAATGGTGAAATCTAGCGGAAACTCTACAATTTTCTGGATTGCTCGTGAATATTTGTCGGTCTTAGTAAAGAAAGCTATTTTTCCGCTTCTGCCATCTTCAATTCAACGTTGGTCGATTGGGATGAATGAACACAATTACAGGATATGACTTTCCATCGTGGAGATGGAGTTGCTGCGGAAATCTCTCCTTGAAGTACATTTCCTGGCAAAAAAGGGAATTCCATGCTAATCGATTTTTTTTTGTTGGGAGCGTATCTTATGGAAATGACAAATTTTTCCGAGAAAGAACAAAATGAATATAATTTTTTCCATTATAAGTTCCAGTAGTCATTGCTTACTTCTGAAATACCAATTTCCGCTATTGCCAAAGGAAGGAGTCAATTATTTCTTATCAAAGTCATCAATCAACAAATGTATCTGTAACTTATTGCGTGGTAGAATTGGACGTACCTATATTACCTATATTTCTTCTTCTTACCGACGATGTTTAAAAACAAATTTCCATAAATTATGTCCTATTTAATTTTCATTAGTGAATGTGGGATTGTTTTTTTTCGGACCCGGGGCAAAAACGATTTCATTTAAGTACACGTCACAGTATGTCGGGGACAGTTTCCCTCTTTCCAATTTCAACGATAAAATGAAATTAAAATGAGATTAATATCAATTACGAAAATTGTTTCAAATTTTTCTGAAGTTTTTCGGTTTAATCATGTCTTCACTCATCACGCTCCCCTCGACTGCGTGGGTTCAATTTGGTTCCCATTCTTTTGATAATTATGTCATTCAGGAGCCGAGTCACGTTGACTCTGGTAATTAATGAAATATTTTGACTGGAGTACTTTTTGCTTTTTTTGAATTTTTATTATTGTCTCGTTTGCTTGGGGGAATATTTTTAGGACGAAAGGTATGAAAAGATTTTGGACATACGCTTGAATAATTAGCATTTATCTCTTTCAAATGTTTTATGAGGTACAATATGCAATTTCTTTCTTATATGTATTGATTGTCAATGATTGAGAGCATGTTGCAATTGTGCAATTCCATTTTTCTCACGTACTTCACCAGCAACTTCTGCGACATGGCGGTAATGTATGACCGATTTCTGACAGTCAATATAAGTAGTAATGAAACTATTGTACCAGTTGGGCTGAAAAGTTCTTAGGCTTACACATAGATGTCGCTACTAGTATTAAATCTACATGGTTTTTTAGTTAACCCTAACCTTCAAAAGACACATGTATAAATTTGACAACTGTCGGACTATTAGTTTGTGGGATAGAGCATTTTGAGTGAAGCAACTTTTGTTAGTTTGAAGAAAATGGATAAAAAGGACTGCAAGAGTCAACGCTAAAAATGCAAAGAAAGCCTTCGGTGGAGCACAAACCGGCATCATTAGCCTCCCAGTGGAGACCACAGTTAAATTGTTGCAATCAAGGAGAGTAAAAAAAGATAGGTTCTGAATAGGCTTAGGGAGCAGGTGGCAGTGGAGTGATAGATGTTTTGGCTTCGGTCACATTCTGAAGTCATATACCAGTTCAAATGACAGGTTGAAGTTATCTAGAAAATGCGGAGCGCAAGGACATACCGGCAAGGACTGTGGAGTTGACCTAAACTTCTCATTGTGTAAAGACAAGATGGGCGTGATCCATTGTCACATTGCAGGCGACACCAGGTACCCGGAATACAGGAGAGTTCTCAAAGGAAACCGCATAAATTAGGCCAGACACAAACCATCAGCGGTGGGAAAAGACACATTAAAATCACGGTGGTGGCATTTGGGTCAAAGACCAATCAGGCCTAGCAGCGTTATAAGCATGCAGAGTGCAAGCCTTCCAGGTATTAATGAAGCACTCGGAGGATGAATTCATCAGAGCAAAAGTGAAATGTATCGAGATATCCACATGTATTAGCATTACGCTTGCCGAGTATGAGTCAATGGTCGAAAATCATAGCGGAGGATGTTAATGCGTGGCCTCTAGAATGGGGCAGCAAGACGAGTTCCACTCGAAGCATTCGTAGAGGTATACCAACCCGTGAATATCGCGGCCTGAGGTCTATAGTGGGCGTCCTTTAGGTAAACGTCGCTTTAGCCACTAGAGTTTCTTGGGAAGCTAGTGAGAACTTTAATCACAGTGATCATCTGGCAAATTTCTTGGAAATTAAATGCGAATCGAGTTCGAAAAGGAGCTTTGGCAGAATGCCAGCTGGATTGCTCGGATGACGAAAGCTTTTGAGGGGGACACTTCTTCTGCGACATTGAAGCCCAATATATCCCTGGATAGAACGGCCAGAGAAAAAGTCACCCAATTTACCTGGTGGGTGATGGAAGCAAGCCATGCTACCATGCCCAGAAGACGACTGCTTCTCAGTAGACAACCTAATTGCCTAATTAACCTGGTGGAACAACGAAATCGAATATTTGCGGGCCGCAGGTTATCGGACAAGGAGGCCTTACCAGAGGCTTTGGGAAACCCCGCTAGGGATTGGTGAGAAGAGACGCACAGGCAACGGCGTGACTGCTTAGAAGAGACCATTCTGAGTAGTAAAAAGAAATGCTTGAAACAGTTGTGCGCCCTTGCCAATAATGAAAAGGCTGTGAAGATTATGTCAAGTCACTTGCCCGTGACCCCTGAAACAGGTTGTTGCCACTCTGTTTCCTCACCACGAAAAAAGTGGAAGGCAAACAATGAGCTACCTGGAGATCCAGCATCCCATCGTTCGATCTACCTATTAGATACAATGGGAAAGATGATGGAGAGAGTCGTCTATACCCATCATCGAAAGCAGCAGGTTAGTCCGGAGCGCTAATACGGTTTTCAGCGCCCATTCTATGGTGGGTTCAATAACCACATAGTGAATATGACAAAAGGCACGCTGATTTCTGGCGGCTGCTGTGCTGTGTAGGCATTGGATTTCGAAAATGCATTCCACCAACTGGAACCGAATTAAAGGGGCGTTGACTGACGCCGATATTCCCGGATATCTAGCGAGTTAGGAGACGAGTAAGAGCCCCAACGAGTATATCGTCATAGTAGGGGTTCCCCAGGGTTCGGGAATGGTGGTGGCTCTGAGAAGAGGCTACTATTATCGGTTTTTCGAATTACCTGGCTGTAGTAGTTACAGTAGAGCGAGAGGATATGGATATTTAGGCGCTGGAAACAGTAAGCCCGGTAAAATCCTGGGTAGAGATATTTAGACTAACCTTGGTCCATGAGAAAGGGGCGCGACCATTGTCGAGATTCTGGCGATGAATATGCCGTACCATGCAAGAAGTATGGAGGGGCACACAGAATGCTAAATTGTGGCAAGATCAGATTCCTATGAACTTTTTCAACGCAAATTGGACGATTCTATAAAGCGTCGCTGGAGGAACAGACTCGTTCACAGCATTAGGGTGTGGTTGGGTAACATGGGGGACCAACTACCCAGTTCTTCACTAGACACGTTACTACAGGGAGTATCTGTTTCGCTTTGGGTTGGATGATACGCCGAATTCCTAGATCCTAGATGGAATCCTACTGGAGGTTACAGAGAATGTGTTGCTTTACAGCCTTAACTTCTCAATGGAGATAAGGAATCTCTATGAAGCACTAGGAAGGAGCGTGAGCCCGGAGAGTATAGTTGCGAAGATGCTGAGGTCGATAGAGAATTGGCTTTGGGTTTCCTGCGCGATCGTAAAAATTCAGAAAGAGTATGTTCCCGTGCCTAAGAGGAAACCCACTCCGCGCGGCTAAACGGAGCGGATGAGCTTTTATAAGATTTTCCATATTTGTGAATGAAAAAAGAGAAAAATGTGGGCTTTTGCTCGGAAAATTATTGGTTCATACCAGAGGCGCAACAAATTGGAGACAGTTGCATCGTCTATTCAACGATTCAGGGCTGCAACACTGCTGTAAATGTTAGAGGCACTATCCTCTTCAATTTCAATAAACGGCTGCTCTATCTTCACGATATTAACATAATGGGAAGAATAAGGAGAGGTCAGGGATATCGAATCGGCGCAAAACCTACACCAGACTTCGATTATTGCACCGTCGATGATGATAAAATGTATGAGGTGTGATATTAGCGCCCACAATAATTGTTGGGGGTTCTAATAATAATATGAGGTGGTTCAGCTTGTCAGAATGTCTAGTAGGGACAAAAATTCTTCCACAAAACGGAAGGCTATCAGCATCTAAATTAGGTTGCAGGAGCAAAGTCCAGCGAAAAGGAAACAGAGGGAAATACTGTAAAGTCGTTTGCGTTGGAGGTGTGGAAAGAATGAAGGTTATAAATAAAGGACAACAATGATTGGGGGCCTAGTGTAGAAACGAAGTTGGTAAAGTCAAATAGGTCGGAATATGTATGCTTATCGGCGTTCCGCAAAGCTTGGATGTCAGTCCGCCGTTGACACATTTTTGACAGATTTTTTTATTGTTTTGCGTGTAGGGTAGGTGAATGCATTACGCAAAGAGTGTTGGAATTCCGAAAAGGTATCCCGTCGACCTATCAACTAAACACTTCTTCGTCATCAGAGAACTAACCTGGAACCGTTTGACACATTATTTCCGGCAAGCTATCCGCGGCTTTCCCGACTTGGAGAGCCTTCAAGTCAAGTTATTCCTTTCACAAACATGAAGGGTGCAAAGAAGGCAGCTGTTAGTTTAAGGACCCCCAGCCCAAACCTTATCCACAACAATATGCACCCGAACATAATGCGCAACATCACTTCATCTACTAGCACCCCTCAGCATCTATCTGACAACGTTGTTTGGAGAGAACCCCTCTTGTCTGTACAACCTCCTTCATTTTTTGGCAAGGAGGGTGATGCACTCGCGATCACCATAAGAGCCAGTTCGGAGACAACCCGGCAGGCACTTGGGCAAGACGCATTGGACACATTTCCTTTCCAGGGGCTTCAGCGTATACCTCCATACCATTAGAGCCTCACGGTGGATATAACGTTCCCAACAATCGTCGTTAGCCTAACGGCTTTGATTTGTTCGAAGAGCCTCATCTTCGAGTCGTGAGTTACACCAAGATATTTAATCTTTGGATTTGACTCAATATGAGACGCAGGGTCCGGATTGTTTTTTCTAGTCAAAATTATTACTTCGATTTTTTTCTAGCACAAGGCTGAAACTATAAGAAGTCTCCAATCGGCTTATCCGCCTCATGAATATTCCAAGTTATATTTGTGCTTGTTCAGCAGTGCGTCCGACAAGAAGTACCTCAACATCATCCTTATAACAACTAACCAGACGCGTTTCTTCTGGCATGTCGAGTCTTAGCAGACTATCGTGAAAAGGCGTCTGGCTTTAGGATGGATCCCTGTACTATCCCCGTGTTACGTGACCGCCATTCTCCTTTGACCCTCCAGTAAATCATAGAGTAAGGAGCGGTCTCTTAGATAATCCTTCAATATCCGCAAAGACAGTGTGCCTTATCTGCCCATCTACGGTATTGAAGGCATCACCTTCCAAGGACATCGTTCTGAAGGTTTAACGTGAATACTTGCCGTGTGGACATAATTTCACGATTCTCTTCGGATACGAATTGATTTGAAGACCACAATCACAGATTTATACTGAGTGCAGGCCCAGCATTGATATTAGCAGATGCGAGGCATACCTAACACCCCTGACGCAACTAAAGGGTGTTGCGTCTCGAGTTGTACAGGGGAATCCGAGAATGCCTTCCAAAAACAAAAAGCTTACAGATTCTTCGTCGAAGAAAACCTTTCTGAGGTATCTTCATCTAGTCCTAGAGGCGATCAGGGAGCTGAATATGATAGATAAGACAAATAGTTGAGACCACTACTCAATATGGAGGGAAAAGCCAATATTATCTTTGTGCTGTTAAATGGGGGTAATTCATAAGAATTGACCACCACACCATCGAAGTATTCTGACCTGAAATAGCGACACATGAAGAATATCTCCAGCGAACGGGCGGTTGATGAAAAGGCCAAAGTGACAGTGGAGAGATCCCAAACTAATGAAGCGAGGTAATTCACTGCTGGCTATGCCATTTACTATCTCAGAATAGGTCTCAGTAACATATGGCGTAGAACAATGGAGGACGAGTCCAAGCTTTTGAGCAAGGTATTTTGGGGAGGGTAATAATCACAGACAGTGTACCATAGTCCTGTAATGTACTGTTACTGTCCTCAATGAAGATATTGTATCTCGAAAGGAACAGGACAGATTTGCAGCAATAATTGGCATTAGTGTATTTTCTACTATTTTGCTCTGTAAACGTGTATTTCCTCAGCTACATATGTGATACATATGTATACACCCAGGCAAAAGTAAAAGGACCTCACTCAAGAGCCCAAATATAGATTCCTTACTAATAGACATGTCCTAACTATTAAGCCACATAGTTTTAATTTGTGTACTTGCAAATTAACTGCTCAAGGGTTCAAGCTGCAGCAATTTATTATGGAAGTAGTTCCCAATTCCATATACGTAGATACAGATATGTACGTGCCTGGATTCATTTATTATTGACAGAACCAAACGCATGGATCATTATAATCCGCTCCGGATATATTCAGGTAATATTCCCGTCATCTGTTTGAGTTGCACGAGCAAATTTATCAAACTACTAAACTGAATTAATTTGTTTAACTGATGAAATGGCTGCATCTTGCCTATTTTGCATAAATGTACAATTGCAAATGAGTGTGCTGGGAAATTCTGACAGAACGTGATATATTGACAGTACAAACACTGACTACTGAGGGTTGAAAATGTATCACAGGCTGCGACGATGCAATGGCACTTTTCAACAGCAATCAATTAATTATCGAACATAAGTTTGTCTCTTCCATGAACCTCGCATTGTTTTTTATTCGGATATAAAGCTTTTAAAGGTTTTGTGTGAAACAAAACGTTATTACAATGGATACTATGGCTGCCCGTCTGTCACACCCGATTTACTCGGAAACAGCTAAACTTATTGTCACGAAATTCGGTGGAAGGTGTGGTCTATGGATTTCTTTGGATATAGCACGTGACACCATTCCGTTAGGGTTTTGTGTGAAACAAAACCTTTTTAAAATTGGTTTACTGTCTGTCAGTCTGCCTCTCTATCTGTCAGTCCGTGTCTGCCTATCTGTCTGTCGCACGCATTTTTCTCGGAAACGGTTGTAGCGATTGACACCAGACTTGGTGGAAAGGTAGGAACTATGAATGCTCACGCATGCAGGGGGTTACGCCATTTTTCATCGAACTTCAGGGGGTCCCTACACATGAAAATGTGGGGGGGGGTGCACATTTTTTTCATCAAATATAGTCATACCGTTATCTGTTCAAATAAAGTTAGTAATAGTATATTACTACTAATAATTGGCAGCAAACCCCCCTTATGTCCACCTTAGACTCCCGAAATTGTGCAGCAATGTATGCTATAATATTAAACAAGATCCTACCAAGCTTGGTGGAAATCCTGCTATTACCGACAAAGTTATAATAGGTCAAAATTGTTGCTATTATCAAAAAAGTTATGGAAGATCAAGGTTTTGAATTTCCTGTGAGTTTATTACACAATAAGTGTTGTATGACGTTCTTCTTCTGCAATGGCGCCACAGGCCAACTCGGCCCTTGAGCTCCAGGATAGACTTCCTCCAGCCATCTCGACCCTTCGATCGCGTCTTCCAATTGACAAATTTTAGCAGCTTTTTATTAGCCTCGTCCACTGAGCTCTCCACCGTTTGCGTGGCTTTCCCACTGAGCGGCGTCCTATGGGTGTGGATTTGAATACTCTGTTAGGTATTCCCTTGTCGTCCTATGTGACCTGCCCACAGCAATTTTGGAAGTGTTTCCACCACGGACGCCACTGGATCGTCATAGAGCTGGTACAACTCATGGTTGTATCTAATTCGCCAGTCAACTCCATCTTTTACCGGTCCAAGTATTTCAGTAGTACTTTACGTTTGAATGTTGCGATGGACTTCTCTAACGCCTCCACTAGAGTCCACGCTTTACAGCGGGACCGGAGCAGAGGTCGTATTACGGTCTTATAATTTTGGGAGTTTATTTTTCCTGTGCCCCTTTTTACTTTTCATTATCCGTAGGACAGAGTAGTACGATTTGATGGCCATCATTTTTCATGGCCGAACTTCATCATTTACCATTACCATCTCTGGGAGTGTTTACTCCTAGGTACACAAAGTCGTCCACGTTTTCGCCCATTGTCAGGTTTTGCCTTCTTCATTGGGTCATGCATTCTTTTTTCTGTTCATTAATTCTTAGACCGACTTCTATTGTTCGGCCATTCGTACCAGTTTTTCTGGTAGGCGGAACCCGCGCTTCCCGTTTGATGTGAGGTGAGAGTTAACACTGAAGCTATCCGCAGCGCAGCACTTCGCGACACCTGTAAGGGGAAAATGAAAGCCGTAATAATCGCAGTTAATAGATGTCCTGGAGATGAAGCATCAACAAATGATCTTCACAATTACCTGAAGGACGTTATCATCAATACGGCCACAAACATACTTTGCTCCAGCGGTAGGAAAAGTAGGACGCGGTCATGACGGAGACTTATCACGAACTCCGGCAAGCGGAGAAGCGACTACACAGACGGCAAAAGGAAGCCTTGGAGAACCTGTAGGTCTGTGGACTCGAAAAATGTAGGAGGCAACCGTACCAGACGCGGAGGTTTTACTAAAAAGTCTGCAGGATGAAGCCTTACACACCTCGTTGCTCATCCTGCCGAGACAAAGAGGGAAATCTGATTTCCGACAGAATGGGCATATTGGAGCGCTGGGAGTATTTTGATCAACTGCTCAGCAACCACAACATCGGCGAGTTGGAGGTCCCGCCAATTGAAGATGACGGACAAATACTGCCACCACCAGGTATAGAAGAAACAGCTGAATTGGTTAAATATGGAGGCGACCAATTACATCAAGCGGTTCAACAACTTATGTTCATGGTGTGGGTCAGCGAATCAAAGCCTGACGACTGGCGATTGTACATTATCTGCCTCATACA
Organism: Hermetia illucens; assembly: GCF_905115235.1. NCBI lineage: Eukaryota > Metazoa > Arthropoda > Insecta > Diptera > Stratiomyidae > Hermetia > Hermetia illucens. The sequence continues at coordinate 161,450,115 of NC_051852.1, read as the reverse complement.
TAAAAAGGAAGATATCACGCAGTGCAGCAATTATAACTGCGTACTATCTATAAGATATTCTCCGCTATCTTGCTAGGTCAGATAGCCCCATACGCCCAGAACATCATTGGTCCATACCAAAGAGGCTTCACTCCAGACGAATCAGCAATAGACCAGATTTCCTCTCTGTGGCAAGCCATGGTCATCAGCTGCACTATCTTTTCATTGACTTTAAAACCGTCTATGATAGCATAATAATAATAATCGTTGGCGCAACAATTCATGTTGGATCAGGGTCTTGAAGTGTGTTAGAGCACTTCATTCAAGATCGTAACGGTACACTAGGAGGCAATGTGGTCAGCATTGCGCTCGCCCGAGATTATTACCCTGATTTGACTCAGGTACTCATTCACAGCTGAGTCGACTGGTATCCGACGTCAAATCACGATACAAATTCCACTGCCACCAGTGAGATTTGAACCGCGATCTTCCGTACGACAGCCTTGCGCATGATAGCATAGCCAGGGTAAAATTGTACACGGCCATGAGAGAATTCGGTATCCCAACGAAATTGATAAGACCGACTAGACTGACCCTGACCAATGTGCGAGGCTAGATAAAAGCAGCAGGATCACTCTCAAGACCATTCGACATCAACAACGGTCAACGACAAAGGGTGCCGTGTCATGTGTCCTCTTTAACCTGGCCCTGGAGAAAGATATCCGTGATGCTGAGGTAAATGCAGGGGATACAATCCTCTTCAAGTCCACTCAACTACTGGCCTATGCTGACGATGTCGACATTATGGGAAGATCGAGTAGGTGGCGCGAGATCTTGGGCTGCACATCAATGAAGGCAAGATAAAATATATGGTGGCAACCTCAGCACCAAAAACCAACCGACCAACAACATCAAACCGCACTGGTCAAACAGGAAGAATAAGGATAGGAGAATACAACTTTGCGACCGTTGATAATTTCTCCTATCTAGGGTCGAAAATCGCGCACGGTTATTGTCAGCCAACAGAGCCTATTTCAGCTTACAAAAATTCTTCCGAACAAAACGTCTCACCAGTCCTTATGTATTCCTCGGAGGCTTGGGTTCTTTAAAAGAAAAATTGTGAACTCTTGACCGCGTTCGAGAGAAGAATTTTTGGCCCCCTACATGAGAATGGACGATTCCGTAGCCTACATAACGACGAAATCTATGAGGGATACCATGACCGCTAGGTTTTGGACAAAATAGGTTACGGTGGGCGGGTCACTTAATCCGTATGGATGAGGATGAGCTCGAAAAGTCTATAAGGGTAATATCTATGGTAGAAAAAGAAGACGAGGCAGAACCTGCCTGAGATGGAGTGATGGCGTAGGTCAGGACGCCAGACAGCTTTTAGGAATATGGAATTGATGGACCTCGGCGCAGAACCGGGATGTCTGGAGTTCCTTATAAATTCAGACGTATACCGGATACCGGTTGTTGCGCCGTTGATGGTGATGAATGGAGGCGAGGCTCAATATCTTAAGCTTAGGTCTTCTCAGTTCTTGAGATACATTCAGTATTCAGTTTGTGTTTGTAATTAGATCCATGGAGTAAATTCGAAAATTTATCTGAAAACCTTTTGCAAATCAAACTTATCGGTTGATATGCAAACCAACTCTTCTTTCTTGTCACCAGCCTCTCTGTTCATTTTCTTGTTTTTCCCACCTCCTCCTGAAGATATTTTTTCAATTTCACCATCACTTTTGGGATTGATTGGCCTAGTCGACTTGACAAAGGATGACGACCTAACTGCTCCTTAGCGATCCGAAATAAATTCAGCGGTTTCGATCCGTCTGGGAAATGTTCACCGAATCCACCCTTTTATCTCTTCTTGTAGTTATCTCTCAATAAAATCTCGCGATTTCGTTCCACTTCGTTCACTTCCAAGTGTGATTTCTCGCGGTCAAAATCCTTTCCCTCGTTTTTTCGGCGCAAAGAGCAACTCTCGTCTAGTAAGTCGGAAATCTGAATCTTCTTCACCAATAGCCAAAAATGATCTCCTCTGCCCATCAGTTGCCGCTCGATCAGCCGGTCCAGTTAAACCTGGCCTTAATTTTCAAGAGTTCATGTTTCCAGCTACATACGCAGTTGTGTTGGCGGCTGCGGCAGGTCATTCTCCTCTGACACGATCAATTCGCTCGGTATTTGATCAAATTAATCCGGAAAAAGGCGAATGAAATTCCGCTCTCATCGCGAAGCCGCTGCCACTATACTTTTTATTTCAAATATTTACAGTTATTTTAATTTATCTCCTTCCAAATACTTCGCTTGGGACCGGTGCTTCCACTGTTCCATGCATTTGGAAAGATCTGTTTCACGGATGCTGTTCAGCTATTGCAGCATTTTTTCCTAGATTCATTGAGTACTTCAGTTTGGGGAACAGCCAGAAATTACATGGAGTCTGGCCAGGAATGAGGAGCGAATGACAAGGCGCGTTGTTGTGGTGGAAAAACCACTCGTCTGTTGCCTACAATTCTGGCCTCTTCCAACGAATCTTTTGACGTAAGTTATCAGAGTTTGGAGGTATCGACAACGATTGATTGTCTCATCCTGTGGGAGGAATTCATGATGGATGATTCCCTCCCAATTGAAGAAAACAGTGAGAATCACTTTAACGGTTGATCTCACCAGGCGAGCTTTTTTGGTCTTGGTGATTTTTTTTACTTCCACTGGGACGACTACACCGAGGTTTCCACGTCGTAGCCATAAACCCAAGACTCGTCATATGTAATGTTGGTTTCCAAGAAGTTCCCATTAGCATTGGCCATTTCCCAAGAGCTCCTGACAAAGCTCCAGGCGATGCGCTTTTTGATCCTGTCATCAGTCGTGGAATGAACTTGGCTGCAACCCTTCTCGTCTCCTATTTTTGAGTCAAAATCTCTTGAAATGACCCAAATGAGATGGCGCACTCCTCTTCCATATCCCGAATCGTCATATGACGACTGAAACGCATAAGGGTATTCGCTTTGGTCGCATGAAAGTCGTCCATTGAAGTTGAGGACCTTCCTGATGGAGGGTCATCTTCCGTTGATGTTCTGCTTCCTTGAATCGTTTAAACTACTCGTGACACCGTGAAGGACGCATCACTTCATCACCAAAGGCTTGCTGTAGCATCTCCTTAATTCGACCCAGAATTGAACAATGAAGAACGGTGGAATTACCTTTATCTGAATGTCAAGACATAGCGAAAAACAGAATGCAGTTATGGTTTGGTTCAAGTTATGCAACCGCCTTTCGTTTGGAAGCTTTTCATAGAAGAATATAAAGTCATTTACCACTCGCCCAGTTTCCAGCTCACGGAACAGGAATATGTCTCCATTATTCAATGAAAAACCAGCAAAATGAAATTAGATTCGCATATTCTGTTCCATATCATGCAAAATTTATTCAGTATCTCAAGCCACCGTAGTTTACACCCTGATTCCTCTTTCCAACTATATAAGTTATTATAACTCAATAGCATCTACCTCACTGTATCTTTGGTTGTAACCATCTCCTGCGATACTATAAGTTATGAACTTCTGGTAATTCAACTATCTCCACACTGAGTACGCTTCACTGGCAAGATATTGTGTAAAGCAACTTGTGAATGAACACTATTACCAAAACTTTCATCCTTGCATGTTAACTGGAAAGTACTCTTGTTAGTTTGGAGTGGTTTACCCCGGCTTCATCAAATTAAGGCTCGAGCGTTGCCACAAGACATCTATCAAACACCCATTTCCAAATATTCTCGCCCATTAAGCAATGTCCTCGACATCACAGCCATCGAACCAACTTTCCGTATTGGAGTTTACAGCTGAAAGAGCACAGCCAACTCTGAGATATCAGTAACCCAAGGATACCAATACAAAGATGGGATAAGTAAGCCTTCATTAACTTTAGTTGGAATTACCCCTGCTTGATAGCGAAAAGGTTGAATTCCTCCAAACTTTGGAATTAGTATGCCAATCAGATTTGCTTTGGTTCATTGATGAGCAATAATGATGGAATGTTTTATAGACTTGGAAAGATGGCGGATGAGACTAAAAACCCCTTGCTTGAACTACAGAACTGGAATGATAACATGCTCGAAATGAGGCTGAATATGCAACTCATTATCGAAATTAGGGGATGAGCATATTCGCTAGGTAGTACCATTAACATTCCTTCGTTTTTCACTATAATCTCAAATTGTTCGTCTATTCTAAATTAAGCATACTTTTACGGGCCGAAAAATTAGATTCAAAGAAAATTTCTTGAGATTTGGTTTAATCAGTTTGTTTAGCCAATGATAAGGCAAACAACTTATTATTATCCCTTTTGCATTGAAAAATATTTAGAACTACTTTAACCGCAGCATTGATCCAAACATGCACCAGTTCGTCCGATTCGTCTTGATCGAATGAGCCATTATCCTCAGCCATACTTTGGTCCGGGTGTAATCGAGAGGCCCTCAAACCACCGTCTCGTGTATCAAGCCATTGTTGATTCGGGTAACATTTTGACCGTTTCCAATCGACTTTGATGCTCAGCCCAATCTGAGCTAGTGAGTTTTTGTTAGCGGGAGTTACACTACTATACCATCCAAGACGACCTTCTGGTTGGTGGATGTCCTCACTTTGAAGGTCATCATTATACGATCCAATGCATCAGTTTTGCCGCCATTACCGTGAGGCACCGTTCAATATTTTTGTCTGTCAAGAAGCACGCAGAACTGCAGAAGGTGCAGGTTGGTCGCTCTGCATTATTTTTTGAGAATATTATAATTGCGCCAAACCCTCCTCCTTTATTTAGACTTAAGACGAGGATATTTTATAATCAGGATTGACGAGAATACATGCATAGTATTGCATTGAAAAAAACTGCTTCTAAAACGTTCGATTAGGAGAAAGTTCTGTCTTCTGGAACTCATGTTGGCTCTGTTTCTTTTTCAAGACCCCGCACTACTGACCCAAGTCGCTCATACTTAAGTCTAGAAAGCAATATCTGACCTCTCGCAGAGAGAGAGACTCGAAGAGAATCATTTGTCTAACCAGTGTCAAGAGGCTTTCATCATCCCCATCCGGAAAAGTGGAGATTACACTCTTGCTAAGCATCCCCGTCCTGCCCCTTTTGTTCTTCTATCCTTGTTCCAAAATCATGGAAAGGTACGTCAGTGACTGTTTGCCATCCCACTTTGGCCAACTCTTAGTGAAAGCGCAACACGGCTTTGTTAAACGTAGGGGTACTGCCTCCAATCTACTCGACGGCAACAACTTTGTGGCCAAACGTCTAAATTCAAAGTAAAGTACGGGAAGTACATACTGTCTACACTGATTCTACCAAAGCCTTTGGCACTGGAAATTACACAATATTTTTATCCAAACTCACGGCTCTCAGCAATCCCATATCACTTATAACATGGCTTGTCTCTTAACTTTCTTGCCGGTCTATCGCGTCTCTTTTGATGGCTACACATCCGTTCCTTTTCCACCTTCCTCTGGCGTTCCACAACACTCTATTATTTTTAGTCCTTATCAACGACCTTCACCCCTTACTTGCTCCTGCTTCCTTCATGCCGACGACCTTATGCTGTTTCCCGCTAACTGTGTCCCTCTTTAATCAAACCTAGACACTTTGGGTCGCTGGTGCTTTGCCAATAGTTTGCAAGTGTAATTATATATGTTACTTGCTTAAACCCTCACCCACTTTCCTATTCTCTTAATATATATTTCTTATCAAATCAGAACTACACCCAAGACCTCGGTGCCATTTTCGACAATAATCTCAGCTTTTACACCCACTGCCTCCAAGCCACAAATTGGGCTGCAAAATTGCCTCGTTCATTGATAAAATGGATTCAAGGCACCATGATCCGTTTCGAGCAAATTAAGAATAAAGATGTGCTACCGCCTAAGTTACTGCTGTGTCAAGTGTGACCAGCTTAATGGACCAAGAAAGTGCCCGAAGTCCTCAGACTAGGTGCCTAAGTAGTTTATGCAACTGTCGAACATTCGTCTCGGTCTTGGGGCGGAGAAAAGCGCAGAACGTGTACCACCTTCTCGTCCCACTGCCGCTCAAACCCTTGAACCGTCGTTCGCCCGCTAACAACCCCCACCCCCCGTACATACCAGCTCCACACCCACATCTACCGTCGGTTCGGCAACCCTTCCAATCTCTCTCTCTAATCCTAATCCTCTAATTTGACAGAAAATCTCAGGAATTCCTCCACATAGCTCTAACATACTTCTCTTGTGCGAAACCAGACTGAACTATAGGTTACGATTTCATCATTTTCCGGACGGCCCGACCAAAACTCAATCCACATTCTCATATCTGAGACATTTCTGTCCTCTTAGTTTTTGCCGCCTCCCAACCCTTTCAATTCTATTGAAATCATTCTCACCTCGTTTTAAACCCTGTCTTCCACGGTCTTCTTAGCATCCATCTATTGCCTTGATCAGCCTTTCCACACCAACGACCTGTAAAAAATTCAATCCTTCTGCGGTTTCTTATTACTGGTGGAGACCTGAACGGTAGACACTCCTCCAGGTTCAATGTATGAGCGAAACTGAGCGGGAATTGTCCCCACCAATTTCTCGATAACTCGCATGCCTGCATCAACCCTTCCCACCTAAGCCCAGCCTTCTCTTCAGTAAAAGGCTCGTCCACTCCTACCTTGACCATTTTCTCATCAGCAGTAATGTGTCCCTAAGGCCAACACTTTCCTTTCCTCGAAACCGTCCCAGGCATCAACGATCATGATGCCATAATCCTTGATATCCAAATCCCCTATAGAGCTATTGCGCCCCATCCCCCTTTTAGTTTTTTACTTTAAGAAACCTAACTAGAAACGTATAAAAACAATTTTCAAATCCAAATTTCAGCTACTCCACTCTGAGAGACAAGTATCCAATAATACCATCGACATAACGGCTCCTCAATACATTAGAGCAATTCAGCAAGTCTGAAAGAAATGATGCCCCCCCACCCCCAACTGATCCTTGCAAATATAAGGAGACTCTTCGGCGGAGATTTTTTGGAACCAAATATTCTCCACAATGCTTACACCTCCTAAATGAAATGCGATCCCTAGACAGGTTAATCCGCGAGGTAGTTCTGACCTTCTACCCCAACCAATTCCACAAGCGCCTCGCTAATACCAAATTAAACACTGTCACACACAGGGAGCTCAGAGAAACCCGTCCCCGCTTTACGAAAACTTCCCAACAATGTGCCATCCTTCCCCAAAACATCTCGCCGCTAGGAAAAGCGAACACCTCCGCAGACCACATCCTCCTAGTACACTGATGCACCCTCCATCTCTTTGATCAGTGATTTGAAGACGATGCCAACGAGTCCATCTTCAACCTACTCTTACGTGCATCCTTCTTACGGCGACAAGTCAACAGAAGCCCGTTTTTCAAACCACTTACTGACTTCGAACTCCAGGAAAGCGTCCCACCCATTGATTTCGTCGGTCAGAACACCGTAGCAGCTCCAATAGTAGCATAAAAAAATAAAACATCAGTCGGACAAGATCAAATACCGTCCATCCTATCCTCAAAGAAGGAAGAAACCAGCAGCCCAGTTGATTGTATATAATAAGGAGACGACATCTCCGCTGTTATTCACAAACAAATATGCGTTTATGAAGCTTAGTCCCTATGGAAACTCCGCATGTATTCCATTCAAAACCCAACAAGATTCCCAGTTGCGTCTCTGCAAAATTTGGTCCTGGGCTGAAATCCTGCTGTCATTTTGTTCGTGAAGGCAGATGCGGGAGAGGAACCTTATCTGCTGAGTCAACACCAAATGGCCAAAGGAGAACCTCCAAGTGGCGACACCGAGAAATGCTATATCCACATCGACTTGTCGGTTGTGAATGCAGTAGTTGATTGCTCTGAGGACTAGGGAATCAGACGAGTCTGCAAGGAAGTCATCGGAAGCGGCTCCTGCCAGGAAACCTCACCAAAAGTCATCTCGTATTATGGGAACCAGGATGGCTCGCTGAAAGCATGTATGCTAGGAAAATACCTGGGGGATTTGTTCTCCGCCTGCTACTTAACCCTCTAGCAATTAGCTAACTTTTAGGGAGTAGATCACTTGGGTAGAGAAGAAATTCCAGACAAGCGCCTGGAAGTAATTGGTACCACCAGAGCACTCCCCTCCCAGTGATTTAGTGCAAGGAAATTACGATGGATCAGCTACCCGTGTGGCGAAGCTAGCTGTAAATCTGTGCTGTCTATGGACTCTAAGTCGAAAAGTTCGCCTGGGAGACGGCTGTCGATACACTAATCGGTTTTGACCGATGGCCAAATATACCTCTGTGTTACCAGTTTAACGGTAGCGTTCATTTCTAGGTGGGATAAGGAATGTCAGCTATTGAAAACAGTTTTTTGGAATGGGTGAATGATGTAAGGTCGGATGGTACCAGTGGATGCATCAAACCATAACTTCGAGCTGACACCCGGAACCTGGAATTGCTTTAGTCGAAGCTCTGCGTTTCCATTTTGGAGCCTTTTGAGCTCTTCGTCCACGAACTTACATGCTTTGCGTAATCGATAATTGATAACAAATCCTCAATGCCTGATAATGCGTCCGCGACAACGTTGTCGCAACCGTATACATACTGGATATCAGTGATAAACTGCCCAATATAATAGATTATATTCTAGAAATAGTGAAATTGACGTGGTGAACACTGGTTATTTTTGTGTAAGCCGAAGGTTAGCGGCTTGTGATCTGTAAAAATGGTGAACTCTCTTGCCTCACCCATATGATGAAAGATTTTTATCGTTAGGTGCGCTAGGTCGTACGCTCTGTATTTACGCTCCGCTGGTCCGAGCGAGTTTCCAGCAACAATTAATCCGCTGTTGGAGGACAGCTCCAATCGCGCAGTCAGATGCATCACAGAAAATGGCCAACGGTGCGTCAGATTTTGGATGTGCAAACAGCGTCGCCTATTCCTGGAAGCTTCAAAAGCTGCGGTAGATTCCAATGAAGAATTTCGTTGAGTAGTGCCTCTACGGTTGCTGTTCTGAGTATGAACCTTCTCTAAAGATTTAACATACCCAAGAATGGTCTAAGCTGCTTCACGTTGGTTGGTTGCGGGTATGATTGGATCGCTTTAAATTTGATTGGCAAGGCAAGTGTCCTCTCCTTTTATGCAAGGTACCCTAAGAAACCGACCTCGTGCTGACCAAAAACGTATTTGCTTGGATTCACAACTACTTCATATTGTTTCAACCTTTGGAATAGAGTCCTTTGGCATAGAGCTGAGGTCTAAACCTCTCAAAGCCTCGTTGATGATTCGTTGGAACGTTTGTGCCGTATTCCGTGGGCCGAATGTCTTAAACGGAAAATCGTAAAGGCCGAACGCTGTTGTGATGATCATGATACAAATCCCTTTTTCACGTTGTTCAGCTTCTCTGGAGTTGATCGTCTGGTTTTTAAAGCAACTGGTGGTCCTGGTATTGTACCTATATGATGCTTAGTTCGGTGATGCACCATTATTCCAGTTCCGTCCTGATGAGTTATTTTCGGAAACTCATGTAGGATATTGTAATAGGGGGTTGTTCCAGTAATTGCTGTGATGGTCGGGATTGTACATTCTGCCATCTCTCTTTGGCAGGTAAGGTAAGTTGTGAAATCGCGAAGAAAATCGTGCTGAAGATCTAGAAGGAGTTCGTAATGTGATAAAAAATCTGCTCAAAGTACGTGTTTAGAAACATCTGCTACAACAAATGTCCATAGGAAATCCCGTAGAAGGCCCAGGTTTCCGTATGTTGCGATCAGTGCTCCTTTGGCAGCCCAAAGCACAAACCGTGCCTTTCTACATGGTCTTTGGGATTTTGAGCGTAGATAAACGTATATATCGGCACCTGTGCCTATAAGAAACCGTGTTCTCGTATTTTTGTCGAACATAAATAGGCGTCATGAAGACGATGAAACGTTTCCCGAAGTCCAGTTATGGTTTCACGCATTTGGTGGCTTCGGTATTAAAGTTCCAGTAATACCAGCATATACCTTGGGGACGAAGACTTCCGGATGGGCTGTGAATATGATCAAGAATGAGAGCGTCGACGTTTACGTCTGAACGAATTCTTAGTTTGGGAGGCCAGTTTGACCGTGTATAGCTCCATTCGCAGCTCTGGAAGCTGACTTGATAATTACTGGACTAACCTAGACAAATCTTTGAAATTTGTATGAATAGAAACTTGGAAGTTGGAGCTTAGTTTTTATGTCGGCTTCATATGTACTTCACATGATGTCCTTCCAGTTGTAAGTATTAAATTTACAAATTTTTATTGAACAGCTCTCGGAAATCCTCTCATACGTATTCTGGTAAATTTTCCATAAAAATCGACCATTCTTGACCAGCTATGCAAACGCTCAATTCTGGAATGTTGCACACCAATGGCTTTCAAAAGCATCAATTTTGCAGTTTCAATTGAATCTGGCATAGTATTCCACTTTTTCAGGACGATTCTATTCTGGTGCCTTTTCACATGAATTAACAGATGGCTTAATGGTCTGTTTGTACTACGTGAAATATGGGGGTTAGATATAGCTTCGAATGGGGCATGAATGGTAAACCTTTCGAAAAAAGAGCACAAACTGACCTCGGCACTAAAAGTATTCCAGAAATATCAATGGAGATTTCACGCAGGTTTCTCGAATATTAATCGATCTAACAAATGCTGAACTTCTTTCCTTTTATATAGTTTCCATGAAGTGCTATTCGAACAATTACTCTGAGAAATTCCACTGGAATGTCTACAATCTTCAAATATCAAAATATTTTCACAACTTCTTAAGTTTGTAAAAGAAGTTGACTTCAGAGTTAAGCTGGAGCTGCAACGCGTGTTCTTAATTGCATAAGAAATCTCATTACACAGTCATGAGGTTTCTTGCGTACACATAATATCTTGCAATTTGGGGTTGGTGTTATTTTAAGTAGAATGCTCCTGGAATATTAATGGCACCAAAGAAAATCTTGCAATGAATAATTTTACTAACAAAAGTTTTATTATGTTTGTATTTATTTAAAAGTATTCAGGGAACGGGCTTTTTGACAATTAGTTGGTACCCGGCGGTGGGAAATCTTAGAAAGACACGTCCGCCCCAGCTTCGCCGGAGCTACAGCGAGTGTGTTGGGATTCGCACCCACGAAAAACCACCCCAGGTCTCTCCAGCCCGAGCTCCGCGGGACCACCATTTAGGCATTTCTTCGCGGAGCAGGTTTGCTCTTAGGCGCTCGTCCTACTCCACCTTTCGACGTTCCTCCTTCTTTGCTCCTTCAGCTACTCCTCCTGTATTTTCACGATTGCAGAGCGAACCGTAAGCCAGTTCTCCTCGGACCTTAGCATCTCAGAACTAAGTTCTCTGGGTTCAAGCTCCTGCTCAACACTTGGTTTAGACTCCTCCTCTCCATTACAAATCTTGGTCAGTGAAACATCACATGTTCTGGATCCTCCGGTATGCCATCGCATCTAGGACAATTCAGCGAATCATCCAACCCGAAGCGGTGCCTGTAGCAACCAGAGTGTCCCGTAGGGAACTGGGTAATGTAGTAGTTGGTCTCCACATGTTTCCGCTTAAGCCACACCCTAATGGTTGGGACCACCTAAAGCCCCCACCATAGCCGCCCGCCGTGAACCCCACCAACCCCACTTCAACCAAGACACTCACCGCAAAGGCCGATACCTAGGCAAATACATCAAAACAGCTTAATAAACCACAAAAAGCACACCAAAAAGATCGAAACCCCCTATAAAGATACACAAACAACTTGACACTCCCCAAAAAGCACTCGGAAAACATCGCTATCTCATATACACACCAAAGCAGCTTAATACAGTAGTACAGTAGTATCCCACTTACTACTGACCGTATATCCACCGATATCCACTCTCCCAGGGTTATCTTTCCTGCGGTTCATTATTAAGACCGCTTCCGCTTTCGCTTCCGCTTTCGCTTCCGCCTAGGTCAGCTCGGCTCTTTCTAGCCAGGACTTTATCGCTCTTACTTTTTCCGTCGCGTAGAACTCCACATCTTCTGGGTGTTTTGCTGCAACAACCACAGCTAGGTCATCAGCAAAGCCGACAATCGTAGTCCCTCTGGGACGTGAAGACCAGGCCCCCCTCCATTATACATAATATTCTACAATAGGGAAGCAAGTACCGATCCCTGTGGTATCCCGGCGGTGACAATATGGGACCCTCATCCATCCCGTACCAGAGAATCCTCTCTGAGAGTTAGTTTTCTACCAAATTCGCTAAATAGCCGGGGACACCTATGTCAGCCAACGCCCCTTTAATTCTGTTCCAGTTGGCTGAGTTGAATGCGTTTTTGACATCCAGTCCCAACACGTTCCAACAAACCATTTCTGGCCTCGACGATAGGAGTCTGTTGTATATGACTCTCTCCATTATCTTCCCTATTGTATCCAGGATAGGCAGGCAGGCAGGATAGCAGATAGGATGATACGATGCTGGGTTTCCAGGTGGTTTGACAGGTTTCAGAAGCAATACCAACTTCTGATTTTTCCACTGGCCTCGACGGTGTTGGCGAAAAGTCGGGCCTGGTCTTCATTGCCAGTTTTAAAGCTCGGTTGAGGATGCCGTCCAAACCTGGGGCTTTATTGTCACCGATCCTACCACATATTTCCCGCAGTTCCTCGACAGTTACTGAAGGTATTATGTCTTCATTTAGCTGGACAACTGTTTGCCCTCCCCAATTTCCGTAGTGAGGGAACAGAGTGGTAACAATCTATTTTAGGAGGCGCGGATAGGTCACCTGAGGTGATCTTTGCAGCCTTTTTATTACCACTCTGTAGGCCTCGTCCTGAAGCTGTCTGAAGCAGTTCTTTTTGCTCCCCCGAATGGCTTCTTTTGGGCCGCTACGCAGTAAATTCTATGCCTCCTCTCGACCGTTGCCATCAGGCTTTCCCTGAATTCTCTGGCAAAGCCTCCTTGTCCGGAAAAATGCGGCTCGCGCCTGGTGGTCGATGTGAGTATAGTCCCCACTGACATGCCAAGCGACTCTACTGGTCAAAGCGGCACTCACGTATGTCAGGTCTACTATCGACCCCAGGCCCCTTCCCCGGAAAGTGTACGAGGTCCCAACATTCACCAGTACCAAGTCTCGAACACGTCCCCTCACATTAGCTGTTCGGCTGCCCCACTCAAGAGCCTATGCAATTATGGTTGGCCAACGTCCTCTTGCATTCAAAACCAGAGCGGCGAGCATCTGCTCATACTCGGCAAGTGTAGCGCCGGGCGGAGCATAGCGGCTGTAGATGTGAAGGACTTTCACCTTTTCCTCGAAAGCTTGTTCTCCGCAAGCCCATAATGCTGCTTGGCCCGTTTGGGTTTTGACCCAAATCCTACCACCGTGGTTTCGATACCACCACTAATGATGGTCACATCGATGTTTTTTCTCGCGAATGGTTTGCGAGAGTAAATCTTGTGCCGCCTCACAGCAACCACTGTGATTTCTGTTAACCTCATCTGCGACCTGTGTTGCGTGGCTCTCCTGAATTCCGGGCATCTGTTACTGACTGCAATGTGCTAATGGTCCATTCCCTCCTTCCCTTTGCATGGTAGGTAATTTGGGTCTGCTCCACAGTCCTTGCTGATGTGGCCCTTCGCTCCACAACTCTGGCATAGTTTCAACCTGCCATCGGCCCTGGAACATGCCTTCGCGATATGACCGAAGCCAAGACATCTAAAGCTCTGCTTAAGCGACAACAGCTCTCTAAGGCGCCACATAACAGCCTATTTTAATTCTCCCTGCTGCCAACAGTTTGAGTGCTGCCTTCACTGGTAGACTGATGATGGCGGTTTGTGTCCCACCGTAGTGTCTTTACCGCTGAATCTTGAAGTCCAGTGAGGTCGAACTTTTTTCCAAAGCCTCACGAACCTCCCCTTTCGTGGGAACCTAATCTATATCCATGGACTTTCCAATTTAGCTCAAGAATTTATCCGGCGTTATATTATTTGACTCCTTGAGCAACAGCATAAGGTCTCCTTTCTGAGATCGTCTAATGCGGCTAACATTATCTGCCAGAGTGGTAGGTTCAGTGTCTGCCTTCTTTCTCTTGAGAATGTCAGCGTGCGACCCTTCGCCACGCTTGGAGAGGATGATAACCTCCGGTCGTATCCTCCTCCTATCTCTCTTTTTCCGAGTAGCGAAATTTCTCCAGGCTTCCACATCCCCTTTAGGGGGTTCGCATTCTTTCCCTGAAATTGCGGCTACACTCTCCCTCTGTAGAGTAGCATTTTCATTCGCGGTTGCGTCTGCCAGTAACGGTGGGGATCAACGAAGAATCGAACTTCTTCTGAACGGGTTCGTAAATGGAACTAGTTGTACTCCATCCATCGCGCGCGTAATATTTGATGCCACAGTAGTTCCATCTTGCTTGCTTACTCCGAATTAAGCGAGAATTAGAGAATTTCAGCTAGCCAGGCAACACATTCTGGGGTGAGCAAAGGTGAGACAGTAGGACTCCGGGGAGCAATCGTCTTCCTCTTGCTATATATTACCTCAAGCCTGCTAGAAATTAAGTGTAAATCTGGTGTTGAATTGAAACTCACCCAATTTGCTTGGCGCTCCCTCTTACCCTGGGAGCTGGTATAAAAGACAATACTAACCGGACAGTACTACCGATCCAGGATGAGGGACATCTCATTAGTATAGTGTAACGCACGAACGGACACTTCCAATTTATGTAGGACAATTTCAAGAGCGCGACATTTGTGGAAGGAGTAGTATTCAAGGATTTTTCTTACAAGGGAGTAAAGAAGTATTAAGGAGGGCTGTATTGAGGTGAAGTTGGAGGGGCGGAGGAAGGTAGGATAAAACCAGATATTTTGAAAGCGATGATGTCAATAAAGTAGGAATTGAGACGAAGGTTTCCATCGAAGATTACCTCCAGGCCTTGAAAGGAGGTCAGTAGTGATAGGGTTTGTGCACCAAGAGAGTAAGAAGAGGTTGTCGGGGAGGGTTTAAGTGAGTAGCCTATCCGGTTGTTTTTGCAAGAGAGCACAATCCAGGTAAGACCATGCAGGGCAAAGCCGACTATGTAAAATAAACAGAGTCAGGTGAGGATAAAGGAAGGGTTATTTATAATAGAAGGGGAATAGGAAACCTTTAATAGGTAAAATTTGAGCCATGAGATTATTGAGGAAGGGAAGTGGAAGAGAGGAAGTCGATGCAAATAGTGTGAAGCTCCTGTCATGAATTAAGGCATTCAGCAATGAATTTGGCAAAGTCCAAATGTTTCACGAATCCGTGCTGCTCTTTCACTATGAGCTGATGGAGATGCGCGGTGAGCCAATTGTTGACGCATGTCTCGAGAATTTTGGAGCACGAGGAGAAAAGAGAGTTGATGTTGTAGTTATTAACTAGAGTAGGTTACTCTCTTTTGAGGATAGGGATAATAAAGGCATCTTTCCAAAGATGAAAAAAGTAGCGTTCTTCGAGATTTTTATCAGACCAAATCACTGCGAGCAAAGGTGGCCTAACTGCTCAACAAATATCTCTTGTATGCTTCACAGCGAAAAGTATACCTTTGACATCAGTAGCCAGAAACTTCTTCCGCAGTGCATGCTTCAGGCGGATGTTTTTAAGGATCTCCGTGGAGAGCTGAGTTGGGTAAAAACGCAGATAAGTGGGAGATGAAGGGACATAACAAGGGAGGACATTGGAAAAGAAATTGGAAAAATTACTAAAAGTTTTAAGTTCCGGCTCTGAGTTAAGACCGTCAAAATTCTCTTTGCGAAAGTTGAATTTAGCTGATTTACACGCAGTTTTCTAGTTTAAACAGAAGAGCTTCACGTCAAATTCAACTGGTTGAGCGTCAATTTTGACTCTAAGAACCCATCTCACTTTTCACAAACGAAAAAGGTTTGTCCGGCGTCTCCTGCCTTCTTATTGCAGAACACACAACCAGAAGATTGTGTCTTGCCAATTTTGTACAGGTAACACTGAACTACTCGAAGAAGATCATCTTCGTATCGAGCATTTTGCCCAGCATTTTCAATCTATGCTCAACACCGCGATCGATATTGGATGCAGGGTTGGGATTTTATTTCTGGTCAAGATGACTTCTTCAGTTGTTTTCCAACACAAGGCTCAAACCGTTCAACCCCCGTGTCGTTGAAGCGTTCAAGATGCCTGGCTTTAAAATGAATCCTCGTGCTGGCGTGGTCATCATCCTCTGGTTCTCTAGCAGAGAGCAGGGAGCGGTCTTTCGGATATTCCCGCAACATCTGGAGGAGATAGCTTGAGACAAAAATGAGCTCTCTAAAGTTCTTATCAGTTCTGCTCATCTTAGTTAATATTTGAAGGCATTTCTGACATCAAGCGTTATGAGGGACACTATCTGTCGAGACGGGCGGCTGTATACCTCAGCACGATAAACCGCATCCCTGACCTCCATAATAGCAACCACCACGGATCTACCTGCTCTCAACCCAAACTGCTTTTGATGATAAATCCCGGCAACATCGATCACTTCAGCGAATCTACTCATGATGAGCTTTTCGAGGACTTCCATTGCCATGTCAAGCATACACAGCGGTCGGTATGCAGACGCAGGTCCTCCTTCTTCTCTGCTGATCAGTGCGAGTCTCCCCAAAAATGGGGTCCTTCAGAGAGCCTGCGCCGAAATTTCGGTATCGTTTCAGTCTGCGTTAAGTAAATGCTAAAAAACGTTATCCCTAAATACGGAATCCAGACAAAGCCATTTCTTCGGTCTTGCGCAAGAACCGAAGGTCGGATGCTGTCCCAAACCCAGACCCCCAGCAGTATCCGATAAGTCGAGATGCCATGAAGCCCAGCTTTTGATCCGGTATGGCTCGCTGACTAGCACTAGATCGGTTGTACTTTGGCGCATGTTAATTTGTAGGATTGGGATCATGTTAACCGCGTCATACATAGCTTGCTCCAACAGTGCTTCCTTAAAGACTGGACACCGCCCCGAACCCGCTTTCACCAGACGCGCCACGATCCTTGTAGAGAACACAGTTTTCTTTTTTGTTGCAAGTTTTTGCTTGGTGACCTACATGACAGTATCTATGGCATGTTGTCATCCTGTCCCGGGTAAACACACACGTGGGTCCATAGTCGAGGCACCTGTAACATTTGGTGGGGGATATTCATATTCGTACACTACATAGTACCCATCTAATTTTGATTTTTCCACTGTTAAAGAGTTTCCTCAAGTGTTGCTCGGTGATTTCCATCAGAGAGAATTATTGGCCTGGAGCATTCACAAAAATAATAGTTATCTGGGGATTGGTTGTCTCTCAACATTCGTGGTTTATAGCCTCCTCTACTTGGATCCCTTCACCAACGCAGTTAAGATCTCAGATTTCTAAATAGTACAGATGCTCTAGACTAGAAACGAGATCCTTCTTGCTTAGTAGCCCCTTGATTGCTTCACAGAACGGACTTTTGCTAGTTCTCTCCGGGTCTAATTCAACGAGGATTCCACCACCCTTCGTTTTGCTTGTGGAAGACTCTTCTGCTTCACTTTTCACTGAGAGCTTTGGAAAATGTCTTGCCTTTCGTTTGCAGAGCAGTGGTCTAGTCATTTTTCATTTCCTCGTCTTTTCTGTTAGTGATTTATTATTGGTAGCCTCCGTGTCTTTCGACAGATAGATTTCTGATGGTGTAGCGTGTTGTTCTTTGTCTTCCTTTTTTGCCCTAGAGGCTACTTAGATAAAGCGTTGTTCAGACACGTCTTCCTGTTTCAGCTTTTCCCCGGTTCGCTTTGCGGGGTGGGCTGTCTGAGGTCCGTTTGGGGGATTACAGTGTACCCAGCAGAAGATGTGGTTGGTTTTGCTTTTCGCCCATGTTCCCCTGCTATGCATGTTTGCTTGTTAAGGAAATTCGGTCTAGTAGCTCCTCTAGTTTCATCAGTCCGTTTTTCATGCCTTTGCTGACATTCTTCTGGAGGAACGTTCACGGCTGCATATCGCTTTACCACTCTCGCGCATTTCTAGAGTTGTCGTCCCGGCACCGGCAGCCGCATAAATTTGCAAGGCATCTTCTTTTTTTTGAGCGTACTGGTTAGATGTTTCAGATCTCCTTCGCTCCGGTGAACAACGCATTTTCGTGTTGCGCACAAAAGTAGTCAACTTTCTCCTCTCTGTTTTTGCTCTCCATTGGAATTTTACCAGCACATCGTGTGTAAGAGAGCGGTCCTCAATGGTAAGGAGCGTGAGTACTCTCGAGGACAAAGCCCTTACCCCAGTTCGTTTAGTTGATCTCGGAAGTCAGGGATGGTCGAGCGCTCGCTCGGGGCATCGTTTACTAATACCGGTTCAATGCACACTACCGGACCAGGATCCCGAAGAGGCTGGTTCCCGATACACGTCACAACTGACACTTTGATAGAGATTGGATCACATCATCTCATCAATGTCGGTAGAGACCTATCGACTTTTTTTTTGGAGGAGGAGGAAATCTTCAAAAGACTCTGGCCTGGGCACGGCAGAGTGTGAGATTTTTACCCACTAAAACCACCCCCGACTCCCACCCTACCCCGTGAAACCACCTTTAGGCATTACATCACGAGGCGGAGTTAGCTTACTTTAGCTAGGTCTCCTTTCGTCTACCCGCCGGGTTCGTAACCGCGTCTCCCTCACTTCTTCTGCTTTTCGCAATTTATCCTGGATTACTGCGATCATGGAATTGATCGCATCTCAGTCTTCCTGACAGGCTACCATTTACCGGACAAAATTTTCCGGTAATAGCACTTCACCTAGAGTTTCCTCTAGGTTCCTGCTTTCTTCCATGAACCTAGGACACGGGAAGAAAACGTGCGCAGGGTGCTCTGGGAACCCATCGCAGTTTGGACAATTAGGCGAGGTGTCCAATTTAAACTTGTACAGGTATTGACGGTACCCTCCATGGCCGGTGAGAAACTGGGTGAGATTATAATTGATCTCCCCATGCTTTCTCTCCAGCCACTCCCCGATGGAAGGGATCAACCTGAACACACCCTTAGGGATGTTCTTCTGTAAACCGTACTCAATTTATGTGTATTGCCCAAAACCTGCAGTGCTTTTCCCCAAACTGGGACTGTATACAGTATAACCAAGCCTTAACAACACTGATCACTTCGCTTGAGTACAACTCAGCATCCTCTTCCCCTACTCTGCTTGATGAAATAGTAACGGATCTTTTCCCACAGAATGTGAGTACCGCTGACCTTCCCACTGTCGAGATAGACACCGCCGAAGTTCCAATGGTAAGCGAAAAGGAGGTCCTCGAAGCTGCGGATAAAATTGTTGGAAACAAAGCACCTGGCTTGGATAGCATCCCCAATAAAGCTCTCAAGGCAGCAGTCAAAATAGCTCCAAATATGTTTGCCGAGGCGTTCACCACATGCCTTAAAGAAGGAGTATTTCCTACACAATGGAAGAAGCAGAAATTAATTCTAGTCCCCAAGCCAAACAAACCTTTGGGTGAAGCTTCTTCCTACAGGCCGATATGCCTTCTAAATAATACTGGCAAACTATTCGAACGAGTAATCTATAACAGATTAATTCGAATTGCCGAAAAGGATGGCTGTCTCTCCAAAAATCAGTTCGGTTTTCGAAAGGGGAGGTCTACAACCGATGCACTTGTCCTAGTAGCTAACACAGATAAGACCGCACTTGACGAGGGCAAATGTTGTGCAGTGATTACACTTGATGTGAAGAATGCCTTCAATTCCGCTAGATGGAGCAAGATACTTGAGTCCCTAATGAACTTAGGCGTGGCGAAGTACCTGGTGCGTATTGGTGCCGACTTCCTAATCGATAGGACTCTGTGCTGCGAGTCAGATGAAGGAATGAAATCCTACCAAACGACATGCGGAGTTCCACAAGGGTCTGTCCTAGGGCCACTCTTGTGGATTATTATGTATAACGGGGTACTGACCCTAGACCTTCCTACTGGTGTGGCCTCCATTGGTTTCGCGGACGATATTGATGTGATGGTTGTTGCACGCCTTCTCGAGGAAGCCGAGCTCTATGCAAATGAAGCAGTCTATGAGATTAAATCCTGGTTAGAGAATGCTGGTCTACAGCTCGCAGAGCATAAGACGGAAGTAGTACTTATTACCAAGCGGAGAAAGTGCACTTCCATGAAGATCAAAGTTAGAACGCAAACAATTTATTCCAAGCCTGCACTTAAGTATTTAAGTGTAATGATTGACCAGAGGTTGAATTTCAGATTGCATGTGGAGGGTGCAGCAACCAAGGCATATAACACCGGAGCGCTGGTTACGAGAATGCTACCAAATATAGGTGGCCCAAGGCCGAGCCGTCGACTCCTTATTTCAAGGGTGGTCAGTTCGATCCTACTGTATGCAGCCCAAGTATGGGCAGATGCACTGGAAAATACAATAAATAAGAAAAAGATTGGAGTTGCGTATCGCATAAGTGTACTCCGAACATGTTGCGCTTACAGAACAATTTCTAATGAAGCAGCTTGCGTGATAGCAGGAATGATCCCGATTGAGATTCTAGCGAAAAAAATACAACGACTTTACGATCGAACGTACCTCACCGGAGAATCTCCTGCCCGTCGGCGACAGTTCGCACGAGGTGAAACTGTCGCGGAATGGCAAGAGAAGTGGGACGAGTCAGAAAAAGGCCGTTGGACTCACAAAATCATATGGGATATCCGGAAATGGATCAAACGACCTCACGGCGAAGTAGGTTTCGACCTAACTCAATTATTGAGCGGACACGGAGGCTATCGAGCATATCTGTATCGATTTGGGCGTGATGATTCGCCATATTGCCCACAGTGTGCAAACATTCCAGAGGACGCAGAACACGTCTTTTTTCACTGCCCCAGATTCGAAACCCAAAGGGCTACATTAGAAGCTACAACCGGGGAGCACCTTACACCCGAAAATATCATGGAGCTTATGGTGAAAGCCAAGGAGGAGGACCGAAGTTGAAAAAGTTATTACAGCTATCGGAAAGAAGCTTAGGCAGGAGGAAGTCATCCGAAAGAATGAACGCGAGAGGAACACAAATGTTGACATGAGCGCAGGAAAAATTCTGATCCAGCCCCGCGACGTAACACCAAATGGGAGTCCCGCGGGGAGAGTGGAAGGAGAAGGAGGTGGTTTTAGTGAGTAAGAGTCCCACATAACCGTGTGGCCGGAGCCTACGGTAGCTTTTGAAGCTTTCCACCTTCCATCGGAAAAAAAAAAAAACTCAGCATCCTCGAGATGCTTTGCGACCACAACCAGTGCTCCTCCGTAACCGGAAGGTTGAGTACATCATTATACATGATGTTCCACAGTAGTGGGCCTAGTACAGAGCCCTGTGGGACACCCGCGGAGACAACGTACTCTTTAGGTCCATCATCAGTATCATACCAGAGTGCCCGCTCCTTCAAGTAGCTATCGATAATAGCAGCGAGGTAGGTGGGAACACCAATCGTCGCCAGAGACTTTCGTATAAGTTTCCAATTGGCCGAGTTAAATGCATTCCTCACATCCAGGGTCACCACCACGCAATATTTGGTGGTACAACCCCTTCCATGAATTGCATTTTCGGCCAAGGCAGTAACCATTTTGATGGCATGAATGGTCGATCTGGCTTTACGGAACCCATACTGCCTATCTGAAAGGCCCCCTTGGCTCTCGACGACTGGAAGTAATCTATTATAAATGACCTGTTCCAACATTTTCCCCATAGTGTCTAGAAGACATATGGGTCTATAGGAGGACGGTTCCCCTGGAGGTTTGCCAGCGTTAGGCAACAGCACCAGCTTCTGCCGCTTCCATGGTGCAAGGAAGATACCCTCCGACATGCACGTTTCGAACAGATCCGCGAACATATCCGGTCTACATTTGACGGCAAGTTTGAGGGCCTTATTAGGTATGCCGTCAACACCCGGGGCTTTACTGTCGCCTATTCGACTCCAGTCACCAGGGACGAGCCCCTGGTGGCTGGTGCAATTGGCGTCACATTCAGGGGGCACTGGAAGGTGTCAGTACCCCCCTCTTTCTGGGGAAATAACCCCTGGATTATTTTCAACGTGATCTGCGGAGACGATCGGCTTCTGAATCGTCCTGTCACGATTTTATAAGCGCTACCCCACGGATTTATGTCCGCTTCCGAACAGAGCTCCTTAAAACATTCCCTCTTACTCCGCTGGATAGCGAGCTTGAGGTTCTTGCGAGCTTCTCTATAGGCATGCTCCTTTTGCCCCTGATCGATCCTACCTATTGCCCTCTGAGCCGTTCGTCTGGCTCTGTGGCAAATCGATCGAAGGCTGGCAAGGTGCCTGCTTTCCTAGGCAAGCCTAGCCACACCTCCATGAATGTCTGCTCATCCATCGCTTTGGCAGACCATCCTTGTGTCCTTCTAGATTTGGGCTTCCAGGGTGCGGGAGGAGACCTATCGACAGCTCCACGCATTACCAGTGCATCCTAAGATGGTTATTTGGGACTCGCTCTTCACCGAGAGGCTTTCTTAAGGCTACTACCTAGGATGCAAGTATACTGCCAGCTCCAGGACACCACTTGCCGTATCATGAGCGACCCGTTAAAGATTGTAAACGACCCCTGGGGTTTCCGTATGCATAGCTGTCCTGAATCGGTACACCAAGAAGAAGGTAACCATTGGTAGCCCAACACTTATGGCATGCAGTGAATGAGTTAAGGACAATAAAAGAAGTTTCTTATAATCGACATTCAGTAACATAAAACTTTTTACTGCTGATCAATATTTCATATTTCTCGTCCCTTCTTCTTTCTCAGGACATCCTTTTTCCACAATCAATTCTTTCCTTTTTATACAGTTTGGAAAGTTTGTCCCAAATTTCATTATGTAAAACGCACTTTTACTTTCCTAGGAAACCAAACGGGTAATGGTACAACCCCCCAACTCCGCGAAACATTTCTTTTTTGTTTATATTTCCGAGCCCTGAATACCTAGAAAATTGCTCCTTTCTGGAACTTCAACTCATACATTACTCCAAGAAGTCAAAACAACGAACTGAGATACATTCCAGTTAGGAGGGAATTCCTATCACATCCTGGGACAGAGCAAGCTATTTAACATGTTCAAGGATCCTGAAAATGAATTCATCCCTTCCTATAAAGTATTGACACGTCTGGAATGGAATATTGAATAAGTGGAAGTAGAGGTTCCTATGCATCGCCTCAGGAAGAGTAAACCCCAGAATCGCGGGGGGGAGGAATCGAATGAAAACATATTCCCGCTTGTTGTTATTCGAAAAATGATTTAACCTTCCCCAAGGCGACATAGCATTTGGTTCGTTATTAGGAGTGAACGAACAATTTGTACATTTGAACATATGAACGAACACCGGCCGTTACCATGTATGTGCATATGTTGTGGAGCACTTCAGATCACTTTAATCCCCATTGTAGTTTTCTGTGGAGTCTTCCTTGAAGGAGATTAGGATTTGTTGCCAACTAGGATTATGCTGGTAATGAAACAGAAACCTGAAATAATGAAAGAAGCCTGAGGTGGTCTGTTCTTAACAAGACTTAACCAAGTGCTTGGAAATCAGCATGTGGGACAGCAACGAACTGAAAACAGCTATGCAGGATAGGTCCTGCTCCAGGGATGTTGAGACTATAGCAGGGTGCAATAAACGATTATTACAGAGATGAGAATACCGTCATCAGGCCATTCTGGGAGCTTCCTTTGAGAAGCATTCCGAGAAATTGTTATTGCGAGACCACAATAAAGTGGGCCAGCAAAATCACTTAGCACCAATGCATTGCAGTCTTAATCAAATTGCCGGTAAATGATTGTGAATCACCCAACGTTTCGTGCTGTCATGGAGGTAGACACCTGGCACGTGTAGCTTAAGTACCTGTTTAAATTGGCAACAGTCATTTGCAATGGTAATGTCTTTTTCGGCAATTTATTGTCATGTGTTTGTCTAGTGTGCTGAGTACTCGCCAAGTAATTAAAATCCGCCGAGACACATCGGGGCTAATGGGTTACATTTTGTTTAACCTTGAGCGGCGATTTCTACTATTGAATGCGTCAGACTGTGTTAACCTTTCTTTTGGGGTGAGCTATAGTACTGTAGTTAGTTGACAGTAAATACTGGTTCAACGAAAACAGCATGTCATGTGAATATTCCGGTGAAATATGTAGATATCAATCAGATCCATAATTAAATTGAATGTTTCTTGGCTTTGATGCTGACAATTCACAAGCTGGATTTATCAGACCATCAGGACCGGAGGGGCTTTAAGGTTCAAACTTCTGATCTCCCTCCACTGACTGGGGCCGTCCAGTAAGCACAATTTTGTTAAGTTCAACTCCTTTCAGATTTCCACAAAAGGACTTGGGGTCGATTTTCGTATTCGAGAACATCTAGTAACCTCAACTACGAGTATCGGACGTTAATCTAGCAAATAAGTATTCGCAAGATAATGTCCCACTTAGTGCTTCTCTATACCTTCCTTCTTCACGGTAGATTCAGCATGCGAAAAAAGTACTTACAAACCTGGGGTTGCGGCAGTTTTAATTTGTCTTCCACTTACATCAGCTACTCGGGCCGTATATTATCCGTGATATCCTGCATTCCCCATGTTGTAGTGTAAAAATTCTTGCATTTATTGAATCTCGGTCGCACCTGCTTTTGAACGAAGTATCCCCCAAAAAAATCCGGAGATTCCCGACGATTCTGGGGTCGCGGAAATTTTCAATTTTCTTTGATTTTCATGACGCCCTCCAACCGTGGATCTTCCACAACATGTCGCGTTCCTGATGTGGCAATGCGTTTCCTGAATCTGGATCGCCTCCTCTTTCGAAGGAGGTATCATCATGGAAATCTGATGATTGTGCACTTTGGCCGTGGCCTCCCGCGACACCTCGTGAATATTCTCAGCGGTGTTTGGTAACACCTCTAAAGACCCACAGTGCGAAGAAGCTAAGAAGGCTTGGGTGCTTTCCGGGATTCGCTCCAGCCACAGCGACTTCTGAAGCTTCACCCTGACCTTGTCCGCGCCCGACTGCTTCATCTAACACAGCAGTTGGCCCGGGGTGCGGTCGCCTAAGGTGCAGCAAGTGATTCGGTTTTGATGACCCACTTACCGACGCTTGAATTTTGATTAAAAGCACTTTTCGAGTAAGTCGGCGAAAAACCCAATCGCCTCCTCGTCCAGGCCCACGAGCGCATGATTAAATCGTGTGGCAGCAGTAGTAATGCACGCGAGCGCGAACTACGCCTCCAATTGATGCAAATAATTCTCCGGGTTAGGTCCCTAAACGGTGGCCACGGTGGGTGTGGAGGTGCCCGAGGTGACTGTTTTCGTATGATATTGAGCGAGTTTATTTCCATTTACGAGGAGAAAGAAGAATCCTTTGAGTCCCACAACGAGCGGAAAACGTGACTTGAGCGAAAAATCCACCACGACCGAAGCAAAAACCCACCCAAGAAGCGGAGACACTCCAGCCCCTCTGGCGGCGCACCGGAGGTATGAACAATGGCTCGATAGCCGTGGTGAATTCACCTTCGTTAGCGCACTGTACTGTTACCGTCACAGCAGGCGGCTTAGAACCAGGCCGACGCTCTAACTTCCGTTCTTCTGATTCAGACCGTAGCCACAAAGCAGAAGGGATTTTAAGGAAAATTTGAGACGTGTTTGATTGACTCCTGCCATTCCTGTTTGGAATTTTCAGTCCCAGGGGTAAGCCTCGAGATCCTCAACTTGACAAGTAGCCGAAATGATCAGGTGAGTGTGTCCCCATTTGCTCCGTCGCGGTGAGCTGGGACGAGAATCTCCGCCAAGTCGATCACACTCGGAAGCGTCTCTACCGTCTAAAACTGGTTCGCTGCCAGTTTCGAGCGAAATATCTATAACTGAAATCCGTTTTCGCCCACTTTTACGACCTTGGGGTCGCATGAATTTTCAATTTTCTTCGATTTTCAATAGGCCCTCCAGACGAGGATTTGTCGCGATATCTCGCGTTCCCGATGCCGAAGAGTAAAAATCCTTGCATTTCCTGAATCCTGGTCGCCCCCCTTTTCAAGCGAGGCACCGCACACGGAAATTCGACGATTTTGCATTTTTACCCATTTGTATGACCCTGGGGTCCTGGAAATTTTCAGTTCTCTTCGATTTTCACCAGACCCTCCAGCCGCGGATTTTCCGAAATATCTCGCGTTTCCTATGCCGTAGGGTAAAAACTCTGGCATTTCCTGAAGCTGGGTCGCCCCTTTCCGATGAGGTATCTCTCACAAACATCCGACAATTTATCGTCAGTTTTCCGACCCGCGTTTTGTTAGAATTTTCAATTTTCTTCGATTTTAGTCAGGACTTGCCGGCCTCACATTTCCCATCATATCTCGCGTTTCGGACATCGTAGCGTCGAAATTCTTGCGTTTTCTGAATATGAGAATATGAGAAAGGGGAACCTTTCCGACCGAAAGGGGAACCTTTCCGACACCGATCTGCCACCAACATCCGACGATTTTGCATTTTCCGTCAGTTTTCCGACTCGGGTATCGTCAGAATTTTCAATTTTCTTCGATTTTGGTCAGTGCTCCTTGCCCCCACATTTCTCCTCATATCTCGCGTTTCCGACATCCTAGCGTCGAAATTCTTGCATTTTCTGAATCTGAACTGCTTCCCCTTTCCGACGATTTTGCAGTTTTGCCCATTTTTACGAAGCTGGGGTTACGGAAATTTTCAATTTTCCTCGATTTTCACCAGACCCTCCAGCTAAGGATTTTCCAAAATATCTCGCTCTCCCCATGCCGCAGTATAAAAATTCTTGCATTTCCTAAATCTGGGTCGCCTCCCTTTTCGAACGAGGTATCGCACACAGAAATCCGACGATTTCGCATTTTTACCCATTTTTACGATCCTGGGGTCGCGGAAATTTTCAATTTTCTTCAATTTTCACCAGACCCTCCAGCTGTGGATTTCCTGCGATATCTCGCGTTCCCGATGCCGTAGAGTAAAAATTCTTGCATTTCCTGAATCCCGGTCGCATCCCCTTTAGAACAAGGAATCGCCCACAGAAATCCGACGATTTTGCATTTTCACCCTTTTTACGCCCCCTGGGGTCGTGGAAATTTTCAACTTTTTCGATTTTCACTAGGCCCTCCAGCCGTGCCTCCCCTCTCCGACGAGATATCTCCCACCAACATCCGACGATTTTGCATTTTTCGTCAGTTTTCCGATCCGGGTATCGTTAGAATTTTCAATTTTCTTCGATTTTGGTCAGGGCTCACCAGCCCCACATTTCCCACAATATTTCGCGTTTCCGACATCGTAGCGTCGAAATTCTAGCATGTCCTGAATCTGAGTCGCCTTCCCTTTCCGACGAGGTGTCTGCCAGCAACATCCGACGATTTTGCATTTTTCGTTAGTTTTCCGACCCGGGTATCTTGGGAATTTTCAATTTTCTTCCTCCAGCCGTGGATTTTCTGCGGTATCTCGCCTTTACGATGCTGGAGTGTAAAAATTCTTGCATTTCCAGAATCTGCGTCGCCTCCTCTTTCGAACGAGGTATCGCCCACAGAAATCCGACGATTTTGAATTTTTGCCCATTTTTTCGACCTGTGGGGTGGCGGAAATTTTCAATTTTCTACGATTTTCACCAGGCCCTCTGGTTGTAGACTTTCTGCGATATCTCGCATTCCCGATGCCGTAGTCTAAGATTCTTGCGTTTCCTGAATTTGGGTCGCCTTCTACGCATTAAATGGTGACAATTTCGTGAGTTGAAAACTTATGCGATTTCCAAGCATTACGAATGTGGAAGAATCGTGAAACCAAATGGGAGACACGATGCACAAAGCGGCTTCTGCGGCCCTCGAGGTTACCTAGCCAGGTAAACGGTACATCAACCTACATACTAGACTTTGGGATGACGATGATGAAATGAAGGTTCGTGAAAAGCAGCGGTTTTACTTCAAGTTTGTCGACGACAAAACGGTCGCCAATTGGTAAATTTATAAGAATGCCAACCGGGAAGTAAAGGAAGCGGTTATTTGTGGTTGGTCTCTTGTGGGACTTTCATGGTGGTTGTGGTTATGCCTACATCGCGGGCAGAGCTTCTTGGGGCTCAAGCATGGAGCTGCGCTGTACAACTCGAGTGCCGTACCCTTTAGTTGCGGCAGAGGCGTTAGATAGGCCGTTGAAATCGCCATGCATCAACCCGGATTTATCAAGAACTGCGAAACTACTGCCCTAATACACGGTGCGTGGTTTCTCATGGAGAAACACCGTGAGAAGCATCAGTCTCTTTGCATTGCATTGCTGGTTCTGAAGAAAGCGTTTGACCGTGAAATTCGCCGATTTTGCACTTTTGCAAACTGGGTTCGCGGAAATTTTCAGTTTGGTATTCACCTGGTCCCTCGACTATTGATTTTGCGCGATATTTCGCGTTGCCGACGAAATACCGCCACGGAAATGCCAATAGTTGTAACCAGTTCTGAGAAA
The DNA here is from genome assembly GCF_905115235.1 of Hermetia illucens. Lineage (NCBI taxonomy): Eukaryota > Metazoa > Arthropoda > Insecta > Diptera > Stratiomyidae > Hermetia > Hermetia illucens. The sequence continues at coordinate 161,421,674 of NC_051852.1, read as the reverse complement.
ATGGGTGTATCAGGCAGATAGCAATTTTGATCAAGCGTTGTCTCAGAGAAAACCAACCTAATAAAGTAGATAAGGTGGGATACTGGTGTGAATAGAGCGCTCTTGTGACAGTCGTTCGTACGTACTTTTCAATCTGAGCCCTCCCTCCCCCCCTCCCCCCATCATTCGAAAGGCCGGCCAGAAACGTCACAATAACAGCTGAAGTCTAAAGCAAAATAAGGCCCTTCTGCAGGAGTGTTTTAACTTCACGCACGCGGTAGAGCCTTCTGTTTCAGGTCGCTTAAAACATTTTTGTTTTTCCTCAGTATTTTCTTTTCAGATAGATTTCCAGATGAAAGTGTGATTCGAACCCAGCAGATAAAGGACATATCAAGTTTTTGTCAATGACCTATGAGGGACTGAAGTGTGGAAAAGAACCCATCCCCTCTTCGAGCCTGGCTAGCTTTGCGGCGATGAAGTTTGTATTAATTGTAAACTTCAATGGAACTGCGCTTGGGTCGCGGTAGGCTTACCTTGGCATTTTCTAGTGTTTTGAATAACTCAATCGTCTTGGTTCACCCTTTATGCTCATTACAAATATTTCGAAAAGGGGATGAAGTTCTTGATTTACTCTACGAACAGTTGAGAGCACCATCGGATAAGGTCATGATCAACGCTCCACACCTCACAGGAGTCTCAGTGACTGTATAAGGACATAAAATGTCATCCTCCTGTTTAAGGATTTTATACTGAGAGATTACTATTGATTAATTAGATAACCACTCAATTATTCTATCGTGTGTTACATAATAGGTAACAGAGGTGGAAAATTGGTTTTCCAAATATGTTTTCCGTATTTTGAATGAAATATTTTAGTATCGCTCGGATGAATCAGAAGCCAGAGTCCTATTTCCTTCCTTATGTAATTATCATTTTGATTTCTTCTGTAATTATGACTTTCCTCACCTGACGGTCGTCAGAATTGACATCATTCTATGGTCATCTGGCTTTATGTGTTTCATTTTCGGTGAACTTTCAATCTTTTAAGGTTGATCATGTCTTTTTCTACCAACTTCCTTTAAAAACGCACAAAATCTGAGAACAATAACCACCAATATGGAAATGATTTTCTCCCCTTGCTGCAGTCGATTCCCAACTGAAGTGTGTGGTGTATCCTATCAGCTGATGGTTGAGAAATTTGTTACGTAAATCTTCTTGATTTATGCTCCTTGTAAGGAAAATATAAATAGAAAATGCGCTGTTTGCTATTAAATAAAAATGTTCAGCGAATGCTCTTAGGACGTTCTTCAGAGGGAACTTCCGTACAAGTGTTGCGGAATTCCATGGTAAGGATTCAGTTTTTCACTGGATGAGGAGCTTATCTTGAAGGATATTTCACCATGTCGCCTTCTGCAAGGCACTTGTTTGAATATATGTAGGGGAGACTGAAGCAAAAAGGTAAATTTTCAGCATTTTGCCCCACCGTGGGGGGGGGGGGGGCGTTTATTGGTTGCATTGTTCGAGTTCTGCTTTTTGTTTCGTGCTGCAGCTTGCTCAATGGTCAACTGTTCCATTGTCACCTGATCAGTCAAAATTACCGTCGGGCGTTGTTTTCTCCCACGATTAGATGATGCATGCGGTACCGCCTTTCGATAAGGACGAACTGATTCAAGAACCATTTCAAAGTCAGTTTCTTCTCCAATGCTTGAATCGATTGAACCTATCGAAATCCTTGTTGGACCTGGTGTCTCTTCCACCTAGTTGTTCAATCCCTCTTCTTTAAATGATCTTTGCTGCTTCTTTGAATCCGTAGATAAGGTTCCCTCAACAGGATGCACACAAGGACTTGCTTGCTTCTGCCCTTTACGACTTATGACTCGGTTAGGGTTTTGGACCGTCGTAACACCGATCTGGTCTACATTCCAAATTTTTCCAGGTTCAAAGTGATAGCTCTCATACAGTGTTCTCAAATGATTGAAAAACTTTCCAACATTAGTTCGGTTGAACGCTATCGCTCGTTGAAGGCTCGTCGCTTCCGGTTTCCGTATGGCGATCGTAGGATGACGCTTCATAAAGCACCGGAACCACTCTATTCCAGCCATTTCATCACTTTCCCAATCAGGAACAGCAATTTCCAAACAAGTCGAAAATAAAGATCGGGAGATTTAAGCAAGTATGCCATTAAAGTTAGCTTCTGTTCCTTAGAAATTTGTTTATACGCCCAACCGACTTCAGCGTGGTTGGTGTCCTAAAGGAAGGAGTTGGTGAGGTGGAATTTGTATCTTCTTCCAGGGATATAACGCTTTGACAATACCTCCTCACAGTCATATGAGCAAGGTCGAACTCTTTTGCAGTTTTGAAGTTCGACCATCCCTCTCTTTGAAATCCGTGAACAGCCCTGCCAAGTTTTCCATGATCTGTGTGTTTCTTTCCTTGCTTATATTCACGGACCATTTTTCGGAAAAATATGGAAAAAAATGTAATTTTTGACATTTTAAGATTTTTCAATAAATTGAATGACTGAAACCTCTTATTTCCTCGTTTCTTATTATTCTTATCATATAGTGTTATCATACTTTGATATCCAAAAGGGGTGGTCAAAGGGTAGTATAAGTCCCAGCGCGAAACGTGGATTGGTACTCTCGATAGAGCATAAAACCTGGGAAATGCCTGCTGAACCAACACCAACAGCTCTACTACCAAACCCTATCTCCACCTCGACCTGGTGACCGCTGGGAGCTCTTTCTTAACAAAAACCTGCAGACGGAGAAGGATGAAGGCGAGTCTCCCGCGCCTAAAAACGGGACAAATTTTACCAACTGGTCCTCCAGGCTGGGGTTTGGGTAGGGCTGAAAACCCTACACAGAAAATAACTTGTTATGAAGCCACAACAGGAGCCTCGGACGGGACGGATTATACAACAACGAACCCGGCAGCGACAACGGGTTAACGATTTGCGCATTTTTTCATGGAACGTGCGCTCCCTGTACAGAGATGATGCTGATAAGCAGCTAGCCGATACCCTGTCCCAATATAGGGCCGATGTAACAGCGTTACCGGAGAAGCGTTGGACAGGGACCGGTTTCCTGGAGAAGAGCCACTACACCATATATTATAGTGGCCATCCAGTAAACCATGCGCTCGGAGTAGGTTTCTCAGTCAGCCAAAAAATGGAACCTGCTGTTATCGGCTTTGAAAACATAAGCGAACGGCTATGAACTCTGCGCTTGCGGGGCATGGTAAATAATATAAACCTCATTGACGTTCACGCCCCTACAGAGGAGACTGCAGAGTCGGAGAAGGAAACCTTCTACGAGGCAGTAGAACGAACCCTCGAAGCCTGTCCCAGATATGATATCAAAATCATATTTGGGGATTTTAACAGCCAAGTAGGAAAGGAGCCCGTATTCAGGCGATACGTTGGCTCCCATAGCTTACACGAAAATACAAATGATAACGGACTGCGGATTATTCAATTAGCAGGGTCACACGAAATGGTTGTTGGAAGTACCTGGTTTGCGCGGAAAGCGGTCCACAAACATACGTGGGCCTCTCCAGATGGTACCATTTTCAACAAAATTGACCACGTGTTGATCGAACGCCGGCACCTCTCAGCCTTGATGAATGTCAGAACATATAAGGGGGGCCAGTATAGACTCGGATCACTATCTTGTTGGCATGGTGCTCCGAGCTCGAATAACAACACCACCTAGAATCCCCTCTGACAATCAGGTGGGAGTTAACACTGAAGCCATCCATAACACAGCCCTCCGCGACACCTATAAGAGGAAAATGGATGCCGCAATAATCGCAGTCAACAGAGGTCCTGGAGATGAAGCATCAACAAATGATCTTCACAACCACCTGAAGAACGTTATCATTGATATGGCCACAAACATACTTGGCCCCAACCGTAAAAGGAGTCGCAACGGCTAGGTTGACGATGAATGTAAGCTAGCAACGGAACGGAAGAATGGTGCATAAAGAGTAATCTTGCATTCTTAAAGGACGCGGGCACGGGCAGAGACTTATCACGAACTCCGTCGAGCGGAGAAGCGACTTCACAGACGGAAAAAGGAAGCCTGAAAGAACCAAGAAGTCTATGAACTAGAAAAGTACAGGGAGCAACCGCACCAGGCGCGCAAATTTTACCAACAAGTCAGCAGGATGAAGCCTTATACACCTCGATGTTCATCCTGCCGAGACAAAGAGGGAAATCGGATTGTGACAGGATGGGCATATTGGAGCATGGGTTGAGTACTTTGATGAGCTACTAAACAACCAGAACATCGACGAGTTGGAGGTCCCGCCAACTGAAGACGACGGACAAATACTGCCACCACCAAGTTTAAGAGAAACAGTCCGTGCAATTCATCGGGTAAAAAATCATAAGTCGCCAGGAGCCGATGGAATTACAGCCGAATTGGTTAAATATGGAGGCGACCAGTTACATCAAGTGGTTCATCAACTTGTGCTCAAGGTATGGGACAGCGAATCAATGCCTGACGATTGGCAATGAGGCATTATCTGTCTCATACATAAAAAGTGAGATATCACTCAGTGCAGCAATTATAGAGGCATCACGTTGCTGAGTACCATCTATAAGATATTCTCCACTATCTTGCTGGGCCGGATAGCCCCATATGCCCAGAACATCATTGGCCCATACCAAAGAGGCATCACTTCAGGCAAATCAGTAACAGATCAGATTTTCTCTGTGGGGCAAGCGATGGAAAAACTGTTGAAAAATGGATAACAGTTGCACCATCTATTCATCGACTTTAAAGTCGCCTAGTATAGCATAGCCAGGGTAAAACTGTACACGGCCATGAGAGAATTCGGTATCCCGACGAAATTAATAAAACTGACTAGGCTGACCCTGACCAATGTGCGAGGGCAGATAAAAGCAGCAGGATCACTCTCAAGACCACTTGACGTTGACAATGGTCTACGACAAGGGGATGCCCTATCATGCGTCCTCTTGAACCTGGCCCTTGAGAAAGTGATCCGTGATGCTGATGTAAATGCAAGAGGTACGATCCCCTTTAAGTTCACTCAACTACTGGCCTATGCTGACGATATCGACGTCATGGGAAGAACCACCCGAGACATACAAACTGCCTTCATCCAGATCGAGCAGGCGGTGCGAGATCTTGGGCTGCACATCAATGAAGGCAAAACAAAACATATGGTGGCAACGTCAGCACCGAAGACGAATCAACCAACAATATCGAACCGCACTGGTCAAACAGGAACAATAAGAATAGGAGAATACAACTTTGAGACCGTTGACAATTTCTCCTATCTAGGGTCGAAAATCACAACTGATAACAGCTATAATGATGAAATCCGCGCACGGTTGCTGTCAGCCAACAGAGCCTATTTCAGCTTACAAAGACTGTTCCGCTTGAAACGTCTCACCATAGGGTCAAAGCTCTTACTGTACAAGACTATGATCTTGCCAGTCCTCATGTATTCCTCGGAAACTTGGGTTCTTAGCAAGAAAAATTGCGAACTCTTGGCCGCGTTTGAGAGAAGAATCCTTGGCCGAGAAGAATTTTTGGCCCCCTACATGAGGACGGACGATTCCGTAGCTTACATAACGACGAAATCTATGAGCGATACCATGACCGTCCGGTTGTGGATAAAATCCGGGTGAATAGGTTACGGTGCGCGGGTCACTTAATCCGTATGGATGAGGATGATCCAGCCCGGAAAGGCTATAAGGGTCTATAAGACGAGGAAGACCCTGCCTAAGATGGAGCGATGGCGTAGGTCAGGACGCCAGACAGCTTTTAGGGATATCGAATTGGTGGACCTCGGCGCAATACCGGGATGTCTGGAGTTCCTTATTAAGGCAGGCCTAGACCGGATACCGGTTGTTGCGCCGTTGATGATGATGATTGATTTCGACAATTTACCATTTTGCCTCAGTCTCCCCTATATATGTATATCTGGACGTACATATGTAAATGGTGGAAAATTGCTATTTGAGTTCGTTTAACACCGTATTTATTTGAAGTCAAATGAATCGAAAAATGTGACTTTTTGTATTTGAATAAAACGAGCTGCAAATGTGCATTCACCCCCTTTAACATGGATTGAAGTTTATCGAGTCCTTATTGGATAAAAATTCGTGGAATTCACTTGCATGTCGCAGCAAAGAAAATGTCTTCCGGCTGGATTTTGTTTGTTCGGAATAAGCAAACAGTGCATAATTGCACATGAGGATTTCCCTGGGCGAGCATTTTCGCAGTCGATATCTAGGTCAACATCAAATGCATTATTGAAATTCCCTCATAAATCATAAGTTCACCAATGCATACATCCTTGTCCTTAGAATGATTGCATGAACGACTGTGTCAACCTTCACCAGGACTAGACCGTAAAAAGGAACTTCCACTTTCCCCTCGGCAAAGGTACCCTTCTTGCAAGGATTCTCGTCATTCATCATCCAGTATTCCTTCCGTGTGCGACATACAATATTTCCCACATATGTTTCCACCACGCTGAGCACCTCTTTGTACATGTGTAATTTTTGTTCTAAGTTCACAATGAGAAAATGTGGCGTAGGTGAATTGGACGTGAACGCATGGGTCGTGGGAGACGTACCCTCTGCAGTCTCCATTCATTCGCCTGCAGTCGCAGCTAATTCTAGCTTGTCAAGAGTCGATTCACACCTGTGGGAAAACCACCCTTCCTGAGGCGTCTCAGCACCGTGACTGTAGGTGGCTATGTACTGTTGTCGGCTTTTCTTCCACCTGTTTGCATGCTAAACGTAATTTCGAAAGCTCCCGGCCATGTGCGTGCGAATCAAAGGCAAACTTTGCTTCTAGCCTAATCAGAACGTTATGCCATTTTCCGGCTATCGGACTGAAGCGAAAGCTCCGGCAGATTTCGCGTCTGTGCCGTTGCAAATTCGAAAATTTTTTGGCGCCCTTACTCGAAATGCCGGAGTATAGAGCGGGTTCAGTTTTTCACTTCCAACTGAACGGATGATTAGTTCGCGTTGTGGTTTGCTGGAAAATTGACCGTTAAATTGGAACTTGTGTTTTTACCGGGCTTTGGATATCTAATTGCTTTCCGATATCAATCCAAGAACGCATCGATCAAATGAACTCACACCAATCGCAGGCAGTGACTCCTGTTCTCTCATTTTTCTAGATTTTCTAGCGAGCGCTTGCAGCCGCTAAAGTATCTTATCGGGAAATTCGTAACGGTTCACGCATTTCATTGAGTGGGAAATAAAAAAAAAAGTAAGAGGCTTACAATCGTACATTTCACTGAGAAACCGATATCTTTTGTGAGTTATCAGATACATAAACAAGACAGAATAGCTTACTATTACTATTATTCTGTCTTGCGGTCAATTTAGATATTTGAGCGGGTCCCGGAGTATCCAGTGCACGGCAAAAAGATGGAAAATTTATCTAAACCATTTGTGCTGTTTCTATGTGCTTCTATCCATGTTTTTATCTGTTTATATGAAGATCATTAAAGTACTTTATGGGCACATTAAGTGGTAGTTTTTAGTGCATAATTATTGCAAAAAGTACATCTACATCGTCTTAATAAGTGGCTGAAGTGAGTGTGTTTTGAGAATTTTTCGTGAACGTTAGGAGTTTTCAGAGGTCAAGTGGTTCGAGAAGTTGCTTACGCCTTTTAATTTGAAGAAAAGATTCATGAGTAAGTTTAATCTTGCCATTGTGATTTTATTAACAATGTATGCCCGCATGTCTATAGCATGACATAGACTCTTTTCACCTTTCTATGGCTGGTTGTTGTAGTGCCATTAATTCATTCATTTTAATGAAAAAATACTTGAAAGAGATTATACAAATCGTTGGATAATACTTTAAATGGAAAATGGGCTTAAAGGGTTTGAAAACCGCCGACCTGATCGTTGGGAATCGCTTAGTTCTATGACGAATTGTTTGAGTTCCTTCAGTTTCTTTTGTTTAAGGGGATTGTTCCGTCCATTGAAGTGGCTTAACAAAGACAAGTGCTTTGATTTGAATTGTTTCCACAACAACAATTTAGAGCATACATAGTAGCTTAAATTTATCCGGATGTCTTAGTGGTTAGAGCCTTTCGTAACGCAAGGTCACCATTCAAATTTTACTGGTGTCAGACGAAGTCGCATTGTCACTGGATGTCGGATAGTACTCGACCCAGCTCTGAATGAGTGCCTCAATAAAATTGGGCTAATAATCGCAGGCGAGTACAATGTTGTCGAGATTGTCTCCTAGTGTTCCTTTACGGTCCTCAATGAACTACCCCAGACCGCTTCAAATCATGGGTTCAAATTGGGCTGTTGGCCTATCAGCCATTATAATTGCTGGAAATGAAGTCCTTAAGTTAATTGTATTCGAAATCTGCAAAAGGATCATCTACCAAAGAAATGGTGTCAGGTCGGCTCGAATGCCAAAAAGTGGAGGAAGACATCATTCGACCTTGAAAGTGCATCATCACTAGAAGGCATGGTTACGGAACATATAAGAATGAGTGTAAGGTTTTCAAGAAATAGATGCTCAAACAGGTTCCTGCATTAACAAAAGCGGAGAAACTAAACTTTTGATTAGGCAAAGACGGAAAATAAAAAATAAAATGTCAACCTGTCTCCCATCTAACAACTAACCACTCCTTAGAACGCTTAACTTCCATGACCTCTCATGAAGCTCGGTTCTCGGGAATTTCACGTTCGGAATTTTAAAATTCATTTGTTTATATGACCTTCTGGTAATTGTTAACACAATATAGTGTTATGAGTGTATGTAATTGACATTGTTTAGTAGATGGTTGTTACTGAAGCGTGATTCTACGTAGAAAGGTAGCCCAATGAATCCAATTTTTCACCATATATGCCAATCTCGATCTTGAGTATTGTATACCAGGCCTTTCACTTTAAATTGTTACTAACACCCTATGGTTACTAAGCGTGCTTAGATTGAGATCTTGATATTTAGGGCCTATTTTTTCAGATTTTTCTGTTGAGTAGATTCTGAATATAAGTCGTTTATTTAAGGTGGTCATCCCATGTGAAGAACCCTTCTCTTGCTTTCTTAGTATTTTTTTAAGGAACAGACTAACGCACAATATTTTTACGGCATTCGCGGTGATCAAAAGACAGTTCTGAGTAGCCGGAGATGACCAAGAGAAAAGAGCTATCCCAAAAAACCTAAAAAGGTGGCGAAAGTTACCGTCAAGGTTTCCCCCGCAAATATTGTTTTGTTTTTCTTTTTAAAATCATTTTTATTTTTAAAAAATAGATAACAAAAATATATAGATTGGGAAAATGAACAAAAAAACAATCTTTTAAACTAAAAAAAATAACTTAAGGTGGTCATTCCGTGTGAAGGCCGTTTTTCTGGCTTTTTTTTTGAAATTTTTCTTGAAGAACTGGATAAAGATACAAATATGAATTTTTCACCATAGATTTAGTAATACCTTGAATGCGCATAGTAATTTTTCCACCTCGATCGCATAGTTCATTATTGAAATACATCATCATCAACGGCGCAACAACCGGTATCCGGTCTAGGCCTGCCTTAATAAGGAACTCCAGACATCCCGGTTTTGCGCCGAGGTCCACCAATTCGATATTCCTAAAAGCTGTCTGGCGTCCTGGCCTACGCCATCGCTCCATCTTAGGCAGGGTCTGCCTCGTCTTCTTTTTCTACCATAGATATTGCCCTTATAGACTTTCCGGGTGGGATCATCCTCATCCATACGGATTAAGTGACCCGCCCACCGTAACCTATTGAGTCGGATTTTATCCACAACCGGACGGTCATGGTATCGCTCATAGATTTCGTCATTGTGTAGGCTACGGAATCGTCTATCCTCATGTTGACCAGTGTGATTTGATGTTGTTGTGTGGCATAGGCCAGTAGTTGGGTGGACTTGAAGAGGATCGTACCTCTTGCATTTACCTCAGCATCACGGATCGCTTTCTCGAGGGCCAGGTTAAAGAGGACGCATGATAGGGCATTCCCTTCCCATAGACCGTTGTTGATGTCAAATGGTCTTGAGAGTGATCCTGCTGCTTTTATCTGGCCTCGCACATTGGTCAGGGTCAGCCTAGTCAGTCTTATTAATTTCGTCGGGATACCGAATTCTCTCATGGCGGCTTCATAGGCGGCTTTAAAGTCGATGAACAGATGGTGCAACTGTTGTCCATATTCCAACAGTTTTTCCATCGCTTGCCGCACAGAGAAAATCTGATCTGCTGCTGATTTGCCTGGAGTGAAGCCTCTTTGGTATGGACCAATGATGTTCTGTGCGCATGGGGCTATCCGGCCAGATAGTGAAGAATATCTTATAGATGGTACTCAGCAACGTGATACCTCTATAATTGCTGCACTGTGTGATATCTCACTTTTTATGTATGAGACAGATAATGCCTCGTTGCTAATCGTCAGGCATTGATTCGCTGTCCCATACCTTGAGCACAAGTTGATGAACCACTTGGTGTAACTGGTCGCCTCCATATTTAACCAATTTGACTGTAATTCCATCGGCTCCTGGCGACTTATGATTTTTTAGCCAATGAATTGCACGGACTGTTTCTCCTAAACTTGGTGGTGGCAGTATTTGTCCGTCGTCTTCAGTTGGCAGGACCTCCAACTCGCCGATGTTCTGGTTGTTCAGTAGCTCATCAAAGTACTCAACCCATGCTCCAATATGCCCATTCTGTCGGAAATCAGATTTCCCTCTTTGTCTCGGCAGGATGAGCATCGAGGTATATAAGGCTTGATCCTGCTGACTTGTTGGTAAAACTTGCGCGCCTGGTGCGGTTTCTCCCTTACTTTTCTAGTTGACAGACTTCTTGGTTCTCCCAGGCTTCCTTTTTCCCTCTATGAAGTCGTTTCTCCGCTCAACGGAGTTCGTGATAAGTCTCTGCGCGTGCCCGCGTTCTTTGTGAATGCAACATTGCTCGTTATGCGGCATTCTTCCGTTCCATTGCTAGCTTACATTCATCGTCAAACCAGCCGTTCCGACTCCTCTTGCGGCTGGGGTCAAGTATGCTTGTGGCCGTATCCATGATAACGTTCTTCCGGTGATCGTGAAGATCATTTGTTGATGCTTCTTCTCCAGGTCCTCTGTTGACTGCGGTTATTGCGGCATCCATTTCCCTCTTATAGGTGTCGCGGAGGGTTGTGTTGTGGATGGCTTCAGTGTTGACTCTCACCTGATTGTCAGAGAGGATTCTAGGTGGTATTGTTATTCGAGCTCGGAGCACCATGCCCACGAGATAGTGATCCGAGTCTATATTGGCTCCCCTATATGTTCTGACATTCATCAAGGCTGAGAGGTGGCGGCGTTCGATCAACACGTGGTCAATTTGGTTAAAAGTGGCCCCGTCTGGAGAGGCCCACGTATGTTTGTAGACCGCTTTACGCACAAACCAGGTACTTCCAACAACCATTTCGGGTGACGCTGCTAATTGAATAATCCGCAGTCCGTTATCATTTGTTTTTTCGTGTAAGCTATGGGAGCTGACGTATCACCTGAATACGGGCTCCTTCCCTACTTGGCTGTTAAAATCCCCAAGTATGATTTTGATATCGTATCTGGGACAGGCTTTGAGGGTTCGTTCCACTGCCTCGTAGAAGGTACTCCGACTCTGCAGTCTCCTCTGTAGGGCCATGAACGTTTATGAGGCTTATATTTCTAAAGTTGCCTCGCAAGCGCAGAGTGCATAACCATTCGCTTATGTTTTCAAAGCCGATAACAGCAGGTTTCATTTTTTGGCTGACTAAGAAAGCTACTCCGAGCACATGGTTTACTGGATGAGCGCTATAATATATGGTATAGTGGCTCTTCTCCAGGAAACCGGTCCCTGTCCATCGCATCTCTTGCAACACTGTTATATCAGCCCAATATTGGGAAAATGTATCGGTTAGCTGGTTGGCAGCTTCATCTCTGTACAGGGAGCGCACGTTCCGTGAGAAAATGCACAAATCGTTATTCTGTTGTCGTTGCCGGTTCGTCGTTATATAATCCGTCCCGTCCGAGGCTTCTGTTGTGGCTTCGTAGCAGGTCGTTTTCCGTGTAGGGTTGTCAGCCCTACCCAAGCCCCAGCCTGGAGGACCATTTGATACAATTTGTCCCGTTTTTAGGCGCGGGAGACTCGCCTTCATCCTTCTCCGTCTGCAGCTTTTCGTTAAGAAAGAACTCCTAGCGGTCACCACGTGGAGGTGGAGATAGGATTTGGTAGTAGAGCTGTTGGTGTTAGTTCAGCAGGCATTTCCCAGGTTTTATGCTCCATCGTGGGTACCAATCCACGTTTCGCCCTGGGACCTATACTACCCTTTGACCACCTTGTATATGTACATATAAACAAATGTTAACGGCAAAATAGGCTCTGCAAACATTAACTGGAACTGTACGCATCCACCTGGCTCAAGAACCCATTCACTTGGCGTCCCCCCTTATTAGGTGCTGAAATTGGGTTTGGGGCGCAACACTACACTTCCGGATCGGGCCCAAGGCCGAAAGAATGACTGTCGGAATTTTGTGTTAATAAGATTTTTTAGCGTCTGTCTGATACCGAACAAGGAGATGCCGCTTGATGCCCTAGAGAACGCTATTTTAGGCATGGAAAGGGGTGACTTCAATGCTAGAGTAGTTGAAAGGAGCACGCCTCATCCAGACTGTAGAGTCTAACGATATCTCTCGGAGTGCACCAGCCTAGTACTCCCCAGCACGTGGAATGTCATGAAGGTGAGTATCAGGAGTTTCGTCGCTCAGGCTCTTAAAACAGACAAAGCTACTCTAAAAAATAATTGGGTGGGGGGGGGGGGGCGTTGGTGCTGGTACTGTCGGAAATTCGAAGCTTTCATGTCCAAGAGGGCATCCCACTGTGTCAAAGCTCCAATGTGTTAATGGGCGACCTAAATTCTCCACCTGTGGAAAGAATGTCATAAGCTTCCCCGTTTAGCACAACGTTTAAAAGCAAGGAGGTTGCAAGTCCCACAATGACAGGGTACAGATCAGCTAAAAGGAGATGGGAGAGATTGCCTCTCTGCCAAAATCCTCTTCACCTAATGTCGAGCGGATGGACCGCGGGTATGGTAGGCATGGAAAATGCCGAGGACTACCCACTTTTCAACTTGAAAGACCTGGAAGAGGCAATCCAGAATCGAAAGGTATCCTGACAAAGTTACACAAGTTGGTGTTTTCCATAAGTCGAGGCAACTGTGGCGGCCTGGAGGTTTGGGCTGAATCGTAAGCGCTTTGTCCAAGTATAGAGACTGGGAGCTGTCGGGGTGGCGTCTGCCTAAAGCGTTGCCTCAAACCGATTGTGATGGTAATCGCGGAAATGATTTTTAATCTTACCAAGAAACGCAAAAATATTATTTGAAATAATAAAGTTTTGGTGTCTTGCAGCTTTTCTTGTAATTTCGTGCAAAGTTCATGGAACGAATTGCGTTATAGTTTCCTGAACTACTGATTTCCAGGTGGACTACTTTTTGGTTGTTGATCGTTACTATGAGGCTCACATTTCTTTCTTGGATTGTTAGTACGATCAGAACAGCAGGATTACCATGCCAACAATAAGCTTGCATTGTACAAAAATGATGTTTTCCTTTTTCGCTGGCACCTAGTCTATGGACCTCGTGTCACATGCTTCCTTTTTCAGAAGATTTTTTGAGCTTCTTTAAGCCAATCACAATGGTCTGCACCTGGATGAAATAGCCTCTCGTTGCTCCTCTATAAGACCCTGTCAGGTTCTGCTGGAAGTTGAGAAATAAAATCCAATGATCTGGCCAGTCCTCATATATTCCTTGGGGACTTGGGTTCTTAGCAAGAAAAATTGCGAATTCTTGGCCGCGTTCGCGCGCAGAATCCTGCGCAGAATTTTTGGTCCCCTACATGAGGACAGTTACTATCAAAATTCCATTGAACCAGATCATATAAGGAACTACTGAGTAAAGCAAGTGGTTTGCGATTTGAATTGTGTTACCTACATTTGATGAAATAGGATGTCACCTTGAAGCTTTGAGTAGATAGAGTCGTGTGGCGCTATCTCGAGAACAAGACAACAAAAAAGAAAAAAAAAACAAATTCAATTAAAAAAAACAAATATCATACTAATGGGAGTGGGCCTACACTCAATAAAGCAAAGCCTACACTCAACTAAACTGAATAGAGAGCCTACGCTCAATAAAACAAGTAACCAGTAACTAAGACCAGATTCGGGATATATTAACCGGGGCCTTTATTTTGATACCCCACATGACTATATTTGGTGAAAAAAACTTCATACCCTTGTTTTGCATTTATAGGGACCCCCCTCCCCGTTAAATTCAGCGTATACTCACTGTATGCCTGAACGTTCATAGTTTCCATCTTGCCACCGAATTTGGTGTCAATCGCTATAACCATCTCCGAGAAAAATGTGACAGACAGACAGACATACAGTAAACCGATTTTTAAAATGAGCCTATACTCAACTTAATGAAAAAAAAAAGTTATTCTATATCTCCAAAACTCCCACAAAACTGACGGATGACCCGAAAGCCATTCCAACCTCAAAATTTTATTGCAACCTGTACACAGGGAAACTCCCGGAGCCAAACATTTCCAAACATTTCAAGCTCAACATCGTTCCTGGCTGCTTTACGTAAACTTGACTACATCTTTCAAGTTTTATGTTTCATGCCTTTTTCCCCAGAAGCAAGTGTTCCTAAGGCTTAATTTTCCTTCCCATCTTGTACAGTCGAGTTTTCCTATCCTATACCTATACCACGAAAGTTGGGTGGTTCTGATGAGCATGTTCGTTTCAAAGGGCAAGATGTAGACCTCTGTTCAAATCTCCCGCTTCTCATCAAAGTCAAAATGGATTTCAAGCGGCAATTCACCAGGACATTTTACAGCGGTTCTCTATCAACATCTCCGTTTGACGTCTATCATATCATTTTTGACGCGCAATTCGTCGTTTACTGTTGTCTCTTTTTCGTTTCGTTTTCGTTTTCTTTCTTCTCATCCTGCTTTGTGCGGGCAATAAAATTAATGAAAATTAATCTTTAGCTTTGTTGTTGATATCATTCCGTTCTCACCAAACTGTGAGTTTGGTTGAATGTCGAAAGAAGTCCGGTCCCAATATTTTCTAAAAACGCATTTTTCAGACATTGTTTTTGAAGCGTTTCTCGAACAACCTCACTAGGGAAGTTCCTCAAATTTCGGTGAAGCTGCATCCAGGCTCTGTAGAGTGTCTTGCAAGGGACCGTCTTCTAATTTTTTGTGGAAAACGGGCCTTATTGCGGAAGGTTCAAAAGTTGCGACGTCCAAACTTTTGGGAACTGTCTCTTCTTGCCTTTATGTGAATGGCAATGCTTTCGACGAGCGATTACTGATCCTTTCTCTTTTGTGGTGAGGATGGTGTTAGTTGGAAACGGTGGACTGGAGCAAGGTGCTATGCCTGGCCGTCCCCAATACTGAGCATGCTAATCGCAACCGCAACCGCTTTCCGGAAGGAAGAAAGGTGGAAAATAAAACTTTTTTACTTTCATGTCGGGTTTATTTGTTTTTTTTTTTTTGAGCGTAGGCTCTCTTTTTGATTTAGGAAAGGGTTGGGTTTGCTTTATTGATTTTTTTGATAGGTTTTTTTTTTGTGTTGTCTTGCTCTTGCTTCTTTCGTTGCTCTGCTTCCCTTTCGGCATAGGGTCATTTTACTTGATCCGCAAGTTCTGGAATTGTAAATTACAAGTTAAGTACTTGCATCCAATACGAAGAGCATTATAGATGTTCCTGGACAAGAGAGAACTTAGTAGCGGATGCTCCTCGATTTACTTTTCCGTGCGGTCACATACCGCATAAAATTTGTGCGCGCCAGTGAGTGGCTGTATACCATTTTCCGTGCACTTTCGTGGGATTATGCGGGCAGCTCACTGCAGGGATACCTCGTCCCAATCTCTAAAGTGTCCTTACTACTCCAACCTCCTTGTTCGGGTGGACATTCACGCTCAATTTCGTCATCTTTTTTTAGGTTTTCGGGTTAGCTCTCCCCTCTTGGTCATCTCCGGCCACTAGGGAGGTCGTTAGATCAGTAACAATTCCAATTAAATCATTACAGGGTACAAAAATGTGTTTCGCCGCCATGTGATGTATCGAATAAAACGCCGTGATTTAAAAAAAAAAAATGTAAATGCGGAGGTACCCTTAAATCAAGGGCTTATCTTTAAATACGTTAGTGATAAGTTGACAATAAAAAAAATTTCAAAAATCAAATGCTTACTTTTCTTAACTCTCATTTTCTTAGTCTGAATTCCATGCAGACAGGCATTGTATGATAGGAGGATCATCTTTTGCTTCTTAGATAATGGAATGCTCTATCAATTAATGGTAGTAAAGTTATTATGTCTTTCTTTTCCATGATTAGCAGTTCAAGCCACGTGAAACCGATCATTAAGATGGTTAGTTTTTATACTAGATACTGTTACGGGTTCTATTACTGAAATGTTTGCGTGAGTATAACCATTGGGTGTAAATTTGTCATTAATTTTTTTTTGTGAAGTGCCTTTCGATTCAAAAGGAACATAAAAACCACAAAATACATCTTTTTTTGTCAGACCTAGGTATATACTATAAATAGAAAAATTTCATCTCTTTAGTTTATTAAAAAATTCTTGCGGCATGAGGCAATCTTATCGGCCCCTTTAAGAGTTACTCTCTCAATTCAAATGTAGCAAATGACATTATCTGTAGGTAAATTACGCATCTTTGAGTTAAAACTCAATGATTGATGATGGATGTTAGTTGATTAGATACGAGAAGGGCAGTTGTTGCTGTAAATTGAAAGCATAGATGGTTTTCGGTTTCGGTTTTTTTTTCTTTTTTTAATTGGTTAATTTTTCTATTTCATTTTCAATTCTTTGGTTCTTATAATTTTGTGAGTACTCCACATTTTTTGTTTGATTTTTCGAAAAATCCATCTCAACAAAATTGCTGAAAAATTATTTTAGATTTAATAACAATTATTTCGTTGCCATTTCTTTTCGCTGGTAATATTTATTAATCTTGCAAGCACCGATATTTCGGGAACCACTTGTCCCCTTCATCAGTGCTACCAGGCTTGTACTTATAGCACTGATGAAGGGAACAAGTAGTAATAATAATCTTTGGCGTAACAATCCAATTGGATCAGGGCCTTGAAGTGTGTTAGAGCGCTTCATTTAAAACCGTAACAGTACACTACAGGTTTACAGTACCCCGTAGGAGACAATGTGGTTAGAATTGCGCTCGCCTGAGATTAATAACCTGATTTGACTCAGGCACTGAGGATCATTTCGACTTTCTAGGCTGCGCGGCGGAAAAAGAAAATCCATATTTTTGTATAACCAGCTGATCGAAAACCAAGTAGGAGTATAGCCGTTGAAACATTGCACAGACTAGATGAAACTATCAGTTAAGCGGCATGCATCTATCTTTGGCTTGTCTTGAGAGTGCCGTCGTCAATCTATATGGAAAGTGACCCCAACTGCCACTCAGAAACTCCAAGCCTTTGTTAAGACCTGGACACCTGGACACTGGGTTGATACTACTTACAACAAAGAACTTTGTCGGCGCATAGGGCTGCCTTCCGTGGGTAATGTGACCAGAAGCGGAAGTGGCAATGGATAGGTCGCACATTAAGTAGGGGTGACAATCTCATTGTTGGTTACGCGATACAGTCAAAAAAACTCTCTCAAGATGGCCGCCGACTGGGTCGCCCCAAGAGCACTTGGCGCAGAACAGTAGAGGCGGAGTTGAGGAGTCTCAGACAATAGTGGGAGAAGTTAGAGCGCATTTCCGGTAACCGCGGATAGCGCATAGGTGTGGTTGACACGCTGCACCCCACAAGTGGTGAATACCAACCATAAAAAATCTCCTTAAAAAAATCAGAAGGAGATTGACACAAAACAAACAAAAGTTTCGAAAAATCATTCACTTCACAAAAACAGTTTCTTTTCGCCTGCCTGCACATTTTGACATTTCACTGCTATAGAAACGTCAACAATGCCTCGGATAGGAATCGGCTGTGATTGGTTTTTGGAGTGTGCGTACGTTTCTCGACAATGATGTCGAACGTACCCAAGATGTTCATTTTCTTCTACTTTATTGAGAATTCCAGGGATAATGAAATTCGAAAGAGTTTTTCTCTGACTTATATCATCATCATTGGTACTATAGCCCCACGTCGGGCCCTGATTGCCTGGGTCGTTGTCCTCCAATTATTTCGATTACGTGGCCGCGTTCTCCAAACTTGGAAGCCCAGAAGTTGCTCAGAGTCCATATATATTGCGCTCTCCCACCGCACTCTCGGTGTTCCTCGTAGTCTCTCTCCATCGACGCGTTGTCCGTTCATAACCGCTCATTCGTTGGACATGCCCTGCCTACTGAAGGTGTTATAGTTTAACGAATTTCGGGACTTCTAGCTCATCGAACAGTTCATACAACTCATGGTTGTACGGACATGGTTGCGAACTGCTCCGAAAATTCGCCCAAGGACTTTCCTTTTGAATGTGTTTAGCAAATTTTCGGAGGCTTGGGTTAGGGTCCAGGTTTCACACCCATACCGTAGCACTGGTCATATGATGGATCTGTATACGCGGAGCTTCGTGCTTCGGTGCACATGCTTCGATTTCATAATGGGAAGAACCCAGGAGAAAGTCTTATTCGCTAGTTGTATCCATCGCTTGACTTCGCCAGTCTCATTGGCGTCCTTTCAGAAGCAGCTACCAAAAAAAATAGATAAAGCTGTCTACCCAGATATATAAAGCTGCCTACGAATTTGATGTTGAGGTCCACTACGTTGATGCTCGAATGAGCTGGCGTCCTATTTATTGGTTGCATCATTATTTTCGTTTTGTCCTCATTGAAACGTAGTCCAACTTCTTTCACAGTAGAGTCAAGAATATGCGGAAATTCCTCTGCGTCAGTCAATTTTCGCGACATAATGTTGATCTGCGTACGCTACCAATTGTGTCGAGTTAATAAGTAGCGTCTCGTTGGGATTGGTATACAACGCTCAGATAGCGTATTCGAGTGCTAGGCTGAAGAGTGTCCCCGCCAGTCCGTCGCCCTGCTTGAAACCAGTACGCGCTTCAAAAGGATCAGTCAACTTGCTCTGGATCCTGACCTGTGGGGTGGAGTTCGTCATAGTCATCTTCGTCAGCCGTACTAGCTTAGCTGGTATACCAAATTGCAGCATTACGTTGTACTGTACTCCACGATTTATACTGTCGTATGTCTGCTTGAAGTCAACAAAGAGTTCCAACACTTTAGTAGGATTAGTTTAACGGTCGGTTTGTGGAACAGGCCGGCCTAAAATCGCGTTAGTATTCGCCAATGAGTCGTTCGGCGTATGGTTTTATTCTATTTTCCAGAATTTTCGTCCGTATTTTATAGGACGAACAGACTAATGAGATGCCTCAGCAGTTTTCAGAACGCAATTTATCTCCCTTTTTGTGGATGGGCCAAATGATGCTCTTGCTCCAGTCATCTGGGACCTCCTTGCCCTTCCAGATTCGCAGCAGTAGTTGGTGTATCACATTTAGTAGTTTGAATTCAGTAACCGCACGGTGAAATCAACCTCTTGTGCTGTCGGAGGATGTGCAATATGGCCAGGATCACCAATACCGCCATCGATTTGAGCTACTTGTACGGGGCGCTAGGTGTCGGATTCAGATGCTCTTCAAAATAGGACGTCCAGCGTTTGTTGATGTTGTCGGCATCGCTGATGTATGGAAACATCATCTTTGTCCTTGTAAAGGCTAGTCCTGGGTTGATAACCGTTCTTAATTGTAGTCACTAGTCTATATACTTGTCTAGGTTTGACTGCTCGTCAAATTATCTCCGTTTGTTACGTCTAATTATTGTATTCGCCGTAGCTCGTCATACTTTTCTTTTTTAGCTCTGGTTGCACGTTGGATAAATTGTCTGTAGGCTTCGTTCTTGGCGAAACCAGTCAATTCGCGTTCGCCGGGATTTGTATCCCATGACCTTCTACGCGACTTCCTTGATGGTGCCTTTAAGTTCTCCCCAAAACCCGTTTACATCTGTGTTGTTGATTTCGTATAGCATAGGTGGTAGTTTTTCCTCCAGGGCGGTTGTATATGCGCAGTAGCATTGCTCAGGAGTTTATCAGCCGCGAAAATTTTGGGAGCGCTGATTCCTGATTGGTGCACTGAAGAAATTCTACATCGATTGTGTTGCCTTCCCTAAGTGATAGTCTGAGTCGGAGTATGCTTCTCGATAAAATAAGATTCACTGGACGCCCATCTTTTATAAATTTGAACGTGTTCAATTTGGTTGACGGTATATGCGTCTGGTGATTTTAAGGTCAGTTTGGGAATGCGTCAGTGCGTGAAGCATGTGGAGCTTATAACAAAATTTCTACTGTTGCCGAAGTCAATTGATCGTTGACCGTTATGATTGCATTCCTCATGGAGGCTGTGTTCTCCAAGAGTTCCCTGATGCCAGCCTTTGTTTCCGAGTTTCGAATTAGAATCTCCCAAGAGTATTTTGACATAATTTCTTGGGAGTGAGTCAAACAGTGTCTTCAGGCGTGCATAAAACTTGTCTTCTTTCACTGCATCTTCCTTGACTTCAGTCGAGGCGTGCACGTTGATGAGCCAGAGGTTGAAAAAATGAGTCCTGGTGCGAATTGCACGCAAACTTTCGTTGATAGGTTTGAAATCGATGACGTGCGGCTTTAGCTGTTTGCTCACTATATATGCAACTCCAAACTCCTTGTGACCCGATGGTTTGCCACTTTTGAAAATTATGTGCGAATTCATATCGTTTATTTCGCTACCAATCCAATTTGTTTCTTGGGCTGGAATCATGCTCAATTTGTAAATCCCGATCTGTTGAAGAAGGACCTTGAGGCCCCCTGGTTTGTTCAGGGAGCGTACATTCCAGGATCAGAAAGAATAATCCGTTAGATGTTTGCTTGGTCGTCGTCGTTTATTCGTCCCAACCGAGGCACATGGTCCAGGTTTCTTAACATGGAGTAGCTTTTACATGGATGCGTTGTCGGTTCATCGCAAAATGTTAGCCCGGGATGGCCTCGATGATAGCTACTTTAGGTGGTTCGAAACACGCCAGAGTTGCAGATCTGCCTATGTAATTTGTGCCATCCTACTTATCTGAGACGCTTAGGTGTAACTCAGTCATTCAGGCTGCAGCTATCCCTCTTTCCTCCTTTCTCAACCATGGCTCGGGACAAGCTATGGCGGAGCTCACTCATTCATATGGCACTGTGCTTTTTTACTCTGGGAAGCCTATTGGAAAGTGGACTTAGGATTTTGACTGCACCGTTCCGATGCGGGCTAAGGAGCTCCACAGTTGTGGTTCCAGATATAGTTGAGAAAGATGCCTCCTGTGATGAATTACGCGGGCTTTGACAGTAACTTGCTGAGATATGGTGTGGGGAGGCATGATCTTGGTGAACATAACAACAATCGTAAAATAATTCTAGACTTCTGCAATTTTCACCGCTTTGTCATCGGCAGCAAGCACGGAGCTTACGATAAGGTCAATTAGGTTTCGTAAGACCTGCATCGAATGTCTAATCAGATCAACAATATTGTGATAAGTAGTAGATTTAGAAGTTATCATCTGAATGTACGTAACAAAAGGAGGTGATGACATTGGCTATGAAAGGGACCATGGTCTGATGGTCACTTACAATCGCTTGCGTGGTCTCTACTATATTTGCTCTCGGGGAGAACAAGGCGTCGGCCCCCCAAATGCGGTCTGTTGTCCCGATCTGGATATCGTCGATCAGTGGGAAAACTTTCTTGCTGCAGAGAGGGCACAAACTCTAAACAACTTTGGAGTTGGATGTGCGTTCCATTTAGAAGTCGGCAGTCGTAAATATTGTAGAAATTAAGATTTTTTTCCCTATATATGTGTATGTTTTGATAAGGGCTTTCCACGAGGTAATAACTCATGAAACTAAAATAAGGAGTGGAAGCCAATTAACCATTGAAACTTTCTCACTTTCACATTTTATCATTAGTAGAGTATGGATTTTATCAGTTCCCATGACTACCATAATTTGTCTACACCATCACAAGCGCTGAATCAGAAACCATGTACTTTAACACATATTTTCCCTGCGTTAAATTGTTGTATCGCCCCAGGTAGACGCGTGCTAAGAATATGTTTACTTTACCACGTTAATTTATGTACTTTAGCATAATCCTGGCTAATAGGTATCACCGTGTAAATAGCATTTGCCATTTTCACCAAAAGGAGGCTTTTTTATGGCGGACCTAGAAATATAATAGTTTGTAATTGGAGCTTGATATTATCCGGATTTTTCGGTTCCATCCTTCAAATCCTTTAATTATAAATAAATTTTGAAAGCTGGCCAGGATCCTGTAATCATATCTTTGTTGAAAGCTATCGATTGTATGATAAAAGTTTAAATAACCACCGATAACATCAGTGTTTACAACTTATGATAAAAACAAGGAGAAACAATAAAATATAAAATCTATCTTAATGTGATGAATGCTTTGGATACAACGAGGAGAAGTAAATGGTTATCGCTCCGAATAACTTTGTTTATTGGGATCGTTGCTGTTCCTAGGGGTGCCTATGTGAAGGATGAAGCTAGACACGAATTTCACAGACTGTGAAAATCAAAGCGAAAATAAAAATTAAATTGCGGATTTATGAAGATGATAGTCGTTCTCATGAATAGTAAAACGAGAATAGCTCACAGACTAATGAGTATGGGGGATGAAGGATATATGTTGCAAAGTTCAGAGCAAGGATAACAATAGAAGTCCAGTCATTGAAGCTGTAAATCCGGTGCCACCTCCTAATTCTTTCTGTCGAGACGAATTGACATGGAGTTTGGGGTGGGGGTAGAGGGTGGCGTAAGAAACAAAAGTTATATTGCGTAGATGTGCGTGTCCACCCCGGAGGTGTGTGGTATCCCCTCTGGGTGTAAATTTTTTTTCGAAATAACCACGGAAGTCGATTAAGTGGTCGTCTTTTGAACGCTTCGATCCCTCAGGTGTCATTCTACCAAATTCACGTGTCTACACCGATGCATGGGTCTGCACGGGATCTGGAAAATATTCGCACAAAACACGCATAAGCCTAATGATATAACCAATACGCGAGCCAAAACCTCGCGTCGAGCTTCAAATCTCCGAACTTGAGTGCCGTGATCGAAGGGGAAGATCCACGACGGATCACAGCCTCGCTTCCTGTTTCTTCTCTGCCTCAAATGTTTATTGAGGGGCGGCCTCTCAGGTCCCAGTTCAAGCAGAAGCAGTGGCGACTGCAGTCGCAGAACGCTTGACCCAGCACCGGTCACCTGCTATCTAAAATCAGATTTTTGAGCTGACTCCGTGATGAAGAACTTGGTCTGTTGATTGGTGTGGCTGTTTTCGATACGAATGAAGGCGTCTTCTTCGTAGGCCGAAAATTAGTCGCTGGTCACATGCATGTGCCTTTTCTGTTGACTGGGAAATCGTGGGTGGCTTTTCCACTGCAGTTTTTAGTTGATGGCCGAGGTGCAGTTGCGATTGTACCCGAAAGTCCGCATCCGAAATTCGTGATGTGCTGGGCCTTAATTCGAAATTCCGTGTTATTGGCTGACTGTATTCCGGCTGCGACAGATTGTCTACGTCATATTCCAGGAAGGCTAGTTTAAGTCTTTCCATCTTCCACTTTGAACAGTACGAGCGAAATGCGGTGGATGACGCGATGAGGTCCAGTGAATGGCTTTTCCAACAATCTTTCAACAGCATCCACCTTAACGAAAACGTGTGCAGACCGTAATAAGCTAGATTCTGCTAAACCTTGCCAAGTCTTCGGTGTGTTGCTGCGGAGTCTCAAATGTGAGCAGGATATCGTCGACGTAGCATACACAAAAATCCAGCCCTCGCAGCACTTCATCCATGAAGCGTCTGGGTGGCATTTCGTAGGCCGATCATCATTACAGTGAACTCGCAAAGGCCAAATGGCGTTGTCACGGTGGTTTTGGAAATGCCCGCCTTCGCGTGTTTGGTGAAACGCTCTGTGAAGGTGAATCTCGGAGAAATCTAATTTTTTGTTTAGTCCGGCGACTGGATGAGCCGCATTGGATGTCGATCCGGGGCTGTTACCGCGTTCAATCTCGCAAAATCCCTATATGGCCTCCAAGTTCCGTCCTATTTGAAGGCCAAATGCAGGGGACTGGCCCAAAGGCAGTTTGACGGCAATAACCCATCTTGGCCATGTACTCAAACTCCTTTCTTGCTGTCTCCAGTCGATCGCGCTTCAGACGTCGAGGTCTCTCTGCAACGGGGGTTGCATTGATAACGTGGTTTTGGACTCGATGTTGGCAATTGGTTTGAATGGAGGGGTTCGTTATGCTGGGGAACTCTTTGAGTGGCTGATGGTATGTTGATGGGATCGACACTCCACGCAGGCCAAGAATCCACGCGATGACAACTTAGTGTGTGCGTCAACGATTCGTTGATTTCGGATGTGGCTCTTAATAAAATCGGCACCAATGATTGGTCGCTGGACGGCGGCGACGAAAAACTTCTGCAGAATCCCCTACGCAGGTCATGGCTAACTGTGATCACTTGCTGGTCATATGTGTTAATACACGATCCGTTGGCAATAAAAAGTTTGGTGTCGTCGCTTCGAATTTGCGAATATTTCGCGGTAGCGGGATAGCTGATTCGTTCGCGCCCGTATCTATTAAAGACTTCAGTGCGGTATGTTCGTCAAGGATCTGGAGACGACTTTATTTGACGGCGCTTCCATTCTCCGAATCTGCGAGCGCCGTAACTTGTTTTCCGATGACTGGCTCCTGGAAATCCAACAACAAAGTTTTTGGCACTTCCGTGCCTATTCCCGGAAAAAGCACAAAGAGATGGAATATTATCCTCTTTTTGACTTTTTTTGGAACCTATGCGTTTACTCCGGCTGGTATCGCGACGGCTCGGGAATCGGTTCGCACCCATTCGAACGTGGCGACTGCGGATTTCTGGCAACTTCTTTCGGAAGCTTTCTTCCACTGGAGACCACGGGGAGGAAGATGCAACCACCGCGGACACTTGAAGCGGCTCTCAAACCTCTAAGATCCTGTCGGTCCATTTCCGACAACTGTGACACATCCGCAGCTTCTTCTGAAATGCTGAGGTTGGCCTGGACGCTAGCTGATAGGCCTTGTAGCCACAACGATGTGAAGACGGCGTCGATAACTTTGTTGTCCGCATTTATCTTTATACCGTGGAGAAACTGCGATGGTTTTTGATTTCCAAGTTGCAGATCCGTAAGCAGCTCACCCAGTTCAACTTACTCCGACCCGGCATAAGCAGTAATAATCCTATTATTGATTGTTCGATATCTGTCAGTGAGTGGCGCTGCTTCAATTATGTCGGTCATTTGCCCAAGAACCTCCGGATTCAATTCGCTCACTCTTTTATCGAACTGGCTGCCATCCTTTGTCACCCGATGTGTGCGGAATTGCGCTTCTGCACGCGGAAACTACAGAACTGGCCGTGCCTTCCAAAAAGAAGCAGAGAAAGCAGTCAGGCTGCTGATTTCACTCTCTTACTGGTCACTTGGAGCGCTCCGGGGTCATCGAACTTCTCCTTCCCCATGTTGAATTGCACCGTGGACATGCAGGACCAGTAAGATTGACGCAGAGAATCCGTACCGAATTGGGCATGAATTACGTAGATGATGCATTTGATTCGCGTTATTGCTCTCATCGGGAGGTCACCTATGTAGGAGCTTCACTGGATTTAACCGGACTTAGTTTTGGAATTAACATTAAAAAAAAATACCATTTAACATTCGCAACTCCGTTAGAACTAGAAATACAATAAATTATACAATAACGACGCCAGCCGGTTGGCTACTCCAATTCGACTGTTATGTTGCTAACTGAATAAGTGCCTCTGGTAGTAAGAGTTTTTGGCACTTGACTCTCCTATATTTTCCTCGCTAGCCATAGAGTTTATTCCACCTTTCACTCCAAGAAACTCCGAGAAATTCCGTTCCATTAATAGAATCGAAATATATGCGCGTAGCGAACAGTTCCATCAGAAATAAACGACTCCCTCTAATTCCTCGCCGCCACCGGAGCTGACCCATCACTTTTGCATTCACCAAAAACTATTCCCTAGGGGAATGATTAGAAGAAAAAGAAGACCCTTGTACACACTTTCAAAAGGTGCTCGTATTATAACTCTGCAATATGGGAAATTACTCTCATTTCCACCTGCTACCGACTTCTTTCTTCACACAACTCGTTCTCCTGCGACTCACTGACCATCGTTTAATCTAAATTCCGCTAATCCGGACTTCACCTATGCGTCGATTAGAATTAATCTCTCGAAGGACATCATATTCCTCTGTTTCTTATATTGCAGCCCTAATTCATCTGATGCCGATGCGGTACGTTTCTTTGACGTACTCTCTTCCAACATTGATAATTTGACCCAACAATTCCCTCTTGTCTGAAATAGTCATTGCGGGCGATTTCAACGTGCATAATGTACAGTGGCTTAGATTTTCAGCTACCACAAGTCTGGTGGAAAGGGTCTCATAACTTACAGCAACTAGTGGATTGTCCAACAAGAAACCCTGATAAACCAGATTAAAATGGTCATCTCCTGGATCTTTTCATGCCGTCACACCCTGAGAAGTACACAGTCTCTGTAGCAGCACCATTAAGTATATTTAAGAGTGGTAAACGGGTCTGTGGTGCTCGCATACTAACCTTCCACTTTCTTCGCAGAGCTGTCCCAACATACAAAGTTGCGATTCTCATCAAGGATCCTTGCACTTTCGCACAAATTACTAGCCAAGCTCGATATGCCCAAATCTGCCGGACCTGATGGTATCTCGCCCATAGTCCTAAGAAGCTGCGCCTTTACTCCGACTAGACCTCTGCGCAAAGATTTTCATCTGTCTTACGCTCAGAGTATCTTTCCGTCGGCTTGGAAAATTGCCCATGTCCAGACCATACCTAGAAAAAGAGAGACTTGTGATCTGTCTAACAACCGACCAATAGCATTAACTTCAATTCTGTCAAAAACTTATCAACTCTAAATGAATGACCTATCTTGACTCAAACCACCTTATCAACGACAGCAATACGGAATTCGTTCTTTGCGCTAAATCGGTGTCTTGATGACACTTCTCACGGAAGAATGGAATCATCATCTGCATAATCATGGCGAGGCCAAAGTTGTTGCCCTTGATATTTCGAAGGCTTTCAGCAGAGAATGGCACCCTGCCCTCCTAGCCAAACTTCGCGCATTTGGTCTTGATAAAAAGCTCGTCAAATGGATTGAAAGCTTTCTTTATGGCCGTCCCATTCGAATTATATTAGGCGGTGTCAAAACTTCATACTCAAAATGCCGGGATACCCCAAGGTACTGTTCTGTCACCCACCCTCTTCCTCATCTTAATTAATGACCTCTTAAGTACCACCATCAAACGATCATCCTGATTGGCCGAAGGCAAACTAGAGAGAAGAGCTATCCCAGAAGCCTAAAAAAAATTGGCGAAAGGTTCGCTCGCAAAGAGCGCTTTGATCCCTCACGTGTCATTAGTACAAAATAACCAACAAACAAAAGAATTCGCGAAGGCCAGAACCAGAACGCGAGCTGAACCTGGAAAATAAAAAAACACGGCTCGACCTCGCGTGCGGAGCCGTAAGTCTTCGGACCCGAGTGCCGAAAAATGCTCGAAATATGAAATAAAAAAAAAAAAAGATATAAAAACAAACAAGTCTGGGAACCGGGAGCTGGACGCTTCTTGAGTGTGAAGGGTTTTGTATATTTTTTATATAAAGACATTTGAGTGTGGATTTGCCCCATATATTATGTGAGAGTATCCACTTTCGGGTCATATTGACATTCAAAGTCTTGAATTTGCAAAGAAACCACAATTTTGACCTATTATAACTTTGTTAGTAATAGTGCGATTTTCATGAAACTCAGCGTGATCATGCTCTATATTGTAGCCTACATTATTGGATGATATGATTGATTGTTGATTTTTTTGAGATTGTTCGGTTGAGTATTTTTCTGTGAATGGGTCCATTAAAGACATCTTCGTTTTCGACCCCTCTCACTCCGCGCCTTTCCAACAAATGTCAAAACTAAGACCGGCATCAAAAAGTACTAATCGGGACCTTTCATTTGATTCCCAACATGGTGAAAAAAAATTTACACCCCCCCCCCCCCCCCTTTTGCATGTATGGCGACCCCGCCTTAAGTTCGACGTAAAATGATGTAACTCACTGTATGCGTCAATGTTTATAGTTTCCATTTTGCCACCAAATTTGGTGTGTAACCGTCTCCGAGAAGAATGCATGTGACGGACAGACAGACAGACAGACAGTAAATCGATTTTAATAAGGTCTTGTTTTACACATAAAGTTCAACAAAGGGCTTTTAAATTCATCAGTGATGTGAGCATTGCATCATAAATTGAGCCCCTTGAGCACAGATCAAATGTTGAATGCCCTTTCCCCTCTATCGTTATTATAACGGTCATGGCTCCGAGGAAATATCATGGTCTTGTCCCTTGTAGAGCCTATCTCGGCTAAGTAGCCGCTCCAATCCCCATACTCTAAGGGTCAGTGCTAGTCGCACCGTAACATACCACGAATACTTTTTACCTCGAACTATACGAATGTGGAACAGACTACCATCTTCCCGTTTCACTACAACATACAGATGTTTAGGCAAGAAGTGCATCGCCACTTCCTTCACGTTCAATCCCTTCATCATTCCAACCCCTAACTTCCTTCCTTCTCGCCAAGGTTTTGCTATAGCTTTGTAGCATCGAACGCCATCCACTGAGCTTTGGCCTATAGAATGCATTATTTGAGTAAAGTAATCCCGAAGACGTGAATGAAATCCCGCTCCCGTTGCTGAGCCGCGGACACTACACCCTCCACCCCCATCCCAAATTTCATGTCAATCGGTCTTAACTGAACGAATTTGGAGGTTGAAAGGTTTAATGACTGAACTGTGGAGTCAGCGCTACTATTTCCTCCAAAATATCTAGGAAAAACATTACAAACAAAATGTTTATATCCTTCGGCCGTACCAGAGCTGAATGAATAAATTATTTCAGTTAAGTAAAATCTATTCAGTGGTGGACGCTTTTGGACATTTCCTGCAACCACTGCTGAAACTAGAGAATACCAGGTAACTTCGAAAATTACTTTTCGACAAAATTCGTAATCCAATTTCTTCACCCTCTTCTCCGTATCTCATACTACCCCAATGTCGCCCTGTTCTGATAACTTGAAAACAATTTAAATTGCATGAATTATTTACGCACATGCACTTTTGTCGAGTGGATCAACTCTTCTGAAATTAAATCGATGCAGCCCTGACTCCACACTATACTCGTGCTTGCTACGTTTCTGCCGGGGCTGGTACAGACGAAACTGCTTCCAATTAGACTAACTACCGCGGCTTTGCTTCACATCGAGTGGGTCATCCTCCTTCCATATTGCAGCATCCACAAGTGGTTGCAAACTCCTGCTGGAGAACGATAATGCTTTTCAAACAAAACCCCAAAATGAGAAATTGGTGTTTAGATAGATACTCTTTTGCGTTACAGGTCCACTGTAGTTCCGGAACTTACTCGGCAAACTTTTATTGTGACACAATCGTTGGATAAACACCATTAAAACGATGAATAATTTCATGGACGAAATACTAAATACTCCCAGATTCCGCCAGAATGGACCCATTAAAATTCAATATTCCAGGAAGTGGATAAATGGCTTTCCAAAAAACCTGAAAAAGGCTTTATCTAGAATGAATGTCGCTCGTGGAGTCCAGCTCAATTTTTCATTGGAACTGAACAATTATTTCCACTCATTTCCCTCAATTCACAGTCGACCCTTTTTCCTTTCACCCCATAAATCATCTCCAACATACGAAAACAAACTTTTCCAGAATAATAAACTTTCTTTTCTTTTCTTTTCTATCTTTTCTTCTCGTAAAGTCGATAAAGATATAAAACTGTTTTGATTCAATAAATTTTCTCGGGTTACCCTTGATTAAGTGAGTATCAAAACGCTGGCACAATGTCACGTAAGATGAGGCATCTGTGGGGTCATCGCGTTGAACTTGATGCTGTCATGAATGTTGCGGTGTATTTTTGGAACTTAACGCAAAACATACGGAGTACATCCAAAAGTCTTCATATAAATATTTGAGAAATGTAATCACGGCAATTTGTTATGAACGTGATCTGAATAAATTGGAAAGTGTTTTGTAGCGCTTTTACGTACATAATGAATACGTATAACGTTTGCCTGAGGGCTGCGTGCCTGAAGTGAATTGAGCCGTAGAGAATGTAGATTCGGGAAAATTCAGCTTTAATCGGAAAGTACTAGGGAAAATTTGAAGTTGAGGATCAGTCCTGAATTGCGATGTCATCCCTTGTGAAATTCCGTCAGCAGGGCTTATGGCGACTTTCACTTACGGCACTGAAAGAATGGTAGCTTTGTGATAGTACTACGTGGCGTTCGTTGAAAATTCAAATGCATCCCATTTTGGAAAAGGTAAATCTTTTCTTTGATTCCTTCGTGATGTCTAGCCATTTTCAAATGTAAATAAATCGAGTCGAAAAAAAGAATAGACTCAGAGAATTTATGATGAAGTAAATTTTCACTCCAATGATTTTCCGACCTGGTAATTTCTTTGTTTGGTCGTCGTCCTTGGATCTTAAATCTGTTGTAAATCAATTTGCATTCCTCAAATGCATTCGAAATCATTTTCTAGCCCAAACCCAGTCCAAAGCCAGTCCGAAGCCAACGCAAAGTTAGTCCAAGGCAGCCCGAGAACAGTCTAAAGCCAGCCCGCTACTCGACCCAAACTGACGCCGTCACTTGCATGTTAGTTGGTGATTTTAAATGTGATATCATACTACAGCATCACCTTTGTAATGTGCGGTGATGATAGCTGATTTTGTGATGTTGGGTAATGTTTGGATCGGGCTCAGTGATGTTAAAAGGACCAAGCTGTTCTGCGTTGTAGTTTCGGCAAAGCATAGGAATCGGAGAATGAAAGTAGATTTCGAGCTCTGCGAAGGGCATGTTAAAAATGTCTGCACGACGTGTGTTATAAGATGCAGGACGGCAGGTGATGTCATCAGCGGCGGAGCAGTTCATCGGACCCGAGGAAAGTATAAAAAATCTGCATAGATCCAGATAGTATCTACGCTGTTGTAGGAAGGGAAGGTTCAGAAAGCGGAGGCGGGAGGGGTAGTTCATACGAGGGAAGCTTTTCTTAAAGAAGAGGGAACGGGTGAATTTACGTTGCACATTTTCAAGGGCAAGCCAATCACAGTTACGAAAGGGTGACCAGATCACGGAGATTGCTCCGAGGGAATTGAAGAGAGCTAAGGAGGGTTGGATGGAGTCAAAATCAGAGGAGGAGCGAAGTATAAAGCCTGCCAATTTTGTAGCTCGATTGATGACATCGAGGCAATGGGTGTCAAAGCGGAGCTTATGGTCGAAAGTGACTCCGAAGTCTTGAGTAGAATTTAAGCAGGATAGGAAATACTCGTTAAGAGAGTAGGAGAAAGAAGTCGGTGAGGATTTTAGGGAGTAGCAAATAGAGTGACACTTTCTGACGTTTAGCGCTAAATCATTAGTCGAACACTAACGAACCAGAGTGTCCAGGTTAAATTGAAGGGAAACATAATCCATAGGCGACGATATAGCGGAAAACAGCTTAAGGTCGTCTGCATAGAGCAAACAGGGACAAGTAACGAGGGGCGGAGGGTCGTCAATAAAAAAATAGAAATATTATTATTATTCTGTTAAGGGAAAGTCGCACCGCGTCCTTGGAGAACTATTGTGCTCCTTTTACTGGTTATAGTGTACCTGTTGATCATAGTATCTCAAGCAGGCCTGTAACCGTTAGGAACTTTAGTATGTTGCCCACTTCCAGAAGTTTCAGCTTTGCATCTGGTATTAGGTGTTCTCCCAGATGGATCGACCTACTTTGCACAAGTGCCGGACACTGTCCCAGGACGTGCATAGAGGTTTCGTCCTCCTCCTCACAGAACCTGCAGGCAGTGTCCGTAGATATCCCTAGCTTCCCTAGGTGATAGTTCAGCCGACAATGACCAGTGAGAATTCCCACTATGATTCGGAGGTTCTTTTTGGTGAGGTTTAAGCAATCCTTTGTGCGCATGGGTTCGTATCCCCCAATAAGCATCCTGGACTGCTCCATCCCTGGTAGGCCCGCCCAATATAGTTCCCTCGACCGTTTCTCTTAGATTCATAGCCATGAAACCGTTTCCAATTCCACATAAGGGTTCTGACCCGTGTAAAAGCCTCCCTGCTCCTCATTGCCTTCCAACCCAGCATGGCCTGGAACCCAAAGTATCCAGACCTTGTTGGACGAGCCGAGTGTATTTAGTCTCTCAAGGCATTCCCATACCAGTTTCGAGTTCACCTGGTTGGACCTAAGTGCCTTGATCGCTGCTTGGCTATCGGTGAGAATAGCTATGTTCTGCCCCCTATAGTTCCTTTGCAGATTAAAGGAGGCACATTTGCCTATGGCGTAAATTTCCGCCTGGAATATGCTAGTGTACCTGCTCATTGGCTCAAAGTACATTTTCTTGGGCCAATGACACCGGCACCCGCTCCCTCTGCTGTGAGGGATCCGTCAGTATACCAAGTAATCAGTTACTGGTTTAAGCCGTATGTCGCAGCCACGCTCTCCCAGTTTGCCTTGTTACTCCAACGTGTTTCAAACTTCTTATCGAAGTGAAACCTCGTTGTCATGTTGTCCCTCGGTATCAGTAATTCGGGATACCGCCTAGAAAGGATATCAATCTTCCTTCGATTTAGGCAGCTCCCCGTCTCACTCATACTACCGGCCATCCTGAATATTGATCTCTTTGCCTGCATCTGTATGTACAGATGGAGAGGGGTTAATCCCGGAAGGACCTCCAGGGATGCCGTTGGGCATGTCCTCATTGCCCCACTGATACAGACGCAAGCCAGCCTTTGGAGCTTATGTAATTCCCTGGCTTGTGTGCTGAGTTGGGTTCTTTCTGCCCAGATTACCGCTCCATAGGTAATCATTGGCCTTACTATTGCAGTAAATATCCTAAGTAGTATCTTCGGGCTGCAACCCAATTTTTTTCCTGCTATTGATCTGCAAGTCATCAGAGCCCTTGTGGCTTTTCGACAAGTGTTTAAGACATGTGTCTTCCAGAGTAATTTTTGGTCTAGCGTGATTCCCAAATAGTTGACCTTCGTTTTTCGTTTCACCCCCATATCATGTAATGTTATGGCTTTCAGGTGATCCAGCTTACGCCTCCTAGTGAATGGTACTATGGTGGTTTTGGTTGGGTTGATCCGCAGTCCCACCTTCCTGCACCAGGCACTAGTAACACAAGACAGTGATGCAAGGGATTACGCTTTAGAACGTTAGTTCTAATATAGTTGTTTATGACCTTCTCCACCGTTTTGAGTACGAACGATGTTAGGCAGATTGGTCTGAAAGATTTAAGGTGAAAAGGATCCTTTTTGCCCGCTTTCGGAATAAAGACCACTTTTGCCCGTCTCCATTCCCTTGGTATGTAACCCAGTGCTATGCTCCCCCTTACCACTCTCAGAAGAGACTTTAAGATAATTTCTAGGCCTCTCTGGATAAGTGCTGGGAAAATGTCATCTACTCCGGGAGATTTCATTGGTTGAAAAGTTCCCACTGCCCATCTTAGCCTAGCTTCTGAGCATACCTCTTTTGCTAGTTTCCAGCTCTCTTTCCTTCCCCTTTTATTCGTTGTTGGGGTGTCAGGCAGATTATTGTCGCCTGCCGCCGAGGGGTAGGACCCCGGGAAATGAGTTCTGAGAAGCAGGTGTAGCCTGTCCTCCTCATTTTCGGTGAATGTTCCATCTTCCTTTTTCAAGCAGACAGAGCATATTCCCCCGTCTCTGGCTACAGCCTTGTACAGCCTGGTTGCTTCTGTGATCTGTTCAATCCCTTCACAGAATTCCCTAAAGCTGTTCCGTTTCGCTTCCCTGATGGCGTTGCTATACGCAGTCAGTGCATTTTTATACCTCCGCCAGTCCCCGGTTTGTTTTGCCCGGTTAAAGAGTTTTCGTACCTCCGTTCTCATTCTGGCTAAGTTCCTGTTCCGCCATGGTACATCCCTTGATGACTTGACAGTCTTGGCCGGACAGCTGGCCTCATATGCGTCAATGACGATTATGTTGAGGTCTTGCACCACCGTTTCTAATTCCAATTCGCTCCTGATGTCACCTCCCCCTCGAAGGTGGGCAATGTTGTTGCTCAGGTGCGTTGTGTAGGATTCCCAATCCGTTCTCTTGGGATTGGGATTATTATTCTTTTTATTTCGGAGTTACCCTCAATGTCGAATCTGATTATCCTGTGATCAGACATTGAGGGTTCATCCGACACCCTCCAATTGCTGACCATCCCGTTCATTAGGGTATTTCCTAGAGTTATATCTAGTACCTCTTGTCTGGTGCTGGTCACAAATGTTGGAGTGTTAGAAATAACAAAGGACCCAGAATAGACCCCTGCGGGACGCCAGTGGAGGGGGATTAGGAGCGGGAAGTGCAACCGTCAAAAGAGACACAGCAGGATTGGTTAGAAAGGTAAGAGGCAAGCCATAAAACAAGTGGTACGGGAACTTTTAGAAACGAGAATTTGGATAGAAGTATCTTGTGATTTACAGTGTCGGAGGCTTTAGCGAAGTCACTGTAAATGGTATGCACTTCTTGCCGTGAATTTAGACATTTGGTGACAAAGTTGGTAGAGTCAAGCAGGTCGGAGGTAGTGAACCTACATTTAACGAAGCCGTGTTGCTCTTTCACTATGTGTTGGCCAAAGTGGGCGGACAACCAGTCGCTGACATATCTTTCTACGATTTTGGAACAGGAGGAGAGGAGGGAAATGGGACGATAATTCTCGGCAAGCGTACGATCGCCACTTTTGTGTATGGGGATGATGAGAGCCTCTTTTCACAAGCCGGGAAAATGATTCTTTTCGAGGCTTTTGTTAAAAATAAGAGATAGGGGAAGGGAGATGGACTTGCCAGTTTTGAGAAAAAGAGGTTTGGAAGACCATCGTAGCCAGGTCCGACATTGGCATGAAATTTACCAATGAGATACTTGACAAGGATAGGGGTAAGAGAGGGAATGGTAGGCGATGCGGGGCAGGCTACATCCACTGTCGGGAGGGACTCGGAGGAAGGAGGAGGAACATAGACTGACGAAAAGTAACGGCAGAGTAAATCACAAGGTAGTTGGGGGGAGTTAGCTGAGAAGCCAGAAAATTTAATGGACGGTGGGGATAACTGGGCAGGGCAGCGGGAATTGCGAATGTGGGACCATAAAGGTTTCGCTTTAGTGAGTCTTCCACACTGATCAAATATTCGTTTCTCGACTTACGTATTAAGGATTTGACCGAGCAGCGTAGAGATTTGAAAAAAACTAAGTCAGCATCGTCTCTAGAAGACAGGAACTTCTTCCTCGCAGTCTCTTTTTGACGTAGTTTTTTGTGAACTTCAGTAGTGAACCAGACGGGGTAAGAGCGTAAGCACTTTGAAGAGGAGGTAGCGTAACAAGGAAGAAGATCAGATAAAATGGTATAGAAAGGGTTGAGTGCTTGGTCACACGTAAATGGAGAGAGGAAGGGGATCCAGTTGATTGACGCCAGGGCTGAGTTCAGACCTTCGAAGTTCACCTTACGAAAGTTGAACTTGATAGGCTTGCGAGCGACAAGAGAGTGGAGTCGAGATATCTGGACATCGAACTCGAGAGCAGGATGATCAGCGTTAGGGGCAACGTAAGACGGAGCATGAAGGGATTTAGAAAGACAACGCACAGGAAGGTTAGGGAGGACAAGGTCAAGGGTGCGATCTAAGTGGTTTCTAGAAAGGTTAAACTGGAGGGCGCCACAGGTGTATGGAAGTGGATTGAGGAAGGGTGGGTCGAGTTATCAGGGAGGGAGGGAAGGCATAGGAAGATTAAAGTCGCCACAGAGAATGAAAGCAAATGAGGGAAACAAAACTGTTAGAACCTTTGATAATCTGTCGAAGAAATCCTCGTATAGAGAAGGCGGGCTTAGGCAGGGAAAATATACACACAATATGATAGAGGGACATACGTTTGCGGAAAGACACATATGGTGACAGAATCGTAGGAGCAGGAGGAGGAGGAAAGGACGATTTTGGCACGGAGAGGGGACTTAACGGCTATTAGGGCTTCTCCGCCAGTTGTTTTGCCAAGCGCATGAAAGACAGAGTAACCTTCGAAGAGCTCAGAATCTAAAATCCTGTCATCTAGCTGGGTTTCAGAAATGTAGATGACATGGTGTTGGAATGCTAAGGCAGATAGTTTGAAATCCGACAGCTTGGTCCTTAGACCCCTTACATTTTGATAAAAGAATGTATAGTTATCGGAATCATTCAAGTTCGGCGAGGCAGGCGGGCGGGCCAGAAATTTTCACGACCTCTAATAAGGCTTGACGAAGGCCTCCTGTGGCCAAAAGAAAGATTGGACGATAGCATCGAAGTCGTGGGGTATGTCACTTTGACAGAAGTTATCACTCGGTCAGGAGAGCCACCCTTCATCAGCTTCACACATGAAAGAGGTACCAAAGTTGAGTTGGTTTTGCTTCTGATATAGGCCAGAATTTCGTCGTCGTGGTGGAGTACGCTAGCCTTGACACGGACAGCTGTTTCGGCGGCGAGGCGACGTTCATTTGGGGGTCGCCCGGGCGTAGTTTTGACAAGACTTCTAGAAGGTTCTCCTTCAAGGACAAAGAATTTCATTTGATGGTTTGGGCGAAATTAGCTCAAATTGTCTCTTCCTATTCTTTGTCCGGACGTGTGAATATAGACGAAACTGGCGCGCTGTTGCTGATGGGCATAGTATGCGTCCCGTTGAATATGACGAGAAGTGAAATCTATTTGCATTACTTCCCTGTTGCTGACTTCAGATTGCATATGCTCATCTTTGACAGAGGCAGGAATTCTCAGGCAGTTCGTTCATTATCGCTCGAGATTATCGCCCTGATTTGACTCAGGTATTCAGTGACAGTTGAGTCGACTGAGTCGTCTGTGCACTTTCTTCTTTGGCCCCTCAGTTTTTTCATGTTCGATGTTCATTCATTGATCGTACGTGACTCCCTATTGTAGCTTCCGCATTTTCATTATTATTGGAACTTCCAATTAGCAGATTATTTCTTACAGTTCATGGGTGAATCTCTTTCGTCATTGCTGAAACAATTTAAGGGGGCAGTGAATGCATTTGCAGCTTGTGTACCTATGTATGTAGCAGTTTTTCAGAATAGTCAGTACTATGACAACTTATTTTGAAAGATTCGTTGCTAATTTTTTATCAATTTTGGTTGTATTATACTTGTCGTTACTACCTCGCTGATTTGTTAATTCTTCTTCTACAATTGTTCGCTTTCAGAATGAAGACCGCATCTCTCTGCCCTTCGTGTATGTCTCAAACCTATGCTGCCTTCTTTCACCCTTTGGTGAGGTTCTTTCTCTTGTTGATGAAATGGCTAGTCAGCGTAACATACAGAAGAGAAATCATTTCGGTCATCAACGCTTGACGGTCTCCACGTAGCGTTAGTTATCGCTACACCTGCAGTTACTGCTGATCTGCTGCTTCCACTCGTACATAGATCTTGAGAATCTGAGACTTTTCCCAGAGAGTGGCCCGTCGAGATCCCAAAGATGGAGGTCCGTTTTTGGTGCGATAATTAAAGGAGTATCTCCGTGCTGTCGTTGCAAAGATAATAGTTACAATAATTCCAAAAAGCATTAAAGAACATTTCGAAAGTTTAATCGACAGAGACCAGGCTGATTTCCGCTTCTGATTCTCCTGCATTAACCTCATCAACACCTACACTGACTACACCAACACCCTACGGATCATTTTGGAACAGTGTGTGGAATTTAGATCTTCGCTGTACCTGCTCTTCATCCATTTCGAGAAAGTTTTGGATAGTGAGGACAGGGAACGTATCTGACGTGATTTACGTAGCATGTACATTCGGGAGAAACTCATACAATGGCGCAAAATGTCACGTGCGACACCGAGGTACAATCGAGGTACGAGGTCCAAAGCGGAGTCCCCCCGGGGGTTGCGTCCATTCATGTGAGTGAGGCCTTTTTGAAAATTAACCAATGATCTAACATATACTCATAACCAACACTGAAGTATTTGATAACTTGAACTCTAGCACACGTCGTCTGGTATGAAATCTTAAAAATTCCGCCATTTTACGACTATTGACTAGTCCATTTCTGCTTTGTGTTTCGTCAGCATAGCTAAAGTGGGGCTAGCTATTGGTTGATTAAGATAAAAATCCATTGTTTTACTTTACTTACTTTTAAACGTTACACGTTACATTTATCACAATAAACTCTGGTATCTGACTCTCGCCGCGCCGCGTCTAGTCGAGGTTTCTTATCATCTTCAAATTCCTTGTCTCAGTCTCCTGTCAGGCCATCAACTGTTTCCACGGCCGTTCAATGTGGCTGCAGAGGCGAATTCGCTATGGCATTCAGGTTCGTGCCTTCGAGGTGCCGCCACATCACTCCACCTCAGTTGAGACCTAGCGGGTCCAGCGCCAATGGAGTCCCCGGATGAATCTGACACTTCGCGGGCGTTTTTTTGAAGCAGTCGAAAGCCCTCAACATCGACAAAGACACCCACTTGGGCTCGTATAATTCCGGAACTCTAAAGGGGCTCTGGTTTGGTGGTTGCAGCCACCTCCTAGGAGTGTCCACCCGAACGAGGACCTGTGAACACGTCTCGAGGCCCCTGGAGATCGTCGTATGTTCGAAAAGTGGAGTCGATCGTAGCTTCTTAATCGCGTCTCTGAGCAAACGCAGCATTCCAGAATCGCCTAACCCTCCGCTGATCTCCAGCACAGGGTCGACAGGGAGGCGGAAATTCTCTCCATACACCATCTCTGCGGGACTGGCCGTGAACTCCTCTCGTTGGACTGTACGGAGGCCGAGGAGGAGGAAAGGTAAGGACCACGACGGATCGTCATTAAGCGTCCAGTGCCAACGTTCTATCATACCATTGGACTGTGAATGGTAGACAGCAGTCCTCTGCCGCTTGAAGCGCAGAAACTTTCCTAGTTCCGAGAAAAGAGTAGATTCGAATTGCATTCCCTGGTCCGTGATGATAACGGCTGGAACACCAAAGCGCGGAATCTACTCTCAACAAAGGGCCTCGACACATGATTGTGCCGTAATGTCAGGCAGAGATATTGCCTCTGGTCACCGCGTAAACCTGTCGAAGATTGCGAAGCATTACTTGAATCCGTGCAAGTCTCGTAATGAGCCGATAATGGCGAGATGGATAGTGTGGAAGCGCTTGATTGACCTAGGAACACTTCTGACTCGCGATGCACTGGCATAAGAGTTTACGTCCTTGTTCATAGGCGGCCAGAAATATTTATCAGTGACTAACTGGTTTGTCGTCCTAATGCCTGGATGGGCAAGATCGTGTATTGGGTGGAATACTTCCCTGCGAAAATCGGCTGAAATGAATGGTCTGGGTCCTTTATCTGAGGTCTCGCAGAGTAAATAAGAGTTTGAGCCGAAAATAGGAAACCTCTTGAATTTTTATTTGGAGTTTGCCCTCAGGCTCTGAAGCCCTGCGTCGTCTTTTTGTGCCTCAGCAATTGTTGTATAATCGGCCGCGGCGGGGACTGTGACCGCAGAGATTAGAGGCAAAGTGTCTGCAACAACATTGTCTTTTCTAGAAACGTGCTTTATGTCAGAAGTAAACTGGCTGATGTAACTTAAGTGCTTAAATTGACGAGGGGAGGCTTTGTCGGGCTTTTGTCTTAGCGCGAATGTAAGGGGCTTGTGGTCGGTGAACACGGTGAACGACTTTGAAGGGAGAAACGGAAGTATTCTATAGCGAGGTACGCCGCGGATAGTTCACGATTGTAGGCGTCGAGCTGTGTTGAGCTATGGAAGGCCTCAGCAGGCCACGCAACCTCGCGGGAATCTTTAGTTTTGGCCAAGACAAGTTGGCGTTCAAGATCGCTTGGTAATGAGCGGCATTGGACAAGAAACGACGATAGAAATTTAACATGTCCAAGAACCTTCATAGTCCTCAACCTTATCTGGGTCAGAAGAAATTTTACCTGCCTCTGGAGGAATCTGAATTTTTCAACGTTTAGGACCAGTCCGGCTACAAGGAGATGTTGAGGAGGCGCTTTGTCGGCTTTTGTCTAAGCGTGAAAGTAAGGGGTTTGTGGTCCGTGAACACGGTGAACGGCCTGCCTTCAAGAGAGACGCGGAAGTATTTTATAGCGAGGTACGCGGCGTGTAGTTCACGATCGTAGGCGCTGTAGTTGCATCGAACTGTGTTGAACTATTTTGAAAAGAAGCTCAACGGTTGCCACATTTGATTCACGCTTTGGTGAAGAGCGGCGCCTACCGCTGTACCTGAGGCATCGACGATCATAGCTAGGAGTGTATCTGGCCGAGGAAATGTCAGGAGTGTTCCATCAACAAGCTGTTGTTTGACCGACTCAAACGCATGGGCGGCCTCAGTAGAGCACGCAACCACGCGGGAATCTTTAGTTTTGGGCTTAGACAAGTAGGAGTTCAAAATCGCTTGATGATGAGCGGCATTGGGCAAGAAGCGACGATAGAAATTTAACATGCCCATGGTAGGGGAAAGCTCGTTATCGCCTCAATTTTGTCTGGGTCAGGAGAAATTTTACCTGACTCTGGAGGAATCTGCATTTGTCAACATTTAGGACAAATCCGCCCTCAAGGAGACATTGAAAAATGCTCTCGAGATGTTCTAAGTGCTCAGATTCTGAAGACCAGCGACGATCCATGTAGACGAAGTAAAAGTTCACGTTTCGTAACACTGTGTGGATGAACCTCTGGAAACTGTGCGCAGCGTTGCACAATCGGAAACCCATCCTAGTAAACTCGAAGAGTGTGCAGATAGCCGTCTTCGGAATGTCGAAATGGAGCGACAAGGATTCGGTGGTACGCCTTGGCTAGATCCAAGGTCGTAAAAACACGGCAGTTTGTAAGCGATTGCGCAAAATCATGGATGAGTGTAATGGGATATCGGTCTGGAACTGTCTGAACATTCAGACGCTTATAATCTCCATATGGCTGTCATATGTCGTTTGGATTATGGACCAAATGAAGTGGAGTGAACCAACAGCTATTGGATGGTCTGCAGATGAAGCAGGTTACATTAAGTTTTCAAACTCTTTCTTCGCAACAGCAAGCTTCTGAGGTGAAAGTGGATGCAATTTTGACAAGATTGGAAAGCCGGTAGTGTTGATGTGGTGCTACACATCGTGCTTAACCGGCTGGGAGAAACTACTTTCCATAGTAATATTGCGATACTTTCTGAGGAGTGCGCGAATGCGGTGGTCGTCAACATCCTTGAAAATTATCGAAATAGTACCATTCTGACAGGTAGCAAATTTCCCTGACGTCTGTAATGAGGTTGCGGCGTCTGTCAAAGCCTTTTTCTGCAAGTCCACCAGCAACCTATAGTAACGCGCCTAATATGAGGATGCTAATGTCCGCCAGAACGAAACGCCACGAAAACGTTCGACGCATTCCGGGACTCACGTCCAGCTGCCTATAACCATAGGTGCTGATGGGAGAAGAGTTCGCGGCCGCTTATCGTAGGTTTTGCGGAATTAGGGTGTTCGGATGAGGTACAGGGGGAACCGACACCTCAGTGCCCGTGTTGACCAGGAAGCAACGTCTGCTTAGGAGGTCGAAGATTGTAAGGCGACGTGGTACTGCGCTTTAGGTAGCTGTTGCCGAGGCACCCAGCAAGTAAGTTTTTTGTTGCATTGAACGAGCATCCGATGGTATATTTAGTCGCTAAAGCTCCGTATTTACGATGATATCAGTAAAGGGTCAAGGCCGACGAGGGTCCCATCGTGCGACTACCTGAACGCCCATTTTGGGAAGCAGACTTCGATCGTGATTGCGATCGAGATTTATCTCCGGAACGGAAAGTACTAAGCATCGACTTAAGTTCGTCCACTTCCGCGACCACAGGGTAGGTGCACATCTCGTGCGCTTTGTCGGCCGTGGCGGACAACACCTCCTCCGATCCCGAGTCCGCGCAGGCCAAGATTGCACGGGTGCTTTCCGGGACTCGTTGCAGCCAGAGGGACTTTATCAGCTCCAAGCCTAACATATCCCCACCCAACTGCTCTATTTCTCGTAGCAACTGGCTGGGGGTACGGTCGCTTAGCGTCAGCTCATTCAGCAAGTGATTAAGCTTTGCTTCCTCACGCACTGACACGCGCCAAATGAGCTGCTCCTTCAAGCGGACATATGAACACTCCTCCAGCATGTCGGTGATGTCCAATAGTCTTCTGGTCAAGACTGATGAGTGCGTAGTTGAACCGGTGGCAGAGGCGAATTCGTGGTGGTGTTGAAGGTCGCGCCCCCGATGGGCCGCCACAACAGCATGATGTCATCAATATAGCCAATAAATTCAGGTGCGCGGTTGTTTGTACCTTGATATACGAGTATGGTCCTACATTATATTTCACAGCAATCGACTCGGTATCAGTGAGGTACGTAGTATTTTGGTTGTAGTTGCTTTCTCTGCAGGATGGCCACCACTTTGATGAGATCCACTGTTAATCGGGTGATAGTAGATCTACTTTGCTGGAGAAGCAAAGCTGGTACTACTCTGATTGACAAATTAAGCTTTTCATCTGCGAGGTTCTGTCTAGTTTCTCTGTAGGCTCCTACCCGTTGGCAGATATTGGCTCCTTTTCGAAAATACTTAAATGAATTCAGTTGGTTTTTGGAAACGGTTTGCATGCATCGCAGCAGGTCTACAAATTGCTTTCACAAGGTTATGTTTATTAAATTGTCATTTAATGTTATATATTATATTTGAAATTTTAATTTATCCATTTAGGACTTTACAATTTCCTCCCTCAATGCTAGTGGTTATTTGAATCTGACTAGAACATCTGAAACGTAGACTTTAGTTCTCCAGTTCACATTTTTTGGCCTGCAATAAACTTCGTCACTAGGCAACGTGTTCCAGCTCTTTGAAATCCTTGAGGTTATCTCGCTTTATTTCTTTAGCAATGCCATAAGGAGTTATTTGAGTCTGAAGTAGTACTTTAGCCTTGAAGGATTCCAGAGTTTAATTCTTTGGATTTTTCATTGTTCAAAGAAATGGAAGTAGATAACAGATTGCCTTGCAATGGAGCTGGAAACTTGAAACCAAATGCACATAGCATGAATTGCGAAAGTTGACTACTTGCTTTCAGTGAAAACTTGCACAAGGATTTCGTTTATTGTGTTAATCTTAGAAAACATTTTCTATCAAATGAGGGAATA
This sequence comes from Hermetia illucens, assembly GCF_905115235.1. Taxonomy (NCBI): domain Eukaryota; kingdom Metazoa; phylum Arthropoda; class Insecta; order Diptera; family Stratiomyidae; genus Hermetia; species Hermetia illucens. Next base: position 161,378,309 of record NC_051852.1, on the reverse strand, counting down.
ATTGAAGCGGATAACGATGGTGTCCACAGAAGAAGTTGTGGGCAGAGGCGGTGAATTCGAAATAATGTTCGTACTGGACTTTATTCAGGAAAACTTCATTAAATGGGGGTCTTTGAAAATGGAAATTGTTGGGAGATGAATACTATGTAACTAATAATTTTCAATTATGACCCAAAGGAATGTACAAAGTAGCTTAATAGTAATTACATAGCAGCTAAAGAAGTGCCGAAAAGTGCGCCCTGTGCCACATATTCATTCAACTGCGGTGGATAAGTCTACTTAATAATTTCATTGATTCAAGAAGGTCTACTATCAAATTAAATTTATTCGAGGTTATAAAACTCACATACTCACGGATGACAGCTGGTATGCGGTCAGTAATACACTGGCTAGTTGTAATAACTGCGGTCATCCTTCATATACCATACCTTGAGTTTTCATAGAAAACTCGGGTCCGTTTTGAAATGCGATTCAGGAAACTTGGAATTGCTTTTTTCTCTCACTCACCATTGACCATTAAGACTACCTTTAGTCGAGATTCTGGTCGTTGAAAACAATGTACAATCTAAAACATTTGACTCCTGGTTTACCAATGAAGGCAGGTGCGACAAGGTTACCCATCGAACGTGGAACATTGGAAGAAAGTGACTTGATACGGTCCGTCATAAAGTGGACCCGTCAATCCTTAAATAAAATTTACTTTTGCTTCTGTCGGCTAAGGGCTGAGTTTACCATCAAACGTCTGCCATGGGAGCAGCATGACCGAAGCGATGACTGATGAGTTGCCTCTGCCCAAAGTCCGTAATCATAAGTCATGTTCGCATCTCTTGATTTTTGATACTTGGGTGTTACGCCCGAAAAAACGGGTCCGTAGACCAAAAAAGTGGGAGTAAATTGTTCTTTATTCGGTCCGGCCCATCATCGTTGAGGAAGGAATTTCCCAACTGTATGCTGTTTTCACGCCATGACGTTGACACAAGGTACAGTCCATCCTTCTCCCTATAGTGCCTAACCTTTGTACAGCTAATCGCACCTTTCCTCCATTTCGTTCCCATTTTCTTTGCTAAGTGGCATATCCCACTAGTTTCTTAATTTCTGCTCAATTGGTATGTGGCAACGGCTTTGAGGGGGTTGCCTCCGCTTATCCAGACACTACCCACCCAACCCGTGTATTCTAGGCGAGGAGTCCTTCCTTCACGTCTATCCCGTCCAGAATAACTGTGGCAAGATACTGGACCCGAATGACACCGGAACATGTGATGCATACTAGGTTACCGGATCGGCTAGTTTCTTACCGGGGAATTGCTGAGGACCCTTTGAGGTAAACGAGGGAGGCCCCTCTTGGTTACACGCTTTACAACTAATGCTTTGGTATTCACACTTTCCTGCAGATATTCCTCCTAGCCCCACACACTTCCACATTTGTTCTTCTATTGAGACGCAACTTCTGAACTAGATCTTTAGCTATGTAGCTAGTCTGACTTCCCTGGTCTACCAAGCAGCGAACGGCGACGATATGATCATCCTTTGCTTTCACCTTAATTACCACAGTGGATAGTATGGGGCTAGAATACGCCGCTGTGGTTGAATTTTTGGCATGGTATGATGTACTACCTTCCACCGACACTTTTACTTGCTGTTTTTTGTCGGGATGGAGCATCGTTTCATACTGCCCATGACAAATTTCGCGTTTGAGATCTTCCATTCTGCGGCAAGTCCCCCCCTTCCAATACTTGTGGGAAGCGCATAGCACAAATACCCGATAGTGGCGCAGCATCTCCAATTTGTCTGGGCTCTTTAGCAACTTCAGACACCGAAGAACTCCATGGTTCCCCATGCATATGAAACACAACGTTTGCTTCTTCTGTTCGTCGTTTGTTTTAGCAACTAAAGCAATGTCTCAGTGCAACTTCTTTTTGTTAAAGTTCTTCTCTTTTTTGGAACTGAACTCTTCGGAAGGCTGATACTTTGTGTGTTTACTCTACCCATCCCAACCAGAAGACATTATAACAAACCGATTTTGCAAGAATTGATCCAAATTATCCCGCCTTACAGGCAACTCAAGATTTTTTAGTGATGAGTCGAACTCTCTTCGGGTTGTAACATCCATTTTTCTGGTCAGAAGGAAAGGGATAGAGTGAACTCCTTCATTACAGTTGAATCCAGCCTTCCTCAAGTTTTGCGCCACCAACCTCATGATATCCAGAGTTTTACCAATAGTGCTTGGATCTTTTTGGTTTACCTGGGGAAGGTCTATGAGAGCTTAAATTTCCTTCTCGATCAACGCGCGCCGGTTACTATAGCGCCGATTCAGGAGATCCCATGCCTTTTCATAATTTTCTCCGTATACACATAAATGTTCCACGACCCGTTTAGCGTCACCCTTCCGCTTACTCTGCAGGATCATCAACCATTCTGCCCTTCCAATATCTGACCCATCATAGACAGAATTGAAGGTGCTGCGGAATGATTCAAACTGGCTCAGGTGTCCGTTAAACGTGGGATTTTCCGGCGCTGGTGGGCATGGTCGCGGCCGATACCCATGATTCCAGGATGGCCATCCTCCTGCTGGGTACCTTCCCAAACCATTATCCCAACCGAGTTGATTAACCTCACCTATGCCTTCGCGCGCTCAAGCGGGCCACCCGGAAGATGATCCTTCCTGTGCCCTTGCTGGCATCTCGTGGGGCCTTGTATTTACCTCAACTCCTCCATAACTCTGAACCTTCTCCCTGGTGCTGGCGACCCGTCATCCTGACCTGTTTCATTCTGAACAGTAGGTTCGATTTCTCCATCCTACGCAATTGTTCTCGATCTCCCTGGTTTTCCTCCGAGTCCACCTTCAGAGTCGAGGCTACTCCCTTCCGTGATGATACCCTCGTGCACCTTCATTACAAACTCCTTGGCATTCGCATAGGCACCTATCATCACCGAGAGCTTATTATCTCGGAAGTAAACTATGGTAATTTTTGTGGCCGATTCTGCCTGAGGAGGAGATTATGGTATGTAAGGAAATCCTGATATGTTTGTTGGATTTCCTTCCATGCAGCCTCGAACCTGTCATGAGTTCTCTTTTCCTGCCTGAGTTTAATCAGATTTTCCGACAAGCCTTCAACTTTATTAACTCGCTCTTGGATCGATAATGGTTTGGAATTCCATTTTACTTTTTTAGTACCTAACAATTAAGGGCAAAAATGATCAAGTTTTCCCTCGCACTCTTTGCGTTCTAATCCTTTGCTGGGGAAGGGCTCCTGAGCCAACACTATTTCAATGTTGTCCTTCGAGGATGTGAGGGGGGAGGGTTTGCCTGGGCTATTTGATTGCTGACTATTGGCTCCGTTAGTGTTTTCGCAACTGTCGGAGTATGTCCTCCGGCATGGCCTCCGGGATTCCTTCAGAGGCCTCAATAGATTTCCCATCCTATGTCTTCTCTCGAATATCTTTCCTCGACTTTTCCCTGTGCACATGCACAGGTTTATTTCTAAACCTATAGTTGATATGACAATTCTGTCGTTTGATTATCTCCAGAGATCGGTTATTTTCCAAGATCATCAGGGGTCTGCCTTTGCCCTCCACTTTGTGGTTTTCGCAATAGCCCAAATTTTGACCTTGACTTTGTCTCCCCGACTTTTTGGATGTAATCAACTGGCTCTCAGTGTTGCGGAGATTTGCCTCCGTCTGGTGGGGGGAATTGTCTGCGATACGGGGTCCCGCCCGTTTGTTATTCGTTTTCTTTTTGCCTTTTGTCGACTGCTCGTCTATTTGATTTGAACATGGGTATGTGTGTGTTTAAGGGGGGGGAGAGCCAAAGCCTCTGAGCACTCAAACCTTAGTGGTCCATTGTACGCGATTCCACCGTCTAACGGAATAACCTGGATTCATTTATGTATCACAGGATTTCCGTTAGTGGATGTGATGCTGCAGTTGGAGCATATCAGCACCAAAAATTTGATGTCTGATGCGTCCGTAGGCGGGGCACTCACATAGAAAATGTTCCGTGGATTCCGCTTCCTCATTACAGGATTACACCTACCACCTTCGATAATTCCTCTTCTGAGAATATGCCCAGCTAGTCCACAATATCTATAATACTTCTGCAAGTCTTCCTGCTTTTCGACAGGATAAACTTTGCAGTATGTTGGTTTAGATCTGACAGGAAAAATTTGTTCTGTCTAGCAACATTAAGGTTTCGCCAATTGCTGGTTCCGGTCCGGTCAGGGGGAAAGTTGAAGCTTCTTTTGCTAAAGCATCCGAGATTTCATTTCTCTCTACACAACAATGACCAGGTACCCAGAATAAATCCACCATATTGAATCTTGAAACAGAATTCAATCGGCTTCTAAATTCCTGAACGCAGCACGTAAGCACGATTTAGAAATCGTCTGGTTGATTTCCTGAGTCTCTGCAGTTCTTAGTTCCACCAGTTTTACCACATTGACCTCGGGAAACAGGACAAGCCTCTTCAAAGCACTCTAAACGTGTGCGATTCAGAGTTTTCAATTGAGCTTCTATCGCCAAAGGAGTCCTTAGTCGCCTAGGGAGCTCAACTTTGTCGCAAAGAAGTTCATTGAACTTCATCCAATCCGTTTTCTTAGGATTCCGTCTTTGTATTATAGGCTCTCCGCCTGCAATAGTTAGACTAAATTCTAAGGGATCTGAGAGTGAGATTTCATTTAGCACTCACTAAAGTGCAGATTGTTACGTCACTTACTTCAATTCTATTTGGCCCCACGAACGTAGGGGCGCATCAGACCAGCTGAAGTGATAAAATCATAAAGCCTTCTCTCCTCTAGGATTGCATTTGCTACTGCCCCAACAAATAAATAAGGCCACTTGATTCTGCATACACTACTAGATCCCTTAGTTGTTGTGTCGCCGGAGGGCACAAGGAATCACAGGGTAAGTAAGCAGAGGCAACTATGACGTTTCTCCTCTTACCATTAACTTGGTATTGTAAGTTGACCGCAACAAGGTCCTGGGAACAGAATTATCTCAGCATGGTTGCCTCTAAAAATTTTGACATAAGAAACCAGGCCCTCGGTCTCGAGGATCTTTCATCGAAGAAGATCCTAGTTCCCTTAACTGATCCAATACATTTTGTTAAAACGAATCCAAGGCTCTCGAACCAGAAATATATAAGGACAGTCCTGCTACTTTGCGGGCTTTGCCGCCAGTAGATAGGAAGAAGCTTTGGCATGCTGCAGGTTGATTTGACTAACTGTTTGTAGCCAGATTTCCAGTTCTTCTTATTAAACGAGTTGTTCACTATCCTTTTTGGCTGACCGCGCCGTAGACACCGGGTGTAGATTTTCCACTGAAGTGGAGAACCTGTCTTTCACAGATTTCTTCGTGGGGAAACATGAATTATGTGAGGCTTTCAAAATACGTGCCTCGGCCACGACTTTATTTCTCAGAACATGGGTAGCACGGTAAAGCCAAACTTATTCACTGAGGCGACCAGGTACCAGGGGCTCCGTTTGAATGCAGTCAGTTACCGCCGACTGAAAATTATCCAATTGGCGCGGTTCTCATGACACTCTGGATTGACAAGATGTTTTCCGACTCGGTAACGTTTTGTTAATGGTAGGGTCACCTCGCACAAGGTGTGGTTATCACTTCCCCCTATCGGTTTTGATAAATGAAGGACTTGGCTCCTGGGGAATCATACATCACATTCGACATTCCCAGCCACATGCCCTCACACCAGGTTGGCTCCCAAGGAGCTATTTTCCGCGTCAGCCTTTTCTACAGTCCACTACTTAACCTCTGTTGGACTGAAAGTTACGTTATCTCATGATGCTTTCGAACAAATTTGAATTGTTTATAACCCTTTTTCGGGAACAAAACGTGCAACCTTTAAAGAATTTTTTTTCTAGAAGGGGTTCAGATGATGCTAATCGAAGTATTGCCTTAATCATGAATTATTTGACACCAATAACAATTGATCTTGGGTTTTAGGAAATAAATGGGGTCAATTTTCATTCAGCGTTATCATAAATAGGTCCTAACCGCAAAAAGAGCCGAAACGGCTGGTTTGACGATGAATGTAAGCTAGCAACGGAACGGAAGAATGCTGCATACCGAGTAATGCTGCATTCTCAAAGGACGCGGGCACGCGTGGAGACTTATCACGAACTCCGGCGAGCGGAGAAGCGACTTCACAGACAAAGAAAGGCAGCCTGGGAGAACTAACAGGTCTGTGAACTTGAAAAGTACAGGGAGCAACCGCACTAGGCGCGTAAGTTTCGCCAACAAGTCAGCAGGATGAAGCCTTATACACCTCGATGTTCATCCTGCCGAGACTATGAGGGAAATCTGATTTTCGACAGAATGGGCATATTGGAGCGATGGGTTGAGTACTTTGATGAACTACTGAACAACCAGAACATCGGCGAGTTGGAGGTCCCCCTATCTGGCTCGGCTTCTGACGTCCATGCGATGATGATCTTGTGTCCCTTCTTGGTTCTTGCGCAGTATTTGTTGAGTGGAGTTTGCAGCGTAGGGATATTGCGTACGAAAAATAGATAAAAGTTAATGGTCCCGAGGAATCATCGGAGGGACCTGACGGTGGCCGGTTTCTTGTAGGTGGAACCTTTTTCGCTAACAACATGCCCGAGATACTCCAGTTCGTTCACAATGAAAACGCATTTGGAAACATTGATGAGGATGCAAAACTTCGTGAGACGTTTGAAAACCAGGCGCAAGTGCTCCATGTGCTTTTGGTTCGACTCTGATACAACTAATATGTCGTCCATATAGCAGAAGCACCAGTTCAGTACTTGCACGACCTCGTCTATAAAATGTTGAAAGGTTTGCGTGACGTTACGGAGGCCGAAGGTCATCGCCGTAAACTCAAACAGACCGAACGGTGTAGTGACCTCCGTTTAGGGGGCATCGCTTTCGGCGACGGGTATTTGATAGAAGGCCTTCAACAAGTCAATTTTGGAAAACACACATTTGTTAGCAAAGTTCAGGGTGACATCTTTAATGTGACGTATCGGAAATTTGTCCGGGGTGGTCATGGCGTTGAGGCGGCGGTAGTCCTAGCAGTCGTAATGCAGTCTCGTGTGCCGTGAGCAGGGGCAGTTGTGCTTAACGCAGGGTTCGTAAGCCCTTGGGAGATTCTTCAGTAACGTCGAGTACGGGGAGTTCCTGCTGACAGTCGATACAGTCTGGTGGACATGTTGACTGATCTTACCGTTCAAGAGTTACCGGTTTTTTATGTCGACGAGTGGTCAAAAATGCTTGAGAAAATCGGCGCCTGGGATAGGGCGCGATACAAAACTGCCAGCGAAACGGACGTGTGAGCCCTAGCGAAAGAGTGAGGATTTTAGTACCGCACGTGCGGTTTCCGTTGGCTGTAAACAACGGGCGAGATAGCACGCTGATGTGGCTCAGTTTCAACCGCAGCTCTTCAACCTGCTTCGCCAAAGAGTCGATCTCGGGAACGGGCTGCGACTTAGTGTCGTTCTGAATTATCGATATGGCGTTCGGCACGGAGATGCTGGCGGCGCGATCTGCGGCGATAGCTAACCTCTTCAGGTCATTTTGCTCGTTAGCGGCTACAATGATGCGGATGTGGGGCGGAAGGCGCTGCAACCACAGCGATTTCACCAGAGCGTCTGGCGATGCACTGCAGACGCCACAGAAATTGCGATGGACGCTGGTTGTCCAGCTCCAGATTGAAAGGGGTTGGCATCTTCGGTGACGTCAAACAAGATGAGGAGCCTTTGCTTAAGCGCCTGGTATCTATCGTATGAACGTCACGTGAACCAGAATTGACATATCTAACTCGGTTACAACTCTGTCCAATCGCGCTGCGTCGCTCGTAATGCGGTTGTTTCGGAATTGCGACTTGACGCGTACGAACCACAAATCTGGGTTGCTTGAGCATAATTGCAATTGCCTTAGCAGAGCGGCTATAGTACTCGAGGCAGCGGAGACCTGGCCTTCCTCATACAAATTGGCGGGGTCACCAATGTGCCCTCGATACGACATACGTCAATGATGAAAAAACTCAGTACTTGAAAAAGTACTAACAACAAACTTATTTAAGCGAAAAGGAATTTAATAAGTACAACGAATTGTAGGTTAGGTGTTAACCGGATGGCTGCATCAGTTTCACTAATCAATACGTGCGACGTTGTCAAACATCTCGAGGCTCTGGTGGTGAGCACGGGAACTTCCGGTCGTTACAAAAGATTTTTGAGAATACCGTAAATTTGAATATTATATAATAATCATTTCTCGGGAGTAAAACGTGCAATTTTTAAAAATTTCTTCATGTTCCATATTCTAGATCCAATTTATGCCAGGGGTTCAGATGAAGATATTGCCTTAATCAGGATGTCATAATTTTTTACATTACTTAGCACCAATAAAAATTGATCCTGGGGTTTGGAGTCAATTTTCATTCAGCGCAACTTCTATCTATCTATCTATTCTGTTATTCATTAGATAAGCTGCCAAATAGCATTCTATTGTTGTATTTTAGCGTCTAAGGAAGCTCAATGGCTGCTAACCAAATACGCCATAAGAACTTTTTCTCAATATTGACTATCCTTTTGCAGCAAATTAAGCTATGTCGTTTATAGTTATTGCCAGCATTTCCGAACTTGAGGTATCTAATTTTATGTCATCGTAACATTAATATACCTCATTAAAGCCGTCGTTAAATAAGACTTATGACTTCACTTAATACCTTCAGCCACCAACACGAACTTCCACTTAGACATCGTAATTATCCGTCATTTGTTGAAAATCTACACTTAATGCTTTCATTTCCAAATATTCATACCTTGGAAATCGCCAAAAGAATCTTATTCGTCTCTCTTCAATATGTGCTTCCTCTCTACGTTCTGAAGTACGCGTACTTACTGTCTATAAAAAATGTAAATTTTATAGTTTCATATTTAATTAAATTGTGGACGAACAAGCAAGACATCTTCAGAGGAATATTGTATTCAGCAAAAGAAAAGAATGAAAGAATCTTTATCGCGGTTATACTCGTAAATCTCATAAAAATACTGCAGCTTGGGTACTTGTTTAGAATTTATGGTGGATTTCAATTTTTCAGCACCGGATTTATGAAATTGCTTCAAAGATACTTAAGAACTTTGGCAGTGCTCACAAATTGCTGGGTTAACCATGGAAATGTCCTTGCCAATTTTTCCAATTGTGTAAGACCAATGGAACCCTTTCCGCAGAGCATACTTTATTCATGTAATTCTGTGAAATCGCCTAACATTTTTCTATGAATGCAGAAGTATCCGTGGTAGTTGGATTGTATCTTAGTGGGAAAAGTTAACAATTGACTGACCCTCCTTATTCCTTGTTTGCGGAAAAGAAATATTTTTAGATGCGAATTCTAGGCAAGTTCCCATGTTAAAGTCACTTCTAAAAATATGCCCATTTCAAGTATTACCGGGGGGTACCACAGGATCCTGAAACACCTACACACTTTCTTCGGAAAATGGCATATGCCCTCATATATAATACGATTTCCTGGAAGTATCTTTCAACTAGTTTTTCTCAGTCAAAATCGGGCTCCTGTAGTGACATTTGTAGCCTAAAGTTTGATAAAATTACTTTAACATGGTGATTGGTGGTGAAAAGGAAAATCGAATTGAAGTGGTTGGTGAAAACCAAAATCCGTGGAAGTAGGAGATTAAGCATGTGTATTCCAGAATCGAGCACGTGTAAATCCATTTTCCAAATTACCTACCAGGTATCATTAGCTGAAATGTTGACAGTAATGGAAGCATCAACGATTCGATTTCGCTACCGAATAGGATTGATTATAGACATTATCTGGCGAACAATAAGCAGACCTCTTCTGGGAATCTATTGCCTCCATAACCATCAGCCTTCATCGATTACTATATACAATATGCAGCCATCGAGCTATTAATTACGAGCCAATTCAGTCTTCGTGACATGAACATTTTAATCAATTCTGATAAGCACATCTCCGTCCTTGCCATATAAAAAGGTACTGAAGGAGGTACTGAAATTAAAATTAAAAACATTGAAAAATTTGTCAAAGTCGTGTAAGCTTGTCTGTCCAAATCTAGGACCATTTGGCCAAGGTCCTTGACTCGGTGAGAGAGCAGACAGATGACATCAGCCTTTGAGGAAGAAGGACATAGTCCATTGAACCCCTCCACGTCCTCCGACAAGTGGGACTGAGGAAAGCCACTGATAAAAGAAGGAACAATATCGGTTACAGAAGGCAACCTCCTTGGACTCTGCTTTGAAGTTCAAACTCTTCTGAGATCATCAGCGCATTAATGAGGAATTGATAAACCTGAACCATAGAAAGCCGTAAAACGACAAAAGGAAGATCCACCTGGAAATAATAATTATTTCTAGTTAAAGAAGTACGTCCAGAATTGACAGACTTGGGCCGTAGTGTGAGCCGTATCAGACGAACCCAGGGAGCCAGCCCAGGAAATCCAGCCAGAGGTCAGCGGATAATTTCTGCGGCCACTTGAAAAAGATGCCAGGTGAGCGAAGGTTAAAGTCTGAAAGCAGGAGATTATAATCGAACCTAAAGATCTAGACGAGGTTGCATCAGGGGAGGATATCTGTGTTGCGCTGAAGGAACAGTTTAGTCTTAGTGGAATAGAACAGAGTTCAATATAGAGAACGAAAAAAGGAAGGGGATACACAGACTGCAATTATTATGATAGTTTGCCAATGGAATCTGCGGTTAAGTTGATTACCGCGGGCAAAGCAAGGGTAAGCTGACTCGTGTGCTGACATTGCTGTCGGCTCTAGAAGGACCCACAACCTGAAGGGAATGGCACTGAAAATGGCGACGTGTAATTGAGGTACGTGAAGCTACAATGACGCTGTGATGTTTCACTATAGAAGGAAACCAAACTATTGCCTAAAGTGGGTGTTCCTCTCTGAGATGCTTTTCTGGTAAGAGATGGACGACGGCTGGCAGAAAACATTGTGACAGCCGGTGTTCCTCAAGATTTCATGTTGAAAGTCCTGTTGTGGAATATTGTGCTTGACGTTCGTGATCCAGAGGAAGCAATGTGAAATAGCTTTGAAAATAGCTTGACGGTGCAGGTAGTTGCGAAACATACGGAGGACGTGGAAGTTCATGGAAGTGAAACCATTCAATCAATCAAATTATGGTTGCGACTGGTTAAACTGTCCCCTGATGGACGAAACGATTGAAGCGGTTTATATTACCAATCGCAGGAAAAACAGCGCAGGCTAATGAAAAAAATATGATTATCGATGCCAAGTGGAGCTACAAGGAATACTTGGACTACGCACGAGAGAAGGCTAGTTCATCTTTAGCAAGCATAGGGGGGCCACAATATAGCCGCAGGCTGCTTTTAGCAGGGGAGATGACATCCATCCATTGAATACAACTGTCAAGCTGAACAGGCTGAGTTTGGCATACCGACCAATTGGGTTGAAGGTGCGCAATGCGTCTAGGACAACACTGGGTGAGACAGTTTGTGTCATCGTTGGAAGGATCCCTTGGATTTTCTAGCGAATGAGGTGCACTGTCTCTACGAGAGGGGGTAAACGAATCCGATTTGACTGGGGACTTCTAAAAAGACACTAGGAAGGATCTATACAAGATATGGCAGCAAGGGTCCTGATGCTGTCATGCAAGTCGTGGAAGCCGTTCGACGAGTGGAGGCATATAGCCGCCGAACTCGACAGGTGGTGCTCCTCGTAACGCTTGACGTCAGAAACGTCTTTAATTCCGTAAGATGGAAAGACATTCTAGGCACATCAGACAATGCTTTCCACGTGCCGAACTATCTCTTAAGGATATTGAGGGAGTATCTGAGAAACCGCTCCCTGCTCTATGAAACGCTAGAGGGTCAGAGGAGGATGGAGGTCAGGTCGGGGGTAGCACACGGATGCATCCTAGGGCCGGACCTCTAGAACGCTACCTATGATAGTCTACTTAAACTCGACATGTCAGAAGAGTCGTGCCTGGTCGGTTATGCAGATGATGTCGCGGCGCTTGTTGCTGGACGCACTGTCTTACAGGCGCAAAGCAGACTCGGCATATTGATGCGGCGGATAATCGGATGGATGGCTACTCATGGTTTCAACCTTGCACTGGAAAAAAACCGAAGTAGTCGTCATGACTAAAAAGAGAATTCCGACCCTGCGTCCCATATTGTTCGGCGAGTCGACAATCGAGTCAAACCCAGCGGTAAAGTACCTCAGGTTGACTCTTGACTCAAAGATGAGCTTTTTTGAGCAAATCAAAGCAGCAGCAAACAAGGCTGCGGCTGAAGTTTCGGCGTTATATAGGCAAATGGCAAACATTGGGGGTTCTATGTCTAGCAGGCGACGTCTCCTAATGAGTTCAACGCAGTCTCTCCTGCTCTACGGCGCAGAGGTATGGACTGACGCTCTTGGCAAGAGGTATATCGTAAACGTCTTTCGCAAGTACAGACACGGGGAGCTTTGCGGGTGGCATCTGCGTACCGCACTGTCTCTAAACCACTTAGGTGCTTGGCTGAATCGGAAGCATGGTGAGACTAACTATTTCCTTACCCAATTTTTAAGTGGGCATGGAGATTTTCAGTGCTACCTGCACAAGATTAGAAAGGCGCGATCTCCGGATTGTGTGTTTTGCAATGGAGTTGTGGACGACGCCCATCACACTTTTTTCTCTTCTGGAGGATGAGATGGAGTTCGTCAGCAGCTCTATTTAAACACAGGGGATCTCTATCCAAAAACCAACCAACCAATCAACAACATCAAACCGCACTGGCCAAACGGGAAGAATAAAGATAGGAGACTACAATTTTGAGACCGTTGATAATTTCTCTTATCTAGGGTCGGAAATCACAATCGATAACAGCTACGATGATGAAATCCGCGCACGGTTGTTGTCAGCCAACAGAGCCTATTTCAGCTTACAAAGACTGTTCCGCTCGAAACGTCTCACCATAGGGTTAAAGCTCTTACTGTACAAGACTATGATCTTTCCAGTTCTCATGTATTCCTCGGAAATTGGGTTCTTAGAGAGAAGAATCCTCCGAAGAATTTTTGGCCCCCTACATGAGGATGGACGATTCCGTAGCCTACACAATGACGAAATCTATGAGCGATACCATGACCGTCCGGTTGTGGATATCCGGCTCAATAGGTTACGGTAGGCGGGTCACTTAATCCGTATGGATGAGGATGATCCCACCCGGAAAGTCTATAAGGGCAATATCTATGGTAGAAAAGAAGACGAGGCAGACCCTGCCTAAGATGGAGCGATGGCGTAGGTCAGGACGCCAGACAGCTTTTAGGGATATCGAGGTCCACCAAGACCTCGGCGCAAAACTGGGATGTCTGGAGTTCCTTATTAAGGAAGGCCTAGACCGGATACCGGTTGTTGCGCCGTTGATGATGATGATGATAAAGATCTAGACGAGGTTGCATCAGGGGAGGATATCTGTGTTGCGCTGAAGGAACAATTTAGTTTGAGTGGAGCTAGCTTGGAACCGTCTGTCACATTACTTCGGGCTAGTCCCCGAACTCCTTCGTTTTGCGGAGCCATCAGGCAGTGGAAAGAAGGAAACTATGAGTTCAGGGAACCCCTGCCATCCGGGTCGTCCACCAGTCGAACTCTATCTTCTTTGCAACGAGAAGAACCGGAACGTAATGCACATAGCGACACCACCTGTCAGCGTCCCGCAGCATGTTCTCGACAATGTTGTCTGGAGAGAGATCCCCCGTCTAGAGCTGCTAGCGAACCTCATCCCACCTTCCACAAAAAAAGAGGTGTAATGGGTGTCGTTCACAACCTCATTGCAAAACACACGATCATGAGATCGTGCCTTTTGAATCTTGTGCAGGTAAGACTGAAAACCGCCATGCCCTTAACAAGAAGAGCAACGGGTTTCAGAGATTCGGAGGCAGTGCGTTATGCATACGCCACCCGCAAAGTTGCACATAGCTTGGCACTATAGAACAGGACAGATTCCGTTGAACGCGTCAGGAGACGTCAGCTGCTAGTTGCAGGACCACCGATATTTGCCTACTTTAGACCGAAACTCCAGCTGCAATCGTATTCGCTGCATCTTTGATTCGCTCAGAAAAGCTCATCTTTGAACCAAGAGTCAGTCCAAGGTACTTAACCGTTAGTTTTGAATCCATTATCGACTCGCCGATCGGGGGTCGTATTTTTAGTCACGATGACTACTTCGGTTGCAACCATGAGCAGTCATCCATTCGCTTACCCGTCGGATCAGTACACCACGTCTACTTTTGCTCCTATTCGACAGTGTGTCCGACAACAAGCGCCGCACATCATTCGTATAACCGCGACTCTTCTGCCATGCCGAGTTTAAGTAGACTATCATAAGAAGCGTCCCAGAGGTCCGGCCTTAGGATGTATCCCTGCGCTACACGCCACGTGGCCTCCATCCTCTTCTAACCGTCTAGCGTTCCACAAATAGTCCCCCAATATCCGTAAGAGTTAGTTCGACACGAGGAAAGTACTGTCTAGTGTGTCTTGAATGTCTTTCCATCTTATGGAATTAAAGGCGTTTCTGACATCAAGCGTTACGAGGAGCACTACCCGTCGAGCTCGGCGACTATGTGCCTCCGTTCGATGAACGGTATCCACGAACCCAGCTCTAAAACCAAACTGCCGTGAGGATAAGTGTCCGGTAGCGCGAATCGTTTCAGCGGGTCTACTTCTGATGAGCTCTCCGAGCACTTTTCCAGTAGTGTCAAGCATACAAAGTGGGCGGTATGAAGGCGGAAACTCATGGTCGCCTTTCCCTTTGCTGATCAGCGCGAACCTCACCAAAATACATCGAGAAGGAAAAATGCCCTCTTTCAGGCAAGCGTTGAATACCCCAAGCAGTAGGTCTGGCTGATATTGGAACACTAGTTTGTATACGTTTGTTAGAATACCATCGAATTCTGGCGCTTTCTTGTTTTTCATAGAGAGGACTGCTGTTCCAACCCTTTTATGGAAAAAAGTGTGCACTTATCGTCCGGTGGGCAGAAAATAGTGCCCGCACAATGCTCGCTCGACCTTAAGTGAAGAAGGTCCCCCGGAGAGTCCCGATTTGTCCAGGCTAAAAGTTTGCAACCGAGTCCACACAGGTCCCCACCCCATCGACCAGATCCTGCCAGCAGCGAACTTCGCTCCTGTTTATTGCGCTGCGGAGTCTTCCTTTGGTTGACCAGTACCTTTTCATTATGGTACATGCCTCCTCCTGAACATTGTGCTAAGCCGCGGAGTCTGTGACAGTCTTTCCGGAGCTCTGCAATTTCCGCCGTTCACCAATACATAGAAGGTTTGCCATGTCTCGATGCCTTCCTGGGCGTGGAAGCTCCGCAGGCCGTCGTTATCAGGTTCATAATTCAATTTACAACAGTGCCAGCTGCAGCACCACACCCGCAAGTGTACCCTCCAGCACATCTCCACCTATTCCAAGAGTTTCGACAAACCTCCAGGTGTTCATCCTCACAACGTTCTATAAACAGAAAGAGCGGTGGTGTGGTGCACACAGAGAGTCTGAGTGAACCACATCGAAGGCAATGTATTGATGGTCCCTTGTCCAGAACCACCCGTCAAACAACCACACCAGGTATTCCAACGCGAGGGTTACACCTGGAGTGCTTACCTTGTAGCCTGGGCGCCGGAACGTTAGCGTGGATACGGTGTTTAGAACATCGAGTCCTGTTCTCATCGCCATTTTGAGAATTCGTTTCCCTCTGGAGTCTAGGTGAGGCATCATCATCATCATCAACGGCGCAACAACCGGTATCCGGTCTAGGCCTGCCTTAATAAGGAACTCCACACATCACGGAAGATTCTTCTCGCGAACGCGGCCAAAAGTTCGCAATTCCTCTTGCTAAGAACCCAAGTTTCCGAGGAATACATGAGGACTGGCAAGATCATTGTCTTGTACAGTAAGAGCTTTGACCCTATGGTGAGACGTTTCAAGCGGAACAGTCTTTGTAAGCTGAAATAGGCTCTGTTGGCTGACAACAGCCGTGCGCGGATTTCATCATCGTAGCTGTTATCGGTTGTGATTTTCGACCCTAGATAGGAGAAATTGTCAACGGTCTCAAAGTTGTATTCTCCTATCCTTATTCTTCTTCGTGTTTGTGTTTGACCAGTGCGGTTTGATGTTGTTGTTTGATTCGTCTTCGGCGCTGACGTTACCACCATATATTTTGTCTTGCCTTCATTGATGTGCAGCCCAAGATCTCGCGCCGCCTGGTCGATCTGGATGAAGGCAATTTGTACGTCTCGGGTGGTTCTTCCCATGATCTCGATATTGTCAGCATAGGCCAATAGTTGGGTGGACTTGAAGAGGATCGTACCTTTGCATTTACCTCAGCATCACGGATCACTTTCTCGAGGGCCAGGTTAAAGAGGACGCATGATAGGGCATCCCCTTGTCGTAGACCGTTGTTGATGTCGAATGGTCTTGAGAGTGATTTTGCTGCTTTTATCTGGCCTCCCACATTGGTCAGAGTCAGCCTAATCAGTCTTATTAATTTCGTCGGGATACCGAATTCTCTCATGGCCGTGTACAGTTTTACCCTGGCTATGCTATCATAGGCGGCTTTAAAGCCGATGAACAGATGGTGCAACTGTTGTCCATATTCCAACAGTTTTTCCATCGCTTGCCGCAGAGAGAAAATCTGATCTTTTGCTGATTTGCCTGGAGTGAAGCCTGTTTGGTATGGGCCAATGATGTTCTGGGCGTATGGGGCTATCCGGCCTAGCAAGATAGTGGAGAATATCTTATAGATGGTACTCAGCAACGTGATACCTCTATAATTGCTGCTCAGTGTGATATCTCCCTTCTTATGTATGAGACAGATAATGCCTCGTTGCCAATCGTCAAGCATTGATTCGCTGTCCAATACCTTGAGCACAAGTTGATGAACCACTTGGTGTAACTGGTCGCCTCCATATTTAACCAATTCGGCTGTAATTCCATCGGCTCCTGTTGACTTATGATTTTTTAGCCGGTGAATTGCACGGACTGTTTCTCCTAAACTTGGTGGTGGTAGTATTTGTCCGTCGTCTTCAGTTGGCGGGACCTCCAACTCGCCGATGTTCTGGTTGTTCAGTAGCTCATCAAAGTACTCAACCCTTCGCTCGAATATGCCCATTCTGTCGGTGTCGCGGAGGGCTGTGTTGTGGATGGCTTCAGTGTTAACTCTCACCTGATTGTCAGCGGGGATTCTGGCTGGTATTGTTATTTGAGCTCAAATCACTATGCCAACGAGATAGTGATCCGAGTGTATGTTAGCCCCCCTATATGTTCTGACATTCATCAAGGCTGAGAGATGGCGGCGTTCAATCAACACGTGGTCAATTTGGTTGAAAGTGGTCCCATCTGGAGAGGCTCATGTATGTTTGTGGACCGCTTTCCGCGCAAACCCGGTACTTCCAAACAACTCACACTACAAAACCTGCCAAAATTCGACACTACTTTTGCCAAACTCATCAACGTGCTTATTGCACCCATCGTAGAGCGCGGCAGAAACCCAAACCGACATTCCGGCAGACTATTGCCACTTTTGACGATGGGTAACAACTTGTTTTAGGTAACTTTCCCCACTTTCGGTTTCATACCCCCCACACGAGCGATATAATGCTGGGTGATCCAGGTGGTCTTATTTTGTTTGGGAAACACCGTCAACTTTAGCTTTTTCCATTAACCAGGGAATACTCTTTCTTTTGAGCACGCCACGAAAGGCGGAAAGGTCGGGCCTAATTTTCACTGATAGCTTCAAAGCTCTATTGGAGATGCTGTCCAAACTTGGGGCCTTACTGTCGCCGATCCTACCACATATTTCTCGCAGTTCCTACTCGATAACTGAAAGATTCACGCAATCGTTATGATAGATCACTGTTTCCTTTCCGCTGCTTTGGTAATGTGGTGAGTGGTAAAAATTTCTTTCAAAAGGAGGAATTAGATCGCCTGGGGGGGGGGGGGGGGGGGGGTGTAAGGCTCATCCGCAAGGTTTACGTCGACATCCTGGTACAACTGTTTGAAGTACTTTCTTTCACTTTTCCGAATGGTCTCTTAGTTAGTTTGTGTTTCTCTCGTCAACCGACCTTACTGAGTTTTCTCCTAAATCCCTGGTAGAGCTTGCTTCCCCGTGGATGCGCGCTGCGATTCACAAAGTTGCGATTTTGTTGTAGTTGGGTTTCCTTCTGAATACAGTAGCATTGCATGTTTCCGTCACCCATTGCGACATTTCGATGACTTTTTATCTGATCGAATCATTCAGGGATATGTCGATTCGCTTATGATGTCAATGCAGATTGCCTGGCACTCACCGTAAACATAGCTCTGATTAGCTTGCCAAGCAGCTCCTCCTAGCCAAAGTGGCGATCATGTATAGAGCCCAAAAATCTTCTTGTGTATTATAAGTTAGTTGATACGCTAAGGTTTGTTCAGAATGCTTTCTGTCGAACCCTCTTGTTACAACTTTCACCAAGTTGGGGCACTTTCTATAGCTGGCAGGGTGGTAGTCCGTGGTTGACTCATTTTAAGCTTTCGTCTGACGTCTTTATGTGTACGAGATCTAGGCAAGCACGTTTGACTCAGTGGAACTGGAGATATAGGCTCGAAACACTACGCCTAATCTACTGGTAGTTTTCTTACTGAAAAATTAATCTGTGAGTGGATCATAGCGCAGTTTACCATTTTGAACGAGCTGCTTCATTTTGAAGAGCGCGTTGAAAGAGACCAACTACAGGCTCAGTTCTCTTCATTTTTGCTTCGCTTTTTTATAACGAATTGTTTACGATGGGTGGCACATTATTGCAGCCTTGGGTATTTCTGTTTTCAAGGATTTCCTATGCAGAGTAAATATTGTCTAGGCCATGAATGATAAGGGAGGTAGTCTTTGGTTAGAGTTGCTGGATATAAACTAGCGTTTAACTTCGACAGGTACTAATACCGCGGAAGATAGCAGACCAGATGGAATTGCACAGATACAAGGTTCTCGAAGATTTATGTTCATTATCTTTGTTGAGACTGCTACAAGAATACCTGCCATGAACGCTTCAAATCTAAAATCTATCATACTGTCGTCTGTCATGTATTTCTTTATGGTTCTGAGTGCTGGCCGACTATCAAAGTCAATGAACATCACCTCGCGGTAATAAAGAAATGTTGCGTCGGATTAGTGGCGTAACACGCTGTGATTACGTTCGAAATGGTGAAATCCGCGATCGACATGGAATTGCAGATAGGTGTCTGAGATGGTGTGGTCATTTAATTAACGCTGGCAAGAACTCACTAGATATGGTTTTCTAATGGGAACCGCTCGATGATGAGATGAGATCCTGTGAGCGAGAGAAATGGCGAATACAACCTAGGCGAGCCAACAGTTTGTTTGAAGACCGAGACGGTCTCACCTGTCATCATGCCTACTTGGCAGTCATATTGAGCATCGGATATGGCTCTCATTGTAACGGAGAACTAGCCGTTGGTGAGTTGGTCACTCACACTCAATAATCCCGTCTTAAAAAATGTTCTCCTTGACTTTAGACGGGACTGAATCGCGAGCTATTTTAATAAATACGCTATGAATTTCAATGATTTTGAAGCTGAAGGGGGGGGGGGGGGGGGAGAGGAATGTTATGGCATCTCATTTTCTTGGAATTTTTATAATAATTTCTAGCGAAGAAATTTTTCCTTGAAAATTCATTTTCAAATTAGCATCAGACTTATCGCTTCCAAATTAGCATCAAACTTATCGCTTCCAAATTCTCGACCAAAGTTCCCTAGACTCTCTGGTACCATCAACAGCTTTATTTGGAAATTATTGATTTAATTTTTATTCCGAAAGGAATCTCCGTTTTTATGGGTAGTATCCAGGGAGTACGAGGATGTTTGGCTGGACTTGTGAGTTGTTCATGTTGACCTTTACTTCCCCATTCCAATCTTGAAAGCAAGGGTAGTTGCAGAGATTCAAGTATTTTAGTCAAACTTTTACAACTGCATCTAATATTGCACTTCCTGCTTTATGCCTGGGGTTGACCCTTTTCACAAATAAAGTAAGTTTATCCACAGCATATGCTGTATTAGAGTCTTTTAGCGTCGTAAATTTCTTGGGAAGATACACCCATTTCCAAGTAAATATAATAGCTAGACAGACAGGAAGCGAATCGAAGAAAAGGACGTTTTCCCGGTATCGAATTACTTTACTTCAGGGCAGTGCAAAAATCCATATCTATAGAGGATTGTATCTGTTATCTGCTAGGATTAAGGATTAATTCGTCCTATTGAAACCTGATCAAAGAAATACATCACCAATTACTTTGAGTCTGAGCGAAAGGGCTGGAAATGGTCTAGTCGCCATTGACCAGTAATTTTTCTTCATGGCAACATGCTGTCTGGGAAATTTTTGAAGCGCTTTGCTTGTGCGAAAGTTTCTTGATTTATTTTCTTATCTTCGATTTATGATGTATGATAGGAGATACATATCGATATAGATGCAAAGGAAGATCCTTGAAACTTTAATATCAACGAATAACTCCATCAAACAATTTGGAAGTTTATTGCATAGTTTTGAGCTGTGGAATATGAAGGAACCTCTTTCCGAAAAAGCATGCATCCTCCTATGAATGTGTAAAGGAAGATAATATTTAATGGACGCATAGCTCTTATCAGAGAACTGCTTGCTACATTTTTAATCAAATGAAAATTTATAACATTGATTCCGAAGAGTTTCTGAAAGATTCATGACACCAGTAAAGGACCATTCAAAGCGAATAAAAGAAGAAGCGGTTTGTAGAACCTGCTTCCCTCACCGAAAGCTGGCAAGGATTTTTACGTAAGTGCTCGTCCCACTATAAGCTGTTATCCTAATGACGATTGAATTCTCTTGGCTTTCTCTCGTCTATCTTTGTTGTCAATGCTTGTATACTAGTATACTGGTGACAATTGCAGCTTCGACACTGGGAATGCATGGATCCCCTGGGTAAGATCAACAGATGTAGAATTGCTAGCAAATATCATATTTTTATAAACTAACAATTAATTTTACACTACTTTGTGCAGAGTTGGTTGAGTGTCAGCCTCTCGATCCAATCCCAGTTCGCCATGGACGTTTGTGTTCCTCTTTGTGCTACTCCGCCGCTGTAGGCATATCATCTGCGTAGGATTTAAATATAACTCAGTTAGCCACGTTCAGACAGTTGTCTCTGGTTCTTTGGTTATCGCTACCCCTCTCACGCCATGTTTTTAACAACCTGATGCCTGTGAAATTTGCACCAGAGTCGTTCTCAAAATCTTTACTTGTCACAGAAACTGCGGAATGTATTAAAAAAGGCGGCAAGTAGAAAATAGGAAAAAGGCAATCCAAACAGACTATTCAAATGCCGCGATGAGGTCATTCAACATTCCTCCACCTTCAGGTTGGAAATTAGAAATAGCCTTTGGGGCCTTTGTCCGATTTCAGTATCTCTTGGTCATATTTTAGGGAGACGCCCACTTTTATTGGGAGCTTTACTCGGAGCTAGAATAGATAGTCTTGAAAAGGATTCCCGCATTATTTATAATTCCTTTTCGTATTTACAAAAACTTTTTTAATAATTAACAAAAAAATAAAATCAAGACGAAAAGAGGAAATTTTGATTTAAGAAGAGAAAAAACACTGTAAAAATAGGAAAACTATAATGTACCCAGAGTTCTCATGCCCGCGGATTGTACGGTGTCGCCTGGAGATTCTCTTCAAGATTTTTTGACGGCTCAAATGGGACAGCTCTGCACTTAAAATCTCACCCTCTCAAGGGTGACCAACCAACACCTACCAAGTTGTGGGCATAGAGAAGCAGTGCCCCAATAAAACAGTCAAATCAATAGCTTCAGCTGGAACTACCCAGTGGAAGACGGACTAAACGTCACAGTGAAACAATCAGCGATAAATAAAGTGGCCAAATGTTGCCATCGGTCCCTGGCACCATTTGCAAACTTTCTCGTGAAGCCATGTGCGGAACCGAAAAATCCCTTAGATCCCTCAAATTGTCTCTAATATTAGCGAGGTGTGACCTGGAGCGTGGCGTGTTTCCGCGGTGGTCCTTTTGACCGATAGTTCAACCTCACTCATGTCACTAATAAAATTTCGTGTGTTTTTGATCGTGGGGTTGAGACCGCAAGAGAACTTTTGGGGAATATCGCGGGAAGCGAAAATCGTGCCCGAATCTAAGTTTGGAAAATTGAAAGAAAAATACAGACTGTGGAGCCGGAAAACTTGTGGTAAGTAATTCAGCTCCTCAGGGTTTCTTTGTCTACTTTGACATCCTGTTGGAAAAAAAAATTGGGAATGCCCCATGTTTAGCGTGAGTTCACCAGAGAGTTAAAATGAAATGGAAAAAGGCATCTTCAAATGAAAAACAACTACTATTACTACTACAGACAGAAGAAAATAATTAACTAAAAATAAAAAATTTAAAATTCAACCGTAGCTGGTCCCAAGCCCCGTTGTGAAAGGAGGAGGGATGGATAGCTTCGGTCTAAATGGCGGTACGCCAACGCAGCGTCTCAGGGGATAGGTGAGGAAAGTGCAGGAACTTTGCATTCTTGCAGATAACACACTGAGGAAACTATCACGACACCTGGCAGTCAGGTATAAAATCCAAACTCAAAATGAGAAGAAGGAGAAAAAGGAGAAATTTTGAGGTCCGGTACGGATAACTGGCGAGAGTCGTCTGACTTGGTTACTGGGTCGTGGGTAGTGGTTCGACGTCTAGACGCCACGACGACCAGAAGCGTTGTTTCGCCTGCTGCAAGTGTTTCACCTCAATCTCTGGCGAGCACTTCAGCAGGTTCACGTAAGCAGCGGATGAAGTGGACTGAGGAAATGGACCCCTTCATTATCCGCTCCTACTACGAAATAACGGCGAGGGCGGGTACAACAATTTTACCACCTTGTGTTGCAACAGAGATTCGTCGAGCGTTTGTCGCAATTGACGCACGTCACTGTGCAGCCTCCTGACCGCTCAGTACCGCTTTATAACTCGCAGAGGCACAATCCGGACCATCATCAGGGAGCGTGTCCGGTTTGAGGTCATCGCGAAAACTGGTGACCAAGAGTCGATGGGGGCAGAGGCGGTGACATTTACAACACAACGCTGCACTGCAGGCAACAGATTCAGTACTCGCCGAAGCACTCTTCCCCTCCGTCCAACTGAGCTTTCCGCGGAGTTTCGGGACGAATTCCAATGAGCGTGTATATAATTCTCGGAAATGGATCATTTGCATTGACCACGTATTCCCAGGCTCTACGCATCTCCAGCAACGCCGAGAATTCTATCTCAAATCAATGATGAGATTGCATCTCGACTGTGTGTTGATATGTCGCTGCTGCAACTGCAATTACTTGTGTATTGTGGTGCAGTTGCAGCTGTCAGATTGCACGATCAGAAGATTCGCTTTCGTGTTATTGGTTTGCGTGACCGAAGAGATCCACCATGGAAGATTCGTCCGGAACGTCGGCATTACTTACTAAGGCACCACATTGCTAGGCTGATTCAAATTAACTCTGGCAATGCCAGCAGACGCGTGAAGAATAAAGTCCAGAGCGTTTACAGGAACTATGCCATCCCTAGTGAAACACCCGTAGTTGAAATTCTGGACATACTAAAGCGGAAACTGTCTGTCGTATGCAGTCGGTTACGACGGTTTGGCAAAAGTCATTCCAGACGTGCCCAGAATGGAACGCACGTGAGGAACCAGCGGAGTTTTTTTCAAATCACTCAACGAATCCCAACAGAACGTCCAGGCAGTCTAGTTTTCGGTGACAGAAGCGAAAGAATATTGAGGAGGACTTTGAGGGCAATCTGCCCAGCATACTGGGTGGATGACCACCCCTAGGTACCCGCCATGCCACTACTCCTAGCATGAACTTTGCGGATGTTATCGAAGAGGAAGTTCGACGAGCCACAAACAGCTTGAAGAACTGTTGGGGCGCAAGTATGGATCGTGGTTTTGCAACAAAGTATGGCCTACGTGCTAAGTGCGAACTGACGCACTTGATGTACTTAGATGACATCGAGTGGTATGCAGGTACTGACGACCTTAGAAGTCTGTTGCGAATAGTAGACATGTTCAACCGTGACATTCGGATGGAGTTTGGATTAGAAAAGTGTCGAAACCATGGGTTTTTACATCGACCTAAATTAACAGACTCAATTACCCCTATGATGCCCACAGTATCAGATTAATGAAGAAATAATTAAATAACATTTTTTGAAACAATTTGAAGTGCAAGTGATTTGGAGAGAAGGAAAAGTTTTTGCCCTTGAATTTAAAAAAAAAATTGTTAGGAATATCGGAACAAGGAATTTATGATTGAAGGAATCCTAAAAATGGTAAGCTTCGAGAAAAAGGAAGATGCTGTGAATAATTAGTTGAATTTTCTATACCCCTACAGGAAAAGCCAATTGAAAAGTGTAGTTCCTCCGTAAGCCATGGCACCAACGACGCGCTAGATACTGTATGCATATAATGTCGTATATAATCCCTGAGAACCACTTTCGGTCACACTGTCTAAGTCTAAGTCTCTGAGCCTTTGCCCTAGACAAAACCGGGAGTCCTCATGTAAATGGGTGAAATTTCAGACCAGAAAGCACTACTGTTTGGAGAACGAATATAATTATGACTAGGCTAGGCTAGGCTTCGTTTCGTTTAGCTGAAACAAAGAACAATATTCCTCTTCTCGGACCATAGTTAAAAATTTTAAATTCACCTCGCCCTAACAACAATCCTAGTCTGCCGTTGCATCATAATATATAAAGAAAGATTATTCCATTGCCGTAATCGATCCGCTAGGTAAAATAAACCTAATTGCGTGACGGCTTAGGCATGGAGATAATATCTTGATGATAACAATTAAAAAGAAAACGGTTACAGATTTGGTTTGTGTGGTGGCTTAAAACGTATGTTTTAATTATGGCTACAGTTTCGAGAGATTTGGAAGCTGGTAAGTTTTGGGTAAAGTTACCGAGGAACAAATCCAATATTTACTTAAATTGAATAATTAAAAATAAATTAATTTTTATTACAATTCAGTCAGGATGAATTTGAGGATTTGCAGAAAGGAACAATGGAAGGGATAGAAAATGTTACCTGACAGAAAACAAGTAATTAATTTCCCCAGCAACCCGGTACCAGATTATGAATGAAGGAAAAAATGTGCATACCGGGAAATCGCAAATACAATATGTTTGAAATCGGTTGTCTATAAGTGATTTACTCACTTAGTAGTCCTTCCAGTTCTAATCGCTCCTAAGACCAAAGCGTCATCTATAAAGCGTGTGCTTGAATTGCTTGAGCATTACCCGAACATTCTGAAAACATCAAGTTCCAGCACTCCTCGTTTTACAGTATTCGAACCTACACAATCCTAACTTCTTTGGAAGTCTCTTGAATTTTGTCTCATGTCAGCGGCTTCAATTAGGATATCAACTAGTCTGCTTTGTTGGATAGTACAGGTCATCTAGGTCCTCCTTCTCCAGGCGATCCCTCATCTGGCGGTATTGGAACTCACTGTTTTTCTTCTTGGCTAAATCGCAATCTGAAGTCAATTTTCTACAATCTTGGTAGTCCTCAACCGCGGTGACTTGTTCTTTCACTATCAGAATCATAACACCACTCTGCACGCAAGTGAAGCTGCAATACATTCAGCTACTGTGGACGATACTGCTACAGACGTCTGCTTCCTACTGTAGCATCAGCGTTCCGTCATACAGGAACAAATATCGAATTAATATAAGGGAGCAAATACCACATCGTAACCACTTCGGTCACGCTGCTCCCAGGGCAGAGGTGAGGCAGCGTCTGATGGGTTGCCTCTGCCCTGGATGAAACTGCAAGTCATAAACAAATACTTCCTTGCGAATTTCCGATCAGTTTTGTCACCTGCCCAATCTGTGTCCACGTAGAAAGCGCTGATCGCCATAGGTCTTGTTTACTGCAATGCCATCCGCAAAAGGTCATTCTTCCATTCCCTCCTATCCTATCCTAGCCTTAACAGTGGTAAATTGTTGCTCCACTCTTTCTTGCCCAAGATGAGCTTGTAGTTGCTTGGAGATGTATGCCTCTCCATTGTCAGATCTGATCTGCCAAATCTTTTTCCCATTGCTGCGTAATCTTTAATTGCATTAGCTTCATCAGCCTTATGATTGTGGATCGAAGGTAGCCATCGATGAGGATCAGGAAGCATCTGTTCTCGCTTGGTATTTTGGATTGCATCGGTCCCCATAAGTCTGAATAAATCATCAATCCCGATTACCTTCCTCCTCTCTTGTTTACTTCTAAGAAGTTGCGAATCGCATATCTTTGCATTCATGCAGCTTGAACGAGTTGATTCATTCTTGCAGGGAGAGATACTTTTCCATGTTGCCCGTTTTGAGCTGGCCGTTTTTTCATCGCTGCGTGATCTCGATGTTATAGTCGTCGATGACAATCGGGAATGTACAGTGTCTCTCCCATCAAGTATGCGCTCTCATTGGTGCCCGTTTATTTTCGCCTATATATACTCCCGTCGTTTTCTGCCCCAGCAATTTGTTTTTTTTTTTTTGTGCGTACAGGGAGGTGGAAAATCTTAGAAAGACACGTCCGCCGCAGCTCCGCCGCCCGAACGGCGGAACTACAGCGGGCGTGTGTGGGATTCACACCCACTAAAAACCACCCCCGGTCTCTCCAGCCCCAGCCCCGCGGGACCACCATTCAGGTATTACTTCGCGGGGTAGGTTTGCTCTTAGGCACTCATCCTTCACCTATTTGCAGCTTTCCTCCTTCTCTGTTCCTTCAGCAACTCCTCCTGCATTTGGATGATTGCGGAGCTAACCGCAAGCCACTTCTCCTCGGACTCCAGCATCTCAGTAACCAAGCTCTCCGGGGTCCCGCTCCTGCCCAGCACCTGGTTTAAGCTCCTTCTCTCCATCGCAAATCGTGGGCAGTGAAACATCACATGCTCTGGATCCTCCGGTATGCCATCGCATCTGGGACAGTTCGGAGAAACACCCAACCCAAAGCGGTGCAGATACTGCCTGTAGCAACCACCGTGTCCCGTGAGGAACTGGGTAATGTGGTAGTTGGTCTCCCCATGTTTTCGCTCAAGCCACACCCTAATGTTGGGAATGAGCCTGTGCGTCCACCAACCTTTCGTAGACTCGTCCTATCTGTGTTGCTAGAGATCATGCGACTCTGACCTTGCCGCATTTCTACACTGTGCATGGCCCTCCATACGTCTTGCATGGTACAGGACACTCATTTCTTTAGCCAGAATGTCAACAGGAATCATGCCTGCCACCACTAATACTGCCTCGTCTGATGTGGTTCTAAAAGCACTGCAAACCCTCAAAGCCATCCGCCGGTAAACCGAGTTTACCTGCTTCCGTCTCTGAGAGTTTGCAAGCGCCTCTGCCCACACAGGCGACGAGTAGAGCAGAATGGAGCGCACCGCTCCGGCTAGCACCAACCTCCGGCCATGTTTCGGTCCACCAATATTTGGTAACATTTTTGCAAGTGCCGTGGTGGTACTGGCTGCCTTTTGGCATGCATACTCTAGATGTTCCCTAAAACTCAATTTGGTGTCAATTATTACCCCCAGGTATTTGATAGCCGGCTTTGATACGACCGTATGTCCACCGACCTCCACTTTTACAGTGTTATTTTTCCTGCGTTTCGTTATCAAGACCGCTTCCGTTTTCGCGTCCGCTCTCACTGTTTCCATTGCGTAAACCTGCACATCTTCTAGGCGTTTTGCTGCAACAGCCACAGCTCGGTCATCAGCAAAGCCGACAATCGTAGTCCCCTCTGGGACGGGAAGAGCAAGCACCCCATTATACATGATATTCCACAACAGGGGACCAAGTACCGATCCCTGTGGTACCCCGGCTGTGACAATGTACTCTTTGGGGCCCTCATCCGTCCCGTACCAGAGAGTCCTCTCTGAGAGGTAGTTTTCCACCAAATTCGCTAAGTATCTGGGGACACCTATGTCGGCCAACGCCCCTTTAATTCTATTCCAGTTGGCCGAGTTGAATGCGTTTTTGAAATCCAACGCCACCACGGCACAGCAGCCGCCAGAAATCAGTGCACCTTTTGCCAGGTTTACCATCATGCCAAGTGCGTCCACCGTAGAGTGGGCGCGTCGGAAACCAAACTGGCGTTCCGACAAACCATTGCTGGCTTCGACGATGGGCAGGAGTCTGTTGTAGATGACTCTCTCCATCATCTTCCCCATTGTATCCAACTGGCAGATAGGATGATACGACGCTGGGTTTCCAGGTGGCTTGCCAGGCTTCGGAAGCAACACCAACTTTTGCTGTTTCCACTGGGCGGGGAATATCCCTTCTTTTAGGCACGCCTCGAAGGTGTCGGTGAAAAGGTCGGGCCTAGTCTTCACTGCCAGTTTCAAAGCTCGGTTGGGGATGCCATCCAAACCTGGGGCCTTGTTGTCACCGAACCTACCACATATTTCCCGCAGCTCCTCCACAGTTACAGGCGGTATTATGCCGTCATTTAGCTGAACAAAAATTTGCCTTACCCTATTTTCGTGGTGAGGGAACAGAGTGGTAACAATCTGTTTCAGGAGGCGCGGACAGGTCACCTGGGGTGATTTCCGCAGCCTTTTCATCACCACTCTGTAAGCCTCGACCCAAGGGTTTATGTCGGCATGGTCGCACAGCTGTTTGAAGCAGTTCTTTTTGCTCCTCCGAATGGCTTCCTTTAGGCGGCTACGCAATTGCTTGTGTGCCTCCTCTCGACCGTCGCCACTGGGTTTTCCCCTCAGCCTCTGGCTAAGCCTCCTTGCCCGAAAACATGCGGCTCGCAAACTTGCGATTTCGTTGTTCCACCAGTAGTTGCCCCAGCAATAACCTCTTCTCTTTGGAGAACCTGCTATCTGTTACCTTTAAAAGCAACGTCGAATCCACACTCGATGATTATTCGAACGCCAGTTTTACCTTTTGAAATCGTCAAAGAATTGCTTGAATTGCTTATCACGTGCTTGTCATGTGGTCCCCGAATCAACGCACCAATCACCTTGGCAGTCATCTTTTGTCCTTGGTCCACCGCTCGCCTCGAAGAGAAATTGGTTACGGTTGGTGTCCTTGTCTGCCTTCTTTGGCATTTGCATACTTGCTCTAGCTTGTTCTTCACTTTTTGCCATCTGTGGTCCCGCTTCAAATGACCTGAATTCTGGTAATGATTACAAGTCCTCTTGTTTATCTTTCCTTTCTGTCGGAAAGCTTGACTATTTGTTAAAATTCACAGTTTCCTGGTAAGGTTCACCTGGAGCTGCTGACTTGAAATTTACTATCGAAGTACGGCTGCTGGAGCCTTCAAATTCACTTCTTCTCTTGATTTTGGGTCCTTCTCGAGACGGTCCTTGAGCGCGGTGACTAAATCCGAGTACGATTCCGGAATATTTACTAGTAGAATGGCTACGACTTCTACATCCTCGAGTGGTTTACCTTGTCCTGAAAATGAAACTAAACTGCTGTTTGTCTAGGGCGGTGTCATCGTCCGATGCGCCATTTATCGAGCACGTGTTCAAATCACCTGAGCGTGCAGTAGCAGCAAGCAAGGTGTATTAATTTTCGGGATAAATCTAGATTTCGGGAACCAAATGTTCCCTTTTTCAATGTATTTTTAAGTAGCATGTATCCTTTAATAAAAAAAAAACTATCTTCTAGTCTCATAATAGGACAAATAAACAAAAAGTTAACAGAAAGCCCTCACAAGTTCCAGAAAGCCGAATATATCTACTCGATTATATAGACTTACTGGCGGTTCGATAAGGGTAGTTTTCCGTAAGTAGCACGTCAAATATTCACTTCGTTGACATGTTCCCATATCCGCTACTAACCATCGTCATTTCTTCTATTTTCATTCTGGACTCAAATGTATCCTGAAAACTATTACACTCTTCCTTGATAACTCATCTTTATACTGGATAAAAAGGATTCGCGTAGTTGGTGAATGCTGAGGATGATGGCAGATGCCTTTGTGAAAGATTCCAGCTGAGCCCCATGTGTTCAACCAGCTTCTCTTTGTAAAATATAATGGAGTATCACGTTGCATCTAATTCAGGCTCGGAATACCAAGATTCTCCCATCAATTCTGTTTTCTACTCCTTTTCTGTTCGCAATCACAAGGTTCACTTCAAGGCAGCTTTGATGCAGCTGCAGCACTTTCTCAATTAAATTCTGCGGGCTTGTAAGAATTCCCTTGGCTTCTGTCTAGGTCCTTCTTCCCACACTGGATCTTGAGCAATATAATGCGGCATTCATCTATGTTATTGCACTTGAACTGTTAGGAGAGTCCCAACACAATTTTAGATAGGTCTGGATTGCGTCACTCAATTCAATAGGCGACACTGGATAATCACACTTTAATTTCAAGATGCTTTTTGTATCTGTATGCATACATTAGTTCAAAGTAATTTACAGTTGGATAGATTTCAGATTCCCACTTATATTCGTAAACGACATTCGTTGACTCCATCTACCAAATTCATTTCAACTGGGATAATGAGAAAAATTATAAAGAAAAGTTTGTGTAATTACAAGAGTTTTAATGATGAGGTACTTTTGTAATTTTTTATCTTATTAGATAAAAGCTACAAAAATTAAAATAGAATAAATTCCAATACACAGGTCTTCCTTCCTTCCTTCCTAACATATTTCCCCTACGACGCAGAAGACGTTCCCAATGGAACATTCATCAGAGCTATCCAATATGCCAAAAGTAGAGGCATGGGGGTAATAGCAGGATGTGATGTCAACGCTCACCACATATGCTGGGGAAGTTCGAACATCAATCCAAGAGCATCGAGACTACTGGAGTATCTAGTAGGAACCGATTTGCAGATGCTAAATGTGGGTAATGAACCCACTTTCTTCAACGTGGTCAGGCGAGAGGTCATCGACATCACGGTGGCATCTCCTGACATCGCGGCTCTGATCGGAGAGTGGAGAGTATCAAACGATATCACACTTTCGGATCACAGACGCATTGATTTCGTTATGGGCATGGATCCACCTCCACCCACTCCATTTCGGAATCCGAAGAAGACAGATTGGGTAATGTATCAAACAGAATTGAGCGCCCGAGTCTCGATCCCTGGGAAGCGCATCAAATCCATTACTGGAATTGAGAAGACAACCCAGATGATCACAACTTGCATGAGAGAAGCTTTCGAAGAAAGCTGTCCACTCAAGATGCTAAAGAAGGGTAAAACACCATGGTGGAACTCGGATTTGGCAAAACAGAGGAGAACGACAAGGATGCTCCTCAATCGTGCTCTGGAGGGTGAATCAAGCACTAGTTGGAATCGCTATAAAGAGGCACAGAAGGCTCTAAAGAAGAGTATAAGATCGGCTAAACGATCATCTTGGAGACGCTTTTGCGAAGAGACTAACTCTCTTGAGGCAACCTCAAAGCTGAAGCGGATTCTGGTCAAAGAACGTAGCCAGAAACTGGGTTATTTACGTTTACAGAATGGGAAGTACATAGAAAGCGATGAAGAAACGGCAAATCATTTGCTTGAAGTACACTTCCCAGGCAGCATCCAAAATCTAATCTCGGGGCCAACAGGTGCATACAGCCCTCAACCGAGAGACTGGAATCTGGCATGCAAAGTAGTATCACTGGAGCGAGTGAAATAGGCATTTAACTCGTTCCATAGATACAAGTCTGCAGGTCCGGATGGCATCATCCCTGCGCTAGTAATAGAAGGAATGGATGCAATGGGTCTACATATTCGGAATATATATCGCGCATGCCAAGCACACGCTTATATTCCAATTAAATTCCCAAACCAGGAAAACCCACCTACACAGACGCAAAAAGCTTTCGACCGATCAGCTTAACGTCCTTTCTGCTAAAAGGACTAGAAAGACTAGTAGATCGGTTCATAAGGGATACACACATTCCTAAGTGGCCACTTCACCATAGGCAACACACCTACCAGAAAGGCAAATCTACGGAGACAGCACTCCATGAACCTACGGCAAAAATTGAAAAGGCGATGTCCGAAAAAGAATACGCCTTAGGCGCATTCATAGACATCGAAGGTGCCTTCAATTATGCCTTATTCGCGGCAATTTGTGATGCGGCAAGGCAGCATTCCGTAGCCTACACAATGACGAAACCTATGAGCGATACCTTGACCGTCCGGTTGTGGATAAAATCCGGCTCAATAGGTTACGGTGGGCGGGTCACTTAATCCGTATGGATGAGGATGATCCCACACGGAAAATCTATAAGGGCAATATCTATGGTAGAAAGAGAAGATGAGGCAGACCCTGCCTCAGATGGAGCGGTGGCGTGGGTCAGGACAGCTTTTAGGGATATCGAATTGGTGGACCTCGGCGCAAAACCGGTATGTCTGGAGTTCCTTATTAAGGCAGGCCTATACCGGATACCGGTTGTTGCGCCGTTGATGATGATGAAGGCAGCATGGAATCGAACCGCTGCTAATCAGTTGGATCCTTCACATGCTAGAGTGGAGAAAAATCCACATATCGGTCGGCCAGAAGTCTATTGAAGCAGGATGTCTCAGCGGCTGCCCACAGAAAGGGGTTCTGTCTCCACTGTTATGGCTCTTGGTGATGGATACCCTGCTGTGGCTCCTGGAGGACAAAAAGTCTTCGCGCAAGCATTTGCGGACGACCTAGCCGTAATAATTACCGGCAAGTTTGCGGACACAGTATGTGACCGCTTGAATGCAATTCTGCATGTAATCCACAGCTGGTGCCTCCGCAATGGACTCACGGTGAACGCTAGGAAGACTGGACTAGTTACGTTCACTAGGAACGTCAGGTGGGGCAGCTATACGCTACCCACCTTAGCAGGGGCGGAAATCCAGCTGACACAAACAGTCAAGTACTTAGGAGTACATTTCGACTCCAAGTTAACGTGGAAGCATCATATCCAGGAACAATATCAGAAATCCTGCAGATTGCTCTGGTGCTGTAGGAATGCGATAGGTAAGACCTGGGGACTTTCACCTAAACGGATATCCTGAACGTATACATCCATAATAAAACCCATTTTGACGTATGCATGCATCGTCTGGTGGCCAAGACTGAACTTTGCTAACAGCAGGAAGTTGCTAACGCAGATTCAGAGACTTGGTTGCCTAAGTATTACTGGAGCAATGAATACTACGCCGACTGCTGACTTAAAGCTATCCTAAATTTACCCTCCATTCACTTGGAGGTGAAATGGAAAGCGGCCAACGACGCATATAGGCTCGATACCATTGGGGCGTGGAAAGGCGGCCAATCCAACAGGCATGCGTCTATCTGGAAATTCCTTGAAAAACATCCGGTAGCCCTGATGCCGACCGATCATATGGTTTCCAGATTCGTCTTTGAAAAGACATATACCGTCGTAATCACTGAAAGAGAAGAATGGTCGACAAGTGGCCATGAGTCTTTTCAGATTACAGACCTAATAATCTTCACCGACGGGTCAGTCATGGAGGATGGATCGGGTGCAGGTGTGTTCTCGGAGAATCCGATTATAGAACTGGCCCGACCCCTCGGAGGCGGAGATATATGCCATTTCATTGGCAGCAGAAGAATGTCTGCGACAAAAATGGAGAGGTCGCACCATTCGAATCTGTTCCGACAGTCGGGTGGCATTATCAGCACTAAATGGCAACAACATATCAAGCCAGTTGGTGTAGAGTTGTCATCAGGTGCTGCTGAAACTTGGCCGACTGAACGAAACATTCCTGATGTGGGTGCCGGGCGCTCTAACATCGCCGGCAATGAGGAGGCTGACAGACTAGCCCGCCGAGGGTCTGGATCCACAATGGTGGGACCAGAACCAGCTCTTGGAATCCGACCATCTACTGTCAAGTCTACTCTGAAGGGTGAAATTGCAAGGATTCACGTAACCGAGTGGAAAAATTTGTACTCTTGCCGGCAAGCGAAAATCCTTGTGAAAGAGCCTAGGGCCACTAAAGCGGAATTTTTGTTGTCCCTTAAGAAGTGGGACATGAAAACCCTAGTAGGGCTTTTGACGGGACACTGCCCCTTAAACTACCATATGGAAAAGATTGGGGTAGTAGTTTCGGCTGTGTGCAGCCAATGTGAGGAGGAGGAGGAGACGGCCCTGCACTTTTTATGCAGCTGCCCGGCATCCTCAGATCTCAAACGAAGACATCTTGGCAAGGTTTTCTTCAATGAAGAATCTGCACACTCTCTGCCTCTTGAGAATGTTCTGAGATTCGCTAAAGCCTGCGAACACCGCAGGCGGGTACAATGGGCCTAATAATGGCCTGAGTGCTCGGAGCTGCGGCTCCCCCCGTTTAACTAAACTAACTAACTTGTTCAATTACAACAGTTTTAATGATGAGATACTTCTGGAATTTTTTATCGTATTGGATAAAAGCTATAAAAATTTAAATAGAATAAATTCCAATACACAGGGCTTCCTTAAAAATGCGGTCTTTTCGGGATATTTATTGAATAAAGGCTGGGCTCAAAGAACGCAGAACTGCGGAAAATTTGCTGATCAGCACTGCGATGACTATTCCTAACAGAAGATGTGATAAACTAGACACCTCATGTCGACTACTATCATCAGGTGTTATAGGTCTGCTCTTAGAAAAGCTAACCTGCTACATCTTACAGTGACTTTCAGGAGCAAGAATGACGCTTATCTCATCCTCCGTGTACAACAAATTCGAAACTCGAAAACTTAAGCAGCTTAAGAAATAACTCGATTAATGAACAATCAGGATCAATCCAGACGAGAACCTCATGGTCGTGGATAATCCCAGTATTAAAGGGGTAGCAAACACTCTTTCGCATATCGTCCTGAAACCTTATAATCTTGAAATTCCTTTTAAAGTCATCTTCTCTGAATGCAGCGTCCGCTACCCTTCGGATCGTGAAACAGGAAGGATTTGTGATATTATATAGAGATAGCTCTATGACTCCCATACCACTTTTGAAGTAAAGAGGCTTCCTGACCCATTAATTCTCCCTAATGTTCGGCGACCAAAGTTGCTTTCATCACCTCACTAGCATGTCTGGAGGTTTAGTGCCTGGCTGCTTCGAGTCCCTTATCAGTTTGATGACGGTGATACTGTTTATGCCACTACTACCCTTTTTACTCGGATGAATTTATTATTTTTTCTTATGTCCTCATTTCTGACTCGTCTTCGTGGGATTCTTGTGAGGTTGTAGTATCCGTAACTTAGCGGTAGGAGACCAAATAATGCATTCAATAATGTGTAATAGTCTCCTTATCTTCACATCTTTTTCGATGCCTTTAGTTTTCCCAATTATCGCTCCTTATTGCAAAATTTCCATCCCCTCCTTCATTTAAATACAACTGCAAAACTTAATACTTCAGCTAATGAATTTTTTTTAAATGTTCTAAACAATCCAACATCTGGTCCCTTTTCCTTAAATTTCATAGCACAATTTCACTTAAACCATTTAAATTTTTTTATATTTATTTTATTTTATAAACTTGCTCATATTCCACGTTTTGTTCATGATGGTGAGGGGAATCACTTGCCGCATACTTCAGCAACAGTGTATGTTGCTGTTCACTCTGAACTGAACTGTAGTTCAACGCCATGGACTGGGGATGAGATTACAAGGACCGAGACCGGCTGATCGATTGACAACGGAACGGCTGGACGGGGGTCGGGGAATTTTTAAGCGGTTCTCATATGAAGTTGTGTCCTGCAGGCAAATCAAGAAAATCGGGAATTACGGAATTAACATTTTGTGCCGTAAGAATCGAAAATAATTCTCAGTTAGTTGGTTTGCATCTCGGTTTCATTGTTTATTGCCTGGGATACGTGAACCCCAGATGTGATCCGCGGGAGGCTCATCGACAGGGATTGCGCGCGCTTGCGACTTGGTGTGCCGCTTTTGACTTTCTTTCTGATTTGTCTTCTAACGGAAAGAGCTTCGCGCACGGAATTTGGCGGAAAATAACATTGCAGATTCACATAGTTTTCCACACTCTCGAGTGTGCAGCGGGAAACATTGCGAATTCGCCTACTTATACTTGAATTGTGTTTGATGTGCTGTTCCGTGCTCAGGATAATCCGCCCTCGGTTCCGTCCAGGACTAGGACAGCCTTAAGTAGTTCGAATTAGTTACTTTCGCATTGATCTGAAAAGAGAACACAGGAACGGAAGGTTTCGCGAGGAACAGTTTAGTCACTCTATCCCGATGCAACTGTGTTGCTAGATAGACTGCGTCACGGTCGCCAAGACCTAAGATTGTACACTTTGTCCTAACAGTCACCGGAAATTGGTTTCTTTTTAACGTGTTTCTTGCTGAATTCACATTTTAAAGGAATTCCATAAAGAAGCGCCAAACAAAAAAGGACATTGAAACATCCTCCGAGAGTGTAACCACAAGGATTCAGATTGAAATATCCAAGTTGGAGAGGTAACAAGTTTAAGTGCTTTTATGTGATTTTTATTGTGGTCATCAGAGAGAAGGCTTAAAGTAACCACCAGGAAATTCTGAGTGCCTTAGAAGTTCTTGGTCGCGTGGGTCGTTCAACGGTCCTTTTTCTGTAGAATGTTCGTACAACCAGCATACAAAATGGAACAATTGCGAGTTCTTGTCGCTGAGATTGGTAGTTTTGATTGATAGTGTTCCTAAGCCTCAATTTTCCTTCCAATCTTGTAGAGTCGCGTTTCTTACCCGAGCCGACCCCGGACAGGGACAATGGCTGAAGAACAAGAAGAAGAGCCGAGTTTCCTACCCTATCCTTGGTAGTATACCACAAGAGCTAGTTGTTTGTTGTGTTTGCCTTAGAGACTTAACGTCTAGTAGGTGATTGCCTTCCAGTAGTCTCTGGATCGAGGGGTCTTTGCGGATATTTGCTAAAAGGTATTGCCGTTCGAGCTTCTGAGGAATGTCCTTCCCTACCTTTATGTGAAACGTCTATTTCTTCATTTCAGATTTCGGAAAACTTAATATTATTTCTTCTTCGTAGGGATGAAGTAACGAGTGAGATGAGCCCTTGATGGAATACGGAGGTAGTCGGCTATATGCTGTGTTATTCCGCCCTCAATGATTCATCCTCACTTTGCTCTCTGATTCCAAACGAAGAACATTGAATTTTCGCAATCCCTTTTGTTTGTTTTTGGTTATCTAATTTTATGCGACGGGGACCAGCTCGATTGTTGTTTCTCTGTACATAAGCACTGTGGACGGGAGTTTTTCCGGTACACAAGTTGCAACAAATTTTGAGGTTGGGAAGGCATTCTGTCCATTCAGGAGTTTCGAGGAAATTATACAAGGAGTCGACAATTTAGCGAGGAAGAAGTCCTTCAGATTTCGTGGAATTGATAATTTGGTAGACTTTGGGACTTTTGAATTATTCGTTGAATTACTAAATTTCCTGATTTTTTTAAAATTTTATCGCTATTTTGCAGAACATATTGGATTAAGTTTTGTTTAGATTTTGGGTATTTTATTTTTCTTCCCTTCCTTTTTGGCGATTTGATCTTTTCTTTTTACGTTGACGTGTTATATATTTCGTTCTATTTCACAGACGCTCGTTTGATCTTGTAGTTAAATTGTCAGAAAACGGACGCAACCCTGTATCTAATGAAGATGAACAAGTAGCAGTGGATTGGGCGCTGAACTTTGGCCACCCTCGAAGACTTTGCCTATTCGCCGACAGACGACACCCAACAGGATATTTCTGGTACAGTGGACCATTTTAGAGGACCATATGATATGACGCCGGAATCACCGTCGGTGTCATATCCAAAAGCCAGGTTGATGTTGAGGCTGAGTCTGACATGTCACGAGGTGCTCGACTAGGAACAGCGCTCTTCCACGCTTAAAAATCCTCCGAGGATGGATCGACCTCCAGCTCCTGTGTCGTTGTCGCCGGAATTATACCCATTAACTCTTCCAGCCAGTTCGTCGGGTTGTGCTCATGGCATGATGTCCCCTGACAAAATATACCATATATTGGACTCTTGGGGCCTAAGAAATGGCGGGTCCGAGGGATCATTATTTATAGACAACTTCTCTTTCTGAGTTGAATCCTTGGCCCATTGGGCTCTGCTATGGAATTCTATATTATTGGAATACGCATATATACTATTTACCCGAGGAGCGGCGGGCTGTTACTGAGAGTATCGGCCAGGCAACCCAGACGCTCGGTGGCCGAATCTCGGGCGCTTTCCAGGATTAATTTTGGGATCGTTTGCCAGATATTGATCTATGGGAGCGGAAGCCAGACACAAAACGACCGAGAAATCTTCGTGGAGTTCTATAGCCGGCGTTTGATGTCCAGACTCCAACAACTGCCCAAGGAGGTTGCATTGGTTGAGACCCTGCATCGCAGACCCAAAATCATGACAATTTACCTCATCCATATAATTACCTTTCGTGATTTAAGAGGCTGGGTTGAAAAAATCGAGAATCAACAAAATAGCTTGGCCGTACGTCAGATGGTCAAAGTGGCAGGCCTAAAAGGCCACTTGGCGGAACTGGATGCATCGGAAACTTCCGGCGAGAGGTTTCAACAGGATTCCCCTGGCCTTCTGAAAGCAGAGGTCGAAGCAGTTCAGCCTTGTGGTTGTTGGAATTGCGGAGACCTGGGACACAATCGGCAAGATTGCAAGGTATAATTACGTCGGTTCTGTTTCGGTTGTTGAACGCCAAACATTATGAAGCCACAGTGCCCTCGCTGCGGTCTTCCAAAAAACTTCAAGATTCATTCGCCCGGGGGAAGAGAGTCACGAAATTCAATTGCCACCGCAACTCTAAACGGTCTAACTCTTGGTCCGCCTTTTGTATTGAAGCGGTCCGACAACCTAGAATTGGCCTGTCCGGATTAAACCTCGCCACCCATTACCGACGTTTTTGGCCTTAAGGCCGTTGCACGTGACACTGCAACAATGCTAAGTGGCCGGCGAACGGATCTTCGGAGTAGCGTCAATCAACATCAATTAACGACACACTAACGAGCAAAGGTCGATGCTGTTATTGGCAGTTTTCCGTCTTTCGAGTCGGAGGACTTAGGACGTACAAGTTTAACGACTCACGTCATCGATATCGGGAATAACAAACCCATCTCAATTTCATTCTGTCATTACAATTGCAATTTCGTAATATTACGAAATGATCCTTGACCATAGGCTTGTTCATGCTGCACATTATTAAGTGCTTATCCATCGTTTGTTTCTGGCTGGCGCGAATGGGGATTTGATTTTTTGGAATGAAAACAAATTGTGATATGGCTCCGGAAAAAGATTTTGCAATAGTCCTACCGTCGTTTAATTTCCAGCTCAAGGTCGAGGTTAATGAAAACAAAATTAGCGGGACATCCAGAGTATGGAAGGTAGACTGGTGATCAGCAACTAAGGTGAGTTTATAAAGAGCTGTCGCCGGCATATTACGGCATTACCAATTGGGGACTTTAATCTAAGTCAATTTTCCGGAAAGTTATAGGTGCGGATACGCCGAGACTTCACTTTTATCGGATAGTCAAAATAGTATTAGT
Source organism: Hermetia illucens (assembly GCF_905115235.1). Classification (NCBI taxonomy): domain Eukaryota; kingdom Metazoa; phylum Arthropoda; class Insecta; order Diptera; family Stratiomyidae; genus Hermetia; species Hermetia illucens. The sequence goes on along the minus strand of NC_051852.1, from coordinate 161,338,797 downwards.
AGATTCGCTTCAAACCTAAGCAGGAAAATGTGAGAAGGACTCAAATTGGAACTCATTCAAGTCTACAAATACAAACATGGATCGAGATGTAAAGTACGGAGCGTGGAACGAAAAGGAAAATATCAGTCCCGTGGAGATTGCGCATGGCCAATAGCTTTCATTTGATATTGTTGGCACTGATACTTTCGATGAAGTGGGGAAGATGATGCAACTGCCTTATTTAATTTATGTTCGATTCACATCGGGTTCAGTCTCGAAACCTTGGTTCCTGTAAGTCTAATAATTTAGCTGGATTCTAGTAAAAACTAGACTTAGCTTGCAATACGAACTGGAGTCAGCCTGGTTAATGAAGGTTTATCTTGGGATGGATACGCACTAGTGAAGACATAGGGGTTTCGTTCCTTGAAGTTGGGAATCGATACGTAATTGAGGGCATCTGAATATTTAACTGAAGCGAAGCTCCCTGTAACCCACACAACCCACCATAATAAAGGGGCATCATCCATTTTTTTGGCCTGAGCATGCCAAGGCAGGGTGAGAATCCCAGAAGCCACGCCTCGTTGCACATTTGAGGCAGTTAAGTCTTTGAGGGTTTTACGTGAGCACCTGTCGTGCGACTTTATCCTGCGGGCTTCTTAAGACACGGATTGATTTTGTGACCACAATCAGAGCCCCGCTGAGACAAGCAACAACGGTACCAGTCCATGCCAAGTGCATGGCTTAGCATTCATACTGGTGGATGCAAGAATTACCTAAATCTCTACCGAACTAAGGAGTACGGCACTCGTGTTGAAACGCAACACCACGCCGAGGCCCGAAGGTCTCTTCTCGTTGGAGCATAACCACAACCCCCATGAAACTCCCACTAGGGGGCCTACCGCAAACAACCGAGCTGTACTCACATACAACGGGAGTTCACCCGAAGTCTGAGAGTCCAGGAGCTATTCCGGTTCCCATGGTACCAGTATACCCTTGGTAAGGTTTCGTGACCAATTACCACTTCAGATGAGTCCCCGTGCAGACTCGGGTCTGATTGCCCTAATTAGGCCTTTGGAGCATTCACCTACTGCATCACGGCCGGCAAACCAAAGTGAGTATAGCGTCTCCCGGTGCCACCACTATGGAGGTTCTCCTCGACCACTTGGTTTTGGTTTGACCGACAGGGTTGCCGCCCCGTCTTCGTCACCGCCACCTCTTGCACCGCATATCTGAGGCAGGAGAAACATTGATTGGGGATACAATCGGCCGTGAATCTTTCCTCCGGATCGCGGTACTCGGTCCAGAGTTTCACCGCTTCTCGCGCGCCGGTCGAATCGTTGTTTTTTTATTTCATTTCCGGGTTTAGCTAGTGTGTTAATATTTCGCTAGGTTTGCACGAAGTTTCATGTTTGTCTAATTTTTTTAGGTCTCGTTGCGGACCCACGTACCGTTTAAGGACACGTGAAGTTTTGTTAAATGGCATGCGAAGGCTCGAAAGATCCCTCACCTTTCCGATGTTGGTAAGGGTGCCGCGGAACACTTCGATGGAGCTTCTGTATTTGCGAACGGACCTTCGTGGTCAATTTCGCCAGGATGGTCGTTAGGTCATCGACCAATCCCATTTTGTCATTTGACAGTTTTAGCTAGAAAAATGATTGTTGAAGAAATTGACCGATAGTTGGTGACCTCCGTAGAGATTAAGCCAATGACTGTTTGAACCAGCCTTGATTTTTCGCCGTAAGTAGGGAAAAATCGTTCATTCTTGGATTTTTTTTTTGGATAATGATTCTGAGAGATTTTTTTGTAACGTTTTGGGGGGTTGGTGCCTTTACGATTTTGGCATACTCTATCCATTTGGAGCAGTTTTTTTTTCGACCGTAGACACGTTGCTTTTGGAAACTTTTTTTTTTTCAGTTTTCACTCTCAACTTACAAGTTAAGGTCAACTAAACAGTACTAGTCAGGAGTCTGGGTTATCAATTTGGTGTTGCTTTTCATGGAAATGTCTCTTCAGTCGTTGTTCAAATCTTGCTGATGGTAGAGGAACCTATCATGTATGTCGTATGCCAGATAGTGGCATCAGATGGCTCAGCTGTCAATAAGTAAATAGTTCTCGTTGATTGAGGTATTTAAGGAAAGCTTTGGCAATACGTGGATAAGAAAATTTTTCTTTTGACAAAAGCGAAATTGAATCTGTGAAAACGAAATTTTCTATCTTTTCTCGCAGTATTCGAATGACGTCATACACTATTCATATCTATGTACGTATTCACTTTAAATACTTCGATAAAACTCTCAAATTCTCCCCCATGAATCCAATATCGATCGACTTCTATGTACTTACGTATAAACAAGGATTATTGAAAATGTCCTCAAAGCAAAATATAAGGTAAAATTCCTCCATGGACGATTGCAAAGTGTTTCCAATGCAGTTATTTTCGAATATTCGAGAGTAATTCAAAATCAAATAAAATTCCATAAGTGCCAATAAAATTCAAAACATTCCAAACATTATAACCCACAATGAGGTTCTAACGTGATGAAAATCAAAATATGGTTTTACTGAATTGCATGGATTAATTTGTGGTTGTTTTATGAAAAGTGCATTACCGGGAATTATTAATGCACATGTTATGGAAATGAACTGGAATATATTTTTAGATAAAGCATTTTGCGTCAATCCGAATATAGAAGAACGAAAAAGGAAAGGTGGAAAATTAGGTCATACTCTGTACACCCACATTTCAGAAATTTCTAACCGAACATTCTTGAGCTTACAATATTTTCAAGGGCTTTTTTAGGAATTTGGGAGTCCTTAGTCCACATTCCCTTGACCCCGGACCGGACCAAATGGAGAGCAACTTGCTCCCACTTTTCATGGTCCATGGACTCCTCCTTTTGAGTTTAACACCCAAGGTTCAAAAAGTAAAAGAGGGACGAAAATGGCTACGGTTTCATACTAGGGCAGAAGCAACTCATCAGACGCTGCCTCACCTCTGCTCTGGGTCTAGCTCTGGCCAAGGTTTGGTCCGAACTGTGGGCGTATTTACGTTGAATATAATGCGGAACCTTGCCGTATTTTGCGAATTATAAAAGGGAGCGTATAACATCGGCGAGCTACTTCGGTCATGCTGCTCCCACGGCAGAGGTGAGGCAGCGTCTGATGAGTTGCCTCTGCCCTGGTATGAAACCGTAGTCGTCTTCGTCTCTCTTTTAATTTTCAAGCGGTTGTCTTTACTACTATTCTGGGACAATAAAAATATTTTTTTGTGAAATATATAGGTACTATGCATTCTTTATCCATGATCGCTATTACCGAGCTCCACTTGTATGTCTTCTGTTCACTCCTTTGGTGATTATAGGAAATGGAGCCAGCCTCCGTTTTCAATGAGGCTGTGCTTCAGTTTCACTATCATCACATCTAATGCTGTGCAAGTGATAAGCCTACAGCGGCGGGATAGCACAAATGCGAACGCATTCTTCGACCATCTCGACCATTGACCCGTCCCCGTACTTTCTTTCATGATATATTAGTACATATGGGGATACTACGCTTTCATTCACCATGACGGAGTAGCAACTTACAAATTTATAAAATATTTCGTTACTGAAACATCAGTCACCCCTCGGGTAAGGAGTGACTGCACGACTACCATCTCTAACTATTGAAAAAGGCTGTTGAATAGTTTACAGCAGTAATGAAGGGCCCATAAGGCTCGCTTTCTATAACGTGAGCAGGGATCCCGGCAGATGGTAGATGTCTAAAGGAGAACTGACAATAGCTTGCTCATGTATCTGATGAAGAGGTATGGGGTCATAGGGTTCAACGACAAGACCCACCTTGAGATCATTTGGGTTTCAACTGACCGACAATGAATGTGCATAACAAAAGGAGTGCTGATTTCGGCCTCGGAATGGACTATAATCTCAAAGTTGTAGTCATTGTAGTCAGACTAAATTCTAAGTAACGCTGATCTTCATCTAGCGCTCGCCAGTCTCTAAGCAACTCTAGCAACTTTGAAGTGCAGATTATTAGCTCAATTAGTTCACTTCTTCTTGGCCGTTACCGTCTCTCTAGGACTTTAAAGGAGCCCTCATATGGTAGGTGCAGTGCTCTCCGAGGAGCGTCCATCCTAAAGGGGACCTCCGAGCATGTCTCGACGAACCTGAGGGTGTCGACCTCCAGCGTCGTATGTCGGGGAGGACAAGTCGACCGCAGTTTCGAAACCGCGCCTCTGAGAAGACGCAGCATGCTGGAGTCACTTAACCCTGCTCTGATACCCAGCACAGGGTCGGCGGGGAGTCGCAAACTCTCCCCATGCACCATCTCCGCGGGGCTGGCCGTAAAATTCTCTTGAAGAGCTGTGCGAAGGCCGACGAGGACTAATGGCAGGGACTGTCGCACGACGAATTATTACGAGCTATTAAGGTGGCCTTTAGTGTCTGGTGCCAACATTCCAGCATTCCATTGAACTGCGGATGTTATACAGTGGTCCTGTGACAGTTGAACTTGTTGTTGAACTTGTCTAACTGCGAGAAAAGAGTAGACTCAAACTGGATTCCCTGGTCCGTGATGATTACGGCTGGTACAAAGCGCTTGATTCATTCTCGAAAGAGGGCCTCGGCATATGATTGTGCCGTAATGTCAACCAGAGATATTTGTACAGGCAACCGCGTAAACCTGTGGATGATTGTGAGGCAATGCTTGAATCCGTGCAAATCACGCCAAGTGCCAATATTGCCGAGGCGGATGATGTGGAAGCGCTTGGTCGACCGAGGGAATACGCATCCTCCTTTTTTTCGTGCTTGTTGATTTTACACTTCTGGCAAGCGTTGCATTGTCTGGCCCAAGAGTTTACGTTCTTTTTCATGGACTGGGTGTGCAAGGTCGTATACAGCATGAAATATTTCCTTGCGAAAATTGACCGGAATAAATAGCCTAGCTCCCTTGTCTGAGGTCTCGCAGCCGCTTGAGCCGAAGATAGGAAACTTCTTGAACTTGCGTTTGGAGTTTGTCCTCATGCTCTGAAGCTCAGGGTCATCTTTCTGCCCCTCGGCGATTGCAGTATAATCGACCGCGGAGGGGGTAGGGTGGACTATGACCTCTGAGATTCGTTAAAAACCGCCTGCAACGACGTTGTGTTTTCCAGACATGTGTTGGATATTGGAAGTAAACTGGTTGATGAAACTCAGTTGCCGAAGTTGGGAAGAATTGGAAGTATTTTATAGCGAGGTACGCGGCGAGTAGCTCACGATCGTCGGCGCTGTAGTTACGTTGGACTGGGTTGAGTTATTTCAATAAGAAGCTCAAGGTTTGCCGGGTTTTATTCACTCGTTGGTGGAGAGCAGCGCCTTCCTATGTGTCTAAGGCATCGAGAAACACAGCTAGAGGTGCATCTGGCTGAGAAAATGCCAATAGTATGGCATCATCAAGCTGGTGTTTGTCTTGAAACGGTCGCCTGGGAGGTCTCAGTAGACCATGCAACCTTGCGGGATTCTTTCGCTTCGAGCCCAGACAAGTAAGCATTGAGGGTCGCTTGGTGATGAGCGGCCTTGGGCATGAAACGACGATAGAAGTTTAATATGTCCAAGGACCTTTGCAGATCCATTATCCTTCCATGGTAGGGGGAAATTTTTTGATCGCTTCAAACCTCGTTTAGGTCTGTTTGAATTCCGCCAGAGTGATCATAGAAGAAATTTGCATTTTCCGCAGTTTAGAACGAGCCGGCCTTGTTGAAAAATGCACTCGAGATAGTCCCAATGCTCAGATTCGGAAGAAGAGGCGACCAAAACATAATCCATGTAAACGAAACGGAAGTTTAAGTTTCGTTCGAAAGAGTGGATGAATCTCTGAAATGTCTGCGCTGCATTGCATAAGCCAAATGTTATCATGGTGAACTCAAAGAGTCCAGAAGGTGTGTAGGTAGTCGCTTTCGGTATGTCTTCGGGAGAAACAGGAATTTGGTGATAAGCCGTGAAAACATGGCTGTTTGTCAGCGAATGCGCAAAGTCATGGATGAGTGGAATAGAGTACCGGTCGGGAATTGTTTGAGCCTACAATCTCTGCAAAGCCTCCATTCGCTATTTGGCTTAGGGACCAAATGGAGTAGAGATGGCCAGCAGGAGAGGAAGGTCTACAAATACCCTGTTTCATGAGATGATCGAACTCTTTCTTTGCAAAAGTTAGCTTCTGGGATGATAGGGGATGCACCTGTGAGAAGGTCGGGGAGCCGATAGTGTTGATGTGGTGGTTGGCAATGCCCTCGAAAACAATGGAAAGAGTGTCGTCTGCGCAGGTGGAAATTTTTCCTGACGACTTAAAAGAGGTTCTGGGGTCTATTAAGGCTTTGTGCGCTTCGGGTAAGCTTGGCTTCGACTCAGGAGAAGTGGGAACTTCACGATGTCATTTAATGATGACGGACAACTGCGACGAGGTTGAGTTAATGTTATGGAGAGGGAGATGCAAGCTGGGGCGGGAATCCTCGTTGGATTCTTTGCAATACTTCTTCATGCTATCATTGCAGTCGACGTTGTTGGTGTTGATCCTTTTCCGAGAATTCTCTTTCAGAGCAGAACATTGCGTTGAACTTACGTCTTGGATGAAACCGTCAGTTAGCTTTTTCGTTCTCTTTTGAAGACTTGAGTTTAACTCAAAAAAGAGGAGTCCGTGGACTATAAAAGAGGAAGTAAGTCGCTTCCCAAGTGGTCCGGTCCGTCACCAAGTGGGTGCGGACTTAGGACTCCCAGCATCTTCAACAAAAAATTTACGTCTAACTCCTTGGTAAAAAGTAAATTTTTTGGCGACCGTCGAGAGTTCAGGGCGGATAGCGGAAGTCCTTGATTTGTCGTGGATCTGATTAAATTCTTTTACTGCGATTTGCGACCAGAGCCTAGCTCACGTACAAATGCCTCCACACCACACCGTTAGTGAATGATCCGAGGGTTTTGCAATGGCAAAAAATAACGGCCACCATCTGTTTTTTTTTGCTTAAATTGTACCGAAGCGAGATCCTTCTTGTACTGGAATTAATGTAAAATTTGAATCAATTCTGAGGATGTGACCACGATCCAACCAGCAGTCATAAAATGCTTCTCTCAGAAGATCGAATTCCACTCGATGACCCGTGTCTACGATGGGGTCACCGATTTAGCAATTCAGATAAAGATGGAGATTAAAAGGACAAGCTGGTCCAAAAGCAGTTCAGACTAAAACTCACTGAAGAAGGAGGCCGTGGAGTGCTAGGCTGCCAGCTGTGTCGGTGGCAATTCGTCTGATGAAGGTGAATTCTCCGTCGGCAATGCAGTCGTGGTTCTTGCCTCCGATGTGTCGCCACACCTCAATGTCCTCCTCCTCTTCCCCAGTGCCTTCCCAGTTTAACGATCTCCGGGTCGCTTGGTTCCATTTTCATATACCGCGTTAAGCCAGTAGCTTCATGGCACGAGCTTCCTTTTCTTCCGCTCTCCCTGGTAAGGATGAAAGAGAGTGTTCTGACAGCCTGTAGTCCCCCTCCTTAGTGGCTGAAGTTTATTTCTGGCGAGCCTTCCGCTTAGGAGTTGATTTCCTTTCTGGCTGCACCATAGGCACTAGAATCAAGCTTTCTATTGGGTTGGAAAGATTGTCTTCTGCAGATATCTCCGTCAGGGAACATGTATTTGGTGAGGCCTCCAAAATCCGCTTCGAGTTGCATACCATATATGACGAGTTCTTCCACCTTTATATTAGTCTGGAAAATATGATGCGCCGGAAATGTCGAATCATGAGGACTCGATTGACAGGACCAGCCTAGAGGCTTCTTAAATTTACCGGAAACTTTGGGAGGCGAAGGATCAGAATTGGCTTTAAGGCTTTAAGATTAATATTTCAATTTCAAAACTTCTCCAGAGATAAGTTTTTTATTTATCTCAACTATAGCCCCACTGAGCGTAATCAGTCCTCATAGCTACGAATCCATAGTTTACAGATGCTAAAAATGTGCAAATGTAGATATTTGTGTTCTACCGCCCTTAACACCTAGTTCCGTCCTGGAACCCAGAGCTATTTTTTTCTAGGAAACATCTTGTTATCCTAGTTTGCCTGTCCCCCATTTCAATTCAATTACGGACCGGGCAAAATGACTCGTCACGGTCTCTTTAACTTTATCACCATCTTCAACCGCCGCAGGAAAGTGTGGACAAACAACACATTTCACCTTTCATCGCGACTCAGGACTAAAGGAAATCTCCTACAATGGGGGATAATCTTTGAGAGAGAGTTCAAGGTAGTTTACAAGTATTATAAGTTATGCAACAGCTTCCATAAAAGTTGAATTTGCGGCGAGGAAACTTTACGTTTACAGAATACGCTCCGCGTGAAGCGGAATTTATTTATCTCAACGGAGGTGTTTCAGACTATCTTCAGTGGGTAAAAAGGATTAGCGCTAATAGAAACGTACCAATGGTCACGGGAGAGAGAAATAAATTTAACTTTTTACTCAGGAACTTGACTGCAATCCAACTAGTTAGGGTTTTCCTGGTGAAGGTCAGACTTTTACTCCGACCTGGAGTCTTGTTATTAACAATTCTTTAAGTGTAATATGTGGTAACTCACTTTCTTGGAAAAGTCATTAAAAATTCTAATGGGAAAACTTGTAGAAAACTGATTTATGCAGTTGCGTTGGGCACAGGACTATACTTTCTCACAAACTTTGATGTAAATGTGCTTTCTTTATTGGAAGACCCTCTGGAACTTTTAATGTTTCGGTAAAAGTGTGGAAAAGGAGATGAAATTTTAACAAAATGACTGAATATGTAATGTATCTTTCGTCCATAGGGCTGATGCGATTTTCTTAAATTTGACTTAACCTGGCCGTACATTTTCCTTCCATCCCAACACGCACGGGAGCCCTCCACCAGCTTCAGAATTCCCCATATTTTTCCCATAATTAAATACTAGTCCAGATCAACCATAACTTACAACTAACAAGCGATACAAGAGTCTTATCTCGGAACAGGACACGTTAACTACAGTCCAGTGCGGAAAATTTAAGAGTAATTTCCAGTAAGATAAAAGCGTAATAAATCAGGAAAAATAGCAGAATACGTGAAAGCGATAAGCCGTAATCGCATGCAAGGATATCGTTATAGCTTCCTTTTCTGCGAAAAAGGACGTAGATGAGAAGGTAAAAAGGCTATTTGAAGTGCGCAGCGTAATTTGCATGGAAACGACATGCTCGTTATGTTGTACACACAACAGGAAACTATTGAAGGACTAACATAAAATATATTGGGTGTAATGACTTCGAAAATTATGAGGTGAAAATACATGTTTTCAGTCAAAGATATGAAAGTCCTGGGGGGTTTAACGTGAGTACTTCCCATAAAGACATAATCCCAAGGTCCTCTTCGGGCACGGATTGATTTTGGGACCACAATCAGAGCCCCGCCATGCAAGCACAGCGGTCCTGGTTTATATTGAGTGCAGGCCAGTGGATGCGAGGCCTATCTAACACCTCTGCCGCAACTAAGGAGTACAGCACCCGAGTTCCACGCTCGAACTCCGAGGAGCTCTGCCCGCGATGTAGGCATAACCACAACCACCATGAAACTCCCACTAGGGGACCAACCGCAAATAACTGGGCCGAGAACACATCCTCCAGGAATTCTCCTGGAGCATATGCTCTCAGAGGGCCTTCCCGGTTCCCATGGTACCAGATAACCTCCGGTGAGGCTTCGTAGCAGAGCCACTTCAGATGAGTCCCTTGCAGACTCGGGTCTGATCACCCTCCTGGAGTACGTGGGGACGGAACTCCCCAACGGGTTAACTGGAATCAGCCCGAGGCGGAGAACCGCAACGGAACCTTCCACAAGCTAACTACCGCTCTGCGTACAATACAACACAAAGAGCATCACAAGACAACACTAACACCAAACACACAAGACTGATGGCTAACCACCGCGGCCATTAGGCCATTCGCCCATCAGCTGCAAGCGAAACAGCGTCGAGGAGCTCCCTCCTCTGTCGGAAGGCAGCACGCGCGAACGCATTAGCGCATTTAAGTGTCCCACTGCTAGCAAGGCACTGGCTAATATCGAAGAAACCGTTCAATACGTGAACGGCTATGTCGTCTAGATTGCGGATGTCACTGTACGCTGGGCAGACACAGAGAACATGTAACCAGTCCTCCGAGACAGCCCCACATAAAACAACCCTGGCTCGAGGCAAGGTTGCGCTTGAAGAGGAACTCATTCAAGCTACCATGCCCAGTCAGGAGGAAGCCCATCTCAAGCCCAAAGTCCACGACGGAACTTCCTCTGGCAGACACATATCTGACGTACTTAAATGTGACCCGACCTTTCCCACATTCATCCCATCTAAGCTGTCAACCTGGTTAAAACTAACTAAATCTGTTTGCAGCAAAGGTTTGCCCCTCGTGATCCTGTAAGCCGTGGCACGCCGGACTACCTCCAGATCAAGAGGAGGAACACCCAACAAGACCTGCATGGCGTCGGTCGAGATCGTACGTCAGCGCCAAATCACACAACATAGGGGACCCATACGTAGAACACGCAAGGAAGAGCCCCACAAAAATGGATCTAGCAGCTCTCCTGCGATCAGCCAAAAATATGCAAGAAATTCTCAAATCGAAATACGGATAATATGTCCCGATAGAAGTACAACATTATATACATAAACTAAACCCGGACATGATGCCGCTCATAACTTTCTTTTCAAAAGAAATTTTTTAATGGTGCACGGCTTGGGCGGAATGCTTGAAAGGTAATCGGAGGTTTGGCTGGGCACATTACATTTATTTCAGTTGTTTTTTTGTAATTTTATTCCGTATTCAAATATTTCCAGTAATATAAAAACTAATTTTATAAAATTTATCTATAATAATATCTAAGATCTATGTGCATCTTGAGGAATTGCAAGAGGTGACAAATCAGTTTGTTATTCGCTTGGGATTTTATGTACTTTGGACCTGAGTTGCTCGGGTGGGTTTGTAGGAAGGGGAACGATCACCAAGCCTACGAACCTTGGCAAATTATGTTGGTCTAGAGCTGTTTAATGGCATTTCTATTTGGATAGTCGCGGCGAAGGTCGGATTAAAATAAAAGAAGAAGATATTTCTGTACATAAAAAGTGTTTGGCTTCGAGTTTCAATACACAAAGAAAATGAATAGTTTTGCATAGTGTTGCCTTTACCGGTTGAATATGATTTGGGTTTTAGTGGCGCTTTGCACAATTGGAGAAGAAAACTAGGGGCACACACAAGCCTTGAGGTGCCAAGGAAGGGGCCTTTATTTTTGTAGTCGCACAAGAGGGCCCAAAAAACGAAGCTTGCCACAAATTGCATAAAGAGGCACAACAGAGTGCAAATAGCTTGCTCACCAATTGATAGAGCAATCGCCCTCAAGCTGTAAAAGGGGGCATTATTCGTGGGCGCCTCATCCAGTAAAGTGTGACAGATCGCATCCTTCATATCTAGACTCGTGATAAATCTAGTCATCAGGAAATAACCAAAATTCCCTCCATGAAAAGTAAAGTATAAGTGTCCTTCACGGTGACAATGTTTACGTAAAGGACGCTTATCCTTTAACTTTTATCGAAAGGATTTCTGCTCCGATTTTTTTCGGATTTTTGAGCTGGGTAAATTCTAAAAATGAGTCCTGTCTCATTTTAAGTCTTGATTCTTTACTCGCGTACTTTACAATTCATGTCAAAGCTGATATCAGATTCATTTGGTACCTCACATGGCTATAATCGATGGAAAAAATATTTACATCCTCTTTTTGTAGGTATGGGAAGCCACCCTTTAAATTCCACGTAAATGTATGTCACTCACTGTATGCGCGGGATTTCATAGTTTCTCATATGTGCACCAAATTTCATTCGGATCGGTTTAGCAGTTTTGGAGAAAAGTGCGTGTGACAGACAGGCAGACCGACAGAGAGTAAATCGATTTTAATAAGATTTTGTTTTACACAATGCCGTAAAAAGGAGAGATCTTGGTGAAACTTTGCTTATATATGGCATTGTGATCCTAAAATGTTTTAAAAAGTAATTTTTGGAATTTTCCAGATTGTTTTCTTATGTTACAATTTTTTCAATTAAAATAGCATAATTTGATGGCATTTTAGAGCCGAATTCGACTTTTATAATATTAAAAAGATATTTTCAGAGGTACTCAATCAAAAAACATTTTTCCAGTCACTTTGCTAGGTGATACTCTAATTAGGGAAACAAGGAAACTCAAGGAATCGGGAGTTGGATAAAACTTGAATGTTATGTCACATCTCTGAACAGATAATATGGCTTGGGTCGTCTCCGCCGAAGTATTCCATCGAAATGCGCTTGCTTGCCTCTTTACTAGTCAGGCTCGGTTACGTGGGGGTCCTTTGAACACTTCGGTTTCTCCAGTGTCATTTAACATATGTGCGTATGTGTGGGCTCGCACGGGAACCTGAAAACAAAACAATCATAGTGGAAACACGCGTACTTAACAGAAGTAAACATGCGTAAACCCCGCGTAGTACGATTGCCCATTCTTAGATGTCCATGAGGCACGGATTTGGGCGTTCCCAACCTGCCTTGGCATCCTCAGATCATTATATTGAAGCCTGTCTGGAGATGCCGTCCTGTCGCTCTCTACGGTTTTGAGTGTTAGCTGACTATAAAAGACAATGAACTTCGTCTGGCGGTAATGGAAACGAAGATGCTGCTTTGGACTAGTTGCGTGACATGTTTTGATCACATCCGAAATAAGGATATCCGCGATCGATATGGGGTTGCGAGAGGAGAGTCTTCGATGGTATGGCCACGTAATTCGCGCTAATAGGAATTCACTTGCCAAGATTGGTCTGAACATCGAAGTCGATGATAAGCGACCAAAAGGCAGACCCAATCAACGGGGGTTTGATACGCTGGATGGGGATTTAAACGCCTCGAGATTACATACAGATCAGGCCTTTGATAGAGCCAAATGGCGAAACCGATCACGACGAGTCGACCCCGCTTGTGAACGGGACAAAGGCTGAAGAAAAAGAAGACTGTATCTTAACGTCTCAAAGCGCACACTTAAACTGAATATCGGCCATTCGATATACGTGATCTCGAAAATGTACTCACCCGCAGTCTCACCCAGATATATCCTAGATAAATAAATCAATGACATAAATTATGTTCTTCCAACGTGCTATCTTTGGAAAATTATCAAACATGCCGTTTAATCATTGGTACATGTGCACATAATTTTACAGGAAAAGCTCAGCGAGGAGAATTCTCGAGATAAATTGCCTTCTTATTTGATAATATCATGCTGTGGTGAAAGTTATCTGATTATTTCCATGAAAATTTTGCGGTTCGTTGAAATTCAAGATAACCCCCGACTGCATTGAATCCATATTAGAATTGACTGGAATTTTCCTTCCCATGCATAACATTTTCAAGGAATCACTTTACAAATGGGTAAATAAGAAACGCGTTTAAATCTATCCTGGAGACAATACAATACATACGAGTATTGCCTTAAACTTGGATTCCTGTTTTGTAGTAAATTTCTGCTGCAGACTTACTGCCTGAATAGTATTAAGTGCTAAGTAAATATAGTGAACTACGAATAGTAATAAGGCACAGGAACTACCAATTATATATGGTAGTACATTAACATTTGCCAGAATTATAATCCTCAATGCTATAGCATGAAATTCTGAAGGTTAGTAATTAACATCTCAGGTAATTTTGATTGCAATCCGAATGGAAGGTCAATGACTTCTGTTAGTGGCCCCTGACTTTATTATAGTATGGTAGGTTCTCGTTGGGTTAACGACTTTCAAAGATACAAGGAAACACTCGTTGAATTAGCTTTGAACGAAAATATATTTTTTTAATAATAGAATGCTTTATTTAATAACCCTAGATAGAAACTTCTTTGATTTCGATTTGCTAACATGATTGGGATAGCTTATAAGGATGAAGTTCCATAAGAAACTCTAACTCAACAAAATCACCTCATTTAGTCAGTGTTCCTGCTTCTTCGAAATTCTTCTTGCGTCTGAACACTACGGACAGTATCTTTGACATCAAATATTTTTGTCGGCATCACCTGTTTTGCAAATATATTAATCTCCTTGAAACGTTATGCCATGATAGACACTCAGGCGGCTTCAACGAAGTCATTTAAACTGTCTCTCGGTCTGTCACATCCAATTTATTCAACTATTATTTCCGAGTTATCACAATCTCGGCAGATGCCGGATTTTACCTAATACTAGCACTAAGTGCCAAGCATTTAGGATCGGACGATCCTACCTACTTAAAAACTAAAAGGGGCACTGGTGGTGGTGGCCGGTGGTAGGTCAGCGGCAGAATCCGTCGAGTACTCCCCGCAACATCGAGCACGTATGCAGAATGGTGTACTTCTGCATGGTTTGAACCAGACTGTGCGCAAGTCCCAGGACATCAAGGGAAGCCGTCAGGGATTTAGGTACAATACCTGTAGCTGACAATATTATGGGAACTACAACCACTCGCTCGAGACGCCAAATTTCTTTGATTTCCCGAGCCAATGGCTCATAGTTCACCTTCTTCTCCACGTATTTCCGTTCAATGTTGCTATTATGAGGGATAGCAACATCAATAATATGCGCGGAGCGACCCGTCTTGTCAACTAATAGTACGTCAGGCTTATTGTGTGCGGTATGGCGATCAGTCAGAACTTGCCGGTCCCAATACATGCTGTAAGCAGAACTATCAAGTACTGCTTGCGGCTCATATCGGTAAACCGGACATGTTCCCGTGATCAGCCCCTGCTTATATGCAAGGTTTTGATGGATAACCTTACATACAGCATTATGCCTGGTGATGTATTGCATCGGTGCCATAACAGTACAGCCAGAAATGAGATGGTCCAACGTCTCTAACGCCGAACCACACATTCTGCACTGGTCGTTCTCCACCCGTTCTTTCATGATGAGCTTTTTATAAGCTCGGGTGGCGACCACGCCATCCTGAATGGCACACATAAACCCCTCCGTCTCAGCAAAGAGCTCCCCAGCACACAGCCACCTGTTCGACAGATGCAAATCGACAAATGGCTGCCAAAGACAATTCACGTGTTTACCGTGCATTGCCTTCGACTTCCATTCCTCGATCCGCTCCTGGTCCGACTTCACCCCACTCAGAGGATTGAAAGATCGATCCTTCAAGTTAAGTGGAGTCAGTCCACAGCCTGCCTTACAGACAGCCGCATGCAAGAGGCTCGCCTGCTCTTTACTGTAAAAATAAGCGCGCAGCGAATCGACTTGGCGATGATGTTGTGCCGCCACGTCAACCACGCCCCTACCTCCGATGTCACGAGGCAGGTTCATCCGCTCCACGGCAGACTTTGGGTGATGCATTCGGAATTTGGACATAGTTGTCCGTATCCGCCGCTGGACGTTTTCCAGGTCGGTCTTCGTTCACGGCAATATTCCGAATGCATAAGCCAATGAAGGGATAGCGAATACATTCAACGCGCCTATTTTATTCTTCCCCGAGAGATGCGATTTCAGCACCAGCTTTACACGTCGCAGGAATTCGGACAGCAGAGCTTCCTTCAGATTACCAACTCGAGCATGGGTTCCTTGCAGAATTCCTAGGTACTTGTAGAAGTCTGTCTCGGTCATAGCTTCGATGTGGAGGTCACCAGTGCTATGTCCGGCATGCGGCTCGTGATGACCTTTGCGAATGGCTTGGATTCGACATTTGTCTAATCCAAACTCCATCCGAATATCACGGCTGAACATGTCTATTATTCGCAACAGACTTCTAAGATGGTTGTCAGCATACACCTTGATGTCATCTAGGTACATCAAGTGTGTCAGTTCGCACTTAGCACGTAGGCCATATTTTATTGCAAAACCATGCCCTCTAGCATCATTCAGTAGCCATGAAAGGGGGTTCAGTGCCACACAAAGCCAAAGAGGACTCAATGAATCCCCCTGTAAGATGCCCCTCCGAATACGGATGGGCTCTGAGGTATTAGCACCCTCAGATGTACGGACTGACAAGGTGGTATGCCACCCTTCCATGACTGTCGCCAAAAACTTTATTAGTTTCGGATCAATGCGATACAGATGTAGGATGTCGATTAGCCAGGTATGCGGAACGCTATCAAAAGCCTTGGCATAATCGATATAGCAACTGAAGAGGTTTCTTTGGCCTCTAGTTGCTTGTCCTACAACTACCGAGTCGATAATGAGTTGCTCTTTGCAACCCCTTGACCCAACTCGGCAGCCCTTCTGCTCCTCGGACAGAATGTTGTTGGTCTCGAGGTGCGCATTGATCCTGCCACTAATAATGGACGTGATGAATTTATAGAGGGTTGGTAAGCAAGTGATCGGTCTTGTGTCTGCGGGGTCCTGCACCGTGTCTTTCTTAGGGATAAGGTAGGTAATCCCCGCAGTGAGGAAAGGTGGAAATTCCTCCGGCCGACTCATGACCTCATTTATACTGCGTGCCAACCGACTGTGTACGCTGGTAAATTTCTTATACCAGAAATTCTGCACCCGATCCAGACCTGGGCCCCTCCAGTTCTTCGAGATGTTTATGGCTCGTCGAACTTCCTCTTCGGTAATATCCGCGAAATTCATGCCAGGTGTATTGGCATGGCGGGTGCCTTCGGCGGTGATCCACCGAGCATGCTCAGCATGCTGGGCAGGTAACCCCCAAAGTCCACCCCAATACTCTTTCGCTTCCGTCACCGAGAACTGTATTGTCTGGGCGCTCTGTTGGGATTCGTTGAGAGATCTGAAAAAGCTCCGCTGGTTCCTCGCGTATGTTGCATTCTGGACACGTCTGGAGTAACTTTCGCCATACCGTCGTAACCGACTGCATATGACAGAAAGTTTCTGTTTTAGTGTGTCCAGAATTTCAACAACGGGTGTCTCACAGGGGATGGC
Organism: Hermetia illucens; assembly: GCF_905115235.1. Classification (NCBI taxonomy): domain Eukaryota; kingdom Metazoa; phylum Arthropoda; class Insecta; order Diptera; family Stratiomyidae; genus Hermetia; species Hermetia illucens. The sequence goes on along the minus strand of NC_051852.1, from coordinate 161,321,899 downwards.
ATAGTTCCGGTAAACCCTCTGCACTTTATTTCTCACCCGTCGGCTGGCACTGCCAGTGCTGATCTGAATCAGTCTAGCAATGTCCTGCCTTAGTGAGTTCCGCCGACGTTCCAGACGAATTTTCCATGGTGGATCTCTTTTGTCACTCAAACCCATAACGCGAAAGCGAATCTTCTGACCGTGCAATCTGATAGCCGCAAGTGCACCACAATACACAAGTGATTGTAGTTGCAGCAGCGACATATCAGCACACAGTCGAGATGCAATCTCATCATTGATTTGAAATAGAATTCCCGGAGTTGCTGGAGATGCATAGAGCCTGGGAATACCTGGTCTATGCAAAGGATCCATATCCGAGAACTCTATACACACTCTTTGGAATTCGTCCCGAACCTCAGCGGAAACCTCAGCTGGACGGTGGAGAAGAGTGCTTCGGCGAGTACTGAACCTGTTGCCTGCAGTGCGGCGTGGTGTTGTTGATGCCGCCGCCTCTGCCCCCATCGACTCTCGGTCACCAGTTTCCCCGATGACTTCAAGTCGAACACGCTCCCTGATGGTGGCCGGGATTGTGTCGCTGCGAGTAGTGAAGCGGTACTGGTCTGCGACTCGCTGCACAGTCACGTGCGCGAATTGCGGGAAACGCTCGACGAATCTCTGGTGCAACAAGGGACGGTAAGATGTTGTACCCGCCCCCGCCGTTATTTCGTAGTAGGAGCGGATGATGAAGAGGTTCATTTCTTCAGTGCATTTCATCCGCTTCCTACGCGAACCTGCTGAAGTGGTCGCCACAGATTGTGGCGAAACAGCTGCAGCAGGCGGAGCTGTGCTCCTGGTCGTCGTGGCGCCTAGACGTCGAACCGCCCACGACTAGCGGTTTCGACGCCGTGCTGTCCATTACGAGAGCCCGACCCAGTCACCAAGTCAGACGACTCCCGCCGGTTATCCGTACCGGACCTCAAATTTCTCCTTCTTCTCATTTTTGGTGGTGCATTTTATCCCTAGCTGCCAGGTGCGTAGATAGCTTCCTTAGTGAGTAATCTGCAAGACTGCAAAGTTCCTGCACTTTCCTCACCTACCCCCTGAGACGCTGTGGTGGCATACAGCCATTCAGACTGAAGCTATCCATCCCTCCTCCTTTCACAACCGGGCTTGGGACCGGCTTCGGCGGAACTATTATATATATAATATAATATATGGAACTATTATATAATTATAATAATAATAATTTCCGTTCATTTGATGTGGCATTCTTTGTACATACTATGGGCATCTGGAGTAAAAGAAAGTTCCTGACTTTAATTTTTAAAACAGGTCTTCCTTTCAACATCAACCGTGGAAGAGGAGGCTAATTGATGAAGTGGCATGAAAGTAAAGTGAAGAAAGACTCATTTTCAGAAGGTTTCCAACCACCAAATTAAAAAAAAATTAGGAGTTCCTAAAGGAAATCTAGCCCTCGAGATAAAACGATTAGGTTTAAATCAGGAGAATTATTCGACCATGTATCCTGGTCTAAAAATTGGTTTTTGGGCTAGTTTAAGGGGAAGAAACACATTAAGAGACCCTTTTTCACGGACTTTTTTTGAGATTTCTTATAGTGTGAAGAATTATTCGGAATTCAATCAAATTTGGACATTATATTAGACATTTTATTTTAGGATTGAGGCATCCTAAATCCGCATCCACTTGATATGGGGCCTTACTGAATGGGGAGCCACTTATTCCCTCGTTTGATGATGTAACTCCCGGTATATGTGATGGTTCATAGTTGCCACCTAACTGGGATAGCTGTTTCCGAGGTAAATGCAGTGTGGCAGACAGGCAATCTATATACCGGCTATTTCTCCCACTAAACTGGCGATCTCGAATTGAATTCCTTTCCTCCAATTGTCAATATTCAGTGAGATACCAGCGTTTAAAGCGTTTTTAATGATTTTTCATCAAAATTCCCCACTTTTACGACCCCACAACCCATATACTTCTTTCCAGCCCATTTTGCCCTCTAAACTAATCACGAATTAAGATTCTTTTCTTCCAATTCCTAATACTAAGCGAGATGTCGGCAGTTAAAGTTTTTCAACAATTTTTTAAATTTTCTACCAGTTTTCCTAATTTTTCGATCCTACAGTCCATGTACTTATAGTCTACCTTCCAGCCTATCTTGCCCCCTAAACTGATGATCACGAGTTAAGCTCCTCCAATGGTCAATATTGGGTAAAATATCGGCATTTAAAGAAAAGATTTTTCAATTTTTCATAAATTTTTCCCACTTTTCGACCACATAGTCTATATACCTCCTTCCAGCCCATTTCGTCCTCTAAACATTAAGATCTTCTTCTTCCGATTCCCAGTACTAAGCGAGATGCCAGCGTTTAAAGTTTTTCAGAAAATTTTTCAACTTTTAACCAATTTTCCCCATTTTGCGACACGTTGACCTACATACCACCTTCCAGCTCACTTCACCTTTTAAAATGGCGATCACGAATTAAGCGTGTGAACTTTTTCAAGAAAAACAACAACAAATTTCGGAATGGGGTCGTCTGTCCGTCTTTTTTTTTGAGGAGGTGGAAATCTTCAAAAGACAATGGCCTGGACAGGCCACCGTGTGGGATTCCTACCCAACCCCCCCGAACTTCTCCCACGCCCAGTGGAACCACCATAAAGTATTACATCACGGCGCGGAGTCAACTCTCTTTAGCTTTCGTCTCTACGGGGCGTACGTAACTGCGCTTTTCTGGTCTCCTCTGCCTTTCGCAGTTTGCTCTGGATAGATGCGACCATGGAGTTGATTGCATCCCAGGCTGCCTGATATGCTAGCATTCTTCGCACCAGATTTTCTGGTATGCGCACCTCTCCTAGAGCCTCCTCTAGGTTCTTCTTTCCTCCACAATCCTTAGACAGTGGAAGAATACATGCTCTCGGTCCTCTGGGACTCCATTGCAATGCAGACAATCGGGTGAGGTATTTAGTTTAAACCTGAATAGGTATTGGCGATATCTTCCCGTGAGAAACTGGGTAAGATTATAATCTCACCGTACCACCTCTCCAACCACTTCTTGATGACAGAGACCAGCCTGTTTATCCCCCGACCCTTTCTTGAACGTTCCCAACGATCTTGCCATCTATTTAGAGATCTCCCCCTTTCGGCGTTCTTCTTCTGCCATAAAGGAGAGATAAACTTCGCATTGTATATGTTGGTCATCTCATCTGCCAAGATGTCAATCGGCATCATTTCGGAGATGACAAATGCTGCATCGTCTGGAATCCATTTCTCACGTCCAGGGTAACCACTACGCAATATTTGCTAGTAGTACCCTTCCAAGTAATCTATTGTAGATTACTCGTTTTAGCATTTTCACCACAATGTTCAAAAGGCAAATAGGTCTGTAGGAGGTTGACTCACCTGAAGTTTTACCAGCCTTAGGCGGTAGTACTAACTTCTGTCGTTTCCATGATGCAGGAAATATCCCCTCGGACATACATGCTTCGAAAAACTCAGCGAATATGTCCGGCCCGGGTTTCAAAGCAAGCTTAAGGGCCCTGTTCGGTACGCCATCCTAGCCCGGAGCTTTGTTATCCCCCATTCTAGCAGAGATCTTCAGCAACTTGTCACTGGTGACTGGCAATTTTGCCGTGTCGTTCAGAGGTGGCTGGAAGCTGTCAGTACACTCCTCTTGCTGTGGGAATAATCCCCCCATCCCACGTGATCTGCGGCGATGAACGGCCTCTTAATCGCCCCATCGTGATTTTATAGGTGCCTCCCAGCGGATTTACGTCCACTTCCGAACAGAGCTCCTTTAAACATTCCTTCTTGCTCCGTTGGATGGGGAGCTTGAGGGTTTTTCGGGTTTCCTTATAGGCGTGCTCATTTTGTGTTGGTTGATTCTGCCTGCCGCCCTCTGAGCCGCTTTTGGCTGAATAGCAGGTTGATCGAAAGTTAGCCAGTTCAGTATTCCGCCAGTAGTTTGGTTTTCTACTGGGGAATGAACACTTCGTAGGCATGGACGCATCACATGCGGTGCATTGGGCCACATATAGCACTTTTTCCATGAAGGCGCCTACTTTACTAGGTTGGTCTAGTCACCCCTCTATGAAGCTCTGCTCATTCAGGGCAAACCAGCCCGACATATTTTTCGGTTTCGGGCATGATGGTCTTCTACCCAGTGACTCCACCCATTGCCCAAAGAAGATTGCCTAATAATCGCTGTGTTTGTAGTCCTGTCTGTCTGTCTTTTTTTGTCGATAAAAGGTGCCACTGGCTCTTGCTATATAATAATAATAATCGTTGGCGCAACAATCCATATTGGATCTAGGCCTTGAAGTGTGTTAGAGCACTTCATTCAAGACCGTAACGGTACACTACAGTAGACTGTAGGAGGCAATGTGGTCAGCATTGCGCTCGCCTGAGATTATTACCCTGATTTGACTCAGGTACTCATTCACAGCTGAGTCGACTGGTATCCGACGTCAAATCACGATACAAATTCCACTGTCACCAGTGAGATTTGAACCGCGACCTTCCGTACGGTAGCCTAGTGCTCTTGCTATATGGTTATGTGAAACTCTTACCCACTGAAACCACCTCCTTCTCCTTCCATTCTTCCCGCGGAATTCCACGGTCCATATTCGTTTTGATTTCAATATATGTTCCACTATACTTTCGAGTGTAAAGTGCTCCCTGGTTGCAGCTTCCAATGCAACACTCTCGGCTACGAATCTCGGGTAAAGAAATAAAACGTGTTCTGTGTCCTCTTTAATATTTGGGCAATATCGCGAATTGTCATGCCCAAATCGATAGAGATAGCTCGATGATTTAGGTCGAAACCTACTTCGCCATGGGGTCGCTCAATCCATTTCCGTATATCCCAAAAAGAATACAAATTATTCTTCTATTTCCGACTCGTTCCAACAAATCCTTATTAAAATTGGTTTCCTGTCTGTCTGTTTGTCTGTCTGTCCGTCATACGCATTTTTCTCAGAGACGGCTATAGCGATTAACACCATACGGCTTAAACCAGCAACTGATTACTTGGTACACTGACGGCTCCCTCACAGCAGAAAGAGCGGGGGCCGGTGTCATTGGTCCAAGGAAAATGTACTTTGAACCAATGGGCAGGTACACTAGCATATTCCAGGCGGAAATATACGCCATACACAAATGTGCCTCCTTTAATCTACAAAGAAGCTATAGGGAGCAGAACATAGCTATTCTCACCGATAGCCAAGCAGCGATCAAGGCACTTAGGTCCAACCAGGTGAACTCTAAACTGGTATGGGAATGCCTTGAAAGACTGAATGGCTCGTCCAACAAGGTCTGGATACTTTGGGTTCCAGGCCATGCTGTGTTGGAAGGCAACGAGGCAGCGGACGAACTGGCCAAGAAGGGAGGAATGACGCCTTTACACGAGCCAGAACCTTTTTGTGGAATCGGAAACGGTTTTATGACTATGAATCTAAGAAATGAGGAGGAACGGATGGAGCAGTCCAGGGTGCTTATTGGGGGATACGAACCCGTACGCACAGAGGATAGCTTAACCCTCACCAAAAAGAAACAACGAATCACAGTGGGAATTCTCACTGGTCATTGTCGGCTGAACTATCACCTAGGGAAGCTAGGGATATCTACGGACACTGCCTGCAGGTTTTGTGAGGAGGAGGACGAAACCTCTATACACGTCCTGGGACAGTGTCCGCCACTTGTGCAAAGTAGGTCGAGGCATCTGGGACAACACTTAATACCAGATGCAAAGCTGATTGATCTGGAAGTGGGGAACATACTAAAGTTCCTAACGGCCTGCTTGAGATACTATGATCAATAGGTACACTATAACCAGTAAAAGGGGCACAATAGTTCTTCAAGGACGCGGTGTGACTTTCCCTTAACAGAATGATAATAACACCAATTTTTTTTGGAAAGGTGAAAACTGTGAACTCACGCGCATACAGTAAGTTACATCTTTCTACGTTGAATTTAAAGGGGGGTGAACATTTTTTTTACCAAATATAGTCATCTGGGATATCAAATTAAAGGCCTCGGTTAGCACTTTCCGAAACCGGTAACAGTTTTAACATTTGTTGAAAAAGTGGAGAGTACGGGGGTCGAAAGTGGCCATTTCTTTAACGAACCCATTCTCTGAAACTACTCAACCGAAAAATCTGAAAAAAATCAAGACGCTGCCACTATATGGTGCCTAGGCTCCATACCGATACCTGCTCAAAGTTAATAATGTTAAGTGGAATGCTCCTTGAAGGTGTGTTATGGATTCCTCTACAACTTTAATTTCTCCAGACTTCTGCTGTTAATAGTAAATCGACTTGTCCACCTTCCTCAGCTACCCCCATGTTCCGCTATTTTCTTGACCCAGACCTGGAACTCAAAATTCCTCGGTATGTATTCCTCGAATCGGGCTCATTACACCAATCAAATATCCGCGGAATCAATTTTCATTCACATGCATTTCACTTGAACGAGAAAGAAGCGTTAGGAATACATTTAATGATATGCAGCATGGAGCGCATGTGAAAGCAACAAGTAAAAATGTAATTATCATTTTCGGAATATTGGAGGAGTGTATTGAAGAAGCAAACGCATTTTTTCGTCAGTTTCTTACCGGACAAAGCAAACGAATCAAACGAAGCCACCAAACATTGTTTGATATATTTTCCCTATACAATGTAATGAAAATGTAATATATGTGTATACATACAAAGGGTGATTATTGAAATATTACGAAATTTTTCTGTCGACTTCCAAAAGAGCTACTTTCTTTGTTATAAATGATAAAGATAAAATCCCCCATGCAAAAGGGAAAGAAGAATAATCAGGGAAAACTCGACAAAGGGAAAATACCCTCTGGCAAGAAATGGAATAAGTATTTGCATTGTAGATAACCTAGAATAGCTCATTGAAATGAGAAGGAAAAAGCTGTTCTGGATCAGTGATGCCCCATCATCGAATCACATGGAAGGTACTCCAATTTCAATTCGAAGGAAAGGGGTTTACGTGCCTTTCAAAGAGAATAAGCTAAAAATATTTGGAATATGACATTTTATACTTTGAAATGAAACACGGTCAAAGTTATTTACGGAAAAAAGTCACATACACGCAGGTATTAGATTGTACCGTGCGTGCTGTAATTTTCCAACATTTTAGTCGCATATTCAATATATTCCACGAATATGTAGCTTGTTTTAATGAGCAATAATTAAGCACCAGCCGTTAATATCCTTCATATTACATATTCGCAAAAAAGTCCAAAATCCCAAATTAATTTGGGGAAAAGCGTGGAAATTCAGTCTTCGTAGCCCCATCTCTGCTCATAAGTAATTCTTCACAAGCGATTAAGTAGGAGCTCAGACGGTGAAAGCACGTAATTTCTCGAAAAGGAAGTTATTACCGTGCTAATGAATAAAACATTGCGATGAGTGTGTACCGGCTTTGTTTTCGCAATGGTTCAAGGATATGTAGCACAGAATCATCAGGTGTTGAGCGTAATCTGTTTGGTTTTGTAAGTATCACCTCGCTTAAGGATTATGGATTAAATTAATATGTTTTATGACACTTTAATTTAAGATAAGGCTAGCACAAAGGAAAGATTAGATATTTGAACAAAAATTGCTACTATATATCTCTGGCATCTCGGGAGACCAAGAAACCAACCAACTCCACTCTACTCAGCTCCAGCCAAGACAATGAAATTTTTAAATCCCACCGGCCGTTGATCAGCTGTCCACCCACGAACCGGTCTCCATGTCGAGAGTTCATCTTGCAGCGACATGCACGTGCGCATATGGATGCGGTAAATCATTCCCCTCTGTCAAGATCAATTCGCCCGAATGCATTCAATAATGTGAATCTGCGGCAAATATTAGGGTAATTGCACTTATGGAATGCATTATTTGAGAAAATTAATGCACGCGGTCACTACAAAATCACTGATAATTTTCTTTCATTCGTCTTCTGCTTAGAGGTAGATTTCAGCTCTTCATAGAATCGTCTAAATGCTGAACTTAGGTACATAGGGAAGAAGATCTAAAAGATCTTTCTTCTTTTCTGCCGCTATCGGGACTGATTAAACATATCTGATGATGATCTGATTTAAAACTAACACTTCCATCGAGAGTCGACTTGTAGTAGAGAACACCTCAGCTATCTTGGTTGCAGTTAAGCCATCTTACCTTCCCCCAATGCATAGTGCCCTTTTCAATATATATTTTTTTCGTTTAACTAAGACGGTTTTTAAAAGGGGCGGAAAATTCTGAAAGCTGAAAGTCTACATCTCTATAACAATAAATTTCTTCTCGATCTTCTTACTAGTGTCCCGCATTAATTGAGCCGAATCAAGGGGATATTCAATAGGGCCTTTGAACGTTTTTTGTTTCTTCTCAATTACTCTCTCACTCCAGGGCAGGTTAGGGATTAAAAACTTGTGATTTATCTGTTGCTACGCACTGGAATTTTGAAGGGCTACCCAGCACACGGTGCGCCGTTTTGACGCCACAAGATCGTTCACGATGGAAAACACCTCTCCAGCCTGCAGCTAGAAATCTCTCTGAGGCCTCCAAAGAATGGTTTACCCAGTGTCTGTAGCCCGACTCTAGCTAGAGTTAGGCAATCGCATGTGGGTTTCTCCCCATTCTCCGCAGTTTCAGCAATGCTAGCGGTATGGTCTCTTATGAACCAGTGCCCCGTGCAGATTGCAGTGATCTTGAATGCATTTACACGCGTTTGGTACATGAGCTCCCGTGATCGGGCTATATTATAAGGGGACCAAATCCTCTTTGACAGCAGCTGGTAAGCCTTCGCCATCTGAGATCCGCGGCTGCTAAGTAGTGCGAGTAGAGTCGCCAGCCAGTGAGACCCCGACTGTACCCACCGAAGGGCTGCCAAGAGCAGAGCCACGTCTACCCAATCCGTCAGCACCCTCATTGCCATCTATGTTCCTATGCCCGGGAACTCAGAAGAGGATGACCTTGGGCTTGCCGCCCAGACTGTTCACTGCATATCTGCACTGTCCCACCAGCCTGGAGAGTGTCGTCATTGAGTACAAGGCCTTGATGGCCGCTTGGCTGTCGGTCAGAATGGCTATGTTACGCTTCAGGCTCGGATCACGCTCCAGCCATCGACAGACTCCCAATATCTCCAGTACTTCCACTTGGACTACACTGGCGAAACCCTGGAGACCATACGACTCGGACACACTGTGTTTATTCGAGAAAACCCCGCGCCCACTCTATAAACCATCTTTGACCTATCGGTAAAGAATACTGTGTCTTAACTTTGCAACACACCGGCGATCTTTCACTTTGCCCTGGTTGGAAAATTCATTCTGGTAAAGTTCATCTCCATGGGGAATGCCCAGATTTCCCGAGGTACTTCGTCTAGGATGTTATATTGGCCCTAGGACTTCGTTGTCCAGCATCCGGACTCACGTAGTCTGACGGAATTACAAGCTACTACATGTTTAATATGGAGGTCGAGGGAGACGAAATGCAGGAGTACAATGAAAGCATCCGCCGGGCAGGACTTCAGATCCCCAGTAGCACCTGCACACGCGATTCTTTGAGTCCTATTAAGCTTCCTTCTATTGTATTTCTTGCTCTCAGCCTACCACCATACAGTAGAGCCGTACTTTAGCATTGGGCGCACTACATCGGTGTACAATCAGAGAACCGGAGATGCAGCTCCGGTAAATCTCAACAAGGCACGGCACAACCCTTTCCTGCTGCCTCTGCAGCATGGCCGGCATTATGCTGTTTATAGCCCAGCCGATCTTATCTTCGGTAATTACTGATTTAATAGTTTCGCACGGCTGGGGTGGCCGCAAACCCTCCAAGCAAGGCTCTGACTTACAGTGCTCCTCGATGGCAGTGGAGTGCGTCTGAACCAGCAGCTCTAAGGTTTCACTTGAAGATCCCGTCCAGAAGCCTTCCGACTTTTTAAGAAAGGATGGGCTCTTACGTTCTTTGGACAGAATATTACTGAGCCTCACAGATTCACTGGTACTTTCAATTTTATTGCCAGAAAATCCAACCAAGACCGCCTCTTGGCGATCCTGATGGCCGACATGTACTTCTTTAGGCAGTCCTTGTATGGCTGCCAATATTTATACCTGTAGAAGATGTTGAAGATTTCTCAGGTGTCTCATCGTGTTTTTCCTTTCAAATAGATTGGAATTACACTTGGAAATCGTTAAGCAGTCTAGTGCAAATAGCACAAAGTGGTGACCCCGACGGCGTCGCTGGTGGAGGCGGCGGCGGCGCCGGGCGCAGCAACAGCGAATTTAAGGATATTTTATATTTTTTTTTTTATGAATTTAACTTTTATCTAACCAATCAAACTTAATTTACGAAAGGAATAATAGAGACACTTTTAACAGCGCGAGAGATCCGTCGTTGTTCCAGGCTGGAGGCAGAAGAGAGCGATTTGTTTTCATGTGTTTCTTTCTGCCCCCAACTCATGGCACACTATCTCCGCTAGTCCTCCACTCCCGTGGCGAGCTCTACAAAGTGGAGAGCTCCGAGCCATCTATTTGCTCGCATTCGCAACATTCGAAATAAATTTCGAATGCTGCGAATCCTGCTGCGCCACAAATCCTCCGACGAATTTTTGGTCCCCTACGAACGACGAAATCTATGAGCGATATCATGACCTTCACGTTGTGGATAAAATCCGTCTCAATAGGTTACGGTGGGCGGGTCACTTAATCCATGTGGATGAGGATGATCCAGCCCGGAAAGTCTATAAGGGCAATCTCTATCGTAGAAAAAGAAGACGAGACAGACCATGGCTAAGATGGAGCGATGGCGTAGGTCAGGACACCAGACAGCTTTTAGGGATATCGAATTGGTGGACCTCGGCGCAAGACCGGGATGTCTGGAGTTCCTTATTAAGGCAGGCCTAGACTGGATACCGGTTGTTGCGCCGTTGATGATGATGATGAATAGTTTTTCCAGAGCCCCGAACGTTGACTCCAGTTCGTTTGTCATGCCCTGAAGGGTTTGGAAACCTCTGCGGCGAGGTCTAGACTGAAAAGTATCCAACTGCAATCTGAGAAGGATCTCTGCACGAACACTCTCCAATTCTCCACTCTAAAAATCCCATTGTCGATAAGTAGGGTGATATCAAGGACCTCCTCCCAACCGTCACAGTTCTCTGAGCTGGAGAAATGGAAGGTTGATGTACTGTTCCTGTTACACATCGATTGATTTAAAATAATAATCAAATGAAAAGATGACTCACATCTCTCGTTGATTTCCAAGCTGCCCCAAAGCGTATGCCTTGCATTAGTGTCACAGCCTATCAACAGGTTGGCCTTATTTGTTGCTATTGTGTTCGTGAAATGTTGTAGTTCTTCTGGCGAAGCTAATCGGTCGTGAGTCATGTAAGCCGGAGAAATATATACGTTCTCGGTCCCGCTCAAACCCCCCCCCCCCCGAAGTAAATCGGCGACCCAAAATCAGACCACTTGGGGAATTCGTTCTCAATCTAATTGAAAGGTTTTTGGTAAAATAATGACATTGGCCAGATTTCTTCGGCCTTGCCAAATAGTGAATTCCACCCTTAAATCCCAAATGTAAGTCTATATGAGCTCTCGATATTGATTTAAAAGGTGGACGAAATACCTAAACATTCCTTCCTGACATCATAAAGCTTTCTCAAGCCACTGGAGGATTCTGAAGTAATCGTATGTTGCTGAGTTAGCCTAGTCAATAGCGTGGACACCATCAGTTGTTGATTGATGTAACGATTTGTCAGTGTCTTCCATGCTACGTCATAATTTTAGTCGATGATGGCAAGATGACGTATAAGTCGCTCTGCTTCACCCCTTAGGTTGCTTTTTAGGTACCAGGTTTTTTGAGAACCCCTCAACTGTTGCTCATAAATCATCTTACGGAATAAGTCGTGGAAGGATTGCCATTGTGCATAGTTATCATCGAAAGTAGGAATAGCCACATGCGGCAAATTGATGACCGGAGAAGTCCTTCTAGAGGAGGCTAAGTCAAACACTAGTTTTGCTCGGCATTTAGTGAAAAAGATTAAGGTGTCTTGAATCCGATTTTCAATGTTGATAAAATTCATCTTATCGTATCGCCCTTTGGGTGGCTGGAGAATTGTCATATATCTTGACTTTGACGCAACTCTTCCCAATATTTGGAGAGCTTAGTCGATTTCAGCTCGTAAAATGATTTGGTCCTCGCCTGCTCAACTATGTCGATACCGCTGGTGATATGCTCGACAGCTGGTGTCTTTGATTGTTGCTGCCATATTGCCACGACGAGATTGCTGGGAGGAGCGGACTGGCCGTTGTTTTCTGCTTGGGTAGCCTTGGTATCTAACGTAACCGAAGTTGATATATCAAGTCCAATATTGTGTCTTGATGTGCATTCTAAGTTCTGAAGTTGTTGGACCATGTCACTATTTCTTGTACTCATGTTGTATTGACGAGAAATATTATTTCTCGAAGTATGAATGCTCTGGAAAACATTGCGCCAGCTCTTCCACTTCATCGTTTCTTTCTGAGAATACTGTCCATCAAGTCCTCAAGTTGGTTTAATCGCGGTCTTCCGAATTACTTTTCAGATTTTTTGGTTGGGTAGTTTCTGAGACGGGGTCTGCTAAAGAAATGATCACTTTCCAGCCAGTAACTTCCCATCTTTCCATCAAATGTAAAAACTAAGACCGGCTTCAGAAAGTACTAACCGAGACATTTAATTTGATACCCCACATGACTCTATTTGTTGAAAAAAATGTTGCACCCTCCTTCAGCATTTTTGAGGACTCCCTCTTAGATTCGACGTAGAAAGATGTGACTCAATGTATGCGTGAGCGTTCACAGTTTCTACCTTTTCACCAAATTTGGTGTCAATCCCTCTAACCTTCTCCGAGAAAAATGCATGTGACGGACAGACAGACATATAGCAAACCGATTTTAATAAGGTTTTGTTTCACACTACGCGCAGGTGTCACAGATATATTTCTCGGCACCGTAAACTCGCCAGTTCAGTTAGTTGATCGCTTCTTGCGGAGATCACAAATATTAGATGGGATTCGTACTATGCATCTATAACCTCCCTGTCCTGCATATCGCATAAACACACAAATGTTTTTAAATAAGATCACAACCCCAAAGTTAAAAATATGCATTATGCAAAACTTGCTCACAGATACACATATTTCAAATAAAAGTTTCTAAGTTGATTCCTCTCCACTATCCAACCAAACTTTGCTCCTTCCTAGCAAAATTACTTTTTTCCCCCAAGTCCCTGAGCAATCCCGCTATTAACCTTGACTACATTAATATCTTCGCGTTATTTATTGCAGCAAAGGTGGGAGGAATTTTCCAATAGTCTTATCTTTCATCCATTCTACTGTTGCATATATGTGTAAGATAGGAATATGTATCTCTTGTTTTCAAAGGCAATCGTCTATCTTGGCAAAATACGACACAAATTAACGGCTGACAACAATGAAAATAACTTCATACCTGCCCTTACCTTACCTTTCGCGTCTTCGAAAGCATGAAAGGCATGGAAATTACAATGTCGCGAGCAAACTGGTAAACATTTTATCTGCATATCTCCGCAAAGTATTTAAAGTTTCAAGTGAAACTTGCTTGTTAGGCGTAAATTAGGAATTCGGGGATGATAATATGTTGCTTTGTATTCATTTCAGGGGATATCGTGATCCAGACAGATTATTTAGTATGTTTAGATTTCGTATTAGTTTGCGAATAAAATAAAATGTTTGTTGCGGTGCACAAAACAATGGCCCTGATTTTTCACGAAAGGTCAAGTTCCTCCTGTATACTTTTGATTGTGGAGTGCACTGTATACCAGTTTCCCTCCGACTTCAGGATTACCCCGACGATGTTGATTTTCAGAGAGTCTCCCAGGCTCCTCCTCTCTGAGTAGAATCGTGGACGTGGGTGCTCAGGTATAGAACCACATTCATGGCACAAGGGAGAATTACCCAACCTGAATTGGTGCAGATACTTTCTGTAACCACAATATTTTGACAGGAATTGCGTCAGATGGTAGTTAATCTTGCCGTGTAATCTGCGACAGTATCTTGGACCTCCAATGTTAGCGTCATCCGCGCTAATGAAACGCTGGTATTAGCCGCTTTTTCACAGGCATAGTCCAGGTGTCCCTTGAAATTGATTGAATTGATCACCCCCAGGTATTTGATAACCGGCTTCGAAGTGATGATGTGGCCACCAACACGTATTCCTCTTCCTACAGTTGGTAATCAAGACCGCCTTCTTCTTTTGTTCCGCAAGGTCAAACTGAACCATCATCCGTATCGTACCACAGTGTCCACTCCAAGACGTAACTTTCGCTTAGTCTAATAACTAGGGATATCCGTCTTAGCCAGTGAGCTTTTTACTTACTCCTAGCTGTCTGAATTGAACGCATTTTTGACGTCCAACTTCACCACGGCACAGCATCGACATCGCGTCCCGTGCTAGCTTTAAAACCACGTCTACGGCGTCGGTCTTTGAGTGGGCTTGTCGAAATCCTCACATTCAATGATAGGGAGAAGTACATTGTAGATGGCCCTTTCGAGCATCTTTCCTACCGTGTCTAAGAGGCAAATCGAGCGGTATCATGATGGAGGCCCTGGGTGCTATTCGGCTTCGGGAACAAAACTACTTTTTGCCTTTTCCACCGATCGAGGAAAACTCCTTCTACCATGCATGTTTCAAATATGCTGGTAAACGGTCTGATCTTAACAGCGGGTTTGAAAGCTGCATTGGGAACAGCATCCAAACCGGGAGCTTTGTTATCACCAATTCTCCGGCAAATTTGTGCAAACCCTTCCTCAGTTATCGCAGGGATGGTGTAGACGTCCAATGCTTGCTTATATATTTTGAGCTCCCCTTTATCTGGGGGAAAAGCGCCATCACGATATCAAGCAGAAGATGCGGGCAGGTCAGTTGTGGTGTTCCCCCTCTCATCTTCTTCATAACCACCCTGAACACTGTTTCCCAGGGACTTTAGTTCGTCTCTCCGCAAGATTCCTTTAAACATTCTCGCTTGCTGGTCCAGATAGCCTGCTTAAGCTTGCCTCGAAGGTTAACATATACTTGTCGTTTCTCGTCGAAGCAATTCCGCGATCTCTTCATTCCACCAATAGTGTGGCCGCCTTTCTGCGAGGGCTCGCCGCCTCGACTTAGCAGCGTTGTATGCTCTCATTATGCGTCCCATCATTTGCTCTACCTTTTCTGAAGCTGCACCACCGGGATCGTAGCCTCCAAATTGCATCTCTATGAATCCTCTTCAAACCCTTTCACGGAGCAGCTCTGGATTCCAGCTCCGCGGGAATGCATATCGCCGCATGGCCCATATTCGATCTGGAGGAAAATTGCCTGCTATTTTTGACCTAAAGAATCCAAGTTTTGGAAACTCCATCAATTCTTGAATGGCTTGATTTCCACACGCCCATATCGCCCCCTTGCTGATTACATCTGTTTGTCTGTCTATCTGTCACACCCGATTTATTCGGAAACGGCTACACCGATTGTCATAAAAGTTGGGTAGAGTGTGTGGTCTGTGTATCTTTTTACATATAGCCAGTGGCGCCATTTTATATCGCTGAAGTTTAAGGGGGACGGGAGCCCCCCATGCATGCGAAAGGAGGGTGCAAATTTGTTTTTCACAGAATGTGCCATTTGTGGGTATCAAATGAAAGGGCTCAATTAGTACTTTCCGAAACTTGTCCCATGTGTTTGAAATAATAAAAACTTGTTTTTCCTATTCGCTAGTGCTGATTTATATTTTGCAAACACCTATATTTCGGGAACCACTTGTTCCCTTCCTCAGTGCTAGCAAGTCTCATGTCCCATGTTTGATTTCTCTCAGAACCCATCCAATCGTGAAAGCTGAAAAATCACAGTAAAGTATCTAAAGGAAATCTAGGTCCAAAAATTCATCCCTTTCCGAAATCAGCACAAATAAAATTATTAATACTGTTACCAAATTTTTAAAATTTAGCTGGAAACCCCCCTTAAGTTCATGCTAGAACTACAAAATGACAGTGGTGTAAGGGATAACATAAGGCATAACCCTGAGAAGTTTGAAGAAAACCCAACTATTGTTAACAAAGTTATAGAAGGTGAAGCTCCTAGGTGTATGCCTAACAATTTTGGACTTCTTTCCAAGTCTCTATTGGCTCCTGCATGAACTCTACAATATTTTCAGATAATAAACGCCTATTTGTGACAGCCACCACCTTGTCCGGTGCACAATAAATTTAGGGCAACCAAACACAACATGCTGACAATTTCAGGCATATTAACGCATCTTGGGCAGTATGGTGAATCGTCGTGCCCAAATCGTTGCAGGTATGTACGAAAGCCTTCATCTCGGTTGTCTGCTTATATCTGCTCGTGATTTAGTTCACCGTGGTTTCGTAAAATCCATCTTTGAAAGTCTGGAATAATGCGGTATATCCAACGAGCACTTTGTGACCCATCCGATCTCTTTTGCCATTCTGCGACAGATTCGCACTCCAACGCATACAATTAGCTAAAGCAAGAGACCTAGGACAGAACCCTATCGCACAATGTCAGAAATACTTTCACAGCACAGCATTTCTCTTCTATTGTAGCCTGTGTTAGATTAGTCACCGTATTGATTACGTCGATGGTTGATTTCACCTTACGGAATTCCAATTGGTTGTCAGAAAGGTCCTCTTATATATCACTCGTTCGAATAGTTTGTCAGTAGTATTGACCAGACATGTCGGTCTACATGAGAAGAGGTCACTCAACGGTTTACCTGACTTCTGAATGACTATTAGCTTTTGTAACTTCCATTGCACGGGGAAGGCATGGCGTAAAATCGTTGGCAAACATACTTCGTGCTGCTCTGGCCGTCATTTTCAAAGCGATATTCGCGATTCCATCCAGCTCTGGGGTCTTATTTTCAATGAGTTTCTTTGTTACCTCCGGAACTTCCTCATCTACCACTAAAGGAACTTCGTCGGTCTTCACTGCTGGGAGCCTTGTATAGTTTACATGTTCTGGAAAGAGAGTGTTCACTATATTCTGCATTAACTTAAGACAAGTAATCGGTGGGAAGCGCTTTCCTGTTAGTGATGGCGTCACCGAACTATTTGCGCCATCCCGTTGATCTGAGTCACATGCACTTGTAATGCTCGGCTTTGCTCTTCATAATAGCTACTAGCTATTAGCTCATCGTTGTTCTGTTTGTTGTCTTCATATTGTTCTTTTGCGAGAGGGACCCTGGTCGGGTAGTGTGCACTGAACCGGTGTTAGTAGGCCCGAAGGCTCGAGCGAGCAGTGTTCCGTCCGTGAGTTCCATCTTAGTGGAGTATACCGCAATGAGACACATTCATGCCCATGCTGTATACTAGCAAATGCATTTTTGTACGTTCGTTGCGGGTAATTGTGAAAATGTATGCATGCTATGTTGCCTGGAGGATAGGATGCTGCTTTCTTGTTCGGTTGGATTGCAGTTTTTTCTTTTATTTTGTTTGTTGTTGTTGAGTGGTTGGGTGATTACTTTGCAAGTCAATCTCGGTATGGACGAGAAAGGTGTGTTTCAAAAATCGTTGCACCTAGGGGGGTAAAACAACTTTCATCAGCTGAACGATTCGAGTTAATCATACTAGCCGCTGTAGAAGTCAGGGACTTGATTCTTAAAAGGCATTTCAAAAAACAGACCAATTCTTCAAAAAAATACCAGTTCCTTTTTTTCTGGAAGTAGTTACCAGGGAGCTATTTTCACCCCGTTTCGTCCCATCACATTCCATGCAACCCTTGAACGTATTAGTTTTTAACTTTTCAGATTGGATCGTGAAACCAACAATTGGATGAACACCTACGCAGGAGAGACCATTGCAATTTATGCCTTCCAGTGGCTAGCTAGTGTCACTGCTGGTTTTAAACAGAGCTGGATACTTCGGGTATAAAGTTTTTGTATTCATCTCCGTGCACAAAAGCAAACACACATAGCATTGAATATTGTTTGTACTAACGTACCAATATATCATATACAATCAGAAACTACTCGCAAGCCATGGACGTACAGTTCAGGCTGTCAGTTACGCCGGAAGTTGAATTGAATTCATCATCCACGTACCGGAAAACCGCAATGTCATTAGTTCAACTCTGGACGTGGAAGGACTTGAAACGACAATTTGAGATATTTTTGTTTGTGAGCATTTATCAGAAATGTTCATTAGCGGTTAAGATGCCCCAAGAATTCTCGCTCACACATATTTTTCATCCGATCACCGGTCGCTGAACAGTTAAAACGGACAGACCAAATGCATCCCTTCCACGTTACGGCCGCCGGTCAAATGCGGACTATTTAGGCGTGACTAACAGGCCGAACTGTAAGAGAATGGTGGACCTTGAAGTTAATAATAGTATATTACCGCATTTTTGGGAAAATTGGTAGTGGTATAAAATATAATATGAAGCATTTTATCTCCAAGTTTGATCAAAATCATACGATTAGTAACAAAGTTACAGTAGCTCAAAGTTGCCTTACCGTGTAAATTTACAACCCGAAGTACTAAATCAGATATGCTAACTGCATATTCTTAACGGGCTACGTACAAATGGGATAGTTCGACACTCAAATATACTCACACAAGAAGCAAACAAAACCTTTCATACCTGAAACGCCCAGCTTCCGGTTTCCCGACTTGTTATATGTAAAGGGATTCACAGACAAAGTTTTATGTCACACAAAACCTACTACAAGTCGGGAAACCGGAAGCTGGGCGCTTCAGGTATGAAAGGTTTTGTTTGCTTCTCCTGTGAGTATATTTGAGTGTAGAATTATTCCATTTGTACGTAGCCCGTTAAGAATACGCATTTAGCATATCGGATTTAATGCTTCGGGTTGTAAATTTACACAGTAAAGGCAATTTTGAGCTACTATAACCTTGTTAATAATAGTATGATTTTGATCAAACTTGGAGATAATATGCTTCATATGCCCCCCTTTTACATGTATGGGGACCCCCCCCCCCCTAAATCTCAATGGAGGAGGATATTACTCACTGCTTGTTTGGGGGTCCACAGATCCCATCTTCTCACGAAATTTCGTGTCAGTCGGTATAGCCGTTTCTGAGAAAAGTGCCTGTAACAGACAGACAGACGGATGATTGCAGACAAAACATTTTGCCAAAACGGATGACCCGCGGCTCTACTACATTATCGCGATCGCGAGTGAACTCTTAGTGCTTTTGGTTGAATTTTGGTAGTGTTAATCCTCTCCGCAACTAGTTGATGACTAATTGCACCGATTTGAGAGAAACTTTCTTTTACTTTCTTTTGTCCCGGGGGAGGGGGCGGAGTGGTTTCCAGAACGGCACATCAGTCACCAATTAATCTCTACCCTGGGAGCAGCATTACCGAAAATGGTCGCTTTTCCCGCATTTAGATTCGCAAATGCACTTACTAGTTCAGTCCTAAGTCAGTCGAAGCAGAGCTAAATTTTTTTTAGGATCGAGAAAATCCTATGTCTGCCACACAATTGATGGTAGACCAAATCAATTGGGGAGAAACTTTCCCCTATTTTTTTTTATCCACGGATCTCGGTCCAAAAAGAAGGGTTTGTTATCATTCACAAATCAGAGGTAGCAAAGTCCCTGATGGCTTACCTCCATCTCGGATGAACTCATCATAATCATCAACGGCGTAACAACTGGTCCGGTCCGGTCTAGAGGTGCGAAATCCTGGTTTTGCACCGAGGTTCACCAATGCGATATCCCTAAAAGTTATCTGACGTCCTGGCTTATATCATTGCTTCATCTCAGGTAGAATATGCCACGTCTTCTATTTCTACCATCGATATTTCTCTTACAGATTTTCCAGCCTTGATCATCCTCACCCATACGGGTTAAGCGACCCGCCCAACGTATTCTATTGAGCCGGATTTTATGCATAACCAAACGGTCGTGGTATCACTCAAAAATTTTGTCGTTTTATATTCTACTAAATCGTCCACTCTCATGTAGGAGGCCAAAAATTCTTCGGAGGACTCTTCTTTCGAACACGGCCTAAAGTTGA
Source organism: Hermetia illucens (assembly GCF_905115235.1). NCBI lineage: Eukaryota > Metazoa > Arthropoda > Insecta > Diptera > Stratiomyidae > Hermetia > Hermetia illucens. The sequence continues at coordinate 161,301,851 of NC_051852.1, read as the reverse complement.
CGAGCGCGAAATCGTTAGCCGTCCCATTTAAGGTTCCGTCTGTCTGTCTGTCACATCCGATTTACTCGAAAACGGCTGAACCGATTGTCACGAAATTTGGTGTGAATTTGTTTACATATAGTAACTGGCGCCATTTTGTGTTGGGTTTAAGGGGGGTTCCCCATACATGCGAAAAAGAAATAAATAATGCATTTTGTAAAATTTTCCCCTTTTTAACAGCAGCTTCCTAATATTCTTCTCCCCATTGTCGATTTAATAACACGAGGATTGTCAATTCAGATTGTAATTTTAACTTGAATGGTTCTTCAATCAAATATTGACCGAGCCATTAATTACTTTTGCCATTGTTAATCGCAATCCTTGTCCACATCATCGGTCAGAGCGGCAAACCTTCATATAAATAATTTCACTTTATCAAGTATGCTCTAAGCTATTAGAATCATTAAATCCACATGAATTATTTATTACTTTCATGTGGCTTATCGAAAGCAATAAAAATTTCGGTTCGAGTTTGTCCTGTTGGCTTTGCTGCAACTAAGTCTATATGTGGGTGTGCTCGTTCGTGGAAGCCTTCGCCCCAGTCCAGAATTCAGCGCTATCGATTTTGTTGTCCATAATATATTTTAAAATCCAATAATGGAGCATTGTAAAATTTTACGGTTATTTAGAGTTTTAGATGCAATTTATGACCTTTAGAGTGCGCTATTATTGCCATTACAGCCTTTAGTTGCATATTTAGAAGCACTTGGCCGTTCGGATTTCCCCCAAGATGCATTACTTTCGCGGGAAAAGAATGCATTCGCGTATTGTGTTTTCTTGGGTGCAATTGCTCTGTTTTTCTTGGAAGTCAGCCAGGGAAATTACACTCAGTACTTTTACGTTCTTCTGTTACTTTTCGCATACTTATTTGTTGTATTGTTCGCTGCACATCTGGAGCAATGCGGTCGTAGTCCGCGGATTCAAAGATTTGCGGGGCTCCTTTGCTGTTTTGAGACGTTTGTAAACTAAAGGCTTTTATTTGAAGCTATTTTCCAATAGATGTAAAAATACTTCGCTGAATAATATGAATAGAAATTTCTAATGCAAATCTGGGGCTATGCCATAGTTCGTGGCTGAAGCTCGACACCAAACTAGCAAAAATATTCAAAACGTGCGAAAAAGTGCCACTAATGATTATCATCATCTCAATATCGACTCAAATTTGCGTTATGACAAAAACAGAATCTTAGCGGCGGCTCTTTGCGTTTCATGTTGAATGTTCACTTTTCGACCCTCCATCTATCAGTTTTTTACCCTTCAACTCCGACGACAAATCACGGCGATCACTTTGCTTAAAAAGTTATAGCGCCCAAACCCTCGTGAAAAGCCATTCTCTTCCAGCCCTGTTGGAGGATTGTCACGATCTACCCCTTAAGCTCGACGCTTCAGGTACGAAAGGTTTTCTATATCTCTTTTATAAAGATATGTAAATTTCGTGGTGCTGGGATGAATTTAAGGGGGGTTCTGCAGAAAATCGCTGAAAATTATAGTAATATACTATTATTCACTTTGTTTCAACAGATATCCATATGGAGGTTATTTCGGCACCTAGGCACCATATGGTGGCAGCACCTTGATTTTTTTCAGACTTTTCGGTTTGGTAGTTTCTGAGAATGGGTCCGTTAAAAAATGGTCAATTTCGACTCCTCGCACTGCCCACCTTTCCAACAATTGTAAAAACTAACACCGGCTTCGGAAAGTATTATACTAACCGAGACCTTTCATTTCATGACTGTATTTGGTGAAAAAAAATCTACACCCCCTTCGCATGTTTGGGGACCCCCTTTAACTTTAACATAAAAGGATGTTACTCACTATAAATTTGGTGTCAATCGCTATAACCGTCTCCGAGAAAAATGCTTGTGACGGACAGACAGACAGGCCCAAAGACAGTAAACCGATTTTACTTCTGTAAAACAAAACCTTAAAAACTATACTACTTCAAAGTGGGGCTATTGTGAGAAAAGTGATAGGGATTTACTTTTGAACTGGAGAGAGTAAGAAGGATATGGAGAGAGAAGCTAGAGTTACTCCTTCCTTTGGTACGGTTTCAACAGGGGCGGCTAAATTTGATATCGTCATGGTGCAGTTTGACTTGGCAACCCACCCCCGTCCGAATATGAGAAGCTAAGAAATGTATGTAAAAAGGAAGGAAAAGATCACCCCTCTGTAGCCTCGTCAAAGAATTCCGGCGGTCGCTTCATCTCTCTCTCTCCGGTCTCCAAAGGGGCCCCATTTTCATATCATTAACACGCTTATTGATAAGGCAGTTATAACCGCGATTTACAAGGGTCGTTGGAGAAGGGGGAGGCCCTTCCCCGCCTATCCGCTTCTCAGTCGAGTTTTTTAGCGTAGAAAGGGATATATGTCTTCTTCCCGACTATTATTTTACCCCTTGCTTTTGCAGAGGCTGGATTAGTAAACCAAACTGTTTCATGACCACATTAAAATTTTACAATTCTTCAACAAGATAAGCGTGAATATAAGAGGCTCGTAAAACGTTCGAAACGAGACTCATTTAGAACATACTGTGAGGAACTGGAAGGTGAAAGAGAGACTTCCAGACTGTGCAGAGTCCTTCACAAGGATGAGTCGACCAAGTTGGACTCTCTTAAAAAATGGAATGGTATTTGCACGAATTCCAGAGTTGAGTCTATACAGACTCTTTTGGAAGCACACCACCCAGGAGAACAGGTTTTAGAAGTGCAAAAAAGTGAATTGGCGGTTTCTGCAAACCCTTCAACATGAAGGTGTTGCAAGGGGAATTGGAACACTGCGACAGTGGTTGTTACCAATGAAAAGGCGACAGCTGCTATACTATCATTTCACAACACTTCAAAGCACCTGGCATGGATGGCATTTACCCAGTGATGCTCAAGGGGGGGGGGGGGTATAGAGCACTTAGAGCAGCTTCTACGAAATATTTTTCGTGGATATCTTGCTCTGGGCTACGGGCCTTCGTCTTGGCAGAAGGTGAATGTAACCTTCATACCAAAGCCCGGGAAAGATGACTATTCAAATCCAAAGAACTTCAGGTAAATCCGTTTATCAACATTTTCGCTGAAATGTCTGAAGAGACTGGTTGAGAGTTACTTTCGCGGGAAGGCAGTTAAGTCGCACCAACGTAATGAAAACTAATATGATTAAAAACGTGGAAAATCCTGTGGGTCTGCTCTTCATTCTTTGGTTTCAAAGATAGAGGATGCAATTCTAAAGGGTAAGTACGCGATGAAGGTGTTTGTGGACATTGAAAGGACTTTTGACATGCATGGTGTTGACAAAACTTTAATAAAGTGGATCTACGCTATGCTAACGCAAAGTTTGCTGATCGCTACCTAACAACGGAAGTGACGAAAGGCTGCCCTTAAGGAGGTGTGCTACCGTCACTTCTCTGGGGAATGCTGATCAACTCACTACTATGCGAACTGCAAAATCTGCCAATACACGTTCAAGCTTATGCAGATGATGTGGCTGTGTTGGCTGGTTGTCGAGATCTCAGAGTGGTCTGTAGAAACACACAACGCACCGTTGATTTGATTGACAGTTGGTGTCTCAGGCATGGACTTTCAATAAATCCAAATAAAACCACAATGGTATTATTTACAAAAAGGAGCAAAGTGAATCGTCTTTGCCTTCCAGTGATGAGGAGTACAACCCTTCAATTCTCCGAAGAAATGAAATATCTGGGAATTATTCTAGACAAGAAGCTTCTTTGGAACAATCAGGTAGAGATAAAGATGAACTCTGTTTCTAGATTCAATACGGTAGATTTACTCTGGGTACCTGGTCATTGTGGTGTAAAGGGAAATCAAACCTCGGATGCCTTAGCAAAAAAGGCTTCAATTTTCCCCATGCCCGGCCTAGAACCAGTAATTGGCGTGTCAGTAGCATTGGCTGATGCTGCTATCAAAAGTTGGGAACAAGCTTCCCATAATGACAGATGGCGAAGCCTTAATGCTGCTGGACAGACCGAATTTTTCTTGTCAGAACTAAAAAATCATACTACAAAGTTTATCCTGTCGAAAAGCAGGAAGACTTGCAGAAGTATTGTGGGAATTCTGGCTGGCCATAATTCACTCGTTGGGCATATGTTCAGAATAGGAATTATCCAAGATGATACGCGTCCATCCTATAATGAGGAAGTGGAATCCACGGAACATTTTCTATGTGAGTGCCTCTTCCCCACCTCAAACACATACACACCTCGCTTTTCTCTCCACACCTTTCCTACTCTCTCTTGGAGTACGGCTCAAAATTAAACTCTACCGTTTTTACCTCGAAAAAGCCCTATTTTGAGGGGCCATAACTTCATGTTGGTAATGTAGACTTCCTGCCGATTGTTTAGACATTTGTTGAAGTTAATGAGATCTAGTAAGTTAGTAGTGTTGAACTACGTTTGACAAAGCTGTGTTGCTCTTTTGTGCCAGAACCGTAATTATTATTGGTCTCAAGGTCACAAATGCTCGACTAAGAAAGGAGTAAGAAGAGGTATCGCAGGAGATTTCGGGGCAGGTTGCATTAAGTCGGGGGAGAAGGGAAAGAGGGTGCAGTGAAGCTATTTATGAAGCACAGTGGTGAAGAATGGGTTAGACGGCAGTGACCTCGGGAAGGATGGGATGTAATAAGAAATTAGAGATTATTGAGAATGATATAAAGAGTCTCGAAGGCTTCGTCGTAAGTTAAAGAAGCAAGAATCAGATTCCCGTTGATGGTATCTAAGGCTGAAATCAAAAGTGTCAAGTTGCCCTTTCGAAGGTTGGACGTAGCAGGGTTGCGCATACCTTGTGAATTAATACGTGTCGTTTGTATATCGAATGCAAGGGTGGGATGATGGACATCAGAAGCGACGTAATTAAGATCATCTGAAAACTGCTGATTTCTGATGAGGTTGAACTAAAGAGTGTTCATCAAAGTAATCAAAGGAATTCAAAAGAGTTATTGGTAAGTGGTGTTGAGCCGAGAATGTTAGACCAGGTGAGTGTAGGAAGATTACAGTCATCACAAACAAAAAGAGAAAGTTGTAGTAGAAATCCCCGTACAGATGAAACGGGATGAAAGAGGGGCAATATACACGGGAAATGGCAAATGCAGTTTTTGACAAAACCGGCTTGATTCACGGTTATTTGAACGATTTCTCGAATACGGTTGCCAGGAATGCGGGTACGATGGATATTGAGAAAGAATTGGGAGGTTCTCTCTCTTGAACCTCATTAAAAATTGTGGCTATTATTCGCACTAAAAAGTTATGCAGCTTCAAAGCTGATATAGTCTGAGTTGCTCACTCCAAGATAAGAAGGGTAATGTAAAAAGGAGAAAAAGGTTGCCCTTTTTAGACCTGCTTAAGAATTGCAGGGATCGCCATTGTTGACAAGTTGTAGCTTATTGATAGGGTAATTATGGCTGTGGTTCCCAAGGGGGGTTTTGAGAGACAGCTGCCCACTCGCCACCCATCTCCACCTTACCCGCGCGGGGTGTCATCAAAACGGTGATAACTTTTTAAGATGGCGATTGGTACGAATTTTTAGAGGACCTAAGAAGGGAACTTTCTTCCTTGTCTTGCATATGTTTTTTACTTTCTCCTATTCCAGGGGTGTGACGGAAAATTATACTGAATAATCCATCGAAATATCCCCCATTTGAAACCTCATAACTTCTTAAGGGAGAGGCTATTGCCGTAATTTTTCTAAGAAGTTGAATACAAAGATCTTTCCGCTTCTATCTCCTCACCTTCAAGGATGGAATTCCAAATTAGACCCTACACACTCTACAAGCAGGAGGTCAGTTTTCAGGGATGAAATGTTTTATTGTTTCTCTTAACTATATAATTTGAGGACCAGATGTTATATATAGGCACCCCCATAATTCAGGTTTGTCGGTTGGGTAATTTCTGGAGGTAAATCTTTGAAATAGATGACCACTTTCTATTTCCCCATCTTCCTTTTAATGTTATGTCAAAACTAACTGCCTCGGAAGTATGAAGCGTGGCGTTTCTGATATTCTTAAAGTCTTTGACTGCAAAAAATGTTACAGTTTCCACAAAGCCTTAAAAAGTAGAGTAAATTTGATGATGTAGGCCGGTGGTTATTGAAAACAACCGTCGAGGATCTTCCGCGATATTAAACGAGCACCTTTGCACGATGGGGTGCTTCTGCATGGTTCGAACTGAATAGACAGTGAGAGGCATCAAGCCGTGAGGAGTTTAGACACAATGCCTATAGCCGCCTATGCCATGGACAATGCAGACCTCTGGTGCAGCATGCTTTGCTGAGTCAGTGGCTCATAGTTAATCTTCTTCTCCCCATATTTCCTTTCGATGTTACCATTATGGGGGCAGCAATCTGATAAAACTTTAAACTTGTGGAACTACCGAGTACTGCCTGTGATCTACATTGATAAACCGGCCATTTTCCCGTGATCAGCCCATGCTTGTATGCTGGGTTCTGATGAACCACATTATATTCAGTAATGTGTTTGCCCATGTCTTGCGTCAGTGCCCTCACGGTGCAGTCAGAAAGAAGGCGGCACAATATTTCTGACGGTAAACCTAGCCTGGTGTTTCTTCACCCTCTATTCTGGATGGCACGCATAATTCCATTCGTGTCAGTAGGTTTCCAGCATAGAGCCGTCTATTCCACGGTATGGACAATTCACATGTTTACCGTGCAGTGCCTTCGGTTTCTCTCACTGATCCGCTTCTGATCCGACTTCACCCTACTTAGGGGATTAAATCATCAATGGTGCAGGTTAATTGAGACCAGTTTGCAATCCACCTAACAAACGTACGCACAGAAGAAATTCGTCGTTTACTCCTTGGTATAAAAATAAGGACACAGTCAGTCGACTTGGGGTTGGCATTGTGCCGCAACGTCAATCATGCTCCTACCTCTGGTGTGAGGAAGTAAACTCATCTGCTCCATTGTAAGATTTGTGTGGATGTTTTCCAAATCGCCCTTCGTCTATAGTAAAATTACGAATGCATATGCCAGTGGAGGGATATCGAACACATCCAGTGTACTTATTTTATTTACCCTAGTACTGAAATCACTAAAGGAGGAAGTCGCTAAAGGAGGAAGTCGAATATAGGGTCCTTGGCGGCCCGGTCTGATTATGCTTCAGGTTAAAGTTGCATAATTCGGCAAGTCCTCACACGACCTCCGCGTGGTGGCCGCTGGAAACCGTCTTCGGGCGGGCCAAGAGTGTGTAGGGTCCCGCTGGCAGTAGGCTCATCCAACTGACGAGGATCTGCTTGTTTTCTGGTCATGTGTTAGGGGCAAGTAGATCTGGCGGGGGGATAGACTGAAGCAACAGCCGGGGGATCGTCCTCCCTGCACCGGAGAAGGTGCTAATAGGACCCCTAGCCAAGGTGGAACAGCATATGCCGAGGGCTACGGGGCCAATGGGGAGCTTGGTCTTTAGTATGCGAATTCTGAATACCTTGGGCAACTTCAGTTTCAAATAAGACCCTTACCCTGGTGGCCGGGCCAGCCAGGGTGGACATTCTTCCCGGACTACTCGAGAGACCAAGACATGGATTCAATTAACAAAAAAACTAAAACGACGATAGAAGAGGAGGCGATGATGCCAGGCGCATCATCGGAGGACGAGCTGCTGGCCCCCAGCCAGGAGCCAGTGGCCGTCGTGAGCAGTGCAGTCGGTGCCAGCCGTAGCACCGTTGCGCTGAAACCAACCGCAGGAACCTCCCGGAGCGAGACGTCAGACGGACTAGTGGCTTCCAGCCTGGAACCCACTGCCGTCAAGCTGGGTGTAGCGAGTACCAGACATAGTACTCCTGACCCGAAGCCCTCAGCGTCGGGGGATCCCTCGAAAGCGAAAACCGACAAGAATGTCGGTCGCCGGAAACCTACCTACCTACCCCCTGTCTCATATTTCTCCATAGAACTCTAATGATATGTCCGTCATGCCGTTCGCGATGACTTTAGTGGATGGGGTGGATTCGACACTTGATTAAATCAAATTCCAATCCGCTTTTTAAAAGGCCATCAGCACCAGAAAACGACTTGATATCATCTAAGTACATCAAGAATACTAAATACATAGTCCATATCTGATTACGAAGCCATGCCCTTTAGCATCTTTAAAAGAGGTTCAGTGCCGTATACAATTGAAAGGGCCTCAACGAATCTTCTTGGCAAATGCGTCCCATTTGCGGATGGGTTGTGAGGTGTTGGTACTCTCAGACGAGTGTACTGACAAGGTGATATAGATATATCCCTGGATGACTGTAATTAGTTTCGTGTCCACACAATACATAAATAGAAAGCGATATAGCAATTAGACAGAGTTATTTGGCCTGTCCTACAACTACTGAGTCGATTATTTTCTTTTTGCAATCACCCAACTCAACTTGGCAGCCTTTTTGCTCCCCAGGCAGAATGTTGTTGGTCGCAAGGTATGCATTGATTCCTTTACTAATAATAGACGTTATCAATTGTAGAGGGTGGGAATTTCCCCAGTCAACTCATGATTCATGAGGCTAGGGACCTTCCGAGTTTTCGGTTTGTTTATGGCTTATCGAAACCAACTGCGAAACTCTCGATAAATTATCGGTGCAACAAGGGCCGGTATTGTATCTGTTCGCGCCATTGTAATTTGCTAAATGCACTTAGATACAATCGACCCATCGATGGAGTTAAGCGCTGCTTGCAGTGGTTAGTACTTAGATGGGGGACCAGTAGGGATCATATTATTACTTTCCAATTATCGTAACATATTTAGATGCACAGATTAGTATAATATATAAATGAACTATGGCGATGAGAGCAGAGATCTTGAAAATCCGGCTTTCCTATCCGAACTATGTAACGTCGGATACTTGTGTGAAACTATACTCGGTCGAGTACTTCAGCTCACTTTTCGCCAACTATTTGTTAATTTTAAATAGCTCCCTCATTTTGGTTAACAAAAGTTCAATTATTTATATTTTCATAGATTCATTGATTCTGTTTTTTGGGCTATTTAATCAGAAAGTGCGTTCCGAAAGAGTTTTCGAATTGACCGACCATCTTATTTAAGGCTTTGTGCAAAACAAAATTTTATTAAAATCGGTTCACTGTTTGTTAGCCGATTTGTCACACACACTTTTCTCAGAAATGATTACACCTATTGATACGAAATTTGGTGGAAAGGTTGGAAATGTGAACTCCCATACATGTAACGAACTTTTGATTGTTGTTCTGAACATAAGTTTTGGGTCCCCATACACCCAAAAGGGGTTTTCACCGAATATAGTCATGTGAGATATCAAATGAAAGGCCTCGATTATCACTTTTCACAAACATTAGTTTTGATATTTGTGCTAAAGGGGAAGAATGCGGGATTCCGAAAAGAGTCAGTTATTTTAAGGGCCCAGTCTCAGCAACTACCCAAACGAGCAAATATACAAAAAGTTATGGTGATATATGCATGTGACCTCTAGGATTCAAAATGCCCATCATCACCATGAAACTCTGCAGTAATATAGGTGTATGTCGTATGGAGCATTATTCCGGAAAGTTTGGTGCAAATATGATGAAGATAATGAAGAAATGTGGTTCGTCGAAAAGATTTTATTCACATCTATGATTTACTTATCATCTTTCTGTTGGTAAATAAATAGATATATCCTTGAAGTTTGTGAGCTCATTATAAAATTCGATGACTTGGTGGCTGCCGTAAATTACGTTGGTGATCTCGTAAGGTCATCCATTTTAAAGTCTTTTGTTGGGTGTTGATATTTAACTTTGCTAGTCCTTAAGAATTCGATCTAAATTCATTAATACATAGTTTCTCTTCCCTCAGTGCCAAAGAGTATATTTTATTAATTATACGTGTTTAGATATGTTGAGAGTCGTATATTTTCTCTACCCAGGGAGAGAGATTATAATTAATCGAGGAAGTTTACCAATAGTCTAAAAGTATCTGCGCTGATTCTTGTTTCTGTTCAACAGATAAAAACCACTCTGCAATGAAAATGAAATCGTTACATGTATTTTCACAATTACTCGCAGATTTATTTGGAGGCGGTGTAGACAGATTATCTCCTCCAATTATCGTGATGGCTTAATTCTATTTAACAGAAGTGATTATGAAAGTGGTAGATAGCCATAATTGCCGTAATTTTGTCTACAGTGCTACAAAAAGGAGGCTAAATTTCCAAGTGAGGTGTTTACAGCTTATTATGTCGTTATAAGTTTGTAGAAGGATGAACAAAGGGAAAGCCTTTTGAGATTTCCCTTATAATGCTGGATGATAATTTCTGATTTCAGGAATCATTAGGGAGGGGAGCTATGTTGGTATCTGCATCATAAGTTTTAGATGTTGTTCAGGGCACAGTCTAGTTTCGCAGTAATTGCTTCCATTTTGAATACTTCTTTGAGAGGAGGCTCTTTACTTCTTTGGTATTTGTCGAATTTTTATTGGCTGTAACATCAAATTTCGCTATTTCTCTTGATCTCTGGTCTCTACTGTAATACGCGAATCCCATTGAGGGTACACTGCTTCTCGTTATTAGCAGCTTAGGGATAATGAAGAGGGAGAATGAGAAAAAAGGAAAAAAAAAGCTGGTAATAAGATGACAAACAATCTAGGATTTTTTTTATGTACTTATTGACAATAAAGAAATCAGTACTATAGATGAAGGCCATAAATAAATAAATCAATAATTATTCTTTTCGATCGAGAGGCTCAATTCGACCATTGCACTGTCTGTCATCTACTCTCAGCTTTAATTCGAATTCAGCATGACTCTTCGCTGCCACTGCCTATGTGTAGGTCGCCAACTGTCGAGGTTTTTCTGCACATATGAGGTATCTTAAGTCCACATCTACTTGATGTTGGACCGGACCAACTGAAGAGCAACTTACTCCCACGGCTTTTGGTCCACAGACCCCTCGTTTGGGGCATAGCACCCAAATATACAAAAAGAAAAAATACTGACGTTACCTCACCGCTACCCTGGGAGCAGCGTCACCGAAAGTGACAGCAGGTGGAAAACCTTGGAAGAAACTGTCAGTATTTTTTTCTTTTTGTTCCAGGTTCTATGCCCCAAGTAAGGGGTCCATGAACTAAAAACCGTGGGAGTAAGTTGCTCTCCATTTGATCCAGTCCAACATCAATTGGATGTGAATTTAGGATCCCTCATATCCCAAACAAAAATCTAGCTTTAGCCTAACTTAGGCTCAGGATCATATGTCCATCTGGAGATGGCTTAGCAAGCATCAGGTGACTCTGTCGCCTGTTGGTTATATGGTTTGCATTCCACATCTGTTTTTAAGAAGACATACTCTATCGTAATCAATATCAAACCATTCGGTGGAAAGTTGCCGTTAAAATTCATGCCATTTGCATCGAAAGATTCCTGATCTGAGTGTCAGGGCAGTTGAACTGAGAAGGCTGATCGACTGGCTTATCCAACTCCACAACACTTGGACCAGAGCTAGCTTTGTGAAAAGTGAAGCTGCAAGAATCGAACGGGCCAAGTGGAGAAACTTAATTTCCTGTCAACAGTTAAACGTCCTTATGAAAAAATTGAGGTCTACAAAATGTCATTTCTGTTCCTCTTTAAGAAGTGGGATTCCAAAATCTTAGTAGGACTTTTAACTGCACACTGCTTCTTGGACTATTACACGGAGAAATTATATGTAGTGATCTGGTTTTCTCGGCCTCACCCTTTTCCTCTGTGAGACATTGCCGGGTACGCTAAAGCTTGCGGACCTGTGATTGCCTGAGAAAGCTCCAAGGAATATTTCCAAATACCAGCTGTTACGTTGAAGTAACAATATCTCTGTCTGAGGATAAATTAATCAAATGCAAACACTATTAACAGACCAAAACGCTAGAGCGCTAAATGCCAACCAGGTTTCAGAAAAATGCTAGCAGTTCAACATCGTCATTCACCAAATAGTCGTCGACTTGAAGCAGGTAAACGGCACCATGGACCGATATGTGTTGTACAGAGTAATGCTTGGCATGAGAATTCCAGCAAAACTGGAAGCCTTACCCGAATGAAAACAACACTCAGCAGCGTAGGTCACAGTCAATAGAAGCCTTACAGATACGTTTGAGACCTTCTACTCGATCTGCCGATTTTACATACACTAGAAAGCAAAGCCCCGAGTATACAAATCGGAGGTAAGACCTATGCTAAGGTACGGGTGCGAAAGGTGAGCCCAAATGCAAACTTCGGAAGGATGGCACTGAGGAGAATAACAGAAGCTAAATGAGAACGTCTAGCAGCGATTCAGATGTAACTATGAGTTGTGTCAAATATTTGGCGAACCTGAATACTCTAAAATAATCAAACTTCGGAAGCTGCAATGGGCCGGCTACATTCAATAACTAGACGACGCTCGGATATCTAAAAGGGTATTTGGAGGGAGGGATGTTAGGCAGATTCTGCTGACGCAGACAACACATTCCTGCTCGGATTTTCAAAGTAGAGGGCGCAATCGATAGAGTTCGTTGATTGGTGGAAAGTGTGGAGGGATAGAACCTCAAAGACCATGTCTATTGTTGCATTGAAATCACATAAGAGAAAAAAAATTTAACTCCTATGAGATTGTCAGTAATAGTGCGACTTTCACCAAACTTCATATTTACCCCACAATTTTGTGATGAAGGTAAGGAGGATTTCCGCTTAGCTCCCAAAGGATATGCTAATATACTAATATTAACTTTATTTAAGCAGATATCATTAAGCACCGAAACCAATTAGGAATCGAAAGCCCGGCCTCTCTTTAAGCAGGGTCCTGCTCGACTTCAACACGTAATGTTCCACCCAGACAGGGCTATGAAGCCGGTGCTTATTATCGCTCTGCCACACGACTCCCAGGGATTTCAGCTAGAGAACCCGTGGCGCGGCAGCTTAGTGGACGTCAAATCGCACGAGACGCTCACACTTCCTTTTCAGACAGAAGAAGGACTTCAGTCTATACGAGGAGATTATCTTGGGCTTACCACCGATGTCCACACTGAACGCGAACTCCCTGCGCTCGAGAATTTAATAGAAGCCGTAACGAGTGGCACCAGCATCAAAATGTGGGTGCAGATTTCCAGTTCCTTAGGGATGTGGACCGCTGGCAGCGCGTGACAAGATGGTGGAGGCGCCTTCAATTCGGGAACGGTCTTTCATAACTGAGACAAAATTCCGGTTTTCCCAAGCAGCTCTCAGGTCGCCGGGGAATTGTAGATTCTCTCCAAACAAAGGATCAGCAGGACTGACAGCAAACTCCTCGCGGACGGCTATACAGAGACCAAGCAGAACGAAAGGCAAGACCTGCAACAACGACGGCTCGTCGCACTCCCTAGTGGCTGCTTTTGGCGTCCGACGCCAATGTTCCAGTATCTTATTGAATGCCGGATGGCATGTGGTTGTCCTCTGGCGTTTGAATTCGTTTTTCGAGCTCCGAAAAGGGAGTAGATTCAAGTTGCATTCCATGGTCTGTGATGATTACGGCAGGAAAATCAAAGCGCGGAATGGAGTCCCGGAAGAGGGCCTTAGCACATGATTGTGCTGTAATGTTCTTCAACGGTATTGCTTTACGCTACCGCCTAAACCGGTTATCGAATGTGTGGTATGGAAGCACTTTGTCGATTTGGGGAATACTACCTTCCTAGCATGCCTAGTAATCTTACACTTTCAGCATGCAATGGACGAATGCAAGAATTAACGTCCCGGTTCATAGACGGCCAGAAATATTCGGTGGGGATTAGCCGGATCGTTGTCCGAATGTTAGGGTCCGCAGGATCGTGCATCGAGCGAACAAGATTTCTTAGGAAAAGCAGCTGGAATAGGTTCCTTTTGGGAGATCTCACAGTAGATATAGGCGAGGACTTTTTTGAACTTATTTATATTTGGATTCCGAGGGCAGACCTTGAAGAACTGCGTCATCCTTCTGGGTCACATTGATTGCTGGAAAATCAATTGTGGCTGGGGTATTTATCTCAGAGATTCGAGACAAAGCATCAGTGACTAGTGTGTCTTTATCGTGTGTGAATGCCCGATGCGAGCGGGCTGATGTAGGATAAGTGCGGAAAGAAATGGACGTTTTGTCGGAAGAGAAAGTCAGCCACACCTTCAAGGGAAGAATGGAAGGAGTGCTTAATGCTCAGATACGCGACTAGTAATGCACGATCATAGGCGCTGTAATTTCCTTGAACAGGCTTCAACTGTTTAGAGAAGAAACTAAACGGTTACCAGTTTTCTTTCACCATCTGGTGGAGAGCAGCGCCTTCTGCGATGTCTGAGGCACCGACGAATACGGCTAAGGGTGCCTTCTGTTAAGGAAATGCTAAAAGTGTAGCATCTACCAGCTATTGCTTGGTGGTTTCAAATGCTTGGTCGGCTTCTAGAGACCACACAACGTTAAGTAAGGCCTGGTGGTGAGTAGCCTGGTTGTATGTTGTCAAGAGTGATGGAATGGCCAACATCTGTGGGGAAATTTAGATTTTTCAACGTTGAGAATTAGGCTGAACCAAATGCCCGGTCTTCGTGGAAGAGGTAAACAGAATGTCAACTAAGTAGAAGAACAGAAATCCAAGTTTCGCAGTACAGAGTGGATCAATCTCTGGAAAGTTTGTGATGCATTGTACAAGCCAAAACTCATATGTGCGTACTCGAAAATTCAAAAGGTGTGCAAATTGTAATCTTTGGAATATATTCGGGAGGTACCGGGATTTAGTGAGAAAACAAGACAGTTTACTAAGTAATGCGCAAAGTCCTGAATGATTGGAATTGGGTACGAGTCTGAAATCGCTTGAGAATTGTGGCGTCTATAATCTCCAAAAGGTTGCCATTCGCCATTGGGCTTGGGGACCGGATGGACTGAAGATGTTGTTTGTTGAAAGGTTTGCATATACCCTGCCTTATCAGTTCGATGAATTAGTTCCGCCCAATACTTGCCTGTAGTCATAAGACGGATGTCGCGGGTCCCCTGGCGAACTTAATTTTTCAAAGGTCACAAGAAATGTGCTGGTACATTTCGTGGCCGGATTTGCTAACCCACGATATTAGCAGTGGGTGCCAAAGTTCGATACGGACCGCGGTGCGCGGCTATCCGCCAGTCTATTTCTCGAGGTGGACGCCGAACAAGCTCCCGACTGTCCTCTCTAACGCAAAGCATTCACCGCTGCCGTCAGTGTGGCCACATTGGCCGTAAGTGAAGTTCGTGTTCTTTATTCGCGGTCGCAGTGAGAACCTCCAGGAAGCCGCTATCGGTACACGCTAGTATAAACTGCAAAGCCTCTAGTAGTCGCTGAAGCCACAAGGACTTCTGTAGCTTCGAGTCAAATTTGTCCCCAATCAACTGATCTCCCGGAGAGAAGGGAGTGGGGTATTTTTGTACCCTAGACACCACATAGCGACTGTTTTGTGCTTTTCTTCAGATTTTTTTATTTGACAATTTTTGAGAATGGCTCCGGCAAATAAGTGATCCCTTTCCAGTCCCCGTAATTTCTCCCTTCACAACTAATGTCAAAACTAACGACTTTGGGAAGTATTAATCGAAATCTTTCTTTTGTTGCTCCAGTTAACTATGCTCGGCGAAAAATCATTATACTTGTTTCTTGTATGTATGGTATCGCTGTAGAACGAGTAACAACCGTTTCCGAGAAAAGTGCGACTGACAGACAGACATACAATGAACAAATTTTAATAAGACTTTGTTTTACACTAAACCATATAAAAGGACTGCTTCTAACACTCCTTTAACAAAGACAAACCGAACCGAAACCAGAAAAGCATCAGCCATCAACCGTAATTTCGTCGAACCGGGCTACACTCTCATCGCAAAAGGCCCTGAGATATCAGCTATTCGCTACACTACTTGCATAGATAATATTTTATTTCAGCCAGAAACAGACGCTGAAAATGCATTTAATTATATGCAACATGAACAAAATCAAAATTAACAAAAGTAAATAAAATCATTTGTAAATTGATATATTTATGTTTTTGGTGTACTATGATATAAGGATGTGATGAAGGAATTTGAAAGGAGGATAATGGACCGGTTAAATGACGACATGCTGCAAAGCCCTGGATACTAAAGTATTCCGGAAAAAACAATTTGACCCCTTCCTCTCTTTATCAAGGACCTTATTCATCGGAAGCTACTGGAAAACTTTGAAGATGCCACAAAAATGTTTAACAACGTTTTTTCTTGAAGGCACGTGTCTAAAGGAAAGAAAGATGACCTACTAACTTACTCCGTATACATTCATGGAATTCTTAATTATGCCACATTCCTCTTGAAAATAACCACATTTTATTGCACTAAAAGAACGAAAAAGCTTAGCAAGTCGACGGTGGTTTGTAAAAGAAAGCCGGCAGCTGTGGAATAAACAACCTCTAAAATATTTCAGCAAATTAGATAAATTGAATCCGCATGCCTCGTTAATTGGAGCTCTACCCCTACTTATCCAAGGTCGCGTAAATAAGAAGCGAATGAAGACTGACATTGAAAACTTTTTTATATTTTTTTCGAAAGTATGATTAGGATTCCAAGGACATTTTTGATAATCGGTTGAACTAGACCCATATCTGTTACGCAGTTACTCAACTCACTATCAATTGTCCAACTAGTTCACTCTATTCCATTTCCATTTATCACAACCGCTAAATTGTCCTTTTTCGTTTCAGGTTAGAATGGAACAATCGCAACTGTAGCTGATTCCTCATATGAACGAGTAATGATCAAAGCTTAAAGATACTCCGAAGCACATCAGAAGATTTCCTGAGTCCTTGATAACATAATGCCCAGAAGAAATATTATGGTGATAGATGAAAGAGCCTTCTTCTGTGGAATCGCAGTCCGCCTTGTGCTGAGATGAAGGCAGTAATCCTTCATTTAGACTTTTCTGAGCTGGTTCATATTATCCAACTGAAAGAAAAAAGATAAACTACTCGAAGGAACATGGGAAACACAAACGATATGAAGAAAAATTATCTTTGGAAAAGCGTAACGCTTCTGTGGTTATTTTTTATCATAAACGAGTATAATGGCGTCGAGGGTTCCGGAAATGCTGAGCTTATAAATCATAGAAATATAGAAACACATGGAGATAATCGAAGCCGAAATCCTGGCCACCTGCCCCTGATTAACAGTGACCAACTAGCAAGCCATATAGACAAAAGTATCTATCGAAGGACTAAGAATAAGGACGGGGAGCAACACACCAGGATCACAGCCAGACATTTTAATAAACGGTCGTCAGGTGAATTCAATTTGTCATTGTCATCGGCCGGTGAACTAACCACGAATTTCGATACGGCGACCATAGATCAAGCGGACATGGCAACCGATTATCCTTCGGAATTGGGAGCATTGAATGATTCCCAGGCCATTGATCATAACGAAACTTGCGTTGGGGATGCCTTGTACTGTAATCTGACCTACGAGGAGTATATCGAGTTGGTCTATGACTATATTTACCCTACAACCACCGAATGGATTTTCATCTGCCTACACTCAATTGTCTTCATTATGGGGCTGGTAAGTATCCGGAACATCTATTGTTTTTGTTTATTCCTGGCACTCAATAGAAGCCAAATAAATTTTCCGACTTTTTCTCCGTAAGTGGGGTTCTAAGTGGGTTCCACTTATGAGAATGTTTTCCTTGATTAAGTTGCAATCGGGTGGGATCATTTTCAATGAAGGTTGAACTTTGACTTTATTATTAAGTTTAAGGATTTATATGCTTTTACTTAGCAAGTGATAGATTCTTTTTTTGGTTAAAAACGTGACGAAAATAGCTTACATCCTTTTTTATAGATGAAGGTGGAAATCCTAAAAAGACGCTGTTGCGCCAGGTTGCAGCAGTGTGTCGGATTCTCACTCACTAAAACCACCGGCACTCCTCTGCCCATATCCCCGCGGGACCACCCTGAAGTATCACTTTGCGGGGAGGGCAGCAGCACCAGCACAACTAAGTCACGCGTTCGTCGCAGTTCCTGCAACTTTTCCTGTATCGCGTTTATCGCACTCCAATTTTCTTCCGATCTCAGCATCTCTTCCATGAAATTGTGGGGTCCGACAACTAAGTTGAAGGCATCTCCCTCTTTCAATCGCGAATCTCGGACAACGGAACATAACATGCTCCAGGTTCTCAGGCGCATTCGGGACAGTCTGGGGACTCCTCCAATTCGAAGCCATGCAAGTACCTCCTGTATTCAAAAGGAATTGCGTTAGGTGGTACTTTACTCTCCATGCCTCCGCTCGATCCATCTCTCAATTCACGGGATCAGTGCATTTGTCCAGCGGCCTTTTTCGGAATTATCCCACTGTGTGTGGCTTTCCGGAAGCCCGTGGTCACTCCGGCCGGATTCACCTTCCTTCTCCGTTGAAGGCAGTGTGCCTCATTTACTACCGGCGACTAGATTTTGACCTTCCAATATTAGGCATCATCCTTGCTAGAGATGAGCTTATTACTACCTCCGTCTTATCTTTCGCCAGAACCAGTTCTAACATTTACGGCCATGCTTTGATAATGCGTAATGCTGACCACATTGCCTCCTACAGTGTTCTGTAGTGTACCGTTACGGTCTTGAATGAAGTGCTCTAACACACTTCAAGGCCCTGATCCAACATGGATTGTTGCGCCAACGATTATTATTATTATTTGATAGCATGAACGGTTTCACTTGCATACAATTCCACGTCCTGGAGTGTTTCGCAACTACTACCACCGCCAGGTCGTCTGCAAAACCAATCAATGTTGCCTCCTTTGACACGTGAAGGCCGAGCATTCCGTCATAAATTATGTTCCACAGCAGGGGCCCCAGTATGGAAATTTTGGGAACAGCTCCTGTCACAACATATTTCTTTGACCCACCGTCCGTTTCGTCCTAGAAAAATCCTCCCGAGAGGTAACTATTGAATATCCGAACTAAATAATCAGCACCGCCAGTTTAGCCGAGTGAAAGGCATTCCTGACATCCGGCGTCACCAAAGCGAAGCACTTACCAGCGGCCAATGCCTCCCAAGCCAGGTCCACGACAGTTGCTGTAGCATCGACAGTGGACCGTGCTCTGTAAAACCCATACTGCCACTTCGTTAGACCGTCCGCTAGCTGGACGAACGGAAGTAGCCTATTGCATGTCACCCCCTCGAACATCTTCCCTATAATGCCTAAAAAACAGATAGGGCGATATGAAAAGGATGCACCTGGTGGTTTTTGGGGCTTCGGTAGCAGAACCAATCTCTGCCATTTCTCCAGTGAGGGAGGCGGGAAACACTCTTTCGGCCATGCACGATTCAAATGTGCTTATGAACCATGCGGGCTTGATTTTAGCTCACAACTTCAGGGCTTTGTTCGGAATCCCGTCCAATCCTGGAGCCTTATTATCTCCAATTCGTTCACAAGATCTCTCGTAGTTTCTGAAGACGTGAAGACGTCATGTGGAACCGTTGGCTGAGGTCTACTTTCTTCCTGTTGAGGGAAAAGTATTCCGATTATTTTGAACAGAGTCGCGGGCACGTCACTTGGAGTGATTTTCATCCAAGAATTTGCGCCCCACGAGTTCGTATTTGTCTCAAGACACAACTGCTTCTAGCAATTATGCTTCCTTCTTCTTCTAATAATCCCTCAATATCCATAAGAGATAATGCGGCAGGTGAAATACTTTCCTTCGTTCCTCCCTTCTAGTGTGCCTAGGATGTCCTTCCATCTCATGGAATTAAAGGCATTTCTGACGTTAAGCGTTACTAGGAGGACCACCCGACGAGATCGGCGGCTGTGTACCTCCGCTCGTCAAATAGCATCTACGGCTTGCATGAAAGCATCAACAGTGAGTCTCCCCGCTCTGAAGCGAACTGCCGTGGGACACGTATCCCTAAAGCGAGTCTACTTCTCATGAGCTTTTCAAGTACTTTCCCAGCAGCAACTCAGGATCACTTTTTCCTTTGCAGATCAACACAAACCTCGCCACTTTCCAACGAGAAGGAAAAATGCCCTCTTTCAGGCAAATATTGAAGACACCGAGCAGTAAGTCTGGCCGATATTTCAGCACTAGTTTGTAGTTTCGGCGTCATCATCTCGTACGGGGTGCACAGGGTATAGACCGGTTTATCTGGTCGACCTTAGGTGAGCAGGGTTTTCGTAAGGCCCCGATTTTTCATTATTATTTCATTATTACCACACGATTATCAGTTCGCAACCGAGTCCCACGGGCCCCATTCACCTCGTCGAGCAAGTTCTGCCAGTAGCGAGCTTTGCTCCTGTTTATTGCGCTACGGAGTCGCCTTTTGGCTGATCTGACTCTGTGATCATGGTACATGCCTCCACGCGAGTGTATAGACGTTGCGTCAAAAGGCGAAGTTTGTGACAATCCTTCCGGAGCTCTGCAATTTTTGCCGTCCACCAATACATAAACAGCTTGCCACGTCTCAGGGGGAATGGAAGCTCCACAGTGGCATGGAGTGTCAGTTGCAGTACCATCACCCCCTTAGTGCCCTCCAGCGCAGATCCACCTGCTCCAAGAGTTTCGGCAAAGCTCCCGGTGTTCACCTTTGCGACGTTCCTTACACAGAAAGAGCGCCGGGGTAGCGCACACCGAGAGTTTGTGTGAACCACTTCGAAGGCAATATATTGATGGTTTTTTGCTAAACAGTTTTCCAGAACTCCCCACCCATTCATCGACGCGAAGGTTACGTCGGGAGTGCTTCCCTCGCAGCCTGGGCGCCGGAATGTTGAGTGGATCCGGTGTTTAAAATTACAAATCCTGTTTTCGCCACCATTTCGAGAATTCGTTTCCCTCCGCCCATCTGTGGCCAAGATAGCGTCCTCCAGAGCATTAAGTCTGCGTTGAAAGTCCGGGATTGTCGCATTCAGCGTTAGATAGACACTAAAAAACGTTATCTAAGTGTAATTGCGCGGTGTTTCTAGCGTTTCTTGCTAGTAATTAGCGATATTTCGGGAACCACTAGTTTCCTCCATTAGTCTCTACTAATTATTTCAAATGAAAGACGTTACCTTCAAACAGCGAACCCAGACAAACCAATCCCCCCAGACCCAGGTGGCAGCGGTATCTGATATGTCGGGGTGCATATTTATCTGTCAGATCATGTTAATCGCATTCTAGCTCTTTCCAGTTCTGCTCTGAATACTGAACACCGCGCCGAACCGCAGTGTTCGCAACACTTTCACCAGATGTGCCGCTATCCCTGCATATAATGCAACTCTCCTTTTCTTTGCCTTATGGCCTGCCTGACTGCATCTGCAGCATGTTGCTTTCCTGTCAGGTTTCCAATGCAGCTGTGTGCCCATAATCCAAACATCTGTAACATTTGGTTAGGGCTGCCCGGATTCGTATCCTATAGATCACCCAACCAATTTTGATTTTCCCGCTGTTAATAAGCTTCTTCCAGCTTCCAACACAGCAAGTTTTTAACCCCGGGAGTTCGCAGAGGTGATACCAATTCGGACATTGCTTACCTCCGGACATTTGCGCTTGATTGCCTCTTCTCCTCAGTTCTTTTCCATCAGGCTCATATTTCCAAAGAGTACGTGGGTTTTAGGGTAGAAACCAAAGTTTTCTCTCCAAGTAACCCCTTGACCGCTTCACAGAACGTACCGTACCGCTGTCCTCGGGCCTAATTCGACCAGGACTCCACCACCATTCGTGCTCCGAATGGTAGACACTTCCTGCTTGACCCTATAACGGATTTCGCAGAGGATTTCCGCAAACGTCTTGCCTTCCGTCGTCTGAATAAGCAGTGCTGACGGTCTAGTACTCCTTCATTTCCCCACCTTTTTTTTTTGGTGGTCCATCCTTCGTATCTACGTTAATTTTAAGCAGAGGTTTTTCTAATGGCGCAGCATTCTGTTGCCTTTTATTCTCCTGTAACTGAGTGAAGTCTCCTTTAGATGCCTGCAATCCGTTTGGCGTTTGCGGTGTTCCCAGCAGGGGACGCGGTTGCTTCTGCTTTTCGCGCATCTTCTGTTACACCACATGTCCATCTGTAATACGAAATTTTGTCTTTTCCAGCTCTCTCAGCCCATTTTTCGCCCCTTTGCTGACGTTTTTCAGGAGGAATGAATGATCAGCTTTTCCTGTTCGGCTTTCGCAACAATAGTTGACAGCGTTTCCACTCGACTTATATTCAAAGCCATCTGGTCAGTTTCAGTTGTTTCCATTGTGTTTCTGTCCGCGACAACAGCGTTGCATGTTACGGTCTCCGTCCTAGGTGTCGCCTCACTTTGCGAGCCTTCTTCTCTGTTTGCGCATCTTGATGTCTCGCCGAGTATTTTAGCCCTTTCTGCGTCCTTCGCTAGACGCTGGGGCAATAGTCGCACTTTTGTGCTTTGCACAAACGTAGCCTCATTCTCTATTCCCATTATCTCCTCGTTTATATTTTTTTTAATCGCTATTTAAGTTTTTGACCAGCGCATTGTACGGAAGCGAACGAGCCCTAATAATCAGGAACAGGTATCCCTTCAGGGACAATGGCCCTACCCTAGTTCCCTGAGACCTGACCTACACGTAGCTTATCTCGGAACTCGCGGCCAGATCAGAAATCGCTTGGGGCAACGTGGTCTACTAATTCCGGTTCAATGCACACTATCTGAACAGGATCCCGAAGGATTTGGCTGCTGATACACGCCACAACTACCGCCTTGGTAGAGCTAGGCTCAAGTCATCCCATCGACAAGGAGTTGTCGACGGCTCCGAGGATTTCGCCGTGTATTGGTCATTCGCAGTTCTTCATCGAGGAACTTTCTCGACTCTACTACCTAGAGCGCAGGTATTATGCCAGCTAGGGGGTCAGAACTTCCTGTTCGGGCACCTCGGGGATGCTACCCTCAGTATTGTAGGCGATCCAATTAAGAATCGCTGACGACCTCTGAGGTACAGGGAGGTGTTTAGATGGTAGTCCAACGGAATACTGTTGCGGAAGTCCAACACTCTGTGCATAAACGCATTCACCTATCCTACTCCATTTGTGCCCGTAGATGTTGAAGGCTTCCCTGGTCAACTTGAGAGGCTGGATAGGTCTTCATTCCACCATTATGACAATGTCTTCTTGCTGTAGTTAGCAAAAATAAGACTGTGAAGGCGGTTTCGAATACCTTTTCCAGGGCCCTGACATTAACTCCTGTTCGTCTGTCGTGCCTATGTTATCAATTTGAAAACCGGAGATTTTGGTCTTGATAATTTGACCAAATTTACTCCAGTTGATTCTCCTAAGATCTCTGAAAGGGTCAGAGACCTCTATAGCAGGATCTAGGAGGATTTGTGGTCAGAAACTCTCCACCTCTCCACCTAAAAACCTCGTTGTTTGTTAATACAGTGATATTAAGGACCTCCTTCCAAGCGTCACAGTTCAACAAGCTAGGGAAATGGAAGGTTGGTGTATTGCCCTTGTTACACATCCTTAGAGTTGTGTGAATAGTAAAATCAAAGAGAGACTCACACCATGCAGTATATGCATCCAGACTAGCTGGTTAGCTCCTAGTTTTACTACCCGGGATATGTCATAGTCGTTTCATTAAAAATCTTAGATATTGACGTAATTGACAGAGACAATGTCCACTCTTGTCAGGATGGATTGGAGAAGACAAAGTACCGAGGATAAAAGCGCCTTTGTTATGGCAATCTTACTTCCATAATGAGGTTGAACAGCGTCTGTTTACTGACTGAGATCCAATTAGATACAGGACATACTAAAAGGCAATCAATTCTAGCAAGGGATGACGCCCGGTAATGGATCTTCATGATAAGCCTCATTATATCCCATTGTGTGCGAATTTCTATTCTCAGAAAGTATTCACAATGTGAGCAAATGATTCTAAGTAATTTATTAGCGAAAAGGACGAACGACTGTCATGTTGAATTTCTCACTTCTCAACTGAAAACCTAATTCAGTTAATGCTGAAAAGCTACTGAAAATTGGAGGGCCGTAAACATCACAGTAAATCTCTGTTTGGAGTCATTTTGGAGAAAAATAATTGGCAATATATGGAATTCTCAGATAGCCATCTTAAAAGCAGCGATTTACCTCGTATACATAAATTTATCCTTGAGGGCACAAGGAAGGAAAATTGACGGTCTCGGGGACTATGTTCTACTGTTTTTGGAAGTTTCGATATTAATGAAGTTTGGTGCTAATGAAAAAAGTTGTTGAAAATGCTTCCTCAATTTTTCAATTAACGATACGATAATTCGTAATTGGATGAAAACTGTCCTTTCCAACAATAAGGACAATACGCCGTCCATTAATGTCCGCCAATCCAATGCACACGCACACGTAAGTTTTCGGTCCCGGGTGTTCGCCCACTTCTTATAGTACGTTCCAAACGCTTGTTCAGATTTAATTAGGTTATCTACAATCTCGACGAAATCCCGTAGTAGCTCCTCCGTCATTTAATTAATTTGATTGAGAAGTGGGCCAGGCCAACAGGATAAAATCCTTGGAGCACAGATGGCAAAGGTAGAGCGGAATAAATAAGGAATTGACTCGTTGACTTCATTATGCGTAAATTGTATTAAAGACAGTCTACCTATCCTGTCAGGATAACAAAGTGGTTCAGGGGAAAGGAAAAACCCATAATAAAATAAAGTTTTCGTCCTGGTTCTTTTCCTTGTGAGGAATGTTTTTGATGTGTATTCAATTTGTCCGTGAATTGTAATAAGAAATTCTACTTAAAACTAATCTCAACCAATTTCAGCCAAGGATAAAGTTGGAAAAAATTTTCAAATGAAGTCTTATCAACTCAGAAATGGTTTTGAAAACCGTAGGCAATTTGCTGAGAAATCTAATTAAGAGCTAGCAAGTGTTTTCACGAGTAATGTTCACATTTCTTCTGCTTCAACTTCCTTATTCGCCCCCACCCTAGCACATTGCATCGAAGTTCCTCTCCATGAATGACGCTGAACTATTTCACAAAGGACTAGCTCGAATAAACAACACTCAATATTGACATTGGACAAATTCACCTCACTAATCAGAATAGTCTCCAGATCCTTGTCCGTAACACGTTTGGGAATTTTCTCAGCTGGTCGGGTTTCACAGCAAGACAACTTCCTTAGGGTCGACCCCCATCTGTTTTCACCGTAGAACAACAAAAAGGACATAAACATCTTGAAGAGAATAACCCATTGAACATCATCTTTTATTCACTTCATTTATCTCGTAGTTTATATCGAAAAGTTCAGTATTAAGGACATTTTGTCTAAGGTGTCCCGTAAAGAATGAAGCTAACCCGCTATACATTATTCATCGATATATTTGATGCTTAAGAGCTTTCCAATATTTATTATTTCATCAGCTTAGGGATCTGAAAAATGAGAAACTGTAAAAGGAGAAAAGGGATCGAACCTAGATTAATTTTGTGATTTTTAATTGGATGAATCTCTGCTAGTTAAATTGGTTTTATATGGTCCAAGACAGTCCTCAATTTTAAGGTTTTGTGTAAAATAAAACCTCATTAAAATCGGTTTTTTATCTGTCTGTGTTTTTTTTGTGGACGGATGGAAATCTTTGAAAGACACCGCGCCAGGTTGCAGCAGTGTGTCAGATTCTCACTCACTAAAACCACCCTCAATTGCTCCTTTTTCCTTCACTGGGGAACCGCTGCAAAGTATTACTATGCTTCAAACGACCAAACCTTCCTTTCTTCGCGTCCTCCTTGCGCGCTCCGTTCCTCTAGGATTCCATTTTCCCTCAGACTTCATCATTTCCCTGACGATATCCTGCGGGCTTATGATGATTTTCAACGAGTCCTCCAGACTCCTCCTCTCTAAGTAAAATCGGGGACAGTAGAACATTACATGCTCCGGGTCCTCAGGTAGGCACATTCAGGACAAAAGGGAGAACCATCCAACCTAAATTGGTACAGATACTTTCTGTGACCACCATACTCTGAGAGGAATTGCGTCAGATGGTAGTTAATCCCACCGTATAGTTGCTAGATCCACCCTTCGATGCGGGGAAACAAAGTGTGGGTCCATCGACTCCTCTGCGAGTCATCCCACCGTTGCTGCCACTCTTCTAGCGGCTCTCGCCTTGCTGCCTTTTGGTATTCTATATCCTTTTCAGGTGGATGTCCATCGGAATCATTCCCGCGATAACACACGCTGCCTCGTTTGATATTGTTTCGAAGACGCTGGACACCGTTAGTGCCACTAAGCAGTAAGTCATTGTTACCCTCCTCCGATTACTCTCACACCTAACGCTTCCTCTCGAACTGGTGCAGCGTATAATAGTGTGAAGCGAACCACTCCGGCCACAAGAATCTGTCACTGTATCTTAGACCTCTAATGTTAGGCATCATCCGCGCTGGTATTTGCCGCCTTTTCACAAGCATAGTCCAGGTGTCCCTTGAAATTGATTTTAGCGTCAATCATCACCCCCAGGTATTTGATAACCGACTTCGAAGTGGTGATGTGGCCACCAACACGAATATTAACCATATTCCTTTTCTTACGGTTGGTAATCAAGATCGCCTTCGTCTTCTGTTCCGCAAGGTCGAGCTGAACCCTCTCCTGCCACGCTTTTATGGCGTTAATGGTTTCGTTAGCGTACACTTCAACATCTTCAGGTTATTTCGCGACGACAATCACGGCTGGATCATCTGTGAAACCAATTATCGTGGCCTCCTTTGGGACGGGAAGCACAGAAACCCCATTGTTCATTCCATAGGAGAGGATCGAACACCAAGCCCTCTGGTGCTCCTGCTGTGACGGTGTACTGCTTGGATCCCTCATCCATAGCCTACGAAAGTGTCCTATCCAAGAGGTAAATTCCGAAGAACTTAGTCAAATAACTAGGGACACCCGTTTTAGCCAGGGAGCTTTTTATCCACTCTCAGCTGGTGGATTTGAACGCATTTTTGACATTTAACGTCACCATGGCCCTGCATTTATTAGATGACATCACGTATCAAGCCAGCTTCAAAACAACGTCTACGGCGTCGATCACTGAGCGGGTTTGTCAAAATCAAAATTGTTTTATTGCCTTATATTGAATGATAGAGAGAAGTCTATTGTAGGTGGCCCTTTTGAGCATCTTGCCTACCGTGTCGACAAGGTAAATCGGGCGGTATGATGATGGATGCTCAGGTTGCTTACCCGGTTTCAGGAGCAAAACTAGTGTTTGCCTCTTTCATCAACCAGGGAAAACTCCTTCTACCATACATGTTTCAAATACGCTGATAAACCAGTCGGGTCTGGTCTTAACAGTGAGTTCAAGAGCTCTTTTGGGAACAGCATCCAGACCAGGAGCTTTGTTATCACCAATTCTGCGGGAAATGTGCTCAAGTTACCTAATCCACAGCCCACACGTTGAAATCACCCGGTATGATCTTGGGGATTTGACTTATTGCATCCGAAGCCAACATACCTAGCATACTGTGCCCGAGTTTGAGCATAGCAACTATATATGTAGATGCCGGCTATTTTTACCCTGACGAATCCAACTTCTAGAAACTTCATCACTTCTTGAATGGCTTGATTTCCGCACGCCCAAATTACCACCTTGCCAGTTACATCTGTAGCCCAGGCACCACTCTTATTCTTGCCATAAGGCTTGCTGATTATGGCAGCTTCGGTTATCTGCTCATAGATGATTTGCAAGGGAAGGTCTTGCGTTGCCTCGTGGTGGTTGAGGTCCATCTGTATCTACCTAATTCCTTTTCTGCATTCAAGGCTCTCCTAAACACTGGGCATCTGCTGCTGCCTGCAACGTGCCAACAGTCGACGCGCTTTTTTCCCTTGCAAAGCATACATTTTAGCTCGGTCTTGCTCTCCTTGAACATATCACCCCTCCCTCATATTTTCTGCATCATTTCGACCTATCACAGTCAGCAGTGCATTTCGCCGCGTATGTTGACGAAGCAACGTTTGTGGGACACCTGCTCCCTGAGGCGAACGAACCAATCTTATTTTTACTTTATGCTGCTTCAGCTGGTTAGCTTATAGTCGTCGTTTGCGTGCCTCCTTTCTTCAGTCCTCTGATTGCGGGATCTTGCAAACCAAGTAGTCCGAACTGCTTTTCTTTTCTGCTTTTCCTGCTTGCTCGTGATTTCTTTAATGTCCTTACATTGTATCACAATCTCTTGCTTTCTGGCCCGTACTTGTGCCTCTTCCTAAGAACTTCTTCACCTTGCCGAGGAAATTTTCAGCCATTTTGTCCGGAGACTTCTTTAGCTCCACAAGTGCATATTCCTACGCATCCAGCAAGCATTTCCTTATTCGCACAAAGTGACGCACCTGATGGGAGATCTGACAACTGGTCACAGGCCACTCTGCCTGTCTGTCTGTCACACGCATTTTTCTCGGAGACCGTTGTAGCGATTGACATCAATAGTAATAATAATCACTGGCGCAACAATCCATATTGGATCAGGGCCTTGAAGTGTGTTAGAGCACTTCATTCAAGACCGTAACGACCGTAACGGTACACTACAGTACACTATAGGAGGCAATGTGGTCAGCATTGCGCTCGCCCGAGATTATTACCTTGATATGACTCAGGTACTCATTCACAGCTGGGTCGACTGGTATCCGACATTCAGTCACGATAACGAATCCCAGTGAGATTTGAACCACGACCTTCCGCTACGACAGATAAGCGCTCTAACCACTTGAGCCCTCCGAACACCAAACTTGGTGGAAAAGTAGGAACTGTGAACACTCACGCATACAGTGAATCATATTCTTCTACGTCGAATTTAAGGGGGGGGGGTTCACATTCAAAGGGGAGAGTATATTTTGTTTAACCAAATATAGTCACGTGGGGTAGCAAATGAAAGGTCTCGGCTATTATTTTCCCAAGCCGGTGGTAGTTTTTACGTTTGTTGGAAAACTGGGGAGTGCGAGGAGTAAAAATTGATCATTTCTTTAACGGACACATTATCAGAAACTACCCGACCGAAAAATCTGAAAAAAATCAAAAGGCTGTCACTAAATAGGGCCTAAGTCACTAATAGGTCAATGTTGTCACTTCTTTGCAAATTATAATATAATATATTAAGGCTATTCCATACTAATTTAGCGTTCTCCTGGCTGGACCTGAGTGTCTAAGTAGCAGCTTGACTTTTGCTCAGAAAAGCAATATTTGGTCCCATATAGTCCCTTTTAGTTGGGGGTTCTTGAGAATACACTCACAGTTTTCCCTGCTTGTCGTAATAGGCGACTAATTAGCATAGTCATTTGCCGGGTAGCAACCTGCAAATTTGATTGCTTCCGAACGCCTGGGATTGGGGCTGACCTCGTGGCTACGACTTTTGGATATCGAAAACCGACTATGATTGGATACGGGAATGAGCGCACACACCTCGACACCGGTAGCGAAGGTCCTCAGAATGTTCGCTTTCTACAATTTGAGCGGGAATTCAACGATATAAGCTGGACATTCTTGATCTAAACGAAGTTGGATGGTGGGACTCTGGTCAGTACTCCTTTCTCTCTTGTCACACTTATGGCAATGTGATTTTGTACTCTGGCAAACCAAGTGGTAGAAGCCGGTAATCCAGAGTCAGGCTACTTCTGACTGTTACGGCGAAGCGCATTTTCTTTACCTGGAGGCCGGTTTCTTACAGACTTCTAACTGTAAGATTCCGGTTGAAGTTAAGGAGTATTACAATTGTACAATGCTATGCACCAACGGAGACTTCGGATATAGTGGAGAAGGATGCTTTCTTCGAGCAATTATATGCACTACAGAGGAGGTTTCCTAAGGGTGACATTGAGATCATGATAGGTGATCTGAATGCCAATGGCTCGGACATGTGATGGGGAAACACAGTCTTGGGGATCATAACGATAATGATGGGAGGTTCGTGAATTTCTGCAACTTCCACCGCCTTGTTACTGGTGATACATTGTTTGAGCATAGACGGCACCGTACGAACAATCAGATCGACCACTACACGATTAGCAGTAAATTTAGGAGTTGTCCCTTGGGTGCGCGTAGCAAGAGAGGAACTGACATCAGCCCCGAAAGGCATCTCTATCTGATGGAAGCTTACGCTCACTTGCATATTGCGTCCGCCACTTCTTGGAGGGCTGGGGCGCTGCAAGTCCCCATATTCAACATCGACCGCTTGTATAATCCAGCAGTTCGCTCGATAGTGGAAGAGTTATCTTGCTGATCGGACGGCAGATATACCGAGTAGCCCGCCTGAGAATATCGATCAGCTCTGGCGGGCTATCAAAAATGCCCTTTTCTCGGGTGCTTCACAGGTCATCGCCCACGTCCCCAAGAGAGGTAATAGGATTTGACTGATTGCGGAATCGTAAAAGCTACTTGATGAACGGAAGGGGTTGAAGGCTCTATTAATCGCTGCGATCGTAATGTGCTCGAACTTCAATACCGAGTGAAATCTCGAGAAGTTCAGCGTAGTGTACGCTGTGACAAGAGAGAATTTGCTTTTGCGCCAGTCAGGCAGGCGGAAGATACCGCAGATCGCAATGGTTTCGGAAGTGTATACATTATCACGGAAGAACTTGCGTGTGTTTAGAAATCTTTCAATGAACCTGTGAAGGATGTCAACGGTCGACTTCTCATGCACTATGATGGGCAAGGGGAAAGGTGGAAAGAACACTTCACCAGGGTTCTTAAACGTATTACATCCGGTGAAGCTCCTCCTTTTGTGGATGAGCTGACTAGTCACCATAACACGCCATGAATGCACTCAAACCGTGTAAAGCCGCGGGGCTCGACAATCCCCCTGCAGAGTTGTTTATGGCTACACCTGCAGTTACTGCAAATCTGCTGCTTCCATTCGTACGGAAATCTTGGGAATCTGAGACCTTTGCAAGAAAGTGGAAAAGAGGATGGTCTTTAAGATTCCAACGAAGGATGCGCGTTTTGAACGTGATAATTGGAAGGGTATCTGCGTGCTCTCTGGCGTTGTGAAGACAATACCTAAAATAATTCTGGAAGGCAGGGCAGAGCAGGTTCGTTTCCACTTCAGGTCCTCCTCCATTGATCACATCAACACCTTACGAATGTCCGAAGTTTAGGTCTTCACTTCACCTGCTTTTCGGCGATTTGGAGAAAACCTTCGATAGCGCGAGCAGGGTGTAGATCTGATGTGCTCTACGCGGGAGGTCATTCCAGAGAAACTAATAACTATTTTCACAGCGGCATATGATGGCGAAAAATGCCATGTGCTGCCCAAAGGTTAAATCTCGGAAGATTTTCAAGTTTAAAGCGGGATCCCCCATCTGCACAGATATTATTTTTTCTTTTTATCGGTTAATGTCTTCCTATCTTTTTCTCTCGCGCTATCTGCACTAATGGGCAAAGCACCGAAAGTGTCGATCAATTTGTTTATCTAGGAGGCGTGGTTTCTGGCGACAGTGATGTCGAACCTGGATGCTGCCCGACGTAGCAACAGCGTTAGATCTGCTTTCGCTGCCTAGTTTAATATATGGAAATGCAATTAGATCAAGTTGGAACAGTTCTAGTGTTATTCCTGTGTTGGTATATGGGAGTACCACATGGGCTGGATCCCCATTGTCGCTCGAAGTGTCTTAGCCTTCGTCAATGCCTGTCTGCATTGCATCATTGGCGTAAATTAGCCTGACATGATCTCAAACGAAGAATTTGGTCGACACACAGACCTGGCGTTGTGTCGAGAATTATGCGTTAGAATATTAATTTTAATGTAGTTGCCTATGACCTTTTCCCTTGTTTCAAGTTCAAACGATGTAAAGCAAGTTGCCTTAATAAAGAACTCCAGACATCCCGCTTTTGCGGCGAGGTCCACCAATTCGATATCCCTAAAAACTGTTTGACGTCCTACCCTAAACCATGGCTCCATCTCGGGCAGAGTCTGACTCGCTTTTTCTCTACCATAGATATTGCCCTTAGAGACATTAGGCTGATCATTTTCATCCATACAGGTTGAGTGATCCGCCCACCTCAACTTATTGAGCCGGATTTTTTCCACAGCTTGATGGTCATGGTATCTTTCATTGATTTCGTCGTTGTGTAGGTTACGAAATCGCCATCCTCATGCAGGAGGCTAAAAGTTCTTCGGAGTATTCTTCTCTCGAACGCGGCCTAGAGTTCGCAATTTTTCTTTGTAGGAAGCCAGGTCTCCGAGGATTACATAAGGACTGACAAGACGGAACAATCTTTGTAAGCAAAATTAGGCTCTGAGAAATTATCAACGGTCTCAAAGTTGTATTCTCCTATCTATTATCCTTCCCGTGTGACTAGTGCGATTTGATGTTGGTCGTTGGTTCGCTTTTGGTGCCGATGATGCCACCATATATTTTGTCTTGTCTTCATTGATGTTCAGCCCAAAATCTCGCTCGCCCGCTTAATCTGAATAAAGGCAGTTTGTACGTCGCGGGTTGCTCTTCCCATGATGACAATATCGTGCCCCTCGCATTGACCTCAACATCACGGATCACTTCCAGGGTCAGGTTAAAGAGGATGCATTATAGGGCATCCCCGTGTTTTAGACCGTTCTTGATGTAGAATGTTCTAGAGTGTGATCCTGCTGCTTTTCTCTGGCCTCGCACATTTGTCAGGGCCAGCCTAGTCAGTCTTATCAATTTCGTTTTGATAACAAATTCTCTCATGACCATGTACAGTTTTACCTATGCTACCGTAGGCGGCCTTGAAGTCGATGAAGAGATGGTGCAACTGATGTCTAGATTCCAATAGTTTTTCCATCGCTTACCACAGAGAGAAAATCTGATTTGTTACTGATTTGCCGGCCTGTATAGCTTTCTATGCCTTCAGGAGGACCTTCGCAAATAAATGAACTGCTCGGCTGAGGATGTACCTGGCGGTGGTTCATCTACCGTACGGCTCCATTATATGGAGGTAGGAAGTGAGCAAGCTTGATAAGAATCCACAAACTTCGTGTACAGGAACTACCAGGGCTCTGCAGTCCTGCCTGGTAGATGCTCTCAATGAACTCATATACTTCCTCCCCTACACATAAAATGCACTGAAGCATGCAGTTTCGTCAGACTACATGAGTCCGGATGTTGAACGGGAAAGCTCTGCAGCCATAGTAACATCCTAGGTGAAGTACCTCGGGAAGTCTGGGCATTCTCCATGGATTACACCACACAGAAGGCGAACTTGACGAGAAGCTTTGTCGTGAATTTTCCAACCAGAGCAGAGTGGAAGACAGGCGGCAGGTTACAAGGTGATAAAAGAGTATTCTTAAGGGGTGAATGAAAGATGATATGTAGTCGGTCTTCTTCCCTCCATGCTCTATCAGTGACATGACCGGGCGAGAAATCAATTTCGCCACAAATTTCTGGGTTCAGATGTTATGTTTGAATTTGTTGCAATCAAGGGCAACGCAGAGGTCATAATCGAAGAAATATCATATATTGTCATCGTCTTTCCAGGATTTCTTAACATCCAAACATCACAATAATAAAAAGAAACAAATTTTGACTGACGGTTTCGTCCAGGGCAGAGGCAGCTTATCAGACGCTGCCTGGGGAGCAACGTGACAGAAAGTGGCGACAGGTGGTAATCGCTCCATATATGTATAATCGCAAACACGTCATGAATGTGAATTATATTGAAGTGAAATCCGTTCCAAGGTCAAACCTAGACTAGGCCAAAGTAATTTTTTTTTGTTGAGAATGCTGTGAGTCCTCAGTCTGCATCCACTTGATGATGAGACAGCGTCTGATAAGTTTCCTCTGTCGTCAGTCAAGATCTTGTTTTTGAACTTGGTATTTAACCCAAGAAGAGAAGGACGTGGACCACAAGAGAGGAAGTAAGTTGCTTCCCAAGTGGTTCGGTCCGTCATCAAGTAAATGCGGACTCAGGACTCCCAGTATCCTCAACAAAAAAAACAATGATTCTACAATTTTTCCCACGGGCCGAAAACACGCCGTCCCAGGGGCTGAAGTTTATGCGAACATTGTGGCGGCAAAGATAAAACTGATGATTGTGTTGACAAAACTGGAGAGCTTCAGTAGAGATATGAGATTGATGATTGTCCAAAATGAGAAGCACTGGATTTGTCGTTGAAGCTTGAGAGTGGTCTTGAAAATGTCTGAAAAACAACAAAAAATCAGAAATAATCAACCAGGTACTCTTGTTTGCGCTTCCGGCGCTGCCAATGCTTGCGTTGGACGAAAAATGAGGTTTACTCGAGGGAATACGAAAAATAGTGGCACATACTTCCTTGCGCTGACACACCCAACGCCATTGTCACGAGAGTTCCTCTTTCTGCCAAGGTGATCCGTCCAATCTGCTTAAAAACTTTGCGGCTTACAATTCTACAAGAAGTGTGTAGGGTGATAAGACCAGTTTCGACCATATTGTAGATGGATCGTGGAGGATAGTCTATTTGGATGTACGTGGTCTGTAGATTTTGGGAAAATTCATTGACAGTCACTCTATTAAATGCGGAGTCTTGGGCAAGAGATTGGGGCTTACGTATGGACAAATTATGGTACCGTTTTAAAAAATGGAGAGCCAATCTTCTCCAGCAATTTCTTCCTAAGTCCAAGAATTTGGTATCTCAAAATTTAGTTGTCTCGCATACTCGGATACCAATTTTGGAATTTCCTTTGGTGAAAGTCCGAAATTAATGTCAGATGCTTCCAAAATGTAATCGACCAACGCAATTACAAATTTTGAACTTGTTTAATTTCTTTAAAATTGTTATGTTTCATAATTTAAAAAAATAACCGGCGTCAATCCTGGTCGAGTGATTGTTGTGTTTTCAAAATCAACAGCCGCACAATGACGACTTAATCAAAAACAAGTAAAACTTACTGAATGGTGTATAGAACCGGCAAATTTGTTATGAAAACCAAAAAATCAGAGATTTTAAAATTTTACTTTTGACATATGAAAACAATTCTTATGCCACCAACAACGTACAATGGCAGATCCGCGTGTCAAACTTCGTTCCCACCTAGGAGGCCACTAGAGCCACATACAGATTTTCAGATCTTTAGTTTCACATGGGTTCCTGCGGTGCCTATTTCATATTGTTCATGTTGTCACGCCCCGGTCTCCCCTAACATAGCCATTATACTCAATGGTGACTTCCTCTAGGCTCGTGGGGTAGTGTCGATATGGCACAGTCTGTATCCCCCTGACAACTGTTAAGGCTGGAATCTACTCGCACTACTTAGCAGCCGCAGACCTCAGTTCGTAAAGGCTCACCACCTGCCCTAAGTCAAGGAGGATGTGGGCAGCCCAACAACAAAACCCAATTGCAAGAGCTCTTGTGTCAGACGCCTTCAAATGCACATCATTTTACGACGGTCTAAACGAGGCACTGACCTATTGGGGACTATTCTGCCAGACTTGGCATACCGTATAATTCGGATTGCCGATGCTGCCTGTGGAGAAGTGGAAGAAACCTTTAGACATTTTGTTTGCGATTGCCCAGCTCTAGCTAGAGTTCAGGGTATGGACACTAGGTAAACTGTTCCTTGAGGACCTCAGAAAGGTCTCTAGCTGCAGAGTGGAAGAGCTGCTTTCCTTCATGACCCATGCCGGTTAGACTCTCCCTCTTTCTCTCACCACAGCAGTCATGGACTTTGAGGCATCAAAATGGTGCACCACAGCGCTAATTGGGACTCCTAGGAGCGGCCAGGGGCCGTCTAACGCAAAGAATATACAAAACCTTTCATCCCTGAAGTGTGGCCCTTTACGTCGAAGGTCGCGATAAGTATAGTTTACTTATGTATACGTGCTATGAATTGTACTTTTCAGGGTAGAACGCTGTCAAAAAATGTCTTCTACAGTATTCCATCCCTATGACAATCCCTTGTAAACCACCACATCTATGTATATAAGATACATTTTATTCTTATCCTCAACAAGGCCATTTTATCTTCATTTCTCAAAATAATATGTGGTAATGTTGGTAACGAATTAATTCCACACGCTTTTCAAAAATATATTCAGTACACTTCGTTCACTTTCACTTAATAAAAGAAGAAACATGTGTACCAGTGTGTTTTCCCTTATCTCCCCCTAACCAAAGCAAACTTTGCTCGTAAAATATTTGAAGAATGCCAGCATAAGATACATCCAATCCGAAACTTCTATAAATCAATTAACCAAAGCAAAAAACAGAACACGAAGAGGAAAAAGTTTTCTTCGGTTTAGCTGCAAATTACTCAGAAGGGTAGAGTGCCGGGGTAGAAGGCGGTAACAATGTTACGTACGAGGTCACTTTCCATCTCTGCACAGCTTCCAGAATCTGCTCATGTAAATGAATTAGAAATTCGTTGGGAAAAGTCAATCTTTTGCTATGCCGTTTGCTTGTTGATCCTTTGGATGATTTTACCATTGGATGTTGATTTGAGGAAGATAGATAGCGTTACCAAGCGTTCAATTTGTCAATGAGATAGAAATGGCTAAATTTGAAGATGAAAAGTGTATGGAGAGATTTATTTTGCTGATTCGAGCCCAATAAGTAAAGCAGGTATCTGTACTCATGTAACCATTGCCATTACCTTGGAGTTTTAATTCATGGTTGCTTTCTCGGAATATTAGCTCAAGGATGTACTGACCAAGGAAAATTTCTTAATTCCATGGGCGAGCAATTTCCAAGAATATTTCGAAAAAGAGCAATTTCTACAAAATAGCTTAAGCTCCAGCAATTTTTCAAAGAAACATAACTTTTCTCCCCAAAATGAGATACATCTTCTCCAAAAAGGAGAACTAATTTTATATTCCGTACATTACTGGGTGGGTCAATTCCTGGATTTCATCCGATTGGCAAAACACCGAGACTTCGGTCAACCTATCATTTCTGTTCCAATCTTAATTCTGAGTTTCAGGGAAAATAAAATTTTATGCAAAAAGAAACCTCATATCAATCAAAATCGTTTTACCTTTCCCAGAATTACCTGCAAAAAGTCAGAAAAACTTTGGCAAATCTCAAAGATAATTGACAGATATTTTGGATAGGCAACTGGATGTGTGGGAATAGAATTAGAAAGAGGAGCTCTTCATAGTAGATGAGCCACATCTTCGTGGAAAAACCAACAAATGATGACATGAAAATTATGTAAGATTATAGTCCATGGTTTTGTGACATATGAACATGTTACGCTACTCCCAGGGCAGAGGTGAGGCAGCGTCTGATGAGTGTCCTCTGCCCTGGAGTCGTTTTTCTTTTTATATGTTATCGTGAAAAGGAAAGCCTTTACCACAAATTTCTCGACGATAAAACACCGGCCAATTGGCAAATTTATAAGAATGCCAACTGGGAAGCAAAGAAAGCAGTCGCTGTCATCCGAGCGAACCATTACCAAAATCTTTACGATAAACTGGACACTCGGGATGGCGAAAAAGATCTGTATCGACTTGCTAAAAGCCGTAACGAACGTACACAGGATATCGAACACTTCTGTTGCGTTAATGACAAGAACGGTACGTTGCTTACCAACCGTCGAACCGCAACGGATAGGTGGCGAGAATACTTCGAGCAGATTTCAAGTGAAGAATTTGCTCATCTTCCACTTCCGCAATCATTGCCGACATTTGGACCAGTTTCACCGACTTGCCGGCCGTGATGCAGTAGGCGAATGTTCCAAAGGCCTAATCAGGGCGATCAGACCCAAGTCTGCACGGGGACTCATCTGAAGTGGCAAATTGGTCACGAAACCTTACCAGGGGTATACTGGTACCATGGGAATTGGGATAGCTCCTGGACTCTCATACTTTGGGTGAACCCCATTGTATTTGAGTACAGCTCGGTTCTTTACGGTTGGCCCCCTAGTGGGAGCTTCATGGGGGTTATTGGTTATGCTCAAGCGAGAAGAGACCTTCGGGTCTCGGCGTGGTGTTGCGTTTCAACACGGGTGCGTACTCTTTAGTTCGGTAGAGATTTAGGTAGGTCGTGCATCCAACAGTATGAATGCTAAACCATGCACCTTGTGTAGACTGGTACCGTTGTTGCTTGTCTCAGCGGAGCTTTGATTGTGGTCACAAAATCAATCCGTGTCTTAAGAAGACCGTAGGATTCAGTCTCCACGACAGGTACCTACGTTAAACACTCAAGGGCTTAACTGTCAGCGCAACCGAAGTCGAGGAGGCAATAAAACAAATTAAATCGGGGAAAGCCACAGGACCTAACGACATTGCATCTGAGCTCTGGAGAGCGAAGAACTGGGACCCAACACTGTGGCTCAGGGAATTCTTTAATCGGGTTATTCATGAAGGAAGAACACAATCTGACTGGCAAGAAAGTACCACTGTTCCAATATGGAAGAATAAAGGTAGTCCAGCAGCAGAATGTTCAAATTACCGTCTGATCCGGTTACTTTCCCATACCACGAAAATTTTTGAACGAATCAAGCCGGATTTGTCAAAAACTGCGGAACTACTGACGCAATGCACGCTGCGCGGTTACTCATGGAGAAACACCTGAGAAGCATCGCCCTCTTTACATTGCATTTCTGGATCTAGAGAAAGCTCATCTGGTATGCTTTACGACAACACTTAGTGCCAGAAGAATTCGTGCGCTGGTTTCAATCGCTTTACCACGATCCGAAAAGTGAAGTTCGAAGTTTGGGGGGTGTATCAAAACCGTTTCGTGCCTTTGTTGGTGTTCATCAAGGAAGCGCCCTTTCATCACTCCTCTTTATTCTTGTTATGGACACCGTCACACGGGATATCCAACGTCCAGCGCCTTACACACTACTTTATGCAGATGATGTTCTCCTAGTATGTGATAGCAAAAATGATCTCGAGAAACTTGTCCAAAAATGAAATGATCGCCTCATCCAACACGGTCTCAGATTGAATTTAAACAAAACTGATTTTTTGATGATCGGTCCCCATGAAACAGACACAATCACTGTCAGCGGCAGTGATCTGCCCAGAATTGAACTATTTGAATACCTCGGATCAACGCTATCAGCCAATGGAGAACTGCGTTATGAAATTGCTTCGCGCATTAACGCAACCTGAATGAAGTGGCGTTTGACAACTGGTGTACTTTGTGATGGAAGTATCAACGAACGTCTCAAATCTAAAATTTATGTCGTCCGTCCTGTCGCCCTCTATGGTTCTGAGTGTTGGCCAACTATGAAAGACAATGAACGGCGTCTTGCGCTAATGGGGACGAAGATGTTACGTTGGACTAGTGGCGTGACACGTTTTGATCACATCCGAAATGAGGATATCCGCGATCGATATGGGGTTGCACCGATCGTGAAAAAATTGCGAGAGAGGCATCTTCGATGTTATGATCACGTAATTCGCGCAAACGGTAATTCACTTGCCAAGATTGGTCTGAACATCGAAGTCGATGGTAAACGCTTGCTTTGATAAGCTAGATGGGTATTTAAATACCTAGAGATCGCTCCCAGATCAGGCATTCAATAAAGCCAAATGGCGAAACCGATCACGACGAACCGACCCCGCTTGTGAACGGGACAAAGGCTGAAGAAAAAGAAGAAAAACACAATATTGTTTAAGGGGGTCATCCCGGGCCTCGGATCCGAGGAATCGATTTTTTTTGCATCAATTGTATCTAGATATAGTGTAGAATATATGGGCAAAGTGATTTTTTTATATTCGGAGTCATTCGGAAATTACACTACTAAACAGGTAAAATGTCGCATGTCAGATTTACGTCAATGGCCGTTATAAAGCGCGTATTTATCGGTCCGAATGACTTCGATAAAATCATCAGAATTGAAGCCAAGGCTTTATTTGTGCTTCTTCGAGAAACCTAAGGTTTATGGAGTAGGTATAACAGGTTAATAGTCAGTTAACATTTTATGGTTAAAAATCGCATTCTACTTTTTAAATGCGTTTTTCCCGAAACTGCATGTTGAAAACCTTTTGTCACCATAGCCAAAAATCTATCCGACGAAATTCTTTGAAATTTTCACGACTTATTCAGAACATATTTCTACGGTCCTGTGGTCAAGTCCGCATGTTAAAATGCCGTTTACATTTTTTCTTTAAGATGATCGCAGCGCCCGCTAGCGTGTCAGCATAAATTTTCTTTTTTTTGGAGATGGGTGTATAAGTTGCTTTGTATTTCAATAATGGACTATGCCATCGGGCTGGAAAAATTCATACGTATGCTCAAAATAACAATAAATCTCGGATGAAAAATTCGTATTTGCACCTTTATCCAACTCTTCACAAAAAAATCTAAAATAAAGCGAAAAAAAAACAGCCTTCACACGGGATGACCCCCTTAAGTGAAAATTATCTTTATTCGTATTCTGTGTTAAATGGTGTAATTCATGGACATTGATTGATATTCTTTGATCAATATAGATACCTGCTCGTATAAAATATACGACTGTGAACTCATATAAACACACATATTCATTCATCGCTTTAGTTGAAAATTTTCCGGTACTGCAATTTCCGGAATATGGACATTTATAGAAGCTCTTTCGGGTAGAAATATCAGATTAATTTGTTGATTTTTCATTTCATCCATGGTATTTAAATCCTTTTGAATTTATTATCCCATCTGTGAATAATCCTGCCAATAAATTTAATAAATAATTTCAGCTTGTAGAAACAGCACCACCTGTGGCTCATAGTGTCCGTTTGTCTCACGGCATGCGAATCACATTTGCTTTTATGCGGACTTTTTGGGGGGGGGGGGGGGGGGGGGTCTTGTATTATCTTAATAGCATATTAACGTCCTTTTCAAATATTTTCCGAAAATATTTAATACTAAAACCTTTTGCATTCTTTTTATTTTTCAGTCTTGGTCTCATTCGGAAGCAGGCTCGGCTCGTCTTGTTTGAGACGCTCGATTTGCCTCGATTTTCACCAGACCCGGGGATCGTGGAACTTTCCATTTTCATGCATTTCCTGAATCTAAGTCGCCTTTACTTGGATATGAGATATCGCCCACAGAAATCTGACGATTTTGCATTTTTGTCCATTTGTCCATTTTTGTCGTGGAAACTTCCGACTTTCTTCGATTTCCACTCTCGTAAGTCTAAATTCTTGTATTTCCTGAATCTAGGTCGCCTCCTCTTTTGCATGCGATAACGCCCACAGAAATCCGAGGTTTTTGCATTATTGCCAACTTTCTCGACCCCCGCGAGTCGTCGAAACTTTCGATTTTTTTCAACTTTCACCAAGCTCTTCGGCGGTGGAACTTCCGATATATCTCGCGTTCTCAATGTCGTAGAAATTCGAAGATTCTACATTTTTGCCCACTTTTACGATCCGGGGATGGTGGAAACTTTTGGATTTTCACCAAGGCCTTCGGCGGTGGATCCTCCTGGATATCTCGCGTTCCCGATATCGTAGCGACTAAATTCTTGTATTTCCTGAATCTGAGCCGCCTACTCTTTTGAATGCGATATCGCCCGTAAAAATCCGACGATTTTGCATTTTTGCCAATTTTTACCACCCGGAATCGAAACGAAACGAAATGAAATTCTTACATTTCCTGGATCTGGGTCGCCTCTCGTTTTGAATGGGATATTGCCCGTAGAAATCCGACGATTTTGCCCGACCCGGCGGTCGTGGAAACTTTCGATTTTCTTCCATTTTCCCCAAGCCCTTCGGTGGTGGAACTTCCGGGATATCCCATTTCGCCGATATCATAACGTCAAAATTTTTGTATTTCGCGAATCTGGGTCGCCTTCTCTTTTGAATGCGATATTCCCCTCGGAAATCCGACGATTGTGCATTTTTGCCCATTTTGACGACCCGAAGATCGTGGAAACTTTCGGATTTCTTCGATTTAAACCAGGCCCTTCGGTATCGAATTTTCCACGACATCTCGGGTTGCTGATGGGGCGACTTTCGTTTTGGACCAGGTACCGCACACAAGAATCCGAAGATTTTGAATTTCTCTTCATTTTTACAATCCTGAGGTCGCGTAAATTTTCGATTTTCTTCGATTTTCACCAAACTCTTCGACAGTGGAACTTCCGGGATGTCTCACGTTTCCAATATCGTAACGTAAAAATTCTTGTATTTCCTGAATCTGGGTCGCCTTCCCTTCGAAACGGAAAATCGCCCGCATAAATTCGACGTTTTTGCATTTTTGCCTATTTTTCGAAAATATATACGACCCCCTAGGTCGTATAAATTTTCGATTTTCCTCAGCTTTCACCAGGCCCAATAGGCCCATAGCGGCATATCTCGCGTTTCCGATGTCACAGTGTCAAAATTCTTCCATTTCCCGAATTTGGGTCGGCTGCCATTTCGAACGATTTTACCCATTTTGATGATCCTAGAGGAGTATGAACTTTCGATTTTCACCTGGCCCTTCGGCCGTCGATTTTCCAGGATATCTCGCATTTCCTATGTCGTTGTGTAAAAGATCCTACTTTCCTGAATCTGAGTCGCTTCCCCTTTCGAACGAACCCGTTTCGTCTAGACTTTGAATGACTTATCGCCCACAGCAATTTGACGATTTTATATTTTTCCCATGTTTCGACCTCCGGGTCGGTTGCGGAAATTTTCAATTTTGTTCGATTTTCACTAGGCCCTCCTGAATCTGAGTTACCTCTCATTTTGTGTAAGATGTCGCCTATAGAAATCTGACGATTGTGCATTTTTACCCAATTTTACGATCTGCGAATCATAGAAACTTTCGATTTTCTTCGATTTTCGCAGGCTCTCCGGCGGGGGATTTTCCACGATATATGGCATTCCCAATGTCTCCCCCTTTTTCTTTTGCCTTTATCTCGTTCACAAGCGGGGTTGGCTCGTCATGATCGGTTGCGCCATTTAGTTCTACCAAAAGCCTGATCTGGATGCAATTGCTAGGCTTTCAAATCCCCATCCAGGGCATCAAAACACCGTTGTTTCGGCCAGCATTTTGAACGCTTGTCATCGACTTCGATGTTCAAACCAATCTTGGCGAGTGGATTCTCGTTA
Source organism: Hermetia illucens (assembly GCF_905115235.1). Lineage (NCBI taxonomy): Eukaryota > Metazoa > Arthropoda > Insecta > Diptera > Stratiomyidae > Hermetia > Hermetia illucens. The sequence goes on along the minus strand of NC_051852.1, from coordinate 161,259,030 downwards.
GCATGAATTACCTGACCAAATTTTCGAAGACGCCTTTCTCGCAATTTTTCCACAATCGGTGCAATCCCATACCGAACGCGGATATCCTCACTTCGGATGTGAACAAAGCTTGTCATCCCAACAAGTTGTCCGACCTAACATCTTCGTCTCCGTTACCCCGAGACGCCGTTCATTGTCTTTTATAGTCAGCCAACACTCAGAATCAAATGCGCGACAGGGCGGACGACGTTGCGGTACATTTTAGATTTGAGACGTTCGTTGATACGTCAACCGCAAAGAACACCAGTTGAGGAACGCCACTTAATCCAGGCTGCGCTAATGCGTGAAGCAATTACCTAACGCAGTTCTCCATTATCTGATAGCATTGACCCGAGATATTTAAATTACTCAGTTCTGATACAGATATCGGCCTGATAGAGATCACGACCTTTACTCGTTTCTTGTAACTGAGTGCGCTCAACGAGGAGCAAACGACGACTTCTCTAGTTTATTACGGTCCATTTTAATGACCTGGCTGACGATCAGTAATGTGAAAACTTTCTTGCTACACAAATGACTCAAACTTTGGGCATTCTGCCAAGAACATTGATGAGGGAGGGAGGAAGGTGGGAAAGAGGAGATCTCGCGGGTAAGAAGCTTTCTCGGGGCCCCGGAATGGAAATTCCAAAGGAGAAGGTAATATACCAATAATTTTCTCCGCGGGCCCGGATTACATCTCTACAGTTTTGACACCCGGTCGTCATTGAAAGTGTGAAGGGTGAAGTTTTTGATTATGTCCCACAACCTGACCGACTACGAAAATGTGGAAGTGCATCAATTAACGTAAGGGGCTTAGGAAACTGCTAATCACTGGGAGTTGGGGGGCTGGTGAACTTTTGGAGCTCCAATACCGTAATAAATTCTGAGAATAGTAGGGTAGCGTGCTCAGTGACAAGTGGAATTATCAAACCGAAACAGGTTGCTTGGAACCGACAATGGATACGGTTGACGCTCTGTGTTTCACATAGGGTGGCCATCAAACCCTATAGGACATAGGCATCATATATAAACATATGTCCTCCAACCAAGCAAAAAATAAAGAAGAAATAGTTTTTACCTCAATTCTGGCTGTCCTGCAATGTTTTACATGCATATGTCAAATAGTCGTTTTGTATGGTACTTTAGAAGGATAAACGGGCCCTTTTTAATAAAATTTAGCACAATTCCGACAGAAAAATTGATTTGTTTCCTCCATTTTTCTGCTTCTAGCTTCTCTCCTTTCCAAACGTAGCTCTTATTCCCGAAAATAGTCTTTAACATGACTTGAAGATGTCAAAGTAGAATAGGAAACCCACAGGCCGCGGCTAGCCGACACCTGCGGGAGATGAAACATCAAATCGGGACATGACCCGCCGTTTATCTTCCGCCCTCTATCACGGTCTCCCGGATTTCGCATCAGGAATAATATAGGCTGTCCTCCAAATTTCCCTCATGTTGGAAAACTTGAAGCTTTTCGCCACAATGCATTTACTGAGTGTAGACACCCATAATAAAGCGCCATTCAACCCAGTCTTGAACTTTGTAAATAGCATAATTTCAAAGGCTCGATCGCTCTACACCGATAAGAGCTATACCGAAACACCTCTTCATTTAGCAATGAAATGAAAAGTAGCTATCAATAGACTAAGAAGCGCTGAAGCTTGGAAAGGGAATCAGTCATATCATCATTCTTCCAGTTGCCTCGACCTACTTTGCACAAGTGCCGAACACTCTCCCAGAACGTGTATAAAGATTTCAACACAGTTCGCACAGAACCTGCAGGCAATGTTCGTAGATATCCTTAGCTTTCCTAGTTTAGTCGGCAGTAACCAGTGAGAATTCCTACTATGATTCGGAGGTGCTTCTTGGCGAGGTTTAAACAGTCCTTTGTGCGCTTGGGTTAGTATCCCCCCAGTCGTTCCTCTTAATTTTTTAATATCATAGCCGAGAACCCGTTTTCGATTCCACTGAAGGGTTCAGGCCTAGGTAATGCGTCCATGTCCCTTCTTGGTCAGTTCATCCGCTGCTTCATTGCCTTCCAACTCAACATAGCCTGGAATCCAGAGTATCCAGTTCTTATTGAGCGAGCTGAGCGTATCCAGTCTCTCAAGGCATTCCCATACCAGTTTATAGTATATCTCGTTGGAAGTGCCTTGATCGCCATTTGGCTGTCAGTCAGAATAGCAGTGATCTGCCCCCTGTAGTTCCTTTGTAGTACCAAGTACATTTTCCTTGGGCCAATGATTCGTCAGGGTACCTAGTAATCAGTTGCTGGTTTAAGTCGTATGTCACAGCCACATTCTCCCAGTTTGCCTTGTTACTCCAGCGCGTTTCAAACTTTTTATCGAAGTAAAACCGCACGTTATCCTTTGGTATCAATAATCCGGGATACCCCCTAGAAGCAATACCAATCTTCCTTCTATTTAGACAGATCTTCGTCTCACTGACACTCCCGGCCATCCTGAAGATTGCCCTCCTTTCCTGCATCTGTATGTGCAAATGGAGAGGTGTTAATCCCAGAAAGTCCTCCAGGGAGGTATCTGATGAGGCTCCTCCTCTTATGGATGAAATGGCAACAATAACATGCGGGTACGGACTGTTCCCCCAAACAGAAGAGAAATCATTATGATTCATTATTATCGCTGCATCTGAATTTACTGCAAATCTGCTACTCCCACCCGTACGGAAATCTTGGGAATTCGAAACATTTCCCAGAGAGTCGAAGAAGGGGATTATCGTCAAGATTCCAAAGAAGAACACCCGCTTTGAGTCTGACAATTGAAGGGATATCTGCATGCTCCTTGCCATCGCAAAGACCATAGCTAAACTAATCCTAGAACACATCAAAGTGCATTTCGAAAAATATCACGGGCTGCAGCGGGGTAAAATCTCAAAGTATTTTGAGGGTCAAAGCGAAGTCCGCCAGGGTTGCATCGTCTTACCGATATTATTTCATCTTGTTAACGTGACGTTCTTCATACAGTCTTGTTCGGAGGTTGCACAGGAGTTCAATGGGTTCAAGCACCTCGACTACGCTGATCAGAGAATCAATGGTGTCGATAAATTTGTATATCTAGAAAGCGTGTGCTTTGTGCTGACGGATATTGCCCGCTGCCTTGTCTAAAATCTCGAAATGAGTTATTTCAACACCAAGATCAAATCGAGACTGTTCTACAATATGCTAGTGCCATTTTGGTGTTGGTATTTAGGAGTAGTACATGAAAAGTGACCCCCAAAGTCACTCGAAGGCTCCAAGTCTGCGGCGTACCAGCGGAGTACACTGATCTGATATTATTTCAAACAACGAACTTGGTCGCCCTGCAGGCCTGTGGTCCTTACGTTATATGATCGGAAGGGGGAAGTGGCATTGGATAAATTACACATTGGGTGCCTTGGTTATGTTGCTGACTATGCCCCGTAATGGAAGTCACTCTCTCGGGATGGCTGACGGGTAGGCATTTGGCGAAGAACAGTGCAACAAACGAGGTCAAGCTGATTTCAGCGAACCGCGATCGGTTGAGGTACTATACCCCACCAAAAAGTAAATATAATTATGTGATGACTGTGAAACAAGCTTTCCCAAATTACTGAAGGTATCGCAATGTCACATTGGGATACACTCGATGGATTTGCTGATAGCAAAGGTAATTTGTATGCACGAAAACAGAAATGAGTTCACAAATCAGTTGATTCAATGTTACTTCGTAACTTTGTATTGATGAAAGGAGTAAGTTGCTCCCGAATTATATATTTATATATTTTGGGAGCAACTTAGCTAAGCAGCTTTGTACTGATGAAGGAGGTAAGGTGTTCCCGAAGTATATATCTACATTGAAAACTAAAAATTGTAGTTTGGAGGAAGCTACTTGTTTATCAAACTTGGGGGTTGAACACAAAATGAGGAGTCCGTGGACCACAAGAGAGTAAATAGGTTGCCTCCCAAGTGGTCCGGTACGTCATCAAGTCGATGCAGCCACAGGACTCCCAGTATTCTCAAAAAGAAAAATCGCTTCAGCCTGGCCTAGCTTCATGTCGTCTTTGCGATTATATATAAATGGAGCGATTACCACCTGTCAATCACGCTGCTCCCAGGGCAGCGGTGAGACAGCGTCTGATGACTTTCCTCTGTCCCGGACGAAACGGTCAGTTAAAATTTATCAGGTTAGGATTTTCCATGAACAGAAAACTCCTTAATTGCATAAAGTCATAGCGTGCACAATTTCGGTCACAAAAACAAGGTCATAATTGAAAGACTCCAGAAACGAGATACCTGAAACTTTTCATTCAGGAAAATAATTAATAGAAAATACGAGGACACCTATATGATTATGAAAGCAGATGAAATCTAACACAAATGGCAGGAGAGGGAAAACCTGACCTCCAGCCCCAGCATATGAAAATCGGAAATTTCAATCACTTATTTGGCAATCTAATTTATAATATATTTAAATAGTGTCACTAACCGTTTGAAACTCCATTCGTCTAAAATAAAATGCCTATGTAATCATGCCGATATTATCCAAACGAATATTATAGCAGTGATGGCAAGCTTCCCAAAGGAAAAGGATATCCAAGGATTTTAATAGCCTCGATTTACTTTTCTTTTCCTGCAAAGAAAGTTGTCAACCCCCAAATGAGCTGAGAGTTTCAGGACCCCTTATAGCTCCTTGAGGGGGTAACATAATTGATACAGAAGGATTGTAAGATCCTGGGGAGTATAGAATATTCCCGCTTAAATAGAAAAAGTTTTAAGGACCACTATCCCAACTCTTTCCAAACATCAGGAAAAACAGGATTAACTTTTATACCAAAGCAAATAATGACTCAAGGTAAAATGCTAAATTAAATTGTCCAATAAGTTTGACGTTATTTTACATCAAAGCCATGCAGAAAATTCTAAATTAACAAATAAGATGTGGCCCCGAATATTAAACTTTAGACTCAAAGTATTATACTAACAAAAAACGAAAGTGAATTGGAAGGCTATCTACGACACTAAAATATCAGGAATAGTAAAACAACGCAGTACAATCATTTAGGTAGCTTATTGTGCCGAATCGTAAAAGGCGCTAAGGGAATCTCAAAACGGAGAAGCATATGTCGAAGTCTAGGAAGGGCTTGATCTCTAGAATGCGGGCTTCAAGTAGCTCAAACACTTTCGGTCTCACCTAAGACAATTCGTTACCTTGACATGACAAGACGACAAGTCGCAAAGCTGACGGAGTATTGCGAGGAGAGGCCGTTACCACTTCTTCTCGGCTGCGATGCCAACGCCCATTACGAAGTGTGGGGAAGCAGCGACACTAATCGTGGAGGGGAGTACCTTTTCGAATTTATTCTTAGTAATAAGTTAGAAATATACAACGTAGGGAACACTCCAACATTTATGACCAGCACCAGACAAGAGGTACTAGATATAACTCTAGGAAATACCCTAATGAACGGGATGGTCAGGAATTGGAGGGTATCGGATGAACCCTCAATGTCTGATCACAGGATAATCAGATTCGACATTGAGGGTAACTCCGAAATAAAAAGAATAATAAGGAATCCCAAGAGAACGGATTGGGAATGCTACACAACGCACCTGAGCAACAACATTGCCCACCTTCAAGGGGGCGGTGACATCAGGAGCGAATTGGAATTAGAAACGGTGGTGGAAGACCTCAACACAATCGTCATTGACGCATATGAGGCCAGCTGTCCGGCCAAGACAGTCAAGTCATCAAGGGATGTACCATGGTGGAACAGGAACCTAGCCAGAATGAGAACGGAGGTACGAAAACTCTTTAACCGGGCAAAACAAACCGGGGACTGGCGGAGGTATAAAAATGCACTGAATGCGTATAGCAACGCGATCAGAGAAGCGAAACGGAGCAGCTTTAGGGAAAACTGTGAAGGGATTGAACAGATCACAGAAGCAACCAGGCTGTACAAGGCTGTAGCCAAAGACGGGGGAATATCCTCTGTCTGCTTGAAAAAGGAAGATGGGACATTCACCGAGAATGAGGACAGGGTATACCTGCTTCTCAGAACTCATTTCCCGGGGTCCTACCCCTCGGCGGCAGGCGACAACAATCTGCCTGACACCCCAACAACTAATAAAAGGGGAAGGAAAGAGAGCCGGAAACTAGCAAAAGAGGTATGCTCAGAAGCTAGGCTAAGATGGACAGTGGGAACTTTTCAACCAATGAAATCTCCCGGAGTAGATGGCATTTTCCCAGCACTTATCCAGAGAGGCCTAGGAATTATCTTAGAGTCTCTTCTGAGGGTGGTAAGGGGGAGCATAGCACTGGGTTACATACCAAGGGCATGGAGACGGGCAAAAGTGGTCTTTATTCCGAAAGCGGGTAAAAAGGATCCTTTTCACCCAAAATCTCTCAGACCAATCTGCCTAACATCGTTCATACTCAAAACGGTGGAGAAGGTCATAGACAACTATATTAGAACTAACGTTCTAAAGCGTAACCCCCTACATCACTGTCAACACGCTTACCGGACAGGACGGTCAACTGAAACTGCTCTGTATCAGCTAACAGAGGTACTACGGGACGCCATAGAAACAAAAGAAATTGCACTGTGCGCGTTTTTGGATATCGAAGGAACATTCGACAACACATCGCACGCAGAGATACAGGATGCCCTGAGCCGCAAAGGAGTGGGAAACACCCTGGCACTCTGGGTGGGCAAAATGCTAGAAAGCAGACAAATAGAGGTACAAATAGGTACAAATTCTATTATAATGAACACCACTCAAGGCTGTCCACAGGGTGGAGTACTATCGCCACTGATGTGGAGTATGGTAGTGGATGAACTCCTGGACGTGTTAACTAATACTGGAATACAAGTCCAGGGCTACGCGGACGACATTGTTCTAATCTGTAGGGGCAAATATGAAGATACCCTATATGATAGAATCCAAACTGGATTAAGGGTTACTAGTGCCTGATGCTGGAAGGTGGGACTGCGGATCAACCCAGCCAAAACCACCATAGTATCATTCACTAGGAGGCGTAAGCTGGATCACCTGAAAGCCATAACATTACATGATATGGAGGTGAAACGAGAAACAAAGGTCAAATATTTGGGAATTACGCTAGACCAAAAATTACTCTGGAAGACACATGTCGGAAACACTTGTCGGAAAGCCACGAGGGCTCTGATGACTTGCACATCCATAGCAGGAAAAAAAATGGGGTTGCAGCCCGAAGATACTACTTTGGATATATACTGCAATAGTAAGGCCAATGATTACCTATGGAGCGGTAATCTGGCCAGAAAGAACCCAACTCAGCACACAAGCCAGGGAATTACATACGCTCCAAAGGCTGGCTTGCGTGTGTATCAATGAGGCAATGAGGACATGCCCAACGGCATCCTTGTAGGTCCTTCTGGGATTAACCCCTCTCCATCTGCACATACAGATGCAGGCAAGGAGATCAATATTCAGGATGGCCGGTAGTATGAGTGAGGCGGGGAGCTGCCTAAATCGAAGGAAGATTGATATCCTTTCTAGGCGGTATCCCGAATTACTGATACCGAGGGACAACATGACAACGAGGTTTCACTTCGATAAGAAGTTTGAAACACGTTGGAGTAGCAAAGCAAACTGGGAGAGCGTGGCTGCGACATACGGCTTAAACCAGCAACTGATTACTTGGTACACTGACGGATCCCTCACAGCAGAGGGAGGGGGTGCCGGTGTCATTGGTCCAAGGAAAATGTAATTTGAGCCAATGGGCAGGTACACTAGCATATTCCAGGCGGAAATTTACGCCATAGACAAATGTGCCTCCTTTAATCTGCAAAGGACCTACAGGGGGCAGAACATAGCTATTCTCACCGATAGCCAAGCAGCGATCAAGTCACTTAGGTCCAACCAGGTGAACTCTAAACTGGTATGGGAATGCCTTGAGAGACTGAATACACTCGGCTCGTCCAACAAGGTCTGGATACTTTGGGTTCCAGGCCATGCTGGGTTGGAGGGCAATGAGGCAGCGGATGAACTAGCCAAGAAGGGAGCGGGGATGCCTTTACACGGGCCAGAACCCTTCTGTGGAATCGGAAACGGTTTCATGGCTATGAATCTAAGAAACGAAGAGAAACGGTTGAGAGAACTATATTAGGCGGGCCTACCAGGGATGGAGCGGTCCAGGGTGCTTATTGGGGGATACGAACCCATGCATACAAAGGATTGCTTAAACCTCACCAAAAAGAACCTCCGAATCATAGTGGGAATTCTCACTGGTCATTGTCGGCTGAACTATCACCTAGGGAAGCTAGGGATATCTTCGGACACTGCCTGCAGGTTCTGTGAGGAGGAGGACGAAACCTCTATGCACGTGCAGTGTCCGGCACTTGTGCAAAGTAGGTCGATACATCTGGGAGAACACTTAATACCAGATGCAAAGCTGAAACTTCTGGAAGTGGGGAACATACTAAAGTTCCTAAAGGTTACAGGCCTGCTTGAGATACTATGATCAACAGGTACACTATAACCAGTAAAAGGGGCACAATAGTTCTTCAAGGACGCGGTGCGACTTTCCTTTAACAGAATAATAATAATACCTAGACAGCGCGGATTTTTTCCCCGAGAAAGGCATACGACAAAGCATGAAGTTTACTTCTAAAACAAAAAAGGAACTTTAAAATGGGAGAATGTGATGACAGTATTTTTTTTTTTTTTTGAGATGAGATGATAGCAGGCCGCTTGTCAAAGGACGAGTTACTCGGCTTTAATCAGGACAGTGGCTGTCGATCATAGTGCAGCGAGAACCATAGCAGCTCTATGTTAAAGCAAACAGCAGTGGGTACTTCTAACATGGTGTAGGAGGAAGAATGGTGGGTTTCCAATCAAGAAAACACTGCCGTCAGAATAGATGTACTAAGTACCAGTAGCAGTAATAGAATACGTACAGCAAAACTGTTAACAGTTACGCGGAAAATAAACACAGCAGAGAACGCCAGTTGCTGCGGCCGCAAATCACAGAAGAATTGAATGTCCGGTGTGGTATTTTCAAGAATCGATACTGGGAGATAACAAGTGGGATGGAAAGTAGGACTCTGGCTCTTAGTATCTAGGGAGTGTTGACGAATACAACAATAAATGCCTCAAGGATTAGCGGCAGACTACAGCAAAGCAAGCGTTTGAAAATTAAGGAACCTAGAAAATAAGACCGCTATCGAAGCCCTTCAGCAAGGTGCAGAAGTCTCATTCAACTAGTGGCAAACTATCGCTGGAACTCTAGAACACTGTGGAAGCAAGGCCGTTTAAACAGGAAATCGACCACCTTCTTGACAGTAAGCTCAATCATGGGAAACTTATATCAGGTTTTAATTCTTCGCATTGGTCCGTGGATATTACTTCCTAGAATAGGAGGATCAGTTCAGATCAGCTAAATTAATTCTATTTGGTAAGATTCTTAGGAGGTATTATTTGGACTTGATTACCGTGGTCTGCGTTAACGGAGATAAGCTTAGTTAATGTGTACATCTTTACAGCCTCCCTGCCTGGAGTTGGTGTATCTCCCTGGCTTGTGTCCTGAGTTCAGTTCTTTCTGCCCAGGTTATCGCCTCATTGGTAATCATTGGTTTTACGATTCCAGTGTATATCCAAAGTAGTATCTTCGGGGTGCAACCCCATTTTTTCCCTGCTATGGACCTGGAAGTCATCAGAGCCCTTATTGTTTTCCGACAAGCGTCTTTCAGAGTAATTGTTGGTTCAGCGTAATTCCCAAATATTTGACCTCTGTTTCTCGTTTCACTTCCATATCATGTACCTGATCAAGCTTAGGTTTCCTAGTGAATGGTGGTTTTGGCAATACGCAGCCCCGCTTTCCTGCACCAGCCACTAATAACCCTTTTCAAAAAGGGGAAGATACTAGTAGGGTTTGTAAAGGGGCATTCCTCGGTGTGGTGTCCTTTCCTTTCTGTAGCTAGTGTGAGAAAGGAGAGGAAACGTTCCCCCATTTAATATGGAACTTCATTAATTTTAATACTCTTAACTGTCAACAGATTATGAACAAAGAAGTGTCTGAATTTAAATCGTAAATCATTCTGGCAATTATAAAATTGATTTTCAATTTTAATACCCACTTGATGTTGTTTCATGGCTGGATAGGTTCATTCATGTTCCTTGTTCAGGGTAAACACATATGTATATGCTCTCATGCATTAAATGCCTCTACACTCGTACACACATTCATGTTTGTTCATCAATTTAGATGGAAATTAAATTGAATAAATTTAAGTGAAGAAGATAATACGCTTCCGGTACTCGGATTTTCAATTTTTATAGAAGTCCAATTACGTGGAAAATATAGAAATTCTTTTTCATATATTCAATTGGGAATATCAGATTGATTTATTGATTTTTTTACTTCATCCATGTAGCTTAATTCTTTTTTTGAATTTTTTGATCCATCTGAAAATAGACCCATCCAATATCACAGATACTTCCATACTTGCTTCTCTGAAATTTACATCCATATTTCAATAAAATCTGATGTATTAGTTTTATTGGAGATAGAGGGAATTTCAGATTCAATGGTGACATTTGGTGCTGCACACATACTATATGTGCGAATTTGGGGAGACGATATATTGCGAGTGCTAAAATTGTACCTTGGACTATCATATATTCGAAACCGTGTGTGTCATATTAGCTCTGTGAACGCTATTGTATTTAGTTGAAACACAAAAAGGGTGGCATATTTTTACAAATGATGTTCTTTTCAATATGGGAAATTTTATGTGTTGTATGTTGACTAAGTTTCAACATATTTGAAAAAATTGACAGTGGAAATCTGTGAAAATGCGTTAGCTTTAATATTAGTACTTAGTTAACAAGAATGTCGACCTACATATATACATAGATTCTGCATATCTGATCTTATTATACTACATTATAGACAGCGAGGACTTTTTTTCATTGTATCAAACCAAATAGGGTTAAGGCTAAGGAAGAAGGAAATTTGTGGAAAATCTACCTCAAGTGGCGTGTCCACTATTCTTATTCAAAACTCCCCATCATCTGCAGGATGACTGATTCTCCGGATGCCCAGCTATACAAGCTGCTCAATGGCATCCAACTCGACGACCAAAGCTCCTTCCAGCTACTACGCCATACGCTCTCGCGAGCACGCGCATAGCCGACGCCATCATAAGGGTCAAATGGCTAGTCCTTCTAACGCAGCAAATTCGCAGAATGCTACTCCTCATTAAGGACCAAACGCTGGACGAACTTGCAGCCGGTACCGATGAGATGCACCAGATCAGCCCGGGCGTCTGCACGACGTACACATCACGCTCACGTCCCACCACCACACCATCAAGCCGAGTGTCGCCCATCCCGCCGGGGGACCGCGTAGTCGAGGAGTTATCGGCCATACACTTTGTACCGACCCAGTTCACCACGCTCATCCGCGACCTCCTCCAGCAACCACGCAACTTCAACCACAGGGGGGCGCTCTGAGGCACGAGGGTTCCATAATTAGCGTAGTCGTTCAGCAACTCCCGGACCGGACCCTAGGACAGGGTATTGCTCGTACCACAGCAAACATGGCACTCTGGCCATACCCTGCAGCAAATCTTGTAGTTTTCCTGCGCAAAACTCTCCCTTTCCCAGGGAAACTAGAGTCGCCGGCGATGAATGCTGCGACTATCGCCGGTGAAACATCCGAGAAGTGACTCTACGTCTCTGACCGTAGCACGAAGGTATGCTTTCTAGGTTCTGCCCTTTTCATCGTCCCGAAGCGATATGCAGCTAAACCCCTTCACAAGCAGAGCCTGACATTGCAAGCCGCCAACAGGACACCCATTTCAACCTTCAACACCTAGGAGCTCATCCCCGATCTCGGGCTACGCCGGCTCTTCCACTGACCGTTCACCATCGCCGACGTGTAGATGATCATTTTGGGAGCTGATGCTCTGTGTTATCACAGGCCTCATCATCGACCTGCACCACGGGCGTCTTTTAGACAGGATTAACACGGTCTGTACTATCAGCGCCGTACCTATACCATTGCTTCCTGACGGGCTCCTCGGCGACGCATATTCCAACATTATCACTGAGTTAATCAGGGCCATCGCCTCATCCGGGGAGCTGGTCACGTTTGCTGACCTGCCAATCCATTACCAAACCGCCGCTATGGGCATTTTCCACCGCGCCGCCTCGCTGAAGAATGTCTTACATCCACAAAAAAGAAGGTCGACCTCCTTGAGTGTGGCGTCATCTGACCAGCCCATTGGCTAGTCCTCTAGAACCCAAAGGCTCAGCAAGTGGCGGATCACGCGAACGTTATGCGCATACTCGACTTTACTGCCCATCATTGACCGGTTTTCATGGTTATTGGCCTAGAGAAAGCCTTCTATCAGATCTCGATGGCCCCAGATGACATCTACAAAACCGCGGTAACCACGCCTTTTGGTTTTGCGTTTCTTGGCATACCGCTGGGTGTAAAGAACGTAAACACCTTTTCAGAAAGCCCTCTTTCGTTTGGACCTACCAGGACGACAATTTAGTCTTTTTCGACGGTCAGGACCAGCATCTACGTCCCGTGGGTCAGCTTTTCGAAGCCAAGCTCCGGTCTAACTGGGGCAAGTGTCAAGTCGGCCTCTCAGAGGTCCTCTTCGCCGGATTCTCTGCGAATAGCGAAAGCTTCTGGCCACCATCACCAAAAAGCGTGCTATCATCGAGTCCCCGAAACCGACCGACTCATCGCAGCTTATGCGCTTCCACAGGATGATCAATTATTACCGGCGTTGCGTCCCACACGCCGCCCAGTGCCAAGCGTGTCTCTCTGAGTTGATAAAAGGATGCAAAACCATGCCGACGCCGTCTTGGAACGCTATGAAAGAACCATAGCATCTGCTACAACCACGGCCTTTCTCGAGCCTTCCCAAATACTGGTTCAGCTCTCGGCGGGGTACTCGATCAACAGCGACCTAACGGCATCTGGGTTCCCCTGGGTTGCTTTTCGAGGAAATTATCGGACACCGAGCAGCGATACACAATGTATGACCGCGAGCTCTTGGCAGTCATCAAGTACAGGGTGCGACAGCATAACCTCCTTTTTTCAAAACTCAATAAAAACTATTGTATGCATCGGGAAATATTTATTTATTTTTTATAATGTAGGTATATGTCTAAAGTTTTTATTTATATTGTTTTGAAGATCAAATCTTCGTTTTGAGAATGATGGGATCCTAAGTCCAACATTTGCGAGCCGCTACGGTCACGCTGCTCCCAGGGCAGAGGTGAGGCAGCGTCTGACGATTTGCCTCTGCCCTGGTAAGAAACCGTAAAGCCGTCGTCGCTTGACTTTTTTTAAGATCAAATCTGTTAGGTAACGTCCCCCATTCTCCATATATTGCGTAAACCGATTTCTGGCGTTTGTCATGACTCTTGTTAGCATATCAGGTGTTATGTTGGCAATTTCTTCTTGGATGTTCACATAAACACGGGATTTCAAAAAACCCCATAGAAAAAAATCACAAGGGGACAGATCGGGAGAGCGTGCCGGCCATTCCAAATCGCCTCTAATTGAGATAAGGCGCTCTGGAAAGTGTTCTCTCAAAACAGCCATCGATGCTCTTGAAGTGTGTGCTGTTACACCGTCTTGTTTGAACCAAGTGTCCCCCAAATCTAAATTTTCTAGCCGTGGGAAAAAAAATTCTATAGCATGTTTACATACCGGTCCGAATTCACTGTCACTGTAACCTCATTTTCCTCAAAAAACCAGGGACCAATAATTCCAGCTGAGAAAATTGCACACCACACTGTGACTTTGGGTGAATGCAAAGGCTTTTGATGCAATTCTCGAGGGTTGGTGTCAGCCCAGTAGCGCATGTTTTGTTTGTTAACCGACCCACACAAATGAAAATGGGCTTCATCGCTAAATCGCTAAAAAAAACAATAGCACCCTCGGGAATGACATCAAGAAGAAGCTCACAAGTGTTCATCCGAGAATTGAAGTCGCGTTCTGAAAGTTCCTGCAATATCGCCATCTTACAGGGATGAAAATGAAGATCATCACGAAGAATTCTTCTCAAAGAACGATCGGATAGTCCAAGGTCAGATGCGTGTTTGCGCGCAGAACGCCCTGGCGATCGCAACATTGACGCTCTCTTTGCTTCAACGTTCTCAGGTGATCTAACGGGCCGAGGGACTCCAGTTCTTTCTTTTGTCGCACTTGCAGTTTGTCTGAATATAGTGACCCATGTAACAATTGATTTGCGGTCTGGGACGGGAGCCAACGGGGCTAAATTAAAGCGATTCCAAAATGCACGCTGTGTTGCCATAACCGAACATCCGCTTGAAAAGTAAACCTCAACGGCAAAGGCACGCTCCTCACTATTCCAATGCATGATAGCGACTGAACCGTCTCGGGACAAAACTTTACAGTATCCCCTCTTGAATGAGACCACTAGCGCTCCGCTATGACATCAACTAACTGAGTGGCGTGCATTTTAAAAAAGGAAGTTATGCTGCCGCACCCTGTATCTATCTGAATTAAGCACCACCTGCAAAGTTCATTAGCACGCATATATTATATACCTACATACACACATCTCTGGTTGACAAATAACTGAAAAACTAAAACAAAATTATTCTCTGCGACCCAATTCATAAAAACTCATTTCGTTGTGGTATTGACGAATTGATATGTGATGATGACGTCATGCAGGTTATAGAGTACACGAAGTTCATAAAAAATTGTGGAGTTTCACCCCCTATAACTATGTTAATAATAGTTGGATTTTCTTCAAACTTGACCAAACTGTGCATTATGTTCTTCATTACACGCATGCTAAATTTTGTACTTCTGGGGTGAACGTAAGGGGGGTGCCGGGTAAATTTCTAAAATATGGAAATATACTATTATTAACTTTATTTGTGCAGATATCGGAACCCGACATATATGTTGAGACCTAGATTTCGTAGGGATACACCACTGTCATTTTTTTTTCAGATTTTTCGGTTGGATAAGTTCTGAGAACGAGACCTGTTACACTTTTTGGAGGTCATATTTTGAGCCCACACTCCCCTATGTTTCACCCAGCATCAAATATTGAACCAGTTTCATAAAGTACTAATTGATACTTTTCATTTGATACCCCACATGGCTACATTCTGTAAAAAAAAAATTTACATCCTCCATTCACATGTATGGGGAGCCCCCCCTTAAACTTAACACAAGGTGACGCATGTAAAGGGAACAACAGACTACATACTCTCACCAATTTTCGTGACAATCGGTCCAGCCGTTTCCGAATAAATCGGGTGTGACAGACAGACACCGTCTCGATTCTAATAAGGTTTTGTTTCACACAAAACCTTAAAAAGGATGGAAAAGAGCCAAGAAGGTATAATTTTTCTGTATGAGTTCGAACTTGGTCATAAAGCAGTGGCGGCGACCAGGAATATTGACAGCGTATTTGGAGCTGATACGGAAAGCGAACGAACCACACGGCGGTGATTCGAAAAATTCCGGTCAGGCGACGTAAACCTTCAAAGTGAGCCACGTGGACATGCAGGACCATCGATTGATAACGAAGAGCTGCGTTTGCTAGTCGAATCCCACACACGTCAGTCGGTGAGAGACATTGCAGAGAAACACTATTCGACAGTTTCTCGGCACTTGCAACAACTTGGAAAGATGAAAAACCTCGACAAATGGGTTCCGTATGCCCTTACGGAACAAAACGTGATGCTTCGAATGAAAATTGGTAGTTCTTTACTCTCTGACATGTGATGAAAAGTGGATATTATACGACAATCGTCGCCGATCAGCATAACGGCTAGAAACTTATGAGCCACCGAAGCATATGCCGAAACCGAGCCTCCATCCGAAGAAGGTATTGGTGACTGTTTAGTGGTCTGCAGCTGGAGTTATCAACTATTCAAATTTTAGTATTAAATCGGCCATTTCATGTGCAACAACCTAATAGAGGGGACTTACTTTCATTGTACTTACTTTTCAAAAACATACCATGGATCCTGATCCCTGGTTCGATTAATTTTGTTGCTGAAAATTTTGCCAAAAAAAGATGAATACTTCTGAAGTAGGAAATTACTAGAGGACCAAACCTGACAAAATAATAACGACCCCACCAAGAGCTGATAATTAGTTAGTTAATCACTTTCTAAAGGCCTATAGTTATTGAGGAGGAACTACAAGAGATCTTCCTATGACCGATTTGCCAGACGATGTAGCATTGATTATAATCACGAAGTGCAGTTAAGACAATGAGGACAGGCCCAGCGGCATTCCTGGAGGTCCTTCTGGGATTAACCCCTCTCCATCTGCACATACAGGTGCAGGCAAGGAGGGCAATATTCAGGATGGCCGGTAGTATGAGTGAGGCGGGAAGCTGCCTAAACCGAAGGAAAGTTGATATTCTTTCTAGGTGGTATCCCGAATTACTGATACCAAGGGATAACATGACAACGAGGTTTCACTTCGATAAGAAGTTTGAAACACGTTGGAGTAACAAGGCAAACTGGAAGAGCGTGGCTGCGACATACGGCTTAAATCAGCAACTGATTACTTAGTACACTGACGGGGCCGATGTCATTGGTCCAAGGAAAATGTACTTTGAGGCAATGGGCAGGTCAATAGCATAGTCCAGGCGGAAATATACGCCATAAACAAATGTGCTTCCTTTAATCTGCAAAGGAACTGTAGGGGCAGAACATAGCTATTCTCACCGATAGTCAAGCAGCGATCAAGGCACTTAGGTCCACCCACATGAACTCTAAACTGGTATGGGAATGCCTTGAGAGACTGAATACACTCGGCTCGTCCAATAAGGTCTGGATACTTTGGGTTCCAGGCCATGCTGGGTTGGAAGGCAACAAGGCAGCGGACGAACTAGCCAAGAAAGGAGCACGGACGCCTTTACACGGGCCAGAACCCTTCTGTGGAATCGGAAACGGTTTCATGGCTATGAATCTAAGAAATGCAGAGGAACGGTTGAGGGAACTATACTGAGCGGGCGTACCAGGGATGAAGCAGTTCAGGGTGCTCATTGGGGGATACGAACCCATGCGTACAAAGAATTGCTTAATCCTCACCAAAAAGAACCTCAGAATCATAGTGGGAATTCTCACTGGTCATTGTCGGCTGAACTATCACCTAGGGAAGCAAGGGATATCTACGGACACTGCCTGCAGATTTTGTGAGGAGGATGATGAAACCTCTATACACGTCCTGGGACAGTATCCGGCACTTGTGCAAAGTAGGTCGAGGCATCTGGAAGAACACTTAATACCAAATGCAAAGCTGAAAGATCTGGAAGTAGGGAACATACTAAAGTTCCTAACGGTTATAGGCCTGCTTGAGATACTATGATCAATAGATACACTATAACCAGTAAAAGGGGCACAATAGTTCTTCAAGGACGCAGTGCGACTTTCCCTTCACAGAATAATAACAAGACAAGGACGAATAGTCAAACTGGACTCTTTGCATGGAACGATAGAGAAATTCTTAGTACCAATGGCAACGAAGAAAACACTGCCACTTTCTGAAGATAATGTCTATCTAAGGATAATGGTAGATACCAGAGCTCTTTGGCTCTTGATAAACACGTTATGGTGAAAAAAAATCAGGCAAGCTCTAATGAAATATAGTTTGTTCTTCGGAGAGTTCATGTTCTTCTTTTTCTTCAGCCTTTTTCCCGTTCACAAGCGGAGTCGTTTCATCGTGATCGGTTTCGCTATTTGGCTCTATCGAATGCCTGATCTGGGTGCAATCTTGGGGGTATCCCCTTCCAGCGTATGAAGCCAGCGTTGTTTCGGCCTGCCTTTCGGTCGTTTACCATCGACTTCGATGTTCAGACCAATCTTGGCAAGTGAATTCCCGTTAGCACGAATTACATGACCATACCATCGAAGACGCCTCTCTCGCAACTTTTCCACGATCGGTGCAACCCCATAACGATCGCGGATATCTTCATTCAAAACGTGTCACGCCACTAGTCTAACATAACATCTTCCTCTCCATTACGGCAAGACGTCGTTCATTGTATTTTATAGTTGGCCAACACTCAGAACCATAGAGAACGACAGGACGGACGACATTGCGGTCAATTTTAGATTTAAGATGTTCGTTGATACGTCGATCACAAATAACACCAGTTGTGAAACGCCACTTCATCCAGGTTGCGTTAATGCGTGAAGCAATTTCATAACACAGTTCTCCATTGGCTGATAGTGTTGACCCGAGGTATTTAATTCGCTCAGTTCTGGGCAGATCACTGCCGCTGACAGTGATTCTGTCTGTTCCATAGAGATCAGTCATCAAAAATTCAGTTTTGTTTAGATTCAATCTGAGACCGTGTTGCATGAGGCGATCATTCCATTTTAGAACAAGTTGCTCGAGATCATTTTTGCTATCAGATGCTAGGAAAACATCATCTGCATAAAGGAGTGTATAGGGCGCTGGACGTTGGATATCCCGTGTGACGGTGTCCATAACAAGCACAAAGAGGAGTGGTGAGAGGGCGCTTCCTTGATGAATACCAACAGAGACATGAAGCGGTAACATCAAAACATCACTTAGCATCACAACATCAGTTAACATCACTTAACATCACAATATCATTCAAGGGGGTTTCCTTTGTAATGCTTGATATTTTAAACTTTCTCCAGAATTTTTTTTGGTAATAAAAAAAATATTCCTTTTATATATTATTATTGGAGTTTTGAATTATATTTCAACATTTTTAGTTAGCGAATTTAGTGATTGTTTGCATTTGCGTTTGGCGGTCAAATGGCCCCCTTTAAAGGAAGTTGGATGACTGCTGCGCTTCTCCAATTTTAGTAATCTTAAATCAAAAATTCAAACATTTTCTTATTCTGAATACTTGCCGCTGTCATCCGAATTACAATCATAATTTAGAAGAAGAGAAAATGTATCAAAATTTTAGTCCGATCGGTTCAGCAAAATTTTAGTTGTGTTGCATTTCACCGGTTAAAAAAATGTAGTTTCGAAAAAATGGCGTTTAAGTTTTCGTTTTGCGCGCTTGTCTATTTGTTGTAATATGTTATGATGAATATTTTGAATTTCGGTTTAAAAATTTCTCGCGGAACCTCCCAACAGATTCTCCTTTTAAAAAATATATATTGTGGATGTAATGAAAACATTATTTCTGGAAATAAGAAAAACCCCCTTAACATCACAATCTCGCTAAACATCACAACATCACCACCCAGTCATGATGATATTACACTTTATATAAGTGATGTTTGGTTATGTGCATGCCGATATCGATCGTACTAAACTAAACATCACTGAGTTATATGGGAATGTATCGTTCGAAATATCACACCATTCTTCCCAGCAGCGGTGCTGACTATCACTTGTGGATCTACTAATGTTATGATTCCCTGTTCTCTTGGTTAGCTTTATCATGGGCTTGTGCGTCGATTACTTTTTTAAACAAATTTAGGTGGCTACTCGTTAACAAGAATTATGATTCTTTGTTTTTTGTGCATATGTATATATCCTACTATAGTATATGAGAATCCTGATTGGTTTCGCCTCTTTTTGATCGGTTTCGCCATTCCAATCAATCGTGTGTCTGATTTGGATGGAGTATGTGCAAAGATCTACTAAGAAAGATGAAAATGACAATGAATTTCGGGGGATAACCAATAATGTACTACGGGACAACCAAAAATTCGCATTGATTAAAACAAAATAAGCTTGCAAAGCAGTAGAAGGGATAACGAATGCGAGCAATCCCGTAAATTGAGAGCACTTATATTGGAGTCGATCCACCTAAAGCCTGAAAGCAAACTGAGGCCGACCGACACTTGACCCCCGCTTCACATCCATGAATATACGCTTGCTATCTACATACATACTTCCTCAATAGCCCGATTGAGGAATTCACCGAGCCACAATGTTGGGCCTTAGCTCTTCATTTTCCAGAGCTCATATGCGATGCCGTCCGGTCCTGTTGCTTCCTCGATGTCATTCCTTTTATTACTTCCGCGAATTCAGTAGCACTGACAGTTACGTCTCTCTCGACATGAGTACCGATCAAGTGGACTTAATCCTACTGTCTTCTTAAAACATGGATTGATTTTGTGACAACAATCGGAGCTCTGCTGCGACAAGCACAACGATGCCAGTCTATACTGAGCGCGCGGCTCAGTTTATTCATACTGGTGGATAGACCTACCTATTTCAAAATTTGGAGTACGGCACCCGTGTTGAACCGCAACACCACGTTTGAGGCCTGAAGCTCTTTTGTGCGTTTGAACGCAACCACAGCGCAAACAACATAGCTGAATTCACGCGCTCAAGGATTTCTCCTGAAACATGTGAATTCAGGAGCTATCCCCGGTTCCCATTGTACCAGTATACTCCTCATAAGGTTTCGTGACCGAAGTCACTTCAGATGAGCTCCTGTGCAGACTCGGGTCTGATCGCCTTAAATAGGCCATATATCACCTAATGCATCACGGCTAGCAAACCATAGTGAATACAGCGTTTCCCGGTGCCATCACGAGGAGGTTCTCCTCAGCCACTTGTTTTTGGCTTTCCCGACAGGGTTGCTGCCCCGTTTTACACGCCGTCACCTTGAGCACCCATTGGCACTGATAGGTTGAATTACTCTATATGTCAGCAGTGCTTGCGGAAGTGGAGGATGAATAAATTCTTCGGTTGAAATCTGTTCAAAATATTTTCGCCATCTATCCGTCGCGGTTGGTAAGCAAAGTAACGTGTCCGTTGTTGTCGGCTTTTGGCAAGTCGATACAGATCTCTCTCGCCATCTCGATGGTCCAGTTTATCGTAAAGGTCTTTGTTAAGGACTGCTCGGGTAACTGCGATCTCTTGCTTTGTTTCCCGGTTGGTATTCTTGTAAATTTGCCAATAGGCCAACGTCTTATCGCCAAGAAATTTGTGGTAGAGGCGTTTCTTTTCACGGATCTTCATTTTAACATCGTTTTTCCAAAGCCAAGTATCTCGGCTAATGAACTGCTTAAGGTCGCCGGCAATGACGATATAGTCTTTGCGTCGAAAAGTTGCCAGAAGACAGCAACAGGCACGTGACAGGTCTTTGCGTCGAGAAGTTGCCAGAAGGCATCTTTCTCGGCATCAGGTCGATCTGTTTGTAATGTGCCTGCGGAGAAGAAGTGAATAGTGAGTGCGATCAGCTGATATAATGGTGACCTTCAACAAATCTCTTGACTTTTTAATAGCATCACCGAAACCCTCTGTGGTGGGAGTGCCAACAGTGTGTGGGCTACCAAAATACAGAAATGTTTCCAACTTTTGGCACCAGGCCATCGGGTTTCTTGTAAAGCGCAAATATCAATACGCCTCTTCTCAAGGGTTTTTGTGAGTTCGTCGATGTTTTCAGTCAACGTACTAATATTTACCGTGCAAACACGTATTTGTTTTGCTCGGGCTAATTTACTTACGTCCTGATGCTGTCCATGGGTAAAAAACCCGTGCTCATTTCTTGACAGGACCGGGGCTCGTCCTGCCGCGTTCTCTGAGGTCAATGCAACAGCATTTCTCCGGGGCTTAGGCTCTCCCGACAAGATCATTTTGTTTTTAACGACATTGGAAGCATTCTCTTGGTCGGCCAGTCGCGGGACCTGTCGGCATTAATCATCTTCACGCTCTTGGAAAGGTTCACAAACGCTAGAGAGAAGTTCTGTATGTTTTTACGGAATCAAGTTCAAAATTGTGAAGACATATGCCCGAATACTGGTATACCTATCATGACTGTTGTACCCACCGGATTGTGAGATTAGAAGTGGGTTTATTTGACCGAACCAGTTTAGCAAAATCAGTGAATGAATTCCGACACAATGAGTGAAACTTCATTGTGTTTCCAGAAATTTTAAGGGTGACCTTGTTCAACAATCGTACCATCAAAGCAGACCTCAATTTTACTTATTCCGACCGAAAGAGTACACATTTGTGTGGGAAATACCTACCATTGATCACTCGAAAGCGATGACTTTTGCAGAAAGGCAACCGCCAGCCATATTGAACTGCTGTAAAGCAAGGCAAACAAAAGGCCAAAAAGTTTGACATTATTGGTTTTCTGCCAAACACGGCATGCATCTGGAACCTTACCTTGTCCAGCTATTACCTTTTTTATTCAACTTTGTAAGACAAAGGATAGCTTTCGTGTTAAAGCAGAAAAAGCGGTGGGTCATCAAACTGAGTTAGAGCAAGAAGGCAGAGATAACCATAGAATGCAATAACTTAGATGGGATCACTTCATGGGTTGATGTCTTTATTACATTACAAGGAAAGCATCATAAAAGGCATGTTTACAAAAGAACGCGCGCCACTGGTTAATCTGGTTCACTCAGAATCAGCAACTGAGTACAGAATCTAAAGTGTGGATAGGTCAGGTTGAGTGAAGGCTCTGATAGCAGATCTATGCAAAAAAGGTCATAGATGCTATGAGTTCTGCCACTTTGCAGCGGCATACAACCATGATTAAAACAGGTGGAAAAGGTGCAAGAAACGTTGAGAAAAGATACGCAAGAGCCACGATGCATACTATAAAGAGTGCAACTGGGATGCCGATATTTAGGAGGGGGTTGAAAGCCCTTTTGCAAGGGCGAAAATCACATCTAAAACTGCTACGCTCCTCTCAGTATAAAAACAGTGCAACACGAGGTTTCGATGGACAGTTGGTGTTGACCTTTAAGAATAGGAAGGAAGGAAATTGTCCGTTTTTTTTTTTTTCAAAAGGCTCTTTCTGTTGTCGGCAGAAAACAACCGCCAGTTCCTTGCTATCTATTTCTAAAACATTTCCGCCACATAATGGAAACACGCAGGTTCGCAATCTTCACCGATCGTAAACTACTTTCTGTGACGTTTTGTCCAAAGCCAGATAAATTTTTACTCCGGTAATTTCGTTATTTAAATTGCACTACTTAACTAGCTACCGACATCATGCACGTCACCAGTAAACCAAACAGGCACGCCCTCACCAAAAGGATGACAATTTGAGAATATTCCTATTTTGGGGCACCCTCTTACAACATAAACCAGTAGAATTACTTGAAGCAGACGGAGCTGTTTTTTGCTAAATGTCTATCAGCCAATAGTGAACGGCACTATGAAATCGCTTGATACATGGTTCTGGGTGTTGGCCTACTATAAAAGGCAATGAACGTCGCCTCGCGGTAATGGAGACGTTCCGTTAGACTAGCGGCGTAATACCCAAATTAAGATATCCGCGATCGATATGGAGTTGCATCGATCGTGGAGAATTTGCGAAAAAAGCGTCTTCGATGATATGATCAGGTAATTCCATGCATGCATGGTAACTTGCAGTGCGAATACCCTGTAGCTTCTTCAGCAGCCAAACCATTAACAAGAGCCGAAACAGTTATTAATTTGCTTTTGTAGTAGTTCTTTTAGGTTGGGAATATCTAGAATGAAAATCTGAACAGGCTGTTGTGAATCGGGAAGGAAAACCTATCCTAATTTCTGAAAAAAATTCCGATGGTCAGTGGAAGTCGAGCAACACCTAAGAGCAGTTCGGCACATGCAATGGATTCATACATCTTTGACTACGACGCATTCGTTCCCATTTTATAGCTGAGAATATGCAAAAATATTGAACAACCCTAAACACTAGTGTTGTTTACACGCGCTGTCCTACTAAGGAGGGTCATTAATCATACAAGTGAGTTGACAGAGCCCATAAAATAACCAACAGGCATAGCGAAAATAAAGCCTCAATGCCATCATAAAACATGCTTCACCTAAAATGTTAAAAACGTTATAGGCGGTGACAAAAAATGTCAAACATGCCTTAGCCTTAATGTGTCTGAATGGAAAGAGTTTTCCATTGAAACCCAAACTCAAGAGAGCTTTTCTATGGAAAATCTGGAATTGAAAGTATCACGACAAATAGGCTTGTATGTATGTCAACTTCAGGAGCACGATATGCCTAGTTCACAAATGGTACTCAACAAGTATTTATTTTTTCCTTCACAGTTTTCTCCGGATTTTCCATTACTCAAGTTATCCACATTAAATATTTAGTTTTATATGCCGAGAACATTCCTTACACTTCGTTCGCTATCTGGGAAGGATTCATACTATGTGACGGCTATAATATTTTACATATCCACTTTCGTGGAAATTTTCTGTTATTTCCTCTTAAATTTTCCCACAACGCACGTGACATGTTATGTAGTATCATTTGTCATACTTGCTCACATCAGAGCACATCTAAAATATCCTTTTTCCAGGTAGCACCTGGTCTTTTAATAGTAACGTAGATATCTACCAGGGTTGAATTTTCCTCTTGCTTTGAGCCTACGAAGTCTGTTGTTTCTCAGGACAAATCCCGAAATCCTAATTCTGATGTTTTGTGCATACTCAAGAATCTATGTCCCATTGCTGTTGAATATGCTTCATTCCCTTGCCCTTGGGGTCTCATTTCTGCATTTTCCGAATTCATCTTCCAATTTGATCACTTTATCGGCACGCTACAAAGTACATTTCAGATTTCAAATTATAGCTCCTAGTCCTTGCTGCGCTGGCTGTCGGACCCTAGTAGGAAGACAATACATTTGACTCCCTAAAATTAGGTTATTCCGAAATTCTTGGGTGACTAGAATGCAGAACTTCATGCATATGCATTATGTGTTGCACGTTCCACTTTTCTTTGATGCCTGCTCCCCTGAATATTGATAGATTTGATTGCATTCCTTCCTTCTTGGATTTTCAACCTTAAAGTTTCGAAACTTGGAAAGTGTTAGACAACCCAGGATACTATAGAAATGACGAAATAGGAAATTGGAGAGTGTCTATTTGCAGGTTTTCACCATCGACATAGAAATATGTATCGATTGCTTCTAATAGAGTGATTCCAATTTATCCACATGTTAATGTCCACAAAGGGAAACTTCAGCATTATCATTTCCATTGCCATTAAGTTCTGAATATCTAATAATAAACACAATGTTAATTCGCCCCCATCCCCAAGGAATAGATCAGGCAAACGCAAAGGAATTGAACCATTGACTTTTCAGATTGACGCCTCCGGAAAATCAGAAAGAAAATTAGGCAATTATCGATTCTGCCAGTGACTAATTAGACTATCAGTGATATGTGAGACTCATACATGTTTACAATCCATTTTAATAGACTTGATTTCATATCAAGTCAGAATAAGTAAATACCCGAGCAGCCATATGTGAATAGGGTGGAAAGTTCCATTACAAGTTTTCTAATAGCTATTACCGCCTATAAGCCTATATTTTACCAGGGGACATCCCTTAATAGCACGAAGCAAAGTTAACTCTAACTCCTCCTAATCTGCCATATCGATTGAGCTTCCGACCACGTATTCCTCGCCTAACTCACTTTGGGGAAATCTATAATTCACTTGAATATTTTGAATTCCAGTATAGAATTTTTCAAATATTCAAAAGTGATCATTAACCTTTTGTTTTCGTTGTGATTTTCTCACAACACTGTCATAACAGTACAGCCAGAAATGAGATGGTCCAACGTCTCTAACGCCGAACCATACATTCTGCACTGGTCGTTCTCCAACCGCACTTTCATGATGAGCTTTTTATAAGCTCGGGTGGTGACCACACCGTCCTGAATGGCACGCATGCATCCCTCCGTCTCAACAAAGAACCCCCCGGTACACAGCCATTTGTTCGACAAATGCAAATCGACAAATGGCTGCTAAATACAGGCGTGTTTACCGTGCACTGCCTTTGGTTTCCATTAATCGATCCACTCTTGGTCCGACTTCACCCCACTCAGAGGATTGAAATATCGATTCTTCGAGTTAAGTGGAGTTAGTCCACAGTCTGCCTTATAAACAGCTGCATGCAAAGGATTCGCATGCTTTTTGTTGTAAAAATAAGTGCGCAACGAGTCAACTTAGCGGTGAGGTTGTGCCACCACGTCAACCACGCCCCTATTTCCGATGTCCGCTCTACGGCAGAGTTTGGAGGATGCATTCGAAATTTGCACATAGTAGCCCGTATTGGCCGCAGAGCATCCTTCAAATCATTAGCTTGAGCATGGGTTCCTTCCAGAATTCCTAGGTACTTGTACAAGTCTGGCTCGGTCATAGCTTGGATGTGGAGGTCATCAATGTTATGTCCGGCATGCAGCTCGTGGTGACCTTTGCGGATGGCTTCGACTCGACACTTGCCTAATCCAAACTCCAACTGAACATGTCATACTATACCCTCCCCCCACAGTACCAGCATACAACTTGATGTCATCTAAGTACATTAAGTGTGTCAGCCCACACTTAGCACGTAGAGGTTATTTTATTGCAAAACCAAGCTCTCTAGCATCATTTAGTAGCCATGAAAGGGAGTTCAGTGCCATACAAAACCAAAGTGGCAAAGTGGAATCCTCCTGGAAGACGCATCTCCGTATATGGATGGGCTCTGAGGTATTGGTACCCTCAGATGAAGGCACTGATAATGTGCGTGCCACTTCCATTACTGTCGCCAAAAACTTTATTAGTTTCGGATCAATATGATACAGATGTAGGATATCGATTAGCCAGGTATGCGGGACCCTGTCAAAAGCCTTGGTATAATCGACATATTAACTAAAGAGGTTTCTTTGGCCTCTAGTTGCTTGTCCTACAACTACCAAATCGATAATGAGTTGGTCTTTGCAACCCCTTGACCCAACTCGGCAACCTTCTGCTTCTCGAGCAGAATGTTGTTGGTCTCGAGGTGCGCATTGATCCTTCCACTAATGATGGATGTTATGAATTTACTACGACTCATAACCCGATTTATGCTGTATGCCAACCAACTATGTATACTGGTGAACTTTTTGTACCAGAAGTTCTGCACCTGATTCAGACCAGAGACCCTCCAGTTCTTCGAGATGTTGATGGTGCGTCGAACTTCCTCTTCGGTAATATCCGCAACTTTCATGCCAGCCGTATTGGCATGGCGGGTGCCTTCGGCGTTGATCCACCCAGCGTGCTAGGCGGGTAACCGCCAAAGCCCCCCCCCAATATTCTTTCGCTTCTGTCACCGAAAACTGCACTGCCTGGACGCTCTGTTGGGGTTCGTTCAGTGATCTGAAAAACTTTGCTAATTCCTCGTGTACGTTGCATTCTGGACATGTCTGGAATGACTTCCGCTATACCGGATGCATATGACAGAAAGTTTCTGCTTTAGCGTGTCCCGAATTTCAACTATGGGTGTCCCACTTGGGATGTCATAGTTCCTGTAAACCCTCTGCACTTTGTTCTTCACCTGCTGCTTGGTCTGCTGACATTGTCAGAGCTGATTTTACTCAGTCAAGCAATGTCCTGGCTTAGTAAGTCCCGTTGACGTTCCAGATGAACTTCTCATGGTGGATCTCTTTGGTCACTCAAACCAATAACATGAAAGCGAATCTTCTGACCATGCAATCTGATAGCCGCAAGTGCACCACGATACACAAGTAGTTTGAGCACACATAACACGACATATAAGCACACAATCGAGATGCAACCTCATCATTGATTTGAGATAGAATTCTCTGAATTGCTAGAGATTCATAGAGCCTGGGAATACCTGGTCTATGCAAAGGATCCATTTCCGAGAATTCTGTACAGGCTTTTGGAATTCGTCCCGAACCTTAGCGGAAACTTCAGCTGGATTGTTGGGTGCAGTGCGGCGTACTGTTGTTGATCTGCCGCCTCTGCCCCCATCGACTCTGAGTTACCAGTTTCTGCGCTGACCTTGAGTCGAATACGGTTCCTGATGGTGGCCGCGATTGTGTTGCAGCGAGTAATAAAGCGGTACTGGTCTGCGACTCGCTGCCCAGTCACATGTGCGAATTGCGGGACATGCTCCACGAATCTCTGGTGCAACAAGGGGCGGTAAGATGCTGTACCCACTCCCGCCATTATTTCGTAGTAGGAGGGGATGATGAAGAGGTTTATTTCTTCAGTCCACTTTATCCGCTGCTCTATGCGAACCTGCCACAGGTTGTGGCGAAACAGCTGGAGCAGCATTATCTAGATCCACCCTACCGAAATACTAAAGGTATCGAATCAATAAAGGACCTCATTGGCGCATTGTCTATGCCCACAACTGGACACAGTCTTTTATATGGCGTGTGCATTAAGCGGGGCAAAAGCATAACGTCTAAGCCCTCAGACTGTAGTGGTCCATTGTACTCGACCTGCTACAACCGAAGAACATTAAAATCTAATGTTTGATTTGTCCATAGTCCAGGTATCATCTTGGAAACCTTTCTTTTAGGGCCGAATCTTGAAAGTCTGCTAAGACTCGATATGCCAGAAGATTCGCGCCTGGTCAACTAGTTATGCCGATAATATTGCACTTGTTGCTGGATGCATCGTTGAACACCCCAAACTAGACTTGTCATGTTGATATGACGCGTAAGCTCATTTCTTCATCTTTTCGCTCGAAAAAACCGAAATAATCATCTTCACCAAGAAGACAATCCCGAGTCAAAACCAAGGGTGAGATTGATTACTTCCCTATGCGTGGCATGGAGGTTTTCAATCTTACCTGCACAAGATTGGAAAGGTAAGATCTGTTTACTGTTTGTTGTACAGTGAAGTGGTTAACTACACCTGTTTCTCGTGTGGAAGGTTTGATGGAACCAAGTTTATGCAGTCACAAGGCAACATTGTCAGAGGGATCCTAAAAAGCGCTGACAGATGGAGTCGCATTGTGCTTCACGTTCGAGTTCTTTTTGGGGGATGAAGATTGCGCTCAACACGATCTGTGTATGAACCTGATGCAAAGGTTCCTTGAACTAACGACTCCTTTCCTCCTCTGCACTCCTATTTGTGAAAGGAATTCCCTGACTTGAAGGCTCGCTAAACCGGGAAAATGGGAGGATTAGTTCGACTAATGCGTCAAACGATTTGTTTAGTTGGCAGTGCATTCACCTACCCTACCCACAATCTACGCGAAATCTCCCGTGAATGCCGCTTCGTCATTACCCAGCTAGTAAATGATGGCCTGTCAAAATGCCAACAATACTCCTGCAAAGCTTCCTGCTTTTCGATAGAATAAGCATTGTAATTTATTTATTTGGTTTTGACAGGAAAAGTTTGGAGTATCTATCATAACAGCCTTTATGCTCTATCATTTGTCCTTATAGAAAAATTTGTTCCCTAGTTCTGACAGCAACATTAGCCAACGCTATAGCCACTCCAATTTCTAGTTCATATCGTAACCTGGGTGGAATTGAACCCCGTGTTGTTAGGGTATCTAAATTTTGGTTTCACTCTACACGGTAACCAGAAAAAGAATCCCCACCCCAAAGTGACTAGGTATCCATAGTGGTTTCGGTTTCTACGTTCCTGAACGATTTTTATAGCGATCAAGAGACTACTCAACTCCCTCTATGAAGTTTGATTATGGCTGCAGATTGGAGTGCGTCTACCCATTATAATACCTATTATAGATCACCCTTTCCTATACTGTCTTTTCAGTGTCCAAAAGGCATATCTGTAGCGTGATGAATTGTCAGGAGAAGTTTAACAGCTTTTGAGAAAAGCCCTAGCTTCTGGCGTTTCTAAGACGTAGCATACCTACCATAAGGATATATAAAAACTCCAGAAGTGCATTCCGATTCGGTGTAGCAGCCAAATTTCTAGCCTTATTGAGACCGAATACTCTGTAATCTCCCATCCTGCTGCTAATCCTCTGTAATTCTTCCCTCGCGCCTGCTCTCCTCAAGAAATAATTACTTAATCTCTGAATATTCTTCAGGAACAGATGATGGCATGTGCATCGTGGGGATGTATGCTGTCATTAGATCTCGTTCACTTTCCCTCCGGTTGACAAAGCCTCTGCATAGAGTTGTCTGAAAAAGTCCTTCTTACTTCGTTGTATAATCAACTTAACCTTTCTCCCTTACCATCAGATAATTCTCTATTGCATTATATGAATGGTTCTCTTTGAGGAGGTACATAGTTAGGTATTCTGATGCGCCCAAACTTCTCCCGTCGAACATACTTCATCAGGAGAAACTGCTGTTCACCCACGATAGGAGTAGTTAGGAGCTCCATTGCTCTTCCAGTATCAGCTAACCCATCTTCAGCACGCTATCTTTCCATCGGATTATTAATGCCTTCCGCGGCAGTGCACCACTTCAACCGCCTTCATTCCGAGTTCCCGCCCTACGCCCTCGGGTCGCTCTTCGCTGCCGTATCAACGCTTAAGCTACTTTTCGTCACCCGACCTGCCTATTCTACTTCTTCTGATGAAGTTCTTAATTACATCGGAAGTAAAGCTAGTTTATCTCCGTCGCCTCTTCTGTGCGTGAAACTGACAAAAGATGGCTCCTCTGAACGCGTAATTACATTCTTCAAAGTGACCTATCCGCAGGACTTCGTGGCCCAACCCTCCTTTTGGCTGCAAGGAGTAATAATTAAGCCTTACCAGCGAATCACGAACAAATTTCCATATCGCCCGCCTGCTTGGCCGACCAGAATAAAAAACTTGTCAAGTAGCTTAAATCTGTATTATCAAAATGTGAGAGGCCTGCGTACCAAGCTCTCGTGTCGTTTTGTCCTGACCAAGCCCTCCTCTCCTTTTATTCTGTTCTGTCTGACCTCCTTCCTAGTTACGTTCCTTTCTCTCCTAAATCCCTGAGCTCCCATTATGATTCACCATTGAAATTCATAAAAAACTTCGCCCGAGGGAGACTTTGACCAATTCGGCCCTCTGCGAACTTCAGATAAATCGCTGACAGATGAGTCTAGAAAGAATTATCTGGAGTCGAATTGACGCATGGTAAGTTGAGTCCTTTCTGATCTGACGTCCGTAACGCCTGCAATGCCTCTCAGTCCCCTCCCATTTTCATCAAATTCTCTGGCTCCACTGTTACCTCTCCTCAGCCATCCTGTGATTTACTTTGCAACTACTCCTCGGCGGTGCATAACTCGTCTTTCTCTTCCTCTCTCCCTCTTCTGAGTATAGCTTCCGCCGAATTTCCTACCATTTCAACCCTTACTCCGTCTTTGGCGGTGTAACTCATTGACAAATTCTTCCCAACCTTTTCTTGATTAAAAACTATAAGTTCATTTCCCTTCCTCTGCATTATTTTCAATAAAAGCCTGTCATTTTTCCAGCCTTATTTTTCTCATACACAAAGACCGTGACCTTACTCTTGCCCTTGGCTTATTTTGCTCCTCTCATCCAGCTCCAAGATCCTCGTCAATGTCAACGTCAATGACTAATTGACCACACACTTCTGCCGCCTTATAGCTAAGGAGCAGGACAGCTTCATAAAACGTGGATCCACTGCTACCAATTTTCTGGACTTCACAAACTTTGCGGCCAAATACCCCAACCCTCGGCAGAAAGTCCACGTCATTCACACGGACTTTTCCAAGGTTAACTACGTGATGCTATTGTCCAAACTAGCCTCTCTCAACATTCCTTCATCACTTATTACATGACTTGCCTCCTACCTCTCCTTCCGATCTTGTAGTGTTTCCTTTGATGGTTGCACTTTTAGTCCTCTTTTATTTTTATTCTTTATTAACGTATTCCCCTTGTTACACGCCGAAGACTTCAAGCTGTTTTCCTCTGTTTCATCCCTCATGGATTGCGCTTCCTTGCAGGAAAATCTGGATACTTTGATTCATTGGTGCACAGTGGATAAGTTGGCTCTTAATCAGCCAATGGCACTCGATGTGTTACTCGCTTGTCCCACACCTTTCTCTTACTCTCTTGGTGGCTGCTCTCTGTCCTATCTGAACTCTATCCTCGACCTGGGCGTAACCTTCGACGATAAAATCCATTTTAACAGCCGCTACTTCGATATCACCAACCATGCTTCCAAAATGTCAGGTTTCATACTGCATTCCTGTATTGATTTCACCTCGGTCCAACCCTCCCTAATGCTTTTTAACTCTCTCGTGAGAAGCATCCTTGAGTATTGTTCCGTTATTTGGGCCCCTTTCGGTATTTGTGAGTGTCTTGCCCTGGAGAAGATACAGTGCAAATTCACCCGCTCGCTCTTTTTCAAGATGAACCCTCGCCATGTTGGCTATCCCGGCTGCTTCCGTACCGTTCGTCTCCCTTACCTCCAAGTACGTAGAATCTCGATCTTTGCACCCTCTTCAAACTCTCTACCGGCTTAATGGACTGCTCCGCCTCTGCTCATATTGTTCTTCGTAACGCGTCATACAACACGCGTAACATTTTCAGTGTGTTCTTCGCGGAACTGTGACATATAGCGCGATGATACCGCTGTTGAAATTGCTGCGTTTTCAAACTTTGGATAAAACTTCAATGGCAGATTTATGTAGTATTGTTAATGCAGAAACTACTTTTCATAGATACGCATAGAAGTTGACCGACAACTTCGGTATTCTGGCCATTAATGCAAATATGAAGAGTGGGATGACCTGTCAGACTGGCCAGGCTTGTTTTCATATTCACCTTCAGTCTAACTTGAATTGCCTACTTCTCTAACTCGAACCGTATGGCCAGGAATTCTATGGCTCGGTGAGACAGCAGCCAGATGCCAGAGTAATTCAGGATGATTTCGTCCGTTAAATCCCTCTTTGTGTCAAAACCAAGTAAGAAGGAAGTTGTCAATAACGAGGAGAAACAACATCGATGAAAACTTGGGTAAACTCTACTCTGGACCTCAAATTACTCAAAGATTCTTCCACGGGTTTTGAACTCCGTACATTGCTGCGCATTCATCCGATGGGTGTTAATGTGGTCGGTGCAAGGCTCAGAGCGGAAACCAGCCGTTCTAGATGTTCTTTGATGCGCTCTACGATTACCTTAGCCTCCAACTGTCGTTGCATTTGATATATAAAAGACCAGCCTCTTCTTGTGCCCTATTCCCAGAATTCACGAATGAGTGACATAACAAACTCTGTGGAGATTGCAGGGGCGACCAGAAGCAGTTCTGTGGGGACTGTCAAGACAAAATTTCACCATATGAATGAAGGTGATGTGCTCTTTACTTCTCTTGATTTAATCATTATTGTAGGTAAGAAACCTTCCGTCAACGCTTCTCATAGAGCCACCAAAGACCCTAACTATTTGGGGGCTCTTTGTTGTTATGGAGAATGACGTACTCTATACAGCACTTCTCGTATTTATTACAATAATGAAGTTCCGGGTAGCACTCACCCTCGTTCACAGTCACCAAGAGAACTCCTAGCTCCTTACGCTTAATCCCCCTCTCCAACCCCACTTAGTTTGCATAGTCCTCAAGTTCTACTTTTAAACAAGCATAAGTTCTAAGAGCAATGATATCAGATTGATAATACAGTAATGTAAATTGACGAACTTTTAGCTACAAATCCTAAAAAACAGATAAACTTAACTCACATGCAAAAATGGATTTCCGGAGAGTGATCCATTAAAAGTAGGCCAAAGAAAATTAATCAAATCCCTCAATTCTAAAGGCCAATCTAACTAATTAGGTTTTAACGAATGGCCAGTCGACGGTTATTGATGAGGTACCAGCAGGACTTTTGGAAGCGGAGGAAAAACGGGAACAATACCAATGAAAGTTTATAGTAGGTTTTTCACGTAGAGGGTCGGCACCCTAGGTCGATACTTGCCTGTGCTTTTTGTTTATTTTTCCGTTTAAACATAGAATAACACAGCATTTATTGAAAAGATAATTAAACTAGATTGGAGCCCATTAACATGGGAAAAGGAAGTATATAGATGCAGAAAATGATACTAGACGAATGGTCTATACTTTAGATGGAGGAAACTGAAGATTAGGATGAATGTACATATATGTAACAGTGCTGAAGTGGCAGCTACCTAATATTGTCCCGTAGGGTGTAATTAATTCCGACGGTTGTGATTAAGATAAAAATTGAAGTAAGTGATTGATGACAGGACATCAAATACAGAAGGGTCGGAGATAATTGAACAAATTCGAGAATATGGGAAAAATTAACTTATCTAATGAGGCTTCCACTGAGCCCTTCTTATACTTTGTTTCTTCTATGTTTTTCCTACCGATGAAGCTTAGTATGTTATTTATAGCAGAAAAATCCTACAATAAGGAATCTCAACATATATTCCATTGTAAAGATTCCGAATACAGTTGGAATTATAAATCCTGCGGGCAGAAACTATTGATGTATTTGCAGATTGTAATGACCTAGGGATTGCGATAGTCCTGGAAGAACCTAAAGGGAAAAGCTATCCGAAAAACCCAAAAAGTTGGTGAAATTGATCCTTAAGGTCCACCCGCAAATACTGAAGCTCCATAGGCGCGCTTGGTCGACACGTGCTTCCATGTCTCCGTGCTAGCCAGACTCAGGAATATGGGGGTCCTTTGACCGCTACGATCCCTCAGGTGTCATTATTGAAAATTCACGTGCCTATACTAGTGCGTGAGTCCGCACCTGATCTTGAAAATAATCACAAAAACATAGGGTTTCGTGTAAGCCCAACGAGTTAAACCAGAACCCGAACTAAAACCTGACAATTAAAAATAAAAGAAGAATGACGGCTCGACCACGCGCGTGGAGCCGCAAATTTCCGGACCTGACTGCCGCGATCGAGGAGGAAGATCCACGACCGATCACAGTCTTGATCCCTGTTTCTTCTGCCTCAGATGTTTATTGAGGTGCGGCCTTTCTGGTTCGCTCCCTTCCTTCACACACTCCGGCCATTATTCTGGAGAATGTTCCTATAATATGGGAGTTTTGCATCGCTAAGGAGGAGGAGAGACGAAGGGAGTCCTCAAATAAAAAAAAAAATAATTATACTCCATGACGCATAGACCAGGTATTCCCAGGCTCTATGCATCTCCAACAACTCCGGGAATTCTATCTCAAATCAATGATGAGTTTGTATCTTGGCTGTGTGCTGATATGTCGCTGCTGCAACTACAATCACTTGTGTATTGTGGTGCAGTTACGGCTATCAGATTGCACAGTCAGAAGATTCGCTTTCGTGTTATTGGTTTGAGTGAACAAAGAGATCCACCATGGAAAATTCGTCTGGAACGTCGGCGGAACTCACTAAGGGAGGACATTGCTAGACTGATTCAGATCAGCACTGGCAATGCCAGCAGCCGGTTAAGAAATAAAGTGCAGTTTACCGGAACTATGCCATCCCCAGTGAGACACCCGTAGTTGAAATTCTGGACACACTAAAGCAGAAATTTTCTGTCATATACAGTCAGTTACTACGGTATGGCGAAAGTCATTCCAGACGTGTCCAGAATACAACATACGCGAGGAACCAGCGGAGCTTTTCAGATCTCTCAACGAATCCCAACAAAGCGCCCAGACAATACAGTTCTCGGTGACGGAAGCGAAAGAGTATTGGGATGGACTTTGGGGGTTACCTGCCCATCATGCTGAGCATATAGAGTGGAACACCGCCGAAGGCACCCGGCATGTCAATACACCTGGCATGAATTTTGCGGATGTTACCGAAGAGGAAGTTCGACGAGCCATAAACATCTCGAAGAACTGGAGGGGCCCAGGTCTGGATCGGGTGCAAAATTTCTGGTATAAGAAATTTACCAGCGTACACGCAGTATAAATGAAGTCATTAGTCGGCCGGAGGAATTTCCACCTTTTCTCACTGCGGGGATTACCTACCTTATCCCTAAGAAGGACACGGTGCAGGACCCCGCAGACACAAGACCGATCACTTGCTTACCAACCCTCTACAAATTCATCACGTCCATTATTAGTGGAAGGATCAATGCGCACCTCGAGACCAACAACATTCTGTCCGAGGAGCAGAAGGGCTGCCGATTTGGGTCAAAGGGTTGCAAAGCGCAACTCATTATCGACTCGGTAGTTGTACGAAAACCAGAGGCCAAAGAAACCTCTTAGTTGCTATATCGATTATGCCAAGGCTTTCGATAGCGTTCCGCATACCTGGCTAATCGACATCCTACTTCGCATTATTCCGAAACTAATAAAGTTTTTGGCGACAGTGATGGAAGGGTGGCATACTACCTTATCGGTGCGTACATCTGAGGGTGCTAATACCTCAGAGCCCATCCGTATATGGAGGGGCATCTTCCAGGGGAATTCATTGAGTCCTCTTTGGTTTTCTATGGCACTGAACCCCCTTTCATGGCTACTGAATGATGCTAGAGGGCATGGTTTTGCAATAAAATATGGCCTACGTACTAAGTGCGAACTGGTACACTTGATGTACCTAGATGACATCAAGCTGTATGCTGGTACTGACAACCATCTTAGAAGTCTGTTGCGAATAATAGACATGTTCAACCGTGATATTCGGATGGAGTTTGGATTAGACAAATGTCGAATCCAAGCCATCCGCAAAGGTCATCACGGGCCGCATGCCGGACATAGCATTGGTGACCTCCACAACGAAGCTATGACCGAGACAGACTTTTACAAGTACCTAGGAATTCTGCCAGGAACCCATGCTCGAGTTGGTGATCTGAAGGAAGCTCTGCTGTCCGAATTCCTGCGACGTGTAAAGCTGGTGCTGAAATCGCATCTCTCGGGGAAGAATAAAATAAGCGCGTTGAATGTATTCGCTATCCCTTCACTGGCTTATGCATTCGGAATATTGCCGTGGAGGAAGACCGACCTGGAAAACGTCCAGCGGCGGATCCGGACAACTATGTCCAAATTCCGAATGCATCCCCCAAAGTCCGCGGTGGAGCGGATGAACCTGCCTCGTGACATCGGAGGTAGGGGCGTGGTTAACGTGGCGGCACAACATCATCGCCAAGTCGACTCGCTGCGCGCTTATTTTTACAGCAAAGAGCAGGCGAGTCCCTTGCATGCGGCTGTCTGTAAGGCAGATTGTGGGCTGACTCCAGTTAACTTGAAGGATCGATCTTTCAATCCTCTAAGTGGGGTGAAGTCGGACCAAGAGCGGATCGATGAATGGAAGTCGAAGGCTATGCACGGTAAACACGTGAATTGCCTTTGGCAGCCATTTGTCGATTTGCATCTGTCGAACAGATGGCTGTGCTGGGGAGCTCTTTGCTGAGACGGAGGGGTTCATGTGTGCCATTCAGGATGGCGTGGTCGCCACCCGAGCTTATAAAAAGCTTATCATGAAAGAACGGGTGGAGAACGACCAGTGCAGAATGTGTGGTTCGGCGTTAGAGACGTTGGACCATCTCATTTCTGGCTGTAATGTTATGGCACCGGTGCAATACATCACCAGGCGTAATGCTGTATGTAAGGTTATCCATCAAAACCTTGCGTATAAGCATGGGCTGATCACGGGAACATGTCCGGTTTACCGATATTAGCCGCAAGCAGTACTTGATACTTCTGCTTACAGCATGTATTGGGACCGGCATGTTCTGACTGATCGCCATACCGCACACAACAAGCCTGACGTACTGTTAGTTGACAAGACGGGTCGCTTCGCGTATATTATTGATGTTGCTATCCCCCATAATAGCAACATTGAACTGAAATAGGTGGAGAAGAAAGTGAACTATCAGCCATTGGCTCGGGAAATCAAAGAAATTTGGCGTCTCGAGCGAGTGGTTGTAGTTCCCATAATATTATCAGCTACAGGTATTGTACCTAAATCCCTGACGGCTTCTCTTGATGTCCTGGGACTTTCGCACAGTCTGGTTCAAACCATGCAGAAGTACACCATTCTGCATACGTGCTCGATGTTGCGGGGAGTACTCGACGGATTCTCCCACTGAGCTACTACCGGCCACCACCACCAGCACCCCTTTAGTTTTTAAGTAGGTAGGATCGTCCGAGCCTAAATGCTTGGCACTTAGTGCTAGTATTAGGTAAAATCCGGCATCTGTCGAGATTGTGATAACATAAAAATAGTAAACTAAAAATGGTAATAAAGAATGAAAAAATGATAAATGAAATGAATAAATAAATAAAAATAAAATAATGAATAAAAATAGATAAGAAAAATTTAAAAAATCAGCCGACACGCTGGGTTTGCATGATTAATTCAATAAATAGTAATCAATGGAGACGAAGCTCAATATCATAAGCTTAGATCTTCTCAGTTCCTGATATACACTCGAAGTTCCATTTGTGTTTATAATCACATTCACGGAATAAACCCGAAAAGATATTTGAAAACTTTAAGCACAATAAATTTATCGATTGAAATGCAAACTAACCCTTCTTTATTTTCACTACCCTCTACCTACCCTCTAGTCTACCTCTCGAGTAAAAACGAGAAGTGGGCTTTTCCTTTGGGACAATATGCAACGGTTTTTCAAGCCGAAGTTTATGCGATCCTAAGGGTGGCAAACTGGGTGATTGACGAGCGGTTGAAGGACAGGCGCATCGCAATCTGCAGTGACAGTCAAGCTGCATTGAGGGCATCGAGCAGTTCTTTGATCACCTCGAAAATCGTTCAGAAATGCAGAAACCATTTGAACTCTTTGTCTAGATTTAATACAGTGGAACTACTCTGGGTACCTGGTCAATGTGGCATAGAGGGAAATGAAATCTCGGACGCTTTAGCGAAAGAGGGGTCAATCTCCCCTATGCCGGGACCGAAGCCAGCAATTGGAGTATCAGTAGCATTGGCTAAATCTGTTTCCAAAAACTGGGAATAAATTTCCCATAATGACAGGTGGCAGAGCCTAAATGCTGCTCGACACACCAAACTTTTCCTGCCAGAACCGAACATACGTACCGCAAAGTTTATCCTGTCGAAAAGCAGGAGGACTTGCAGGTGTATTGTGGGCATTCTGACAGGCCATAATTCACTAGCTGGGCATATGTTCAGAATAGGAATTACCGAAGATGATACGTGTCCCTCCTGTAATGAGGAAGCGGAATCCACGGAGCATTTCCTATGTGAATGCCCCGCCTATGGACGTATCAAGCATCAGATCTTTGGTGCCGATGTTCTTCAATTGCGACGGGTAGCATCACATCCACTAACGGAAATCCTGCGATACGTTAACGAATCCGGAATATTCCGTTAGACGGGGGAGGCGAGTACAGTGGGCCAACACGGCCTGAGTGCTCAGAAGCTGTAGCTTCCCCTCCACCATACACACACCCACACCCTCTCTGTTCAATTTCTTGTTTTTCCCAAATCCTTATATATTGCTGGAAATCTTCTTTGAATTTAGTCACCGGGTTTTCTTTTGGAATTTTTATTAGAGTCACAGTGAATGCTTTCGCGTGACACACAATAACTTTTCAAAAACCGACCGCAAGACACAACGATTGGCCTAGTCGACCGTTTTAAAATTTAGAATTCGTTTCCCGCTTAAATTGTGACACTCCTAATCAGAAAGCTCGACTTCACAAAGGATGATGACCCAACTGCTCCTTAGCGATCCGAAATAAATATCTGATTTTACACAAATTAAGCGGTTTCGATCCGTTAGGAAAACTTTCACCGATTCCCCCCAATCTTTCACCGCTTCGTGAAGTTATCTCTCAATAAAATCCGGCGATTTGGTTCCACTTCCTTCATTTCCAAGTATGACTTCTTGTGGTCAAAATCGTTCTCCTCGTTTTGTTGGCACAAAGAACACCGCAATTGTCAAATCACACTCACTTCCAGCAAGTCCGAAATCTGAATCTTCCTCACCAACAACTAAAAATGATCTCCTCTGCCCATCGGCTGTCTCTCGATCAGCCGGTTCCTCTAAATTTAGCCTTGAACTGCTAGATTTAATGTTGCTAGAAACTTACGCAATAGTGTTGACGGATGCGGCAGATGATTCCCCTCTGTCACGATCAAGTCACTCGAATGCATTCAATATTGTGCAATATCCGGCGAAATTTAAGGTACAGAATGCATTATTTGATCAAGTTAATCTCGAAAAAGGCGAAGGAAATCCCGCTCCCGTCACGAAACCGCGGCTACTACAATATATTCTACGACATATTACTTTATCTCATTCTCTAACACGAGACGACTCCGATAATGCATCCTTTCTTGGAATAGAATATATTTACCTGATACGTATCGTATCTGACTAAATTCTTCCCGGTGTATAATAGCATATACATATATTCAACACATTCGGGATGAGACAAATGTCATGGCGTGCCGTATAATATGATTAGGCCATCATGTCTGTGGTGGATTAAAATGCTGGACCAACGAAAATGGGTAAAAAAATCAACAAATTTCATTTCCTTGACATTCTAAACATTCCGGAAAAAAGGACAATTGCTTCTGTAAATTATTGTTGAACATTGCTAAATGATATGACATTTTATTATTTTTTTACATATTAATTATATTAAAAGAATTGATTTCATATATGTATTAATTTTTTCTCTCAACTAAAGCCCGCTTGATAAGTTTTGCCGTATTCGCACCATTTTTGTACACTATGCTGTGTACTTTTACATGCTAACATTCAATTGGGTTCATTTTTACCTAACGGATCGAAATATGCAACAAAAAGACATTTATTTATGTACAATTGCAACAATGTGCATGTAGGCTGCGACCTGGAATCGTTGAAGTTTAAAATTTTCGTTCATTGATTGATAAAAGGTATGAAACTGATTTTTTATTTCAGCTACTCGGTCGATGACTGGCGTACGCAGCAGTGGGTGGGAGACTCATTGTTTCAAACCATTTCGGACAAACAGTGTTTAGGTCAGGAACGGCGCGATTATGGGTCCCGAACCGCGTGTATATATAATTTCCAACATTATTTATGTCTTCTGGCAATTTGCATACTTCGTTTTTAAAAAACGAAAATAAAAATAAAAATAAAAATTAATATCCTCTTCGTTTTTGAATTTTTTGTCCGGTATACAATTTTGTATGGACAGAAACGAATGTTAGTCGGAGGGTGCTATGTCCGAAGAATACGCAATTGTAATGTAGAAGTGGCAGGATTTTCTAGCCTAGCTTTGCCAGTTTTCGTCAAGACCCTAAAGTAATATCTATCGTGGAGCAATATGATGTCCTCGCTATTGAACATGGGCAGTCTGTTTTCTTGGAGTAGAGAGTTATATTTTCATTTCCAACTACAGGCAGTACTTTTCTGGATTTAGCTTTTCCCCACGTTTCCACAGCTCGTAATGTATTGGTCCTCGAATATCTCGCCATATACACAACTTTTTCTTATTCAAGCTCAAGTTCGGTTTAAAAGTAGAGTGGGTAGGTTTTCCGGGGTGACAATATGCCTTTCTCCTTAAGATGTTCTCGTAGGTAATCGATTCAAGAAAGGCTCGATTTTGTGCTGCGCAAGCAGAAATGTGCATGTGATGCATCGATCCGTTTTTGGTCTAACTTGACCCCAATCAGAAGATTGAAAGATTGATCCTGAAATTTTAGTGGAATCAGCTTCCGATCTAGCTTACACACAGCAGCTTGCAAGTAGCGTGTAACGATCAACTTCCAATGCTGTGTTGCAACGTCAACCACGCCCCAGTTTCCGAAGTCACGAGGCAGGTTCATACGATACGCTGCAGAATTTGGATGATGCATTTGAAACTTGGACATAGCAATCCGTATCCACTGCCGGCCTTTATCGGTCTTCTTGCACGGCAATATTCCGAATGCATATACCAGTGAAGAAATAACGAACGTATTCAGTGTGGTTTTTTCATTCTTCTCTAGGATATGCAATCTCAGCACCAACTTCATAGGTCGCAGGGACGCAGATATCAGGGCATCCTTCATATCACCAACTCCAGTATGGATT
Organism: Hermetia illucens; assembly: GCF_905115235.1. Lineage (NCBI taxonomy): Eukaryota > Metazoa > Arthropoda > Insecta > Diptera > Stratiomyidae > Hermetia > Hermetia illucens. The sequence continues at coordinate 161,217,406 of NC_051852.1, read as the reverse complement.
CCTTACAATATGTAAAAGCCTGTCTCAGTCATAGCTTGGATGTGAAGGTCCGGCATGTGGCCCGTGATTACCTTTTTATATGACTAGGCTTCGAAATTGAACATGTCTACTGTGTCAGCTCGCACTTAACTTGTTGGCCATATTTGGTTGCGAAACCATGATCTCTATGATTATTTGTAACCATAAAAGAAGGTTCAAACTCCGCCATGCTATTAACATAGTATGCTGGTCCCAAGCCCAGGTAAAGGAGGAGGGTTTGAGGCAACGTACTCTGTACTATCCTCAGTAAAACAAAAATAAAATGCTGAGATCAGGGAAAGAGATAAATAGAGTATAGTTGGATTTATTCTACTATGCAAAATCCTACCTGATCTCTCTTGGTGACAGGCCCCGCGACAGGTCGACCAAGAAAATGCATAGAATGTCGTTACAAACATGATGATCGGATTAAGTCAGAGACCTCGGAGAAATGCTAGGGCGTCCACCTCAGTCGACGCGGCAGGACGGGCCCCGGTCCTGTCGAGAAATGGGCAAGGGTTCTTGACGCATGGACGGCGTCAGGACGTAAGCAAGTTAGTCCGCACACAACGAACAAAACAAATACGTGTCTGCACGCTAAATGTTGGTACCCTAACTGGAAAGACCGAGGAACTCGCAAGAGCCCTTCGGAAAAGGTGCATTGACATCTGCGCTCTGCAAGAAACCCGATGGTCTGGTGCCAAAAGCGCGCGAACGCGGTAAAAATGGCTACAAACTTCTCTATTTTGGTAACCCACACACTCAATATGGTGTTGGCATTGCCATCTCAGAGGGCTTCCGTGATGCCATTAAAGAAGTCGAACGATTTGATGATCGGCTGATGAAGCTCACCATTATATCAGCTGATCGCACTATTCATTTCTTCACCGCGTATGCACCACAGACAGGTCGACCTGATGCCGAGAAAGATGCCTTCTGGCAACTTCTCGATGAAAAGACTTGTCACGTGCCTGCTGATGATTACATAATCATTGCCGGCGACCTTAATGGTCATGTGGGTGAAAAGGCAGACGGTAGCAGGTGCCATGGGGGAAAGGGGTTCGGAGCGCGCAATGAAGGTGGCGAACGTATAATCGATTTTGCGGACACCCATGACCTTGTACTTATGAATACATGGTTCATCAAACGATTGTCTCATCTTCCCACATTTTATAGTGGGAACAATAAAACGCAAATCGACTATATTCTCATAAGACGTCAACATTTTACCACTGTCACTGATTGCAAAGTCGTTCCCTATGAGACCATCACACCTCAACATCGGCCGTTGATTGCTGTCCTGCGAATTAAGCCACCGATAAAACGGCGTGAGGAACGCACTGGCCCGCCGCGCATTAAATGGTGGCGATTTGGTGAGAAGAACGAAGAAACGGTCTCACTCATACGATTGCCAACCATTACGAATGTGGAAGAATCATGGAACCAAATGAAAGACACGATCCACAAAGCGGCCTCTGCAACCCTCGGGGTCACCAAGCCGGGTAAGCGGTACATCAACCGAGATACTTGGCTTTGGAATGATGATGTTGAAATGAAGGTCCGTGAAAAGAAACGCCTCTACCACAAATTTCTCGACGATAAAACGCCTGCTAATTGGCAAATTTATAAGAATGCCAACCGGGAAGCAAAGAAAGCGGTCGCTGTCACCCGAGCGAACCATTTCAAAAATCTTTACGATAAACTGGACACTCGGGATGGCGAGAGAGATCTGTACCGACTTGCTAAAAGCCGTGATGAACGCACACAGGATATCGAACACTTCTGTTGTGTTAATGACAAGAACGGTACTTTGCTTACTGATCGTCGAGCCGCGACGGATAGATGGCGAGAATACTTCGAGCAGATTTCAACTGAAGAATTTGCTCATCCTCCACTTCCACAATCATTGCCGACATTTGGAGCAGTTCCACCAGTCAGCGTAACTGAAGTCGAGGAGGCAATAAAACAAATGAAATCGGGGAAAGCAACAGGACGTGACGACATCGCATCTGAGCTCTGGAAAGCAAAGAGCTGGGACCCAACACCGTGGCTCAGTGAATTCTTTAACCGGGTTATTCAGGAAGGAAGAACACCATCTGACTGGCAAGAAAGTACCACTGTTCCAATATGGAAAAAGAAAGGTAGCCCAGCAGAATGTTCAAATTACCGTCCGATCCGGTTACTTTCCCATACCATGAAGATTTTTGAACGCATTCTTGACAACCGTATTCGCGAAATCGTTGAAATAACCGTGAATCAAGCCGGATTTGTCAAGAACTGCGGAACTACTGACGCAATACACACTGCGCGGTTACTCATGGAGAAACACCGTGAGAAGCATCGCCCTCTTTACATTGCCTTTCTGGATCTTGAGAAAGCGTTTGACCGTGTGCCACACGAACTCATCTGGTATGCTTTACGACAACACTTCGTGCCAGAAGAACTCGTGCGCTGGGTTCAATTGCTCTACCACGATCCGAAAAGTAAAGTTCGAAGTATGGCGGGTGTATCAAAACCGCTTCGTGTCTCTGTTGGAGTTCATCAAGGAAGTGCCCTCTCACCACTCCTCTTTGTCCTTGTTATGGACACCGTCACACGGGATATCCAACGTCCAGCGCCCTACACACTGCTTTATGCAGATGATGTTTTTCTAGCATCTGATAGCAAAAATGATCTCGAGAAACTTGTTCAAAAATGGAATGATCGCCTCATGCAACACGGTCTCAGATTGAATTTAAACAAAACTGAATTTTTGACGACCGATCCCCATGAAACAGGCACAATCACTGTCAGCGGCAGTGATCTGCCCAGAACTGAGCGATTTAAATACCTCGGGTCAACGCTATCAGCCAATGGAGAGCTGCGTTATGAAATTGCTTCACGCATTAACGCAACCTGGATGAAGTGGCGTTCCACAACTGGTGTCCTTTGTGATCGACGTATCAACGAACGTCTCAAATCTAAAATTTACCGCAATGTCGTCCGTCCAGTCGCTCTCTATGGTTCTGAGTGTTGGCCGACCATAAAAGACAATGAACGACGTCTTGCGGTAATGGAGACGAAGATGCTACGTTGGACTAGTGGCGTCACACGTTTAGATCACATCCGAAATGAGGATATCCGCGATCGTTATGGGGTTGCACCGATCGTGGAAAAGTTGCGAGAGAGGCGTCTTCGATGGTATGGTCACGCAATTCGTGCAAACGAGAATTCACTTGCCAAGATTGGTCTGAACATCGAAGTCGATGGTAAACGACCAAAAGGCAGACCTAAGCAACGGTGGCTTGATACGCTGGACGGGGATTTGAAAGCCTCGAGATTGCACCCAGATCAGGCATTCGATAGAGCCAAATGGCGAAGCCGATCACGACGAGCCGACCCCACTTGTGAACGGGACAAAGGCTGAAGAAAAAGATAAAAGAAGGTTCAGTGCCATACAAATTCAATGAGGACTCAATGAATCCCCCTGAAGAACGCCCCAACGTATGCGGATGAGCTCTGGCACCCTCTGACAAACGCACCGACAAAGTTGTATGCTGTGGTTTATTCGTTTATATTTTACTATATCCAAATATTTCTATTTTTATTTTAATCATTTACTTTTAATCAATTTATTTACTATTACTACTTTTTATAACTCCAAATTAGAATAATTCTGTGCGAGGAGTCTTTCTCCTCCTCAACTCGAAGTGACTTGACACCGAAAGCAATTTTCGCTGTCAAAAATTGATTTTCGATTTAATGGCCACTGCGATTCGCACTTACGTGCATATAACACGCAAGTTGGTCGCTCCCCCACAACACCCCATCCCCAGCTGAAACCAAAGGCGTTTTCGGCAAGGAACCAGACGCACGGCTCCCTCAACTCGGCGGCCGCAAGTCAAAACGGACGCGTCGCGCACCTCTCCCAATGCTTGCGTTTTCTTGCTGGACATTAGGCTTTGGTCGAACCAAGGAGACCCCCGGGAACACAGTCCCCCCCAAAGTTGAGGCTATGATGTCGGCCTCGCCCGAGAACTTTGAAGGAGTTGGCTTAGCGCACGGTCACCTAGTGTTAGCTCTATCAGTAAATGGTTAAATTTAGCTGCCTCATTTACAGACAGGCGATTTATGAGTTGCTCTTTTAGTTTAATTACCAAGAGGACATCGTGAGCGGAAAACCCGAAAACGATACACGTGTGCCAGACGCTACCAAAAATCTTTGCTCAGTCGATAAAGCAACTAAGCAAATTTCTTTGGACTCGAGTAACTCTTACTGCGAAGTCCTACACCGTGTCCTTTTAGGGAGAAGGTAGTCGATCCCCTTAGTAAAGAAGGATCGCAATTCGCCTGGTCAGATAATAATTAGTTAGTTTCAATCAATCAATCGACCATGCATACTGGTGAAGTTTCTATGCTAGAAATCCTGTTCCCGGTCCAGACTAGAGCTCCTCCAGTTCTTCGAACTTCAAGCTCGTCGAGTTTCCCTTCTGGTAATATCAGCAAAATGCATCTCCAGGATAGTGGCATGGCGGGTGCCTTCTTCGGTAATCCGCCCAACCCACTGCGCTAAAAATTCCCAAAGTCCATCCCAATATCCATTTGCTTCCGTTACCGAAAACTTCACTGTTTGGGATTCATTAAGTGACCTTTAACTGTGCCTCTCACAGTTTGCCCTCGCACACGTTCCGGCTAATTCAGAGCTCCTATCAGTCAGCCCAGCAATATCCTGTCTCAAGTGGCTCCGCTGGCGTTCCAAGTGAATTTTCCATCGTGGGTTCCTTTGGTCACTCAAACCAACAGCTCGAAAACGAGTCTTCTGGCCTCAACTGCAATACAAGTGGTAATTGCAGTGGCGACACACAGTCGAAACGCAATCTCAATATTGATTTGAGATGGAATTTGCTGGAGTTGCAACAGCTGAAAATATCTAATCTATGCGGAAGACATGTTTCCAAAAAAAGCGGTTACTTCAGTCGGACGGTGAAAAAGTGTGTATCGGCGAGTACTGAAACTGTTAACCGCCTGCCCCATCCAACACGCTCTCCGATGATAAAGCGGTACTGATCTGCAAAGGTTCTACAAATCTTTGATGCAAGAGTGGTGGTATGATGTTGTACCTGCCCCTGCAGTTATAATCTCGTAGCAGACGGAATGTGCTCTTGATCATTATGGCGCCGTGCTGTCCATTGTGGGAGCCCGACCCAGTTACTATGTCACTAAGTGACTCCCGCTAGTTATTCGTATCGAACCAGTGTAGTGTTAACTACACAAAAACTGTGGCCCCACGTTGGGTGCCAACTCTGTTATAATGAGAGTTCAGCGCTGTTTCACCAAGGCTGTCAACCAACCAAACTCCCCAAACAGGTTTGCCAGTCATGAACACCGACTGCGTGAGATAATATGAGGAACCGGACGGCATGTGTTGGAGCAAACTCAAATGCTAGCAATGCGGCCAGATGTGTGCGAGGTTCCTGGTTCTCTAATATTACCTTTATGTCATTACAAAGAGATTTTGTCACGTGCCTTGACTCAGTAGTCACAAAAGCTAAAGTTTACCCGGGGTAAACTACTCTAATAGAGACGTGAAGTTTCGAGGCCAGTTGATACCACAGAAAATTTCAATACCAAAGGAGGTAAACTACCAACCGGCCTATTAAGGGTGGGGACCCATAATAAAAACCTATCACGCGCGGGAATGATGGGGACGGACTAGCTCTGAGCCGATTCTGATATCTACTCGACGAGTGGCCCTCGTCTCCCTTCCGTCTTCCTGGTAGTCCAGATGACATGGTGGTCCTGCTGCGGTCCACCCCAACCCGAAAGTTCACCTGCTACTTCCAATATAATGCGGGAACTCTAAGTAATTAGGAAGACTGACGCTTTCCTATGGAGGTTAGAGAAAAATTAACTCAAAATTTTCTCTTGGAAAAGAAAAGGATAGGCTTGGGAAACTTTACGTTTTGTGAGGAATCTAATCGGAATCGCAGACTTAAGTCCCTCCCAGACTAGGGATGGGGTGACGGGACGGCCATCCTCCCAACTTTGACTAGTCCGTTCGAAACTCAAAACTGCGATGCAAAACAGACACCCACAAAGTCAACAAAACTCCTCGACAGATATTTGAAAGATGGAGGTCCTGAGCTTCGGATGAACAAATGAATGGATAAGGCCCATTCTACTTTTTTGTACATCGTCCAGTCTGGCACCTTGGTAGTAATTTCAGCCGGCTATGCAGGGATATCCGCTGAAAAGCCCTGTATTGAGCGTCAAGCTCGAACTTACAAGTGGATGTTCACCTGGTGAACAAAACCGTCCTAAGTTTGTTTAGAGATCAGAGTATTCGCACGCGAAGGTAGCCAACAAGCCCCGTGGGTGTAGACCCCAAAAACATAGTGGGAATGCCACTTTTTGGCCTCACGTTCCTAAGATTCAAGTCTCTTGCTACTGATGGACCTTGGTGGTCAAGTTCGCCATTTTTTTTAGATTATGGGATAGCTCGGCCTTCACTGTTGACCATGGTCCTGCGAGATGGAAATGCACACGAATACATGCATCTGTTTGCTTCCCGAAATTCTAGCTCTCTCTTTAAATCGTTCAGCCATCCACACTTCTCATAGCAGTGGTTGCGTTATAATTAGTTTTTGTTAGTCATCATCAACACCTCCTTCCTGTGGAGTGCTTCCTTCATATACTGCTTCCTTTAATTGCATTTTCTCCAAACTAATACCGCAAACCCACAACTGCGCGAATAATGACTGATGAACTAAAAAATAACCCTTCAAGTGCCAGATAAACCACATCATAAAATACGCTGTAGGTGTAATTTATATCCTCATTAAGAGAACATCCATCCCCATACACTTCGGTATACATATACGTAGTACACTTACCCTTCTTCTGCATTATTGGAAACTGTTATCTAATTTCCTGAATCCTTTCTCCTCTTCCAGGTGGGCAACGCACTGGTCTGTATTGCCGTGTACACCAACTATTCAATGAGGACCGTGACGAATATCTTCATCGTGAACTTGGCCGTTGCAGACTTCTTTGTTATCCTGTTTTGCTTGCCACCCACCGTTGTTTGGGATGTCACTGAAACGTGGTTTATGGGAGAAGCAATGTGCAAAGTTGTTATCTATTTTCAGGTAAGTGAATTGAATGTTTTGAAGATAAGTTTGGTCCTTGGACTTGGAAACTTGGTAAACTTTGATTGTTTTTATCCTTGACTTTGATATAAAATAATGCATTTTTCATTTAGATTGTATTTATGAATTTTAACGGAATATAACCGTCTCAGTAATAGTGGAAGGTTTTGAATAAATCTAAAATACTGGTTATAACCTAAAAGCAAAAATAGTGACTGTTTCCTCCAAGACAGGACTCACAGAATCCCCAAAAAAATTATTTTGACTTTAGCTAAACTTAGGCGTGCCGGTGCGATAGTTGAGGAGGTTGAGTGTCAGCCTCTTAATCTCCCTGCTCTGGGTTCGATTCCCAGTTGTCGTGGCTGTGTGGATGACCTATGCTCCACCAAGGAGTGAACAGGAAGCACTACAAGTTGAGGTGGTTCAAGCCTAAACTTGTAGTGTTTCCTGGCGGCGGCCACTATTTTGATATCAATTATTTTAATGACGGCACTTAATTTAAATTTCTGAAATGATTCACACATCGCAGAGTCAGGACTAAAAGTCCTTTTCCAATTTTAACTGCTGTTAGAACCCACACATGGGTACAAATTTGAGAGCACGTTCCTTATTGTTTTTGAGTTCGAGTAAGGGATGGGGTAGGGACTAGCTCCCAGTTTTTCCTGCTGATCTTTATGGTCGTTTGTGCTTTTGTTTATTCGTGACATTGTGTTTTAGTTTTGCAATTGCGCTTGATTCATTGCAAAGGATAGTGGATTTGAAGCAAAGATTCCTGAAATACGCCAAAAAGGAGGCGAATGTTTGGATGCTTCCCATTGCACACAGAACGCGCTTCGTTGCTCGTTTGGAATTAATTGAAATGCAATCTGTGTAACACTGTTTGCATGTACCTGATGTTTGGGTAACAGGAACTGCATACATATATATAAATGGATATAAAAACTGCCCTTTGAATCCTTTTAATTATTTCATCAACAGAGTGAAGTGTTGACTTTGGGAAACACAATATACTTGAACAGTTGATTGATCCCTTGTCCTCAATGGTTTTCGAAATTAACATTTTCAGTATAGAGGGTTGTGTGTAATGAATAAACACAATTCAATAAATGTGACAAAAACTATGTATGTCAGAATCATTTTATAAAATGCATTGGGGAGAGAGATTTCACTCGCCATTTTCGGGGTCCATTTGACCAAATAAATAATCTCTTTAGCCTGATGTTTTTCTCTGTCCCTTTAGTTGTCCCCATTTATCCTTTTTTATACAATTCCCATCCTGTCCCTCCTTTATATTTCCATTTCAGTTAATTAAATTTCCTCCCTAATTTTTTTTTTTTAACAATCTACCCACTGGCGCATGTACCTTAAAGTTCATAGCATATTACACGTTATTGAATGCAGGGGAGCGAATTAATTGTGACCGAGGGGAATGATCTGCTGCATCTGTTAACGCAGCTCTGTACGTTGCTGTCAATCTAGAGTCGGCATAAATTTCGAAATTCTGGGCCGGATTTAGCGAAACAGAGACCGGCTGATGGATATACAGCTGATAAGCTTGATTCATTCATTGACTCTTGAACAAAAAAGTTGATTGTCGCGAAAGAATGGGTGGTAATATCGCTTCAGCTAAGGGAACACTGTTTCTCTGTTTCAACTCGAGCATAGGTTCCTTGCAGAATTACTAGGTACTTGTAGAAGTCTGTATGCCACCCTTCCACAACTATCGCCAAAAACTTTATTAGATTCGGATGCGATACAGATGTAAAATATCGATCACCCAGGTATGCGTAGCCTTGGCATAATCGATATATCAACTAAAGAGGTCTCTTTTTTCTTTAGTTGCTTGTCCTAAAACTACCAAGTCGATAATGAGTTGGTCTATGCAACCCTTTGACCCAACTCGGAAGCCCTTCTAGTCCTTGGACAGTATGTTGTTGGTCTCGAGGTGTTCATTGACCCTTCCATTAATAATGGACATTATGAATTTATAGAGGGTCTTGTGTCTGCGGCGTGTCCTTCTTAGGGACAAGGTAGGTAATCTCCGGTCGACTCATGACCTGATTTATGCTGTGTGCCAACCGGCTGTGTACGCTGGTAAATTTCTTATACCAGAAATTCTGCACCCGATCCAAACCAGGGTCCCTCAGTTCTTCGAACTGTTTATGGCTCGTCGAACTTCCTCATTGGTAACATCCGCAAAATTCATGCCAGGCGTATTGGCCTTCGGCGGTAATCCACTTAGCGTGCTCAACATGCTGGGCAGGTAACCCCCGAAGTCCACGCCAATATTTCTTCGCTTACGTCACCGAAAATTGTACTGTCTGGACGCTCTGTTGGGATATTCTTGAGTGATCTGACAAAACTACGCTGGTTCCTCGCGTAAAATACATTCTGGACACGTCTGGAGTGGTCATACCGTCGTAACCGACTACATATGACAGAAAGTTTGAACCTTAGTGTCTCCTGAATTTCAACTACGGGTGTTTCACTGAGGATGGCATATTTCCTCTAAACCCCCTGCACTTTATTTCTCTTTATTTGCTAGCATTGCCAGTGCTAATCTGAATCAGTCTTGCAATATCCTATCTTAGTGAGTCCCGCGAAAGTTCCAGACGAATTTTCCATGGTTAATCTCTTCGGTCACTCAAACGAATAACGCGAAAGCGGATTTTCTAACCGTACAATCTGACAGCCGTAACTGCACCACAATACACAAGTGATTGTAGTTGCAGCAGCGACATATTAACACAGAGTCCAGATGCAGATTTGAGATAGAATTTTCGGAGTAACTGGAGATGCATAGAGCCTGGGAATACCAAATTTTTGCGAAGGATCCATTTCCGAGAATTCTATACATGCTCTTTGAAATTCGTCCCGAACCTGTGCAGAGACCTCAGCTGGACGGCGAAGAAGAGTGCTTCGGTGAGTACTGAAATTTTTGCGGCGTGGTGTTGTTGGTGCCACCGCCTCTGCCGCCAGTTTCCGCGAGGACCTCAAGTCAGACACGTTTCCTGTAGGTGACTGGGAATGTGTCGCTGCTAGTGATAAAGCGGTACTAGTCTGCGAATCGCTTTACAGTCAAGTACGCGAATTGCGGGAAATGCTCGAAGAATCTTTGGTGCAACACTGGGCGCGAAGTTGTTTGACTGGTGCAACTCCTCGTTTTGAGTATTTTTCAAGATCCGGTGTGGACTCATGCACTGGCAATGACACCTGATTTTCTTTTATAAAATGATATGGGGGGGATCGAAGTGTTCAAAGCACCAGGTAACTTTTTAACATCCGCACTTCCCCTTTTTACAATGCATATCAAATCGGAGGCCAGCATGGGCAGGTACTAATCAAAGCCTATCATTTGAGAATCCCCACTAAAAATCAACGTGGGATGATGTCGCTTACCTCCTCACCAAATTCCATGCCAATGCATATAACCATTTCTGAAGAAAAAGGCATGCCTGCCGCAAAAGGTAAAGCAGGGTAACATCAATAATACTCGGTCCAAGGGAAAGGTACTTTACATAAGGAGTAATCCTGCCGCGATTCAAAGACAACAGAGTCCTGATTGGAAGGAATTATCCTTCACACGGCGTGCAGCAAAGATAGTAGACCTGCCCAACTTTATCAACGAAAAGTGTAACGTGCACCACTCTGTAAGGGACATGGTTATGGCCATTAGGGTCCTTTATAAAAGATACTAAGAGGAAGGAAGAGATTTCAAGAAGAACTTGAAATCTGTCGCCCAACGGTGCCACAGGTGACCCAAGCGACACATAATCGTATTGCCATCGATTTATGAACAAATAGACGGGCAATGAAAACTGAAAACTGTACTGTCGTTTTCCTGAACCAGAAACACTGCCTGTCGTTTGAATCGCCTCCTCCTTTTTTTGGATGTCGACAAACCATTGTACATTCCACCGTTTCTGGGGTCGTACTTGAATACGAGGCTGGTACTCCTCAAGAGTGATTGCCCTCCGTCTGTTGTCTGCCGGGACTGACCTAGTGCTCCGGGGACTTCCTTCGACATGCCCCGTCACAACGGGCGGGGGGTGATGATTGTCCACCATCTGTGAACCCGGACGCCGGAAAGGCACAAAAAATGCAGCCCTAAACTCTTTGTTAGAAACATCTTGGCAAGGAGGAAAAGAAGGATAAAATCATCGTCTTCAAATAGGATTGCTTTATTTCGTAGGCTAGAAAGACAACGTAATTAATTTATAATTACAATTAAGGTGCCTATACATTGGGGGCTATACCACCGTCACCTTGATGAACTTCCCTACAAGGGGCAAACAACGGACATCAACGACAAAGATAAGTCTTATAGAAAGTCGAAATAGCCAGACGCCGACAAGGGTCCAGATCAACGTGATATTTCGATGTTAATGCTTATTCGAGGCAAAGAATCCGGGAAATCGCAGCAAGCTACGACACAACCGTTTCCTACTGATTTAATAGTCCCGCATGGCTGGGTGGCTGCAAACCCTCTAAGTAAGGGTCTGATTCACAGTCCTCCTCAGTAACGGTAAAGTGTGTCTGAACTAGTAGTTTTCACCAGAAAATTCCGTCTAGGAGCCTTCCGACGTTTTAAGGAAGGATCAGCTCCTACGTTCCTTGGACAGAGTCTTACTAAGCTCCGAGGATTCACTGGTGCTTTCAATGTTCTGACAATAGTCCAACTAAGACCACCTCTTGGCGATCTTGATGGCGGACTTGTACTTCTTCAGGCAGTTCTTGTATGGCTGCCAATATTTCTGCCTGTAGCAGAGATTTCTCTGGTCGGCTTCCTGAGGCTATAGAGATCTTCATTTCGCCATGGTAGCAGTGTCTTCTTGCTGTATTTATCCGAGCATCAGACTGTAAAGGTGGTACCGAATGCCCTTTCCAGAACACCGACTTTTGACTCTAGTTCGTCTGTCGTGCCAATCTTGCCACTTTATGCACCGGATGGTATGTGCTTAATTACTTGATCAAAATTTCTACAGTTGATCCTCCAGGAGTCTCTGAAGGGTTTAGAGATCTCTGCGGCGAGATATAGATTGAAGAATATCCAACTGTGATCTGAGAAGTTTCTCTGGTCAGACACTCTCCAGTTCCCCACCCTAAGAACCCCATTGTCGGTTAGCACGGTGATAGCGAGGACCTCCTCCCAACGGTCACAGTTCCCCGAGTTGGGGAAATGGAAGGTTAGTGTACTGCTCCCGTTACACACCGATAGGTTTGTAGTAATAATAAAATCAAAGGATGATTCACCTTTTTCGTTGATAACGAAGCTGCCTCAAAGCATATCCCTTACATTGGCGTCGCAGCCTATCAACAGGTTGGCCTTCTTTGTTGCTATGGTTCTCGTCAAATGTTGTAGTTCTTCTAGCGTGAGCCATATAAGCCGAAGAAATATACACGTTTTGTGCCCCGCCTGACCACGACTAGGTCCGAACTCAGATCCGGACACAGAAAAGCGTGCAGACTCCTCCTCGCGAGGATACATGCTCTGAGTCTGTCCTGATCAGTGACTCCTCTGCTATGGAATAAATTATAATATTTGCTTTGAAGCCCTTCGATGGTTCGGTCACCTCCGACCCAAGGCTCCTGTATTAATGCGATGTCGATATCTTCTTCTAGGAAGGAGACAGATTTATCTGCATTACCCTCAGCATTATTTGCTTGCGCAGGCAGTTCGTTGGTCCCCGTCGAACCGCCGACTCACATCTCCTCCAACAGCTCATTGCCGGCGTCGATTGGATCCAGGTCGTCGTCCGGTTTTGTAGAGCTTCCAAGCACTCTGCGTTTATACGGAACAGAAAAGGTTGGTTGTTTGTCCGGGGTTTCTTCTTCTTGAAAACTACCCAGTCGTCCATGGGAATCCTGGGAATTTGAAGGCACAGGGATTGGACGAGCTTGTCCTTATCCATGTGGACCTTCGGGAACCAAATGCTAGCGACCGGTCTCCTGGGAACTTCGTCGTAGGGGATGATGTTGAGCTTTACGCCCTCCCAGGCGTCGCTGATGTTAGCGACGCACGAACCGAGAAAACCCCTGGAGAATCGGTCCTCCCAAGTTATAACCTGGAATCCACCGACCACTTGAGAGGAATCATAACAGGAAATGCACGCCGTGTGTTCGCCTTTAGCGTCCAGGATATGCTCGATGACCATCTCCGACAGCCTGTCTTCAATATTGGTCCACACCTCCGGCGTTAGTTTTCCGCTAGCGGAATTGCCATGCGCCAGCGCCACAAGTCAGTGGCACCTGGTCACGTCGGCTGGCTGTTACTGTTTACTTTTCTCCAGAAGTCACTTAGCGTCCCAACTCTTGCCCACTCTGCTCCGCTTATGTTTTTGCTCGATCTCGTCTTGAAAGCGATTGCGTTTGAGGCCGGTGGGATTCGCCTTCTGTTCATGTGCCAGGCATTTGATCTTATATTCCTCAACAATCACCTAACATTTAGCGAGATCCTTTTCATCCCGCTCGTCCACAGTACCGGCCTCCTTATTCCTAGAAATCTTGCTGAGAATATGCATGGCTTTCTGGTACTGGCTCTTGAGCAGGACACCAGAGGATCTTCGTTTCTTAGCCGTTTTCCTGTGACCGACGTTCTTGTCAGCCTTTACTTTTCAGGGATCCCCTGATGTCGAGGGTTTCGAGTTACAAGTACTATGTACTAATCCGTCTGCCGCCTCTCTATTCTCTCTTCTTTTATCGTCGATTTATTTGTTTGGTTTTTTAATTACTGAGCTCATGTCTTGGTTCCACGAGTAGCCCGGGAAGAATGTCCACCCTGGCTAGCCCCAGGGTAAGGGTCTTCTTTGAAACTGAAGGTGTCCAAGATATTCAGAGTTCGCATACTAAAGACCAAGCTCCCCATTGACCACGCTGCCATCGGCGTATCCTGTTCCACCTAAGCTCGGAGAGGACGATCCCCGGGCTATTGCTTGGGCTCATCCCATCGTGAGATGCATTTGACCCTAACACATTACTAGCAGACAAGCAGATTCTCGTCAGTTAGATGAGCTTTCTCCCAGCCCAGTGTATAGGATACGCTCTTGGCGCGTCCAAAGACGCTTTCCAGTGACCACCACTTCTACATATTTTACGATTATCGCGTGGTGAAACATAACATTTATATCGTTTCTAGATGGGCTAATTTTGACACCTTTCTTACCAACAACATCTTCGGCCTATGTCCGATGTCTGTTGTAAAACTCGCAAATTATGGTCGCTTCGATTTTCTTCAAAAATATGTTCAATGAGAGGTTGAGGATGCGTCCAAAATTCGCCTAAATGCTGGGCTTTTGCTGTTGTCTGCAGCATGCCAACAGTCCTTTTGCAAAACAAACTTTCAGGTGAGCTTTACGCTTCCTGAATTTGGGGCCTTCTTCTCTTCTTCTTATTTTCATCTTAGTAACTGCGGCAGTTTCAACGTTGCTTCTTAAGTAAACTGGTGTTTGACGATCGAGGGCCTGCATATGCCATCCTGAGTCGCTTGGCTGGGGACTCCAGCGAATGTCCGCCTTTACCGTAACTTCATCAATTCCTTTATCTTGGATGATGATCTCCTGCAATGTAGTTCATACTGAGGTCTGTCCTAGAGAGGATTTCTCGCCAGGCGTCCCGACGAGAGATTCTCCCGTTTTCTCCAAGCTTTTGAGGCTTTATTTTCTTAGCATTCTACGTTTTTGGCTGCCTGGTTTGGTTTTCGGCCGCCACATTTGGCAGTTTTCTGAGAACTTCCCTAACTTCCACTTCTCACTGGCTTTGGGATCGGACGAGATGACGGGATCCTCGAACTACTCCTCAGTGGATCGAACATTAGCTCCTGGGATATATCCCTACCAGATGCTGTCCTCTCGCTGTGTATTTTAAAACATCTCTTTCTCCCATCGTGATAGAAATTTGTTTCCTGGCTAAGCTACTTCCAATTGTTAGCAGTCAATGAGATGGAAAATCGACTAGCCTAATTAAAAAGGAAAAGTAGCAGAGTAATATTCGGTTGAATTCCTCATTACAATCTCAAGCATTTCAACTGCGTGAATTCCTAATACCTCCCTCAAACAATGTTGGCCATTTGTATTCCGCTCTTGTCACATATCAGAATAAAATCGAAATCTTACCAGACCTGCATACTTACACTTATGTACACATACGGCAACTTATTTGCTGGAAAACCAAGAAAATTTCATTGAATATGTAATTTTGCGAATTCACGCCAAGGAAACTATCGTTCGTGTGGAACAAATGTTAGGAAGAGAATGCTATTATGGAGTATAATGTGTCCTGAGGAAACAGGCGCGCTCCAATCACAAATGGCGCTGTTCGCTCATGCATATATCAACACGTACCTATGATATGTTTACAACAGCGTACACACGTACTATATGTTTACAAGGATTCAAACGTGAGCCTGAAAAATAAAATATATGAACAGGTCGGGCTGCCATTAAAGCCATTTCTTTGACTTATGTTCAACATTTCCATTGCGACATTTCAGAGTTTTATGAAGGAATCATCTTATCTGAGATGAAATAGCAATTTTTTTCCCTGACATCATATATAATGTATCTACACATACAGAAATACATAAGTATGTAAATTCATTTTCTCTCGAACAAAAGAATTTCCTTATATTGAATGCAAGGGAATGTTTCTGTATTTGACAGAGAACTTTTGAAATGTTTACGCTGACGAGGAAGCCATGCCAAGAATCCAATAAAAGTACACATTTGACATTTTCGCCGCATCTAAAGGGTATCTGTAATCCTGCAAATGAGACATATGTTTGATTTCGTAGGAATCTTTCGAGGTTCATTTTGGGATATACATACCTATGTCTGGAAGGACATAAAGGACATACAATTTGATCAGATTTAAGCAGATTTCCCAAGCAGGATTATTGGCCAACTAGAAACAGAAAATATTCTCTTCAGGTTCAGAAAATATTCAAAACGTTATTAAAATCAGTACACGGCCTACCTCTCTCTCATGGATAAGTATGATATATCGAATCATGCTCACGCAGGATTCCTTATGTTAAAACCGTCCAAATTTCTCCAGCTTTAAAAAAATGTCAGGCGATGATGGCTTTACGGTTTCTTACCAGGGCAGAGGCAAATCGTCAGACGCTGCCTCACCTCTGTCCTGCGAGCATCTTCTCCCACAGGATTTGCGTTCTGACATTGCATCATGGGACTGGTCCAATTTCACACTGTCTTCTCAATGTGCGGCAGTTTCTCTTGTAGGTCTCCACTGAGTTTCGACTTGCTCCTGCAGCTTCATTTTAGGCTACTACCGCATCTATTACCTGACACCATCGGCGTCCCTGACGTCTTTCAATTTCCAAGACCTTGCAGCCTGAAATATGTATGGTCCGGTGAGTTTTCCCATCAGCTTCAGGGTTTCTAGCTAGTTATTTACCTTCTACTTTGCCTCTGCTTGGAAATTCTTCTGACATCCTTATGCTGATCTGCTTACTAGATCCTTTGAATTTTAATATGGATGGGGGTTTCTAGTCGTATAATAGGTACAAACCGCTGTTATACCTCATTCTCTATATACCGTGCACCTTCACTGGGAGTAAAATTCTCCAGAGGACTTGACGTTCAAAAGCACTTATTTTCTGATACCCAGCCTTTCAGTTACGACAGCAACTGTATCGAAAACTTAATCGCTCAAGTAACCTCACTCACGTAAAATTTGATTTCATCGAGGAGGTTTTCAAGAGGGGACTGTTTGGCAGCCCCGAAGTTATCTGTCAATTCGACAATAACAATTTGAATACGCACGTGTCATCTTAAGATACCACCATACATAATATTCTACAGCATAGGATCAAGGAACATCTGTCGTTATTTTAAACATTTCTGACACTTCTTCTGTATTGTAACACGGTTTTGAGTGCCCAAAATAGCCCCTAATGACACTCAGGAGGTTCATTGGAGTTTTCGCCGCGATGAGTGCTTAGATGATATTTTCATCTGATAGAGTTGAATCCATTTTTCATATGTAGGGTTACTACTTCACAGTATTTCTCCTCATCGGAAGCTTTTTCGGCAATACATATAACATCTTAGTTGCATCAGCTATTGATGGAGTCTTCTGCGGGCCAAGCTGTCAATTTGACAAGTAACGGCGGCAATCAATTATTGGGTGCAGCTATTCTTTCGAAAAGCTTGCCTCTCGCTACGTGGCTCCAATCAGTTGTTTTTGGATCTGAATTGAGTTCAGCGCAATCAAGAGTTAAATTTTGTTTAGGAATTGACGAACTCCTGAGTCTGCCATTCACTTGATGGCCGATTGAAAAGACACTCCCCCCCCCCCCCCCCCCCCCCCGCACTGTTTTTAGTCTAGGAACCCCACGGTTGTGGGCTAGCACCCTAATATACAAAAAGTATACTACTTGTTTTACCGTTTTGATGAGTTACCTTTAACCTCGACGAAACCGCAAGTCGACAATTAAGAGTTGTTTTGTGGATTTAAATTTATATGTACGACGATGGTTGACTCTAAGGCTTATTCGGCTCTGGGGGCAGCACCAGTCTTTGTCACTTCTATTCTTTCGTAGGTAAGCTGTGAACGCAAGCGCAATAATGATTGATGTTTCTTTAATTGCCAACTTAAGCATCCTGTTGGTGATTCGACCTTGGCTTATATATGATTGCCCTTTACCCCTTGGTGGGCTATAGCGCGTCAACCACACCTACGCACCATCGTACGTGCGTGATTACCTAAAGTGCACTTCAGCTCAGGACAGTATTTCCCAAGACGCTAGCACTCGTCATCCACTATTCTGCGCCAAGTGCCCTTGGGAAGTCTCACTCGTCGGCCATTTTGGGATTCCACTGAATGGCATACCCCTCAATGCAATTGTCGTCGCTCTTTAATGTATGACCTATCCACTGCCACTCCCGCCTTTCTATCACATCGCATACGAGTGCCAAGCTTGTTCAGCGTACTCCGATGATACGACGCGGACAGGTAATAAAGAAAGCTTTTGAGTAACAATGGAATCACTTTCCATATGTCACTTCCATATAGCAGTACAGAATGAACACTAGCACTGAACAGTCTGCACTTGATCTTAGTGTTGAGATAACTGCATTTGCTGCTGTAATTTTAGATAGGGCAGGGATAGCGGATAATGCGTCGGGCAACAACTAGTTCGGTGCCATTGACGGACGAAACCACGCTTCCTAAATATACAAATAGATCAACGCCTTCGGTGCTCTACCCATTAATGCAGATAGGGCGGGTGCGATGACCCGTCAAACTGAAAACCTTAGTATTATTGATGTTTATCTTCAGTCCAGCTCTACTCTCTCTTTCCAAATCCAAAGCCATTTGGGCAAGTCCAAGTCCATGACCCGGTGAAAGAGCAAGGACAAGTCATCATCTTAGTCGAGGTGTTTGAGAAAAAAATGTAACAGTCCATTGAATACCACCACGTCCTCCGGACAAGGCAGCATGAAGAACATCACCAGGAACAAGAAGAACCTCAAAATCTTTCGAGATTTTGCGCGTTCATATGTCACTCTATCCAGAGGGCTCAAGCGGTTAGAGCGCTGGACTGCCGTAGCGGAAGGTCGCGGTTCAAATCTCATTGCTGGATGTGGACTCCAGTCGACTCAATTGTGAATGAGTACCTGAGTCAAATCAGGGTAATTATCTCAGGCGAGTGCAATGCTGACCACATTGCCTCCTACAGTGTACTGTAATGTAGTGAATGAAGTGCCCTAACACACTTCGAGGACCTGATCCAATTGGATTGTTGCGCCAAAGATTATTATTTTTATTATTATATGTCGCCTTAATAATAGCTATTAATTTCTCCAAAATGCCCCTTCTATGTAGACAACTCCAGGTAAACTCCCTGCTCACGCTGTCGAAATCTTTCTCGAAATCGTTGAAGAACTAAACTATGCGTACTGTTCCAAAAAGATCCTAGTGTGTTAATGTGATCAATGCAGGATGATCCGGAACGGAAATCAGCCTGCTCTCTGTGGGTCAAGTTTTCGAGATGTTCTTTTATGCACAGATACCTTCTTTGAAATCTTAGCGATCATCCCTTCTTCCATTCCCTCGGAAAAGGTCTCGAATTCCCAAGATTTTCGTACGAGTCGAAGTAGCAGATCAGCAGTAACTGCAGGTGCAGCGAAAAATAACTCTGCGGGGAAACTATCAAGCCCATCGGCTTTTCTCCATTTGAATGCATTGATGGCCGAACTGATCTTTCTTCTGCTTGGAGGAACAGTCGGAATCCGCATGTTACGGTAATAAGCCATTTCATCCGCAAGAGGAGAAACTTCACCTTAAGTAGCACAGTTAAGAACCATGGTGAAGAGTTCTTTCCCCCTTTAGGATCGTGGACTATCGAAAGATTTGCGACCATATGCAAGCTCTTTCGTGATGGTGTGTACACTTCTGAAGTCAATGCGATCTGTGTCATCTTCCGTTTCCCTTACCAGCGCAATAGCAAATTCTCTCTCAGGGTGACACTACGCTGAACTTCTCAAGATTGCGGTCGGTATCGGAGCTTAAGCGTGTTACCCCCGCCATCACTCGCAGCGATCAGTGGAGCCTTCAACCCCTTCCGTTTATTGATCCACTTCCACGACTCTGCAATCAGCCAAACCTTATAACGCGTCTTCGGGACGTGACGGACGACCTATGTAGCACCCGAGAAAACAACATTTTTGATGGCGGCCTAATGCTCGTCGATGTTCTCAGGCACGTTAATCAATAGATCTGCCGCTCGATCAGAAGATAGCTCTTCCACTATCGAGGGACAGCTGGGTCATATAAGCGGTCGATGTTGAACTTAGGTCGCAGCTCGAAAATTGGCAGACGCAAGTGACGTAAGTGACGATCAGATGGTGATCCCTTTCGAGTCCGATGTCAGCGCTTCTTTTAATTGCTCCTGGAAAGCATCCAAGTCTCCGTTGGTGCGTAGTAATAGTAATGCCCCTTAACCTGGACCAAAATCTTGCCGTTAGAAGTGTGTTAGAAACCGGCTCCCAGGTCAAGAGAGCGCGCCTTGGGGTAGTCGGATTCGTGTCTGCTACCATTTGGCTTTGCAGAGTACAAGAACACATTGTTCCAAGAGGGAGAAGAGTACTCTCCACAATCTCCCACTATCATACTTCGCTTATGCCGAAAATATCCAGTTGATATCGCTGGAATTCAAGCTCAAGTTGGAGAAAGCGAGCATTCAGAGAACCATCGCTACCGTTGTCGAGGAACGTGCGTATATTCCAGAAACCAATCATAGTCCGTTTTGATAGCCACAGGTCGTTGACGTGAGGACAGTCCCTATTTGAGGCGTTTTTGTGGCGACTCTTGCTTCGGGTACCAGTCTTTCTACAATACGACTTCATCTAGTGTTAGGCTTGACCCCAGGGCCGTCGAGAGAAAATTCAGCAGCCGACTATGGGGATGAATCTCTCTCCAGGGCTTTAATTATGGTTTCGATGACTCAGTTCTCGAAGGTCCACATTCCCGCTTCTATCACTATGGATTTTTTTTTGGGAATCCAGGGAGTCGGCTGGACGAAACCGCAAGTCATATACATCACTATGGATATCTCTGAATTGCTTGCACACTTTGAGAAAATGGATCCTGAGTTTCCACGCTGTGATTCGGATTCAGTTCCTGGACAGCTTGCCAATAATTTAAGTTCGGCTGCTTTCAATTCCAGAAATAACTTCAGATTATCTTCGCCCTCCCTTAGGCTGGACAGTTGGTACTGACCGTTATATTCTTGCAGTCAGTA
Organism: Hermetia illucens; assembly: GCF_905115235.1. Classification (NCBI taxonomy): domain Eukaryota; kingdom Metazoa; phylum Arthropoda; class Insecta; order Diptera; family Stratiomyidae; genus Hermetia; species Hermetia illucens. The sequence continues at coordinate 161,196,499 of NC_051852.1, read as the reverse complement.
TCTTCTACATTTTTGTTAAGTAAGCAGTGAGGGTCCTCGTAGTCACATTCCTCCCCTTTCAGAGCAGAATTTGGTTTGGCTCTACGAAGGGCATCAGTGTATAACTAACTCACGGTTTTTGCCGTAGTTATTACCGCTTTTGGGTGCTTTCATGCCCTTCGCTTGGCTTCGCCTCAGTTTTTTTGGCTTAAGCTGAAATATTCCTTGGGCTTGAATCTCCTTGACTGTCAACAAACTTTTGGGAAAGGTTGCTTCTTTTTTATTTGTGTCTTTTTCGGCTTCTCTAAGACTTGTTGCCGTTCTGACCTTGACCGTGACGGGATGTTTCAATCAATCTCTTGACAAGGAGTCGTGTTCTTATCAGAGTTTCTCTATGTTTGGGCTTAATTTTCAGTCGAAGTTTTTCCCAATTCCGATTGTATTGTAGGATTCTCGCTCTGAGAAATTCCTTTAACTATACAATGAAAGCACACAACTTAGATCGTTGTTCTGCAGCAAACCCTCCGAGAACGTGGACTTACCTGGTGATTTCCATGACCAGCCTGTCGTATGTCGCTTGCTATTATTTTTTATATAACCGTAGATATTTTTTTAGTCGTTGGTAGGTGGGAAGGTTCGTTACCTAAGTCGCCCCGGTCGACTAATTCTAGTTCTCTGCCTCTATCTGCCTCGCTTAATTCCAGTGTGTCCATAAAAGATGGTATCAACCCGATGACGTCCGCTAGCCTACTGAAAAATCCTCCATCCGAGGGACAAGTTCCCTACGCAACATCGGATGCGCTACGAAGTTCTGGCGTTTATCCTACAGTCGCTACATTAGCACCACCGCACGCTTCCTCCTGTGTATCATCGACGCCCGCCACCGCTGAACCGCAGGCCCTTCCGACCTCATGTCGTCCGAGCGGCCCCCAATTGAACGTCGCCTCGCCACCGAAACAGCTGTTCGTGTCAAGGCTAGCGTACTCCACTACGCCCGACGAAATTCTGGCCTATATCAGAAGCAAAAGCAACTCAACTTTGTCACCTCTTTCCTGTGTGAAGCTGACGAAGAATGGCTCTCCTGACCGAGTGATAGCTTCCTTCAAAGTGACATATCCCCATGACTTCGATGCTATCGTCCAATCCTGCTTTTGGCCACAGGGGGTCTTCGTTAAGCCTTATCAGAGGTCTAAGATTCGCGAAAATTTCCGGCCCGCCCGCCTGCCTCGCCGAACTTAAATGATTCCAATAACTATACGCTATTTTATCAAAATGTAGGGGGTCTAAGGACCAAGCTGTCGGATTTCAAACTGTCTGCCTTAGCATTCCAATATCATGTAATCTGCATTTCTGAAACCTGGCTGGATGACAGGATTTTAGATTCTGAGCTCCTCTAAGGTTACTCTGTCTTTCGTTGTGACAGAGACTGCGTTGCGCTTGGCAAGACAACTGGCGGAGGTGCCCTAATAGCTGTTAAGTCCCCTCTCCGTGCCGAAATCATCTTTTCCTCCTCCTCCTCCTCCTACGATTCCGTTACCATACGTGTCCTTCCGCCAAACGTATGTCCCTTTATCATATCGTGTGTATATTTTCCCTGCCTAAGTCGGCCTTCTCTGTACGAGGATTTCTTCGACAGATTATCAGAGGCCCTAACCGTTTTGTTTCCCGCACTTCCTTTCATCCTCTGTGGTGACTTTAATCTTCCTATGCTCTCCTGGCCCGTTACTCCTGGCCTTCCCTCCCTCCCTAATAACTCGACCCACCCTTCCCTTCCTCTATCCACTTTCATGTACACCTGTGGAGCCCTCCAATTTAACCTCTCTAGAAATCACTTAGATCGTACTCTTGACCTTGTCCTCTCTAACCTTCCTGTACGTTATCTTTCCCAATCCCTTCATGCTCCGTCTTACGTTGCCCCTGACGCCCATCATCCTGCTCTCGAGTTCGATGTTCAGATATCCCGACTCCACTCTCCTGTCGCTCGCAAGCCTACCAAGTTCAACTTTCGTAAGGCGAACTTCGAAGGTCTGAACTCAGCCCTGGCGTCAATCAACTGGGTCCCCCTGCTCTCTCCATTTACATGTGACCAAGCACTCAACACTTTCTATACCATTTTATCTGATCTTCTTCCTTGTTACGTTCCCTCCTCTCCTAAGTGCTTACGCTCTTACCCCGTCTGGTTCACCACTGAAATTCACAAAAAACTACGTCAAAAACAGACTGCGAGAAAGAACGTTGCTGACTTAGTTTTTTTCAAATCCCTTCGCTCCTCGGTCAAATCTTTAATACGTAATTCCAGACACGAATAATTGTCCAGCGTGGAAGACTCACTAAAGCGCGGAAATCTGAAACCTTTCTGGTCCCACATTCGCAACTCCCGCTGCCCCGCCCAGTTATCCCCTCCGTCCATTAAATTCTCTGGCTTCTCAGCTAACTCCCCCCAACGATCTTGTGATTTACTCTACCGCTAATTTTCGTCAGTCTATGTTCCTCCTCCTTCCTCCGAATCCCTCCCGATAGTAGATGTACCCTGCCCCGCATCGCCTACCATTCCCCTTCTTACTCCTATCCTTGTCGAATACCTCTTTGGCGAACTTGATGCCAAGGTCGGACCTGGCTACGATGGTCTTCCAAACCTCTTTTTGATCAAAACTGGTAAGTCCATCTCCCATCCCCTATCCCTTATTTTCAACAAAAGCCTTGAAGAGAATCATTTTCCCAGCTTGTGGAAAGAGGCTCTCATTATCCCCATTCACAAAAGTGGCGATCGTTCGCTTGCCGAGAATTACCGTCCCATTTCCCTCCTCTCCTCCTGTTCCAAAATCCTGGAAAGATATGTCAGCGACTGGTTGTCCGCCCACTTTGGCCAACACATAGTGAAAGAACAACACGGCTTCGTTAAACGTAGGTCCAGTGCCTCCAACCTGCTTGACTTTACTAACTTTGTCGCCAAATGTCTAAATTCACGGCAAGAAGTGCATACCATTTACACTGACTTCGCGAAAGCCTTCGACACTGTAAATCACAAGATACTTCTATCCAAACTCTCGTCCCTAAACGTTCCCATACCACTTCTTTTATGGCTTGCCTCTTACCTTTCCAACCGTTCCTGCCGCGTCTCTTTTGACGGCTGTACTTCCCGCTCCTTCTCCCCCTCTTCTGGCGTCCCACAGGGATCTATTCGACCTTCCTCCCCTCCTTACTTGTCCCTGTTTTGGCTCTATGCAGACGACCTTAAGCTGTTTTCCGCTATATCGTCGCCTATGGACTGTGTTTCCCTTCAGAATAACCTGGACACTCTGGTTCGTTGGTGCTCGACTAATGGTTTAGCGCTAAACATGAGAAAGTGTCACTCTATGTGCTACTCCCTAAAATCCTCACCCACTTCTTTCTCCTATTCGCTTAACGGACATTCCTTATCCTACTTAAATTCCACTCAAGACCTCGGAGTCACTTTCGACAATAAGCTCCGCTTTGACACCCATTGCCTCGATGTCATCAATCGAGCAGCAAAATTGTCAGGCTTTATTCTTCGCTCCTCCTCTGATTTTGACTCCATCCAACCCTCCTTAGCTCTCTTCAATTCCCTTGTGAGGAATACCCTCGAGTATTGCTCCGTGATCTGGTCACCCACTCGTAACTGTGATTGTCTTGCCCTTGAAAATGTGCAACGTAAATTCACCCGTTCTCTCTTCTATAAGAAAAGCCTCCCTGTGGAGGCTGTGTGGATTACCCCTCCCGCCTCCGCTTTCTAAACCTTCCCTTCCTACAACAGCGTAGATCCTATCTGGATCTATGCACATTCTTTAAACTTTTCTCGGGCCTGATGGAATGCTCCGCCGCTGACGAGATCACCTGCCGTCCTGCGTCTTATAACACACGTAACGCAGATATTTTCAACGTGCCCTCCGCGGAGCTCGAAGTCTATTTTCATTCCCCGATTCCCAGGCTTTGCCGAAATTATAATGCAAAACAGCTTGGTCCTTTTAACTTCCCTACTTTAAGTAGTTTTAAACGTAGGATAAGTTTTTTGCTTTCTCCTCCTCCTCCTGAGGACAATAATTAATTGGAATTCTCTGTTTGTTGTCCGTTAATTAAATAAATAAATAAATAAATAAGTTACCTCTCTCCAGCTTCTAGGCTACGGTTATTGCAATTCTACTCACTAATCCAAAAGAGAAGCAGGTGGTATCCTTTGCTTACCCCACGGGACCGCTATTACACCTGCGTGACCAAACAGGATCCTTCTTCCTTCAGAGGTCTCCTTTCCTCATCGCCTTCATGATTTTCCCTGTGCATTCCAAGACATTATCGTGTGGTAAAAGCGCTCCAATAACGTTTTCTACCTTCACCTTGTACCCAACAAATCTCCGTCATTTAAAAGGATATCAGGCGAAGCCCTTCCTTTAACTGTACAATAAAAGCATTCAATTCGGTAAATTTTTCCATTTTTGGAGGATCTTTGGGCTTGGTTGTTCGAAATTATACCCAACTTTGACGGATAGGGCCTCCTAAGCCCAGATCGCTCTCATTTCCGCAATAGCTTCTTGGCTTCTAATTGCATTTCCTGATGGACCGAGCCGACGGCCAAGTGTTTAGTTGCTCACACCCCTTTGCTGATGGGGATGCGAATCCCTGCCTTCTTGCTCGATAAATAGCTGCTGTTGTCTGGGGCTGCATCACGGCTCCTTTTGGCTGCCAAGCATTGCCCGACGGTTACCACATCTGTCAGGGTGTCCGTCACAGGCATTTTTCTTAGAAATTCGGTTGGACTGGCGGGATTGTGAAATTTCAAGGGGGAGGGAGAAGTTCCATACGTGCAAAGGGAAGTGAAAATTCACTGAATATAGCCAGGTTGGTTATCGGAAGGACTCGCTTAGTTTTTTGAAATTTCAATTTTATATCAGTAGCAAGCGGGGAGGAAGGGCTCGAAACTGGTTTCTTAGACTTGAATTCAATAGTTCGGTAATAAGGAATATTAAAGTGAAGTCCACATTCCAAATTTCGAATGCTGCGAATCCTGCCGCGCCACATCACTCCGCCCCCAGATGAAACCTAGGGGTTTCGGCGACTGATCGCGGAACTTCGTTCGCCGTCAATCCACAAAACGGACACGACGCTGCTTCGAGGCGGACACGGGTTTCAGCCTGGACAGAGAGACCGCCTTCTTGTGTCCACCGATCTCGAGCTGGAAGAAATGTTCTCCCCGCTCGAGAACGCGATACGGGCCCTCATATGGAGGCTGCAGCGGCTTCCGGACGGCATCCGTCCTGATCAGCACGTGCGTGCATGTGTCCAGTTCCTTGGGCGAACAAGCAGGTATGGACGAGTGTCGAGTGGGTGGTGGCGCTTTGATGCGTCGGAGATTGTCCCTCAGCAGACGCACCAACCCCGACTCCGTAAGACCCGATCTCTTGTCGAAGACCGGATCGCTTGGGAGTCTTGGGTTCTCCCCGTATACCAGCTCTGCGGGGCTGACAGCAAATTCCTCTCGTCGGGTTGTACGTAGGCCGAGCAGGACGAGAGGCAAGACTTGGGACCAGGACGGATCGTCACGTGCCATAATGGCGGCTTACAGCGTCCGGTGCCAACGTTCTAACATCCCATTGGATTGCGGACGGTATACAGTAGTCCGCTGGCGTTTAAAACCAAGGAGTTTGCCTAACTCGGAGAAAAGAGTGGACTCAAATTGCATTCCCTGGTCAGTGATGACCACTGCAGGGACGCCAAAGCGAGGTATCCACTCTCGACAGAGGGCTTCGGCACATGATTGCGCCGTAATGTCTTTCAGAGGTATTGCCTCAGGCCACCGCGTAAACCTGTCGATGATTTTGAGACAATACCTATAACCGTGCGAGTCTCGCAAAGGCCCTACTATGTCGAGGTGTATCGTGTGGAAACGCTTGGTAGTGCGGGGGAATGAGCCCACTTCTTTCCTTACATGCCTGGAGACTTTACACTTCTGGCATGCGATGCACTCTCTGGCCCAGGAATTGATATCCTTGTTCATGGAGGGCCAGAAGTATTTTCCGGTGACTAACCGGTTTGTTGTCCTGATGCCGGGATGCGCCAAGTCGTGAACTGCGTGGAACACTTCCTTGCGAAATGTGGCCGGAATGTATGGCCGAGGTCCCTTTTCCGAGTCTTCGCAGCAGAGAGAGAGGTTTGAGCCGAAGATGGGCAACTCCCGAAATTTGTATTTGGGGTTGGATTTGAGGCTCTGAAATGCTGCGTCATCCTCCTGCGCCTTGGCAATAGCCGAGAAATCGAGTGAGGCGGGGATGTTAACCTCGGAGACACGAGACAAAGCGTCAGCAACTGTGTTGTCCTTGCCGGACACGTGCTGGATGTCTGACGTAAACTGGCTTATAAAGCTCAGATGACGAAGCTGACGGGGGGACGCTTTGTCGGGCTTCTGTTTCAAAGCATACGTGAGAGGCTTATGGTCCGTGAACACTGTGAACGGCCTGCCTTCTAGGGAGAAACGGAAGTATTTCATGCTCAAATACGCGGCGAGCAGTTCGCGATCGTAGGTACTGTAGTTCCGTTGAGCGGAATTCAACTGCTTCGAGAAGAAGCTCAACGGCTACCAAACTTGATCCACCATTTGGTGAAGGGCGGCACCTACTGCGATGTCAGAGGCATCAACAAAAACGGCTAGGGGTGCATCTTGCAGAGGGAATGCCAAGAGTGTAGCGTCGGCCAATTGTTGACGGGATTTGTCAAACGCGCAGATAGCCTCTTCAGACCACACGATCTCTCGTGTGTCCTTAGTTTTGGGGCCAGACAAGTACGCGTTCAAAATGGACTGGTGATGGGCGGCCTTGGGCAGGAAACGACGGCAGAAGTTCAGCATGCCCAAGAACCTCCTCAACTCCCTCACTGTCTTTAGACGCGGGAAGCTTGTTATCGCTTGCACCTTGTCTGGGTCGGGCTGTATTCCTTCAGGGGAAATGAAATGGCCGAGGAATCTCACTTGTTTTTGAAGAAATTTGCATTTCTCAACGTTTAGGACTAAACCGGCCTCAAGGAGACGTTGAAAAATGCACTCGAGATGGGCTAAGAGCTCAGACTCAGTGGAAGAAGCGGCCAAAACATCATCCAAATATACGAAACAGAACTCGAGGTTTCGCAGGACTGAGTGAATGAACCTTTGAAAGGTTTGCGCCGCATTGCACAATCCGAAAGTCATCCGGGTGAACTCGAAGAGTCCAAAGGGTGTGCATATTGCCGTCTTTGGAATGTCTTCAGGAGCTACTGGGATTTGGTGATAAGCCTTGGTTAAGTCCAAGGTCGAAAAGATGCGGCAATTCGCGAGGTGATGCGCAAAGTCGTGGATGAGTGGAATTGGATATCGGTCAGGAACAGTCTGTGCATTTAGCCTTCTGTAATCCCCACGTGGGCGCCATTCGCCGTTTGGCTTAGGGACCATATGCAGTGGGGAAGACCAACAGCTGTTTGAGGGCCTGCAGATACCCTGTTGAACGAGTTGTTCAAACTCTTTCCGTGCAATAGTCAGTTTCTGGGATGGTAGAGGACGCACCTTCGAGAAGATCGGGGAACCAGTAGTGATAATGTGGTGCTGCACATTGTGCTTCACTGGTTTGGAGAGACTACACTTGGTAGTAATCTGGCTGAACTTTTGGAGAAGTGCCCGAACACGAGAGTCGGTAATGTCTTCTAAAAGAACGGAAAGATTATTGCCTGGGTGAGATACCATATGTCCTGACGAATTAAGGTTGGTCGTGGAATCTATAAGAGGCTTGTTTTGCAAGTCCACCAGCAATCCATAGTGACACAGGAAGTCTGCGCCTAGTATGGGGAAGCTGACATCCGCTGGGATGAAACGCCACGAAAACGTCCTATGCAAGCCAAGACTCACGTCCACTTGCCTATACCCGTACGTGTTTATGCGGGAGGAATTTGCTGCCGCAAGTTTGAGCGGTTGTGGAAAAATTTGATGTTGCCGAGGTACGGGAAGAACCGAAACCTCCGCACCAGTATCGATGAGGTAGCTGCGCCTGTTGAGGGGGTCGAAAATAGTTAGGCGACGTGGCGCTGCGTTCTGGGTGGCCGTCGCCAAGACCCCCCGCGGACCTAGTTTTTTGCGGTAGGAGAGAATCTACACGGTAGCGTACATCTTGTCGCTTTATCCCCGAATCTGCGGTGGTACCAGCAAATCCCTCGGTCCGCGGACTGTCCTTACGACCTGCTACCTGATCGCCCTTTTCGGGTGGCAGACCGCGAGCGTGCTCGCTGTTAAAGCGGCTATCTCGCGCCTCAAGTCACCCACCTCATCCGACGGTGGTTGAACGGCCGCCAAGGTTGGGCGTACGTACACCTCCTGCACCTGGTCGGCCGCCGCTGCCAGTTCCTCCAAGGAACCGGAGACGCAAGCGAGGATCGCCTGGGTGCCCTCCGGGAGCCGTCGCAGCCAGAGCGACTTGATCAGGTCATCGCCAATCTTACTCCCACCCAATTGCCTCATTTCGCGAAGCAATTGGCTGGGAGTCCGATCACCCAACGTTAAACCCGCCAGCAAGTGGTCTAATTTTGCCGACTCGCTTGCCGACAGGCGCCTGATCAACTCGCTCTTGAACTGTGTGTACGATGCCGACTTCACTACGTCGGACACCAGAAGAATAGACTCCTCGTCCAGGCCGACCACCGCGTAGTTGAAGCGGGTCGCGTCCGATGTGATGCCGGACATTTGGAACTGCGCTTCCAAATGCACGAACCACAGCTCCGGGTTCCGCCGCCAAAACGGAGGAACGCGTACGGCGAGGGCGGTCACTTGCGGGTCCGATGGGCCTGCCGCGTCTTTACTGTCAAACGACATCTCGAGTAACAACAAAAAAAAAAAAAGTAATAGTTTTCAATGAACACCCGGTGAGTTTATGATGAAACGCGGTGAATTTTGCTCCGACATGGCAGGCCGCACCCACAAATGCACGCACGAACAGAGAAATGACGACCGAAGCGGACGCTCTCCAGCGCAGACCAAAAACACCACCAAGGAAACGGAGAACCCGCGATGTGAAACACCTAACGCCGTCTCTTGCAGCGATTTTCAATTATTATTATTGAAATATTATCACAATTTTAACTTTTAACAATTAAATTTGAAGATTGATTGCCAAATAATCTATAACCTAAGTTGCTGCTGCCAATGTTGAAAGGTGGTCGCGCTCGTTGAATTTCTGATGCGGCAATAATGCTGGTGTCAGCTACGTTTGAGATGGTGATGGCTGCGGCTGCGGCGGCAACGATGGTGGCTGCGGCAGTGATGCTAACGTCTGGCGCTGCGGTGCTGGCGTCTGGGGCTGCGGTGCTGATGTTTGGTTAACTTGATAAAACGCGCTCGAGATCAGAGGAACAGAACGAGTCATCTGAGGTATCGGCTGCACAGGTTGTTCAATAGTTATGTTTACAGGTGAGGGTCCAGCCTCTCTTTCTTCACTTTGGATACTGATAGTACTGTGCTCTTCGGGGTCACCAATTTAACTTTAATATTAATTTCTTTGCAAATCACACTTTTAGGTACACCGGAACATAGACTGGGTTTTTACAAGCAATACTCGATAGATTTAACCATAGACTGGGTTTTTACAATCAATACTCGATAGATTTAACCATAGACTGGGTTTTTACAATCAATACTCGACAGATTTAACCATTAGACTTTATTAAATAATTTGTGTGACTTTATTAAATAATTTGTGTGACTGTGACTGTATGCTCGTTAGAGGCAGAAGAGAGTCTCGCTTCATGTATTTCTTTTCTGCCCCTAACTCATGGCACACTTTTCTCGCCGGTCCTCCTGTGGCGAGCTCCGCAAAGTGGATAGATCCGCGCCATCTATTCGTTCGCATTCGCAACATTCGAAATAAATTTCGAATGCTGCGAATCCTGCCGCGCCACAAAGGCATTGTTTCCCAATACGCCAGTGAAAGAGTCAATTTTCCGTCTCGAAAACTAGCTAAGCCAATTTGGAACTCACCCGAAATAGAAAAGAAAAGTTCGAATTTATGTAAACCTTACTAGGCTCTGCTTGAACAAAAACTATTTTATGTTTCGGGATAGATTCTACAAAACCAGTTTGGGAGCAGCGATGGGAAACCCCCTCTCGCTGTTTAATTAAACCCGACTTTTATTCAACTTCTGCTACAAATTTAACCTAACAGCTTCCAAAGTAGTGACCCCGAGTTCAAAAGGTAAGATAAGCAGTGACAATAGAATGCGGAGAGCACGCAACACACCTGCCGACACGAGTGCGACTCTGATCGCCCTAGGTTCCAAGATTTCCGGACTTCAATTCCCAGGAGCCTGAAATTTGGTTCGATATTGTGGAGGCTTTGTGAGGTGTAACATAACAGACCCACAACAACAATATTTCGAAGTCATAACAGTGCTACCAACGCGGTATACCACCGAAGTCCGCGACATCATTTTAGAGTCGGTAACAGATACCTCATATAGCCGCTTACGCGAGCAACTAATAAAGCAGTGAAGTGCTAGCCAAGATTTGAAAACAAGGCAGGTCAGTTCCTCCACTGCCTATAATATCCCGGTGGTACCAAAGTTCCACTAATGCGTAGTCTATGGGTAAGACGCCTATCTTCAACTGATTATGGCGACGAGCAGCCATTATGTAACCGCAGCCGACGTAGCTGGTATGGTCTACGCTTGCGGAACCAACATTAGCAATACAAACACCATCACCTTCATCAGCAAAAATACGCTTAACGCAGCTAGTTCAGCAATTGTTAAGCCAACTCGCCGAGCTACGAACGGAGGTGTGCGCGGTCAAACAGCGCATTCATTGTGTTAATTCATCCAGACGGAAATCCCAACGTTCTCGGTCCAGGTCGTGTAAACAGTGCAGCTCCCAAAATGTTCGCCCTGAAGCTATACATTGATAACATTGAGGGTTCAATTCCGGAGCCATCAAATGCAAGAAATCATGTAATTGAACTTCGCTGAATGCAAATGGCCCTCTTTCATCCCTTCACGATGTCTGTCTATGTCCAACCGAAATATGAAAAAGCGGTTGCCTACAGACAGAGGAGCCGATATAAGCATTATATTGCAAGTATATAAAAAGAGACATTCCAAGGCAGCCAAGCGAAGCCAACAACATCAGCAACCTCGAACTTCGCAACGATCACGTCACCAAAATGTGCGAGCACTATCGTCAATATCTCAGCAACCGACTCAGCAAAGCACTTCGCAGAAGGAATCTACAAATAGTGCTGATGTCTTGAATTTTACAGTGCTCCTACGGCAATGATTAGCGCGTCTATTAATAACATCGATTTCACGCGATGACTAACGTCACTGAAGGAAACCCGATCTCGAACCAACACCAGGAAGCCATCGTGACAATACACGCTTCCGAGAGAGACATATCAAAAACTGGCCAAACTCCGTTGGCAAACTCAATGAAATCTAATAGACGAGTTGGATTTGGTGATTGTTACCAGGCAGAACTTCAGTACAAGCCTGGTGGTAGGACTTCCGAGTCCGATGACGAGTTGTTTCTGAACCCCTCGCAAGGGGCGCTCCCTTCACCCACAGGTGAAACCGTTTACTGGCAAACCTCTGATTGCAAAATTCCCGACTAGGTTAAGGAGCACCACTATTGTACAGTGGAGAAGGCTTCTCTCTACGAGCAATTACACGCAGTTTAGGGCAGGTTTCCTTAAAGTGACATTGTGATCGTGATGGGTAATCTAAATGCCAAGGTGGACTCTGACAATACCTTGCTCGGATATGTAATTAAGAGAACATGGTCTTGAGGACAGTAACGATCATCTTGAGAAGTTTGTAGATTCCTGCTAATTCCACCGCCTCGTCATTGGTAGCACATTGTTCGAGCATAAAACCCGCCATAAATTCAGTTCGTTAGCATGTTCCGCAGGGGCGTCATAAGATCTGGCTGATTGCAGAATCGTGGAAGAGGACCAGTAGGGATTGACCGCGGCGAGTGATGTCGGACGTGAGGCAAACGAACACGGATCCCGAGCGAAATCCCGAGAAGTTTAGTGTGGTGTGCACCCAGTGCTAGAATTTGCACTGTTTTTTTTGCGACTAGTAGCATTCAAGTTAACATAGTTCATGTAACTAACTTCCTATTTATATGATTTCAGGTTGTGTAACTAGAAAAGGATGGGAGTAGATACACATATTTTTTTTTTGCATTTTGTGACGTATTGCAAATATCCACTTACCATTACCCCTTGATGTATATCTCCCTCAAAACGACGTACGCTCCGACGAATATCTACCAGATGGAACGTCATAACAAAACCGTCGCTCAAATAATTGAAAGACTCAACGATAAGCCTTATCCCAGCACCCTGTGACGTCTCAATGTATTGCACAGGGCACGATAGGTCAAGAGAAAATAACCCTTACGGCCGCCTTTCGCATACAGTTCGGCCTGTCACTTGCGCCAAAAAAGTCCTTAGTGTACCCGGCCGTTAATTGATGCTCATAAAATTCTTGATATCCCAACCCAAACAAACATGAAATTCTCGTATCTGGCCGGTTGGCCGAATCATTTTTCAGTCAATCACCGGCCCTCTGAGGAGTCCAAACTGACTGGCCCGCCCCTATCTACGTTCTGGCGGCCAGTCAACTGCAAACTGTTCAGGCCGAACTGAACTTGGAGAACGAACTGTTCAGGGGTAATTGACAGGCTGAACTGAACAGCATTTAGATCAGCAAAATACATGCTCGGCCACAACTGTTGCCGCGAATATAAAAATAGTCAAAAAGCGTGCTACTAGCAGGAGTGTCATTGCTAGGGTCCCATTTGACCATAAGTCAACCTGTTCCATGGAAGCAGATGCGTACAGACCTCTTTTTGTGTCTATCGTATCCGAGGCAATATTATCGTTGTAGAGGAACTGGAACAGGCGGTCTTAAATATCATGCATGAGAAAGTGTCAAGAACGGATGATAAGATAATAATAATACTGGGGGAGGGAAATTGCACTGCGTACCCTTCCTTTTACTGATTATGGTATACCTATTAAGTATGGTATGATAAGCAACTCCATGAAAGACATGAAAGTTAGTATATTTCCTACTTCCAGGTACCTCAACCTACTACTTACGAGTGCCAGACACCGCTGCAGAGTATGTATGGAGATTTCGTCACTCTCCATACAGAATCTCAAGACATTGCCTGGAATAACCCTAGTTTCCCCAGCTGATAGTTTAGCCGGCAATGCCCACTTAGTGTTACCACTATTATCCTTGACTTTTCTTGGAAAAGTGTAAACAATCCTTTGAGCGCGTGGGTTCATATCCCTCATAAGCACCCTGGATTGCTCCATTCCAGGTAGGCTTGCTCAGTATAGTTTCCAGAGTTGCGCCTCTTCATTTTCCAACGTTGTAGCCGTGAACCCAAAGTCTACAGAAGGGTTTTGGTCAGAGCAGTGGCGAACTCATCCGCTGTCTCATTGCCTTTTAGTTCAATATGGCCTGGAGCCCTGTATATCTAGACCTTATTATACGAGCGGAGCATGTTTAATTTGTCAAGGTATTCTCATACCTGGAATTCATCTAGTTGAACCTGAGTTCCTTAATTTTCACTTGGCTATCGATCAGAATATTAATGTTCTGCCCCCTATAGTTTCTTTGAAGTTTGAAGGAGGCGCATTTGTCTATGACCAATATTTCCACCTGGAATACACTAGTGTACCTACCCATTACTTCAAAGTACGTTTTCCTTGGACCACCGGCTTCGGCGTCCACTACCTTTGCTGTGAAGGATTCGAATACCAGGTAATCAGTTGCTGGTTTAAGCCGTAGGGCAATCTCCTAGTTTGCCCGGACGCTCCATCGTGTCAGAGAGTGTCTTCTAGGTGAAACGCCGGAATATTACCTTGGGTAGATTTTCCAAAGCTTTCTCAATAGGGATTAATGTGCTAGAAAGTCCAGATAAGGATAAAAGCCGTCGCTAAATCATCAGTGGATTCAACGAGAGTTCTTAGCGCAGTAGCTTCCATTATCTCAATTTGGACAAGGCGACATCATGGTCTGTTTGTTGACGAAGAATGATTGCCTGTTGCCAGATTGAGACGAGCGGGAGAAACTGCGATTAAGTATCTAAAGGTAACGCAAAGCATAACATTATGAAGAAAGAACTCTCCTACGACAAAAAAAAAATAGATAAAGAGCGCGTTGTTGTCATGAGCTAGCCACCCACATCAACAGGGACCTTCGCAGACTCTGCCATAAGTTCGTCGCCAAAAAGCTCGAAATTCATTGTTTTCCCCTTCCATGAACATAAATACAGGAATTTGTGCAGTGATTTTCTCTTGTCCATTGTGTCAGAGCTGTGTTATACTTCCAAAAGAATTGGATGGAAGAAGCGGTCTTGAAAAACAAAAAACGCCACGACCAGATTGTATCCTTAATTGAGTACTGGAACTTGAATTTAGGCATAAGTTCAAGACTTGCCGCTTGCTACTCAGCGTATTCAATGCATGTTTGGTAGTGTATTTTTCCTCTAAAAGGGTGCAGGGCTCGTATTGATAAGTAAAGTTGCCAACTGCTCGAGAAACTCTTCGAAATTAACTGACGCAATGCATGTAGCGAAACATCTGCCACCAAAACAATATGGTTTTAAATGGGAGCAATCTGCAATCGATGCAATTGAAAAAGTGGCTCAAGCGTTCTCAGCCCGGAGGGTCGAACAGTCAGCATTGTCGATGATTGGTGCCCCTGGTCGGTAGATAAAAGAAACAATAGGATAGCTGGAGTTCAATAAATTACCCAGTTGCGTACCAAACGGTTTCAGAGAAATGTCCTATATGTAAGAGGAAGTTGTGTCAGCCGGCAGTCTGCCTGACAGCAGGGGTCCAATATTCTGTGGGGTAATGCGTTTCGTTTCGCGACATAAAAAAATCTTCTCCCTTACAACTAAAGTCCCAACTAAGCCCCATGCTTGCGCAGGGGTTACAATATCTTCCCCGGCTTGCTGACTGCATGCCAACTTGACAGAGTTAATAAAAAGTGTCAGCCTTTATAGATTTATAGAACCATGAACAGGGCTTGTCTATCTTCGCTGGTATAGAGAAGGCGGAATGGGTAGTTAGAATGGGGCTATCAGCTACCTGTTGTGGTGGTCATTGCAAATAGCTTTAATGAAACAGTCGATTAAATTCGATACTTCATCAGATATCTATCTGATGTCCGCATAGTTCGGCCAGCAGTACTACCTATTTTCAAAAACATGCCACATTCGATTTCAAGCAAGTATCAACGGATATTTATATCGAACTGCACTTTGGTATGAGTGGACTAGCATGGTCAACGTCCACACCTCTCCTAAGACTGTAGTTCTGTCTCCGTTAATTTGAGAAGGAAGTTTACAAAGCTAACGCAAGAGGTTGACTACCTCAAACCAAAAGGGCTAAACCTAAATGTTCTACCACATAAAAGATAAATTTCAACTAAATTAAACCAGAAAAATGCCGCGATAATATCTCAGCTTACCACATCCTCGAATTAAAAACTAGAATTCTTCCTGTTATCCAACATAAAACAATCTCATATGAATCTCCTCATCCAACTTCTTTCATTATATCCCAATAAAATATTTGCGGGCTGGAAAAGGACGAAATGAATTACGTGACTAAGCTCCCATAATAGTTAAAGCTAGTTTGGGACCCGGGAACAGGGCGTTATGAGAATTTATCGAGAGTTGCCCAATGTTCTATTGTTACCCGCCGCAACAACCATCAGACACAGATATGATAGGACTAATGGAAAAATTAACGAGCAGGAAAAAAGGTTTATTCCGGATACCAGCAATATTGATAGCGACTCACGTGTAAAAGATACTTCCTCTCTAGATGAAGCCTCTTCCGTTCCATTAAAAGAATGTGGTACAGAAATGCGTAACATGACTTTGTATTGTATAATTACATCAAACAGTTGGGAGCTGACCACTCAGGATAGGCAATAATGCTTTATTTAACGTATCTAGATATGGGCATAAAATTAATAGCACTTTGTGATATGCATACGAGTATACCAATCGCATGAACAGCCTGTGATGTAATCTGCTCTTGAAGGGAAACTGAATCACCTCCAAGTTGCCATGTCGCTCGAGTGGAAAATTCAGAAATTGGCGTCTTTACAGGTAGGATAGGTAATGGCAGGTTTACTTGTTATATGTACTTGTAAGAATGGCAGAAAAAGTTCGGTTATAAAAAAGATTTTTCCAATTTCACGGAGCATTTATTTATATTGCATGCATTCGCTGAGGATGCTACCACCTATTGATAAAGCTGTCACAGTTGACAATCAGGGCCAACCAAGAAAAAAGTCGGGATGGGGGTGAAAATTAAGCAGTCCTACCTACTATTCCCTTATTTCAATAAAGCTAATTAACCCCCGTCCTCTTAGTTAGGTCTACTTCTGCCAGGAAGTACTTTGGATATAGAAATTGTCATATGCATCCTTTGATATTCCCTCGTGCTTCTAAAAAGGAAATCAAGCAACTCGTTAAAAAACAAGAACTTAAAATCGAGAAGATTCTTTGAAGAGGAACGGGGAGAACGAAAGTGATTCTGCCTAGCCCGAAGTTTCCTCGTGAAGTGGAATAGAGATACTTTGATAAAATTAGATTGATTGTTCAATTTCAAAGCGGGTTCCATGATTTTTACCCCGAGCCCGGACTTTCTCTCTATGATCCTGCCAGGAACATCCAAATATTTGACGGAATCGCTTCATCTACCATGTGGAGCTGACTTTGGGGATCAGAGTGTGACATTTAAGGTATAGAAATTCGGGTCCTCCCAACTCGAGATTTCAAAATGTCAACCCTCAAACGAGGGCGAATCTCGTGACGTTCCCAAATTTACATAATCCAATTCCGGGACAACTGATTCTAGCTTGGTCTTTACATCAGAGTTCTTATTGGCAATGAAGGACGAAAATTTCTAGCAGAATAGCCAAGTGCAGTCTTTGAAACTTTGGGAAAGTGAACGTAGATGGATTTTTCGCAGCTTTTCTCAAGACGCCGCTGCCTCCGAACAATTCTGGTTAATGATGAATACTTAAAGTTTCTAGGAGGATCCTCGACCGGGGGGAAGCACTTAACTGCCCCAGGCCTATGGTTTTCTTAGGGAGTGTTGGAATAAAGACTTGAACAAAACTAGATTATTTGTTTTGAGAATGATGGGGTCCTAGTTGTTATTAGGCCCATTGTACTATCCTCGTAAGTTGCCTATTCAATGGCTTCCCGGCTACGGTGTTCGCAGGGTTTAGCGAATCTGAGAACATTCTCAAGGTGTCTTCGTCTGAGATCTGAGGATGCCGGGCAGCTGCATAAAAAGTGCAGGGCCGTCTCCTCCTCCTCCTCACATTGGCTGCACACTGCCGAAACCACTACCCCAATCGTTTCCATATGGTAGTTTAAGGGGCAATATCCCGTCAAAAGCCCTACTAGGGTTTTCATGTCCCACTTCTTAAAACACAACAAAAATGCCGCTCTAGTGGCCCTAGGCTCCTTCACAAGGATTTTCGCTTGCCGGCAAGAGTCCAAATTTCTCCACTCGGTTGCGTAAATCCTTGCAACTTCACCCTTCAGAGTAGACTTCACAGTAGATGGTCGGATTCCAAGAGCTGGTTCTGGCCCCCCATAATCGGATTCTCCCAGAACACCCCTGAACCCGACCCAGCCTCTATGACTGACTCGTCAGTGAAGATTATTAGGTCTGTAATCTGAAAAGACTCATGGCCACTTGTCGACCATTATTCTCTTTCGGTGATTACGACAGTATATGTCTTTTCAAAGACGAATCTGGAAACCATATGATCGGTCGGCATCAGGGCTACCAGATGTTTTCCAAGGAATTTCCAGATAGACGCATGACCGTTTGATTAACCGCCTTTCCACGCCCCAATGGTATCGAGCCTATATGCGTCATTGGCCGCTTTCCGTTTCACCTCCAAGTGAATGGGGGTAAATTTAAGATAGCTTCAAGTGCCGCAGTTGGCATAGTACTCATTGCTCCTGTAATACTTAGGCAACCAAGTCTCTGAATCTGCGTTAGCAGCTTCCTGCTGTTAGCAAAGTTCAGTCTTGGCCACCAGACGATGCATGCATACATCAAAATGGGTTTTATTATGGATATATACATCCAATATATCCGTTTAGGTGAAAGTCCCCAGGTCTTACCTATCGCATTCCTACAGCACCAGAGCAATCTGCAGGATTTCTGGTATTGTTCCTGGATATGATGCTTCCACGTTAACTTGGAGTCGAAATGTACTCCTAAGTACTTGACTGTTTGTGCCAGCTGGATTTCCGCCCCTGCTAAGATGGGTAGCGTATAGCTGCCCCACCTGACGTTCCTAGTGAACATAACTAGTCCAGTCTTTCTAGCGTTCACCGTGAGTCCATTGCGGAGGCACCAGCTGTGGATTACATGCAGAGTTGCATTCAAGCGGTCACATACTGTGTTCGAAAACTTGCCAGTAATTATTACGGCTAGATCGTCCGCAAATGCTTGCGCGAAGACTTTTTTGTCCTACAGGAGCCACAGCAGGGTATCCATCACCAAGAGCCATAACAGTGGAGAGAGAACCCCTCCCTGTGGGCAGCCCCTGAGACATCCTGCTTCAATAGAGTTCTGGCCGACCGATATGTGGATTTTTCTCCACTCTAGCATGTGAAGGATCCAACTGATTAGCAGCGGTTCGATTCCATGCTGTCTTGCCGCATCACAATTTGCCGCGAATGATGCATAATTGAAGGCACCTTCGATGTCCATGAATGCGCCTAAGGCGTATTCTTTTTCGGACATTGCCTTTTCAATTTTTGCCGTAGGTTCATGGAGTGCTGTCTCCGTAGATTTGCCTTTCTGGTAGGCGTGTTGCCTATGGTGAAGTGGCCACTTAGGAATGTGCGTATCCCTTATGAACCGTCTACTAGTCTTTCTAGTCCTTTTAGCAGAAAGGACGTTAGGCTGATCGGTCGAAAGCTTTTTGCGTCTGTGTAGGCGGGTTTTCCTGGTTGGGGAATGAACAAAACCTTCACATCCCGCCATTAAATTGGAATAGAAGCGTGTGCTAGGCATGCGCGATATGTATTCCGAATATGTAGACATGGCATCCATTCCTTCTATTACTAGCGCAGGGATGATGCCATCCGGATCTGCAGACTTGTATCTATGGAACGAGTTAAATGCCCATTTCACTCGCTCCAGTGATACTACTTTGCATGCCAGATTCCAGTCTCTCGGTTGAGGGTTGTATACCCCTGTTGGCCCCGAGATTAGATTTTGGATGCTGCCTGGGAAGTGTACTTCAAGCAAATGATTTGCCGTTTCTTCATCGCTTTCTGTGTACTTCCCATTCTGTAAACGTAAATAACCCAGTTTCTGGCTACGTTCTTTGACCAGAATCCGCTTCAGTTTTGAGGTTGCCTCAAGAGAGTAAATCTCTTCGCAAAAGCGTCTCCAAAATGATCGTTTAGCCGATCTTATGCTCTTCTTTAAAGCCTTCTGTGCCTCTTTATAACGATTCCAGCTAGTGCTTGATTCACCCTAAGTCAATATAATTCGTAGTCATGTCGTGTTCTACAAATTACATAAAGGAGCATTCAACATCTGCGAGCCGCTACGGTCACGCTGCTCCCAGGGTAGAGGGGAGGCAGCGTCTGACGATTTGCCTCTGCTCTGGTAAGAAACCGTAAAGCCGTCATCGCTTGACTTTTTTGAAAATTAGATTGACTTTGAAACTGAAGTGGACCCATATTATTCCAGTCTATGCCTGGAGTTACCCGTTATAATCCTGGTTATCAGTTTACATAGAAGTTGCTATAGATTTTGCCAATTGCGCTCCCAAAACGAAATAAATGGCCGTGAAAATAACTGACTAGATGACTCCAGTATTTCGTTTGCTCACTAATTACAGTTCGATGAGGAAGGATAAACAGAAAATCACCCTCCCTTTGGTGTAGTCGAGTGGAGAGCAGTTATCAGAAGGGCAACTAATTACCATCGCATACACCAGTGTCATGCTTAATAAATGTCACTCAGATTGCTTAACGCAAAGATATGTAATATCCGAAACATGTCGCCATTCGCATCCTTTAACTCTCTCTGTTTAGTGACGTGGGAATGAGAGATTCATTGCTTTGAATGCAGCATATTACGGTTTTACTAACCTAACTCCCTTCAAAATTTCTATTTCCCTTCTTACAATTCCATATTTGCCATCCCGATATTCACTCATTTTAAAATAATAATTAAAAAACCATCATTTCTACTGACAATTCCATTCTAACGCTTGCTTCTGACCAAAGCGAAATATTGCGCATGTATATGCCGAGATCTAGGTATATCGCTTTAGGGTGATAGCTTAGAGGATGTGTGCGAGTGAATTTTTGCTGCAAAAGTTGGGTGAGGAACTAATAAGGTTCTTGCGTTGAGGACGATAATGTAATGAGTTTGCTTGGAAGGAAAAACTCTTGGTGAAGGTTTATCATTAGAGAGTTAGTCGCATCCTATCCGGAAACTTCTGCAATAAGTACTTATCTGCGGAGCATCCCCCAATATAATGGTCTGAGGATCCCAAGACAGAGAACCTCAAAAGCGGACCTCACGGTTCATCGGAAACAGAAAATGTCTCGGTAGAAGATGCGATTCATTGTGGACTTCCCTCTTGATCACGGCACTCAAGTCCGATCGTGGTTGGGTAGGTTTGCGTGAATTCCCACAGCCATCATGTCCGCGAGGATCAGAGTAATGAGGTAATTAGTTTCTCCGTTTTCTCGACCAAGTCGTACCCTAATATTGGGAATGAGCCAATGCGTCCGCCGAACTTTCGAAAACTCATCCGCTTTGCCAGAGATCATGCGACTCTGACCTTCCCGTATTCCTACGTTCGGTGTGCCCCTTCACACGGCTTGCGTGGTATAGCACACTTATTTCATTCGTCAGGTTGTCAACGGGGATCATGCCCACCATCAATACTACCACACCTGACGTGGTTCTGAAAGCGCTGCGCACCATCGAAGCCATCAAACGGTAAACTGACATGTTTATTAATTTTAGCTTTTACAAACGTCTACGCCCGTACAGGTGACGCGTAACTTAAAACGGATCGCACCACTCCGGCTAAATAGAATCTTCTACAGTGTTTTAGCTCTCCAACATTCGGCAACATTCTAGCGAATACCGCGGTGACACTAGCTGCCTTTGGACATGCATATTCTAGATGCCCGTGAAACTCAGTTTGGTATCAATTGTCACTCCCAGTTACTTGCTTGTTTCAGTCGCGTAAACCTCCACATCCTCTGGGAGTCCAGGCACACCTGTGTCAGCCGATGTGGCTTCAGCGTATCGGAGCCCACACTGGTGCTGCGACAGGCCATTGCGACTTTTAAAGGTAGGTAACAGTCTATTGTAGATGGCTCTCTTTATCATCTTCCCCATTGTATGCAGCTGCAGGTCGCACGATATGATTCTCCAGGTAGCTTCTTGGGTTTGGAAAGAAACAACAACTTTTTCTTTTTCCTTTGGCCAGGGAATATTTCTTCTGCTAGGTACGCCTCACAGGTATCGACGAAGATGTCGGATCCAGTCCTCACTGCTAGTTTCAAAACCTCGGTAAAGGACACCATCTAAACCTGGGGCCTTATTGCCACCGGTCCTACCACATATTTGCCGCAGGTTCTACTCGGTAACTGGTTTGTCCTCCGCTGTTTTAGTGGTGAGGAAAGTGAGTGTGACAAATTTTTTTTTGTAGATGCCGTGGACAGGTCGCCTCAGGTGATCTTTTCTATGGTTTGTCATTTCCACCCTGTAGGCCCCTGTAGGATTTATAACGGCGTTTTGAGGAATCACCTCCTTTAAGTGGCCCCCTCGTCGCTACCAGATTTTTCCCTAAACCTTTGATAAAGCCTCTGAAAGTACTCTATGTATGTATCCGTCATCCTTTGAGTGATTTGAGCTTTTTGTAGCTCAACTTAAGTTTTTCTTTGCCTTTAGGTTAGACTCCTGGTGAATTTTTAAATGTCTGACAACTTTAGTTTGTCGGCACCCGGAAATTTCAGGCCATAGGTCTGGATTGGGGATAGCATTTTCCGAACGGAGGACTACTTATTAAAAAGTAGTCTTTTGAAAAACTTTGAGGATAAAGGGAGTAGGCTTGCATTTGCCTTTGCCCCGCTTTGGTAGAAGTTTGATTGTCTCATGAGTCTTTCAATAGGATATATAAAAGTGAGACTTTGCTGGTATCAACATCCTTCAGTATTTTTTTTTTAAATGGTGTATTAAATTCTAGCTCAAGTAAAGGGATTTGTTGAGTTAATTAGGTTGTCAGTGGACGAAAAACTTTAGAAAAATATACTGCAAGATTTCTCCTCTGAATGGTAATTGACTTAGTTACCTAAGCTGCCCTCAATACGCGTTAGTAGCATGACTGGCTTTAGAACTCTCTTGACCATTGTCCATACTTAGAAGTTACAGTCTACTTCTGTCCACAGACTGCCTGCAAATGGATAAATTTCGTATTGCATTCTGGGACCATTTTTAAGGTTTTGTGTGAAACAAAACCTTATTAGAATCGAGACGTTGTCTGTCTGTCCGTCTGTCTGTCTGTCTGTCTGTCTGTCTGTCTGTCTGTCTGTCTGTCTGTCTGTCTGTCACACCCGATTTATTCGGAAACGGCTGGACCGATTGTTACGAAAATTAGTGAGAGTATGTAATCTGGTGATCCCTTTACATGCAGTAAGTGGCGCCATCTTGTGTTAAGTTTAAGGGGGGGCTCCCCATACATGTGAATGGAGGGTGCAAATTTTTTTTTCACAGAATGTAGCCATGTGGGGTATCAAATGAAAGGTCTCAATTGGTACTTTTCGAAACTGGTACAATATTTGATATTGGGTGAAACATGGAGGAGTGAGCGCTCAAAATATGACCCCCAAAAAGTGTAACAGGTCTCGTTCTCAGAACCTATCCAACCGAAAAATCTGAAAAAAATCACAGTGGTGCATCTCTACGAAATCTAGGTCTCAAAATATATCCGGTTCCGACATCTGTACAAATAAAGTTAATAATAGTATATTTCCACATTTTGGAAATTTACCCGGCACCCCCCTTATGTTCATCCTAGAAGTACAAAATTTGGCATGCGTGTAATGAAGAACATAATGCACAATTTGGTCAAGTTTGAAGAAAATCCAATTATTATTAACAAAGTTATAGGGGGTAAAACTTTACAATTTTCTGTGAATTTCGAGCACTCTACAACCTGCATGACGTCATCATCACATATCAATTCGTCAATACCACAACGAAATAAGTTCTTATGAATTGGGTCTCAGAGAATTATTTTGTTTTAGTTTTTTTAGTTATTTGCCAGCCAGACATGTGTGCATGTAGGTATATGATATATGCGTGCTAATGAACTTTGCGGGTAGTGCCTAATTCAAATACATATAAGAAGTAAATCGGAAATATGGGTATTATCAATTTATATACGTGCCTATATGTGTACAGTATTCGGAAATAGGCAGTTTGTTTGTTTAGGGTGAGCGTAATATCTATGGCTGTAATATGTACGTATGTCTCGTAGTTTGGAAAAATATGAAGGACTATGTTGGATTTGTAGCTATATACGGATAGAAAAATATGCGTTGAAATTTCTTACATAAGATGAACACAAAACCTTTATATCCGAAGCGCGAGCTTCCGGTATTCCAACTTGTTATTGGCTTTGTGAAGCGCAGCCTAGGCTTTGGGAAAGCGCGATTCTACCGTTTTCAGGAGGTCAAGAATTATAGTATTAAAGGACGTTCAGTTCTATATGTTGTGGGGTCAGTTCTGCTTCTGTTACAGCTTCCTCTTGAATGCTGCTCCTCCGTATGCTACACAACTTCTTGTTAGGTCCCTTCTTCACTATCAATGAAAATTCGTGGTGTGCATCTCTCAAGTTTGGGGCAACTTTTCAACGGGGTTGAAGAGAAAGGACTCCCTGTTTCTGCTAGCATTCCCTTGCTACCCTTCCGGCAGTGGGGTTCGAAATGAAACCACTTCGTAGTGACTTCAAAATTAAAACACTTTGTTGTGACTTCAAAAAGGACTCTTTTATATTTTAATACTTTGGAGGGGGAAAATGTCACAATTCTTTAGTCTCTCTCCACTCCCTCTCTTCTGATAGGGGGAGGGGCGAGATTAAGCCGTCATAACTTTTCAAGAGGGACGACCGCCACGGTTGTCATCGGATTTCAAAGGGAATACCTTCCACTAGCCCTTCTATAACCTCTGGATAACTAGGTGGCCCTCGAAATGACAAGCAGAGAAACAAACCCAGAGGGAGAGACTTTGTTAGAAATCTGTTCGCAGTTGGAAAGGGGATATGAGTTGAACGATTTAGAAGGTCTGCATCTATATGTTGGTTATTCTGTTAATTTAATATCTGAAATGATGAATAGTCGTCTAGGCAAGGTTCAACACCATCATTCCCGTATACCCATCAAGACAGAGACTAGATAATAATTATCTGAAGTGGTAAAGCGAGAATTATAGCATCTCCCGAGGTGTCTTATTTAAGACATATTGAAGTTTCAAATTCAGTTCATTTACCTAAATTGAATTGCAAACTATTTTGCCTGAAGTGTTGATTTGAATAATTTGTTGGAAAACAAGCAGACAAGTGCTTGAATTCAGTGAATAAACGTCAGCAGAAATTAAGGAGGCATCGTCCTTAAAATTTCCTTTATATTTTAGTTCTATATATCATCAATGTAATGAATTTTCCGAGGCGCATGGTGCTGGGTGATTTAGTATTTGTTTCTATTATAATTTTAGTATTGGAAAGTTTTATTGAACAAAAGTGTGAATTATAACAATAAATTAATTGACAATCTACCCTTCCTTGGTATTTATGGGCTATTCACACCTCTCAGGCAACCTGTCAATGTTGTATTGCAAAAAATCCCCTAATCTCACGTTGTTGAAACTATAGGGCCATCGTTTGAGGTCCTCGTCGTTGCCAAAAATAGCCCTTTTCATTTGGGGTTTCTTGTTGACAATCCTATTTTTCGTAAGCAGAGCAGTAAATCTAATCCTTTCCAAACCCTCAAAACGCACACCAAAATATATATTAGAATGAAGATCTTGTTTTACTCTTGGATTGGGCGTTCTCGCCCCGGTGTTAGGCGTTCGGTGTTTGGCGAGACCGTAGCACCAATTTGAAGACATTTTTCGGTTTCGGGGAGGTTTAAGTTTTTAGGTAAAATTAATTGATGGAAAAAATTTTGGTGCAAACCGAAACTAAGAGTGAGAGAAGATTCACGCTGGAGGTAATTCTTCTTCTACAACCTTTATTCCGTTGGGTATCAGGGTTAGTTCATCTAGGTCGAGGTCGTCATACTGATAGTAGTATCAAGGGCTCGCAAATCATCTAGGGGGTCACCGCTGTTTTATTCAGCATTTCTTCTTCGTCTTCTTCGATGATCCGGTCAATCTCGGTTATCCAGACATGTATCATTGATGAGGAGTACATGGCTCTACAATCGGAAACACCTGCCTCTTCCAATCTTAGTTTTAACAAATCGGAAAACCGGAAGCTGGCCGCTTCAGGTATGAAAGGTTTTGTGTATTTCTCTTCACCAAACTTGGTAGGACCATGCTCCATATCATCTTGTTGCAAAATTTCGTTACGCTAAGAGAAACTTAAGGGGGTATTAATTGTTTAGGATAAGTGAGGGATCCTAAGTTCACAACCACTTGTTGTTGGACCGGACCAAATGGAGAGCAACTTACTCCCACGTTTCTTTGGTCCGCGGATCCCTCGTTTGGGGCATGGCACCCAAGCATTAAAAATTATAGGACAAACGGTTTCGTCCAGGGCAGAGGCAACTCGTCAGACGCTGCCTCACCTCTGCCCTGGGAGCAGCGTGACCGAAGCGGCTCGCAGATTTTAAGTGCTCCTTTATATAATTCAAAGGCTACATGGCTACGAATTATATTGAGCGTAAATCCGCTCATACTTAACGCTGGTCACGCTGGCAGAGGTGAGACAGCGTCTGACGATATATCTCTGCCCTGATAAGAAACCGTAAAGTCATCATCGCCTAACAACTTAAGGGGAATTTTTCAGCCAATTACTAAAAATTATAGTAATATACTATTATTAACTTTATTTGAACAGATATCGGTATGGAGGGTATTTCGGAGTCTAGGCCCCATACAGCCTCTTGATTTTCTAAGAATGCGTCTGTTAAAGAAATGATCATTTTCGACGCCCGCACTCGCCACCTCTCCAGCAAATGTCAAAACTAGGACGGGCTTCGAAAAGTACTAATCGAGACCTTTCATTTGATATCCCACATGACTATATTTCATGAATAAAAATTTGACACCCCCCTTTTGCATGTATGGGGATCCGCATTGATATTTCGTAATTCAGGCACAAAAACCTGAATTTGCATACTGCAGTAGCGAGCATTGTTGACTGTTATTGCCTGATCTGCATTTGCAAAAACATGGGTCCCATAATGCCTGCATTAAGCGGTGACAAATTATGGATGCATTTGTTTTGTAGCAATCACTCTTGGATTTTCTAAACCCCAGATTACCCGAGTCTGGCTTTTCATCTACTCCTATCCAACATTTTTGCCGTTTTGATTATACCCTACCCGAGTTCCTGTGCCCCACTTCAAAACCAAAATATTGACATTTATTTTTTTTCTATGGATTTTATTTTTAATTGAACATATTAACTTCCTTTCAGCATTTGCACAAACCCCATCAACCTTAATCTATGTAAGCATTGACTAAGGAAGCAATTGCCTCTCGGAATATCGATTTATGCAAATAATATGTTAGGGTTGTTCCTAATTAAAACAAGTCGGGAAACCGGAAGCTGGACGCTTCAGGTACGAAAGGTTTTGTGTATTTCTTAGTACGTAGCACGTAATATATTCATATATTATGTGAGAGAATCCACTTTCGGGTGATATTGACATTCATAGTCTTCAATTTTCAAAGAAGCAACAAATTTGAGGTATTTTAACTTTGTTAGTAATAGTGTGATTTCCACCAAACTTGGTAAGATCATGCTAGGTACTAGGATGAACTTAAGGGGGTTTCTAACCAATTACAAAAAATTGTGGTAATATACTATTATTAACTTTATTTAAACAGATATCGGCATGGAAGGTGCAAGTGCAATCAACAAACTTTCCCGGTGAAAATTTACCAAACCATCAGGAGATACGCGTCAGTGACTCTACTTGGACTAAAGTAGAGCGGAAAGGTAGGCCACAAAAGAGGTCACGGCCCGATGCGCTTATTATAAAATCAACAAGCGACCTGACATATGCAGAAATCTTACGGAAAGTAAAAACTAACAGTTCCCTCTTGGACTTGGGTGAACACGTGAACCGTATAAGACGCACGCAGAAAGGCGATTTGCTCCTTGAGCTTAGGCCAGGAGAGAGTAAGTCCCACGATTTACATAAGAAGATCGAGTCATCACTGGGCAAAGTAGCTGAAGTAAAGATAAGCCAGGACTCAATGCTAATTGAATGCAAGGACCTGGATGAGATCACCACAAAAACGGAGATCTGCGAGGCCTTAAAGACTCAACTTGGGCTAGATTCGATCCTTGAGTCCAATGTGATAAGGCTCCGAAAAGCATATGGTGGTACTCAGACGGCCACAATAGCCCTATCATTCGAAGCAGCAAAAAAGGCTGCTACTGTTGGCAAAATACGCGTCGGCTGGGTCAGCTGTCGACTGCGAGAACAGATATCGCCAAAGAAGTGTTTCAAATGCCTGGAATTTGGACACATCTCGAGAAACTGTTCCAGCAAGTACGATAGATCTAAGTTGTGCCGAAGATGTGGAGAAGAAGGGCATATTGCCAAAGAGTGTAATGCGAATCCTAAATGTCTGCTATGCAGAGAAACACAGGAGGGTAACGTCGATCATGTCACAGGCAGTTACCGATGTCCGGCGTTTAAAAAGGCGATTTCAGCTTTTCGCAAATGAAGTTCCTACAGCTGAATTTAAACCATTGTCAGGCAGCTCAGGAGCTGCTTTCCCAAAGCGGGCTGGAACATGAAATTGACGTTGCCATTATATGCGAATATTGCAAAGACTTCCACAGTGGTGTCTTTGTATCAGACAGAAGCGGCAAAACGGAAATCTGGACTTGCGGACACCGAGCGATCGAAAATACGAGCAATAGGATAGAAGACGGATTCACACGAGGTAAGGTAGGCGGCATTCACGTATTCAGCTGCTACGCTGCGCCGAGCCTCATGCTAGATGAATTCGCATTGATGTTGGAAAAATTAGCTTCCGAAGCAAGCTGCCACAACCCAATAATAATAGCTGGCGATTTTAACGCTTGGGCCGAAGATTGGGGAAGTCGCGAAACAAATACTGGAGGCCGCATATTGCTCGAAGTATTTTCACGTTTGAACGTTGTTCTGGCGAATACTGGTGGCGCCAATACTTTTCGGAGACGGGATATGGGATCGGTAATGGACCTCACCTTTGTTAGCGATTCATTATCTAAGGATCTCCAATGGCATGTGAGCGAGGAATATACGCACAGTGACCATCAGGCTATCATCTTCCAGATGGAGCGTACGACAGCAGCAAAGCGAATCAAGAACACTGCAATATCAGGTTGGACCTCCAAAAAACTTGATGAGGAAATGTTCGAGGAAATACTTCTGCGAGAAGCGATGCCGGTAGGAAATGCACGAGAAAAGGTGGCGCAGGTCCTTGAAAAGTTACAAAAAGCTTGTGACGCTTCCATGCCTCGCCGCACGGTACTCAAAAAACGAATGCCCAGCTTCTGGTGGAATGCCGAAATCGAAGAACTTCGTAAAGTTTGCCGTAAAGCCAGAAGACACAGCCAACGTAGCAGAAACCGGTCTGAGTCTGAAGAGTTGCACAACCAATATAAGAAGGCGAGGAAAGCATTGCAAGCAGCCATCTCTAGAAGTCAAACTGAACACTTCAAGAGATTATGCAAGGAAGCGGACTTCGACCCATGGGGAGGTGCCTACAAGGCAGTTATGGCAACAATCAAGGGAAAGCGCTCACCGCCGATCACCAACTCTGATTTGCTGCGGGAAATCATTAGCACTCTCTTCCCATACGTTTCAAGTGAGTCGAACCTACCCACTGTCCATGTAGATCCCGGTGAAATTCCCGAGGTAACCACGAAAGAAGTCCTGGAAGCCGCGAAGAAGATTGCCGAAAATAAAGCCCCAGGTTTAGACGGCATTCTGAATAAAGCACTGACAGTGGCCGTCAAGACAGTTCCAAGGTGGTTCTCTGAAACATTTACCACGTGCCTCAAAGATGGGATTTTCCCGGAAGAGTGGCGGAAACAGAAGCTTGTGCTAATCCCGAAGCCCAATAAACCTTTGGGTGATCCTTCGTTTTATAGACCTATATGCCTGCTAAACGGCATCGGCAAACTTTTCGAACGGTTCATCTTCAATAGGCTTGTACCAATCACAGAAAGGGAGGGCGGTCTCTCAGACAGGCAGTTCGGATTCCGAAAGGCAAGATCTACTGTCAATGCCATCAGCACGGTGACGGAAATTGCGGAAAAAGCAATGGAGGCCAATAAATCTTGCGCGGTAGTTACTCTCGATGTGAAGAATGCCTTCAATACGGCAAAATGGAACAAAATAATTGCGGCTTTAACCAAATTGGGCGCTCCTAAATATCTGGTGCAGATAGTCATGGAATTTCTCCGGGAGAGGATATAGTGTTATGATTCGGGCGATGGACCTAAAACGTATACAACAAACTGCGGGGTTCCACAAGGATCAGTCCTCGGTCCTCTCCTGTGGATAATAATATATGACGGAATTCTAAAGTTGCAACTACCCAAAGGAGTGACAATCATTGGCTTCGCAGACGATATCGGAGTAACTATCGTCGCACAAGACATTGATGAGATCGAGGTACTCACAAACGAGGCAATTTTTGAAATCAGGTCTTGGCTAGAGGAAGCTGGTCTGACAGTCGCGGAGCATAACACCGAGGTAGTTTTGATTACAAAGCGAAAGAAGCAGACGTCGGTAAAGGTCAGGATTGGAGAACACATAATACAGTCGCAGCCAACGCTTAAATACCTAGGAGTTATGGTTGACCAAAGACTGAAATTCAAGTCTCATCTTGAAAATGTAGCAACCAAGGCTTCCGGAGTGGCTACATTGTTGGCAAGAATGTTGCCAAATATAGGTGGTCCTAGGCAAAGCCGTCGGCTCCTGATCTCGAGAGTTGTTAGCTGGAACTGCATAAAGCAAGATGGGCTTTATGCAGCTCCAGTCTGGGCATCGTCTTTGAAGGTGGAAGCAAACAGAAGAAAAATCGCAGCCCCATACCGATTGAGTGCATTACGCACGTCATGCGCTTACCGTACAACTTCAGATGAAGCAGCTTGTGTGATAGCCGGCATAATCCCCATTGACATCTTGGCGAATAAGGGTCGACGCCTCTATGACCCATTATATGCAATCGGTGAGTCTTATACCAATCGTCGGCAATTGGCACGAAGTGATTCTATTTTGGAATGCAGAAAAGGTGTGATGATTCACCTAAAGGACGCTGGACACACAAGATTATTCCAGATGTCTCTAAATGGATCAAGCCAAGACACGGTGAGGTTAGTTACCACCTAACTCAATTCCTAAGCGGACACGGAGGGTACCGTGCATATCTTTATCGCTTCGGGCGTGACGACTCCCCATATTGCCCGCCATGCGTGATGATTGCGGAAGATGCGGAGCATGTTGTTTTTAACTGCCCGCGGTTCGCTGCACACAGAGCGGAGGCGGAAATTAACGCCGAGGCAGGGTTGATACCCAAGAATATCGTGGACCACATGCTAGCCTCTGAAACATCTTGGAGGGCGGTTGAAAAACTAATGAAGGCGATCCACAATCTGCTGAGGAGGGAGGAGCTTCCGAGGAAAGTGACAAATAACGACAGAAGCCGTAGTTGATAACTGATCCTGCCCCGCGATGTAATACCGAAATGGCAGTCCCGCGGGGTAAGTGAAAGAGAAGGAGGTGGTTTTAGTGAGTAAAAGTCTCACATAACCGTATGGCAGGAACCAGCGGTAGGTTTTGAACCTTTCCACCTTCCAACGTATAAAAAAAAAACAAAAAAAAAGACAGACACACAGCCAGTAAACCGATTTTAATCAGGTTTTGTGTTTACACAAAACCTTAAAAACCAATCTGCTCTTCATATTTGTACACTCAGGACAACCAAAAGTTCAACACCAGAAGTCATGTATCATTGTAATGTTATGTATTTTTTCATGCTAGTGCCCAATTAAATGCGTTTTTATCTCACGGAGTAGTGCAGGGTACATGCAGTATTTAGGAGAATGTTATTTTTCCTCAGATTTTCGCCGGGGTCGGCTCGTCGTGATCGGATTCGCCATTTGGTTCTATCAAATGCCTGATCAGGATGCAATGGCGACGCTTTTAAATCCCCATCCAGCGTATCCATACCATTAAAGACGCCTCTCTCGCAGTTTTTCCACAATCGATGCAACCCCATATCGATCGCGGATATCCTCATTTCGGATGTGAAGCCCATGGTGTTTTACGTAGGCACCTGTCGTGAGACTTAATGCTACGGTCCTCTTAAGACACGGATTGATTTTGTGACCACAATCAGAGCCCCGCTGAGACAAGCAACAACGGTACCAGTCTATACCAAGTGCATGGCTTAGCATTCATACTGGTGGATGCAAGAATTACCTAAATCTCTAGCGAACTATGGAGTACGGCACCCGTGTTGATACGCAACACCACGTCGAGGCCCGAAGGTCTCTTCTCGCTTGAGCATAACCACGACCACCATGAAACTCCCACTAAGGGGGCCAACCGCAAATAACCGAGCTGCCCTCACATACAACAGGAGTTCACCCGAAGTATGTGAGTCCAGGGGCTTTCCCGGTTCCCATGGTACCCGTATACCCCTGGTAAGGTTTCGTGACCAATTTGCCACTTCAGATGAGTCCCCGTGCAGACTCGGGTCTGATCGCCCTAATTAGGCCTTTGGAGCATTCGCCTACTGAATCACGGCCGGCAAACCAAAGTGATTACAGCGTCTCCCGGTGCCACCACTATGGAGGTTCTCCTCGGCCACTTGGTTTTGGTTTGGCCGATAGGGTTGCCGCCCCATCTTCCTCGCCGCCACCTGTGAGCACCTCATTTCGTATGTAATCAAAACGTGTCACGCCACTAGCCCAACGTAACATTTTCGTCTCCATTCTTGCGAGGCACCATTCGTTGTCTTCCATAGTCGGCCAACACTCAGAACCATAGAGAGCGACAGGGCGGACAACATGGCGGTAAATTTTAGATTTGAGTCGTTCGTCGATACGTCGATCACATAGAACGCCCGTTGTGGAAGCAGGTCCAGGTTGCGTTAATGCGTGAATCAATTTCAGAACGCAGTTCTCCATTGGCTAATAGCATTGACTTAACATATTTTAATAGTTCAGTTCCGGGTAGTTCACTGCCATTGACAATAATAGTGCCTGTTTCATGAGGATCGGTCGCTAAGACTTCCGTTTTATTCAGATCTAATCTGAAACCATCCCATTTTAAGACAAGTTGTTCGAGATAATTTTTGTTATTAGTCAGCAGGAAAACATCTTCTCCGTAAACCTGTGTATGCACGTTGGATGTCCCGTGTGGCAGCGTCCATAACGAAGTAATAATCAATACCTTTCATTTGATATCAACGATATTCGGGGGAAAAAATTGCTGCTGGTAAGAGGACCCGCCTCACTTAACTTCAACATACAACAATGTAATTCACCGCATGGACAGGGATTGACAGTTCCGTTTCTGAGAAAAGAGCGTGTGACAGACAGACAGACAAAATTTAATGAAGAGTAGCAAGTTGTGAATTGCGAAAATTTGAAAATAATCATCATCCCTTGATGACTGTTCGATTTGCGCGGAAAGTGTCGTTTAAGCGAGTTCGTATGGCGGAATTACTTTATATTGTGGCGCATTTGCAAGGAACTAGGAGGTCTCATTTCAGAGGGTAGACGTAGAGCATGTGATGTTATTTCTGAGTATTGTAGTTGAGCGGCGTAAGCTTGATCAGCTCAGAGCCATAACATTACGTGATATGGAGGTGAAACGAGAAACAGAGGTCAAATATTTGGGAATTACGCTAGACCAAAAATTACTCTTCAGGACACATGTCGGAAAGCCACGAGGGCTCTGTTGACTTGCAGATCCATAGCAGGAAAAAAATGGGGTTGCAGCCCGAAGATACTACTTTGGATATATACTGCAATAGTAAGGCCAATGATTACCCAACTCAGCACACAAGCCAGGGAATTATACAAGCTCCAAAGACTAGCTTGCATGTGTATCAATGGGGCAATGAAGACATGCCCAACGCCATTGCTGGAGGTCCTTCTACAATTATCCCCTCTCCATCTGCACATATAGATGCAGGCAAGGAGGGCAACATTCAGGATGCCCGGCAGTATCAGTGAGGTGGGGAGCTGCCTTAACCGAAGGAAGATTGATATTCCTTCTAGGCGGTATCCCGAATTACTGATACCAAGGGATAACATGACAACGAGGTTTCACTTCGGTAAGAAGTTTGAAACACGTTGAAGTAACAAGGTGAATTGGGAGAGCGTGGCTGCGTCATACGGCTTAAACCAGCAACTGATTGCTTGGTACACTGACGAATCCCTCACAGCAGAGTGAGCGGGTGCCGGTGTCATTGGTCCAAGGAAAATGTACTTTGAGCCAATGGGCAGGTACATTAGCGTATTCCAGGCGGAAATATACACCCTAGACAAATGTGCCTCCTTTAATCTCCAAAGGAACTATAGGGGGCAAAATATAGCTATTCTCACTTAGGCACTTAGGTCCAACCAGGTGAACTCTGAACTGGTATGGGAATGCCTTGAGAGATTGAATACACTAGGCTCGTCCAACAAGGTCTGGATGCTTTGGGTTCCAAGCCATGCTGGGTTGGAAGGCAACGAGGCAGCGGACGAACTAGCAGGGACGCCTTTACACGGGCCAGAACCCTTTTGTGGAATCGGAAACGGTTTCATGGCTATGAATCTAAGAAATGAAGAGGAACGGTTGAGAAAACTATACTGGGCGGGCCTACCAGGGATGGAGCAGTCCAGGGTGCTTATTGGGGGATACGAACCCATACGGACAAAGGATTGCTTAAACCTGCTAGAGATATCTACGGACACTGCCTGTAGGTTTTGTGAGGAGGAGGACGAAACCGCTATACACGTCCTGGGACAGTGTCCGGCATTTGTGCAAAGTAGGTCGAGGCATCTGAAAGAACACTTAATACCAGATGCGAAGTTGAAAGATATGAAAGTAGGGAACACACTAAAGTTCCTAACGGTTGTAGGCCTGCTTGAGATACTATAATTAATAGGTACACTATAACCAGTAAAAGGGGCACAATAGTTCTTCTTTCTCTTTCCCTTAACAGAATAATAATAATTGCAGTTGAAAAGAGGAAAAAAATAGAAAGCAGACTTGGTTGCATGTAAATATTCCATCTCGACGCGCTCAATGAGGGCGATCAGACCGGAGTCTGCAAGGGACTCATTTGAAGTAACTCTTGTCACGAAACCTCACCGGAGGTTATGTGGTACCATGAGAACCGAGATGGCCCTAAGAGCATATTTTCTGGGAGAATTCCTGGGAAATATATTCTTGGTCTAGTTATTTGCAGTTGGCCCCCTTATATAAGTTTCATGGTGGTTGTGCCTATATCGCGGACAGAGGTCGGGTGCCGTAACCCTTTAACTGCGCGTCAAGAGGTGCTAGATAGGCTCCGCATCTACTAGTACGAAGGCTGAGCCTACACTTAGTATAAACTATTGTCGCTGTGCCAGTCATGTGTCTCTGTTTGGGGTCTCCAAATCAATCTGTATCCAAAGAGGACTATGGGATTATGCATACACGTTGGGTTCTGGAGCAGCTGAATTTCGTTACGGGATTGTCTCTAACGTGTCATACTCACGTTCGCCGTTGGCTTGAACCATGAAATTGGCCCTGAAAAAATATATACGACGCACCACTTAATATCATCAGTGACGGTCGCATTTGCGTAGTTAGCGTTCTGAAAGGATATTACACCAGCAGGCTCACATATTATGCAGTAAACTTCTGCAGCAAGCCCATATATTCGCAGCTGATATCCTTTCTTCGTCTGGGATACAGCCATGCAGCCAACTGAGAACTGCTTGCTTTAATCCCAAAATTTCGCACAAAGAAAGATTATTAACGGTTTGACTTGATTTTCTTTTTGTCAGATAATGTTCTTGAAAAAAAAAACGGTGACGTTTACTTCAGTTTTGAACCTAAAAAGAGAATCCACCCCAGTCATCAAATGCGGAGCATTTCCGTGATCTGATGTCAGTAAATAAAAACTGCACTTCCTTCTTTTGTCACTGTAGCGTGCCTCTTTCTTTTCCTTGTAACACGTTTAAACTGCTCAAGTTTACAATAGAACCCCCCAAAACTGAATTCCCTGCGTGGATATTGTAAAATGATATTTCGACCAAAAAGATGGATAGCGTAAAAGAAAAATTCGCAAAGCCTTCGACCACTCTGTGCTTTGGATCAAATTACAATCGCTCAATTAATAGAAGCGGACATTTTCGTGTCCCGTGGAAAGGACTATATTCGAGGGTAAGATAAATAAAGGTACGCTTTTTGGAATACAGTAGATTTCCATAATTCTTTTGTTTCCTTGAATCGTAGCAATTTTCACAGAAGTGAGCTTAAATCAGAATAGATCAAAGAAAAAAAATTGATTTCGAAAAATAAAATATGTATTCGAAGTGATTCAACAATTTGATAAGATTACGTCCAAAAATTTTCCTACATTGCTTAACTCAGTCCGCTTAAGCAAAATGCATTTAGTGCTGCGCTAGCATAGGAATGTACATAGCATTGCAATGCTAAAATATGGGAAAAAGGATAAATAATCATTATTTTTCAATTATGTGATTATTGAAGAGGATTCTAGAATGCAGGAGAAGTTTCCCCGTAAAGCTTATATAAAGTGAATATTTAAAGGACCATGAGGTAAAGGAGAGTTAAAAAGGGACGATGCAAATTATGAAAGGTCTTATGTAGTACAAAAACGCAATAAAGAAGCAAAGATGATTGGTCTGCATACTTTACTTTCCATTGAGGTTGGATATGGGGTTGAATATCATTATCCACTTTCTACTGGTTTTCTCCTTTACATAAATAAATAAGATACATTTTATGAATAGTTCATGTTTCTTATGCACCTCAAATTGAATTTTTTCTCTGTTATATATATATTATATGGAGAAGTCAATTTTTTAAGAGAATGGCCATAGCATGCATATAAGCAAGCAAAAGATTCAGCGAAAGACCTTCCTTGCGTTCAAATTTCCTAAAATGATTACAAATTATATCAAATAAGTCTGCAGAGGTGAACGCACGTCACATTTCCTGCGTTCTTATTTCTGGGTTCCTCCATAAATTCAATGAAATTCACATCATCTGCATACCTTTGAAGAAATTTTCACAATTTCCGGGACTTTGGTTCCAGGTCTATCATAATCGTTTCTTACCCCAAGGATAATTGAAAACTGCCTTGGTCACTTAGATATCAAGTTTATATAATGGACTCCATCCAAGCCGAAACGAACCACTGGAAGATTTGTTACTGCGTATCTACGTAATTGAATAGGAGGGAAAATATTCCTACGACAAACCTGTCACGTGTAAATGGCAAGTCATCATTCCACTTGGCTTAATTTCAGTCGACTGTCGAAAACAGACTCCTTGGTGCCCTTCCCAGCTTGTTGGATATGTCATTTGTTGGTGTGTTGAGAATAAATGCGCGGATTTTGTCATTTCGTTTATGTACGTTAGATGAACTGATAAAGACTTTCAATTTGACGTACCGCAATCAGAGAAAAAATAGATACAATTATTCAAATTTAAATTGTATATTGGTATATGGACAAAGGCTGAAGAAAAAGAAGAATTATATGGAAACACCGTCTATACTTTTAAGGGTTTTGGAGCCTATCTTTATGAAGTTATGGTTGGTTTAGGTCCATGAGAGCTAGGCTAGGTGGACGCAATTGGCATGGTGGTAAACCTGGCAAAAGGTGCACTGATTTCTGGCGGCTG
The DNA here is from genome assembly GCF_905115235.1 of Hermetia illucens. Classification (NCBI taxonomy): domain Eukaryota; kingdom Metazoa; phylum Arthropoda; class Insecta; order Diptera; family Stratiomyidae; genus Hermetia; species Hermetia illucens. Next base: position 161,159,298 of record NC_051852.1, on the reverse strand, counting down.
CTGTGCCGTGGTGGCGTTGGATGTCAAAAACGCATTCAACTCAGCCAACTGGAATAGAATTAAACAGGCGTTGGCTGACATAGGTGTCCCCGGATACGGATACCGGAATTTTTTGGAAAACTACCTCTCAGAGAGGACTCTCTGGTACGGGACGGATGAGGGCTCCAAAGAGTACATTGTCACAGCCGGGGTACCACAGGGATCGGTACTTGGTCTCCTGTTGTGGAATATCATGTATAATGGGGTGCTTGCTCTTCCCGTCCCAGAGGGGACAACGATTGTCGGCTTTGCTGATGACCTAGCTGTAGTTGTTGCAGCAAAACACCCAGAAGATGTGGAGGTTTACGCAACGGAAACAGTGAGAGCGGTAAAGTCCTAGCTAGAAAAGGCCGGGCTGACCTTAGCGGACCGAAAACGGAAGCGGTCTTAATAACGAACCGCAGGAAAAATAACACTGTAAAAGTGGAGGTCGGTGGACATACGATCGTATTAAAGCCGGCTATCAAATACCTGGGGGTAATAATTGACACCAAATTGAGTTTTAGGGAACACCTAGAGTATGCATGCCAAAAGGCAGCCGCTGCCACCACGGCACTTGCAAAAACGTTGCCAAATATCGGTGGACCGAAACATTGCCGGAGATTGGTGCTAGCCGGAGTGGTGCGCTCCATCCTGCTCTACTCGTCGCCTGTGTGGGCAGAGGCGTTTGCAAACTCTCAGAGACGCAAGCAGATGAACTCGGTTTACCGGCGGATGGCTTTGAGGGTTTGCAGTGCTTTTACAAGCACATCAGATGAGGCAGTATTGGTGGTGGCAGGCATGATCCCGGTTGACATTCTGGCCAAAGAAATGAGTGTCCTGTACAATCCAAGACATATGGAGGGGCATGCACAGCGTAGAAATGCGGCAAGGTCAGAGTCGCTTGATCTCTGGCAACGCAGATGGGACGAGCCCACGAAAGGTCGGTGGATGCACAGGCTCATTCCCAAGATTAGGGTGTGGCTTGAACGAAAACATGGGGAGACCAACTACCACATTACCCAGTTCCTCACGGGTGGTTGCTACAGGCAGTATCTGCACTGCTTTGGGTTGGATGATTCTCCGAACTGTCCCAGATGCGATGGCATACCGGAGGATCCAGAGCATGTGATGTTTCACTGCCCACAATTTGCGATGGAGAGAAGGAGCTTAAACCAGGTGCTGGGCAGGAGCGGGACCCCGGAGAGCTTGGTTACTGAGATGCTGGAGTCCGAGGAGAAGTGGCTTTCGGTTGGCTCCGAAATCATCCAAATGGAGGAGGAGGAGTTGCTGAAGGAACAAAAAAGGAGGAAAGCTGCAAATAGGAGAAGGATGAGTGCCTAAGAGCAAATCTACCCCGCGAAGTAATACCTCAATGGTGGTCCCGCGGGGCTGGGGCTGGGGCTGGAGAGACCGGGGGTGGTTTTTAGTGGGTGTGAATCCCACACGCGCCCGCTGTAGCTCCGCCGTTCGGGCGGCGGAGCTGCGGCGGACGTGTGTTTCTAAGATTTTCCACCTCCGTGTACGCACAAAAAAAAAGCCTTACATAACTCAGAATATATGGTCACCAGTATCTTCTAAATGGGGTATAGCACGTCCACCACACTTACTCTCTCCAAAGCTTCCCGAGGAAGCATACACTCCTTCTCCACTATTCTGTGCCATGTGTTTCTCGAGCACCCCACCCGTCTATCTCTGTATGATAGTGGATTCTATCACATGAGATAGCCAGCAATAGAGTCGCCCTCATCCATTTGCCATTTTCACCTGTAACTAATGTGTCTATCGGTACCTAGCTCGTACAGTGCTCTTCGCTCAAAATTGTGACGAACCGAAGTAGAATGCTGATCTGTTAATATGTCGGATAAGACCAAGCTTGGTGCCCCCTTCAGCAGAAATAAGCCTTCTTAGATAGAGAAGCTGATTGATGTCTGCGATGTTCAGCCTATTCATGTAAATATGAAGGATGCGATGACACGTCAAACTGGAAACCTCGGTTTTGGTTGGTGTTTATCCTCATTCTCATCCGGAGCGAACTACAACTAGAAATAGTTATGGAAAACCTCAACACAGTCGTCATTGACGCTTATGAGGCCAGCTGTCCGGCTAAGATAGTTAAGTCATCAAGGGATGTACCATGGCCGGAATGAGAATAGAGGCATGAAAACTCTTCAACCGAGCAAAACAAACCGGGGACTAGCAAAGGTACAAAAATGCACTGACTGCGTGTAGCAACGCGATCAGGGAACAAAAACAACTACAAGGAATTCTGTGAAGGGATCAAACAGAACTGGAAACTAGCAAAAGAGGTATGCTCAGAAGCTAGGCTAAGGTGGGCAGTGGGAACTTTTAAACCACTGAAATCACCTGGAGCAGATGGCATTTTCCCAGCACTAATCCTAGAGAGGGCTAGGAATCAACTTAGAGTCGCTTCTGAGGGTGGTAAGGCGGAACATAGCACTTTTTTTTTTTTTTGGGAGTAGGGTAGGTGAATGCGTTTACGCACAGAGTGTTGGACTCCCGCAACAGCACGCTGGCGGACTACCAACTAAACACCTCCCTGTCATCAGAGAACTAGCCTGGAACCGTTTGACACATTACTTCGGGCTAGCCCTCCCGCTCTCCCGGCTTTGGGAGCCTTCAAGTCAGGGAATTCCTTTCACCAACGGGAGGGGAGGGGAGGAAGGGAGTTGTTGGTTCAGGGAACCCCTTAGCCCGAACATAATGCGCAATACGATTCCAGCTGCCAGCGCTCTTCAGCATCTCCCTGGCAATGTTGTCTGGAGAGAGTTTTCGCCCTTACGGTGATAGATAGCTTTGCGCTCCTTGGCAAGGAGGGCAACGGGGATCACTCCCGCAATCACCATCACAGCTGGTTCGGAGACGGTGCGATAAGCAGACGCCACTCGCAAAGCTCCCCGCCTCTGCACTTGAGCGAGGCGTTTACGATGCACCTCCTTGTCAAGGGCATCAGCCCATACCTCCGCACCATAGAGAAGGACGGACTGCGCTGCTCCCATGAGGAGACGTCTCCTAGTTGATATAGGGCTGCCGACATTCGCCATTAGCCGACTCAAGGCCGCGACTCCTGCTGCAGCCCTGTCCACGGCTGCTTTGATTTGCTCGAAGAAGCTCATCTTCGAGTCGAGCATTAAACCAAGGTATTTAATCGCTGGTTTTGACTCTATAGTCAACTAGCCGATCGATATGGGACGCAAGGTCGGGATTCTCCTTCTGGTCAGGATGAGTACTTCGGTTTTTTCCAGCGGAAGGTTGAAACCGTGAGCAGTCATCCATCCGCTTACCCGTCGCATCAATATGCCAAGTCTGCTTTGTGCTTGTTCAACAGTGCGTCCGGCAACAAGTGCCGCAACGTCGTTTGCATAACCGACCAGGCGCGACTCTTCCGGCATATCGAGTCTCAGCAGACTATCGTAGGAAGCGTTCCAGAGGTCCAGTCCTAGGATGGATCCCTGCGCTACTCCCGACGTGATTTCCATCCTCCTCTGGCCCTCTAGCGTCTCATTGAAAATGGAGCGGTCTTTCAGATAATCCCTCAATATCCGCAAGAGATAGCTTGGCACGTGAAAGGAGTTCTCTAGTGTGCCCAGCATATCTGTCCATCTTACGGAATTGAAGGCATTTCTGACATCAAGCGTTATGAGGAGCACTATCCGTCGAAATCGGCGGCTGTGTGCCCCGGCTCGATTACCGCATCTACGACCTCCATAACAGCATCCACTGTAGATTTCCCTGTTCTAAACCCGAACTGCCTTGCGGATAAGTCCGCGGCAGCACGGATCGCTTCAGCGAGTCTACGCCTGATGAGCTTCTCGAGCACTTTTCCGGCCGTGTCAAGCATACACCGCGGTCGGTATGCAGACGGGAGCTCCGGGTCTCCTTTACCCTTACTGATCAACGCGAGTCTGGCCACTTTCCAGCGACAAGGAAAAATGCCCTCCTTCAAGCACGCGTTGAACACCAGTTTGTAAACTTCCGCCGGGATGCCATCAGGACCTGGCGCCTTCCTGTTTTTCATAATGAGAACCGCTTCTTCGAGTTCTCCCATGTGAAAAGGGGGCAATCCACGACGCTTTCCGCGCTATTTACATCAACCCGTACAGGGTGTCTGGGGAACAATGCCCGCGCAATGCGGTCCATCTGGTCGGTGCTCAATATGCAGGGCTTCCGCAGAGCCCCGATTTTCCGAGTGACAAGCTTATAGCCAAGTCCCCACGGGTCATCATTCACCTCATTAATAAGATTTTGCCGACCGCGAGCTTTGCTTTTATTTATAGCGCTGCGGAGTCTCCTTTTTGCTGATCTATATTGTGCCTTTATGGCACATGCCTCCTCGTTGGCGTACAAACGTTGTGCCAAACGGCGGAGCTTATGACACTCCTTCCGTAGGTCGGCAATTTCTGCCGTCCACCAGTACATAGAAGGCTTGTCGCGCCTGGGCCTCTCCGGGGCATGGAAGGCTCACACGCCGTCGTTATCAGATTCATCACTGAATTTACGACGGTGTCAGCTGCGACACCACCACCACCCCAAGTGCCCCCCAGCGCGGCCCTACCTGCTCCAAGAGCTTCGATGAACATTCCGATGTTCACCCTCGTGACATTCCACACGCAAGGGGAATGTCGTGTTGGTGCTCGCCGGCAAGCAGCGTCAAACACTTCGAACGCAATGTACTGATGATCACTTGCCGAGAAGTCTTCTAGGACTCGCCACCCGTCCACCGATGATGCCAGAGATTCCGACGCAAAAGTGATGTCAGAAATGCTTCCTTCACAACCTGGGCGCCGAAACGTTGGCGTCGATCCGGTGTTTAAAATTACGAGCCCGGTTCTCGCCGCCATTTCCAGAATCCGTTTCCCTCTGGAGTCTGATTGAGGCATGCCCCATTCAAGAGCCCTGGCATTAAAATCACCGCCAACCAGGATTCGTCCCTCCGTGCTCGAAACGGCGTCCTCCAGAGCATCAAGCCGGCGCTGAAAGTCCGGAATCGACTCATTCGGCGTCAGGTAAACGCTAAAAAACGTTATCCCTAAACACCGGCCTTCGGCAAGAACACGAAGTCGAACGTCGTCCCGAATCCAGATGGCAGCGGTGCCCGATAAGTCGAGATACCATGAGGACGGGTCCTTGTTTCGGTATTGCTCGCTAATCAGCACTAGCTCAGCATTTACTTCCGCAGCGAACTGTGCAAGCAACTGGTGAGCGGTTGCACTCCGGTGCATGTTAATTTGCAAAGTGCGGATCATGGCGTTCGCACCCTGGCCCTCTCCAATTCCGCCCTGAAGATCGGACACCGTCCCGAGCCCGCAGTGTGTGCGACGCTTTCGCCAGACGCGGCACGATCCCTGCAGAGAACACAACTCTCGCTTTCCTTGCAAGTCTTCGCTTGATGACCCGCTTGGCCGCATCTCCGGCATGCTGTCCTCCTGTCCGGACCCTTGCAAGCTGCTGACGTGTGTCCATAGTCCAGACACCTGTAGCACTTGGTGGGGACTATCCGCATTCATACCCTGCATACTACCCATCCGATTTTGATTCTCCCGCTGCTAACGAGTTTCCTCGCATATTGCTCGGGGACTTCCACCACGGCGAGCTTTTGGCCTCGAGCATTTACAGAGGTAATACCTACCCGGGCATTGGTCACTTCTGGACATTCAGGCTTTAGCGCCTCCTCTACTTCGGCCTTTTCTGTGAGGCAGTCAAGATCCCGTATTTCTAGAGAGCACATGGGTTCTAGGCTGGAAACAAGAGCCTTCTCCCCCAATAGCCCCTTGACCGCTTCGCAGAACGTGCTTTTGTTCGACGAGAACTCCACCACTCCTCGTTTTCCGTATCGAAAACACCTCTGCTCTGTTCTCCTCGGGTTTCATCCTGTAGCGGATTTCACTAAGGACTTCCGCAAATGTCTTGCCTTCCGTCGGCTTAATGAGCAGAGCCGATGGTCTAGTCCTTCTTCGTTTCCTCGTTTTCTCCGCTACTGGCTTTGGGTTGGCAGCCTCCTTGTTTTTGGACAGACGTCTCTCTGGCGACGAAGTCCGTTGTTTCTTTTAATCCTTTCTCGCCTTCTTTTTTGGGCCTTGGAGACTACTTCGATAAAGTCTCCTTCAGGCACGTCGCCTTCTTTCCGCTTTTTCCCCAGTTCACTTTGCAGAGGGCTATCTGCGGTCCGTTTGACGCAAGCAGCATTCTCAGCGAGGAGTGCGACTGTTTCTGCTCTACAATCGTCTTCCACTGCTCTCCACGTACGTTTACAAAAGGAAATGCGGTCCAGTAGTTCCTCCGGTTCCATCAGCCCGTTTTTGACGCCTTTGCTGACGTTCCTCTGAAGGAACGTTGCCGACCGCATACGTTTCACCACTGCTGCGCACTTTCTGATGAACCTTTCCTCTTCGGCTCTAGCGAGGACGGTCGAATGCACTTCCACTCGATTTGTGTCCAAATCCATCTGCTCAGGACTAGCGTTTCTCACTGAGCTTACTTCCAAAACAGGGGCACTGCAAGGTAATGGAGTTGCCATCTCCGCACGGTCAGTCGCGCCACTTGATGAGGCTTCCTCTTTATTTGGACGCCCCGGTGTCTCATCGGGTATATCAGCCCTCGTTGCCTCTTTCACTGATCGCTGCGGTGAACGACGCATTTTTGTGCTTGGGCGGAGCATCGTTCGTACTCAAAACGGTGAAGAAGGTTAAAATTGCTAGACCAGTAGCTTACTCCAAACTGCAATTTTTATTTTACAATGTAGATATATATTTCGGGAGCAACTTACCCCCTTCATCAGTACAAAGCTACTAAAAACAATTGCGATTATGCGGTTCTTTTTATATCATACTTAAACAAGTTCAAGGTTTTTGCATTGAATGGTATGGGCTTCCTTGACTATGTGCGCTGCTGATGATCTTATGCATGACTTTTGTTTCCGAATACTACTTACCGCTTCCTAGCTGTGTTCGTTAAATCTAATCGTTATCAGGCATTTAGTCTGTCCTATGTATATTTTATTACAGCCGCTGCACGTTATTCGGTAGATCCCGCTTTTTTTCTCCGCTGCCAAAGGATCCTTGACGCTTTCCAGTAAATTCCGCAAGGACGATCGACTCGAATCTACGACTTCCAGTTGAAACTTTTTTACCCAATTCCTGATGTTGTTAAATAGATGGGAATACGCGATGATTATCCGTCTGGTGGTTACCTTCCTTTGCTGCGAAAATAGTGTTGTATAGGCATGCCTATTGTGTTGTTTGATTTTCCTTCCGATCAATTTCTCAATAGTCTGAGGATTATTCCTATTCTTAATAGCGGTGTTTGGCCATCAAACAGGTAAGAGATCCGTCAAGGATAGCCAAGAGGTCGGCAAAAGACTGAGCTAGGTAGGAGAAATGTGAGACAATATTAAAATGGTCTCATTCGCCGTAAAAGCCCCTTCCAAACAAGGGAAAAGAGCTTGTTCAACGAATGGCTTGACTAGTCTAGGAATCTACTAGGACGCGTCAGAGTGGAGCAGGATGGTAAAACTGCATGAGAAATTGGCAACCGCCTGCATGGATGAGTCATATTTTACGATCCGGGAGAAATTGCTTAAATCAAGTTTCGGATGCTGCCTTTTCTGGAACTCAAAATAATTAGGAAAGGCGGGAAATTCGAGACATATGCAATAGGCCATTCCTTTTAACTCGAACCACCACCTCACACTGTACACATCATCAAACAAGTCGGAATACCGGAAGCTCGCGCTTCGGGTATAAAGATTTTGTGTTCATCTTATGGAAGAAACTTCAACGCACATTTTTCTGTCCGTATATAGCTACAAATCCAACATAATCCTTTATATTTTTCCAAACTACGAGACATACGTACATATTGCAGCCATAGATATCACGCTCACCCTAAACAAACAAACTGCCTAATACCGAATACTGTACACATATATGCACGTATATAAATTGATCGTACCCATATTTCCGATTTACTTCTTTTATCTATTTTAATTAGGCACTACCCGCAAAGTTCATTAGCACGCATATATTATATACCTACATACACACATGTCTGGCTGACAAATAACTAAAAAACTAAAACAAAATAATTCTCTGCGACCCAATTCATAAGAACTCATTTCGTTGTGGTATTGACGAATTGACATGTGATGATGACGTCATGCAGGTTGTAGAGTGCACGAAATTCACAAAAAATGGTAAAGTTTTATCCCCTATAACTTTGTTAATAATAGTTGGATTTTCTTCAAACTTGACCAAACTGTGCACTATGTTCTTCGTTACACGCATGCCAAATTTTGTACTTCTGGGATGAACATAAGGGGAGGTGCCGGGTAAATTTCTAAAATGTGGAAATATACTATTATTAACTTTATTTGTGCAGATATCGGAACCGGATATATTTTGAGGCCTAGATTTCGCAGAGATGCACCACTGTGATTTTTTTCAGATTTTTCGGTTGGATAGGTTCTGAGAACGAGACTTGTTACACTTTTTGTGGGTCATATTTTGAGCCCTCACTCCCCTATGTTTCATCTAATATCAAATATTGAACAAGATTCGAAAAGTACTAATTGAGACTTTTCATTTGATACCCTACATGGCTACATTCTGTGAAAAAAAAATGTCCACCCTCCATTCACATGTATGGGGAGCCCCCCCTTAAACTTAACACAAGATGGCGCGACTTACTGCATGTAAAGGGATCACCAGATTACATACTCTCACCAATTTTCGTGACAATCGGTCTAGTCGTTTCCGAATAAATTGGGTGTGACAGACAGACAGACAGACAGACAGACAGACTCCTGTGAGGAGTGGCCAGATCTCCCATCAGGCGCGACCCCAGCTGGCGGATAGGGGCATACCTATTGATGTGTAAATATGTGTTCATGCACTTTTCTTTTCTGACTGTGCATGGGCTAGTGTTTGCTCATCTCTGGTGCGCGGACCAAAATGGCTATGGGAAGGATACCCAGAACATAAAACCACCATGGAAGACGAGAGAAGGAGGAAACTTACGGTGCAGGGGCTCGGAACCCCAGTACCGGCGGCTTTTGGGAGTGAGCAAGCGGGCTCCCGGTCGTCGCTATCCCTCGACCGCAGTGCCTTGGTGGTGGACAACTTGGCCACCTTGGCATATAATGCTACAAGTGATTTGGATCTGGAGAAGGAAGTATTCAAGCGAAGTACGACTTTACCGAGAACACCAATAACAAGACCAAACAAAGATGAACTAAAAGCAGCTTTTTGGACAACAAAAACCGTGACAACACCCACCGCACATGTTCAAGATGCTCGACAGCAGGAGGTGCTCCAGGAACAAGGAAGAGATCCATTCAAAAGAAGCTCATCAACTTTGAGATCTCCACCAATGCCAAAGACGATGAAGGATAAAGTACAGGCCAAAAGTGAAGGACCATGTAAAAGGAGTAACCCTGCCGGGACTTATAGGGAGCAGAGTCCCGATCCGGAGGAATTACCCTTCACCCAGCTTGGGGCAAAAATAGTTGAGCTGTCCGAGTTTATCAAGGACAAGCACAACGTGCACCAAGCCATAAAGAATATGGTGAGGGCTATTAGAGTTCTCTATAATAGATCACAGATGGAGGAAAAGAATAATAAGAACACGCCGAACCCCGCTGTGCCAACAGTATCACAAGCGACCCAAGTGACGCCTAACCGTACTACCATCGAATTCCAGCGAAATAAGCGAGTACGTGAAAAAGAGGGGGATCCTTTAAGTAATCAGCAGGCGCCTAAGAGAAAAAAAAGGCGGACAGGACATCCGGAAAACCAACACCAACAGGTCAGAAGGAGGAAACCGTACAGCGAATCTAGGAAACTCGACCAACGTTGCGAAGCCTAAGACCAGCGAAAACGATGGATGGACTAAAGTTACCAACAAAAAAGCGGAACGAAAAGCAAAAGTGCGAACTCGTCCAGATGTAATTGTTATCTCCAGTAAGGGCAATCTGTCCTACGCGGAGATACTCAAAAAGGTCAAAACGGATCCCGACCTAAAAGATCTGAGCGGAAATGTAAACCGAATCCGAAGAACCCAGAAAGGGGATCTCATGTTCGAGCTGAAAAGATCCAGCGTGGGCAAAACTGATGACTTTCGCACTCAAGTGAAAAACTCACCGAATGCCGCAGTGCGTGCCCAAAAACATGAGATCTACCTTCAATGTAAGGATCTCGATGAAGTAACATCGAAAGAAGAAATTTGTATTGCTCTGAAGGAGCAATTCAAGTTGAAAGAACTCACCGAGGAGTCTATTGTGGGCTTACGAAAAGCCTATGGTGGTACTCAAACAGCCACAATACGAGTACCAGCGGAGGCAGCACAGATGTTATTGGTTGCCGGAAGGGTTCGGATTGGATGGGTTGTCTGCCGTTTAAGGGAACAAATTTCACTGAAGAGGTGCTTTAAATGCCTCATGTTTGGACACTTCGAGAAGGCTTGCACCAGCAGCATTGATCGATCCGATCGATGCAGAAGGTGTGGGGAGAAAGGCCATATTGCCAGAGAGTGCAATAGGGACCCCAAGTGCCTACTGTGCGAAGTAAAAGAGGGACAGGATAACCAGCATATTGCCGGGAGTGGTAAATGTCCAGAATTTAGGAAGGCGCTCACTGCAATGAGAAAATGAGGTTTATTCAAATAAACCTGAATCATTGCAGGGTCGCTCAGGATTTACTTGAGCAGGCCACGTTCGAATCTGAGATGGAAATCGCCATCATAAGCGAACCGTATAGACACCGTCACGGTGGCATATGGGTCAAAGATTCGACTGGTGGAGCGGCGATATGGGCCTGCGGTCGACAGGCCATACAATGTACTGCAAGTCAGGCAGGCAGTGGCTTCGTGTGGGCGAAAATAAGTGGTGTATATGTATACAGCTGCTACGCCCCGCCAAGTTTGACACTGCCTGAATTCGAGCAAATGCTTGATAATCTTGTTCTCGACGCGAAGGGACGAAGCCCAAAGGTGATTGCTGGTGATTTCAATGCTTGGGTCCTAGAGTGGGGTAGTAGGGAATCAAATGCTAGGGGGCGCAGTTTATTAGAAGCTTTTGCGCAGATGGACATAGTTTTGGCTAACGAAGGTGCTGTAAACACCTTCCAGAAAGGGGGATCAGGCTCGGTTGTAGACCTGACCTTTGTCAGCCCTTCGCTGGCGCGTGGTATGTCCTGGTGCGTCAGCGAACGCTACACCCACAGCGATCACCAGGCAGTTTTCTTTGAGACATGTGTCGAACCTCAGGGCAAAGAGCTATCATGCCTCAAACCGAAAAAGATTTCAGGCTGGTCTGCAAAATCTTTGGATGAGCAGAGCTTCTTAGAGGTGTGGTTGGATCAACCTGATATAGCAGGCGCCTCTACGGAAAGAGCTGTCCATCTGGCTCAATGCATCGCCAAAGCATGTGACGCGTCCATGCCTAGGAGGTGCGCATTCCCCCGTCGAAGACCAAACTACTGGTGGAATGATGAACTGACCGGCCTTCGATCAGCCTGCCACCGAGCGAGAAGAGCGGCTCAGAGGGCGGTAGGTAGAGTCGATCAAGGGCAGAAAGAGTGCGCCTACAAGGTAGCCCGCAAAACCCTCAAGCTCGCCATCCAGCGAAGCAAGAGGAAATGCTTTAGGGAGCTCTGCTCAGAAGCGGACGTAAATCCGTGGGGGAGAGCTTATGGAATCGTGATGGGACGATTTAGAGGCCGTTCGTCTCCGCAGATTACGTGTCCCGCCCTCTTGTTGAAAATCATCCAGGGGTTATTCCCCCAGCAAGAGGAGAACACCGACACATTCCAACCACCTCTGAATGTGACGGCAATCCCGCCAGTCACCAGAGACGAGCTCCTGGAGATCTGCGGCAGAATAGGAGACAATAAAGCACCGGGTCTGGACGGAGTACCGAATAAGGCCCTTAAGCTTGCCGTGAAATCCAGGCCGGACATGTTTGCTGAGTTGTTCGAAGCGTGCATGTCCGAGGGAATATTTCCAGCGATATGGAAGCGGCAGAAGTTGGTGCTTCTGCCTAAACCTGGTAAACCACCAGGTGAACCATCCTCATACCGACCCATATGTCTTTTGGACACGGTGGGGAAAATGCTAGAGCGGGTAATCTATAATAGATTACTCCCAGTAGTTGAGAGCCAAGGCGGTCTTTCAGATCGGCAGTATGGATTCCGTAAAGCCAGATCAACCATTGATGCCATCAAATTGGTTACTGGCTTGGCCGAAGATGCAATCCACGGAAAGGGTAGTACCAGCAAATATTGCGTGGTAGTAACCCTGGACGTGAAAAATGCATTCAATTCGGCCAATTGGAATCTAATCCGGAAATCCCTAGCGAAGGTTGGTATTCCCGCCTACCTCGCCGCAATTGTCGATAGTTATTTAACTGAAAGGAGGCTCTGGTACGACACTGATGACGGACCGCAGGAGTACGTCGTTTCCGCGGGTGTCCCGCAGGGCTCCGTATTGGGCCCACTACTGTGGAACATCATGTACAACGATGTACTTAATCTTCCCCTTCCGGAGGAAGCCACAGTGGTGGGTTACGCTGATGACATTGCACTGGTTGTTGTCGCAAAGCATCTCGAAGATGCTGAGTTATACTCAAGCGAGGCAATCAGTGCTGTCAAATGCTGGTTGGAGAGCTCTGGTCTGACGCTTGCGGAGGAAAAAACGGAAGCGGTCCTCATCACGAAGCGCCGGAAGAGAAATTACGCCTGTGTTAGAGTCGGGAATCATATCATCACTTCCAAGCCAGCCATCAAATACTTGGGGGTGGTGATAGACAGGAAGCTCAGCTATAAGCAACACGTACAGTATGTTTGTGATAAATCATCCACTGCCAGTATGGCCCTGGCCAGGATGATGCCGAACGTGGGAGGGCCACGGCATACCTCTAGGTTGCTTATAGCCAGGATGGTGACCTCAATCATGCTCTATGCGACCCCAGTTTGGAGCGAGGCGTTGCGGATGTCAGTTAACACTAGCAAACTAAATGCAGTCTACAGGAGGACAGCTCTGAGGGTATGCTCTGCCTTCAGGACTGTCTCAGATGATGCAGCATTCGTCATCTCTGGAATGATGCCCATTGACATCTTGGCAGATGAGATGGCGAATATATACCATGCGAAGCCAATCTCTCCCTTATTACAGACGAAGAAGGCTGAGAGGGAGAGATCCATAAATAGATGGCAAGAGCGGTGGGAACGCTCGGGAAAGGGTCGGTGGACTCACAGGCTCATTCCTGCCATCAAGGAGTGGTTGGAGAGACGACACGGTGAGGTTAATTATAATCTCACCCGGTTTCTCACGGGACATGGAGGATATCTCCAATACCTTCACAGGTTTAAATTGGAGACCTCACCCGACTGTCCAAATTGCGATGGAGTCCCAGAGGACCCAGAGCATGTATTCTTCCACTGTCCGAGATTTGTAGAAGAAAGGAGGAAGCTAGAGGATACTCTAGGAGAGGTGCTGGTACCAGAAAATCTGGTGCCGAAAATGCTAGCACATCAAGAGAATTGGGATGCGGTCAACTGCATGATCGCATCAATTCAAGATAAATTGCGAAAGGCAGAGGAAAGGAGAAAAACGCGGTCACGTGCGCCGCGTATAGAAGAAATTGGATTAAGCTAGAGTGAGTTGACTCCGCCCCGTGATGTAATACCTTATGGTGGTTCCGCGGGGCAGGGAGGGAGTCGGGGGTGGTTTTAGTGGGTAAAAATCCCACACGCTGGTGTGTCCAGACCAGTGTCTTTTGAAGAAGAATTTTCCGATTATCAGTTGAATTTTTAAAGATCTTCTCAACTATTTTTATGGAGTCCGGGAGAAGCGCCTGCCTTGTTTCATAGCACCTGTCCTCTTCTACTTTTTTAAGGTTTTATGTAAAACAAAACCTCCTTAAAATCGGTTTACTGTCTGTCTATCCGTCACACGTATTTTTCTCGGAGACTATAGCATCGATTGACACCAAATTTGGTGGAAAAGTGGGAAATGTGAACACTCACGCATACACTAAGTTAGGTATGGGTTAGTAATTTTCGAAGTCGGTCTTAGTTTTGACATTGGCTGGAAAGGCGGAGAGTTCGGGAGATGATCATTTACTTAACGGGGCCATGCTCAGAAACTACTCAATTGAAAAATCTGAAAAAATCAAGAGGCTGCCACTATATGATGACTAGGCTCCGAAATACTTTCCATACCGATATCCCTTCAAATAAAGTTAATAACAGTATTATACTATAATTTTCAGTAATTGGCTTCAGAACCCCCCTTAAGTTAATCCTAGCACCACGAACTGACTGCTGACTTGTTCTGAGTTGGTTACCATTTTCCTGCATTCTTAACGACCAATACAAGTCCTTACTCTTCAGGCTTTGTCTGAAAGCAAATTCTGTGTAAATATTGGTTTATGGGGTAGGGGAAGGCATAGCCTTTGAGCACTCTGACCGGAAGGGTTCATTGCATTCAACATCTTCGTTTTCCAGAATATCCTAAATTCGTTCATCTATCCCAGGATTTTTGTTAATTATGATGCAGCTGAGGTACGTCAGCACCACAAGTTGAATGCCAGTCGCGTCTATATATGAAATGGTCGGTGAATCCGCTTCCTTATAGAATTTGCACGATTCATTTTATAGGATTCTTATTCTGATCATAAACCGTGACATGGCCAGTCAGAATGACCACTATACTTCTGCTTGTCTTCTTACTCCTCGACAGGATAACCTCTGCGGAGTTTGGTGTGTCTTGCGACATTTAGGTCTTGTCACTTCTCCTTCCCTTGTTTCCAATTTTTGATAGCAGGATTAGTCAATGCTACTGACCCTCCAATTGCTGGTTGCGGTTCTGGCAAGGGATCAATGGAATCGTTTTTTGCTAAGGTATCTAAATTTTCATTGCTATCCATGCGCCAGTGGCCAGGTACCTAGGGTAGCTCCTCTTTATTGAATCTAGTTTAACTTTTTTTGACAGAATCAAAGCGCTACACAACGCCTTCAGTGTATCTTGACTATCGCTAGAGTTTACGATGGGCCTGTCCTTTAAAAGCTTGTAAATCAACCCGATTGCTAACCTTAAGATTCCATACACTTCATCCGCAAGGTCGTTGTGCACCAAGGGAAAGACGTAGATCTCCTGCTCCTGTACCCTGTGCGGTTTTTGAGCCATTGTTGTTGAAAGACTCACTATATCTTGCCACGCATTTTTCTGGTTCTTCCCTGTTTTCACGATAACTTTACTCTTTCTACCAAATAGATATATGCGAATCTGATAAAAGCAAGCAATAACAAGATGCAGGCTTTATGCCCTTTACGGCAGTTATTTTCCAACATCTTCATATCCGTTTCTGCCAGATGACGTTCATTGTCTTTTATAGTCGGGCAGCACTCAAAACCATAGAGGGCGACGTGGAGGAGATTTGTGACGTTCATTGATACGTCTATCACAAAGAACATCAGCTGTGGAACCCCAATTCATCAGGTTGCGCTAATTACTGAAGAAAATTCATAACACAGTTCTTTAGCTGATTGACTCAGATATTTAAGCAGCTCAGTTCAAGCCAGGTCACTGCCACTGATAGTGATTGTGGTTGTTTCATGGGGATCGGTCGTCAAAAATTTAGTTTCATTCAGATGGAATCTGAAACCGTGTATAAATTGCTCGAGATAATTTTTCTATTAGACGCTAGGTGTGACAGTCTCCATAATAAGCACAAAGCGGATGGCGCTTCCTTGATGAACACCGATGAAAACCCGAAGCGGTTTTGGTATACCCGCCTTTGAACTTTAGTTTTTGGATTGGGGTAGAGTAATTTAACCCAGCGCACGACCTTTTCTTGTACTAGGTTTTGTCCTAGAGTATATTATTGGTGTGGCACCTGATCAAATGCCTTCTCTAGATCCAAATGCAATGCAAGGAGGGTGATACTTCTTACGGCGTTTTTCCAATGACTAACCGTGTAGCGTATATTTGTTGGTAGTTTCGCAGATCTTGACGAATCCGGCTTCCTCATCATCATCGGTGCAACAACCGGTATCCGGTCTAAGCCTGCCTTAATAAGGAACTCCACGCATTCCGGTTTTGCCCCGAGGTCCACCAATTCGATATCTCTAAAAGCTGGCAGGCTCTGCCTCGTCTACTTTTTCTACCATAGATATCTGGCTTGATTCGCGGTTATCTGAACGATTTTGCGCATACGGTTGTCGAGAATGCGTTCAAAAATCTTCATTTTATGGGGCAGTAACAGAAGGGGTTCTACCTTTCTGAATGACCCGATTGAAGAATTTACCGAACCACAGTGTATAGTCCCAACACTTTGCTTTCCATAGATCAGATACAATGTCAATTTCGTTCATTTTATTGCTTCCGCGGCTTCAGTCGCGGTGACGTGAGAACCTGTCATGTTGACTAATCTCACACTCTTTTTAAGACTCGGATTGATTTTGTAACCACAATCTGAGCCCCGCTGAGACAAGCATAACGGTACTAGTCCATACTGAGGTTATTCATACTGATGGATGCAATATCTACCTAAATTTTGGGGCATTCGGCTATGAAAGTCCTGGGGGTTTAACGTGAGTACCTGCCCACATAATCCCACGGTCCTCTTCGAACACGGATTGATTTTGGGACCACAATCAGAGCCCCGCCATGCAAGCACAGCGGTCCTGATTTATATTGAGTGCAGGCTCAGCATTCATACCAGTGGATGCGAGGCCTATCTAATACCTCCGTCGCAACTAAGGAGTACGGCACCCCGTCTAACTCGCCGCCACCTCAGAATACCAATGCTGCTTACAGGTGGAACCGCTTGTGGAAATGAAGGATGAACAAATTCTTCTATTGAAATCTGCTCGAACTATTCTCGGCATCTACCCGTCGCGGCTCATCGATCGGTAAGCAAAGTACCGTTCTTGTCATTAACGCAACATAATTGTTGGATGTCCTGTGTACGTTCGTGGCGGCTTTTGACAAGTCGATACAGGTCTCTCTCGCGAAAACTCGCCTGATGACGTTATTACGAAGCTACTAAAACGATGCATAATCATCGCGCACTCGCCTTTCAAAGTGGTGGTCTCTAATTTTCAAACCAAGAACTCACGCAGTTCTTCCCAGTATGCTCTGAAAGAGTTAAGCCGGGCCTTTCAGAGTTCTTGAAGTTTAACCAGCCTTCATTCCTATTGCTTTTATACTTCCGAAGTGATTTGGTTGATTTTCTGAATTTTTTGTCCTTAGTTCCACCAGGGAACCATTTTGTCGCATTACCCCCGAGTATTAGGGAAGGCTTTCTATTGCTAAAGGAAATCTTAGTCACCTAAAAAGATGCACTTTACTACCGGCACTTTCATTAAACTTCGGCCAGTCGACTTTACTTGGATTCCATCTTAATATTATACCGGCCACCGGTAATACCCAAACTAGGATCCCACTAACGATGGTCGATGAAATCTCTTCTAGGACCGGCCAATCTCTAAAAACTATAAAATTTTTGAAGCGCATATAACTGCCCAACTACTTAATTTCTTCTTTACTTGACGAACGTAGAAGCAACCTCATGCTCGCAGTGATAAGATCAGCTGAAGTGAGAAATCAAACAGCTTCTTTCCTCCAGGATTGCTTTCGCTACTTCTTCAATAAATTCGTTCCAGAACTCATTTCTTCTATTGCCATTTATATGATATGGTAAGGTCCTGGTCACAGGATTGATTCAGCACGGTTACCTCTAGCAATGTTGCCACCAGGACACAGGCTGTCGGTTTTCTGGATTTTTCATCTCATGACATTCAACCATGTACCAGAAAGATATCAGGACGGCCCCGCAGCTTTGTCAGCCTTGTTGCCAGAAGAAACGAAGATGCTTTGCATTCTCAAGGTTGATTTGGCTTGCCTTTATGTTTTTTTAACATAAGCGTAGTCCTACATTTAATAGGTTTCGGTTTGGATTCCGCTGATGTCACCAGCTTATCCTCACACTCTACTGTCAAAGGCTCCCTATTCGATCGATTTCTCTGAGAATTGTCGTAGTGGGTGATGTGTATTCTTGCTTATATTTTCATCCATAAAGGATCTCGTTTCTTTACGCGTTCCTCTGTTTTTAATTTTGCCCCTTCTCTGCTTCGCGTAGATAAGATTCCACAAACTAGTATCGGGCCAGTTTGGTTCACATTACTAATTTGCGCTGAAGCTGCTGCAATTTCCTCTTTTTGTGTAGGTTGAAAAGTTTCTTGATATGGTAGAATTTCAATCTTTCCAAGAAGTGAAGCATCATATGGTAAGTGTTCCTGAACGACATCAGAATCTTCTAGTCTGGACGGAACACAAAGCTCGAAGCCTTCACATTTGCGTATTATCCTTTATGAACTTTATCCTCCAGTATCTGGGGTCAGCCCCAAGGTCCTGTTCAATAAACGTGCGACCCTTGTCTGCTTTTCCTGTTTCGCTGGGTATCCACTATGGTGAACTTAGATTGTCGATCAGAACTAATACTTGGGTTCGTTTGATGGAGTCATTTTACCACCAATTAAAATTTAGCTTCGAACAAGCTTGAACATTTTTCACCACAGGCCCTCTCACAGGATGATAAATTGTCTACTGAAATTTTGCCTTTTTTAGAGAAAACTATCACGATAGAAACGAAACTGCTACTTAGGCATGCGTCCTCTTTTTTCGCCTCCTCGTTTTTGCTAATATTTCTATGGGAGGGAACAAGTTCACTGAGATCTCTTTCGCTGATTTAGTCACCTCTAGACACATTGCTTCAAGCCCTGTGGAAGTAAACCTTAATGCAAAGCACAACGAAGCGTTACCCACCACAGACGTGTTTGTCTACTCGTATGCTTTCTGCGTGCGTTACTGCTGACAGAAAATTTTGCTGTATCCCGTATTGGTCCCACTGAGGTTAGAAGCTGTTTCCCAATTTCTATTGAAGACTCCGCTTCCATCCGTCCAATTTCTTTAGTTTCCTCCTCTTCTCTTCCCATCGCTTTCCCTAGTAAGGACACCACCTTGTCATGGTGGGGGAGTCTGTAGTAGTTTACTACTACACTAAGGGTGTCCAAAATATGAATATGGAAACGATGGATATAAACTCTCCAACTGGTAAGAAGTCACAGGCTTCGAATCCACCCGCGACCATGAGCAATCATGTCGCGGCCGAGGCGTGGATTTTGGAGGCCTCACCACATTCATACTCGCCTATAGATCAATCTGTAGAAGACATGCTTTCCGACTCAGTGGAAAGTTTGCATTTAGTGCCTACGGCAAAGTTAACCAGAAAGGAAAGTACGGGAACTCTCAAATTGGGAGAAACTGGAAATTCGACTTCGGCCGGCCCGCCCGCGGTACTGCAGGCCACATCTACCCGCAAGCGGAAGAGGAAGGCCCGGCAGAAGGGAACTTCGGCCACTAAGGAAGGGGGACTACAGGCTGAATCCTGCCTGTCAGAACCTTCTCCTTCATCCTTACCGGGAACAGCGGAAGAATGGGAAGCTGGTGACGTGGACGCTACTGGTTTAACGCCAGTACGTGGAAATGGATCTAAGCGGTCCGGACACCGTGAGCCTGGAAAGGCCCTAAGCCGACGGCAGAAGAGAACACTGCGAAGGAAGATGAAGCACCTTGGGAATGAGGACATGGATGTGGCTGTACCACTAGGCGCGGTAACGCCCAGAGAAATCGGACGCAAGGAAGGAGAATCTCCGGCGGAAGGTTGGGATAAACTGGAAACCCCGGTAAGATCCACACTGAACGCACCAGACTCTTCTGTCAGCGGTAATGCTCGCAAGAAGCGTAAGACCAACACATCTACAGTGGCTAACGCTTTATTGTGCTCCGCACCAGGGCTTATATCCACGCGTCTCGCGGGGATTGGGACTGGTGTGCCGAGAGGTGATCAAATCAGCGAGAGAGATCTCAATGAAGCTGGTCCCTCCCACAGGGATACGAACACGAAGGCGGGAAGGAAGAGGACGTATGCGCAAGCTGCAGCCTCTATTCTGACTGCTGCCGTGGGAGTTTCCTCCAAGGATGGCAAAATGTCAGAGGGACAATTTACCATCCTCCGGGAATGCCTGTGGAAAAAAAAGTCTGGAGCCTGGAACGAAGCCACGATTTAACAATCAAGGTTTTCGTGATGGGCTTCTCCATTTGGAGTGCACTAACGAGGCTGCCTTAAAGTGGCTCCAGCAGGTTATCCCAACTTTGAGTTCAGTCGGCTCAAGTTCACTATTGTGACCACTAAGCTACGCAGAACAGAACATGTCGAATGTTGGCTAGCGGGCCCTCGAAGGAAGGCAGAGGACATCATCCGCTTGCTGGGTGAACAGAACCCGGGCATGGACTTTGGACACTGGAGGGTAAAGTTCATGAATGCCAGGAAGGACCAATCTACAAACGTGGAGGGCTTCAACTTGGTATTCGAACTGGAATCTGAATGTGCTCAGGGGAAGTCACCATATGGTGCTCCACTTTTTCCTATGTAGACTGAAATTCAGTCATATCAGGAAACTGTAGGGTATCATCTCCATTTTGTGAGCAAAGGACAATGATAGTCTTCGACTCACACAACATAGAGCAAATTGCAGCATCTTCGGTGCGCTCTCCCACAATGGAGACGTGCGCGGAGGATAGTGCATACAGGGGCGGAACCTCCGTTTGGAGGCTCGCACTGGGGAAGGGACTACAGAGTGAATCCTATCTGCTAGTAATTTCTCCTACACCTTTCAAGGAACAGGCGGAAGGAAGGGAAGCCAGAGACGTGAACGGAACTGACTTGATGCCAGTTCCAGTGATCGAATCTATGCAATCCGGACACTGCAAACCAATTAAGGTGCTAAGTGGAAAACAGACGAATGCTCGGCGGGATGAGATGAGATCTTTCGTGGATGAGAAAACGGGAATTGCGGTACTTCCAAGTACGGCTTTTCTCAGAGAAATCATTCACGAGGGGATCGAGTCTCTGGCGGTACGGTGTGGGGGAAACCCCGTCATACGCGGACTGCCGCATATGCTTCTAACTGTTTTCCATAAGACAATAGACTAAGTTTATTTCGAAAAACATAAAGATTGGTCAAATCAACCTGCAGCATGCCAAAGCTCCCTCCTACCTGTTGGCAGCGAGAATAACAAAGCTACAGGACTTCCCCTATATCTTTCTGGTGCAAGAACCGTGGGTCCGATTTAACAGAATCTGTGGCATTGGATCAGTAAAGGGGGCTAGGATCTTCTACGACGAAAGATCCATAAGACCGAGAGCTTGCGTCCTGATGTCAGTTAGAGGCAACTATGCTGAGACAATATTGTTCCCAGGAGTCAGCTACGGTCATCATACAATACCAGATAAATGGCGAGAGGAAAAACATCATAGTTGCCTCCGCTTATTTACCCTATGATTCTTTGTATCCTCCACCGACGCAAGAGCTTAGGGATCTGGTGGCGTATGCAGAATCAAGTGGTGGTAATAGGTTGCGATGCGAATGCTCAACATATTTGTTGGGGCAGTAGCAAATGCAATCTAAGAGGGGAGAAGCTATTTGATTTCATCACTTCAGCTGGTTTTATGACTGCAAACGTAGGATGCGCCCCTACGTTCGTGGGACCGAGAAGAAGCGAAGTAATTGACCTAACAATCTGTACACCAAAATTGTTAGAGTTGATTACACACTGGCGAGTGCTAGACGAGGTCTCACTGTCATATCACCGATATTTAGAATTCAATCTGACTATTGCAGGCGAACAGGCTGCAGTACAAAGACGGAACCCTAGGAAAACGGATTGGGCAAAGTTCAATGAACTTCTTGGCAATAAAGTACAGTTCCCTAGGCGACTAAGGACTCCTTTGGTGCTGGAAGATGAATTGAAAACTCTGAACTGCACACTTTTAGAGTGCTATGAAGAGGCTTGTCCTATCTCCCGGTAAAACGGTTTCTTGGTGGAACCGAGAAGTGCAAAAACTCAGGAAATCAACCAGGCGACTTCTAAATCGTGCTTGCAAAAGTAACAAGAACGAAGACTGGTTAATTTTCAGGAACTCACAACGTGAATATAAGAGGCTCGTTAGGTGTTAGAAACGAGACTCCTTTAGAGCGTACTGTCAGGAACTGAAAGGCGAAAGAGAGACTTCAAGGCTGTGTAGAGTCCTGCAAAGGGATGAGTCGGCCAAGTTGGATTCTCTTAGAAAACCCGACGGTACTTTCACGAGCTCCAGACTGTACTCAGTGCAGACCCTCCTGGAAGTACACCACCCGGGAGAACGGGTGAGAGAAGTGGTAGGGGGAGAGTTGACGGTTCTTGCAAACCCTTCAACATGCAAGCGTTGCAAGGGGAACTGGAACACTGCGAAAGCGGTTGTTACCCATGAAAAGGTGAGAGCTGCCATGGATGGCATCTATCCGGCAATGCTAAACGAGGGTGTGGAGCATTTAGAGCGACCTCTAAGAAATATTTTTCGAGGATGTCTTGCTCTGGGCTACGTGCCTTCTTCTTGGCAACAGGTTAAGGTAGTTTTCATACCGAAACGTGAGAAAGATGACTATTCTAATCCAAAGAACTTCAGACAGATCAGCTTGACTTCATTCTTGCTGAAAGGTTTGGAGAGACTGGTGGAGCGTCACATTCGTGGAAACCCACTTAGGTCACACCCACTTAGTGAAAACCAACATGCTTACCAACGTGAAAACACCTGTGAGTCTGCTCTTCATTCTTTGGTCACAAAGATAGAGGATGCAACTTTCAATGGTGACTACGCGATGGGGGTGTTCTTGGACATTGGAGGGGCTTTTGACTGTGCGCTTTTTCGAAAACTTTGTGATGCCGCCAGAGCGCATGGTGTTGATGATGTTTTAATTAAGTGGATCCATGCTATGCTAACGCAAAGATTGTTGTGCGCTGAGGTAGGGGTCGATCGCACCCCCAAGGAGGTGTGCTTTCGCCGCTTTTGTGGAGTATGCTGATCGATTCACTACTATGCGAACTGCAAAATTTGCTAATACATGCTCAAGCTTATGCTGATGACGTGGCTGTACTTGCTTTTGATCGGGATCTTGGAACGTTGTGTAGGAATATATAATACAACGTGCCGTTGATTTTATAGACAGCTGGTGCCTTAGACATAGTCTGTCAGTTAATCCAAATAAAACCACAATGGTTTTATTCACAAAAAGGAGAAAACTGGATGGAGTTTGTCTCCCTGAGATGAGGGGTACTACCCTTCAACTCTCCGAAGAAGTGAAATATCTGGGAGTTACTCTAGATAAAAACTTCTTTGGAACAAACATGTAGAGGTAAAGATGAAACGAGCTCCCACAGCTTATGGGCTGTGCAGACGGACCTTTGCCTCGACATGGGGATTCAGGCCTCATGTGGTAATGTGGATATACGTTGCCATCATTAAGCAGATGTTCGTATATGCATCTGTAGTGTGGTGGGTTAAGGTGAAACAAAAAGGTTTTCACCGTAAACTAGCCGCACTGACACACACACAAAGAACTGTTTGTCTGGGTATCACTGGTGCTATGAGCACGACATCCGGCGCAGCTCTGAATGCACTACTCAATTTGCAGCCCCTGGATATATTTATTCAAAGCACTGCAATGAGAGCAGCTCATAGACTGATTCGATTAGATCTATAGGAAAACAACGGATGTGGGAGGCACAGAGCATTGGAAGAGTTACTGGGAGTACTGAAACCAGTTCTTACAATGCCTTCCGATTCTCGTGTCCCCATGCATCTGTTTGGTAGAAGAAATGTAGTTACCCTGAAGCGTAGAGAGGACTGGGAAAACCCAGAGGAATGCGTGGCGGGATATACGGAAGTCTTCTACATCGATGGCTCAAAAACAGAAGAGGGTTCTGGAGCCGGAGCCTACCTCTCGAATAAAAACGAGAAGTGGAGTTTTCCTTTGGGATAATACGCAACGGTTCTTCAAGCCGAAGTTTATGCGATCCTAAGGGTGGCAAACTCGGTGATTGACGAGCAGTTGAAGGGCAGGCGCATCGCAATCTGCAGTGGCAGTCACACTGCACTGAGGGCATTGAGCAGTCCTTTGATCACCTCGAAAGTCGTTTAGGAATGCAGAAACCGTTTGAACTCTATGTCTAGATTCAAAACGGTGGAACTACTCTGGGAACCTGGTCACTATGGCATAGAGGGAAATGAAATCTCGGACGCTTTAGCGAAAGACGGGTCAATCTCCCCTATGCCGGGACCGGAGCCAGCAATTGGAGGATCAGTAGCATTGGCTAAATCTGTTTTCAAAAACTGGGAACAAGTTTCTCATAATGACAGGTGGCAGAGACTAGAAGCTGCTCGACACACCAAACTTTTCCTGCCAGAACCGAACATACGTACCGCAAAGTTTATCCTGTCGAAAAGCAGGAGGACTTGCAGGTGTATTGTGGGCATTCTGACAGGCCATAATTCACTAGCTGGGCATATGTTCAGAATAGGAATTACCGAAGATGATACGTGTCCCTCCTGTAATGAGGAAGCGGAATCCACGGAGCATTTCCTATGTGAATGCCCCGCCTATGGACGCATCAGGCATCAGATCTTTGGTACCGATGTTCTCCAATTGCGACGGGTAGCATCACATCTACTAACGGAAATCCTGCGATACGTTAACGAATCCGGAATATTCCGTTAGACGCGGGAGGCGAGTACAATGGGCCAACACGGCCTGAGTGCTCAGAAGCTGTAGCTTCTCCCCCACCATACACACACACAAGGACAGAGAAGGAGGTTCTGACAGGCAGGATTTGACTTGTAGTCACCCCTCCTTAGTGGCTTAAGTTTTCTTCTGCCCAGCCTTCCTTTCGATTATATTTTTGGTGCACGTAATTTAATTCTCCTTTGAATAGCCATGATCTGGGGAGTTCTTTGTTCCTCTAGAGTGTACTTTAGGCCTTGGTGTGTCAGTTGTGAGGAGCACGTCAGACTTGTTGAAAATGTAATTTGGTATCATTTCAATCTAGGGTCTATCGATTGGACTACAACTTCCTTCTCTTGATAGTTTCAGGATTTTCAATTTGGGGCATATCTTACCAACCGTTGAAGCAAAACTTAAACTCATTTGCTCAGGGTTCATATCGATTTTGTTTCCATTATCATCAAAAGATCCTTGAAATATGTCAGTGACATTCAACTTGAGGAGAAGATCAACATATTTAAGATACTTTCTTCAGGGAATGTGCCAGGTGAGCTGTTACACTCACATAATAACTTCCAACAGGAAGCTAAAAAGCTATTGCAGGCCGTGTATGTATCCTTATTTGTGCGTATGTCAAGATACAAACGTATAATTCAGTCTAATTTTCTGTAATCCTTCCCTTGGGTGTATTTCAATACAAAGCTTGATAACTCCTAATTATCCTGGCACGACTTACCTAGAGATTCAAGCAATCATTTCAAGTATCTGTACTGACAAAAAATAAGCTACATTAAATACGAAAATGATTATCCTCTCTCTACTTCATCCGTACTTTATTGAAGATAAAAATGGTCCTCCCGTTCTAAAGCAGTATTGGAAAATTTGAACTAGGCGGAAGCGGATAAGGAACGAATGAATCTTTTCTTTGGGCAGAGTATTATGACCAATAAAGCCACTCTGTCCGGAAGGTAGATCAAAGGAACGTGCAACCATGGCAAAAGATTGTGAAAATTACCTTCATTTCTTATCTTAGATACTCCAAAGTATTTCCGTAATTGAGAGATACATAAATTACCATAGAACTGCCCTAGTTAGCTGACAGGTAAAATCGCACTAAATGGGAGGATGTTATTATTGTACATTTGAATTGCCTTTGATTCCTTTTCCAATTATGCTTAAGAAACAGATTTTTGGCAACCTAATTGGTGTATTAAATGGAAGAAAGCTATCACTTTGGCAACCGAGATTTCGCTTTTATTCTACCTGTATATTCTGATTTATATAATTCTGTCTATCTGAGCAGGTTTAACTATCCATACCAGTAAAACTTTAGGCATTTATAAGCTTCCAGGAGGACACCCTTCAGTATCATTAAAAACTCTGAATATTCAAACCACACGATTTCAGGATAAACGAAAAAGTTTCAACAGATTTCGTGTCGATACTATGCGAAACTCCATCACGGATTTTCGTTAAATTATTCTGAAGCAATTTTCACCAAACTATGGTGTTATCCAGAATATTTTAATGTGAAAAATGGCTAATATGTTAGATAATTTCATCTGCATATGAGATTTATACTTTACTGGGAAGTTGACAGGGTGGATCTGCCGAAGAGTTATGTCTTTCCATGAATGCCCATCTGTATGGCATAGTTCTAAGTTCTGCATGATACTGACTATGATGAACGCCGCCCAAGAGCAGCACTGAAAAGGACCAGAAAATGCATACTTGTAAGTTTCATCTGGAATTTACTGGCAATGGGAATTTCATGGAGTTTTTGAGATTTTCATCCCTGTATGCTGGAGGTATTGATTATTCACCCAGAAGATACTTAGTTTATCATTGATAAATAAGAATAAACGATTCCTCTGATGTCTAAGAAGACAATCAAAATGAATGAATTGTCAATTCAAAGGCGAACGAACGTATAAAATGAGTAACCCCGTCAGGATTCATAGAGAGCAGAGCCCTAATCCGGAGGAATAACATTTCACCCAGCGTGGGGCAAACATTGTTGGGCTATATGAGTTTATTCAAGGGACACCTAACCATGCAACCTATGGCGATTGTACGGAAAGTGCTCTCCATGTGACGCAATGCAACACCAAAGCATGTGATGCATCCTTGCCTAGGAGATGCTTACTTCTCAGTAGAGGACCCAACTGCAACTGGTGGAATCGTGAACTGGCTAGCCTGCAAGCAGCTCAGGCCCAGAGGGCGGTTGGAACGATCAGGGCAAAAATAGCCCGCCTATAATGAACCCTGCCAAACCCTCAACCTTACCATCCAGCAGAGTAAGAAGGAATGCTTTAAGAAGTCCTGTTCACAAACGACGCCTGTGGAATCGTAATGCGTCAATTTAGAGGCCGTTCAGCGGATAACGTGCCAAATCCTTTTCTTCTAAATGTTTCAATGGTTATTCTACCAAAAAGAGGGGGCATTGGCGGCTTCTAGCGGTCCCTGAATGTAACGGCAATACATCCACTGATTAGAGGCGAACTGGTAAAGATCTGTGATTCGACAAGAGGCAGCGAAGCTGTGGGTCTGAATAGCATACCGAATAGAATCCTTAATTTCGCAGTAAAATCCACACTGGATTTGTTTACTAAGTCCTTCAAAGTGTGGGCAGATATTTTTTGTCCTGTGGAAGCGGTGGGGGAAACTCTAGGTGGTCCATCCTCCCAAACCTAAGATAGAAATACATACATCTACTGCAAATATGGCTCTAGAAAGGAGGATGCCAAACGTGCAGGGCCTCCATATACTTCTTGATTGCTTATAGCCAGAGTGGTTAGCTCAGTCTTTTCTCCCCAGGCAGCAAACGGAGTGCAGTCTAGAGAAGAAAGGAAGAGTATGCTCTGCCTTCAGGACTGTCTCATAGATGCAGCCTTTGTTATCTCGGGAATACTGCCGATTGACATCCTGGTAGATAAGATGACAAAGGGAGAAATTTAAAAATAGATGGCAATGGCATTTAGGCTCCGGAAGGATTGATGCCGTCCAAGAATGGTAACAGGACCGTGAGATTAATTACGATCTTACCCCGTTTCTCACAGGAATATCGCCAGTACCTGCACAAAGTTTAAACTGGACACCCTTCCCGAATACCCAAACTGCAATGGAGTCGAAGAGAACCCAGGCTACATATTCTTGCATTGTCCAAGATTCATGGAAGAAAGGAGGGTAATAGAGAAAATTCTAGGAAAGGTGCTTACTCCAGAAAATGTGGTGCAGAAAATGCTAGCACGCCAGGAGGATTGGAATGCAGTCAACTCCATGACCACATCTGTCCGGAGGAAGCTGCGGAAAGTAGATCAGACTACGAAAGCGCTGTTACGCACGCCGCGTGTTGAAGAAAGGAACCCAAATTAGAATGTGCTAACACCGCGCCGTGCTGGTGATTACGCGGGGCAGGGGGAAGTTTGAAAATATCTGCCCTGCCCTGCCCTCCGCCAAAATAATGATGCACAGAAGTGGGGTGAGGAAGACCGGACAACAATCCTGTCGGATAAACCAAAATTAAGTAACCGGGGAGAAACACTATGGAGGCATAGGTGGTTTACCGGGTTATTCTTAGCGCTTTTAGCATTTTTACACTTTGCCCGTGGAGTGTGACTTTCTGATGGATTCGATATTAAAAAGGGAAAACAAGAGAATACATTCGCACTCGCCGGCGGTCGGAACCACAAGAAAGTGCAAGTGCAACGCGCTGGCCTCGTGGCAGGCCGCCAGCTGCGTCGGCGGCAGTTCAGTGCGTCGGCGGAGGTGTTCCCACCGCTGGCAATGGAGTCGATGGTTCTTGCTTCCAATGTACCGCCATATCACTCCTTCTCCAGCTGAAACCGCGCGGGTTCAGCGGAGAAACCAGGGACCGTCAATGGTGCTACCAGGCGAACCAGGCGCTCCGCGGAAACTTTTTAAAGCATCCCCCAGTTCGGCGAAGGTCTTCAGCCTCGAAAAGAAGACCCATTTGGGCCGCCCCAAACGTCGAGCTTGAAGAAGAGGCCCGGTCGCTCCAGGAGCTTAAAGGGACTCTCATATGGTGGGTGCAGTGGCCTCCGAGAAGCGTCCATCCTAAAGAGGGCCTGCGAGCATGTCTCAAAGTCCCTGGGGTATCGCCCTCCGGTGTCAAGAAGGTGGAGTAGACACAATTTCGAAACCGCATCCCTGAGCAAACGCAGCATGCTGGAGTCGCTTTACGCTGCCTTCATATCCAGCACAAGGTCGGTGGGGAGGCGCAGATTCTTCCGTACACCATCTCCGCGAGGCTGCCGAGGAGAACGAATGGCAAAAACTGCGACCTCAACAGATCGTCGCGAGCCATTAAGGCGGCTTTTAGTACCCCCCCAATGTTACAGCATCCCCTTAGACTGTAGCCTAACTCCTAGAAACGGGTAGACTCAACCAGCATTCCCTGGTCCGTGATGATTACGGCTTTCATTCTCGACAGAGGGCTCAACACATGATTGTCCCGTAATGTCACTCAGATGCCTCATTTCTCGAAGCAGCTGGCTGGGGGTACGGTCGCCCAATGTCAGCTCGTTCAGTAAGTGAATCAACTTCGTTTCCCCACCGGGGTATGAGGTGCTCCTTTAGTCGGTCGTAGAAGTCGACCTCCAACACATCCGCAACTAGCCCGACGGTTTCTTCGTCAAGACCAAGACCATTGTAATGCCTGCGAGCGCAAACTGCGCCTCCAATTGGCGGAATAACGCTGCCAAAAGGGGCTTTCTGTAGTTTATTTGGTCTGTCGCCCTTACGTGATGTAATCGGAAAGCGGAAGTCGCAGTAGATAGGTCACACGTTAAGAAGGAACGACAATTGTATTATTAACTTTGCTATGGAATGGAACCTAATCTCCCAAGATGATCGACGAGTGGGTTGCACGAAGAGCGCTTGGCACAGAACAGTAAAGGATTAGTGCGGGTATCTCGGAATATCCGCGAGGAGCAGAAGCGCCAGCGATGGCGCGGAATTGTGGTTGAAACGTTATGCCACACCAATGGGTAAGATCATTCTTGCGGAATCTATTTTTGGTTCCAGATGGAGGGAACCAGATTTTAGATAGCTTTTATAGTCAGTCCATGGACTGCTTGATTTGGTGAGTTTAGCAAGGTTATCATCTATACCCGGCTCGTTACTCGTTTTTGACATTAGATGGTTGACTCTATATCTATGATGGCGGCTCAAAGTTCCCATTATGGTCGACCATAATTCTTGTAGGTGCTTGTGATTCAGGTTTATGCAATGTGTTGAAGAGTTCTTTGGTACACGATGCTATCTCTCACCTGTTTTACTTCCGCTCCCAATGAATTGCCCCGCTTTCTATTCACGGATAGAAGAGCGTAGTCATCCATTCGTTTGCGCAGTTGTTTCGGTGGTATCGATCCTGTCAGAAACTCTGTACATGTTATTTGCCTTTTTGGTGGATAATAGGTTGTAAACCCCTCACTCCAAATTCACACCCTTGAGGACTAGATCAGTTGCTTTAACCAGCTTGATGAAAATGTATGATCAGATAGAATGGTAGAATTCCAGCTAAACTGGGGGTCCACCTCTGCTTTTTTTCGCACTTTCTCCGATCAAGGACTTTATTGCGAATATTACTACGTACATTGTTTCAAGCCTTCCTCCTTGAGGTTGTTATCGGCATTCTATTCGCATAAT
The DNA here is from genome assembly GCF_905115235.1 of Hermetia illucens. Lineage (NCBI taxonomy): Eukaryota > Metazoa > Arthropoda > Insecta > Diptera > Stratiomyidae > Hermetia > Hermetia illucens. Next base: position 161,128,933 of record NC_051852.1, on the reverse strand, counting down.
GAATTTTAATAAATCCCTTTTTGGAACAGAAAATCGAACTCTACTTTTGTTTCACGTCTTGATTTTTCGGTGGCGGGAAGTCTTTTCCCGCTTGCTTGGCTATAGTTTTTTTTGTTTTAATACGGGTACTCATTTGATTCCCCGTAGCACGGTTAGGCCAAACTTACTCACCAGGTATCAGCGAGACTCCGTTCGAATAAAGTCAGTTATCCTCGACTGCATGACACCCTGGATTAGGGGAGGTGTTTTTCGACTCCCCAGTCTAGATCCGTAGTGTTTCGTTAATAGTAGAGTCACCTTGTACAGGGTTTGGCTATCACCACTTACTAACGGTCTTGGTAGACGAGAGACTTGGCCCCTGGGAAGTCAATCCTCGCCTAGAGGAGAGACAGCTCACCCTCAAAGAGAGATATGTTGACCTCAGGCAGCTATATTCCTGCAGTGCACTGCTTGACCCCACTCCAGTCCCAAATCATTAGTAGTTTGCGAAATACCCTTTAAATTGTGGTATCCATCCAGTAAAAATCGTATTTTCAAATATTACTTTTTACGCAGCATCTTTTACGAATTAACGCAACCTCACATCTGAAATCTCCCAAATCTATAATTTATCTGGTATTGACGTGCGCCGCACCAGGCGCGGAAGTTTTACCAACAAGTCAGCAGGATGAAGTCTTATACACCTCGATGCTCATCCTGCCGAGTCAAAGAGGGAAATCTGATTTCCGACAGAGTGGGCATATTAGAGCGATGGGTTGAGTACTTTGATGAGCTACGGAACAACCAGAACATCGGCGAGTTGGAGGTCCCGCCAACTGAAGACGACGGACAAATACTGCCACCACCAAGTTTAGGAGAAACAGTCCGTGCAATTCATCGGCTAAAAAATCATAAGTCACCAGGAGCCGATGGAATTACAGCCGAATTGGTTAAATATGGAGGCGACCAGTTACACCAAGTGGTTCATCTACTTGTGCTCAAGGTATGGGACAGTGAATTAAAGCCTGACATCTATAAGATATTCTCCGCTATCTTGCTGGGCCGGATAACCTCGTACGCCCAGAACATCATTAGCCCATATCAAAGAGGCTTCACTCCAGGGAAATCAGCAACAGATCAGATTTTCTCTCTGCGGCAAGCGATGGAAAAACTGTTGGAATATGGACAACAGTTACACCATCTGTTCATCGACTTTAAAGCCGCTTATGATAGCATAGCCTAGGTAAAACTGTACACGGCCATGAGAGAATTCGGTATCCCGATGAAATTAATAAGATTGACTAGGCTGACCCTGACCAATGTGCGAGGCCAGATAAAAGCAGCAGGATCACTTTCAAGACCATTCGACATCAACAACGGTCTACGACAAAGGAATGTCCTATCATGCGTCCTCTTTAAGTGATCCGTGATGCTGAGGTAAATGCAAGAGGTACGATCCTCTTTAAGTCCAGGATAGGAAAATACAACTTTGAGACCGTTGACAATTTCTCCTATCGAGGGTCGAAAATCGCAACCGATAACAGCTACGATGATGAAATCCGCGCACAGTTGTTGGCAGCCAACAGAGCCTATTTCAGCTTACAAAGACTGTTCCGCTCGAAACGTCTCACCATAGGGTCAAAGCTCTTACTGTAGAAGACAATGACCTTGCCAGTCCTCATGTATTCCTCGGAGACTTGGGTTCTTAGCAAGAAGAATTACGAACTCTTGGCCGCGTTCGAGAGAAGAATCCTTCGAAGAATTTTTGGCCCCCTACATGAGGATGGACGATTCCGTAGCCTACATAATGACGAAATCTATGAGCGATTCCATGACCGTCCGGTTGTGGATAAAATGCGCGTCAATAGGTTACGGTGGGCGGGTCACTTAATCCGTATGGATCAGGATGATCCCACCCGGAAGGTCTATAAGGGCAATATCTATGATAGAAAAAGAAGACGAGGCAGACCCTGCCTAAGATGGAGCGATGGCGTAGGTCAGGACGCCAGACAGCTTTTAGGGATATCGAGTTGGTGGACCTCGATGCAAAACCAGGATGTCTGGAGTTTATTTATTTATTTATTTATTTAATTAACGGACAACAAACAGAGAAAATTCCAATTAATTATTGTCCTCAGGAGGAGGAGAGAGCAAAAAACTTATCCTACGTTTAAAACTACTTAAATTAGGGAAGTTAAAAGGACGAAAATGTTTTGCATTATAATTTCGGCAAAGCCTGGGAATCGGGGAATGAAAATAGACTTCGAGCTCCGCGAAGGGCACGTTGAAAATGTCTGCGTTACGTGTGTTATAAGACGTAGGACGGCAGGTCATCTCGTCAGCGGCGGAGCAGTCCATCAGACCCGAGGAAAGTTTAAAGAATGTGCATAGATCCAGATAGGATCTACCCTGTTGTAGGAAGGGAAGGTTTAGAAAGCGGAGGCGGAAGGGGTAATCCACACGAGGGAAGCTTTTCTTAAAGAAGAGGGAACGGGTGAATTTACGTTGCATATTTTCAAGGGCAAGACAGTCACAGTTACGGGAGGGTGGCCAGATCACGGAGCAATACTCGAGGGTATTCCTCACGAGGGAATTGAAGAAAGCTAAGGAGGGTTGGATGGAGTCAAAATCAGAGGAGGAGCGAAGAATAAAGCATGACAATTTTGCTGCTCGATTGATGACATCGAGGCAATGGGTGTCAAAGCGGAGCTTATTGTCGAAAATGACTCCGAGGTCTTAAGTGGAATTTAAACAGGATAAGGAATGTCCGTCCAGCGAATAGGAGAAAGAAGTGGGTGAGGATTTTAGGGAGTAGCACATAGAGTGACACTTTCTGACATTTAGCGCTAAACCATTAGTCTAGCACCAACGATCCAGAGTGTCCAGGTTATTCTGAAGGGAAACAGAGTCCATAGGCGACGATATAGCGGAAAACAGCTTAAGGTCGTCTGCATAGAGCAAACAGGGACAAGTAAGGAGGAGAGGAAGGTCGTTAATAAAAAATAAAAATAGCAAAAGACTGTGGGACGCCAGAAGAGGGGGAGAAGGAGCGAGAAGTACAGCCGTCAAAAGAGACGCGGCAGGAGCGGTTGGAAAGGTAAGAGGCAAGCCATAAAAGAAGTGGTATGGGAACGTTTAGGGGCGGGAGTTTGGATAGAAGTATCTTGTGATTTATGGTGTTGAAGACTTTCGCGAAGTCAGTGTAAATGGTATGCACTTCTTGCCGTGAATTTAGATAAAGTTGGTATAGCCAAGCAGGTTGGATGCAAAAGTTCCTTATTAAGGCAGACCTAGACCGGATACCGGTTGTTGCGCCGTTGATGCATCCATCCATCTAGTGAAAATCTTGTTTTCAAATGTTGCTTTTTGCTGCGTAATTTTCCACGGTTTAATGCAACCTCACATCTGAAATCTCCCAAATCTATAATTTATCTCGTATTGACTTATTGCCTGATATAATATTGTTCCTGTTGAGTCGACTGGAAAATGGTCCAATAAAAACATCCCGACGAATTTACAACGGAGTGCAGTGTTTTTGAACATATTGAATCTGACAAATTCTAACAGTTGACGTCTTTACTGCGTACATCCTCCCTTATGGCATCAGATTTCCATCATTCACAGCAAAACCACTGCAAAGTAGGTCGACATGTGTGTAACAAATTTACTCTTTTTCAGGGTGGGATGGCTTTTATCCCGCGGTTATGATATATCAGGATTATCTTCCACCACAAAAGAAAACGTTTAAATTTTGTGTTTATCCGAAGAGCTAATGGCGACTTCTGTGACCTAGACTATTTTCGGAATTTATATCATAATAATTTTAACGCCCATAAAACCACATTAGATAGAAAAAAGTCGAAGATGGTAGATATATTGTTTCAGAGAGGAGTGAGGAAATACTATATATGCTTAGAATGGTAATGTAAATAGTAACAAAAAGAGCACCAAGGGTTTGATGAATTACTCTCCTCAGCAACTAAGTAGTGAGCTCTTCAGGAAATACATAGAACTGACGTCTCCTCTGTAGTTCGGTAGTCAATTCTATAAATCTTCCTTTCAGAAAGTATTTTGCGACAATTCATTGCAAATGATGCAGAAAGGAACTGTGTAGGTGGGGGCGAGTACAATATTCAATCTCCCCCGCAATGTGTTCTACGTACATGCAACTACCCCATATGAATGCCAATATGAACAGTAAGTTGTACCACATGTGGGACGTCCTAGAACTGGAGATAATACATATACACAAAGTACAGCATTTAGTTCCGAACAATTACCGACAAAGTCATAAATTTCCCGCAAATGTCGCATCCAGGAAACCTTTTAATGCTTCCTCAATATGAACTAAGTATATGAGGATTTTGAGGCTTACATATTGTTCTCTCGACTGAAAGTAGTTCGTCCTAATTTACCGTCTACCAACTTCCTCTGTATCAGCCAAACTTTCACATCCCTTCACCCTGGTTTAGTGTAATATCAGCATCTTTGAAATTAGCAGCAGCAAAGAATTCATTGGCATAGTCCCAGGGCCCGAAATGGCATAATATTATCTCGGAGACAAGAGGAACGTTTGTTGGTAGGATATGAAGTCCTTTCTAGCAGAAAACTCACAACATCTGTTGCAGTGTATTTCCCTTGGTGAAGTTTCACATAGGCAACTGTTCCGTTGTTCCAATATATAAAGTAAAAATAGGGATAGTGTTCGCTTTGTAGCCAGGAGCGAAAAGCATTCTGATGGAAAAAAACTAGTACTTCGACAAAAAACAGAGGAAAATATGGATACGACTTGCGGTATCAAGAGGAAGTTTTTCCAACCCGTTTACATGTGGTTTTTACTGCAGTTCTATACAGAAAGTATGCAAAATATTTTGCAGAACTTTAATCGGAGCTCACGACAGGGAGTCACGAAATTGGGCTCACACATTTCTTTCAGGCATTCAGGACTCATGGTATCGTGTTTCATGTTTACCGAAAAACAAATGGAACCCAGGTGGTTGCACCTCTTTTGAGTTCGTTCTCCATTCCTTGATTACAGAAGTATAATAATAAAGGACATGATTACCAATAACCGAATCCTTCCCTTCCGCAGGACTACGACTGTTCCCTATCCTATCATACAAAGTTGATCAATTGAGCCCAAAAAGTGGAGGCTCTGTTACCCAGTAGCTGACAGTGAAACTGCAAATCATATTGAGAGACCCTTCTTGCGTCTGTCATCAAAAAGTGCCTCTTGGCACATTTTACGACCACCTCAATCCCAGTAGCTGACAGTGGGATGATGGTATCCACCCGACTGTAAATAACATTAATTCGGTGTGGCACCTCGCATTGCTTGGGGGTTGTTTATACGTAGTAAGGTGAAAATAATTACGCTACTTCTATCTGGTGGTGGTGTTGGTGATCCGAGAAAAAGTTATTTTGTGGATGATAACATATGAGAGCCCCGAAGTTGGATACTTCAGATTTGAGAAGCATTGTGTCTTTTTTGTCAAGGATTCCACCATAAATGGTTCCAAGCCTATTTGAGACAGAAGAAATGGAGAATCCCTACAGCCGTACAAACATCTAAACTAGAGCAGGCCCATATAGAATTCGCACCCATTCAAAACCAGCCCCAATCTTCTCGAGCCCCAGCCTCGTGAGAACACCATTTAGGTATTATTTCGTCAGGTGGGATTTCCTTCAAGCACTCAGTTGTTTCGGTTGTCTTAGTTATTTTCTTCCTAACTCCTTCGTCAACCCATCCTGTTCTCCTTTGATCTCAACATCTCTGCAACTAAACTCTCCGAGTTCACCCTTCTTCCAAAAGTTTGGCTCAGATATCCTGTCTTCGTCATGAACTTTGTATAGTGAGCATCACATGCGCTGAGTCCTTCAGTGCGGCACTGTATTTAGGACAACTTGGTAAATCATCCAGCGGCAACCGATGCAGATACTGCCTGGGTAATGTGGTAGTTGGTTTACCCATGTGTCTGTTCAAGAAATACCCTAATTTTAGCAGGGAACCTTATCGTCCACCGACTCTACGAAGACTCTGATCTTGCCACATTCCTGCATTCTGCGTACTCCTCCATTAGTCTTGCATGATAGACCACACTCATTTCTTTCTCTAGAATGTCCGCTGGGATCATGCCCTCACCACCAATACTGCCTCTTTTGGTGAAGTTCTAAAAGGGTAACCGACTCTCAAGACCATTAGCCAGTAAACGGATTTCACCTGCTACTGCCCTGAAAGTTTTTAAGCACCTCCGCTCACAAAAGTGAAGCGTAAAGAAAACTGGATCACATTAGAAGAGCGTGAAGCAATCTTTGACAGTGTTTCGACTCGTCAATATTCGCCATCCCTTTTGATAGACATACTCTAGGGGCTTCCTAAAGCTCTGTGTGGGGTCAATAAGTAGCCTCAGTAATTTGATAGCCAGCATTTTTTTCATCCGCCGTGATCAGCCACCTTTACAGTTCGCAACAACTACAGCCAGGACATCGACTAAGCCGACAATCATAGCATCCTCTGCGACGGGAACATAAGCACTCCATTATTGAGACTTCTTCAGGTTTTCCATCCGACAGGGTGAACGACTTTTCCAGCGAGGACTGTACAATTTTGGTGTAGCAATTACAGCCAGCTCATCGGCAAAGCGGGTAATCGTAACCTTCCTTTGGGACGAGAAGCACAAGCACTCACATTATACATGCTCTCCATAGTAAGATAGCCAGTACTGAGCCCTGTGGTACCCTCCCAGTGACGATATACTCCTTGAGGCCCTCATCCCTGCCGTCCCACAGGGTCGTCTCTGAAGGCTATTCAGCCAAACTTGCCAAATGTCCATTATCATCAATGCACCTTTAATTCGGTTCCAGTCTAACATCGGCGTCTTTTGCAAATTTCCCGTCGTGCTTATTACATCAGTACTTTGTGAAGTGGGCCTTGATCGTGAGGAGGCAAAGTGGCAAGGATCTCAGTTAAAAGTCTGAGTGTAATTACGCGGTATTTCAAGCGATTAATTATTTGAAATAATAAAAACTTGTTTTTCCTATTCGCTAGTGTTGATTTATATTTTGTAAAAACCGATATTTCGGGAACCACTCGATCCCTTCATCAGTGCTAAGGCTCGGACAAGTCATCTCGGATGATCCTTGCAACCTTTTAAATACCCCCCCCCTGGGTTTATCCCAGGTTAAAACACCTATTTGAAACATTTGCTATTGCTTTTCAAATGCTCTCTTTTAAGCTGTGTGCCTTCTGTCCATCGTCGTTATCGGGTTTCTCCTGAACCTCGGATAAAGCCCAATCACCCGAAAACATGCGCTCGCAAAGTTGCGATTCCTTTAGTCCACTAGTAATTGAGTTGCCAATTAGAGAGCAGTCAACTTCTGGTCATAGTAGCCATCGCACGGTTCCCACATCCATTGACTGATTTGGATGATTTTCTTTCTGGCCGTACCATTCAGGGATATGTCTGGCTTGACCGCCACCGAAATCGTATCCTTCTCAAAATGTCTTGCTGTTCAGCCGGGCAACCCACTCTGCATTTTTCGAAAACCCTTTCTCGAGCTCTGTTCGCCCTTGATCTGGTGGTCAATGTGGGTTTACTTCTCAGTAGCTTGCCATGCAACTAGTTTGCCTAAAGTGGTACGAACGATCAACATCCAGTACCATGCCTAACTCCGCGTAGGCTTCGCGCAAAAGACGTTCACTCCTGCACCATTCGAGAGCTCATACGTTAAAATCCCCTGCTATGAAAATTAGCCCACATCCTATCGGGTCCAAAACCAGGACGCTCAGAATCTACTCATACTCAGCTATACGGAGCTGAATCTAGCTGTATATGTGAAGTGCCTTCACCTTCGCTCTGATGAATCCCTTTTCTGGGTGCTCTATTATTTCTTGGAAGGCTTGTTCTCCGCAAATCCATAGCACCGTTGGCACATTCAACCTTTGACTCAAATGCCACCAACATGATTTTGATATGGGAGAATAGTTCCTATGTAGCCTCACAGCGGTCGAGGTTGATTCCTCAACCAATCAACCTGCTCTGCTATTTGCATTAAGGGCTTTGCTATACTCCCGGCATTCTGCTATCTGCAATGTTCCGATGGTCCACACCACCCTTCCTAGCTTATATGGCCTTTCATTCCCCATTTCCTACATTGCTTCCATCTGTCATCATTCTTCGCAATATTGCCGAAACCAAGGCATCTAAGTCGACACAAAAGTCAGCATTTTCTTACCTTCCCTGCTGCCAACAGTTTAGATACTGATTAAACTGTGCGACGTGCGACATCAGCCGTCATCTTCAGCTGATTTACTTTCTTAGGAATTCAGTCGTTTTTATGAGCTCATTCAACCATCCGCATAGCCTCTTCTCCGGTTTCTCCTCTCCCGGTATTTAATTGGACGTCACTTGTGTTGCCTGGCTCACATTTTTGCCAGACGCTTTCACTTCTCTTTCTTCTTGGACCTTGCTGTACGCCAACCAATTACCTTTTATTATTGCCCTGATATTCCGGTGAATATTCTGGCGTTCCTGCGACAAAGCATCTTTAATCGTACGGATGGTTAGACGTCATAGCTTCCTTCTTTGGACATCCTCCCGCTACACACTCCTATAGTAGTCGTAGCACTTTCGAGGACCATGGCTGTCTCCCACCCGGTTTGAAGGGGAATGAGGAAGAGCTATTATTGTCTGTATATTGGGGAGACAACTCGGCATCTCGTAGAATAATATTATTTGCTATAAAGCCGGAAGTTCCGCTGAGATAGTGACTTTGCCATAAGTAAGGCTTGGAATTTACTGATAGTATTCGCTGCTTTCTTAAAAGGTTGCTAAAGGGGAAACATATTTGTGGACTAACAACTTGGAACTCTCGGAAAAGGCTACCTCGCCTCGAATTAAGCTAATTTTTCGACTCCAATCATTTGCTTCCAACGACTAATTATGATTGGAATACGATTGATGCTATCAAGGCTACCTCAGCGATACAAGTTGGAAATTCTGAGGCTTAGCAAGGTAAGATGATGGAATTCTGGGCAGTACTCATCTCTCTCCTGTAGCGCCATGATTTTATGCTCTGATGAGCCTGCCTGGCTAATCGCGAATATTAACTGAATCCACTAGGTATCGCTTTTTGTTCTGTGCAGTATTATGCAGAATATTGAAGTCCAGGGAAGCTTCCTAAAGGTGACATTGCGGCCCTGATAGATGAACTGAGTCCCTAGATGGACCTCGATAACGTCTTACTGAGGCATGTATTTACAAAAGTTAAGCTTAGAGGGCTTGCGCATAGTATAGGAGTTGAGGCTTGGCAGTTGTATCTCGAACTCAAGAGCAGGATGATGGGCGTCAGGAGCAACATAGGGAAGAGCAAGAGAAGACTGAAAGAGGAGCCGTTCTGTCATGTTGAGGGGGACTAGATCAAAAGTGTCATTTAGATGATTTGTGATGCGGTTGAACTGAAGAGCCGCACAGGTATTCATGAAAGCGAATAGAGAGAGAGACGGATGGGAGGAACCAATTGTAAATTGTGGCGGGCCGGGAATGATAGGCCAGGAAAGCAAAGGAAGGTTAAATTCGCACAGACTATGGAGGGAAGAGAGGGGAAAGGTAAGGACGGTAAGGACTTCTGAAACATTGTCGAAAAATTTATCGTACAGATAAATGTGACTGAGGTAACATACAATAAAAGGGCTGGGGTTTAAAGGGAAAACAGGAAAGGTGATACGGCTGGTAGGGGGACTTAACCGCGATCAAGGCACCTCCACCAGCTGATTTACCTGAAGCTACGCGATCTCCGTCGCAGCAAAACACAGAGAACCCCTCTAGGAGCTCAAAGCTTAAAATCCTATCATCCAACCACATTTCAGTGATACAGATGAGATGGTGTTGGAAAGCCAGGGCAGAAAGATTGAAACACAACAGCTTGGTACGGCTTATGCTACTTGACAAGTTTTATATGCTGGTCGACGAGCCAGGCGGTCGACACGGAAATTTGTTCGAAATTTATTCCGCTGGTAAGGCTTAATGAATACTCCTTGCGGCCAAAAGAGGGTTGGGCGACAGCATCGATATCATGTGGATACGTCACTTTGAAGGACGCAATTACGCGGTCGGAGGAACCATCCTTCGTCAGTTTCACGCACGAAAGAGGCGAAGGGGATAATCCAGTTTTACTTCTGATGTAATTAAGAACATCATCAAAGAAGTAGAGTAGGCAAGTCTGGTAACGAAAAGTTGCTTATGCGGTGATGCAACTTGCAGCAGAGGGCCACCCAAGTGCGTAGGAGAGGAGCTCGGAATGAAGGTGGCTGATGTCTGGTGCACTGTGGCGGAAGGCGTTAATAATCCGGTGGAGAGATAACGCGCTGAAGATGGGTCAGTTGCTACTGGGAGAGCTATGGAGCTCCCAAGCACTCCTAACGCCGGGTCAACAGCAGCCTCTCCTGATGAAGCACTTTCGACGGGCGAAGCTTGGGCTTGAGGGCTCACCGGGGAGGTCGAAGCTATCGGAGCCGCATTAAAACAGTACAAAGCAGTTGGAGTAGGCGGGTTGTATGCACGAGGGGACTTAGGTATAGCACCGGTATTTTAGCGCAACTTTTGCGGGCATGCTAACCGAAGCGCGTAGCGTGATAGTTTTCTCACAATAAATGATTTAAAAAAGTGTTTTTCTTTTAAACTCAAAAGTCTCCTTAAAATGGCTAAACGATTTTCTTAAACCGACATTATTGATAAACACTCTCGAAAATAATCCTGCTGTTTTTATCACACCTGGTACATTGGTGACGGTAGGCTTAGTCAGTGTTACTTACAATATCGTCATATTGCACTCTGGGATAGCTGTGGCTATCCTATCACAGGCGGCTTTAAAATCGATGAAGAGATGCAATTGAGGCCCATTTTCCAGTAGTCTTCCCATCGACTGCGGCATGATGATGCCTGAAATTTCTATTATTCACAAATGGATATGTAAATCTCTATCCGAACTTGAGGAGGAGATTGAACAGCGCTTTTGCTCGGAGCAAATTCTATGGAAAGCCTTCTAGGGGAGCTCTTGCTATATATGTACCACAATTCAAAGGGAATCTAATATCAGAATAGCACTCATTCAAGGGTCTTATTCATAAAGTTTTAATCTCATCACGAAAATTCACTGTGAAGTGTAAAATGAATTGAAATACTCCAATTTAAACAAATTACGAAGAAGGTTTCACTTTAATATTGGTTTAAATTAAATAAAGTAAAAGTTTTTTGAGTAATCAACTGAACATTCGCTTGCAGAAAATATCCCTGTCTCCAGCTGGAACGTAAAAAGGTTTACCATAAAAACCATTGCCTCACCCCACTCATCTGTACATGTACGGGATCCTGTTCCCAGCAAAGAGTGTGAGCCATGACTAGAGCAATTTGTCCTTTGTCGTTAGTTCCCTGTACAGAACTACTCAACCTCTGCGTCCCCATCAACAGCATGAGTACTTTGGCTTTATCATAGCCTCCAGTCAATTTTCTTATCACTTATTTCCAAGAGATCAACTACTGCTACACTAAAAGGAAAGTAAAAACGTCTGATAAGCAAAAAAGCAACAGCATTATAAAGTGAAATTGGTGACGTGCTCTAAGGCGAAAGAAAGGAATTTCACCCAGGATATAAACGGATTATAATCTCGACATCAGTACATATTGCTCTGCATGGGTATTTCATAATTCACGAACTAACCAAGTTGAGTTACTAAAATTTCGAGCACGTTCACCCACACATGGTATAATCTACTGAAATGCTTTTGTCACAGAGGCTGAGACAATTCGTTGGATCCAAACAAATGGCCACCCTCCGTATCTTAAAGTCCAACAAGATTTTCCTTCTAGAGATAGCTGTCATCAGTCATGGTCTCTAATATAAATAAATAACTATCCGCTGCCTTCCCCACGATTTATTATTTATTACTCCAATATGTTTAGTAGAGCCGGAAAACTCCGGAAATAAATTGAGTAGTAAGGATCGATTTTTCATTGATGGATGAAGTGTTTTGATTTCAATGTATTGATTTTTCATGGACGGAGTGATACATGACGCCCCAAAAGAAAAATTGCAATATTACTCTTAAGGGTTCGCCCATGGATGGAATATTTTTCGAAAAGATATTTTGACAAACGCAGTCTTAGTCAAATTCCACTAATGAATACCTTTCGTTTGCTACCCCATATGACCATATTAGATGCAAAAATATTTTCCACCCCCCCCCCCCCCCCCCTCCTTTTACATGCGGTCCCTCCTTTTTCTGGGAGTAGGATAGGTAAATGCATTTACGCATAGCGAGCTGGCCTCCCGCAACAGTACGCTGTCGGACTACCAACTAAACACCTCCCTGTCACCTCCCACACCTCTGCACTTTAGCAAGGCGCCTACGATGCACCTCCTTGCGAATTGGATCAGCCCATACCTCCGCACCATAGAGCAGAGTCACCTGCTTTGCTCCCACAACGAGACATCTCCTAGTATATGTAGGGCCCCCAACATTCGCCATTAGTCGGCTCAACGCCGCGACCCCAGCTACAACCCTGTCCGCTGCGGCTTTGATTTGCTCGAAGAAGCTCATCTTCGAGTCGAACATTAAACCAAGGTATTTAACCGCTGGTTTTGACTCTATAGTCAACTCGCCGATCGATATGGGGCGCAGAGTCAGGATTCACCTTCTGGTCAAAGTGACTACCTCGGTTTTTTTCGAGCGCATGGCTGAAACCGTGGGCAGTCATCCATCCGCTTACCCGTCGCATCAATATGCCAAGTACTGCTTTTCCCTTGTTCAACAGTGCGTCCGGCAACAATTGCTGCAACCTCGTCTGTAAAACCGACCAGGCGCGACTCTTCGGGCATATCGAGTCTCAGCAGACTGTCGTAGGAAGCGTTCCAGAGGTCCGGCCCTAGGATGGATCCCTGTACTACGTGATTTCCATCCTCCTTTGTCTCATAGCGTCTCATAGAGTAGGGAGTGATCTTTCAGATAAGGTGACAAGCTTCTAGCCAAGTTCCCACAGGTCCTCGTTGAAAGGGTTCTGCCAGCCGCGAGCTTTGCTTTTATTTATAGCGCTGCGGAGTCTCCTTTTTGCTGATATATACTGTACCTCTATGGCACATGCCTCCTCGTTGGAGTGCAAACTTTGTGCCAAACGGCGGGCCTTATGACATTCCCTCCATAGGTCGACAATTTCTGCCGTCCACCAGTGCAAATGCGAAAGTCCGGCATCGTCTCATTCGGCGTCAAATAAATGTTAAAAAACGTTATCCCTAAACACCGAATCCAGACAAACCCGTTCCTTCGGCCTTCGGCAAGAACACGAAGTCGAACGTCGTCCCGAACCCAAATGGCAGCGGTGCCCGATAAGTCGAGATGCCATGAGGCCGAGTCCCTGTTTCGGTATTACTCGCTAATTAACACTAGATTAGCATTTACTACCGAACTATGCTAGCAACTGGTGAGCGGTTTCACTCCGGTGCATGTTAATTTGTAAAAGGCGGATCATGCCATTCGCACCCTACCACTTTCCAATTCCGCCCTGAAGATTGGACATCGTGCCGAGCTCGCAGTATGTACGACGCTCTCACCAAATGTGCCACGATCCCTTTAGAACGCAGCTTTCGCTTTCATTGCAGGTCCTCGCTTGATGACCTACTTGGCCGCATCTTCGGCATGCTGTCTTCCTGTCCGGTCCCTTGCAAGCTGCTGACGTGTGTCTATAGTCTAGACACCTGTAGTACTTGGTGGGGACTGTCCGCATTTTTACCCTGCATACTACCCATACTCGGGTCATTGGTTACCTCTGGAAATTCACGCCTTATCGTCTCCTCCACTTCAACCTTTTCTGTAAGGATGTCAAGATCCCGAGTCTCTAGAGAGCACATGGGCTCTAGACTGGAAACAAGACCCTTCTCCCCGAATAACCCCTTGACCGCTTCGCGTAACGTAATCTTGTTAGTCGTCTTCGGGCTCAGTTCGACGAGGATTACGCCACTCCTCCAATGGAGAAACACGGTCTTGGCGATCGTAACTGTAATGGTGGGAGGTTCGTAGATTTCTTATACTTCCACACCCTCGTCATCGGTGGAACATTGTTCGAGCATAGAGCCTGCCATACGATCAGTTGGATTTCTACTGACCGCCGCGTACGAGCGATCATATCGACCACTTCGCGATCAACAGTAGATTTAAGGGTTGACTTCCGAATGTGCCTAACGAGAGAGGTGCTGACATCGATCTCGAACTCCGTTACTGACGAGAAGTTCACATCACGAAAGAGTTTACATGGGGTCGCAAATCTTTCGATGGTCCTGTGAAGGACGTCAACCGTCAACTTATCACCCACGATGATGAACAGCTGAAGAGGTGGAGTGAACACTTCATCATGGTTCTTAATCATATTACATCAGGTGAGCCCCTCCCCCCCCTTGTGTAGATGAAATGACTAGTGGCCGTAACATGCGGATACGGGCGGTTGCCCCAAGCAGAGGAGAAATCATTTCCCCCAACAATGCATTCAAACAGTGCAAACGCTGGGCTTGACAGTCTAAACGCAGAGTTATTTATCGCTGCCCCTGCAGTTATTGCACATCTGCTGCTTCCATTCATACGGGAATCTTGGGAATCCGAGACCTTTCCCAGAGAGTGGAAAAAGCGGATGAACGTTAAGATTCCAAAGAAGGGACCCGTTTTGAGAGGACAATTGGAGGGCTGCTTTGCTCTGCATGTTCCCTGCCATCGCAACCATAATAGCTGTAGTGCTTTTCAGGTAACCGCGAGCGATGGTGTGTAGCTGTGTTTGACACGGCGAAGGACAACCATATATCTATAATAATTTTGACCGATACCATATTTTACCTAATACTAGGCGCCGAGTATATAGACTCGGACGATCCTGCCTAAAAATGTATAGAGGCTCTAGTGGTGGTACCCAGTTGGAAAATTTGCTCTATTTTTTATATCCCCCCCCCCCCTCCCCCCCTTCTTATCTACCTCCATCTTTCTCTCTAACCCACAAAACTCGCATTACCGGAAGGTCATCGGCAGACTGGCCCAAAGGCCGCGCTTCTTGAGCATCTGTGGCCGAAGAAGCAATCGCAGCACACGAGTCCGGAGTTTTATGGCTCTACATGCGCAGTTAAACTATTATTGTTTTCTTTTATTTCCATGCGTGTTACCTTCCATTAGCTTTTGCGCGATACCCGATGTTTGTTTGATTTTCAGGTTTTGGTGTGAACTCATGCATCGGTAGAAGGACACATGAACTTTTGTTAAATCATACATGAGGGGCTGAAGAGGCCCCCCAGGCTCGGGAAAATGGGAGGGGTTCTTTGAGCACTTTGATTCCTTACGTGTCATTTCACAAAAATTGACGTCTTTTCCGGTACGTGAACCCGCACCATCCTGAAAAACAAATCAAACACGGGCATTCACGCGTACCTATCGAAATAAACAACACGCGAGGCAAACCTGGAAATGAAAAATTTAAAAAAAAAAAACGGCTCGACCGCGCGCGTGGGGTCTTAGAACCCCGAGACCTGAGTACCGCGATCGAAAAGGAGGATCCACGACAGATCACATTTTGGATCGATGCTTCCCCAGATGTTTTGTACAGCGCGCCCTCTGAAGATCCCTTTACCTCGTCTTCACTTTGTTATCCAGCAAATTACTTCAGGATCACTGTAGTAAAAACCCAACATAACCTGTCATTTCACTCTGAAATGGCTGTGTCCACACCGCAGCTTGGAATTGACTACTGATGCCACCGTTCCGCTGTCAATCGATCAGCCGGTCTCGGTCCCGCTAATTTTTATGCAGAAAAATGCAATTTCATTCACATCAACCAGACCAAGCGTTAGGCCTGTACTTCAAAATAAATGATACGGTCAAATTTAAATGTAAGATCAATGTTCCCATTTGTATGTAAATATGTGAATGAGTTTCAGAAATTTAGGAAGAGGTAACATTGATTGATTGATTGATTGATTGATTTTTCTTTTAAAATTTGAAATGCTTGAAGTAAGTGAATGTTAAGGAAAGGACATTATGAGAAATTTATTGAGAAAGGTAAGGGGTGTTAAAAATGGAAGGAAAAGGGGAAATACATTGGGTATAACATTGTACCAAGTGTCTCCATTTTATCTTGCAAGGCAACGTGGTTACAGTATAGATTTCAAAATTTAAACTGATCGTCTGGCGAGATCACACTTTTGCAAATCTCATTACTTTCCTATCATCCTTTGTATACTCTATGTTTAATACTAGAGATAGGTAGGTGATGCATATTACATACAAAATCATATTACAGCCCCAAGCACGATCCGAACATCACCCAACATCATAGCATCAGAACATCACTTAACAACACAACATCATAATATTAATACCCTGAAGAGAAGTGGTGATTATATTTTAGTGTTGCGATTGTTTTGTTACCTCCATGCTGATACAATATTACATCACAAAATAACAGTTATACCAATCAATCCGTCACACCGTTCCTCTTAATACAAATGGTGGTGCCAGGTATTGAGTAACTGCTTGTGATTCTGTTAGTGTTAGCATTCTCTTTTCTCTTGGCTTTGTCATGGAAAAATTAATCCTGGTTGTGTGCGAAGACAAAGTTTTAACTATAGGGATTATAGGTTTCAACACCGAACAAAACTATAGAAACAAAGTGCATACTCGTATAGTTCTAAGTGATAACTCACATTTAGCAACGTCGGTGTTGTGTGTAATATCAAATCAGAAAACATCACCAAGTAATATTAGACTGCGATATATCCCGCAGTCCTTACTTCAAAATATATTACACGCGTTCAGGTAGTTGTCCGTTGGCAATGTGAAAATATACTACAATTAGTATATAGAAATCTTTGGTTTTATTTCCTTATTCTTGTAAATCTTTCGATTTACTTCTGCTCCTGCCTGAAACAGAAAATTCATTCTTATTTCACTATCTTTTGGGCGCTGCCGAACATTTTACTCTAAGAACGTAATAAGGAAATGGAAGATGATGTTTGTGGTATTACTTTGCAAAATTATTTTTTGTGATATCACATCACCTACTAAGGTGATATTTCACATATCTATACTAAATAGTATGGACATGGGAATTTCCGCCTTCTGGAATTAGTGCTACGTATTGTGTTGATGAACAAAAAAGGGTCCACATCTATCTTTGAAAGGGCTGGGCTGGTGTGCAGTTTACCACTGATCTTTGCAAAGAACTTCACCCTATTGAAGGATATTCGTCTAGACGTTTCATTAGACTAATCTCTTTGTTCAATTCGGAATCGATTTTTCATTTCCAACATCCATTATAAAATTTTGCTCCCCAGGGCTTAAGATAACATAGTGCAACCACTTCGACAATAAAACACACCCCCAAATATCCAGCTCGGCATTGCTCAATGGCAGCAATTGAACAATGTTTCATCGCAACAAATTGCAAAATAAATCAAATAAAAGAAACAAAACAGAATATTATTCCTGGGAAATTCCTTGAACTTCTAATGCAATAAATTGCTGGAGAATAAAAGCAATGATTGTTCCGATGGTGCCTCCATGCATGGATGGTGCCCCGGCATGGTTTTGAAATAGTATTTATTAGGTGCTTGGAAATATCCCATGTTCGGCAATCAGCCATACCGGTATTCTCGTGTATCCAATCCAAGCGGTAATAACTACAAAGTGTGGAGACGTTGGAAAATTTATGTTATAAGATTGTTCTGTATTTAGATTCGAATGTCGTTGACTGCAAAGGAAAAAGGAAAATTACTCGATATTTTCGTCTTGTTTTCTTTCCAAATGTTGAATGTCCACCCAAGGTGAGGTAGGTAGAGTAAAGGGTAGCACAATGCCAAATATAAATTATGGGATCCATAATAAAAGACTGAGTGCCATACCGGAATAATATGGGTTTATAGTCATGTTCCGGAAATCGTTCAGGCAATCACCATAAAACTCCCAACTCACTGGGGGTGGAAAACAGGCTAGATATGTACATCCGATAAAACAAAATATGTCCCTGTGGTATAGGACGTTCCATCAGTAAGTAATGGGAAAAATTAGGAATAAATCGTTATGCGACCTTTGAAAAACGAACAGAATATCTTCTCACATCACATCCTGGGAAAAATTTACGCATATAAATCAAAAATCCTCTCAGGAATACCCTGGTCTATATGCGTTAAGCATGTATAGTGTTTTCAGCCAAATTTATTATCGAATAAACTGAATGTGATGTTCAGTGGGTTCCTTATCCTCATGCTGACGTTCAAGCTTGATATGAGAAAGGAAGAAACATGTCCTCCTGGCTTAGACAAGACTTCCAGAGGAAAAATGAACTTTACAGGACGATGACAGAAGCCATAAAGCTTAAAATAGACAAAGATAATAGGTTACATTGTAAGCATGGAATCGACACGTATCCTAAAAGGTCCTATATCATTTCTTTCCAGACGGTATCCGTAACAGTGTCCGTTTTGACCCTCACCTTCATCTCGGTAGATAGATGGTACGCAATTTGCTTTCCACTTCGCTATAGAACAACAATTGGCCGAGCGATGGCATCCGTGGCTTTTATTTGGATTGTGGCACTTATCTCAGGTAATTTCTAAAGTCATTTATTTTCAGCAAGGTTACAACTTATTAATGGCTTACATTACCCACATTGCCAGAAATTGTATCTTTTTTTTGTTGAGTGTCGATCCAGTGCAGTTTCTTATGACTTAACTTTTTCTTTCAGACATCCCCGAATTTCTAGTCCTTACGACGCAGCAGAAGCCTTTGCGATTTGGGGTTGATTTATTTACCCAGTGTGTGGCAACATGGGATCGGGAGACGGAGAAGAATCTTTATATCACTCGATTTGCTGTTCTTTACACGTAAGTTGTACGATTTATCTGAAATAGTGCTTTTGTGTAGCATCTACAAATTGATTGCCCAGCTGGGGACCATTATGGGAAGATCGAATAGCTCCAAGGTCATCAAAGAGGAGTGCTCTCTCTCTCTCCCAATCTAAATGTTATGAATGTTTGGCTAATCGATAAAGTATCTTTTTTCCGTCAATCTTACGAAATATTTGAATTAAACTAGAGGTAGCAATGCTTCCCGGGCAGCTCATGTGCTTCTTTAATATTTGAACATGTGCTGCAAGAAAGAGGATAATATAGGGTTGGGGAAAAGTAATCTCGTATTTGTGATCGAGTTTTAACGCTTTATTTAACATACTTAGAATTATCCGATTTAAGTCAAATATGCACCGTTTTGTTTGCAAACTGGTTGCCATTTAGAGGGCAACTCCATAATCTCCCTCTTATAAACCCTCCCCCCCCCCTCCCCCTCCTTATTTGCAAAACACTCAGATAGCCAGTTTTCGCAAGCTTCTTTTGAGGCCAACTTAGTAGCACCAAGAGCGTTTTGCATGGACCGAAAGAGATTGTAATCACTTGGTGCCGGGTCCGGAAGTTCCATCCGAGCTCCCGTAGCTTCTGGCGGGTCATGAAAGATGTGTGAAGCCGAGCGTTGTCCTGGTGGAACAGAACACCATTCCTATTGACCAATCCTGGCCGCTTCTGGTCAATCGCCTGCTTCAAACGATCTTTGACGCGCTATAACTTGAGACTGAAACGTACGATCATAAAACTGTCAAAAAGGCACTTGAAACACAAATTGTCCTCTTCAAATCGCCGTATAGTATGACCCGATGCGATAAGTACAACACAAGATATGTTTAAGTGTCGCCATCTATTGACAAAATACGACATTTCTTTTTCCCCAACCCTATATTTGAATTAAATTAGAGTTAGCAATGCGTCCCGGGCAACTCATGTTCTTCTTTAACATTTCAACAAGTGCTGCAAAAAAGAGGGTTATATTTACATGCACATGCATATTTACACATGTTTTTAAGGTTGACAAGACCTTATTAAAATCGTTTTACTGTCTGCCTGTCTTTTGTCTTTCCGGAGGTGGAAATCTTTCAAAGACATTGATACACATGTTCCACACAGTCACGCAGTCACCCCCTAACTCTTGTGCTCTTCCCCGCGGAACCACCACAAATTATTTCGTCGCAGGCTGGACCTGGCTCTAGTCTTTCCCTTCGTCTATCGATTGCATTCGCAACCGCGCTTTTCTCGCCTCCTCTGCCACTCTCTTTGAATCCACCCTATCATGTCGTTCGCTGCATTCCAGCTCTCCTGGCATGTAAGCAGTTTCCGATGCTGGTGTTCCTTCCACTGTTTCCTCTAGAGTCTTCCTTTCCTCAGCGAATCTAGGACAATGGAAGAAAACATGCTCCGGGTCCTCCGGAATACCATCGCAGCTGGTACATTTGGGTGAGCTGTCCAGTTTAAACCTATAGTCGTATTTACGGTAACCACCATGTTTCGTGAGAAACTGCGTGAGATCATAATTTATCTTGATGCTGGGAATCAATCGATGTGTCCATCGACCCTTTTTTGCCTGTTCCCATCGTTTCTGCCACCTGCTTAACAATTCTTCCCTTTCGACGTTTTTCATTTGCCGATCAGAGGAAGAATGGGGTCCATCCAGATACGTGCCATCTTATCGGCCAAAATGTCGATCAGCATCATTCTGGCTACCGCATAGGCCGCTTCGTCCGAGATTGTTTCCATAACCACAGCACGCTCTTAGGGTGGTCTTTTTATACACCGCGCTCATCACGACTCTAGCTATAAGCAGTCTACGAGTGCATCGCGGGCCCCCAACATTTGGCATCATCCTTGCCTGTTTTATCCTCTTTAAATGCAAGACCTGAATCTTTCAGCCATTTTTTTACAGCAGTGATTGCTTTGGATGAATGTAATTCCACATCCGCGCAGCTAAGTTACTGGGTACACCAATCGCCGCAAGTTAACCGTTGGTGTGGCCATACGGAAGCCGAATTGTCGGCCTGATAAACCTCCCAGACTTTCTACCGTCGGGAGCAATCTGTTGTAGATTATTGGCTCTAATATTTTCCCCATAGCATCCAATAGCCATATAGGTCTGTAGGAAGATGATTAACCGGGAAGCTTATCAGGTTGAGGCAATAACATTAGGCTTTGTTTTTTCCACGTCTCAAGAAAGATCTCATCCCTCAAGCATGCTTCAAACAACTCTACGAATATGTCTGGCCTCGACTTAACGGCCAGATTAAGGGCTTTATTTAGTTTGCCGTCGTGGCCGGGCGCTTTGTTGTCTCCCAGTCTACTGCACAATCTCTAGTACTTCTTCCGTCGTTACTGGAGGTATTACAGCCACATCTAAAAATGTCTATAGACGATAACCCCTTGTGTTCTCCTGAGGAAACAAACTCTGAACGATTTTCAGTAGGAGATCGGAACATGTAATTTGTGGAGCTGCCTGATGTCTAAATCTCTTCATCACAACCCTGTAAACGCTTCCCTATTAGTTTTTTGGGGCTTCCTTGTAAGCTCGCTGTTTCACCTCCTGGTCAGTCCTACCCTCGCTCGTCTGGTCCGATGGCACGTCGACCGAAGATCTGACAATTCACGATATCACCAGCAGTTGAGTTCTACTAGACAAAGTATAACATCTCGGCATCGATGAGTCACATGCTTCCCTGTTATGAAGGGCTCTTTCCGAAGGGTGTAGCTTGTATAGTGCCCTGGTCCAACCACACATCTATGAATGTTTGCTCGCCAATGGCTTTCGCAGGCCAAGCTAACGTTCTTCTCATTTTTGGACAAGTAGATTTCCAACCGCTTGACATGCTCTTCAGGTCAAAGACTATTGCCTGGTGATCATTATGGGTGACTGTTCACTGACGTGCCAGGACATATCGCGAGCTAATGAAGGACTAACAAAAGTCAGATCCACAACTGAGCCGGACCGAAACCGGTATTAACCTGACCATCGTTAGCCAATATGATATCTGACTGCGTGAAAGCCTCCAAGAGACAACGCTCTCTTGCATTCATCAATGAATTTCCCCATTCTGTGGCCCATGCAATGAAATCACCACGATAACTTTTGGTTTCCATCCTTTTGCATTCAGAACCAATCTGTCTAGCATGTCCTCCAATTCAGCCAACGTCAGGCTTGGAGGAGCATAGCAGCTGTAGACATATATGCCGAACCCACTTGTGGACTGCTTCATACATTCCTATATGGCTTGGTCCCTGCATGCCCACAAGGCCGCCCTACCTGTTGGATTGGCTGCCCATACATTATAGTTAGGCTTTCTTCTTTTGAGGTTATTATAGCCACTTGTACCTCTGATTCATGGGTGGTCTGCAAGAGCAGATCTTGCGCGACCCTACAGTGATTGAGGTTGATTTGGATCAACCTCATTTTCTCCCTGCACTTAGTGCCTTTTTGAACTCGGGGCACTTGCCGCTTCCGTCAATAAGCCCGCAGTCCAAGCCTTCCTTCCATCATACAACATGCACTTGGGATCCTTGTTACAATCCCTAGCAATGTGACCTGTTTGACCACAACGTCTGCATCGGCTAGACCGATCAACCTCATTGCCCATATGAGAGACATTTTAAGTATCTCTTCAATAAGATTTACTCTCCAAGGCGACAAACTACCCATCCAATACGAACCTTCTCGACATCCAGCAGTTTGCGCGCTGTTTCTATTAACAGCCGGATGGTCGCCGTCTGTGTACATCCATACGCCTTTTTTAAGGCTTACAATGGACGCCTCCTGCAAGTCGTGCAGCTTGAACTGCTCCGCTAAGGCAGTGTAGATGTTCGCCTTAGACATGACCTCAGCTAGGTCCTTGCACTGTATAGCGATCTCATGCTTTGAACATGCGAGGCAGCACTTTCCCCAAGTAAATTTTTGACTTGGCTGCGGAAGCCTTTCACTTTGCTCTCTTCGGACGTTTTCAGTTCCAGCATAAGATCTCCCTTTTGGTTCTTCCGGATCCTGCTTACGTTCCCTCTTTGATCTTTGAGATCAGAGTCAGCTTTCGCTCTTCTTAGTATATCTGCATAGGACATACTATCCGTGCTTGGTGATTGCTTCGGGACGGATCCTCATTCTCTTCTTCTGCTTTTTTGGCTTCTTTGGTCGAACCTTAGTCCAGCCGTCGTGTACCTTTTGAGGCATCGGCTCCCTTGGTGTTTTAGGCACTATTATCCTCCCTACCAAGGTTTTAGGCCTCTTCTTCAAAGCGGGTGGCACCCCATTTTGTTTGTTTTTTTGGGAACCTGCTGATGTCTAGGACCAGGCCAAACCTTCTTTTTCCTCTGCCCATCCGCGAGTATACGGTTGGGGGGATCTCATAATCGTTTAGCTTCTCATAAAAAGATCCGGCTTACGATATCGAAGAGCCTCCCCTCTTTACGCTCGGATGCGATTGATGTCACGGCGGCTTTTAATAACCAAAGTTCTCCCTTGGGCACGTCCCTCTGCGCGTTTGCTGTGGGTGTTCTAGGGAGCGATGTACTCGGTTTAAAGACTTCCTTGTCTATGCTGCTTGTAGCATTAGATGCCACGGTGGCTAAGCTGTCTACCGCCGAGGCACTGCAGGCGGTGGTATCAACGACCGGGAGCCTGCTTGCGCACTCCCAAAAGCCGCCGATACTGGGGTACCGAGCCCCTGTACCATAAATTTATACACTTTCTCTTCGTCCATATTGGTTTATTATTCTGGTTAACCTTCTCATAGCGATTTTTATCCACGGGTGGGCGTTTCCTCCCACCTACCTAACCTACGTATAAATATGCCCATGCACGCACACCTTCAAATGAGTACAAGTACATATTCAAACGGATCCGCACGAAGGGACACGCCCAATGGGAGATCTGGCAACTCCTCACAGGTCTGTCTGTTTTGTCCGTTACATCCATTTTTTTTGGAAGTGGTTGTAACGATTGACACGAAATTTGTTGGAAAAGTATGAACTGTGAACGCTCACGCATACAGTCATATCCTTCTACGTCGAATTTAAGGGGGAGGAGGGGGACCCCATTCATGCAAATGAAGTGTTCAATTTTGTTTTTTTTACGAAATATAGTCATGTGGGGTATCAAATGAAAGGTCTCGTACTTTCCACAATCAAATGTCTTTATAAAAGAAATACACAAAACCTTTCATGACTAAAGCTTCCAGTTTCCAGTTTCTCGACTTGTTTGTATGTAATATGAGTACTCCGAGCAAAAAGACCGACCCCGAGTCATCTAAAGCCAATTCAAGATGAGCAAGTGCGTGTGCTGTGAAGTCCTTAAACGGGTTTTATTTGAAACGCATAAATATTCATGAGAGAAGGCTTTCATTTATGCTAAGCACATTCTCCTAAAAAGCAGTAAAGAGGTTTGCTTAATTTATATAAATGTATAAACACCCTCACCTTCACACGATTATATAATACAAACATACATTTTGTATGGAGGAACGGTCCGGTTGGAAAAAACGCAACCCCCATGAGGTTGAGAAGCTTCGGTGAAAATATGCAAATGAGCAAAAGGAAGCTGTCTGAACGTTAAGCCCAGCAAAAATTGGAGATTAATTCTGTACGCGTTATTCTTGTCACATGTATGTGTGTTCACTGGTAAGCTTAAAGTAAAACATTAATTAATTAAATTCTCCTTTTTTAAAGAGTTTTTTCTAATTAAATTCAGTTGAATTATTTATTAATGCAATAAGATACGCGTTAGTAGTTTTGATCATGAAGGGATGCATGGAACCCAAACTCAAAGTAAACCAAACTAAACGAAAGTGGGATAATAATCCATTGGGGTTTAAAAGTGGAGACCGTACAGTCGCTAAAATGTGCTAAATTGTCCGCTTTGGACGGTAGGGGCAGATCGCTTTAGTAAGTGATAGTCCCTAAGTAAAGTCTCTGTGGGATTTCTAAATTCTCACTTTTAAGATTTTATCTGTCTGGCTGTTACCCGCACTAATCCTAGAAACGATAGAACCAGTTGACACAAAATTTGTAGAAAGATGGCAACTGTGAACCCCCACATATGCGGTGAATTACATTGCTGCTCGTTGGACTAAAGCAGGGATACCCAAAAAAAGGGGGGGGCGGTTTTTCAGCGAATATAGCCTTCTAGGATATCAAATGAAAGGTTCCAATTAATACTTTCCGAAGCAGGTATTAGTTTTCGCATTGGTTGCAAAGGAAGGAGCGCCGGGCTCCGAAAATTTGAACTACCCAGCCAAAAAATGTTAAAATAAATACGGTGGCCGTTGCTCTGATATCTATGCCTCAAAATACTCTCCGTCGCGATATTTGCTCAAAGAAACACCCGTAAGATACTTGTAGCACGTTATAGGAGGCATCATACTGGAAAGTTTGGTGAAAATCTTACCATTATTCACAAATTTGTAGTGGGTCGAAGTTGTCCCTTTCGCGTCAAATTACTACTCCCCACGAGATGAAATGTTAGTACCACAGTGAATTGAATAACGGGTATATTCGACGTATATAGGTTGAACCACCATGTAGCGGAGGGAATCCATCCAGATCCAGACAAGGTTCAGGTCATTACAGACTTCCCACCACCTAACACAGTCAAGGTTCTGCGATCTGTTAAACTTCGTTTGTCGATTCTTTTCTGCTTGTCTGGACTCAAGACCCAAGACTCACGCGTGACTCCGTGATCCACACAGGTTGTCCAGGCATTTGAGCTAGCCAAACGACAGCTCGCGGACCCTGCACTCCTGGCATTTCCTCAATCAGATGCACTCCTGGTCGTATTCGTCGATGCCTCAAACATTGCGGTAAATGCTGCCCTTCACTAAAAGTTGAACTAAATCTGGCAGTCGTTGAACTTCTTCTCCAGGACATCAAAACTACAGCACCTATGAACGTGAGCTATTAGCCGCGTACATGGCAATCAAATACTTCCCATATTCCCTAGAAGGCAGGCCGTTCAGGTTCTCGGACAACAAGTCACTTAACTTCGCTTTCAAGCAGCCCAACAAAGCGTCCCCTCGCCAACTTCGGCACCTAAACTTCATAAGCCAGCTTACCTCAGACATCCAGAACGTGTCCGGCATGGACAATGTAGTTGCAGACGCTTTGTCACGCGTTTCAGAGGTTAAAATCCCTTTCGGGATTTTTCGGCAATCGTCAAAGCGCAGAAGAATGACACAGTGCTCCAGAGCCTCTGGGACAACCCCAATTACAAATTGCAAGAGTTTTCCCTCTTCGACGTAACCTCCGAAATACTCTGCTTTCAGAGGTCTGAAAAGAGACCTAGGCCATATATTTCGACCACTTTTCGCAAAGAAGCATTCCATGCAGTACATGATCTTGCGCACCTAGGCATTCGGGCAAAGAATCGGCTGGTCTCAAACAAATATTTGTGGCTTTCAATGAATAGGGGTTTCAACTCCTGGGCTAGGCAGTACATCGCGTGCCAGCAGTGTAAAGTCACCATGCACGTACAGTGAAGCCCATAGTGTTTTACGTAGGACTTAATCCTACGGTCCTCTTAAAACACCGATTGATTTTGTGACCACAATCAGAGCCCCGCTGAGACAAGCAACGACGGTACCAATCTATACCAAGTGCATGGCTTAGCATTCATACTGGTGGATGCAAGAATTACCTAAATCTCTACCGAACTATGGAGTACGGCACCCGTGTTGATACGCAACACCACGTCGAGGCCCTAAGGTCTCTTCTCGCTTGAGCACAACCATAACCACCATGAAACTCCCACTAGGGGGGCCAACCGCAAATAACCGAGCTGTCCTCACATACAACAGGAGTTCACCCGAAGTATGTGAGTCCAGGGGCTTTCCCGGTTCCCATGGTACCAGTATACCCCTGGTAAGGTTTCGTGACCAATTTGCCACTTCAGATGAGTCCCCGCGCAGACTCGGGTCTGATCGCCCTGATTAGGCCTTTGGAGCATTCGCCTACTGAATCACGGCCGGCAAACCAAAGTGATTACAGCGTCTCCTGGTGCCACCACTATGGAGGTTCTCCTCGGCCTCGGCTGGTTTTGGTTTGGCCGATAGGGTTGTCGCCACCTCTGAGCACCACCAAGCACGTACGGAAAATGTAGGTCCGTTCCTTCGATCTACAAAGCGTTTTCACACGGTCCACATCGACATTATTGGCCCCTTGCGAGATTCGCATGCCTTCAAGTACTGCCGCACAATCATCGATAAATTCACGCGGTAGCCAGAAGCAATACTTCTAGCAGACATTTTCGCACAATCGTTTCCGAGGCCCTTTGTTTGGAATGGATTCCACGCTGTGGAGTTCCAGCCAAAGTCATTACTGTGGATGCGTGTATATACTTCTCGGAAGTCCTTGCAACCACTACATGAGGGTCCTTATTAAGTGTTGAACAGAGAGGAGCACTTCTTTAAGCTTGATGCCGACGGCAGGCTCTAGAACGTCTCCATGTCCAGGCTAAAGCCTTTTGTCGCCCTGGTGAAGTTTCGGAAAGAAAGGTGCACGGCGAGTGAGGTTCGATCTGCGCCTTAAAATTGACGGGCCAGGAGTCGGGTTTTGCCGTTGAATTCCAGTATCAGCTGGGGGTAGGATAGTGTGAAGTAGCGCAACCATGAGATGGTTAAATGTCATCATGATGTTTTACCAAGTTTAGCGTGTGTTTATGTGAAACAAAACCTTATTAGAATCGATTCGATGTCTGTCTGTCTGTTTGTCATACCCGATTTATTCGGAAACGGCTGGACCGAATATCACGAAATTTGGTGGGAATATATGGTCTGCGAATCCCTTTACATGAAGCAACTGATGCCATTTTGCATTTAGTTTATTTGTTTACATGCGAAAGTAGGAGCAATTTTTTTCACTGAATATGGATTTGTAGGGTATGAAACGAAAGGGCCCAATTAGTACTTTTCGAAACTAGTCCCATATTTGATATTCGGTTAACTGTAGAGGAGTGAGAGCCCAAAATATGACCCTACAAAAGTGTAACAGGTCCCGGTTCTCAGAACCCATCGTAATCATCATCATCAACGGCGCAACAACCGGTATCGAGTATAGGCCTACCTTAATAATGACCTCCAGACATCCCGGTTCCGCGGGGAAGTCCACCAATTCGATATCCCTAAAAGTTGTCTGGCGTCCCGACCTACGCCGTCCATCCATCTTAGGTAGGGCCTGCCTCGTTTTCTTTTTCTACCATAGATATTGCTCTTATAGACTTTTCGGGCTGGATCATCCTCATCCATACGGATTAAGTGACCCGGCCACTGCACCTTATTGAGCCGAATCTTATCGGCAACGCCGATAGTCTCCTACTGTTTAACACTAGATAATTAAGAATTAAAATATAGTCTTCCAACCTCTCCTGGCTGTACCGATTGCCTGGTTCTCCTCCATATTTCCGTCAATTATTCAGGACTTACAGCGCTCCCACAACGACGGAAACCAGGCTAATTAGAGAACTTTATCTTTTTATTATGATATATTTATATAACTAAAATTAATAACACTTTTATATTATTATTAATTTAATATATTTTATTGATCTTAATCATCGTACAGATTCAACTAGACTCGTATTTATTTATTTAATATATTTATTTGCTCTTCATCCTTCTACAGTTGCAACTCGACTCCCCTTTTCTAATCCTTAGTGCTACCTTAAATACCTATGATGCTCGCTCGTTTGTGCATCCGTTATGCAGGTGCACTTAATAATGTTTATGATTCTATTGGTTTGTGCATCCGTTATGCAGGTGCACTTAATAATGTTTATGATTCTATTAGTTTGTGCATCCGTTATGCAGGTGCACTTAATAATGTTTATGATTCTATTAGTTTGTGCATCCGTTATGCAGGTGCACTTAATAATGTTTATGATTCTATTAGTTTGTGCATCCGTTATGCAGGTGCACTCAATAATGTTTACAATGTTTGGGAATTAACTGTAAATGGGATATCTCCCTTGGCGACCCAAGCGGATATTTAACCTCTCCCCTATTTAACTTGAAATTCTCCGGAATTTTACTGGATTGCGAGCTTTTTACAACAATTTTCAATTTTTTTTGTGTCCATGATATAGAATAAGTATTATGATAAATAGTATTAACAGAAATGCGCTTACAATTGAACCAGATAGGTAATTTATTTTTTTATGAAATTTTAAAATATTGATATGTTCCAAGTTTCTCTTATTTTCTAAAACTATCTCTTTGAAATCAATGTTTTTGGTGAAATTATAATCCGTATTTTCATTATAAAAGAACCTGTCAATAAATTTTACATTTGTTTTACCAAAGGTTTGATTTAGTATCTGGATTGTACAGTTATTGATGTTGATTAAATAGTTACCATTTAGGTGTATGTTTCTGTCGTCACAATAATTAACAATATTAGTTTGTTTAAGATTCTTACAGATTATAGTGTTATCATCAACCTTCACAATTTCTGTTCCATTATTTTCTACAAGTACGCAATTATTTCTTGTAATACTCTTACTCAAGGGTTTCAATTCCCTTTCATAATTCAAGTTTTCATCATAAACATATTTTGTTCCATTTTTTCTATAAAATACTGATCTTCTAACATTGCTTGTAAATTATTCGTAGTGGGTAACGATGTAATTAATTTGTACTCTTCAATTTTGTAAGAATTTGGAATTTTAAGGGACAAAATTAATGTGTTTTCCTTATACTTCAGTAGTCCGGTTCGTACGTTTTTGAGTTTATAAAAATCCAGTTTAGTCGTCAAAATTTCGGTTGCTGTTAGCATACTAGAGTGAATCAATCCATGTTTCATCATTGCTATGTTGTCAATAATCTGATTTAACTTCTCTTCCAAAATTCGGAGTTTTTTTAAAAATTTGGTCTGTTTTCAGTTGTTTTTTTTTTTTTTTTTTTTTTACTAATAATTTTTCGTTTTCTGTGAGTTGTTGAAAGGTTTTACTAATTGCGTTTCGGTCTGACTCTATCAGATTTTTAAGGTATTTAATCGAGTTATTAAAATGAGAATTGAGTTCAATTTATTTATTAAGGTTTTGAACTTCTGTTACTGTCAGAGTTGCGTCTATCTGTGGTGTTGCTAATAGTAGAAGTTGTAGTGCAACTACCCAAACTGAGGTCATCACCTGCAAATTTACGAGGACGTTTTATATTAATGGGATGTTCTCTACCTAATTCTTTAATCCTATATCTCGGTTCGTTCTTATAGTAATTACGTTTATAGTTCTTAACTGGAATAATTCTCCTAGTCTCCCTATAATCTTCTCTTTTCTTATTAAGCTTATTTATATATTTATTCTTGTACTCCTTCAAAGTCTTTTCAAGCATTGCAGGATCAGCCCGTACTGCTTGATTCGGAGTCATTTTGATAGAAGAGTGATATCTATCATTATAATTACTTACTGCCCTATGTATTTTCTGTAATAAAGTTAGATCTAATTTCCTCATAGATACTAGTTTTTCCTGTAATGTTGAGTGAAACCTTTCGATATCACTATTCCCTGTATGGGTATTAGGTTTCGTGAAATGTAATGCTATACCTTGCGTTCTAAAGAAGTCCTTGATATTAATACTGGCGAACTCATTATCGGTAATAATCTTCTGCGGTTTACCAAATTTAGAGAAGTGTTCTTCCAACACTTCGATCTTCCTATTCCAATTTCTATTTTGCAAATGATAAATATAAGCTTTTTTCGTCAGCTTATCAATTAGCGTTAGAAATGCCTGCTTCATGAAATAGTATATATCCATATGCAAAATTTCGTTTATACTAGTGGGAGTTTCACTAATTTTGTATTTAACTCTGAAAGGCTTACGTTCGTATTTGGTTTCCAAACACGTTTTACAATTATTAATAACTTTGGTTATCTCTTCGACTAACTTCGGGTAATACAATTTATTTTTTAGACTATTAAAGGTTTCTATAATCCCACTGTGCATACTCTCAACTGTGTGATATAAGGATATCTGTCTATGGATTTCCTCTGCTGTTTTTATCTCTCGAGCCCTCATTGTAGCTTTGATAAACTTTATGTTCCTATCGTCTCCAAATAGTTCAATTAATACTTGCTGAATTTTATTAAACTGATGGTATGAAAGTTCGGTGTAGATTCCTGTTATACCTGGTCGAATATACTTTCTTAAAAGGTCAACCCAATGGTCCTTATCCCTAGTCATATCCATATATATTATTCTACGGTTATGCAATATTTCTATTTCCTGATCTACGTCATATGCTAGTATTAACTGCGTTTTATATTTATTTACTATGGTCTCTTTAATAGGAATGTGATCCAACTGTTGTTCATCTTGTGAATGAACTGTAGCGTTATCTGACAAATCATTGATCGATTGGTTATCAGTGGAATTTTCTTTTTTATTAGTGGCTTCTGGAATGCGACTCAAGAAGTCTGCAACCTTGTTTTCCTTACCTTTGATATACTCTATATCAAACTGATACTCTTGTAGTTTCAGTAACCACCGTTGATTACGTTGACTAAATTCTTTCAATAAGTTTTCCATTTCACTTTTTTCTTCTTTATTTAAATGACTTAAGTCAACTTTCCCTTGTTCGGCATTAAGTTCAAAGCACTTGAGATTTTCTTCATTTTCTGAAGAATCTAAAGATATTTTACTACCATTATTTAGGATGAGACATTTATTCTCAAAATTGAAGATTTTCACAATTTTGGATAATATGTCCATTCCGATTAAAAAGTCATACGACTTCCCTAATAAATCCCTCTTATACCATTTGATTCCACCTTTTGGATCAAAGTTAAATTCTGTCGGAATATTTGTAATTACTCGTTCAACGCTTTCCGTGGTTGTATGATTTATAGTCTGCAAACGGATGTTAGTCTTATCGAAGATTTTAAACTTGCTACAATCTACTCTAGCAGAGTTCACAATGCTCATTGTTGAACCTGTATCTATCAAGCACTTGTACAGTTTATTATCAATGGTAAGATTAGCAAAGATTTTGTTTCCGAGGCCTAATTCATAAAAAAACTCTGGTTCAATATTATGAACCTCCTCGTTTACTGAATTAGACCCGGGTGATGGGTCATTTCTATTTTGATTTGATCTTCTATAGGTCACGGTACCTATCTCCATAGGTTTAGGTGGTGATCGCCTAACCTGGTCAGAACGATTCCAGGAATGTTGTCTATGTTGAGTAGGATTATTATTACTTCTAAACCCAGAATCTCGGAAGTTATTTAGTCGAAAATTTTGTCGATCTTGCCAAAAATGTCCCGAGCTACTTCTGTATTGATTTGATTCTACCCTATTTGGTCTACCAAAATTTGAATTGTATTGTCCATGATTACCGGATTGTTTCTGTCTATTGTCCTGTTTGTTATGGTGTTTCCTATAGTCCTGACTGTTATAATTCTTTCTTTCCTGATATAGTGTTTCTCGGTCTAAATTATCTTGATCGTAGCCCACGTACGAGTATAAAATTTCTTTTACTTCATGTAAATCAAACAAATTTCTTATATCACGTGACAAATTACCACTAACTATTTGCTTAATTCTATTCACTAATAACGCGTAGAAAGTTTGGCGAGTTTCCGCTGTATTCGATTCATAAGTGGCGAATGTATTGATTTCTTCTATAATATATTCAATTTTAGAGTTAAGATCGGAGATAGAACATACTTTGAGTTGCGTTATTCTTTTCGAAAGGTCCTTGTAGTTCGTAGATGGTCGAAAATGTTGTTTGAGTAAATTTCTAGCCGACTCCCAGTTTTCCGGACGATTATTTAACAAAAGTTCCTTTGCCGCTCCTGTAATCTTTATGTTATAAATTACCTGCCAGGCTTCTTCCCGTGATTCCTCATCAATAGCACTAAGATGACCACCAACGGTTGTTAGAAACTGCGTTAGCTGCTTCTTGTCTCCCGAAAACTCTTTTATGTAGGCAATTTGTTTTATTATTGTTTCTGCTCGATTTGGCCGTTGCAAATTAGCTAAATTCTCCAAAGCTGCTATCAATCGTTGCGCTAATACGTTATCCATTTCGGCTTGAAGGATGCGTCGATGGTAAATAGCTAGTCTGTCTCTACGTTGAGTCTTGAGGTGAGTCTATTTCACTGCACTTTTATATTAGATTTTTTTTTTTTTTTATTGCTAGGATTCCAAACCAGCCTCAGAATGTGTTTTAAGACGGATTTATGCTTGTTACTCCGCCTCCTAGCTTTGTATTTATTTTAGTTAATATTTTTTTTTTATATTATTAAACGAATCGCGACACTTGATTTTTTTAGTTAAAACAACTTTGTTTCTAAAAAATTGCGCCGGTTCTTGAACGAATTTAAAACACGTAACTTCGCGTATCATTGGATCCTGCTCGATGCATGGATCCTACCGACTGCGCCACTAAAATTAATAACACTTTTATATTATTATTAATTTAATATATTTTATTGATCTTAATCATCGTACAGATTCAACTAGACTCGTATTTATTTATTTAATATATTTATTTGCTCTTCATCCTTCTACAGTTGCAACTCGACTCCCCTTTTCTAATCCTTAGTGCTACCTTAAATACCTATGATGCTCGCTCGTTTGTGCATCCGTTATGCAGGTGCACTTAATAATGTTTATGATTCTATTGGTTTGTGCATCCGTTATGCAGGTGCACTTAATAATGTTTATGATTCTATTAGTTTGTGCATCCGTTATGCAGGTGCACTTAATAATGTTTATGATTCTATTAGTTTGTGCATCCGTTATGCAGGTGCACTTAATAATGTTTATGATTCTATTAGTTTGTGCATCCGTTATGCAGGTGCACTCAATAATGTTTACAATGTTTGGGAATTAACTGTAAATGGGATATCTCCCTTGGCGACCCAAGCGGATATTTAACCTATATAACTAACAACTTATATTTACATATTTCTGTCAACTACCTTGAGCTTGTACGAGCCTACCTGTTTGAAATAACCAGAGGCTCTTTGGTGGTATTAGTCCCAAGACATTAATTATTTGGTCGCCGTTCAAATTTCACTGGTGGGAGAGGGATTTGCTATCGCAACTGAATGTCGGGCGCCAGTCGACTCAGCTGTGAATGAGCACCTGAGTCAAATCAGAGTAAAGACTCTTCAGCACACAGCCAATTCACGTGTTTGCCATGCATTGCTTCCGACTTCCATTCACCGATCCGCTCTTGGTCTGACTTCACTCCACTCAGAGGATTGAAAGATCGATCCTTCAAGTTATCCTGAATCTGCCTTACCAACACCTGCATGCAAGGGACTCGCATGATGTTTGCTGTGATAATGAACGCGCAGCGAGTCGACTTGGCGATGATTTGTGCGGCCACGTCAACCACCTCCGATGTCACGAGGCAGGTTCATCCGTTCCACGACAGATCACCAACTCGAGCATGGGTTCCTTTTAGAATTCCTAGGTACTTGTAGAAGTCTGTCTCGGTCATAGCTTAGATGTGCAGGACACCAATGCTATGTCCTACATGCTGCTTGTGATGACCTCTGCGGATGGCTTGTATTTGACACTTGTCTAATCCAAATTCCATTCGAATATAACAGCTGAACATTTCTATTATTCGCAACAGACTTATCATGTGGTCGTCAGCATACAACATGATATCATCTAAATCCATCAAGTGTGTCAGTTGGCAAAACCATGCCCTCAAGTATTATTCAGCAGCCATGAAAGAGGGTTCAGTGTCATGCAAAACCAAAGGGGACTCAACGAATCCCCCTGGAAGATGCCCTTCCGTATATGGATGGGCTCTGAGGTATTAGCACCCTCATTTGAATGCACTAATAAGGTGGTATGCTACCCTTCTCTGCCCACTATAGTCAAAAACTTAATTAGTTTGGAATCAATACGATCTACGCCTAGGACATCGATTAGTGTATGCGGGGCGTTATCGAAAGCCTTGGCATAATCGATATAGCAACTAAAGAGGTTTCTTTGGCCTCTAGTTACTTGTCCTATAGCTACCGAGTCGATAATAAGTTTCTCTTTGCAACCCCTTGACCCAACTCGGGAGCCATTCTGCTCCTCGGACAGAATGTTGTTGGTCTCGAGTTGCGCATTTATTCTTCTACTAATAATGGACGTTATGAATTTGTGGAGGGTTGGTAAGCCAGCAATCGGCCTTGTGTCCACGGGGTCCTACACCGTGCCCTTCTTAAGAATACGCTAGGTAATCCCCGCAGTGAGGAAGGGTGGAAATTTCTACGGCCGACTAATCACCTAATTTAAGCTGTGCGCCAACCGACCATGTATACTGGTGAACTTTTTGTAGATCTAAGCCCCTGCAGTTCTTTGAGCTCGTCAAACTTCCTTTTCGGTAACATCCGAAAAATTCATGCCAGTCGTTGTGGCATGGCGGGTGCCTTCGGCAATGATCCACTCAGCATGCTCAGCATCCCAGTCCCGCCACAAGTCCACCTCAGTATTCTTTCGCTTGCGTTACCGAAAACTGCACTGTCTGAACGCTCCGTTGAGTTTCGTTGAAAGATCTGAAAAAACTCCGCTGGTTCCTCACATATGTTGCATTCTGGACACGTCTGGAATGACTTTCGCCGTACCATCGTAACCGACATATGACAGAAAGTTTCTGCTCTAGTGTGTCCGGAATTTCAACTACGGGTATCTATAGTTCCTATAAACTCTCTGCACTTTATTCTTCACCCGTCTGCTGGCATTGCCAGAGCTGAATTGAGTCAGCCTAGCAATATCCTGCCTTAGTGAGTCCCGCTGGCGTTCCAGATGAATTTTCCATGGTGGATCTCTTCAGTCACTCAAACCAAGAACGTGAAAACGGATCTTCTGACCGTACAATCTGACAGCCGTAGTTGCACCACAATACACAATACACATATCAGCACACAGTCGAAATGCAATCTCATCATTGATTTGAGATGGAATTCTCGTAGTTGTTGGAAATGCATAGAGTCTGGGAGTACCTGAGCTATGCGAAGGATCTATTTCCAATAACTCTATACACGCTCGTAGGAATTCGTCCCAAAATTTAGCGGAGACCTCAGCTGGACGGTGGAGAAGAGTGCTTCAGCAAATACTGCAACTTTTGCCTACAGTGCGGCATGGTGTTATCGATGCCGTCGCCTCTGCCCCCATCGACTGTCGGTCACCAGTTTCCGTGGTGACCTCAAATCGAACACGTTCGCTAACGATGGCCGAGATTATGTCGCTGCGAGTAATGAAGCGGTACTGATCTGCGACTCGGGCAACGCTCGACAAATCTCTGGTGCAACAAGGGGCGGTAAGATGTTGTTTGTACCTGCCCCCGTTGTTATTTCGTAGCAGGAGCGGATGATGAAGAGGTTCACTTCTTCAGTCCACTTCATCCGCGGCCTCGGCGAACCTGCTGAAGTGGCAGCCACAGATTGTGGCTAAACAGCTGCATCAGGCGAAGCAATGGTCCTAATCGTCGTGGCACTAGACGTCGAATCGCCCCACCACTAGGGGTTTCGACGACGTGCTGTCCATTACGGGAGCCCGATCCGGTCACCTGACGACTCCCGCCGGTTACCCGTACCGAAATTTCAAAAAAAAAGGTTCTTCTTTCACATCCGCGAGACTGGTTAGCACAGAAGTGGACTTTTCGGTAAAGCTGCATCGCTGATGGACCTGCACGGTCAACCTCGCCACTTTTCTTTATGCTTTAGGATAGCGTTGCTTCCTGGTTAACCTAGATGGTCATTTTGATCACCCCCTAATTTCATCATTCGTTAAAGGGAATCGTTCATCGTGGCTGAGAAGCGATCCTCATAACTTTAATAGATACCATGGTATCTCCCTCATTCATTTCTTCAATGCCCGAGGGAATATTTTACGTTTTACCCCACTTTCATGATAGTGTCCTTTAACAAATGTAATAAATCTGGAATGTTCAATATGTCCTTTATTATTTCTTCCGCTTCAATTCTATCGAATTTCCAAACCTACTGGTGGCTACCAGTCACTTACATATAATCGGAAATATCCCTCCCACTGGTGCCTAACTAGAATACTAAAGTCGAATCAAAAAACCAGGACACCTACATATTCTCCTTGATACTTCTCTCATTCTTTAGGCACTTTTCTTATTCTGTATACTCAAGAAAGGACTTTTACTACATGCTTCCTATGACATTTAATATTTTTTAAACCGTGAAAAGGCCATTTCTCAGTTACGGATAATTTGAAGGTGAAGTATTTCAGGGTTTCTATCAAGAAGGCGTGGTACGACCAAAAGTCCCCCACATACAAAAGCTTATATCTTGCAAATTAGTAATCATTACAGTCCCACGTCCTTTATTATTCCTATGCATCCACACACGGCCTTTCGCAGAGTTTTTGCGCTATTTTGAGTTCCTGGATGTAGATACATCCCTGTGTGTTAGGTTCATTCCACCTGAAGAAAAGTAGCCTTGAAGAACAAGTAGGTTTTTGTGCAGTCTATCTCTAATATTCCATAGCTAAATCATATCTGATCCTGAATCATCCCACAGTAACTTAGGAATGACGCTAAGACCTTTGGATACAGGTGCTGACAGCAATTTACCTAAACCCTAAAAGTAAGTATCTCCTTCTGCTTCCTTGCAAGTATGGTGTACTTTACGAGCATGTCCCTTTAAAAATTACCACGTCCTTGTTATGCATTTAGAGTCTCTTTTTTCCAGGACATTACCAAACAAGATGTCAGAATATTATTTCTTTCGTGTATTCTATATCCTTGAAATATACGCATTCCTGTCACGATTTTCAGCCTGAATTCATTACTCCTCACAATGAATATTTATGGGGAGAAAGTTGTTGTCCTTAACGTGATAAAAAGACGAAAATATTTTGTCTGCCTATTTACATATGCGCGTATATAGTATTCCTCATAAGACTGTCTACTTTATTAATATTTTCCAGACTAATAAAAGCAAACCTAGAGGACATTAGATCCTACTTATATGGAATTTATCTGAATTTATCTGAATAAATTTTCATATGTGAAAGATTGATTTTTCAGGGTCGAAGAGACACTTCACTTTCTTCTTGGAGAGCGATTCGTCATAACTTAGGAAAGTGAATAATGTTCCTTAGTCCTTAAATGAAGGTCAAGATTCGAACACACACATATTGTTCAATCTGGTGGCAGCAATTGGAGAGGGAGAAACCTAGTAGGAGGGAGGGGGATGGAGCAAAAACCGAACGAATTCTGACTGCATGATGCAGATGATCGGAAATTTTCAGGACATTGCATATGTCCATTGTCCTGTAATGCCCCGCCTCAGGGATGCATACACGAATGAAAGAGAAGGCTATCGGATCAGAACACCAGTTGGCTTTTGGAATGTGCGCATGCCCCTCGATAACAGCATCGACGGTCTCTTTGCTTTCTTCAACTTCAGCGTAAGTTACAGGATTGAAGGCTGCGCATTCTGGGGACAAGCGAGGTTAGATGGTAGGAATTTGAAAGGTCCCCTATCTTTCTTATTTTTCTTCAGCCTTTGTCCCGTTCACCAGCGGAGTCGGCTCGCCATGATCGGTGGCGCCATTTGGTCCTATCTAATGCCTGATCTGGATGCAATCTCGAGGCTTTTAAATCCCCATCCAGCGTATCAGGCCCCCGTTGTTCCGGCCGGGCTTTTGGCCATTTACCATCGACTTCGATGTTCAGACCAATCTTGGCAAGTAAATTCCCGTTAGTGCAAATTACGTGACCAGACCATCGATGAAACCTCTCTCTCTCCATGATCAGTGCAACCCCATATCGATCGCGGATATCCTCATCTCGAATGTGATCAAAACGTATCACGCCACTAGTCCAACGCAACATCTTCGTCTCCATTACCGCAAGACGCTGTTCATTGTCTCTTGTAGTCGGCCAACACTCAGAACTATAGCGAGTGACAGGACGAATGACATTGCGATAAATTTTAGATTTGAGAGGTTGCGTTAATGCGTGAAGCAGGTCTCCATTGGCTGATAGCATTGACCCGAGGTATTTAAATCGCTCAGTTCTGGGGAGGTCACTGCCGCTGACAGTGATTGTATCTTTTTCATGGGGATCGGTCGTCAAATATTCAGTTTTATTCAGAGTCAATCTGAGTCCGTGTTGCATGAGGCGATCATTCCATTTTTGAAGAAGTTGCTCGAGATCATTTTTGCTATCAGATGCTAGGAAAACATCATCTGCATAAAGCAGTGTGTAGGGCGCTGGATGTTGGATATCCCGTGTGACGGTGTCCACAACAAGAACAAAGAGAAATGGTGAGAGGGCGCTTCCTTGATGAACACCAACAGAGGCACGAGGCGGTTTTGATACACCCTCCATACTTCGAACTTTACTTTTCGGATCGTGGTAGGGCAATTCAACCCGGCGCACGAGTTCATCTGGCACTAAGTGTTGTCATAGAGCATACCAGATTAGTTCGTGTGGCACACGGTCAAACGCTTTCTCTAGATCCAGAAATGAAATATAAGGAGGGCGATGCTTCTCACGGTGTTTCTCCATGAGTAACCGCGCAGTGTGTATTGCATCAGTAGTTCCGCAGTTTTTGACAAATCCGGCTTGAGTCACGGTTATTTCAACGATTTCGCGAATACGGTTGTCAAGAATGCGTTCAAAAGTCTTCGTGGTATGGGAAAGTAAACGGATCGGACGGTAATTTGAACATTCTGCTGGACTACCTTTCTTTTTCCATATTGGAAGAGTGGTGCTTTCTTGCCAATATACCTTCCTGAATAGCCCGATTAAAGAATTCACTGAGTCAGGATGTTCTATCATAGTACTCCGAAAGGCCAAGCGGAAGCAAGAATAAATCCGATGTTGAATAAATACAGCAATCGCATTGTCTCATTACTCAGGAGCCAGTTTCAGGTAAGGTATTGACTGCGAGATTCCAGTACAGAATAAGGAACATTTTAATAGTACAGTGCTACGTAGCAACGGAAACCTCCGATGCAGAGAAGAAGGAGACTATGTATGAGAAATTGAATGCAATCTAGGAGAGCCCTATTGAATTGTATGTATTATACAATGGGTGATCTGAATACCTAAGAGGCTCTGACAACACCTTGCTCGTATATGTGACAGTGAAACACGTTCTTATTGACCATAACCATAATGGTAGAACGTTTGTGAATTCCAGCAGCTTCCACAGTCTCTCGATGAGCATCGGGCCACCATTCAAAATGGTTTTTTTTCTCGGGCGCTATTCAGGTCATCGACCACGTCCCGAATGGACGTAACAAGATCTGGCTGATTGCACTGCCTTGGAGGCGGATCGATAAACGTAATTGATCGCTGCTGCTCGGTGGTGAGCGTGATTCTTTTCGAAATTCGATACCGTGTCAAACCCAGGGCAAAAGAAAATTTTATATTGTGCTGGTATCAGAAGCTGCCACGAATGATTTCCTAATCGTATACTCCGAAACAACTGGAAGGAGGTCACAAATATTCCAATTGTCTTGTGAGAGACGCTGATGGTCTACTCCCCATTTAGGATAATGGGCAGTTGAAAAGGCGGATAAACCACTTCCCTACAGTTTTCAGTCGTATCACACACGATGAAGATTCGCCACAACATGCGGATATGGACCACTACTTTAAATAAAAGACAAATAACTTCGGCTATCAATACGCGCAAACGAAGTTAGGTCACTGTGTTTGGACCTGCCTTGAGTGCAACAAGGGGGGGGGGACAGGCTTCCCGTTCGGAGTACCCCTACACGAAACACATCAACGTCCTGCGGATCATTTTGGGGCAGTTTGCTGAGTTAAAATTTCCGTTTCACCTGCTCCCCATCGATTTCGAGAGGAAGTGTATCTGAGGT
Source organism: Hermetia illucens (assembly GCF_905115235.1). NCBI lineage: Eukaryota > Metazoa > Arthropoda > Insecta > Diptera > Stratiomyidae > Hermetia > Hermetia illucens. Next base: position 161,088,209 of record NC_051852.1, on the reverse strand, counting down.
GCTCTACATAAAAGCGGCATTCCCTCAAAGCTGTTTCCAAAACAACAAAACAAACAAAATGCCAATTGCTGCACTGACATAAAATCCCAGAGAAATTTGAAGTGCAAAGAGGAGTCCGCTAGGGTTTGCATCTTGTCATTAATATTATTTCTTCTTTTCATGGTTCTTTATGCTCCCATGAAGTCTCCTTTTAGCTGATCTCTACTCCGCCTTTGTGGCACATGCCTCTTTGCGGGGGTGCAATAAGCAATATCCCCAAAAGCTGGATCTAATAACACTCCTTCGGTAAGTCGCCGCCCACCAGGACATAAGGGGCTTGTCACGGCTGGGGCCTCTCCGGGGTATGGAAATCCCACAGCTAATCGTTATCGGATACTTCATTGAATTTATGACATCATTTATGACAGCGTCAGCTGCAACGTTACCAGTCCCCGAAGTGCCCTCTATCTCGACTCTGCCTGTTCCATGAGCTCCGACCAATCTGTCGATGATAACCCCCGCGACATTGCATTCACCTGGGGAACGCGCGCCGGGTTTTTGTACGCCAACAGATAGCGTCATCCACTTCGAAAGCGATGTACATGTTCAGCAACACTACTAGAGATTCCTACACTAAAGTCATGTCAGAGATGCTTCCTTCACAGCGGAGGCGCTGGAACTTTAGCATGGATCCGGTGTTCAAAACTGCGAGCCTGGTTCCCACCGTAGTTTTCAGAAACCCTTTCCCTCTGGTGTCTGGGCGATGCATGTTCCATTGAAGTGTATAGCATTCAAATCACTTCCGACTAGAATTCATCCTTGGTGCTCAAAACGTATGGATCATGCTAGCCGCGTTCTTCCAGTTCCGTCCTGAAAACTGGACGCCGTCTCAAACCCGCAGTGTGTGGAACGCTTTCATGAGATGCGCCACGATCCTTGTATAGAACGCCATTCTCTTTTTTTAATGCAAGGCTTCGCTTGCTGACCTACCTGATTTCATCTGGGGTATGCTGTGTATCCCCAGTTCAGACACCTATAGGACTTGGTGGGGTTATCCGCGTTTGTACCCTTCATACTATCGATCCATGTCGAATTGGTGGACCTCGATGCAAAACCGGGATATCGGGAGTTCCTTATTAAGGCAGGCTAAGACCGGATACCGGTTGTTGGACCGTTGATGATGATAGTATCCATCCAATTTTAATTTTTCCTTTGTTAAGGATTTTCCTCACATGTTGGTCGGCGACATCCATCACACCGAGTTTTTGGCCCCAAGCGATACCTACCCAGGCATTGGTTACCTCTCGACATTCACGCTTTATAGTCAGTAGCCCCTTAACTGCTTCATAGAACGTTCTTTTGCTAGTTGTCTTCGGGCCTAATTCAACGTTTTCCGCATGGAAGATACTTCTGTCTCTCTGGATGAGCGCCCGTTAGGGGCAACGCGGTTTACTAATAATGGTTCGATATGGGAAGGAAGGAAGGAAGGTGTTATCGAAATGACCTCTTTTGTAAATTGTCTTCGCTAATATAGGATATCTTGGTGGACGTATTGACAAACTGATTAGTCAATTATATTGTTTTATATCTTCTTCGATTTGAGGTATCGATTTATTGCCCCATTCCTAAAATGTAGTCGTGTCAGAATCAGTAAACAAAGTGCATTTGGAGGCTGAATATCCAGTTTCTAGGAACTTTGAGGTGTTTGGATTGCTCTTCCATTGGTCCTACTGCTTATCAGGAAGTGATCATAGTATGAAATTAGGGGGTGCCAGGCAGAAATGGGAGGTGTCATTAACAGCAGGATATATAGTCAATCAGCAATATAGTTGCGACCATTATTGTTGGCTTAAGTATCCATCCAAAAAGTATGTTCTGCGTTAGAGCCCTTCTCCAAAATAAAGGATCGCTATTTTTCAGCTGGACGATATCCGTTCGGATAGAAAGTTTGACTGTGGAGAGGTCCTGCCATGAATGCAACAATTGAATTGAGGGGGTTTATCAGAGCGAGAGTAGAGTTGGCTTCCCACTCTGAGTACTCCTATACTGAACACATCAAGATCCTGCGGATCATTTTAGAACAGTGGGCTGAGTTCAAATCTGCTCTCCATCGATTTCGAGAAGAAGCGTAACGGGTGTATCATGTATTTTGGCACTAACTTCAAAAGCATGTCATTCGAAAACAAACAATCGATTTGAAAAATCCTTTTAATCGTACTTTATTCTGTTCATGATTCGTCGAAAAATACATTTACAGTACACTTAATGGACCATGGTCCTCGATTTTTTGTAGTGTGGAGCGAATGTTCCGAATCAGGTTTTGGCGGACCGATGGATCGATTTCCTTCAACTTTCTCTTGATTCGACCAATCAAATGTTGCTCATTTCGAGCCTCCCAGCCACCGACGTAGACCATACGCTTGAGAACTACCCAAAAATTTTCGATTGGACGTGCCTGAGGTACGTTTGGGGGATTGTCCTTTTTCGGCACAAATGGTATATTTTGCTCAGTCAGCCAATTCAATGTTTTTTTTGCATAATGACAGCTTGCAAGGTCCGGCCAAAACATTATTTCGTCACGACCATGATGTTTTTCGATGAGTTGCTTCAATTTCGGCAAGCATTGGCCGATATAAATGTCAGCATTGATCGCTTCTGATTTGTTTGATCGAATCAAAGGCTCTGAAACACCCTTCGATGAAATGGCTGCCCACACCAACACCTTTGGTTCAAATTTTGATTTGCCGGCATATTTAACATCATCTGCTGTTGCTTCAATGTTGTCAGTATAAAAGCCGTCGTTGCCACTCAATTCATGATGCGAGAATGTGAAGTACGATTCATCATCCAAAATTATGGATTTTCCATTCGCAAAGTGTTTGTCACGAAGTGCACGGCAGCATTTTGGTATTTTTTCGAGTTGTTGTTGTGTATATTTTGGTGCTCGTCGACGTTTACGATAAATTACGTTGTTTTTCTTCAAAATACGATGGACTGTATCTTTCGAAACACCAAATTTTCGTCCCAATTTGCGTGTTGATTGACCAACCTTGTTTTTTGCACTTGATAGCAGACTTATGACTGTTCTGGCACCTAATTTGGATGGACCACCGCATTGCTTTTTGTTTTCGGGCTCTTTACCATCGCGACAATCCTTCAGAACACGGAAAATTGTTCTGCGAGAGATTGGTTTGTCTTTAAACATTTCAAGAATTTCACTAGAACTTAGTCCGCCAAACATGTTGGCGACAGATTTCCGTAAATCGAGCTTGTACGTCATTTTGAATGGATCTACCTGCACAATTTGAGTTTGACAGTTCAGTAGGAGTACAGTTAAGTGTGACTAGTGCATTGGTTTACATTTGTGTGTTTGTTTATGCAATCAAATAAACGCCTGAAGTTAGTGCCAAAATACATGATACACCCGTTATGTGGAGTAATCTACGTAAAAGGGGTATACCCCTTCATCGACATGAAAGCTCAGAGGAATTTGAGGTTCAAAGTAGAGTCCGCCAGGGTTTGCATCTTCTCACCGATATTACTTCATCTTTTTAGCGGTGACATTCTTTATACTCCCTTGTCCGAAGGACGTGAAGGGGTTCAAAAGACCATGCCATCTTCTCTCAAGCACCTCGACTATTCTGATAACATCCGTTTGCTCTCTCACCAGGTCATCGACCTTGTCCGAATGGCTCTGGATTTGAAAAGAGAGTCAAGTAGAGTCGGACTGAAGATAAACACCAATAAAAGCATGTTTCTTAGTCTGACGGATCATCGTACGCTTCCTATCTGCATTAATGAGTACATGTAGGAAGCGTTGCTTCTGCCAATGGTGGCACCAAGCTAGATGTCATTCGACGCATTTATAGCACTCAATCCGCCTTCGCTGCTTTATGTAGACTCTGGAAATTCAGTATTCAACTGTTACCGAAAAGCTCCAAGCCTTCGTCAGAACTTGCCTGTGACGTTTCATTGGAGCACGCTTTTCTCATACAGTTTCGAATAAAGAAATTTGCCAGGCAACAGGCGAGTTATTCCTGCACATGAGGAAGATGTGGCAGTAACTCTATCGCCAAATCAAAACCAAGTCATCGAGGAGAACCTCCATGGCTGCCACCGGGAAACCCTTAGATTTGCTGGCCCTGGTGCAATAGTCGAATCTGCATGGGGACTAGCGTAAAGTGGCATTTGGTCACGAGATCTTACCAGGAGTATGCTGGTACCATGGTAACCGGGGTAGCCCCTGGATTCACATGTCACTGAAAAATTGATGTGCGTTCAGCTCGATTATAGTGGTTGGCCGCTTAGTGGAAGTTTCGTGGGAATTGTGGTTCAAGCGAACAGAGACCTTTGGACTAGTACCGTGTTCTTGCCTCAGCGGTTCTGCGATTGTTGTCACAAAACCACCCCGTGTCTTAAGAAGACCGTGGAATTAAGTCTACGGGACTGGAACTCACGTAAAACCACAGAGATTTAACTGTACATTTTGTTTAGAAGGGGGAAGTGGTAATGGATATATCGGACATTAAGGAAGAGCGACGGCCCCAAAGCTGATTACGCCATACAGTAGGATCCATTATCGTAAGATGGCCAACGAGTAGGTCACCTTCGGAACACATGGGGCAAAATAGTAAAGGGGGAGTACCAGCGTTTTAGGAAGCCCTGGGCGAAGTTAAAGCGTATTTCAGCAAATCGTGAACGATGGTGTGGTTGTCGCGCTATGCTCCATTAAGGGTTGAATGGCAACCATATATTGTCATGCAGAAGGACGAGAAGGGACAAGATGTCGAGCTATTAAAGGAGACGCGAGGGGGTTGGCTGAAAAGGTAACATGCAAGCCATGATATAAAGGATATGGGAACTCTGCGAAATGTTACCAGAGGACTCTGTGAATTTAATTGAAGGAAGAGATAGCTTGCTAATATGGGACCAGGGTATTTTGAGGTTTCCGTGCTCCTGTGAGTCTTCAACACTGGCCAGATATATCTTCCTGGACTTAAGTATTAAGGAATGCAGAGTTTTGAAAAAGAAACCAAGTCAGCATATCTTAGAACGGGTAGGAAACTTTTCATCGCAGAGTGCTTTTGGCGAAATTTTTTGTGGACTTCAGTGGTGAACCAGACAAGGTATGAACCCAGGGAATTAGGAGAGAAGGGGACGTAAGAGGGAAAGGAGTCCGATAAAACGGTATAGAAGGTGCTGAGTACTTGGTGACACGTTAATGGAGAGAGGAGAGAAGCCCAGTTGATTGTCGCCAGGGTTAAGTTGAGACTTTTGTAATTTGCCCAATGAATGATAAACCTGGCAGGCTTACGCACGATAGGGGAAAGGGCTTGGCCACACGTCCATGGAGATTCGAGGAGAGGCCAGTTCATTGTCTCCAAGGCTGAGTTCAGACCTTCGAAATTTGCCCTACGAATGTTAAACTTAGCGAGCTTACGCACGATTAGGGTGTAGGGTCAGGTGATCTGAGCATCAAACTCGAAAGCAGGATGATGGCTATCAGGATCAATGTAGGAAGAGCATGAAGGGATTGGGAATAGAAAACCACAGGAAGGTTAGAGAGAACAAGATGAAATGTGCGATTTAAACAATTTTTGGGAAGGTTAAATTAGAGGATGGCAAGTATTCATGAAAGTAGATGAAGGAAGGGAAAGGTGGGCAGGGAAGGAAGGTCGGGAATAATAAGGCATGAGAATATAGGAAAGTTAAAGTCGACACAAAGGATAAAAAAAAGAATGAGGACCAAAATGGTTAGGACTTCTGTCGAAGAAATCGACGCACGAAAAAGAGGGATTAAGTTAGGGAAAGTATACACAGGATGCAATAAATGAGTATACATTTAGTGGAATATCTAATATGGTGGCAGAATTCTAGATGGAAGAAGAGGAGGAAAGGGAGGTTCTGGCACATAAAGGCGACTTAACGGGCTATCAAGTTGCCTCCTCCTGTCTCGCCAACTGCAGCGCAGTCTCAGCCACAACGATAAGCCGAATAACCTTCGAGAAGTTCACACTCTAAAAGGCTGTCATCCCAACCAAATTTCAGTAATGCAAATGACGTGATGTTAGAATGCTAAAGCAGCTAACACGAAATTCGACAGCTTGATTCTTAGACCGCCTACATTTTAGTAAAAAGTTTTAAATTATAAAAATCATTCAAGGGCATTCAAGGCAGACAGACGGGTCGGAAATTATCTCGAAACTTGCTGCTCTGTTAAGGCTTGATAAAGACCTCTTGTGGCCACGATAACGTCGAAGTCGTGGGAACATGTAACTTTAAAGGAAGCCTTAACTCGATCGGGAGAGCCATTTTTCGTCACACATACATTTGTAAACAAAATTACCGTCTGTCGGCTGATAAATAACCAGAAGAGCAATTTTGTTTAAGAATTGAGGGATTCCTAAACCCCGCGTCCACTTAATGGTGGACCGGGCCAGTTGGAAAGCAACATATTTCCCCGGTTGTGGTCCACGGAACCCTCATCTTTGGACGAGTACCCAAGTTGCTAAAAATGAGACTTGCAGTTTCGTCCAGGGCAGATGTAACTCATCGGACGTTGCCTCACCTCTACCTTAGGATTTAGGAATCCCTCGATCCACAAACAAAATTATAGTTAAGCCTCAGCCAGCTTAGGCGGTTTTTGTCTTCATTATAATTCATACACATGTCGTGTTTTTGAATTAATATCAGGGAGCAAAGGCTATCTTGTAACCACTGCGGTCATGCTGCTCTCAGGGCTGAGGTGGGGGCAGTCTCTGCCCTGCACGAAGTCGCAAGTTGTAAACCAGACGAGTTTTAAAAACTACGACTATATTCATAACAACAAATGGTTTAGTGTGGCACATTGGCCTCTGGAATCGGCAGTCCATATTTCTTCGAAAGTCAGACCAGACAAAAGGTAACTGTCAATGGTTCCCGTTGTCGAGTCATACCAGACAGAAGATAACTGTCAATGGTGCCTGCTGTCGAACTATGATAACATATTGAAGCTCGCAATCTAAGTACTTGTAATTTTTGGTTTCATCAAAGATGACACTATTTGTCATTCAACGTTTGAAACGACGAACTTATTGGAAAATCAATTTGGTGAAAACTTGATTTCACGGTTTGGCTGGGTAAATTGGCGGCCTAGATTGTTTCTTTGGACTATTTTCTTCGTAGGTTATGCGAAACCTCGGGTCTTTAGTGATAAGTCAGTTTTAATTAACGCTTTGGAAGTCAGCATTACCCGCATAATCCGTGAGAATCCAAGTGCGATCTTAGAACCCTTAGTCCAAAATTGGACCACCAGTATGGATCGCTTTGAACCTAATCGCGAACAACATTCAAAAGAGATAGAACTCTCTGACGGATTGTTCCGCCCCTACTAATATTGTCGACGGTACCCCTTAGTATTATGCAAGTGGTGTTCTCAGTCCGCATCCACTTCTTGACGGACCAGTTTAACTACCAAAGAACTGCCTCCCAGTTTTTCTGCTCCATGTACTCCAGGATTTGGGCAGGCAACCGTTTTAAACTAAGGACTTACGCCCAAGACATAGACTACTCACTAAACGCTTCCTCACCTCTGTTTTGAGAGCAGCGTGGCCGAAAGTGACACGTACTGTTTGTTCAATAATATAGATATCCGCAAATCTGACATTAGTGATAATTGTTTTCAGGAAAATTGTCTGGCCCAAGCCTAAGCCTGTCGAAATAGAATTAATTGATCATCCACTTGATTCCGGGGGGGAAAGTTCTCGCAGTTTTTAATTTTGGTCCATGGACTTCTCGTCTGGTGGGAAAGTATCCAATTTTCCACAAGTGGAGACTCGACGCCTTTGTCCGGGGCAGAGGCAACTCATCAGAAGCATCCTCGCCTTTGCTTTGGAAGTTGCATCACTGAAAAGACCAAGTGTTTTCGCTCTCTTGTATATCCACCAAATCAGTATGGATCACGCTTCTCCTAAGCAGTGGTAAGTCCACGTCTGCCGAGGTGTCAGTGTTACGATACAACACAAATTACTTCTTTTAGACGAAGCGAATCAGTAACTTTGCTGTGGATACGTCAGACATTAAGAAAGGGCGACAGGTTCTTTGTGGGTTAGACCAGGATGACCAACGAGTAGGTCACCTTAAAACCACAAAATAAACGATAAGAGGGTGTTGACTTTTATGAGGCCTTAGGGGAAGATTTCGATGAACTGGCAACGATTACACGTAGACTTGACCAACCATATAGGGATCACTGGCAACCATATGTTTGGTTACTGCGAAAATCACTGATATTTCCATATTTAGAGAACCTGACTTATGTATTCTTGCTTCGACTTAAATTACTTCCTCCAACCAAATATTTTATATCCTCATTGTGAAGACTAACAAAAGCATTTGACATTTTCTTTAGTATCGACGAACTCACAGTTCTTCTAACCGAAACCCCCAAAAAACTACTTCCTCGATTCACTAGAAATTTGAAGGTTCTGACTATCGATTAGTATCTCGCTACTACGCGAAAGAGAAGTAGCTGGAATTTGAAGATTATCCGGAAAATAGATTTGCGAAAGAGGGAAAACGGCTACCATGTCGGTGTTTGCAATGCTCTGTTGAATCTTATTCACGGAAGGTTTTCGATTTTTCGAAGATGAACGTGGCTCAGTGACTGGAATATCGTTTATATGCTCACTGACCTAAGAAAATGAAGTGGATATATAAGTATACTTTAAGGAAGCCAAACCTTCTCACCATGATTTCCAATTCTTGCATGGGACGATTGAAGAAATCGCGGAAGAATTGCTGAATGTCAACTGGTCTCACTCTAACAATTTCCTGAAAAAGGACTCGGATAAGGGAACGGACCTAAAATATTCCAAAATAAAATTAGTAGTATCCAACCATAGTCACATTATTGCTGGTGACACTTACCTCTGGATGCTCGTTGAGATACTCCAAATCCTCGATATTAGTATCAAAGGCTTTCTCCTTGGAGCCATAGATCTGGTACTCATTCAAAACGCTTGGGGTTAATTGTTCAACCCACTCCTGTGGGATAAGGCGCTTGGGATATTCAAGGGGCTGCCAAATATCAGACAGATCATCTGCCATGTTCTTAATTTGAGTAGAGGCAGGAGTTAAAGGGTGGACAATATTGAAGAGTGGAGTGCCAGTCACCGACGTGATTCAGTTTCGCTTGATTGACGTATCCTGGCGAGGGTACTTTGACTTAATTACACTTTGTCACATTCATTTTTATCCTGAATGCCTTTTTATTTATATCACTTCCAGTTTGCCATTACTTCTCATGACTGTGGCTTACTTCAAAATAGTTCGCGTCCTATGGAAATCTGATACGATACCAGGACATCGTGAATCACGTAATCATCAGTACACATGTGGTTGTAAACTGCATTACCATGAAAGGACCTTAATAATAATAAATTGTTCTCCTGTTTAGCAGATCTACGAGGAACATGCTTGCCTGCAGCGAACACGAGTACGATGGGTCAGTTGCGAGCACGGAGGAAAGCAGCGAAAATGTTGGTCGCAATCGTTGTGATGTTCGCAGGATGCTACTTTCCAGTCAATGTACTTAATATACTGAGGTAAGGTGTCAATATGAGAGGGTGTGGGGGGCAATGCGCAGTAGCAGTTCTAGGTAAATTTTAACTCCCCAAACCGAATAGTAATCTAATGAGGGTTCGACAGTCACGAACGCTCATGAAGCAGCTTTTGCCTGTCGTGTCCTTAATCGCGATAATTGCAGGAACCTTAACTGCGACTGCACATTTTCAGAGAATGCATGTCCACAATTCTGAACAAGTTTGAATTAAATTTGCCCTATCCACAGGTACACGGTGAATTTGGGGCAGAGTGAAGTGGTCGCGGTGGTATCACTATTTTCGCACTGGCTTTGTTATGCCAACAGCGCCGTAAATCCGGTCATCTACAACTTCATGAGTGGTAAGTACTTATCCTGAAATTTATTTTTATCTATACATATCTCCATAGAAACTTCGGAAAGGAGACGAACGACTTCTTCTAACAACTCACGAAACAATTTCCCGTCATCAAAATGCTGTACTGAAATCCTTTAGTCATAAATCTGCGATTTGGGTCGTAAAATCTCATTGCTTGCTTTTATGAGCCTTCCACAAGGTCTTCAGGATGCATTGCGATATGTTGCTAAAAGTCTCGGGCACGTACAAAAAAAGTATGGTGTTTTTGCCTGTTTCCGCTCTTCAGGCATCGATTTAAAATCCCATTTTCAATCTCGTTATCGCCGTGCAGCATGTTACAAAGTTAGAAGGATGCTATGTAGGCTCTGAAAGGGATGAGATGTAAGGGTTATGATTTCGATTCGTTCCTTTTTATTCCGCTTCCTGGTGAAAGATGAGACTCGTGACTATTCGGAATAGAAAGGAATATTTGAAAAAAAGAATTACCTTTGATCCATGAATCCTTGAAATGAAAATCAAGCCCAAGGGAGACACTTTTGCGGCTCGGCTCACAATTTCTCATTCTAACTCTGGACAATTTCAAAGCGGAAAATGGTACAGAGTGAAATTCCCAAGAATATCCAATTGCTCGCTTGGAAAATATATACGAGAAGGCAACTTGAAACGAGAATTTCACACGCAGAGTTCAAGGGATTTTACTATTGCATTTATTACAATAAAACGGAAAAATGAAGCGCTTCGGGTGTCAGTTTGTCTACCCATTATTAGGTACACATTTTTCAAGACTATTTTTGAAATTGTCATAAACTTAAACCGCAACTGATCCAGCTTTCCACGTTTTGTGTGTGTGGAGTATCCGCGGCTTGGCAACATGAGCAGCATTTAATCTACTTTGTCCAGTGCCAAATTGACAAGAGAGTGCATTTGCTAATATGCAGCAGTTCTCCCTTTTTCAACAAAACCTTGTTTTCAACAAAACCTTATTAGGGTCAATTTATTATCTGTCTTTCTTTTTTTGGTCAATGCAAGGTGGAAAGCTTCAAAAATTGCCGCTGCCTCCTACCAGACGGTTATGTAGAACCCTTACCCACTAAAACCACCTCCTTCCCTTTCCGCGAAACTCCCATATGGTGTTACGTCGCGAGGTGGATCAGAATATATCCTGCACTCGGCTGACTTCTTGCAGCCTACGTTTCTTATGGATGTCTGCTATCACCTTTTTGGCTTCAGTCCATATCGCTTTCGACTTCAGCAAATATTGCATAATATTTTCGGCTCTGAGCATCGAATGTTGGCAATAAAATTAAATTGATTCCGCATCCTCTGCAATATTTGGGGCTTTGGGCAATGTGACGAACCGTCATGCTCAATAGGTATGCTCGATAATCTCCTTAACGGCCCAAAAGCTGGGCTGGCTCCAGAGGTCCTTAAATCGCTTAAAGTGTTCACTCTTACTTTTTATAATAACCTGATGGCCACACACTTTTCTCAGACGCAGTTACACCGATTGTCATGAGATTTGGTAGAAACTTTGGAATTTTAAGCCTCCACGCATGCGGTGGATTATATTGCCGCACGCTAAACTTAAAGGAGGTCCCCGTAGACTACAAAAAAGGGGCACATTTTTGTTCACCGAATATAGCCATGTAGGCCATCGCATGAAAGTTCTTGATTAGTGTTAGTACCATATCACAGTAAATATCTGATATATTCAATGGGGATACACTACGAGCTATATATAAATGGAACCATGGTGCACCCAAGTATCTTTACTTAAAAAATCTACAAAACCTTTTATGCTTTTTACCAAATCGTATTTTATAGTCATCATCATCAACGGCCCGTATTTTATAGTCATCATCATCAACGGCCCGACAACCGGTATCCGGTCTAGATCAGCCTTAAGGACTCCAGACACCCCAGTTATAAGCTGAGACCCACCAATTCGATATCTCTAAAAGCTACCTGGCATCCTGGCCTACGCCATGGTTCCATCTCAGGCAGGATCTGCTTCGTCTTCTTTTTCTACCATAGATATTGCCCTTATAGACTTTTCGAGCTGGATTTTCCTCATTTGTACGGATTAGGTGACCCACCCACCACAACCTGTTAAGCCGAATTTTATTCACAAGCAGACAGTCGTGGTGTCGCTCATAGATTTCGTCGTTATGAAAGCTACGCGGTCGTCCATCCTCATGTAGGGGGCCAACAATTCTTCGAAGAATCCACGTTTCGCCCTGAGATCTATACTACCCCTTGACCGCCTTTGACAAACACAAATACAAAATATTAAGAGAGACTAGAAGTAAGTATCTAAGTATTCGAAGTCGGACAATCAAGGCTCATGGCCCATGTCCTGTTGTTGATCTATACATAGGAGGAAATAACACCTGAGAGGCAGTTGGTCACGTTGTTTCCAGGGTAGAGGTGAGGCAGCATCTAATGAGTTACCTCGTCCAATTTTTATAAATTACGTGCCTAGTTCAAGGAAATAGCAGGTAGGTAGGTATCAGTGGCTGCTCCCAGGAGGCCAATTAGCGCTGTGGTGCGGCACAAACTCCTACGATCATGACTGCTGTTATGTTTGCAGGGAGGCAGAGTCCAGCCGGCGCAGATCTTCAGAACCAGCCCGTAGCATTCACGAAGGCAAGCAGCTCTCTCACCCTGCAGCGAGAGATCTCTCTGAAATCCCCAAAGAATGGTTTACCCAGTGTCCGCAGCCTGATTCTAACTAGAGCTGGGCAATCGCAGAGGAAGTGACTCTTCTCCACAGCTTCGTCAATGTGAATTGTAGGGCATACCGAGCCTGGTGGCATGGTCTCCTATGGACCAGTGCCCCGTGCAGACCGCCGTAATCTTATATGCATTCGCACGCGTCTGGCACAGGAGCTCTCGTGATCGGGCTATGTTATAAGCAGGCCAAATCTTCCTTGACTTGGCACAGGTGGTAAGACTTCGACATCTAAGGCCCGCAGCTGTTAAGTAGGGCGAGTATATTCCCCCCTGGCCCCTTTACAGTCGCCATTGAGACACATGTATTGTCTAAAGGATTGCCAAGAGCAGAGCCCCACCTGGCCAATCGCTCAGCGCTCATTCCCCTCTATGTTCCTATGCCTGGGAACCAGGACGAGGGTTACCTGGAGCTTGCCACCCAGACTGTTTAACACGTTTCTATACTGCCCCACCAACCTGGAAGATGTCGTTGCTGAGTACAAGGCCTTAATAGCTGCTTGACTATTGACCAGAATGGCTATGTCACGCTTGAGGCTCGGATCACGCTCCAGGCATCGACAGACTTCCAGTATCAACAATACCTCCGCTTGGAATACATTGGCGAAACCTGGGAGACCATACAACTCGAATACACTCTATGTATTCGAGAAAACCCCCGCATCCTGGAACTTAGTATGGATATAATCCTATGCGGAAAATACCAATACTGGTCACGGCTTCCTTGATTGCGATGGTACTACCATAACCATCCTTAAGGAGATGTCCAGGCCGCACTCTAGGGTCTTCAACACGAAAAAGGTGAGGCTGATTTTCACCAGAAAATTCCGTCCAGGAGCCTACCAACTTTTTAAGAAAGGATGGGCTCCTACTTTCCTTGAACAGAATCTTACTAAGCCTCGTGGATTCGCTGATGCTTTCGATTGTCTGACAATAGTCCAACCAAGTATTTGAAATAATAAAACTTGTTTTCCCTATTCGCTAGTGTTAGTTTATTGGTATTGCAAATGCCGATATTTCGGGAAACACTTCTTCCCTTCAGCGCTAACAAGACTTGCTAGCAATGATGAAGTGAACAAGTGGTTCCCGAAATATCGGTATTTTCTAGACCAATAAACTAACACTAGCGAATAGGAAAAACAAGTTTTATTATTTCAAATAATTTAATCGCTAGAAATACCGCGTAATTACACTCTGAGTCCAACCAAGACCGCCTCTTGGCAGTTTTGACGGCCGACTTCTACTTCTTCAGGCGGCCCATGTGTGGCTGCCAATATTTATGCCCGTAGCACATCTTGAAAATTTCCCTGGTCAGCTTCCTAAGGCTGGAGAGATCTTCATTCCACCACGGTGGCGTTTTCTTCTTTAGCAGTTTACGAGCCTTTAAAAGCGGTATCGAATGCCTTTTCCAGAGCCCCGACCTTTAACTCCAGTTCATCTGTCATACCAATCTTGCCAATTTGTACACTGGAGAGTTTTTTCTCAATTATTTGACCAAACTTTCTCCAATCGATCCTCCTGAGGTATCTGAGACCTCTGGGATGAGATCTAAACCGAAAATTATCCAAATGTAATTTGAGAAGGATTTTTGGTCGGACATTTTCCAGTTCTCCATCCTAAGAATCCCATGTTAATAGGGTGATATCAAGGACCTGCTCCCAACAGTTACAGTTCTCCAAGCTGGGTAAATGGAAGGTTGGTGTACTGCCACTGTTACACACCGATAAGTGTAGTAATAACAAAATCAAAGAATCGCTCACCCCTCTCGTTAATTTGCGAGCATTGACGTTCCAGCCTATCAACAGGTTGGGCTTCTTTGTTGCTATGGTGTTCGTCAAATGTTGTAGTTTTTCCGGTGGATCTGATCGGTTGTAGCCTATATAAACCGAGGAAATATACACGTTCTCTGCCCCTCTCCAGGTCTGTCCTCATCAGCGTCTCCTGGGTTGTGGAATAAATTATAATGCTTGCTTTGTATCCCTTAGATGGTTCGGTCGCCTCCGACCCAAGGCTCCTGTAATAGTGCGATGTCAATGTCATCCACTAGGAGTAAGACACGCAGATTAGCCGGGGCGCACTTCTAGTGCTGCTGATTTATCTGCGTTACCGTGATCATGATCTGCTTGCGTAAGGGGTTTGTCGATTCTCGTCGAAATGTCGATCCTCACCTTCCCCAACAGCTCGTTGGCAGCGTCGATTGGATCCAGGTCGTCGTCCGGTTTGGAATTTGCTGCTATATTCCTCAACAATCGCCTGGTAGTTAGCGAGGTCCTTTTCGTACCGCCCGTCGTCAGTACCGGCTTCCTTATTCTTAGCAATCTGGCTGAGAACATGCATGGCTTTCGGGCACTGGTTTTTGAACAGGATACCAGTGGACCTTCGCTTCTTAACCGCTTTCCGGTGACCGACGTTCTTGTCGGTGTTTACTTTTGAGGGATCCCTCGACGTTGAAAACTTCGGGTTAGGAGTGTGTGTGTATGTGTTTGAGGTGGGGAAGAGGCAAAGCCTCTGAGCACTCAGACCTTAGTCTACCATTGTAGTCGATCCCCTCGCCTAAGGGAATATCCTGGATTCGTTTATGCTAACCGCTACAGTTGGAGCACATCGGCAACAAAAACCTAATGTCTGATGCGTCCGTAGGCAAGGCACTCACATAGAAAATGCTCTACGAATTTCGCTTCCTCATTACATCTTGGATAATTCCTATCCTGAATCAGCTGAACCCAGCTGGTGAATTTTGACTTGTCAGAATGCCCACAATACTTCTGCATGTCTTCTTGCTTTTCGACAAGATAAACTTTGCAGTATGTTTGTTTGGTTCCGACAGGAAAAGTTCCTTGTGTCTAGCAGCATAAAGGCTTCGCCACCTGTCATTATGGGAAGCTTGTACCCAGTTTTTCATAGCAGCATCAGCCAATGCTACTGACACCCCAATTTCGCTGGTTCGGGTCCGGACATGGGGGAAATTTAAGCTTCTTTTACCGAAGGATCTGAGATTTCATTTCCCTCTACACCACAATGACCAGGTACCCAAATAAATTCCACCGTATTGAATTTAGAAACAGTTCAATCGGTTTCTACACTCTTGAACGATTTTTGGAGTGATCAAAGTACTAGTCAATACCCTCATGCAGGTTGACTATCGCTACAGATTGCGATGCATCTGCCCTTCAACCGCTCGTCAATCATCCAAGTTGCCACCCCAGGATCGCATACACTTCAGCCTGAAATACCGTTGTGTTTTGTTCCAAGGGATAAGTTCATTTCTCGTTTTTATTCGACAGATAGACTCCTGCTCCAGAACGATTTTCTGTTTTTGAGACATCGGTGTAGAAGACGTCAGTATATCCTGACACGCATTCTTGTGGTTCGTCCCAGTTTTCTCTTCGTTTCAGGATAACATCATGTCTTCTACCAAACAGATGTATGGGGATCTGAGAATCGGAAGGCATTGCGAAAACTAGATTCAGTTCTCCCAATGACTCTGCCAAAGCTCTGTGTCCCCACGTTTATTGTTTCCCCCAGATCTAATCGAATTAGTCTATGTGCTGCTCTCGTTGCAGTGCTCTGAATAAACAAATCCACGGGCTGCAAATTGAGTAATGCATTCAGAGGTGCGCCGGATGTGGTGCTCATGGCACCTGTGATACCCAGACGCACAGTTTTTTTTAGTATGGCTAGTTTACAGTGAAAACTCTGCTGTTCCCCCTTAATCCATCGCACTACGGATACATGTCTGGTACTCGCTACACCCAGCTTGACGGCAGTGGATTCCGGGCTGGAAACCGATAGTTCATCTGCCGCCTCACTCCGGGAGGTCCCTGCGGTTAGTTTCGCCACAGCGATGCTACGACTGGCAGCGAGTGTGCTGCCCCCAATGACTGCTGTTTCCTGGCTTCTTCTATCGTCGGTTTGTTTATTTTTTCAATAATTGGATCTATGTCCATGTCACGAGTAGTCCGGGAAGAGTGGCCACCCTGGCTATCCCGGCCACCAGGGTAATTGTCTTATTTGAAACTGAAGGTACCCAAGGGTATTCAGAGTTCGCATATTAAAGACCAAGCTTTCCATTGGCCACGCAGTCCTCGGCGTATGCTGTTGCACCTTGACTTGGAGTTCTATTAGTACCTTCTCCAGCACAGGGAGGGGATCCACGGGCTGTTGCTCACCCCCGCCAGATCCACTTGCCCCCAATACATGACCAGCAAACAAGCAGATCCTCGTCAGTTGGATGAGCCTACTCCCAGCCCAGCGCTTTACACTCTTGGCTTAACCGAAGACGGGTTCCAGTGGCCATCGCGAGATGGTAATGGGAGGACTTGCCGAATTATGCAACTTCAACCCGAAACATAATCAGACCAAGACGCCTTAAGAAGAGGACCCCGTGGACTAAAATAAAGTCAACCTTGTTTTGTATCCTCTGTTCTAATCGTCGTATTTTTTCGTCCTAGATTGGAACCACTCAACATAAATTGACAACTAATAAACAGCCCCATTATCCGTGAGTAATGCATTCTTTATTCCAATCTCAAACTATACTCCAAAGAACCTTGAAAATGTTCCTTGAAACACCCCCATCCATCGAAGTGTTCCTTTACGTCATTTTCATGAAATTCAGCAACAACTTTACTGGATCCTCTTAAGCAAAATTCATTTTAACTTTTATTGTCGCCCATAAAGGTCAAATCGTGCACAGTCATTTGTGCCATACAACTGCTTGTGGATAGACCGAAAACCCCATTGGACCACCACAAAGCCTAACAATGCCTACGTTAGGTGCAGTTTTCTCCAGATTCCTTCATAAAATCCTACCCACTTGACTTGCAATGTATCTAACAATGTAGTTCAAGTGAGTTTCCACATTGCGAAGTATCCTACGACGGTTGTTTGCATGTCTAATTCCCGAAACAACCGACAAATGGGGGGTGGAATACCGAATGGAGACGTATGGATACCTTCTACTAGACATTATCCGGACACATGGTCGATAATGCCGTAGTAAAGAAGATTGATGCTGAATTACGGGGAACAACAAGACCAAACCTAACACAGCTCCCATGTAGTGTTGGGGATGTTGTCTGAGGCAACGAGGGTGTCAACGTCCGTGGAGATAGCAAATGGTATATTTGTGAACATTTCGTATCTAGGTCTCAATGTCACATTAATCTGCTTAACGCTTCCTGCAGAATGTAATGGCGGGAAATGTTAATCTTGTCATGTATTATACATATCGGCTCACTCCTTCGAGAAATTGTACACTTTGCTAGGTAAATATTTTGAGAATTTCATAGTCTCCCAATCCATCTTTAGGAAGCATAAGATGCCTTGGTCAAAATACTAGAAATCCTTGAGGGTGTTCACCTGGGTGGATCTGGTATCCAGTCAGTGAGTGTCCTTGATAGATGATTATGCTTTTATCCTCAGCTTATTTTCGCGTAGCCGGAAGGGCTAGAATAATTAATCCAGGCAGGCAGTCCAGTAATCGACTCATCACTATCTTCCTCTAATTTCTATTAATTCTGACTCAGAATTGGAGGGCATTTTCAAAATCAACCCCAACGTAAACTTCGCCCGATCAAAGATTTATGCTTAGAAATGTAAGAAGGAAAACACACTTATGAAGGCTTCTGGAATCCGAACTTATGAAAGTCGAGCGCTGTCAGGATAGCCTTACTTAATGGTCAGCTCAACTGGAGTGTGACACATGCCAGAAAAAATAAGCCATCTAAGATTCCAATATGGTTGCACGTACACCTTTGTTGCAATTTACCAAGAGTTTATTAAGAAAAAGATACAAAAAGGAAAAAAGTATTGGTTTTCAGGCACTCAACGCAGTCCATAGGAGGACATAAGAACTGACGACCAATAGATACTCCCACCCTTTCTGATTCATAAGTCTAATTTCAGAGGCTCGTAACTGAGCTACTTTAAGCGCTTTACGAAATGAATTCAGATGTGTTTGTATATTTAAAGCTAAAATTCCATTCTACAATATTATCTACAACATCAATTATCAGTTCGTCCTTGGTCCTAACCGAGAAGTCGATTGCAAATCACGTATCATATCGAAGAGATTATTTGTGGTGAATAGTCAATATATGTTCCTTATGCTGGCCTACAGGTGCTACTATCTACGCAGCTCACAAGTTGAAAGCATTCCTTCTAGCCACAAATATCCTGGAAAGGATACGTAACTTGATGAAATACCTTCTAAGAATAGGCTTACCAAATGATTAGTTCCAGTTGTGGGATCTCTAAACCAGCACACATAGACAATGGTTTTAGATAAGTATACATTAAGAGTGGTTCTCACATGGTATTTATAGATACAGATACAAGGACGATTTTCAATTTATGGACAATGAAAATCAATTCAATGAGAGATAAAAACAAGTATAATTCCGGAACTTAGTCGTATTCGGTATAAATGATTTCTCGATTTCCCCGAATCACGAGAAAACGATTGGTATGAATGTAACCACATCTGACGAGAGCGGCGTGGGGAAAATCCCCTCCGGGCCCAGGATTTTCCTTGAGGCACCAGAGTAGAAATTTGTTTGAAAAAAGGATAATACGTGTGCACTTGGCATAGTTGGAATTGTCAAATGGGCAAACGACAATCCGGGTTAACCAGAATCAACTATTAATCGTCAAGGTCCGGTGAACTCTGGTTACCAGGTGATCCCCAGTTTCAACTAGCCTTGTCTCGGCGAAAAGGGGCTCTGCCAAGATTGACCTTCGATGGAGAACTTGAGTCTAGACACAGATTCTCCACTTACTCAAGTGAGACCCAGTCCTTAACAGGCGGGCCGGAGCAGGCCCCTTCTGTCAGCACTGCTGACCCCAGGCTCCAATCAGTCCCACCTGCTGACGCTGAAGTCTTTCCCATGGGTAAGCACCTATCCACGGACATCAAACAGCCTTCGGGCAAACCACCTCCAGGCAAATCACAACCCAAGGGCCAAGGTTGAGGGGAAAGGATCGTTCGGAGCACCTGCGGCTAAGGGGAAACCGAAACGGCAGTGGTCCTTGGACGACTCGAACTCTTCGACACAAAAGACAGCAAAGAGGGCTCAGCCAGCAATGGCTAGGCCTTCATTTGCAGCCAAGGCTATCGAAGCCGATGGATGGGTCTTGTGTGACGTCTCTAATCCATCCGGTTACGATACTGAGCATTGCGAACAGTTTAGGAGAAAACTCCTCCTAGCTGTAAGGACTGCATCATAGCAAGGCATCAAGCTTTGCTTTGAGTCGGTATGTGTATACCGTAAAATGTCACGGCTAAACTTTGCCGACGAAGACACGAACGATTGGCTCAGGCAGTACCGATCTTCTCTCAACGATGTGTGGGAGGGTGCGCGACTAACCCTGAAAAGGGTGGCTGAGCTGCCTTCGTTAGTACAGTGCTTCCTCTGGCTGCCAGAAGAAGAGCGGAATGGTGCTGGGGTTCTGGAACAATTTGGTGTGCAGAATAACCCCAATACTTCCACCTGAATGCTGCTAAGCAGCGAAACAGGTGATAGAGCCTATAGGCCGGGAACTTTTCTCATTATCGGCTTTATGATGGCGACACCACATCGGCTAAACTAACCATAAAAAGTGAACAGGGAGATAAAGAGATACTATGGTGCTCTGCCCATTTCCCCTACGACGCAAAAGACGATACCAGTGGAACCGTCATCAGATCTGTCCAATATGCCAAAAGTAGAGGAATAGGGGTAATAACAAGATGTGATATCAACGCTCACCATATATATATACAACATCAATGCAAGAGGATCAAGACTCCTACGAATTGCAGATCCTTAATTTGGGTAATGAACTCATTTTCTTCAACGTGGTTAGGCGCGAGGTCATCGACATCACAGTGGCATCCCCTGACATCGCGGCTCTGGTCGGAGAGTGGAGAGTATCAAACGACATCACACTCTCGGATCAGTCTCGTGCCCTACTAAGTACATCAAAAACAACCTGCCAGCGTGGTGGAATGAAGATCTCTCTAGTCTCAGGAAAATGACCAGAGAAATCTTCAACATCTGCTACAGGCAAAAATACTGGCAGCCATACAAGGACTGCCTGAAGAAGTACAAGTCGGCCATCAGGACCGCCAAGAGGCGGTCTTGGTTGGACTTGGTCAGAACATCGAAAGCACAAGTGAATCAGCAAGGCTCAGTATGATTCTGTCCAAGGAACATAAGAGCCCATCCTTTCTTAAGAAGTCGGAAGGCTCCTGAACGGAATCTTCTAACGAAACCTTGGAGCTTCTGGTTCCGACGCACTTTCCCGCCAGCAAAGAGGACTGTGAGTCAGAACCTTGCTTGGAGGGTTTACGGCAACCCCAGCTGTGCGAGACTATCAAATCGGTAATTACCGAGGATAGGATCGGCTGGGCTGTAAATTGCTTCTCCGCATACAAATCTCCAGGCCCAGATGGCATAATTCCAGTCATACTTTAGCAGCAGCACGAGAGGGTTGTGGCTTGTTGGGATTTACCGGAGCTGCATCTTTTTAGGATATGTATTGCAGTCCTGGAGGCGCGCACGAGTGGTTTTCATACCGAAAACGGACAGGCGCGATCATGAGTCCGCGAAGGACTTTCGACCAATCAACCTGACTTCTATCGTGCTGATGACCCTAGAGCGCGTCCTGGACATCCACATAAGAAAGTAAATGGAGAATGCCTTTCTCTAAGTCCCAGCATGCCTACCTCAAAGGAAAATCCACCGAAACCGTCCTCCACGAGGTAATTGGCACGGTTGAGCGGTCGCTACAGTACAAGCAGTATACCCTAGCTGCCTTCTTGGATATAGAGGGAGCTTTTAACAACGTCAGTACCGACGCCATCAAGGACCAGTATTGGATTGGAGGAGTATCTTACGCATCGAATTATATCCATGTTAAGTACCTGGATAATCCAGCCGGACGTGGGAGGCAACCACTTGACCAGAGCTGTGAACAGAGGCGCACTCCAGGGTGGCGCCATCTCACCGATGCTGTGATTAATAATAATAGACAAAATTTTACGTACATTGAACAGCAGCGGGTGAAGGTGGTGGCGTATGCCAACGACTTGGTGATATTAGTGTCAGGGATGTTTCCGCCCATTAAAGCGACATCATAGAAGGAACGTTGCGAAAGGTGTACCTGTAGGCCGCAAGATGCGGACTCGGCATAAACCCAACCAAAACGGAACTGATACTATTCAACACCAAAACGAGGATTCCCAAATTCCACCAACTACGGCTGAATGAATAAATATTGGTTCTTTCCTCTAATGTAAAGTTTCTGGGTGTAATCCTGGACCCAAACCTAAATTGAAGATTGAATATAGAACTGAGAGTTAAGAAGGCCTGTACAGCCTTCTATGCCTGCAAGACAACCTTTACAAAGAAATGGGGTCTTCGGCCGGGGATGGTTCTCTGGATGTACACCGCTGTAGTACGCCCGATCCTAACGTACTGCTCTATTGAATGGTGAAAAGCTTTGAGCAAAAAATGCAATAGGATGAAGCTTAATAGAATTCAAAGAACCGCGTGTGCAGGTGCTACAGGGGCTCTCTACCCCCACATTAAATACCTTGTAGCGTGCAGCGCCGTCAGACTACGTGGGTCCGGATGCTGGGCAGCGAAGTCACAGTAACATCCTAGACAAAGCACCTCGGGAAATCTGGGCATTCCCTACGGACTATGCCACACGCAAACTGAACTTCACGAGAAACTTTGTTGTGGACTTTCCAACCAGGGCAAAGTGAAAGACCGGCGGCGTGTTGCAAGGTTATGACTCAGTATTCCTTACCGATGGATCAAAGATGGCCTGTGAAGTCGGCGCGGGGGTTCTCTCGAATATACACAGCGTACCCAAGGTGTATGGTCTCCCAAGTTTCACCAGTGTATTCCAAGCGGAAGTACGGGCAATATTGGAAGTCTGTCGATGGCTGGAGCGAGATTCGAGCCTCAAGCGTGACATAGCCATTCTGACCGACAGCCAAGCGGCCATCAAGGCCTTGCACTCAGCGACGGCATCTTCCAGGCTGATGGGGCAGTGGAGACACACGCTGAACCGTCTGGGCGGCACGCACAACGTTACCCTCCTCTGGGTTCCCGGGCATAGCATGCGAGGCTGTGCGCTTGGCAGCCTTTCGGTGAATACAGTCGATGTTTCGCTGGTGGTTATCAGGGATAGAGTCTACACGCACTACCTAGCAGCCACGGGCCTTAAATGGCGAAGGCTTACGAGATGTGTCAAGCCAAGGAGAATTTGGCCCGCTTATAATATAGCCCGATCACCAGAGCTCCTGTGCCAGACGAGTGCGGATGCACGGGACACTGGCCCATAGGGAACCATGCATTGTCAAAGCGCGGAGAAGGAAGGGAAACCCTCATGCACTTGCTCTGCATTTGCCCACCTGCTACGGGCTGGCTCTGAAGATCCGAGCTGGATAGACTCTGCCTCCCTGCTCTCCTAACTGCAGTCACGGACTTAGGAGTTTGTGGCATCAAAACGACGCACCACAGCGCTAATTGGGCTCTACCTATAAGAAGGAAAAGCCGGCACCCGAGGAAAAATTAGGCGACCAGTAACCCCTACCAAGCGAATGGCCCCAAGGAAAAGAGCATCGCCCAACCACCTCAAAACCAATAAAGAATTGAAAGAGAAACCCGTTTTCTATTTACCAGCACACAAAGGAAACGCAGGGGTCACCATGGACAAGGGAGCATACGACGACTTAGTACGCAAAAAAACAGAAGAAGGTAAGTTTCATCCGGAAGGACCCTCCGTCAGACTGCGTTAAAAGAGTGGAAAAGGCTCTGGCTGAATGCAAACCCATTATTAAAAAAGCAGCCGAACTGAGAATGCCTAACCCATATCTGCCAAGAATCAAATCATCATCATCAACGGCGTAACAACCGGTATCCGGTCTAGGCCTGCCTTTACAAGGAACTTTTTAGCTCCTCAAAATTTATGTATTTTGAGCATTTGAAAGCAACGAGATGAGAGAGATAGTAGCAGCAACGAATTCACCGATCAAAAAGTGTGAAGTGAAGCGAAGTGGCTCTTGGAAGAAGTCAAAAGGTTTGGTCTAAAAATAGGAGCAGTGGGAAACAGTAGAGAAGTCATTGCCAGACTCAACGAAGCGGGAGGATACAAAGTGATGAAATACTAGTATCCTTCGGCGTAAAAGCTTTATTCCCAAGCGTACCGATGGAAGAAGCGCTACACTTGTTCGAGGAATGGATCACGACCCACGAAAACCCATTCGAATGGAGGAAGGAGGCTAAACTGTATAAGAAACTGGCCTTCACGTGCATGAGTGAATCCTATTTCACATCCAGGAATAAATTTTATAAAACAACTTCCAGGGCAGCAATGGGCAACCACCTCTCACCGCTGCTTTGCGAGGTATTTATGGAGAACCTGGAGAATGAACTCGACGAAGCTAGGGCACTCCCGAGATTGTGGATCAGATACATGGATGATGTATTAGCAATCATCAAAAGGGGAGAAGTAGGAACGATCTTCGAGGTGGAAATCTTCAAAAGAAACTGGTATATATTCTCCAAGCTCTAGGATGTTTACTCACTAAAACCAACCCTTAATTGTTGTCCTTTTGTCCGTGGAACCATCGCTCATTCTTTACTCAGGAAACGAACTCTGAACAATTTTTAATAAACAATCGGAACACGTAATTTGTGGATCTGCATAACCTTTGAATCTCCCCTTTGCAACTCTCTAGGCGGTTCCCCGTAGACCCATCGACCTTTTCGACCTTTTGTTTGGCTTTCCAAAGAGATATGTCTTACCCGTTCAGAACTTCTTCAAGGATTCGGGATACTCACTGGAACAACTCAGAAGCATTGTCGCTGCCAGATTGGATATTGCAGATATGCGACGATAGCCACTCCATTGGGGGTGTCTCCCTTTCTCTGAAAGCCAGGGTTTCCCTTGTTCCATTTCACTTCTATCTGCAGATTATGTAAATACACCAGAGACCACCTCTTTCATAACATTTGATGAATCGTTTTTAGCTATTGCAAGCGTTCATAAAGGTCCCACTAAAAGCAATTCTGGGAGTTCGCTAACCGGCCGTTAAATTCAAAATGAGAAGGATTCAAGGGTTCAACATCCTCTAGATTATTGAAGAGTGGCCTGGAGTTTGAACTTACCTCAATCTGGGAGAGTATTGTAGTAAACTTCTTGAAAATTGGAACGATCTTCGTCACATCAAACACATATCTTAACTGTCACTATAATAATTTCACGGATGTTTTTAAAAGGCCTTTGAAATGCACTGTAATGACCGGAATGAATTTCCAAGCAGCGCCGTCTTCTGCTATTGGCGCTGCACTCTGGATTTCTTTATTTGCTTGGTGCTTAGCTCCGGCGAAGTTAGTCCCATAATCGCTACATATCTAGCTTGCAATAAAACGCTTGAACACTGTCGACAACGCTCCCATCGATAAATCGCTCACTAGTTTTAGGTGTAATGCCTTCGTGACCATTCCTACGACCGTTGACGTTTGCCCTGTGAGTTGGGGCTTAAAAAGACGCCCAAAGTTCGCAGCTTGTCGTAGGAGGTGACCAAAAGAGCTGGAAATTCGAAACCTTTCTTTAACGAAACGTCAACAACACCTCGGATAGGGGTTGACTTCACGGCTACGGCATTTGGCTCTCGAGAACGGACTATAGTTGGTTTCTGGAACGTGTGCACGCCCATCGCCAACGGTAGCGAGGATTCACAGAATGCTCGATTTCTTCAACTTGAGCGGGAATTCCAAAGATATAAGCTGAGCTTAAGCGAAGTAAGATGGTGAAACTCTGGCGGCTTTTTTAGTCTGGAAAGCCAAATGGCAGCAGACGGGAATCCGGTGTCTGGTTGCTTTTGACGGCTGGAGTTCAGGGGAGGCTTCCTAAAGATGACATTGTGATCGTGATGGGTGATCTTGACGCCAAGTTGGAGGCTCTAAGATTTCTGCAACTTCTACCCCCACGTCATTGGCGGTACATTGCTCGAACGCAGAGCTTCTCACAACATGGCCATATTTTGTCAAAAAAATGTTACACCCTCTTTCACCAATCGGGCGCCCCGCCCCTTCAAGATCAATAGGAAATGCCACCACTTGCTATATGTAAAGGGATTCACAGACCACACGTTCTTATCAAATTTCGTAACAAGATATTCAACGGTTTTCGAGTAAGTCGGGTGTGACAGATGGACCTTAAATCGATTTTAATAACTCACACACAAAACCTTAATATAATATATAGGAGAAGTATTCTTTCTCAAAACAGATAGTTATGTAACTTTCCAAGAACTTAATTCCACTTTGAATACGATATCTTAAATGCGAGTACCGGAAAATAAGGTACATCCACCGTTTCTTCGACTTCAATAGATTCAATCTTATACTAAACTTCTAAGATATCAATTTGCTTCCCATAATAACGTCTACCGTTCATAGGCGTTACTACTCTCAACATCAAACTATCCTTTATGAACGGAAAAAGCAAAAATAATTTGGCAAAGCCTATAAAGGCTACAACATTCCCTAAACTTTTACGAACTTTATCAGTCAACAGGATAATTAAATAAGGACATGAAGAAAAGCAGATAGAGCCAATGGTTTCAGAAGGGTTGGTCTGACTGTAACGACTTCCCTTTTCTCCATATGTGAGAAACTACCATATAATAAGGTTTGAAAGTTTCTTACTCTATTAGAAGAAGTTTTGCTTCCTTGCCTTCCTAGTTGTCTAAGTTGTTCCCTGAAAAGGTGCTAGTTAACTCGTGCTTTGAATAGAATCAGCAATCAAAGTTCCTGTGGTATAAATATCAAGGCGATGTTAATTGCGGATATCACTATCAAAGTCGAACCAACCCCATCATGTCAATATATATTGATTCATCTGAATTTCAATCAGACATTCAATTTTGCAATGTCAAGGGTGAATGTTGCTTGTGTGGTTTAAATTAACAAGGACATAATATCTAGAAATAGTAAATGAGGGTAGCAACTGTCGTAGTGTTTGTCATAGTATCAGTAGTTCTCGTCAAAGACAAAATGCAATAAGTTTTATAAAAATAGTTCCTTAGTTTACTATAGTTCATTTTCAAAATGAAACTATTAAAAAGGAAAAGGTTCCAATTTAACTATAGAATTTTACTGATTTGTTTCGGACACAACAAGTGTCCTTCTTCAGTGCTTATTTTGTAAAGATTTATCTTACTTAACTCTAAGACTTACATACCCCCCCCCCTTGTGTCACACGAAATGGTTGTTGGAAGTACCTAGTTTGCGCGGAAAGCGGTCCACAAATAAACGTGGGCCTCTCCAGGCGGGACCACCTTCAACCAAATTGACCACGTGTTGATCGAACGTCCCCATCTCTCAGTCTTGATGAATGTCAGAACATATAGGGGGGCCAATATAGACTCGGATCACTATTTCGTTAGCATGGTGCTCCGAGCTCGAATAACAATACCACCTAGAATCCCCTCTGACAATCAGGTGAGAGTTAACACTGAAGCCATCCACAACACAGTCATCCGCAACACCTATAAGAGGGAAATGGATGCCGCAATAACTGCAGCCAACAAAGATCCTGGAGATGCAGCATCAATAAATGATCTTCACAATCACCTGAAGAAAGTTATCATAAATACGGACCCAAACATACTTGGCCTGCAAAAAGGGTCGGAACGCCTGGTTTGACGATGAATGTAAGCTAGCAACGGAACGGAAGAATGCCGCATACCGAGTAATGCTGCATTCTCAAAGGACGCGGGCACGCCCGGAGAGTTATCACGAACTCCGGCGAGCGGAGAAGCGACTTCACAGACGGAAAAAGGAAGCCTGGGAGAGCCAGCAAGTCTGTGAACTAGAAAAGTACAGGGAGCAAGCGCACCAGGCGCGCAAGTTTTACCAACAAGCCAACAGGATGAAGCCTTACACACCTCGATGCTCATCCTGCCAAGACAAAGAGGGAAATCTGATTTCTGACAGAATGGGCATATTGGAGCGATGGGTTGAGTACTTTGATGAACCACTGAACAACTAGAACATCGGCGAGTTGGAGGTCCCGCCAACTGAAGACGACGGACAAATACTGCCACCACCAAGTATAGAAGAAACAGTCCGTGCAATTCATCGGCTAAAAAATCATAAGTCGCCAGGAGCCGATGGAATTACAGCTGAATTGCTTAAATATGGAGGCGACCAATTACACCAAGTGGTTCATATACTTGTGCTCAAAGTGTGGCACAGCGAATCAATGCCTGACGACTGGCAAAGAGACATTATCTGTCCCATACATAAAAGGGAAGATATCACACAGTACAGCAATTATAGAGGTATCACGTTGCTGAGTACCATCTATAAGATATTCTCCGCTATCTTGCTAGGCTGGATAGCCCCATACGCCCAGAACATCATTGGCCCATACCAAAGAGGCTTCACTCCAGGCAAATCAGCAACAGATCATATTTTCTCTCTGCGGCAGGCGATGGAAAAACTGTTGGAATATGGACAACAGTTGCACCATCTATTCATCGACTTTAAAGCCGCCTATGATAGCATAGCCAGGGTAAAACTTTACACGGCCATGAGAGAATTCGGCATCCCGACGAAATTAATAAGACTGACTAGGCTGACCCTGACCAATGTGAGAGACCAGATAAAAGCAGCAGGATCACTCTCGAAACAATTCCACATCAACAACGGTCTACGACAAGGGGATGCCCTATCATGCGTCCTCTTTAACCTGGCCCTGGAGAAAGTGATCCGTGATGCTGAGGTAAATGCAAGAGGTATGATCTTCTTTAAGTCCACCCAACTACTGGCCTATGAGCCTTTGAGACCGTTGACAATTTCTCCTATCTCGGGTCGAAAATCACAACCGATAACAGCTACGATGATGAAATCCGCGCACGGTTGTTGTCAGCCAATAGAGCCTATTTCAGCTTACAAAAACTGTTCCGCTCGAAACGTCTCACCATAGGGTCAAAGCTCTTACTGTACAAGTCGATGATCTTGCCAGTCCTCAAGTATTCCTCGGAAATTTAGGTTCTTAGCAAGAAGAATTGCGAACTCTTGGCCGCGTTCGAGAGAAAAATCCTCCGAAGAATTTTCGGCCTTACATGAGGATGGACGATTCCGTAGCCTACATAACGACGAAAACCGTCAGGTTGTGGATAAAATCCGGCTCAATAGGTTACGGTGGGCGAGTCACTTAATCCGTATGGATGAGGGTGATCCAGCCCGGAAAGTCTATAAGGGAAATATCTATGGTAGAAAAAGAAGACGAGGCAGACCCTGCCTAAGATGGAGCGATGGCGTAGGCCAGGACGCCAGACAGCTTTTTGGGATATCGAATTGGTGGACCTCGACGCAAAACCGGGATGTCTGGAGTTCCTTATTAAGGCAGGCCTAGACCGGATACCGGTTGTTGCGCCGTTGATGATGATGATGATAATGTCGGTGCTATACCCGTTCTTTTTCACATTGTCTTTTATATAAGCCTGTTCTTTGATGTATCTAGATCTGGTTAGGGGGATGTTTAGCATTCTATGTACCATGCTGTGGAAGACCGCGAATTTATGCTGGTATGAATGGAAAGAGCTGCTAGGAATGACTCGTTGGGTGGTTGTGGGCTTCCTTAATATATTGAACTCGAGGTCTTCCCCGTTTCTAATTATTTTGATGTCAAGGAATGGTTTTTCTCTCATTTCTCCCGTCTGCATGATCAATATAATATTTTTATGGAGCTGATTGATTTTTTTCTAGCAATCCATTCAACAGCAATTTGTCCACGATGACTAGTGCATCATCAACATATCTAACCCAAAAAGTTGGCATTATCCCACGCTGTTCCACTACAATTTTTATGTACCTTGGGTTGGTGCTCAGAGGTGGCGGTGAGGAAGACGGGGCGGCAACCCTGTCAGCCGAACCAAAACCAAGTGGCCGCGGAGAACCTCCATAGTGGCGGCACCGGGAAGTGGCAATTTGTTCACGAAACCTCACCAGGGGTATACTGGTACCATGGGAACCGGGGTAGCCCCTGGACTCTCATACTCTCCTGTTGTATGTGAGTACAGCTCGGTTATTTGCGATTGGCCCCCTAGTGGGAGATTCATAGAGGTTGTTGGTTATGCTCAAGCGAGAAGAGACCTTCGGGCCTCGGCGTGGTGTTGCATTTCAACACGGGTGCCGTACTCCTTAGTTCGGTAGAGATTCAGGCAGGTCTTGCATCCACCAGTATGAATGCTAAACCATGCATTTGGTATGGACTGGTACCGTTGTTGCTTGTCACAACGGGGCTCTGATTGTGGTCACAAAATCAATCCATGTCTTAAAAAGACCGTGGGATTCAGTCTCCACGACAGGTACCCACGTAAAACACTCAAGGACTCATTGTACCTTGAGTTGTATTCTCAACCTAGCCAAAGAGGGATTAGGCATGCGTAATGCGGCTATGTTCTTGAAAAGGTCAACACATTTCCTTAGTGTTTTCTCCACTCTTTTAATTGACCCCGGTAGAGGATATGTTCTCAGTTTGAAGAAGTTGCCGTTATTTAGCTTCTGGAGTGCCAAGTCTTCATAGGTCGTTCGGTCTAGTATTACCAGTTTGTTACCTTTATCTGCTTTTAGGTAAAAAAACTGGTTTCTGGTTTAGTTTTTTAATAATCCGCTCTTCCTTATTGTGTTGTTTATTTGTTCCTTTCCTGTATTGGTGAATAATAATCCCAACAAGAAACCTTGCCTAGATCATCCTTTTCCAGAAACCTGATAGCTCTAACTAGCGTCTATAATCGTATCTTCGACGTTCATCTTCAAGACTGGTGTCACGTAGTTCAATCCTTTATTCAATACCATCACTTCGTCATCCGTAAAAACTTCCGACGATTTGTTAACTACAAAGTCTGCTATGCACTCTGGTGACTTATTTTTTATCCTGTACGCTCCGGTCGCGTTTCTCAGGGACATTATTTTCTGGCAAAGTATCTTCTTCTTTCGATCTTGGTCGCATGCGTATGCTCGGTTTGAAAAGTGTGGTGTCTATTGGAATATGTTGCGCTGACATCTCATGCGCTAATTTTAGATGACCAAGAGAGTGATCCTATCCTATTTGGAGAACTTTGATTTAATGCTCTCTTTGATGAGGCTTCTCTCCAGTGTCTGGTATGTTCGCCGGTATTTCTGTTAGGGAGTCCTGTCTTGATGAAAACTTGGTGTGATTTCGGTACTACCCTGTGTTTGAGGAAGAGCTGTAGGAATTTAATATCCTGACTCATGCCTTCGAGTTGCTGCTTTCGTACACTATTCGACAGTTTTCCGGCACTTGCAACAACGTGGAAAGGTGAAAAAGCTCGACAAATGGGTTCCGCATGCCCTTACGGAGGAAAACATGGCGCTTCGAGTGGAAATTTGAAGTTCTTATGATGAAAAGTGGATATTATCAGGTGTACTTCTAATTAATTTCCGATTTTTTTGTGAATAAAACACACAATTCCAAGGGAACCGTAATAGTTATTTTATTCGAAATATTTTCCATCGCTTTCTACACATTTTTCCAGCTTTCTGATAATTTGTGAATACCACGCCAGTAGAATTGACTGTCTTTGGAGTTGAACCATTCGGTGAGCCATTTCCGCAAATTTTCGGAGGAGTCGAAGTGCTTCTCAGAAAGTGCGTGGCCCAATGAGGCAAAGAGGTAGTAATCCAGGTCTGGTGAGTAAGCCGCATGGTTAAGCACCTCCCGCTTGAGTTTTTCCAGCGTGGCGCGAACGACTTTCGACTTATGCGATGGTGCATTGTCGTGGAGCAAAATCACCTTCTTGTGTCTTTCTCGATATTTTGGTCGGTTCTCCGCAATCGCTCGGCTTAAGTCTTTCATTTGTTGTTTGTAGCGAATGGCGCTCACAGTTTCACTAGGTTTCAGCAGTTCAAAGTAGATCACACCGGTGTGGTCCCACCACACACACAGCATAACCTTCCCACCGTAACGATTTGGCCGTGCCGTCGATGTCGAGCTTCACCTGGACTCACCCACGATTTGTTGCATTTAGGGTTCTCCAAGATAATCCACTGTTCGTGGTCCGTAACAATTCGATGGAGAAAAGACTTTATTTTGTACCATTGGAGCAGCATTTCACACGTCAGTTTTCGGTTCTTCATTTGTCTCTCGGTCAGTTCATGCGGCACCCACTTTCCACCCTTCTGAATTTTTCCTATGGCTCGTAGACGTTTCGAAATTGCTTGCTGTTGAATTCCCAACGTATCTGCAAGCTCTCGCTGCGTTTGCATGCTGTCTTCATCCAATAATGCTTGCAATTCGGCGTTATATAAACGATTTTCGCTTGCCGGAGCGTGCGGCGTCATTCAGGTCGAAATCTCCATTTTTGAATTGTCGAAACCACGTTTCACATGTTCGACGTGTTAATGCACGATCGCCATAAACTTCCACAAGTGCACAGTGGCTCTCGGACACTTTTTTTCGTTGATTGAACATGAAAAGCAATGCATGGCGCATATGCTACGCCGACATATTTGACGCGCAATAAAGACTTGCTGGAGGAGCTTTTTAGGGAAACGTCAACGCAGTTTAGACACTCGACAGCAACTAAATAAAATGACAGGTATGTGTGACCAACAGCGCCACAAAACATAGAACGCCATCTATAAAAAAAACGGAAATTAATTAGGAGTACACCTGATATATGTCAATCGTCGCCGATCACAATGACTAGATGCTGATGAGCCACCGAAGCATATGCCGAAACCGAGCGTCCATCCGAAGAAAGTAATGGTGACTGTTTGGTGGTCTACAGCTGGAGTTATCCACTATTCTTTTTTTGACACCTGGAGAAACGATAAATACACACAAATACTGTGCCCAACTTGAGGAAACGCACCAAAAATTGAGTATTCAACGGCCGAGATTAGTCAACAGAGACGGTGTGATACTCCTTCACGACAATGCACAACCCCATGTATTCAGAACAACGGTTCAAAAGTTGAACGAATTGCAGTATGAGACTCTGCCTTATCCACCATATTCACCGGACCTTTCGTCAACCGACTACCACTTTTTTAAGCATTTGGATCATTTTTTGGCGGAAAAACAATTTGGGAATGAAGAGGCCATTTCATGTGCAACAACCTAATCAAATAAATTATTTCAAAAAACGCAATGAAGAAGGACACATGTTGCGTCCGAAACACGTGTTTCCTACTTTAAAATAAATGAAATTTTATAGTTAAATTACAAAATGCAACCACTTACGCCCTACACATCCCCCACAGTTTAAAAAATCTGCAGATACCCAAGCTTAAACTGACTTTCATATCATAATAATTAAATCTAAAAAACCCGAATAATTTCCAGGAAAGAGAGGTTTATGACCGCTAGAGTGTCATTCATTTTCCTTTTTATGATTCAGGTTCAACTTTATATTGCTTATTACTCTCGTCAATATAACCTTCCGCATCATGTGTACACGCGTACATACGTACCCCCATACGAAGGATATGCATGAAATACATCAGATTGTCTCCATAGCATCAGGATATATATCCATGTTGACATTCGAGATTTTTATTGACATCAATCAGAAAAAAAAAAATGTTGAAATTAGATTAAGTGGGATCCTGGCTCACTCTCCCTCGATAATTTCATCACGTACCTTATCTTAGCTCTTCGGTCGTCCTGGATAAGTCAACAGTTAGACTATGGTCAAAGGCGTTGAATTGTTGCTGATGTACTTGTAGAAATGTGGCCCTTCTTCAGTTTGGGTTGTGTCTGTATCTTGTAACTAGATCCTTCTTCAGAAAGTAGATAAAATATAATTTAATTCCGCTTCGGTGGGCCATCTTGGTGAATTTCCAGTTGAGACATTCAATTCATTGGTGAATTTTGTCAAGGATATCTTGGGGGAAGTGGACATTTCATCTGCGTGATTGCTGCAGTAAAGATTTTTATTAAGTTGAACATAACGGAGTTCTTGAGCAGGATGTAAAATACGGCATAGTATCAACGATAGACATAACCATATTAAATTATGGCTGCGACTATCATTAGGAGTGCTGTAATTGGGGTACTTTGGAACACTTGTATTAAAAAAAGCTCCTTATTTGTCGCAAATAGGCATTGATTTAAGCTGGCGCAATCTGGCCATTCAATCTAATGGTCATCATTCATGAAATGGAACTTCAATGTAGGTAAAAATAAAAGAAAAAACGAGAGTACACCTATTTTCAGGAACAACATTTCGGGTATACATATTTCATTTCTGCGTAAAAATCCCCTTTCCTTTATAAATACCCAATCCATATTCCTTGAAAGAATTCGAAACATGAATAAGAAAACTGACGGCCTGTTTGCGTCCATAAATATCCGTTAAATCATGTGCCTACTCCACAGGAAGTCAGCTTACAGAAATCCTGCCACCAGAATGGCAAAATACCCCGTAGGTGTCCTTGTTTGTTGGCATTATTGAATGGATTCATGTAAAACCCACTCTATGTATGTGACCAGAATCAACTGAACACGCACCCACATTAAAACAATGTCGTCAAATTCTAGAATTACATTCTGGGAGAGCTATTCAAATATACGAATCATTTTCGGACATGCATGTTTACAGCAGTATAGTTGGACCAGAAAGCGATTAATAGGGACCACAAGATAATGCCCCAAATCGGTAACCAATTTTCAATGCCCTACAATTAATAAGCTATTTGTAATCCTTAGTCAATGACCTTAGGTTAAAATATTAGCCAATTCTGTCCAAATGAAATGGGGAGTCCTTTTCAGGAACTCTTCACAATAGAAACTTAATTATGACAAAAATGGAATCTCAACTAAATGAAGATAGGTCGGATTTACCACCCTTATAAAGTTTTATGTAAAATCTTCCGATCACCTCGGTTAAGCGTTTTTGCAAGTAGTTGGTACTTAGATAGGGGACCAAATTGAAACATGTAAATTTAACTTTTTTTGCCGTCTTTATATTTCGAAGGCTTTTGACAGAGTATGGCATCCTGTCCTCCTAGCCAAACTTCGCGCATTTGGTCTTAATGATAAACTCGTCAAATGGGTTGAAAGCTTCCTCAATGACCGTTTCATTCGAGTTGTATCAGACAGTGTTGAATCAGAACTTCATACCCAACATACCGAGGAACCTCAAGGTACTGTTCTGTCACCCACCCTCTTTCTCATCTTCATTAATTACCTTTCGACTTTTAATCCAATCCACAGCTTTTGCTGATGGCATCACCCTTGGCTTCGCTTTTTCGTTTGATTCGCTGGCTGACTCTTGTATTAGTACATTGCGTGTCAATCGGAAGCACATGTTTGAGTCATTGAATGAAGGCATATCATCTATTATTGCTTGGGGCAAAGCAAATCGTGTCTATCTCTATCGCTATTATAACGGTTACTACTCCCAGAAAATAACAAAGTCTTATCCCTTGTAGAGACTATGACATATATCTCCACCTGGAGTATGGTCGTCACTTTTCCAAGAGGTCAGGGCAGGTCCGCAATCGAGTTTTCTGCGAATACCCCTGAGCCAGCAGCTCGGTCTTGGCTACCAGAGGATACCTATATACCTATATCAAAATCAATGCATTATGCATGTGTAAGTGGCACGATTGACGGTGTGGGAACCCCATTTCCAATTCCCTAAAGTGTCCTTGTTCTGGAAAAAAAACCCAGCCAGAATCGCTACTCCTGACCAGGTGGATTTAGACACGAACCGACTAGAAATACAGTTACTGTTCCAGCTAGAGCCAAAGAGGAAAGGTTCAGCAGGAAATGCCCGGCAGTGGTGAAATGTATGCGGTCGGCAATGTTCCTCCAGATGAACGTCAGCAAACGCGTCAAAACCGGGCTGATGGAACTGAAGGAACTACTGGACTGCATTTCCTTCTACAGGCGAACATTGGAAAGCAGAAATAGCCGCACTTCCCGCTGAGAGCACTGCCAACGCCAAACGGATCGCAGATATCCCACTGCAAAGTGTACTGAGACTTTATCAAAGTATTTTGCAGGGCCCAAAAAAAGAAGGCAAAGAGGGATAAAAGGAAACAATTGCCCCAGCCGTAACAAGCCTGCTATGTACTGGTGGACAGTAGTTCGAAAAATAAAAGCAAAGTCCGCGGCTGGGAGAACCTGGTCAACGAGATGAATGAGGACCCGTGGGGACTTGGCTATTAGCTTGTCACCTGGAAAATCAGGGCGATTACCTGAATGAGGTCATTTTTCCTTGTCGCTCCTCGGAAGGTAGCGCTGATCAGCAAGGAAAAAGGAGACCCGGAGCCGCAGTTCATCCGCTATGTATGCTTGACAGGGACGGGAAAGTGCTCGAAACGCTCATCAGGAGTAGACTCCCGAATTCATAAGATGGACAGATATGCTAGTCACATTAGAAAACTCATTCCACGTATCAAGCTATCTCTTGCAGATATTGAGCGATTATCTGAAAGAGCCCTATGAGAAGGAGTAGCGCAAGGATCCATCCTAGGACCGGATCTCTGAAGGCGAGTTGACTGTAGAGTCAAAACCAGCGATTTGATACTTTGGTTTAATGTTTGACTCGAAGATGAGCTCGAGCAAATCAAAGCAATAGCGGACACGGTTGCAGCTGGAATCTCATCCTTGAGTGGACTAATGGCGAATGTTGAGGGCCCAATATCTACTACGAGACGTCTCCTTATGGGTGCAATTCAGTTCACTCTGTTCTATGGCGGTATGGTTTCTATTGGCAAGGAGGTGCATCGTAAGCGCTTTGCTCAACTGCAGAGACGAATAGCTTTACGAGTGGCGTCTACTTATCGCACTGCCTCAAAACCAGCCGTCAGATTGATAGCGAGAGTGATCCTCGTTTCTCTCCTTGCCAAGGAGCGTGAAGCTATCTACAGCCACAAGGGCGAAAACTTAAGAAAAAATGGTTGCCCATAAATAACGCCAATCCACCCTTACCGAGTTACAACTCTCTTGGTTTAATGAACCAAAAGGCAGATGGACTGCGCGCCTCATCGACAATTTAGATCCGCGGCTGAAACAAACGTACGATGTTGATTGATTACCTCATTACCCAACTTCTAAGTGGGCACGCAAGTTTTCAGTCTTACCTACACAATATTAGGCAGGCGTGATCTCCTGATTGTGAGTTCTGCAATATAGTGGCGGATGATGCTGAATACACCTTTTTCAGGAGAATTCTCTGCAGACAACTTTGTCAGAGAAATGCTGAGGAGCGCTGGCAGGTGGAGCGCTGTTGAGAATTATGCTGGAGGTCTTCTTACTGCTAAGAAGATTGAACTCACCCGGCAGAAGGACCGGATGACAAGGGGTTCCCTGAACTAACAGAAAGAAGAAGGCAGTAAGGAAATTCGTCCAGGTGGAGGTATTGAAGTTATTCTGAACACCAAGTTGTTCCAGAGCCTTAGCGCCATTAGACGTCTCATCTTTAAACTAGAGAAAGCATTTTTTGAAAACTGGCAGCTCGTAGGCCCTCTTCAGGGTTAGCCGCACACTCTCCCCCAGATCGCTGAGGAGCTAGACTGCTTGAGCCAATCATTCATGCTTTCGTCGGCAAAGTTCAGCCGTAACATTATACGTTATTCATTTATCGCCTAAAAACTAAACTTGAGACTTGAAGATAATGCATCCCATACAGCTAGGAAGAGTTTCCTTCTAAGCTGGTCGCATTACCCTCTAGAACACTCACCTATTGGCTTCGATAGCCTTAGCTGCAAATGAAGGCCTAGTCATTGCCGACCGAGCTCTCCTCGCTGAACTTTGGGCTGAGGAGTTAGGATCGTCAGGGGACCTCCACCGCTTCCAATTGCTCTTAGCTCTAACCCTAAACCTTAACACAGACCGGGGAGGATTCTGATTTCTCTGAATTCGCCCGAAGGCAGTGTACCCGAAGGCATTGTTTTACCCGAAGGCGGCTTACCGGGAGACATGTTTTTGCCAGATGAGAGAGAAGGGCCTTTAGCCTCAACAGGTGGGGCGCTAACAGAAAGGGCATGCTCTGGGTCTTCTGTTAAAAACAGAATCCCAATTGGATTGATCCCTAATTGAATGAGTTATGAGGCTAAACAGAGTTGTTCCCTCAATCCAGATTGGATCGTTCCGATCGAAATTTAATTTTAATTTTGTTTTATTTTATCATTCTTTTTCATCATTGGCTGCCATGGACTTTGTTTTACCGGGGAAAGTAAGACGAACTCTGTAAAGACCCGTTTGAACGAGACTTTAATAAAATTATATTCAGGGCGGGGGTATATGATTTTCACCTCGGTTCTATTTTATTTCTTATCATCCTACCCATAGCACACGAGGACTTGGCGAAATATCTTTGTGGGATAAATTTCCTTTTCTGAAAGACTAATTTTAAAATGCAGAGTTGTGAATCCTTGTTAATGGAGTTTTCCAAAATAAGCCCTCAAACAAGATAAGCTTCACCTCACTGTCGTGACAATCACGTACGTCCTGAACCACAGTGCATACAGGATGCGGACAATGGAGTTACCGCTAATCGTAGCTCACCGATTAAGGAGTGATGGCACGGCACTCGCCATCAACATGCTAGTAATCTTAATCAATGAATGCGATACCTTCCCATCTAACAGACTACCCCTTTCGATGGGGGAATCGGGTACAATAGACCACTAAGATCTGAGTTCTCAGACTTCTTCACCTTCACCCCTTTCGATTGCCCTTTATTCGCGGTTTATAAAGTAAAGCTATGTTGTTTTCAGGGGAT
The DNA here is from genome assembly GCF_905115235.1 of Hermetia illucens. Lineage (NCBI taxonomy): Eukaryota > Metazoa > Arthropoda > Insecta > Diptera > Stratiomyidae > Hermetia > Hermetia illucens. The sequence goes on along the minus strand of NC_051852.1, from coordinate 161,049,788 downwards.
GTGATTTTAACCACTGGATATCGAGTTCAAAAATAAGTGCGCGGCTTTGAGGTAAAAAGTCTTCCCCTCCTCCTCGATGCGCAAATGAAGTAGCTGAAATGAAAGATCGCTTTCGCCATTTGGTTCCATCAAATGCCTGATCTGGGTATAATCTCAAAGCTTTTAAATTCCCATTCAGCGTATCAAGCCACCTTTGTGTCGGCCGGCGTTTTGGTCGCTTACCATCGACTTCGATGTTCAGATCAATCTTCGCTAGTCAATTCTCGCGAATTACGTGACCACGCCATTGAAGACACCTCTCTAGCAATTTTTCTACGATGGGTGAAATTCCATATCGATCGCGTATATCCTAATTTCGAATGTGATCAAAACCTATCACGTCACTAGTCCAACGCAATATCTCCATTCCCGCGAGGCAGCGTTCATTGTCTTTTATAGCCCGCCAACACTCAGAACCATAGTGAGCGACGGGACGGATGACGTTGTGATAAATTTTAGATTTGAAATGTTCGTTGATAGCAGTAATGATGACGACTAAATATAGTTGACATTCTATACACAAAACAGAAGCCGGTAGCAACAAACTAAATATACTTTTTACAATCCCAGCGAATTTCGTCGCAATGTTATCATTTCATTCAATACTTGATCAGACATTATTTTTGCTTCTTCTGAAAACTCATAAATAATTTTTATTTACAGCAAAGTTTCGTCGAGAATTTCGGAATGCTCTTGAAAAATGCCGATGTTCCAGAGTACGAGTTGAAGACCGTTCGTTAAACCACAGCACACCAAGGATCAACAACATAAGTCCGAGTACTCGGAGTAACTATCATTTGACAAGTGTACGCGATATAACTCGTGATATGTCCAGACAGGTACGTAATTTTTTGGTTGGTGTAAATTAAAATTTAAAATTACTCATCTTGGCAAAAAGGAACCTGAACTACCATGATCAACTTTCTTATATTACTTACCCATGTCGTCCAGGGCGGTAACTTATCCAGTTTTTTGTAAGCTCCATTAACTTGTGGGAGCGAATTTTAAACCTCCATCCGTGTCTTCAACAGTAGATTGTGTTGCCTCATCGTTTGTACCGTCATAAGTCGATTATACCAGAGGGTGTCGATAACGTCGTATAACTCGTCATCAACGGCAAATATGGGGGCTAGTATCACCAGAAATACTCGTCGGAACCTAGATGGTCAATTGCAAAATTGACCTGCATCCTTAAGCTACCTCGGATAATTCTAACTTGACCTAGTTTTTCGACAAGAAAGTCTGGTTTATTTTATGGCACAATCACAAATTCTTGTTGGAATTATCTTTGCTTCGTAGAGTGCAGCAACTGAAATGCGTGTTTTAGCTGACTTCACTGTGACCTCCCAAACCCCTCTGGAGTGTGGTACAGATTATATCGTCCTTTGCGTTCTTCATTACCGTGTTCACCAGAGGTCTTGGAGCAGACCTCCCCACGCAGTGAATCTTTTTGTCTTCTTTTCTATGGTGCCTAAGGCGTATCGTAGCCTTCTCGAATAGTGGTAGACCAATCCTTGGACATTCATGTCCTAAAAGGACCTGCGTAGTATAGTTCGCGGTACCGGAACTAGGGACGGGAGATGACACGAAAGGTAGGAATATTATTGCTGGGTTTGGTGCAGTTGGTGGAGCTCACTGCGAATCACCTTCTAACTGATTTCGCACTGTTGTCATTCATTTTTTGTGTTATTTCATGCAGTCCGAATTCTTTCAATTCATCGGTTCAACAGCCCGGCCTCTATCTCTTTTACCAGGTTTTTCTCCTTTCCTTTCAGAAGGAGAAGTTATCCGTCTAACTTTTGCGTTTCCCATCTGACTTTTGTGTTTCCCATCTGATTTATTGCCGGGGGCATGTGCCAATCAAGTCCATCAATATAGAACAATTAATTGCGCGCTTATTGTTTGGTGGATGTTCCGCCTCCACACATACATCTTATTTAAGATATCATTTCGCTAAGCGCGAGAAATGCTGAGCCTGTTCGGTCCCTTCTTCCTTCATGTCTCGCACTGAATATATGAAAGCAAATCTAAAAGCTACCCATGCTCCCTTCTGACTACCGCGTTTCTATATCCCTCGACCCAGGGGTTATCTGCTATCTTTGCTGGAGCGAAATTAGGAGTCAGGCCCCAAGATGTCTGCGTCCTAGGTAGTACCCTTGAGAAAGGTTGTGTGAAACAAATGTCAGGATAGCCCTCTGCCGACATCGATGAGGCGATCTAAACCTACCACTGCCAAGACGATAGTTATGACGTGTACCAGAAGTCAGCCCCTTTGGAACTTAGATCAGATTGTGTACATTAAATTTAGTAGACCACGCAGCCATGAACGAGCATCAGCGCTGTGACCGCTAATCCAGTAAATCGCTGTATTTCTGTTCCGTGAAGAGACCAAAAGGAAATCAAAAATGGGCAGATGGCTTTGGACATAAGCCAAGTGGAAGAGCAGTCAACTGTCCTTACGAGATACAAAGACTTACCAGGAAATGTTCGGTAGTTTCGAGGTGCATGCGATCTCCAACCTTCCTTCAGAAAGACATCAACGAAAACATTAAAAATAGAGGAACTTCTGCGCCATTTAGTGTTACAGGCGAACAGAGGATGCCCAAAAAGCGAAAACGATCGCACTTCCTAGAAAGAGCACGATAAGCGCCAAAGGGACCGCAGATAGTCTGCCGCAGGGCGAACAAGAAAAAAAAGCGAAAAGATAAAGACGCATCTGAAGAAGATTTCACTCAGGTAATTTCCGGGGCTCAAAAAAAGGAAGTCGACGAAAGACAAGAGAAAACCACACACTGTGGTGGAGGAGGATACGAATGGTGGAGCACAAAAGGAAGGTGGGGAGATGAAAGAAAACTGAACCGTTAGTTCTCCTCACTAAACCGACGGCGGAGTCCTCAAAGGGTTGCTTATAAAATAAGATCCGAAGATTTTGGAGCAGAGATGTCTTACATATGGAAAATTCGAAGCGGCTGAGTATGTTCCATGAGGCAGTGAAAGAGCTACTGACTAGAGGGAAGCATTCCCAAGCAAAAACCTACAACGAAAAGAAGAATTGTGTTCTTTGCAGGCATCGCGGCACGTCTGGTGGCACGCTTCGGCTTTTGGCGGTGCCCGGCGTTCAGAAAGGAGGTATAAGCGCAGTTCGCTGGGCAGGTAAAACTTAGTCAACGAATACTACCGATACCATGATCAAGCTTCATAGCATTTCCACCTATAAAGTGCCCCTGCTACAGTGCAGGACGGTGCTTACTACGGAGGAATGGCTTTGTCTTGATTAAAAGTTCAGGGCTAACATTTTTTAACATTAATCTAGCACCAAATGAGTCAATACCGGCTTACGATTCAGGCTTAATACCCTAGAGGACGGTAACCTAGGGACGGAAAGGCGAAACCTGATTGACGGTGACTTCAATGTCAGGCCATTTGAATACAACTTGCCTTACAAAGGCTCCAAATGAAAACGGGTCCTCGAAGTAGCATGGAGAATGAAACGCGCAGTTTTAAAGACCAAGTACACGCCAACGGAAGACTTCGGGGGTGGTGGCACTGCAGATGTATGGTATATTGGTAGATCGTTCACCAGGAGCAGACTCGAAGGAGCTATGGATGCTGCCGAGGACTTACCTCCAAGACGGTTGGGTTTCCGAACAAGCAAACCCGCGATGCATGCTGTCATCGAGGTTCATCGAGCTTAACTACTGGATCGCCGATCTCGATGAGTAATGCTCCTCATGGTGTTATGGATGCTGGTGAATTATATAAGAGACCGCTCCCTGCTCTACGAAACGATAGGGAGCGATAGAAGTCACCTCGGAGGTAGCTGAGTGACCCTCCTATGACCAAAACCTTGGTAAACTTCTTACGATAGTCTGCCAAGTTTCAACATGCCAGAAGAATCTCTCCTGACCTATTAAGCAGATGATGTAGCGGCATTCGTTGCCGGAAGCTCAGTTGAACAGGTGCCAAAATGACTTGGCATATTGATGTGACGGGTAAACGGTTTGGTCACTGCTCATAGTTTCTGTTTTACACTGAAAAAAAAACCAGGTAATTGGCTTGACTAAAAAACAGAGGAATCCCAAATCTGTGCCCTACGTGAATCGACGAGTTGATGGCAGGGTCAAAATTGTTGGAGTGCCTAACAGTGGACGACACTGGACAACTGGAGTTTCGGCTTTAATGTAGTTAACGGCAAACGTTGGAGGTCCAAAATTTTGCAGGAGACATCTTCTAAAGAGTGCAACGTAGTTCCTCCTCGTCTAGGGCGCTAAGATATGGGTTAATGTCCTTAGCAAAGAGGTGTATTGTTTCAGAACCGGCTGCCATGATGATCGCATGAGTGATTCCCCCTACTAAGAAAGTTAAAACCATGTTCAAGAGCAATGGAAGAGTTTCAAAGGTGGTGGAGGCACGTAAAGAATCACAGCCCACACTAGCTGAGTGACCCTTTTGGTAAAATGAGGAGGATAAGCTGACAATTCAGAGCTAAATCAGAAACCCGGTAAGATCGATTCCTTAGGCAGCTTCTAAGCAGACATACAGGTTTTCAGTCTTACCTATACAAGTTTGGGAAGGCACGACGCCCCGCCTGCGTATTCTGAAGTAGGGTTGCGAACGAACTCGTTAAGACGGTTTTTTGTGGAAGATGAGTTGGGATTCGCCAAAATCTGCAAATACAAAGAAGCTAAGCTCTATCCAGATAACATTGTCAGAGGGATGCTGAAGAGCGCTGACGGATGGAGACATGTTGCGCGTTACTTTCGAATTCTTCTTGTTATGAAAAAGATGGAATTCGATCTGTGGACGAACGGATGCCAGGGGCTTTTTGAACTAGTAATTCTCTTCCTCGTCCTTCATCTTGTTGATGAAGGGAATTTACTGACTTGAAGACTCCCTAAGGCGAGAGGCAAAGGGCTAGCCTGAAGTAATCTGTCAAACTACGCTAGTTGGGGTGGTGTTTAGTTGGTAGTTCGACAACGCACCATTGCGAGGGTACAGTACTCTTTGCCTTTTGATGCCTCATCTTGCAATAGCCCAGAAAACGAATTCACACGGCATTCACATAGTCAGTTGCTACGCTGCGTCAAGCCTCGCGCTAGATGAATTCGTATTGATGGTGGAACCCAATAATAATAATTGGCGATTTTAACGCTTAAGCCGAAGATCGGTGTAGTCGCGAAACAAATGCAAGTGAACGTCGGTTTGGCTAATACAGGCGACGTCAATTCTTTTCGGAAACGGAGTATGGGGTAGGTAATAGATCTTACATTTGTTAGCGACACATTATCCAAGGATCTCCAATGACAGTTGACCAAGGAATATACGCATAGCGACCATCAGATTATCATCTTCAAGGTGGGGCGTAAGACAGGAGGAAAGTATATCAAGAAACTGCAGTAGCTAGTTGTACATCCAAGAAACTTGATAAACAAATGTTCGCAGAAATACTTCTGCAGCGAGCGATGCCGATGGGACACTCAGGAGGAAAGTTGATTCATTCAAAAAGATTCAGAGAGCTGCCATGCCACGTCGCACTGTACGTAAGAAACGAATGCCCAACTTCTGGCGAAATGCTGAAATCGAAAACTTTGCCAAGTTTGCCTTAAAGCCAGGGGAGAGTCAACGTAGCAGGAACCGACCTGAGTCTGAAAAATTGCACAGCTGATATAAAAAGTCCAGGGAGGCATTCCAAGCAATCATTTCTAGAAGTAACACTGACCTCCGACTCACGGGAGATTGAATACAAGGCAGTCATGGCATCAATAAAAGGTAAACGCTCAGTACCGATCACCAACCCTGATTTGCTGAGGGTTATTCTTTAATACTCTCTTCCCACAAGTTTTAAATGAATCGAACCTACCCACTGTCTAGATAGACCTCGTTGAAATTCCCGAAGAAACTATTGAAGAAGTCCTGAAAACCGCGAAGAAAATTGCCACAAATAAAGCTCCAGACTTAGACAGCATTCCGAATAAAGCTCTGGTAGTGGCCGTCGAAACAGTTCCAAGGTGGTTCGCTTAAACATTTAGGACGTGCCTCGCAGAAGGAATTTTCCCAGAAAAGTGGAGGAAACAGAATCCTGAAGCCAAATAAACCTTTGGGTGATCCTTCGTCTTATATTCCTATATGCCTATTAAACGGCGCCCTCAGGCTTTTCGAACGGTTTATTTTCAATAGGCTTGTACCGATCACAGAAAGGGAGGGTGGCCTCTCAGATAGGCAGTTCGGATTCAAGACAAGATAAGATCTACTGTCAATGCGATCAGTACGGTGGCGAAAATTACTGACGAAACAGTAGAAGCCAATAAATCTTGCGAGATGGTTACTCTCGACCTGAAGAAGAAGAATGCCTTCAATACTACAAAATGGAGCAAAATAACTACGGGTTTAGTCAAATTGGGTGCTCCCAAATGTCTGGTACGCATAGTCGTAGAATTTCTCGGGGAGAGCCTATGATGTTACGATTCGGACGATGGACCTAAGACATAGAGAACAACCTGTGGGGTTCCACAAGAATCAGTCCCCAGACCTCTCCTATAGATAATAATGTATGATGGAATTTTAAAGTTCCAACTGCCCAAAGGAGTGACAATCATTTGCTTCGCAGATAACATCGGAGTGACAAAGGTGACACAAGATATTGAGGCGATCAAGGTCCTCATAAACGAGGCAATTTTTGAAGTAAGATCTTGGCTAAAAGACGCTGGTCTATCGCTCGCAGATGATAAAGCCGAAGTAGTTTTGATCACTAAGCGAAGGAAGCAAACGTCGATAAAGGTCAGAATTGACGAACACATCATACATTCGCAGCCAAAGCTTAAATACCTAGGAGTCATGATTGACCAAAAACTAAAATTCCAGCCCCATCTTGAGAATTTAGCAACAAAGTCCAAATGTAGGTGGCTCTAGGCAAAGCCGTCTGCTCCTTATCTCGAGAGTTGTCAGCTCCATCTTGCTTTATGCAGCTCCAGTCTGGGTATCGTCATTGAAGCTAGAAGCGAATAGGAAAAAAATTGCGGTCCCATACCGATTAAGTGCATTGCGAACGTCGCGCGCTTACCGTACAACATCAGACGAATCAGCATGTGTGATAGAAGGCATGGTCCCCATTGACATCTTGGAGGACGAGAGGGATGGGATATGGAAGGAACCGTGCATACCTTTATCGCTTCGGGCGTGACGACTCCCCACGTTGCCCGACATGTGCTTCCCCTTGGACAACACCTCGTCGTGGTGGGGGTGCCTGTGGTAGTTTGCTACTACTCTAAGGGTGTCCAAAAACACATGAAGATGGAAACAAAAGATTGTTACTCTCCAAGTGGTAAGAAGTCGCAGATTTCGAATCCACCCGCGACTTTGAGAAATCAGTCATCAGCTGAGAAATTCGTGTTTCTCCACGGAAAAATCTGTGGAAGACAGGCTCTCCAATTCTGTGAAAACCTACACCCGACACGATCAACCAGGGAGGATAATGAAAGAAACTGGAAACCTGACACTTTTAGAGGGGTTTGAAGAGGCTTGTCCTATTTCCCGCAGCCAACGTGGTAAAACGATTCCATGGTGGAACCGAGAAATACAAAGACTTAGGAAATTAACCAGACGACTTCTACACCGTGCTTACAAAAGCAATAAAGATGAAGACTGGCTAACTCATAGCGTGAATATAAGAGGCTTGTAAAACGCTTTTGACTGTGCGCCCATCCCAAAGCTCTGTGATGCTGCCAGAGAGCAATGTGTTGACGAAGCTCTTTTAAAGTGGATCTACGCTATGCTAACGCAGATTTCTATGTGCTGAAGTGGGCTACCTAACAACGGGAACGACGAAAGGCTGCCCTCAAGGAGGTGTGCTATCGCCACTTCTGTGGAGTATGCTGATCATCCGCTACTATGCCAACTGCCAAATCTGCTAATACACGTTCAAGCTCAACCGGATGACGTGGATGTGCTGGCTGTTGGTTGAGATCTCGGAATGGTGTGCAGAAATACATAACGCGCCGTTGATTTGATTGGCAGTTGGTGTCTCAAGCATGAACTATCAGAAAATGCAAATAAAATCACAATGGTATTATACTGATATACTGACCTCTTCTCCACCGATGGCTCAAAAACAGAAAATAGTTCTGAGTACATCTCTCGAATAAAAACCAGAACTGGGCTTTTCCCTTGGGACAATACACTACGATCTTTCAGGCTGAAGTATATGTGACCCTAAGGGCGGCAACCTGGATGATTGACGACCAGTTGAAGGGCAGGCGCAGCACAATCTGTAGCGAGAGTCAAGCTGCATTGAGGACGTTGAGTAGTACTTTGATCACTTCAAAAATCGGTCAGGAATGTAAAAATCAATTGAACTCTGTTTCTAGAATCAATTCAGTGGAATTAATCTGGCTACCTGGTGATTGTGGTGTAGAGGGAAATGAAATCTCGGACCGGAACCAGCAATTAGGGTGTCAGTAGCATTGGCTGATGCTGCTATCAAAAACTGGGAACAAGCTTCCCATAATGACAGGTGGCGAAGCCTTAATACTGCTAGACACACCGAACTTTTCCTGCCAGAACGAAACAAACATAATGTCGAAAAGCAGGAAGACTTGCAGATCTATTGTGGACATTCTGACTGGCCATAATTCACAAGTTGGGCATATGTTCAGAATAGGAATTATCCAAGATGATAGTGTCCATCCTATAATGAGGAATCCACGGAACATTTTCCATGTGACTGCCCCGCCTATGGATACATGAGACATCAGATTTTTGGTGCTGATGTGCTCCAACTGCAGCGGGTAGCATCACATCCAAAAACAATTCTGCGATACATAAACGAATCCCGGATTTTCCGTTTGATGGGGGACTTGAGTAAAATGGACCGCGAAGGTCTGAGTGCTCAGAGGTTTTGCTTCTCCCCCGCCTCAAGCACACACAGCCGGCATGCGAGAGAATTCCGGTGGACGTGGAGCATGTTGTCTTTAACTGCCCGAGATTCGCTGCAATCAGAGCTTTAGGCCGAAATTGAAGCCGAGGCGCGGTTATCACCCGAGAATATCATGTACCACATGCTAGCTTCTAAATCAGCTTGGAGGGCGATGGAAAAATGAATGGAGGCGATCCACAACCTGCTGAGAAAGGGCGAGCATCGGAGGATAGAAGCAAATAACGACACTAGCCGCTCCTGCCCTGCGACATAATACCGAAACGGCAGCCCCCCGGGGTAAGCGAGGACGAAGGAGGTGGACAGGCGGACAGACAGACATAACAAGGTTTTGTCTTACGCAAAACCTTAATAATAGGATGCAATGCTTGCTACTGGGGAACAAGTATCTGAACATTTTTTCTATTTTATCTTTTCTCTTTGCAAAAGATGAAATGGGAAAATTGGTATCAAAGACAACATCAATAGGTTGATTATTTGTGAGGTCCCACAAATATATTGACCACCATATTATCCGCCAATGTACTCATTTGCTATTTTCCTTCAAAAATCAATGAGGCGCTTCACTTCTGTATAGAAATCTATATTATTAGCAAATAAAGTAGAAATTTTGAGAGCTTTTAATCTAATTACTTCATCACAAAGATCAAACAACTCAATGAGACCAATAATTTCGATTCAGTCATATCTGATAAAATTGCCCTTAGAGATAAAAATTCAACTTGCGGTTGGGTCTTTTCAATTTCTTATAAGAAGTTTCTTTGATGTGTAGACTTCAGACTTCATCAGCAAATTGAAGCGTAAATAACCAAAAGAATGCAGAGCTCCTTCTATCATTTAAGCAAATGAGGAAGCTTCCTGGAAAAATGATAAAAGCGTAATCACGATTCAATGTCCCCCTGAATATTCATTATGTCCTATAAAAATATAATCTAGAAATATTCAGATAATTTGATATTGATTTTCAAAGGAAGTCTCCATTTCGATTTGCTTCTCATTCCAACTATTGCCCACAGAGCCATCGAATGGTTGCAATCTATTATCCCCTCAAGCATGCGATGAACTTTTTCCGCCCAATAAGTTCGACTCTAAATCTTCACAAAGGAACTTCGAACCAACTTCACGTAAGGAATAGGAAAAGTAATGAAAAGTCTCTTTATGTACAATAGTAGATATAATAAGAGCTTCCTCCGCATGCAAACCACGTTATTACGTGAAACGGAATAAGGACTTCTGTTGTGGTTTCCAGAATATATTGCCCTCGGAACAAGTGAAAAGTTTCTTTCTAAAAAATGGAGCAGAAGATTCATTCCAACGTAGATTTAAAGCCATACCCCCAGGGACTTTAGATTTACTTTAAGAAAATTTGGTAACCGCCATAGCAAAGTATCATGGAAATATGCAGGCGAAGAAGTTCCTTAATCAGGAAAAAATGCAGAACACTAGCTGCTCCAATCAAGCTGCCACTGGAATATATAGCATTGGGGTGAAAACCTATCGTTATCAACAACAATTTGAACCTATTTACGAGTGCATATATGGCTTGGATCTGAATCTGCACTCGAAAAAATTTAAGGCTTCTCCATGCTTCGGCATTTCAGGATTTCCACTGGCAGCATTTCCACTGGAGATTTCACTGGAAGTCATGGCCCAGGTGCTCAGCTTTAAAAATACATTTGATGTTGACTAATCCTCGGAAACCCTTGTTTGGTTGCTGGACGTCTGCTTGATTCGCTGCTTTGAGAAGAAATTTCCCAGCGACTTGCGCATATGACACTCCTGGGTTGGTCAAACTATGTGACAGTTGAGTCACTGTTTGCTTGACTGAAGATTTCTCAGTTGCCTTCTGGGTTTTGGCAACTTCCCGTCTGGCAACCATCTCTTTATAAGCTAGTCACCCACGGCAGCTTTCATCGTGCCCAGTTTGGCCGCAGTTGCAGCAGTGCAGAACTCACGTCGATGGTCTTGAGCATTCTCCCCACGGATAGCTCTTTGCGCATTTGACGCAGCTGTGCACTATCGAACAATTTTGGTCCATATGCCCGAAGTTTTGGCAATTGTAACACTGTACTTCCTCCATTCATTTGACCTTTTCGAAGGTAATCTTTTGAAGAAGGATGCACTTGACCCTGAAAACTTCACTTAGTTCTTTGGAAGGCTCAAAGTTGGCTATAAAAAGACCAGATTGAGATTTTATAGGGGGCGAAGGAATCTCTCTGCGGGGAGCCTTATCTTGTTTAGTCACCAAATTTGCAACCGAGCGAACTTCCAGAAGTGGGTACTCTGAAGTGAATTTCTTCAGGATCAGTTTCCCTGTGGAGACTGTGGATTATTATGGACTGAATTCTAAAGGATAAAGGGGTTCTTGTGGTAGCACTAAATCCTCGCTCTTTAATGAGCAAAAATAAAAGTTCTATCACCCCTCGTGTGATCGCCTTTAGGTATTACACTTGCCCTTTATTGACTTCAGTAGCTGCAGGACATTAATGTTATACGCCGTAAAGGAAGGAATTTTCTCCTTTTTGGGCTTTAAGGAACTAACCGAAGAGGCACTGACACCTGACACTTAGGGGGTACTTACACTGTTAGCACCATCTGTTGCTTTTTGGGCTTTTTCCGCCGAAAGATGAAGTTGGCAGAGTTTTCTTATTGCTCCTCGTCGACGACCTCACATCTTTTCTGCTATGGGTCCCTGCTTTTACTCACTTGCGGGCTCCCCCCGCATTGGACAGGATGGGGAAGTCGCTGCTTGACATGGCCCGCGCAGTGGAGGATAGTCAGGTAGTATTTCTGTTGGCTTGGTCATGGCAGCAGCATGCTGTTCCACGTTCAATGCTGGAAATATAATACTATAGCCTGCATAGATTCCAGGGATTTCACTGTGTCCTTAAGTTTGCTGATTGTTTTCGCTAGCACCTCGATTTGAGTAAGCTGATTCTCATTTCTCCGTAGCACATCATCATACTTAGCTCGCATTTCGTCGAGGTCGCTGGCCTCTGTAGGCATTTGCTGTTTTTCGAAGTCAATGTCATCGGATAACATGGATAACTCCGGCCGCACGTCACCCTCGGAAAAATCATTAATACGTTGGGCATCGTTGTTGGTTTTACGGCGCTTAAGGCCACTTTTCTCCGTACTCATACCCTGGAATTGCCATAATCTATTTTTAAAAGGCGTTTTCTTTGTTTATTAAAGAAAAGGAAACTTGATTTGGAAATTTGCCGGCACAGAGTGCCTAAAGCTTTATTGACGAGTCACAACATCAAGCAACAGACTAGCGGCAATACAAATCTCTATTGCTAGAAGGTGGCACTTCATAGCAGCGCTAGGCAGCAAAGTTCTTGTCGCCAACAATAGGTACTAGCCTGGATCCTCAGCAAATCCAAGAGATAAGGGTCATGGTATAAGAAGGAGTTTATTAGAAAATAGTAATAGAGTAGTTTACCCCGGTGAGGCTTTATTTTTTTGTATTGAGTCTAGGCATGTGAGTAAAATCTTTATGCCCTGGCAATATTTGAAAACCAAGAATCCCGGCCCTCATCTCTCCGAAATGCTAGCATTCCGGTTAGCTCCGGCACGTGCCGTCCGGGTCCACATATTATCTCGCGCATCGATGTTCACGACTGGCAAACCTGTTAGGGGAGTTTGGTTAGTTGACAGCCTTGGTGACCACATTGGTGCCAAGGTGATCCAACGACTGCTGTCATCGCTACATCTACCAGTATATTTGCAGCACCTTGCATTTGGGTAAATGAATTTAAACGCTCAATATTGGAAGTAACTACCAAAAGATTGAAATAATACACGACATGGTTTTATGTGATTGGCGAACATGATATTAATCCAGGTTTTGACGACGATTTTGATAAATGGCTTAACTTCTCCATCAGTCTTAGTTATCCCTAAATCTGACTCATAGATCCGAAAGCTGACTGAACGATGTCATATTAAATTCCGAGCTTCCCGAAGGGTACTCCACTTTCAACTGTGAATGCGTTGGGGTCCTAATTGCAATGAAAGATATTCTCCCCGTCGAACCTGTGTTCTCCTCCTCTGGCTTTCCCTTTCACTATGTTGGTCTTGGTGTCTCCCCGCCCAACTTCCTTCCGTTCATTTTATATTTGATATGACACTTTGTCTGAACTCCTTACTGTTAGATTCCCTTCCCTCCCTTTCTTTTTTGCAGAGATTTTAACCTACCCATGCTCCACTGACTTAATCATCCTAGCCTTTCAATTACTTATAACAACCTCTCCCATTCTTCCCTTCTGCTTTTTTCCTTTATGAACACTTGCTCTGCCCTGAATTTCAATATCACCAACTCCTCGAGCGCCAACTCTCTTTATTTCCTTGCACATCACCGTATGTCAAAACTGCTACCTTCTCTGTACCTACTTCTCTTCCATGTTTTCTCCCTCGACCACTCCACCCTCTACACCTCTTCTAACTGCAGATTACTCCGAATCTCTGGCCACTGCTCTCCTTACGTCTTCCTTGGTTGAGTTCCTCACTGGTAATCTTGACCCCAATGTTTGACCTGACCCGAATGGGGTTCCTAACCTCTTCCTTCTCAACTGTAGAAAACACATTTCCCTCCCCCTGTGTATAATCTACAACAAAAGTCTAGAAGAATGCTATATTCCCCATATTTAGAAAGAAGCTCTTATCATCCCTATCCTCAAACGTCCCTCATCCGAAAGAACACTACTCGCTACCTGATAAACATAGAGGTCAACTACTTTATCGACAAGGAACTAAAGTACGAGAGCGACAAAGGCACAAATTACTACCGTATCTTAGCTGGAGTCCCTCAAGGGTCGGCATTTGGTCCACTCTTGTAGAATATCATGTATAATTTAGTCGCCTGTAAAAGGAGGAAAGGGCATCATCAATGAAAGGCTGATCGACGCATAAGCTGATTCCTATCATGTGGGTGAATCGTCGCCACGGGGCCTGTTGTGTTATTCTATTGCAGTCCCTTCGCGGCGTTGAGGACGAACAGTTCGTGCGTGCATCTTCTGATGGAGTTCATGCTTCAGTGGGAAGGCAAATCACAGGAGCTAGTGTCATTCATGCAAACGAGCTCCTTATAGCCGAAAGGACAAGGCGCGCGAACAACCATACAAGAATGACAACAGCAGCGTGAAGTAATATTTAACGACAATTCCGTGGGGTTAGCGGTTGAAGGATACATGGATATGATTTAGTACATAATCGCCGATTTACCTCAGGCATATCAGCGGTATCTGCTGATGTCTTTGAAAAATTCCGCATCGTGGCTTGGCCAAAAAAAACCCTCTATCTGCCCCCTGAGGTTTGGCCTGATGGGATGTCTGACAACTCCTCCCAGGTTTGTCTGTCCACCTGCGTATCTGTTTGTCTGTCTGTCTGCCACACGCATTTTTCTCAGAAACCGTTCTACCGATTGAAGGGGTGTGGATGGGAAGATGGGAAATGTGAACGCCAACGCATGCAGTGAGTTACATCGTTCTATGTGGAACTTACGTCCCCATATATTCAAAAGAGGGGTGTAAAAAATGCTTCCACCGAAAATAGTGATGTGGAGTATCAAATGAAAGGCATCGATTAGTACTTACCAAATCAGGTCTCACTTTTGAAGCCGATTGCGAAACGGAGGATTCATAACAGGGTCACTTAAATTAAGGAGCCATTGTTAGAAACTACCTACCAGAAAAATCTGAAAAAAAATCATGATCGTGTCTCTATATGACATCTGGGCTCCGATATATCCTCCATACCAGTACCTGCTAAAATAAAGTCAATAAAAGTATATTAATATGTACAAATATAAAATTTACTGCAAACCCCTATTACGTTCATCCTATACCCGTTAAATTTTGCACTAATATAGGCTTAATTTGCAGCAGTATAAATGAAATCATCGTGTACCCGAATATTATTACAGGAAAGACCAACAAAACTTTTCATATTATATTCTGATTTCGTCCTCCACTGGGAGCGTACGTATCAGTCGCCGCTCCGAGGAGCCCAATTCGCCCTGTGGTGCGCCGTTTTGATGCCACAAACTCCTAAGACCATGGCTGCTGTTATAAGAGCAGGGAGAGAGAGTCCAACCGGTTCATCTTCACAACCAGCCCGTAGCATTCACAAAGGAAAGCAACTATTTCCCCAAAGACTCTGACTCTAGCTAGTGGCTGAAGGTTTCCCCATCTTCTCCGCAGCTTCGGCAATGCGAATTGTAGGGTATACTGAGCCTGGCGACATGTTCCCCTATGGGCCCTGGAGTCCGCCGTAATCTTGTATGCATTTGCACACGTCTGGCACAGGGGCTCTCGTGATCGGGTTTGCCATTGCCAAATGCCGCTTGACTTGGCACAGGTGGTGAGCCTTCGCCATCTGTGGTCCACGGCTGCTAAGTACTGCGAGTAAATTCCGCCCTTGACAGTCGTCAGCACGACATCGACTATACCCGCTGAAAGACTGCCAAGGGCAGAGCCCCACCTGGCCAATCCAACAGCCCGCTCATTCCCCTCTACGTTCCTTTGACCAGGAACCCAGAGGAGGGTGACCTTGAGCGTGGCGTCCAAACTGTACAGCCCATTTCTGCACTGCTCTCCCAGCCTGGAGAATGTCATTGCTGGGTACAAGACCTTAATGGCCACTTGGTTGTCGGTAGAATGGCTACGTTACGATTAGGGCTCGCATCATGCCCGAGTTGCCGACAGGCTCTCAATGTCGCCAGTACTTCCGCTTGAAATACTCATACATCTGCGAAATCTGGGAGACCATATGACTTGGATACACTGTGTGCATTCGAGAAAACCATCGCACCGACTCCACAGACCATCTTTGATCCGTCAGTGAAGAATACTGTGTCATAACCTCGCAACACGCCGCCTGTCTTCCACTCTGCCCTGTTTGAAAAGTCCATAGCAAAGTTTCTCGTGAAGTTCAGCTTGCATGTGGCATAGTCCGTGGGGAATGCCCAAATTTCGCGAGGTACTTCGCCTAAGATGTTACTATGGCCCTAGGACTTTGCTGTCTAACATCCTGACTCACGTGGTCTGACGGCACTATACACTACAACTTATTTAATGTGGAGGTCTAGAAGGAGAAGATGCGGGAGTACATTGAGATCCATGATATCACTTATAATAGACGGAAACATCCCTGACAACAATATCGCCGTGCCAATATCACCATCACCACGCTGCTGTCCAATATTCGCAAAATTTCGTCCATCAGTATTAACCAAAGCACCGGAGATATGACACTACCCGGGAGCGTGCCTCTGTTCCCAGCTCTGGTCAAGTGGTTGCATCCCAGATCCGGCTGGATTATTTTCGTACTGCAGTGACCGCTCAACTGTGTCAATTACCTCGAAGAGAGCGGTTTCTGTGGACTTACCTTTGAGGTAGGCATGATGGGACTTCTTTCCGCCCTTAGGTGGATGTCCAAGATGCGTTCAAGGGTATTCAACACGAAGAGGTTAATAGGACGAAAATCCTTCGCGGACTTATGACCGCGCCTGCCCGGTTTTGGTATGAAAACCACTCGTGAGCGTCTCTAAGACTGTGGTACGTATCCTAAAGAGATACAGCTCCGGTATATCACGACAAGCCAAGGCACAACCCTTTCCTGCTGCTTTTGTAGCATGACCAGCATTACGCTATCTGGTTCCGGAGATTTCTACGAAGAGAAGCTGTTTATAGTCCAGCCAATCTTAGCCTAGGTAATTACCTATTTTATAATCTCGCACGGCTGGGGTGGCAGCAAATCCTCCAAACAAGGCTCTAACTCACAGTCTTCATCGCTGACGGGAAAGTGCGTCTGAACCAGCAGCTCCAAGGTTTCACCATAAAATTCCATCCAGGAGCCTTCCGACTTTTCAAGAAAGAATGGGACCCTATGTTCGTTAGACAGAATCTTACTGAGCCTCGCGGATTCGCTGGTGTTTTCGATGTTATAACAATAGTCCAATCAAAACCACCTCTTGGCGATCTTGATGACTGACTTATACTTCTTCAGGCAGTCCTTGTATGGCTGCTAATATTAATCCTTGTAGCAGATGTTGAAGATCTTCATTTCACCACGGTGGCAGTGTCTTCTTCCTGTATTCAGCAGGGCATGAGACTTTAAAGGCGGTATCGAATGCTTTTTCCAGAGCCCCGACCTTTGACTCCAGCTCGTGTGTCGTGCCAATCTTGCCAATTTACACACCGGAGGGTTTTTTCTTTATTATTCGAGCAAATTTTCTTCACTCGATTCTTCCGGGGTCTTTCAAGGAAGGAACCACTAAAAAGTATCCAACTAGCATCTGAGAAGGATCTTTGGTCAGACAATCCTCAGTTTTCCACCCTAAGAACCCCATTGTCAGTTAGAAAGGTGATATAAATGACCTCCTCCCAACCGTCACAGTTCTCCCAGCTGGGGAAACGGAAAGTTGGTGTACTGCCCCTGTTACACACCGATAGATCTGTATTAATAATAAAATCAAAGAATGACTCACCTCTCTCATTGATTTCCAAGCTGCCTCAAAGCGTATGCTTTGTGTTGGCGTCGCAGCCTATCAACAGGTTAGCCTTCCTTGTTGCTATGGTGCTCATCAAATGTTATAGTTCTTTTGACGGAGCTGATCGGTCTTAAGCCATGTAAGCCGAGGAAATATACACGTTCTCTGCCTCGCCTGCTCCAGTTTGACCGCAACTAGTTTACTGGAACTCCGGTCCGGATACAGAGAAGCGCGCAGATTCTTCCTCCCGAGGATACATGCTGATTAGATCTGCCCTAATCAGCGTCTCCTGTGCTGTCGAATAAATTATAATATTTACTTTGGAGCCCTTTGATGGTTCGGTCGCCTCCGACCCAAGGCTCTTGTATTAGTGCGATGTCAATGTCTTCCTCTACGATGTAGACAAGAAGATTTTCCGAAGCGCACTTCGAGCACTGCAGATTTATCTTCGTTACTCTCAGCAAGATCAGCTTACGTGGCATTTCGTCAGTCCCCGTTAGACCGTTGATCCTCATCTCCTCCAACAGCTCGTTGGCGGCGTCAAATGGATTCAAATCGTCGTCCGGTTTTGCCGAGCAGAACACTTTCACCTTTGGGTTCCTGACTCCAAACCACACTTTATAGTCTACCTTTTTCAGTGCCTCCAAGCAGTCTCCATTTGTAATGAGCAGAGAAAGTTGGCTATTTATCTGGGGTTCCTCCTCCTTGATAACTACCCAGTCGTCCATGGGAATCCTGGGGTTTCGAAGGCACAGGGATTGGACGAGCTTGTCCTTATTCATGCAGAGCTTTGGCAACCAGATGCGAGCGACCGGTCTCCTGGGAATCTCGTCGTAGAGGATGACTTTGAACTTTACGCCTTCCTAGGCTCCGCTGATTTTAGCGACGCACAAACCACGAAAGTCCCTGGAGAATTGGTCCTTGGACCACCTGAGAGGAATCAAAGCAGAAGCTGGATCCTCTGTGTTCGCCTTTGGCGTCTAGAAGATGATTAATGACCATATCCGACGGCCTGACCTCAAAACTGGTCCATACTTCCGGCGCTAGTTTTCCGATAGCAGAATTGTCATCCGCCAGCCCCATGCGTAAGTGGCTCCTGGCCACGTCGCTGAAGGATTTCGCAGTTCGTTGCTCGTCAGCTGGCTGTTGCTGCTTACTTTTCTCCAGAGATTGCTTTGCGTCCGAGTTCTTGCCCACTCTACTCGGCTTGTGTTTTTGTTCGATCTCATCTTGAGATCGATTGCGTTCGAGATCGGTGGATTTCGCCTTCTGCTCGTCTGCCAGACGTTTGCTTTTATATTCCTCAACAATCGCCTGGTATTTAGCGAGGTCCTTTTCATCCCGCTCGTCGACAGTACCGGCCTTCTTATTCTTTGTAATTTTGTTAAGAATATGCATGGCCTTCTGGTACAGACTCTTGAGTAGAACACCAATTGACCTTCGTTTCTTAGTGGGTTGCCGTTGACCGACGTTCTTGTCGGTCTTTACTTTTGAGGGATCCATCGATGTCGGGGGTTAAGGGTTAGGAGTACTATGTCTGGTACTTGCTGTACCCAGCTTGAGCACAGTGGATTCCAGGCTAGAAAACACTAGTCCGTCGGCCGCCTCACTCCGGGAAGTCTTTGCGGTTGGTTTCAGCACAGTGGTGCTACGGCTGGCAACGAGTTTGTTGCTCTCGACGGCTACTGTCTCCTGGCTGGACGCTCGTCTTCTGATAATGCGCCTGAAATCACCACCTCTTTTTCTATCGTCGGTTTGTTTATTTTTTAAATAATTGAGTCCATGTTTTGGCCCCACGAGTAGTCCGGCAAGAGTGTCTACCGTGGCTAACTCAGCCACCAGGGTCAGGGTCTTATACAGTGCAAGGATCTCGATGAAGTGACATCAAAAGGCGAAATTTGCACTGCCTTGATGGAACAGTTCAAGTTAGAGGAACTTGCCGAATAGTCCATTGTGAGTTTGCGGAAAGCCTATGGCAATACTCAGACGGCCACATTGCGATTGCCAGTGGACGCCGCGCAGAAGTTATAGGCGGCCGGGAAGATTCGAATCGGATGGGTTGTTTGCCGTCTGAGAGAGCAGATATCTCTAAAAAGGTGCTTCAAGTGCCTCGCGTTTGGTCATTTCGCGAAGGCATGCACCAGCGGCATTGATCGGTCCGATCGATGCAGAAGGTGTGGGGAGAAAGGCCATATTGCCAAAGCGTGCAATAGGGACCCCAAATGCTTATTATGCGAAGGAAGTGAGGGACGGGATTACCGGCATATTACCGGAAGTGGTAAATGCCCGGGATTTAGGAAGGCGCTGACTTCAATAAAAAAATGAGGTTTATTCAAATAAACCTCAATCATTGTAGGGTCGCTCAAGATTTACTCGAGCAGACCATCTACGAATCCGAGGTGGAAATTGCCATCATTAGCGAACCCTATAGAAACCGTCACGGTGGCGTGTGGGTTATAGATTCATCTGGTGGAGCGGCGATATGGGCATGCGGTCGAAAAACCATCCAATGTACTGGGAATCAGACATACAGCGGCTTTGTGTGGACGAAGATAAACGGGGTATATGTGTACAGCTGTTACGCCCCACCAAGCCGAGGAAATGCTTGACAGCCTTGTTCTCGACGCAAGGGGTCGTAGTCCAAGGGTGATTGCTGGTGGCTTCAATGCTTGGGCCCGTGAGTGGGGTAGCAGAGAGACAAATGCAAGGGGCCGCAGTCTATTAGACACTTTCGCACAGTTAGATGTCGTTCTGGCCAACGAAGGATGTGTAAACACCTTTCAGAAAGGGGGGTCTACCTCAATCGTAGACCTAACTTTTGTCAGCTCTGCACTGGCACGTAATATGTTTTGGTGTGTCAGCAACCACAGCGATCACCAGGCAATCTTCTTTGGGCTATGGGTGCAGACACTGGGTATTAGATCATCATGCCCGAAACCGAGAAAGATGTCAGACTGGTCCGCTAAAGCTATGGATGAGCAGACCTTCATGGAGGTGTGGTTAGACCAGCCTAATAAAGCAGGCACCTCTACGGAAAGAGCTGCCCATGTGGTCCAATGCATCGCCGAAGCGTGTGACGCGTCCATGCCGAGGAGGTGCTCATTCTCCCGTAGAAGACCAAACTACTGGTGGAATGCTGAACTCACCAGCCTTCGATCAGCTTGTCACCGAGCCAGAAGAGCGGCTCAAAGAGCGGTGGGCAGAATCGACCAAGGGCAAAAAAGCGCGCCTATGAGGAAGCCCGCAAAACCCTCAAGCTCGCCATCCAACGGAGCAAGAGGTAATGCTTTAAGGAGCTCTGTTTAGAAGCGGACGTAAACCCGTGGGGGAGCGCCTATAGAATCGTGATGGGGCGATTCAGAGGCCGATCATCTCCGCAGAACACGTGTCCTACACTCTTGTTAAAAATTATCCAGGGGTTATTCCCTCAGCAAGACGAGGGCATAGACAGCTTCCAGCGACCTCTGAACGACACGGCAATACCGCCAGTCACCAGTGACGAGCTGCTGGAAATCTGCACTAGGATAGGAGATAATAAAGCTCCGGGTCTGGATGGCGTGCCGAATAAGGCCCTTAAAATTGCCGTGAAATCCAGACCGGACATGTTCGCTGAGTTGTTCGAAGCGTGCATATCCGAGGGGATATTTCCAGCGGCATGGAGGCGACAGAAGTTGGCACTGCTGCCTAAGCCTGGTAAACCTCCAGGTGAACCATCCTCATACCGACCCATATGTCTTTTGGACCTTTTGGACACGGTGGGGAAAATGTTAGAACGGGTAATCTATAATAGATTACTCCCGGTTGTTGAGAGCCAAGGCGGCCTTTCTAATCGGCAGTATGGGTTCCGTAAAGCCAAATCAACCATTGATGCCATCAAAATGGTTACTGGCTTGGCTGAAGATGCAATCCACGGAAGGGGCAGTACTAGCAAATATTGCATAGTGGTGACCCTGGGCGTGAGAAATGCATTCAATTCGGCCAATTGGAATCTAATACGGGAATCTCTGGTGAAGATTGGTGTTCCCGCTTATCTTGCAGCTATTATCAACAGCTATTTACAAGAACGGAGGGTTTGGTATGACACCGATGACGGACCCCAAGAGAACGTTGTCTCCGCGGGTGCCCCACAGGGCTCCGTACTGGGCCCACTGCTGTGGAACATCATGTACAACGATGTACTTAATCTTCCCCTTCCGGAGGAAGCCACGGTGGTGGGCTACGCTGATGATATAGCGCTGGTTGTTGTCGCAAAGCATCTCGAAGATGCTGAGTTATACTCATGCGAAGCGATCAGTGCTGTTAAGGGTTGGCTTGAGAGTTCTGGTCTGACACTTGCGGAGGAAAAAAACGGAAGCGGTCCTAATCACTAAGCACCGTAAAAGAAATTTTGCCCGTATTCAAATTGGGAATCATATCATCACTTCTAAGCCTGCGATCAAATACTTGGGGTGATGATAGATGGGAAGCTTAGCTATAAGGCACACGTGCAGTATGTCTATGACAAAGCATCCACTGCGAGTGTGGCCCTGGTAAGAATAATGCTGAACGTGGGAGGGCCACGACATGCTTCCAGGTTGCTTATAGCTAGGGTAATGAGTTCGATCCTGCAGGCAGGCACTGCAGGTTACATTTAACGCTAACAAACTGAGTTCAGTCTACAGAAGAACAGCCCTAAGAGTGTGCTCGGCATTCAGGACTGTCTCAGATGATGCAGCATTCGTCATTTCTGGAATGATGCCCATTGGCATCTTGGCAGATAAAATGACGAATATATGTATTGCGAAGTCTATCTCTCCTTTATCGCAGACGAAGAACGCCGAAAGGGAGAGATCGCTAAATAGATGGCAAGAGCGTTGGGAATGCTCGGGAAAGGGTCGGTGGACACACAGGATCATCCCTGCCATCAAGGAGTGGTTGGAGAGACGGCACGGTGAGATTCATTATAATCTTGCTCAGTTTCTCACGGGGCATGGAGGATATCGCCAGTACCTGTTCAGGTTTAAACTGGATACCTCACCCGACTGTCCAAACTGCGATGGAGTCGCAGAGGACCCAGAGCATGTATTCTTCCACAGTCCAAGGTTTGTGGAGGAAAGGAAGAACCTAGAGGAGACTCTAGGAGAGGTGCTCGTACCAGAGAATCTGGTGCGAAAAATGCTAACTTGTCAGGAAGACTGGAATGCGATCAACTCCATGGTCGTATCTATCCAGAGACAACTGCGAAAGACAGAGGAGAAGCTAAAATTAGCTGACTCCGCCCTGTGATGTAATACCGTACGGTAGTTCCATGCGGCTTGGAGGGAGTCGGGGGTGGTTTTAGTGGGTAAGATTTCCACCTCCTCAAAAAAAAAGGGTCAGGGTGTTATTTGAAACTGAAGGTACCCAAAGGCTATTAGCACCTTCTCCAGAACAGGAAGGACGATCCCCGGGCCGCTTGCTTCGACTCATCAACCGACAGATCCACTTGTCCCTAACACATGACCAGCAGACAAGCAGATCCTCGTCAGTTGAATGAGCTTACTCCCAGCCCAGCCTTACACACTCTTGGCCCGCGTGAAGACGGTTTCCAGCGGCCACTGCGAGGAGGTCTTGTGAATCCCAAACTGGGGACATACAATACAGTTTTTAAGTCATCTTACAAAGGTTTTTCTTGGAAAAGTTTAGGTTTTTTCTCTTCTCTTGCTTGAATTTTTCTTAACTTGCCTGGTGTATCAATGTATCGAAAATCAGATCTGTAAATATCAGTAGCAATTAATTTGAAAACCGAAATTGAATTTCACATCCTCATTTACATATTGACATTAGTATACCATGCAATATATCTTCCTTGCAGACAGTTCAAACGAATTTCATCGAAAACTGCGGTAATGGCCATTCAACAACAACACCAATGCTAAATCATTCAAAAAATGAAAGATACTCTTGACGTGAAAAATTGCGTGTATCCTGGGCCCGTAGCCTATCCAGAGACTGTCAGCATTCAGCTAACTGTAAATCCATTGTAAATTAAAAAAAAAACTATGAAAAAGGATAGGAAAAACTAGTAAGATACATCTGTATGTATGTACGTTGTGCACATAGTTGTATGTAATTTGCTATATGTTAGGATAGATGTAAGAGAATTTTGATTTCACACTAGCAATGATGAATTTATGGAATCTATTCTGATTTTTGTAAGAGTCAAGTGGAACAAGGAAGAAAAGATACCAACTGAAGATACGTTTTGCTGCTAGATAATATCCGTTGTGGTAATTCCATTGCATATATTCCCCATTATGTATCCACTCCCTTGTACCCCGGAAGCACCAATATACTTACGAGAATGGAGAAAATAGTGTAAAAAAGAGAAAATTTAATCAACCCCCTTTTGCGGGAAGTCCTGTCCACGTCGCGCAATAAAAACTTTATTGTGATATTCTAAGTTTAATGTGATGTAAAGTAATGTGCAATCCTTTTTGTTGAGTTATCAACGAATGGTTTCACATTGTCCGTTCAAATAAAAGCTCAATGCGGTTTCGAATGGAATGAACCCATTTACCTAAGATTGTATATAATGCTACACACGAAAGAGATTTGTACCTAAACTATCTAAAGAACTATCAACTATGTACCAATCCAATTATAGGTAAGAAAATATTATACATATGCAAACAACAAACACATTAAGGACATTTCAATTTTCAATGGAAAATCAGATGATATTATAAAAATTAAGATTCTATACTACGTGTTACCATAGCAGTGGAGTTCACCTGTGACTGTTAAGTGAATTTAAAAAAAAAACTTTTTTGTAATTAATTTTAATAAACACATGTCCACATTTTGAGAATGGAAATAAAGATTGCTAGAAATGTTAAGTCAGAATACTATAGTTGCTGTATTTTTAATTAGATTCCCACTCCCACTCCCAAGGACATTCAAACGTCAGTTTTAGGATTATTTTTATTTTTGCCTTATTTGGTTTTTAATGACAATGCTTTTGTTGCATTATACTGGAGTAGCAGGACAACACAAAGGAAAACGCGGATACCCCAGAAGATGATACTTTTGGGTACTTGGATTCCCATCAAGTTAAAACACTGGCGCTTGATTTGGACACCTTTATTCGGCGACGGCTTCGTACGCTGTGCGAGGATTGGAAACGCAACACGATAGATACGGCAAGGGATCTGAAATAATCCCTTGTATGGATCGGCATGACTTCCCTCGCTCTTAGATGTCGTGGGGATCGCTATCGCGTTTCCACAGTACCCCCTTCCAAGTTACATTGACATTACACTATAAACAAAAAGAAATGATTGAAAATGTTAATGCTAACTTTGCTCGGAAATTACGAATCTTGATTTGTACGTTACTTCATGTTTTAAAGGATGGACAGCGATGCGCAGGAAAGCGCCATGTTGGAGGAGGAGGGCGATACTCCGACAGTGGAGAAGAGCTCCAAACAATAACGGAGCCAATGGCCAGCACTAAGATAGCCCAGATAAACCTCCACCATGCGAAAGCTACATCTGCAGTAATTGCAAGGGCAAGTTCCAAGGAAAATATTGTAATAGTGCTGGCTTAGGAGCCCTGGGTGTACCAGGAGCAGATTCATGGTCTGCAAGGAGGAAGCATGCAGGCAATTTGGGACTCCTCTTGTGAAAAACCAAGCCTTTTCGAGTTCTTAACCGGGGACCTTGTCGCTATCCAAGTCTCATTGGAAGCCGGAAGCAGCACTCGAGAGGCAGTCGTGGCATCGGGATACTTCCCAGGAGACGAAATCCGGACTATACTGGAGCAAGTCGCAAAACTAACGAAGTATTGTGAGAAGGAGGCATTACCACTTCTCCTCGGCTGCGATGCCAACGCCCACCTCGAAGTCTGGGCAAGCAGCGATACCAATCGTAGCGGTGAGTACCTTCTTGAATTTATCCTTAGCAATGAGTTAGAAATATATAATCTAGAGGACACTCCAACATTTGTGACCAGCACCAGACAAGAGGTACTAGATATAACTCTAGGAAATACCCTAATGAACGGGATGGTCAGCAATTGGAGGGTGTCGGATGAACCCTCAATGTCTGATCACAGGATAATCAAATTCGACATTGAGGGTAACTCCGAAATAGAAAGAATAATAAGGAATCCCAGGAGAACGGATTGGGAATCCTACGCAAAGCACTTGAGCAACAACATTGCCCACCTTCAAGGGGGCGGTGATATCAGGAGCGAACTGGAATTAGAAACAATGGTGGAAAACCTCAACACAGTCGTCATTGACGCATATGAGGCCAGCTGTCTAAGACAGTTAAGTCATCAAGGATCAAGTCATGGTGGAACAGGAACCTGGCCAGAATGAGAACAGAGGCACGAAAATTCTTCAACCGGGCAAAACAAACCTGGGACTAGCAGAGGTACAAAAAAGCACTGACTGCGTATAGCAACGCGATCAAGGAAGCGAAACGGAACAGGATCAGGGAATTCTATGAAGGGATCGAACAGATCACAGAAGCAACCAGGCTGTAGAAAGCTGTAACCAAAGACGGGGGAATATCCTCTGTCTGTTTGAAGAAGGAAGATTTTACCGAGAATGAGGAGGACAGGGTACATCTGCTTCTCAGAACTCATTTCCCGGGGACCTACCCGACGGCGGCAGGCGACAACATTCCACGTGACAACCCAGCAACGAATAAAAGGGGAAGAAAGGAGAACTGGAAACTATCAAAAGAGGTATGTTAAGAAGCTAGGCTAAGGTAGGCAGTGGGAGCTTTTAAACCAATGAAATCTCCCGGAGTAGAGGGCATTTTCCCAGCACTTATCCAGAGAGGCCTAGGAATTATTTTCTCTTCTGAGGGTGGTAAGGGGGAGCATTGCACTGGGATATATACCAAGGGCATGGAGACGGACAAAAGAAGTCTTTATTCCGAAAGTGGGTAAAAAGGATCTTTTTCACCCTAAATCTTTCAGACCTATTTGCCTAAAATCGTTCGTACTCAAAACGGAGGAGATCATAGACAACTATATTAAAACTAACTTTCTAAAGCGTAATCCCCTACATTGCTGTCAACACGCTCACCGGGCAGGACGGTGAACTGAAACTGCTCTGTATCAGCTGACAGAGGTACTACGGGATGCCATAAAAACAAAAGAAATTACACTGTGCGCATTTTTGGATACCGAAGGACCATTCGAGACCACAGAGATACAAGATGTCCTGAGCCGCAAGGGAGTGGGAAACACACTGGCATGCTGGATGGGCAAAATGCTAGAGAGTAAGCAAATAGAAGTACTGACAGGTGCAGACTCTATTGTCATGAACACGTCTCTAGGTTGTCCACAGAGTGGGGTACTATCGCCGCTGATGTGGAGTATGGTACTGGACGAACTCCTGCGCGTGTTAACAAATACTGGAATACAAGTCCAGGGTTACGCGGACGACATTGTTTTAATCTGTAGGGGCAAATATGAAGATACGCTATGTGATAGAATCCAAACTGGACTACAGGAAGGTGGGACTGCGGATCAACCCAGCCAAAACCACCATAGTACCATTCACTAGGAGGCGTAAGCTTGATTACCTGAGGCCATAAGATTACATGATATGGAGGTGAAACGAGAAACAGAGGTCAAATGTTTGGGAATTACGCTACACCAAAAATTACTCTGGAAGACGCATGTCGGAAAGCCACGAGCAGTAATCTGGGCAGAAAGAATCGAACACAACACACAAGCCAGGGAATTACATAACCTCTAAAGGCTGGCTTGCGTGTGTATCAGTGGGGCAATGAGGACATGCCCAATGACATCCCTGGAGGTCCTTCTGGGATTAATCCCTCTCCATCTGCACATGCAGATGCAGGCAAGGAGGGGAATATTCAGGATGGCCGGTAGTATGAGTGAGGCGGGGAGCTGCCTAAATCGAAGGGAGAGAGATTTTTTTTCTAGGCGGTACCCCGAATTTCCAAGGGATAACATGACAACGAGGTTTCACTTCGATAAGAAGTTTGAAACATGTTATAGTAACAAGGCAAACTGGGAGAGCGTGGTTGCGACATACGGCTTAAACCAGCAACTGATTACTTGGTACACTGACGGATACCTCACAGCAGAGGGAGCGGGTACCGGTGTCATTGGTCCAAGGAAAATGTACTTTGAGCCAATGGGCAGGTACACTAGCATATTCCAGACTGAAATATACGCCATAGACAAATGTGCCTTCTTTAATCTGCAAAGGAACTACAGGGGGCAGAACATAGCTATTCTCACCGATAGCCAAGCAGCGATCAAGGCACTTAGGTCCAACCAGGTGAACTCTAAACTGGTGAGGGAATGCCTTGAGAGACTGAATACACTCGGTTCGTCCAACAAGGTAGGCAAGAAGGAGCAGGGACGCCTTTACACGGGCCACAACCCTTCTGTGGAATCGGAATGGCTATAACTCTAAGAAATGAAGAGGAACAGTTGAAGGAACTATACTGGGCGGGTCTACCAGAGATGGAAGAGCCCAGAGTGTTTATTGGGGGATCCTGACGTCCTGGGACAGTGTCCGGCACTTGTGCGATGTAGGTCGAGGCATCTGGGAGAACACTTAATACCAGATGCAAAGCTGAAAGGTTTGGAAGTAGGGAACACACCAAAGTTCCTGACGGTTATAGGCCTGCTTGAGGTTTTTTTTTTTTTTTGGAGTAGGGTAGGTGAATGCGTTTACGCACAGAGTGTTGGACTCCCGCAAAAGCACGCTGGCGGACTACCAACTAAACACCTCCCTGTCATCAGAGAACTAGCCTGGAACCGTTTGACACATTACTTCGGGCTAGCCCTCCCGCTCTCCCGGCTTTGGGAGTCTTCAAGTCAGGGAATTCCTTTCACCAACGGGAGGGGAGGAGAGGAAGGGAGTTGTTAGTTCAGGGAACCCCTTACCGTCCGATCCCTCTGCCGGTCGAGTTCAATCTTCTTCGTAGTAAGAAGAGCCCGAACATAATGCGCAATACGATTCCAGCTGCCAGCGCTCTTCAGCATCTCTCTGACAATGTTGTCTGGAGAGAGCTCCCCTGTGTCTGCATAAAGCTGCTGGCGGAGGCCATCCCACCTCTCGCAAGAGAAAAAGGTGTGTTCAGCGTCATCCGCCACTCTATTGCAGAACACACAATCAGGAGATCGCGCCTTCCCAACCCTGTGCAGGTAAGACTGAAAACCTCCATGCCCACTTAGAAGTTGGGTAAGGAAGTAATCAATCTCACCGTGCTTTCTGTTCAACCATGGGTCTAATTTGTCGATGAGCCGCGCAGTCCACTTGCCCCTTGGCTCATTTTGCCAAGAAACTTGCCACTCGTTAAGGGTGCGTTGACGTTCTTCACGGGCAACCACTTCTCTTAACTTTTCGCCCTTACGGCGGTAGATAGCTTTGCGCTCCTTGGCAAGGAGGGCAACGGGGATCACTCCCGCAATCACCATCACAGCCGGTTCGGAGACAGTGCGATAAGCAGACGCCACTCGCAAAGCTCCCCGCCTCTGCACTTGAGCTAGGCGTTTACGATGCACCTCCTTGTCAAGGGTATCAGCCCATACCTCCGCACCATAGAGAAGGACGGACTGCGTTGCTCCCATGAGGAGACGTCTCCTAGTTGATATAGGGCCGCCCACATTCGCCATTAGCCGACTCAAGGCCGCGACTCCTGCTGCAGCCCTGTCCGCGGCTGCTTTGATTTGCTCGAAGAAGCTCATCTTCGAGTCGAGCATTAAACCAAGGTATTTAACCGCTGGTTTTGACTCTATAGTCAACTCGCCGATCGATATGGGACGCAAGGTCGGGATTCTCCTTCTGGTCAGGATGACTACTTCGGTTTTCTCCAGCGCAAGGTTGAAACCGTGAGCAGTCATCCATCCGCTTACCCGTCGCATCAATATGCCAAGTCTGCTTTGCGCCTGTTCAACAGTGCGTCCGGCAACAAGTGCCGCAACGTAGTCTGCATAACCGACCAGGCGCGACTCTTCGGGCATATCGAGTCTCAGCAGACTATCGTAGGAAGCGTTCCAGAGGTCCGGCCCTAGGATGGATCCCTGCGCTACTCCCGACGTGATTTCCATCCTCCTCTGGCCCTCTAGTATCTCATAGAACAGGGAGCGGTCTTTCAGATAATCCCTCAATATCCGCAAGAGATAGCTTGGCACGTGAAAGGAGTTCTCTAGTGTGCCCAGCATATCTGTCCATCTTACGGAATTGAAGGCATTTCTGACGTCAAGCGTTATGAGGAGCACTATCCGTCGAGATCGGCGGCTGTGTGCCCCGGCTCGATTAAACGCATCTACGACCTCCATAACAGCATCCACTGTAGATTTCCTTGTTCTAAACCCGAACTGCCTTGCGGATAAGTCCCCGGCAGCACGGATCGCTTCAGCGAGTCTACCCCTGATGAGCTTCTCGAGCACTTTTCCGGCCGTGTCAAGCATACACAGCGGTCGGTATGCAGACGGAAGCTCCGGATCTCCTTTACCCTTACGGATTAACGCGAGTGTGGCCACTTTCCAGCGAGAAGGAAAAATGCCCTCCTTCAAGCACGCGTTGAACGCTTCGAGCAGCAATTCTGGCCGTTGGCGGAACACCAGTTTGTAAACTTCCGCCGGGATGCCATCAGGGCCTGGCGCCTTCCTGTTTTTCATAGTGAGAACCGCTTCTTCGAGTTCTACCATTGTGAAAAGGGGGCAATCCACGAGGCTTTCCGCGCTGTTTACATCAACCCGTACAGGATGTCTGGGGAACAATGCCCGCACAATGCGGTCCATCTGGTCGGTGCTCAGTATGCAGGGCTTCCGCAGAGCCCCGATTTTCCGAGTGACAAGCTTATAGCCAAGTCCCCACGGGTCATCATTCACCTCATTAAGGAGATTTTGCCAGCCGCGAGCTTTGCTTTTATTTATAGCGCTGCGGAGTCTCCTTTTTGCTGATCTATATTGTGCCTTTATGGCACATGCTTCCTCGTTGGCGTACAAACGTTGTGCCAAACTGCGGAGCTTATGACACTCCTTCCGTAGGTCGGCAATTTCCGCCGTCCACCAGTACATAGAAGGCTTGTCGCGCCTGGGGCCCCTCCGGGGCATGGAAGCCTCACACGCCGTCGTTATCAGATTCATCACTGAATTTACGACGGTGTCAGCTGCGACACCACCACTCCCCGGAGTGCCCCCCAGTGCGGCCCTACCTGCTCCAAGAGCCTCGACGAACCTTCCGATGTTCACCTTCGCGACATTCAACACGCAGGGGGAACGTCGTGTTGGTGCTCGCCGGCAAGTAGCGTCAAACACTTCGAACGCAATGTACTGATGATCACTTGCCGAGAAGTCTTCTAGGACTCGCCACCCGTCCACCGATGATGCCAGAGATTCCGACGCAAAAGTGATGTCGGGAATGCTTCCTTCACAACCTGAGCGCCGAAACGTTGGCGTGGATCCGGTGTTTAAAATTACGAGTCCGGTTCTCGCCGCCATTTCCAGAATCCGTTTCCCTCTGGAGTCTGATTGAGGCATGCCCTATTCAAGAGCCCTGGCATTAAAATCACCGCCAACCAGGATTCGTCCCTCCGTGCTCGAAACGGCGTCCTCCAGAGCATCAAGCCGGCGTTGAAAGTCCGGAATCGACTCATTCGGCGTCAGGTAAACGCTAAAAAACGTTATCCCTAAACACCGGATCCAGGCAAATCCGTCCCCCCGGCCTTCGGCAAGAACACGAAGTCGAACGTCGTCCCGAACCCAGATGGCAGCGGTGCCCGATAAGTCCAGATACCATGAGGACGGGTCCTTGTTTCGGTATTGCTCGCTAATCAGCACTAGATCAGCATTTACTTCCGCAGCGAACTGCGCTAGCAACTGGTGAGCGGTTGCACTCCGGTGCATGTTAATTTGCAAAATGCGGATCATGGCGTTCGCACCCTAGCCCTCTCCAATTCCGCCCTGAAGATCGGACACCGTCCCGAGCCCGCAGTGTGTGCGACGCTTTCGCCAGACGCACCACGATCCCTGCAGAGAACACAGCTCTCGCTTTCCTTGCAAGTCTTCGCTTGATGACCCGCTTGGCCGCATCTCCGGCATGCTGTCCTCCTGTCCGGACCCTTGCAAGCTGCTGACGTGTGTCCATAGTCCAGACACCTGTAGCACTTGGTGGGGACTATCCGCATTCGTACCCTGCATACTACCCATCCGATTTTGATTCTCCCGCTGTTAAGGAGTTTCCTCGCATATTGCTCGGGGACATCCACCACGGCAAGTTTTTGGCCTCGAGCATTTACAGAGGTAATAGCTACCCGGGCATTGGTTACCTCTGGACATTCACGCTTTAGCGCCTCCTCTACTTCGACCTTTTCTGTGAGGCAGTCAAGATCCCGTATTTCTAGAGAGCACATGGGTTCTAGGCTGGAAACAAGGGCCTTCTCCCCCAATAGCCCCTTGACCGCTTCGCAGAACGTGCTCTTGTTGGTCGTCTTTGGGCCCAGTTCGACGAGAACTCCACCACTCCTCGTTTTCCGTATCGAAGACACCTCTGCTCCGTTCTCCTCGGGTTTCATCCTGTAGCGGATTTCACTAAGGACTTCCGCAAATGTCTTGCCTTCCGTCGGCTTAATGAGCAGAGCCGACGGTCTAGTCCTTCTTCGTTTCGTCGTTTTTTCCGCTACTGGCTTTGGGTTGGCAGCCTCCTTGTTTTTGGACAGACGTGTCTCTGGCGACGGAGTCCGTTGTTTCTTTTTATCCTTTTTCGCCTTTTTTTTTGGGCCTTGGAGACTACTTCGATAAAGTCTCCTTCAGGCACGTCGTCCTCTTTCCGCTATTTCCCCTGTTCACTTTGCAGAGGGCTATCTGCGGTCCGTTTGACGCAGGCAGCATTCTCAGCGGGGAGTGCGACTGTTTCTGCTCTACAATCGTCTTCCGCTGCTCTCCACGTGCGTCTATAAAAGGAAACGCGGTCCAGTAGTTCCTCCAGTTCCATCAGCCCGTTTTTGACGCCTTTGCTGACGTTTCTCTGAAGGAACGTTGCCGACCGCATACGCTTCACCTCTGCTGCGCACTTTCGGATGAGCCTTTCCTCTTCGGCTCTAGCGAGGACGGTCGAATGCATTTCCACTCGATTTGTGCCCAAATCCATCTGCTCAGGACTAGCGTTTCTCACTGAGCTTACTTCCAGGACAGGGGCACTGCAAGGTAGTGGAGTTGCCATTCCCGCACGGTCAGTCGCACCACTTGATGAGGCTTCCTCTTTATTTGGGCGCCCCGGTGTCTCATCGGGTATATCAGCCCTCGTTGCCTCTTTCACTGGTCGCTGCGGTGAGCGACGCATCTTTGTGCTCCGCCCAAACGCACCCAGCTCTTCCTCCTTGTCTGTTGTTTCGTCTTTTTTTTTTATAATTTTCAGAATATTCTCCATGAAAAAGTTACCAGCGCATCGTGTGCAAGGGAGCGGGCCGCAATAGTCAAGAACGGGTATACCCTCGGGGACACAGCCCCTACCCCAGTTCCCTGAGGCCTGACCTACGCTTAGCTGATCCCGGAATTCACGGACGGATCAGCGCTCGCTCGGGGCAACGCGGTCTACTAACACCGGTTCAATGCACACTTCCCGACCAGGGTCCCGAAGGGGCTGGCTCCTGATACACGTCGCAACTACCACCTTGGCAGAGCTACGCTCACATCACCCCGTCGACGCCGACAGAGAGTTGTCGACGGCTCCGGAGACTCCCAGTGTGTCCCGACGTGTACCGGTCATTCGCGGTTCGCTCTTCACCGAGAAGCTTTCTCGAGGCTACTACCTAGGACGCAGGTATGCTGCCAGCTAGGGGGCAAAACTACTTACTCGGGCACCTCGGGGACGTCACACCCCGTATCGTAAGCGACCCGTTTAAAAATCGCTAACGACCCCTGAGGGACCGGCACTTAGGTCCAACCAGGTGAACTCTAAACTGGTGAGGGAATGCCTTGAGAGACTGAATACACTCGGTTCGTCCAACAAGGTAGGCAAGAAGGAGCAGGGACGCCTTTACACGGGCCACAACCCTTCTGTGGAATCGGAATGGCTATAACTCTAAGAAATGAAGAGGAACAGTTGAAGGAACTATACTGGGCGGGTCTACCAGAGATGGAAGAGCCCAGAGTGTTTATTGGGGGATCCTGACGTCCTGGGACAGTGTCCGGCACTTGTGCGATGTAGGTCGAGGCATCTGGGAGAACACTTAATACCAGATGCAAAGCTGAAAGGTTTGGAAGTAGGGAACACACCAAAGTTCCTGACGGTTATAGGCCTGCTTGAGGTAATATGATCAATAAGTACACTATAACCAGTAAAAAGGGCACAATAGTTCTTTAAGGACGCGGTGCGACTTTCCCTTAACAGAATAATAATAATAATGTCTTAAAACAAAGTTTTATGCGTTGAACCTTACAAGTTTTGCACGTGGTCCGCTGTAGGTCTTCGGTTTGGCTGCCTGGTCGCAAAATAATTTTTTGCCAAATAGACCGCCAACAACTCTCGATCGTATGCGCTGTAACACGACTGCGCTGGGGTGATTTTTTTCGAGAAGAACCCGAGCGGCCGCCATTCACCATCGATGAACTGTTCCAAAACAACTCCTGCTGCTAGATCGGATGCATCAGTTGAGATTCGAAGGTCTTCATCGTCGGCTGGATACCCGAGTAATGACGTTTCGGCGATGGCTTGCTTGATCTTTTCAAAAGCTCGAGAAGATTCGGGGTTCCATTCTATCTGTGTGTTGTCATTCCGCTTGCTTCCAAACGGGGCCATCACCGCCGTCTCGGGAATGTCCTCCTCGGAGATCGGGACCTGGCGGAATGCCTGTATCAAATCTAATTTTGAGAATATTGTTTTGCCATTGATCCCTTGCACAATGTCATGGACGTGAAGGATTGGGTACTCATCAGCAACAGTGACTACATTGAGTCTGCGATAGTCTCCGCATAGACGCCAACCATATTTTTTCTGTTTCATTAATAGCGGACTGGCCCAGAGGCTCTTGGAAGATCGGCAGATCCCCTGCTCGATCATATACTGGAATTCACTGCGCGTTGCCTTAAACTTATCGGGTGACAAGCGTCTCAGGCGTTCAGCGATTGGCTGTCCTTTAGTCTCAATGCAATGTTGGACACCATGTTTTGCTGCTCCGCGGGAAAACGTAGTGGCAGTTAGCTGTGGAAATTCACTCAAAATAGCGTGGAATCTGTTGCTCCTGTTCAAAGCAGATATGGCTTCAGCATTGCCTCCAAAAATCAGGGCGTCGACAGATAACTTTGATATGGAGTCTATTAGTCTTCTGCGACGAAGGTCCACTAGTAGTCCAAAATGTTTTGAAAAATCTGCGCTCAGGATTGGTCTAAAAATGCTCGACGCAGACCCAAATTCAACGTGAGTATCAATTGTTGTACCGTTTGCGGCGAAAAGTTTGGGATAGTTGGCGTTATTTCACCCCGTTCGTCTATTTGGTGAAATGACGGATGCGCCCGCTCCCGTATCAACGAGAAAAAGTAGGTCTCCGTCCTTGTCCCTTATCACTAAGCGATTGGTTTATGCATTACCGCCACCAATCGCACCTACCGGCGACGAGGTGACTTGCTTTCCGGAAAAGCGCTCGGTCTTTTCACCGAAATGATGCAGGTAGAAGCAAATGGCGCTGTCGCGGTTAACTTTTCGATTTCGGGAATGTGCTGGGGTGCGGGAGCGAGGTCGTCCATTTCGCCACGTCAAGCGGTTCCTAAATTGGGTTTCAAACCGGCTGAGTCATTCGCTTATGGTGCCAATTTGTGTCGTCATACCCCTGGGGTCCCCAAATTCGGATGCGTTACCGCCCGGCGTGGACTTGGCTATAAGCTTGTCACCCGGGAAATTAGGGCTCTGTGAAAGCAAAATACTAACCAGACGCACCGCATTGTACAGGCATTTCTCCTCAGACATCCTGTGCGGGTTGATGTCAATAGCGCGGAAAGTGTCAAACATTGCCCCTTTTTCACAACGAGAGAGCTCGAAAAAGCGGTTCTCACTATGAAAAACAAGAAGGCACCAGGTCCTGATGGTATCTAGGCGGAAGTTTACAAACTGGTGTTTCGCCAAAGGCCAGACTTACTACTTGAGGCGTTAAACGCTTGCTTAAATTAGCGCATTTCTCCTTGTCGTTGAAAGGTGGTCTGACTCACGGTAACCCGCATTCTGTATATACTTGACACGGCTGGGAAAGTACTCGGCAAGCTCATCAGGAGTAGACTCGCTGAAGCGATCTGCGCTGCCGGGGACTTATCCCCAAGGCAGTCCGGGTTCAGAACAGAGAGGTCCACAGTGGATGATGTTATGGAGGTCACGGCTGCGGTTCATCGAGTCGCATCACAGCCACCTATCTCGATGGATAGTGCTTCTCATAACGCTTGATGTCAGACATGCGTTCAATTCCGTAAGATGAGCAGACATGCTAGGCATATTAGAAAGCTCATTCCACGTGCCAAGCTATCTCTTGCGGATATTGAGGGATTATTTGAAAGACCGCTCCCTACTCTATGAGACGCTGGATGACCAGAAGAGGATGGAAATCATGTCAGGAGTAGCACAGGGCTCATGCTAGGGCCGGACCTCTGGAACACTTCCTACGATAGTCTGCTGAGAGTCGATATGCCCGAAATGTCGTGCCTGGTCGGTTATGCAGACGACGTTGTGGCATTTGTTGCGCATGCACTGTTGAACAGGCGCAAAGCAGACTTCCATATTGATGCGACCGGTAAGGAGATAGATGACTACTCATCATTTCATTGAACAAAACGAGAATCCCGACCGTGCGTCTCATATCGATCGCCAGATTGACTATAGAGTCAAAACTAGTGGTTAAATACCTGGGTTTAATGCTGAAGTCGAAAATTAGCTTCTTCGAGCAAATCCAAGCAGCAGCGGACAAGGGCGAATGTTGTGGGACCTATATCTATATACGTCTCGTCGGAAGACGTCTCCTTATTGGAGCAACACGTTCTGCTTTATGGCGCGAAAGTATGGATTGATGCCCTTGACAAAGAGGTGCATCGTAATCGCCTTGCTCAAGAGCAGAGCCCGGAAACTTTGTAAGTGGCATCTGCTTATATCGCACTATCTCAGAACCAGCTGTAATGCTGATCGTAGGAGCTATCTACCGCCGTAAGAGCGGAAACTTAAGAGAGGTGGTTGCCCGTGAAGAACTTCAACGCACCCTTACCGAGTGGCAACTCTTTTGCAAAATGACCTAAGGGGCAAATGGACTGCGCGACTCATCGACAATTTAGACCCGTGGCTGAACTATATGCACCCGGGCATGGAGGTTTTTGGTCTTACCTGCACAGGATTGAAAAGGCGCCAACTCCTGATTGTGTGTTGTGCAATGGAATAGTGAATGACGCTAAACAAACCTTTTTCTCTTTCCAAACGTCGGACGGCTTTCGTCGGCAGCTTAATGCAGACGCAGGGGAGCTCTCCCCAGACAGCATTGTCAGAGAGATGCTGAAGAGCGTTGGCAGCTGGAGTCGTGTTGCGCATTATGTTCAGGCTCTACTTATTGCAAAGATGATTGAACTCGACCGGCAGAGGGACCGGATGGCAAGAGCTTCCCTGAACTAACAACTCTCTTAATGCTTAGATTAGTGGAATGAAAGTCCTGGGTGGGTTTAACGTAAGTACCCGCAGTGAAGGCATAATCCCACGGTCCTCTTCGGACACGGATTGATTTTGGGACCAGAATTAGAGCCCCGCCATGCAAGCATAGCGGTCCTGGTTGATACTGAGTGCAGGCTCAGCATTCATACCAGTGGATGCGAGCCCTATCTAACACTTCTGCCGCAACTCAGGAGTACGGCACCCGAGTTGTACAGCACAACTCCACGCTTGAGCTCCGAGGAGCTCTATCCGCCATGTAGGCATAATCACAACCACCATAAAACTCCCACTAGGGGCCAACCGCAAATAACCGGGCCGAGAACACATCTTCCAGGAATTCTCCTAGAGCATATGTTCTCAGAGGGCCATCCCGGTTCCCATGGTACCAGATAACCTCCGGTGAGGCTTCGTAGCGAAGCCACTTCAGATGAGTCCCTTGCAGACTCGGGTCTGATCGCCCTCCTCGAGTACGTGGGGACGGAACTCCCCAACGGGTTAACTGAGATTATTGGAATGACAAACCTTTCTCAAAAAAGAAAATATCAAGAAAATCTCAAAATCTTTGGGAAAAGCTATTAAATTGGAAAGACAATGCTAAAGCCTCTTCTCCGAGAATTGAAAGATACTGAAATCCGTTGAGGATAATACACTTGAAATCAAATAAACGCCCAGGAAATTCTATTAGTCTATAACCCGAGGAAACTTTGCACTTTCAACACATTCAAGTTTCTTAATTTCAGGGAATTTTTTCCATTTAAAAGAAAAAATCTAATAAAATACATCTTCAAACGCCAAGGATAATTTAGCTCAAGTACCTCGCGAAGCCAACAAAAATAAAACTGAATAAAGCGGAAGGAAGGAACTTTCCTTTGAATTTCGTGTTATCCAGGACGCGGTGAAAGTGTCTATTTCATGATATATAGAGCCCTTTAATAGATACGCGATGAAGCTTGAAGGAACATAGACGTAAAGTCAAATGCCAAAGTGAAGAAGGAATAAAAAGATTCAAAATGGAAGCGTGATGGGAGAGTAATTCACAATGTTGGCCCTCTCCGAACTGTGAAGAGATTCAAGTGCCCACTAATGGAATCAAGTGCAATCAAAAAATAGCTTGAGGTGAACTATGCGCAGAAGGGGCGCTTGATTTCCTTCAACTTTTTATGGGGGTAATTCAATAGATTCTTTTTATTTTGCGAAGTAAATGAATTGAAGTGTGATTTTACATTGATGCTTAGCGAGACAGGTTGTGATGCGAAATTTCTCTTGGGAAATTCCCGAATGAATATAGATTGCTCGATAGAAATGAAATGGTATTCTGAACCAGAAAGGATAGTGCTGTTTGCCTCCCTTTCGTCCTAAATCTAATGAAACTCTTACCCATACATTCAAAGTTAATTTATGATCGAATGAATCAATCTTGTATCTTTCAATGCATCGTCTTCATAAATGGCTAAGTGAGCCCCACCTTTCAACTGATCGAGACTAAAGTATTTCGTCCTTTCCCGAGTGGTCCCAACGCTCCTGTCATCTCCCTCTCGATGTCCTTCGTCTGCGATAAAGGAGAGACTGGCTTCAGATTGTATATATTTGCCATCTCATCTGCCAAGATGTTAATTGACATTATTCCGGAGGTGGCCATAACACATCCTTAGGGCTGACCTCGTAAGACCGCACTCAGATTATCAGCATTGCATTCTATTAGAAATGTCTCTCCCCAAATAGGGGAGGCATAAAGTAAGATCGAGCTCATCACCCTGGTAATAAGTAGCCTAAAAATATACCGTGGCCCTCCCACGTTCGGCATTATCCTTGCCAGGGCCATACTCGCCGTGGGTCTTACCTGCGGTCCTCAGACCGCTTTTGTTTTCTCTCTGCACGTGCCAGTCCAGCGCTCTCCAACCAGCCTCTCCAGCCTTAACAGCACTGATTGCTTC
Source organism: Hermetia illucens (assembly GCF_905115235.1). Classification (NCBI taxonomy): domain Eukaryota; kingdom Metazoa; phylum Arthropoda; class Insecta; order Diptera; family Stratiomyidae; genus Hermetia; species Hermetia illucens. The sequence continues at coordinate 161,010,753 of NC_051852.1, read as the reverse complement.
CCAAGAGTATATCTCAGAATCCTCTAGATACTTTGCGACTACAGCCAATGCTATATCATCAGCATACCTGTGTGGAGTTGCCAAATCTCCCATCAGGCGCGTCCCTTCGTGCGGATAAGGGAATGCTCGGCGAATGTGTCATGGCCATGCACATGCACGCATCCGGAGATGTGCCAGCGGTTTTTGGGAGTGAGCAAGCGGGCTCCCGGCCGTCGATATCCAACGACCGCAGTGCCTCAGTAGTGGGAACCTTGGCTACTGTGGCATCTAATGTTACAAGCGTACGGGAGGAACTTGAACTGGCTCCAGTGATGGACCCGTTCAGAAGGAGCTCCATTTTTCGCAGATCCCCTCCCACATGGGCACAAGCCCCCACGATCACTACCCCCAGTGGGAAACGTATAGCGGGAGTCTTCGATGAGGAAGAATCACTGACACCAATTCACCCGAGCGATGTTTTGGGCAATGATCAGTCTGGAGCTGCCTTTACTACTGAGCTGAGTTTATGGAGGAGCGCAGGAACATTCACCAAAATATAAGGGCCATGATAAGAGGCATCCGTTTGACGTACGGCAAGGCCCAGGATGAACGAGTAGGGAAGTCGCCGATTGGAAAAGTGAACCAGGCAATTCAAGTAACGCTGGTTCAAAACACAAAAGGGGAGAAACCGGGGAAGAGGCTGCGCGAGAAGCTGAATGACTCAACAGGCCAGCAAACCCCGAAAAGAAAAAAGGACTCAACTCCCAAAAAGGCGGAGTTCATGAAAAGTACGTCTGAAGCAGTGGCTACCTCGAGAAAAGGGATCGAACCTTCAAAGGCGGATGCGGAAGCTTGGAGGAAGGTAGAACCGCGGAAAAGAAATTATCGGAGGAAGATTAGACCGGAGGTGATTTTCATTCCAAACGAGGCGAAGGATCATACGCCGACATTCTCAGGAAAGTGAAGGCAGACCCCGAACTCACCAATTTGGGAGACAACGTCAGTCGCATTAGGCGTCACAGAAGGGAGATCTTATGTTGAAACTTAAGAAATCCAAGGATGTAACCGCGGACAAATTCTTAAGCCAAATCGGGAAGTCTTTAGAGCAGGAAGCCGACATAAGAGCTAGCATGCCGGAGATATCTATAATCTGCAAAGATATAGATGAAATCACGACGAAGGAGGAGGTTCGCGAAGCGTTGGAGAAACAGTTCAATCTTGCCGGACTACAAGAGTCAGTGGTGAAAACGCTAAGGAAAGCCTATGGGGGAACACAAACCGCCATCATCAGCCTATCAGCGGAGAACGCACTCAAACTGTTAGCAGCAGGGAGAGTGAGAATAGGCTGGGTTATGTGTCGCCTTAGGGAACAGGTGGCGTTAAAACGGTGCTTTAGATGCTTTGACTTTGGTCACATTGCGAAGGCATGCACTAACCCAAATGACAGGTCAAAGCAATGCAGGAGATGCGGAGTGGAAGGCCATACCAGCAAGGACTGCGGAGCTGACCCAAATTCTCTACTGTGCAAAGGAAAGGAGGGTGTGGACCATCGGCACATTGCGGGCAGCAGCAGGTGCCCGGAATACATGAGAGCCCTTAGCACAAATCGCAGATTAGGTCGATACAAATCAATCTCAACCACTGCGAGGCGGCGCAGGATCTACTCGCGCAAACCATCCGCGAGAAAAACATCGATGTGGCCATACTAAGTGAACCATACCGAAACCACGGTCGTAGCGTTTGGGTCAAAGACCAAACGGGCCAAGCAGCGCTGTGGACTTGTGGAGAACAAGCCTTCCAGGAAATAATGGAGCACCCGGGGGAGGGCTTCATCAGAGCGAAGGTGAAGGGCATCCACATCTACAGCTGCTATGCTCCACCCAGCGCTACACTCGTCGAGTATGAGCGGATGCTTGCTGCTCTTGTTTTGGATGTAAGAGGACGTTGGCCGATCATAATAGGAGGCGATTTCAATTCGCGGGCTCTTGAATGAGGCAGCCAGATAACTAATGTCAGGGGACGTGTTCTCCTCGAAGCATTCGCGGAGCTGGACGTGGTACTGGCGAATGTTGGGTCTTCGTACTCTTTCCGGGGAAGGGGCCTGGGGTCTATAGTGGACCTGACATACGTGAGTGCCACTTTAGCCAGTAGAATCGCTTGGCTTGTCAGTGAGGACTATACTTACAGCGACCACCAGGCAATTTGCATAGAGATCAAGGGCGGATCGAGCTCGAAAAAGAGTTTTCGCAGAACGCCGGGTGTTATGCTTGGCTGGACAGTGAAAGCTTTTGAGGGGGACACGTTTTCCGCGGTGTTCTAATCCGACATATCCCTGAATGATACGGCTGGAGAGAAAACCACCCAGATCACTCGATGGGTGACGGAAGCATGCGATGCTGCTATGCCCAGAAGGCGATTGCTCCCCAGTAGGCAACCCAATTATTGGTGGAACAACGAAATTGCAAGTTTGCGAGCCGCACGTTTTCGGGCAAGGAGGCTTTGCCAGAGGCTCAGGGGAAAACCCGGTGGCGACGGTCGAGAGGAAGCACACAAGCAATTGCGTGGCCGCCTAAAGGAAGCCATTCGGAGGAGCAGAAAGAACTGCTTCAAACAGCTGCGCGACCATGCCGACATCACCCCAGGTGACCTGTCCGCGCCTCCTGAAACAGATTGTTACCACTCTGTTCCCTCACCACGAAAATAGGGGAAGGCAAATTTTTGTCCAGCCAAATGACGGCATAATACCTGCGGGAAATATATGGTAGGTTCGGTGACAACAAGGCCCCAGGTTTGGATGGCATCCCCAACCGAGCTTTGAAACTGGCAGTGAAGACGAGGCCCGACCTTTTCGCCAACACCTTCGAGATGTGCCTAAAAGAAGGAATATTCCCCGCCCAGTGAAAAAAGCAAAAGTTGGTGTTGCTTCCGAAGCCTGGCAAGCCAACTGGAAACCCAGCGTCGTACCGTCCTATCTGCCTGTTGGATACAATGGGGAAGATGATCTACAACAGACTCCTGCCCATCGTCGAAGCCAGCAATGGTTTGTCGGAACGCCAGTTTGGTTTCCGACGCGCCCACTCTACGGTGGACGCAATTGGCATGGTGGTAAACCTGGCAAAAGGTGTACTGATTTCTGGCGGCTGCTGTGCCGTGGTGGCGTTGGATGTGAAAAACGCATTCAATTCGGCCAACTGGAATAGAATTAAAGGGGCGTTGGCTGACATAGGTGTCCCCGGATACTTAGTGAATTTGGTGGAAAACTACCTCTCAGAGAGGAGTCTCTGGTACAGGACGGATGAGGACCCCAAAGAGTACATTGTCACAGCCGGGGTACCACAGGGGTCGGTACTTGGTCCCCTGTTGTGGAATATCATTTATAATGGGGTGCTTGCTCTTCCCGTCCCAGAGGGGACTACGATTGTCCACTTTGCTGATGACCTAGCTGTGGTTGTTGCAGCAAAACACCCAGAAAGTCCTGGCTAGAAAAGGCCAGGCTGACCTTGGCGGACGCGAAAACGGAAGCGGTCTTAATAACGAACCTCAGAAAAAATAACACTGTGAAAGTGGAGGTCGGTGGACATACGGTCGTATCAAAGCCGGCTATTAAATACCTGGGGGTAATAATTCACACCAAATTGAGTTTTAGGGAACACCTAGAGTATGCATGCCAAAAGGCAGCCGGTGCCACCACGGCACTTGCAAAAATGTTGCCAAATATTGGTGAACCGAAACATTGCCGGAGATTGGTGCTAGCCGGAGTGGTGCGCTCCATCCTGCTCTACTCGTCGCCTGTGTGGGCAGAGGCGCTTGCAAACTCTCAGAGACGGAAGCAGGTGAACTCGGTTTACCGGCGGATGGCCTTGAGGGTTTGCAGTGCTTTTAGAACCACATCAGATGAAGCAGTATTGGTGGTGGCAGGCATGATCCCGGTTGACATTCTGGCCAAAGAAATGAGTATCCTGTACAATGCAAGACGTATGGAGGGGCATGCACAGCGTAGACATGCGGCAAGGTCAGAGTCGCTTGATCTCTGGCAATGCAGATGGGACGAGTCTACGAAAGGTCGGTGGACGAACAGGCTCATTCCCAACATTAGGGTGTGGCTTGAGCGAAAACATGGGGAGACCAACTACCACATTACCCAGTTCCTCACGGGACACGATGGTTGTTACAGGCGGTATCTGCACCGCTTTGGGTTGGATGATTCTCCGAACTGTCCCAGATGCGAGCTTGGTTACAGAGAGTTTGGTTACTGAGATGCTGGAGTCCGAGGAGAAGTGGCTTGTGGTTGGCTCCGCAATCATCGAAATGCAGGAGGAGTTGCTGAAGGAACAAAGAAGGATGAAAACCGCAAATAGGAGAAGGATGAGTGCCTAAGAGCAAACCTACCCCGCGAAGTAATACCTCAATGGTGGTCTGGCGGGGCTGGGGCTGGGGCTGGAGAGACCGGGGGTGGTTTTTAGTGGGTGTGAATCCCACACGCGCCTGCTGTAGTTCCGCCGTTCGAGCGGTGGAGCTACGGCGGACGTGTCTTTCTAAGATTTTCCACCTCCGTGTACGCACAAAAAAAAATATCATCAGCATAACCCACCTCCGTGGCCTCTTCCAGAACCAGAAGATTAAATACATTATTATACAAGATATTCCGCAGTAGTGGGCCCAGTAGGGAGCTCTGTGGAGCACCCGTGGAGACAAAATACTCCTTGGATCCATCATCGGTATTATACCAGAGCGTCCGTTCTCGCAGGTAGCTATCGACAATAGCTGTGAGATAGGTGGGAATACAAATCGTGGCCAGGCACTTTCGTATAAAGTTCCAATTGACCGAATTAAATGCATTCCAGGGTCACCATCACGCAGTATTTCCATGAATTTCATTTTCGGCCAAGCCAGTAACCATTTTGATGGCATCAATGGTTGATTTGGCTTTATAGACCCCATACTACCGATCTGAAAGCCTCCTTGGCCTTCCACGATCGGGAGTAACCTGTTGCAAATTACCCACTGCAACATTTTCCCCATAGTGTATAGAAGACATATGGGTCTATAAGAGAATGGTTCACCGCAGGTTTACCAGTTTTAGGCAGCAGTACCAGCTTCTGCCGCTTCCATGCTCGGACATGCACGCTTCGGCGAGTTTAGGGGTTCTGTTCGGTATGCCGTCCAGGCCCGGAGCTTTGTTATCACTTATTCTGCCGTAGATCTCCAACAGCTCGTCTGTGGTTACTGCAGGAATGGCCGGCATCATAACATCAATAGGCGCTCCCCCGTGGATATACATCCGCAGCAGAACTCCTTACAACATTCTCTCCTCCTCCGCGGAATGACATGCTTGAGGTTTTTGCGAGCTACCTTGTAAACATGGTCCTTTTGTCCCTGGTTACTCCTACCTATCGTTCTCTGAGATATTTGTCTTAGCTCGGTGGCAGGCTGATCGAAGTGTGGTCAATTCACTATTCCAATAATGGTGGCGTCTTCTATTCGAAAATGGGCATCTCTTAGGCACGGATCACATGCCTTGGCGATGCATTGTGCGCCTTTTTCGGCTTTAGATATCCTGTTTTCCTGGCCTGTGGCCTATGAGGAGTTTAAAGATGTTTCCCTGGTGATCGCTGTTGGTCCCCGCTAACGTGCTAGGACATACCACGTACCAGTACAGTGCTGACAAAGGTGAGGTCTGCGATTCTGGAAGACCCCCTTCATGAAAGGTGCTTGCATTACCTTATTAGCCAAAACTGAATCCCATTTGGCAAAAACCTCCAATAGACTTCGGCCCATTGTGCTATTCTCCCTGCTTCCTCAATCGAGGGCCCAAGCACTGAAGTCACCGGAAATCACCTTTGGACTTCATCCCCTTGCAACGAGACTCATGGAGCATTGTATAGCACGTCCATATCGTCGCTCCACCAGTCGAGTCTGTGACCCATACACCACCGTCTTGGTTTCTGTAGGGCTCACTTATGATGACAATTCCCATCTGATATTCATAAGTGGTCTGCTCAAGTAAGTCTTGAGCGACCCTGCAATGGTCGAGGTTTATTTGAATAAACCTGATTTTATTATTGCAATCAGCGCCTTCCTGAATTCCGGGAATTTACCACTTGCAGGAATATCCGTTCCTTGGTTTCTTTCGCATAATAGGCATTTGGGTTACATATTGCACTCCCTGCCAATGTGTCCTTTCTCCCCAGGCCTTCTGCGTCGATCAGATCGATCAATGCCACTGGTGTATGCCTTCGCGAAGTGTCTAAACATGAGACACTTGAAGCATTTCATCTAATTCAAGCCATTCCGGCCGACAATAATTTCTGCGCTCCCCTCCACTGGTAGTCGGATTGTGCTCATTTGAGTATTACCATAGGCTTTTCTTAAGTTCACGATGGATTCCTCTTCCAGTTCCTCCAACTTAAATTGTTCTTTTGACGGAGGGCATATTTCTCTTCTAGATGTCGCTTCGTCAAAATCCTTGCACATATTTCATGCTTTTGGACCCAAACTGTGACAATCTCCCCAAGCGAGTTATTCACTTGAGTGGAAAGCCATCCATTTTGGCCAAGCAAGATTTTTTCGGCTCAAAGGTATTACATCACGGGGCGGAGTCAGCTCACTCTAGCTTTGTCACCTTTCTTCTATGCGCGGCGCACGTGACCGCGTTTTTCTTCTCTCCTCTGCTTTTCGCAGTTTATTTTGGATAGATGCGATCATGGAGTTTACCGCATCCCAATTCTCTTGATGTGCTAGCATTTTCGGCACCAGATTTTCTGGTACCAGCACCTCCCCTAGAGTCTCCTCTAGATTCCTCCTTTCTTCCACAAATCTCGGACAGTGGAAGAATACATGCTCTGGGTCCTCTCGGACTCCATCGCAATTTGGACAATCGGGTGAGGTCTCCAATTTAAACCTGTGAAGGTATTGGAGATATCCTCCGTGCCCCGTGAGAAACTGGGTGAGATTATAATTAATCTCACCGTGTCGTCTCTCCAACCACTCCTTGATGGCAGGAATGAGCCTGTGCGTCCACCGGCCCTTTCCCGAGCGTTCCCACCGCTCTTGCCATCTATTTATGGATCTCTCCCTTTCAGTCTTCAGTTGGCTTTGCATTGTATATGTTCGCCATCTCATCTGCCAAGATGTCAATCGGCATCATTCTAGAGATGACGAATGCTGCATCATCTGAGACAGTCCTGAAGGCAGAGCATACCCTCAGGGCTGTCCTCCTGTAGACTGAACTCAGTTTGGTACCGTTCCCTGACATCCACAATGCCTCCCTCCAAACTGGGGTTGCATAGAGCATGATCGAGGTCACCACCCTGGCTATAAGCAACCTAGAGGTATGCCGTGGCCCTCCAATGTTCGGCATCATCCTTGTCTGTCTGTCTGTCTGTCTGTCTGTCTGCCCGTCACACGCATTTTTCTCGGAGACGGTTATAGCGATTGACACCAAATTTGGTAGAAAGGTGGGAACTGTAAACGCTCACGCATACAGTGAGTTACATCCTTTTACGTCGAATTTAAGGGGGAGTCCCCATACATGCAAAAGGGGGATGTACAATTTTTTTTCATCACCTCGACGAAGTGATGGAAGAAATGGAAACATCAGCGTTTGGTTCTGTTGCCAAAAGGAAACAAACAACCTGGCGATCCGCCGTCATATCGCCCAATATGCCTTATAGATACAATGGGGAAGATACTGGAGGGAATAATTTCCAACAGACTGCGCGAGACAGCTGAAAATGAAAGAGCTCTTTCCCATATGCAGTTCCATTTCAGGAAAGGTGGCTCTACCGTCGATGCAATAAAGGTAGTAGTAGGCACCGCTGCCACTGCGATAGAAGGTGAGAGATGACAATGGGGATCAAAAGAGTACTGTGCAGTGGTCACGTTGGATGTACAGAATATTTTCAACTCAGTAAACTGGTCGACCATCAAAACGTCCTTCATCCGAATGAACACTCCGCGCTACCAACGAAACATAGTATCTATTTACTTTACAGAAAGGGAGCTAAAGCACGAGAGCGACAGAGGCAGAAATTACTACCGCGTCTCAGCTAGAGTCCCTCAGGGTTCGGTGCTGGGCCCACTCTTGTGGATCATGCACGGAAGGATCGATCATGTATGATGGAGTCTTCCGCCTGCAATTAACAGAAGGGGTAAAAGTAGTAGGTTTCGTTGACGATATTGCTGTGGTTGTAGTTGCAAAGCACATTCACGAGATTGAGACAGTACGGAATTAATTAAAAAAAAAAGAAGACGAGGCAGACCCTGCCTCAGATGGAGCGATGGCGTAGGTCAAGACGCCAGACAGCTTTTAGGGATATCGAATTGATGGATCTCTGCGCAAAACAGGAATGTCTGGAGTTCCTTATTAAGGCAGAGCTAGACCGGATACCGGATGATGATGATCCAATGAAGCGATCTGGAGGATCAAGATTCAGCTGGAAACTGCCGGACTAGTGCTCGCAGGAGCAAAAGACGACGCAGCGTTAGCTATAGCCGGGCTGTTGCGGTAGACATCTTAGCTGAAGAGATCTCACGAATCTACATCGGGAGAATGTCAGCCCAAGACGCAGTGCAACTGATCAACATAAAAGAAAAGAGGGAAGGGCATCATCAATAATCAGATGGCCGATTCTATGAGATGATAACGAATCCGATCTGATCATTAGTATGTACGCCAATCGTCGTCACAGTGCCTGGAGTTATCAGTTAACGCATTTGCTATCTGGTCACGGTTGATATCGCAAATATCTACACAGGTTTTGGGCGTGGCGACTGGCCAGCATGCCAAACCTACCCAGGCCAGGAAGAAGAGGCAGAGCATACAATATTTTATTGCAGTCACTTCGCGGCGTGGAGGACCAACATTCCGAGCGTGCATCTTCTGAAGGAGCGGCAGGAATTAGTATCATTCTTAACTAACATGCAAAAAGAGCTCCGAAAGCGGAACAAAAAGGAAAAGGCGAACGAATAGCCATACCGGAATGACAGCATAATTGCTAACCGGCCCCGTGAAATATTAGGTTGTTGTATATAAAATGACCGGTTTAGCAATCAAGTGAAGTTAGTTACGGATGTTGGTGCCGGATAATGAAGTATAAATACTCCTACATTTAATCAAGAAGTCATTTCAGTTGTGGATTTCGTTTTGATAACAGTGAATAGAAAGGAAAAAAACATGGAAAAGAGCCAAGAACGTATACTTTTTCTGTATGAGTTCAAACTCGGTCATAAAGCAGCGGAGACGACCAGGAACATTAACAGCGTATTTGGAGCTGATACGGTAAGCGAACGAACCACACGGAGGTGGTTTGAAAAATTCCGGTCAGGCGACGTAAACCTTCAAAGTGAGCCACGTGGACATCCAGGACCATCGTTTGATAACCACGAGCTGCGTTTGCTAGTCGAATCCGACACACGTTAGTCTGTGAGAGACATTGCAGAGAAACTGGGCGTACACTATTCGATACTTTCGCGGCACTTGCAACAACTTGGAAAGGTGAAAAACCTCGACAAATAGATTCCGCATGCCCTTACGGAGGAAATCATGACGCTTCGAATGAAAATTTGCAGTTCTTGACTCTCCCGCATCAGAAGCGATCCCTTTTTGAACAGAATAGTGACATGTGATGAAAACTGGATATTATACGACAATCGTCGCCGATCAGCACAATGACTAGATGCTGATGAGCCACCGAAGCATATGCCGAAACCGAGCCTCCATCCGAAGAAGGGAATGGTGACTGTTTGGTGGTCTACAGCTGGAGTTCAACGATAAATGCACAGAAATACTGTGGCAAACTCGAGGAAATACACCAAAAATTGAGTATTCAACGGCCGAGAATGGTCAGCAGAGATGATGTAATACTCCTGCACGACAATGCACGGCCTTATAAATCCAGAACAACGGTTCAAAAGTTAAACGAATTGCAGTATGAGACTCTGCCTCATCCACCATATTAACCGGACCTTTCGCCAACCGACTACCACTTTTTTAAGCATTTGGATCATTTTTTGGCTGTCAAAATTGCCTTCGACGAATTTATCAACACCCGACAGTTGGACTTCTACGAAACTGACATAAATGCTCTTGAATCTCGCTGGGAGAAGTGTTTTGAATCGGCTGGCATCTATTTTCCTTAAATAAATAAATTTTTGTAAGCTTTACATTGGTTTCAAATTTTAGTGCCAAAACGGCCATTTCATTTGCAACAACCTAATAATATCTAACGACAGTTCCGCAGGGTGAGCGGTTGAAGGATGCACTAGTGTGGTTTAGTACATAGGCGCGGGCTTGTCCACGAATCGTGCATGTCAGCGGTTTCTGTGGATGTCTTTAGAAAATTCCCCATCCTGGCTTGGCCAATTTTGAAAATGATTTGTTTTATTGAAACCTTTTTTCTGTAAGAATCTCTTGCTCTATTCAGTCGCAAACTGTAAAAACTGAAGGCAATGACAGCAAGGAGAAGGATCATTGAGAAGTCAACGTTATTTCTAATTTACTCAAATTTGTGCTTGAACCAAGTAAATCGATTTATTTTCAAGAAGATGCTATTTACGAACATTATAAAGAAGGAAATCCACAATTTCTGCGAAACATCATTCGATACAAACGTCTCGTCTCCAATATAAAGAAGAAAATTTAATAACAGGAAGCAATTCATCTGGGAAACCACTCATCACAGATGAACTTCAATATTTGCATAACTCGGAGAAAAATCCTTTTTCAAAAAAGTCATAAAACTTCCTGGATAAGTCAAGCCTTTGTACATTTGTTGTTGTGATAGATACAATACTATTCCTTATCATGTTCTGAAATGGACAGGACTGGAATAGTACTTCTGAGGAGTTCCAGAAAGATTTTTCTTTTGTATTTTCCATATTTTCGATAAAGCAATTTTCATCTTGATAAATTCAGTTGACCCTGAAAGTACACATCCCTCTTCTAAGTAAATCGATTTTGAATTCATGCGCTGGGTCAGACGACACGTGGCCTAATTTGTGAATGACTGTCCATTTCCTGAATTGCGGGGGTGCTTTCACTTCATAATCCATGTGGAAATATTGTTGATTTATTGATTGAAGGGATGTGATTTTGTCACCAAAAATTAGAAATAATCACGCTCACTTCTGACATTTAGGAAGAGTGTTGACCAGGATCGATTGAATTTTTTTAAAGGTATCTGGAGGAGCTAATATATATTCATGGATCTGTCGAAGATATAAAACAGGATTTTACGTAGGAAAGAATCTGTAGAAGTATTGATTGTATTGGAGGTTTAATTTGTCAAAATTCCAATCACTGTACGTGAGTGAGATACATCCTGAATTACCGTTGATAGAATTATTATGAAGAGACCCCATACCACAACTACCCTCCCTCCCCCTCAGAGGTCGTCTGCGATCGTTAGATTTTCAATTTAATCTCGGCCAGAGCCGTCGACAGCGTAGCTCAGGCCCCACGAAACTGGTGTAAAGACTTTGCTCCCGAGGATACCTCCGCTCCTCAGTATTCCAGGGATGCAATGGTATCATTCCTATGCATTACTTTTTTTGTTCGCACATGGAGGTGGAAAATCTTAGAAAGACACGTCCGCCGCAGCTCTCGCCGAAACACCGGACAACAACGGGCTCGTGTGGTATTCGCAACCACTAAAAACCACGGTCTCTCCAGCCTCAACCCCACGGGACCACCATTTAGGTATTACTTCGCGGGATAGGTTTGTCCTTAGACACTCATCCTTCTCCAATTCGCGGCTTTCTTCCTTCTTTGTTGGTTTGCCCTTAGGCACTCGTCCCTCTCCTATCTGCACCTTTCCTCCTTCTTTGTTCCTTTAACAACTCCTCCTGTATTTGAATGATTGCGGAGCAAACCGTAAGCCACTTCTCCTCGGACTTCAGCATGTCCGCAACTAAGTTCTCCGGGCTCACGCTCCTGCCCAGCAACTGGTTTAAGCTGCTGCTCTCCATTGCAAATCTTGGGCAGTGATCAGGATCCTTCGATATGCCACAGCATCTAGAACAATTCGGAGAATCATCCAACCCAAAGCGGTGCAGTACTGCATATAGCAACCACCGTGTCACGTGCGGAACTAGGTAATGTGATAGTTGGTTTCCCCATATTTCCGCCCAAGTCACACCCTAATGTTGGGAATGTGTATCCACCGAACTTTCGTAAACTCGTTCCATCTATATTGCCAGAGATCATGCAACTCTGACGTAGCCACATTTCTACGCTGTGCATGCCCTCCATACGTCTTGCATGGTATAGCACACTCATTTCTTTAGTCAGAATGCCAACATGGATCACGCCTGCCACAACCAATACTGCCTGATCTTATGTGATTCTAAAAGCACTGCAAACCCCCAAAGCCATCAGCCAGTAAACTGAGTTCACCTGCGTCTCTTAGAGTTTGCAAGCGCCTCTGCCCATACAGGTGACGAGTAAAACACGATGGAGCGCACCATTCCGGCTAGCACTAACCTCCGGCAGTGTTTCCGTCCACCAATATTCGGCAACATTCTTGCAAGCGCTTTGGTGGCACTGGCTGGCTTTTGGCATGCATATTCTAGGTGTTCCTTGAAACTCAATTTGGTGTCAATTATTACCCCCAGGTATTTGATATCCGGTTTTGATACGAACGTATATCCACCGATCTCCACTTTCACAGTCTTATTTTTCCTGCGATTGATGATTAAGACCACTTCCGTTTTCGCGCCCGCCAAGGTCAGCCCGGCGCTTTCTAGCCAGGACGTCACCGCTCTCCTTGTTTCCGTCGCGAAGACCTCCATATCTTCTGGGTGTTTTTCTGTTACAACCACAGCTAGGTTTTCAGCAAAGCCGACAATCGTAGTCCCCTCTGGGACGGGAAGAGCAAGCACCCCATTATACATGAGATTCCACAACAATACCTATGCCTGTCGTACCCCGACTATGACAATGTACTCTTTGGGGCCCTTATCCATCCCGTACCAAAGAGTCTTCTCTGAGAAGTAGTTTTCCACCAAATTCGCTAAATACACGGGGACACCTATGTCAGCCAACGCCAACGCTGTTCTAGTTGGCCGAGTTGAATGCGTTTTTGACATCCAGCGCCAACACGGTACAGCAGTCGCCAGAAATCAGTGCACCTTTTGCCAAGTTTATCACAATGTTAATTGCAACAACCCTAGAGTGGGCACCCCGGACACCAAACGGGCGTTCCGACAAACCATTGCTGGCTTCGATGATGGGCAGGAGTCTGTTGTAGATGACCCTCTCCATCATCTTCCCCATTGTATCCAGCAGGCAGACGAAACGATACGATGCTGGGCTTCCAGGTGACTTGCCAGGTTTCGGAAGCAACACCAAATTTTACTTTTTACACTAGGCAGGGGAGGAAGGAATATTCTTTTAGGTACGCCTCGAAGGTGTTGGCAAAAAGTTCGGGCCTAGTCTTCACTGCCAGTTTCAAAGCACGGTTGGGGATACCATCCAAACCTGGGGCCTTGTTGTCACCGATCCTGTCACATATTTCCCGCGACTCCTCCGCAGCTACTGGAGGTATTATGCCCTCATTTAGCTACACAACCATTTGCCTTCCCCCATTTTCGTGGCCAAGGAACAGGGTGGTAACAATCTGTTTCAGGAGGCGCGGAAAGGTCACCTGAGGTAATCTCCGCAGCCTTTTCATTACTACTCTGTAGGCCTCGCTCCAAGGGTTTATGTCGGCGTGATCACACAGCTGTTTCAGGCAGTTCTTTTTGCTGCTTTGAATGGCTTCTTTTAGGCGGCCCCACAATTGCCTCTGTACCTCTTCTCGACCATCACCACCGGGCTCTTCACTGAGCCTCTGGCAAAGCCACCTTGCCCGGAAACATGCGGCTCGTAAGCTTGCGATTTCGCTGTCCAACCAGCAGTTGAGTTGCCTACTGGGGAGTAATCGCCTTCTGGGTATAGTAGCATCGCATGCTTCCGTCACCCATCGGATGGTTTTATCTTTACCCGTACCATTCAGGGATATGTCGGGTTTGAGCGCCGCAGAAAACATGTCCCCCTCAGAGGCTTTCACTGTCCAGCCGACCATACTAGCCGGCATTCTGAGAGAACTCTTTTTCGAGCTCGATCCGCCCTTGATTTCAATGCAGATTGCCTGGTGGTCGCTGTGAGTATAGCCCCCATTGACATGCCAAGTGACTTTACTGGCTAAAGCAGCACTCAGGTATTTCAAGTCCACTATAGACCCCAGGCACTTTCCCCGGAAAGTGTACGAGGCTCTAACATTCGCCAGTACCACGTCTAGCTCCGCGTCCCCTCACATTAGGCCGGCTGCCCTATTCAAGAGCTCGCGCATTAAAATCGCTTGCTATTATGGTCAGCCAACCTCCTCTTGCATACAAAGCCAGACGGGCAAGCATCTGCTCATATTCGGTGAGTGTAGCACTGGGTGGAGCATAGCAGCTGTAGATGTGAACGCCTTCCACCTTCGCTCTGGTAAAGCCATTATTTCCTCGAAGGATTATTCTCCATAAGCCTGGCTCGTTTGGTCTTTGGTCCAAATGCTACCACCGTGGTTTCGATATGGCTCACTTATTATGGCCACATCGATGTTTTTCTCGGGGATGGTTTGTAAGAGTAGATCCTGCGCCGCCTCGCAGTGGTTGAGGTTGATTTTTAACATGCGGTTTATGTTAAGGGCTTTCCTGTATTCCGGGCACCTGCTGCTGCCTGCTCCGCATCTCATTCATTGCTTCGACCTGTCATTTGGACTAGTGCATGCCTTCACAATGTGAGAGAAGCCAAGGCATCTAAAGCACCGCTTTAACGCCACCTATTCCCTAAGACGATACATAACCCAGCCTCCCTGCTCTATGAGATGCTAGAGGGCCAAGGGAGGATGGAAATCAAGTCGGGAGTAGCACAGGGATCCATCCTCTGGAACGCTTTTTACAATAGTCTGCTGAGACTCAATATGCCAGGAGAGTCACACTTGATCGGTCATGCAAAACACATTGCAGCGCCTGTTGCCGGACGCAGACTTTGCTTATTGATGTGCCGAGTAAGCGGATGCATGACTGTTCATGGTTTCAGCCTAGCGTTGGAAAAAACGGAAGTAGTAATCTTGACCAGAAGGAGAATCCCGACCCTGCGTCCCATTTCAATCAGCGAGTTGGCTGTAGAGTCAACACTAGGGGTTAAATACCTTGGTTTAATGCTGGACTCGAAGATAAGCTTCTTCGAGCAAATCAAAGGAGCAGCGGATAGCACTGTGACTAATGGCGAATGTTAGGGGTCCTATATCTATTACGAGACGTCTGCTTATGGGAGTACCGCAATCTTTTCTGCTCTATGGCGTGGAGGTATAGGCTGATGCCCTTGACAAGGGTGTGCATCGTGAGCGCCTTGCTCAATTGCTGAAACGCCTGGCTTCTGCTTATAGCACTGTCTCAGAACCGGCTGTGATGGTGATCCCGGGAGTTATCTCCATTGTCCTCCTTATCAAGGGACGTAAAGCTATTTACAGTCGCAAGGGCGAAAACTTAAAAGAGGTGTTTGCCCGTGAAGAACGTCAACGCTCCCTTACTGAGTGGCAACTCTCTTGGCAAAATCAGCCAAGAGGCATATGGACTGCGTGGCTCATCGACAATTTAGATCCGTGGCTAAACCAAATGCACGATGATATTGATTACTTCCTTATCCGACTTCTAAGCGGGCATGAAGGTTTCCAGTCTTACCTGAGCAGGATAGGGAAGGCGCGATCTGCTGATTGTGTGTTCTGCAATGGAGTGGCAGACGACGCTGAACACACCTTTTGCTCTCGTGAAATGTGGAACATCTTTCGTCAGCAGCGGGGAGGATTTTGTACTCCGGAACTTTTGGACTTCCGGAACGCCAAAATGACGCCACCGTAGCTGTCGTCCCTATTTTTTGCTATTCGATTAAAGCCAGAAATGAAATTTGAGAGGGATGTAGGTTTCTTACAAGGAAAGTAGGTCGAAATCGCTGTAGTTCGCATAAAATCCAATATCCAATTTATTGGCCCTTAGGCTCTGAACATTATGCTGAAGTGTTTGGTGCTCACTTTCTAAATCCGGTTAATTGAGTATCTTCGTGATGTTAGAGACCTTACTCTTGACTTCCTAATGGTGGTTGATTTGAAGCCATTCTGAGGGGTGGTTTTGGGAAAGGTAGGTTTAGTGGTGCCAGCACTTTTTTCTTAACAATGTTGCTAAAAATGGCCGGGCCTTTAACGACTCTATTCAGGTTCTGAGTAGTACTTTTGATGCTTGGGTTTCCTTTACCAGGTAAGTGGGGGGGGGGACACTATCAAAACTGTCTTGGAGTAGACTATAATAATTATTTGATTCCCGAGTAGCTTCTGTCACAATAATGTTCCTGATTGAGGCAATTTCTACATTCTTGACATATTCCTTCCACTTAGGGCATCGTCTATCCCTAGCATTGTGTGAACTATCTCCACACAATAAGCATTTTTTTACCTATCAGGACCCAGAGCAATTTTCAGCAGCATAGTTAAGGGGCTCTGAAATACTTATTGATGTAGTCAGGTAAATCGTTACCCAGGAAGGTCATCCCCACCGTTGCCGAGAACTCTCTTCTACCGGCGGAATCTCGACTTCTCCGGAATAACCTCACTGCATTAACAATTTTTACCAAGGAGTGAGCATTAACCATAGTTTCCGTGTCATACCATGTTAGAAGGTGGTTATGGTGTTATCAGGAACATCCCCCTGATTTTTTTTTTTGTTTATGGATGCTGCTACGCCAGGTTGCAGCAGTGTGTTGGATTCGCACCCACTAAAAGCACCCCCACTCTTCCGCCCCTCCCCGCGGGACCACCGTGAAGTATTACTTCGCGGGGGAGGCTCTGGTTCGCTATACCAGCTCGTCCAAGTCACGTCTCCGTCGCGCCGCCTTCCGAGTTCGATCCAAGTCCAGGAGTTTTGTCTGCACCACGGCTACTGCCTCATTTACCGCCATCCAGTTTTCCTCCAACTTCAGCATCTTTTCCACCAGGTTCGAGGGCTCGATGTCCGCCCCTAAGATGCTGTTCAACCTCCTTTTCTGCTGCAGAAATCTGGGACAATGAAACATAACGTGCTCCGGGTCCTCGGGTGTAGCACCGCATTCAGGACAGTTGGGAAACTCGTTCAACTCGAAGCGATGCGAGTACTTCCTATAGCCACCGTGTCCCGTAAGAAACTGTGTCAGGTGGTAATTCAATTCTCCGTGCTTTCGGTTGACCCATTTCTCGATACACGGGATCAATATATGGGTCCACCGGCCCTTGTCGGAGTTATCCCATCGTTGTTGCCACTTGCCACACAACTCTCTCCTGATGGCTTTTCGGAAATCCGCATTCACCTCGGCTGGATTTGCCTTCCGTTTCTCGTAGAGCCAGTGTGCCTCGCTCGCTAGAAGATCTATAGGGATCATTCCTGCGATGACACACACTGCTACCGTCGACGCCGTCCTAAATGCGCTGCACACCCTTAGCGCAATTGGCCGGTATGCCGAACTTACCTTCCTTCGGTTGACAGCGTGGTTCAACGCTCCCGCCCAGACAGGGGCCGCATATAGCAGGATCGACCTCACCACTCCCGCGATGAGTAGCCTGCGACTATACTTCGGCCCTCCCACGTTAGGCATCATCCTTGCAAGGGATGAGCTGGCATTTGCTGCCTTCTCTCGCGCATAATCCAAGTGTCCCTTGAAGCTCAGCTTGGCATCGATCATCACCCCCAGGTATTTGACAACCGATTTTGAGGCGACCTCACGATTACCAACCCGGATGGTAACCGTGTTGTTCTTCCTACGGTTGGTAACGAGGACCGCCTCCGTCTTTTCGTCCGCCAGGTCTAGCTTGGTCATTCGTAACCATGACTTGATGGTATGAATGGTTTCATTTGCATAAAGCTCCACGTCCTCGGGATGCTACCGCCAGGTCGTCCGCAAAACCAATCAGCGTTGTCTCCTCCGGCGCGCGAAGGCCAAGCACTCCGCCGTACATTATGTTCCACAGCAGCGGTCCCAATACAGAACCTTGAGGCACACCTGCTGTCACAATGTACTCCTTCGGCCCGTCGTCCGTCTCGTACCAGAGAAGTCTGTCCGAAAAGTAACTCTCGATGAGCCGAGCCAAGTAGCTAGGAACACCCAGTTTGGTCAAAGCGCCCTTAATCCAGCCCCCGTCGGCTGAGTTAAAAGCATTTTTGACGGCCTGCGTCACCAGAGCAAGCATTTGTCAATGGCCATTGCATTTCGAGCCAATTCCACGACCTTTGCTACTGCATCGATCGTAGAACGGGCTCGCGGAAACCAATATTGCCACTCCGAAAGACCACCCGCAAGCTCGATGAACGGGAGCAGCCTGTTGTATATCGCCCTCTCCAACATCTTTCCCATGGTGTCTAAGAGACAAATAGGGCGATATGAAGAGGGCACGCCGGGTGGTTTTCGGGGCTTCGGTAGCAACACCAGCTTCTGCCTCTTCCACTGGGCGGGAAATACCCCTTCCGCCATGCACGATTCGAATGTGCTTGCGAACCACCTTGGTGTGTCCTTGACCACCACCTTCAGAGCCCTGTTCGGAATTCCGTCCAATCTCGGAGCCTTGCTGTCCCCAGTACGTCTGCAGATTTCCCAAAGTTCCTCTTCGGTAACACCAGGGATCGAGAAGACGTCCTGCTAAACTGCGAGTTGGGGTTCACTTTCATTCTCCTCCTGCTGCGGGAAAAGAATTGTAATTATTTGCAACAAGAGCCGTGGGCATGTCACTTGAGGTGATTTTTCCCCGCGGATCTTCTTCATTACAACTTGGTAGGCTGTACCCCACGGATTCGTATTAGTCTCTATGCAGAGCTTCTGGTAGCACTCCCGCTTGCTTCTCTGAATGGCCTTCTTAAGGTTGCTTCGCAGATCCCTGTATTCCTCCTCACGCTCCTGGTGCTCCGGCCTTCCCCTTGTCCTGTGGGAAAGTCTCCTCGCTCGGAGACAAGAGGATCTTAAGGCAGCGATCTACGTATTCCACCAGTAGTTTGGCCTCTTGCCGTGGTGCAAACGTCGTCGTGGCATCGTAGCGTCGCATGCTTCGGTTACACGCTGAGACAGCTGTGTGACCCTTTCCATCGCTGTTCCATCCGGATCATGGGCTCCTTCCAATGCGGCCAGGAATGTCTCCTCGTCGAAAGCTCCGATAGACCAGCCAACCGCCTTAGCCTTTCCACCTCGAGAGCGTCATTGACTGCTTCCTCGGTTCCCAATGCGGAGGAAGATCCCCCTTATAACACCATATCTGCAGACACATCTAAAAGATGTGAAGGCTTAGAAACCCAGGAAGATCAGTCGAACATCCTGGACCGGCCTATTGGTACTGTCAGCATCTTTTAAGGGGATTCTCACGCTCATCGTGAATCACATTCTGAATGTTAAGCGATTTAATTTCATGTGTAGCTAAGACCGGAAAATTCTTCCTCTGGGTTTACAGTAGCGGGACTTCCGCCTCTCTAGAAAGCACCTGTTTAACAAACGTTTTAAAATCCGGGTTGGGAGCGTCTACAGAGTAAAAGACACATAAATCATCATCATCAACGGCGCAACAACCGGTATCCGGTCTAGGTCTGTCTTAATAAGGCACTCCAGAGGTTCCCGGTTTTGCGCTGAGGTCCACCAATTCGATATCCCTAAAAGCTGTCTGACGTCCTGACCTATGCCATCGCTCCATCTCAGGCAGGGTCTGCCTCATCTTCTTTTTCTGCCATAAATATTACCCTTATAGACTTTCCGGGCTGGATCATCCTCATCACATAAATAACATCATAAATTAAACTCCTTTAAGCCTTATGTCAAAATTAAATCATCCAGAGCTTCCCTAATAAGAGAATGAGGCAAACAGACAAGCAGCATTTGCAAACAACATTTAACGAAAGTTCTCAACAGATAATTATGCGAAGGATACACACTTCATCTCCATTTGGTATTCAAAATAACGCTGTCATCCCCGAAAGACAAACATTCTGAACAAAAAGGGACCATGTTCAAAAGCATGAGCTTATTAACCGAACAGACGTGATATTAACTGAACACATTCTCGGAATATTCAAAAGGACCCAGTTTGCGCCGTTCAAGCACAATTGTAACCCCACATGCATATGGGAGGAAAGGCATTATGAACTTCCATTCAACCGCTATCAGGAAGCCGGGGATGAAAACAACTTCCGAATACTCTCGAGTTCGTAGGAAATTAAACTATGTGGATACCAGGAAGTTACATCGCTTACCTTTTTCTTCAAAGATTCACGAACTGCGACCAGCTTTTGTTGTCTTCGTGTAAGGAAGTATTTAAGATCCTTTTGGAAAATTTGAGTCCCTAAGGGTCGCTTCTACCGACATAGACTACTTCTCTTATTTTTCGGAATTGATAAGTTTAGCGCTAAGGACTTACCATCCGAGTACAGCGCAAGGATAACACTACCAGTGTTGATTTTGAAATAATTGATGTATGGTATGTATATAAATGAGTGTTTGGTTGTTTAGTCAGAAGTCCTTTCCCGTTTTCCTTAGTCTCGAAATCGGTCAGAAAATGCTGTTAGCCTTACCGAGTTAAAGGAGAACTCGGTAATTAAGTTAAATGCAAATTCATGCTGCTTTTTTAGTCCGTAAACAACGTTGCTTCAGTACGACATGAAAATCAAAGGACAATGAGGTTTCCATCGCGATGAAAATTCGCTCAAGTCCTTTACTTGTGTAATGTCGTTACATCCGACCAACGGTGTCGTCCCAACAACCATGCGATGAAGTTAAGTCAGCAACTCTCTTGCATGTCGGAGAAGTGTCGGTAAGTCCTATTTTTCCTCGAGAGGTAGAGAGCATTAGACGGTGAACAGGATGTTATTCAATTATAGAATATAATTTACGATAACAGGACATCATCACGAAGGGAATTTTGTCAAGCAGTATCGTCGAAAATCGAGTTAATTTCCTGAACGTTTTTGAGAGTAAGAAACAATTTTCACAGACAAATGAGCAGGAATAATTGTTTTACTAGGCAAGGACGGACACAAGGACATGCACACGTATATATCATTTCCTTTTACCTTTCATTTCTGCAATTTCGCTCGGTTTTTTCTTTGCAACCCACTTGGAATGGAAATGGCGTGGGTCAAATATTGACTGAGCGATTTTCATTTAGATGAAAGTCAACAATGACCATTATTGAAATGACATTGACGATAGATTGCTGAGATTGAGGGGTATCCTTTTTTTAGAAAGAATTGGAATGCCATTAAATTTGTTATTTATTTCGGTTCTCCAGGGAATTTTAGTCCTTTTGTCAAATAATTTCTGATTAAAGAAAATTGTTGCTCAGTATTGAAGATTAGATACTAGTCTATACTAGCACTTGAGTTTCGGTAGTTTCGTCAAATTCCAGGTTTTTTTCCGTATATCTTCACTTCCATAAACGGTTGGACCAAGGGTTTGATCAGTAGATCCTTCAAATGAAAACCTGCGAAACTCCCCCAGGCATGGGTGCCGGATCTTCATCACGGAGTCAAACAAAACTCGCAACAATGGATCTACAGCCGTTAAGAACGAGGAGCTAGGAGGTGCTCTCAACAAGCAACTCCGGGAAGAACTTAATCTAGGTGCTCCAAGCGACAATTGTCCATCTTGAAGCGACGAATAAGCAGAAGTTTAAAGAACCTACCGTCAAGCGACGTCAGCAACCGAACAACAGCAACCAAAAATACTCTAGAAAGCACCCTGTGCAAAGGCTCCAGAAAAAGCAACAGAAGGCAGCACTGGTTGGTACTAAACCAACTTCTAGCCAGACTAAGGCTACCAAGCAGGTACCAACGCAACTGTCATCGGCTAAAAGACGGGAGGTAAATCGAAGAATTTCACCATTCATTGAAATAGAACCTCTGAAAGATTCCAAACAAATCAAACAGAATATTTCTTGAGTCCTTTCCAGCAATTACTAACTAAGAAATCAGACAACTCCCAGCAAATCATTACTAAGACCCTCCACAGCCTAGTGCAGAACAATAATAAATGCTTCACCTTCACCCTTCCCTTCAAGAAGACAATGCAATAACTGCCTTCCTGTGCGTTAAGAGGCGGTCTTGGTTAGACTATTGTCAGAAAATCGAAAGCACCAGTGAATTCGTGAGGCTCAGTAAGATTCTGTACAAGAAACATAAGAGTTCATCCTTTCTTAAAAAGTCGGAAAGCTCCTGGGCGGAATCTTCTAGTGAAACCTTGGAGCCGCTGGTTCAAACGCACTTTCTCGTCAGCGAGGAGGACTATGAGTCGGAACCTTGCTTGGAGGGTTTGCGGCCACCCCAGTTGTGCGAGACTATCAAATCGGTAATTACCGAGGATAAGATCAGCTGGGCTATAAACAGCTTCTCCGCATATAAATCTCCAGGCCCAGATGGTGTAATGCCAGTCATGCTACAGAAGCAGCAGGAAAGGGTTGTGCCGTGGCTTGTTAAGATTTACCGGAGCTGCATCTCTTTACGATACCTACCATAGTCCTGGAGACGCGCACGAGTGGTTTTCATAGCGAAAGCGGCAGTCGCGGTAATGAGTCCGCGAAGGACTGTCGACCAATTAGCCTCACCTCTTCCGTGCTGAAGACCCTAGAACGCGTCCTGGACATTCACTTGAGGACGATTATAGAGATAACGCCTTCCTCTAAGTTCCAGTATGCCTACCTCAAACGAAAATCCACAGAAACTGCTCTCCACGAGATAATTGGCACAGTGGAGCGGTCGCTGCAGTACAAGCAGTATACCCAAGCTGCCTTCTTGGATATAGAGGGAGCTTTTAACAACGTTAGTACCAAACCCATCCTGTGCGGAGTTGCCAAATCTCCCATCAGGCGCGTCCCTTCGTGCGGATAAGGGAATGCTCGGCGAATGTGTCATGGGCATGCATATGCACGCATCCGGAGATGTGCGTGTATGGGCATGCTTATGCGCAGGCCGGGTAGGTGGGAAGTAAACGCCCACCCGTGGATAAAAATTAGCTATGGGAAGGACACCCAGAAATTAAACCAAATATGGAAGAGGAGAAAAGTAGTTTTTTTTACGGTGCAGGGCTTCGGAAACCCAGTGCCGGCGGTTTTTGGGAGTGAGCAAGCGGGCTCCCGGCCGTCGATATCCAACGACCGCAGTGCCTCAGTAGTGGGAAACTTGGCTACTGTGGCATCTAATGCTACAAGAGATAATGGTGGATTGGAAATTAGGTCCACACCGGATCCCTTTAGGAGGAGTTCGAAGCTTGGGAGATCACCACCGAGAACAATGGTTCTTTTTGGTAGTCGAGATTCGTCGCGGGACTCTGAAAGAAATACGAATAGTCCCTTAATCGAGATCATTCCTTGTGGCGCAAGGCGCGAAAGCAAACGAGAACATACCGGAATGGCGTTCGTTACACTTGGGGAACGAATAAATGAACTGTGTGAGTTCATCAAGGAGAGGCGGAATATCCATCAAAATATTCGAGCCTTGATAAGAGGCATTAAATTGTCTTATATCAGGGCACTCGAAGAAAAGAATTCCCAAGCGTCAGTTGGCAAGGTCACAAGGGAAACGCAGGCGACGCCTCCCCGTGATAAAGCAGGCGGGAAGACAGGAAAACGGGCTAGAGACGGTACCAGCGAGCCTCTTGGACCACAGCAAGCCCCGAAGAAGAAAAAAGCCTCTTCACCAAAGAAGGCGGAGTCGGCGAGAGTACCCGCGAAAGTCGGTAATCTCACGATCGCAGCCACAACACCTACAAAAGTGGAAGAAACCAACGCCCGGAGGCCCGAACAATGGACTAAGGTGAGCAACAAGAGGAAAAAGGACAAAAAGAAGCTCCGCCCGGAAATAATAATTATTTCCAAGAAGGGAAATATGTCCTATGCCGACATCCTGCGAAAGGTGAAGTCAGACCCGGAATTGAAGGATTTGGGGGATAATGTGAGCCGTATTAGGCGAACACAGAAAGGGGATCTGATGCTGGAGTTAAGTAAATCCGCCGACAAGTCGGCCGATAACTTCCGCGGGAAGGTGGAAAGTGTACTTGGAGAGGAAGCTGAGGTAAGAGCTCGGAAACAGGAGATAATGGTTGAGTGCAAGGACCTAGATGAAGTCACCTCACGGGAGGACATCTGTGCTGCGCTAAAGCAGCAGTTCAACCTTGGCGATATAGACCAGAGTGCCATAAAAAGGATGAAGAAGGCATATGGTGGCACACAGACCGCTATTATTAGTTTGCCAACGGAATCAGCTATTAAGTTGATTACCGCGGGCAAGGTAAGAGTAGGTTGGGTCGTGTGCAGGCTCAGGGAACAAATCTCTCTAAAGAGATGCTTCAGATGCCTCGATTTCGGCCATTTTGCGACGGCATGCACTAGCCAGCATGATAGGTCGAGGAGTTGCAGGAAGTGTGGGGAAGAGGGCCACCTCATCAAAGATTTCACCGGAGATCCACGGTGTATGTTATGCAGTGGGAAAGAGGGCGTGGACGGCCGGCATATTGCGGGAAGCAGCAGATGTCCGGTATATAGGAGGGAGCTGAACCGCACAGGAAAATGAGATTGATACAAATCAATCTCAATCACTGTGAGGCAGCTCAGGACCTGCTCTCGCAAACCATTCGAGAGTCGAATGCCGATGTCGCGGTTATTTGCGAGCCATACAGAAACTACGGCGGTGCGACTTGGGCGGTGGATGCGTCTGGCAACGCCGCAATCTGGGCGTGCGGAAGACAGGCCATTCAGGAAGTCATGGCCCCCCCGGCAGCCGGTTTTATAAGGACGAAGGTCAACGGTGTCCATATTTACAGCTGCTACGCTCCTCCTAGTGCAACCTTAGCACAATATGAGGAGATGTTAGACAGTCTGGTGTTGGATGCTAGAGACCGCAGCCCTAAAATCATTGCGGGCGATTTCAACGCGTGGGCCCTGGAGTGGGGAAGCCGATCGACGAACACCAGAGGTCAAATTCTGTTGGAGTCATTTGCGGAGCTGGACATCGTGCTGGCCAACGTTGGATGCGTGCCCACCTTTCGAGGAAGAGGGTCGGGTTCGATCGTTGACCTGACATTTGTTAGCACTTCACTGGTGAGGGGGATGGCTTGGCAAGTGAGTGAGCACTACACCCACAGTGACCACCAGGCCATCTTCCTCCACATTGGGAACCGGGGAAGCAGTCAACGACGCTCTGGAGGTGGAAAGGCTAAGGCGGTTGGCTGGTCTATCGGAGCTTTCGACGAGGAGATATTCCTGGCCGCATTGGAGGGAGCCCATGATCCGGATGGAACAGCGGTGGAAAGGGTCACACAGCTGTCTCAGCGTGTAACCGAAGCATGCGACGCTACGATGCCACGACGACGTTTGCACCACGGCAAGAGGCCAAACTACTGGTGGAACACGGAGATCGCTGCCTTGAGATCCTCTTGTCTCCGAGCGAGGAGACTTTCCCACAGGACAAGAGGAAGGCCGGAGCACCAGGAGCGTGAGGAAGAATACAGGGATCTGCGAAGCAACCTTAAGAAGGCCATTCGGAGAAGCAAGCGGGAATGCTACCAGAAGCTCTGCATGGAGGCTAATACGAATCCGTGGGGTACAGCCTACCAAATTGTAATGAAGAAGATCCGCGGGCGAAAATCACCTCAGGTGACATGCCCACGGCTCCTGTTGCAAATAATTGCAACTCTTTTCCCGCAGCAGGAGCAGGACGAAAGAGAACCCCAACTGGCAGCTCAGCAGGACGTCTTCTCGATCCCTGATGTTACCGAAGAGGAACTTTGGGAAATCTGCAGACGTATTGGGGACAGCAAGGCTCCGGGATTGGACGGAATTCCGAACAGGGCTCTGAAGGTGGCGGTCAAGGCCAGACCAAGGTGGTTCGCAAGCACATTCGAATCGTGCATGGCGGAAGGAGTGTTTCCCGCCCAGTGGAAGAGGCAGAAACTGGTCTTGCTACCGAAGCCTCGAAAACCACCCGGCGTGCCCTCTTCATATCGCCCTATTTGTCTCTTAGACACCATGGGGAAGATGTTGGAGAGAGTGATATACAACAGGCTGCTCCCGTTCATCGAGCTTCCGGGTGGTCTTTCAGAACGACAATATGGGTTTCGGCGAGCCCGTTCTACGGTCGATGCAGTAGCAAAGGTCGTGGAATTGGCTCGAAATGCGATGGCCATGGGCAAATGCTTGCTCTGGTGACGCTGGACGTCAAAAATGCTTTTAACTCAGCCAACTGGGGCTGGATTAAGGGCGTTTTGGCCAAACTGAGTGTTCCTAGCTACTTGGCTCGGCTCATCGAGAGTTACTTTTCGGATAGACTTCTCTGGTACGAGACGGACGACGGGCCGAAGGAGTACATTGTGACAGCAGATGTGCCTCAAGGTTCTGTATTGGGACCGCTGCTGTGGAACATAATGTACGACGGAGTGCTTGGCCTTCGCGTGCCGGAGGAGACAACGCTGATTGGTTTTGCGGACGACTTGGCGGTAATTGCAATTGCAAAGCATCCCGAGGACGTGGAGCTTTATGCAAATGAAGCCATTCATACCATCAAGTCATGGTTACGAATGGCCAAGCTGGACCTGGCGGACGAAAAGACGGAGGCGGTCCTCATTACCAACCGTAGGAAGAACAACACGGTTACCATCCGGGTTGGTAATCGTGAGGTCGTCTCAAAATCGGTTGTCAAATACCTGGGGGTGATGATCGATGCCAAGCTGAGTTTCAAGGCACACTTGGATTATGCGCGAGAAAAGGCAGCAAATGCCAGCTCATCCCTTGCAAGGATGATGCCTAACGTGGGAGGGCCGAAGTATAGTCGCAGGCTACTCACCGCGGGAGTGGTGAGGTCGATCCTGCTATACGCGGCCCCTGTCTGGGCGGGAGCGTTGAACCACGCGGTCAACCGGAGGAAGATATGTTCGGCATACCGGCCAATTGCGCTAAGGGTGTGGAGCGCATTTAGGACGGCGTCGACGGAGGCAGTGTGTGTTATCGCAGGAATGATCCCTATAGATCTTCTAGCGAGCGAGGCACACTGGCTCTACGAAAAACGGAAGGCAAATCCAGCCGAGGTGAATGCGGATTTCCAAAAAGCCATCAGGAGAGAGTTGTGTGGCAAGTGGCAACAACGATGGGATAACTCCGACAAGGGCAGGTGGACCCATACATTGATCCCGTGCATCGAGAAATGGGTCAACCGAAAGCACGGAGAATTGAATTACCACCTGGCACAGTTCCTTACGGGACACGGTGGCTATAGGAAGTACTTGCATCGCTTCGAGTTGGACGAGTCTCCCAACTGTCCTGAATGCGGTGCTACACTCGAGGACCCGGAGCACGTTATATTCTATTGTCCCAGATTTCTACAGCAGAAAAGGAGGTTGAACAGCATCTTAGGGGCGGACATCGAGCCCTCCAACCTGGTGGAAGAGATGTTGAAGTCGGAGGAAAACTGGATGGCGGTAAATGAGGCAGTAGCCGTGGTGCAGGCAAAACTCCTGGAGTTGGATCGAGCTCGGAAGGCGGCGCGACGGAGACGTGACATGGACGAGCTGGTATAGCGAACCAGAGCCTCCCCCGCGAAGTAATACTTCACGGTGGGCCCGCGGGGAGGGGCGGAAGAGTGGGGGTGGGTTTAGTGGGTGTGAATCCCACACACTGCTGCAACCTGGCGCAGCAGCGTCTTTCTAAGATTTCCACCTCCATCCATAAAAAAAAAAAAAAAAAAAAAAAAAGTACCAAACCCATCACGGAAGCCTTGACTGGTATTGGTATCATATGCATTGGATTGTATCCATGCTAAGTACCAAGATAATCCCGTCGGATCTGGGAGACAACCACTTGACTAGAGCTGTGAACAGAGGCACGGCCCAGGGTGGCGCCATCTCTCCGGTACTCTGGTTAATAGTAATGGACGAAATTTTTATTAACGTTGGACAGCAGCAGGGTGAATGTGGTGGCGTATGCCGATGACTTGGTGATGTTAGTGTCAGGGATGTTTCCATCCATTATGAGCGCCATCATGGAAGGAGCGTTGCGAAAGGTATGACTGTGGGCCGCAAGATGCGGACTCGGCATAAACCCACCCAAAACGGAACTGATGCCATTCACTATCAAGAGAAGGATACCTGAATTCAGTAACATGCTAGACAAAGTACCACACACAAGCTGAACTTCACGAGAAACTTTGCTGTGGACTTTCCAACTAGGGCACAGTGGAAGACCGGCCGCGTGTTGCAAGGTTATGACTCAGTATTCTTTACCGGTGGATGAAAGATGGTCTGTGGAGTCGGCGCGGGGGTTTTCTTGTAAACAGACAGTCCATCCGAGTCGTCTCCCAGGTATCGCCAGTGTATTTCAAGCGGGAGTACTGGCGATATTGGAAGTTTATACCCCAAGTGTAACATAGCCAAGCGGCCATTAAGGCCTTGTACTCAGTGACGACATCCTCCAGGCTGGTGGGGCAGTGCAAAGACACGCTGAACCGTCTGGACGGCACGCTCAAGCTCACCCTCCTCTGGGTTCCCAGGCATGGGAACATAGAGGGGAATGAGCAGGCTAACGGATTGACCAGGCGAGGCTCTGCTCTTGGCAGCCCATCGGTGAATATAGTCGGTGTTTCGCTGGTGAAGGCTTACGAGCTGTGCCAAGTCAAAGAGGATTTAGCCCGCTTATAACATAGCCCGATAACGAGAACTCCTATGCTAAACGCGTGCAAATGCATTCAAGATTACCCATTGGGGACCATGCCGCCAAGCTCGGCATACCCTACAATTCGCATTGCCGAAACTACGGAGAAAGAAGGGAAATCCCCATGCACTTTCGCTGCGATTCTCCAGCTCTAGGTAGAGTGAGGCTACGGACACTGGGTAAACCATTATTCGGGGACCTCAGAGCTCAGGCTGGGGCCAAGTATCTTTGTGACCGTATCAACGATAACGTTCTTCAGGTAGTTGTGAAGATCATTTATTCATGCTTCATATTCAGGGCATCTATTAGCTGCAGTTATTGCGACATCCATTTCCCCCATATAGGTGTTACGGGGGGCTGTTTTGTGGATGGCTTCAGTATTCACCCTCACCTGATTTTCAGATTGTAGTTGGTGTCGTAATTCGAGCTCGGAGCACAGTGCTAACCAGATAGGGATCCCAGTCTATATTGGCCCCCCTATATGTTCTGACATTCATCAAGGCTAAGAGGTGGCGGCGTTCGATCAACACGTGGTCAATTTGGTTGAAAGTGGTCCCGTCTGGAGAGGCCCAAGTATGTTTGTGTACCGCTTTCCGCGCCAATCTGGTACTCCCAGCAACCATTTCGTGCGACACTGCTAACTGAATAATCCGCAGTCCGTTATCGTTGGTATCCCTATGTAAGCTATGGGAGCCGACGTATCGCCTGAATTCAGGCTCCATCCCTACTTGACTGTTGATATCTCCAAGTATGGTTTTGATATCATACTTGGGACAGGCTTCGAGGGTCCACTCAACTGCCTCGTAGAAGGTATCTTCTTTCCAGGATTCCTCCCAGCGACGCACACCAGACCAGTAATTTTTAGAGGCCACAAATGCGATCTTCTATGAATGTCGCACACTTAATGGGGAGCGTCTTCCGCAGCTCGAAACTGAAACTTCAGTGCAAAATCACTACACGATTGTTCCCGCGAGAAATTGAGGAAATCCATGTTCATCACGAAGCAAGCTACTCTTGGACAACCGTTTTGCCGTTCGTGAATTACGTCCTCTTGGCAGACAATGTGGGAATGTTTTCTGTGGCTTTTTATCCTGCCGCGTCACGTTCATGCACAAAGTTCCGAAAACTCAACGTCGTTACAACATCCAAAACGATGCACCGCTGTCTCAGCAAACCAATTCCACGACCTTACGACTACGCCTCCACGTCAATCATTCCTTTTTCCGCCAACTTTCCTTCCGATTCACAGAGTTATCCGACTCTCGTCTTATATAAATTACCATCCTCCTTGCCCAAAGCCAAAATTTAGGAGATCACGAAATTGCCTCTAACTCTACTTTCTACGGCTCCAGCACAAACAATCAAATTTTGAAATCCCACCGGCTGTTGATTGGCTGTCCACCCACGAACCGGCCCGCATGCCGCTACGCTTGTCTTGAACTCGGTTGAACTCCGAGAGTTCATGTTGCAGCAACATGCGCGTGCACCTATGGATGCGACAAATCATTCCCCTCTGTCAAGGTCAATTCTCCCGAATACATTCAATAATGTGCAATCTGCAGCGAATATTAGGGTAATTGCACATTATGGAATGCATTATTTGAGCAAATTAATTCAAAAAGAGGCGAATGAGATTCCGCTCGAGTCGCGAAGCCGCGGTCATTACACCCTATTAAAGAGCGGAGAGTAAACACATTACCCAATCTAATTAATCTATGCGTCTTGGAGGTAGGACTGACACAATATTCTGGACGTAAGCTAGATTTGGAGGTTGGTATGAACGCTAAGCGTGTAGCAGGGGACGAACTGACCAGGAGAGGAGCAGAAATGCATCTAAGCGGACCAGAACTCTTCAGGAAATCAAAGGGATGTTCATTACCATGACAATAAGGAAGGAAGAGCAATGGCTGACGGAACTACAACTGGTGAACTTACCAGAAATAGAACACACCAGGTTACTCACTGGGAGACATAAACCAAAGCACTCTCAGGGTTATTTAAACCTTCCCCAGAAGAGCCTTAGGATCATAGTCCATTAAACTACCACCTGGGGAAACTAGGAATATCTATACACATGGAAGGTACAAGTTATGTAGGAAGACTGAGACGACAGAAGCAACTCGTCAGACAGCGCCCCATCTATGTTCTGGGATCTCAGCTCTGACCGAGTTTTGGCCAAAAGTATTAACGGATTTACGCTCAATATAATCCGCAGTCATGTGGTTTGCCAACTATATGATGGAGCGTTAAACACGCGCGAACCATTTCGGTTACTTTTTTGTTGAGGATACAGGGAGTCCTGAGTCCGCATCAACTTGATGACGGACGGGACCAATTGGGAAGCAACTTACTCCCTATTTTGTGGTCCACGGACTCCTCTTTTTGAGTTAAACACCAAAGTTCAAAAAAAGAATAAAAATCTTGAATGGCGGTTTCGTCCAGGACAAAGGCACTTCAGTTACGCTTCTCCCAGAGGTGGAGGCCCAAAACGAGGAGTCTCTGGACCAAAAAGAAGGAGTGAGTTGCTCCCCATTCGCTGGGATCCGATATCCAGTGGATGCGGACTTAGGGTCTCTCAATCCTTAAACAGAATACTTACTACATATCCTGGGAGAATTTCAGGCAGTTGAGAAAGAAAGAGAGGGTAGAGAGTGGCTTTAATGAAAATAAATCCCATTCACTAAAGAACCTGACCCAACTTTTCATGGGAAAACATCGACATATTTTATCTGTCTATGATTAATTGAATTAATCTATGATGCCATCAAAATGATTCGGAAATATTGTGCGGAAAATGTGAGCGAACAATATATTCAGCCATTCTAATAATTCATTACTTCATTAAAAATACCGCGCCAAATAAACTCCAATTTTATTAAAAAAGAAAACAATAAAGGAAACTTCCTCAAGTCCTGAATTTGACTTAATGGCCAAGAATGTATTAAAGTCGTAGCCAAGATATTCGAAATAGAATTTCACCCCCATACCGACTCCGTGCCAACTCTTCAAAACATCGTTGAAATTTAAGATTCCTAAGTTCACAAATAATCTGAGGACTTCCCGTGAAATAACAAAGCCAAAGAAATTATTAAGAAAATAACTAAACTTGAACTTAACAAATTTGGTTATTCGGGAACTCCAAGGTTCTCCCCAGGTGGTTGTTATGGAATCTGAATTGTTAGAGAGCATTTAAATTATGTGAATTCACTGTTGGTACAGAGGACTCTATCTAGGACTTCATTTCTGTGCTACCTTGAAGGAAGGCCTCCATTTGTCTGAGGAGGACAAAGTCTTTCCCTGTCAGCAAATAAAACAAATAATAGACTTTCGGAATATATTCCACGAAACAATAAATAAAACAAATACATCAGATTACTTAGTTATTAACAATTAATTCATTCCATTAACACTCATGTCCGTCACACAAGGAGACCATTTCATTCAAAATACGCGTCATTTCTTAATTACTTTACTAGGAAACTTTCCTAGTCTCCACATACGTATCCCAACACACAATGTCCTCATCCTGTTCAGCCCACTCTTGACCAATTGATTCGAGCTTCGGAAAATTGTTGATTGAGTTCACTGGTTTATCGAAGAAACTTTCAACGTATCCTCCCCCGTTAATCCCGGTGACGTCCTGGCCGATGAAGTTGGCAGACGATGAAGCGATGGGGATGGTGGCAAAGCATGAAAGATTATCCTTTGATTAAAGTTGAACGGCAATGTTCGGAACGTTGGAAGCTGAACGGGGTTGTAAGTCATCGGGTGGGCATCCAAGGAAGCAGCTCTGGTCTGGTGGTTCCATAAGAGTATCACTAACGTAGTCAACAGTGAAAACTGAAGCGAATTTTGTTGCTTCATTGTTTAGTTAATGTTGCTCCTAAGTCAATCAAGAGCCGACTAATGTATCAAAGTGCTGGGCGGGATGTTTTTGCAAATGGATTGTTTGTTTTTGTTTCTTATTATAGAACTGCCTCGTATGTCTCGTAATTTCATTGATAGGCCAACGTAATCATTAAGTGATAACGCATTCTTGAAAACGTTCGAGATAATGAGAGGAAATGGTTGTGTACTTAATCTATATTGGAGGACAATATACCCCTGATCAAAGTGAACCTTACCCTGATAAATTTCGTTAATTAACCTCCTCACTGTTCTTTCTTACAGATCCTGTCCTACAATTAATAAGATCTGCGAACTTCCTTCCAGACATCGTGATGGTGGGTTATTGCCCTGCTTCCTACCAATTTCAATCCATCATTCCGCTCCTCCCTATAAGAACAATCTTATATCTCAGCTGATTCCATCTATCTAAACATGCAATTCCCAAAGAAACGTTCATTCATTCAGAATAGTCGGTTCCCTTCAATCTCAATGACTCAATCATTGAGATCAGTAATTAGCACTACCGCAATTCGCCTATCAGTATTGACCCCTAGCGTCCAGTTTTTTGTCCCCTCTTACCAAAATATGGAGCTTTTTCTTCAACTGAATAGTACACTAACCAATGGCCATGATAGTCAAGATGGGGGCTTTGTTTTTGGGAATGTGGGTTAATTTTTGGCTGAATACTGATAACAGCTCGATGAACGAGGTTTATGGGTCATCAATCTTCTCAGAAATTTAAACAAATGGAATTTCTGTTTTTCTGTATTCCAAAGCTGCGTTCTTTGAAAGCTAGAGAAAATATGCACCCTGATTCGAATCAATTAAACGCATCTAAAAGTGCATAGCGATGCACCGGAGATTTCATAAGGTGAAAGTCCAATAAGTTACATCCAAGAGACTTGAGCTCTATATGACATGAAGAGACTGGCGACTGCAGCGTGTGAATTGACCAGCAACCTGTTTTACAGGCGACGACTTCAGCATTAAATTAGAAGAATCTTTTGACCATTTATAACAATATTGTCAAGGGAACTCGCACTGCACCCTAAAAGAACTATTATGCCCTTTTACTTGTTATAGTAACCTGACTGAACCTACTTCTCACAAGTGCCGGACACTATCCCAGAACATGTTTGGAAGTTTCATCACACTCCTCACAGAATGTACGGACAGTATTCGTAGGTATCCCTAGGGTCCCCAAATGATAGTTTAGCCTGCAGTGGTCTGTGTGAATTCCCACTATGAACCGGAGGCTCTTCTCGTTAAGGTTTAAATGATCGACCGCGTCTATCATTCTATTCATGGTAAGTTCGCACAGTAAAGTTCCCTTAGTCAATCCTCGTGATTTTTCAATGTTCTGGTCACGAATCTGACTCCACAGAATAGCTTTCACCCGGATAGCGGCGTCGCTGCTTTCTTGGCCACCGTACGCTGCCTCCCTGCCGTCTAACCTAATGTGGCCTGAAAAAGAGAGAGAAAACAAATCCTGTTCAGTCTGCTAAGGGATTCCTATACCAGTTTGGAATTTATCTAATAACACCTTAATAGTCGCTTGGCTGTTGGTTAGAATAGCAATGTTCTGCCCGCTATATGGTAGTTCCTTTCGAGGTTGAAGTAGGCACGTCTGCTGATTGCGGTCATCGCAATAGGTCAATTTTCACCTCCTAGATTTTCCCTTCTTGAGTGTGGCCACCTGACTCTCCTTGTTGCGGAGAAGTTCCTCCGCCTGCTGGAAGCTTGGCTCCTAGAGAGTCACATATCAACCCCAGAGAGAGAGAGAGGTAGGTTGGCTCCCAGATGGCTGTATTGCATATCAGTTTATCCTGTGGCCGTTGCTTGACCCTTGTATTATTAATCATTTACTGTAAATTCGATAAAAAATAAAATGAAATAGGAAAAGAGGATGACCACAGATTTTGGGCCACTTGAAAGATGTCTGATCTTCTCATGGATTTGCTTTAGAGTTATGTACCCTGCTCACTTAGAAGACTACATCACCACTTCCTCCGTCGTCGATTTCCTACCTTACCATGTTGAGGAAACTCAGTAAGGAAAATCCA
This sequence comes from Hermetia illucens, assembly GCF_905115235.1. NCBI lineage: Eukaryota > Metazoa > Arthropoda > Insecta > Diptera > Stratiomyidae > Hermetia > Hermetia illucens. The sequence continues at coordinate 160,976,111 of NC_051852.1, read as the reverse complement.
CTGTGGACCGCGCCGAGAGCTGAATTCCCATAGAGTTTTAGATATCGCTGCGATCGGTGAAATCTAAATCTTCTACCAGACGCCGAGATCGACTTTTCTTCAGTAAAGCAAAGGTCATGGTACTCAATCGAGGAAGCAGCCCTGAACCCAACGGTGCAGAACCTGAGCCCGGGACATCTACGACTAAGGGCAAACTAAAGCGGCAGTGATGCTATAATGATCACAACTAGTCAACTAGCCTTGTATAGCGACACAAGTCCATCCGGTTGCGGTAGTGAGCGATTCGAACAGCTCAGAAAAAAACTCAGCTCCAAAAAACTCAGCTCCAAAAAACTTCCCCTCCTAACTAACTGCATTATCGTAAGGCATCGAACTTGATGTTGCGCCTAAAATTTTTCAACGAAGGTACGAATGACCGACAGTGCAAGAGAGAGTAAAACAAACCTTAGAGATGCTCTCAGCTACCATCGTTTGACAATTCTATTCACTAGCTTGCAGAAGAGAAGCGTAATAACACAACACGACCCTGCTAAACCGAAAAGCTTGAAGTTACTGACGGAATCCTACAATGTTTTTCGGAAACGGATTGATTTGAAGACCACAATCAGAGCAGTATCTGTCACAACGGTATTGGACCGAGAGCACATCCTCCTAGACCATATGCTCCGAAGGGACCACCCCGATTCCCATGGTAGCAAATAACCTTCGGTGAGACTTCGTGATGAGTCCCATTGCAGACTCAGGTCTGATCGTGGCACTCCTCAAAAGGCTGACTAGAATTAGCCTGATGCGGAGAATCACAACGAAACCTTTTCACCAGCCAACAATCCCTCTACATACAATATAACACGCAGGACCCCAAAGGACAACATTTACACAAAACACACTGAACTGGCGGCCACTATAGCTATCCGCCCATCATACTGCAAACGAAGGAGCGTCAACAAACTCCCTCCATCGCCGAAAGGCAACACCTGCGTAAGCATTAGAGCATGGAAGCGTATCACTGTTAACAAGAAACTGGCTAAAATACGTCCATGTCGTCTAAATTGTCACAATATACTGGGGAAAGCATGGATCTGCTTCACACTACCCTGACTTAATGCAATGTTCCGCGAAAAAGGAAACGCACTCAGGCTACATGCCCCATCAGGAGGAAACCATCTCAAACTCTCTCTCCCAACAAGATCCGTTTGCAGCAAAGGTACTCGCCTCCTGATCCTGTGGGTCGTGGAACCTCGGATTACCTTTTGATCGAGACGAAGAACCCTCAAAAATGCCTTCATGCTGTCAGTCGAAACCGTGCAACATACAGAAGACACGCTAACAACACCACTCGCTGACAAGCGTATCACTCAACAATGGGCACCGATACATAGAACATACAAGAAATTGTTCCACATATAAGGACCTAACAGCTCTCCTACTTAAACTTCATTCATATCTCATCACATCCCACAACATACGAAACAATTTAGTTAAATACGCCCTGACCTCGATCAGGTGGAGGCGACTATGATCCCAAGTAGTCACTGGGATCATGACATCGACTTTAAGAGATGACGCATTAGTGACGCGCATGCACTCAATACTCTGTTGCTTGATCTCAAGACGGCTGTTCCCCTCAAAAAGAATCAAGAGACTCCTCATAAGCAACGCATTCTACCATCGAACAAAGCTCGCCCAATTGTTCATCCATGGTCAGGTTTCATTTAAATGGCCCCCGATAAATCTCTGTCGCACTCCACATCAACCCACAAACGTTCATTAACATTTGGTCAAATACTTTCCTACCGTGGAAGTAACTTTTCCGGAGAGCTAGTTTCTGGCAGCCACTTTTACACAGTTTAAACAAGACAAATGACCAGCTTAGGTAATCAAATGTACCTTTGATCCATCCAAAGATCCCAAGGACGTATTTACTAACTCAACGGACAACCAAAAATTCACATGCATCGTGCGTCAATTCGGAAACCATACTGTCTGTTAGACGTCAGACAGGATGTTTTCATCCCCCGATGCCGGACGACAATCCTCTCCAGGACCTTGCGAAAGGCCGGGAAAAAAAATGTGACCCAGTACCTGTATTTCCCTTATACTCCTCTGGCGAATTTAGGAGCACAACCACCCTGGCAGTCTTCCAGAATGCAGAGAAATAGCCCTCCCGCAGACATCAATCGTACAGAACTGGACATGAGGTCAGATTGCCCGCCAGATGGCTCTTGCCGGTTATCCCATCCCATCCAGGTGTGTTCCGAGGTCTAAGCCTCGCCATGCTCTCCTCATTGTTATGAAGGAGAACTGGAGAATGTCTGACCAGAGATCCTTCTCAGACCATAGTTGGATATTTTTTTTTTGAGAAGGTAACAAACCGTAAAGCCGTAAGGAACCGTAAAGCCGTCATCGCCTGACATTTTTTTATAGTTGGATACTTTTCAGTCAACATCTCACTACAGAGGTCCCTAATCTCTTCATACACCCCAGGAGAATCGACTGGAAACAGTTTGGTCAAGTTATCAAGAACAAACTCTCTCTCGCGTGGAAGTTGATAAGATTGGCATGACAAACGAACTGTAATCAAAAGTCTGATGCTATTCACCACCAAGTCAATACCGATACTGAAATTCCACCTACTGCGGCTAAGTTAACAAAGATTGCTACTTTCCTACAATGTAAAGTATCTAGGTGTGATCCTGGATCCGAAACTGAATTAAAGATTAAACACAGAACTGAAGGTTGGGAAGACCTGCATACGTTTCCAAGAGGACCTATGCGAGGAATTGGGGCCTATGGTGGTTCTCTGGATGTACGCAGCCGTGATACGTTCCATCCTAACGTACGGCTCTATTGTATGGTGGCAGGTTCTGAGCAAAAAATACTGTAGAACGGAGTTTAATAGGATTCAAAGAACCTCGTGTGCAGGTGTTACCGAGGCTCTGCAGTCCTGCCTTACAGATATTCTCAATGTACCCCCGCACCTCCTCCCTCTAGACCTCCACATTAAATTGGCTCTTGCGTATACTCCTGTCAGACTATATGAGTCCGGGTGCTGGACACCACTACGCCCATAGTAACATCCTTGACTAAGTGTGTGGAAGTCCCTTGGTGGGCACAGACTGTATCCCACTGGCAACTGTTATGGACGCAATTCGTTCACACTACTTAGTAGCAGCGGACCTCAGATGGCGAAAGCTCAACATCTGCACCAAGTCAAAAAGGATTTGGCCCCCCCAAAACCAAATCGCGAAAAGTTTTGTGAGACGCATGCAAATATATGCAAGCTTGCGGCGGTCTGTACGGGCAATAACCTCAGACCTTCCTTCTCCTTCTCCTTCTCTTCCCTTACGATTGTCCAGCTCTAACTAGAACCAGGTTACGGACACTAGGTAAACCATTCTTTAAGGACCTCAGAGAGATATCCAGCTGCATGGTGGTGAATGCCCGAGTATGCCTCCTTTCTCTTACCACAGCAGTTGCGGAAGGATATCGTTATGGCTGATAGCTTTGCTGAGTCGTATGGATTTTTTGTCTGAGCTCCGTATATGTAATTGCTTTAAGCTTAATATTGGAAAGGCGATTATCAAGATGATTGATGTACAGGAGTTAAAATAATTTCACAGATTTTGGGATCATGATCCTGACTCTTTTAAAAGCAATACTGCGGAGAATATTTATTGCGAAATGGTTTCCGCCATGGGGTTTCCTTGCAATGGATATCTTGGGGGATGTCTAAAGTGTCTAGCCTTAGTTTCATTCGCAGGACCCTGTCGCCTCCCTTTTGTTGTGATGAAGGATTTAACGGTTTTACCATTGAAGATGCCTTGGACCAATAGGTCGTCAGCCATCTCCTGTGCGAAATAGATGTGGTCAGAGCCACGAATAATTAGTGAAGTGGTTTTCTCTGAAGATAAAGAGTATACGTAAAACTTCGCCCTATTCGCGAAGTGAAAGTTTTCCGCCACAACTTAGTCGTTTTCACTTTCCAGGAAGATTTGGTGATTAGTGCCTCCTGATGGTTTAACTAGGAAGTCATTGGTTACAGATTGGATAAGATAGTTTCTCTCTTCTCTGACTGCTTGTTCCTGCTTCATCGATTGTAGTTGCCGTGTCGCCTATAATATCTGAAACTCACGTTACACCTGACAATAACTGGATTTCGGGCAACTAACCCTGATGATACCAGTGCAATTCATTTTGGGGGGAGGGCGACTTATGTGCTGCATTTTCCGATGGTAGTTCGATATATTACTGGATTCGATCACGAAATTGCAATGGTTTGGAAGTCAATACAACTGAAATGGAGGGACACCTTAGAGCTGGCTTAAACAGCTTTGTGCCCATCTATACTCCGATTGCTGCCGGACGACTTAAGGCACTGCCACCTTATGAGAATAGAAATGAGAATTTGGAGCTAAATCGCCCGAGCGTAGAGCATCCGCAGCTGGTATAGAGTCAAGTCCACCATGGAAAATTCTTGAGAGTGACACTTTCAATGGTATCATGAGGTCGACCTCGGTTTTAGTAACTTGCTGATTGAAGTTGGCTTCATTATTCAAGTCGATGGAAAATGCTCCCTAGGAAACCCCAGGCACGACGTCTACCCTAAATAACAACTCGAAACCCGACCTAATCAATCCAGTGCAAGTTTACAATCGCAGAAATGGAAAACCCGGCTCAAACCTGCCGTCCCCTGAATAGCAGGAGAGAAAGCCTGAAGAAAAAAAATAATTTTCTCAAAATGAGACATTTCGGCATTCTGCATAATCATATTCTTATCTCACAGGAGCTTGATCCTTGGCGAAGAGTCAACGAAACGTGCAGTAGTTTTTTGGTGCTAGCAACGTAACCTACGAAAATGGAGACAGCAGCCAACCTCGGAAAATCTTAGACCATGCCCTTAAAAAAATCGCAAAACAGGCTTTTATATTTTGCGATTAACAACATCTGCTTAGAACATGTGAGACTTACCAAGTTCTTGGCTAGGGTTATAAGTAGTTCATTTGCCCTCCAGAAGCATACAGATGAGGTGGCTTGAAAAGTGATAAAAACCGCTAGGATATTCAGGTTTGTCTCAGGTTATGCGAGGGATGTTCGGCCTGAACAAGAAGAAGGATTTACATAAGCGGCATCAGACCCATAATTAACTACGCAACTACATTCACACCCCCCCCCCCCCCCCCCCCATAAGTATATCGAATCCAAACTGAAGTCATGGTCGGCTACACAATTAAAAACGCAGACCTCACAGTAACAGCCCCCATACTTAGCAAATGAAACTTCTCTCTAAAAGAGGAAGCCTTTCAGACTGAAAATAAAAGGACCAATCGCCTTCCAGATGGTTCAAGAAAAACTAGACCCTACAAATGGTCTCTCGATAGCTTGTAGAAACTGTCAAAGCCTTTTTGACATACTGCGGGTCAGCAAGCCGTTGAAAACCTTCCGAAAGCTATCTGACAAGGAGTGGGACATTCGAAGCTGGAGACGCATCGAACAGTGAGCGTTGAGGTTCAATCAGGAGTGACCAACGAGAGTTGAAGCGATTGTTCTACCTCAGATCGTGACGCCGCTGCCTTCGCGAACGTTTGACGTCTCTTCATGGAATGTTCCTAAAAACATTAAGCCATCGGACCCAAGGTACAACGAATCGAGACGAGTCGATATACTAATAGGAGCAGGATACTATCATGAGCTTTTGTGCGTTGGACAAATCAAACTAGGGAAGAACTTGCCGCTGCTGCAGAACACATTACTGGATGGATAGTTACGGGAAAGCTGACGGAAGAGGATGCATCTGTTGTTACATGCGGCATCTGCACGATACACGAAACTCCAGAGCGCAGTATTGAGAGATTTGGGCAGATCGAGCAGCTACCAGAGGCCTTCGCAGCACAGACGCCCGCGGAGCTACAATGCGAAGAAAAATTCAATCAGAACACCCTCTTAAGCAATAACCAGTTCACGGTAAGCTTGCCATTCACAGACAGTGCTGAGAAACTTGGATCTTCAACGGAACTGGAACGCAAGCTTGTGAAAAATGGAGACTTGAGAGAGCAATACACCAAATTCATGATCTTAATCACATAAAAGGAAGTCAACCCAGATCAGATACTTCACCCTCATTATTTCTTACCGCATCACTGCGTACTTAAACCAGATAGTACCAGCACAAAATTAAGGATCGTATTCGACGCATCAGCAAAGACCTCTACGAACATCTCCTTGAACGACATATTGCATGTGGGATCAACCGCACAAGATGAACTTTTCACAATTTTATTGCGATTTCGACTGCCGAAGTTTGCATTCAAGGCAGACATACAGATGATGTACCACCAGTTTCAACTACAACAAGGAGAAAGACGCTTCTATCTAATTTGGTGGAAAGAAGGTTGAAGCCTACCTTTAAGATGCTACGAGCTTTGTACGGTAACCTATGGAACTTCATCCGCCCCATATTTAGCGTTAAGATGCCTTCAGAAGCTCGTATCTGAAAACGCTACAAAATATCCATTGCGTTGCGAAGTCCTCAAAGGAGATTTTTATGTGGATAACTTGATGAGTGGTGCCAACAATTTTACAACTGCAAAGGAAATTCAAAGGCAATTAGTGACCATCCTGAAAAAAGGAGGTTTTAAACTTCGAAAATGGAGTTCCAACAATAACAATCTTCTGCAAGAGGTTCCATCTGAAAATTTGGAAATGCGTCTTATTGATGGCAACAATGAAGCTTCAATAAAGACACTGGGACTGATCTGGCTGCCGAAGTCCGACGTATTCCAGATTAAGGTGAATCCCTTAGAACAGCGCCGAGCAACTAAACGAGTTGCTCCCATAACCAAGACGACAGCAGAGATGACAAGACTCACAATTCCACGGCTGGCACTTTGCGCCGCAGTATTAGCCGCAAAGCGGGCATCCCGTATAAAGGCAGATCTCAAGATCGAAGGAGCTACTTTCTACCTATGGGTAGATTCGCAGATTGTTCTTTGTTGGATTCCCGGCCAACCAGAAGTATGTCCAGCCTTTGTCGGCCACCGAATCACCAGAATTCATGCAGTATCAAACAAAGGCCAGTGGCGGCATGTGAAGTCCACTAACATTCCAGCAGATGTCCTCTCAAGAGGAACTACCCCAGATAAGCTTCTCGAGCAATCCCTAAGGATCTATGAGCCATTATTCTTATATGGGCAAGAAACCGAACACAAACAGGGACGAAGCAAAGGGGAACAAGGAGGAAATCAGCTTCCCCAGTGAATCAGGTCTAGAACAGGACAGTTTGGGAAGGTGAATAAGATCGTTTGCCCGGTGATTTCGCAGCAAGAAGAAGGCAGTTTTGTAAACATTCGAATTCGTTTCGAAAGCTTCAAAAGGTGACAGCATATTATCTCCGTTTTATAAAGCTTTTAAGAAATAAGGAGGGCAAAACTGAGCCTTCAAAAAGTACTCAGACAGGCTCAAGGCTGATGGTAAACAATAAACAATTGAGTCTAGAAGAATTGGATGCAGCTTTATGGGTTATAGTGAAAGCAATCCAGCAGCAAAATTTCGAGGGTGACATAACTCTATTGTTTAGGATAGTGAGCGATCCTAAGTCCACATCAACTTGATATTGGACCGGACCAAATGGAGAGCAACTTACTCTCACGTTTTTTGGCCCACAGATCCCTCGTTTGGGGCATGGTACCCCAGCATTTAAAAATAGGGACTAACGATTTCGTCCACGGCAAAGACAGTTCATCAGACGGACTAAACCGTTAGTCCCTATTTTTAAATGCTTGGGTACCATCCCCCAAACGAGGGGTCCGTGGAGCAAAAAACGTGATGGAGGAAAATAAGCAGTTCAGTTCGATCGGAAATAAGCCACCTTTTTCTTCTTCTCTGGTGAGACTGCTAGAGACGATCGAGCTTGGTACCTGACTTGGTGTATCACCTTTCCCCATTGGTGTTTCACCAAAGGGTCAACAATTATTAATTGGTCGATTGGTTGGTGTTTCACCAAACAACACTTCGAACTTGGACTTCCTGCAAAAGAGTCGCAACAAGCGTCATTAAGCCCAAAGTGGAGATTGCAGCTTTAGAGAAAAATACCTTCTACGAGGCAGTAGAGCGGACCCTCCAAGTCTGTCCCGAATGTGATATCAAAACCATACTTGGCAATTTTAACAGCCAAGTAGGAACGGAGCTCGAATTCAAGTGATATGTCGGCTTCCATAGCAAGCATAGAAATCTTGGAGATGAGACATCGAGAAATGACCTTTACAACCACTTGAAGAACGTTGTCGTTGATACGGCCACAAACATAATTTGCCCCAGTCGTAAAAAAGTCGAAAGGACTGATTCGACGATGAATGTAAGCTAGGAAGGAAGTGGAGGAATTCTGCCTACGGGGCAATGCTGCATTCTCAAAGAACAAAAACACGGAGTTCGTCGAGAGGAGAAGCAGCTTCATAGATAGAAGACATTGGGGATCCTTCTGTCATGCCATGGAGGGCGATCAGACCCGAGTCTGCAAGGGACTCATCTGAAGTGGCTCTGGTTATCTGGTACCATGGGAACTGGGATGGCCCTCTGAGAGCATATGCTCTAGGAGAATTCCTGGAGGATGTGTTCTCGGCCCGGTTATTTGCGGTTGGCCCCCTAGTGGGAGTTTCATGGTGGTTGTGGTTATGCCTACATTGCGGGCAGAGCTCCTCGGAGCTCGAGAGTGGAGTTGCGCTGTACAACTCGGGCGCCGTACCCCGTAGTTGCGGCAGAGGTGTTAGATAGGCCTCACATCCACTGGTATGAATGCTGAGCCTGCACTCAGTATAGGCCACGACCGCTGTGCTTGCATGGCGAAGCTCTGATTGCGATCCCAAAATCAATCCGTGTCCGAAGAGGACCGTGGGATTATGCCTTCACGGCAGGTACTCACGTTAAACCCCCAGGACTTTTATGTCATGCCGTGGAAATATAGGTATATTAAAAATATTGAGATATATTGAATTTTTCCACAATACCATTTCATAGTATATTATAATGCAATGGTCCCCATTTCAATCCTCAATAATTCAATGGAATTCCTCTCCTTCCATAGTCTTCAACAGAAAAACTTCTTGAAAGTTACTTCTCGAATATTTACCAATATACCGCGTGGCCAAAGATGGTGGAAAATCAATAAGTTTGGATCAAATTGTTTGGCACGTTCCCAGTCTACAATTTCCGAGAGGACATTCACAAGTGCTCCTGACAAAAAAATAGCAGAAAAGTGAATTTTTTGGGTGACAAAACTTAGTTAATAAACTCATCCTACCTAGCGAAGTTGAAATGGTATCCTCTCGGCTCCATAAATAAAAGTACACAGACCCTACTAACAATTGGCTCGTGGTGAAGAATACGCCTCTTCGGGAAGGTATCACCAGCCCTCTTGTCAACCCCCCCGGTTTGAACGCCAAAAGCAGGCGTTTATGTAGTGTATCTTCAGATGTACTGTAAGAATCTAAAATCGTTTTAAATTGCTCAATTGAAATCCTAAGCGATATGAACCCATTACTGACCTTTTTGCGGATATCATTATCCTTCGTCTTACCTTTTATCAAACATAAGATTTGATTATTCTTCCTTTTTCCCACAATGCCATTCCGAAAGGATAACTTCTGAAATCTGTCATAAGAAAGGAAAATGTTTACAGAATAAAACGAATAGGAAATGTATCTCTTAGGGGACTTTTGAATATAATACGAAACTTTCAATGTTGAATGTGCTCAGGCATTGGAGTATTCATCCACTGTTCAATAGTCTTCTAAAGGTTTTGTGAAACTCGCATCACAGAACGCCTTCCATACATGTCTACGGATGCATACGTATCGTATAGATATGTACATTCCGAGCCCGTATTTTCACTCAACATTTGATCCCCAGTCAGGTGAAAAAACAGAGGTAAAAGGTTCTCACGATATTTTTAACACCTTTTTTCTTTTGCTCGAAAGCAGGGACTTCAAGAGGAGTTTTTCCAATTTTCACGATATCCTTCTTTTCTTTAACAAGCGGATAATGGAAGGGGTCTGATTCTGTGCTAGTTTCCATTGCTCTTGTTGCTTTCGTTGAGAAAAAGCCATGGCTGGAGGAATGGAGCAAGCAGATGCGAATAACATGGTCACATTTTATGCCGCTTTTACATATATTAAAAGTTGATTTCTCCTTGAATCCTGCGAAAGGGAAAACGCGTGTTATTGAATCTTTCATGCTTGGTGAAGATGATGTTCAAGTGACTAGAGGTTATTTTCGCTGTGAATATAAAAGGTAATGGAGCATTTTCCAGTATTAAAAGTGATGAGATGTCGTATGTTGAACAGAAAAATAAGAAGAGAGGAAATTGTTTTCATGCCTTATTTAGTTGTTCGAACAACGTGCTGCGATAATGGATGGGTTAATATCGGAAATCGGTGGGAAAAGTTATTGGAATCGGTGGAGGAAGATAATTATGCAAAATGAGATTTGTTTTCAGTCCCCATAACAGTTGCCACCAGAAATTTACAAAAAAAAAATATGAAATTACGACAATTAACATAAAATGCTCTCATTTGGTCCCCCATCTAAGTAATAGCTCCTTCTAGCAACGCTTAACTTCATTGGTCGGTAATTAGAACTTCTCAGATGTTGTGAATGTCGTGTAATGCTATTTAGTGCAGTGCTATGCAATTTTTTGTCATGGATGCTTCCAATTGCTATTGAACGATGAACTTCTCTTGAGTATATCCTCAAGGTAGGTTCAGCTATAATACTGACTCTCTATAGTGTATTAGAGTGCAATAAATTCACACGAAACAATGTGATTTTGGCAAACTACAACATTTTTTTTTTTTGTTTTTTGGATGGAGGTGGAAATCTTAGAAAGACGCTGCTGCGCCAGGTTGCAGCAGTGTGTGGGATTCACACCCACTAAAACCACCCCCACTCTTCCGCCTCTCCCCGCGGGACCACCGTGAAGTATTACTTCGCGGGGGAGGTTCTGGTTCGCTATACCAGCTCGTCCATGTCACGTCTCCGTCGCGCCGCCTTCCGAGCTCGATCCAACTCCAGGAGTTTTGTCTGCACCACGGCTACTGCCTCATTTACCGCCATCCAGTTTTCCTCCGACTTCAACATCTCTTCCACCAGGTTGGAGGGCTCGATGTCCGCCCCTAAGATGCTGTTCAACCTCCTTTTCTGATGCAGAAATCTGGGACAATGGAACATAACGTGCTCCGGGTCCTCGAGTGTAGCACCGCATTCAGGACAGTTGGGAGAGTCGTCCAACTCGAAGCGATGCAAGTACTTCCTATAGCCACCGTGTCCCGTAAGGAACTGTGTCAGGTGGTAATTCAATTCTCCGTGCTTTCGGTTGACCCATTTCTCGATGCACGGGATCAATGTATGGGTCCACCTGCCCTTGTCGCAGTTATCCCATCGTTGTTGCCACTTGTCACACAACTCTCTCCTGATGGCTTTTCGGAAATCCTCATTCACCTCGGCTGGATTTGCCTTCCGTTTTTCGAGGAGCCAGTGTGCCTCGCTCGCTAGAAGATCTATAGGGATCATTCCTGCGATAACACACACTGCCTCCGTCGACGCCGTCCTAAATGCGCTGCACACCCTTAGCGCAATTGGTCGGTATGCCGAACATATCTTCCTCCGGTTGACAGCGTGGTTCAACGCTCCCGCCCAGACAGGGGCCGCGTATAGCAGGATCGACCTCACCACTCCCGCGAAGAGTAGCCTGCGACTATACTTCGGTCCTCCCACGTTAGGCATCATCCTTCCAAGGGATGAGCTGGCATTTGCTGCCTTCTCTCGCGCATAATCCAAGTGTCCCCTGAAACTCAGCTTGGCATCGATCATCACCCCCAGGTATTTGACAACCGATTTTGAGACGACCTCACGATTACCAACCTGGATGGTAACCGTGTTGTTCTTCCTACGGTTGGTAATGAGGACCGCCTCCGTCTTTTCGTCCGCCAGGTCCAGCTTGGCCATTCGTAACCATGACTTGATGGTATGAATGGCTTCATTTGCATAAAGCTCCACGTCCTCGGGATGCTTTGCAATTGTAACTACCGCCAAGTCGTCCGCAAAACCAATCAGCGTTGTCTCCTCCGGCACGCGAAGGCCAAGCACTCCGTCGTACATTATGTTCCACAGCAGCGGTCCCAATACAGAACCTTGAGGCACACCTGCTGTCACAATGTACTCCTTCGGCCCGTCGTCCGTCTCGTACCAGAGAAGTCTGTCCGAAAAGTAACTCTCGATGAGCCGAGCCAAGTAGCTAGGAACACCCAGTTTGGCCAAAGCGCCCCTAATCCAGCCCCAGTTGGCTGAGGTAAAAGCATTTTTGACGTCCAGCGTCACCAGAGCACAGCATTTGCCAATGGCCATTGCATTTCGAGCCAATTCCACGACCTTTGCTACTGCATCAACCATAGAACGGGCTCGCCGAAACCCATATTGCCGCTCTGAAAGACCACCCGCAAGCCCGATGAACGGGAGCAGCCTGTTGTATATCACCCTCTCCAACATCTTCCCCATGGTGTCTAAGATACAAATAGGGCGATATGAAGAGGGCACGCCGGGTGGTTTTCGGGGCTTCGGTAGTAAGACCAGCTTCTGCCTCTTCCACTGGGCGGGAAACACTCCTTCCGCTATGCACGATTCGAATGTGCTTGCGAACCACCTTGGTCTGGCTTTGACTACCACCTTCAGAGCCCTGTTCGGAATTCCGTCCAATCCCGGAGCCTTGCTATCCCCAATACGTCTGCAGATTTCCCAAAGTTCCTCTTCAGTAACATTAGGGATCGAGAAGACGTCCTGTTGAGCTGCCAGTTGGGGTTCTCTTTCGTCCTGCTCCTGCTGCGGGAAAAGAGTTGCAATTATTTGCAACAAGATCCGTGGGCATGTCACCTGAGGTGATTTTCGCCCGCGGATCTTCTTCATTACAACTTGGTAGGCTGTACCCCACGGATTCGTATTAGCCTCCATGCAGAGCTTCTGGTAGCATTCCCGCTTGCTTCTCCGAATGGCCTTCTTAAGGTTGCTTCACAGATCCCTGTATTCCTCCTCACGCTCCTGGTGCTCCGGCCTTCCCCTTGTCCTGTGGGAAAGTCTCCTCGCTCGGAGACAAGAGGATCTCAAGGCAGCGATCTCCGTGTTCCACCAGTAGTTTGGCCTCTTGCCGTGGTGCAAACGTCGTCGTGGCATCGTAGCGTCGCATGCTTCGGTTACACGCTGAGACAGCTGTGTGACCCTTTCCACCACTGTTCCATCCGGATCATGGGCTCCCTCCAATGCGGCCAGGAATGTCTCCTCGTCGAAAGCTCCGATAAACCAGCCAACCGCCTTAGCCTTTCCACCTCCAGAGCGTCGTTGACTGCTTCCCCGATTCCCAATGCGGAGGAAGATGGCCTGGTGGTCACTGTGGGTGTAGTGCTCACTCACTTGCCAAGCCATCCCCCTCACCAGTGAAGTGCTAACAAATGTCAGGTCAACGATCGAACCCGACCCTCTTCCTCGAAAGGTGGGCACGCATCCAACGTTGGCCAGCACGATGTCCAGTTCCGCAAATGACTCCAACAGAATTTGACCTCTGGTGTTCGTCGATCGGCTTCCCCACTCCAGGGCCCATGCGTTGAAATCGCCCGCAATGATTTTAGGGCTGCGGTCTCTAGCATCCAACACCAGACTGTCTAACATCTCCTCATATTGTGCTATGGTTGCACTAGGAGGAGCGTAGCAGCTGTAAATATGGACACCGTTGACCTTCGTCCTTATAAAACCGGCTGCTTTCGAGTATTCTATTAAGACCCGACAGACCAAATATCAAAAGCTCACGCGCACGACAGAGTGCAAGGGCCGATTTTGGTCTTTTCGGTTACTTCGACGAGTTCTGACTCGTGGTAACTGCCGTAAGGACGCTGCTACGTTTTTTTCTTCTGAGGTGTCGCGCTAGGAACGCTACCGGTTGTTGTTCTGTTTGTTCTTCCGTTGAGACACGCTCGGGATTTCGATCAGCAGAAGGCACAAATTCACGACATCGTATTGGATGAACACAGCACACGAATTCTTCCATCACTCTCAGGGTTTCCCACGTACTCGAGGAGGGCGATCAGACCCGAGTCTGCAAGGGACTCATCTGAAGTGGCTCTGCCACGAAACCTCACCGGAGGTTATCTGGTACCATGGGAACCGGGATGGCCCTCTGAGAGCATATGTTCCAGGAGAATTCCTGGAGGATGTGTTCTCGGCCCGGTTATTTGCGGTTGGCCCCCTAGTGGGAGTTTCATGGTGGTTGTGGTTATGCCTACATTGCGGGCAGAGCTCCTCGGAGCTCGAGAGTGGAGTTGCGCTGTACAACTCGGGTGCCGTACTCCTTAGTTGCGGCTGAGGTGTTAGATAGGCCTCGCATCCGCTGGTATGAATGTTGAGCCTGCACTCAGTATAAACCAGGACCACTGTGCTGACATAGCGGGGTCACAAAATCAATCCGCATCCGAAGAGGACCGTGGGATTATGCCTTCACGGCAGGTACTCACGTTAAACTCCCCAGGACTTTCATCACCCACAGAGTGAGCGTGTCCAACAGGAGCTAGTAACTATAATACGTTGCTGGTAGCATTTTTATATCATAAACAAAAAAGGGTTGATAAAATTTCGTTCTGATTACATTTTGAACCGACCTCTTTACTGTTTAAATATTCTTGAGACCATCTCTTCGAGAATATCTAATATAACACCCTCGACTATTGCCGCTGGTCACATGAATTTCGTTCAGTTCGGTCAGCTTTTGGATATGCCTTAATCAACAGTTGTGTCAGGAAGGGGCCAGATCTTAACGCTTCGGTGACCTCAGGATTACTGGAAAGCGGGATCGGTGGCATAGAGCTCAGTCAAGCTTTAATTTGATATAGTGCTGGCGTAAAATCCTCGAAAATAAAAACAATTTAGGCCTCTTTGAATATGTACTTCGGCAGGAAGTTCTTAATATTCACGGTTGCTCTTCACACACGATTCTCAGCAGTTTCCACTGCGACTGCCATCAAAAAGCCACCGTGATCACTATAAATCTACAATAGAGTACAGCCCTAGCCTCGCAATAAACCTTCTGAAGGCTACCAAAATTGCTCCGATAGACAGATTGCTCATCTGGTCCAAGTGTACAGCCTTCATGACCCATGATGCGCAAGTACTCTTGAAAGTTCTTTATAGGTTAGTGTTCGAGAAACGCTTCAAATGCAATGTTTGAAAAACGCGTTCTTAGAAAATACTGGGACCGGACTTCTTTCGAGATTCAACCAAACTCACGGTTGGGTGAGAACGAGATGATATCAAAACAAAACACAAAGATTAATTTTGATTAGTTTCATTGCCCGCACAAAGCAGGATGAGAAGAAAAAAGAAGATGGAAACGAAAACGAAAACGAGAACGAGAAAACAGTCAACAGCGAATTGCGCGTGAAAGATGATGATAAACGTCAAGCGGAGATCTTGATAGAGAACCGCTGTAAATTTACACACACAGTCAGCGCTAACGCAGAGATAAGATGAGATGAGAAGCGGGAGATTTGAACAGTTAGTCTTCTTTAAAAAGGCAGCATAATCTATGTCACAGTGCAAAAACTGAAAGAATCTTTCCAGTCAATAAGCTAATTACTCTGATTGTTGGCATACCTTATACAAGTAAGTTATCGGGGCAATTAATCCCGTATTAGCTCTTGGTCTTTCAGAATTCAGTCGAAATCTAATTCCTCTTCCCATGTACCTCTCGAAACATAAGATGGGTGAACTAATGCGCACAGGGTTGCAGGACCGGATGCTTAACATATAATCATTGAACAAGGGCGCATTCAGCAGCTGCTTCCAAATCTGAACTGGCCCTGGTACAAACTGAGTAGCTTTCTTAAGGCATTCACTTCCGTTTCAAGATACTGAAGTCGTCAGATATGTCGCTAGGGGAAACTATTTCTTCAAGATATTCTCCACCAGCCATTGCGCGCTTGAAAACGCCTTTTGATAAACTTTTCATAGTCCCGCCACCTAGACTCCCCAACCTATACATCATTTGAAAGGTCTATTCGTCCTCTATACAAGTGATCAAGAATTAAGCTTCTTTTCATATAACATGGTCTTAAGGTAGAGTTTGTCCTTGGATGGGTTTCATACCAGACTAAGCTCAGCAATCGTCAACTTTCATATTATCTCATCTAATCCTCGATTCCTTGGATTATTCTGGGATTCCACGCAATGGAGATGGATTAAAGTCGCCGCACTGCAACATTTCTATCATCTACTTGATCAAAGTCTTCATCGCTTGTCCAGCCGCGACTGCGCCCAGTAGATTTTCAACCTAAAAATTTTTTCTTAGCACCCACAAATTGCGTGACCATACCATCGAAGACGCCTCTCTCGCAACTTTTCCAAAATCAGTGCAACCCCGTAACGATCGCGGATATCCTCTTTTCGGATGTGATCAAAACGTGTTACGCCACTAGTCCAACGTAACATCTTCGTCTCCATTACCGCAAGACGCCGTTCATTGTCTTTTATAGTTGGCCAACACTCAGAACCATAGAGAGCGACAATAGGGACATCATTGCGGTAAATTTTCGATTTGAGACGTTCGTTGATACGTCGATCACAAAGAACACCAGTTGTGGAACGCCACTTCATCCAGGTTGCGTTAATGCGTGAAGCAATTTCATAACGCAGTTCTCCATTGGCTGATAGCGTTGACCCGAGGTATTTAAATCGCTCAGTTCTGGGCAGATCACTGCCGCTGACACTGATTGTGCCTGTTTCATAGTGAGAGGGTGCTTCCTTGATGAACACCAACAGAGACACGAAGCGGTTTTGATACACGGCACACGGTCAAACGCTTTCTCTAGATCCAGAAATGCAATGTAAAGAGGGTGATGCTTCTCACGGTGTTCCTCCATGAGTAACCGCGCAGCGTGTATTGCGTCAGTAGTTCCACAATTTTTGACTCTGGAGAGTACTCCTTTCCTTCTTGTGACATTAATGACATTGCACTTTTATACTTGGGGAGACCAAATGGTAGTAGGCACACATTCAGTGTCAGGTTGTTTCTGGCAGCTATCAGAATATCTCTTAACCTGTGAGCCTGGAAGCTGACAGACTTCTAACTGCAACATTCTGGAGTCCAGATTAAGGTGCACAACAATTGTGCAATGCTATGCTCCAACGAAGACTTCCGATATAGTTGAGAAAGATGCTTTCTATGACCAATTACATCCAATTCGGGGGAAGCTTCCTAGAGGTTATATTGTAATCGTAGTGGGAAATCTGAATGCCGAGATAGGCTCTGACAACACCTTCCTCACACATGTGATGGGGAGCTACGGTAGCGATAATGGTGCGAAGTTCGAGGATTTCTCTAGTTTTCACCGTCATTGGTAGTACATTGATCGAGTACAAAGCCTGCCATAAGGTCAGTTGGGTTTCAACTCACCGACACCGTGTGAGTAATCACATTGACCACTTTGTAATCAACAGTGAATTTAGGAGTTGCCTCCTGAAAGTGCGTAGCAAGAGAGACGCTGACCTCGGATTCGATAGGGATCACCATCTGATGATCCCTTACACTTTCGTGTTGCGCCCGTCACTTCTCGCAAGTTTGGGGGCTGCGACCCCTCAAATTCACCATCGATCGCTTGTATGGTCCTGCTGTCGCCCGACAGTGGGAGAGATATCTTGCTGATTGGCCGGCAGATACCATATATTGAGCAACCCGCCTGAGAATATCGACGAGCATTGTGCCGCCGTCAAAAATGGCCTTTCCTGAGTACTACACAAGTCATCCGAACATTCCGAAGGGGCGCCATAAGATCTTGCTGGCTGCGGAATCGTGGAAGCGGATCGATGAATGGAAGGGGTTGAAAGTTCAGCGTAGTGTGCGCCGCGACAAGAGAGAATTTTCTAGTCCGCCCTGTTCCCGTCTATGGTTCATTATTTCGGCCGAATATGGAAGATAATGAAAGCTCATCTGCGATCATGAAGACAAAGATGTTGGATGAGTTCCCTAACACGTTATGACCACCCCCAAAATGAAGAACATATGTGGCCGATTTTGTACCTATCATGGAAATATTGCTGTAGATGATTTGGTCATGCATCAGTGCTGACAAAAACTGACTACCTAAGATGGAATTCAACATCGAAGTTGATGATATACGAACCAAAAACCAACTAGATTTCGTATGGATACACCATCGTAATTTTTTTTTTCAGCTTTTTGGCTGGATAGGTTCGGGAGCTTCCCACAGAGAGGAAAATACAAAAGCTTGAATTGATCCTGAAGCAAGTAAGCCAATAGGTGAACCAACATCCAATAGCATAGTTTTGCTAACTAAAGTAATGAAACACTTTTCAGAAATGGGATCAGGCTCGTTTATAGACCTGACCTTGTCAGCCCCTTTGCTTTGTCAGCGCTGCACTGGCACGTGGTATGTCCTGATGCGTCAACGAACGCTACATCCACCGCGATCAGCAGGCAATCTCCTTTGTGGTATGGAACCACTGGGCAAACACCCATTATGCCCAAAATCGAAAAGGATTTCAGGCTCGTCTGCAAAAGTTTTGAATGAGCAGACCTTCATAGAGGTGTGGTTAGATGAACCTGATAAAGCAGTTCATGTGGCCCGATGCATCGCCAAAGCATGTGATGCATGCTTAGGTGGTCCTCATTCCCCAGTAGAAGACGAAGCTACTGGTGGAATGGCGAGCTGGCTAGCCTTCGATCAGACTGCCATCGAGCCAGAAGAGCGGCTCAGAAAACGGTAGGTAAAGCCAATCAGGGGCAAAAGGAGTACGCGTTTAGGACAGCCCGCAGAACCCTCAAGTTCGCCATCCAGCGAAGCAAGAAGAAATGCCTTAAGGAGCTCTGCTCAGAAGCGGACGTAAACCCATGAAGGAGTGCTTACAGAATCGTGATGGGAGGGTTTAGAGGCCGTTCATTTCCGCAGATCACGTGTTCGACCCTTTTGCTGAAAATCATCCAGGGGTTATTCCCCCAGCAAAAGGAGGGCACTGACACATTCCAGCCACCTCTGAATGTGACGGCATTTCGTCCATCACCGGAGACGAACTGCTAGAGATCTGCGGTAGAATAGGAGACAATAAAGTGCCGGACCTAGACTGTGTGCCAAATAAGGCCCTTAAGTTTGCCGTGAAATTCAGACGAAGTTGTTCGCTGAGTTGTTCAGAACGTGCATGTCCGAGGGGATATTTCCAGCGACATGGAAGCGGCAGAAGTTGGTATTTCTGCCTAAACCTGGTAAACCTCCAGGTGAACCTTCCTCATACAGACCCGTATGTCTTTTCGACACTTTGGGGAAAATGCTAGAGCTGATAATAATAGATTACTCTCCATTGTTGAGAGCCAAGGTGGTCTTTCAAATCAGCAGTATGGGTTTTGTAAAGCCAAATCAACCATTGATGCCATCAAATTGGTTACCTGCTTGGCCGAAGATGCGAAGATACAATTCACGGAAAAGGTAGTACCAGCAAATATTGTGTGGTAGTAATCCTGGACATGGAAAATGCATTCAATTCGACCAACTGGAATCTAATACTGAAATCCCTAGCGAAGATAGGTATTCCTGCCTATCTCGCTGCTATTGTTGATAGTTATTTAGCTGAAAGGAGGCTCTGGTATGACACCGATGACGGACCCCAAGAGTACCTTGCTTCCGCTAAGTTATACTCAGGCGAGGCAATCAGTGCTGTTACAAATTGGCTAGTGAGCTCTGGTCTAATACTTGCGGAGGAAAAAATAGAAGCGGTCCTCATCACCTGGAAGTCATATCATCACTTCCAAACCGACCATCAAATTCTTGGGACTGGTGATAGACAGGATGTTCAGTTATAGGCAACACGTACAGTATGTTGCGATAAATGATCCACTGCAAGTATGGCCCTAGCCACGCTATACCTCTAGGTGGAGAAGGGCCACGTTATACCTCTAAGCGGTTTATAGCTAGGGTGGTGACCTCAATGTCAGTTGACGCTAACAAACTGAATGCAGTATACAAGAGGACAGCCGTGAGGGTATGCTTTGCCTTCAGGACTGTTTCAGATGATGCAGCATTCGTCATCTCGGAAATGATGCCGGTTGACATCTTGTCAGAAGAGATAGTGAATATATACAATGCCAAACCAATCTCTCCCTTATCGCAAACGAAGAACGCTGAGAGGGAGGGATCCATAAATAGATGGCAAGAGCAGTGGGAACGCTCGGAAAAGGATCGGTGGACTCCTGCCACCAAGAAGTGATTGGAGAGACAATACGGTGAGATTAATTGCAATCTCACCTAATTTCTCACGGGACAAGGAGTATATCGCCAATACCTGTACAGGTTTAAATTGGAGACCTCACTCGACTGTCCAAATTGCGACGGAGTCCCAGAGGACCCAGAGTATGTATTCTTCCACTGTCCAGGATTTGTGGAAGAAAGGAGAAATCTAGAGGAGACTCTAAGAGAGGTGCCGAAAATGGTAGCACTCCTCTTGGGATTGGAGGATTGGGATGCGGTCAACTGCATGATAGCGTCTATCCAAAACAAACTGCGAAAGGCAGAGGAGAGGAGAAAAGCGTGGTCACGTACGACGTGTATAGAAGAAAGGTGACTAAGCTAGAGTGAGCTGACTCCGCCCCGTGATGTATTACCATATGGTGATTCCGCGAGGTAGGGAATGAGTCGGGGGTCGTTTTACTGGGTGATAATCCCACACATCTGTGTGTCCAGACCAGTATCTTTTGAAGACTTCCACATCCTCAAAAGAAAAAAAACGGACAGAGCAATAGGCAGACATCGAATCGATTCTAATAAGGTGTTGTTTCACACAAAACCCTAAAAACGAACTCAGTTCAGAGGAGCTGACCCTACTATCGAATGAGACAAAAGCTAAAGAATAAGAGAACGCAGCTCCTTCTTTGTGTTGACATAACGTACTACTTCATTTTGATATACTGCGTGACCATATTCTAAGAATTTACAGCCCATTTTCCAATATATTGAGACCTCCCCTTAAACTTAACTCAAATTTTGGCACTGTATGCAACAAGTTTCACCGGTCACATTCTCCAAACAAATTTCATGATAATAGATTCAACCACTTTCGTGGGAATTTCGTGGGACAGAAGGGCCACCCTCAAAAAAGCCTATGCAGTATCTACTAGCAAAATACTTCCATTAATGTACCCCCTCCAAGTACCATAAAAATTCCAAACAATGGAGGACAAAACTCCACATGAATGTCCTCATCCGCCAATACATTTCACCCTTCCCAATCTCTGACCTGAATCTAATTTGCTCAATAAATCAATTCAGGCCTAACAAATTCACTATATTTACCTTTAATCTCTCAAGGAATTACAAGGCCAATTTTTGGCATTTATTACGTTCCCTTAATTCCATTTCCTTTTCATGGCAACAACTACCCCAATCCACATTTACTCCATATTTTCATTATATTGCTTTACAAAGCAAATCCTTGGACTACCCCCACTAAACCATATAAACCCAAAATACTTAATGAGATCTCTCTCGACTCTTTGAAGTCGCTTTTATTGAATAGCTTGCGGCGTCCAAGTCTCATGCCCTATAAAACCCATAAATGGCGACGAAAGGCATGAAAGTTTCTCGTTGCGTGTCAATTTCTCAACAAAGTAAGGAAAAAAGTAAAGAAAGACTTTCTTCTTTTCACCATAGTTGAGGATTTTAATTATTTGAAGAGAAAGTCCTGCTGAGCCATAGAACAGAACTTGGGCATTTAAAGTCGTTACATCTGCCGAGATTAGATGTCGTTATCAGCATCGTCCTTGCTTCCGTTACATGCATATCAAATGGAAATAATCTACACGAATCCTTCCGATTTCTTTCTTGTTTTAGATTTTTAAAAGGACGTCGCTTTGAATCATTCAATGGAGTACTCTGTCATGAATATTCATTAGGGATGGTCGTCACGCTGGTTCGTATTGCCATGAATCAGATTAAAAATTCAGCACTTTGTATCTTAGATGGAAAGGGTTCCTTTTTAATACGGTTGACTCAATTTAGGGTAATTCAAGGAAAAAAACTCGGAACTCCAGAATCACGGTCCAGAAACCTACTGATACCAACTTGATTATTATTAAGCTTGAATTATATTATACATACACGTTAGAGCGCGAAACGAATATAATCGCTGGGTTTGTTAATAATAATAAAATATGCACCAAACTTTCCAATCCTGTGCTTTATGTTATGGACTTCCAAAGTGAACTTGCATTTCCAAAATATACAACTATTCGAGCAGATGTCAGATTGATGGTATTGTGAAGCCCAAATGATATCTTTTTTTTTTTTTTGTGCGTACACGGAGGTGGAAAATCTTAGAAAGACACGTCCACCGCAGCTCCGCCGCCTGAACGGCGGAACTACAGCGGGCGCGTGTGGGATTCACACCCACTAAAAACCACCCCCGGTCTCTCCAGCCCCAGCCCCGCGGGACCACCATTGAGATATTACTTCGCGGGGTAGGTTTGCTCTTAGGCACTCATCCTTCTCCTATTTGCAGCTTTCCTTTTTCTTTGTTCCATCAGCAACTCCTCCTGCATTTCGATGATTGCGGAGCCAACCGCAAGCGACTTCTCCTCGGACTCCAGCATCTCAGCAACCAAGCTCTCCGGGGTCCCGCTCTTGCCCAGCACCTGGTTTAAGCTACTTCTCTCCATCGCAAATCGTGGGCAGTGAAACATCACATGCTATGGATCCTCCAGTATGCCATCGCATCTGGGACATCTGGGAATCATCCAACCCAAAGCGGTGCAGATACTGCCTGTAACAACCACCGTGCCCCGTGAGGAACTGGGTAATGTGGTAGTTGGTCTCCCCATGTTTTCGCTCAAGCCACACCCTAATGTTGGGAATGAGCCTGTGCGTCCACCGACCTTACGCAGACTCGTCCCATCTGCGTTGCCAAAGATTAAGCGACTCTGACCTTGCCGCATTACTACGCTGTGCATGCCCCTCCATATGTCTTGCACTGTACAGGACACTCATTTCTTTGGCCAGAATGTCAACCGGGATCATGCCTGCCACCACCAATACTGCCTCATCTGATGTGGTTCTAAAAGCACTGCAAACCCTCAAAGCCATCCGCCGGTAAACCGAGTTCACCTGCTTCCATCTCTGAGAGTTTGCAAGCGCCTCTGCCCACACAGGCGACGAGTAGAGCAGGATGGAGCGCACCACTCCGGCTAACACCAACCTCCGGCAATGTTTCGGCCCACCAATATTTGGCAACATTTTTGCAAGTGCCGTGGTGGTACTGGCTGCCTTTTGGCATGCATACTCTAGGTGTTCCCTAAAACTCAATTTGGTGTCAATTATTACCCCCAGGTATTTGATAGCCGGCTTTGATACGACCGTATGTCCACCGACCGCCCGCTTCCGTTTTCGCGTCCGCCAAGGTCAGCTCGGCCTTTTCTAGCCAGGACTTTACCGCTCTCACTGTTTCTGTTGCGTAAACCTCCACATCTTCTGGGTGTTTTGCTGCAACGACCACAGCTGGGTCATCAGCAAAGCCGACAATCGTAGTCCCTCTGGGACGGGAAGAGCAAGCACCCCATTATACATGATATTCCACAACAGGGGACCAAGTACCGATCCCTGTGGTACCCCGGCTGTGACAATGTACTCATCCGTCCCGTACCAGAGAGTCCTCTTTGAGAGGTAGTTTTCCACCAAATTCGCTAAGTATCCGGGGACACCTATGTCAGCCAACGCCCCTTTAATTCTATTCCAGTTGGCCGAGTTGAATGCGTTTTTGACATCCAACGCCACCACAGCACAGCAGCCGCCAGAAATCAGTGCACCTTTTGCCAGGTTTACCACCATGCCAATTGCGTCCACCGTAGAGTGGGCGCGTTGGAAACCAAACTGGCGTTCCGACAAACCATTGCTGGCTTCGACGATGGGCAGGAGTCTGTTGTAGATGACTCTCTCCATCATCTTCCCCATTGTACCCAACAGGCAAATAGGACGATAAGACGCTGGGTTTCCAGGTGGCTTGCCAGGCTTCGGAAGCAACACCAACTTTTGCTTTTTCCACTGGGCAGGGAATATTCCTTCTTTTAGGCACGCCTTGAAGGTGTTGGCGAAAAGTTCGGGCCTAGTCTTCACTGCCAGTTTCAAAGCTCGATTGGGGATACCATCCAAACCTGGGGCCTTGTTGTCACCGAACCTACCACATATTTCCCGCAACTCCTCCACAGTTACGGGCGGTATTATGCCGTCACTTAGCTGGACAAAAATTTGCCTTCCCCTATTTTCGTGTTGAGGGAACAGAGTGGTAACAATCTGTTTCAAGAGGCGAGGACAGGTCACCTAGGGTGATTTCCGCAGCCTTTTCATCACCATTCTGTAAGCCTCGCCCCAAGGGTTTATGTCGGCATGGTCGCACAACTGTTTGAAGCAGTTCTTTTTGCTCCTCCGAATGGCTTCCTTTAGGCGGCCACGCAATTGCTTGTGTGCCTCCTCTCGACCGTCGCCACCTCTGGTAAAGCCTCCTTGCACGAAAACATGCGGCTCGCAAACTTGCAATTTCGTTGTTCCACCAGTAGTTGGGTTGCCTACTGGGGAGCAATCGCCTTCTGGGCATAGTAGCAACGCATGCTTCCGTCACCCATCGAGTGATCTGGGTGGCTTTCTCTCCAGCCGTACCATTCAGGGATATGTCGGATTTGAGCACCACGGAAAACGTGTCCCCCTCAAAAGCTTTCACTGTCCAGCCAAGCATACCACCCGGCATTCTGCGAAAACTCTTTTTCGAGCTCGATCCGCACTTGATCTCTATGCAGATTGCCTGGTGGTCGCTGTGAGTATAGTCGTCACTGACATGCCAAGCGATTCTACTGGCTAAAGTGGCACTCACGTATGTCAGGTCCACTACAGACCCCAGGCCCCTTCCCCGGAAAGTGTACGAAGACCCAACATTCGCCAGTACCACGTCCAGCTCCGCGAATGCTTCGAGGAGAACACGTCCCCTGACATTAGTTATCCGGCTGCCCCATTCAAGAGCCCACGCATTGAAATCGCCTCCTATTATGATCAGCCAACGTCCTCTTGCATCCAAAACAAGAGCAGCAAGCATCCGCTCATACTCGACGAGTGTAGCGCTGGGTGGAGCATAGCAACTGTAGATGTGGATGCCATCACCTTCGCTCTGATGAAGCCCTCCTCCGGGTGCTCCATTATTTCCTGGAAGGCTTGTTCTCCACAAGTCCACAGCGCTGCTTGGCCCGTTTGGTCTTTGATCCAAACGCTACCACCGCGGTTTCTGTATGGTTCACTTAGTATGGCCACATCGATGTTTTTCTCGCGGATGGTTTGCGCGAGTAGATCCTGCGCCGCCTCGCAGTGGTTGAGGTTGATTTGTATCAACCTCATCTGCGATTTGTGCTAAGGGCTCTCCTGTATTCCGGGCACCTGCTGCTGCCCGCAATGTGCCGATGGTCCACACCTTCCTTTCCTTTGCACAGTGGACAATTTGGGTCAGCTCCGCAGTCCTTGCTGGTATGGCCTTCCACTCCGCATCTTCTGCATTGCTTTGACCTGTCATTTGGGCTAGTGCATGCCTTCGCAATGTGGCCAAAGCCAAGGCATCTAAAGCACCGTTTTAACGCCACCTGTTCCCTAAGGCGACACATAACCCAGCTTATTCCCACTCTCCCTGCTGCTCTCCACTGGTAGGCTGATGATGGCGGTTTGTGTTCCCCCATAGGCTTTCCTCAGCGTTTTCACCACTGACTATTGTAGTCCGGCAAGATCGAACTGTTTCTCCAACGCTTCGCGAACCTCCTCCTTCGTCGTGATTTCATCTATATCTTTGCAGATTATAGTGACCTCCGGCATGCTAGCTCTTATGTCGGCTTCCTGTCCTAAAGTCTTCCCATTTGGCTTAAGAATTTGTCCGCGGTTACATCCTTGGATTGCTTAAGTTCCAACATAAGATCTCCCTTCTGCGACCGTCTAATGCGGCTGACGTTGTCTCCCAAATTGGTGAGTTCGGGGTCTGCCTTCACTTTCCTGAGAATGTCGGCGTATGACCCTCGCCCCGTTTGGAAATGAAAATCACCTCCGGTCTAATCTTGCTCCGATAATTTCTTTTCCGTGGTTCTACCTTCCTCCAAGCTTCCGCATCCGCCCTTGAAGGTTCGATCCCTTTTCTCGAGGTAGCCACTGCAGCATTTTCATTGGTAGCTTCAGACGTACTTTTCATGAACTCCGTCTTTTTGGGAGTTGAGTCCTTTTTTCTTTTCGGGGTTTGCTGGCCTGTTGAGTCATTCAGCTTCTCGCGCAGCCTCTTCCCCGGTTTCTCCCCTTTTGTGTTTTGAACCGGCGTTACTTGAGTTGTCTGGTTCACTTTTCCAATCGGCGACTTCCCTACTCGTTCATCCTGGGCCTTGCTGTACGTCAAATGGATGCCTCTTATCATGGCCCTTATATTTTGGTGAATGTTCCTGCGCTCCTTTGTAAACTCACACAGCTCCATGATCTTTTTACCGAGGGCAGTAAAGGCAGCTCCAGACTGATCATTGCCCAAAACATCGCTCGGGTGAATCGGCGTCAGTGATTCTTCCTCATCGAAGACTCCCGCTATACGCTTCCCACTGGGGGTAGCGATCGTGGGGGCTTGTGCCCATATGGGAGGGGATCTGCGAAAAATCGAGCTCCTTCTGAACGGATCCATCACTGGAGCCAGTTCAAGTTCCTCCCGTACGCTTGTAACATTAGATGCCACAGTAGCCAAGGTTCCCACTACTGAGGCACTGCGGTCATTGGATATCGACGGTCAGGAGCCCGCTTGCTCACTCCCAAAAACCGCCGGCACTGGGTTTCCGAAGCCCTGCACCGTAACTTCATTCTTCTTCTGCTCCTCCATGTTTGGTTTTATTTCTGGGTATCCTTCCCATAGCCAAGTTACTTCCCACCTAACCGGCCTGCGCATAAACATGCCCATACACGCACATCTCCGGATGCGTGCATGTGCATGGCCATGACACATTCGCCGAGCATTCCCTTATCCGCACGAAGGGACGCGCCTGATGGGAGATTTGGCAACTCCATACAGGCCCAGATGATATCTAGGAGTGGTTTAGTTTCTGAGAATGGATCCTTGCTTTAATTGTGCATTTTAACTCTCCCACTTCCCTCCAAAGACCTACTTTTCTAATTGCGAACTTTAATTTGATCCTCATATACCCATATCTAAAAAAAAGTCCTAGTGCAAAATGATATCATGCTTAAAAATAATCCAGGTCTTCCAAGTAACACTGTAACCAACTTACGCGCAAACAAAAGAGGGGAGAAGAGGAAGCGAGAATCGTACTAGCCAACGTTGGATGCGTGCCCACCTTCCGAGGCAGAGCGCTACGCTCAGTCGTCGATGTGACTTACCTCTATGCCTCGTTGGCGAAGGGGATGGTCTGGCGGGTGAGTAAACACTATACCCACAGTGCCATCAGGCCATACTTCCCAACATCAGAAATGAGGAGGCGACAGTCGAGTGAGCAATAGATGTGGAAAGAACAGGATAGGGGTGGTCCGCTGGGCGCTTTCGAGTAAGAGACTTTCCTAGCGGCTTTAGAAGGAGATCATGATACCAAGGGAACCGCGCTGGAGAAAGTGAGCCAGCTATGTCAGCGCGACGGAAGTTCTACCACAGTAGGAAACCAAACTACGGGTGCAACCAAGAAATCGCGCTGTTAAGAGCATCGTGTCTGCGAGCGAGAACGCTTTGCTCGGCAGTCGGAGAAAGAGTATCGCCATCTTCGAAGTATACGGGCTATACGGGAAAGTAAGCAAAATTGATACAAGCAGTTGTGCCTTGAGGCAAATAAGAACCCATGGGACGCTGCGGACAAGGTTTTAATGAACAAGATTCGTGGACAAAACCCACGCCAAGTGACTCCGCGATTCCTATTCAAAAGAATCACATTCTTTTTCCCGCAAAGTGAAGCAAGTGGGCCTCAGCTTACAGTTCAACAGGTTGTCTTTGCAGCCCCCAGTGAGACCGAGAAGGAACCGCGAGAGATATCTGGGCGAATTGGTGATAATTAGTCTCCGGGATTGGATGGGATTCCGAACAAAGGTCTGAAGTTGGTTGCTAAAATCTGGTCCGAATGATTCATAAGCACATTTAAACCGGGCATGGTGGAAAGAGTGCTTCCCATCCAGTGGAAAAGGAGAGGTTGGTTCTGCTACCGAAGTCTCAAAAACCACCTGACGCATCCTCTTCATATCGCCCTATCTGTCTTTGAGAGACTATGAGGAAAATATTAGAAAGGGTGACATACAGCATGCTGCTTCCGTTCGTCGAGCTAGCGGGTGGAATGGCGCTATAGGTTTCACAGAGCGCGATCCTCTGTCGATACAACACCCACAGTGGTGAACCTGGGCCGGGAAGAATCGGTCACTGATCAGTGCTGCGCGGTGGTGACGCTGAATATTAGGAATACCTTTAACTCGGCCAACTGGGGTAGAATTAAGGGCACCCAGGCTAAACTGGATGTCCCTGGTTACTTAGCTCTGTTAATCGAGAGTTACCTCTCGGAAAGACTTCTTTGGTACGAGACGGACGACGGGCCAAAGGAATATGTTGTGATACATCCCCAGGACGAGAAACTGCATGGAACTGAAAGCATTCATGCCATCAAAGCATGGCTCGAAATCGTGAAACTGGACCTGGCCGAAGGTAAGACGGAGGCGGTCCATATTACCAATCGCAGGAAAAACACAGTCAAAATTCGGATTGGTAATCACGAGGTCGTCTCAAAATCGATCATTAGCTACCTGGGGGTAATGATCGATGCCAAGTTAAGCTTGACGGGGCACCTGGATTGTGCACGCAATAAAACAGCAAAGGCTAGCTCATCTCCAGAAAGAGTGACGCCTAATATTGGATATTGCTTATCGCAGGGTGGTGATATCTATCCTTCTATACGCCGCTCCTGTGTATGTGTGCGCAATGGATAACATAGTGAACCAGAGAAGGGTAAGTTTGGCATATCGGCCAATCACGCCGAGGGTATGCAGTGCATATAGGACAGTATGCGGTGAGGCAGTGTGTGTCATCGCGGGGATGATTCCCTTCAATCTTCTGTCGAATGAGACACAGTGTATTCACCGGAGGAGGAGGGTGAATACGGCCGAAATAACTGAGGGCTTCAGGAAAGCCACCAGGAAAGTGTTGTACAGGAGATGGCAACAACGGTGGGATAATTCTAGGAAATGCTGCTGGACTCATACACTGGACCACTACGTTCTTAGTCTTAAGAAGTTAAGCTCCCCCCACTTCATACAGATACACTTGCCAGCTTAAGAGAGGCGAATTTCCTGATACTCCTGCACTCCTTCTCTACTGTTTTGTGCTAAATACCATTGTGACGACCCACCTGTCGGCCATCTTGCAGAGTGGGTTCTATTGCACGGCGCAACCAGCAATACAATCCCCTCGTTAATGTTCGATAGATCGCACTGCCACATCCGTCTTCCAATCACAGTGCGTACGAGTGTCAGGTCAGTACGCCGACCAAGTTCTTCGTTTAAAATAATATCAGGCCAACATACTCCGATGATTCGACGCTGATGTTGACGAAGGCTTGGAGCTCTTGTGTGACAGTGGAGTTCACTCTCCCATATAACAACAGAGAAAGAATACCAGCGCAGAGCAGTCTCAACTTGGTCTTGGTGTTGAGGCAACTGCATTTCCAGATGTTAGACAAAGCACAGAAAGGGGATTTAACGCTGTTAATGTGTCGGGCGCCAAGCAGTCCGGTGCCATCGTCGGCAGAAACAACACTTCCAAGATATACAAATTGATCAACGCCTTCGATGCTCTGCCTATTAATGCAGATAGGGAGAGTGCGGTTGCCCATCAGACTGAAAAACTTGATTTTGTTCATGTTTATCTTCAGTCCCACTGCACTTGCCTCTCTTTCCAAATCTAGAGCCATTTGGCCACGGTCCATGAACCATAACCATGAAACAGATATAATCAACGTAGTTGAGGTGTTTAAGGGACGATGTCATCGTCCATTGAATTCCTCCACGCCCTCCGAACAGGGGCAGCATGAAGAACGTCACCGATAACAAGAAGAAATAATATCGGTGAATGGATGCAGCCCTGGCGGACTCCGCTTTGGATCCCAAAATCCTCCAAGGTTTTGTCTCGGTGCAGCACATGACATTTTGCGCCATCATATGTCGCTCAGACAATAGCTATTAGTTCCTCCGGAATACCTTACCGGATGTAATACGGTTAAGAACCATGGTGAAGTGTTCGTTCCACCTCTTCAGTTGTTCAGCATAGTGGATGAGTAGTCGAGCGTTGACGTCCTTCATAGGGCCATCGAAACATTTGCGACCACATGCAAGCTCTTCCCTACTGCGGTCTACAGTTCTGAAATTACTGCGATCGACTCCATCTTCCGCTTCCTTGACCAGCGCAAAAGTAAATTGTCTCTGGTCACAGCGTACGCTACGCTGAACTTCTCCGAATTTCACTCGGTATCGGAGTTCGAGCGCGCCACGTCCGTCATCACTCGCAGCAGCCAGTAATGCCTTCAACTCCTAACGTTTATCGATCCGCTTCCACGACTCCGCAGTCTACCAGATGTTATGACGTCCATAACATGGCCGACGACCTGTGCAACCTGATGACGGCATATTGCTCAGAGATATTCTCAGGTGCGTTACTCAGTAGTCCAGTCAGTGCCGCTCGATCAGCAAAATAGATCTCCCACTGTGGAGCGATTGGTAGGTCGTACATGTAGGTCGTATAGCTGGCGGGGACCAATTCTACAGGGACCTTCTCGGTCCGTGCGTGGGGAGGGCGTAAAGTTCACATCATTCCCCTTCGACGAGATTCCCAGAAGACTGGTAGTTCGAATCTGGTTTCCGAAGATCCGCATGGACTAGGGCAAGCTCGTCCAATGTCTGCGTCTTCAAAACCCCAGGATTCCCATTTACGACTGGGTTGTTATCAAGGAGGAGGACCCCAGACAAACAGCCAATCTTGTCTGCTCCGTATAAACGGAGAGTGCGTGGAAGTACTAGAAAAGGTCGACTATAAAGTGCGATTCGGACTATGGAATGCAAAGGTGAAAGTGTTCCATCTGCAAAACCGGACGACGACCTGGATCCAATCGACGCCTTCCTTCTCGAGGAAGACATCGATATCGCACTAATAAGGAGCCTTAGGTCGGAGCAACCGAACTATCAAAAGGCTCCAATTTCGGAGAAGGGGAGGAGAGGAGGAGGTCTTCGATATCACCCTACTAACCGAGAATGGGATTCTTCGGATGGAGAACTGGAAAGTGTCTCACCAAAGATCCTTCTCAGATCGCAACTGGACATACTTTTCAGTCTAGACCTCGCCGCAGAGGTCTCCAAACCCTTCAGAAACCCCAAGAGGATCGATTGGAGACAGTTTGGTCAAATAATTAAAAACAAACTCTGGGGTGCGCAAATTGACAAGATTAACAGACGAAGTGAAGTTAAAGGTCGGAGCTCAGGAGAAGCATCCGATATCGCTTTTAAAGTCTCGTGCCCTGCTAAATACAGCACGAAGAGACTAGCACCAAAGCGGAATGAAGATGTTTCCAGCCTTAGGAAGCTGACCAGGGAAATCTTGAACATCTGCTACAGGGATAAATATTGGCAGCCACACAAGGACTGCCTGAAGAAGTGCAAGTCGGCCATCACGACCGCCAAGAGGTGGTCTTGGTTGGACTATTGTCAGAACACCAGCGAGTCCACAAGGCTCAGTAATATTCTGTTCTTGCAACATAGGAGCCCATCGTTTCTTAAGAAGTCGGAAAGCTCCTGGACGGAATCTTCTAGTGAAACCTTGGAGCTACTGGTTCAGACGTACTGTGAGTCAGAGCCTTGCTTGGAGGACTTGCGGCTACCCCAGCCCTGCAAGACTATCAAATCGTTAATTACCGAGGATAAGATCGGCTGGGCAATAAACAACTTCTCCGCATATAAATTTCCGGGTCTTTGTTGACCTTTGCGGGAGCTGAATTTCTGGATGCCTCCTCGACATTCACTTAAGGGCGATTATAGAGAGAACGCATTTCTCTAAGTCCCAGCATGCGCACCTAAAAGGCAAATCCACAGAAACCGCTCTCCACGGGGTAATTGGCACGGTTGGTATATCCTAGCTTGACGGTTTTGTCCAGGGCAGAGGCAACTCATCAGACGCTGCCTCACCTCTGCCCTGGGAGCAGCGTGACCGAAAGTGCCAACAGGTGGAAAGACGCTCCCTTTTATCATCGCAAAAACACGACAAGGTTGAGAGTTATATTGGACTTAAAACACCAGTCGTTGTAGTCTAAGCTAGACTAAAGTTAGGTTGTTGTTTAGGATCTGCGGGATCCTCGTATGGTCATATGGTCTTTTGGGTTTCGATAATATATTCCAAGCAAAAGTACTGGTGATACTGGGAGTCTGTCGATGACTGGAGCATGATCCGGGCCTCAAGCGTAACATAGCCATTCTGACCGCCTGGCCTTGTACTCAGGCTGGTGGGGCAGTGCAAAAACGCGCTGGACAGTCTGTGCGACTCGCTCAAAGTCAACCTCCTCTAGGTTCCCGGGCATAAAAACATAGAGGGGAATGAGCAGGCTGATGCACCGGGCAGGCAGCCTCTGCTCTTGGCAGTCCTTCGGCGGGTACAGTCGGTGTCTCGCTACAACCATCCTTTGGGGACCTCAGGCAGATTTCTACGGGCTGGCTCTAAAGATCTGAGCCGGCTGGACTCTGCCTCCCTGCTCTCATAATAGAAGTCCCAGTCTTAGGAGTTTGTGCATGGAGCAGCCACTGATACCCACCTACCTACCCTAACTATAATATATACCAGTTAACATTAAATAAAACCAAAATCCATTCGAAAATAATAACGTTCCAGATAGATGATTGAGAATCCTACCCCATCCAGCTTAAAGCTGAATTCCATGTTACTAACTTTATCGCAAACATTCCAATTATCCTTCAAATTATTAATGCAGATATGTACATTCACTTGATAATGATGCTCTGATATTCTTGTTGATGTACATATTTACTTGGCTAAATTTCCAAGAGGACATAATTCACATAAATCTCATGTCAAGGAACGCATTAATTTTGTTTCATGAACAAGCCGGGAATGCTGTAAGGATCGTATGTCAGCAGAATGGTTTTATTAATAAGGTTTCTGTGAATGGCGACTGAAAGTGTTAACATTAAAGTGTATTTATTCGGTTCGTTACTCCCTCAATTCAAGTTGAAAATACTTCAAGTGAAAGTTTCCCATCAAGATTAATGTTGGGGTGGAAACGAGATGTGAAATGTGATATTTCGGTAAAGCCTATGGCCAAGCAATGGTTTTTCTTAAGAGTAAATTAGGACGAAACGAGCAGGTAGTTGCGGTTATGTAATATCTTTAAAGGCTTGAGGGATGGAATTTGTTGAATGCATTTCATCTTAGTTCAGTTTACACTACCACCAAAGGTTTTGAAGTGGTCCGGGACTATGATTATAATATCCATTTGAGTTATCACAATCAAAGAGATGAAAGCCTCACTTCATCAAACAAATCCTCCATTATACCGAGCCGAAGCCAAAGTGTTCATTCTCAATTTGTTCAGGCTACATAGTCCAGCACATGGAGCTAAGGAATTCTCTTTGAAATTTTCTATACTCATAAATATCTGCAATAAGCTGAGATATTAGGTTGGGGAAAAAGAAATGTCGTATTTGTGATCGAAATTTGACGCTTTATTTAACATACTTAGAATTATCCGATTTAAGTCAAATATGTGCTATTATGTTCGCAAAATGGTTGCCCTTTAGAAGGCAACTTCATTTCATTTTTTTGCGTCAACTCGTGTGGCACCCAAACATTCAGCTTTTTTTGGAATCCAATCTTCTGCAAATGGTTCCAAACGGTTTCATGGTCTATAACCAGTTCCTGGCCAATCGAACAAATACTCACATGCCGGTCTACTTGGATGGTTTCCACGATTTTATCGGTTTCTACGACGACTGGCCTACCAGTACGGGGCGTATCTTCGACATCCACTACACCAGAACGAAATCGATCGAACCAACGCTTTGCTGTGCGAATCGTTACAGTATCGGGCCTCTCGCTAGTAAAAACGTAAAACAAGATGAATTTCTTCCTTGTTGGACTCCATTTTTGACGCGCTATAACTTGAGACTGAAATGTACGATCATAAAACTGTCAAAGAGACACCTG
The DNA here is from genome assembly GCF_905115235.1 of Hermetia illucens. Classification (NCBI taxonomy): domain Eukaryota; kingdom Metazoa; phylum Arthropoda; class Insecta; order Diptera; family Stratiomyidae; genus Hermetia; species Hermetia illucens. The sequence continues at coordinate 160,941,797 of NC_051852.1, read as the reverse complement.
AAGCCCCGATTGTCGTCTTCAAATCGCCGTATAGTATGACCCGATGCGATAAGTATAACACAAGATATGTTTAAGTGTCGCTATCTATTGACAAAATACGACATTTCTTTTTCCCAAACCCAATATTTCCACCGATGAAAACGCTAATTAAAATTATCAGCGAACGAGAAAATTGTCTCTAATCTTAATCATAATCCTCCTCAATGCAAATACTCGCAAAACGTACATAAGTAGATTAATCTTATTAGCATCTTAATAAAATGCGAATTATCGACGTTGGCCCAATACCTCAATGAAGCCATGGTGAAGAGCAACATAAACTGCTTATCTGGGTACCTTGTTTTGCTTGAACCAATTTTAAAGCAACAAAAACTTAGGAAACACTTTGACGTAATTAATCAGTTCCTTCCATCATAATTATCTTGTTTTTCACAAGACGAATAGTAAGATATTATTATAAATTGCTTTCATCCGCTTCTAGACAATTTTATGAAAGTATGGAGACGGAAAAATTAGTTATTGAATTAATCTGTTCAACTTTATCAAAGGACTGCCAGGCCTAACGAGTGGAGAAGGGAAAGGGGGAAAGGGTGGATTTTTAGGCCAAAAACAAAAATATTTCGACAAAAACAAAAGGCAAATAATAGAAAACCCGCGTGATTTTCACCCCAATTTTTCCACATAATTTTGTTCCGGATCCGGACTGAGGACTGTCTAAGATAATCGAAATTTTCCTGTGAAAAAGTATGTAGATACAGCGTGGAACACTTCCTTCCTTCAAGCATCAAAAATACTTATTATTGTCAATGTTACTTCAGTTGACAATTCAGTAGGATATGTACGTAAACTGCATCCATACTAGAGCAAATTCAGCTTAATATCTAATGGTAAGAGGATATGTTCTGAGATAGCATGTACTATGCAATAAGGATAACCTCAAAAAATAATTCTTTTCCTAAAAATACATTTTAATTTGATTTTATTTAATGACAAGGGCTTAAGATAGACTGACGCGGAATATAGCTCCCTGGGGCCAACCTATCTGTTTCTGAGAATGGACTGTCTCTTCTCTTGGGTGATGAGTGGCTTTCCAGGGGCCTACCAAGTCCGTTAGCGAGCCACATCCTGCACGAGGTGACCTTACTGTTAACAAAACGCTACGAATCTACACTTTGGAGTCCAAAAACACCCCCCCAATCCAACATGTCATGTGAACTGTGCCCATTGGACAGTTTGCAGTTGGGGGAAACTGGTTGTATTCGAATGAAGCCTCACAGATACCTGGTCGCCTCAAACAGTAAGTTTGACCCTACCGTGCTACGGGAGGCTATGAGATGGCGGACCTCCTAACCCCCATACTCGTAGGAATCAAATGAGTAACATTATAAAAATAAAGAAAACTATGACAAAACAAAGCACACCTCCGCAATACTGAGAGCCAGGTGATTAGATGAAAGGAGAAGTTGGGACACCAAGAAGTATATCCAAGGTCAACATTGGTATACTGCGAGAGAACAGTACAACAAAGACCACTGCTCAAAAAGCAGGGGCAAGAAAAAGCACGTCTGAGATCAATATATCAGACGTCAAGAAGGAGACAGATCTCAGTGGCGCAGGTGCTAAATGGTACCTCCGTTATCTGAAGGAAGGCTTGAAAACATACGAGGCCCTTAAGAAGGCTCAGGACTGACCAAAGCCATCTTTATCAGAGCCAACAAAACGAGGTGCAGCCCGAGATTAACCGGCATGCAAGGAATGCTCCCAAAAAATCCAAACCTGAACCCAAGAGCGAAGAAAACTCGTGTAGGTCAAGGGTGAAGGCAGGAATCAGGAAGCCCACTAGATAGTGGGGTCAAGGGCATTCGACTCAAAGGTCAAGGGGTAGTATAGGCCCCAGGGCAAATCGTAGATTGATACCCATAATGGAGCATAAAAATTGCTGAACGCCTGCTGAACCAACACGAACAGCTCTACTATCAAACCCTATCTCCACCTCCACGTGGTGACCGCTGGGAGCTCTTTCTTAACGAAAAACTACAGTGATCCGTCTGCAGACAGAGAAGGATGAAGGTGAGTCTCCCGCCCCTAAAAATCCGCTACGAAGTTAAAAAAGGAGCCTCCAAATGTATTGACTATACAACGACGAATCCGGCAACGACAAAGGAATAACGATTTGCCCATTTTCTCATGGAACGTGCGCTCCCTGTACAGAGATGGAACTGCCGAACAGCTAGCCGATGCCCTGTCCCAATATAGGGTTGATGTAAGAGGAATCGGTTTCCTGGAGAAGAGTTGCAACACCATATATTGTAGCAGCCATCCAGTAAACTATGTGTATTAACGTTCACGCCCTTACAGAGGAAGCTGCAGAGTCGGAGAAGGGTACCTTCTACGAGGCAGTAGAACGAACCCTCGAAGCCTGTCCCAGATATGATATTAAAATCATACTTGGGGATTTTAACAGCCAAGTAGGGAAAGAGCCCGTATTCAGGCGATACGTTGGCTCCCATAGCTTACACCAAAATACAAATGATAACGGATTGCAATAACCGCACCTAACATCACTCTCAAGACCATTCGACATCAACAACGATCTAAGACAAACAACATCAAACCGCACTGGTCAAATGGGAAGGATAAAGATTTGAGACTACAACTTTGAGACCGTTGATAATTTCTCCTATCTAGGGTCGAAAATCACAACCGATAACAGCTACTACTCTACAAAACAATAATCTTGCCTTATGTATTCCTTGGAAACTTGGCTTTTTAGCAAGGAAAATTGCGAACTCTTAGCCGCATTCGAGAGAAGAATCCTCCGAAGAATGTTTGGCCCCCTACAAGAGGATGGACTATTCCATAGCCTATACAATGACGAAATCTATGACCGTTAAGTAATGTTAAATACTTATATTTATTATAATATTTAAGTTAACATTTATTATTAAATTAGTTATACATGTTATTTGACCTAATCTTAGTCGGCGGACTCAACTTCCGTTTTCCAATTTTTAATTCAAAAGGACTTCAGTATTTATTCATATATTCGAACTTAATATTACAAATCAGAGACATTTACGAAAATCATAATTACTGCATTAGATTAATTTTTTGTGTGTCTACTACGTTTTAGACAACAACTCATGGCACACTTTTCTGCGATCTTCCACTCCCGTGGCGTGCTACGCAAAGTGGATAGATCCGCGCCATCTATTCGCTCGCACTCGCAACATTCGAAATAAATTTCGAATGCTGCGAATCCTGCCGCGCCACAACCGATACCATGACCGTCCGGTTGTGGATAAAATCCGTCTCAATAGGTTACGATGGGCGGGTCACTTAATCCGTATGGATGAGGATGATCCCACCCGGAAAGTCTATAAGGGCAATATCTATGGTAGAAAAAGAAGACGAGGCAGACCCTGCTTAAGATGGAGCGATGGCGTAGGCCAGGACGCCAGACAGCTTTTAGGGATATCGAATTGGTGAACCTCGGCGCAAAACGAGGATGTCTGGAGTTCCTTATTAAGGCAGGCCTAGACCGGATACCGGTTGTTGCGCCGTTGATGATGATGATGATCAGTAAAATCCAGCATCTGTCGAGATTGTGACAACTCGGAAAATAAATAATTATTTTTTTATTTATTAAAAACGAGAAGAAAATGGTAATATATAGTCATAATTATGCAACTAAGGAATGAAATCTCTCTTCATTCTGAGCTCCGAGTTTCCAAATAAATGTATGTAAAATGTTAATATAATATAAATATAAATAAAATCACCAATTTTTAGGCATTCTTACACATGATTCGTACCCTTCCCTTCCCTTCGTATCTAGATGACTACTGCATCATTTTTTATTGACGACAACCAAAAACCCATTTTTCCGTTTCCATAAGTGTTGAAGACCAAGTTGATGCTGAACTTGTAGCTTCTTTAAACTTCAAAACAATAAATATTCAAAGTTTTTATCCCCAAAAATTCCACATTGTCTCAAGTCTTCCCACTTTCATTATCTGAACATCTAAACATTCCAAGTTTTCATCCGCAAAAATTTCACGAAATTAGCTAAACTCTTTCCGAATATGCACTCAAATTGCCAGAACCCACATACTTCATCCCAAAAGTCAAAGGCGATCCTTTTAATCAAGTCTCCCCTTCAAAAACCATAACCGGCCTCCTTTCCCTGAAAGGCAAAAACGATTTCCATGCTGCGTCCAGCTGATTAGCTGCCAACCTGATCAGCCGAACCCGATCTCGCTAATTCAAACTTTTTCTGACCCCGATCTTAAACGTCAAAATTCAAAGTCGATACAACAAGAACGAAAGACAACAACAAATTGTATTAAATTATCGCGAGTTGATTCGTCCCAACGAAGATCAATGGTTTTGCCTGCATCCTATAGTATATAATCTAGGCAAGTTTATGTAAAAGCGGAAGAGTCAACGAACGATATGCCAGTCAATTTTCGCTTACACCATTCTTTTTCTTTTTCCTTCGCATTTGTCCCGTTCACAAGCGGGTTCGCCATCGACTTTAATATTCAGACCAATCTTAGCAAGTGAACTCTCGTTAGCACGAATTACATGACGATACCATCGAAGACGCCTCTCTCGCAGTTTCCCCAAGACCGGTGCAACCCCATTTCGATCGCAGATATCCTCATTTCGGATGTGATCAAAACGTGTCACGCCATTAGCCCAACATCTTCGTCTCCATTACCGCAAGACGACGTGTCTTTCATAGTCGGCCAACACAACCACACAAAGATTTGTGACGTTCAGTGATAGATCGATCACAAAAAACACGTGTCGTGGAACGCCAATTCATTCAGGTTGCGTTAATGCAAGAAACAATTTCATGATGCAGTTCTCCATTGGCTGGTAGCGTTGACCCGAGATATTTAAATCGGTCAGATCTGGGCAGGTTACTGCCGTTGACAGTGATTGTGCCTATTTCACGAGGATCGTTCGTCAAAAATTCAGTTTTATTCAAATTGAATCTGAGACACAACAAGTAGAAAGCGGAGTAGTACCTCGAGTACTGGAGGGCCCTACTGCCTAGAATCAGCCCGTTGTGCATAATTGCAAAGAAACCTTTCCACCAGTCAACTACTGCTCTGCGTAACCTTAACCAGAACAATAAAAAATTCCCTTTTTCTACGATGCATGTCACGCTTTACTTCCCAAGATATGTAACGGTATCGGAACTTAGGTAAGATATGCAAAGGTATTGGAACTCAGATATATTTCCCCACCACTCACAACGGCACTAGAGGTCATCAGTTTCTTTGCTCATCAATCAAGTTTCAGCAGTGAACCAGATCTTAAGGGGCTTCCCCGGGAATAACCCGCAAGTTCACTTACTCCAGGGAAAGCAGCACATTTACTGGCCCCTACGACAAGATGCCCACGAAATCTACTGCTTTATAAGGATACGGCCGATTTGCTTTGCTTTATTGGTGATTGCCTCCTTCTCCAAATTCAGAGCGAGAGATTAGAAAACAGATATCACCACCCTATAAAAATTAGATGGAGCAGGGATCTCAACTCAACAGACTGTTGTCTTCCAAAGGTGATTCCTATCTTTGTCAATACATCTGATTTCAACTCTTCAATTCTCAACTCTCAAAAACCTGCTTTTGCTCCGTTTTTACTCTAAATTACCTTGAAACGAAAATTAACCCTGATTGGCAATCTTTTATTCCAATCCTCCTGAAAACCTTTTGCAGGTTTCTTGCTCTCAATTAACGTTTAAACATATCTTACTGGAATCTTCATATTATCTTTTCATGGTAAATTTCGTCTTCTACCGGCATCAAATAGGCATCCTTTTCTTCTTCTACCAAACGATGATAGACGATAAACCAAGAAAATGACCTGATTCTTATCAAGGGATGATATAATACTAATGTCCTTTTAATTTCATCTTTTCCCAAGAGTTAGAATGAATCTTTCCTTAGCAGACCTTAAAATCTACAACTGGGAAAATCAATTTGATCTCGAATACACGTGCCGATGAGGTTCGTCCAGAAAATATGCATACTATACGGGTCCATGCACATGGGCGCCCCCTATTTCCAAATCATATATAAGTAAGTATGTTGAAGGGTAAATTACTAAATTACCGCTCGAGATATTATTATTTATAGTAAAAGCTTTCTGGGCAATTTCCTTAATGTTGTGCAAATGTAGTAAATTGTGTGGTCGCTCCTTTGGCCTTAGGAGACATGAGTCGGCCCCATTTGGGGATGCCTCACTCAGAATCGGTCAATAATTTTAAACAGGACGAAGGAGTTCTACATACTTAAAATGTTAAGCGTGAGGATGGGATAAGACACATCTAGGTCAATGTCGACAAGAATTTCACACTTTTCTTTCCAGGACGCAAGTGCTCATCTCCGCATTCCATCATTATTCAAATCAAATTTGATAAAGTCTATTTGAAAAATGCCGCAGTTTTCCGTAAACGCACATTTTTCCTGGTCTTTCCCCCAAATCCATTATGTTTCATCACATTTCAGGAAAAGCACATCTATCAAACTCCTGACAGACTTGCCTAAAGGCATTATAATATGACAAAACCTAATTAAGGTTAGCCTCGAAATTGAGTGAGGATTTATCAATTTATCAGGTTAAATTCGAATTTGGGGCACTTATTTTTGAAATGAAGATACAAATTGGATGCAAAATGGGTTGTATGTAGCGTGTATGTTACGAGAGGTTGGACCAAGCCATTTCTAAGGAGAGATACAAGGTATCATCTAAAAGTTCCAGGCCTTTCGCAATAACTCTCCAAGTTATCCCCTTCAAAATACTCCCCTTGGAAGCGAATACACTTCTCCCCGGTGTTTCCACTGTTTCATGCACCTGGAAAACTCCGTTCCATGGATGCTGTTCAGCTGTTCCAGTGTTTTTTCTTTGATCTCCTCTATCGCCTGAAACCGCTGTCCTGTCATTGGGTACTTGAATTTTGGGAATAGCCAGAAGCCAAACGAAGCCAGATCAGGAAAATATGGGGATGGGCTGTCATCAAGTTTTTGACAAAAGAGTGAAGAGCGCGTTGACGTGTTGCCCACAATTCTGGCATTTTCCACAGTATCTTTTTCCTTAAAATTCTCAGGGTTTGAAGGTATCGATAATGGTTGATTGTCTCAGCTTGGTGTCTCACGATGATGGACGTCACTCTCCGAATGGAAGAAAACAGTGAGCATCACTTTAAGGGTTGATCTCACCTGGCGAGCTTTTCTTTGGTCTTGGCGAATTTTTTGACATGCACTTGGACGACTGCACCTTGATTTCCACGTCGTAGCGATAAACCCAAGACTCATCACATATAAAGAAGGTTTTCAAGAAGGTTCGATTAGCGCTAGCCATTTCCAAGAGCTCCTGACAAACTTCCAGGCGATAAGCTTTTTGATCCTCTGTCATTAGCCGTGGAATAAACTTGATTGCAACCCTTCTCATTTCCAATTTTTGGGTCGAAATCTCCAGACATGACCCAAATGAAATATTGCACTCCTCTACCATCCTTCGAATCGTCAATTTACGATTGGAACGCAGAAGAGCATTCACTTTGGCTCCATGAAAGTCTTCAATTGAGGTTGAACGACGGTCATCTTCCGTTGATGTCCTGCCTTCCTTCAACCGTTTAAACCACTCATGACTTCTCTTCAGTGTTTTCTCCCTCGAGCCCTCCTCCCTCTACACCTTTCATAACTACAAACTCCTCCGAATCTCTAGCCATTCCTCTCCTTACGCTTTCTTTGGTTGAGTTCCTCATTGGTAATCTCGACCCCAATGTCGGACCTGGCCCCGATGGGCTTCCTAATCTCTTCCTCCTTAACTGTAGAAAATACATTTCCCTCCCCCTGAGTATAACCTACAATAAAAGTCTAGATGAATGCTACTTTCCCCGTCTCTGGAAAGAGGCCCTTATCATTCCTATCCTCAAGAGAGGAGACCCTTCCCTTGCTGTGAACTACCGCCCCATTTCTCTTCTCTCCTCTTCTTCCAAAATCCTAGAAAGATACGTCAACGACTGGTTGACCGCGCACTTCGGTCACCTGATTGTCAAAGAGTAGTATGGTTTCTTGAAGCATAGATCAACGGCTTCAAATCTTCTGGTCTTTACCAACTTTGTTGCTAAATGCTTGAATTCACGACAGGAGGTACATGCTATTTATGCCGATTTCTCCAAAACCTTTGACACCGTTGACATTCACATTCTCCTCTCCAAACTTTCATTACTAGACCTCCTTCCCTCAGTCATCTCCTGGCTTTCCTCCTATCTCTCATACCGTTCCTGCAAAGCTTATTTTCATGGTCACTCATCTGGTTCCTTCCAATTCTATTGGGCACATTCGTATTCTCGGTTTTTGAGACATCCCTGCCAGGCACTGCATATAGCCTACCGGCGACTGCGACTAACTATGCTGGCATCATACCTAAGTCGTCCCGGCCGACTAATCTCCCGCCTTTGTCTGCCATGCACTTTTCCAGAGCAACTACAAAAGATCGCATCATCGACGGTGCCTCGTAGCCAAACTGTCTCTAAAAATCGCTTTCCATCCAAGGGACACAATCTCTAATCTTCAACAACAGTGCTACGCACTCCGACAGTCAACCTACTGTCGCTGAACCGGCTCGTTCTAATGCCTCATCGAGGACTGCACTTTTTTTCACCACTGAAACAATTATTCGTGTCGAGTTTAACTCCCTCCACCCCTTCCGACAGTATTATCGCCTACATCAAAAGCAAGGCCAACTCAAGCCATTCCTCTTCTCCCACTGACGAGGGATAACTGCCCCCCCCCCCCCCCCCCAACTCGCCCGCCTGCCTCACCGAATTTATAAAATTTTGTTAATATAAGACTTTTTTACCAGAATTTAAGGAGTCTAAGAACCATGCTGTTGAGTTTCAATTCACCTGCTTCAGCACTGCAACATAAGATCATCTGCATTTCAGAAACCGGATTGGATGACAGGATTTTAAATTCCGAGCTCCTCGAAGGTTACTCTGTGTTTCATTGTGACATATACTGCGCTGCACTTGGTAAGTCAACCGGCGGTGGTGCTCTGATAGCTGTTAAGTCTCCTTTCCATTGCGAACCCATCTTTTCTCCTCTTCCACCTACCATTCTATCACCGTACGAGCCATTCTGCCACACTCCTCTTATCATATCCCGTATATATTTTTCCTGCCTCCGCCCCCCTTTCATATACGATGATTTCTTGGACTAATTATCAGAAGTCCTAACAGTTTTGTACCCGTCTCTTCCTTTCATCTACCTTGGTGGCTTTAATCATGCTTGGGCTACCACTCCCGGCTTCCCTTCCCTCCTACAGAAGCTCCTTTCCGCCTTCTCTTCTCTTTCTTTCTCCACTTTCATAAACCTGTGCCTGCCTTCAATTTACCCTTTTCAAAAATCATTTGGACCACACTCGTGATTTTCTCCTTCCTAACCTTGCAGTGCATTGCTTTTCTCAATCCCCTTTTGCCGTCGAAATTCAAATCACCCGCCTCCGTCTCACTGTTGTGCGCAAGCTGCCAAGTTTAACGACAATTAAGAGCCCCCTTCCCACCTCCATTAACGCCTAACCAATCACACTGCACTTTCTTTTCCAATTCTATCACATTTTCTTGCCGATTATATACCTCTCTCCTCCTAATTTCCGCTGGTCTTACCCAGTCTGGTTCACGATTGAAGTTAACAAAAACTTCGTCAAAAACTGACTACTAGGCGGACTTTCTTGTCTTCGCGAACCTATTCTGACTTTGTTCTTTTCATAACTTTGCGTTTCTCGGTCACATCTGTAACACTTGAATCCAGAAAAGAATATCTGGCCAATGTTGAAGAGCCGCTCGAGCGCGAAAACCTCAAACCATTCTGGTCCCACATTCGCAACTCTCTCAATCCCACCGTGCTATCTCCCCCTTTCATTAAATTCTCTAGTTCCTCTGTCAACTTCCCTCTATTATCTTGTGATTTACTCTGCCACTACTTTTCCTGAGTCCTTTCTCTTTCATCCCTCTTCTTCTCGCTCAACACTGAATGCACCCTTCCCAGCATCTCATACCATTGCCCTCCTTACCCTTCCCCTTATCGAGAACCTCAATGGCAGGCTTGACTTCTATGTTCACCGTGGTTAAAACGATCTTCCTAAGATAGAAAGACTTTCCAAGCCCATTAGACAATACTTTACACGTGCCGAACTATCGTTTAAGGATATTGAAGGACTATCTGAGAAACCGCTCCCTGGTCTATGAAATGCTTGAGGGTCAAAGGAGGATGAAGGTCGCGTCGAGGGTAGCGAAAGATCCATCGTAGGGCCGGACCTCTGGAACGCTTCCTATCATAGTTTACTTAAACTGACAGAAGAGTCGCGCCTGGTCAATTATGCAGATGATATCCCGGCGCTTTTTGCTGGACACACTATCGAAAAGGCGCAAAGCAGACTTGGGATATTGATGGGACGAGCAATAAAAAAACCAAAATAGTCATCCTGACTAAAAACAGAATTCCGTCCCTGCGCCCATCTCCCCCCCCCCCCCCTCCTCTTCTCTGCTCTACGGCTCAGAGGTATGGGCTGACACTCTTGACAAGGAGGTATATCGAAAGCGTCTCGTGCAACGCACCCTAGTTGAGTGCCAGCTCTCTTGGCAAAATGAAACTAGAGGAAGATGGACTGGATGGATGGATGGAATCGTAAGCATGGTGCGACTGACTATTTCCTTACCCAGTTCTAATTGGGCATGGAGGTTTTCAGTCTTACCTACTCAAGATTGGAAAGGCAAGATCTCTGGATTATGTGTTTTGCAATGGAGTTGTAAACGACGCCCATCACACTTTTTTTTATAAAAGGGGGATGGGATTCGCCAGAAGCTCTACTTATACACCGGGGATCTCTCTCCAGGTAACATTGTCGAGGAGATGCTGAGAGGCGCTGAAAGGTGGAGCCGTATTGGGCATTACGTTCGGAATCTTCTCGTTGCAAAAAGGATAGAGCTAGGTGGTGGAGCAGAATGGCAGGGGTTTCTTGAACTGACAATTCCCTTCCTGCTCTCCCCTCCCGTTGGTGAACGGGATTCCCTGATTTAAGGCTCCGCAAGGCGGGAAAGGTCAAAGACTAGCCCGAAGTAATGTAACAAACGGTTCCAGGGTAGCTCTCTGACGATCGGGAGGTCCAACACTCTGTACGTAAATGCATTCACCTACCCTACCGCAAAAAGAGTTCTGTTTTTTTTTAAAACTGGTCAGTCCATAACCATTCAACTATGAGAAGAAGCTGTCATCATCCCATTCACAGAATTGGCGATTGTACCCTCCTTCCGCATCGAAACCTTGGAAAGATATGTCAGTGACTGGTTGTCCGCCCACCTCACAGTGAAGCAGCAACACGCCTTTGTTAAGCGTAGGTCGACTGCTCAAACCTGTTCGACTTCATTAGTATCGCAACAAAATGTCTAAATTCACGGCAGGAAATGCACACTATTTGCACTGACTCCGCTATAGCCTTCAAGACTGTAAATCACACGTTACTTCTGTCCGAACTTACGTCTCCCAACGTTCCCATATCACCTGTGCTGCGGAGTCTCTCTTGATGTCTGCACATTCCATTCTTTTCCTTCGCCACTCTAGCGTCCCACGGGCTCTATATTGGTCCCTTTATTATGCTTATTCCTAACAACAACAAAGAGTGAGGAATCGTTACCTGTCCTTGTTTTTTTTATATATATATATATCGTCGCCTAAGGACTGCGCCGAACTGCAAGCAAATTTAGATACTCTAGTTCGCTGCTGATGTACTAAAGGTTTAGCGTTAAACGTCGTCAGTCACTCTATGTGGCTCAAATCCTCACCCACTTCCTTTTCAAACCCTCTTGACGAATATTCCTTATCAAATCAAAACTACATTCAAGACCCACGGAGTTATTTTTGACAATAAGCTGCACTTCCCACCCGCTGATTCGAAGTCACCAATCAAAGTGCAAAATTGTCGGGCGTCATACTTCCCTCTTTCTCTTATTTTCACCCCCTTCAGCCCATCTTACTCCTTTTCAATTACCTCGTGATAAGTATCCTCGAGTACTGCACTATGAGCTGGTCACCCACTAGTACCTGTAGTGTTTGTATTGTCCTTGAAAAAGTGCAACATAGGCTCACCCATTGCCTCTTCTTTAAGAAAACTTCTCGTATGGAGGTCCTGAAAGCGCTCGCTTTCTCCAACTCGAGTGTGAATTCCGACGATATAAGATGGATATTCTGGGCCTAAGCGAACTAAGATGATGGGATCCTAGAGAGTACTCCTTTCCCCCTTGCAGCACTTACGGCAATGTGGTTTTGTTCACTGGGAAACATGTGTGGTGGTAGCAGACGCGAATCCGACGTTGGGTTGTTTTTGACCACTTCATCAATGCGTCCCCTCTTGATTTCGAAGCCGGTTTCTGACAGACTAACTACAAGACTCCGATCCAGATTAAGGAACATCACAAATTTACAATTCTATGCACGAACAAAGGCTTCGATATAGTGAAGAAGGTTGCTTTCTACGCGATGCAAGTAATAAAGCGATACTACTTTGCAACATAGTACATAATCACGGGAAACGCTCAATGCATCCTTGCTGCTACAAAGGGCGGTAAGTTGTTGTACCTTCCTCGTCGTTGTCGTTTCGTTGTAAGAGCGAATGATAAGGAGGCTAATGTTCTTAAGCCACTTCATCCGTTGCCTTCGCAAACCTCCCGAAGTGGTCCCCACAGATTGCGACAAAATTCCATGGGGAATTCTGGCGCACAGTTTTGACGAAAAAACCATGCAGCCCGGTTCCGACAATTTGAAACTCAATTCCCGTTGACCAGTGTCACGGTGGACGCCGCGCGATCTAACCACGTGTTCGTTATGCCGGACCAGGAGACAAATGAGCTTGTCTGTCAATAAGTGAAACGGCTAAGCTAAATCACTTATTCAGAGAGCTAGCGCTTGATGGTCATACCATGAGCACACTACTGTATGAGATGAAGCAGTTGCATGGTGAAAAAGTCAGCACCTAGCTGCTTCAAGCTTGTGGTTGCATAAACTCCCGTAAATCACATAATCCATCCTGGCATATATAGATTCGGGGTCTCTGAACACGCTAGCCAACCCCACCGAGACAAAAAACCCATGTGCGACTTATGAATAATAAGGTGACATATAGGAGTAGGTGTCTGTCACTGTCGCAGACGGTGGCAGCGCTAACAGCCATTTGGTTGGTTCTTTGCTTTCGGGTCGTAAGACTAATCACGGTATAGACCTGCCACCAGAAAAGGACGATCTGGTACTAGGTCGTTGGGACCCTCGGCAAGTGTCGGCGCTAGTTGGTACCACCGAAAGTTTGCCGAAAAGGCCAGGAAAAGTACCAGCCTCTGCACTTTTTCGCAGAAAAAATTTAACTGGAGGCTCAAGGGACGGATACTTGAAATGCAGCACCACGTCGCCCAACAAATTATGACCCCTTGAGCTTACGTTACTACCTGAACAATACAGGTGCTGAAGAGTCACTGCTCTCCGCATCCTAGAATCATAAATTAACACTACAATCTGTTAGCCGTACTCGACGATAAATCAGACATTGCCGTAGGTGCTGCCTTTCATCAAAAACAGAACCAAATCTGGCATGCTTTGAGCTTCTCTTCCAAGCAATTGAACCCCGCTCAACAGAGCCACAGTGCTTACAATCGTGAGTTATTAGCCACGTGTCTCCCAATAAAGTGCTTCTTGTATTCCCTTGAAGATAGGCGTCAATAATATCCGTGGACCTTGACTTTGAAACCGAAGCTCAACAAAGCGTTCCAATTCGGCACTTGAGCTTTTTCAGCCTGACATTCATCACATGTCTGGAAAGGATAACGTAGTTGCCGACGCTTTGCCACGTGTTGTAGAGGTCACGATTCCCCCGTCGATTTTCCGACAACCGCGGAGGTACAAAGTTTCAGGACCAGCTCCGAGCCTCATTTAAGCATTTTCCTACCTTTGACTCAACATCGAATATATGCAACGAGACCTCAAAAAAGGATCAAGAACATACACTCGGATCGATTTCTTCAAAGCAGTATTTTGACGACCTTTACGATCTAGCACACCCATGCATCCGGAAAATAAATCGGCTAGTCGTCGAAAAATATTTCCGACTATCCCAACAAGTACATTAATTCGTGGTCGAGGCAATATACGAGAGAAGAGGTAACGTTGCTCCCTCGGTCTACCAAGCGTTTTGAGACAATTCGTCACGACATAATCGGCCCTTCGCGAGACTTCCACGGTTTTAGGTATTACCTTACAATCATCAACAGGTTCACATGGTTGCCTAAGTCTAAACCTCGGAAAAATAATACTGCACAATACTGCACTGCCGAAAACGAATTCCACTCTTTGATGTACTGGCAGTTATAATCACTGACCAAAGAATGAAATTTGGGTCGTCCCTTTTCCCGGAGTTAGGCAAACTCCTCGGCTTCAAACGCCCCCGGAACATCACATACCACCCGCCGTCCAATGGGAAGCTCGAAAGATTACACAGGTCGCTGAAAAGCGCTATAATGGCCCAAGATGACCCTTCTTAGTCGCAAGTCCTGTCACTTATTATACTTGGCCTCCGGATAGTCAATCGCAAGGAATTTTCCGCAAGTCCCTCGGAGTTGGTATCCAGAGAGAACTTGAGTTTTCCCTTCGACACTATACTCGACATTAGATCGAGCCTTAACGCCACCGGATTGTTGCGTCTGTTCGAGGATGCAGTGCAAAAGGTGAAACCATCACCACGCGAAAAACATGGACTTAAAATTAGAACGTACCCTACCTTACGAAATCCTCCGAGGACTACATCATTTCAACCTCGAAGTAGGAGGTATGCACAAGAGGGTCTCCTTGGTACGGCTAAAGCTTGTTTTCCCAGAAGAAAACGAATCCCAGAAGAAAGGCCCTATGAGTTCATTTTTTACTTATGGTCATATAGGACCAAAAAGAACGTAGTCAGCTAGGACTCCTAAATTTTATTGAATTAATTTGCGGTTGATTTTTATTTTTTTTTATTAGAAAATTAATTAATAATAATTTAATTAATTATTCGTGGTTTTGGTCAATACGTAGATATTTATTTTTTTAGTAATCAGACTACAGCCAACTTCCCAGATCCCATGGTATCTATATGGTGACAGTCAGTCTATTTCAACACATTCTCCTGTCAGTGACCTTTTATCCTAAGCCCTACATGTTACATAAAAACCAACCATTTGAAGCACTCGGCAGGCATTTTAATCTAATTTGGTGGAAAATATCCTTTTAAATTTAGCTGTCAGTATCTTTTCAATCCACGGAGCGTATTGGTATACATAAGCGTAAGTGAATCATCAATCACTCATTGAAGCGTTGATTCCAGGGGCGAAGTGATAAAAATTTTTTCATTCCGGAATATATCGATAGGAGCCAATCTACATATATGTACATGTGTGTGCATGTAGGTCTTGCATGACGGATGCGAATGACATATCGTAAATGTAATTAAGCCACATGTGCATAACGAGTGGTCCTGTACTAACATGGAGGAGCCCTTTAGGGTTTACACTGAGCAAATTATGTCACATT
This sequence comes from Hermetia illucens, assembly GCF_905115235.1. Lineage (NCBI taxonomy): Eukaryota > Metazoa > Arthropoda > Insecta > Diptera > Stratiomyidae > Hermetia > Hermetia illucens. The sequence continues at coordinate 160,926,171 of NC_051852.1, read as the reverse complement.
ATTACATTAAGCCGATAATTGATGAATGCAGATAGCATTATTCAATATAGTTTACACGTGTAGTGAAAAGCTTAAAAAGTTAAAGATTTTCCTTTATTTAGATATAATAATTTTAATTCTTTGGAATGACTGGTTTTGGTTCATCATCATCAACGGCACAACAACCGGTATCCGGTCTAGGCCTGCCTTAATAAGGAACTCCAGACATCCCGGTTTTGCGCCGAGGTCCACCAATTCGATATCCCTAAAAGCTGTCTGGCGTCCTGGCCTACGCCATCGCTCCATCTTAGGCAGGGTCTGCCTCGTCTTCTTTTTCTACTATAGCTATTGCCCTTATAAACTTTCCAGGCTGGATCATCAAGTGACCCGCCCCCCGTAACCTATTAAGCCCGGTTTTGGTTAGTATCCTAAAGAAAAATTCGGTAAAGATTGAATTTTTAAACCCACCCCCGGAGGGGCAGAGGAGAGGTGCCTCTCTCTTAAACTCCGATGAAAATTCGTAGCGGTTTAGTTAATTAATTCAATTTTTTATTGGATTCAATTCGTTATTGCATTCCTTTATAATTAAGACGTACTCTCAGAAATAATATTTCCAGAATATTAATAATAATAACCGGTACCGTTAGCGACTGGCTGCAGACTGTCACGAGACCAGTTCCTACACCGACCTCCTGGCAATCATCCTGATACTGACAATTAGAGTTGCTCCGGCGGGTGCGTTCCGAGTTGCTCAACCGTGGTAAGTTAAGCTGCGATTATTTTGGTGTGGAGCTCGGGTAAATCTCCGCTAAGCCGCTCACACACTGCAACGCCTCCACAGCGGTCAACCCAAAATGGGTTTTTTTATATCATCATGGTAAAATTCGCTTGTTAATAATACGAGAATGACCCCTCTTCGGAGCGCCGTAACTTTTTAAGGAGAAATGGCCGCTATTCGTTTTTAGCATACCCTGCATGAAGACGTGAAAATACTCCCTATTTGCAGCACCTGATTTGAAAAAAAGGATCTCCCACTACTGGCTTCATACCCTCCTTTACTCCCTGTAGGGATAAGGCTCAGAATAAAACCCCATCGTTATGTCATGAAAATAACCCCAATTTGAGGCAGCGTTGCTTTTTAAGGGCCAATCCTCTAGCAGGATTAGAAAGAGAACAGCTTCCTCTTCCTTCTTCATATTGTGGTGGAACAAGCAGCTTGGGTTGCGGGCGCACGTAAGTGGAATCTTGGTGAACATGACATCGAAAAACAATTTTTGACAGCGAAAAATATTTTTCGGTGTCAGCGGAGAATGTAGTAAGGACGCTTTGATAAAATAATTGTAATTTAAACAAATAATTTTGTAATTTATTAAATAAAATAAATTTGTAACCCCCCCCCCCCCCCACGAAAACAAATAATAAAATTACTAAACAAATAATAAAATGAGTTGTCTATCTATTTGATTATGTTGAAACAATTTCTTTCCGTTTTCGTCCACTCCAATCTCCACCAAATAACAGATCGAGGTCGTCGGCGAAAAAGGAGCGATACAACGATAGGTCACATTTCCAAAATCAGTTGCGGCCCTATCAATTGGAGACATTCACATTCGCCACCTACTCACAAATTGGAATGGGACAAACGATGTTAGTAATTTTACGAGGAAACCTGAAATATAAGGGAGCGGAGGACATCGCTAAACAACACTTGGTCTTGCGAGGACATCGCTAAAATTTAATGATCCATAAATTGAATCGATATTTCCCAACAGCAGCTAATTTCGAGGGTTCCTGTTCGGTGTACTATCGGTATCAGCTGGTTTTTCATGAGCTGGAATCCTGTTGGCCCTTACCATCATCTATTAACGCTTGGAAATCTTTGTGAAGGAATAATCAGAAATGGGTAGCATAAGCAACAACAAAACCAACAGCATTCAAGCCAACAACAATATCACCCTCAAGATCGTACAACCCACAGTCCAATGGGATGCTCGAAAAATGGCACACAACGCTGAAGGCCGGTAAAATGGGCCAAGAGAACCCTTCTTGGTCGTAATTCCTGACACTCGTTCTGCTTGGCCACCAGATAGCCAATCGAGCAGGGTTTGCCACAAATCCCGCGGAGCTGGTATACAGGGAGAACCTAAGACTTCCCAGCGACCCTGTTCTGGACATCAGGTCGGGATAAAACGCTACCGGTTTGTCGCGCCTGCTCAAGGATGCAATGTCAAAGTTTCAATCACGTGGTGGTCAAGCTAAACGAGAAGGCAGTTCAACTTATGTACGACGTCCTCCTCTTACAGAAGACTAATAGAGCAGCTCATAAAACACCTGTCAATAAGTGAGACTTAACCACTTACTGACAGAGCTAACGCTACGTGACCTTGCGCCGAGCCTGCTGGGTATCTTTGTGGCTGTTGAGCCTCCCGGAAAGCACATAGGCCACCCTAGCATGCATGGATTCTGGATCTCTAGACATGTTAATCGTTACCACGGACAAAATTCATGGGATCCACGTGCAACCCATGGTTGGTGAGGTATTTCACGACAACTCAAGCCAGGTGGCTTAGTTACAGCAGATGGTGGCAGCATTAACAGCCACTATCTTCAAGTTGGTAGCCGGTGCTTTGGGTTCGGAAAGTCCTACTTCTAGGTCGAGATCCGCCTCCCGAAATGGGCGATCGGATAGTAGGTTGTCAGGACTTTCGGCAAGCACCGGGGCATGCTGGTACAATCGTAGGTTCACTGAAAAAAAACTAAGAAATGTACCAGTCCCTGCAATTTCGCAATAAAAAAATTAGACTTGAAGGGCGGCCACAATTAACAATCCCTTCAGCCGGCAAAACAACCTGGTCGACACCAGCCCTGAAGTCTCGGTTCTTCCCGTATCATAATTTAATACGGCAATTGTTAAAACTCGTGGCGGAAATTCTTCATCGATCCGCACGTATGACTTCAGGTAGGTAAACTTGAGTTTAGCACTCCGATGAGCGTTTTCCTAGCACTTCATTATCGCGGAGATCAACATACCCATCGTAAGCGCGGATTTCCTTTGCCACTACGCTACTACCATATGCTGGGGGATATACAGAATAGGACCCTCATTGATCCCACAACTTCCCTTAGGTCAACAGGAAAAATCTCATCCTGCAACACCCACCACTTTTTCCATCGTTTTTTAACACTGTGCCGACGCACGTATTCGTGCACTTTTTCAAAAATACCTTAACATCACTACCGAGCATAGTCTCTCTGAGCCCGTTAAGCAAGATGTTCAACACCACAGCAACCCTACCGGCTCCCCGATCTTTTCTAAGGTGCGTCCAATACCACCGCAAAAGCTCGTAATTTCGCGATAGAGTTCGAAGAAGGGTATTTGCAGACCTTCAGACAGTTGCTAGTCTTCGTCACTTCACATGATCCCTAAATCCAATGGCGAATGGAGACCTTGTGGCGACTACAGACGTCTAAATGCTTAGACAATTCCAGACCGATACATCATCCTACTCATCCAGGTTTCCACCCATTCTATCGCAACCGCCGTATTTTATCGACCTTGGACTTAGTCAAGGCATTCCATCAAATCCTGGACTGTGCAACGCGGCGCAAACCTTTCAAACACTCATCCATCAACGCTAGCCGTATTCGTCGATGTCTCAGGCTGCTCTTCACCCAAAAGTGAACCAAATCTAGCAACCGTCAAATTTCTTCTACAAGAAACCCGCTCAACGGAACTACGGCACCTATGATCGTGAATTACTCGTCGCCTACCTCGCAATTAAATACTTCCAACATTACCTTGACGGCAGGCCGTTCACATTACTCGCGGACGGTGAGCCACTAACTTTTGCTTTGAACAAAGCAAAGCGTCCCCTTACCGACTTCGGCACCAGAGCTTTATCAGTTTACTTCCGACATTCAGCACCTGTCCGAAAAAGATAACGTGGTTGCTGACGCTTTGTCACCTGTTGCAGAGGTCAAGATCCCCGCCACCATCGGTTTTCTGGCAATCGCCGAGGCGGGCGTGGAAAGACGACGCAGTTCTTCTGAGCTTCAAATACACATTTAGGAAGATTTCTATCTTCGGCTCAACATTCAGTATATACTGCGAGATCTCAAACAAGGAACCAAGAAGGAACCAATTTCCGAAAGGAAGTATTTCACGCCTTTCATTATCTATCACACCCAGGCATTCGGACAATGAATCGGTTAGTCACCGCGAAATGTTTCTGGCAGTCTATGAGCAAGGACATTAATTCACGGTCCAGGCAGTGCATCGCATGCCAGAAGTTCAAGAAAACAAAGCATGTGAAGAAAGAGGTGAGAGCGTTCCCTTGATCAACCAAGCGTTGATCCTTTGCGAGACTCGCATGATTTCAGGTATTGCCTAACAATCAAGGATAAGTTCATGCAATGGCCTGAGGCGATACATCTGAAAGACATTACTGCTCAATCTTGTGCAGAAGCGTTCTGACGAGAATGGGTTCCTCACTATGATGTGCCGGTTATTATAATCACCTACCAGGGAATGCAATTTGACTCCTCCCTTTTCTCAGGGTTAGGCAAACTCCTCGGCTTTAAACGCCACCAGACAACCGCGTACCACCCGCAGTTCAATAGGTTGCTCGAAAGGTGACAAAGGACCTCAAAGGCTGCTATAATGCCTCCACTTGGTCGCAAGTTCTGCCACTTGTTCTACTTGACCGTCAAGCAACCAATCGAGACGAGTGTGCTTCAAGGTCCGCGGAGCTGGAGTACGGAATCTGAGACTCCTTAGCAACCCTGTTCTCAACATCACGTCGGGACTCAACGCTACCAGTCTGTCGCGTCTGCTGAAAGACGGAATGGCACCACCCTTGCCAAAACCGTGGCCCAGGAGTCTCAAATCCTGTACGCGCGTCCTAATTAGGGTGGACGCTTCTCGGAAGCCGCTGCAGCCACCTTGCGAGGGTCCTTTCGAAGTCCTCCAGCGAGGCAGACATCATTATGGACTCAACAATGGTGGCACGGTCAACGGGTCTCCTTGGCTCGACTAAAGCCCTTCGTCCAGCAAGAAAGCGCAGCCCGGAGAACGGGCGCGACGCGTACGTTTTGACTTGCTGTAGCCGAATAGAGAGGGTCGTGCGTCTAGTTCTTTGCTGAAACACAAGGTAGGGGACTCTGCCATGATGGCTACCATTATTTTTCAAAGAGTTTTCGTTAGATTTCTTTCCTAAACTTTCCAGCTTCTCCGGGGGTTGTTTGTTACTGAGTTCAACGTAGTGGATTAGTAATTTTTCATAATTAAATTAAAAATTAGTATCAAACTCAATAAAGAATCGAAAAATAAGCACCATACAAACAACAGGACATTTGAAATAAATAAATGTACGTGCGTGCTGCGGCTGCTGGTTGAATTTAAAGTTGATTAAACAGTTGATGTTTGTTGTTCTTCCCAAAGTTCATGATATACCATTTCTCCCGCAAAAAAGATACCACGATCCGTAAATATGTACCCACCATACTGTCCAAACATACATTCCCCCATACGTAGATATTCTGAATTTTTTGGCTATTATTTATCCCTGTTATCGGTGCTTATTTTTGCAAACAGATATACATATTCCACCACTTTATCATAAATTACCAGCATGGACCCTTGAAACCTTCATAACTCAAAAGCCGATGACGCCGCGAATCCACTCAACGTGAAAAAACGCACCCTTTTCCCGCATAGTACTGTTGATAAATTCGCTATGGGAACTCCAATCCCAAGTTCGCATTAATCTATTGTCTGTCACGCTATCAAAGGTCTAGTATCTTTCAGTTTGAAGGACGAATCTTTTGTGACCGCAAATTATTTAATAAGTGGTCGCGGATAACGTGGCCAAATTGGATTTCAGGTGGATTTCTCATAGCTTTTTGAGCTTAATGAATTCCGGATTTTTATTCATCCCTTAAGGATTTTTATTTTCATTTTTTTGGTATTGTGGTACTGATTGCCATGCAATTATCTATCACTTGGGATGATGATTTTCAGGTTTTTGTCGTCGTGTTTGATTGATGATGGTTCGTAATTTCCTTATATGTGGATGTATTCTGGTTATATATCTAAGGGTAATGTGGGTAGATTAAATCGCTTCTTACATAGATATATTTGTGAATGCACCAAAAAAAGGACCAGCTTTGCGTAAATGGAGTATTCATTGAATTAGTTTTAAGGTGAATTCTTAGTTTATTAGTCTGAATTACAAAGAAAAATTTCGTTATCTTTAAAACATGGATATCATGCGGCGCCCCCAACGTAGATTCCAATTTCGCGTCGAACTCAATTGTCCCTTAAAGTGGGTAAGTCGGGCATAACTTCAAACTATCCCTCGACGCTAAGATTAGTAGGATATAGGAAAAAAGTCCTTCGAGCTCACTCCCTCCTTTTCGAATTCCACCTTAGAGTTTTGACGGTTTCTTTGAAACTTCAGCAGCAACCGCCTCATTTTGTTCGCTTTGTCCCGTGACGAGCTGACGAGAAATTGATTTCCTTGCATGCAGCGTATTTCCTTTTTCTTCTACTTAACTTCGTTCACCACCGCCATTTCCCTGCTTTCTTACTTTACATCTCGATATTCACTAATTATAAAATATTAATTTAATAATGATCATTTTTTAATTCGTCTTTTATAACTTCATTTAGAAAGAAGGTTAATATAGAAATTTTCTAACATTCCAAAAATGATCATTAACCTTTTTAAGGCTTTGTGTAAACACAAAACCTTATTAAAATCGGTTTACTGTCTGTCTGTCTTTTTTTTTTTTTGATGGATGGAGGTGGAAATCTTAGAAAGACACTGCCGCGCCAGGTTGCAGCAGCGTGTGGGATTCTCACCCACTAAAACCACCCCCACTTTCTCCTTTTTCCTTCCCCGCGGGACCGCCACAAAGCATTACTTTGCGGGGTGGAGTGCGCTTTACGCGACCACGCCTTCCGTTCTTCGCGTCCTCCTTGCGCGCTCCGCTCTTCCCAGTTCCTCTTGTATTCGTTTGGTTGCGGAGTTCACCGCACACCAGTTTCCCTCCAATTTCAACATTTCCCCGACGATGTTCTGCGGGCTTAGGGTGGTTTTCAGGGAGTCTTCCAGACTCCTCCTTTCTGAGAGGAATCAGTGACATAGGAACAGAACATGCTCCGGATCCTCAGGTGTGCAACCACATTCAGGACACAAGGGAGAATCATCCAGCCTGAATTGGTGCAGGTACTTCCTGTAACCGCCATGTCCTGACAGGAATTGCGTCAGATGGTAGTTAATCTCACCGTGTCGTCGCTGGATCCACTCCTCAATTCGGGGAATCAAAGTGTGGGTCCAGCGACCCCTCTGCGAGTCATCCCACCGTTTCTGCCACTTCTCCAGCGACTCTCGCCTTGCCGCCTTTCAGTATTCTGCATCCTTTTCAAGAGGATTCATTTTCCTTGTCTCGTACAGGCAGCGTGTCTCACTTGCCAGAATGTCTATCGGGATCATTCCCGCAATAACACACGCTGCCTCGCCTGATGTTGTTCTGAAGGCGCTGCACACCCTTAGCGCCACTAAGCGGTAAGTCATATTCACTCTCCTACGATTATTCTCACACACTAGTGCTTCCTCCCAAACTGGTGCCGCGTATAATAGTGTGGAGCGAACCACTCCGGCCACAAGTAATCTGCGACTGTACCTTGGACCTCCAATGTTAGGCATCATCCGCGCTAATGATACGCTGGTATTTGCCGTTTTGTCACAGGCATAGTGCAGATGTCCCTTGAAATTGATTTTAGCGTCAATCATCACCCCTAGGTATTTGATAACCGGTTTCGAAGTGATAACGTGACCGCCAACGCGAATATTAATCGAATTCCTCTTCCTACGATTGGTAATCAAGACCGCCTCCGTCTTTTGTTCCGCAAGGTCAAGCTGAACCATCTCCAGCCACGCTTTTATGGCGCTAATGGTTTCGTTAGCGTACATTTCAATGTCTTCAGGTTGTTTCGCAACGACAACCACAGCTAGATCATCTGCGAAACCGATTATCGTGGCCTCCTTTGCCACGGGAAGGACAAGGACCCCATTGTACATGACGTTCTACAGGAGAGGACCCAACACTGAGCCCTGTGGTACTCCTGCGGTGACGCTGTACTGCTTGGATCCCTCATCCGTGTCGTACCACAGTGTCCTCTCCGAAAGGTAACTGTTGAGGAGCTTAGTCAAGTAACTAGGGATACCCGTTTTAGCCAGTGAACTTCTTATCCACTCCCAGCTTGCGGAATTGAACGCATTTTTGATGTCCAATGTCACTACGGCACAGCATTTTTTCGACGACATCGCGTCTTGAGCCAGCTCTCCAAATTTTCGCTCCGATAGTCCATCCTTATATTCAATGATAGGGAGCAGTCTGCTATAGATGACCCTTTCGAGCATCTTTCCTGCCGTGTCGATAAGGCAAATCGGTCGGTATGATGATGGGTGTCCTGGGCGCTTATTCGGCTTCAGGAGCAAAATTAGTTTTTGCCTCTTCCACCGGTCGGAGAAAACTCCTTCTATCATGCATGTTTCAAACACGCTGATAAACCAGTGGTCTTAACAGCGAGTTTAAGGGCTCTATTGGGAACAGCATCCAGACCGAGTGCTTTGTTATCGCCAATTCTCCGGCAAATTTGCGTAAGTTCCTCCTCAGTTACCGCAGGTATGGTGTAGACGTCTATCTGTCTGTCTTTTTTTTTTGACGAGGTGGAAATCTTCAAAAGACACTGGCCTGGACACGCCAGCGTGTGGGATTCTTACCCACTAAAACCACCCCCGACTACCCCCAAGCCCCGTAGAACCACCGTACGGTATTACATCACGGGGCGGAGTCAGCTAATTTTAGCTTCGTCCCCTTTCGTCTCTACGCGGCGTACGTAACCGCGCTTTTCTGGTTTCCTCTGCCTTTCGCAGTTTGCTATGGATAGTTACGACCATAGAGTTGATCGCATCCCAGTCTTCCTGACATGCTAGCATTCTTCGCACCAGATTCTCTGGTACGAGCACCTCTCCTAGAGCCTCCTCTAGGTTCTTCCTTTCCTCCACTAACCTTGGACAGTGGAAGAATACATGCTCTGGGTCCTCTGGGACTCCATCGCAGTTTGGACAATCGGGTGACGTATCTAGTTTAAACTTGAACAGGTACTGGCGATATCCTCCATGCCCCGTGAGAAACTGAGTAAGATTATAATTAATCTCACCGTGCCGTCTCTCCAACCACTCCTTGATGGCAGGGATGAGCCTGTGTGTCCACCGACCCTTTCCCGAGCGTTCCCAATGCTCTTGCCATCTATTTAGAGATCTCTCCCTTTCGGCGCTCTTCGTCTGCGATAAAGGAGAGATCGACTTCGCACTATATATATTCGTCATCTCATCTGCCAGGATATCAATGGGCATCATTCCAGAGACGACGAATGCTGCATCATCTGAGACAGTCCTGAATGCCGAGCACACCCTTAAGGCTGTTCTTCTGTAGACTGAACTCAGTTTGTTAGCGTTAGATGTAACCTGCAATGCCTTTCCCCAAACTGGAGCTGCATAAAGCAGGATCGAACTCACTACCCTAGCTATAAGCAACCTGGAAGCATGCCGGGGCCCTCCCACGTTCGGCATCATTCTTGCCAGGGCCACACTCGCAGTGGATGCTTTGTCGTAGACATACTGCACGTGTGGCTTATAGCTAAGCTTCCCATCTATCATCACTCCCAAATATTTGATCGCAGGCTTAGAAGTGATGATATGATTCCAATTTGAATACGGGCAAAATTTCTTTTACGGCGCTTGGTGATGAGGACCGCTTCCGTTTTTTCCTCTGCAAGTGTCAGACCAAAACCCTCTAGCCAACTGTTAACAGCACTGATCGCTTCGCATGAGTATAACTCAGCATCTTCGAGATGCTTTGCGACAACAACCAGCGCTATATCATGTGGGACACCCGCGGAGACAACGTACTCCTGGGGTCCGTCATCGGTGTCACACCAAAGCCTCCGTTCTTGTAAATAGCTGTTGACAATAGCTGCAAGATAAGCGGGAATACCAATCTTTGCCAGAGATTCCTGTATTAGGTTCCAACTGGCCGAATTGAATGCATCTCTCACATCCAGGGTCACTACTATGCAATATTTGCTAGTAATGCCCCTTCCGTGAATTGCATCTTCGGCCAAGCCAGTAACCATTTTGATGGTATCAATGGTTGATCTGGCTTTACGGAACCCATACTGCCGATCTGAGAGACCTCTCAGGCTCTCAACAACAGGGAGTAAGCTATTATAGATTACTCGCTCTAGCATTTTGCCCACAGTGTCCAAAAGGCAAATAGGTCTGTAAGAAGTTGGCTCACCTGGAGGTTTGCCAGACTTAGGCAGTAGCACCAACTTCTGTCGTTTCCATGATGCAGGAAATATCCCCTCGGACATGCACGCTTCGAACAATTCAGCGAACATGTCCGGTCTGGATTTCACGGCAAGCTTGAGGACCTTATTCGGCACGCCATCCAGACCCGGAGCTTTGTTATCTCTTATTCTAGCGCAGATCTCCAGCAGCTCGTCACTGGTGACTGTCGGTATTGCCGTGTCGTTCAGAGGTCGCTGGTAGCTGTCTATGCCCTTCTCTTGCTGAGGGAATAACCCCTGGATAATTTTTAACAAGAGTGAAGGACACGTGATCTGCGGAGATGATCGCCCTCTGAATCGCCCCATCACGATTCTATAGGCACTCCCCCACGGGTTTACGTCCGCTTCTAAACAGAGCTCCTTAAAGCATTCCCTCTTGCTCCGTTGGATGGCGAGCTTGAGGGTTTTGCGAGCTTCTTTATAGGCGCACTCTTTTTGCCCTTGGTCGATTCTGCCTACCGCTCTTTGAGCCGTTCTTCTGGCTCGGTGACAGGCTGATCGAAGGCTGGCCAGTTCAGCATTCCACCAGTAGTTTGGTCTTCTACTGGGGAAAGAGCACCTCCTCGGCATGGACGCGTCACACGCTTTGGCGATGCATTGGACCACATGGGCAGCTCCTTCCGTAGAGGCGCCTGCTTTATTAGGTTGGTCTAACCACACCTCCATGAAGGTCTGCTCATCCAGAGCTTTAGCGGACCAGCCTGACACCTTTCTCGGTTTCGGGCATGATGGTCTTACCTATGCCCGGTGACTCCACCCATAGCCCAAAGAAGATTGCCTGGTGATCGCTGTGGGTGTAGTGCTTGCTGACGCACCAAGACATACCACGTGCCAGTGCAGAGCTGACAAAAGTTAGGTCTACGATTGAGGTAGACCCCCCTTTCTGAAAGGTGTTTACACATCCTTCGTTGGCCAGAACGATATTCAACTGTGCGAAAGTGTCTAATAGACTGCGGCCCCTTGCATTTGTCTCTCTGCTACCCCACTCACGGGCCCAAGCATTGAAGTCACCAGCAATCACCCTTGGACTACGACCCCTTGCATCGAGAACAAGGCTGTCAAGCATTTCCTCGAATTCAGGCAGTGACAGACTTGGTGGGGCGTAACAGCTGTACACATATACCCCGTTTATTTTCGCCCACACAAAGCCGCTGTATGTCTGATTCCCAGTACATTGTATGGCTTTTCGACCGCATGCCCATATCGCCGCTCCACCAGACGAATCTATAACCCACACGCCACCGTGACGGTTTCTATAGGGTTCGCTAATGATGGCAATTTCCACTTCGGATTCATAGACGGTCTGCTCGAGTAAATCTTGAGCAACCTTACAATGATTGAGGTTTATTTGAATAAACCTCATTTTTTCATTGAAGTCAGCGCCTTCCTAAATTCCGGGCATTTAGCACTCCCGGTAATATGCCGGTAGTCCCGTCCCTCACTTCCTTCGCACAATAAGCATTTAGGGTCCCTACTGCACGCTTTGGCAATATGGTCTTTCTCCCCACACCTTCTGCATTGATCGGACCGATCAATGCCGCTGGTGCATGCCTTCGCGAAATGGCCAATCGCGAGGCACTTGAAGCACCTCTTTAGAGAAATCTGCTCTCTCAGACGGCAAACAACCCATCCGATTCGAACCTACCCGGCCGCCAATAACTTCTGCGCGGCGTCCACTGGCAATCGCAATGTGGCCGTTTGAGTATTGCCATAGGCTTTCCGCAAGCTCACAATGGTCTCTTCGGCAAGTTCCTCCAGCTTGAACTGTTCCATGAAGGCAGTGCAAATTTCTCCTTTGGATGTCACTTCATCGAGATCCTTGCACTGAATATAGACCTCATGTTTCTGGGTCCGTACTGTGATATTCTCCCCAAGTGAGTTCTTAACCTGAGTTCGGAAGCATCAGTTTTCCCCAAGCTGGTTTTTTTCAGCTCAAATATGAGGTCACCCTTTTGGGTCCTTCGAATCTTGCTGACATTTCCGCCTAGATCTTTTAGGTCGGGGTCAGCTTTGACCTTTTTCAGTATCTCCGCGTAAGACAAACTTCCATTGCTGGAGATTACAATCGCTTCTGGGCGAATTCGCACTTTTGCCTTTTTCTTAACTACCTTGGTCCATCCACCTTTTTCATTACCTTGGATTTTGTCGAGTCGATTGCCGGAGCTCGCACTTGGGGGACCTGCTTTCTCTCTTCGGTGCCTTTAGTTCCGTTTTTCGGAACTACTTGTATGGCTTTTTCCTCTTAGGCGCCTGCTGACCTCCCAGAGGATCCACATCTCCTTCCCGCACTCTCTTGTTTGGTGGTAGGCCGATTGCAACACAATTAGGGGTCACTTGGGTCGCTTGTGACACCGTTGTGACAACAGATTTCGACTTGCCCTTGGAGTTTTCTTCCTCCTGCTGCGCTTTGTTGTAGAGCACTCTAATTGCTCTGACCATATTTTTTATGGCTTGGTGGACGTTGTGCTTGTCCTTGATGAACTCAGACAGCTCCACTATATTTGAACCAAGCTGTGTGAAGGGTAAATCCTCTGCTTCAGGGCTCTGCTCTCCATGATTCCTAACCGGATTACTACTTTTAAATAGTCCTTCACATTTGGCATTCATTGACCTTCCCTCCGTTTTATCTTTTTTGATGTTCGGCATTGGCGGAGATCTCAAAGTTGACGAACTTCTTCTGAACGGGTCCTTTTCCTGGTCCTGGAGTACCTCCTGTTGCTGCTCCTCTTGAATATGTGCGGTCGATGTTGTTGCTGTTTTTGTTGTCCAACGATCTGCTTATCAATCCTTCTTCGGTTTTGTTACTGGTGTCCTTGGTAGAGTGGTATTCCGCTTGAATACTTCCTTTTCCAAATCTAAAACACTTGTAGCATTAGATGACACGGTGGCCAAGTTGTCCACTACCGAGGCACTGCGGTCGAGGGATATCGACGACCGGGAGCCCGCTTGCTCACTCCCTAAAGCCGCCGGTACTGGGGTTCCGAGCCCCTGCACCGGAAGTTTTCTCCTTCTCACGTCTTCCATAGTGGTTTTATGTTCTGGGTATCCTTCCCATAGCCATTTTGGTCCGCGCACCAGAGATGAGCAAACACTAGCCCATGCACAGTCAGAAAAGAAAAGTGCATGAACACATATTTACACATCAATAGGTATGCCCCAATCCGCCAGCTGGGGTCGCGCCTGATGGGAGATCCGGCCACTCCTCACAGGCTTGTCTGTCTGTCTGTCTGTCTGTCCGTCTCTCTGTCTGTCCGTCACACGCATTTTTCTCGGAGACGGTTATAGCGATTGACACCAAATTTGGTAGAAAGGTGGGAACTGTGAACGCTCACGCACACAGTGAATTACATCCTTTTACGTCGAATTTAAGGGGGGCGGTCCCCATACATGCAAAAGGGGGGTGTAAACTTTTTTTTCACCAAATATAGTCATGTGGGGTACCAAATTAAAGGTCCCGATTAGTACTTTTGAAAGCCGATCTTAGTTTTGACATTCGTTGGAAGGGTGGGAGCGCGGGGGGTTGAAAGTGATCACTTCTTTAAGGGAGCCATTCTCAGAAACTACTAAACCGAAAAATCTGAAAAAAATCAGCAGGCTGCCACTATATGGTGCCTGGGCTCCGAAATACCTTCGATGCCGATAGCTGTTTAAATAAAGTTAATAATAGTATATTACTACAATTTTTTGTAATTGGTTAGAAACCGCCCTTAAGTTCATCCTAGTATCATGAAATTTTGCAGTGATATAGGCTATAATATAGAGCGTGATCTTACCAAGTTTGGTAGAAATCGCACTATTACTAACAAAGTTATAATACCTCAAATTTGTTGCTTCTTTGAAAATTGAAGACTATGAATGTCAATATCACCCGAAAGTGGATACTCTCACATAATAAATGGATATATTACGTGCTACGTACTAAGAAATACACGAAACCTTTCGTACCTGAAGCGTCCAGCTTCCGGTTTCCCGACTTGTCTTCTACTTAACTTCGTTCAACACCACCATTTCCCTGCTTTCAATTTCGTACTTTACATCCGGATATTCATTTATTATAAAATATTAATTTAAATATGATCACTTTTTATTTCCCCTTTTATAACTTTATTTATAAAACCTTCATACCCCCCAGAACCACCAAATCTAAATGAATTTGAGGTTAATATAGAAATTTTCTAACATTCCAAAAATGATCATTAACCTTTTTTGTTGTTATTTTCGCCCAGTCCTAATCGTGTTGCATATTATTAAATGCCTTTCTAACGTTTGGTCTCAATTAAGGCGACATGTTTTGAATACAAGTAGTGGGATATAGCGCAAGTGCTATTGGGAAGATGCTAATCAGTTGAAGGACGGCTGAGACGTTACTTTATTGGAGTAGTTTTCGGGAGTTACGTTCGGAGTAGCGACGAATGCAGGGTACAAGAAATTATGAATATTGAGGACTTTCGCAAAGTGCTGCTTGACCTTGTCAGTGTTGATTTTTTTCTGAAATTTTGTCAAAGGAGCCCAGTGCTAATGAATGAATATACGATTCCAGGAGATCTATTATACATGAATCATTCTAATTTAAGTTTACCGGTAAAATTTTAACGAATAACCTCAAAATGTTTTCATCTGAAAAAGTTTGAAGTTCTTGAGGTCCGCCTGTCGTAAAAGATTTGCCATATTCCAAATGGCGAAAAAATTAGGGAGTTGGTTCGGAGCTGCTGTTTGAGTCACATAGTTTTCTACAAATTCGGAATTAAAGTAAAAGATGGATTTAGATTTTAGATTTGCTCATAACAGCTGAGTGAGAGATTAACCCTAAACGTCGCCCGGAAGAAGACCCCAATTACCTTCCACTCAACTGGCTGGAGCGGACATGTGTTTGTATTTCGAGAAAAGTCGAAAAGAAATCATTTTTGAGTGGCATCGGCCGGATTTTCACTAGGATTTAGTGACGATCCCTAGCGGTGGACCGGGCATCGCCTTAAGAGCGGGAAAGAGGAGGCTTCCCGCACGACGTCAAAAATGTTTAGTGGCCTTCAAGACGCCCTTTCAATAGCCGCCTAAATCATTTGGTGTGAATTATACTCTACGTAAACAGTGGTAGACAATCCTCAGGTAGAAGTTACATCAGATCATCGTTAGTTACCTACTTGTTGACCGCAACGTCAATGAAATATTTATTGCAAACATTGGAGTTCACTGACACACCCGTTGAATTACTTGTGTAACAGTTCAACCACAGGCATCAGTTTAAGGGCCCATGAAGTTTTCTACAATAACACATGAAGGACAGAAACGTTCAACAGATCCCCGCATATTCGAGCCTGGCTATCACACTGACGTGCAAACGCGTGTCAATGGAACACTTCAGTGGTTTAGGTTTCTGGAATAGCCTTCCACACTAGGTCTGCTCCGGTCAACCAAGATTGTTTTTTAACCATAGCCAATTTCTTTAAGTCATTTCAACTTGGAGCTCTATACCCTACTATTTAGATCAGCTTTATTATTTAATAAATTGCGGCACAGTAATTTCTTATAATTTATTTCTGAAATATTTTCCCTATGCTGGTGTCCGCAACGTGCTCGTTTATATGACAATTCAAGGAAATCACTCGACACCAACTAATCCGCATCTCTTCATTTCTTCAATGTAGTCACGCCGATTACCTACATGATATAAAGTTTCCAAGAGCCTCGGAGAAACAACAGCGGCGACAATGTCTCCACTAAAAATGTGGGAGGGAAGTGTCAGACCAGCCCCCCCCCCCCACATTCAGGGTGTAATTCTTGAGGGTAGAGACGATGTTCACGGTTCATCTCATCGGATGAAAGCAAATGCGACTAAGTAGCCTTTTCCCTCACGCCGACATCATCCACGAGGCGAGGGACTTCCTACTGAACGCGCCATAGATCAACAGGTACCAGCATTTGAATGCAGCAATCGATAGCTACACTAGCTGAATAGCTTGGCGCTTGGCGGAAAAAAAAACCCTCAGAGTTCCGCAAGCAGATGCCTTTACACCGTTAAAGTGGCTGAACCTGCTATCGTCAAACTTGACCAGAATACAAAAGATGTTGAAGGCCTGCAATCTCGATGATCAGTGGATCTTTGCAGACCAGCCCGTTTCCTAATGTCTTCACCAGAGGCACGCAGAACTGTTGCGAGAATTCCGGAACGTCTGCTCTCCACAGAACATAGTTACCTCACTTCCAGACCAACTAGTGTTCCATGAGATCTGCACAACGAACCCCCCGATCTTCGATAGTTCAAGAAGGTTCGTCATTGGCTCGTCATCCGGCCAATAGACCAACCCGCTTCACCTTGTCTCAACGGCAGACGCACACATGGCAAATCACCGGTGGCTACAGCCCTTTGAAGGCTTGCATGCTGTCTATCATCGAAATCTTGCTACACGAAACGAGAAGCAAGGATTTTTCTGTACTACTTGAATGATGATTTAGGGCTTCAGACGACCACGGTCATCACTTCCAAGAACTGGGCTTGCTTCCCTCTGCTATGCATCAGCCTGAATAAATCCGACCTAGGCAGGAGCGAAGTAGAATATTTTGGATATATCGTCTAGGATATCAGTTCTTCGTTTCTCCAGAGGGTGTCCCGTCTTCTTCGTACGAAATCCAAGCCATCGAGTGTTTTCCAAAGCCAGAGGCTTAATTGCTATCACTTTTGCATTCCCGCGGGCACTCAGCTATTAGCTCCGTAGAATGGCCAGCATTCCAAAACAGTAAGACAACACTCGCAGAAGCAACTACAACCTGATTCTTGTCGTCCAATGCCACTCTTCCCGTAAAAACGTACGCATCTAACACTGCCGCCAGTGATTTCCGGAAGATTTTCTATCCCAGAAAATTGTCAAATATCAAAAAACCTTACAGTACCTCTGTTCAACATCTGCTCCATGTTTAAACTGCCATCAATGACTGCTACTCAGCGGTGGCGGCAACCCTGTGGTGGCACTGGGAGATGCTATATCGGATTGGCTTGCCGGCCATGATACGGTAGGCGAAT
The DNA here is from genome assembly GCF_905115235.1 of Hermetia illucens. NCBI lineage: Eukaryota > Metazoa > Arthropoda > Insecta > Diptera > Stratiomyidae > Hermetia > Hermetia illucens. The sequence goes on along the minus strand of NC_051852.1, from coordinate 160,908,754 downwards.
GATCCAAAGGCCTATTCAGGGGTATACTGGTACCATGGGAACCGGGATAGCGCCCGATTTCACATACTTCAGGTGAACTCCTGTTGTATGTGCGTTCAGCTCGGTTGTTTGCGGTTGGCTCCTTAGTGGGAGCTTCATGGGGGTTGTAGTTGCGTTCAAGCGAACAGAGACCTTCGGGTCTTACCGTGGTGTTGCGTTTCAACGCACGTGCCAGAATCCTTAGTTCGGAAGAGATTTAGGTAGATATTGCATCGACGAGTATGAATGCTGAGCCATGCACTCGGTATAGACTGATACCGTCGTGGCTTACTGCGGCCGAGCTCTGACTGTGGTCACAAAATCAATCCGTGTCTTAAAAAGAAGACAAATACCCACGTAAAACACCGTGACGTAACTGCCTACGTTTCATGGAAGGTGTCTCCTTCACGGTTTCCACCGACCATCGGCCCTGTTCTACGCTGCTCAACAACTTTACCTAGATATGTGCGTCGACTGGCTACATCTTGCAGCACTAGGTAGCCTTCAAATTCGTAAAGGGAGTGGACAATAAGATAGCAAACGCCCTCTCGTGAACATTCGTCGTCGCTACATTCAATCCCGCGACGAAGCCCAACCGAGCGATCAAGAAATTCTCCAATTAATTGGCGATCACAAATGGCGTCAATGATTGAATATCAATGGCTACAGAATTCTGCGTGCAGCGCCTTGGTATCCTTATTCTTCTTCTACGTCAGATCAAGGTGTGCAATTCGAGTCAACGATTTTCACCGAGCTCCTCGCCGCCAACAGGATCCGCCGTATCAACGGCAACCAAATGAACGAGCTTCCCATGTATCGACGAACCTTACGACGTCAACCTCCACATTTAGATCTTAGCTTACTCGGAGTCCGATAACCAATCGATCACCCAAAATCACGTGCGTCTCGTACCCCATGCAAACCAGCGCAAAAAGTATAAAACGGGGGGTTTCGTTTTGTCCACAATTAACGACAAAGACTCGAGGGAGAGTGGCTGTGGAGGCTTCAACGTTCATTCCAGCTTCACACCGAAAGTAGGTGCGACGCACCGTTCTACCGTATCTAAATCTCCCATCGTGCCATCTTCAGTACAGGAAAGACTCGATTTCCAAATTTAAAAATGAAGTATAGTAACTCAATGGAAGGTTCGCATGGATAAAGACTAGCTCCTTCAATCTTTGCGCCTTCAAAACCCTAACGAGGATTCCCGGGCGAACAGTCAACTTTTTCTACCCCGTATAACCAAAAAATGCCTGGAGGCACTGGAAAACGCCTCGATCGATCTTATCGTGGTTAAACTGAGAGAGCTGTAAAGTTTGGAAGGAGATCCTTGATGTCACCCAATTAACCGAGAATGGGGCTTAATAAGATTTAAAGGTACTACTGGGGATCTCTTGTCCTGCCCGGCAGAAATACACTGTAACATGCAGTGCAGTCAGAATACGTAAGCCCAGATGTTGTACAGCGAAACCCTGAGGGTCTAGTTACATCCTAGATGAATTATCTCGAAAACTCTCTCTCTCCAACCAAGGCAGAATGGAAGGTCACCGACGTGTTGCAAGGCTATGACATAGAATTCTTCAAATATGGTCTGTAGAGCCGGGGTAGGAGATTTCTCGGATACACACAGTGTACTCGAGTCGTACGGTCTCCCAGAATTCGCCAGGGTATTCCAAGCGGAAGTGTTGGCGATACTGGCAACCTGATCCGAGTCCTAAGGGTAATACGGCCATTCTGTTGTTTCTGAGTCATGCGGCCATTAGTGTTCAGTTGCAAAATCCTCCAGGCTGATGAGGCAATGCAGGAATGCGCTCAACAGTCTAGACGGCACGCTCTAGGCCACCCTTTTCAAAGTTGCCGCTCAACAGTCTAGACGGCACGCTCTAGGCCACCCTTTTCAAAGTTGCCGATCATAGGAACATAGAGGGAAATTAACGAGCTGGCAGACGAACCAGGCGAGGCTCTGCACTTATCAGTTCCTCGGTGGGTACATTCTGTGTTCAGCCGGTGACTGTTAAGGTTGAAATCTACTCGCATTATTTAAAAGCCGCGGACCACTCAGATGGGGAAGGCTCACCACTTATGTCAAATCAAGGAGGATTTGACCACCTACACAATACTCGGAAAACTTTGACGTCTTTATACCAATTTTAGTATAAACTGTTTGCCATTGCCAAGCGGACTTGAAATCCTTAATGCGGACATTTCAACCGAGGTTGCAACGAAATCACCCGTATGGCAAAATTAAGGCAATAAATCATGTTTAAATCAGAAATTAGCTGCTTGAAATTCCGTAAAAGATGCACTGCAGAGAAGATAAGTCAATGATTTGCCGCGGACCAATGGTAAGTTTGAATCACTTAACTCAGATTCACTTGCTTCTCGAATCGACACTCGCCCCATTACCAGCTTTCAGCTTTTTACTTCAACAGAATCTCCAACCAGACAGAAGCCAGCTAGATCACAGCATCCGCCTGAGCAACATTTCACTTTGGCCAGAAACAGGCATTAGGAATACATTTCCTAGTATGCAAAATTATTAAATCGATGTGTAAAGGACAACAAAAAAGGTTAATGATCGTTTTTCAAAAACAAAAAAAAATCGTCTTGCAGTTGATATTTTACTCCAATTTGATTCGTTTTTCTTTCAGATGAATCTCTTCCCACACGATTTAGGCAAATCAATATTAGAGGAAGATCCGTAAGTTTTGATTCTAACATATTTCAAGCAAATACTTTCGAACATGATATCCGTTTTCCTGACAGTTTCAATGGAAATAAAGTTCCATATGATTTAGCATAGTCAGTAGATTGCAAAATTGAATTTCGTAACATTTGAATTGAGTTGAATAAATTCCCTGAATTTTACTTACGAAAAATTGATTCTGAGCCATGCCACAGACTTCATGGATTTGGCCACTCTGTGTAGGATACGTTCTAGGCATCCTGGCAAGCTCATGCTAGCTGAAGTTTGTAAGCTTTAAATAATTGGGAAGGGAAACCACAAATTCCTTTTGAATTTCATACTTATTGCATAGTATCTAGGAAAATTCCAGATACAAAAATCTTTTGGACATTTTTACTCGGAATTTCTAAGGCTACAAAGATATTCTAGAGATCCTGGGAAAATATTAACATAATCCAAGCTCCCTTTGATACCTTATTTGTTTAGGATGGGAAGAACTAATACTTCCTTAGAGCAGAAATGTTAACTACAGAAATTAATCCCCACCCAACCCCCCAATTTAATCCTGACTCCTCAAACTACTTTTTTTTATCTGAAATCTTTTTCCTCGCATTAGTGCTTCCTGTTAAAATAGCTCTTTATTTTTAGAAATTCAATTAACGTTTCATTGCCTTCATTGCTGAAAATATGTGTGTGTATATTCCATTTTTAAAACAGGGTCTTCAGGATGCTGTCTAGTCCCATAGATTTCCGCATTTCCACAGTGCAAACATCACTGTACTCTATCAGACGGAAATAATTAAATTGTCACGAACTTGCAAACTGTGTAGTTATCCCACCTATCCGCTCTGTAAATACAATTTATGGTACTCACTCTGATAAAAGAATAAAATGGAATTTATTTTGAGAAATTTAATTAGAGTTTGTGTACGAATCTACGAAAATTTCTGTTGGAAAATCATTTTTTGATTATGGAAATACATAGAAACGGAAGGATGAGGGTGCCTTTGTTGCTGAAGGGTGCTTTTGATTAGTTGCGTCAACGGACTAGTATGAAACAAAAACATTCGCTTTACTGTCTGGCTGTTTGTCCGTCTGTCTGTCCGTCACAATCACTTTATGGCAAAATGGTTGAACTTGTTGGCAGGAAACTTGGGAAATATATGAAAACTATGAAAACCCACGCATGTAACCAATATTTTTCCATTGGGCTTTAGGGTAAATACCACTACATGAGAAAAGGAGGATGACAGTTGACGAATTGTGGTGGTCATACCTGATTGAAAAGTTATGGCGCCCAGTGTCCGTAGATATCCCTAGCTTCCCTAAGTGATAGTTCAGCCGACAATGACCAGTGAGAATTCCAACTATGATTCGGAGGTTCTTTTTGGCGAGGTTTACGCAATCCTTTGTACGCATGGGTTTGTATCCCCCAATAAGCACCCTGGACTGCTCCTTCCCTGGTAGGCCCACCCAATATAGTTCCCTCAACCGTTTCTCTTCGTTTCTTAGATTCATAGTCATGAAACCGTTTCCGATTCCACAGAAGGGTTCTGGCCCGTGTAAAGGCATCCCTGCTCCCTTCTTGGCTAGTTCATCCGCTGCCTCATTGCCGTCCAACCCAGCATGGCCTGGAACCCAAAGTATCCAGACCTTGTTGAACGAGCCGAGTGTATTCAATCTCTCAAGGCATTCCCATACCAAATTAGAGTTCACCTGGTTGGACCTAAGTGCCTTGATCGCTGCTTGGCTATCGGTGAGAATAGCTATGTTCTGCCCCCTGTAGTTCCTTTGCAGATCAAAGGAGGCACATTTGTCTATGGCGTAAATTTCCGCCTGGAATATGCTAGTGTACCTGCCCATTGGCTCAAAGTACATTTTCCCTGGACCAATAACACCGGCACCCGCTCCCTCTGCTGTAAGGGATCCGTCAGTGTACCAAGTAATCAGTTGCTGGTTTAAGCGGTATGTCGCAACCACGCTCTCCCAGTTTACCTTGTTACCCCAACGTGTTTCAAACTTCTTATCGAAGTGAAACCTCGTTATCATGTTGTCCCTCGGTATCAGTAATTCGGGATACCGCCTAGAAAGGATATCAATCTTCCTTCGATTTAGGCAACTCCCCGCCTCACTCATACCAGGAATATAGTACATGGGAACCAAGTTAGCCTCTGAATTCATATGTTTCAGGAGAATTCCTGTTTCATATACGTCCAGCTCGGTTGCTGCGGTTGGCCCCCTAGTCGAAGGTTCATGGGGGTCCTTAGTTATGTTCAAGCATGGCGAGAAGGAGGATTTTAAGGTCCGGTACGGATAACCGGCGGGAGTCGTCTGACTTGGTGACTGGGTCGGGTTCCCGTAATGGACAGCACGGCGTCGATACTGCTAATCGTGGGACGGTTCGACGTCTAGGCACCACGATGGCAGGAGCGTTGTGGGCTACCACTTCGGCAGGTTCGCTTAGGCAGCGGAAGTGGACTGAGGTAATGGATCTCTTCGTCATCCGCTCCTACTACGAACTACCGGCGGATTCGGGTACAACATCTTACCACCCCTTATTGCACCAGAGGTTCGTCGAACGTGCGATTCGCGTACATGAAAGTGCAGCGAGTCGCAAACCAGTACTGCTTTACTACACGCAGCGACACAATCCCGACCACCATCAGGGAACGTGTTCGACTTGAGGTCATCGCAGAAACTGGTGGCCAAGAGTCGAGGGGGGCAGAGGCGGCGGCATCAACAATACCACACCGCACTGCAGGCAATAGTTTCAATACTCGCCGAAGCGCTCTTCTTCACCGTTCAGCAAAAGTCTCCGTTGAAGTTCTCAGGTATTCCCAGGCTCAATGCATCTCCAGCAACTGCGCGATTTCTATCTCAAATCAATGATGAGATTGCATCTCGACTGTGTACTGATATATAACTTCTGCAACTTCAATCGCTTGTGTATTGTGGTGCGTTACGGCTGTCAGATTGCACGGTCAAAAGATTCACTTTGGTGTTATTGGTTGGAGTGCCCGCAGAGATCCACCTTGGATAATTCGTTTGGAACATCCGCGGGACTCACTAAAGCAAGACATTTCTAGGCTGATTCAAATCAGCTCTGGCAATGCTAGCAGAGGGTAAAGAACAAAGTACAGAGGGCTTACAGGAACTATGCCCACCCTAATGAGACCCGTGGTTGAAATGCTGGACTCACTAAAGCAGAAACTTTCTGTCATATGCAGTCGGTTACGACGGTATGCCGAAAGTCACTCCAGACGTGTCTAGAATGCCATGTACGCGAGGAAGTAGCGAATCATTTCCAGATCACTCTACGAATCACAACAGAGCGCACAGGCAGTACAGCTTTGCATAACGGAAGCAAAAGAGTATTGGGGTAGACTTTGGGTGTTGCCTGGCCAGCATGCTGAGCGGATCACCGCCGAAGGCACCCCCCTTGCCACTATGCCGGGAATGAATTTTGCGGATGTATCTGTATCGGGTGTAGAACTTCTGATTCAAAAAGTTCACCAGTATACATGGACGGTCGGCATACAACATAAATCAGATTATGAGTCGACCGGAGGAGTTTCCACCCTTACTCACTGTGGGAATTAACTACCTTATCCATAAGAAGGACACGATGCAGGACCCCTCGGATACAAGACCGATTACTTGCCTGCCAACCTTCTACAAATTCATCCATCCAACATTCTGTCCAAGGAGCAGAAGGGCTGCCGAGTTGGGTCAAGGGGTTGCAAAGAGCAACTCATTATCGACTCGGTAGTTGTAGAACAAACAACTAGAGGCCAAAGAAACCTCTTTCGTTACTATGTCGATGAGAAATGGATTTCTTGAATCCGACACACGGGATGACCCGCTTAAGGTATTCCCACATCGGTTTAGAGTTCACCAAGTTAGCCTAGCAGTGGATTAGAGTTACAATTTTTGGCTTTCGATTGCTCTTGTGAAGGTTGAAGAAAGCACACCTGGCTATGGCTTATTTCCGCCTAAAAATGCTGATATGCTTAGCTATTGGCTAAAAGTACTACCGAAAAACACAGTACAAAGGACTACCCACACCTCCCTCTCTCTGATAGTTTTAGTTTAGTTTAGTGGGTGAGTTGCGGCTCGAAGTACTCAGACCTTTGTTAGACCCATTGTACTATCCCCGGAGATCACCTATTCAACGGCCTCTCGCCGACGATGTTCGCAGACTTTAGCGAATCTTCAGAGACAGACAATGCGCAGACTCTTCGTTCAAGAAAACCTTACTCAGGTATCTTCGTCTGAGGTCAAAGAAGGTCTGCTGCATGCGAAGTCCAGGTCCGTCTTTTCCTCCTCTTCACACATGGCTGAGACCACCACTTCGATTTTTTTCAAATGACAGTTTAAAAGCCCTACTAAGGTTTTCATGTCACACTCCTTAAGGGACAACAAAGATGCCGTGTTCCCTCATAAAGATTTTCTCCTGCTGCCAGAAGTTCAAATTTCTCCATTTCTGCGTAAATCCTTGCAATTTCCCTCTTCAGAATAGACTTGACAATGGATGCCCGGATGCCAAAAGCTGGTTTTGGCCCCACCAGTCTGGCCAGTCTGTCAGCTTCCCCATTACCAGCGATGTTTGAGTGCCCTGGCACCCACATCGGGAATGCTTTGGTCAGTCGGCCACATTTCAGCAGCACCTGATGACACCTTCACACCAACCGCTTGATATGTCGTTGCTGTTTAGTGCTGATAATGCTATCCAACTGTCGGAACAAATTCGAATGATGCGACCCCTTCATTTTGCCGCAAATATTCTTCTCCTGCCAATAAAATGGCATATCCTGGACTATGGTTGTAATTTTACCGAGAGGTCGAGGTACTCCTAAATTTTTGACAGTTTGTACCAGCTGGATTTCCGCCCCTGGTAAGGTGGATAACGTATAGCTGCCCCACCTAAGGTTCCTAGTGAACATAACTAGTCCAGTCTTCCTAGCGTTCACCGTGAGTCCATTATGGAGGCACCAACTGTGGACTACATGCAGTGTTGCTTTCAAACGGTCACATATAGGGCCTGCAAACTTGCCGATAATTATTACGGCTAAATTGTCAGCTTGTGTGAAGACCTTTGTGTCCTCCAAGAGGCATAACAAGGTATCCATAACTAGGAGCCGTAACAGAGGAGAGAGAAGCCCTCCCTGCCGGCAACCACTGAGACACCCTGCCTCAGTAGACTTCTGTGTGACGCCATCCATTCCCTCTATTACTAGAGCAGGAATAATGCCATCCGGACCTGCAGACTTGTATCTATGGAACGAATTAAATGCCCACTTTACTCGCTTCCGTGAAACTACTTTGCATGCCAGAGTCCAATTTTCCGATCGAGGGCTGTATGTGTCTGTCAGCCCAGACGATGAGATTTTGGATGATACCTGGGACTTCATTTCAAGCAAATGGTTTGCCGTTTCGTCATCGCTTTCTGTGTACCTCCCAATCTGTAAGCGTAAATAACCCAACTGCTACTTAGCTAGCATCTACGTTTACAGAGTGGGAAGTACACAAAAAGTGATGAAGAAACGACCAATCTTTCTTAAGGACCCGCTTTAGCTTTGAAGTTGCCTCTGGAGAGTTGGTCTCTTCACAAGAGCGTCTCGATGAGCGTCTCGAAGATTGGCCGACCTTAAGCCCTTCTTTAGAGCTTTATGAGCCTCCTTGTCCCGAATCCAGTAAGCGGCTGAATCAGACTTTAGAGAGCGGTTGATGAGCACCATTTTCGTTTTCCTCAGTTTCACCAAATCCGAGTTCCACCATGATGTTTTACCAGTGTAAAGGCTGGTGCTCAGAAGTGGCGGTGAGGAAGACGGGGCGGCAACCCTGTCGGCCAAACCAAAACCAAATGGCCGAGGAGAACCTCCATAGTGGTGGCACCGGGAGACGCTGTACTCACTTTGGTTTGCCGGCCGTCATGCAGTAGGCGAATGCTCCAAAGGCCTAATTAGGGCAATCAGATCCGAGTCTGCACGGGGACTCATCTGAAGTGGCAAATTGGTTACGGAATTTGACCAGGGGTATACTGGTACCATGGCAACCGAGATAGCCCCTGGACCCTCATATTTCGGGTGAACTCCCGTTGTATGTGATACAGCTCGGTTTTTTGCGGTTGGCCCCCTAGTGGGAGCTTCATGGGGGTTGTTGGTGATGCTCAAGCGAGAGGAGACCTTCGGGCCACGGCGTGGTGTTGCGTTTCAACACGGGTGCAGTACTCCTTAGTTCTGTAGAGATTTAGGTAGGTCTTGCATCCACCAGTATGAATCCTAAGCCATGCACTTGTTATAGACTGGTACCGTTGTTGCTTGTCTCAGCGTGGCTCTGATTCTAGTCACAAAATCAATCCGTGTCTTAAGAAGACCGTGGGATTAAGGCTTCCAGAGAGGTGTTCACGTTAAACCCTCAAGGAATCACCTCCTCCTCAGCGATGGACACTAGTGGCGGTGATGAAGACGGAGCAACAACCCTGTCGTTCAAACCAAAACCAAGTAGCCGAGGAGAACCTCCATAATGTTGACACCGGGAGACGCTGTATCCTTTTGGTTTGCGGCGGTAATACAATAGGCGAATGCTCCAAAGGCCTAATTAGTGCGATCGGACCCTAGTCTGCAAGGGGACTCATATGAAGTGGCAGTAGTTCAAGGAACCTTACCAGGGATATACTGGTACCATGGGAACCGAGATAACCCCTGAATTCACATGTTTCAGGAGAATTCATATTTCAGTGACGTAATCTCCTTCTCAGCCGCGCGGATATGGCAAGGCAAAGTTTACCATGATGATGTCAAAATATTCTCCATTTGAAGCGCCACATCTTTCTAAGCAGGCTGACTACTGCGATTTCTCATCGCGGCTTGAGAGAAAGGACCCGCCGCTCCTCCCTTCATACTCTAAATTACCGCTTGGGGAATGGATTCAAAGTTAAACCCAACCGTTCTGACTTGAAAATAGTCTCATTTTGGTGACCGCACGAGTTTTCATCAGGGACCTCCCTTCTCCGCCTCCGTAGACCCTTCGGGGATGGGGTTGAAAATCCAACCCTCCCAAGTTTTCAAAAGTAAGCAATTGTATGGTTATTAACTTGGAACTAGGATTTAGGATCACAAAAAAATTTCAAGTTGATGGGTTTTTAGTAGAAACCAAGGTAACATTATCATTTGAGGGGGTCATCCCGTATGAAGGCCGTTTTTTCGGCTTTTTTAGAAATTTTTCCTGAAGAACTGGATGAAGGTACAAATACGAGTTTCTTGGTCATGCGTAGTAATTTGTCCAGCTCTATAACATTGTTCATTATTGAAATATAGACCAACTTATACCCCCATCTCCAAAAAAGGCGTTTTTCAGCTGCCACGCTAGAGGGCGCTGTGATCAACTTAAAGGAAAAATGTAAACGGCATTGTAACGTATGGACTTAACTACAGCCCGCAAGCTAGGATTATTAAAAAATATTAAAAGCTAAAAATGGGGCTATTTTCATGTCAAAACGATAGGCTTTAATTTTGAACGCCATCCCCGTAGGTGGAGAGGAGGTTATCATCATCATGATCTTCTCTCTAAAATTTCGTTGGAAAATCACGACGGTCGCTCCCCTTAAAAAGTTACGGCACTTCAAATGAGAGGTATTTTGAAGCCATCACGGTAAAATTTGATTTGTCAGCGCCACCCTCGTAAAGGGGCAGAATAAAGAGTGGAATGCAGCACGAAAAATAAGATCCCCCCTTTCTAACACGGTTTACGAATTGTGGTGGTCATCCCCATTGAAAAGTTATGACACCCTGTAGAGGGGTTATTTTTGTATCATTAATTGGTTTATTGATAAGGCAATCATCGTTGCTCCGGCATCCAACTCAGCAGGTTGCGGTGGGCGGGTCACCTAATGGGTGAGAATATCTATATGCCATAACTTTTTAAGGGGGGATGACCGCCGCAATTTCGCAATGGGATTAGGGAGGGTGGAGTTTCGTCGTTCTTCTGCAAATACTCTCCCCGCTATTCTCTTCACTGGATAGGGGTAAACTTTTAAATTTTCCCATGATGATAGCAACAAAACATCTAATTTGTGGGTCGCTAAAGAAGAGGAGGGGACGGCGAGGAAGTGACCGCCACAAGTTTCCATCAAATTCTTCTTCTTTCTCCCTCCATAAACTTTCTACTCCCTCCCGGAATAGGGTTCAAAATTTAACCTTCCGTGCTGCATATAAGTGTCCTCATATATCCCCAAATTCCCTAGATAATAGTTGAAGGCTCAGTGACTTGTCAGTATCCTGTGAACCTTTTGGAGCATATATTCTCATAAGCACCCTCGTCAGCTTACCCAACATAGCTTCCTCAGCAAGGCGTTTTTCATTAATTGAACCATTTCCACACCAGTTTAGGTTTCACCTAGTTAGATTTGCATGCTGTGATGACTGCTATTTTGTATTACAATGTTTGGCTTCCCATTGTCTCTTTGGTGATTGAAAAAAAGCACAGCTGTCTATGAAGTTTATTTAAGCCTATAAAAAACTGGTGCGCTAACCCATTGGCTCAAAAAGCACAATACGATAGACTCCTACAACCTACATCTGCTCGCTCAGCAGTTGCTAGTTTAAGCAGTAGGTCCAAGAAGACTATACACAGGAGGAGCAACTCCAACGGCAAAGGGATGAGGTAGGTTAGTGGTCGGTGTATCCATGTCGCCTAGATAGTTTTCTTTTGTGAGTTTCTTCATCTTATCCCAGCAGAAAGCGGTTGCATCCGAAAGATTAATCTTGGATACTTCTACTTATTTCCTCCTCCCTTCCTAGGAGAGCAAACGTTGATCTACTGCCGAGAATGTTGTGTGGGTTTGCTTCCAACAACCTTCCCAAAGAAGAATTTTGAAGCATTATTAGCTCAGTGATTCCATTAAGATCCATTACCATTATTCGGAAATGAATCTTTAAGGAAGCTCTGCATTTCGTTCCCGCTGGGATGTGGCAATCCATAAACAGCTGTGCAATATCTGCTGTCATCTGCTGTCACATGCTTGCAACCACTTGAGCGCACATCAGTGTACTACATCATATAGACGGCACACACGACACTGATAACAGCCCTAATGCACGGAATTCGGGTCGCGCAACTCCCGGCGCGGTCGAACGTCTGCATGACTTTCCCGTCTCCATAAAGTTTCTAAGAATGTACCGGGAGTTGACTGTTGGCTCTCCAGTGTATAGTATTCTTGAGTAAATCATTATTATACTATCCTAGTCTGACCACTTGGATGTTCATATTTCACATTCCTTATCAAAAAGAATCTTCGTTGTAATCCTGTCTCTCGGTATCAATAATATTGAATGCCGCCTACAATGAATGTCGATCTTCGCTTCACTAATACCCCCAAACATTTTGAGGATTACCGTCTTCGTCTGCCTTTCTACGTGAAGATGGAGAGGAGTCAATCATAGGGACATCCAATCGAAAGATACAAACAACTTTCTACGAAACAAAACTATGTGATACTGTATCTATTATCTATCTATGTATACAAGTATAAAACATTCAGACTACAAGAAAAGCTGTTTGTATCGAAACCACGAAATTGGCTTTGAACAGAAACTATTTCCAACTTCCTCACTTCCAAGTGGTTTTCGAAGTTGATAGTTTTCGACCCATAAAAATTTTATTGCTTTCGATCAAATTTAATATTGTAGCTGAGGATATCCACTATACAGGACAATGTTTTATAGCTACAGACAATAGACGATTTTCAGCTTAGATTTCACCCACTAGCGCCCTTATATATTAAGCACTTCAACTATGTATATTTCTCAGAAAGTTTAAATTTTGTAACTTTTAAGGGCTTGGGATACTGACCGCACTCTTGAAAAGATATCCTGCGTCCTTTCTTACTGAGAAATATGAATAAAAATTAGATCTGTAGAAAATTGCTGTGGTGAAATGGCGAGCCTTACCAAGGATATTATCTTGCATGAGTCTGCATTTACATAATTTTGCTTCATCTGGGAACATTGTCATTTTCCTTGAATAGAAAAAGGTACTATTGTGCTAGGATTCAGCGGTATGGCTCGGTAAAAGGATTGCCACTCTTTTTCAGTCCTTCTCTTATAGAAATATAATACCATAAAATTCGACCCCATCTACTGCACGCCAGATTCACGTTTTTGCACTCAATGCTAAAAATAGAGTTCAATACAGTTCTCATCCAAACCCAACTTTTATTCAATTAATTTTGATAAATTATGCAACCTCTGAAAGTATCTTACAAATTCATTTGGTTCGTTCTTCTTGGTAATACAAATCACTCTCAACCACTGCCTGGAAGCTTAGGACCTATTCTAATAAACCATTCAAGAGTATAATGTTAAAGATGACAGACAATTCGCTGTTGGATATTAGAGACTACAAAGGTAAAATAATTGCAGGAAATTTTAAATAATTAAGATTTGTTTTTTTTTCCTATTCGCTAGTGATATTTATTATTCTTGCAATTACCGATATTTCGGGAACCGCTTCTTCCCTTCACCACCTTTCCAACAAATGTCAAAAATAACTGCTTCGGAAAGTACTAATCGAGACCTTTCGTTTAATACCCCACATGACTATATTTGGTAAAAAAAAATGTACACCCCCTTTTGCATGTATGGGCACCTCCCCTTAAATTCGACGTAGAATCATGAAATTCACTGTATGTCTGAGTGTTCACAGTTTCCTCCTTTGCATCAAATTTGCTGTCAATCGCTACAATCGTTTGTGAGAAAAATGCGTGTGACAGACAGGCAGATAGACAGACGGACAAACAGACAATGCTACACATGATTAGGATCTGGAGAAGGAGGTGTTCCAGCAAAGTACCACCTTATAGAGAACACCGGTAACAAGACCAAACAAAGATGAACTGAAAGCAGATCGTTAGACGGCAAAAAACGTGATAACACGCACCACATATGTTCAAGACGCGCAGCAGCAGGAGATGCACGGGGACCAAAAAAAACCTATTCAAAAGAAACTCGTCAACTATGAGGTCTCCACCAATATCAAAGACGGTAAAGGATAAGGTAAAGGCAAAGTCAATAAACTCCAAAACTGAAGGAGCGTATAAAAGAAGTAACCCTGGCGGGGCTCATAGAGAGTAGAGTCCCCATCCGGAGGAAATACCCTTCACCCAGCTTGGGGCCAAAATAGTTGAGCTGTCCGAGTTTATCAAGGGCAAGCACAACATGAACCAAGCCATAAAGAATACGGTCAGGGCTATTAGAGTCCTTTATAATAGATCACAAATGAAGGAAAAGAATATTCCGGATTCGTTAACGTATCGCAGGATTTCCGTTAGTGGATGTGATGCTACCCGTCGCAATTGGAGGACATCGGCACCAAAGATCTGATGCCTGATGCGCCCATACCCGGCATACGGGAGATTGACCCCTCTTTCGCTGAAGCGTCCGAGATTTCATTTCCCTCTATGCCACAGTGACCAGGTACCCAGAGTAGTTCCACCGTATTGAATCTAGACATAGAGTTCAAACGGTTTCTGCATTCCTGAACGATTTTCGAGGTGATCAAAGGACTGCTCAATGCCCTCAGTGCAGCTTGACTGTCACTGCAGATTGCGATGCGCCTGCCCTTCAACCGCTCGTCAATCACCCAGTTTGCCACCCTTAGGATCGCATAAACTTCGGCTTGAAAAACCGTTGCATATTATCCCAAAGGAAAACCCCACTTCTCGTTTTTATTCGAGAGGAAGACTCCGGCTCCAGAACCCTCTTCTGTTTTTGAGCCATCGGTGTAGAAGACTTCCGTATATCTCACCACGCATTCCTCTGGGTCTTCCCAGTCCTCTCTACGCTTCAGGGTAACTACATATCTTCTACCAAACAGATGTATGGGGACACGAGAATCGGAAGGCATTGTAAGAACTGGATTCAGTCCTCCCAGTAACTCTTCCAATGCTCTGTGCCCCCCACACCCGTTGTTTTCCCATAGATCTAATCGAATTAGTCTATGAGCTGCTCCCATTGCAGTGCTTTGAATAAATATATCCAGGGGCTGCAAATTGAGTAGTGCATTCAGAGCTGCGCCGGATGTCGTGCTCATGGCACCAGTGATACCCAGACAAACAGTTCTTTGCAGTGCGTCTAGTTTACGGTGAAAACCTTTTTGTCTCACCTTAACCCACCACACTACGGATGCATATACGAACATCGGCCTAATGATGGCAACGTATATCCACATTACCACATGAGGCCTGAGTCCCCATGTCGAGGCAAAGGTCCGTCTGCACAGCCCATAAGCTGTGAGAGCTCGTTTCATCTTTACCTCTACATGTTTGTTCCAAAGAAGTTTTTTATCTAGAGTGACCCCCAGATATTTCACTTCTTCGGAGAGTTGAAGGGTAGTATCCCTCATCTCAGGGAGGCAAAGTCCATCCAGTTTTCTCCTTTTTGTAAATAAAACCATTGTGGTTTTATTTGGATTAACTGACAAACCATGTCTAAGGCACCAGCTGTCTATCAAATCAACGGCACGCTGTATATTCCTACACACCGTTCCAAGATCCCGATCAACAGCAAGTACAGCCACGTCATCAGCATAAGCAAATTTTGCAGTTCGCATAGTAGTGAGTCGATCAGCATACTCCACAGAAGCGGCGAAAGCACACCTCCTTGGGGGCAGCCCTTCGTCGCTTCTGTAGTCAGGTAGCGATCGACCCCTACCTCAGCGCACAACAATCTTTGCGTTAGCATAGCATGGATCCACTTAATTAAAGCATCATCAACACCATGCGCTCTGGCGGCATCACAAAGTTTTTTAAAAGGCGCACAGTCAAAAGCCCCTTCAATGTCCACGAACCCATCGCGTACTCACCATTCAAAGTTGCATCCTCTATCTTTGTGACCAAAGAATGAAGAGCAGACTCGCAGGACTTTCCACGTTGGTAAGCATGTTGGTTTTCACTAAGTGGGTGTGACCTAAGTGCGTTTCCACGAATGTGACGCTCCACCAATCTCTCCAAACCTTTCAGCAAGAATGAAGTCAAGCTGATCTGTCTGAAGTTCTTTGGATTAGAATAGTCATCTTTCCCAGGTTTCGGTATGAAAACTACCTTAACCTGTTGCCAAGAAGAAGGCACGTAGCCCAGAGCAAGACATCCTCGAAAAATATTTCTTAGAGGTCGCTCTAAATGCTCCATACCCTCCTTTAGCATTGCCGGATAGATGCCATCCATGCCAGGTGCTTTGAAATGTTCCAAGGACAGTATGGCAGCTCTCACCTTTTCATGGGTAACAACCGCTTTCGCAGTGTTCCAGTTCCCTTGCAACACTTGCATGTTGAAGGGGTTGCAAGGACCGTCAACTCTCCCCCTGCCACTTCTCTCACCCGTTCTCCCGGGTGGTGTACTTCCAGGAGGGTCTGTACTGAGTCCAGTCTGGAGCTCGTGAATGTACCGTCGGGTTTTCTAAGAGAATCCAACTTGGCCAACTCATCCTTTTTGAGGACTCTGCGCAGCCTTGAAGTCTCCCTTTCGCCTTCCAATTCCTCACAGTACACTCTAAAGGAGTCACGTTGTGAGTTCCTGAAATTTAACCAGTCTTCGTTCTTGTTACTTTTGAAAGCACGATTTAGAAGTCGCCTGGTTGATTTCCTGAGTTTTTGCAGTTCTCGATTCCACCAAGGAACCGTTTCACCGCTTTGGCCTCGGGAAATAGGACAAGCCTCTTCATAGCACTCTAAAAGTGTGCCGTTCAGAGTTTTCAATTCATCTTCCAGCACCAAAGGAGTCCTTAGTCGCCTAGGGAACTGTACTTTATTGCCAAGAAGTTCATTGAACTTTGCCCAATCCGTTTTCCTAGGGTTCCGTCTTTGTATGTGATCTGACAGTGAGACCTCGTCTAGCACTCGCCAGTGTGTAATCAATTCTAACAATTTTGGGGTACAGATTGTTAGGTCAATTACTTCGCTTCTTCTCGGTCCCACGAACGTAGGGGCGCACCCTACGTTTGCAGTCATAAGACCAGCTGAAGTGATGAAATCAAATAGCTTCTCCCCTCTTGGATTGCATTTGCTACTGCCCCAACAAATATGTTGAGCATTCGCATCGCAACCTATTAAGAGTTCGAGACCACTTGATTCTGCATACGCCACCAGATCCCTAAGCTCTTGCGTCAGTGGAGGATACAAAGAATCATAGGGTAAATAAGCGGAGGCAACTATGATGTTTTTCCTCTCGCCACTTATCTGGTATTGTATGATGACCGTAGCTAAGTTCTGGGAAGAATATTGTCTCAGCATAGTTGCCTCTACCCGTCTTGACATCAGGACGCAAGCTCTCGATCTTATGGATCTTTCGTCGTAGAAGATCCAAGCCCCCTTTACTGATCCAATGCCGCAGATTCTGTTAAATCGAACCCACGATTCTTGCACCAGAAAGATATAGGGGAAATCCTGCAGCTTTGTCATTCTCGCTGCCAACAGGTAGGAGGGAGCTTTGGCATGCTGCAGATTGATTTGACCAATCTTTATGTTTTTCGACATAAACTTAGCCTATTGTCGCTTACAGAAGAGTCTGGTGCGTCCAATGTGGATCTTACCGGGGTTTCCAGTTTATCCCCACCTTCCACCGGAGATTCCGCTTCCTTGTGTCCGATTTCTCTGGGCGTTACCGCGCCTAGTGGTACAGCCACGTCCATGTCCTCATTCCCAAGGTGCTTCATCTTCCTTCGCAGTGCTCTCTTCTGCCGTCGGCTTCAGGCCTTTCCAGGTTCACGGTGTCCGGACCGCTTGGATCCATTTCCACACACCGGCGTTAAACCAGTAGCGTCCACGTCACCAGCTTCCCGTGCTTCCGCTCTTCCTGGTAAGGATGAAGGAGAAGGTTCTGACAGGCAGAATTCAGCCGTAGTCGGATTTGCAGTTTCTCCCAATTTGAAAGTTTCCGTACTTTCCTTTCTGGCTAACTTCGCCGTAGGCACCAAGTGTAAACTTTCCACTGAGTCGGAAAGCATGTCTTCTACAGATTGATCTGTAGGCGAGTATGAATGTGGTGAGGCCTCCAAAATCCGCGCCTCGGCCGCGTCATGATTGCTCATGGTCGCGGGTGGATTCGAAGTCTGTGACTTCTTACCACTTGGAGAGTTTAAATCCATCGTTTCCATATTCATATTTTTGGACACCCTTAGTGTAGTAGTAAACTACTACAGGCTCCCCCACCACGACAAGGTGGTGTCCGAGGGGGAGTACTGAGGATATGCCGAACTCTACTGTTCCAACAGTGTAACAAGCGGCCCAAGTGACACCTAACCGCACTGTCATCGAACCACGGCGAATGTAGGAAAATCGGCCAGCCTTCCGAAGCCCAATGCGAACGAAAACGATGGATGACCTAAAGTTACCAGCAAAAAAGTGAAAGAAAAAACAAAAGTGCGAATTCGTCCAGCGGCAATTGTTATCTCCAATAAGGGCAATCTGTCCTACGCAAAGATACTCAGAAAGATCAAAGCTGCCCCCTTAAAGATCTGAGCGGAAATGTGAACAAAATCTGAAGAACCCAGAAAGGGGATTTCATGTTCGAGCTGAAAAGATCCAGCGTTAGTAAAACTGACGACTTTCGCACTCAAGGGTAGGTTTATGAAAAGCCTATGCTGGTTCTCAAATGGCCACAATTCGAGTACCATCGGAGGCAGTGCAGAAGTTGTTGGCAGCCATAAAAGTTCGAATTGGATGGGTTGACTGCCGTCTAAGAAAACAAACTTCACTAAAGAAGGTGTGGGCAGAAAAGTCAATATGGCCAGGGAGTGCAATAAGGACCCCAAATGCCTATTGTGCGAAGTAAAAGAGGGACAGGATAATCGGCATATTGCGGAGGTAGAGGTAGAATGCAATGAGAAAATGAGGTTTATTCAAATAAACCTAAAACATTGCGAAGTCACTCAGGATTTACTTGAGCAGACCACGTTCGAATCTGAGGTAAACATCGTTATCATAAGTGAACCCTATAAAAAGCGTCACGACGATATGGGCTTCCGGGCGACAAATGCTTGATAATCTTGTTCTCGACGCAAGGGGACGAAATCTAAGGGTGATTGCTGGTGAATTCAATGCTTGGGCCCCTGAGTGGAGTAGCAAAGAATCAAATGCAGGGGGCGCAGTTTATTAGAAGCTTATGAGCAGATAAACTTAGTTTTGGCTAACGAAGGTACTGTAAACACTCTTCAGAAAGGGGGGTCTGGCTCGGTTGTAGATCTGGCCTTTGCCAGCCTTGCTCTGACGCGAACGCTAGAAACACAACGATCACCAGACAATGTTCTTTGAGGTATGTCCCTAGCCACTGGGCAAAGGCCCATCATGCCCGAAACCAAGCAAGATTTCAGGCTGGTCTGTATAAGCTTTGGATAAGCAGATTTTCATAGAGGTGTGGCATACGCCTCTACGGAAAGAGCCGTCCATGTGGCCCAATGCATCGTCAAACTATGTGACACGTCCATGCCTAGGAGGTGCACATTCTCCATCAGAAGACCAAACTACTGGTGGAGTGATGAACTGGCCAGCCTTCGATCAACCCGCCACTCAGCCTGAAGAGCGCTCAAAGGGCGACTGGTGGAGTCGATCCGGAGCAAAAAGGGTGCCCCTGTAAGGTACACCGCAAAACCCTCAAACTAGCCATCCAGCAAAGCAAGAGGAAATGCGCTTAGACATTTGGCGACAAAGTTGGTAAAGTCGCGCAAGTTGGGGGCAATGGACCTACGCTTAACCAAGCCATGTTGCCCTTTCACTATGTAATGGCTAAAGCGGGTAGGCAGCCAGTCGTTGACATTGATTTCCAAGATTTTTGGAATAGGAAAAGAGGAAGGAAATGGGACGGTAATTCTCGGCAAGCGTACGATTGTGACTGGGGCTAATGAGAACCTCTTTCCACAAGCCGGGAAAATGATTCTCTTCTGGGCTTTTGTTGAAAATACGGGATGGGGGAGGGGAGACAGAAGACCAGTTTTAAGCAAAGAGAGGTTGAGAGGACCATTGAAGCCAGGTCCAACATAGGCATCAAGTTTGCCAATGAGGTACTCGACAAGGAGAGGGGAATGGTAGGCGATGCGGGGCAAGCTACATCCACTAGCGGAAGGGAAGAGAAAAAAGGAGAAGGAGCATAGACTGAGGAAAAGTAGCGGCAGAGTAAATCACAAGATAGTTGCTGAAGAGCCAGAGAATTTAATGAACGGAGGGAATGCTGGGCAGGACAACGGGAGTTGCGAATGTGGAACCAGAAACGTTTGACGTTTCTGCCCTTTAGTGAATCTTCAACACTGGTCAAATATTCGTTACTAGACATACGTTTTAAGGAAATGACAGAGGAACGCAGAGTTTTGAAAAAAAATAAGTCAGCATAGTTTCTAAAAGGTAGGAACTTCTTCCTCGCAGTGTGTTTTTGACGAAGTTTTTTGTAGACTTCAGTAGTGTACTAGACAGGGTAAGAGTGTAAGCATTTAGAAGAGGAGGGAACGAACCAGTTAAGAAAATCAGATAAAATGGTGTCGAAGGTGTTGAGTGCTTGGTCACACGTTAATGGACAGAGGAACGGGGCCCAGTTGATTGCCGCCAGGACTGAGTTCAGACCTACGAAGTTCGCCTTACGAAAGTTGAACTTGGTAGACATGCGCGTGACAGGAGAGTGGAGTCAAGATATCTGAACATCGAACCCAAGAGCAGGATCTTGGCGTCATGGGTAACATAAGAGGGTGCATGAGGGGATTGGGAAAGGCAACAAACAGGAAGATTAGAGAGGACAAGATCAAGAGTGTGATCTAAGTGATTTCTAGAAAGGTTAAACTGAAGAGCGACCCAGGTTTATATGAGAGTGGATAAAGGAAGGGAAGCGTGGGTGGAGTTGTTAGGTAGTGAGGAAAGGCCATGAGTAATGGGCCAGGAGAACACATCATCATCATCAAGGACGCAACAACCAGTATCCCATCTAGGTCTTCCTTAATAAGGAACTTCAGGCATCCCGGTTTTGCGCCAAGATCCACCAAATCGATATCTCTAAAAGCTGTCTGCCGTCCTGGCCTGCGCCACCGCTCCATCTCAGACAAGGTCTGCCTCGTCTTATTTTTCTACCATAGATATTGCCTTTATAGACTTTCCGGCCTGGATCATCCTCATCAATACGGATTAAGTGACCCGCCCACCGCAACCTGGTGAGCCGGATTTTATCCACAACCTAGCTCGTGATGGTATCGCTCATAGAGATCGTCGTTATGAAGGCTACGGAATCGTCCAGGAGAGCACAGGAAAATTAAAGTCGCCACAAAGGATGAAAGAACGTGAAGGAAACGAAACGATTAAGACTTCTGATAATCTGAGAAATCCTCGTACAGAGAAGAGGGGCGGACGCAGAGAAAACATGCACACGAAATGATGAAGGGGCATACGTTTGGCGGAATAACTCGTTAGGTGATAGAATCGTATGTGGAGGATGAGGAGAAAGCGATGACTTCGGCACGGAAAGAAGACGTAACAGCTATTAGGGCACCTCCGCCATCCAACCAGGTTTCAGAAATGCGGATGGCGTGATGTTGGAATACTTAGGCAGATAGTTTGAAATCCGACAGCTTGGTCCTTAGACCTCTTACATTTGGATAAAACTGAGTGAAGTTGTCAGAATCATTTAAGTTCGTGGAGGCAGGGGGGCGGGCCGGAAATTTTCACGAAGCTCAGTCCTCGGATACGACGTTAAGAAAACTCCCTGTGGCCAAAAGGAGGACTGAACGATAGCATCGAAGTCGTGGGGACATGTCACTTTGAAAGAAGCTATCACTCGGTCAGTAGACCCATCCTTCGTCAGCTTCACACATGAGGGAGGTAACAAAGCTGTGTTAACTTTGCTTCTAATAGAGACGAGAATTTCGTCGGAAGTGGTGGAGTACGCTAGCCTCGATACGAACAGTTGTTTCGGCAGTGAAACGATGTTCCGCTGGGGGCCGTTCAGGCGACATGAGATCGGAAAGGCCTGCGGTTCAGCAATAGCGGGCGTCAATGATGCATAGGAGCAAGCGTGCAGTCGCGCTAATGAAGCGACAGCGGGCCGATCGTCAGCGAAGCGCAATTGATGCTGAGTAGGGAGTATGCCTCTGAGATAGATAGCGATTTTTTAGGTTGGCTTACGCACGTCGTCGGGCTGGTACGATCCTTTATGGACGTGGCAGATAAAGGCGGGGCAGGGTATAAGCAGAACCAGTTAGTGGCATCTTAGAACCCGAGGCCACCCTGGTGCTCGATGAAGTAGCAGCTTAAGGGATCAGAATTGATAGTGATTTTCAAACTGCATGTTGAATTGACGCTAAAGTCACCGTGTGTTGATGCAGCAGTTGGATTGCATCAGATTGTCTGGTACCGCAGCAGGCGTTACAACGATAGACGACGTTCAGTGAGAATTGTGCGCAAATGTCTATGGATGCAGAGGGAATTCCCGAAACATTTGGCGTGGAAGGTGATACCACAGTACCCATCGCAGTCCAAAAATTTGGAGCGAATTGATTCCGGCTCATTGCAAATAGCACACAGAGTGTCATAAATCGGCGAGGAATCCAGTCTCTCTCGGCATCAGGTCGACCTGTCTGTGATGCATATGCGGTTAAGAAGTGAATAGTGCCATCAGCTGATACAACGGTTAGCTTCATCAGCCGGTTATCATATCATTCAAATTTTTTAACGACATGGCGAAAACTCTCTGAGATGGCAATGCCAACACCGTATAGAGTGTCTGGGCTACCAAAATAGAAAAGTGTGTAATCATTTTTACCGCGTAATACATTAGATGCATTTCCTTGGTCGGCCAACCATTCCAACTATTGACACCAGACCAACGAGTTTCCTGTAGATCGCATATAACAATGCGCCTTTTTCGAAGGACTCTTGGGAGATCCTCTGCTTTCCAGTGTGAGTACCAATATTTAGCGTGCAGAAATGTAATTTACTCTGCTCGAAGTAATTTACTTGGGCCCTGATACCATCCTTACATTAGGAACCCTTCCTTTTCTCGACAAGACCGGGGCTCATCCTATTGCGTCGACCGAGGTTAACACTCGGCCATTTCTCCGAGATATTTTAAATTTCTTTAGTTTGGCTACGAGCCCTGCGTGCCAGACTTTATCGAAAGCTTTCAATGTATCGAACATTATTAGTCCGGTCGATTTCCGCTTGTTTAATCCACTGCGAATGTGCTGGACTACTCTGGCCAGTTGAAGTTCGCATGAATGCTCTCGTTGAAAATCCGTATTGTTCCTCTGGGATGATGTTGAGCTCGTTGAGTTGATCCTGCAGTCTGCTCCGTATTATCCTTTCCGCAATTTTTCCAATTGTTGGAAGTAGGCTGATGGGTCTCTAGTTCTGTGGGAAGGTTGGGTTCTTTCCCGGTTTCGGCAGAAGTATGATGATGGACTTTTTCCATGCTTTTGGATATGTTCTGAGACGGAGTACTGCATTTATTACTGCGGTGATTGATTCGGCGATGTTATTCGGTGCGTTCTTGATGCACTCGTTTGTAAGCATATCCCATCCTGGGGCTTTTTTGCTGCTTAGTCCATGGATGATGGTTTGGACTTCCACCTGGTCTGTTTGCAGTTCCCAGTCTTCTCTTTGTGTTGAGTCATCTTGTGTCTCTGTTTCTGACTCGTACTCTTCTTCAGATTCATCGTCCGATGCGGTGTTCTCCCTGAACTGGAGTTCTAGTGAGTCCGCGAACGCTTCGGCCTTTCCCTCTTTATAGAATTCAAGGCCATTGGGACCATGAATTATAGGCCTTCTGGAGCCTCTTTTAAAATATTTGCTGAGCCGCCAGAAGTTGTTGTTTCCCGGCTCTAAGTTTTGGAGGAAGTATTCCCACTGTTCGTTCCTGAATCGGTCAATGTCATCTCTGATGACGTTAGTGAGCCGATTCGCTTCTCTTTTCAGATTGGGATCTCCTGTCATTCTTCCTCTTTTTCTGATGCGATTTCTGTCCCTTATTCATTCTTTAATATTTCTTGGGAGCCGGTAGTATTGTTGGTCGTTTACTTCTGTCTCCGTTGAGCTCTCCTGCTTGGCTGAAATTAGTTGGGCGGTTAGGTTTTGAATTTCTGTCTCTACCTGTTCCGATGTTTCTAGTTTTGAGGTTGTGGTGTATTGTCTTAGAATGTGGCGGTAGGTGTCCCAGTTGGTGCTTTTTATCATTTTCGGCGGATTTTCAATATATATGTTGTATATTGAAAATAGCACCGGTTTGTGGTCCGACGAGAGGTCGTCCAACACGTTGATTGTGATGTGGTTGTTGTAACTCTTTGCAAGAGCCACATCGATTATGGTGCCGGTCGTGCTGCGTCCATAATGTGTTGGTTATTCTGGTGCGTGAATAGTTGCTCCGTTTCCGTTTAGGAAAGTGAGCAGTTCTCTCCCCGCTTTGGTATTTCGGGTTGCTCCCCAGTCTCGATGACGCGCGTTCAGATCCCCGGCGAGAAAAGTCGGTTTGTCCTCGTTGAGTAGCAGTTGAAGGTCCTCTGAAAAATTATCTGCTGATGGTGGACGGTAGGCTGATATAATTTTTACATCAGCTGGTCCTGTCCTTGCCTCGATGACTATAGCTTCCATTCCAGTGATGAGTGGTGTTTCCAGGCGGTGATGCTCGATGCTTCTCTTAATGAGGACTGCGGTTCCTCCTCCATGGCCAGTAAGTCGGTCGTTTCTATATATTTCGTAGTTGGGTACTTTAAGTGGGTCTGTTGATTTGAGGAACGTTTCCTGGATGAGTAGTATGTCTACTTCTGCCTCGTAAAGGAATTCTTTCAATTCTCCCATTTTTCCTTTTACGGAATTTGCGTTCCATGTTAAGCTTAATGCTTACCATCGTGGATCTTAGTTGGGTTGCCTGGAGGGATCTGCGAGCTAAACAGGTTTTGAATCATTTTAGTCATCATTGGCTCCATCATGTCGGCGAAACAGTTGTTCGCAGAGTGTTCAAACTGCTGACAGTTATGGCACTGCGATTGCGAAGTCCTCGGTTTTTGGGACTCAATTTTCACGATCAGGTGGCAGATCGATTTGACATTGTATATGCCGGTTTCGTTTTTCGGCGTTAACACTTTTAATAGTCTGGAGGGCCCGTTCTTCATTTTTATGAAGAAACACTCTATAGGATGGAAGCCCTGATCCTCAAGGTCTTCCTTCACATCTTCGGGCGCTATTCCCTCGAGCCCCCGGATTATAATGTTGATGTTCTTCTCTTCTGGGAGAATTGAATTCCACTTTCTCTAAAAAATTTCGTGATCTTCCGGTGGTCGCTCGGCTGCTCTGGAATTATTCTCACTCCCAGGTGTATCTTCCTCGCGTGAAGGATATTAATTTTCCTTTTTCTCAACTCTTTCTCAATGGCTGGCCATTTTGATGGCTGCCTTAAAATCACGGGTACCGTACCCTTTTCGGCTTCTTTAGCCTTAGGACTTTCCTGTCCTGAAGGCTTTTTTCCGGTGACTTCACTACTGCTTTTTTAAAAATGGGCGGAAGAGTTGGCACTGGTTTCGGTGGCGGCAGAGGTGGAAAGTCCACATCTTCCTCTTCCTCGGTGGCGGTGTTGTTCGTGTTGTCGGTGGACATCTCCTCTTCCGATGAGGAGTTACTTTCGACACTTGCGGACTCTCGATACGCAAACGCTTGCCGTTTTCTTTCTTCTCCCGGTTTTGCAGGTCTATTGACTCCTGCAAACTTTTGATGAGGGCTGTCAGACCCTCGTTCTGCTTCCGCTGCTCCTCTATCTCAATTTTTGCAGCGGCTAGCTGCTTGTTAATTTCATCCAGACTGCGTTGCAGACTGGCGATTAGCCTTTCTTGGGATTGGTCCGATAGTAATCGGACCTCTGGGGCTTTCTGGGTCCTCGTCTCCATTACAATTTCTGCTGAAAAAACTCTTCAAAAACAAAACTATTTTCTACCCACAAAAACTTAACACTATCCACGCTTATCACTAAAAGGTACCTAAAAGATATCCACTCCTGTAAAAAGAAAATAAATTTGTAATTAGAAATTCTTAAAAACTTTTACCACTCTGCTGCTGTCCAAAGACGTCTGCTGCGTTCGGCTGAACTCTCAAGAATGTCGTAGGAATCAGAATCATGTTCAAATTAATAGTCTGATATACTAAAGTCGCATACATATGCTGATTGGAAGCTACTCTAGAACACACTTCAACTAAAGTCCATTTCGAAAACACCCGATTGTTTTTTTTTTTGTCAAAATAGGAATGCACTGTAGCCACATAATAATAAAACATTGCATTACTCAGGATTATTACCTAGTCTAATTACATCATTGAATTCGAAAAATAACGAAAGAAAGAAAAAATAAAGCCGAGTCCAATTGCTGCAGTTAAGCAATATTGGCAGTGGTTAGCATTTAGATGGGGGACCAAATTATAAATTTTAATTTTTACCACTTGTAACTAACTCTGAAATGGATTAAGTTATTTGAACATAGATTTCACAAAGAATTCTTGAAAGATTTGCACAATTAAATTTTTCACGCCCAAGTCCTTACATAAACAAGTCGGGAAACCGGAAGCTAGACGTTTCAGGTATGAAAGGTTTTGTGTATTTCCTTTGTAAAGAGATTTGAGTGTGCATTTGTCCCATTAGCATGTAACACGTAAACTATGCATATATTATGTGAAAATAGCCACTTTCAAATGATATTGACATTCATAGTCTTGAATTTGCAGACGAGCGACAGATTTGACCTAGTATAACTTTATTAGTAATAGTGCGATTTTCGCCAAATTTAGCAAGATTATGCTCTATACTGTAACCTACATTTCTGCAAAATTTTGTGATTCTAGGGTGAACCTAAAGGGGTTTTTCCTGTCAATTAATAAAAATTATAGTAATGTACTATTATTAACTTTATTTGAACAGGTATCGGTATGAAAGATATTTCGGAGCCTAGGCGCCATATAATGGCAGACCCCTGATTTTTTCAGATATTTCGATTGGGTAGTTTCTGAGAATGGGTTCGTTGAAGAAATGATCACTTTCAACCCTCCGCACTCCCCACCATTTAAACAAATGTCAATGCCGGTCTTAGGGCTTTGAAAAGTACTAACCGAGACCTTTCAATTGATACCCCACGTGACTATATTTGATGAAAAAAAACTTTACACCCCCATTTTGCATGTATGGGGACCCCCCTTTAAATTCGACGTAAAAGGATGTAACTCACTATATACGTGAGTGTTCACAGTTCCTACTTTTCTACCAAATTTGGTCCCAATCGCTACAACGGTCTCCGAGAAAAATGCGTGTGACGGACAGATAGACAGACAGTAATCCGATTTTAAACACAAAGTGAGTGTAAACACAAAACCTTAAAAAGGGCTAGGGAGAATTAGATTCTTCTTGAATGGAATTTTAATATTTCCCTCGAATATCAATTATTCTCGTTAATTATGACGTCAGCATCTTATTTGTATGGCTTAGGATGCTGTTAGTTAGCACAAAATTGATAAGTTATAACTTTGACGTTAATTGCCAGATTTCCACCACATTTGGTACATATATACGAAATATTGTCCTCTATGCTGGTACGTTGGCTCTCATAGCTTACACGAAAAAACAAATGATAACGGACTGCGGATTATTCAATTAGCAGGGTCACACGAAATGGTTGTTGGAAGTACCTGGTTTGCGCGGAAAGCGGTCCACAAACATACGTAGGCCTCTCCAGACGGGGCCACTTTCAACTAAATTGACCACGTGTTGATCGAACGCCGCCACCTCTCAGTCCTATATGTTGGACCATATAGGGGGGCCAATATAGACTCGGATCACTATCTCGTTAGTATGGTGCTCCGAGCTCGAATAACAATACCACCTAGAATCCCCTCTGACAATCAGGTAAGAGTGAACACTGAAGCCATCCACAACACAACCCTCCGCGACACCTATAAGAGGAAAATGGATGCCGCAATAACCGCAGTCAACAGAGGACCTGGAGATGAAGCATCAACAAATGATCTTCCCAATCACCTGAAGAACGTTATCATGGATACGGCCACAAACATACTTGGCCCCAGCCGCAAAAGGAGTCGGAACGACTGGTTTGACGATGAATGTAAGCTAGCAACGGAACGGAAGAATGCCACATACCGAGTAATGTTGCATTCTCAAAGAACGCGATCACGGGCAGAGACTTATCACGAACTCCGTCGAGCGGAGAAGCGACTTCACAGACGGAAAAAGAAAACCTGGGAGAACCAACAAGTCTATGAACTAGAAAAGTACAGGGAGCAACCGCAGCAGGCGCGGAAGTTTTACCAACAAGTCAGCAGGATGAAACCTTATACACCTCGATGCTCATCCTGCTAAGACAAAGAGGGAAATCTGATTTCCGACAGAATGGGCATATTGGAGCGATTGATGAACTACTGAACAACCAGAACATCGGCGAGTTGGAGGTCCCACCAACTGAAGACGACGGACAAATATTGCCACCACCAAGTTTAGGAGAAACAGTCCGTGCAATTCATCGGATAAAAAATCATAAATCGCCAGGAGCCGATGGAATTACAGCCGAATTGGTTAAATATGGAGGCGACCAGTTACACCAAGTGATTCATCAACTTGTGCTCAAGGTATGGGACAGCGAATTAATGCCTGACGATTGGCAACGAGGCATTATCTGTCTCATACATAAGAAGGGAGATATCACACAGTGCAGCAATTATAGAGGTATCACGTTGCTGAGTACCATCTATAAGATATTCTCCACTATCTTGCTAGGCCGGATAGGCCCATACGCCCACAATATCATTGGCCCATACCAAAGAGGCTTCACTCCAGGCAAATCAGCAACAGATCAGATTTTCTCTCTGCGGCAAGCGATGGAAAAACTGTTGGAATATGGACAACAGTTGCACCATCTGTCCATCGACTTTAAGGCCGCCTATGATAGCATAGCCAGGGTAAAACTGTACACGGCCATGAGAGAATTCGGTATCCCGACCAAATTAATAAGACTGACTAGGCTGACCCTGACCAATGTGCGAGGCCAGATAAAAGCAGCAGGATCACTCTCAAGACCATTCGACATCAACAACGGTCTACCACAAGGGGATGCGCTATCATGCGTCTTCTTTAACCTGGTCCTCAAGAAACTGATCCGTGACGCTGAGGTAAATGCAAGAGGTACGATCCTCTTCAAGTCCACCCAACTACTGGCCTATGCTGACGATATCGACATCATGGGAAGAACCACCCGAGACGTACAAACTGCCTTCATCCTCCATCCGGTTGTGGATAAAATCCGGCTCAATAGGTTACGGTGGGCGGGTCACTTAATTCGTATGGATGAGGATGGTCCCACCCGGAAAGTCAGCCAGTTGCCAGCCATCGTAACTTCGGAGATAAAGCGACAAGATGTACGCTACCTTGCAAATTCGCGCCTACCGCAAAAAACTAGGTCCGCGGGGGTCTTGGCGACGGCCACCCAGAGCGCAGCGCCACGTCGCCTAACTATTTTCGACCCCCTCAGCAGGCGCAACTACCTCGTCGACACGGGTGCGGAGGTTTCGGTTCTTCCCGTACCCCGGCATCATCGACTATATCCACAACCCCTCAAACTGGCGGCAGCAAATTCCTCCCGCATCAATACTTACGGGTACAGGCAAGTGGACGTGAGTCTTGGCTTGCGTAGGACGTTTCCGTGGCGTTTCATCCTAGCGGATGTCAGCTTCCCCATATTAGGCGCAGACTTCTTGTGTCACTATGGGGTTGCTGGTGGACTTGCAAAATAAGTCCCTTATAGACCCCACAACCAACCTAAATTCGTCGGGCCAAATGGTATCTCACGCTGACAATAACCTTTCCGTTCTTTTGGAAGACATCACCGACTCTCGTGTTCGGACGCTCCTCCAAAAGTTCAGCCAGATTACTACCGAGTGTAGTCTCTCGAAACCAGTGAAGCACAATGTGCAGCACCACATAAATACTACTGGTTCCCCGATTTTCTCGAAGGTGCGTCCTCTACCACCCCAGAAACTGGCTATTGCGCGGAAAGAATTTGAACAACTTGTTCAACAGGGTATCTGCAGACCCTCAAACAGCTGTTGGTCTTCCCCTTTACATATGGTCCCTAAGCCAAATGGCGAATGGCGTCCCTGTGGGGATTACAGAAGGCTAAACGCGCAGACTGTTCCTGACCGATATTCAATTCCACTCATCCACGACTTTGCGCATCACCTCGCGAATTGCCGCATCTTTTCAACCTTGGACTTAGCCAAGGCATACCACCAAATCCCAGTAGCTCCTAAAGACATTCCAAAGACGGCAATATGCACACCCTTTGGACTCTTCGAGTTCACCCGAATGACTTTCGGATTGTGCAATGCGGCGCAAACCTTTCAAAGGTTCATTCACTCAGTCCTGCGAAACCTCGATTTCTGTTTCGTCTATCTGGATGATGTTTTGGTCGCTTCTTCCATTGAGTCTGAGCACTTAGCCCATCTCGAGTGCATTTTTCAACGTCTCTTTGAGGCCGGTTTAGTCCTAAACGTTGAGAAATGCAAATTCCTTCAACAACAGGTGAGATTCCTCGGCCACTCCATTTCCTCTGAAGGAATACAGCCCGACCCAGACAAGGTGCAAGCAATCACAAGCTTCCCGCGTCCAAAAACAGTGAGGGAGTTGAGGAGGTTCTTGGGCATGCTAAACTTTTACCGTCATTTCCTGCCCAAGGCCGCCCATCACCAGTCCGTTTTGAACGCGTACTTGTCTGGCCCCAAAACAAAAGACACACGAGAGATTGTGTGGTCTGAAGAGGCTGTCCGCGCGTTCAACAAATCCCGACAGCAACTGGCCGATGCTACACTTTTGGCATTTCCTCTGCAAGATGCACCCCTAGCCGTTTTTGTTGATGCCTCTGACATCGCAGTAGGTGCTGCCCCTCACCAAAAGGTGGATCAAGTTTGGCAGCCGTTGAGCTTCTTCTCGAAACAGTTGAATCCCGCTCAACGGAACTACAGTACCTACGATCGCGAACTGCTCGCCGCGTACTTGTCCATCAAATACTTCCGTTTCTCCCTAGAAGGCAGGCCGTTCACAGTGTTCACGGACCGTAAGCCTCTCACTTTTGCTTTCAAACAAAAGCCCGACAAAGCGTCCCCTCGTCAGCTTCGACACCTGAGCTTCATAAGCCAGTTTACGTCAGACATCCAGCACGTGTCCGGGAAGGACAACATAGTTGCTGACGCTTTGTCTCGTGTCTCCGAGGTTAACATCCCCGCCGCACTTGATTTCTCGGCTATTGCCAAGGCGCAGGAGGATGACGCAGCACTTCAGAGCCTCAAATCCAACCCCAAATACAAATTTCGGGAGTTGCCCATCTTCGGCTCAAACCTCTCGCTCTGCTGCGAAGACTCGGAAAAGGGACCTCGGCCATACATTCCGGCCACATTTCGCAAGGAAGTGTTCCACGCAGTTCACGACTTGGCGCATCCCGGCATCAGGACAACAAACCGGTTAGTCACCGGAAAATACTTCTGGCCCTCCATGAACAAGGATATCAATTCTTGGGCCAGAGAGTGCATCGCATGCCAAAAGTGTAAAGTCTCCAGGCATGTAAGGAAAGAAGTGGGCTCATTCCCCCGCACTACCAAGTGTTTCCACACGATACACCTCGACATAATAGGGCCTTTGCGAGACTCGCACGGTTACAAGTATTGCCTCACAATCATCGACAGGTTCACGCGGTGGCCTGAAGCAATACCTCTGAAAGACATTACGGCGCAATCTTGTGCCGAAGCCCTCTGCCGAGAGTGGATACCTCGCTTTGGCGTCCCTGCAGTGGTCATCACTGATCAGGGAATGCAATTTGAGTCCACCCTTTTCTCCGAGTTAGGCAAACTCCTGGGTTTTAAACGCCAGCGGACTACTGCATACCACCCGCAATCCAATGGGATGCTAGAACGTTGACACCGGACGCTGAAAGCCGCCATTATGGCACGCGACGACCCGTCCTGGACTCAAGTCTTGCCTCTCGTCCTACTCGGCCTTCGTACAACCCGCCGAGAGGAATTTGCTGCCAGCCCCGCGGAGCTGGTATACGGGGAGAACCCAAGACTCCCAAGCGATCCGGTCTTCGACAAGAGATCGGGTCTCACGGAGTCGGGGTTGGTGCGTCTGCTGAGGGACAATCTCCGACGCATCAAAGCGCCACCACCCACTCGACACTCGTCCATACCTACTTGTTCGCCCAAGGAACTGGACACATGCACGCACGTGCTGATCAGGACGGATGCCGTCCGGAAGCCGCTGCAGCCTTCATATGAGGGCCCGTACCGCGTTCTCGACAGGGGAGAGCATTTCTTCCAGCTCGAGATCGGTGGTCACAAAAAGGCGGTCTCTTTGTCCAGGCTGAAACCCGTGTGCGCCCCGAAGCAGCGTCGTGTCCGCTTTGTGGATTAACGGCGAACGAAGTTCGGGGATCCGACGCCGAAACCCCCTAGGTTTCGTCTGGGGGCGGAGTGATGTGGCGCGGCAGGATCTGCAGCATTCGAAATTTATTTCGAATGTTGCGGATGCGGACGGGTAGATGGCGCGAAACTCTCCACTCGCTCATTTTCGGAACGCACCCGGGAGTGGAGAATTAGCGGTGGAAAATTGCCGTTGGTTGGGACAGTAAGGACCGCATGGAAATAAGCCGGTCTCTTCTGTTCCCAACCGCGGCGGCGAACACACGAAACACAAAGATCCCAGTTGAATTGCCCTAATTCAGAAAGTGATCAAAGTATTGTGATAAAGTTAATCTTTTTGTGTTTTAAATAAACTAATTTTATTTATTGCTAAAAACCGGTTGTTGCGCCGGAAGTCTTAGGATGAATTTAAGGTTTTTCAGTAAATTTCTAAAAAGTAGTAATATACTATTAGTAAGTTTATTTGAGCAGATATCGGAATGGGACATATTTTGAGGCCTGGATTTCATCTAGGCGCACCACCCTGATTTTTTTCGGATTTTTAAGTTGGGTAGTTTCCGAAAATGAGTCCTGTCTCACTTCAAGTGCGTACATTTTGACTCCCTACTCACGCACTTTGCAATCTATGCCGAAACTAATGTCAGTTTCGGAAAGTACAAATCGAGACCTTTGATATCCTACACAACTATATTCGGTAAAAAAAATTTTTGAATCGCCCTTTGTATGAATGGGGAGCCCCCCTTTAAACTTCACTTAAATTTATGCCACTCGCTGTATGCGTGGGATTTCATAGTTCCCATCTGTCCACCAAATTTCGTTCGGATCGGTTTAGCCGTTTTGGAGAAAAATGCATATGGCAGACAGACAGACAGACATTGAATCGATTTTAATAAGGTTTTGTTTTACACAAAACCTTAAAAAGGCATATATAACATATGTGCATTGCTCGGTAAAAAAATAAAAACAAACTAAAAGTTTGGAACTCCCTGCGATAGTGATAGTGATAATGACAGTTGACTTCCAATTTTCGTCGAATTATCATTGTTTCGGGAGACAGTGGGTTCGCAAGACTGTTCATTGTACTGTAAGCCTCTCATAAAACGATACCAATCACGTACACATAATAGAACATTGCATTACATAAAATTATTAGGTACATTATATTAGCAATTATTGAAAAGAAAAAAATCTAATTATGTCATTGCATTCGAAATTCGACAAGAGCAGGAAAATTGAGCGGAGGCCAATTGGCGAAGTTAAGCGATATTGACAGTGGTTACCTTTTAGATGGGGGACCAAATTATAAAATCACTCTTCAGAAAGAATTCTTGAAAGATTTTCCCAATTAAATGTTTCACCCCTAAGGCCCTACATAAAAAAAGCATGAAACTTTCCATGCCTTAACCATCCAGCTCCGATTTGCAATTTGCCATGTTAACCTCTTCTATATCGCCAGAACTACCGATTTTCTGGCATGCTTTGTATCATTTGCATGAGCGTATTGAAGTTGTATCCTACTCAGGCTATGAATTATGCTCCAAGTGTTGGTAATTAGTTAAGTAATTTCGCATAAATTAATTCACGGAGCATCCACTTCAAAAGCATAATTCCGAGATATTTTGACTTAGCAACAAAGGACTTGAGCTTTATTCAAATAGCACGTTTTCGCAATGACTTTACTCACCGAACCAGGAAATCCTTTCACAAACTTTCCGGTACCATCCTCCCTGCGAATAACGAAAAACGATTAAGTACACAACATTCAGTTTGAACTATAGCAAATATCTATATTCTATAATTAAGCTCAAGTATAAATTGGTATTTATCGCGAGACGAATCAACCCTAACACTTGTACATTGCTTCTTTGTTTATCCAAGCACTTAGTCGTTAATTATTAACCAATTACGTCGATGCTTTCCGTCTCTTAGAATCCACTACGCAAACACGAACTTGCTCAATTAGCCATTGAACGCCGTCCTCCAATCCTTGTCCGGTTAACGCGTTACTTGAGCTGATATGCCATGGCTTCTCGTCGATTTTCTCCAGGCCCAAGGCTAGAAAATTACAACTATTGCACATAAATTCTGATTTCAACAGGCTTCAAACCTCCAAGCAATAAATTCAATGGATAAAAGTTTACAGACCTGCAGCTATTTTCACGCAGGACAAAGCATCCTCACAATCCATTTTGTTGGCAAAAAATAAAATGGGAATTTTACGAAAGGCAATGTCTGGATGCTGCAATAAAATCTCCAATTCATCTTTCACGACCACTGAAAGAAGATAAACATTTTAGAAGAAGTGAATTCAGTTTAAAGGGCGGAAAATAGGAAAATGCTGGAAATGTGAATTAATAGTTAAACTCGGTTTTAATTAAATTTTTTTCAATGGGAAAAAGAACGCAAGCAAAGGGATATATTCCCTACACAAAATTGTTACGAAGAATACACATACGTGCATAGGATATGAAGTAAAAATCCTCAGCGAACTCATTTACGATTGAACAGACTAAAAGCCATTTTTACAGGCACGACTGGACCGCTTACGACTATATAATATAAAACGGCCTTAAAGTGTTTTGCATATTTTGAATAATTTGGACGAAACTGTAAAGTACCGAACTGGATCAGGGATAGTAGTCTCCATATAGCAAGGTTTTTGTTTTTTTTTGTGGGAGTAGGGTAGGTGAATGCGTTTACACACAGAGTGTTGGACTCCCGCAACAGCACGCTGGCGGACTACCAACTAAACACCTCCCTGTCATCAGAAAACTAGCCTGGAACCGTTTGACACATTACTTCGGGCTAGTCCTCCCGCTCTCCCGGCTTTGGGAGTCAGGGAATTCCTTTCACTAACGGGAGGGGAGGGGAGGAAGGGAGTTGTTGTTAGTTCAGGCAACCCCTTACCGTCCGATCCCTCTGCCGGTCGAGTTCAATCTTCTTCGTAGTAAGAAGAGCCCGAACATAATGCGCAATACGATTCCAGCTGCCAGCGCTCTTCAGCATCTCTCTGACAATGTTGTCTGGAGAGAACTCCCCTGTGTCTGCATAAAGCTGCTGGCGGAGGCCGCCCCACCTCTCGCAAGAGAAAAAGGCGTGTTCAGCGTCATCCGCCACTCTATTGCAAAACACACAATCAGGAGATCACGCCTTCCCAACCCTGTGCAGGTAAGACTGAAAACCTCCATGCCCACTTAGAAGTTGGGTAAGGAAGTAATCAATCTCACCGTGCTTTCTGTTCAACCATGGGTCTAATTTGTCGATGAGCTGCGCAGTCCACTTGCCCCTTGGCTCATTTTGCCAAGAAAGTTGCCACTCGCTGAGGGTGCGTTGACGTTCTTCACGGGCAACCACTTCTCTTAAGTTTTCGCCCTTACGGCGATAGATAGCTTTGCGCTCCTTGGCAAGGAGGGCAACGGGGATCACTCCCACAATCACCATCACAGCCGGTTCGGAGACGGTGCGATAAGCAGACGCCACTCGCAAAGCTCCAAGCCTCTGCACTTGAGCGAGGCGTTTACGATGCACCTCCTTGTCAAGGGCATCAGCCATACCTCCGCACCATAGAGAAGGACGGACTGCGTTACTCCCATGAGGAGACGTCTCCTAGTTGATATAGGGCCGCCGACATTCGTCATTAGCCGACTCAAGGCCGCGACTCCTGCCGCAGCCCTTTCCGCGGCTGCTTTGATTTGCTCGAAGAAGCTCATCTTCGAGTCGAGCATTAAACCAAGGTATTTAATCGTTGGTTTTGACTCTTTAGTCAACTCGCCGATCGATATGGGACGCAAGGTCGGGATTCTCCTTCTGGTCAGGATGACTACTTCGGTTTTTTCCAACGCAAGGTTGAAACCATGAGCAGTCATCCATCCGCTTACCCGTCGCATCAATATGCCAAGTCTGCTTTGCGCCTGTTCAACAGTGCGTCCGGCAACAAGTGCCGCAACGTCGTCTGCATAACCGACCAGGCGCGACTCTTCGGGCATATCGAGTCTCAGCAGACTATCGTAGGAACCGTTCCAGAGGTCCGGCCTAGGATGGATCGAGCAGCAATTCTGGCCGTTGGCGGAACACCAGTTTGTAAACTTCCGCCGGGATGCCATCAGGAGTCTCCTTTTTACTGATCTATATTGTGCCTTTATAGCACATGCCTCCTCGTTGGCGTACAAACGTTGTGCCAAACGGCGGAGCTTATGACACTCCTTCCGTAGGTCGGCAATTTCCGCCGTCCACCAGTACATAGAGCGCAAGTAGCGTCAAACACTTCGAACGCAATGTACTGATGATCACTTGCCGAGAAGTCTTCTAGGACTCGCCACCCATCCACCGATGATGCCAGAGATTCCGACGCAAAAGTGATGTCAGGAATGCTTCCTTCACAACCTGGGCCACGAAACGTTGGCGTGGATCCGGTGTTTAAAATTACGAGCCCGGTTCTCGCCACTATTTCCATAATCCGTTTCCCTCTGGAGTCTGATTGAGGCATGCCCCATTCAAGAGCCCTGGCATTAAAATCACCGCCAACCAGGATTCGTCCCTCCGTGCTCGAAACGACATCCTCCAGAGCATCAAGCCCGCGCTAAAAGTCCGGAATAGTCGATTCCGTTCGGCGTCAGGTAAACGCTAAAAAACGTTATCCCTAAACACCGGATCCAGACAAATCCGTCCCCCCGGCCTTCGGCAAAAACACGAAGTCGAACATCGTCCCGAACCCAGATGGCATCGGTGCCCGATAAGTCGAGATACCATGAGGACTGGTCCTTGTTTCGGTATTGCTCCCTAATCAGCACTAGATCAGCATTTACTTCCGCAGCGAACTGTGCTAGCAACTGGTGAGCGGTTGCACTCCGGTGCATGTTAATTTGCAAAATGCGGATCACGGCGTTCGCACCCTAGCCCTCTCCAATTCCGCCCTGAAGATCGGACACCGTCCCGAGCCCGCAGTCTGTGCGACGCTTTCGCCAGGCGCGCCACGATCCCTGCAAAGAACACAACTCTCGCTTTCCTTGGAAGTCTTCGCTTGATGACCCACTTGGCCGCATCTCCGGCATGCTGTCCTCCTGTCCGGATCCTTGCAAGCTGCTGACGTGTGTCCATAGTCCAGACACCTGTAGCACTTGGTGAGGACTATCCGCATTCGTACCCTGCATACTACCCATCCGATTTTGATTCTCCCGCTGTTAAGGAGTTTCCTCGCATATTGCTCGGGGACTTCCACCACGGCGAGCTTTTGGCCTCGAGCATTTACAGAGGTAATACCTACCCGGGCATTGGTTACCTCTGGACATTCAGGCTTTAGCGCCTCCTCTACTTCGGCCTTTTCTGTGAGGCGGTCAAGATCCCGTATTTCTAGAGAGCACATGGGTTCTAGGCTGGAAACAAGAGCCTTCTCCCCCAATAACCCCTTGACCGCTTCGCAGAACGTGCTCTTGTTGGTCGTCTTTGGGCCCAGTTCGACGAGAACTCCACCACTCCTCGTTTTCCGTATCGAAGACACCTCTGCTCCGTTCTCCTCGGGTTTCATCCTGTAGCGGATTTCACTAAGGACTTCCGCAAATGTATTGCCTTCCGTCGGCTTAATGAGCAAAGCCGACGGTCTAGTCCTTCTTCGTTTCCTCGTTCTTTCCGCTACTGGCTTTGGTCCTTGTTTTTGGACAGACGTGTCTCTGGCGACGGAGTCCGTTGTTTCTTTTTATCCTTTTTCGCCTTCTTTTTTTGGGCCTTGGAGACTACTTCGATAAAGTCTCCTTCAGGCACGTCGTCCTCTTTCCGCTTTTTCCCCTGTTCACTTTGCAGAGGGCTATCTGCGGTCCGTTTGACGCAAGCAGCATTCTCAGCGGGGAGTGCGACTGTTTCTACTCTACAATCGTCTTCCACTGCTCTCCACGTTTGTCTATAAAAGGAAATGCGGTCCAGTAGTTCCTCCAGTTCCATCAGCCCGTTTTTGACGCCTTTGCTAACGTTCCTCTGAAGGAACGTTGCCGAATGCATACGTTTCACCACTTTCTGATGAGCCTTTCCTTTTCGGCTCTAGCGAGGACAGGACGGTCAAATGCACTTCCACTCGATTTGTGTCCAAATCCATTTGCTCAGGACTAGCGTTTCTCACTGAGCTTACTTCGAGAACAGGGGCACTGCAAGGTAATAGAGTTGCCATCTCCGCACGGTCAGTCGCGCCACTTGATGAGGCTTCCTCTTTATTTGGGCGCCCCGGTGTCTCATCGGGTATGTCAGTCCTCGTTGCCTCTTTCACTGATCGCTGCGGTGAACGACGCATTTTTGTGCTCCGCCCAAACGCACCCAGCTCTTCCTCCTTGTCTGTTGTTTCGTCGTTTTTTTTATAATTTTCTGAACATTCTCCATGAAAAAGTAACCAGCGCATCGTGTGCAAGGGAGCGGGCCGCAATAGTCAAGAACGGGTATACCCTCGGGGACACAGCCCCTACCCCAGTTCCCTGAGGCCTGACGTACGCTTAGCTGACCCCGGAATTCACGGACAGATCAGCGCTCGCTCGGGGCAACGCGGTCTACTAACACCGGTTCAATGCACACTTTCCGACCAGGGTCCCGAAGGGGCTGGCTCCTGATACACGTCGCAACCACCACCTTGGCAGAGCTACGCTCACATCACCCCGTTGACGCCGACAGAGAGTTGTCGACAGCTCCGGAGACTCCCAGTGTGTCCCGACGTGTACCGGTCATTCGCGATTCGCTCTTCACCGAGAAGCTTTCTCGAGGCTACTACCTAGGACGCAGGTATGCTGCCAGCTAGGGGGCAAAACTACTTACTCGGGCACCTCGGGGACCCCGTATCGTAAGCGGCCCGTTAAAAGTCGCTAACGACCCCTGAGGGTTAGGAAGGTTGCAGTAACGTTCAATAAGCGATCCCTAAACAAATAACATAACATAAAAGATAGCAAGGTTATCTTTTATTGATGAGAAAGTTCGTTTGGATATCGTCAGTCCAAAGTTAAATAAGTAAAATATATCCAAAGTAAAAATTAAATAAATAATGAAGGGCTTTCCGGGCTTCATGGCCTCGAGGATTGCGTGTAAGCCTAGCGCTGCCAAAGTGGTAGTTGTGGCGTGTGTCAGGTGCCATCCCCTTCGGAACCCTGCTCGGGTAGTACGTAGTGAACCGCTATTGGTAGGCCGTGTTACCCCGACCGAGCGCTGATCCATCCGTGAGTTCCAGGATCAGCTAATCGTAGATCACACCTCAGGGAACTGGGGTTGGGTATCAGACAGAAGCAGCAAAGCGGCAATCAGGACTTGGGGAAACCGAAGGATCGAAAATACGAGCAATAGGCCAGAAGACGGATTCACACAAACTAAGGTAGGCGGCATTCACATATTCAGCTGCTACGCCGCGCCGATTGAAAAGATACAAAAAGCGTGTGACGCTTCCACGCTCCACTGCACGGTACTCACGAAACGAATGCCCAACTTCTCCTGGAATGCCGCAATCGAAGAACTTCGTAGAGTTTGCCTTAAAGCCAGAAGACACAACCAGCGTAGCAGAAACCGGACTGAATTTGAAGAGTTTCACAACCATCGGGAGGTGCATACAAAGCATTTATGGCATCTATCAAGAGTAAGCGCTCACAGCCGACCACCAACCCTGATTTACTGCGAGATATCATTAGCACTCTCTTCCCACAAATTTCAAGTGAATCGAACCTACCCACTGTCCAGACAGATCCCGGTGAAATCCCCGAAGTAACAACTGAAGAAGTGCTGGAAGCCGCGAAGATGAAGGCCCAGGTTTAGAC
Source organism: Hermetia illucens (assembly GCF_905115235.1). Lineage (NCBI taxonomy): Eukaryota > Metazoa > Arthropoda > Insecta > Diptera > Stratiomyidae > Hermetia > Hermetia illucens. The sequence continues at coordinate 160,868,806 of NC_051852.1, read as the reverse complement.
GGCATTCCGAATAAAGTACTGACAGTGGCCGTCGAAACAGTTCCAAGGTGGTTCTCTGAAACATTTACGACGTGCCTCAAAGATGGAATTTTCCCAGAAGAGTGGAGGAAACAGAAGCTTGTGCTAATCCCGAAGCCAAATAAACCTCTGCGTGATCCTTCGTCTTATAGACCTATATGCATGCTAAACGGCATCGGTAAACTTAAACGGGTCATCTTCAATAGGCCAGTACCAATCACAGAAAAGGAGGGTGGTGTCTCAGTCAGACAGTTCGGATCCCAAAGGGCAAAATCTACTGTCAATGCGATCAGCACGGTGACGGAAATTGCGGAAAAAGCAATGGAGGCCAATAAATCTTGCGCGGTAGTTACTCACCACGTGAAGAATGCCTTCAATACGGCAAAATGAAGCAAAATAATTACGGCTTTACCCAAATTGAGCGCTCCTAAATGCCTGGTGTACTCAAGGAATTTTTCCGGAAGAGGATATGTTAGGATCCGGAACATGAACGTCGTCAGCTCCTGATCTCGAGAGTTGTCAGCTCCATCTTGCTTTATATAGCTCCAGTCTAGGCACCGTCTTTGAAGTTGGAAGCAAATAGAAGAAAACTCCCAGCCCCATATCGATTGAGTCCATTGCGAATGTCATGTGCTTACCCTACAATATCAGACGAAGCAGCTTGTGTGATAGCAGGCATAATTCCCATCGACATCTTTTTTATTGGGGTTGGGTAGGTGAATAAATTTACGCACACAGTGCAGGACTCCCGGTTCGGTACATCGTCGAACTACCAACTAAACACCTCCCCATCGTCAGAGAGCTAGCCTGGAACCGTTTGTCACATTACTTCGGGCTAGTCCGCGCACTCTCCCGCCTTGCGGAGCCTTAACTCAGGGAATTCGGTTCACCAACGGGAGTGTCCGGATAGCTGAGTGGTTAGAGCACAAGGCTGTCGTACGGAAGGTCGCGGTTCAAATCTCGCTGGCGACAGTGGGTTTTGTATCGTGATTTGACGTCGGATACCAGTCGACTCAGCTGTGAATGAGTACCTGAGTCAAATCAGGGTAATAATCTCGGGCGAGCGTAATGCTGACCACAGTGCCTCCTACAGCATTCTGTAGTGTACCATTACGGTATTGAATGAAGTGCTCTAACACATTTCAAGGCCCTGATCCAATATGGATTGTTGGGCCAAAGATTATTATTATTAACGGGAGCGGAGAGCAGAAAGGGAACTGTCAGTTCAAGGAACCCCCTGCCATCCGGCTCTTCTGCCGGTCGAGTTCTATCTTCTCAGCAACGAGAAGGACCCGAATGTAATGGGCAACACTGCTCTCAGCATTCCACAGCATCTCTTCGACAATGTTGTCTGGATGGAGACCCCCTGTGTTTAAATAGAGCTGCTGACGAATCCCATCCAACCTTCCACAAGAAAAAAATCCGATTCAGCCGCGCACCTAAGTTGCCGATGAGCCATGCAGTCCATCTGCCTCTAGTTTCATTTTGCTAAGAGAACTGCCACTCGTCTAGAGACGTCTGCTGCTAGACGTAGGACCTCCACTGTTTGCCATTAGCCTATTTAACGTCGAAATTCCAGCTGCTTCTTTCATTTGCTCAAAAAAGCTCATCTTTGAGTCAAGAGTCAACCCGAGGTACTTTACCGCTGGTTTTGACTCGATTATCGACTCACCAAACGATATGAAGCGCAGGGTCGGAATTTTATTTTTAGTCAGGATGACTACTTCGGTTTTTTCTAGTGCAAGGTTGAAACTGCTCTAAAACCAAACTGACGGGGGGATAAATATCCGGAACCGCGTATCGCTTCAGCGAGTATACTTCTGATGAGCTTTTCAAGCACTTTTCCAGCAGTGTCAAGCATAAATAGTGGGCGGTATGAAGACGGCAACTCAGAGTTGCCTCTCCCTTTGTGGATTAGCGCAAGCGTCGCAATCTTCCAACGAGCAGGGAAAGTGCCCTCTTTTAGACAAGCGTTGGCCGGTGTTGGAATACCAGTTTGTATACCTCTGCTAGAATACCATCGGGGCGGGGCAATGTATTGATGGTCGCTTGTCGAGAAGTCTTCCAGAACTCCCCACCCGTCCACCAGCGACACCAGTGATTCCAACGCGAAGGTTACATCTGGCATGCTTCCCTCGCAGCCTAGGCACCGGAACTTTGGGGTGGATCTGGTGTTTAGAACTACCAATCCTGTTCTAGCCGCCATTTCAAGAATTCGTTTCCCTCCGAAGTCTGTGTGAGGCATGCCCCATTCAAGTGTCCTGCCATTGAAGTCACCCCCGACCAGCATCCGCCCATCCCTGTTCACGATAGCGTCCTCAAAAGTATCAAGCCTGCGTCGAAAGTTCGGCATCGTCTCATTCGGAGTAAGATAGACACTAAAAAACGTCCCTGAACACCGAATCCAGACAAAGCCGCCGTCCCCTGGGACTTGAGTAAGAACCCTAACGAGGGTGCCGTCCCGAACCCAGATGGCAGCGCTAACTGATATGTCTGTGTTCCATGAAACTGGGTCCTTGTTTTGGTACTGCTCTCTGATGAGTACTAAATCAGCTTTGGTCTCCGCAGTGAACTACCCTAGCAACTCGTGAGCGGTTGCACTCCGGTTCATATTGATTTGTAGGATGCGAATCATGTTAACTGCGTCCTCGCTCTTTCCAATTTTTCTCTGAAAACTGGACACCGCCCCGAGTCCACAGTATGCACAACGTTCTCACCAGTCGCACCACGGTCTCTGCATAGGCCGCAGCTTTCCTTTTCTTTGCAGGTGTTCGCTTTATGGCCTGCCTGGCCACATTTACAGGATGTTGCGCTTCTGTCAGGTCTACGACAGGTTGCAAATGTGCGCCCATAATCTAATCATCTGCAATATTTGATTTGGGCGGCCCAGGTTCGTATCCTACAAATTACCCAACCAATTTTTTTTCCCGCTGTTTAAAAGCTTCCTCGCGGATTGCTCGGCAATTTCCACCACAGAGAATTTTTGGCCTCGGGAGTTAGCAGAAGTGATATCAATCCAGACATCGGTTACTTCCGGACATACGCGTTTGATGGCCTCTTCTACGCCGTCCTTTTCTGTGAGGTAGTCAAGGTCCCGGATTTCCAGAGAACACGTGGGTTCCAGGCCGAAAACCAAAGCCTTTTCCCCCATCGACATCTTGGCGAACCCCTCTATGACCCATCATATGCAATCGGCGATGAGGTTAGTTACCACCTAACTCAATTCCTAAGGGGACACGGAGGGTACCATGCATTCCTTTATCGCTTCGGGCGTGACGACATGCGTGATGATTCGGAGGATGCGGAGCATGTTGTTTTTAACTGCCCGCAGTTTGTCACACACAGAGCGGGGGAATATCGTGGACCACATGCTAACCTCTGAAACATTTTAGAGGGCAGTGGAAAAATTAATGAAGGCGTTCCACAATCTGCTGAGGAGGGTCCTTCCTCTCTTCGGATGAAAGCTACAAATAACGACAGGAGCCGCAGTTCGTAACTGATCCTGCCCCGCGACGTAATACCGAAATGGCAGTCCCACGGAGTAAGCGAAGGAGAAGGAGGTGGTTATAGTGAGCAAAAGCCCCTCATGACCGTATAACAGGAGCCAGCGGTAAGTTCCGAACCTTTCGACCTTCCAACGTATAAAAAAAAGACAAACAGACAGTAAACGGATTTTAATAAGGTTTTGTTTTACACAAAATCTTAAAAATGGGATTTGAAGGATATCTAAAAATAAGCATAAGCTCTCAAACTATTATCGGGGAAACGCTGCAAATCGGAAGAAAATTGACGCACCTTGAGCTCCACAAGCGAACCTTGGAAGATTAAACACACATTTTGACTCGTCGCTCCTTAAATTCGCAGCAAATCTGTTACGAATTACAAAATACGACTTCTGCACAAAAATACTAATTCTTCTTTTCTTTTTCTTCAGCGTTTGTCCCGTTCACAAGTGGAGTCGGCTTGTCGGGATCGGTTTCGCCATTTGGTTCTACCGAATGTCTGATCTGGGTGCAATCTCTTAAATCACCATCCAGCGAATCCAGCCACCGTTGTTTCGGCCTGCCTTTTGGTCGTTTACCATCGACTTCGATGTTCAGACCAATTTTGCCAAGTGAATTCTCGTTAGTACGAATTGCGTGACCATACCATCGAAGACGCCTCTCTAGCAACTTTTCCACGATCGGTGCAACCCCATAACGATCGCGGATATCCTCATTTCGGCTGTGATCAAAACGTGTGACGCCACTAGTCCAACGTAACATCTTCGTCTCCATTACCGCAAAACGCCGTTCATTGTCTTTTATAGTCGGCCAACAATCAGAACCATAGATCACAAAAAAAATCAGTTGTGGAATGCCACTTCATCCAGATTGCATTAATGCGGGAAGCAATTTCATAACGCTGATAGCGTTGACCCGAGGTATTTAAATCGCTCAGTTCTAGGCAGATCATTGCCGCTGACAGTGATTGTGCCTGTACTAATTGACCCCTTTATTTGAGGTTCCACATGCCCAAGTTATACCAAAACAGTTTGGACCCCTAATGCGCAAGCCCGTCCCTTAAACCCTTCTAACTCTCTTCTAACAATATACTAATAACGTTGGATTAGAAAACTTCCGCTTTCCAAACAATATTACATAAATTTAAAGTGATAATATCTTTCCCCATGTCGGTAGCTCTGCCAAACTATTGACTATAAAACATTCACCATAATAATGGTCAAAAACAGGCCAACATACCACTGTTCCCAAAGGCTGGGGTATTAAACCCAAATTTATTTGCTCCCCGCCTGTACACAGTTTCCTGGATTACCATAATAGAGTTTTGCCGGGAAATACCAGTTCCCATGTACACGTCCTATCGTCCTGCGACTATAAATTGTTATTTGAGTAATCCTTTCGCTAGTCCTCGGGTTCGCAAGGACTTAAATTTCATTAGATAGTTCCGCTAATTGGCAGCAATATGTTCTGAGCTCATATGTTCCTGGTAGCATTTCTTTGCTATTTAATTTAATTAAGGGGGGAATAGTCCTAATTGAATAATTCAACTTCGAAAATAAACAACTATAAAGTAGTGGAACGGAAGGAGCGTTAGGAAGGGTAGGTTATTGAATAAAAATTAAGTTGCGCTGAGGTTACCAGCTCTAGTTGAAAAATATTACGAGGAAAGTGAAGATTAATTGCGGTGCATCAGGGAAGCGAATGGTAGGTATGTGCATTTTTGCAGCCAGACAAAGCTGGGAACAAATTAAAAATCTTGTAAGGAATAGTGATGCTCGAAGGATCCTAGTAAAGAGTCACAATTTAGCAAAATGGAACCACTTTATAACTATGAGGTGGCCTTAATATAAATATAAAGAAGGGTTACGTAGTCGTCGACTAGAGTCTCGTGGTTAAGTCCTCCGGCTCTAATCGTTCCATTCAAGTCGTGGACTGTGTTAGGCTCCTGCTGCGTGGTAATGAGTGAGTTCACCACTGATGCGTCCTTCGTTTCTAACGCGTTGCTTTGCCGTGACCACTTAGAAGACGCCCTCCATTGGGGTGACAAGATTGTTTGAATAACTTAAAACTTAAGCTTTGATGTCTGCGTCCCTTTTTTTTTTTGAGGAAGTGGAAATTTTCAAGGGGCACTGGCCTGGACACGCCAGTATGTGAGATTTTTATCCACTAAAACCACCCCCGACCCACTGCCCGCGGAACACCATAAGGTAAGGGGGTGGAGTCAACTCACTCTAGCTTGGTCACCTTTCTTCTTTTCGCGGGATACGTAACCGTGCTTTTCTTGCCTCCACCGGCTTTCGCAGCTTGCTCTGGATAGATGCGATCGTGCAGTTGTTCGCAGCTCAATCTTTCTCACATGCTACCATTCTCGGCACCAGATTTTACAATCTCTCCTAGAATCTCCTCTAAGTTCCACCTTTCTTACCCAAATCTTGGACAATGAAAGAATACATGCTCTGGGCCCACTTTAAGCCTATGCTTAGTATTGGCGACATTTTCCATGCCTCGTGATAAGCTGGGTAAGATTATAGTTGATCTCACCGTGTCGTCTCTCCAACCACTCCTTGATGGCGTGGCTGAAGCCTTTGAATCCACGAACAATTTCCCGAGCATCTCCAATACTCTAGCTATTTACTAAGTGAGAAACTGGCTTCGCATTATATATCTTCGTCATCTGATCTCCCAAAATGTCAATCAACATCATCCCCAAGATGACAAACGCTGCCTCATCTGAGATAGTCCTGAAGACAGAGCACACGTTTAGATCAGCCCTCCTGCAAACTGCACTCACTTTATTAGCTTTACCTAAAATCTGCAACGCCTCCGCCAAAGTGGGGTACACCATGGCCCACCCATGTTCGGCAACATCCTTGCCAGGGTCATGCTTGCAGTGGATGCCTTGACGCCTCCTTGGCCTCCTTGGCTTTCAAAAACCGCTTTAACAAATTCTCCACAACGTCCAGAAGACATATATGGGTCTGTATTCACCTAACGGTTTACAGACTTAGCCATTTGTATGCCCCAGGAAATATCCCCTCGGACATGCACTCTTCGAACAACTCAGCGGATATGTCTTGGCTCGATTTTACCGCAAGCTGAAGGGGCTTATTCGGTACTCCGCCCAGACCAGGGGCTTTACTGTCGCCTAACTTGCCGCAGATCTCCAGCAGCTCGTCTCTGGTGACAGGTGGAATTGCCATCATATTCAGAGGCTGTTCGAAACTGTCAGCAGCGCTCGCTTGCTGGAGGAATAACCCCTGGATGATTTTCAGCAAGAGGGTTGGGAATGTGATCTGCTGACATGGATGACTTCTGAATCGTCCCGTCACGTTTCTGTAGGCGCTACCCGACGAGTTGAAACCTGCTCCTGATCAAAGCCCCTTAAAGCATTTCCTTTTGCTCCGCAGGGTGGCGAATTTAAGGACTTTGCGGGCTGCCTGATAGGCGATTCTACCTACCGCTATTCCGCCAGTAGTTTGGTCTTCTACTGGGAAAAGAACATCCCTAGGCATGGACGCGCCAATGCATGCAATGCAATGCATTGTGTCACATGGGCAGCTCTTTCCGTAGAGGCTTCTGCTTTGTTAGGTTGGCCAAAACAATCCTCTAAGAAAGTCTGCTTATCCAAATCTTTTGCAGACCATCCTAAAGTCTTTCTCGGTTTCGGGCATGATGTTCCTCTGCCTCTGCCCTATAACTTAGAAAAGATTGCCTGGCGATCGCTGTGGGCGTAAGGTTCGCTGAAGCATCAGGACACACCACGCGCCAGTGCAGGGCTGACAAAGTTCAGGTCTACAACCGAGGCAGACCCGCCTTTCTGGAATATGTTTACATCACCTTTTTGGTCAGATCTATATCCAACTCCTCAAAAGCTTTTATTAAACTGTACCCCCTTGAATTTGTTTCTCTGCTAGCAATCACCTTTGGACTTCATCCTCTTGCGTCGAGAACAAAGTTGTCAAGCATTTACTTGAATTCAGAAGGTGCCAAACTTTATGGACCGTAGCAGCTATATACGTATATACCACTTGTTTTCACCCACACAAAGCCACTGGTTATCTGACCCGCAGTACATTATATGTCTTGCCAACCACAAACCCATATCGCCGCCCCACCAGTCGAATCTGTGGTCCATACGCCACCGTGACGGTTTCTTTCTCACTGCGGCATTCTCCCCAAGTAAGGTTTTCAGTTGAGTGCGAAAACCATCAGTTTGCCTACGCAGGATCTTTTCAGTTCGAGATCTCTTTCTAAGTTCTTCGGATTCTGTTCATATTTCCACTCAGACCTTTTAGGCCCTTTCTGAATTTTTAGTTCCGGTTGTCGGAATCGCCTTTTCGTCTTTTTTCTATTAGGCGCCTGTTGGTTACTTTGAGGATCCCTTCCTTTTTCGCGTACTCATTTATTTGGCCTTGATTCGATGGCAGTATGGTTGGACGTCACTAGGGACAGAAAGTTTCGATGCCTCCTCACGATTCCTTTCCTCCTCCCGCGATCGGATAGACCTCAACATATTCTTTATGGTGGTCGATACTTAGGAATGACCTTTAACTAAACGGACTCATTTGTAGATTAATTGAAAATCAGCTCCCTATCCGCATCATAAGAGCGTTTTCTACGTCAGCGTTGGCAATGAAACTTTCGATTCGACATCTGAAGTGCCACATGAATCCGTTTCTGGCCCAACCCTGCATAACAGTTCCAAGTTTTTTTAAAAAGTTGAGAAAATCCTGAGTCCGTCATCTACCTAATCGCGCCGGGCCAATTGAAAAGGATCATTTTTTTACTATTGCTGGCCCACTGACCCCTTAATTCTGGGTTAGGACTCAAATTTTTACAAAAATCGACAACTCATGGTTTCGCCCAAGACAGAGACAACTCATCAGACGCTGTCCCTCGTCTTCAGCCCTAGGAAGAGCATGACCGAAGGGATTACAAGATGTTACCTGCCCCCTTAAATACAATTGATATCACGACATGAATATGAATTATATTCACGATAAAACCCACCCAGCAATCCGCCAAGCTCAGCATCAATCCACTGCGAAGGCCACAACCAACTAAGGCCCTTGATCAAAAGACAGAAACCAGCAAAAGTAAATCTGAGGTCAATATATCAAACGCCAGGAAGAGAGCAGGCTTCTGTCACAAGTGCCAAATTATATCTGCGCTATCTGAAGGGAGACCTGGAATCGAAACAGGTCCTTATGATGACTAAGAATAGACCTAAGAATTCACCAGCGGAACCAAAAAAGAAGAAAACATCGCAGAAACTCAAATCGGAACCCAAAAGGGAGGAAATCTTCGTACAGACCAAGGGGCCCACCATTTAATTATTCCAATGAAGGGCAGCTGACTGGCTATACTGTCTAAGTAATTTCAAAAGCGAATGCCATGAACGACACGTCGCAGTGGCTTAAATCCCTAGTCAACAAATCCGGGAGATGATATGGCAGGGACACATTTGGCGACAGTTTACCTTCCCAAAATCACAACAATCGAAACGAAGCAACTTCTGGACTTCTTAATTGCTCAGAATAAAGATCTTCATAAGCGGTCCAGTGAAATTATTAGAAACATGGTGGAGTTAAAAACTCCTCGAGATCAGGGTAGATGACCAATCCCGATACTGGAGCTCACCGTAAGTTTACTCCTTCCTTGGAAATTTATGTTCTCGGCATCCTTCCCATAGCCATTTTGGTTCCCGCAGCAAAGATGAGAAAACACTAACCCATGCACTGTCTGAAAAGAAAGTGCATGAGCACATATCCCCCCCCCCCCTCTCTGGGATTGGGCGTGATTGGAGATCTGGCAACTCGTCACAGGTCTGTCTGACTGTCTGCCTGTCACACTCATTTCCTCAGAAACGGTTATTCTTCTTAATATGAAATTTGGTGGAAAGGTGGCAACTGTGAATCCTCTTGCATGCAGTAAGCAACATCGTTCTACGTTAAGTTTAAGGTGGGTCCCCACACTCGCAAAAGGGCGATGCAATTTTTTTTTCACCGAATATATATAATATGTAGCCTATCAAATGAAAATTAATTTTGATATTAGTTGCAAAGAGGAGGAGTGCAGGGGTCCTTATTAAAATCAGTTGACTGTCTGTCTATCTACCACACGCATTTTCTCTCGGAAACCGTTTTAGCGATAGACACCAAATTTGGTGGAAAGGTGAGAACTGAGAATACCCACGCATTCAATGAGTTACATGATTCTACCTTGAATTAAAAGGCGGGGGGGGGGGATTTTTTTCACCAAATATAGTCATGTGGGGTATCAAATGAAAAGGTTCGATTAGTACTTTCCGAAGCCGGTCTTAGACGTCCGTTGGAAAGGGAGTTGAAAATGATAATTTTTTTCACGGACCCATTCTCAGAAACTACCCAACCGAAAAATCTGAAAAAAAAATCAAGAGGCTGCCACTAAGCTGCCTAAGCTCCAAAATACCCTCCATATCGATATCTCTTCAAATAAAATTAATAATAGTATATTACTCTAATTTCATCCTGATATCCTCTTCTTTTTCTTCAGCCTTTGTCCTATTCACAAGCGAAGTCGGCTCGTCGTGATCGGATTTGCCATTTGGCCCCATCAAATGCCTGATCTGGATGCAATCTCGAGGCTTTTAAATTTCCATTCAGCGTATGAAGACACCGTTGTTTCGGCCTGCCTTTTGGTGGTTTACTATCGACTTCGATGTTTAAACCAATCTTGACAAGTGAATTCTCGTTAGCGCGAATTACGTGATCATACCATCGAAGACGCCTATCTCGCAGTTTTCCCACGATCGGTGCAACCCCATAACCATCGCGGATATCCTCATTTCGGATGTGATGAAAACGTGTCACGCCACTAGTTCAACGTAATATCTTCGTCTTCATTACCGCAAGATGCCGTTCATTGTCTTTTATAGTCGGCCAACACTTAGAACCATAGAGAGCGACAGGACGGACGACTTTGCGGTAAATTTAAGATTTGAGACGTTCGTTGATACATCGATCAGAACGAACACCAGTTGTGGAACACCACTTCATCCAGGTTGCGTTAATGCGTGAAGCAATTTCATTACGCAATATTCCATTGGCTGATAGCATTGACCCGAGATATTTAAATCGCTCAGTTCTGGGCAGGTCAGGTTTAAATATCTCGTGTCAATGCTATCAGCCAATGGAGAGCTGCGTTATGCTCCTCACATAGGGAAACACAAAATCGTTTATACCTGAAGCGTCAAGCTTCCGGTTTCCTGACTTGTTCTCTAGTTGACAGGTGGACAAACTTCGTTGTGGTTCTTCACACCGGACTATTTTATGTCAACCCATTGGGGAGTAGGGTCCCCACCCACTCGAGGAAGGCGATCAGGCTCGAGTCTGCTAGAAACTGATCTGAAGTGGCTCTTGCTAGGAAGCCCTAGGTTATCTGATAACATGGGAACGAACATTTTTGGGCCATGTCCTCTCGGCCCGATTATTTTGCGGTTGTCTTCTTTGTGGGAGTTTCAGGCGGCTGCTCCTTGTGCGCTCAAGAAGTGTTAGATTGGCCTTGAATCCGCTGATATGAATGTTGAGTCTGCACTCCGTAAACACCAAATCAAATCAATCCTTGTCCGAAGGGTAGCATTTGGCCTACACAGCAGCTACTCATTTTAAGCTCCCAATACCTCGGTTTAACTCTGCCTGGTGATTGGTCATAGTCAGTCCGATAGGTCATTTTAGACAACCTTCAACTTCTGATTGCACGTGACTTCCTACATTCGTGGAAAAACATCCCCTTTTGCATGCATGAGAGCCATCTTGAACTTACATAATAAAAGGGGGGCCATAATATACCTATAATGGAAGTAGATTTTCGGGATAATTATCCAACGCCAACACACATCAACTGGATAATAGCAAATTCATTCATCCATTCAAACAAAAGCAATATGAAATCTACGCAATGGAAACACACCAACAAAGGAAAATGGAAACTCACCAAAAGATTCCTCCTTACCTAATCTCATCCTATCGCTCGAGTCAATTACGAATACAATCCCATGACATGATTTGAAGTGGTGTTCCCACAAGCTTCGATATCGACCAGCCCCAGACATATCGAAGGCTGTAAAAAAGACTCCTTGATCTGTAAAATAACAAGAAAAGACATTGTAAGCAACCTAAGTCACTCGTTGTACTCATCTAAGCGAATGTGCGAAAGAAGGAATCGCATTAGGATAAGAAGATGCAATTACAATAAACACACTTTCCGAGCCACAAAAGAAGACATGTACATATTCAAGAAGGATCCATTGTATAGCATCTAGGAACCATCTATCCTGAGACCAAGTTAAAAGTAAATCCTTAAGATATAAAACGTTTCATGGTAGCTTTGCAAACGCCCCCTTTGCTTGTATGCTGTTATTTGGGGGTGAGTAGCTATTAACTCCAAGTAAGTTAGCTGTAGAATTCTATTCAGGAGTCATGCAGACAGTATAGGAAGAGAAACATTAGCTCCTTTGAAGAATTCCTTGGATTGCGAGATAGCGTATAATAAAATAGGGGACACTACGCCACACAGTCCCATTAAACGTGAGAGCACTCGGTTGCGAACTTTCCATGATAGATATCGTCGTATATAGATGGATTGCGTATGTGGATAGACTTTCTAGAAGCTAACGATAACGAGGGGCTTTTCAAAGAAAATGCAACAGAATGAAAAGCGTGGCCACGTGAATGCTAATGCCTTTCAATGTTCAAGTTAGGTCTCCACTCGCGTGCTCACCAACTCATCATTTGAGCACCAGCAATATTATCCTTGAAACCCCAACAAATACAATCCTTAGATTCTGCTAGGAAGTCCTAGTGAAAAGTTCTTACTCAATTGTTTCCATCCGTTCTCCTTCACAAAAGTTTCAATTTTCCTCACAAAACATTTTCAGAACAAATCCAACTGTAATTATGGACTCGTCCCAATACTTATTAAATTCACTTAGCACATCTCAACCCCTCCTAAACCCTGGACTTATCCGTTAATTCAAAAGAAAAACAGCTCTTAAGGCGACATTCGCCCGTCTGTTAGTCCAGCTGGAGCCTTTTCAAATAGCACAAAGCAGCTCCTTGCCCGAAGGCTATGTGTTGATGAAGAAAGGTAAGTGTGATTAAAAACACAATTCCGGGTAAAGTCCACCTACATAAACAAGGAAGGAAGGATTGAAATATTTTTTTTAGCTTCCTTTTTCTGAAGTTTCCCGTATTCAATCCATCTAACACCTTTAGAGGATTTCTTAGAAAAAATAGTAGTTTTTTAGGGGCTTTGTGTAAAACAAAACTTTATTAAAATCGGTTCAGTGTCCTTTTGTCTGCTTGTCTGTTTGTCACGCGTTCCAAAGGAGGGTGTCAAATTTTTCCAACAAATATAATCGTGTCGGGTGTCAAATGGAAGGTCTTAATTAATATGATAGTTTCCGGCTGGCTTCAATTTTGACATTTGCTGAAAAGGCGGGTAGTGCAGGGACCGGAAAATAATCATTTCTTTAACGAATCCATTCTAAGAATTACGCAACCGGAAAATCTGAAAAAGTCATTGCGCTACAGGCTTACCTGTCAGAATCTTCTCCTCCGCCTGTATCCGGGAAAACGGAAGAAAGGGAAGCTGGTAATGTGGGCGTAACTGGTCTAACGCCGGTATGTGAAAACAGATCCATGCAGCCGGGACTCCGTGAAGTTGGGAGCGCTTCTAACCGACGTCAACGGAAGGCACTGCGAAAGAAGGCAAAGTTTATTAGGAAAGGGGACATAGACGTTGCTACACCACCAAGTGTGGGGATATCCAGAGAAATTGGACGCAAGAAAGCGGAACTTCCGGCAAAAGGTGAGGACCAGCTGGTAACCCCAGTGAGATCCACACTGAACGCAGCAGGTTTTTCACTTAGCGGCAGTTTTCATATTGACTGCACTAATGGCTACAAACATAAGAGTTAGTGAAATCAACCTGCAGCATGCCAAAGCTTCTTCCTATCTACCGGCAGCCGCAGAGGTCTCCAAACGCTTCAGAGACCCCAAGAGGATCGACTGATGAAAGTTTGGTCAAGTAATTAACTGGAGTCCAAGACAGGACGGACGAACTGGAGTCAAAGGTCATAGCTCTGGAAAAGGAATTCCATACCACGTTTAAAGTCTCGTGCCCTGCTAAGTACACCAAAAAGACACTGCCACCGTGGTGGAATGAAGATCTCTCCACCCTCAGGAAGCTGACTAGAGAAATCTTCAACACTTGCTATAGGCAAAAATATTGGCAGCCATACAAGAACTGCCAGAAGAAGTACAAGTCGGCCATCAGGACCGCCAAGAGGCGGTCTGGTTTGGACTATTGTGAGAACATCGAAAGCACCAGTGAATCCGCGAAGCTCAGTAAGATTCTTTCCAAGGAACATAAGAGCCCGTACTTTCTTGAAAAGTCTGAAGGCTCCTGGACGGAATCTTCTAGCGAAACTTTGGAGCTGCTGGTCCAAACGCACTTTCCCGCCAGCGAGAAGGGTTGTGAGTCAGAACCTTGCTTGGAGGGTTTGCGACCACCCCAGCTGTGCGAGACTATCAAATCGGTAATTACCGAAGATAAGATCGGCTAGACTATAAACGGCTTCTCCGTATATAAATCTCCAGGCCCAGATGGCATAATGCCAGTCATGCTACAGAAGCAGCACGAAAGGATTGAGCCGTGGTTTGTTGAGATTTACCGGATCTGCATCTCTTTAGGAAACGTGCCACAGTCCTGGAGGCGCGGTTTTCATACCGAAAGCGGCCAGACGCGGTCATGAGTCTCTTTCGTACTGATGGCCCTAGAGTGCGTCCTGGACATTCACTTAAGGACGATTATGGAGAGAATGTTTTTCTCTAAGTCCCAGTATGCCTACCTTAAAGGAAAATCCACAGAAACCGCCCTCCATGAAGTAATTGGCACGTTAGGACCAACGCGATCAAGGAATTGGATTGGAGGGGTATCTCACGCATTGGATTCTATCCATGCCAGTACCAAGATAATCCAATCAGATCTGAGAGGCAACCACTTGACCAGAGCTGTAAACAAAGGCACGTCCCAGCTGCCATCTCAGGGATGTTTCTGTCCATTATGAGCGACATCATGGAAGGAGCGTTGCGAAAGGTATGCGGACTTAGCATAAATTCAACAAAAACGCAACTAATTCTATTCACCACCAAGACGCGGATACCTGAAGTCCACCTACCACGGCTGAATGAACAAAGATTGGTTCTTTCTTCAAATGTAAAGTATCTGGGTGTAATCCTGGATCCAAAGTTAAATTGGAGATTGAACATAGAACTGAGGGTTAAGAAGGCCTGTATAGCCTGCAAGAGAACCTTTGCAAAGAAACGGGGTCTCCGGCCGAGGATAGCTTTGGATGTACACCGCTGTAGTGCGTCCGATCCTAACGTACGTTTTCAATGTACTCCTGCATTTCCTCTTCTAGACCTCCACATTAAATACGTTGCAGCGTGCAGTGCCGTCAGACTACGTGAGTCCGGATGATGGGCAGCGTAGTCCTACGGTCACAGTAACATCCTAGATGAAGTACCTTGGGAAATCTGGGCATTCCCCAAGGACTATGCCACATGCAAGCTGAACTTCAAGAGAAACTTTGCTGTGGACTTCCTAACCAGGGCAAAGTGGAAGATCGGCGGCGTGTTGCAAGGTTATGACCCAGTATTCTCTACCGACGGATCAAAGATGGCCTGTGCAGTCGGTGGAAGTACTGGCTTGAGCAAGATTCGAGCCCCAAGCGTAACATAGCCATTCTAACCAACAGTCAAGCGGCCATCAAGGCCTTGTACTCAGCGAGACATCTTCCAGGCTGGTGGGACAGTGCAGAGATGCGCTGAACCTTGTGGGGCACCCTCAAGGTCACCCTTCTCTGCGTTTCCGGGCATAGGAACATAGAGGGGAATGAGCGGACTGAGAGATTGGCCGGGCGAGGCGCTGCTCTTGGCAACCCTTCGGTGAATACAGACGGTGTTCCGCTGGCCGAGTCTACTAGCACTACCTAGCAGCTACGAGCCTAAGATGGCAAAGGCTTACGAGCTATGTCAAGTCAAGGAGAATTTGGCCCGCTTTTAGCATAGCCCGATCACGAGAGCTCCTGTGCCAGACGCATGCAAATACATTCTAGATTACGGCAGTCTGCACGGGGCACTGGTCCATAGGGGACCATACCACCAGGCTCGGCATACGCTACAATTCGCATTGCCGAGGCTGCGGAGAAGGAAGGCAAACCCTCATGCACTTTCTCTGCGATTGCCCAGTTCTAACTACGGACACTGGGTAAACCATTCTTTAGGGACCTCAGAGAGATTTCCAGCTGCAGGGTGGAGAGCTGCTTTCCTTCGGGAATGCTACGGGCTGGCTCTAATGATCCGAGCTGGCTAGACTCTACCTCTCTGCTCCTATAGCAGCAGTCACGGTCTTAGGAGTTTGTGGTATCAAAACGGCGCACCACAGCGCTAATTGGGCTCCTCGGAGCGGCTACCGATACCTACCTACCCTACCTACTGGAAAAGTTGCAGAACTATGCTAATATTTCTGGTTCAAGAGGCGGGGGGGGCGAGGGGGGGTATTAGATCAGTCAAGGGGACTAGGATCTTCTTCGATGAAAGATCCTCGAGAACGAGGGCCTGCGCTCTGATGTCAAAATTGTTTGAGGCAGCCATACTGAGACAACTCTGTTCCCAGGACCTTGTTGGGATCAACTTACAATACCAGGTTAACGGTAAAAGGAGAAACGTCATAGTTGCCTCTGCTTATTTATCCTATGATTCTTTGTGTCCTCCGTCGACGCAAGACGCAAGAACTAAGCGATCTGGTAGTGTATGCAAAATCAACTGGCCTTGAACTTTTAATAGGTTGTCATGCGAACGCTCAGCATATTTGCTGGGGCAGTAGCAAATACAATCCTAGAGGAGAGAAACTGTTTGATTGTATCACTTCAGATTGTCTGATGACCGTGAACGTAGGGTGGGGCTAAGAAAAAGTGAAGTAACCAACCTAACAATCTGCACTTCAAAGTTGTTAGAGGCGATTAGAAACTGACGAGTGCTAGATGAAGTGTCACTTTCAGATCACCGTTACTTAGAATTTAGCCTAACTCTAAGTCTAAGTCTTACGCGAACAGCCTGTAATGCAAAGACGGGATCCCAAGAAAACGGATTGGACGAAGTTCAATGAACTTCTTGGCGACAAAGTTGAGCTCCCTATGCGACTAAGGCCTCCTTTGGCGATAGAAGATCAATTGAAAGCTCTGAATCGCACACTTTTCGAGTGCTTTGAAGAGGCTTGCCCTATTTCCCGAGGCCAACGTGGTAAAACGGTTCCATGGTGGAACCGAGAACTGCAGAAACTGAGGAAATCAACCAGACGATTTCTAAATCATGCTTGCAAAAGCAATAAAGATGAAGACTGGCTAAACTTCCGGAAGGAAGAGTCGGTCAAGTTGGACTCTCTTAGAAAACCGGATGGTTCTTGCATGAACTCCAGAGTTGAGTCTATACAGACTCTCTTGGAAATATATTGGACACTGCGGGAAAGCTGCTTCAGAAGCTCATCATGCGGGAGACTACTCACCAACACAATATAGTTTTAGAGCGGGACGATCCACAGCTGACGTGATTGATCCAAGTGATCCAAGTGAAGCGGGATGAAGCATATAGTTGTCACTGTCGGCGAGTGTTGCTCCTTATGACCCTAGGCGTGAGAAACGCCTTCAATTCTGCGTGGCAGTTTTACATGCTTGCGATGCTGGAAAATCGTTTTCATACTCCAAATTTCCTAAGACTGATGTTGAGGGACTATTTTAAGGACGGTGCCCTGTTCTACGGGACCTGGGAAAGACAGCCCAAAATGAAAGTCACATGAGGGCGACTCAGGGACCTACCCTTGATGCTCACCTTGGGAGTCTCCTAGGACTCGAGATGCCTAATGAATCGCATCTAGTCGGATACGCAGATGATGTTGCAGCACTGGTTAGCGCACCCATAGTTGAGTAACCTCAGCGCACATTGGGAATAGTGATGTGGCGAGTTAACAGATGAATGGCTGAACATAGATTTATCCAGATATTCCACACGAAGAAAGTTTTTCTTAAAAAGAGGGAACGAGTGGATTCGCGTTGGATCATTTCAAGGGCAAGACAAACCCAGTTATGGGAGGGTGACAAGATCATCGGGGGAGCTGAAGAAAGTTTAGGAAAGTTGGATGAAATCAAAATCTGAGAAGGAGGTAATTAAAAAGTTCCACAATTTTACTGCTCGATTGGTGACTTCGAGGCAGTGGGGGTTTATCTTCGAAAATGACTCCGGGATCTTGAATAGAATTCTAATATGATAAGGAATGTCCGTTTAGAGAGTGGGAAAAGGAAGTGGGTGAAGATTTAAGCTAGTACCACATACACTGACACTTTCTGACATTTAGCGCTAAGCCATTAGCAGAGTACGAACGAACCTATCCAGGTTTGATTGAAGGAGATATAGCGGGAGCACGTTGAGGTCGTCCCAATTGAGCAATCAAGAACAAGTAAGGAAGTCGTTGATAAAAAATAAAAATAATAAAGGGTCCAAAATATATCTCTGTGTGGACACCAGAGGAAGGAAGAAGGAATGGGATGTGCAGCCATCAAAATAGACGCGGTGAGATCGGTTGGAAAGGTAAGAGGTAAGCCATATAACAAGTGGTATGGGAACTCTTAGAGACAAAAGTTTGCGCAGAAGTATCTTGTGATTTACAGTATCGAAACCCTTAGCAGTTAGCAGTTAGCAGAGGATCCGGAGAACTTAACAGAAGGAGATGCTAGGAGAGACTGCGGGAATTGTGAAGGTAGGAGCTGAAAGATTTGAGGTTTTCCCGCTCCAATGAGTCTTCAAAAGCGATCATATATTCCTTTCTGAGCTTAAATATTAAAAATTTGACCAAGAAACGCAGAGTTTTCAAGTAACGAAATCAGCCTAGGTTCCAGAGGACAAGAAGGTTTTCCTCGCAGTGTGTTTTTGACGAAGTTTTTTGTGGAATTCAGTGGTGAACCAGATAAGGTAAAAGCGCAAGGACTTAGGAGAGGAAGGGGCATAACACGGAAGAAGATCTGATCAAATGGAATAGAAGGCGTTCTGTCTTGGTCACACCTTAATGGAGAGAGGAGAGGAACTCAGTTGATTGACTCCAGGGCTGAGTTGAGACCTTGGAAGTTTGCCTTATGAAAGTTAAAGTTGGAAGGCTTGCGCATGACAAAGGTGTAGAGTCGTGAGATTTAAGTATCAAACTCGAGAACAGGACTAAGGGCCTCAGAAGCAACGTAAGAGGGGGCATGAGAGGATTGGGAAAGGTAACGTTTAGGAAGGTTAGAAATAATAAGATCAAGAGTGCGATTTAAGTGATTTACGGAAAGGTGAAATTGGAAGTCAGCACAGGTGTTTATGAAAGTGCATAAAGTGAAGGGAAGGGTGAGTGGAGTTATTGAAGACGTCAGGAAGACCGGGAGTGGTAGACCAAAAGAGAATAGGAAGATTAAAGTCACCACACTGTGTGATAGGAGGATTTATTTCGTTATCCTTTGCCGCTGAGCAGATGTTTTAATACCATAGAAAGGTCGATGGAAATAAGGAAGTCGTCGTTTTTCTAAGAAAGAGCCCGCACTCTCTGGCAATGGCAGCAATCTGAAGAAAGTGAAGGAAGAGAATAGAGGAGTAGATGGACCGCGTATCTCATCAAACACTTGCGGCTGTGGTTCAATCGAAAGTGCGATGAGGTTGCTTGGTACCTAACCCGTCTGCTCAGTGGACACTGGTATTTTCAGTCTTACTTGCAAGCAATCGGGAAATCCACGTCACTCGACCGTATTTATTGCAAGGATGTAGTGGAAAATGCCTGTCATACCTTTTTCGCAGAAGATGAAAACGCCATCGCCATCACCTTTGGAGAGGAGAATGTCAAGTGTCTGGGACGTCTTAAATGAGGCCCTGCTGCAGAGGGAGGACAAGCCAATTCCCGAATTCCTTCATTATTATATTATGGAATCTTGTACGCCAAATGCTAAAATTCAAATTTGATGCCACCATATCGTCGACATTTCGTAGATACTTTTCCAAATATTCTGGAAATAGTCAAATAAGGCTTCGCTATAAAGGGCAAATAACATCTTCATTATGAAATCCAGACCATGCGATCCTCAAATTCAATCTGAATATTACAATTTTAATGAAACACACACATACATATAGACAGATTTTATTCTCGTTAGTTCATCGTTGACGTCATTGATTTCCCTCTGAAATTCTATTTGAAACACTTCCAGAATACTGAATGTTTCCATGTTCTTCGAATATTTTCCGTTGCCTCATTTCCTGTTTCATGTACAGCAAATTACAGAATACATACTTCTACTCCACGCATTCTTCGACTTCTCATATTCTAGATGATAATGATCCTTCAAAAGGCCCGCAGAGACGTTGATGATGATGACGATGAGAATAACACCAGATTCCCTTCGAACCGTCTAGTCTACAACATTTCTCCAATCTGTCACTTCAAGTTCACATGGTATGAACACATCCTGGCTGCGAAGTTCTCATAAATTCAGTTCGGAAAAATTTACATGAGATTTTCACCAGGATCTAGAGAAACATTACCAATACCATTTGTATTCAGGCCAAAATGTCCTGTCACCTATTCTACATAACCGTACATTTAAATTATGGCCCATAAAGTATCAAATTTGCAAGACGAAAGGATATATGGGGTAGATTGTAGCACACCATGTCAAGGCTGTGATTGAAATATGATACGTATGTACCAAATGTAATCTCAGCACATACTCGTATATATATATTATCTGATAATGTCTGTATATACAACAACTGAAAATGTGAAGACTCCAGTTCGATAATGTGAGGTTTATCCCAACGAGGTCCTTTAACTGCCACACAAAAGGAGAATATCAATGACAAATAAGAGTAAGAACGGAATTATTCCCTAGTGTTCTTACTGAGGGCCTGATTTCCAATGTTGATTTTCATATGCTTGAAGCGAGGACCAAGGATACTTATCGTAACTCAATTTATTCACGAACGGACTGAAGTTTGGCGAAAAATGAACAGAAGCAGACATCAAGAGATACGTTATTGTTCAAATCGACCGTAGATGGGGTGGGTTTTATTTAGAGAGGTCGCTATAGTGAATACCACAGAAAGAATGCAGCCGTTTTCCAGGAACCTCAAGAACCAATTTCTACATACTTTGAAAAATGTGTCATGGAAGCTACGCATAAGAGTGACCTCAATGTGACCACCAAATTGGAAATCCCAGCTTTAAAGAGATGTTCTAATGTACGAGTAGTAGTCTGCGCAACAAATAACGTTTTGTATCATCATATGTCCTTCCCGAAATAAACACAAATTATATAAAAGGGATAATTGCCGCTAAGGAAGTCAAAAGATAATACGCGCCCAGGACGAAACCATAGGTTGGTACTCACTATGAAGCACACACCTAACTATGCCTTTATGCAGCTATTTAATAACGAAAAACCTCAAACGGCTGAAGAAGAAGAAGAAGAAGAAGGCATCCTAGTCACCCAGAAAATGAAATCTGCTATTATCGGCTTTGAAAACTTAAATGAGCGGCTATGCATTCTGCGTTTGAAAGGGAGATTTCAAACCACAAACTCCTCTTTAACGCCCCTACAGAACAGACCGCAGAATCGGCGAAGGATACATTTAATGAGGCAAGTGGACCGTCCCAGCAAAGGAACGGGAAAAAGCAGCTTATTGGGCAGTGCTGCAATCTCAACGAACGCAGCGCGACCTACCCCGAATTCCTTCGAGCGGAGAAGCGACTTGATTGACAGAAAAAGGAACCCTTGAATAATCAACAAATCCGTGAACTTCAAGGGAGGAACCTACCAGGCACCCAAAACACAGCGAAAAATCTGATTTCCAGCAACAAACCACTCAACAACTAGAATGTCACGGGCTGAAGGACGCGCAGAATGAAGACGACGGACAAATGCTGCTACGACCAACCAGGAAAAACAGTCAAAGCGATTCATCGGCTTAGCAATCGTAAGTCGCCAGGAACCGATTGAATTGTAGACGAACTGGTTAACTATGGAGGTAACAACCATACCTAGAAGTTTATCAATTTATGCTTAAAGTTTGGGGCAGTGGAACAATGCCTGATTCCCCGTTGATCACCTGATCTCTTTGGTACTATCCTAACAAATAGCCTGAGATATACAAATTGCCTTCGTCACCAAGTGTTAGACCAGTTTGAGAGGAGAATCCTGCAATGAATTTTTTATTACCTGTAGTAGAATGGAGGATTTCTTCACCTATATAACGCCATTACCCAAGCGACCTATTGCGAAAATTTTGCTGATAAAGTGGACACGAAGGATCTGCATCGACTTATGAAGATCCGGCACCGGCAAACACAGTATATCACTTCTGTTACGTTAATGGAATGAGCGGTTCTTTGCTTACCGACCGACAAGCCGCAAAATACAAATGACGGAAAACTTCAGCCAAATTGATAGATTTGACAAAAAGCTTTCCCCTAGTTATAACAATATTTCAACGGAAAAATTTTCTCATTTCCCACTTTCACAAATGCCACCATAATCCGAAGCAATTCTACCTGCTAGTGCCATAGGAACAATCAAACGAATGACATCGAGCAAAGCAAAAGGACATGACGAACTCGCCGCTGAGTTCTAAAAATCGAAAATCTAGGACCTGACATTGTAATTCAGTGAGCTCTTAAATCGCATTTTTGAGCCACGTAAAACACCATTGGCAAGAAAGCACGATCGTTTCAATATGGATAAAGAAAATCAGTCCAGCAGAATGTCCAAATTACCATTTGATCCGGAAGATTTTTGAGCGCATCCCTGACAACTGTAATCGCGACATAATTCAACTGTGGAACTACTGACGCAACGGCTTGTCCAAAAGTGGGACGGTCACCAAAGAAGAAGAAGAATCATGAACGCTCAATATGCAACCCTTACCTCTTAAGGCAGCAGTTCAGCACAGATCAATGATGAGGAACTAAGGTCCTTGAGCAGAAGACAGGGATCAACAAAAATATACCTAAGGTAAGTATATTAGACATCAAGAAGGGCACAGGCTTAAATGGTGCAGCTGCCAGATAGAATCGGAGCTACCTGAATGAAGGCCTGAAAAAGAAAGAAGCTGATACAAAGACTCAATAGCGGAACTAATGAGGAGAGCAGTAACGGATATCCCAAGAAAACCAAATTCGGAACAAATTAGAAGGAAATCCCGGATAGGTCAGGGGAGAAAGTAGAAGCCAGGATCCCCGCCATTAACTATATTAGTGCGCTGAAGGGCTTCCGGCTGGCTATACTGCCGAAATTAATTTCGGAGTAAATACTCACTCGTGAGGTGTAGAAAATGTTAAGGACCTTGTCGTCATGTAAATGTGCAAGAGATGGAGTTCCGAGCTAGTATTCACCGGCATACGCCTTCAACAATATGTTTTATTGGTAGACTGTCCAACGAAAGGCTTAGGACTATTATTCCTAAATTGCAAAGTTGGAAGGGAGCAGAGCTGTCGACATGTGTTGCATATACTGGAGAAGATATACCAAGCACACAGATGATAATAGTTTACCTTCCAAAGCCGTGACCATGAAGCTAAAAATTCGCCTGGGCCTCTTAATTGCTTATAACAAAGATCTTCACACGCGATTGCAGAGAGCCCTTAGAAGCAAGGTAGAGGAGAAAGGAAAACTCCTCACGATCGACGATACTTTAAAGAACACTTCCCATGGGAAGCCCACCAAGATCCCCAAAATAATCGCGAAGGTCATAAAAGCCACAAGAGAAAGGTCGAGCAGGGAGCTGGACATCCCGCCCACTGAGGAGGAGAAGGTTTACGACCTAGATCTCCTAGCGTTCGAGGTGGACAGCGCGAAACAGATAAGTGTCATGTCGGAGGAAGAAGATGATAATCCAACACTGAATGCGACCATGACTAACAGCCCAGGTAAACCTTCGCCACGCAAAAGCTGCATCTGCAATAATTGTAAAGGACAACACTAAAGTAGTGCTAGACCACCATATTTCTTTCCAGATATTTGGGATGGGGAGTTTCTGAGAACAGGTCCTTGAAGTTCCTTTTCGGACACCCGCACAGCTCCCCTTTGCAATTAATACCAAAACTAATATCAATTTCGCAAAGTACTAATCGAGACCTTTCATTTGATACCCCATACGATTATACATACTTAGTGAAAAAAAATTTTACACCCCCCTTTTGCGTGTATAAACTAAACGGGTAACTATGTTACTCACTGCATACAGTGAGATTCTCAGGTCGCACCTTTCTACCAAATTTCGTATCAATAGGTGTAACCGTTTCTGAGATATAAGATGAAGCTGGCAGCCAGACAGACAGATAGACGGACGGACAGACAGATAGACAGACAGACAGTAAACCGATTTTAATAAGGTTTTGTTTTACACAAAACCTTAAAAAGAAGGAAACAACATAGACTTTGCCTCCCAAAGATGAGAAGTATAACCCTTCAAATCTCCGAAGAAGTAAAATATCTAAGAGTCACTCTATATAAAAAGCGTTGGGTAGTCCTTTGATCACTTCGAAAATCGTTCAGGAATGCAGAAATCGTTTGACCTCCATCTTTAGATTCAATACGACGGAATTACTCTGAACACCGGTCACCGTGGTATAAAAGGAAATGAAATCGCGGATGCCTTAGCAAAAGAGAGGAACCAGCAATTGGAGTATCAGTAACATTAGCTAAGGCTGGGGACACGCTTCCCATAATGACAGGTGGCAGAACCTAAATGTTGCTGGACATACCAACGCCTGTAATGAGGAAGAGGAAACCACGGAGCATTTTCTATGTGAATGCCCCGCTTAGAGGCACATCAGACCTGTGGTGCTGATGTGCTCCAATTACAACCAATAGCATCACATCCGCTAACGTATGTATGGCGTCCGGCGCCTCTCGCAGTGGGAAAGCTGCGACCCCCAAAGCTCAACATCGATCGCTGTCCCTACCTTGAATAAGCCACCTGAAAATATTGATAAGCATTAGGTACCCATTAAAAATGTTCTTATCTCGGGTGTTACCCAGGTAGTTGGCCACGTCCCGAAGGGCGGTCACTTGATCAGGATGACTTCGGAATCAAGGAAGTGGATCGAAGAACGTAAGGGATTGAAGGTTATATTGATCTCTACGAGTGATATCGAGCTTCAATACCCTGCGAAATCCCAGCAAATTCAGCGTAGTGTGCAATATGACAAAAAGGTAACTTGTTATTGCACTGGTTATGGAAGCATCCATGCAACATTTTTGAACAGTGTTCGGAGGTTAGACCTCCGCTTTAACTACTTTTCATCGATTTCCAGAAGGCTTTCAACAACATCAACAGGGAGTGTATCTGGCGTGCAACAGAACGAGCATTCAGAAGAAATTAAAGGTTATTATCAAAGCAATGTATGATGGCGCCACACGCTGTGCCAAGGTGAAGTCTCAGGTGCATTAGAGGTCCAAAATAGAGTCTGCCAAAGTTACATTTTGTAATCGATATTATTTGTTCATGTTATTGGTGGCGTTCTTGCCTTACTGGGAAGACGTGGGAAGCTGCAATGGAGCACACCTCGATTACACTGATGACATCTGTCTGCTCTCTCCCCGGGCCATATTCCTTGGCCAAATGACTCCGAATTTGAAAAGAGGCACGTATAGCTGTGCTGAAGATAAAAGGTCCACAAAATCAAGGTTCTCAGTGTAGCTGGTCTAATACAATTTCGAACAAAGAAATTCCAGTTACCAATTGGCGTGCTGGTGAGAAGTCGGCAGTGGACAGGTTACACTTTTCATTTTAAGGAAAGGCCAGAATTTCATTGCTAACTACACTGCGCCATTGAATCCACTATTCCAAGCTGACCGACGAGTGTATCGCCCCAGGAGCACATAGCGCGAAACAGTGGAGTGCACGGATTTCCGAAAGTCCTGGAAAGAGCTCAAGGTGATTTCAAGAAACCGTGGACGATGACGCGTGAGAGTCGTCAACGCACTATGCCCCGTTAAGGAGTGAACCATATATTCTTATTAATTAATTTGCTGTTAAGATGAAGTCAGTTGTGGCCTTATTTGAGTTTGCCGCTGCGGTTGCCCAATGATCGTTCGTTGTACAGGTTGCTGCTGTGAATGTTAAAAGGTGGTCGCGCTCGTTAGATTTCTGATGCGCCGGCTCTCCGAGTGGGTCTGGATACGTTGTAAATGATGGGTTCGCTGCCGCTTGTCAGAATTGCAACAATGGCGGCGGAGTCTTCTGACATTGCGAAGATCCGTTACTCTAACTTTTTGTTTCGCGGTCACCACTTTGGTTTTGCCTCTCGTCCTATTTGGCCTCCGAGCAACCCAGCGAGAGAAATTTGCTGCCAGCCCCGCGGAACTGATATACGGGGAGAACCCAAGGCTCCGGTCTTCGACAAGAGACCGGGTCTCACATACTCAGGATTGCTGCGCCTGCTGAAAGACAATCTCCACTGCCTTAAAACTACACCTCCCACCCGACCCACATCCATACCTGCCTGCGCTCCCAAGGAGCTGGACACGTGCATGCACATCCTGGTCAGGACAGATGCTGTCCGGAAGCCGCTGCAGCCTCCATACGAAGGCCGGTACCGTATTCTCGAGCGGGGAGAGTGTGGCACAGCACACTTTCGAATGTTGTTAATTCAATTGACAGTTGCCACAACCGGTGTTCTCCGTGGCGGGGTAGGCCTTGATGGGTCGAAAAAAAATAATGGAAAGTAAAAAGTGATTTGACATTTTGATTTTCAATGGTGGTGAACTTGACATAGTCCATAAAGAACTTTTCAGTTTCCTATTTTCAATTTCGTTTTTGAATAGTTTATTGCCTTCCGTTTTAGATAATAAAGGAAGGAAATTGATTACAACATTGTGTTTGATTCGGGGCAATTTTTTTCCTCGAAAGATTGAACAGGAGACATACAACTTAAATGAAATTCAAGAGAGAGTGCTTGGGTGAGAATTTACATCGAAAGGTTTTTATCTTCAATCGCATCCATCGTGAAAATATTATTATAAGTGTACAGAAACATGTTATGCTTCAAATCGAAAGCATGTGCTAGTGATAGTCATACCAAGACTAAAAGAGCATTTCTTCCAGCTCGAGATCGGAGGACACAAAGAGGCTGTCTCCGTATCCAGGCTGAAGCCCGTGTGCGCCGCAAATCAACGTCGCGTTTGCTTCGCAGAATAATGACAAACGCAGTTCCGGGTTCAGTCGCTGAAACCCCTAGGTTTCATCTGGGGGCGAAGTGATGTGGCGCAGCAGGGTTAACAACATTCGAAACTTATTTCGATGTCAGATGCCACCACCGGCGTTTTCCGTGGCGGAATAAACTTGGAAATGAAATGTGAAAACTAATTGAAGTTTAAAAAGTTGAGTTGACAATGAATTTTCAGTCAAGCTAAACGAATTATTGAAAAGCTGTAAAATTTTAACTTTGAGAGAGTCTCGCTTATTATTCCTTAAGGGGATCATACCGTGTGTCGGATCTGCGGAATCGAATTTTTTTTTTGGCATCAATTATATTTAGATATAGTGTAGAATATATGATTTTCTGATGTTTGGGGTCGTTCGGAAATTATAGTGTTACACACGTGGTAAGTCATATGCCAGATTTATGTACGTCGATCGCCGTAATAATATATTTATCATTCCGAATAATGTTCGAATGACTTCGCGAAAAGGACAAGAATTGAAGCCAAGGCTATGCATGCGTTTCTTGAAGAAACCTAAGGTTTATGGACTAGGTATTGCAGATTAATGGTCAGTTAAGGTTTTATGACTAAAATTCGCATTCTACTTTTTAAATGCGTTTTTCTCGAAACTGCATGTTGAAAATCGGCTGCCACCATAGCCCAAAATCTATCAAACGAAATTCTTTGAAATTTTCACGACTTATTCAGAACATATTTCTAGAATAATTGCGATCCATTCAGTAGCTTTTTTTGTTATTGATTAAAGAAGCCTTAAAAAAACACCAAAATTAACAAAAAACAAGTCGAGAAACCGGAAGCTTTTATAAAGAGATTTGATTGCGCATTTGTCCCATTAGCATGTAGCACGTAAAATATGCATATATTATGTGAAAATAGCAACTTTCAAGTGATATTGGCGTTCATAATCCTGAATTTGCAGAGGAGCGACAGTTTCGACCTAGTATAACTTTGTTAGTAATAGTGCGATTTTCACCAAATTTGGCAGAATCATGCCCTATACTATAGCCTGCATTGCTGCGAAATTCTGTGATTCTAGGGTGAACTTAAGGGGGGTTTTCCTGTCAATTACTAAAAATTATAGTAATGTACTATTATTAACTTTATTCAAACAAGTATCGGTATGGAGGGCATTTCGGAGCCTAGGCACCATATAGTGGCAGCCCCCCGATTTTTTTCAGATTTTTCGATTTGGTAGTTTCTGAGAATGGGTTCGTTAAAAAAATGACCGTTTTCAACCCCCCGCACTCCCCACCTTTTCAACAGATGTCAAAACTAAGATCGGCTTCGACAAGTACTAATTGAGACCTTTAATTTGATACCCCACATGGCTATATTTGATAAAAAAAAATTACACCGCCCTTTTGCATGTATGGGGACCCCCCCCCCTTAAATTCATCGTAAAAGGATGTAACTCACTATATGCATGAGCATTCACAGTTCCCACCTTTCTACCAAATTTGGTGACAATCACTATAACCGTCTCCGAGAAAAATGCGTATGACGGACAGACAGACAGACAGTAAACCGATTTTAATAAGGTTTTGTGTTTACACAAAACCTTAAAAAGTTTAACACGGCACCAAAAATTTAGCTTTTGATATTTTTTAATAATCCTAGTTTGCGGACTGTAGTTAGGTCTGTACGTTAAAATGCCGTCTAGCGTGGCCGCAGAAAAACACCTTTTTTGGAGATGGGTGTATTGTATTGTAAATTGCTCTGTATTTCAATAACCATAGCTATTGCTGCTGGAAAAATTACTGTGCACGCTCAAGATATTAATAAATCTATGGTGAAAAATTCGTATTTGTATCTTCATCCAGTTCTTTAGAAAAAATTTCTGAAAAAAACCAAAAAAAACAATCTTCACACGGGATGACCCCCTTAACTTTATATCAATAAATTTATTTAAGCTATGATTTCTAAGTTTATTTTAAAATATCAAGGCTCCGAATCGAAAGCAGTTGCTAGCCATATTCATATCCAATATCTGAAGAATCTAGAACAATCAGGTCGTATTAAGACCAAAGATGCTCAGTGTGGAACTATAACACTTCTAGACTGCGCTTAAGCACAGATGAATGACAAGCATCTACCCGAAAGATAGAACTAGTTCACATATGACCAGTAACTTCCACCAACAGAAACTGAAAATTCGGTTAGACTCTGCTTTTTGGTGAAGGTGCCGGTATAAACCCCAACCAGAAATAATTTTCATATTATCATAAAGCAAGTAAGACCTATGTACTAAGTGAACACAACCACAAGATGGTGTTTACATAGTTATCGAAATTTAATAATTAGTGGTAGAATCAATTCCTTCAATAAACAAGAAATTCCACCATATCATCATCATCATCAACGGCGCAACAACCGGTATCCGGTCCAGGCCTGCCTTAATAAGGAACTCCAGACATCCCGGTTTTGCGCCGAGGTCCACCAATTCGATATCCTTAAAAGTTGTCTGGCGTCCTGACCTACGCCATTGCTCCATCTTAGGCAGGGTTTGCCTCGTCTTCTTTTTCTACCATAGATATTGCCCTTATAGACTTTCCGGGTGGGATCATCCTCATCCACACGGATTAAGTGACCAGCCCACCGTAACCTATTGAGCCGGATTTTATTCACAAGCGGACGGTCATGTTATCGCTCATAGATTTCGTCATTGTGTAGGCTACGGAATCGTCCATCCTCATGTAGAGGGCCAAAAATTCTTCGGAGGATTCTTCTCTCGAGCGCAGCCAAGAGATCGTAATTTTTCTTGCTAAGAACCGAGGAATACATGAGGACTGGCAAGATCATAGTCTTGTACAGTAAGAGCTTTGACCCTATGGTGAGACGTTTCGAGCGGAACAGTCTTTGTAAGCTGAAATAGGCTCTGTTGGCTGACAACAACCGTGCGCGGATTTCATCATCGTAGTTGTTATCGGTTGTGATTTTCGACCCTAGATAGGAGAAATTGTCAACGGTCTCAAAGTTGTATTCTCCTATCCTTATTCTTCTTCGTGTTTGACCAGTGCGGTTCGATATTGTTGGTTGATTCGTCTTCGGTGCTGACGTTGCCGCCACATATTTTGTCTTGCCTTCATTGATGTGCAGCCCAACATCTCGCGCCGCCTGCTCGATCTGGATGAAGGCAGTTTGTACGTCTCGGGTGGTTGATGTCGATATCGTCAGCATAGGCCAGTAGTTGGAGGGAATTGAAGAGGATCGTACCTCTTGCATTTACCTCAGCATCACGGATCACTTTCTCGAGGGCCAGGTTAAAGAGGACGCATGATAGGGCATCCCCTTGTCGTATACCGTTGTTGATGTCGAATGGTCTTGAGAGTCATCCTGGTGCTTTTATCTGGCCTCGCACATCGGTCAGGGTCAGCCTAGTCAGTCTTATTAATTTCGTCGGGATACCGAATTCTCTCATGGCCGTGTACAGTTTTACCCTGGCTATGCTATCATAGGCCGATGAATAGATGGTGCAACTGTTGTCCATATTCCAACAGTTTTTCCATCGCTTGCCGCACAGAGAAAATATGATCTGTTGCTAATTTGCCTGGTAGATGGTACTCAGCAACGTGATACCTCTATAATTGCTGCACTGTGTGATATCTCCCTTTTTATGTATGAGACAGATAATGCCTCGTTTCCAATCGTTAGGCATTGATTCGCTGTCCGTACCTTGGGCACAAGTTGAAGTACCACTTGGTGTAACTGGTCGCCTCCATATTTAACCAATTAGGCTGTAATTTCATCGTCTCCTGATGACTTATGATTTTTTAGCCGATGAATTGCCCGGACTGTTTCTCCTAAACTTGGTGGTGGCAGTATTTGTCCGTCGTCTTCAGTTGGCGGGATCTCCAACTTGCCGATGTTCTGGTTGTTCAGTAGCTCATAAAAATACTCAACCCATCACTCCAATATGCCCATTCTGTCAGAAATTAGATTTCCCTCTTTGTCTCGGAAGGATGAGCATCGAGGTGTGTAAGGCTTCATCTTGCTAACTTGTTCCGCGCCTAGTGCGGTTGCTCCCTATACTTTTCTAGTTCATAGACTTGTTGGTTCTCCCAGGCTTCTTTTTTCCGTCTGTGAAGTCGCTTCTCCGTTCGACGGAGTTCGTGATAAGTCTCTGTGCGTGCCCGCGTTCTTTGAGAATGCAACATTACTCGGTATGCGGCATTCTTCCGTTCCGTTGCTAGCTTACATTCATCGTCAAACCAGCCGTTCCGACTCCTTTTGCGGCTGGGGCCAAGTATATTTGTGGCCGCATCCATGATAACGTTCTTCAGGTGATTGTGAAGATCATTTGTTGATGCTTCATCTCCAGGTCCTCTGTTGACTGCAGTTATTGAGGCATCCATTTCCCTCTTTTAGGTGTCACGGAGAGTTGTGTTGTGGATGGCTTCAGTGTTCACTCTCACCTGATTGTCAGAGGGGATTCTAGGTGGTGTTGTTATTCGAGCTCGGAGCACCATACCAACGAGATAGTGATCCGAGTCTATATTGGCCCTCCAATATGTTCTAACATTCATCAAGGCTGAGAGGTGGCGGCGTTCGATCAACACGTGGTCAATTTGGTTGAAAGTGGTCCCGTCTGGAGAGGCCCATGTATGTTTGTGGACCACTTTCCGCGCAAACCAGGTACTTCCAACAACCATTTCGTGTGACCCTGCTAATTGAATAATCCGCAGTCCGTTATCATTTGTATTTTCGTGTAAGCTATGGGAGCCAACGTATCGCCTGAATACGAGTTCCTTCCCTACTTGGCTGTTAAAATCCCCAAGTATGATTTTGATATCATATCTGGGTCAGGCTTCGAGGGTTCGTTCTACTGCCTCGTAGAAGGTATCCTTCTCCGACTCTGCAGTCTCCTCTATAGGGGCGTGAACGTTAACGAGGCTTATATTTCTAAACTTGCGTCGCAATCGCAGAGTGCATAGCCGTTCGCTTATGTTTTCAAAGCCGATAACAGCAGGTTTCACTTTTTGGCTGAGTAAGAAACCTACTCCGAGCACATGGTTTACTGGATGACCGCTATAATATATGGTGTAGCGGCTCTTCTCCAGGAAACCGGTCCCTGTCCATCGCATCTCTTGTAACGCTGTTATATTAGCCCTCTATTGGGACAGGGTATCGGCTAGCTGCTCATCAGCTTCATCTCTGTACAGGGAGCGCCCGTTCCATGAGAAAATGCGCAAATCGTTCATCCGTTGTCGTTGCCGGGTCCGTCGTTTTAAAGTCCGTCCTGTCCGAGGCTCCTGTTGTGGCTTCGTAACAAGTTGTTTTCCGTGTAGGGTTGTCAGCCCTACCCAACCCCCAACCTGGAGGACCAGTTGGTACAATTTGTCCCGGTTTTAGGCGTGGAATTATGCCAACATGATAAGTACTCACGTTAAGCCCCCAAGACCTTCATGTACTTAGATAATCAAGTTGTATGCTGGTACTGACGAAGTCGATTGCGAATAGTGGATATGGATATTGGACATGTGTTGAATCCAACCCACTCGCAAAGGTCATCACAAGCCGCATGCCGGACATAGCATTGGTGAACTCTGCATCCAAGCTATGACCGAGACAGACTTCTACAAGTGGACGAAAATCGATTGGGAAACGTGTAGCAGCGGATACGGGCTACTGTATCTAAATTTCGAATGCATGATCCAAAATCTGACGTGAAGCGGACGAACCTGCTGGTATCGGAGGCAGGGTATGACTTACGAGCAGTACAACATCACCACCAAGTCAACTCGCTACGCTCTTATTTTTATTGCAAAGATCGGGTGAGTCCCTTGCATGCGGCTGTTAGTAAGGCACACTGTGAGCTGACTCCACTTAACTTAATGGATCGATCTCCCAATCCTCCGAGTGGGGTGAAGTCAGACCTGCACGATAAATACATGAATTGCCTTTGGCAAACATTTGTCGATTTCCATTAATGGAACAGATGGCTATGTACTGGGGAACTCTTTGCTGAGACAGAGTGATTCATCGAGAGTAATGTGAATCATGAACCACTGTCTTGTGGTTGTAGTTCCCATAATATTGTCAGCAACAGGTATTGTACCTAAATCCCTTACAGCTTCGCTTGATATCCTGGGACTATCACACAGTCTGGTTCAAACCATGCAGAACTACCCCATTCTGAATAAGTGCTCGATATAGCTGGAAGTTCTCGACGAATTCTCCCATTAACCTACCACCGGCCATCAACACCAGAGCCCCTTTATCTTT
Source organism: Hermetia illucens (assembly GCF_905115235.1). Classification (NCBI taxonomy): domain Eukaryota; kingdom Metazoa; phylum Arthropoda; class Insecta; order Diptera; family Stratiomyidae; genus Hermetia; species Hermetia illucens. The sequence goes on along the minus strand of NC_051852.1, from coordinate 160,835,722 downwards.
TAAGTAGTTAGGATCGTCCGAGCCTAAATACTTGGCACTTAGTGCTGGTATTAGGTAAAATCCGGCATCTGACGTGATTGTGACAACTTGGGAAAGAAATGAATAAAATTTATTGAGGCTGCCTTGAACGGCATTTGCAGTCTTAAATACGAAATACCATTATTAAAAATACGTCATAATATAAAAACAAAGCTTACTCTGAAATCGTTCCACTGTAAATCCAACTGTTGGCACAATAGTATTATTTCTTTCTTCAGGATTCTTAAAATGGTTAACAATTGTCGATTTTCCACTATTATTCAAACCAACCACTAAAATATTAATTTGCTCCTTCTTCAGCTTTAAAATGCCTGCAAGCTTATCGAAAATTCCCATGTTGTAAAGTCCTTGAGTCCTTGTTCCAATCAGCAATGCCAACCGTGTGTCTAGAAACAAATGACCTTGTTATCTCTTCTTACTCAGAATGGAGAACTATCTAAATGCATGCTTCATTAAATGCGAACCTGCAACAACAAATCAGTTATCCTTCTCGAATTCCTTTTTTTGTTGATACCACTTTAAATTTTCCAGAGAAAAATGACAACAGCATTGTTTTAGGTGTAGCAATGTGGTATGCTCGGTTCAACCCTTCGGCTCGGATTTGATTCAATAATCCCACGCAAAAAAGATTCAAAACTATGTTAAAAGGAAAAGGATTTCGTTGCGAACTTGGTGAGGATTGCAAATAGATATTGATACTGACCTTGTTGCCTTCCCAAGTGTCAGTCCTTTGTTATGGATATTTCGTTTATGGGGGTCACCATGCCAACTAACATACGAGTTTGTATGGTATATGCAGGTAAAGGTACCACGGACGGATTACAATTCAGAAGCAGTTTGGTCAATAATCTTTATTCATGCATACTTTTAGATACATTGAAGGTGGATGGGTGATAAAAGCTATCACAATGATTGATAAAGGGAAACAATATGAAACATACATAACGTGGATTGATAGATACTTATCATACAAGTAGATATCTCCATAAAGGAGAAATCAAATACAAGGACGAATCAGAAAAATGTGTATTTTTATCATGTGGTTACATAGAAACAGAAGCGTTGGTGCAATTACGAGTAAGATTCTGAATAAAGCTAAATTCACTCAGGAAACAAGTCGGGAAACCGGAACCTGTACGCTTCAGGCACGAAAGGTTTTGTGTATTACTTAGTGCGAAGCACGTGATATATGCAAATATTATGTGAGAATATCCACTTGGATTCCACACTTGTCTAATCCAAAATCCATCCGAATATCACGGCTGAACATGTCTATTATTCGCAAAAGACTTCTAAGATGGTTGTCAGTACCAGCATACAGCTTAATGTCATCTAGGTACATCAAGTGTGTCAGTTCGCACTTAGCACGTAGGCCATACTTTATTGCAAAACCATGCCCTCTAGCATCATTCAGTAGCCATGAAAGGGGGTTCAGTGCCATACAAAACCAAAGGGAACTCAACGAATCCCCCTGGAAGATGCCCCTCCGTATACGGATGGGCTCTGAGGTATTAGCACCCTCAGATGTACGCGCCGATAAGGTGGTATGCCACCCTTCCATGACTGTCGCCGAAAACTTTATTAGTTTCGGATCAATGCGATACAGATGTAGGATATCGATTAGCCAGGTATGCGGAACGCTATCAAAAGCCTTGGCATAATCGATATAGCAACTGAAGAGGTTTCTTTGGCCTCTAGTTGCTTGTCCTACAACTACCGAGTCGATAATGAGTTGCTCTTTGCAACCCTTTGACCCAACTCGGCAGCCCTTCTGCTTCTTGGACAGAATGTTGTTGGTCTCGAGGTGCGCATTGATCCTTCCACTAATAATGGACGTGCTGAATTTGTAGAGGGTTGGTAAGCAAGTGATCGGTCTTGTGTCTGCGGGGTCCTGCACCGTGTCCTTCTTAGGGATAAGGTAGGTAATCCCCGCAGTGAGGAAAGGTGGAAATTCCTCCGGTCGACTCATGACCTAATTTATACTGCGTGCCAACCGACTGTGTACGCTGGTAAATTTCTTATACCAGAAATTCTGCACCCGATCCAGACCTGGGTCCCTCCAGTTCTTCGAGATGTTTATGGCTCGTCGAACTTCCTCTTCGGTAACATCCGCAAAATTCATGCCAGGTGTATTGGCATGGCGGGTGCCTTCGGTGGTGATCCACTCAACATGCTCAGCATGCTGGGCAGGTAACCCCCAAAGTCCACCAAGCTTCCGTCACCGAGAACTGTATTGTCTGGGCGCTCTGTTGGGATTCGTTGAGAGATCTGAAAAAACTCCGCTGGTTCCTCGCGTATGTTGCATTCTGGACACGTCTGGAATAACTTTCGCCATACCGTCGTAACCGACTGCATATGACAGAAAGTTTCTGTTTTAGTGTGTCCAGAATTTCAACAACGGATGTCTCACAGGGGATGGCATAGTTCCGGTAAACCCTCTGCACTTTATTTCTCACCCGTCGGCTGGCATTGCCAGTGCTGATCTGAATCAGTCTAGCAATGTCCTGCCTTAGTGAGTCCCGCCGACGTTCTAGACGAATTTTCCATGGTGGATCCGTTTTGTCACTCAAACCAATAACATGAAAGCGAATCTTCTGACCATGCAATCTGATAGGCGCAACTGCACCATAATACACAAGTGATTGTAGTTGCAGCAGCGACATATCTGCACACAGTCGAGATGCAATCTCATCATTGATTTGAGATAGAATTCCCGGAGTTGCTGGAGATGCATAGAGCCTGGGAATACCTGGTTTATGTAAAGGATCCATATCCGAGAATTCTATACACGCTCTTTGGAATTCGTCCCGAACCTCAGCGGAAACCTCAGCTGGACGGTGGAGAAGAGTGCTTCGGCGAGTACTGAAACTGTTACCTGCAGTGCAGCGTGGTGTTGTTGATGCCGCCGCCTCTGCCCCCATCGACTCTCGGTCACCAGTTTCCCCGATGACCTCAAGTCGAACACGTTCCCTGATGGTAGCCGGGATTGTGTCGCTGCGAGTAATAAAGCGGTACTGGTCTGCGACTCGCTGCACAGTCACGTGCGCGAATTGCGGGAAACGCTCGACGAATCTCTGGTGCAAAAAGGGGCGGTAAGACGTTGTACCCGCCCCCGCCGTTATTTCGTAGTAGGAGCGGATGATGAAGAGGTTCATTTCTTCAGTCCATTTCATCCGCTTCCTACGCGAACCTGCTGAAGTGGTCGCCACAGATTGTGGCGAAACAGTTGCAGCAGGCGGAGCTGTGCTCCTGGTCGTCGTGGCGCCTAGATGTCGAACCGCCCCACGGCTAGCGGTTTCAACGCCGTGCTGTCCATTATGAGAGCCCGACCCAGTTACCAAGTCAGACGACTCCCGCCGGTTATCCGCACCGGACCTTAAATTTCTCCTTCTTCTCATTTTTGGTGGTGCATTTCATCCCTAGCTGCCAGGTGTTGAGATAGCTTCCTTAGTGAGTAATCTGCAAGACTGCAAATTTCCTGCACTTTCCTCACCTACCCCCTGAGACGCTGCGGTGGCGTACAGCCATTCAGACTAAAGCTATCCATCCCTCCTCTTTTCACAACCGGGATTGGGAGCGGCTTCGGCTTTATTTGTACAGATATCATTATAGAAGGTATTTCGGAGCCCAGGCATCATATAGTGGCAGCCTCCTGATTTTTTTCATATTTTTGGGTTTGGTAGTTTCTGAGAATGGCCCCCTTAAAGGAATGATCACTTTCAATCCTTCCCACTCCCCACCTTTACAACAAATGTCAAAATTAAGACCGGATTCGGAAAGTACTGACTAAGACCTTTCATTTGATATCCTACATGACTATATTTGGTGAAAAAAAAAAATATACACCCCCCTTTTGCATGTATGGGGACCCGCTCTTAAATTCGTCGTAAAAGGATGTAACTCACTGTATGCATGAGCGTTCACAATTCCCAGCTTTTTACCAAATTTGGTGTCAATCGCTATAACCGTCTCCGAGAAAAATGCATTTGACGGACAGACAGACAGACAAGCCTGTGAGGAGTGACCAGATCTCCCATCAAGCGCGACCTCAGCTGGCGGATTGGGGCATACCTATTGATGTGTAAATATGTGTTCATGCACTTTTCTTTTCTGACTGTGCATGGGCTAGTGTTTGCTCATCTCTGGTGCGTGGACCAAAATTGCTATGGGAAGGACACCCAGAAAATAAAACCAACATGGACGAATTGAGAAGGAGTAAAGTTACGGTGCAGGGGCTCGGAACCCCAGTATCGGCGGCTTTAGGGAGTCAGCAAGCGGGCTCCCGGCCGTCGATATCCCCCGAACGCAGTGCCTCGGTGGTGGACAACTTGGCCACCGTTGCATCTAATACTACAAATGTTTTAGATTTGGAGAAGGAGGTGTTCAAACGAAGCACAACTCTGCCAAGAACACCAATTGCAAAGGCAAAGAATGATGGGCTAAAAGAAGATAGCTGGCCAAAAAAGGCGATTTCGACACCCATCGGATCTGATCAAGAGGTACTCCAGCTGCAGCAAATAGATCCATTCAGGAGAAGCTCATCAATTTTACGATCTCCTCCAATATCAAAGCCGGTAAAAGAGAAAACTCATGGGAGTTCAGCAACTGAAAAAGGTGAAGGAGTCAGTAAAAGGGGTAATCTGGGCAGGACTCACCGAGAGCACAGCCCTGACCCAGAAGAACTACCTTTTATGCAGCTTGGAACTAAAATAGTTGAGCTGTCCGAATTCATCAAGGACAAGCACAACGTGCACCAAGCCATTAGGAACATGGTGAGAGCCACCAGGGTGCTTTACAATAGGTCACAAGAAATAAGAACGCCTAAGGAAAAGCCGGACATCCTAGCCTCAACAGTGTCACAGGGGACCCAAGTGACACGCAAGGACAAAGTCATCGACCTTCGCTCAAGTAAAAGAGTGCGAGACAAGGAGGGGGAAGCGTTGGGAGATCAACAGGTCCCAAAAAGGGAAAAAGGGGTCTTGACCAGTCCAACAAACGGAACTAAAAGTTCAGAAGGGCCCAAAGTACCAAAAGTAGGAAAGTCGGTTAGTGAACCGAAACCGAAAGAAAATAAGAACGATGGTTGGACTAAGGTCGTGAATGAAAAAATAAATAAGAAACCAAAGGTGCGAATTCACCCAGAGGCAATTGTTATCTCCAGCAGAGGACATCTAACATATGCGGAGATACTGAAGAAGGTGAAATCTAACCCCGACCTAAAAGACCTAGGCGGAAATGTCAGCAAAATCCGGAGGACCCAGAAGGGAGTCTCAAGTTTGAGCTGAGAAAATCCAGCATGGGAAAAACCGGCGGCTTTCGTAACCAAGTTATAAACTCACTTAGGGAGAATGTCGCGGCTCGTTCCCAAAAACATGAGGTCTATATACAGTGCAAGGATCTCGATGAGGTAACAACCAGATAAGAGAGCTGCACTGCTTTGAAGCAACAATTCAAGTTGGAGGAATTCAGGGAAGAATCTCTCGTGAGCCTAAGAAAAGCTTATGGCGGTACTCAAACGGCCACAATTCGACTGCCAGTGGAGTCAGCGCAGAAGTTGTTGGCCGTGGGGAAGGTTCGAATTGAATGGGTTGTTTGCCGACTAAGAGAACAGATTTCTTTAAAAAGGTGCTTCAAAAGCTTAATGTTTGGACACTTCGCGACGGCATGCACTAGCGGCATCGACCGGTCCGATCGATGTCGAAGATGTGGGGAGAAAGGACATATTGCAAAGGAGTGCAATAGAGACCCCAAATGCATTTTGTGCGAAGGAAAGGAGGGGCGGGATCGGTCGTCAAGCCATACAATATAGCATGCGTCAGGCGGCTAGTGGCTTTGTGTGGGCAAAAATGAGCGGTATATTCGTATACAACTGCTACGCTCCACCGAGCCTCACACTTCCTGAGTTTAAAGAACTGTTAGACGATCTTGTTCACGATGCAAGGGGACGCGGTCCAAAGGTGATAACCTTTAATGCGTGGGCTATCGAGTGGGGCAGCAAAGAGACTAGCGCAAAGGACCGGTGCTTATTAAAAGCGTTTGCCCAGTTAAATGTAGTTCTGGCCAACGAAGGCGATGTAAACACTTATCGAAAAGGGGGAACTGGTTGAATTGTAGATCTGACTTTTGTCAACCCTGGATGTGACATGTCCTGGCAAGTTAGCGAGGACTTCACGTACAGCGACCACCAGGCTATCACCTTTGAACTACGGACGGAGCCACAAGGCAGGATACCCGCACCCAGGAAGCCGAAATCCAAAAGAACACCAGGATGGTCTGCAAAAACGATGGATGAGCAAACATTCATGGAAGTGTGGCTAGACCTGCCTAGCAAAGCAGATAGCTCCACGGATAGAGCTCTCTATGTTACACAAAGCATCTCTAAGGTATATGACGCATCTATGCCTAGGAGATGTTCATTCTCCACTAGAAGACCCAATTATTGGTGGAATCGTGAACTTGCCTACTACTGGCCTATGCTGACGATATTGACATCATGGGAAGAACCACCCGAGACGTACAAACCGCCTTCATCCAGATCGAGCAGGCGGCGATCGGCTCCAGATCTTGGTCTGCACATCAATGAAGGCAAGACAAAGTATATGGTGGCAACGTCAGCACCGAAAACCAACCAACCAACAACATCAAACCGCACTGGTCAAACAGGAAAAATAAGGATAGGAGAATACAACTTTGAGACCGTTGATAATTTCTTGTATCTAGGGTCGAAAATCACAACCGATAACAGTTACGATGATGAAATCCGCGCACGGATATCTCAGCTTACAAAAACTGTTCCGCTTGAAACGTCTCACCATAGGGTCAAAGGTCTTACTGTACAAGACAATGATCTTACCAGTCCTCATGTATTCCTCGGAGAATTGGGTTCCTAGCAAGAAGAATTGCGAGCTCTTGGCCGCGTTCGAGAGAAGAATCCTCCGAAGAATTTTTGGCCCCCTACATGAGGATGGACGATTCCGTAGCCTACATAACGACGAAATCTATGAGCGATACCATGACCGTCCGGTTGTAGATAAAATCCGGCTCAAAAGGTTACGGTGGGTGGGTCACTTAATCCGTATGGATAAGGATGATCCCACCCGGAAAGTCTATAAGGGCAATATCTATGGTAGAAAAAGAAGACGAGGCAGACCCTGCCTAAGATGGAGCGATGGCGTGGGCCAGGACGCCAGACAGCTTTTAGGGATATCGAATTGGTGGACCTCGGCGCAAAACCGGGATATCTGGAGTTCCTTATTAAGGCAGGCCTAGACCGGATACCGGTTGTTGCGCCGTTGATGATGATGATGATGATAGACTCAATTTTAAGCAGCACATACTTGCAAAAAAGCATCCACCACGGGTATGGCTCTCGCAAGGATAATGCCTAACGTAGGAGGACCGCGGCATACTTGCAGCCTGCTCATAGCCAGGGTGGTGAGTTCTATCATGCTATATGCAGTCCCAGTTTGGGGAAACGCACTGCAGGTTTTAGGCAATGCATATAAACTGAGCACGGTTTACAGAAGAACCGCTTTAAGGGTGTGTTCTGCCTTCAGGACCGTCTCAGATGATGGGGGAATGATGCCTGGCAACCGAAATGATGAAGATTTACAACACCAGGACCATCTCTCCCTTATCGCAGGTGAAATAGGACCAGTCAGAAAAGGGTCGTTGGACTTACAGGTTGATCGCTACCATCAGGGGGTGGCTGGAGAGAAACCATGGGGAGATCAATTATAATCTCACCCAGTTTCTCACCGGCCATGGAGGATACCGTCAATACCTGTACAAATTTCAATTGGACACCTCACCTAATTGTCCAAACTGCGACGGGGTCCCAGAGGACCCAGTGCACGTATTCTTCCAATATGCTAGGTTCTTGGAAGAAAGGAGATACCTAGAGGAAACTCTAGGTGAAGTGCTATCACAGGAAAATTTTGTGAGAATGGTAGCTTGCCAGGAAGACTGGGATGCGATCAATTCCATGATCGCAGTAATGCAGGAGAAACTGCGAAAAGCAGAAGAAGTGAGGAAAGCGCAGTTACGAACCCCGAGGGAAGACGGAAGGCCCGATGATGTAATACCTAAAGGTTCCATGGGGTAGGGGGGAGTCGGGAGTGGTTTTAGTGGGTAAAAATCCCACACTCTGGCGTGCCCAGACCAGAGTCTTTTGAAGATTTCCACCTCCTTAAAAAAAAAAGACAGACAGACATTGAACCCATTTTAATAAGGTGTTGTTTCGCAAACAAAACCTTAAAAATGGTGGATATTGTTATCATATGGTTACATGGAAACAGAAGCGTTGGTTCAAATAGAAATAAGATTCAGAATAAAGCTTAATTTCACTCAGGAAAAAATAGAGGTTCGCAGTGATTAGAATTCACACTGTCCGGCTTTAATAACATATGTAAGCCAATTAATTACAGTTGAACTTCTTGACCCAGAAATGATTTTGCATGAGATATTTTTAATCTTTGTAAGTCTAAAGTAATTGCAAAAGCTGGGAAAATATTATATGAAATCACCGCAAGCTCCCTATATGTTGTAAACATTTCCCTGGAATCCAATTTCCATTCGATACTAGTAGAAACCTTTCTTAAAACTTCCATAAACAGTAACAACATCTTTTATTGGAAATTGCAGATGAGTAAGAAATTGAACAACCGAAGAAAGTTGGAAAATAAATATAAAAGGCCAAAGATTGAAATAAATCACTTTAGTTTTGAGTAAACCATTTCCTGCCAAAGAATAAATTTATTTAACTAAGATGGCTCTGGAAGTTAACCGTTTTCGCGTCATATTTGTGTTACTGTGTTTGAATCTTATGCTAGTTTCGCGTTTAGATGCTTTTCCCTACAATTTTGGAAATCCCCGCGGATTCGCCACGCTGCCATATAACCCCACCATGGTAAGAAGGAGCATCATAGTACCCTACTTTCCTTCCGAGAGATATTCGGGAAAACCACGATATCAGGTTCCGCTATCCAAGGAATTTAGTCTTTATACATAAGTGAAAAGTGAAAAACGGTCGTGTTGTGTATTCTGCAATTAACTAAAAGTATTATCCATCCTATTCATCTTTCCTTTGTATATGACATATAGATTGTATGTGGCACACGAAAATACAGCAAAATAAAACGTAAACGTGTTTTTATTGAAAGATGGTCAAAGGGTAGTATAGGTCCCAGGGCGAAACGTGGATTGGTACCCACAATGGAGCATAAAACCTGGGAAACGCCTGCTGAACCGACATCAACAGCTCTACTACCAAACCCTATCTCCACCTCCACGTGGTGACCGCTGGGAGCTCTTTCTTAACGAAAAGCTGCAGACGGAGAAGGATGAAGGCGAGTCTCCCGCGCTTAAAAACGGGACGAATTGTACCAACTGGTCCCCCAGGTTGGGGGTTGGGTGGGGCTGACAACACTACATCGAAAACCGAAATTACGAACAACAGGAGCCTCGGACTGGACGCATAATACAACGACGAACCCGGCAACGACAACGGAATAACGATTTGTGCATTTTCTCATGAAACGTGCGCTCCATGTAAAGAGATGAAGCTGCCAACCAGCTAGCTGATATCCTGTTCCGATATAGGGCTGATGTAACAGCGTTACAGGAGATGCTTTGGTCAGGGACCGGTTTTCTAGAGAAGAGTCACTATACCATATATTATAGCGGCCATCCAGTAAACCATGTGCTCGAAGTAGGTTTCTTAGTCAACCAAAAAATGAAAACTGCTGTTATCGGCTTTGAAAACATAAGCGAACTACGGTGCACTCTGCGCTTCCGAGGCAAATTAACATTCACGCCGCTACAGAGGAGACTGCAGAGTCGGAGAAGGATACCTTCTACGAGGCAGTAGAACGAACCCTCAAAGTCTGCCCCAGATATGATATAAAAATCATACTTACATAACAGCCAAGTAGGGACGGAGCCCGAATTCAGGCGATACGTTGGCACCCCCTCTGACAATCAGGTGCGAGTTAACACTGAAGCCATCCACAACACAGCCCTTCGCAACATCTATAAGAGGGAAATGGATGCCGCAATAACCGCAGTCAACAGAGATCCTGGAGATGAAGCATCAACAAATGATCTTCACAACGACCTGAAGAACGTTATCATAAATACGGCCACAAACATACTTGGTCCCAGCCGCAAAAAGAATCGAAACTACAGGTTTGACGAATACCGAGTAATGTTGCATTCTCAAAGAATGATGGCGCGTGCGGAGACTTATCACGAACTCCGGTGAGCGGAGAAGCGACTTCACAGACGGAAAAAGGAAGCGTGGAAAAACCAACAGGTCTACGAACTCGAAAAGTACAGGGAGCAACCGCACCAGGCCCGTAAGTTTGATCAACAATTCAGCAAGATGAAGCCTTATACACCTCGATCTTCATCCTGCCGAGACAAAGAGGGAAATCTAATTTCCGGCAGAATGGGCATATTGGGGCGATGGGTTGAGTACTTTGATGAGCTACTGAACAACCAGAACATCAGCGAGTTGGAGGTCCCGCCCACTGAAGAGAACGGACAAATACTGCCACTACCAAGTATAGAAGAAACAGTCCGTGCAATTCATCGGGTTAAAAATCATAAGTCGCCAGAAGCCGATGGAATTACACCGAATTGGTTAAATATGGAGGCCACCAATTACACCAAGTAGTTCATTTACTTGTGCTCAAGGTGTGGGACAGCGAATCAATGCCTGACGACTGGCAACGAGGCATTCACATCTGCGAGTCGCTTCGGTTACGCTGCTCCCAGGACAGAGGTGAGGCCACGTCTGACGATTTGCCTTTGCCCTGGTAAGAAACCGTAATGCCGTGGCTTATAATGCAGTAAATTCCCGTAAAATTGAAAAATTTGAACTGCTATAACTTTGACACTAGTATTTTCATGCGAGATACTGTCCTTTATGCTGGTGCAAAATTTGGTACTCCTAAGGTAACTAAAAGTTGATAAGTTGGTAGTAAGTTTATTTGAGCAGATATCGGAGTGGGACATATTTTGAAGCCTAAATTTCGCATCAGCCAACCACCGTGAATTTTTTCAGATTTTTGGGAGAGTTCAGAAAATGAGTCTTGTCCCACTTTAAGTATGCATATTTTGACTCCTTACTAACGCACTTCTCAATCCACGTCAAACATAATATCAGTTTCGGAAAGTACTAATCGAGACGTTTCATTCGGGATGGGGAAGAAAAAGGCGGAGCAAGATAGGTGGCATGCGAGAGATTAACGGAGATCAGAAGCTAGGATGGGCGCTAATTATGGGAAGGTTTAAAAAATTTAAAATCGGACTAATTGCCGGTGTAGAAGGCTACTCTACTTTGGGAAGCGAACAGACGATTTTGTGGTTGAAGGGATAAGAAGAACTGAGGAAACAGATGAGTCCAAAAATGAATATCTTCAATGATCTCAACCTTCATGGCCTTGGAAGCAAGGGTATTGGGATAGGATTAACATTTGACCAGGAAGTTAATGGCGTGACTGGCAAGGAAAGCGTTAATACTTGGTATTGGGCAGGATTCGTAAAGGATCAGGTTGGAGACGTATTTGAAACAGTTTTCTTTCCTAAAAGGCGAAGAATTCTGCGGTCTTTTAGGTGAAGCTGTTTGACTTAGGACGGGAGCTGTCAGACCAGAAAATGATGTCGAAAGTGAAGAGTGGTCAAATAACCTGTTTATAACAAAACTGCTTATTTTTTGGAAGTAGGGATATTGTATTTTAGGACAGAATGCAGGGATCTGAAGTCACCAGTTGCACGGTTTAGTGGCTTTGTTATATGAGGGACATGGGAGAGACGAGGTATGTGATTTCTTTGACAGATGGAATAAGAATGTCGTCGATTTAGAGTGGCAGTTCTGATGTCATTCACATTTTTCGACGTCATTCTCATGTTTCCATGGAATACGATAGTTTCGCATTTATCGGGATTTAAGTTTAGATTTAAAGTTTTTAACGGTACAAATATCGGTAAAACTCATCTAAATAAGAATTCAGACGGGCTTCACCATGAGAAATGTCCCTGCGGAAGTATAAGAAAATTCGGATTCGATTGTTATCCCTTGCCACGAGTTCGAAGTGTTATCAGGAAGCATTCAACGTCCAACACTGTACATATGTCGAGCTACTTGTCCAAAAGTAAATAAATTGATCACCTCACACAGCACGATCTGTGATTGAACCTGAATAAAAGAAATTTTTGAAAATCGACCCCAATCAAACAGGCACTATCAATGTCAGTGGGTTGTGAAATTGCTGCACGTATCCATGCAACTTGGTTGAAGTGGCGTTCAACTACTGAAGTTCTTTATGATCGACGAATTAACGAAAGTCTCAAATCCGAAATTTACCACAGTGTCATCCGCTCTGCCGCCCTTGATGGTTATAAGTGAAGGTCTGAAGGCCTGAAGGTCTCTTGCCCGCTTAAACCTAAACAATAAACCCCATAAACTCCCACAAGGGAGCCAACCGTGAAGAACTAGCCTGAGAATACATACTCCAGGAATTTCTCTGAGACATATGAGCTCCGAGGGCTATCCCGGTTCTCATGGTACCAATAAGCCTCTGATAAAGTTGTGGATAAAATCCGGCTCAATAGGTTACGGTGGGCGGGTCACTTAATCCGTATGGATGAGGATGATCCAGTCCGGAAAGTCTATAAGGGCAATATCTATGGTAGAAAAAGAAGACGAGGCAGACCCTGCTTGAGATGAAGCGATGGTATAGGCCAGGACGATAATCAGCTTTTAGGAATATCAAATTGATGGACCTCGGCGCAAAACCGGGATATCTGGAATTCCTTATTAAGACAGGCCTAGACCGGATACCGATTGTTGGGCCGTTGATGATAAAAAAGTGGAATATGAAAACTCCAGTAGGGCTTTTAACGGAACACTGCTCCATAAACTACAATATGGAAAAGATTGGGGTGGTGGTTTCGGCTATGTGCAGCCAATGTGAGGAGGAGTAGGAGACGGCCCTGCACTTTTTGTGCAGCTGCCCGACATACTCAGGTCGCAGACGAAGATACCTTGACAAGGTTTTCTTCCATGAAGAATCTGCACACTCATTGCTTCTGGAGAATGTTCCCACATTCGCTAAAGCCTGCTGACGCCACAGGCGGGAAGCCATTGAATAGGCGATTTACGGAGATAGTACAATGGGCCTAAAAATGGCCTGAGCGCTAGGAGCTGCGGCTCACCTCAGGAAACTAAAATAACTAACTACATAACCTACAACTGAAGTTGATAATTAGCAGCGAAGTGTCCTAAATTGAAGTAAGAAAAGCTTTTGACTATGGCCGACCCGTCCGGGCTATTACTACCTAATTGCACCCGTAAGCGGCAGAGGAAGGCTCGGCATAAGGAAACTTCCGCCACTAAAGAGGGGGGACTACAAGCTGAATCTTATCCGTCAAAACCTTCTCCTTCATCCCTACCAGGATGAGCCAAAGAAAGAAAAGTTAGTGAAGCAGACACTACACTCCTTAACACCCGTATATGAAAATGAAGGTATGCAGGCTGGACTCCGTAAGCCTGGGAAGTCTTCAAGCGCGCCGAAGCACCTTAAGAATATAGACATATATGTGGCTGCATAGAGACGGCAATGTCCAGAGAAGCTGGACGCTAGAAAACGGAATCTTCAGCGGAAGGTAGGGACAAACTGCTAACTGCAGTAAGACCCACATTGAACGCAGCAGACCCTTCTGTCCCCGATAATGTGCGCAAGAAGCATCAGACCGACCATTTGTGGTGAACAACAATTTATCATGCCCCGCACTAGGGCCTACATCCACAATTCACTCGGGTTCTAGAACATAAATAAATCAACGTGATCTCAACAAAGTCGGAAAGACCACGGCCACCATGAGAATATGGACATAGAGGCGGGAAAGGAGAAGACGTATTCGTTCAAGGTGCAACCTCATTTTTAACTGCTGCCGTGGGATTTTCATCGATGAATGGTGAAATGTCTAAAAGCAGTTTACTATCCTGTGGGATCGCCTGTGGGAAAAAATTTGTAAACCTGGAAAGAAGCCAAAATTTAACAAGCAAGGTTCTCGAAATAGGTTCCTCCATTTGGAGTGCACTGATAAAGCTTTCTTAAAGTGGCTAAGTATATCCAACCTTAATACCTTCTCCTACACATTTCGCGGAATAAGCCAAAGAAAGGGAAGCCAAAGACATGTACGGACTGGCTTGATGCCAGGTTGTGTGATCGGATCTACGCCAACCTAACACTGCAAACCAGAGAAAGTGTTAAGTGAAAAACAATATTCGGAATGAAGTGAGGAGACCCTTTATGTATGAAGACATGGACCCTGCTGCACCCCCGAATGCGGCAACTCTCAACAATATCAAACATGAGGGGAATGAGTCTTCGTCGGAACGGTGTGAGGGAAGCCTGACATATACCATGCATACTTGGCGTAGCATAAGCTTTGAACTGTTCTTTATTAAGGTTTTTTGTAAAATCGATTCACCGTCTGTCTATCACATACACTTTTCTCCCAAACCGCTAAACCGATCCGAACGAAATTAGGTGGACGTATGCAAACTATGAAATCCCATGCATACAGTTTCGGCTTCGGCTCTCTTTCGATCATGCCAGAATATTTATGTCATCCGCATGGGTCACTATCTGGGATGATTTATACATTATCTTAAAAAGACACTGCTGTACCAAGTTGTAACAGAGAGTGAGATTCTCATCCACAAAAGCCTCCTCCGCTTCTCCACCCATATCCCCGCGGCACCACTGTGAGAATTGCTTCGCGAGGAGCGCAACGGTGCACATCAGCACAACTAAGTCACGCTTCCGTTGCGCTTTCCGGGCTCAATCCAATTCCTGCAGCATTTCATGTATCACAGTTACTGTGGCGTTTATCGCGCTCCAATTTCCTTCCGACTTCCTCCACGAAATTGTGGGGCCCGATAACTGCGTTGAAGGCATCGTTGAACCTACCTCTGTCAATGTTCTTGTGTATAAGGACTTCTTTCAGATTCATCCCACCGTTGCTGCCATCTCATGTACAACCCCTTCCTAGTGGCTTTCCGGAAGCACGCAGTCGCTTCGGTCGCATTCACACTCCTTCTCCGGTGAAGACAGTGTTCCTCATTCGCTAGAAAATCCACTGTAATCCAGGTCCAGGTCCAGTTTCACCCATGCTTCGATCGCAAGAATGGTTTCCCTTTTATACAGTTCCACATCCTGGGGCTGTTTCACACACACACTACTGCCACCGCCAGGTCGTCTGCAAAACCAATCAATGTAGTCTGTTTTGGTACTCGAAGGCCGAGCACTCCCTCATACATCATGTTCCACAGCAGAGGTCCCAGTACAGAGCCTTGGAGAACACCTGCTGTCACATTATATTCCTGCGGTCTCGTATCACAGAAGTCTCTCCGAGAGGTAACTCTCGATTATCCGAGCTAAGTAACCAAGACCACCCACTTTAGTAGAGTGCTCTTAATTCAACCCCAGTTAGCAGAGCTAAACGCATTCCTAACATACAGTATCAGCACCACGCAGCATTTACCAGCGGCCAATGCCTCCCGAGCCAGGTCCACGACCGTTGCTATTGCATCAACAGTGAAACGTGCTCGGCGAAACCCATACTGCTGCTCCGAAAGGCCACCGACTGGCTCGTAGCGTCAGGTGGATTTTGGGGCTCCGGTAGCAGAACCAACCTCTGCCTTTTCCACTTAGCGGGAAACAATCCTTCCACCATGCACAATTCAAATATGCTTATGAACCATGCGGGCCTAACTTTAGCAGCCAACTTCAGAGTTTTGTTCAGAATCCCATCCAATCCAGGAGCCTTATTGTCCCCAATTTGTCTCTCGTAGTTCCTGCTCGGTCCCCCGAGGTTTGTGAAGACGTCCTGTTGAGCCGTTGGCTGAGGTCCACTTTCTTCCTTTTGGGTGAAAAGAATTGCGATTATTTTGAACAAGAGTCGTGGGCACCACACTGGGGTTAATTTTTGTCCACGAATCTTGTAACCTTGTACGCCGCGTCCCACGACTTCATATTTGCCTCCAGATACAACTACTTGTAGCAATTCCGCTTACTTTCCCGTATATCCTTTTTAAGGCTACTTCGAAGATCGCGGTATTCTTTCTCGGACTTCCGATGTTCTGACTTCCCTCTTGTCCTTTGGCTAAGCCGTCTCGCTCGCAGACATAATGATCTCAACTGCGCGATTTGTTGGTTCAACCAGTAGTTTGGTTTCCTTCTGTGTAGAGTCGCATGCCTCAATAACCCGTTGACATAACTGGCTCACTTGTTCCAGCGCCGTTCTCTTCGGACCGTGACCTCCTTCTACAGCCACCAGGAATGTCTCTTCTTGGAAAGCTTTCCTGGTTTTTCCACTTCTGTTGCTCACCCGACCGTTGCTACCCCCACTTCTAATATCGGGAAATATGGTCTGGTACTCACTGCGGTGGTAGTGTTCACTCACCCGCCAGACCATCCTTCTCGCCAGGTAGACACTGAGGTTAATCTGATCGACGATTGAGCCTAGCCTTCTGCCTCGGAGGATGGGCATGCATCCTACATTCGCTAGTATGATGTCCAGCTCCGCGAAGGTTTCAAGCGGGATTTGGCCCCAGGTGTTCGTAACTCGATATCCCCAGTCTAAAGCCCCCGTGTTGTTGCAGTTGAGTGCTGCACTCAACATCTGCTAGCCGCTTCGGTTACGCTGCTCCCAGGGCAGAGACGAGGCAGCGTCTGATGATTTGCCTCTGCCCTGGTAAGAAACCATAAAGCCGTCATCGCCTGACATTTTTTTTTAAATATTACACTCCTTCAGGATGATGTGATTTGTGATGCGAAATTTAATACATGCAGTCCTGACAGTTTAGGAGGATTCAATCAGAAAGTGATTCAATAAATTTGCAGAAGATTCGTGATCACTAGCTTATAGGGGCAGAAAACCTACAAAATGCTGTAGCATATATAAGTATGTATAACAGGTTAGGGGTATGAGTCCTTGAAAATGTCAGTGAGTGAGCCGTATTATGAAATTGCTGTTCGTATCAATGTAACTTGGATGAAGTGGCGTTCAACTACTAGCTTTCTTTATGATTGACACCTCACCTGTTACCCTCTATGTGCTAGCTGACTATAAAATACAATAAACGGTGCCTTGAAGTGCCCGCAATCGATGTGGGGTTACACCCTTTATAGAAAAATCTCGAGAGAGGCGTATTTCATGGTTACGTCCTAGTGGTTTAACGTGAGTACTCGTCGTTTAGAGATAACTACAAGGTCTTCTTAAGCCATGGATTGATTTTGTGACCACAATCAGAGCCCCGCTGTGGGGTTACACCCTTTGTAGAAAAATCTCGAGAGAAGCGTATTTCATGGTTAGGTCCTAGTGGTTTAACGTGAGTACTCGTCGTTTAGAGATAACTACAAGGTCTTCTTAAGCCATGGATTGATTTTGTGACCACAATCAGAGTCCCGCTGTAACAAGCAACAACGTCGCTATTCTATACTGAGTGCTCAGCATTCATACTGGTAGATGGAAGACTTAAATTTCTACCGAACCAAGGAGTAAGGCACCCGAGTTGCAATCGCAAGTCCACAGTTGAGGCCCGAATGTCTTTTGTCCGCTTGGGCGTAACCAACCCCCATGGAATTCCCGCTAGGGGACCAACCATAAATAATTGGACTGAGAACGCATAGTCTAGGAATTCTCTTGAGACATATAAACTTCGAGAGCTATCCCGGTTCTCATTGTACCAATATACTCCAGGTAAGGTTTCGTAGCCGAAGCTCCTTCAGATAAGTCCCGTCGGGGCTGATCGGTCTAATTAAGCCTCGAAGCATTGGCCTACTGGATCACAACCAGCAAATCAAAGTGAGAACAGTATTTCCCGGTGCCATAATGTGGAGGTTCTCCTCAGCCACTTGATTTCAGTTCAGCCGACAGAGCTGTTACCCCAAGCTCTTCCCTGCCACAAATAATATTTATAATATTGAATATATATCTCTAACAAGAGCGAATAAATCCAATCAAATATTAGTACATCTCTTTAATAAAATGAGGATTTTGGAGAGCTGCTTAAAAATTGATGCTTATGACCAACTAAATCATAAAAACCGGCTTGTATATAGTACTTGTCCATAGTTATTACACATATAATACTTCTATATCAGTTTATCAAAGCCCTGACCAACAACGGCAGGCTCTTCTGTTTGTCAGGAATCCCCATCCCAGCCCTCACCAAGTTAAGATTAAATTAACACCGGTTCCAAATCAAATTGTGATCCCAGGCTAACAATCAATTCTCGGAGAAAGGTCAGTTTATTAACCCATTAAAGAAAATAAATAAGAACTGAAATTTTTAAAGATGCACAAAATATCTGAAATATTTATTTACTCTCCAGGGGAGTATCTGCATCTATTTAATGAATAAATTAATTCTTTTTTAAATATATTGAATAACCTGTTTGAATGCATTCCATAAATAGCAAGTCAAAGAATGGTAGAACAAAACAAATAATGGACGTCATTTGAACAAAAAGCACTCAAACATACACAAGTAATTATAAAAGATGTGAATCACTATCATCAGAATATTCAGCTGAATCACTAACAAGCAAACCATGGAAGCTGCTGAGATCAAATTTAACAAGCTTAACACTCAAAAAGACTTACAAAACCCGGGATCTCCCAAAAGATCAGTTTGGGAAAAGGTGAATTCTGTTCTACATAAATTCCCCATCTGAAATTGGTATAAGAAGCTTGGCAAGCCCCTCAGATAGTCAGTTCGTAAATAAACTTGATTTTAAAACATTAAACAGTATTACTCACACTGAATAAGATAGTGTTAGAGAAATGGCATTGAAAGCTCTAATTGTGATTTTTATAATAACATGGGTTGGCCTAAGTGTCGCGCAAGATCAACCGAAATCAAACGAGATACTATCTAATTATAATTCTGCATCGTCCAATCAAAGGCCAAAAAGAATTCAACGTTTGGCACTACCACTGGCTTTACCCATTTATTATCGCCTTAGACGCGACCTTTCGGCTGGGCAATCTGGCATCAATCATCGAATTAAAGAATACTCGAAAGGCAGTATGTCTGCAGGTTATCCTCAACGTTCTATGATTGAAAACATCTAAAGGTGAAATAGAATTTATATTTTCTAAACAAATATCTTTAACCTGTTTCTTTTCACGTATATTTACAGATATCTTCACCACAGTTTCTATATGAAATGATTCTTAATTTATACTCTACGATTATTAAATATCATCTAAAAGACTGACATTATTGCTAATATTATATTTAATGACAAAACCACGCAAATTCTGAATTACAAATGAAATAAAAAATTACATTGGAACAATAAGATGGGAGGTGTTATTTATCACTGTATTTTGTTTGGAATCGTATCAATTTTGTTCACGATGTTAGACATTTTAATGGTGGGTAGTACCACTCCTTTAAGGAAATTATTCCATGAAATGGCCACCCTATCTTCTACCGTTACAGGCTAAAGCGTTTTTCGTAGTGTCATGAAGTTTGACCTGCCCAACAAAATCACAATTTTCCAACCCCAATCATTTAATCCAAGATTTTATACCATTTTCAGAAGCTACATAAAATTTCATTCATATTAATGGATACTTTTCCATTTTGCAAATGTCTCCCTCACTCCGAAGATATAACTGTTCAAACTTTAAAGAAATTTCAAAATGAATCTTTCATCTAAATTTCAAAGGGCAATATTCTAACAGTACTTAAACTTACCCGATTATGTTAGCTTTCCAATGACATATAAAAGTGATGGACTTAATTATGGATAATTAGGAATTACAAATATTACGCCTCAAATGTAAGAAAACGTGGTCTTCATGTGAAAATTGACTTATATATGGAAGTTCTAGTTATTATGGTAATTCTAAGACGTTTGATTTGCTCCACTTTAAGACCACGTTTCCTCCCATTTAATACGTAACATCCATAAATTTTCCATAATTAAGCCCATGACATGTGAAAATGTCATTCGAAAGTTAACATAATCTGGCAACTTTTGTCAACTTTGCAGGATTGAAAGTTTAAAGTGCCGTTAAAATATTACATTTCGAAATTTAGATGAAAAATCAATATTCAAATTTCTTTAAAGTTTGAACACTTATATCTTCAGAGTGATGATGACCTTTGCAAACAGAAAAATATCCATTTATACGAATTTTTATCTAGTTTCCGAAAATCGTATCAAATCTGGGATTAAATGATTGGAGTGGTAGAAAATTGGGATTTTGTTAGAAGTATAAAAAGGTACGAAATTTGCAGAAAAATAACAATCTTGATCTATTATCACTTTGTGAGTAATAGAGCTATTTCCACCAAAATTATCAGTATTATGCTTTTTACTATAGCCCATATTACTGCAAGAGTTAATTATTCTAGAATGAACTTAAGGGGGTTCCCAATCAATTTCTTAAAAATATACCTAAAACAAGTATTATCATCATCAACGACGAAACAACCGGTATCCGGTCTAGGCCTACCTTAATAAGGAACTCCAAACACCCCGATTTTGCGCTGAGGTCCACCAATCGGATATACCTAAAAGCTGTCTGGTGTCCTGACCCACGTCATAATTCCATCCCAGGCAGGGTCTGCCTCGCCTTCTTTTTCTAACATAGATATTGCCCTTATAGACTTTCCGGACTGGATCATCCCCATCCATACGGATTAAGTGATCCGCCCACCGTAACCCATTGAACCGGATTTTATCCACAAGCTGACGGTCATGGTATCGCTCATAGATTTCGTCGTTATGTAGGCTACGGAATCGTCCATCCTCATGTAGGGGGCCAAAAATTCTTCGGAGAATTCTTCTCTCGAACGCGGTCAAGAGTTCGCAATTCTTCTTGCTAAGAACCCAAGTCTCCGAGGGATACATGAGGACTGTCAAGATCAATGTCTTGTATAGTAAGAGCTTTGACCCTATGGTGAAACGTTTCGAGCGGAACAGTTTTTGTAAACTGAAATAGGCTTTGCTGGCTACCAACAACCGCGCGCGGGATCATCATAGCTGTTATCGGTTGTGATTTTCGACCCTAGATAGGAGAAATTTTCAACGTTCTCAAAGTTGTAGTCTCTTATTTTTATTGTTTTCGTTTGACCAGTGCGATTCGATGTTGTTCGTTCTTTCGTTTTTGGCGCTGACTTTGCCCCCATATCCTTCGTCTTGCCTTCATTAATGTGTAGCCCGAGATCTCGCGCCACCTGCACGATCTGGATAAAGGTAGACTATTCGTCTCGGGTTATTTTTCCCATAATGTCAATATCGTCAGCCTAGGCCAGTAGTTGGGAGAACTTGAAGAGGATAGCTGCCTCTCGCATTTACGTCTTCATTGCGAATCACTTTCTCCAGGGTCGGGTCAAAGAGGACGCATGATAGAGCATCCCTTTGTCTTAGACCGTTGTTGATGTCGAATGGTCTCGAGAGTGATCCTGCTGCTTTTATCTGGCATTGCACATTGATCTGGGTCAGCCTAGTCAGTCTTATCAGTTTCGTCGAGGTACCGAATTCTCTCATGGCCGTGTCCAGTTTTACCCTGGCTATGCTATCATAGGCGGCCTTAAAGGCGATGAAAAGATGGTGTAACTGATGTCCACATTCCAACAGTTCTTCCATCGTCCTCCGCACAAAAAACAAACCTTATCTGTTGCTGATTTACCTGGAGTGAAGCCTCTTTGGTATGGGCCAATGATGTTCTGGGCGTATGGGGCTATCCGACCTAGCAAAATAGACTGGAATATCTTATAGATGGTACTCAGCAACGTGATACCTCTATAATTGCTGCACTGTGTGATATCCCTCCTTTTTTGTATGAGACAGATAATGCCTCTTTGCGAATCGGCAGGCATTGATTCGCTGTCCCTTACCTTGAGCACAAGTTGATGAACCACTTGGTGTAATTGGTGTCCTCCATATTTAACCAGTTCGGCTGTAATTCCATCGGCTCCTGGCGACTTATGATTTTGGTGAATGCACGGACTGTTTCTCCTATACTTGGTTGTGGCAGTATTTGTCAGTCGTCTTCAGTTGGCGGGACTTGCAACTCGCCGATGTTCTGGTTGTTCAGTAGTTCATCAAAGTACTCAACCCATCGCTCCAATATGTTCATTCTGTCGGAAATCAGATTTCCCTCTTTGTCTCGGCAGGATGAGCATCGAGGTGTATAGGGCTTCATCCTGCTGACTTGTACTTTTCTAGTTCATATACTTGTTGGTTCTCCCAGGCTTCCTTTTTCCGTCTGTGAAGTCGCTTCTCCGCTCGACGGAGCTGA
Organism: Hermetia illucens; assembly: GCF_905115235.1. Taxonomy (NCBI): domain Eukaryota; kingdom Metazoa; phylum Arthropoda; class Insecta; order Diptera; family Stratiomyidae; genus Hermetia; species Hermetia illucens. The sequence continues at coordinate 160,813,345 of NC_051852.1, read as the reverse complement.
AGGCATTAGCCTTTCCAAATACAGTCTAACCGTATCGACCTTCCCGTAATGAGGAAAACGTCATCAGATATACTACCCTCATTCAGATCTGAAAAGGGGCACTTCTGAGAACTGGGAAAGTCGCTGAAAAAACCAGGAATCCTTTGAAAAGCTGGGTGGGGATAAGGTCGGCTCTGAGCTGCTAAACTCTCTCTGGCTTCATCGACTCCCGGAGAGCACCCGCGTCATCTTGGCCTGTACGGACTCGGGATCGCTAGAGGTGTTGTCCACTACGGTCGACAAAGTACACGAGGTGTACACGCGCTCCGTGGTCGCAGAAGCTTCCCGAGACACAACTCGGGAAATCGACGAGCTGAAATCAATAGTGACGACATTGGCCAACGCGGTCACCAAGCTCACTGCGACGGTAGGTACTTTGCGTTCGGGAGGCAGATCTCGATCGCAATCACGGTCGAGGTCTGCTTCCCCAAGAGCGTTCGGTTTGTTGGTACCATCGGAAATACGGAGCCTAAGCGACTAAATATACCACCGGATGCACGTTTAGCGCAGTAAAAAACTAGGCTCGTTGGGTGCCTCGGCGACGACTACCCAAAGCGCAGTACCAAGCCGCCTTATAATCTTCGATCCTCTAAACTGACGTTGCTTCCTAGTCGACCAGACTTCAGGGTAGATGTCTACCTGCCGAGATGACACTCTCTCGATAATTTTCGAGGACGTTTCCGATCATTGCATTCGCGCACTCCTCCGAAAGTTTCGCAACATCACTACGGAAAATGGTTTCCCCAAGCCGGTGAAGCACGATGTGCAGCACCATATCAATACTACCGGCTCTCCAATCTTCTCAAAGGTGCGTCCTCTTTCACCCAAGAAGCTTGCGGTTACGAAGAGGGAGTTTGAAAATTTGATGAAACAGGGTATCTGCAGACCATCAAACATTTTTTGGTCCTCTCCCCTTCATATGGTCTTTAAGCCAAACGGCGAATGGCGGACATGCGGAGATTATAGGCGTCTCAATACTCAGACAGTTCCAGACAAATATTCAATACCACTCATCCATGATTTCGCGCACTTAGAGCATCTCGAGTGCATTTTTCGACGTCTCCTTGAGGCCAGACTTGTCTTAAACGTTGAAAAATGCAGATTTCTACAGAAGCAGGTGAAATTTCCCAGCCACTTAATTACCCCTGACGGTATCCAACCTGACCCAGACAAGGTAAAGGCGATTAAGAGTTTTCCGCTACCAACCTTGGTGAAGGATCTGCGAAGGTTTTTGAGCATGTTCAATTTCTATCGTCGTTTCTCACCCAGGGCCGCTCATCATCAAGGGATCCTCAAAGCCTACTTGTCTGGACCCAAAATTAAAGATTCCCGCGAGGTTGCGTGGTCTGCTGAGCCCGTCCATGCGTTTGAGGCAGTCAAACAACGGCTTGTTGGGGCAACCTCACGTTCGCGAATGGCATGATCTGCATTTTTCAAATTAACATGCACCGGAGTGCAATTGCGCACCAGTTGCTAGCACAGTTCGCTGCGAAAATAAATGCTGATCTAGTGCTAATTAGCGAGCGAAAGTCGAGGGGACCCATCATCGGAGGACGAGTGACACTCGAATTGGTTGACTTGCCGGCGAGCGTCAACACGACGTCCCCTTTCCTGTGGAATGTCGCGAGGATGAACATCGGGAAGTTCGTTGAAATTCTTGGAGCAGGAAGAGCCGCGCGCGGTAGCGTCGCAGCTGACACCGTCGTAAATTCAGTGATGAACCTGATAACGACGACGTGTAAGGCTTCCATGCCCCAGCCGTGACAAGCCTTCTATGTGCTGGTGGACGGCAGGAATTGCCGACCTACGGAGGAAGTGTTATAAGCTTCGCGTTTGGCACAACGTTTGCAAGCCAACAAGAAGGCATGCGCCATAAACGCACAGTATAGATCAGCAAAAAGGAGACTCCGCAGCGCTATAAATAAAAGCAAGGCTCGCGGCTAGCAGAACCCAGTCAACGAAATGAATTAGGACCCGTGGGGACTTGGCTATAAGCCGTCATCAAGAAAATCGGGGCCCTGCATACTAAGTACCGACTAGATGGACCGCATTGTACAGGCATTGTTCCCCAGACATCCTGTACGGGTTGATGTCGATAGCGCGAAAAGCGTCGAGGATTCTCCCCTTTTCACAATGAGAGAAAGCTCCAAGAAGCGGTTCTCACTATGAAAAACAAAAAAGCACCAGGTTCTGATTGCATCCCGGCGGAAGTTTACAAACTGGTGTTCCGCCAATGACCTGAATTGCTGCTTGACATGGCCGGGAAAGTGCTCGAGAAGCCCATCAGGAGCACACTCGCTGAAGTGATCCGCGCTACCGGGAACTGCCCCAAGACAGTTCGGGTTCGAAACAGGGAGATCCACAGTGGGTCCCGACAAGATGGACCGCATTATACGGGTATTGTTCCCCAGAAATCGTGTACGGGTTGATGTCAATAGCGCGGAAAGGGTCGAGGATTGCCGCTTTTCAAAAGGAGAGAGCTCGAAGAAGCGGTTCTCACTATGAAAAGCAAGAGAAGGCACCAAGTTCTGATGGCATCCCGGCGGAAGTTTACAAACTCGTGTTTCGCCAACGGCCAGAATTGCTGCCTGTGGCGTTCAACGCTTGCTTAAAGGATGGCATTTTTCCTTGTCGCTGGAAAGTGGCCAGACTCGCGCTGATCAGCAAGGGTAAAGGAGATCTGGAGCTTCCGTCTACATACCGACCGCGATACACGGCCGGAAAAGTGCTGGAGAAGCTCGTCAGGAGTAGACTCGCTGAAGCGATCCGCGCTGCCGGGGACAGTTCGGAGCAGTTCGGGTTCAGGCAGGGAGATCCACAGTGGATACTATTATAGAGGTCGTAGCTGCAGTTCATCGAGCCGAGGCACACAGCCGCCGATCTCGACGGATAGTGTTCTTCATAACGCTTCATATCAGGAATGCCTTCAATTCCGTAAGATGAACAGATATGCTCATTCCACGTGCCAAGCTGTCTAATGCGAATATTGAGGGATTATCTGAAAGATCGCTCCCTGCTCTATGAGACGCTAGAAGGCCAGAGAAGGATGGAAATCGCGTCAGGAGCAGCACAGGGATCCATCCTAGGGCCAGACCTCTGGAATGCTACCTATGATAGTCTGCCAAGACTCAATATGCCCGAAGAGTCGCGCCTGGTCGGTTATGCAGACGACGTTGCGGCACTTGTTGCCGGACGCAATGTTGAACTGGCGAAAGCACACTTGGCATACTGATGCGACGATTAAACGGATGGATGACTCCTCACGGTTTCAGCCTTGCGCTAGAGAAAACCGAAGTAGTCATCTTGACCAGAAGGAGAATCCCGACCCTGCCTCCCATATCGATCGGCGAGTTGACTATAGAGTCAAAACCAGCGGATAAATACCTTGGTTTAATGCTCGACTCGAAAATAACCTTCTTCGAGCAAATCAAAGCAGCAGCGGACAGGGCTGCAGCTGAAGTCTCGGCTTTGAGTCGGCTAATGGCGAATATTGGGTGCCCTATATCTACTAGGAGACGTCTCCTTATGAGAGCAACGCAGTCGGTTCTGCTCTATGGCGCGGAGGTATGGACTGATGCCCTTAATAAGGCAGGCGCATCGTAAGCGCCTTGCTCAAGTGCTGAGGCGGGGAGCTTTGCGAGTCGCGTCTGCTTATCACACTGTCCCCAAACCGGCCGTGACGGTGATCGCGGAAGTGATCCCCGTTGCCCTCCTTGACAAGGAAGGCGCGATCTCCTGATTGTGTGTTCTGCAATGGAGTGGCGGACGGCCCTGAACACACCTTTTTCTCTTGCGAGAGGTGAGCTTTTTCATCAGCAGCTTTATGCAGACACAGGGGAGCTCTCTCCAGACAACATTGTCCGAGAGATGGACCCTGGGGTTATGCCTACTAGTACTCAAGTCAAACCACAAGGACCTTTAACTAACCTTTCCTATATTAGGGCAGCGAAACGCGGATCCGAGGGATAACGCGATCACTGGGAAAAAAAAAAATCGATTGATCTTTTATGCAATATATTCTCCAGACTTTTGTTGTATTAAAAATAATTTAACAATAACGAATTATTCTATAGATTTTCACTAAAACCTATGGCTAAATCCTAAACCTGCACCAAAATTATTTCTACCAGCCATTGGTCCACCAAACGTTCTCGATGCACTTCCAGTTAAATCAAAAGTTGATAGACCACTGGGTGATCTCCAGAGGTTAGCTTTGCCCGTTAATTCAGCAGTCGTTCCAAATTTAGGGATATGACTGGCTCCCAAAGAAAGACCATGTCCTGCCCTGTGGGTATAATCCAAACTACCGCCTCGTTTATCGAATGCGAATCCATTATTCAGCCTTGTATGACTATTGAAAACGTTCGCGTCCACTCGATGATCAGGAGTCTTCAGGATATTTAGTCGTGCATTTTGACTGAATGTATCACTTACCCCTGGAGTGATGGTTTTCGACACCCCCAGACTATGGTCTTTTCTGGAAAAATTGGAAAATCGGAATCAAGCTCGACTTCTAATTGAATTTGGTTCATAATTTTACAGGTTCAAGGTTCCAAAAGCTCCCAAGGATGGGGTATTGGATCGTGTGTTGCCTGCGGCGAAAACTCCTCCACCAATGTTGTGATTGGGGTTTCCCAAGAATTTCGATGCCATGATGTTAACATTATTGCCTCCTGCCATATCGGGTGTAATCGATCCTGATAGTTGGCCCAATGTTGAAGTACCGCAGATTGCAACAATTGCAATAATCATCGATGTCCTTGTCAATGCCATTGCGTCTTTTAATACAAAATACTTTCCTCGTTAGGTTAATACTAATAAGTGAATAAATTACGCTTGGATCTGGCATATTTATACGCTCTCAGCCACCAAGAAATCATTAGTGATGATACACACTTAATTAAGATCGCTGGGAAATTGGGAAAACCCAAAGAAAATCCCCACTTCATAGGGTATATTCTATGCGTACTGATAACGAAAGATCGTCTCTATTATTCTGACCGTAAATTATCAACTGATGTACTTTTTTTTGCTAACAATTAAGTGTTCAGAAATTCCCCGGCACGAATTTTAATGTAAAGGTTAATAATCTGAGCTCATAATACCAAAAAATTGTAGATGGTTTCCGCCATGCTATTAACATAGTATGCTGGTCCCAAGCCCAGGTAAAGGAGGAGGGTTTCAGGGAAAGAGATAAATAGAATATAGTTGAAGTTATTCCTATCCTCTGTTAGTGACAAGTACCGCGGCAGGCCGACCAAGAAAATGCATACAACGTCGTCACAAACATGATGATCGGATTGAGTCCCAAGCCTCGAAGAAATGCTAGGGCGTCCACCTCAGTCGACGTGACAGGACGGGCCCCGGTCCTGTCGAGAAATGGACAAGGGTTCTTGACGCATGGACGGCGTCAGGACGTAAGCAAGTTAGTCCGAACAAAACAAATACGTGTCTGCACGCTAAATGTCGGTACCCCAACTGGAAAAACCGAGGAACTCGCAAGAACCCTTCGGAAAAGGCGCATTGATATCTACGCTCTGAAAGAAACCCGATGGTCTGGTGCCAAAAGCTGCGAAATTGAACGCGAACACGGTAAAAATGACTATAAACTTCTCTATTTTGGTAACCCACATACTCAATATGGTGTTGGCATTGCCATCTCAGAGGGTTTCCGTAATGCCATTCAAGAAGTCGAACGATTTGATGATCGTCCGATGAAGCTCACCATTATATCAGCTGATCGCACTATTCACTTCTTCACCACAGACAGTTCGACCTGATGCCGAGAAAGATCCTTTCTTGCAACTTCTCGATTAAAAGACTTGTCACGTGCCTGCTGACGACTATATTATCATTGCCGGCGACCTTAATGGTCATGTGGGTGAAAAGGCAGACAGTAACAGGTGCCATGGGGGAAAGGAGTTGGAAGCGCGCAATGAGACTGGCGATTGGCGACCATTACGAATGTAGAAGAATCATGGAACCAAATGAAAGACACGATCCACAAAGCGGCCTCTGCAACCCTCGGGGTCACCAAGCCGGGTAAGCGGTATATCAACCGAGATACTTGGCTTTGGAGTGATGATGTTGAAATGAAGGTCCATGAAAAAAAAATGACTCTACCACAAATTTCTCGATAAAAAAACGCTTGCTAATTGCCAACCGGGAAGCAAAGAAAGCGGCCGCTGTCACCCGAGCGAAGCATTACAAAAATCTTTACAATAAACTGGACACTCGGGATGGCGAGAGAGATCTGTATCGACTTGCTAAAAGCTGTAACCAACGTACACAGGATATCGAACACTTTTCTTGCGTTAATGACAAGAACGATACCTTTGCTTACCAACTGTCGAGCCGCAACGGACAGATGGCGAGAATACTTCGAGCAGATTTCAACTAAAGATTTCGCTCATCCTCCACTTCCACAATCATTGCCGACATTTGGACCAATTCCACCTATCAGCGCAACTCGTGGCTGTCCGCAGGGATCTATCGCTGGTCCATTTATATGGAACCTAATGATGGACGAACTGTTGAGTGAGCTTTCTTCCGTTGCTAAATGTGCAGCTTACGCAGATGATCACCTCATTCTTGTTGAGGGGAGCACTCACCGTGAGCTCGAGCAGCAGGCTGCCGAATACATGCGCGTTGTTAACGCGTGATCCATTAAAATCGGTGTCACGATCTCAACGGATAAGACCGTTGCGATGATGCTAAAAGGCATCCTACGTCCGCCTTACGTAAAGTTGAACGGACTGTCTTTACAGATCCAGCAGAAAGTGACCTACTTGGTAGTCACGATCGCGGAACGCATGTCTTTGGTCGCGCACCTGCGCGAGCTCAGGCTACGTCTTACAAATTTAACGTGTATGTTAAGGCGTGTTATAAGGTGTGAGTGGAGTCTACGCAGGAGAGCTGCTAGATCCATTTATGTGGGGCTCTTCCTTGCGTGTTCTACGTATGGGTCCCCTATGTTGTGTGATTTGAAGCTGACGGTGAGGAGCAGGCAGCTGAGATGGGCTTCCTCTTCAAGCGCAACCTTGCCTCCAGTCAGGGTTACGTTTTATGTGGGGCTGACTCGGAGGACTGGTTACATGTTCTCCGTGTTTGTCCAGCGTACAGTGACATATACAATTTAGACGACATGGGCGTTCACGTATTGAACGGTATCTTCGATGTTAGCCAGTGCCTTGCTAGCAGTGGGACACTTAAATGCGCTAATGTGCTCGCGCGTGCTGCCTTCCGATGAAGGAGAAAGCTCCTCGACGCTGCTTCGCTTGCAGCTGCTGGACGAATGGCCTAGTGGCGGCGGTGGTTAGCCACCAGTCTTGTGTGTTTGGTGTTCATGTTGTCTTGTGATGTCCTTTGTGTTGTATTGTACGCAGAGCGGTAGTTAGGTGGTGAAAGATTCCGTTGCGGTTCTCCGCCTCGGGCTGATTCCAGTTAAGCCGTTGGGCAGGTTCGTCCCCACGTACTCGAGGAGGGCGATCAGAGCCGAGTCTGCAAGGGACTCATCTGAAGTGGCTTCGCCACGAAGCCTCACCGGAGGTTATCTGGTACCATGGAAACCAGCATGGCCCTCTGAGAACATATGCTCCAGGAGAATCCCTGGAGGATGTGTTCTCGGCCCGGTTATTTGCGGTTGGCCCCCTAGTGGGAGTTTCATGGTGGTTGTGGTTATGCCTACATCGCGGGCAGAACTCCTCTGAGCTCGAGCGTGGAGTTGCGCTGTACAACTTGGGTGCCGTACCCCTTAGTTGCGGCAGAAGTGTAGATAGGCCTCGCATCCACTGGTATGAATGCTGAGCCTGCACTCAGTATAAACCAGCACCGCTGTGGTGCATGGCGGGGCTCTGATTGTGGTCCCAAAATCAATCCGTGTCCGAAGAGAACCGTGGGATTATGCCTTAACGGCAGGTACTCACGTAAAACCCCCCTGGACTTTCATGTCAGCGCAACTGAAGTCGAGGAGGCAATAAAACGAATGAAATCGGGGAAAGCCAGAGGACCTGACGACATCACATCTGAGCTCTGAAAAGCGAAGAGCTGGGACCTAACACTGTGGCACAGTGTGTTCTTTAATCGGGTTATTCAGGAAGGAAGAACACCATCTGACTGGCAAGAAAGTACCACTGTTCCAATATGGAAAAAGAAAGGTAGTCCAGCAAAATGTTCAAATTACCATCCGATCCGGTTACTTTCCCATGCCATGAAGATTTTTGAACGCATTCTTGACAACCGTATTTGCGAAATCGTTGAAATAACCGTGAATCAAGCCGGATTTGTCAAAAACTGCGGAACTACTGACGCAATACACACTGCGCGGTTACTCATGGAGAAACACCGTGAGAAGCATCGCTCTCTTTACATTGCATTTCTGGATCTAGAGAAAGCGTTTGACCATGCGCCACACGAACTCATCTGGTATGCTTTACGACAACACTTAGTACCAGTGAAGCCCATAGTGTTTTACGTAGGCACCTGTCGTGAGACTTAATCCCACGGTCCTCTTCAGACACGGATTGATTTTGTGATCACAATCAGAGCCCCGCTGAGACAAGCAACAACGATACCAGTCTATACCAAGTGCATGGCTTAGCATTCATACTGGTGGATGCAAGAATTACCTAAATCTCTACCGAACTATGGAGTACGGCACCCGTGTTGATACGCAACACCACCAGGCCCGAAGGTCTCTTCTCGCTTGAGCACAACCACCATGAAACTCCCACTAGGGGGGCCAACCGCAAATAACCGAGCTGTCCTCACATATAACAGGAGTTCACCCGAAGTATGTGAGTCCAGGGGCTTTTCCGGTTCCCATGGTACCAGTATACCCCTGATAAGGTTTCGTGAGCAAATTTGCCACTTCAGATGAATACCCGTGCAGACTCGGGTCTGATCGCCCTAATTAGGTCTTTGGAGCATTCGCCTACTGAATCATGGCCGACAAACCAAAGTAATTGCAGCATCTCCCGGTGCCACCACTATGGAGGTTCTCCTCGACCACTTGGTTTTGGTTTGGCCGATAGGGTTGCCGCCCCCTCTTCCTCGCCGCCACCTCTGAGCACCAACACTTAGTACCAGAAGAACTCGTGCGCGGCGTTCAATTGCTGTGGCGGGTGTATCAAAACCGCTTCGCGTCTCTGTTAGTGATCATCAAGGAAGCGCCCTGTCACCACTCCTCTTTGCTCTTATTATGGACACCGTCACACGGGATATTCAACGTCCAGCACCCTACACACTGCTTTATGCAGATGATGTCTCCTAGCAGCCGATAGCAAAAATGATCTCGAGTAACTTGTCCAAAAATGGAATGATCGTCTCATGCAACACGGTCTCAGATTGAATCTAAACAAAACTGAATTTTTGACGACCGATCCCCATGAAACAGGAACAATCACTGTCATGGGCAGTGATCTGCCCAGAACTGAGCGATTTAAATACCTCGGATCAACGCTATCAGCCAATGGAGAACTGCGTTATGAAATTGCTCCACGCATTAACGCAACATGGATGAAGTGGCGTTCCACAACTGATGTTCTTTGTGATCGACGTATCAATGTCGTCCATCCTGTCGCTTTCTATGGTTCTGAGTGTTGGCCGATTATAAAAGGCAATGAACGACGTCTTGCGGTAATGTAGACGAAGATGATACGTTGGACTTGGAAAAGATGTTAGGTTGGACGTGGAAAAGAGCTAAAGGGCGAAACCGATCACGACGAGCCGACCCAGCTTGTGAACGGGAGAAAGGCTGAAGAAAAAGAAGAAAGATGTTAAAAATTAATAATTATATTTACACTGTAAACGTAAACGACTCATCGATAATTCGTTTCGTGTAAAACTACAGATCTTCTAGACCCCAATTCTGCACTAAAAGTCGAAATGGAAGATGTGTCCCAATCTTCACTAGGTGACTTCAAAGTAGACGGTTTATGATCAGAGGGACCAGATTTAGATAGCTCCTTAAAACGTACAGTTCCTCTTCCTTCAGGTATCTTTGCAGTTGTTTCACCAAGGCCGCAAGATTTTCTACTAGCCTTTGATATATTTTCTGAAATCTAGGGAAGTAAATAAGTCTTATTATTGTTGACCACCACCCCGACCCCCTCCCCCGCTTGTGTTTCACAAAACTTACCAAAATGTTCAGTTCACATTTGGGACGTTTAAAAAAATCTGCAATATACTTAGGTATGTTACTCGGTTGCTCTTTCAATAGTTCGTTGAAAACTATTCTTATGATAGCTTGAATCTACAATTCGTAACAGATAGCATCTTAAGATAAGCCAAAGTGTTTCAAGAAAATCATACTTACCTCGGGGTTCCCATAGAGATAATCCAAAATAGGCCCCTGTCGCTTGAATATATGACCTCTTATTGAAAATTCCTGGTCTTCCGACAATCCTTCTGGGTTGAGAAGTTTAAAAAGAATATCCTTTTGGGATTGTGCGTGGTTTTCATACACTTCCGATAAATCATCAGCCATAGAGGGGGGTATATGGAAATATTATACAATAAAAATAGGACAAACAGAAATAAGAGTATATTAACTGTATATATGGAAAAAAGTTATGCTTTAAATTATAGTCCGAAAGTCAATCAACGTTTTTATCTTTCCTGCCTACTTATAAATAATTTTACAAATTCAAGGATGTACAAGGATGATAAGGGCCTCTTTCCAGAGATAGGGATTTTACTAGACTTTTATTATAGATTATACACAGGGGAAGGGAAATGTGTCTTCTAGAGTTAAGAAGGGAAAGATTATGAAGCCTATCGGAGCCAGGTCCGACATTGGGGTCAACATTAGGAAAGAAACTTTCTTCCTCAGTTTCGTGTCCACGGGCTCCCCTGTTCCGGGACAGGACTATGGATTCCCTTAATCCTTAAGCACAAACACAAAAAAACCTCCCAGATTAGGCAGTTTACTTTTCCACCAGCTATGTTTTGTACTTTCGGTCTTGCAAGTTTCCTAAGGGCTCCTGCCCTAACTCCAATAATATTTCCTTAAGGACGCTGCTGTCTTCTTCGAAGACTTGGGTTCTTAGCAAGAAGAATTGTGAACTCTTGGCCGCGTTCAAGAGAAGAATCCTCCGAAGAATTTTTGGCCCCCTACATGAGGATGGACGATTCCGTAGCCTACATAACGACGAAATCTATGAGCGATACCATGACCGTCAGGTTTTGGATAAAATCCGGCTCAATAGGTTACATTGGGCGGGTCACTTAGTCCGTATGGATGAGAATGATCCAGCCCGGAAAGTTTATAAGGGCAATATCTAGGGTAGAAAAAGAAGACGAGGCAGACCCTGCCTAAGATGGAGCGATGGCGTAGGTCAGGACGCCAGACAGCTTTTAGGGATATCGAATTGGTGGACCTGGGCGCAAAACCGGGATGCCTGGAGTTCTTTATTAAGGCAGGCCTAGACCGGATACCAATTGATGCGCCGTTGATGATGATGATGAGAGGATAGTTGAGTATGACAGCAGGAGTTGCGAATGTGGGACCAGAAAAGTTTGAAGTTTAGTGAGTCTTCTGGTGAAATATCCGTTTCTAGACTTACGTATTAGGGATTTGACCGAGGAACGCAGAATTTTGGCAAAAACTAAGTCAGCATAAGTTTTAGAAGATAGGAACTTCTTGCTCGTAGTGTGAGTTTGACGAAGTTTTTTGTGGACTTCAGTAGTGAACTAGGCAGGGTAAGAGCATAAGCACTTAGGACAGGAGGGGACGTAACCGAAAAGAAAATCAAATAAAATGATATAGAAGGTGTTGAATGCTTGGTCACACGTTAATAGAGAGAGGAAGGGAACCCATTTGATTGCCGTCACGGCCAGCCTTCAGACCTTTGAAGTTCGCCTTACGAAAGTTGAACTTGGTAGGCTTGCGCGCGACAGGAGTATCGAACTCGAAAGCATGATGATAGTCGTCAGGGGCAACGTAAGAAGGGACATGAAGGGGTTGGGAAAGGCGACAAACAGGAAGGTTAGAGAGGACAAGATCAAGAATGCGATCTAAGTGGTTTCTAGAAAGGTTAAACTGGAGGGCGGCACAGGTGTACATCAAAGTGGATAAAGGAAGGGAAGGGTGGGTGGGGTTATTAGGGAGTGAAGGAAGGTCAGGAGTAATGGGCCAGGAGAGAATAAGAAAATTTAATTCGCCACAGAGGATGAAAGGAAGTGAAGGGAGCAAAATGATAAGAACTTCTGAGAATCTATCGAAGAAATCCTCGTGCAGAAAAGGAGGACTAAGGCAGGGAAAATATATACCCGAAATGATAAAGGGGCATACGTTTGGCGGAATGACTCGTATGGCGACAGAATGGTAGGTGGAGGAGGAGGACGAAAAGATGATTTCGGCACGAAGCTTAACAGCTATTAGGGTACCTCCACCGATTGACTTCCCAAGCGCAGTGCAGTCTCTGCCACAACGAAAGACGGAGTAGTTAGTTAGTTAGTTAATTTAGTTAACTGGGGGGAGCCGCAGCCCCGAGCACTCAGGGCATTATTAGGCCCATTGTACTATCCCCGTAGTTGCCTATTCAATGGCTTCCCGCCTACGGTGTTCGCAGGCTTTAGCGAATCTGAGAACATTCTCCAGAGGCAGAGAGTGTGCAGATTCTTCATTGAAGAAAACTTTGCCAAGGTGTCTTCGTCTGAGATCCGAGGATGCCGGGCAGCTGCATAAAAAGTGCAGGGCCGTCTCCTCCTCCTCCTCCTCACATTGGCTGCACACAGCCGAAACCACTACCCCAATCTTTTCCATATGGTAGTTTAAGGGGCAGTGTCCCGTCAAAAGCCCTACTAGGGTTTTCATGTCCGACTTCTTAAAAGACAACAAAAATGCCGCTCTAGTGGCCCTAGGCTCCTTCACAAGGATTTTCGCTTGCCGGCAAGAGTCCAAATTTTTCCACTCGGTTGCGTGAATCCTTGCAATTTCACTCTTCAGAGTAGACTTGACAGTAGATGGTCGGATTCCAAGAGCTGGTTCTGGCCCCACCATTGTGGATCCAGACCCTCGGCGAGCTAGTCTGTCAGCCTCCTCATTGCCGGCGATGTTAGAGTGCCCCGGCACCCACATCAAGAATGTTTCGTTCAGTCGGCCAAGTTTCAACAGCACCTGATGACAACTCCACACCAACTTGCTTGATATGTTGTTGCCATTTAGCGCTGATAATGCCGCCCGACTGTCGGAACAGATTCGAATGGTGCGACCCCTCCATTTCTGTCGCAGACATTCTTCTGCTGCCAATGAAATGGCATATATCTCCGCCTGGCATATGGTCGTCATTTTTCCGAGAGGTCGGGCCAGTTCTATAATCGGATTCTCCGAGGACACCCCTGCACCTGATCCATCCTCCATGACTGACTCGTCGGTGAAGATTATTACGTCATTACGTGATTACGACAGTATATGTCTTTTCAAAGACGAATCTGGAAACCATATGATCGGTCGGCATCAGGGCTACCGGATGTTTTTCAAGAAATTTCCAGATAGACGCATGCCCGTTGGATTGGCCGCCTTTCCACGCCCCAATGGTATTGAGCCTATATGCGTCGTTGGCCGCTTTCCGTTTCACCTCCAAGTGAATTGGGGGTAAATTTAGGATAGCTTCAAGTGCCGCAGTCGGCGTAGTACTCATTGCTCCAGTAATACTTAGGCAACCAAGTCTCTGAATCTGCGTTAGCAGCTTCCTGCTGTTAGCAAAGTTCAGTCTTGGCCACCAGACGATGCATGCATACATCAAAATGGGTTTTATTATCGATGTATACATCCAGTATATCCATCCCCGGGTCTTACCTATCGCATTCCTGCAGCACCAGAGCAATCTGCAGGATTTCTGATATTGTTTCTCGATATGATGCTTCCACGTTAACTTGGAGTCGAAATGTACTCCTAAGTACTTGACTGTTTGTGCCAGCTGGATTTCCGCCCCTGCTAAGGTGGGTAGCGTATAACTACCCCACCTGACATTCCTAGTGAACATAATTAGTCCAGTCTTCCTAGCGTTCACCGTGAGTCCATTGCGGAGGCACCAGCTGTGGATTACATGCAGAGTTGCATTCAAGCGGTCACATACTGTGTCCGCCAACTTGCCGGTAATTATTACGGCTAGGTCGTCCGCAAATGCTTGCGCAAAGACTTTTTTGTCCTCCAGGAGCCACAGCAGGATATCCATTACCAAGAGCCATAACAGTAGAGAGAGAACCCCTCCCTGTGGGCAGCCCCTGAGACATCCTGCTTCAATAGACTTCTGGCCGACCGATATGTGGATTTTTCTCCACTCTAGTATGTGAAGGATCCAACTGATTAGCAGCGGTTCGATTCCATGCTGTCTTGCCGCATCACAAATTGCCGCGAATGAGGCATAATTGAAAGCACCTTCGATGTCCATGAATGCGCCTAAGGCGTCTTCTTTTTCGGACATCACCTTTTCAATTTTTGCCGTAAGTTCATGGAGTACTGTCTCCGTGGATTTGCCTTTCTGGTAGGCGTGTTGCCTATGGTGAAGTGGCCACTTAGGAATGTGTGCATCCCTTATGAACCGATCTACTAGTCTTTCTAGTCCTTTTAGCAGAAAGGACGTTAGGCTGATCGGTCGAAAGCTTTTTGCGTCTGTGTAGGTGGGTTTTCCTGGTTTGGGAATGAACAACACCTTCACATCCCGCCATTTAATTGGAATATAAGCGTGTGCTAGGATTGTGCGATATATATTCTGAATTACTAGCGAAGGGATGATGCCATCCGGACCTGCAGACTTGTATCTATGGAACGAGTTAAATGCCCATTTCACTCGCTCCAGTGATACTACTTTGCATGCCAGATTCCAGTCTCTCGGTTGAGGGCTGTATGCACCTGTTGGCCCCGAGATTAGATTTTGGATGCTGCCTGGAAAGTGTACTTCAAGCAAATGATTTGCCGTTTCTTCATCGCTTACTGTGTACTTCCGATTCTGTAAACGTAAATAACCCAGTTTCTGGCTACGTTCTTTGACCAGAATCCGCTTCAGCTTTGAGGTTGCCTCAAGAGAGTTAGTCTCTTCGCAAAAGCGTCTCCAAGATGATCATTTGGCCGATCTTATGCTCTTCTTTAGAGCCTTCTGTGCCTCTTTATAGCGATTCCAGCTAGTGCTTGATTCACCCTTCAGAGCACGATTGAGGAGCATCCTTGTCGTTCTCCTCTGTTTTGCCAAATCCGAGTTCCACCATGCTGTTTTACCCTTCTTTGGCATCTTGAGTGGACAGCTTTCTTCGAAAGCTTCTCTCATGCTAGTTGTAATCATCTCGGTTGCCTTCACAATTCCAGTAATGGATTTGATGCGCTTCCCAGGGATCGTGATTCGGGCGCTCAATTCTGTTTGATACATTACCCAATCTGTCTTCCTCGGATTCCGAAATAGAGTGGGTGGAGGTGGATCCATGCCCATAACGAAATCAATGCGTCTGTGATCCGAGAGTGTGATATCGTTTGATACTCTCTACTCTCCGATCAGAGCCGCGATGTCAGGAGATGCCACCGTGATGTCGATGACCTCCCGCCTGACCACGTTGAAGAAAGTGGGTTCATTACCCACATTTAGGATCTGCAAATCGGTTCCTACTAGATACTCCAGTAGTCTCGATCCTCTTGCATTGATGTTCGAACTTCCCCAGCATATGTGGTGAGCGTTGACATCACATCCTGCTATTACCCCCATGCCTCTACTTTTGGCATATTGGATAGCTCTGATGAATGTTCCACTGGGAACGTCTTCTGGGTCGTAAGGGAAATATGCAGAGCACCATAGTATCTCTTTATCTCCCTGTTGACTTTTTACGGTTAGCTTAGCCGATGTAGTGTCGCCATCACATAGGTCGTTAACCAGGTTAGCCTGGAAGTCTTTGGAGACTACCATGCAGGTGCGGGGTCGATCGCTTCCATTGGCATACAATAGATCAGCATGCTGAAAATTTAGGCCCCTGACTGCCCCACCAACAACCCACGGTTCTTTTATGAGGTATATAAATGTCTTGTAGCTATTGATCCGACGACTGATACGTGCAGTCGCCGCTTTACAATGCTGCAAATTTACTTGGGAAATGTGGCACCTCATCCACGTTTCAGGTGTAGATGCCGGGGGCTGGATGTCCCCTTCAATGGTTTTAGGAGCCGACACTTGTAACGTGACGGTCCCCAGCCCATAGTAGAGCCGGCAACCCGATTTTTCCCGAACCTTCTTAA
Organism: Hermetia illucens; assembly: GCF_905115235.1. Lineage (NCBI taxonomy): Eukaryota > Metazoa > Arthropoda > Insecta > Diptera > Stratiomyidae > Hermetia > Hermetia illucens. Next base: position 160,797,084 of record NC_051852.1, on the reverse strand, counting down.
CATCAGGTTCGGGAACGCGGATAATGAGAAAAGTTTCCGGTCTATCGGTTCTCTCTCCTGTTTTGCTGCCTAGCAGCAATGAGGGGGAAGTGTTAAGGTTGTTTTGTACACCAAGTTATTCCAGAGCCCCAACGCCATTTCGCTCTTCTTCTGGAAGCCAGAGAAAGCACTTTTTGATCGATTGAAGCTCAGAGACCCCTTTCAAGGTTAGTCGCGCACCCTCCCACACATCGTTAAGGGAGGAGCAGTACTGCCTGAGCCACTCGTTCGTGTCTTCGTCGGCAAAGTTCAGCCGTAACATTTTACGGTATACACCTACCGACTCAAAGCAAAGCTTAATGCCTTGCGCGGACGCAGTCCTTACAGCTAGGAGGAGTTTCCTCCTAAGCTGTTCGCACTGCTCAGTATCGTAGCCGGATGGATTAGAGTCGTCATACAGGACCCATCCATCGGCTTCGATAGCCTTGACTGCAAATGAAGGCCTAGCCGTTGCCGACCGAGCCCTCTTTGCTGCCTTTTGTGTCGAAGAGTTAGGATCATCCGAGGATCGCTGCCGCTTCGGTTTCCCCTTAGCTGCAGGTGCCCCGAACGCTCCTTTCCCCTCAACCTTAGCACAGCTCTTTGGTTGTGCGTTGCCCGGAGGCGGTTTGCCCGAAGGCGGTTTCCCCGGAAGCTGTTTGCCCGAAGGCGGTTTGCTGTCCGTGGACAAGTGCTTACCCATGGGCAAGACTTTAGCCTCAGCAGGTGGCGCCGATTGGAGCCTGAGGTCAGGAGTACTGACAGAAGGGGCCTGCTTCGGCTCCTCCGTTAAGGACTGGGTCCCAATTGAATTGGTTTCCACTTGAATAAGTGTTCCTTACTGAGCTCCCTCACCACGACAAGGTGAGTAATCGTCGAGGGAGCGAGACAGAGTAACCTTCGAGGAGCTCGAAATCTAAAATCATGTAATCCAACCAGGTTTCGGTAATGCAGATGACACGTCATGTTGGAATGTTAAGACAGACAGTTTGAAATCCGACAGCTTAGTCCGTAGGTTCCTTACATTTTGATAAAACAGTGTAAAGTTGTCAGAATCATTTAAGCTCGGCGAGGCAGGCGGGCGGGCAGAAAATTTACACGGAGCTTAGTCCTCTGATAAGGCTTGACGAAGACGTCCTGTGGCCAAAAGGGAGATTGGACGATAGTATCGAAATCGTTGGGATACGTCACTATCACTCGATCAGGAGAGCCATCCTTCGTCAGCTTCACACATGAGAGAGGTGACAAAGTTGAATTGACTTTGCTTCTGATATAGGCCACAAGGAAAGGAAAGCCGGTAACAACAGTTTTGCTACTGTATGCTGCTTAACGAAATAGCTTGCAGATGGGCGCAAGTCTTTCGATAGTCTTGTTAGGACGTCTACAATAAGCTTCTCATCCACAATGATGAGCAATTTGTAGCGTCTGCGGCCTAGCGACACGTACAACATTCCATTCGCTTTGCCCTGTGGCAAACTGACGGGAAAATTCATTTGCTAATATGCAGCATTTTTCTTTTCCACGATTTAGTACCCTTTAACTTCTTCATTACACTACATTACTAGACCCTCTCACCTTTAACTTCTCCGTAACCCTAAAATCCATTTAGATATTAACAGTTTTAATATAGAAATTTTCTAACATTCCAAAAATGATCATTAAGTTTTTTGTTGTTGTTTTCATATAGACTTGATCATGCTGCATATGTATTATGTATTTTGGCGGTTGTTTCTGGCTAAATCGAAATGTTATGAATGCAAATGCAAATTATGGATTATAGCCTGATTGTTATTGAGTAGAGGCGGGCTGGATGAAGGAAGGCTGGGCCGTTGTTTTGTTCGAGTAGTTGGGAGAGTGCAATTGCATATTCGTAATGGCTCAATACTTGATAGTAATGCACATTTTTATACAGTTTCACAAGAGAAGTCATTAAAATCCTGAATATAAGGAACTTTGAATGTTTCTTACTTTGGTGCCTTACTCAAATGAATTTCTTGCTTCCCTCAAGTATGCGCAGCTTATGACGATGTTTGTGAATAACTTAAGGGGCGTACATTTTTGATAGTTGAGCAAATTAGAGGATCACCGTTTTACCTGCTCTTCATGGATTTCGAGAAAGCTTTACATGACGGGGAAATTCCTGAAAAACTAGTAGCTCGTATTAGAGCAACATAAGACATCGCAGAGGAATTCAAAGTTGAAAGCAGAGTCGGCGAGGGGAGTATTTTATTATCGATACATTTTCTTCTTCGCCATCGATAACTTGGTATACGTCATACTGCCTTGGCTTTAGGATGCTAACGACATCAGCCTGCTCTGTCACCGAGTTATGGACCTTAGCCAATTATCTTTGAATTTAGAAAAGGGGGAAGAAATGCGTCATGCCACTCTTCGTATTTCTATTAATGTACAGAATGCCCAGGGCGTGAAACAATTTGTTTATCTAGGTAGCATTGTTTCTACCGAAGGCGGTACGAACTTGATATCGTTTGACAAATTAATAAACACTAAGTCCAATTCCGTTGTTTTGTTCAAAATCTAAAAATGCCACTATCTCAGCACCAACACCAAATTAAGGTTATCCGGGTCAATATTCCCTCCAGCTTCCCTCTGTGCTATTATATACGAGTGGTAAGTGAATAGGAACAGCCACTGTTACTCGGAAGCTCCAAGCTTTTATCAACGCATCTGCTTCGTGTCATCAAGGTATTCTGGTTTGAAACAATAAGAAACTTTGTTGGCATGCGGGAATGGTACCCATGGACGTATTGATCAGAAGGCGGAACTGGCAGTGCACATATTGAAAAAGGACAACAGCTTTATTTGGGCCATGTCATGGAATGGAACCCACTATCTCAGGATGGCCGAAGAGTGTGCCGCTCTAGAGCAACGTGGCCTAGAAAAATACAGTAAGGATGAGTCGAAGCACATTGCTATGGACTGGCAACACATCCTATGCCATGCCCCACATATACATAGTTATGTTTAAGAAAATTGGATCGCCATGCGCTCCAACATTTTTGCCAAAATCCAGCCCGAACGAAACTCTAAAACTATCCAAATCCGTCAGTGGACAGAAGGTTTTCACTGGCAGCATTACATAGCCGTTGCATTCCCGCAAAAAGATATTGTCAACGGATGCACCGCTGCTTAAGTATATGGGCAAAACTTGGTTCACCAGGCTATAAAACGGCGCTGGTTTTTCGTCGTTAACCAAAAGCCACGGTGTTCGGATAGCTGAATGGTTAAAGCACAAGGTCGCGGTTCAAATCTCACTGGTGGCAGTGGTATTTGTATCGTGATTTGACGTCGGGTACCAATCGATTTAGCTATGAATGAACACCTGAGTTAAATCAGGGTAATAATCTCGAGCGAGCTCAATGCTGACCACATCTGTTTATGGGAAGTTTTCTGTAAATATATTGGACTACGTCCTTTCAACATTCAACATGTACACGAATTGGAGTCTCATGGCCGCGTTCAAGCCGAAGGAATCATTGTGATTGTTGCACAATTTGATTTGAAAATATTGTTCAGTGGTGAAGCATACTTTAAGCTAAATGGCTACGTCAATAAACAGAGTTACCGCATTTGAACCGAAGATAATCCACAAGGCATTGTCGACATAACACAGACAGACAGAAAATTCCACCGTTTGAAGCGCTTTACAATCAACAGTGTGCGCTAAAGGGGCATTCAGGAATCAAAGAACTCCTAAGTCCGCCATCTACTTGATTAATTTTACTAGGCGGCTTTTGTCCTGGTGGTAATTCATACACATGTCATGTTTTTGAATTTATATAAGGGATGGGGCAGAGGTGAGACAGCGTCTGATGAGTTGCCAGTGTCCTTAACGAAACCAAAAGTTACATACTTACTAAGTTTTTTATGCCCCAATTAGAAGGCATTAATATTGCTGACATGTGGTTTAAACCTGTTGACCACCTCGTTCTTGTGATTTAACTCCTTTAGATTACTTTCTCTGGAGATACGTAAAGCTAAATGCCTACGCCAATAGACCAGAAGCAATCAAGCACTTGGAAGCCAACATTCGACCCTCTAATGCCGAAATATCACCTAATTTCGTACCAAAAGCATATGATAATTGGCCCTTTAGATTACACCATGTACCTACCAGCCGTCGCAGCCACGCCCGAAATCATATCTAAATATTGATGCCATAAAATTATCTATCAATTAAAGAGAATTTTATGAATATTAAAAAAATGTTCCGTGTTTTATTTCCATTTAAAGTTTTTCTATTTAAAAACAGCCAATAGCTACGAAGGCCTTTACTAATATGTAGGCAATAGGCACCGATCTCACCTTTGCAATGGCAAGTCTGTGCGGCTTCTCAAACACAACTGATTTGATTTCCTTTACGTCTCACTCAGGCTTAAGACCAAAACAATTTAAAATCAAGCGTACTCGCATGATTTCATTGCTTTGATAGCCAATGAGGAGGGCGGTAGCTGTATAGTATCTATTTGCGGTCCCGCCGGACAAGCATGTTACCATGGATGTAAAACCTTACGGGGGATGTCAGGCGAATTATTTTGAAAGATTTAAAGTTAAAAGGTTTTTTCCAGCTTTTGGAATTAAGACCACTTTTACCCATCTCTTTGTCCTTAGTATGTATACCAAGGCTACACTGCCCCTTACCACACCCAGGAGGGAACTTAGGGCTGTATTTAGACCCCTTTGGAACAGTATCCTTGGGACACCATATTCTGTGCATAATTCAGTGGTTTAAAAGTTCCCACCGCCCATTTTTAACTATTTTCCAGTTCTCCTTGTTGCCCTTCTATCTGTGGTAGATAGATTGTTATTGCCCTCCACGGTGGGGCAGGATCCCAAGAAATGAGTCTTTAGAAGCAAGTGTACACTGTCCACCTCATTCTCGGTAAATTCCTCTTTCAGAGAGACAAGATCGGTCTGATCCTGACCAAAACCTTGTATAACTTGGATGCTTCTGTTGTTTGTTGATTTAGGAAATATATATAACTTCACTCCTGGCGCTGGTCAAGCATTGAGATTGGGAAAAGAAATAAAACAAAAATTTTAAAAAATATTTTAATCTTATAATTTATTTTTCATTCATATAAATTCACAGATGTAAAGTAAATGGATTTCCAAACTTCCTATATGCTCTTTGATCGCACCTAAAGCAGAAATCCATTTGTTGTCTATTCCTTCTGGTTGAAAAATTATTTGATATTGCATCCGCTCTCCTTCAAGAAAAATATCAAAGGCACACGGTAATAAATAGGGTTAGACACTTTAAACAGAAACTCGCAAAACAATATTTAATCTGCAGTTGCACCCGGATATCTTTCAATCAACATTGCAACACCTTGCCCGCCAGCAGCACAAGCCGCTACAACTCCATATTTACCATCCTCTCGTACCAAGCGGTGAGCCTAAGAAATCATAAAAATCATAATTTCCGTTTACATTAAAAAAATTTAGTGAGCATACCGAATGCATGCATAGCCGAACCCCTGTCGCGGCAAATGGATGACCAATTGAAAGTGAGCCTCCCCATGCGTTCCATTTGCTCATATCAGGGGTTCCAAATTTCTCTGGTAGACCCATGTAGTTCTTGCAGAACCAATCTGAATCCAGGGCTTTTAGATTTGCTAGAATTTGTCCCTGTGAATTAAAATAGTCACAATAATAACATTTACTTTGTAAAAAAATGAATCATAGACCTACAGCAAATGCTTCATGGATTTCCCATGTGTCGATGTCTTTCAAAGTAAGTCCAGACCTCTTAAGCAGTTTTGGAATACCATAAGCGGGTGAAAGTAGAAGTTGGTCAATAGGATCTTGTGAAACATACAAAAAGTTTCTGAGATAAGCTTTCGGTTTTAGACCAAGCTCCTTGGCTTTCTCTTCAGTCATTATAAGGCAGGCAGATGCACCGTCAGTCTGAAACGAGGATTATAATAAATGAATAATTCCAAACGAAAATGTACTCTTGTCATTTATTACCAAAAATGATGCATTAGCTGCAGTAACAGTTCCGTGTGGTTTGAAGAAAGCTGGCCTTAGTTTCGCAAGTGCTTCCTTTGACGAAACACGGATACCGTTGTCTTTATCAACAACTTTGCTAACTCCGGACACTGTCAATTTATACGATTGATAACAGCAAATAATTAATAGTCAGTAAAACAATTACCTTTGAATGGAACTAAATCTGTGAAGTATCCTTTGTCTTGTGCTTCTTTGGCAACTGTATGGGACCTTAAAGCATAGTCGTCTTGCTCCTGTCGTGAAACTTTGAATGCAGCTGCTAAACGGTCACCTGATTGTCCCATTGTCTCCCCAGATGAGAACTCTGCAACGGCCGGAAGCTGTTGATAGAACACATAAATTAGATTTTCAAGAAAATTCCTCAAGGATCAACAACTTACGTCGGGGACAAAATGACCTGGCCTTAGTGACAAAAGAAGTTGGATTTGTTGAAGTGGGGTTTTCGCTTTGTTTGCCTTCAACATTAACGACCTCATTTTTCTGTTATGACGAATTGGCACATCTGACATGAACTCAACACCACCAGCAACGATAACATCAAATGTTCCTGTAGCAATCAATCCCATGCCTGTTGTGATCGCCTGATACATAACTTCATGAGTTCATCAAATATAAAGTAAACCAAACCAAAATACCTGATTAGAGCTAATACAGGCCATCGTCACTGTATGTGCCGGGGTTTTCTCACTAAAGCCAGCTGAAATGGCTGCTTCGCGTGCAATATTTGAGGTTTTCACCTCTTGGATAACTGTGCCATAAATGACATAGTCGATAAGTTCTTTATCGATTTTCGTTTTACGAAGTAGACTCCTGCATCAGAAAAATGTTCAGTATGTTTTCGATATAAAACTAAAAGGATACTTACAGAAGGGCATGTCTAGCGAGATCGTGTGGCATCAAATTTGAGTAAGTCGTTCCAGACAATAAAAATGGCGTTCGAACTCCATCAACAAGAACAATATTTTGACCACTTCGATTTGTTTTTGTTGGAGTTGCGGTTGTTGCCAAGCCACGATAAACTGGAATAAAATGATTTATTCAAAGCATAAATGAAACCGAAGGTTCAGAATATAAATAACTTAAAATGAAAAACAATGTTTAATTCATTTATTTAAGGACGACAAACAGAGATCCCCAGGAGGAGAAGTGAAAAGAAAACGCAAGCACCGATTGAAACTAGAGAACGAGCAAGAGTCTAGCCAACCAAGCTATAATGCGTAATTTTACCGACGAAGTCTCCGAATCGGGTTCGAGTTCCGCCGGTTATTATGCCGCAACTATACATCGCAGCGCGATCAGACCGGTCGGAGATTGTAGAGGAGGTTCTGTCCTTTCAAATGCGCCTTGTCTCAGTTTGCTCTGAGTAGTAGAAGTGTTAAGAGGTGTCTTTGCGCGAAGTCTGTTTTTCGATTGTATCACTGCGTAATGGAGCGCTCACAGCTCACTTATCAAATGCCTCAAGAGGCTAAGCAGGGATGCATTTCGAGACCCCAATGCGAAAAGTGGCACAAACCCAAAAAAGCGCGCATGAGCAAGTCTCGCATCAAAACAATGCTGATTGTCATCTTTGACGTTTCCAATTTCTTGACCCAGAACAAGACCTCCGTCGTATCCCAGCCTCCTTACCGCCCTGACTTGACTCCATGTGACTTTTTTGTTCCTCCGCCTGAAAAAAGAGCTGAAAGGAAAGCACTGGCAGTCAGTGGAGAACATTCAAGTTCACGTTTTTAAGGTTCCTGAGAGGCATTCCAGTCGAGGAGTTTCAGGGTACTTTCCAGGCATGGCAGAATCTACTTTTATAATGCACCCTGTATATTGAAATTCTGGAAAGTCTGAGCGACACCATCCTTTGCAAACTGTCACAAATCTTCTTTTTCTTCAGCCTTTGTTCAGTTCACAAGTGAGGTCGGCTCATCGTGATCGGTTTCGCCATTTGGCTCTATCGAATGCCTGATCTGGGTGCAATCTCGAGACTTTTAAATCCCCATCCAACGTATCAACCCACCGTTGTTTAGGCCTGCCTTTTGGTCGTTTACCATCGACTTCGATGTTCAGACCAATCTTGGCAAGTGAATTCTCGTTAGCATGAATTGCGTGAACATACCATCAAAGACGCCTCTCTCCCAACTTTTCTACGATCGGTGCAACCCCATAACGATCGCGGATATCCTCATTTCGGATGTTCAAAACGTGTCACGCCACTAGTCCATCGTAACATCTTCGTCTCCAGTACCGCAAGACGCCGTTCATTATCTTTTATACTTTGCCAACACTCAGAACCCTAGAGAACGACAGAACGGACAACACTGCGGTCAATTTTAGATTTGAGACGCTCGTTGATATGTCGATCACAAAGAACACCAGTTGTGGAACGCTACTTCATCCAGGTTGCCTTAATGCGTGAAGCAATTTCATAACGCAGTTCTTCATTGGCTGATAGCGTTGACCCGAGGTATTTAAATCGCTCAGTTCTGGGAAGATCACTGCCGCTGACAGTGATTGTGCCTGTTTCATGGGGATCGGTCGTCAAAAATCCAGTTTTGTTTAGATTCAATCTGAGACCGTTTTGCATGAGGCGATCATTCCATTTTTAAACAAGTCGCTTGAGATAATTTTTGCTATCAGATGCTATAGGGCTATAGGGTATAGGGCGCTGGACGTTGGATATCCCGTGTGACGGTGTCCATGACAAGAACAAAGAGGAGTGGAGAGAGCGCGCTTCCTTGATGAACACCAAGAGAGACACGAAGCGGTTTTGATACACCCGCCATACTTCGAACTTTACTTTTCGGATCGTGGTAGAGCAATTGAACGCAGCGCACGAGTTCTTCTGGCACTAAGTTTCTTAGCCCACCTATTTTCTGAACGGAGCTCGATCTAAGGTTCCAAGTTTCCACCCAGCTAGAATTCCAAAAATTTTAAAATATTGGTCGGCATTCGCTGTTTAATTGAAGTAAAACTATGAGGAACTGGAGGACATTGCTCTCCTGGCTGTACTGTATGTTAGTAAGCAGTTTCAAATGTGATTTTGTTCATTAATTAATGGTGGCATTATGGCACCGGACAGAACAGTTACAGTTCTCCAAGCCCCTATTCACCACCAACCCATTTTAATAGTGCGGAAATCATTGAAAAACTTCCTGACCTAAATTTTGTTGATCACAAAATTGAAATATGTGAAAAAGTGAGCGTTGTCGGCTCATCATATGAAACACGCAGGACTAAACTCGAAGCAGAGTTAAGCCAAAAATCCAGCAGTTTTCGCATCGAGTCAAAGAGATCAATGAAACCTGGATGTATTACCCTGCATAGCCCTGTGAGTTAGGTCTTAAGAATACACTCAAAGTCTTCCCTTCTTGTTGTAAGAGGCTGAAACGGATAGGGACTGACCACAAGGCACCGACTTTTGACTATCAAAAACGGACTATGATTGATTTCTGGAATCTGCGCCCGCTCCTCGCCAACGGTAGCGAGTATCCTCAAAATGTTCGCTTTCTCCTATTTAAGCGGGAATTCCAACGATATAAGCTGGACATTCTGAGCCGAAACGAAATAAGATAGTGATGTGTTTTCATACTCTGGCAAGCAGGTGGTAGCAGACACGAATCCGGCGTCGGGATACTTCTGACGGCTACCGCAAAGCGCGTTCTCTTGACCTGGGAGCCGATATCTGACAGACTTCTAACTGCAAGATTCCGATCCAGATTAAGGAGCATCACAATCGCACAATGCTATGTATCAACAGAGACTTCCGATATAGTAGAGAAAGATGTTTTCTACGAATAATTACACGCAGTTTAGCGGATGCTTCCTAAAGGTGACACTATGATCCTGATGGATGATCTGAATGCCAAGGTGAGCTCTGGCAACACCTTGCTCCGACATGTGATGGGGAGACACGGTCTTGGCGATCGTAACGATAATACTGGGAGGTTCGTGGATTTCTGTAACTTCCATCGCCTCGTCATTGATGGCACAATGTTCGAGCACAGATCCTGCCATAAGACCAGTTGAGTTTCAACTGACCGACACCGTATGAGCAATCAGATCAACCACTTCGCGATCAGCAGTAGATTTAGGAATTCTCTCCTGGATGTGCGTAACAAGAGATGCGCTGACATAAACCTCGAAACAGATCACCATCTGATGGTCGTTCGTGTGGCAACTATTGGCATTTCTCAAGAGAAAACTTTGTTCAGCTGAGAATTTCTTACATACGACCAAGAACTAGTAGCATTTTTCGTTACTATCAAACACTCCATAGAGTATATTTGAAAGCATCGAACTCTTGCATCAACACAAAAACAAAGCACTTGACTACGTTTTTTCGTCCGGATCTCATCTCGTCAAGTCAGCGAGCTAAATTACATACATATCCCCGTGGTGGCTGGTGCATTAACCCGAATCGATGCAATTTCCATGTCGATTTGAAACTTTAAGCCATATTGAACAACAAGTCAATGTCATTGAAGTTGCAACGAGTAAAAATTATAGAGCAGTGAAGCAATGAACACTTTCGAGTATATGCTCCCATGCAGCTACGACAATGAATCCAATCAACCATCAATGCTGATGACTGGCAGCGAGGCATTATCTGTCCCATACATAAGAATCAAGGGAATATCAAGCAGTGCAGCAATTACAGAGGTGTTACCTTGTTGAGTAGCATCTGCACGCTAAACATTGGCACTCTCATTAGAAAGACCGAGAAACTCGCAAGAGCCCTCCGGAAAAATCGCATTGATATCTACGCTCTACAAGAAACCCAATTGTATGGTGCCAAAAACTGCGACATAGAAAATCGCTATAAACTTCTCTATTTTGCTAGCGCACACACTCAATATGGTGTTGGCATTGTCATCACTGAAGGTTTCCATGGTGCCATTAAAATGTCGAACAATTTTATGACCAGCTGATGAAGCTCACCATTATTTCAGCTGGTCGGTGATTTAATTTACCCGATTGCCAACCACTGCTAATGTCGAATAAACGAGGAACCAAATTAATGACACGATCCACATAGGAGTCACAAGCCAGATAAGCGGGTCATCAGCCGAGATACTTGGCTTTAGAATGGCGATGTTCAAATGAAGGTCCGAGAAAAGAAACGCCTCACCATAAGTTTCTCGAGGATAAAACGCAGACCAATTGGCAAATTTACAAGAATCCCGATCGAGAAGCATAGAAAGCGATCGCTATTACTCGAGCAGTCCGTTACAAAGATCTTTACGATAAACTGGACACTCGCGATGGCGAGAAAAATCAGTATCGACTTGCCAAAAGCCGATACGAACGCACACAGGAACGCTTCGGTTGCGCTAATGGCAAGAACGATACTTTGTCTACCGACCGAAGAGCCGCTACGGATAGATAGCGAGAATATTTCGAGCAAATTTCAACGAAATTGGTTCACACTCCACTTCCGGCAGTATTGCCGACATTTGAAGCAATTCCATCTGGTACATGGTGCTCAGAGATAGCGGTGAGGAAGACGGAGCGACAAACCTGTCGGCTGAACCAAGTGGCACCGAGAGACGCTGTATCACATTGATTTGCCGGCCGTGATGCAGTAGGCGAATGCTCCAAATTCCAAATTAGGAGGACCAAACCCGAGTCTGCACGGGGACTCATCTGAAGTGGAAATAGGTCACAAAACCTTACCAGGAGTATATTGGTAGCAGAGAAACCAGAATAGCCCCTGAATTCACATACTTCAGGAGAATTCCTGTTGTATGTGCGTTCAGCTCGATTGATGCGTTTGGCCTCCTAATAGAAGCTTCATGGGGGCTGTTGGTTACGTTCAAGCGAACGCAACGTAACGGGCCTCAACGTGGTGTTGCGTTTCAACACGGGAGTCATACTCCTTAATTCGGTAGAGATTTAAATAAGCCTTGCATCCACCGGTATGCATGCTGAGCCATGCACTCAGTATGTGCGACTGTTACCGTCGTAGCGTATTGCGACGGGGCTCTGATTGTGGTCACAAAATCAATCCGTGTCCGAAGAGGACCGTGGGATTAAATCCACGGGACAGGTAAGGTACCCACGTAAAACACGGTGACGTAACTGTCAGCACAATTCATCACCACTTACTCGAGGAGGGCGATTAGGCTGCAAGGACCTCATCTGAAGTGGTTCTTGCTACGAAGCCTCACCGGAGGTGAGTATCATGGAAACCGGAATGGCCGTCTGAGCATATGCCCCAGGAGAATTCTTGGAGGATGTGCTCTCGGGGCGATTATTTGCGGTTGGCCCCCTTGTGGAAGTTCATGGTTGTTGTGGTTATGCCTACATCATAGGGAGAGCTCCTTGGGACTCTAGCGTGGAATTGCACTGTACAACTCGGGTGCTGTACCGCTTAATTGCGGCAGAGGTATAAGATAGGCCTTGCATCCACTAGTATGAATGCTGAGCCTGTACTCGGTATAAATCAGTAAATAATTTACTATGACAAGATACATTTTTAGCACAGTAGCTATGTGAACAAACAAAATGGCATTGAATAACATGGAGGAAGGACATATCGTTACCGCCAATAGTCCTTGGGGTAGAGTGATATTAACTTGCTTGGCCGTTTCAGTCATATCCAGCCATCATTCGGAAATCTTAGCATTCTGGCATTTCCGGAAGTGCGATAAATGGAGAAGTAATTCTGGACTCTCGGCTGCTGCAAAGATAATAGTTAAAAAAAAAGCCTGGAACTCGCGGAAATGGGCGTTTCAACTCAAAGTATGAGTCATATTTTACGGGAAGATCTCGGTCTCGATGCGTCCCGACGGTGCGTTAGCCATATGTTAACGCCAAAACTGAAGGAAATACGGCGAACTCGATCGAGTATATGCTCACAATTGTTGCGAAGCCAAAGAAAATGTTCCGCGAGTCCAACGTCGTCACTATTCGACTTCTGTCATGGTATGGTGGGGCGTCTCATATCACGGAATAACTTATATTCATTTCTGCGAGCCCGGCGTCAAGACCAATGCGAGCGTATACGAAAAGATGTTAGAGGATGTAGTCGAGCCATTGAGTGACTCTCCATTCGCTGGAAAGCCGTGATGCTTCCAGCAGGACTTGGTCCCCGCTCACAAAGCCAAGCGAATTTAGCAGTGATTAGCGGGCATGCTTCTGACTTCATAACCGCGGATAAATGGACCCCAGGCCGCATAGATTTATATCCTCTGGACTACAGCCTTTGGGCTAAGTTAGAGGGGACTGCCTGCGATCGAACTTACACCGATTTAGAGAGTTTGAAGGCCACCTTGATGCGTGCAGCTCGAGAAATGCCGCACCATACACCCTGGCATATCATCACATTCTATTTGTTTGCATCGATAGAAAAATTATGAAAAATACTTGGCTTTGGAATGATGATGTTGAAATGAAGGTCCGTGAAAAGAAACGCCTCTACCACAAATTTCTCGACGATAAAACGCCTGCTAATTGGCAAATTTATAAGAATGCCAACCGTGAAGCAAAGAAAGTGCTCGCTGTCACCCGAGCGAACCATTTCAAAAATCTTTACGATAAACTGGACACTCGGAATGGCGAAAGAGATCTGTATAGACTTGCTAAAGGCCATAATGAACGCATACAGGATATCGAACACTTCTGTTGCGTTAATGACAAGAACGGTAATATGCTTACCAACCATCGAGCCGCAACGGATGGATGGCGAGAATACTTCGAGCAGATTTCAACTGAAGAATTTGCTCATCCTCCACTTCCACAATCATTGCCGACATTGGGAGCAGTTCCACCAGTCAGCGCAACTGAAGTTGAGGAGGCAATAAAACGAATGAAATCGGGGAAAGCCACAGGACCTGACGACATCCCATCTAAGCTCTGAAAAGCGAAGAGCTGGGACCCAACACTGTGGCTCAGTGAATTTTTTAATCGGGTTATTCAGGAAGGAAAAACACCATCTGATTGGCAAATACTACCACATTTTCAATATGGAAAAATAAGGGTAGTCCAGCAGAATGTTAAAATTACCGTCCGATCCGGTTACTTTCCCATACCATGAAGATTTTTAAACGCATTCTTGACAACCGTATTCACGAAATCCTTGAAATAACCGTGATTCAAATCGGATTTGCAAAAAACTGTGGAACTACTGACACAATACATGCTGCGCGGTTACTCATGGAGAAACACCGTGAGAAGCATCGCCCTCTTTACATTGCACTTCTAGATCTCAAGAAAGCGTTTGATTGTGTACCACACGAACTCATCTGGTATGCTTTACGACAACACTTAGTGACAGAAGAACTCGTGCGCTGGATTCAATTGCTCTGACACGATTCGAAAAGTAAAGTTCGAAATATGGCGGGTGTATCAAAACCGCTTCGTGTCTCTGTTGGCGTTCAACATGGAAGCGCCCTCTTACCACTTCTCTTTGTTCTTGTTATGGACACCGTCACACGGGATATCCAACGTCTAGCGCCTTACACGCTGCTTTATGCAGATGATGTTTTCCTAGCATCTGATAGCAAAAATGATCTCGAGCAACTTGTTTAAAAATGGAATGATCGCCTCATGCAACACGGTCTCAGATTGAATTTAAACAACACTGAATTTTTGACAACCGATCCCCATGAAACAGGCACAATCACTGTGAGCGGCAGTGATCTGCCCAGAACTGGGCGCTTTAAATTACTCGGGTCAACGCTATCATCCAATGGAGAACTGCGTTATGAAATTGCTTCACGCATTAACGCAACCTGGATGAAGTGGCATTCCACAACGTCTCAAATCGAAAATTTACCGCAATGTCGTCCGTCCAGCTGCTCTCTATGGTTCTGAGTGTTGGCCGGCTATAAAAGACAATGAACAGCGTTTTGCGGTAATGGAGACGAAGATGTTACGTTGGACTAGTGGCGTGACACGTTTAGATTACATCCGAAATGAGGATATCCGCGATCGTTATGGGGTTGCACCGATCGTGGAAGAGTTGCGAGAGAGGCGTCTTCGATGGTATGGTCATGCAATTCGTGCCAACGAAAATTCACTTGCCAAGATTGGTCTGAACATCGAAATCGATGGTAAACGACCAAAAGGCAGACCTAAATAACGGTTGCTTGATACGCTGGATGGGGATTTGAAAGCATCGAGATTGCACCCAGATCAGGCATCCGATAAAGCCAAATGGAGAAACCGATCACGACAAGCCGACCCCGCTTGTGAACGGGACAAAGGCTGAAGAAAAAGGAAAAAGAAGGAGAAAAACTATGAAAGACATGGAGCCATTTGTATACATCGTTAGCCTTATTTCTGCCAATGTTAAGCCTAGGAAAATTCTATTCATCATCGACAGACTACTTTTCACTACCTCACTTTGTATATGGACAGTTGAAAACAAATTTATTAATGAAACAACTGCACAGCCTGGACTAGGTTTCATCAATTGGAATTTTTACCCCAATGGCAGCTATTTGCTATATAACAACGCTCCAATTTACGGACTTATCATTGTCAGATTACTAAATTCGTCCCATTCTATTTATAGATATTTTTAAATTATAGGGTAGTGATTTAGGGAAGGAACATATTCACGGAGCTTCACCCAGAAAGCACTTGCCCAGTATTACTCCTCCAACTAAATTCCGAATTATTTGAAATTTTGTTATATCAGGACAGTATTCGTCTGAAAGAATATTAAAACCGGAAAAGTTAAAAACCATTTCAAGCAAAATGACCCGATGTTCCTAATCAATCTAATCGACACCATCAAACCGATACCATCGAGTGTATCGCACCCAGAGAAAATGAGCCCAGATTTGCCTAGTCAAGATATCCTCAATAAACTTTCGATAACTCTGAATATAGGTCCTCACAGATAGCCCTTTTGAAATGCCCTTCAATGCCTTAAAGTCATATCCAGTTTATATAACAAATCAAAGATCAAAATTGCAGGCAATCAGCAGAGGAACGGGACAACCAATTGGACTTTGATCTGTTGTGTCAGACTTTGCTCTTCAAAATATTTCTATTCATATTTAGACAACATTGATCCAAACATAGATCGACCGATTCTCTGTTCTACATTAGCACGCAAATCTATAAATTTAAAATACCTCAAAATCTTATAAGCAAAGAATTTTCCGTTCTTACCATTATTCCGGAGACACGAAGCAAATACTGGAGAAACTAACCCAATTTTAGTCATATATGCGGCCATGGTTTAAATTAGAACACTTTTATCTTACACTAACGAGGGTAAACAGGAAATCTAATTTTTGAAGTGACTTTCAGAAAATTTACAATTTGCAAATGAAACAAAATAATCACAACAACCCAATCTGTGCCGGGAAAAATCTGCAAAGTGACAGCACGGCCGCAGCTTTCTAAACCCCACGACAGTTGGTTTTGACTTATGCAAGTGGGCTCTCTCCTCTCTCTTGGGTGTAGACAGAAAATTGTGCTAGAATAGGAATATGTGGATATCGTTTCGTGCGACATCTTACAGCTCCAAACTTGATAAACGTATAGAAATCTAATTTCAAACTTTGGAAAATACTGCATTTTGAAAAGCAAAATTATAGACAAAAACAGCCGTTCTAGTTAATAAGGTTAGTCCAAGCTAACATAATCTGAACTGTTTCATCAAAGGGTAAAGAATCAAAACTTGAAACGCCACATTATTTCAAATAACGTGGTAATTTTGCTTGAAACTAAATATTATATTAGGTTCGCTACTTAAAAACCGCCTATTTTTTCAATGAAATGAACTCTTATTTTCAAAAAGTGATTATAAATAAATCATTCAAAGTATTGTCCATCGCAAGCTACTACCTTTTCTCACCTTCCTGGCAGCATAATCAGCACGTTGAGAAAAGACCTTGTCCTTCGACGATATCTTTGAACCGTCCCAATTTTTCGTTTGTTCATTCATCCATCCATCCATCAATTCAAGCATTTCAGTATGTTGTTACGATGATAGTACGGCGTTGCATCAGATAACATGCTGATCCTCCGGCGGCCCACCCAAAACTAAACGTTCACCCCCTGCCTCTTCAAACAAAATGAGGGGAACCCTATATACTTCAGAGGACTGACGACCTCCTACGGAGGATTAGAGCAAAAAAACAACTTACTTCAATTCAGAATTATCGATTATATAATAATAGAACTATCATAAGTGGTCAAAGGGAAGCATAGGTTCCAGGGCGAAGCGTGGATTGGTACCCACGATGGAGCATAAAACCTTGAAAACGCCTGCTGAACCAACACCAACAGCTCTATTACCAAACCTTATCTCCACCTCCACATGGTCACCGCTGGGAGCTCTTTCTTAACGAAAAACTGCAGACAGAAGGATGAAGGCGAGTCTCCCGCGCCTAAAAACGGGACAAATTGTACCAATTGGTGCTCCAGGTTGGGGGTTAGGTAGGGTTAACAACCCTACACGGAAAACAACCTGTTACGAAGCCACAACAGGAGCCTCGGACTGGGGTGATAACATAACGACGAACCCGGAAACGACAACGGAGTAACAATTTGCGCATTTTCTCATGGAACGTGCGCTCCCTAAACAGAGATGGAGCTGCCAAGCAGCTAGCCGATACCCTGTCCCAGTATAAGGTAAATGTAACAGCGTTACAAGAGATGCCTTGGACCGGTTTCCTGGAGAAGAGCCACTACACCATATATTATAGTGGTCATCCAGCAAACCATGTGCCCGGAGTAGGTTTCTTAATAATAATAATCATTGGCGCAACAATCCATATTGGATCAGGGCCTTGAAGTGTATTAGAGCACTTCATTCAATACCGTAACGGTACACTACAGTAGCACACTGTAGGCGGCAATGTGGTCAGCATTGCGCTCGCCGAGATTATTACCCTGATTTGACTCAGGTACTCATTCACAGCTGAGTCGACTGGTACCCGACGTGAGATCACGATACAAATTCCACTGTCACCAGTGAGATTTGAACTGCGACCTTCCGTACGACAGTCTAGTGCTCCAAACACTCAGCTATCCGGACACAGGTTTCTTAGTCAGCCAAAAAATGAAACCTGTTGTTATCGGCTTTAAAAACATAAGCGAACGACTATGCACTCTGCGCCTGCGAGGCAAGTTTAGAAATATAAGCCTCATTAACGTTCACCCCCTTACAGAGGAGACTGCAGAGTCGGAGAAGGATACCTTCTACGAGGCAGTAGAACGAAACCTCGAAGCCTGTCCCAGATATGATATCAAAATCATACTTGGCGATTTTAACAGCCAAGTAGGGAAGGAGTCCATATTCAGGCGATGCGTTGGCTCCCATACCTTACACCAAAATACAAATGATAACGGACTGCGGATGATTCAATTAGCAGTGTCTTACGAAATGGTTGTTTGACATACCTGGTTTGCGCGGAAAGCGCGAAGCAAACAAACGTGGCCTCTTCAGACAGGACCACTTTCAACCAAATTAACCACGTGTTGATCGAACGCCGCCACCTCTCAGCCTTGATGAATGTCAGAACATATAGAGAGACCAATATAGACTCGGATCACTATCTGGTTGGCATCGTACTCCGAGCTCGAGTAACAACACCACCCAGAATCCCCTCTGACAATCAGGTGAAAGTTAACACTGAAGCCATCCACAACACAGCCCTCCGTAACACCTATGAGGAGGGGAAATGGATGCCGCAATTAACGTAATCAACAGAGATCCTGGGGATAAAGCATCAAGAAATGATCTTCACAACCATCTAAAGAACGTTATCATTGATACGGCCACAGAGATACTTGGCCCCAACCGCAAAAGGAGTCGGAACGGCTGGTTTGACGATGAATGTAAGTTAACAACGGAACGAATGCTGGATACCGAGTAATGTGGCATTCTCAAAGGACGCTGGCACACACAGAGACTTATCACGGGCTCTGTCGAGCGGAGAAATGACTTCACAAACGGAAAAATGAACCCTGGGAGAACCAACAAGTCTGTGAACTACTAACAAGTCAGCAGGATGAAGCCTTATAAACCTCGATGCTCATCCTGCCGAGACAAAGAGGGAAATCTGATTTCCGACGGAATATTGGAGCGATGGGTTGAGTACTTTGATAAACTACTGAACAGCCAGAACATCGGCGAGTTGGAAGTCCCGCCAACTGAAGACGACGGACAAATACTGCCACCACCAAGTATGGAAGAAACAGTCCATGCAATTCACCGCCTTAAAAACTATAAGTCGCCAGGAGCCGATGGAATTACAGCCGAATTGGTTAAATATGGAGCTGACTAATTACACCAAGCGGTTCATCAACTAATGCCTGACGACTGGCAGCGGGACATTCTCTGTCCGATACATAAAAAGAGAGATATCACGCAGCGCAGCAATTATAGAGGTATCACGTTGCTGAGTACCATCTATAAGATATTCTCAGCTATCTTGCTAGGCCAATTAGCCCCATATGCTGAGAACGTCATTGACTCATTCCAAAGAAGCTTCACTCCAGGCAAATCAGCAAGATCAGATCAGATTTTCTCTCTGCGCCAAGCGATGGAAAAACTGTTGGAATATGGACAATAGTTGCACCATCTTTTCATCGACTTTAAAGCCACCTATGATAGCTTAGTTAGGGTAACACTGTACACGGCCATAAAAGAAATCGGTATCTCGACGAAATTAATAAGACTGACTAGGCTGACCCTGACCAAAGTGCGAGGCCACATAATAACAGCAGGATCACTCTCAAGACCATTGGACATTATCAATGGTCTACGACAAGGGGATGGCCTATCATGCGTCCTCTTTAACCTGACCCTGGAGAAAGTGATTCGCGATGTCAATGTAAATGCGAGAGGCACCATCTTCTAATAGTATTGCCACCATTTTGTAAAAAATAACATTAATTTCAATTTTGTTGCTTTTATCCACGCTTTCTAACAAAATCTAAATAAAAAACAGTTGATTTCTTGCTGAAACGGGATTTGTTATTTATTTGCAAATACGTATTTCGGACACAAGTTGTGCCCTGCAGGTGATCAGGTACTAAAGAAGAGCAAAACTTGTGGCCGAAATACGTAAATTTTTTCCTTCTTATTGACACTATTCATACAAATAATATCAGTATTTTCGAAAAATCTTCCTTACTTTACTTGGTTTTTAGGACTATCCTATGAATTTGTTCTAAATAAAAAATTAAAATTTGCACACATTTGCCCATGGTGGTTATTCAGAAAAGTGGGCTTCCTTTTGCATCACCATTTTATTCTAGCCTTATATTAATATCGAAAGGGAACATCCAGTGATGATACCGTCGGTAGAAACTACGCTTCCTAGGTATGCAAATTGATCAACGCCTTGGATGCTCTGGCCACTTTACACTATGATATGTCGCTCTGATAATAGCTATTAGTTTCTTCGGAATGTCCTCCTTGCGTAGAGACCGCCAAATACACTCCCTGTTCACACTATCTAAACTGCATCCATTGTTCCAAAATACTCCGCAGAATATTCATGTGGTCAATTCAGAAGGATACAGAGCAGAAACATATGATTTCTCTTCCGTTTGGAGAAGCAATTCATGTCCGCACTTCGGGTAACTAGCCATTTCAGGACCGATGTCAGTGCCTTTTTTGTTACACACATCCAGAAGACAACTCCTAAATCCACTGCCGGCCGCGAACTGGTCAGTTTATCAGAACTGACCTGAGCTCGAACAATGTGCCATCAATCGCGAGGCGGTGGAAACTGCAGAGATCCACGAACTTCCTATTGTGTGTAATTGCTAATAAAAAGCATCTGCGTTAGTCAGTCAGAATCCTATCAGGAAACGGCTTCCAAGTCAGGAGATGGATAGATTACACGAAATTCAAAAATATGGAAACCGCATTATGCTTACATCGTTCTTAAGCTTTTTATTTTCTTAGCATAATTTTATACATGTTATTCCTAGATTTGACTACCCGCAGTACTGACTACTTCTTTCTATCAAAAGGATCTGTCCAAACTTTCATATCTGAAAAAAAGGAAACACATTTGTGAATCACCTCCTAATTTATTAAGAGTGCGAATGAATAAAACCTATTCTGATAAGAAATTAGCTAAATTCAAAACTAAGATGACCTAGCCCTAACCAAGACAAAATGTTTCATTCCTTCCCTGCAAAAGCCGCTGAACGGTCAATTAAATGTAGTTAGACCTTATAATGATTCAAGGGAGTATTGTGTCGTGCAATAGAGAAAAAAAATAAAATGCTGGATATGTGAAATGGTCCATTAAGTCTATGCAAGTACGCAACCCTGTCACACTATCTCAGGTCCAGTGTCTACTAAGGTAAGGAAGTGGATACCCACGGAAACGCAAATAGGTATTCAATGTGAATCCAAGTGAAATGCAGTTATCTTCAACTAAATCCCCTAAAGAAACTCTTGCGTGGATCAGGGATACACCAAAGCAGCTTTCGATCCGCACATTGATTTGCTGCTAAAAAGAAAAAAATAATTTCTCAGTTATATGATTATACGTACTTCCCGGTTGAATATCTTCCTGCTTTATATTTGCCCGATTAATCGCTTGGATTTTTTCTGTGTAACGACAAAGTGTTAGCGAACTCATAAACTTGCAAAATACATTAACTCACTATATCGTTCCGTATTCATCATAGGTTCAACTACTATTGGATACAAAGTAATACCAATTCCTCCCACAATCGCCCCAATAAAGGCAGCATACTTCCAACCCCTTAACAGCACCATTCTGAAACTATATTCGACCAAATCCTATCGGCATCCCATTAGAAGTTTCATAGGTTAGGCTGCCACTGTCAATCAGCTGGAGATAAAAGTCAGGAGTAGATACACAACACGGTCGCTCACAGATGTCGCTCATTTAGCGGCAGTTGAAATTTTCAATTTCCAGATGTGTTCGTTCGCTAGCAGCCAACAATAAACTTAATGTTATGTTCCATAGCGTCTTACACCATTTCGAGTACCTGTAAAATACTGTAAACTTATCCACATTATCATTGCCTACTACGTAATATTTTCTCTAAAACACTGTAAATTCATATGTACAGGCCTACTAAGTATAGGTAAAAATTGTATAAAATAGGAAATATGAATTGAAAATATATAGTTCGTTAGAACTATCAAACATAATCACAACGTGTTTTATTCTGTGGAGTCCAAGCAATTGCTGCTCCCAAAATTCACACTACGTGGTTAAATTATTGTGGAGTTCAGGCAATTGCTGCTCCTAAAGCCGGTTAGTCTGGAGTTTGGCATTTAGCTGCTCCGACTATCCATAAACTCATTGCATTTAAAAGAAAAGTAAGGTAAAGAGGAACTATCAAGTGGACTGGCAACATCACATAAGGTGGCAACATCACATACCAATTCCCTTTCACTTCATACAATTTACATCATTGCGACTATCACATCAATGCACAACACGAGTAATCTTGAAATTCAATTAGCCAAACTAAACAATTAACTGTGGACAGTACAGTATATCGTGAACTATGTCAGCTCTTAATGCTTCCCAAGGTAAACATTTCGATACTCTTAATGTTTCCCAAAGTGAACATTTCAATTGATTCCAAAGCAATCCTGATGAAATGGAATCATCAATATTAACACTCGAAATGGAAATTTTCTTGGGTAGACTCTTAACAAACCAGACCATGATCATCGATTCCACTCTTAACATCATAAGAGAAATCGTTTAAATCATACCTCCTTATAGTTAATCGCTCAGCCCATCCTAATCTCGGCTGACATTCGAAGGATTCAGACATCGTTGATGAAAGTGATGACCGACAGCCATCACGAATGAATCAATCCCCAGCTGCTTGCTCCAGATCAACTCTCTCATGTACTCCTGTAAATAATGAGACATCTTCCAATCTCACTGCGACTACCCGCCAACGCAGAAGACATAGCAGGGATACAGACTCCTTAAAGACTCCTCAAGTACAATATCTCTCTTCATCAGCGACACCGCATTTACCATCGAGACTTCAGCACCATTCTAGGCCACCGATCAATAAGGACGCGAGTATTACCAAATCTCTTCCGAGGAGCTCACAGCATGCTCACCATCCCAAGAAGACATATACCTCTGCGAGCGTCATCATTCGCTATATCGACGAGAATCGAACATCGCAGCCTGTAAAACAGACTTAGAAAGTGGCAAGATCGTCCGAATTGTTTCCAACTCCATGATGGGAACCGCTGGATATATGCGTTCCACGACGAAACTCTCCTCAACATCATTTGCGGCAATCAAATGGCGATCAAGGGACACGGGATCATCGAAATCGTCAAGGAATGCACGATAACACAGGATCAGGTGACTATACAAAGTCATCTTGGGTTTTCACAATCAACTGAGCACCCTTACATCCATTTCGGCAATATCACGGATTTCATCCCACACAACACGTCGATACAACTGTATCATCCCGAACCTTGTGACTTCAGTCCAAAAATGGTCGATCATCTACGCGACATGCTCCAGTACGGAACGCACCCTTTCACCAGCAATTTTAGAGCCCATAAAATCCATCACTACGTAACCGGATATCTTGGTTTGGGGCTTTTCGGAGTTCTTTTGCGGGCATGGTATATGGTACAGGGCCATTCCTTGCTAAACCAGTCCACCAGCCGCGAACAGAGCAGCACCCAAGGTCACCGGATTTTTCAATAATTGCTAAGTAAATTTATTATTTGTAAACTACGCGCACCTTCAAAGGAAAAATTAAGCATTATTTTTATTGAACACGCATTCAATGCCAGGGAGAATGTTAAAAAACGTAAAAGATTCGATTCATATTTTTTCGTTACACACGAAACATCCGAGACGAAATTCCATTCGTAAGCAGTAAATGCTATCGCACGAATTCTCGGCCTCTAATATCGTCTGGCTTTAGAAATTTAATCGCCCGCAGCCAGCGATCCTAATCGCGATATTGTTCACATTCTGTGAAAATCGCAATCTTGCATTTTGCAATGGAAATTACGAATAACCAAGAATACTTTGAAGGCGCGCGTCTAGTCTATATAAGTTTGTACGGACAGAAACTAAACTTAGAGGAAGTGTTCAATTCAATGGTCGGTATCTTGGCATCCATTAATAGACGTTAAGATAATCGAGTTGAACATTAACTCAATCATTGGTCGAGCCCGCAGACATGATTTCGAGCTTCTTTTGGCGAGCACAAACCCGATATAGTTCTTCTATGTGAAACTAGGTTGAACTATAGATACAATCCTTCCTTTCCCAACTTCAACCGCTTCCGGACTGATCGACCTCAGACCAATCCTCAAGGCAGCAGCACATGTGGCGGAACGACATTCCTCATCTCTAACAAATTCCAAGTCACGCAAATCCGGCCACCTCCCAACACCATCAAATCTATCGAAACCACCCTAATCTCCTTCGAATCCCAATCAACCTCGGTCTTCGTCGCCTCTGTTTACTGTCCCAACCAATCCTTCGACACCCACGACTTTCTCCGTATCAAGTCCCAACACCGCTCTCCCGGTAAACAATGGTCTCTGATTATCGGTGGAGATCTCGATGCCAAACATCCGTCTTGATTCGATGCACGGTCGAACCAGAACGGGGACCAGGTCCACCATTTCCTCACAACCTCAAATCCCACCATCAATCTAGCCCATTTCAGCCCGGCCCTTCCAACCAACAACAGATCGCACTACAATTACTACCTAGACGACTTCCTGATTAGCAGTAACCTAACTGTTATTCCCAACCCAAACAACTTCCCCATCCTCGAAACGGTCCTCGGCATCAGCGATCATGATGCCATAATCCTGCGTATCAAACTCCCGAACAGAGTCGTTCGATCCACCCCACCTTTAGTTCCCGACTTCCAGCGCGCAAACTGGAAACACATCGACCTGACCCTCAAAACCAAAATTCAACCTCTCCTACTCCCATCCAACTGTACAGTTCCCAACGGCTTCATTGACCTAACAGTTCGTCAATACACCGAGGTAATTCGGCAAGTATGTGACGAACTGATCCCATCCTGTCCCTTAAACTACCGCAACCTAATCACTTTGCCCGACGACATCCTAACCGATATCCACTATAAAAAGACCCTCAGGCGGAGACTATTTAGGAATAGATACTCTCCGCAATCCTGTCACCTCGTCGCCGAAATCCGCGAACTGGACAAGTCCATCCACGAAAGAATCCTCATGCTATACACCCAATGTCTCCACAACCGCCTCTCCAACACCGAACTGAACCCTGGTACATACAGGGAACTCAGGAAAACCTGCCCGCATTTAGGCAAATCAGTCCAACAAAACGCGATCCTACCCCAAAACATCCTACCCACAGAAAAAGTGAACGTCCTCGCTCACCATTTCCTCCAAGCCCACCACTGCACCCTCCACTTCCGTGAACCAAGTTTC
Organism: Hermetia illucens; assembly: GCF_905115235.1. NCBI lineage: Eukaryota > Metazoa > Arthropoda > Insecta > Diptera > Stratiomyidae > Hermetia > Hermetia illucens. The sequence goes on along the minus strand of NC_051852.1, from coordinate 160,771,646 downwards.
GACAACGAGGTGAGCGGAAAGATCTCCCAACTCCTAGCCCACCTTTCCTACCTCATTCCCCAACCCACACAAAATCCCTTCACCCACGCCCTCACCGACAAAAGCCAGCGAGAAAATATCCTTCCCATTCACTTTCTCAGTCCAGATTACGTCAGGGCGGCCATCGCCGCCTCCGAAACCAAAAAAAATCAATTGAACTTGACAAAATTCCCTCCATCATCCTCAAGAAACGCGCCCCAAGCATTGCTTCCATTATGTCCTCCATCATCAACCACTGCCTTATCAATGCCAACTTCCCAACAGATTGGAAGAGTATGCGAATTGTTCCTATCCCAAAAAAGAACCAAAATCCTCTAAATCCCGATAGCTGCAGGCCTATTTCCATCCTCTCATCATCCGCCAAGATATTCGAGCGGATCATTAAAGTCATCATCGACGAGCACTGAGACTTCAACCATTCACTCCCACAATTCCAATTTGCCAACCGACCCAAAGACTCGGTTGAGCATGCACTCCTCGTGCTCAAATCGGACGTCCTCCTCAGCCTCAACCGAAACGCACCGACCATAGCCTGTCTCCTCGACGTAAAGAAAACTTTCGACTCCGTATGGCAATACAGACTCGCATACAAGCTGACTCTCATGACGACCATGAGAGAATTCGGTATCCCGACGAAACTTATAAGACTGACTAGGCTGACCCTGACCAATGTGCCAGGCCAGACAAAAGCAGCAGGATCACTCTCAAGACCATTCGACATCAACAACGATCTACGACAAAGGGATGCTCTATCATGCGTCCTCTTTAACCTGGCCCTCGAGAAAGTGATCCGTGATACTGAGGTAAATTCAAGAGGTACGATCCTCTTTAAGTCCACCCAATTAGTGGCCTATGCTGCTGATCATCCAGATCGAGCAGGCGGCAATCGAAGCGAGATCTTGGGCTGCAAATCAATGAAGACAAGACAAAGTATATGGTGGCAACGTCAGCACCGAAGACGAACCAACCAACAACATCAAACCGCACTGGTCAAACAGGAAGAATAAGGATCGTTGACAATTTCTCCTATCTAGGGTCGAAAATCACAACCGATAACAGCTACGATGATGAAGTCCGCTCACGGTTGTCAGCCAACAGAGCCTATTTCAGCTTACAAAAACTGTTTCGCTCGAAACGTCTCACCATAGGGTTGACTCTTGAGCTCTTACTGTACAAGACAATGATCTTGCCAGTCCTCATGTATTCCTCTGAAGCTTGGGTTCTTAGCAATAAAAATTGGGAACTCTTGGCCGCGTTCGAGAGAAGAATCCTCCGAAGAATTTTTAGCCCCCTATATGAGGATGGACGATTCCGTAGCCTACACAATAACGAAATCTATGAGCGATACCATGACCGTCTGGTTGTGGATAAAATCCGGCTCAATAGGTTACGGTGGGCGGACCACTTAATCCGTATGGATGAGGATGATCCACCCGAAAAGTCTATAAGGGCAATATCTATGGTAGAAAAAGAAGACGAGGCAGACCCTGCCTAAGATGGAGCGATGGCATAGGCCAGAACGGCAGACAGCTTTTAGAGATATCGAATTGGTGGACCTCGGCGCAAAACCGGGATGTCTGGAGTTCCTTATTAAGGCAGGCCTAGACCGGATACCGGTTGTTGCGCCGTTGATGATGATGATGAAAGTATTATTCCTCAACACCAATTCGGGTTCCAGCATAATCACGGAACAGACAGCATTATCTTCACGACGCCGAGTTGTGCACTTAACGTCAATAACTGCTAACTTTGGAAGTACTACAGGGGTCCCTTTCAGGACTAACCCTTTGCAATATTTCCACGGCTGACGTTTGACCCCTGAGAACGACGCAGATCTAATTCAATTTGCCGGAGGTACTTTTTTTCTAAGGATCTTCTGCCCAGTGAAGTAGTCAAAGCAATCGGACAAATACCTAATAGTTGTTGGTAAATACTACCACAGTAAGGCGTAAAGATCAATGAGATCAAAACGTAAATCTATACTTTTCAGAGACAGCTTAGATACAATCAATTCATAATTACTTTCAAAAGAGCTGAACACCTGAAGAAATTCGAACCTTGAATCTTGGTGTGGGAACGTACCGGCGAGCAAAGATCCAAGAAGAAGTCCACAGCCAAATCAAGACTAGATGGCCGCGGAGAGCCATAGTGGCGGCACCGTCAAACGGTGTATTGACTTTGGTTTGCTGGCTGTAATGCAGTAGGCGATTGTTCCAAAGGCCTATCAGGGCGATCAGACCAGTCTGCACAGGGGCCCATCTAAAGTTGCAGTTGGCCACGCAAACTCACCAGTATGCTAGGTACCATAAGAAACGGGATAGCCCCTGAATTCACATGCTTCAGGAGAATTTGTTTCGTATGCGTTCAGCTTAGTTGGCGAGTTTCATGGGGGTTGTGATTACGTTCAAGCGAACAGAGACCTTCGGGCCTCAAATGTGAGGTTGCGTTCCAACGCGGGTAAGGTACCCCATAGTTCGATAGATTAAGGTAGGTCCCGCCCGCACCAGTATGAACTAAGTTATGCACTCAGTATAGCCGGGTACCATGCTCGTCTCAGCGAGCATCCGACGATGGTCACAGAATGAATCTGTGCATTAAGACGATGAAGTTACGTCCACGAAACAGGTACAGACGTGGCTGTAAGGCGCGTATATCAACTAATTTACTAACAAAGAAAGACGGAATTATGCTCTACCATCAATTTTTATTGAAATTTATAAAAACAGCCAAGGTCTAATTATATCCTGCATCAATCCCAACGAAATCCAGGATGGCGACGTTACAACCTGTAATTTAAAGAGAAAAAATAAGTACGCGCTCTCCACATTTTCTTCGAAATGAATTTCATTGCAATAAGTTTCAGATGAAAGTTCGCAGCATGGTTTTTTATAAATTGGGTTCGACTCAGATGAGGGAGCCCGAAGGCAATTTATCATCATTAAACTTATATGCAAACGTTTATTATTGAGACCATTACCTTTCCTTCCTCCTCTCAGCTTCAGTTGCTAACCATTCCACGGAAGAAGTGATGGATGGGCGCGACGAACGCAGGGACTTCAACCTGGAAAATCGAACGCCAATTACAATCTGCTTTAAGTGATGTAGTTGGAGGAAATATCTATTTCCTTAATTTTCAGTTGGAAAAATTATTTTCATTACTTTCAAATGAACTATACCATATTCCTGGATCATCATAAAATAATCTGAATTTGGAACTACATGTCGAGAACTAAGAGATAATTACCTTCCGATTAGTATGCTGAACGAGAAACGATGTAAGGACACTCTCCTGTTACACCTTCATCTTGCCGATGGCCCTAGAAAGTAGAAAAAACATTCATGAGGACCAGCGTCTTGGAAATCACAATTTAAACGTGTTATCAAGGTTAATTCTCAGAATCCTTTTGGTTTAATTTGTTTGGTCATCCGCACGAGTTTCTCGGATTAAAATTGTCATCATAAGATAATTGCTTGCAACCGATATACGACCTGCACCCTTACAAAATTGCGTACGTCTGCTGAGACGCACCGCAACTAAAGAACAATGAAACTTGCCAGAGTCGTACCACGTTTGCAAATTATAATGAATTGATGAAGGAAGAAATCTTACCGGCTAACCTCCGGGAGAAGTGACGCCTCACATGTCGGGTCGAAATCTAGTCCTCTAACCTGAAAATATCAAATAGAAATTAATCCAAAGCCTTAATCGTGCTCCATGCTTTTGGAGAAAGAGACTCAGTTGGCCGTTCTTTTTTATCACCCTACTTTGTACGAGACAGTCTGAGGTAGAACAATCATCATGGAATCTCTAGGCGTGTAAGCAATCTTCCACGTAAACACTGCAATTTGCAGGAAAATATCAGTTCACAGCCTACTAAATTCAACTCTACCAAAAGTGAGTAGAATTAAACATCTCGAGCGTAGGAATACACCCACACAATTTATAGGTTACTCGGAAAAACACGTGGCGTCCAAAAGTACTCACCCATAGTTGAAATTTTCAAGTTCCGCCAAAGTGGAATAATTCACGTCAGGAAACACAACCAAGCGTTCTTCCATCAAAACGATCCATCACATTTTGCAACAATAACTAAATATCCAAACGAGGTCCAAGTCCGATCAACACGAACGACACCAAACCGCATCCCACAGCGTCCCCAAACCAAGTGAACGAGTACCAATAGATTTGTGCAGAACTCAACTACCGTCCAAGCATTTTCACCACACGGCCATGTTGTACTAGATTCCAAACAGACACTTTTCAATTACAGTGGTGGTAACTTTTTGAAAACTCCATCCAGAATTTCCCGGAGATTTTCCAAATTATTATTTGAATTATTGAAGCTAAATTAACCTCTGAATTCGATCATATTTTTTCTTCTTATGACTATACTTTTACTTTTAAAATGGAAGGCACAAATGTTTGATCGAAAAGCAAATTTATAGCACTTTTAAATGGATAATATGTTCTGTTTCGAATAGTACAAAACCCCAGAATTAACTCAAAATGATTCGCAATTCATGAATGATCAGATGCTATTTCCTTGAGGTATGTTCCAGTTCAACATACAGTTTACGACTTATTTGTAAATTTGTCGCGACCTTACCTTTGATATTCAAATTATCGGGACTATAGTACTCAAATGGTTTTTTGCGGCTAAACACGGGACAAATTGTACCAACTGGTCCTTTAGATTGATTGAAATAATAAAAACCTTATTGTTTCCTTTTCGTTGGTGTGGATATTTATTCTTGCAAATACCGATATTTCGGGAACCACTTGTTCCCTTCATCAGTGCTAACGAGTCACCGGACACAGGTTGCCGCGTTAAAACTCAAAAGGGGACTGAGGGTTCTCAAGATTAACTTGATGATCCTTGCTATGGCTGCCCCGGGGGAGAGAAGCCTGACTAGTAGTCAGTATCCCGCCTTTTTTTCCGAAACCAGCGTGGTCAGTGGTGGCGAAGAATTGAAACAATAAAGCGTCATTGGAAGAGGTTCTGCAGCTAGTCATGCTCCTGTACTGGACATTAGGGTTCACCTTGTAAATCCGCTGAACTCAGGGGGCGAGATGTGGCCTCATGAGTACCATTCGAAAAAAGACTCCAAGTTTCCGAACACGGGCTAGAGGTGAAAGTGTCCCAAAAATTAGGACCTCGTGCCATAACATACGATGTTCATTGTTGCCAATACCGATGAACTGATGCAGCAGACTCACAAGAACTACATAGCAGACATTTTGGAGCGGTTCAGGAAGGAGGCGCAAATCATCAATCACCCAATACGGTCGGGCCGGAAGTCAGCCAGCATTGCTGCTATTGAGGGGAATACCTTCTGTAATGGATAAGTTGACGTCCGTTGAGAGAGTGTACAATAAGTTCTGGACGTAAGGGAGAAGTACATATTGTCTGAAACTTTTTTAAAGCACGGCTTTATTCAAATTTCTCGGCAAATGTCTGCACGTTTAAGAACTCCAGCGGTGCCATATAACGGGCGCAATACCCCTCAGTTGAGGCAGGGGTATTAGATAGACTTCGCATTGATATGAATGTTGAGCCAATACTCAGTATGAATCAGTACCTTTCATTATGGTCTCCAAATCAATTCGTGTCCAAAAAAGCCTTGCGACTATGCCTGTATGGTAGGCATTGACGTTAAACCCCCAAGACCTTCGGTGCTATTTAAGGGCAGCGCATCGTGGTACCTAGCTGTGTGATGAAAATTCTGAGAAAAAAGATAAAAAGACGCGGTCGACCCCGACAGTGAAAAGAGCTTAGTTGTAAGACATTGGATGACGTGTTCCGGATCGAGTCAGTTGGAGGCAAATGTTGGAAGAACCTAGGCTTAAAAAGGGCTCTAGCGCTGGGAGGAAAGAGAGTTCGATTGATTTTTTATACAATATATTCTTCAAACTTTTTTGTTTGCATTAAAAATAATTTAATAATAACATATAATTCTACAGATTTTCACTAAAACCTATGGCTAAATCCCAAACCTGCACCAAAATTATTTCTACCACCCATTGGTCCACCAAATGTTTTCGAAGCACTTCCAGTTAAATCAAAGGTTGATAGACCACTGGGTGATCTCCAAAGGTTAGCTTTGCCCGTTAATTCAGCAGTCGTTCCAAATTTAGGGATATGACTGGCTCCCAAAGAAAGAGCGTGTCCTGCCCTGTGGATATAATCCAGACTACCGGTCCGGTGACTTGTTAGCACTGATGAAGGGAACAAGTGGTTCCCGAAATATCGGTATTTGCAAGAATAAATATCCACACCAACGAAAAGGAAACAACAAGGTTTTTATTATTTCAATTAATTAATCGTTGGAAACACCGCATAATTTCACTCAGACCTTTAGATTGGTGACGAACGGCACATGCTGTGTGGAAAGTTCCAATTCCGAGTTGTTGAACTTTTTCTGATATCTGGCCTCCCCGACGTCGTAGCGTTGAAAGTCTTTCATTTCCTGAATCTGGGCCGCCTCCGCTTTAAAACGAGGTATCACCCATCGAAATCCGACGATTTTGCATTTTTGCCTATTTTTCCTAACCGGGGGTTGTGGGATTTTCAAATTTTCTTCGAGTTTCTGAGGGCCTCCGAGCTGGTGAACTTTCCCTGATATCTGGTCTCCCCAACGTCGTAGCGTTAAAAGTTTTACATTACCTGAGTCTGGGCCGCCTCCGCTTTCGAACGAGGTATCACCCATCGAAATCCGACGATTTTGCATTTTTGCCCATTTTTCCTAGCCGTGGTCGTGGGATTTTTTAGTTTTCTTCGAATTTCTGAAGGCCTCCGAGGTGGTAAACTTTCCGTGATATCTGGATCTAGGCTGCCTCCGCTTTCGAACGAGGTATCGCCCACTGAAATCGGGGGTTGTGGACATTTTAAATTTTCTTCGGGTTTCTGAGGGCCTCCGAAGTGGTGAACTTTGCCTGATATCTACATTTTTCGCCATTTTTCCTGCCTACTTACCCTTCAGTAGCGAGACACGAGGCGGGGAACTGTTTTGCCTGTAAGCAAAACCTTTTTGTGGAAGCAGGCGGAAATCCTCCAGAGCTAGGGCCAGCCTGGATTTGATCACGGCATTCGTTAACTTGGGGAAAATGTTGTGGGAGGAGATCGGCCTATAGTTGTTAAGATCGTTTTGAAATTTGCCCTTCTTGGGGATCTAGACTAATTTAATCTCACGCCAGTCGTCTGTTGCATTCTGAGATAGTCATACATTATTTAACGCATCCAGAAGAACTTCTCGTGCCCATTAGTTCAGCCACTGGAGATAGGCATAGATGGTCTTATCCGTGCCTGGCACAGAGCGCTTTTTGTGTTTGTCGAAAACCTTCCGCAGGGAAAAAGCTTGAGAGGCAAAGGGAATAGCCTGAGTCAAAAGGAATTAAACGGATCCATTATTATAGTGTCCTTTCATGAGGGTTTGGAAAAAGGAAGCATTTCGTGTCGTCCCAAGCATGGAGATGCTGCTTTGGATTCTGAAGGGTTTCGAGCCAGTTGATCTGGCTCCAGAAATATTTGAAAGAATTGCAGTCCGAGATGTTCATCCATGTGTTATGCCAAGATTTCCTTTTTGCCTCCCTCATTGCCCGTAACCAGTTATTTCTTGCCCCGATAAAAGTTTTGAAGCTTCTGAAAGCTTACTGTTTCGCCTGGAAAAGAGGTATCAGGTCAGCAGACTACCAGTGTTTTTGCACTGATCCTCTGCCATTAGACTTAAATGTGGAAAGAGTGACTTGATTTGTGATAATTTCAGTTATTTCTTTAATGTTAAGGGGAAGAGTGATGTTGGAGAGTCTGAGATGGAGATGTATATGCCCTATTTTGGACGCGCAGTTTCGGGGTATCCTGTTGTTTTGAATGAGAATGGGTCGGTGATGGCTGTTTGGGATGTCTTCCTCCAAAGTGTCCCACAACGAGTCGATTTTGACTGAGTTTGATATTGTAATATCAGGGACAGAGCCTATGGGGTTTGGTCCGACAAGGGATTTGAAAAAAGTTGGTTTACCATTGTTGAGCAGCCGAAAATTTAAGTTGTTAATAACCTCCTCGAGGGCGTGGCCTTTTGCAGAAGTGTAATGATCACCAGCGGAGTTTGTGTGGACATTAAAGTCCCCGATAACAAGAACATTGTGCCTGCCCTCGAGCAATTTGATGAGCTTGTTAAACTTTGCCTGACGATTGGCAACGAGGCATTATCTGTCTCATACATAAAAAGGGAGATATCACACAGTGCAGCAATTATAGAGGTATCGCGTTGCTGAGTACCATCTATAAGATATTCTCCGTTATCTTGCCAGGCCGGATAGCCTCATACGCCCAGAACATCATTGGCCCATACTAAAGAGGCTTCACTCCAGGCAAATCAGCAACAGATCAGATTTTCTCTCTGCGGCAAGCGATGGAAAAACTGTTGGAATATGGACAACAGTTGCATTATCTATTCATCGACTTTAAAGCCGCCTATGATAGCATAACCAGGGTGAAACTGTACAAGGCCATGAGAGAATTTGGTATCGGAAGAAATTGATAAGACTGACTAGGCTAACCCTGACCAATGTGCAAGGCCAGATAAAAGCAGCAGGATCACTTTCAAGACCATTCGAGATCAACAACGGTCTACGACAAAGGGATGCCCTGTCCTGCGTCCTCTTTAACCTGGCCCTCGAGAAAGTGATTCGTGACGCTGAGGTAAATGCAAGAGGTACGATCCTCTTTAAGTCCATCCAACTACTGGCCTATGCTGACGATATCGACATCATGGGAAGAATCACTCGAGGCGACGCGAGATCTTGGCCTGCACATCAATGAAGGCAAGACAAAATATATGGTGGCAACGCCAGCACCGAAGACGAATCAACCAACAACATCAAACCACACTGGTCAAACGAGAAGAATAAGGATAGGAGAATACAACTTTGAGGGGTCGAAAATCACAACCGATAACAGCTATGATGATGAAATCCGCGCATGGTTGTTGTCAGCCAACAGAGCCTATTTCAGCTTACAAAAACTGTTTCACTCGAAACGTCTCACCATAGGGTCAAAGCTTTTACTGTACAAGACTATGATCTTGGCGGTCCTCATCTATTCCTCGGAAACGTGGGTTCTTAGCAAGAAAAATTACGAACTCTTGGCCGCGTTCGAGAGAAGAATCCTCCGAAGAATTTTTGGTCCCCTACATGAGGATAGACGATTCCGTAGCCTACACAATGACGAAATCTATGAGCGATATCATGACCGTCAGATTGTGGATAAAATCCGGCTCAATAGGTTACGGTGGGCGGGTCACTTAATCCGTATGGATGAGGATGATCCCACCCGGAAAGTCTATAAGGGTAATATCTATGGTAGAAAAAGAAGACGAGGCAGACCCTGCCTAAGATGGAGCGATGGTGTAGGTCAGGACGCCAGACAGCTTTTAGGGATATCGAATTGGTGGACCTCGGCGCAAAACCGGGATGTCTAGAGTTCCTTATTAAGGCAGGCCTGATGAAAAAGGTTCAGTCTAGTAACCAATCTAAATTGGGCGATGTTCGGGTTGTGGGAATTTTTTATTTTCTTCGAGTTCTCAAGTGAACTGTCCCAGATATCTGGTCTCCCCGACGTCGTAGCGTTAACATTTTTACGTTTCCTTAATCTGGGCCGCCTTCGAACGAGGTATCGCCCACCGAAATCCGACGATTTTGCATTTTTGCCCATTTTTCCTAGTCGGGGTCGTAGGATTTTTTTTTTCTTCGAGTTTCTGAGGGCCTCCGAGGTGGTGAACTTTCCCTGATATCTGGCCTCCCTGACGTCGTTGCGTTAAAGTTTTTACATTTCACGAATCTGGGCCACCTCCACTTTCGAACGAAGTATCGCCCACCGAAATGCGACGATTTGGCATTTTTTCCCATTTTGCCTACCGGGGGGTCGCGGAAATTTTTAATTTTCTTCGAGTTCCTGAGGGCCTCCCAGGTGGTGAACTTTCCGTGATCTGTGGCCTCCCCGACCAAGTAGTGTTCAAATTTTTAGGTTTGCTGAATGTGGGCCACCTCCGTTTTCGAACGAGCTATCGCCCAGCGAAATCTGCCGATTTTGGATTTTTCACTATTTTTCATATCTGCCTACCCTTCAGTAGCGATGTATTACCTGTAAACAAAACTTTTCTGTGGGAGCAACCGGAAATCCTCCAGAGCTGGGTCAAGCCTGGATTTGAATATAGCATTTGTTAACTTGGATAGAATGTTAAGGAGGGAGATCATTTTGAAATTTGCCTTTCTTGGGGATTTGGACTAGTTTGACCTGATGCCAGTTGTCTGAGATAGTCAGACATCATTTAACGCATGCAGAATAACTTCTCGTGCGATTGGTTCAGCTACAGGACATAGGCGCAGATGGTCCCATCCGTGCTTATCACCGAGCACTTTTTGTGTTTGTCGAGAACGAGCTGCAGGAAAAAGCTTAAGAGGCGAAGAGGAAGAGAGGAGGAAGAAAACTTATCCATTATAATAATGTCCTTTTATGAGATTTAGAAAAAGAAGGCACTTCGTGTCATCCCTGAAAGGTTTTAAGCCAGTTGATCTGACTCCAGAAATCTTGCAATTTGCAATCCGAGATGTTCATCCAATTATCCAATTGTTACCCCTCATTGCCTGTAACCAGTTATTTCTTGCCCCGATAAAAGTTTTCTTTAATGTTAGGAAGAAGAGTGATGTTGGAAAGTCTGAGATTGAGATGTGTACCCAATTTTGGACGCAGAGTTTTGGGATATCCTATTGTACTGAATGAGGATAGGTAGGGTGATGATGTCAATTTCAAATTCACGAGAAGATTCATTTTCCAGGAGACTTTGTATGTTATACTATAGAATCTGGACCATTGATTAAGTCAAAAAACTGTATAACTCTACTCATAAATAAACATAAATATATATTTGACAAAAGTTTATCAACATAATTTTTATTAAACATTTTTAAAATTTAGAACAGAACATTCACCTCTTATGTTGATGATACAAATATCTTCAATATGGCACTACGAAGCAATGTCATTCACAACTGAAGATGGAGGTGTGATGTAGAAGGATTCTCGTGATACCCACAATAGGTCAGCTGACAATTTCATTGCTCGTTCAACTCGGGGGGACAATTTCTCGATAAAATCTGTGTTTCTTATAAGTAATGGCACTTCACGCAGCAATCAAGGGAAAACTAATTTCCGTCATCGGCGATGAGGTAAGAAATGTGCAATAATAAAGCGAACTAACGATAATCGTCGTTTATACAAATTTCCTAGGACACCTGTGTTGGATTCCTCCTTGGTGGAGTCGGAGAAATTAATAAAAATCGTCATCCCAACTTTATGGTTGTCGATAAAAGTAAGGACATTGTCGGAAAACTTTCGCCAGCTTTTTATCAACGAATTTTTCTAATGTATAGATACTGCCGTGAGTGAAATCGAGGATTGTTTCAAACGTTTCCTGAAGCGGGATGATATCGACATTATCCTGATCAATCAGAACTACGCAGAGTTGATTCGGCATGTAATTGATGCGCACACAGCTCCTATTCCGGCTGTGCTGGAAATTCCATCCAAGGATCATCCTTACGATGCATCGAAAGACTCGATTCTTAGACGTGCGAAGGTAAGAAAAAGGTGAATTGCGGCATTCTGAATCGGAAAGTGACCGTTGTTTCTTTGCAGGGAATGTTCAATCCTGAGGACCTAGTTGGGGTACCGCGGGGTTAGGTACAAAGTGTCGTCCTCCACACGATCCTTTCGTGATTTGTTTTCGTTTATTGTTTGCAATTGTATTATGTAAAGCTAATTCCATATATATTACGAGCATGTATTATAAAGTTGTCCTAAAGAGCCTTCAACAAATAAATCTAAATTAGATGTGATTTGAAGTGTTTCCTTATAGTTATAGTGTGTAAACCACAAATTCTTCAAAAAGTCTATACAGGAAGGCAATATCAGTAAGTGGAGATCATCCAATTTACGTTCAACCAAACTCGTGAGTAATTTTCATTTGTACTCAAGGTGCGTCTTCAAGCAAGATGGGAAATAGTCATGACAGCAGCAAAACATCAAGAATGTGAGAAATTGTAATAATAATAATATAAGTTGGTGCAAAAATCCAATTGGATCAGGGCTTTGGAGTGTGTTAGAGCCCTTCATTCAAGACCGTACACTACAGGATGGCCTATAGGAGACAATGCGGTCAGCATTATGCTGGCCTGAGATTATTATCCCGATTTGACTCAGGTACTCACTCACAGCTGAGTCGACTGGTATTCGACGTCAAATCACGATACAAACGAGCCGCGATTTTCCGTACGACAGCCTTGCGCTCTAACCACTCAGTTATTCGGACAAGTCGTAAACCCGCAGTTAATTTCTACACTCTGAGTTGAGTAGACAAAAACATGCTTAAAACGTTGATTTTGTTATACAAACCATTGTAAGGGATTAGTTTTTTGCTTCAAAAATGAGTACCACTATGTCAATAGGTAATACAATGTTGACACTTTGTGTCTTCTGGTTTCCCTTTTGCTCATCATCATCATTCTTAATCAAAGTGTGGTTGACGTCTGCCTCTTCGAAGACGTGGCCATATAGTTACCGAACTTTGTATCGAGTAGTTGCTAGACGCCGTCTGATATTGACATATCATTTTTTTTCAATATTTTTATACTATTGCTGAGTATACTACTAATGTACAAACACTTTTTTCCCAGTAAGGTAGGCAGGTAGGTATCACTCCGAGGAGCCCAATTAGCGCCGTTTTGACAACACAAACTGCTAAGACGGTGACTGCTGTTATGAGAGGAGGGACGCAGAGTCCAGCCGGCTCGGATCTTCAGAGCCAGCCCGTAGCATTCACGAAGGAAAGCAGCTCTCCCACCCTGCAGCTAGAAACCCCTCTGAGGTCCCCAAAGAATGGTTTACCCAGTGTCCGTGGCCTCTCTCTAGCTAGAGCTGAGCAATCGGAGAGTAAGTGCACGAGAGTTTCGCTTCCTTCTCCGCAGCTTCGGCAATGCGAATTGTAGGGTATGCCAAGCCTAGGCTCATAATCCACTATGGGTCAGTGCCCCGTGCAGACCATCGTAATCTTGAGTGCATTTGAACGCATCTGGCACAGGAGCTCTCGTGATTAGGCTATGTTATAAGCGGGCCAAATCCTCCTTGACTTAGCACAGCTCGTAAGCCTTCACCATCAAAGGGTCCTGATAACTGTCAACGAAACACGAGCAGAGCTTCGCCTGGCCAATCCGTCAGCCCGCTCATTCCACTCTATGTTCCTAGAGGAGGGTGACCTTGAGCGTGCCGCCGAGGAGGTGCAGCGTGCCTCTCCACTGCCCCATCAGCCTGGAGAATGTCGTCGCTGAGTACAAGGGCTTGATGGCTACTTGGCTGTCGGTCAGAATGGCTATATTACGCTTGAGGCTCGGATCTCGCTCCAGTCATCAACAGACTTCCAATATCGCCAGCACTTCTGCTTGGAATACACTGGTGAAACCTGGGAGACAATACTACTCGGATACACTGTGTATATTCGAGAAAACAGACTAGCTTTAATCCATCGGTAAAGAATACTGAGTGATAACCTTCCAATACGCAGCCGGTCTTCCATTTTGCCCTGGTTGGAAAGTCCACAGCAAAGTTGTTCGTGAAGTTCAAGTTGAATGTGCCATAGTCCGTGGAGAATTCCCAGATTTTCTGAGGTACTTTGTCGAGGATGCTACTGTGGCCGTAGGACTTCGCTGCTCAGCATCGGGACTCACGTAGTCTGACAGCACTGCACACTGCAACATATTAATGAGGATGTCTAGGGGGAGGAGATGCAGGAGTACATTGAGAGCATCTGCCGAGCAGGACTGCAGAGCCCCAGTAGCACACGCAGTTCTTTGAACCCTATTGCATTTTTTGCTCAAATCCCGCCACCATACAATAGAGTCGTACGTTAGGATCGGACCACTACAGCGGTGTACATCCAGAGAACCATCATCGGCCGGAGACCCCATTTCTTTGCAAAGGTCCTCTTGCAAGCATACAGGCCTTCTTAACCCTCAGTTCTATGTTCAATCTTCAATTTAGCTTTGGATCCAGGATTACACCCAGATACTTTACATTAGAGGAAAGAACCAATCTTTGTTCATCCAACCGTGGTAGGTGGAATTCAGGTATCATTATGTTGATGTTGGATAGCATCAGTTGCGTTTTGGTTGGGTTTATGACGAGTCCGCCCGAATCAGCCATTTCGAGCGTCACATGAGCGACGCGGAAAGGGAGGCTACAATTTAGTTAGGAAGGAGCAGTCGGCCTTGGAAAATTTCCAAGAAGTGAAAGGGAGACTCTCTCTGTGTATCAGGAATAGCAGATCAAAAATCAAGGTGTAATTTACACGTGAATTTTCAAACACGTTTTTCTCAAAACTGAATTTTTTGAACTGGTATTCATCATTTGTCGGAAATGGTTCAATGAATTTTAACAAAATTTTAATGGAAGATTTAGCATATCTGTGGCTATCGTGGGAACCAGATTTTTTAAAAAATATTGAAAGGTTTTCTGTACGCATAGAGAAATAGTAGCAAAAAATCATGCGATTTTGAGTTATAATTCTATAAAATCCACGATAGCCATTCACCTATAGATTAAAATCCAATTTGAGTTTTTCATTTCAAATGAGTCAGTCTGCCAGAATCCTAGGCACCGTTTGTCTGCTTTTTTATATGGGTGCCATTCTCGTGATGTAACTCGCCATTGAAGCTATATTTTTGAATAAAAATGTACAGATATAATTTAAGGTACTTATTATGTAGTAAAAATTTGGAATATTAATAATAATCGTTGGCGAAACAATTCATATTGGATGAGGGCCTTGAAGTGTATTAGCTGAGTCGACTGGTATCCGATGTCAAATCCCGATATAAATCTCACTGCCACAAATGAGATTCGAACCGTAACCTTCCGTACGACAGCCTTGTGCTCTAACCACTCAGCTATCCGAGTATCCATTCATTTCGACGCAAAAAAAAATCCAAAACAACCTTTAAGAAACGGACGTCGCACGGAATGACATCCTTACAAGCCCTTGGCTATCCCCCATAATAGCAACAACATTGAACGGAAATACGTCGAGAAGAAGGTGAACTATGAGCTACTGGCTCCGGAAAGACAAAGAAATTTGGCATCTCGAGCGGGTGGTTGTAGTTCCCATAAGATTGTCAGCTACAGGTATTGTACCCACCGGTGGTGGGCCGATGATATAGCGCTGGTTGTTGTCGCAAAGTATCTCGAAGATGCTGAGTTATACTCATGCGAAGCGATCAGTGCTGTTAAGGGTTGGCTTGAGATTTCTGGTCTGACACTTGTGGAGGAAAAAACGGAAGCGGTCCTTATCACCAAGCGCCGTAAAAGAAATTTTGCCCGTATTCAAATTGGGAATCATATCATCACTTCTAAGCCTGCGATCAAATACATGGGAGTGATGATAGATGGGAAGCTTAGCTATAAGGCACACGTGCAGCATGTCTATGACAAAGCATCCACTGCGAATGTGGCCCTGGCAAGAATGATGCCGAACGTGGGAGGGCCACGGCATGCTTCCAGGTTGCATATAGCTAGGGTAGTGAGTTCGATCCTGCTCTATGCAGCTCCAGTTTGGGGAAAGGCATTGCAGGTTACATTTAACGGTAACAAACTGAGTTCAGTCTACAGAAGAACAGCCCTAAAAGTGTGCTCAGCATTCAGGAATGTCTTAGATGATGCAGCATTCGTCATTTCTGGAATGATGCCCATTGACATCCTGGCAGATGAGATGACGAATATATATAATGCGAAGTCTATCTCTCCTTTATCGCAGACGAAGAATGCCGAAAGGGAGAGATCGCTAAATAGATGGCAAGAGCGTTGGGAACGCTCGGGAAAGGGTCGGTGGACACACAGGTTCATCCCTGCCATCAAGGAGTGGTTGGAGAGACGGCACGGTGAGATTAATTATAATCTCACCCAGTTTCTCACGGGACATGGAGGATATCGCCAGTACCTGTTCAGGTTTAAACTGGATACCTCACCCGACTGTCCAAACTGCGATGGAGTCCCAGAGGACCCAGAGCATGTATTCTTCCATTGCCCAAGGTTTATGGAGGAAAGGAAGAACCTAGAGGAGACTCTAGGAGAGGTGCTTGTACCAGAGAATCTGGTGCGAAGAATGCTAATATGTCAGGAAGACTGGGATGCGATCAACTCCATGGTCGTATCTATCCAGAGCAAACTGCGAAAGGCAGAGATCATAAAAGCGCGGTTACGTACGCCGCGTAGAGACGAAAGGGGACCAAGCTAAAACGAGCTGACTCCGCCCCGGGATGTAATACCGTACAGTGGTTCCACGGGACTTGGAGGGAGTGGGGGGTGGTTTTAGTGGGTAAGAATCCCACACGCTGGCGTGTCCAGGCCAGTGTCTTTTGAAGATTTCCACCTCCTCAAAAAAAAAGCTATTGTACCTAAATCCCTCATGGCTTGATGTCCTGGAACTCTCACACAGTCTGGTTCAAACCATGCAGAATATACCATTTTGCATACGTGCTCGATATTGTGGGGAGTTCTCGACGAATTCTCCCATTAACATATCACCGGCCAACACCAGCGCACCTTTATTTTTTAAGTAGTTAGGATCATCCGAGCCTAAATGCGGAGTGTGTGGCAGAAAACGGATCATAACAGCTCGTAATTGAGCCGGCCGTAATCCTATTTAAAATTTGTAGGGAGTCATAAAATCTTTTTCGGCAGCTGATATTAAAAGATTCCTTGAGTCCAGCTCATTACATGTTTACAATACATTAACATGGCAAATTGTAAAATCTTTATTTTTATAAGTATAAACCTACGCTATCTTAGAACATACACTTAACAGAAATAAATCATGCAAAACTTGTCATATCATCTATGAGAGTTATTTACTAAATATTAAAAGCATCTATTCATAAGTAAATAATCTATGTTCCCCTAGTTTACTCCTCATCTCACTTTCTCTTCTTACACTTATTACGACCCTTCCTTCGTCGTCCGGCTGGTTTAGGTGATTTTCCGTTTTTCTTTGATGGTCGTCCGATTCGATTAGCAGCATTTTGCGCGATTTTCCGTGGGGTGAGTAAATGTTGAGAGACCAGTTCACCAAGAACCCCCTGATGGGCTAACATGGATAAAAAGGTGCAAATAAATTCATCGTAATTGTGGGTCCGCCGACAATCATCAACCTAAGAATTAGAAACATTGGAGACTGCTATTGAAAGTAAAAGATAAGGGAATGTTTCTACCTTGAACATATATCGCTTGTCGTTTTCATCGTTTAGACGTTGCTCGTTAACCAAGATCTCAGACTCCAAGTTTTTCAGAAGTGATTGAAGATCTCTTGCCGTGAACGCGTTGGGCTCAAAAAGTGATGTTGGGGATGAATTTCCATCTTCAATTTCCTCTTTAGTTTGACTACTTTCTCCTTCATTGTTCCCCTGTAAATATTAGAAGTAATGACAACATTACTCGTATAAGACAATATATTGTTTACGTAACATGTCATTGCTTAACACGCTGGTTCCAATCCCAGAGAAGGAATGAGAGTTTGAGGTAATGTACTTAATACTATCTTCAGTAAAATTTTCTTTTTCTTCGGCCTTTGTCCCGTTCACAAGCGAGGTCGGCTCGTCGTGATCGATTTCGCTATTTAGCTCTATCGAATGCCTGATCTTCAGTAAAATAAGGATAAAATACTAAGATCAGGAAGAAACATAAATTGTAGTTAAAGTTACTCCACTATGCTAAATCCTACCCCATCTCTCTTGGTAATAAGTCCCGTGAGATACCGATCAAGAAAACACATCCAATGTCTTTACGAAAAATATTATTATGACATTTGTCGAGCCTCGAAAAAATATTGGGGCGTCCACCTCAGCCGAGTAGAACGGGCTCTGGTCCCATCGAAAATTAAGTAAGAATTCTTGAAACGTGGATGGCGTCAGGAGGAAGGTAATTTAGTTGTTAGTAACTCACTGGCTTGCGAGTACAATGGGCCAACACGGCCTGAGTGCTCAGAAGCTGTAGCTTCTCCCCCACCATACACACAACTCACTGGCGAGTTTGGAAAGGCGCAATGACATAGAACGTGAACGGGGTAAAAGTGGCTATAAACTTCTCTAGTTTGGCATCCCACGCACTGAATATGGTGCTGGCATTGCCATCTCTATGGTTTTCGTGACGCCATTAAAAAAAAACGAGCGTTTAAATGAAGGTTTGATGAAGCTCACTATTATTTCATCTACCGATAGGATTCATTTTTTCACCAAATAACCACCACCACCAGATCGATCTTATGCCGAGAAAAACGCCTTTCGATACAAAGGCCATGCCTGCCCATCAATATATCGTTACTGCGAGTGACATTAATAATCATGTTTTAAAAAAGCAGACGGCAGCCGATGCCAAGATGGTAAAAACTCGTAAAGGCAATGAGGTTGTCGAACTTATGGGCGATTTTCCAGACACTCTCGACATTCTATTTGTCAATACATGGTTTATTAAACGATTGTCTTATCTTTTTACATTTTAACGACGACGCACATCGACTATATTCTCATAAGACGCCGGCATTTGCTCATCGTTACGGGCAACCTATTTCGACAGAAAAAAGAACAAATTATGTCTTTTACGCGACTGCCAACCATTATGAATATCAAAAATACGTGGAATTAAGCTAAAAATGCTATCCACAAAATGACCTATGCAACTTTCGGGATACGATTCATCAACCGGAATGCTAATGATGATAATGAATGATAATGTCCAAATGAAGGTCCGACAGAAGAAACGCCTCTATTAGAGGTTTCTCGCCGATAAAACATTGATGGATTAGCAAATTTACAAAAATAAATCTTTATAATGAACTGAACTGCGACAGGATATTGAAAATCATTCTGTTCTGTTATACCGGGCGCAAGGGCTAAGCTATCTCTTGCGGATATTGAGGGATTATCTGAAAGACCGCTCCCTGTTCTATGAGACGCTAGAGGGCCAGAGGAGGATGGAAATCACGTCGGGAGTAGCGCAGGGATCCATCCTAGGGCCGGACCTCTGGAACGCTTCCTACGATAGTCTGCTGAGAGTCGATATGCCCGAAGAATCGCGCCTGGTCGGTTATGCAGACGACGTTGCGGCACTTGTTGCCGGACGCACTGTTGAACAGGCGCAAAGCAGACTTGGCATATTGATGCAACGGGTAAGCGGATGGATGACTGCTCACGGTTTCAACCTTGCGCTGGAAAAAACCGAAGTAGTCATCCTGACCAGAAGGAGAATCCCGACCTTGCGTCCCATATCGATCGGCGAGTTCACTATAGAGTCAAAACCAGCGATTAAATACCTTGGTTTAATGCTCGACTCAAAGATGAGCTTCTTCGAGTAAATCAAAGCAGCCGCGGACAGGGCTGCAGCAGGAGTCGCGGCCTTGAGTCGGCTAATGGCGAATGTCGGCGGCCCTATATCAACTAGGAGACGTCTCCTCATGGGAGCAACGCAGTCCGTCCCACTCTATGGTGCGGAGGTATGGGCTGATGCCCTTGACAAGGAGGTGCATCGTAAACGCCTCGCTCAAGTGCAGAGGCGGGGAGCTTTGCGAGTGGCGTCTGCTTATCGCACCGTCTCCGTACCGGCTGTGATGGTGATTGCGGGAGTGATCCCCGTTGCCCTCCTTGCCAAGGAGCGCAAAGCTATCTATCGCCGTAAGGACGAAAACTTAAGAGAAGTGGTTGCCCGTGAAGAACGTCAACGCACCCTTAGCAAGTGGCAACTTTCTTGGCAAAATGAGCCAAGGGGCAAGTGGACTGCGCGGCTCATCGACAAATTAGACCCATGGTTGAACAGAAAGCACGGTGAGATTGATTACTTCCTTACCCAACTTCTAAGTGGGCATGGAGGTTTTCAGTCTTACTTGCACAGGGTTGGGAGGGCGCGATTTGCTGATTGTGTGTTCTGCAATAGAGTGGCGGATGACGCTGAACACACCTTTTTCTCTTGCGAGAGGTGGGACGGCCTCCGCCAGCAGCTTTATGCAGACACAGGGGAGCTCTCTCCAGACAACATTGTCAGAGAGATGCTGAAGAACGCTGGCAGTTGGAATCGTATTGCGCAATATGTTCGGGCTCTTCTTACTACGAAGAAGAACAGCAACTCCCTTCCTCCCCTCCCCTCCCGTTGGTGAAAGGAATTCCCTGACTTGAAAGCTCCCAAAGTCGGGAGAGCAGGAGGGCTAGCCCGAAGTAATGTGTCAAACGGTTCCAGGCTAGTTCTCTGATGACAGGGAGGTGTTTAGTTGGTAGTCCGCCAGCGTGCTGTTGCGGGAGTCCAACACTCTGTGCGTAAACGCATTCACCTACCCTACTCCCAAAAAAAAGGGCTAGGAAGCAAGGTTACGCAGCAAAGTAGGAACTGAAATCGTCTGCGCGTAGGCAGATTATTTGCAAAAGTCCAGTGTGGCGATAATGTAGGGAGAAATCACAATTCCAGCAATATATTGTAAAAAAATTCCAAGAGGAATGATGATGTCAATCGTCCTATAAGAGACTGCAAATGGGGAAGAGGGGGCGGATCCCGCATCCTATGCAATACGCAGGGTGATGTGACTCAGTTTGAAGGGGTCCGCAAGCTACAAAGGTTTATGCTCATGCCACAGCTTTCATTAGTGACTGCTATCTGCATGAAAACTAGCAAGTATTGACTCCTTGAGGAATCCATGTAATTCAAAAAATTGTTTATAGATTGCTTAATGACAATTCTTATATTTTTCATTAAAAGATTTGCCCGATTTTAGCTCCTACTTTTCTGCGTCACACTACGTCTCAACTTGCGTCCGGCCTAGCATGCATCTCAAATTGCGCGCCACAGGAATTAAAAAGGCAATCAAAGGAATAAAATCGTACAATAGGACCTGACGATATAGCAGCTGAGATCTGGAAAGCGAAGAGCGAAGATGTCACGACATCCACGGGTGCACAGTCACACTTTAGAGCAGAATATGGTGGGTAACGAAGTTTCATAGTCGCCCGGCCAGAATAAAATTATCCATTTTCGAAAATAGCCAGCAAAACTGTATGCCTTTGTGAAGGAGCGTGTTACAAAAATTTTGCACTTTTGATATTCATATAATGTGTGACCTACCTACTGCCATTTCCGTCCACCTATTACATCGCATGCGAGTGCCAAGCCTGTGCATCGACCAACTTCTCAATTTGAGATAGTGTCAGGCCAGCGTACTCCGATGATACGACGCAAACACGTAATGACGAAAGGGCTACTACTTATAGCAACACAGAAAGAACACTTTCGACTTCCCTAGTGCCCTTGAGGCGACCCAATCGTCTGCCATCTTAGGAGGGTGGACCCATGACCTAGCCCGCAATGCATTTTCCGCTCTCCTTTAATGTGTGATCTATCCACTGCCACGTCCGCCTTCCGATTGCAATACGTATGAGGGCGTTTGAAATAGTATTAGCTTCATGATGATATGACGCTGACAGGTGGGGTTCACTTTAAATCTGCTACTCCCATACAGCAACACAGAAAGAACACTAGCGCAGAACAGCTTCAACTTAATCTTGATATTGAGGTAACTACATTTCCACATTTTATATAGGGTAGCGAAAGCGAATCCAGCATTGTTAATGGCTCGCACAACATCTAAACAGCGCTTACTAGACATACAAGTTGATCGAGACTTTCGATACTCCGCCCATTAATGCAGATAGGGAGAGCGCGATGACCCGTCAGGCTGAGAACCTTGGTTTTGTTTGTGTTTATCTTTAGTCCAACTTTATTTGCCTCTCTTTCCAAATCCAGAACCATTTGGCCAAGGTCCATGACCGCGGGAGAAAGAAAACAGATGTCATTAACGTGGTCGAGGCGTTTAAGGAAAGATGTCATCATCCATTGAATTCCTCCACGTCCTCCGGGCAAGCCAGCATGAAGAACATCACCGATAACAAGAAGAAATAATGTTGGGGACAGGATACAACCCTGGCGGACTCGGCTTTGGACCTCAAAATCCTCCGAGATTTTACCTCGGTGCAGCAGGGGCATTTTGCGCCATCACATATCGCACTGATAATAGCTATTAGTTTCTCCGGAATGCCCCTCCTATGTAGAACCTTTCAGATATACTCCCCGTTAACACTATCGAAAGCTTTCTCGAAATCGATGAAGAGCAGGTGCAGCGTAGATCTAAATTCCGCGGGTGTTGATGTGGTCGATGCAGTAGGATCCGGAGCGGAAACCAGCCTGCTGTCTATCGATCAAGCTTTCGAAATGTTCTTTGATGCGTTCCAGGATTATTTTAGCTATTGTCTTTGCGACGGCAGAAAGCACACAGATACCCCTCCAATTGTCAGAGGATCCTTTTTTGGCATCTTAACGATCATCCCCTTCTCCACTTTCTGGGAAAGGTTTCGGATTCCCACTCTTTGAAAAAGGTCTCGGATTCCGAAAATTTCCGTAGGAGTGGAAGCAGGAGATCTGCAGTAACTGCATGTGCAGCAATAAATAACTCTGCAGGGAGACCGTCAAACCCACCGGGTTTATTCGATTTGAGTGCATTGATGGCCGAAATGATTTCTCTTTTGCTTGGAGGAACAGTCTGTTTCCGCATGTTACGGTGACTAGCCATTTCATTCACAAGAGGAGGAACCTCACCGGATGTAATACCGTTGTGGTGAAGTGTTCTTTCCACCTTTTTGTTGTTGATTATCGTGGATGAGAAGCCGTTGACGTATCGAAAGATTTACGAACATATGTAAGCTCTTTTGTGACGCGGTAGAGTTCTGAAACCATTGTGATCTGCGACATCTTCCGCTACCCTACGCTGAAGTTTTCGGGACGCTCGGTAATGGAGTTCTAGGGCGTCACGCCCGCCAACGCTCACAGCGATCGGAATTTTCCATGACTCCGCAGTCAGCCAGATCGTATGACGCCCCTTCGGGACGTGGCCGAAGATCTGTGCTGCACCCAAGAATAGAGCATTTTTGATGGCGGCTCAATGCTCATCGATATTCTCAGGCGTGTCACTCAGTAGATCTGCCGTCCGATCAGCAAGATAACTCTAACACTGTCGAGCGGCAGCTGGGTCGTACAAGCGGACGATGTTGAACTTAGGGGGTCACAGCACCCCAACCCTGCGAGAAATGACAAACGCAACATGAAAGCGAACGTAGGCGACCATCAGATGGTCATCCCTTTCAAGGCCGATGTCAGCGCCTCTCTTGTTACGCACATCCAGAAGACAATTCCTAAATCTACTGCTGATCGCAAAGTAGTGGATGTGATTGCCCGTATGGCGTCGGTCAGTTAAAATCCAATGGTCTTATCGCAGGCTCTGTTCTCGAACAATGTGCCACCAATGGCGAGGCGGTGGAAATTGCAGAAATCCATGAACCTCCCACCATTACCGTCACGGTCGCCCTTCTTCCCCATCACATGTCCCAGCAAAATGTTGTCGCACCTTGGCATTCAGATCACCCATCACGATCGCAATGTCACCTTTAGGAAGCCTCCCTTGAACTACGTTTAATTGTTCGTAGAGAGCGTTCTTCCCCACTACATCCGAAGTCTCTGTTGGTGCGTAGCCTTTTACAACTGTGATGCTCCTTAGCTTGGACCGAAACCTTGCAGTTGGGAGTCTATCAGACACCGCTCCATTATCTTACTTCGCTTAGACCCAGAATGTCCAGTTGGAAGCTGGAATTCCCGTTCAAGATGGAGAAAGCGAGCATTCTAAAGACCCTCGCTACCTTTGTCGAGGAGCGTGTGCATATTCCGGAAATCAATCATAGTGCGTTCTCGATAGCCAAAGGTCGTTGCCGTGGGGTCTTTCCCTATCCGAGGCACTGTTGACATTTGCCTTTAGTTGCCTCTTACGTCAAGCAGTGCATACTGTCACGCCGGATCAAACTCCGGCTAACTGCTCTTTGCTGATGATTTTTTCCTAACGTCCCACACCGAAGGTGATCTGGAGCAATGTTGAATTGTGCTATGAAATTACTTCACAAACCAATGCAACTTGAATGAAGTGGCATTCTCTGTGATTAATGCGCCAACAAATGTCAAATTATCCCCCCTGTTGCCCTCTGTTATTCTGAATGCTGGGTGACTGCCAAAAACAATGAACGCCGACTCACGGTAATGGAAACCAAAACTTTACGACGGATCCGTGGCGTAACGCGCCGCAATCTCATTCGAAATGAGGCATCTGCGTTCGACATGGATTTGCGTCCATCGTGGAAAACTTGCAAGAGAGGTGTCCTCGATGATATGGTCAAGTAATTCGAAACGGAACGAAACGATCCAAAGGTCGACAGAACAGAGATTTGAGAGCCTCTCGCCTCAATCCGGACCAAGCCTATAATCCAAGATAATAGCGAATTCGAACTAGAAGAGCCGATCTCGCTATTGGACGCAGCAAAGACCAAGGAAGCAGAATAAGGCACACATATCACGGGAATATCTACTTCAAAATTTCCACTTACCACATTTTCTGATGATTCTTCCTGCAAAGCAAAAATTTTCCATTATTCGATTATTCACCAGTTATTTCTTCCAGAATTCAGAAAACGAAAATCAAAACAAACCTTTTTCTTTGCGTCCGGGCCCTTATCAGTCTTGAGCAATTTTTCCAACGTTGCCGACACAATGGCTTTGTTAGTTCGGAGCATTTTGAGTTTGTGCGTGATAGCAATTCGTCGATCAGGGACAACTGCCATGAGGTTAAACCTGCGAATTGTTTAATCATATTGAAAAATCACTGTCATCATAAATATTTGATCTACAAAAGTCTCACCTTATATCCTGTTCCCCTGTCGAAATGCCCAGTCTCTCCGTCATTACTCTGCGGAACTTATCGGTCCAATCTTCCTTTTCATCCCAAGGACCGTGGTCCATTGGGAACGGCTTTAAACCATCCAATTCAAACAGGTGACCGTTGATTGGCACAAAACTAACAAAGTGGAATGCTTCCCCTGTGAATCTGCCAGTGCTCACTCCACTGCTCTTGTCCAAACGGCGTCTTGCTTGTGGCATTGCGTGGGAATTATGTGCGCAGGCTAACTCTGGGGTGTTCCCGATCGCCCAACCCTTATTTTCAGGACACATCCCCTTCGTGTGTACCTTGAGCCGACCAAGTGTCTCCCCCAAGTGTAAGTCCGCACAGTTCAGGAGCACCGAGAGCAAGGCATGAGTGGCACAGCTGTTTGGAACGACTTGTTGTGCGAAGAATATGCTACTGACCGCCTCCTCATCCTTCACGAAAATCTCGGTTGTATCAACGATTTTGCGACGAGCACGGCGTTCCTCTATCCACCGGAAGAGGAATATAAATCCATAAACTGGTCCTTCAAGAGATTTTTGAAGGTCGTAGATTTCCTCAACTTGTACACCTTTCACGCCGAAATCTTCCAGTAGCAAAGTGAACAATCCTGGATCACTTTCAAGCTCAAGCCAACCTTCGGTTAAGCGATTTATATCTACCGGCATTTTTGTCATTAAATTTCACTATTTTACTTATTAGATCAGGAAATGACAATAAATGCCGATAACAACCACCCTTCGCGCAATACAAAACAATTATTGACAGATGAATTGTACACAAATGTGAAGTTGTTTGCAGTTAACTTTGCTTATATAAACTTCGAAAAATGTAATGATCTGTTTTATTCTATTTTTTGAAAGAACTGAAATGAAGCAGTGAAACCTCTTTTCACTATTGCTATAAAATAGTCAAATAAAACGATAAACATACTTGAAAGAATCAGCTATGGATAGTCAGGTGCAATTCACTTTCTCCAATTCTTTCTATTTCCGAAATTTCGAAATTCAGTTCTGCTGCAGATGTCAAAAACTTCAGTAGTGATTTGACGAGGATTTTGCATGTGAACGATATTCCGAATATTCGACCTAAACTTCTGATTAGACAACTAGAAGGCAGTTGTTTACTCTTATAAGATAACATGGTTTTTATAACCGCTCTTCGACAGGCCTCCAAGCGAGTGCCCATGATAAAATTCCGTAAAGGAGGTCCGGTTATGTCAGCATCCGCTGGTTCACAACCTCAAGCAGCTGGATCGCCTGCGGTGAGTTCACAAGCTACTGCCCCCCATCCTGTAAGCTCTCTCCTGCATTGCTTCGGCAGAGAAGGAATTGATCAGTTTTGAATTGACAATTAATGGTTTTTCAGCATGCTGGTGGCTCAATACCTGGAGTAGCAATTGAAGACTGGCAACTACCACCTCGTTACCAAAGGAAACCGATTGATCCTGTCGAAATGGAATATATTAACAACGGCGGCCCGCCGGCCTAAGATAAACAAACTAATTGCTGCGTTATTTTTAAGCAGTAATACTTCATTGTATGCTAGTATGTAAATGATGCTCATATCCTTAATAAAATTATGCTGCTGCCTTGTTATCTAGTCACGGCACCGTTTGTATTACAAAAGATCAAGCCTGGAATTGCTTAAACCCACACCTGAGATATCTGTAGTTATTTAGATAATTGTGGCTCCAACAAACAAGTCTTTAAAAATAATCTTGAATTAGCTTTCCATGAAGTCTACAACATAAATTTCATTAACCGGAACAGGATTCAGTTAAAACTAAACCTAAGGATGGGAATATGCTACATATTTTCCGCCCGGTCGATTAATTAAGGAGTCCAAGGAGGTGCTCTTCCGAAAACATATTAGTTACGTAACAAGTCTTATGAGCTAAACAAATCCAAAGTACGCTACGAACAGATAATTTTCGTGATAAGAAACTCATCTTCAGTTGTACGTCGGTAACCATATGAAGACCTGGATGCTAAAGGTCGTTGGTTTCGGAAGGAGAATAAAAAATAAGAGTATAAATGAATACATTTTAACGTGGCTTAATCATCACCGGAGCAACGGAACGGAAGAATGCCGCATACCGAGTAATGTTGCATTCTCAAAGAACGCGGGCACGCGCAGAGACTTATCACGAACTCCGTCGAGCGGAGAAGCGACTTCACAGACGGAAAAAGGAAGCCTGGGAGAACCAACAAGTCTGTGAACTAGAAAAGTACAGGGAGCAACCGCACCAGGCGCGCAAGTTTTACCAACAAGTCAGCAGGATGAAGCCTTATACACCTCGATGCTCATCCTGCCGAGACAAGGAGGGAAATCTGATTTCCGACAGAATGGGCATATTAGAGCGATGGGTTGAGTACTTTGATGAGCTACTGAACAACCAGAACATCGGCGAGTTGGAGGTCCCGCCAACTGAAGACGACGGACAAATACTGTCACCACCAAGTTTAGGAGAAACAGTCCGTGCAATTCATCGGCTAAAAAATCATAAGTCGCCAGGTGCTGGTGGAATTACAGCCGAATTGGTTAAATATGGAGGCGACCAGTTACACCAAGTGGTACATCAACTTGTGCTCAAGGTATGGGACAGCGAATCAATGCCTGACGATTGGCAACGAGGCATAATCTGTCTCATACATAAAAAGGGAGATATCACACAGTGCAGCAATTATAGAGGTATCACGTTGCTGAGTACCATCTATAAGATATTCTCCACTATCTTGCTAGGCCGGATAGCCCCATACGCTCAGAACATCATTGGCCCATACCAAAGAGGCTTCACTCCAGGCAAATCAGCAACAGATCAGATTTTCTCTCTGCGGTAAGCGATGGAAAAACTGTTGGAATATGGACAACAGTTGCACTATCTGTTCATCGACTTTAAAGCCGCCTATGATAGCATAGCCAGGGTAAAACTGTACACGGCCATGAGAGAATTCGGTATCCCCACGAAATTAATAAGACTGACTAGGCTGACCCTGACCAATGTGCGAGGCCAGATAAAAGCAGCAGGATCACTCTCAAGACCATTCGACATCAACAACGGTCTACGACAAGGGGATGCGCTATCATGCGTCCCCTTTAACCTGGCCCTCGAGAAAGTGATCCGTGATGCTGAGGTGAATGCAAGAGGTACGATCCTCTTCAAGTCCACCCAACTACTGGCCTATGCTGACGATATCGACATCATGGGAAGAACCATCCGAGAAGTACAAATTGCCTTCATCCAGATCGAGCAGGCGACAATTGGCGTGAGATCTTGGGCTGCACATCAATGAAGGCAAGACAAAATAGATGGTGGCAACGTCAGCACCGAAGACGAATCAACCAACAACATCAAACCGCACTGGTCAAACACGAAGAAGAATAAGGATAGGAGAATACAACTTTGAGACCGTTGATAATTTCTCCTATCTAGGGTCGAAAATCACAACCGATAACAGTTACGATGATGAAATCTGCGCGCGGTTGTTGTCAGCCAACAGAGCCTATTTCAGCTTACAAAGACTGTTCCGCTCGAAACGTCTCACCATAGGGTCAAAGCTCTTACTGTACAAGACTATGATCTTGCCAGTCCTCATGTATTCCTCGGAAACTTGGGTTCTTAGCAAGAAAAATTGTGAACTCTTGGCCGCATTCGAGAGAAGAATCCTCCGAAGAATTTTTGGCCCCCTACATGAGGATGGACGATTCCGTAGCCTACACAATGACGAAATCTATGAGCGATACCATGACCGTCCGGTTGTGGATAAAATCCGGCTCAATAGGTTACGGTGGGCGGGTCACTTAATCCGTATGGATGAGGATGATCCCACCCGGAAAGTCTATAAGGGCAATATCTATGGTAGGAAAAGAAAACGAGGCAGACCCTGCCTAAGATGGAGCGATGGCGTGGGCCAGGACGCCAGACAGCTTTTAGGGATATCGAATTGGTGGAGCTCGGCGCAAAACCGGGATGTCTGGAGTTCCTTATTAAGGCAGGCCTAGACCGGACACCGGTTGTTGCGCCGTTGATGATGATGATAATCATCACCGATAATATATACTGGCTCGAAATGGAACTACTAATTTGTACAGAATATAAAGATCCGAAAAACCAAGATTGGAATTAAATAATGATGATTGATCTGCGCTATTTTCAACTAGACTAGAGCTACTGACGTCGACGCTTCACGGTTGTGAATTCTGGTCAAATGGTAATGTGCACCGCAGGGTTTTAACGATTGGCACTCACGAAGAAGTAATAAAATCTGGGAATCGATTCCTGAATTAACACCAACAACTCTGCTACCAAATCTCATTTCTACCTTCACTTGGTCATTGGAAATTCTTTCCCAATGAATGATTACAGACACAAAAGAAAGGAGGCAAGTGTCCTATGTCTAAAAACCAGACAAACTTTGCCAACTGGTCCTCCAGGTTAGGGATTGGTGTAGCGACAACCTTACCCGGAAAAAATGGAACTACAGAACAACTAGCTGGTACGCTATACCAACATCAGGCTCATGTCACCGTATTGCAAGGAATCTGCTGGACTGGTTTCATGAAGAAGAGCGACTATACCATATATTGTAGTTACCACTCAGTAAACCATGTACTCCGAGTAAGTTTTCTAGTCAGCTAAAAAGTGCATTTTGCTGTTATAGACTTTGAAAACATAAGCAAAGGCCTAAGCCCTGTGTGGATTCATGGAAAATTTTGAAGGATCACTTTCATTAATGTTCATACCCCTACAGAAGAGACTGCAGAGTCGGAACATTCCCCGACTTTCTTTACCTTTTATGAGGCAGTGAAATGAACCCTCGAAGAATGCTTCAGGTATGGTGTCAAAACTATTCTTGGAGATTTCAAACGCCCAATTAGGTAGTGAACTTCTATTTAGGCGATACGTCGGCTCCCATAGCTTACATAAAATTACCAATAACAACGGACTGCGGACCCCCATTATGATGAATGCCACATAATAATGGATTTGTTCCGGACAAAATAAAGTTAAAAGCAAAGCAAGAAGTATTCTTGTCAGGAAAACTCAAAAACGGAAGCATTTTCTTTTTAAAATAGAACTTAAATTTTTTCTTCATTTTATAACAGTATATAATTAACAAAAACTATATTATTCAATCTTCAAAGTTTTATAAAAAAGAAACCAATAAACGGTGCGGATCCTGTATTTCAAGGAGGATAAAATAAAATGCAAAATAAGAAATAATCTGTTATGTGTTCCCTTACTTTTTATCACCTTTGCTAGTCTTTTTGGAACACCGCTAACTATTTTTTAGGGTAGCTCCAGGTATTTTTAACCTTTCTTCTTGCATGCTTCTCCAGAAGGAATCCAGATTCACATGTGCCTCTAATGCATTTCTGTTATCTAGAATGATCCACAGATGCTCAATCGGATTCAAATCTGGTAATAAAGCACGTTACTCTAAACGCTACTCTAAACGGCATTGAACCGTTTTCGATAAAAAGCTGTTTTGCAATTTTACTCGTGTGCTTGAAATCATTATAAAACATACAGGGTGCGGCAGCATAACTTCCTTTTTTAAAATGCGCGCCACTCACTTAGTTGATGTCATAGCGGAGCGCTGGTGGACTCGTTCAAGAGGGGATACTGTAAAGTTTTGTCCCGACACAGTTCAGTCGCCATCATGCGTTGGAATAGTGAGGAGCGTGCCTTTGCCGTTGAGGTTTACTTTTCAAGCGGATGTTCGGTTATTGCAACACAGCGTGCATTTCGGCTAACAAACAAAACATGCGCTACTGGGCTGACACCAACCCTCGATAATTGCATCAAAATCCTTTGCATTCACCCAAAGTCACAGTGTGGTGTGCAATTTCCTCAGCTGGAATTATTGGTCCCTGGTTTTTTGAAGAAAATGAGGTTACAGTGACAGTGAATTCGGACCGGTATGTAAACATGCTACAGAATTTTTTTTCCCACGGCTAGAAAATTTGGATTTGGGGGACACTTGGTTCCAACCAGACAGTGCAACAGCACACACTTCAAGAGCATCGATGGCTGTTTTGAGGGAACACTTTCCGGAGCGCCTTATCTCAATTAGAGGCGATTTGGAATAGCCGGCACGCTCTCCCGATCTGTCCCCTTGTGATTTTTTTCTATGGGGTTTTTTGAAATCCCGTGTTTATGTGAACCGTCCAAGAAGCCTAGAAGATTTGAAGACCAACATCCAAGAAGAAATTGCCAACATAACACCTGCTATGCTAACAAGAGTCATGACAAACACAAAGACAACAAAGAAATCGGTTTACGCAATGTATGGAGAATGGAGGACGTCACCTAACAGATTTGATCTTCAAAACAATGTAAATAAAAACTTTAGACATGGACCTACATTATAAAAAATAAATAAATATTTTCCGATGCATACAATAGTTTTTATTGAGTTTTGAAAAAGGAAGTTATGCTGCCGCACCCTGTATATCACCCAAGCACAAGTCATCTGCACTTTTCGCGAGTTTTTTTTCTAAAATATTTATATAATGCGCTCTTGCCATTTTTTAATTAATTTTCGCTGTCCGACTCCTACGGCAGAGAAGCATCCCCATACTATTAGGGAACCGCAACCGTGTTTAACCGTAGCTATAATATTTCTGGTTTTTAGCCTCTGGGAACGCTCACACTAAACTCGATTACATTTTTTTTTAATGTTTCAACTCAAATTTTGATTCATCCGACCAAATTATTCCACACCAAAACGATTCGGGCATGTTAATATATTTTTTGCAAATGAGTGTCGTTTCCTAATGATTGCACGCAGTAGAGGCTTCTTTTTAGAAAAATAACTCCTCATTCCTGCTTCAACTACTCTTTTCTCAACTGTATATGACGAAATGTACAAATTATCTATCAACATTTTTCGGTCATCCACTCCAGTGGTTTTCCGCTTTCGGCCACACAATTTCTTAAAACTTTAGGTTGTTCTATGTAATTTATATTTTTTGCCTATTTTTCTTGTACCAGAAATGAAAATTTTATATTTCGCTGCCAATTCTTTGTATCTCTGGCCACCAGCGCGATTATTTACAAATCTTTCATTGATAACTTTATTCGTATGGTCACAGACATATTTGATTTTAGCCGCATGGAAGTGGGAACGTTTGGTTCGATGGTGATTGAATGCTACCAATAGAATTGTTTTGGGGGGTTGTTTGCAATTTGTACACATATATGTACATATTTACAAACTTGTTGGCTAAACATTTGTCTGTCTGATGTCTGTTACAGGCACAGAAGACGCAGAATATGTCTTTGTTTCAAGTATTTTCTCTTAAAAAAAAACAATTCTTGAGGCTTGAAAATATCTTTCGAGTTTATATGTACATACTTTTTTATCTACACCTACAACGCCTTTTAATTTCCTTATTAGATATTCAGTGCGACTCCACCACACATACGTACAACACGATTAGACCATTGAGATTATTACCCTGGTTTGACTCAGGCACTCATTCACAGTCGATTGGTGGCCGACGTCAAATCATGATACAGATCCTATTGCCACCAGGCAGATTTGAATCGGGACCTTCCCTACGACAGCCTTGTGCTCTAACCATTCGCTATCCAAGCGAATATTAACATTTCAATACAAAAAAAGTCGTATTCACACTTGGAAATACTCGTACTAATCCAACAGAATTCGTATTCATACTCGTTAATACGAAAACGTTTGTATTCACTTTTGGACGTGAAAATACGGCCGTATTCGTATTCACTTATGTAAATACCAAAATATTCGTATTAATAGAAAATCATCATACGAATTTGTTCGTATTCATATTTACGAATACAAATATGCCCAACACTGGCTGTAGGCCGAATTTACAAAATGTTTAGGCGGCTGTTTTTGGAGACCTGGTTATTCGGTGAGGATTGGCAAAATAGACTGAAATGGATTGTTGATGGACTAAAGATTATCCTTGGTGGCCGGAGTTGGTCTAGAGAAGAGAACTAACCCGAAAACTTAAAAAGTTGGCGAAACAGACCATGAATATCCGCTGGCAGATACTGAAGCTCCATTGGAGTGCTCGGTCAACACGCCTCTGTGCTAGCCACGCTCGGGAATGTGGAGGTTCCTTTGAGCGTTACGATCCCTCACGTGTCATTATTCAAAATTCACGTGTTGTACCAGTACGTGGGTCCTCACCGGATCTTGAAGATAACTACACAAATATAGGAATTCGCGTAAGCCTGACGATTTACACCAAAACGCGATTTGAAAAATGAAAATAAAAAAAACGGCGGAGTTCCACGACGGATTAGTCTTGATCCCTGTTCCTTCTGCCTCAGATGGTTATTGAGCCGCGGCCTCTGACGTTCCCTCCTTTTCTTGACATCCTGCGGTCATGATTCTAGAGGATGTCCCTAATGTGTTAGAGTTTCTCGGGGTTAAGGAGGAGGGGAAAAGAAGGAAGTCCTCAAATTGAGTAAAGAGTTAATACATTATATTGAAGCGTGAGAAAATATGAGAAGTACAATCATGCAGAAAATAATATAAAGTAGAAATATTTATTTAATATAGCCAACATCCAAAGAAATGGAATAAAAAGAAAGTAGGTTAAATAAAATAAAGGAATAAAATTAAAATAGAAAGAATAGAAAGAACCACTTCAAAACGAAAGAAAGAAAATAAATATCGCAATAAAGAAAAATATCAAAATAAAACCCTCACCCAGAGCTCTGGTGATCACGTAATTTTGTTATCATAAATATTTCCCAAAGATCTCAAAACGTTGCTTGTTTCTTTTTTACAAATCAAAAATAAACATAATAAAAGAAAGAAAATCATATAGTCCTTAGAAAATGTACACGCTAATTCACTTTTGATTTACGTGTTTGTCTATACCCAGCTCGAGAATTCCGACACTTTATCTACGTCTCTGATTACTGTCGTAGTTCTTCTGAAGGTTTATACTCGTCTTTGATTTGGAATTATTTTCTAAATTTTCTTTTTTTAAACAAAGTGCACTTGAGCCACGGTTTATCCCAATGCGGTATTAGATTGACCGAATAGAATCCTAGATAGAATTGGCCTCTCACTTGGACTTAGACTTTCTTGGCCACCTCCTCCAGGCCGCCTGAGCGACACACTGAACAATCACGGTAGAACTCAATTTGACTACTTCCATAATGCTGCTATAGAAGTTTTTCAAATCTTCCTGCTCTTCACCCGTATATATCCATGCGACTCATTGCCGTACGAAACACCAAACATCTTGACACCAGGCTGGCGTAAGGCCTCAATTCTCCCTGATAAGTGAATTCTCCTGGGATCACCGAGGAACTTTCTTTTTTCGCACTTCCAACAATCGACCAGATAACAAATCCGCCTTTTTGTCACTCACAATTCCTTGTCTAACAAATCATTTTCAAGCGAAACTGACGCAGGAAAGAACTCAATACTGTAAGTGCCCTTTTAGCGGTTCCAGTTTTCCATTCGACCTAGACAAAATTTTGTACTTTCATCACGCTCGGTGGCTAACTTTGCAAATTTTCCGGCTATCACATTCACACAATTTAGAGAAAACCGCACGAAACAATGAATTATGGAAAATCCGACGAGCTACAATTTTTTTCAACAAATTCTCCTTCCGTTCGATGTGATACCGTTGTCAAAACTCCGTCCTCCTTGTTCTTTTCTTCTCCCTGCCCATCAGCCAGCCCCGCTAAACACGGTTTTGAACTTCTGGAGTTCATTGTGCCAGCAACATGCGCAGCAGCGTTGGTGGATGCGACAGATCATTCCCCACTGTCACGATCAATTGGCCCGAAAGCATTCAATAATGTGCAATATGCGGCGAATTTTAAGGTAATTGTACACTATAGAATGCATTATTTGAGCAAATTAATCCCGAACAAGGCGAATGAAATTCCGTACCCATCGTAAAGCGGCGGCCACTACAGAATATATGTAGCCTATAATCTTCAATTACGAAATGAAGTAGAACGACCTTCAAAGTGAGATAATATTATAATCTACTGACAATCGTCCCTAATAATTGCACCCACAAAAGGATCTGTTAGGTAGGAATAGTGGACTGTATGTAGGTTGGCTTGGAGGGCAAGGAAAATACCGGTATAAACTTAAAAACTTAGTTTATTAAAACAAAATTAACAGCTACGGAAAAAATGCTTTAGGCCGGTGGTATGGCGGAGAGAAAAAGAAAAAAATGCCTGTCTCTTCGGAGAGTTGGCATAGCGTTAAGTAAACTCACGGCGCAGCGAGCGCCTTCCGGCGATCATCGCGCCACAAGGAAGCGCGAGTCTGATTCAAATTGAAATATGCGCAAACAGGATCATAGAAGAATAAAACACAATATTTCACAACTAGTGATTTTCTTCAATTTTTTATTAATAAAATCTAAATGCTATCTACATTTGCAACAACTACATAATATTCTATATTGACTACATGATTTTTTTCCATCGTTCAATAACGATTCGTAATCATTATTGTTCACTTTACAAAACTTCATCCCAACACACTCTTATCATTTGCAATTCGAATAACTCTTTCATTTGGTTTTTTTTTCTTGATATTATTGATGTATGGTAGGTTTGGATACAAAAAAAATGATATTTGTATGTATATATATATGATGAACACTATTAGGCTCATCAATATTCGCTTTAACATGTATAATAAAAAACAAGAAACAACAAAAATATACGTTCAAGTATTATGTGGTAAATGTGCATTTGACTCACTTAAGCCTATTTTCGGTAGTCATTGAGCCTTGGTTATAGGGCCCTTGCTGCAAAAGAAGTCAAACTTGTGAAATTCGCTAAGTAGTGTAAAATAAAAATTACAATAGTACGTATGCACTGTTATGTGAGCGTCAAGGTTGATCAATTTCATAATATAAAAGGATTCTATTTCTGACAACTTATTAGATTGGTTATATTTCCATTATAAAGAGAGAGGGATAGCGTAAACTTATTCTTTTTTGTGGATTTGAGAAAGTTGGACCATTCTAAGCATTACGAACCCATCATTCACAAGAACAACTGCAAGAGGACCCAGAAAGTGGAGGCAGTTTAGATCCAGTCGCAGCCTGCTTCAGTGAAAAAATGGGCCACTTTAAAACCATGAACTTACTCCCATGTGATCATAACAGCCAAAAACAATAGACAATCAGGCTATTATGCTGTAAATAAATTCAAGGAATTGCTTGCGAAATGGTTTTGGTGATTCAATGTGGGTACTAAACCTAACGATACGGTCGTATGACTATAGGAAAAAATGAGAGATGGCACTAGAAATACAACTACTAACAATAAGTTGATTACAAATAGATAAATTTATCACATAATCATATTTTGGATCAACTGTAACAAGGCCTGACACTGCTGCAAGAAATTTTCTCTTGTGGAAGAATATCTCATCACAAGCGTTTTATTGCACTGTTTTTGTAAAAAAAATTCTGTGGATTAACCTAAATCCTTCACAATTGCCTGCATTTGTTTCGAAACCTTTAAATCTTACGCCTGAACAAATTTTCAAATTATTTATTATGCCCAGCTGTATACGTACATTTTGTAATCTTCAAAAAGAGGCACATTTATTGTTTTCGTTAGCACACATGAGCTTCATTTTACGACGATGCACAATTCTGACAATTTCATTATGATTTCTTATTTATGCCATTTACTTTTTTTTAAACTAAATTTATTACTTAACATGACTTTAAAAAGATAATGCAAACGATGATTTTTTTTTCGTAATAATACACAATAGATAACATTTCATCACTCGCCCTCTTTTCTCTACGACGGAAAATTTTTTTTTGTATGTTCAAATAGTGCCAGCACCTATTGTGTATTTTTATGAAATTCTAGTCTACTGGCTTCTGACAAGGTTGCGGTATTCAACTTGCGGCTGTGGCTGTTTCAATGGGCTGGGGCTGCTCTTTCAAGGAACTTCCAATTGCCTCCAATTTACTTGTTCCGTTGGTTGCTACTTTTTCGGTGTTGTTGTTTGGATTTGCGTCAGTCTTTTTGTCCACCGAATCTGGGGTTGCGGCAGTTTCGTCGCCGTTTTCTGTTGGATTGTTATTGCTGCCATCTTTTTGGTGTTTTTCAATTTCGTTTCTTAGCTTAGCAATATCCTTAGGACTGAAATTGTAAACCAATTTTGATTAGTTTTGAAGGTGTGTTGATACCATACAATATTGAGGGGGTCGAATACTTCCGGGGTTTCAAAAAATCTATTTTTTTTGTTATGCACATTTTGGTGTTATCAGAAATGAAGGATGAAATATTTGTGAAATATCCTTTCCTTCGTAAAGATACATGGAACTTGAAATGTGGCTATCTTGGGACTTTTCGAACGCATTAGCGGCACGCCACATTCCATTCTTTCAGGCCCGTTTTCCGGTATAAATCTTTTCCTAGAAGGACTTAACCTTCGACTGTTGACAAACCAAAAACAACGAAGAAGTGGAGCTCTACGACTTTGCCGATTAAAATGTAAGTTTCTCCAATCAGATTTTGTGCCAATATTTATCCTTAAACGCGATTTACCAAAAGCTGCATTTCTTAACTTTACGGTATGATAGCTATTGAAAACATTTGAAGAATTTGATAAATTGGTCTTTCCGTTATTCAGTGGATATGTTGAACCCTGTTTGATAAGGGCGTGTACGATGAAACTTGTTGTTGCAAACTGTTAGAAGGATAGTTCATATATGAGTAAGTTGCGAGCCCTTCTTCTATCATGCTTTGCAAAGGAAGGACACACTGGTGCGGTGTTTGCATCCGAAAAGACCGAAAATCAGTTCAATTTAATGAGACCCACTACAAAGCTAATAGAGCGAAAGCGAGAAGAAAGGACAAGATAGGAAATTTATTCGGGAGTTTGATAAACATCACCTGAGCTTGTTCGTATCACAAGAAACAGACTTGTCGAAGCGGGTACCATAATATTAGAGCTCTTTCTTAAATGTTTTCCGTACAATTATGAAAATAATAACCAAATTCACAAATGAATGATTTTTGCTTTCTGCGTAGGTATAGGGAACTCAAGGTGTGATCTTCGTGATATGCCGAAGAATATCATCCCAATTCTGGTCGTTTGTGAAAGTCCGATGACAGTTGACAGTTGAAAATGTCTCTGAAGATTTGTTGACGACAAGATTTGGAATGCTTTCTACTTTAGCCTTGATTTCTGGTGGCTTTTTGCATCTTAAAAGCTTCAGTTTTCTCGCCAGGATTGCTCTTTTTCCTCGCTTTTCACATTCAAAGGCCAGCTGGACTTTATCGATGATGTCCTCTATAGTTCCTTTCTGTCCTGAAGAACCTTTATCTAGTAGGAGGTGAATACTATAATATATGCTTTTAGCGTAAGGTTAGAAAGTTTTTTATAACAATCATTGATGCTGTTCCTTAGAAGAAGTTTTTCTATTATTATTTTTTGGCGATTAGGCCCGGGTAGTTGCGGGTTGACTTTGGTTTAGCGGCTTTTTGGAGTAACGTCGTATTTAACGCAAAGTTTCCAAGGGAAGAAATCATCATCGACATTGAAACTGCTATAAAATACGAAAAGGAAAAGGAGGAGATACGAATATCAATAGTGAGATAATAGAAAAGCAGTAGAAAGGAAGGTAAGGAGCATGGAAGAAATAATTGAACAGCAAACCTGTTTATTACCCCCAAGCCGACAAAGGAAACAAAATAGTGATTATGAACAGAAATGTATATAAATGTATTGCCTACATTTTCGTTAACATCGACTTGAATGCTTTTAAAATTTAACAAAGTAGCGCATCCTATCAAAAATCGGCAACCGCAATGTGTTGGTTTACACAGAATAACATTGTCTTCTTAGACTGGTCGACCCAGTCCCAAAATCTGAACCTCATTGAACACCCTTAGAGTATTTTAAGGCGCAAAGGAAAGGAGCATAGCATTATATCTGAAACAGTGTTTAAAAACATTTAAATTCAAGAATGGAACGCCACATGCGCGGAGTAATGTGTGAAGCTGATACGGAATGCAAGGTTAGATAATTAAGTAATGAGACTGATTTTATTGCCACGCTTGTGGTAAACCTGCAACCTTTAAATTTCCTTCCCCTTCTCCGGCATCCTTCCCCTCTCCATTGATATATTCACCATCGCTCTAGCTTGTTTAGTTCACCTGCTGTGTCGTGTTAAGTAGACGTGTGTTGGTGATGCTCGTCACAAAAATGGAGAAATGAAATCTAGAGCAACGCGTCGCAATAAAATTTTGCGCCAAATTGGGTGAAACATCTTCGGAAACGTACGCTAAAATTGTAAAACTGCATGGTGATAGTGCTCTTAGTCGTGCCCAGGTGTTCCGATGGCATAAAGAGTTTAAGGAAGGGCGTGAAAGCGTGGAAGACAAGGCGCGAAGTGGGAGACTAGTCGAGGTGCGGACTGACGCGAATGCTCAGCGTGTGCGCGCTCTAATTCGTGAAGATTGGCGTTTAGCAGTTCGAATGTTGGCCTCGGAACTGGGTATGGACCGTGAAACAGTCAGAAAAATTTTAACAGGCGATTTCGGGATGAAAAAGTTGTGCGCGAAGATGGTCCCAAAGAACCTTTCTGAGTAGCAAAAGCAGCATCGAATGAATGTCGCAGAAGACTGTTTGGAACAAGTGGAAAACGATCCCACCCTGCTTGATCGAGTTATTACAGGCGATGAGAGCTGGTTTTTCCAATACGACCCGGAAACAAAACGCCAAAACTCACAATGATTGTCTCCGCGCACTCCCCGCCCGAAAAAAGCTCGCATGAGCAAATCGAAGGTGAAAGCGGTGATTATCTCCTTTTTTGGTAGCCGTGGAATCGTCCACAAAGAATTTGTTCCACTAGGGCAAACCGTAAATCAAGTCTACTATCGCCAAGTAGATTGCGAAAACGAGTCAACAGGATGCGCCCAGACATCGCTCGTAACTGGATCCTTCATCATGACAACGGGCCGTGCCACACCGCCCTCAGCATGTCTCAGTATTTAGCCTCTAAAGGGATCGCCGTGTTGCAACAGCCGCCTTATTCGCCCGATGTCACCCTATTACTTCTTTTTGTTCCCGAGAACAAAATCGATGGTCAAAGGATCCCATTTTCGGACATCCAAGCCACCGTAACGAGGGACGTCGAAGCGTTCCAGAAATGTTATGAAGAGTGGAAAACGCGCTGGAATTGCTGTATAGCTGCCCAAGGGGACTACTTTGACTTTGATTTTGACGGGGATGGCAGAGTTGTAGAATGATTTTTAAATATATGGTTTTTATGGAATAAGTCTCATTACTTAATTGCCAAACCTCGTATAATAAAAAAAATAGTTGCTGTAATAAGGGCCAGGACACTAGAAGAGTGTTGTTCGACTGGTTTGCACTGATTGCCGTGATACTCTGAAAGTAAAAAAAATCCAACTTCCTTATAATCAATGAAGGTTTATTTAAACCCGTATACGTATTTCGGCAGCCACTTGCTGTTGTGTACCGCTGAATTCATTGACTATAAGGAAATTGGCATGTTTCTACTTGTACCATGTGGACAACCATGAAATGAGATTCGAGAAAACAGGTTTCGCACCAATGCAGTATGTGTTCAAAAGCACATACGTGGAAAAGTCTCTGCATAGTGTTGTGTTTAATATGTTGCATTTAACACCAAATAAGGAACATTCGCGGATATTACTTCTTCATTTGAAGAAAACTGCTGCTAAACTGTATCCATTACAAGATTCATGTGAAAATGGTTTCGGCGTTTTAAAAGCGATAATTTCGGCAAGGTCCGCGGAAAACCGAAAAAGATACAAAGATGTGAAATCGCAGGCATCATTGGACGAAGCTGATTCCCAAACACAAAAACAAATTGCAGAGTAATTGAGCGTAGACCAATAAGCTGTTTCAAAGCGCCTACGAAAGGTGGGGAAGATTCAGAAGATCGTAGATGATTACAACATGAGTTGATTAAAAAAGAGAAGGAGAGACGCAAAACAGATGTGGAATTTTGCTTATACGAAAAGTAAGTCTTTTTTGAATCGAATCATTACTGATGACGAAAAGTGGATTCTTTTCGAGGATATCAAGCGGAAAAGTAATAGGTAGACCCAGGTGCACCATCCACCACCGACCGAATGAATTTGTCAGGAAGACGATGATGAGACCAGAAAGACGTGGTTTATTATATTAGATAATTTCAAAATAATGCTCACTCGCCCCCTAAACTCTGTTTGTAACACGTTACAAGCATTAATCTAGAAAGTTTTACCCTACTGACAAGAGGTGGCTCTTCCCGATTAACACTTGTTTGTATCGATAAGTTACACACTGGCTGAGCAGGTTTTTGGCTCGTAGAAAGATGTGAAAAAATGACTTGATGAATGGTTCACGGCGAAGGGGGAGTATTTTTACTGATGTGATATCCACAAATTGCCCGAAAGATGGGAGAAATATGTAATTAGCAATGGAACTTTTTCTTTTTCATTAGCATTTGTCTCGTTTACAAGTAGGATCAGCTCGTCGTAATCGGTTGCGCTATTTTGTTCTATCAAAGGCCTGATCTGGATGGAGTCGCGAGGTTTTCAAATCCACCTCCAATGTATCAAGCCACCGGCCGGCCTTTTGGTCGTTTACTTTCCGCTTTGTTGTTCAGACCAATTTTGGCAAGTGAATTTTCGTTAGCGTGAATTACATGACTATCCCCTTGAAGACGCCTCTCTCGCACATCGATCGCTGATATCCTTATTTCAGATGTGATCAAGGGGTTTCATGCCACAATTCCACCGCAACATCTTCATCTCTATTATCGCAAAATGCAGTTCATTGTCTTTTAAAGTCAACCAATACTCGCAACCATAGAGAGCAACAGGACGGACGACATTGCGGTAAATTTTATATTTGAGACGTTCGTTGATACGTCAATCACAAAGAACACCAGTTGTAGATCGCCACCTCATCCAGATTGCGCTAATGCGCAGTTCTCCATTGACTGATAGCGTTGACCCGAGGTATTTAAATCGCTCAGTTCTGGGCAGATCACTGCCACTGACAGTGATTGTGCCTGTTTCATGGGGATTGGACGTCAAAAATTCAGTTTTGTGTAGATTCAATCTGAGACCGTGTTGCATGAGGCGATCATTCCATGGACAAGTTGTCCGAGATCATTTTTGCTATTAGACGCTAGGAAAACATCATCTGCATAAAGCAGTGTGTAGGGCGCTGGACGTTGAATGTCCCGTGTGACAGTGTCCATAACAAGAACAAAGAGGAGTGGGGAAAGGGCGCTTTCTTGATGAACACTAACAGAGACACCAAGCAG
Source organism: Hermetia illucens (assembly GCF_905115235.1). Classification (NCBI taxonomy): domain Eukaryota; kingdom Metazoa; phylum Arthropoda; class Insecta; order Diptera; family Stratiomyidae; genus Hermetia; species Hermetia illucens. The sequence continues at coordinate 160,729,391 of NC_051852.1, read as the reverse complement.
TTTTGATACACCCGCCATACTTCGAGCTTTACTTTTCGGATCGTGATAGAAAAATTGAACTCAGCGCATGAGTTCTGCTGGCACTCAGTGTTGTCGTAAAACATACCAGATGAGTTCGTGTAGCACACGGTCAAACGCTTTCTCTAGATCCAGAAATGCATTGTAAAGAGGGCGATGCTTCTCACGGTGTTTCTCCATCAGTAACCGCCGTGTATTGCGTCAGTAGTTCCGCAATTTCTGACAAATCCGGCGTGGTTCACGGTTATTTAAACGATTTCGCGAATACGGTTGTTAAGAATGCGTTCAAAAATCTTCCTGGTATGGGATAGTAACTTAATTGAACGGTAATTTGAACATTTTGCTGGACTACCTTTCTTTTTCCATATTAGAACAGTGGCACTTTCTTGCCAGTCAGATGGTGTTCTTCCTTCCTGAATTATTGCGTAATTTTAGCAAATCCATTTCAAACTACCGAAATTTTACCACAAAGTCGCCTGTGACACTTGTGCAGGACATTCCAAAGTCGTCGGTTATCATTAATTTTCAAAAATAAATTTTTAAAAACGAAACAAAAAAAAAAAAACAAGATTTCAATATTATTTTTGATAATTCCCCCGCAAATAATTCCCAAAAATATGCTTGAAGTTTCGACTGGAAAGTAAACAACCCCCTTAGTGATCTAAGATACTTACCTAATTTGAACAAATAAAATTCCATTAATGGCATTAAGCATATCGAGCACTGAACCCATGGTTGGCGGTTGGATGTGAATTGGTGGCAGACTCGTTGTTAATTTTCCATTCGAATAGATATCGTTCATCTTCTTCTGTAAGAATACAGCCTGCTGTGTTAGTACCCGCAAGCACTCAGAAGATTCTTGTGTCTTTTCGTGAGTTTCACCCAACTGAAATTTGAATTCAAAACAAATCGATCATAACAGACCTTCATCAGGGATGAAAATCATAACTCACCTGTTGCTTGTAAATAGCATAAGTTTCCTTTTCATTGTTAAGTGCCGATCGGAAATCACCCATGCAACTTTGAGTTCGCGCAATTAAATGATAACTTACAGCCACCTTAAGTGATTTTTTACCAAAGTATTTAATATTAAGGGCGAGAGCATGCTCGAGGAACCGGAGAGAAAGTTCATATTCGCCGACAGCGTGGAGTATCAAACTAATGTTGCTCTGTTGGTCAAGTATTATTTCATTAGATTAAAAGATATAAATATTCAAATAGTTAACTCACGTCCAACAGTGCGATCTCTGGATGGTTTTCTCCACAAATTACCAATGCCAGATACCTTGCCCTGTACAGGAGTTTTAATGATCTACTTATTTGTCCATTGGCGAAGCTGTACAAAGCAAGATGCGACTGAAAATAAAACACAACTAAAGACTGCTTGAAATTTATAAAGCAAAACGCATACATATTCCATAATAGTGCATGGGTGGTCAATTCCGTTAACGCGTTCGCTCATAAGAACGGCGCGCTGTTGGATTGCTAACGCTTCTTGCGGATCACCCATAATATAGCTTAAACGCGCTAACATACGAAGACATTGAGCATTTTCCGGATGCATGGCACCAAAGACATTATTCAACAAGTTCAGAGCTTCGCTAATCAGCTCATAGCCCTCTTTGAAGAATCCTTGTTGAATTTTCGTCTGTCCCGTTGTGTAAAAATTGTATGCGTCGGAAGCTCTAGGATTAATGTGCTTGACTATTGGGAAAACGTTTACTATATCCTCATCACTGAATGTAGGTTTGTTGCGTGATTCGAAATTATATTCTCGTAGTAGAATTTGAATACCGACTTTCAGGCAAAAGGCACGAAGCATGCTGATACGTTGCAACTTATACGTTTCAATCACTGCCTCAATGCTATCACAGCCTAAATCATAGTCCCAGTATGATTTTATCTCTTTTTTTATTTGCTGCCACAGTGACTTTTGTGTTACTAGAGTCCATTCATTGTTATCACTACCAAATAAGGCATTCTTGCCCTTTCGCTTATTCCTACGTTTATTAGATTTTTGTAGATCATCAGATCCCGCCTGCGGGGTCGGCACGGGTCCAGATGTTAGGAAGCAATTGAGGAAATGACTTATCGCTGCCGCTAAGCTCATCATTTCGGTATTCTGCATGTATGTGTAATAAATGTGTTTTGTGGCTCGCAGGATAAGTTCTTGGACCGCGATTTGATGGAGATAATCAAGTGACTTTATTTTAGCTAACAATTGCACGACCTTTCCTAAATATCTGAAAAATGAAAGAAAAAATCCTTTGTCAGAGGACAAAAGAGACCTCAAGAGAAATTCCACTCACCTTATATTAATACCGCGATTGTGTAATGCTTCAGTTAGTGTAGTTCCATCCATCGGCGCCGATGAATGATCCAGATATTCATGCACGAAGCTTGGAATCTGCCGCGTAACCAAAAATTCCGCCGCATCAATCACCAACTGCTTCTGTTTCTTCAGTGAGTAAGGCGTATCTAACTTGTCAACGTGTTTAATTCCCGGTGAGAAAACATCAGGATTAAAGCGGAAATCAAACTCGTATTCCTTCAACGAGCCTACGGCGGCACATGCTCGTTTAACAACATCGGCTGCCTGCTTTTCGTCATGTGCATTTTTCTCATTAATCGTCTCGGTAAGTTTCTTAGCTTCTTCAGTATCGACTTTATCATCATTGGCGGTGGTTGATTTTTCTGGAATATCAGTCTTCTCTTTTTCTTGTTCATCGGATTGCAATTCTGAGTTGATCTTTTCTTTTTTCACATCTACTTGTTCCTTTTCTGTAGATTTCTTATCTTCTGGTTTTGTGGAATCACTTTCCTTATTTTGGCCATCTTCAATGGCAGGTGCCCCCTCCTTCTGCTTCTTCAACGCATTGATTTGTTGCAAATGATGTGCGGCATATTTAATGAACATGACATAACGGTCTTCCACAAAGGCTTCGAGCAATTCTTGTCTCAAGCAGCACAATTTGTGTTTGTGTTCAATAGGAAAACCGAGGCTTTTCACTTCCTTTCCAAGTTCAACGTCAGCCAGTTTCAGGAAATTAACATCAGGAGGGAAGGTTCTTAGCAGATCAAGAATGTAATGTCGTCCATCGTTGCCAATGATTCCCTTGCATTCAACGGATGAGCACAATTCAACTTCTTCATCCTTTTCATTGATTACGGAGTGCGACATTATCTTCAATTGTTGACCAGCTTGTGTGAGTAATTCCAAATACTTTGGGTGACTAAGGACCGTTTTGCCGAAATCAATGGAACCGTACACAACCGATTGTTCCTGCTCCCGTTCAAGAATACCAGGAATAATGGATTGTGCTGTCACGCGGTAGCCACGATAATCTATCACTACAGTTCCTAATGTATACAGGCCCTCGACATCAACGGCACTATAAACACGAACTCCATTCAAATCATTCCGTGGTGCAACGAAAGCTGCGACGTCTCCGCCCAGTTCTTTGTAATGGTCACGAACATCAAAGCCTAGTGAGAAGAATATATTGTTCCAAATGAACATTTGCATTTTTGCATCTTCGCCCGGATTTATAGCCAACACATTTCCGTCTATAACCGCCATCGCTCCCCTGGTCGCAGCTATAACAAAATCTCCATGAACTTTGAAAATAGCTCGTTCCCTCAGGAGTCTTTCAGGCAAGTTCTTTCTTGGCAGTTCTCTTGTCGTTTGGAGTTCTTCGTTCCAGTCCCTCGTCTGGCCTGGGATATGTTCCTCGTAGCCCAATTTTGACGAAAATGCATCTTCAGCTCGAATCGCGTCGATTGTGTGTTCTAGTTGAGGTGCTGCCCATGTGTACACTTGATAAGGAGTGGCAACACGTTCAAATGCATGTCGCAATGTCCGTTTCTTTTGCATTTGAGCGAAACATCGCTTGAAAGTGGGTGAAATTTGAGATAGTAGATCGATCAACGAATGGCATAAATGGCTAGGAATATCTGGCTTTGGATTGAAAACCTCGTCAGTCGATTGGTTTATATAAAAACCTTTCGGACATGCAGAAATATGAAATCGTTTGTCCTCCATCGTGACAACCGTTAAATACATCAAATCACCATGCAATTTACGATGTCCTGGAGGTGGATTCCACGGTGAAGTAGTTAGAACTTTTAGGGCTTGAGGTCCTTTAACGTTTTTGGCTCCAGGTTGCAATGGTAACAGAGGTCGGTCCTTTGCCATTGGCATGATATACTCTGGTGGGGTGCAATCAACACAATCAGGTCGACTTTTCTTCTTATCAAGATCTCCGTTTGTAATTGTTTGCAAAAATGTTAAGGAATTGCAATCGACCCCATTATACGCATCAGCGGGATCCATTGACTTGAGGAGATCGCGAACGTGACGAACATGTATACGAGCTTCCCGCATCGTGTACGGCTCTTCGACTACTTTAATAATCGAACCATCTTTCAATCCTTCAATGTTCTTCAATTCCGCGAAATTGTCCAAAGTAACACCGTCAAGCTGTAATGAAAAGCATGTTCGGTGGCATGTATCCTCGCGATCCATTAGCAATTGGTGTATTTCTTGGACCATTTCCATGCTCGACACTTGAATTGACAACATTTCCGCCCCAGGACTTTGAATGTGAATAGTAATGCCTTCTTGCAAGGCATCCAATGAATCATCATCCGTTGTGGTTTTCTCTTTGTCCTTATTTTCACTTTCATCGTCTGTTTTTTGTCCATTCTGGCATTCGGAGTTTTCTTTGGCTTCGTCTGACTTTTTCATTTCTCCATTGCATGTAGTTGATAATTCGGGTGTTGTTTCCTTTCCATTTGCTTTGTTTTTCTTGCCGGCTCCTGGTGTGAAAAAATAAGTTGAAGGAATATTGAATAAGGATGAATATAAACGACGGACAGAAATTAGTTGTCTCATCAAATGTGAAATTTTCACATCGTTCAAAAGAAAATACGTTGTATGGTTTCGTCTGGAATTCAGTGGTTACAGATTAAAGGCAATGTTGTAAAGAAAGGAGATGTGGAATGTGGGGACGTAATTTTAATGCAGAGAGATAAGCTTTGGAAATATTTATGTTTTACAACTACTCTGTCATTCGCACTTTTAATTGATTAAGTTAGGTTTAAACTTTGGTATAGCAAGCATTCGATTATGTACATCATTCGGGACGAGGACCCGAATGTTATATGAACAGCTAAATAACAAATTTAGTCATAAGCATTTAATATGTCCCACGATTAGTTATTTGTGGACAGTCAGTCAGAATCATAGATGACTCCTTCGGAAATGATAAGATTTTATGGTGCACCACGATAAGTAAATTGAGAAACTAAGCGCTTATACGTCACAAACATGACTAACGCAAAAGCACGAAATGGTTTTAACAAACAAAAAAATAATGTGGATAGAAATGAAAACCTTAAAGCGTCAAAATTGTACGCTCAATCTGTGTAAGTTATTCCTATCCTAGTTCGGGTATGAGATAGCACTTTAAACAATGCAAACTTTCAATTTTAAATGGATAAATATGTTAGCAAGGGCCACGGGGGGGGAGAATGGCGTGATTTGTTGATAAAAAAAAGTAATATAATAATGATGTCTGTTTTCAGATTCCGATCAAGAGAACGAAATAACACTGAAAAAGTGAGTGTGCTCTACGCATGTGTGTATCTATACATTTAGATCCATTATATACCCTTCTAAAGGAGAGATATCTGTCGTTGAATAGTAAGCGAGAAATTTGGTTTTCAATATAATTCCATTTCCAACCAAATGGAAGCTATTCCCGTGCACGGTCAGGGTCCGTTTTGCAGTTCTCCCAGTCTGCATCTCAGGCTTGTTGGTAGGGATCGCTACGTCGTTAACCAGTGAAGTTTCTTTTAGTTCGTCCCTTCCACGAAGTCTACTCCTGCTGTTAAAGTTAAGATAATTTACGCGCGCTCATACAAAATTACTCAATAGATCTCGAACATAGTTCGCTTATGTTTGTGTTGCAACCTGCCTTCCTCCAAGAAATTTTTACAAGTGCTAATCCTTATAGAGCCCGATTGTTCTTGCAGAATGAAGCCCACAAAAAGTTTTGACGGATTTTTGTAACACCCGCGTGTTTCCTTGCGACGGTCAGGCTCGAATGAAAATGCAATTAATTAAACCTTACTGAGGCCACCAAAAAGTATATTCTTGACCTTGAGTAAACCTTTTCACTTCCAGTCAAGCTTTTCAGCTTTCGATGGTACCGTCAGTTTTATATTTGTTCTTGAGGATATTTCAACACTTGATCATCTCTGCGTTCTCGCGGCGGTCGATGATTCCACAAGTTTCATTAGTCTCGAATTTATGCTAGAATCGCTTCCTTCCCTTCATTAGCGTCAAGATCAAAAACAATTTTGAAAAAGGATATCTCAGAGGCAAGTATGACTGTCTGTGAAAATTGCTCATCCGATTCGTTACTTCTGATCCACGTTCACGTTTTGCCTGCCCTCCCTCGTCGTTGAGATTTTCAATATCGTTTTCTCAATTGGACACGTTGTGAACCATTACCTCTTCGTCGTACATTTTGACGGAACGGCCCCTTTTCCCCATGCATAGTTTTCACAGACCACCCACCTCAATCTTAGTGTGACCGCTTGGGAAAGTGGCTTACGCTAGCGCACCGCACTGATATTGTTAGCAAGAAGAGAATATCTTCCGTTTTGAGTACTTTTATCAATAATATTTTTGATTTCGGGAGCCAGATTTGAAGATATTCTTAACTTGGAGATGCTTCCATCCGTTCGCAGGCTTGCAATCACGCTTCGGTTTTTAGTTTGCAACCCTATTCGCTTCCGCCCAGAAGTTCAATGACGGTCTCAACCGCACGAGCTTTCATTGAGCTGCCTCAACCAGGGTCCAATCCCATGACTCAACGACACTGTTTTGTTGTGAAATGTATGGGGCCGTGGAGTGGGGATTTTTAACATTTCTGACTTTATCTTCCTTTTTCGGCCGTCATTCTTATGCTAGTGTGAAAATCTTAAATTCGATAAATGTTGTAGTCGCTTCAGATTTGCTTTTGAGAAAGAGAACCTTGCATTTCTTGATAAATGTCATGAAATATCAAACACCACCTTTCGAAGCTTTCAAAGAATCACCGATTTTGGCGGCTAACATTAAGTTGGATTGCTGGCTTGGTACGGAAGCTGCAAAATATATTTCTACAACTAGAATTTTCTTCTTGACAGCCCCTCTCCTTCTTAAAGACAAAACATTGCTAAATGGAGCAAATTTCGAGGGCTGCATCTTTCAATTTGTGTGAACAGTTTATGCTTCTTTCAAATCTTGTAACCTCGAACGATTCCGCCGGCGATAAGGTCTTTAATCGTTGGCGTGACAAGCCAGTTGAATGAGGGCCTTGAAGTGTGTTTGACTACTTCATTCAAGATCGTCACGGTACACGACAGGATTACAATAGCCTGTAGAAGGCAGTGTGGTCAGCATTGTGATCGCGGGATTCCTTGGTACATCGAAAATTATGGGAGGTGGCCATAAAAGAATAAATAGATCTCTATACATGTTGACGTCCATAGATTCGACATTCTAAACAATTAGAGGGGATTTCTGAGATTAAGTAGGTAAACCTTTCAATCGGGGCCCTTTGACACGTAAATAGATTTCAACCAATTCCATATATTTTAGACATCTTACAACCTCGTCCTTTTTTTAGTTTGGCTGGGCTTATCGTTAAAATTAAGGCTGCTTCTCTAAGTCCTCTTTGCGATAGCCTTTTCGTTTTCAGATAAGGCGACTCCTTTACTTTAGATTTTTATAGATAGAGTTGTTCTCGATAAAAAAGACCTCCTCTCTCATTTTTCGCATATTTAGTAATCGTCCGCAAAGGTCTTCGTGTAAATAATAGAAACTAATTTCAAATCGTCTGCATAGGAAAAGGAGGATCATTAATAAAGAACGAAAATAGCAATAGAACAAGCATGGATTCCTGGAGGACATCAGATGAGGAAAAGAAGAATTGAAATACAACTTTTGATAGAGACTCTACCTACTCTGCCCCTAAGGTAAGACTTCATTCAAGAGAGAACAGATGGTGAAAAGCCATACAGGTAGAGCCTTTTGAGGAACTAGGTGTGGTCAACGGAGTAAAAAGGCTTTGAAAAAGTCAGCTTAGATTATGTGCAAGTCTTTTCTTTCCTTCAGGGACTTAGCGACAAGGATGGTGAACTCTAGTCACGCGGTAAGACCATAGCATGAGAACATAGAGCAAAGGAGTGATATGAGGCGATATTTTTCAAATAATGAAATTTCGTTTTTTTTGTGCAGAAAATTATTAGCCTCCTTCCAGATGAACTCTTGTTAAACATTAACGAAAAGGGAAAGGGAGAGCGAGAAGGAAAATGTACTGTTTTAATTAATTTTTTTTAAAAAATGGATTACGAAGTCCATCAGAAGAGGAATGAAAAAAGTAGATGGATAGGAAGGCGAAAAAAGTGCAAAAATAGGTAAGAAGTAAGTTCCGAGACGCTCACATCCAGAATTAGGGGAGTATCAATTGTAATCATTAAACGGAATAAGCATTCCTTATTAAGGTTGATCGTAAAGGTTTGAAGTTAGCTAGATCAGCCGCACTTTCTGTCTGACAGAATCTCAATCAAGACTGGTATTTCGCACGTAAGGCCTTACAAATTTCTACTATGAACCAGTAGAACTTAGGGGCACAAGTTGGAACAAAGGGAAGAAGGAATTTAACAAAAAGCCATCAAATGTCAAGACAATCTGGTTTCATGATCAGTTTTGGAGAGACACTGTGCAGTCAACCGAGGAACGAAACTCGTTTATGGTTAGAAAGTTGGCGTTAACGAAGTTGAATTTCAAAATCTTTGGTTAGGGATGTTGGAAAAAGTCAGATCGAGGGCACGGTTATTCTGATTGTGATAGATGTTATGAGGTCGCAGTGATAATTAGAAACGAGGAAGTGAAATTTCTAGAGAGCATGGATAGACCAAGATATGTCGTTCATTCAATTGAGGCTGTCCCGGATATCTAACCCGGAACAAAACCTACGGCGTATTGAAAAATTCTACAACTGGAGAAGGCTAATTCGAACATGGACAAGAAACAAAGGAAATAATGAATAGGACGCAATTTGAAGGTGAAATGTGAACAGTGAGCGACTCTTATCGTCGGCACATTGCGATCGTAACGGGGAGTTGCATCCCCATCGAGAAGCTCTGAATTAATAATACTATTATCAAACCAAGCTTCAGTGAGAGATGACATCTTGTATTACGGATGCGACAGATATTCACCACTCTGGCAATTCAATGTTAAGTACTCTTACTTTTAGGTAATATATTGTAAAATTCAGGAAGGTTCTGCTGGTTAAAATTTTTGGTGTCATGGCTGGCTAGAATTTTTGTTCCTAGGTCGGTTTCATACAAGCAAACGGAGGCGACAAGTACCCCGTCTATATTCGACTTCCACGGTAATCTTGAAGGGGTAGGTAGGTAGGTATCAGTGGCCGCTCCGAGGAGCCCAATTAGCACTTTGTTGCGCCGTTTTGATGCCACAAACTCCTAAGACCGTGACTATTGTTAGGGGAGCAAAGAGGCAGAGTAACATTCACGAAGGAAAGCAGCTCTCCGACCCTGCAGCTAGAAATCTCTCTGAGGTCCCCGAAGAACCTAATCTTGAAAGGAACAAATGTTTGAGAGCATGACAACGCGAAAATTTGAAGCAGCTAAGGGATGAGCTGACGTTAACACCTTTAGAGAAGTTTGGTAATACGGTGGTAAATGATCGGATAAGCCTTCCTTGCTATCAATGCAATATCGCTAATCAATGTTACCGGTAATGGTTCATTGGTGAAGTTTCTTTTTTTATTGCATTGACTTGGGGTTTTTTTTAACTCAATACAGTTTTTTTTTAAGTAAACCTTCTGTTCAGGTGTATTCCTAGGAGTTTTACCTCCTTAGACTGTGGAATGGAGACGCCGTTAAACTTAACTGGGGGACATGTTCACTTCTTAAATGTGAAAGTGATATGACCACACTTTGTTTCATCTAATTTGATTCTCCAGCGATCTAACCATTGTTCAACCTCTCCTATGTGATTCTCGAGGTCTCGACATGCAACACTATGTGTAAAGAGTATCGCCATATCGTCAGTGAAGGTGGATGTAAATAGGCGCTCGTTTGTGGGGAAATCTGCGATACATATCAAATAAAGCAGAAGGTCGAAACACTGCCTTGGGGTACCCCCATTTTCATGTTCAACAACATGGCCATTCGAGAACCTTAGAACTTCGGGAATTTTGAAATGAATTGGTTGGTGTGCATCTCTGGGAACCGAAAATGATCATTTTTCCTCCGTAAGTTGTGGGTTTGGATGAAAAACGCCTCTCTAATGTTGAGTAAGTTCTCACCATTACTCCTTGTCCAACTGCCATCCGACAATCCGATTATAAATTGGCGCAGATTTGACCTATTGAGCTTCTTCACAGCCCCCGCCCCACCTTTGCCCTTCGGCCTAGTTTAGGTCTGAACATGCGACGGATTTCACTTCAATATAATTCGTACTCTCGATTATATATAAACGGAGTGATTACCGCCGGTTTCGGTCATGCTGCTCCCTGGACAGAGGTGAGGCAGCGTCTGATGAATGGCCTCTGCCTTGGGCTAAACTGTCAGTCAACTTTTTTCATAGAACACCTGATGAATTATGTTCGCGAAAGTACCAACAAAGTACGAGACCCCATCAGGAAGCCTGACATCATTGGATACATTGCACCAACATTTGATATCCATCTCAGTATTCTGCCTTGAGACAATACCGAATGCGAAATTACGTCGGCATTCAGATCACTGAGGATCAGAAGGCGGGCGTGGAGTGGATAGGTCATATATTATGGGCTACGATATGCAATGGAATCCATTATCCCAGAGGAAAAATGGAAGAATAGGGCAAATTTCTCGTAATCCTTGGAGATACTGAAGTCTACTTGCTGATTGGACGCTTCTTTCACAGATAGAATGCATATAACATTTTCAAAAATATAGATTCGCCCGTTACGCTAGATGATGATATTAGGTTGGGGAAAAGTAATGTCGTATTTTGTCAATAGATGGCGACAGTTAAACATATCTTGCGTTGTACTTATCACATCGGGTCATACTATACGGCAACTTGAAGACGACAATCTAGGCTACAGGTGTCTCTTTGACAATTTCATGATCGTAAGTTTCAGTCTCAAGTTATAGCGCGCCAAAGATGGAGTCCATCAAACAAGAAATTCGTCATATTTTACATTTTTACTACCTGAGAGGTAAAAATGCAACGAAGGTGGCCGAAAAAAATTTGTGAAGTTTATGGGTCCGATACTGTAACGATTCGCACAGCACAGCGTTGGTTCGATCGATTTCGTTCTGATGTAGTGGATGTCGAAGATACACCCCTTACTGGTCGTAGAAACCGATAAAATCGTCGAAATCAGCCAAGTAGACCGGCATGTGAGCATTCGTTCGATTGGCCAGGAACTGGGTAAAGACCATAAAACCGTTTGGAACCATTTGCAGAAGATTAGATTCCAAAAAAAGCTGGATGTTCCGGTGCCACACGAGTTGACGGAATAAAATCTCTTGGACCGAATCAACGCCTGCGATGCACTGCTGAAACGGAACGAATTCGACCCATTTTTGAAGCGGATGGTGACTGGTGATGAAAAGTGGATCACGTATGAAAATCTCAAGCGAAAAAGATCGTGGTCAAAGCGCGGCAAACCGGCCCAAACCATCGCCAAGCGCGGATTGACGACCAGGAAGGTTTTGCTGTGTGTTTGGTGGGATTGGAAGGGAGTCATCCACTATGAGCTGCTCAACTATGGCCAGACCCTCAATTCGGTCCTCTACTGTGAGCAACTCGACCGTTTGAAGCAGGCGATTGACCAGAAGCGGCCAGGATTGGTCAATAGGAATGGTGTTCTGTTCCATCAGGACAACGCTCGGCCTCACACATATTTGATGACCCGCTAGAAGCTACGGGAGCTCGGATGGGATGTCCTATCGCATCCACTGTATAGCTCCGACTTGGCGCCAAGTGATTACCATCTCTTCCGGTCCATGCAAAACGCTCTTGGTGATACTAAGTTGACCTCAAAAGAGGCTTCCGAAAAGTGGCTCGTCTGAGTTTTTTGCAAATAAGGAGGAGAGGTTTTATAAGGGGGGATATTGAAGTTGCTTTCTAAATGGCAACAAGTTTGCGAACAAAACGGCCCATATTTGACTTAAATCAGATAATTCTAAGTATGTTAAATAAAGCGTTAAAATTCGATTACAAATACAACATTACTTTTCTCACAACCCAATATGAGGGTCTCTCGACTCCACTTCAATCAGGTCTATAAGCAGAAAAAGGCCAGACCTACTACTCGGTGCATTCAACGCTTGCCTGAAAGAGGGCATTTTGCCTGCTCGTTGGAAAGTTGCGAGGCTTGCGCTGATCCCTAAAGGGAAAGGCGATCCCGAACTACCGTCTTCATACCGCCCACTATGTGTATGCTTGATACTGCTGGGAAAGTGCTCGAAAAGCTCATCAGAAGTAGACTCGCTGAAGCGATACGCGCTGCCGGAGATTTATCTCCCCGGCAGTTTGGTTTTAGGACAGGGAGATCGACAATTGATGCTGTCATGCAGGTCGTGGACGCCGTTCGACGAACAGAGGCACATAGCCGCCGAACTCGACGGGTGGTGCTCCTCGTAACGCTTGACGTCAGAAACGCCTTCAATTCCGTAAGATGGAAAGACATTCTAGGCACACTAGACAATACCTTCAACGTGCCGAACTGTCTCTTACGGATTTTGAGGGACTACCTGAGGAACCGCTCCCTGCTCTATGAAACACTAGAGGATCAAAGGTGGATGGAGGTCACGTCGGGGGTAGCACAGGGATCCATCCTAGGGCCGGACCTCTGGAACGCTACCTATGACAGTCTGCTTAAACTCGACATGCCAGAAGAGTCACGCCTGGTCGGCTACGCAGATGATGTTGCAGCGCTTGTTACTGGACGCCCTGTCGAACAGACGCAAAGCAGACTCGGCATATTGATGCGACGGGTAAGCGGATGGATGACTACTCATGATTTCAACCTTGCATTGGAAAAAATCGAAGTAGTCATCCTGACTAAAAAGAGAATTCCGACCCTGCGTCCCATATCGTTCGGCGAGTCGATAATCGAGTCAAAATCAGCGGTAAAGTACCTGTGGTTGACTCTTGACTTAAAGATGAGCAAATCCAAGCAGCAGCGAACAAGGCTGCGGCTGGAGTTTCGGCGTTAAGTAGGCTAATGGCAAACATTGGGGGTCCTACGTCTAGTAGGCGACGTCTCCTGATGAGCTCAACGCAGTCTGCCCTGCTCTACGGCGCAGAGGTATGGGCTGGCGCTCTTAACAAGGAGGTATATCGTAGACGCCTCGCGCAAGTACAGAGACAGGGAGCTTTACGGGTGGCGTCTGCGTACCGCACAGTCTCTGAACCGGCCGTGATGGTGATCCCGGGAGTTATCCTCGTTGCCCTTCTTGCTAGGGAGCGTCAGGCCATATACAAGCGCAAGGGAGATGAGCCAAGGGAGGTGGTTGCTCGCGAAGAACGGCAACACACTCTAGACGCGTGGCAGCTCTCTTGGCAAAATGAAACTAGAGGCAGATGGACTGCGCGGCTCATCGGCAACTTAGGTGCGTGGCTGAATCGGAAGCATGGTGAGACTGACTATTTCCTTACCCAATTTTTAAGTGGGCATGGAAGTTTTCAGTCTTACCTGCACAAGATTGGAAAGGCGCGTTCTCCGGATTGTGTGTTTTGCAATGGAGTTGTGGACGATGCCCATCACACTTTTTTTCTTGTAGAAGGTGGGATGGGGTTCGTCAGCAGCTCTATTTAAACACAGGGGATCTCTCTCCAGACAACATTGTGGAAGAGATGCTGAGGACTGCTGACAGGTGGAACCGTGTTGCCCATTACGTTCGGGCTCTTCTCGTTGCTAAAAAGATAGAACTCGACCGGTGAAGGAGCCGGATGGCAGGGGGCTCCTTGAACTGACAGTTCCCTTCCTCCTCTCCCCTCCCGTTGGTGAAAGGAATTCCCTGATTTGAAGGCTCCGCAAGGCGGGAGAGTTCGGGGGCTGGCCCGAAGTAATGTGACAAACGGTTCCAGGCTTAGCTCTCTGACGATGGGGAGGTGTTTAGTTGGTAGTCCGACGACGTACCGAATCGGGAGTCCAACACTGTGTGCGTAAATGCATTCACCTACCCTACCCCCCCAAAAAAAAAAAATAAGCAGAAAAATTGGCGAGTTCGACCTAGGCGGATCGACGCAGCTATCGAACGATCAAACACTCCCCTAATAACTCCAATGAAATCCTTCAACATCAGAAACTGGTTTTTGAACTTTGAAAAAGAACTTTTGCTTCCTACCATTTTCCTAAGTACGAATTTCGTCATTAATTTAGATTTTTCAAGAAGTCCCTTATCACTCTCAGCCACTCCAAAAAGCGAGTATTTAATCCTCATCGATACTCTTTACGAGCATTTACTCCAGCTAAACTCAGCCACCCGTAAAGACCAGAAACGCGAGGAGCAACGGCATGGCTTTGCATTTGATAAGAAGACAAACAATCGAGGAGTGGGAGCGGGGCCATTACAAAGTGCGAATTAGAATGGAAACTATTTCATGAGAGAGGGTTGCTAAGTGTGACCATCCCCCTAGGTCTAGGGGCGACAATCGCACAAAACAAGCGAAGAAGCAAATTTCATAACAAAAGTCGTGCATTCCCATTGCCGACACTTCCGATCACATGTTGAGATATTTTCGTAGCGCCAGTTCGCTGTGTTGAAAAAAAGAAACAATGGTCAAAGGTAATGGTTGGGATTTGGTTTCAGACTATTCGTAGCACGCTATGTCTGCTGCGAAGTGCTATCACCCCTTTGGGCTTCAGCCAGCACGTGTTCTCCCCATTACGACATAAAAATCATACAATCTTACAAGACATGAAGTACCTCCAGCCGAGAGAAGAAATACACACGATACTCGACAAAATCACATTACGTAACGTGTTATATGACTTGAAAGAGAATTCAATTAAGAACTTTTCCGAACTACATTCTCGCCATTAAATCACACTTTGCACCGCACTAGATACCCAAAACATTCATAATTCTAAACGAAACATCACTTAACCTTTTTTCTTGCCTCCTGAGTCGGCGGTGCCGGCTCCATTGGCTGCAGAATTCGATGCAGTCTCATCCTTTCGTTGCGACTGTTGCTGGTTGGAATCAATTGCCGCTGCCGACTTCGTATCTATCTCCGGTTCTGGGGCCATTCTAGCACGATATTTAGGTCGTCCGTTTCCCTTTTTAGCACCGATATTCAATGTACTATCTCGTGATATTCGATCAAAGGGATTTTACGATATTTATGAATAACTATCCGCACAATTTATTGAAATTAAAAAACAACCTCTACCGAACGCATGCACACCGAATGGCAGAACACACAACGGACTGTCGTCCACCCGATTCAATTGTGGCAATTGAGAAACGACCGAATCTGAACATGCATGTGAACAAATGCCAAAACTAATGGAAATGGGACATGTGGAATGTTTGGAGACTTTTGGAGACAATTCTGATAAGCTGATATCGGGGACGTTTTGGGAGTATAAATCCGATTTCTGTCTATTAACACACTATCATATGGTGATCTGCTGTTTGAATAGGAAATGAATATAATGGATTTCTTCGAAATTTCCTACACTAACACTAAAATTTAGACTTATAGACTATCGGCATAAATACGTTCAAATTTGATATACTCCTAGGCAAACACTTATGACATAATAAACATCTGATTGGGTCAACTAATCAGATTAAATCAATGTTTAGCCGATTGCATATAATTTTCATGGAATAATTCGGTAGCGGGTGGATGTTTCCTGGTATCCCCAACTTGTCAAGCTCCTTCTGAATGCACTTTTTCCTTCAAGAAGAAGAATCATTGACAGTTGAATGTTGATACTCTCGTTTGTAGATTGTTTAGGACTCGACTTCAAGAGATTGCCTGGGAAATATGGATATGCTGGACGCGGAGGAGTTTCCTGTGGAAGCTGACAGCTCTGAAGGGGATAAAGAAAAGAAACCTCGCCCGATCATTCGCACCGCCGTCGACCTGCAGCGTTTGAAACTGGAGAAATTAATGAAAAATCCTGTACGTTGATTTTCTTGGTTTCTGGATAAACTTTGATACGACTGCCATCATTTACAAATAAATCTATGCAATAAGCAAATTTGCCAACTATTTCCAATAGATACAGTTGTTTCCTCCAAATCCAAGCAACTTATTTTTCATTTAATCTCCCTCCATTGCAGGACAAACCAGTGATCATACCGGAAACACCCAAAGAAAAAGATTTTCTCCAATCAGTCCCAACATTTGTACGAAATGTGATGGGCTCAAGTGCAGGCGCTGGTTCTGGTGAATTTCATGTATATCGCCATCTGCGTCGGAAGGAATACGCCCGCCAAAAATTCATACAGGCAAAGAGTCTTCGAGAACAATTGGATGATGAATTCCAAGCTAAGTTGGAGAAGAATCGTCTCGATGCAGAGAGTAAAACTGCGAAGAAACGGGCAAAACGCCAGAAGAAGAAACAAAAGATGAAGCAACGCGGCAAGAAACCAAAAACTGATAATCAAAATGAGGCAATCGGGGGTGGAAGCAGCCATGA
This sequence comes from Hermetia illucens, assembly GCF_905115235.1. Classification (NCBI taxonomy): domain Eukaryota; kingdom Metazoa; phylum Arthropoda; class Insecta; order Diptera; family Stratiomyidae; genus Hermetia; species Hermetia illucens. Next base: position 160,712,631 of record NC_051852.1, on the reverse strand, counting down.
TAGTTCAGAGAGTGAACAAGAGGAAAGTGATGAGGGAAAATCTGGTGGAAATGAAAGGTGCGATAATGAAAAAACAAAGGATGAAGCCGCGAGAAAGCTGAATGATGTCGAAAATAGTTCCGAAAAGCTCAAAGATACAATTAATGCTGAAGACCGAGAACCGAATGATGACTCTGAACAGCCTAACAAATTTGATGAACTCAAAGATAATGAAATCGAGGCGGATAAATGTTCGCCAGGGGATAACAAAAGTGATTGAATACTATTAAGATGTTAGGTTTAATAAAGTGTTTAAATTGATTTCTTTCAATTAATTATCTTTGAATATTATTCTATTTATTATTCCTCTGTTATTTGAAAGACTGAACGAAAATAAGAGACGAAGATGGCTCATGGTTTCATCCATCGCAAAGACAACTTTTCAAACATTGTCCCATCTCTGCCCTGGGAGGAACATGATCGAAGTGGATCTCAGGTTTTAAGGCTCCTTTTTATTCCTTCGCAAAACACAATGGAGGTGCAAATTATAACCGAAGTTAATCCGCCATAATTTAGACCAAAGTTTGGTGGAAGTTAATTTTTGTTTAGGGATTGGGGAGTCCTAAGTCCGTGCCCACTTGTTGTCGGGTCGGACTAAGCAACGCGCTTCACAAAGTCCCGCAAGCCACCTTCATATCTTTTTAAGGTTTTGTTTGCGTTGAGATTAAGGAGGGTCCCTGTACATGATAAAGGCGGGAGTAAAAATTTTTTTTTTGATTTAGAAAGCACTATTGATAATAGTCAACCTCACACGTGGCACACTGGAAATGCAGCAAATGTGGAGAATCCATCTACAACACATATAAACAAGTCGGGAAACCGGAAGCTTGACGCTTCAGGTATAAAAGGTTTTGTGTTTCCCTATGTGAGGAGCATAACGTAGTTCTCCATTGGCTTATAGCATTGACCCGAGATATTGAAATCGTTCAGTTCTGGGCAGGTTACTGCCATTGCCAGAACTCAGCGATTTAAAAATCTCGAGCCAACGCTATCAGCCAATGGAGAACTGTGTAATGAAATTGTTTCACGCATTAATGCAATCTGGATGAAGTGGCATTCCCCAACTGGTGTTCTTTGTGATCGACGTATCAGTGCACGTCCCAAATCTAAAATTTACTGCAATGTCGTCCGTTTGCCACTCTCTATAGTTCTGAGTGTTGGCCGACTATAAAGGACAATGAACGGCGTCTTGCGGTAATGGGGACGAAGATGTTGCATTGCACTGGTGGCGTGACACGTTTTGATTACGTCTGAAATGGGAATATCCACGATCGATATGGGTTTGCATCGATCGTGGAAAAACTGCAAGAGAGGCGTTTTCGATGGTGTGGTCACGTAATTCACGCTAACGAGAATTCAACAACCAGTATCGATCAGAACATCGAAAGCAATGGTAAGCAACCAAAAAACCGGCCAAAACAATGGTGGCTTGATACGCTGGATGGGCATTTAAAGGTCTCGCGATTACATCCTGATCAAGCATTTGATAAAATAAAATGACGAAACCGATCATCACGAGCCGACCCCGCTTGTGAACTGAAGACTAAAAAAATTTAGTACACTTAGGATGAACTTAAGGGGAGTTTTTTAGTCTATTTCTAAAAGTTGATAATATACTATTAGTAAATTTTTTGAGCAGATACCGGAATGGGACATCTCTTGAAGATTAGATTTCACATAAGTGTTTTACACAAAACCTTAAAAAGGGCTGCAGATAAATAGATTCTTCATAAATGTGACTTTAATATTCCACGCGAATGTCAATTATTCCGGGTAATTATGACGTCAGCATCTGATTTGCATGACTTTGGAAGCGGTAAACTCGCGCGAAATTGCTAAGTTTGAACTGCTATAACTTTGGCGTTAATTGCCGGATTTCCATGAAATTTAGCGCTTATGTACGAAATATTGTCCCCTATGCTGGTACAAAATTCGGAAGTCCTAAGATGAATTTAAGGGGGGTTTTTCAGTAAATTTCTAAAAAGTAGTAATATACTATTAGTAAGTTTATTTGAGCAGATATCGGAATGGGACATATTTTGAGGCCTAGATTTCATCTAGGCTCACCACCCTGATTTTTTTCGGATTTTTAGGTTGGGTAGTTTCCGAAAATGAGTCCTGTCTCACTCCAAATGCGTACATTTTGACTCCTTACTCACGCACTTTGCAATTTATGCCAAAACTAATGTCAGTTTCGGAACGTACAAATGGAGACCTTTCATTTGATACCCTACACAACTATATCCGGTGAAAAAAATTTTTGAATCCCCCCTTTGCATGTATGGGGAGCCCCCCTTTAAACTCCACCTAAATTTATGCCACTCGCTGTATGCGTGGGATTTCATAGTTCCCATCTGTCCACCAAATTTCGTTCGGATCGGTTCAGCCGTTTTGGAGAAAAATGCGTGTGACAGACAGACAGACATTGAATCGATTTTAATAAGGTTTTGTTTTACACAACACCTTAAAAAGGGCTGGGGAAGAGTAAATTCTTCGTTAATGGAACTTGAATGTCAATTATCCTCGTTAATTATGGCGTCAGCATCTTATTTCCATGGCTTAGGATGCAGTGAGTGTCCGGATAGCTCAGTGGTTAGAGCACAAGGCAGTCGTACGAAATGTTACGGTTCAAATCTCACTGGTAAGAGTGGGATTTGTATCGTGATTTGACATTGGATACCAGTCGACTCAGCTGTGAATAAATACCTAAGAAAAAACAGAGTAATAATCTCGGGCGAGTGCAATGCTGACCATAGTGTACCGTGACGGTCTGGAATGAATCCTGTAGTATACCATTACGGCCGTCGATGAAGTGCTCTAATACACTTCAAGGTTCTGACCTAATTGAATTATTTTGCCAACGGTTATTATTATTAAGATGCAATAAATAGAGATGGGCAACTCATGAGTGAGTCGACTTCACTGTGCTACTCATTTCATTGATGTAAGTGAGTGGAGCACAAAAGGGGTGAGTCAACAACATCGAACCGCCTCAGAAGAGGCAACGGCATCTAACCGCCTCAAAAGACGACGACAGCACAATCTCAACAACACAATGAGCACGTTACACATCAGGCAACAAGATAAGATAATATGTACATATATGTATGCTATTGAAGGAAGCAGGAGCAATGTGAGTTATGGAGTCTCGAATGAAACAACTTGAATTTTGGAATTGAATCTTTTTTTATTCACAGTTTGAATGCAACTAATTACAATTTCGCTTATTAATTAAAGTGTTACCTCGCAGCGGAAACGCACAGGTGCGAATTTAAATAGGTCCTTCTTTAAATAAAAGTTACGTTTTAGGTAAATTTGATATAATAGAAGTTATTCGATTGCCGCTAAAGATCTCTAGGGAAATTCACTTGAATTTTATGGTCTTTGGAGTATGCAATTGGATCGGGTGATTGCATGTTGGTAGAATTGGGAAATATTGCTTTCTGAAATTGAGAAATGCGCTTCCTGAGTTTATGGTGTTAATTACAGGGAAGTGCTGACTCGAGGAGTGTGTTTATTGGGGTAGAAATAGGTATGTGTTAACTTGAATATAACACCAGAGTCTTATTTCCCATCACTAGCAGTGAATTTCCCCGAAATTGATTAGTTTCAGCTGCTACAATATTGATACTGATAACCGGATTTCCACGATACTGTCCTCTGCTGATGAAATTTAATACTGCTAGGGTGAACTTAACGTGGGTTTTCAATCCGTTTTCAGTAAATACGACGATGTTCCTGTGTGCCGCGCAAGCGCATGAAAGGACAGAAGTGAAAGATTATGTTTTGAGTTAAATTCTTTATAGGGTACATTTCTAGTAAATATGATGTGGAGTGTAACGTTATGAGAGTTAGAATATCTCACTGTCGGGAAGAATGTAGATTTGCATCAAATCAAACTATCATTGCAGTTTCTTTTTACAAAAAGGTATACGTTTTTGGTATTTTATTATTGATTTTTAAGGTTTCGTGGAAAGCAAATCGTGTCTGGTTTCTTGTCTCCATGTCGCATGCACTTTTTTGCAACGATAAAATCTACCAACACGAAATTCGATGCAAAGGTTAGGGCTGTGAACTTATACGTTTAGGGCGAATGCAAGATTGATGGGAGGGGGAGGAAATGGTGGATTTCCCCCTGAATCTGAAATTTTCTTGATCGATCGGAATAAAAATTTCAATGAAAAAAAAAATTAAAAATGGAGTTCAGACGAGTTCGGCATTTTTGAATTGTTTTGAAGTGATAAGATTACTACTTAACGCTCTCAAACCTACTTGGCCACGGCTACAGACTGTGATGTACCTGTCCTTCGATCACCCTTTAGCTGACAGTGTTGCAGCTTTTAGGATTGCATGTATTTCAACCTGGGAGATTGATGATTGTTTTATTCTGCCTGAAATGCTCACTTCTTGTTTTTATGCGATGGGTAGGCCCCTGCTGTCAAACCTTATTTTGTTTCTGAGTAACCGGACCACCCATTCTTCTGGCTTTTCTTAATTTCCTCTATAGGGCGCTAACTTTTATATCTTCTACCAAGCAAATTTATGGGATCTGACAATCAGAAGGCATTATAAGAGCTGAATTCTGTGCTCTGCACTCCACATATATGTATACATTCAAATGTTGGAAATTGAATAGTGCATCTAGAGCTGTGCCGGATATGGTTGTTTTTGAACCGATTGTATATTATGGAGTTCTTTTTAGTCAGAATAGCTTACGGTGAAGATACTGCCATTCCCTTCATCCACTTTCATTTATTAGGTGCGACCTTAATGCTGCCTCGCGAATGTGACTCCTTATTAGTTTCGCCACACATTTCAGCAGAAATTATGTTAAGCTAATTTGTCCGGATAGCTGAGTGGTTAGAGCACAAGGCTGTCGTGCGGAAGGTCGCGGTTCAAATCTCACTGGTGACAGTGGAATTTGTATTGTGATTTGACGTCGGATACCAGTCGACTCAGCGGTAATAATCTCGGGCGAGCGCAATGCTGACTACATTGCCTCCTACAGTCTACTGTAGTGTACCGTTACGGTCTTGAATTGAAGTGCTCTAACACACTTCAAGGCCTAGATCCAATATGGATTGTTGCGCCAACGATTATTATTATAATTTGTCCGAAGCTCTTTAAATAGTCATTCTTGTCAGGTTTTTGCCAACAAGTAGGCATGTAGTCCAAAACTAGACAACCCAGAAAAATGTTTCTAAGAATACGTCTTCAGGTGCCTTCAGCATAGTGGTATAGACGTTATCCATGTCAAGTGCTTTGAGGTCCATTAAAGATATTATAGCAGTTTCTATTTTTTCACTAAAAACAACCGCCTTTGTGGTGTTATAGTTCCTCTTGAGCCCCTTTCGCTTACAGAAACTGCTAAATTTAGTCTCGTCCAATTCTATCCTCCTCTATGCCATGAACTCTAAAGAAAGTCTCCACTGTCTCAAATTTGGGAGTCTGTGAAAGTACCATTTAGTTTTCTAAGAGAGTGAACTTTGGCCAACTCCTCCTGTATGTTCTGTACAGGCTTGTAAGACCCTCTTCTTCGCTTTCTAGTTTCTCATTACCCTAACTAGGGAACACAAATCTCTTGCTGGCAGAAACTTAGACAGAAAAGAAGAACTTATAGTTCAGATTTTTTCCTGAATATTCGTCGATACCTCCGACATTCCCGCAGGTGCTGCTCTTGACCAAAAAATGAACTAAATCTGGCAGCCATTGAGCTTTTTCTCCAAACAGCTCAAATCTCGATCAACGGAACAGCACCTATGATCGTGAGTTACTCGCCCCGTACCTCGCAATTAAATATTTCCTTGAAGGCAGACCGTACAGGGGTCAAGATCCCCGCCACTGTCGATTAATTATTTGAAATGATAAAAACTTGTTGTTTCTTTTTCGTTGGTATGAATATTTATTCTTGCAAATACCGATATGTCGGGAACCACTTGTTCCCTTCATCAGTGCTAACCCTGCACTGATGAAGGGAACAAGTATCGGTATTTGCAAGAATAAATATTCACACCAACGAAAAAGAGACAACAAGTTTTTATTATTTCAAACTTGGGTACTTTCCCAAAGATAAGGGATCCGTGGCCCACAACCGAGAAAATGACATTTTCAACTGATCCAGTCCGCCATTAAGTGGATGGCGGACTTATGAATCCCTCGATTCAATTTCAGGTATTGCTTCACAATCATCGATAAGTTCACGTGGTGGCTGAGGCAATACCCCTGAAAGACATTACTACACAATTTTGTACAGAGGCAATCTGTCGAGAATGGATACCACGCTTTGGTGTGTCGGAAAATATAATCGTCGACCAGAAAATGCAGTTTAAGTCCTTGCTTTTCTCATAGTTGGGCAAACTCCTCGGCTTTAAACGCCACTGGATGCTGAAGGCCGCTTTAATGGTTCAAAATGACCCTTCTTGGTCGCAGTTAGCGACACTCATTCTACTTGGCATTTTGGACAGCCAATCGAGAAGAATTAGCTGCAAATCTGGCGGAGCTGGTATACTGGGAGATAACTTATGAGAGCCCCTTCGAAGTCCTCGAGGCCGACATCATTATAGCATCAACGTCGGGGGGCACGGTCAAACGGGTCTCCTTTGTTCGATTAAAGCCCCTCGTCCAACAAGAAAACGCGACCAGGGCGAGAGCGCGCGTCCGTCTTGACATGCGGCAGCAGCACGCAAGTGCGAATCGGGATGGCCATGGCATTAGTCTCGTCCAATTCTATCCTCCTCTATGTCATGAACTCCTAAGAAAGTCTCCACTGTCTCAAATCTGGGAGTCTGTCAAAGTATCACCTAGTTTTCTAAGAGTGTGGATTTTGGCCAACTCCGCCTGTCGGTTCTGTATAGATTTGTAAGTCCCTCTTTTGTTTCGGAACATAAATCTGTCCCCGGTAGAAACTTAGAAAGACAAGAAAAGTATATAGTTCAGATGTTTTCCTGAATATTTTTACGTGTGTCCACTGAATTTTGTTTTATATCCGAATTGTTTCGCATTCGGTTTACAGTTTGTCTAGAAAATGAGATTTTCCTTCTTTTGCGTTAGTTGGTCCATATTGAAAATTTCATACTTTTTCATCGCCTACCTATGGCACACTCTGCTATTTCTGACTCTGCCTTTAAGTCACCTTTGTTCAAATTCAATTTTCAAACAATTTACCACGATTTCAGTTCTACATCAAACAAAACCCAGTTTTTCTCTTCACAATGAACTGTTGTAAAGAACTTACTTGCTAGCAACGTCGTCCCCTCTTCTCGTCACATTGTGATCTTATCCCAAATCACTTATTTTAGATTCAATGATATGTAGTTGAAGCATTGTTCGAACAACAGCAACTGAACAGTTTTCGAGAGGATAACCTGTGCAAAGCAAAACAAGGATTGCATAATGGGGCACGGCAATACTGATTTATTGAGAAGTCGAACATTATTTCCGAACTTGTGAACGGAACACGACGCTACACTCAATTCTTATCAAGAAATTTTACTGAACAACAAACAACAAAGAACCGTATCCGCCAATCAATTTTCCAGGAAGCTAAGCTAAGCTAACTGATTTCATATTCTTTAGATTAATCGATTAGGTAATGCAGGCACAGATAGATAATTCGAAAATGAAACTACTCGAGAATCAGTTTCAAATGTTGCTCCTCCTCTTTCTTTCTCTTATTTATGGATAAAAATATTTCTACAATGTCATGCTAGTTGGTTTTTTGTTTGTTCATCTGGTTCAGTTTCAAGTACATTGTAACGAATTTCATTGCAAACATTGTTTTTTTTTGTTGTATCTTTTCTCTCAAGTATATTTCTATCATAATGAGAAATCAGTTGAAATGTTTCATGTATATAATATACGAAAATAAATAAACACTAGCCTAAACTAATCTCTAGGTGCTTTAGATGTACATCAACATAACTTTTCAAGGTTTTCTACTTAGGAGAAGCAGTGTAAAGGATAAGTTAATCAGAAGAGGACAATCGATAGTTAAGATATATTGAAACGAAACCTATAAAAAACGAAAGCCCATTGAAATGTTCGTGTTCAGTGAAATCGTCATATTTATTTGTTTTCACTTTGCTGTTTAGCGAGAGAATGTGAATAAAGAATATAATTGTAATGATTATAATTCGAATTGAATACGAAAATTGCTTCCATTATTTCTTGATTAAAAGTAGAAATCCATTTAGCAAGTAGGAAATGTTAAGTATTAGAATGAATATTTATTTTGAACCTTGCATACGTTGCTGCCAACTTGCCGGGTACTGGTTCTTTATTGACTCTTCTCCGTTGAATTCTTGTCTAAGTTTCAAGATTGTTTTCCGTAACTATTATAGCAGTAAAATGTATAATTGTTTTACCCTTAAACATATTGTTGTAATAAAATACGTTTTATCATGTGTAAGCAATTTTTGTTTACCGTTTTTCAGCTTCTTTTCAAAGAGAGTGTATTTGTATTTCCGCTATGTAGTAAACTTGTGTGTCCTAGAGAAAGCGATTAATATATTGTATGCAATTTTTTTTTTGTTGAATAATTCTATGGAACAAAAACACTGAGCTTCATAAGCACTTAATCAATATACAAATTAGAATACAATATATTTATAGTAACATTCGTGTGTTGTCTATTTGTCGTAATTAACCACAAAGAAATTGTCAATTAGATTCGTATTTTTCCACTCACTAATGAGAAAACTAAAGCAAAAATTTAAATTACCGTATCAACTACAATATAAAATATATATTTATATAAAAATTGTTTTATTTAAAATAAATAAACATTTTCTATTAAAAAATATCAGCTTTTTTCTCAAAAATGTTCTCTTCGCAAGAAGAGAAACAGAAAAAAAGGATGGAGAGATACGTTTACACGAAAACTGGTCGTTAATAAATCAGAATAATTATCAAAAGTATATCTGATCAATTAAGCATATTTTCTCTTTGTTGTTTGATGTTGTATTGAGAACTCTTAAATGTTTTTCATTATTTTTTATTATTTTAATAATTATTATCATTATACTACACTTAAAATATTTTTATGTTTTGTATATATTTTTTGCTGTGTATCAATGCGGGTGTTCTTCCAAACCAGCTCTGCAACTTTCCTTTAAAAAATATCCAAGCACAGTTTGAAGTTAAATTTATTCTCTTTAGATGTCCAGATGTCTACAAAAAGGTTTATTTTCGTCCTATCAAACATTATTGTATATAAACGAACACTCAATTCGCTACGGTAGCCACTGACACGTTAATGTTTGTAGTTTTGACTTTAATCGCATTGAAAAACAAAAATAATATAAAACGTGATGGATATGGAAAGGAATAACTTAGTTGAAATCCACATATAAGGCCTACAAATAAGTTCTGTCCGTTTTCACAATAGATGGCGTAGCTTGTTTTTTATTCCATTGATCCACATTTCCAAACATTCATTGGAAATATACTGTCAATAGGCACAAACGTCAGTATAAATTATTCAATTGAAGTGTAAACAACAATACTTTTTTCATCAACGAAAATGGCCAATTTTGTACCAAATAATCTGTTTTTGCGGGGAGTTCTACTTCATTATTTCAATATGAAGGAAAAAGCAACCGAAAGTCATCGCATTTTGGTGGAAGTTTATGGTGACCATGCTCTATCTGAGCGAAGGTGTCAGAGGTGATTTGGACGGTTTAAAAGTGGCAATTTTGACTTGGAAAACGAAGAACTGTCCGGCGCGGACGGCCAACAATTTTTGAAGATGAAGAATTAGAGGCATTGCTCGACCAAGATCCATCGCAAACGCAAAAAGAACTTGGAAAAACACTTGGAATCACTCAGCAAGCCATTTCCCATCGTTTAAAAGCAATGGGAATGATCCGAAAGATCGGAAATTGGTTTCCGTATGAACTGAAGCCAAGAGACGTCGAACGCCGTTTTTTCACATGCGAACAACTGCTCCAACGACAAGAAAGGAAGGGTTTTCTGCATCGAATAGTTACTGGCGATGAAAAGTGGATCCATTACGATAATCCCAAGCGTCGGGCAACGTGGGGATACCCCGGCCATGTCTCATCATCGACGGCCAAAGCGAATATTCATGGTGAGAAGATCATGCTGTGTATATGGTGGGACCAACTGGGTGTGATATACTATGAGCTGCTAAAACCGAACGAAACGGTCACGCGCAAACTCTACCGACGTCAAATGATGCGTTTGAGCCGGGAACTCAAGAAAAAAAACGGCCGCAATACCAGCAAAGGCATGATAAAGTTATTTTGCAAAATGACAATGCACGTCCACATGTTGCATAGCCCGTTAAAACATATCTAGAAACGTTGAAATGGGAAGTCCTACCCCACCCGCCGTACTCTCCAGACATTGCTCCTTCTGATTACTATTTGTTCCGGTCGATGCAGCATGGCCTGGCTGACCAGCACTTCTCCAATTACGACGAACTCATAAAATGGGTCGATGAATGGATAGCGGCCAAGCCGGCCAATTTTTGACGCGATGATATCTATGAATTGCCTGAAACATGGAAGAAAGTTGTGGCTAGCGATGGGCAATACTTTGAACAATGAATGTATAACCAATTTTTCACAATAAAGCTTCAAATTTAAAAAAAAACCGACAGAACTTATTTGTAGGCCTTATATAAACACCTTCGAAAATAAAACTGAACTATAACTGGTGCAAATGATATTCAAAATGAAACTCATTTAACCGCAAAAAAAAACTTTTAAACACAATTATAGAAGTAAAGAACTTTTTGTAAAATTTAAAAATATAATAAACTCCCGACTGTGCAGTACAATGAAAATAAAATTACAGGAACATAGGAAAATTGTATTGTACCGTCCCATATTCTCATTTCCGTGTTTTTTTTTTCTTTTCCTTCTCTTAAACCGGTTGCTAATAAGGAACCATCACTACATATAAATTGAATTTTTCCATCACAATTGGAACAGCTCATCCATAGCTTTAAAAATACTCAAGAATCGCTTTTCACCCTAACATCTATCATACAGAGCTGGTTCGCTAAAATTCATGTGTTCATGATTTTCACAATTAACTGCACGACGGCGAATTATTTCATATTTTCTTCAATACTTTTGTTTCACAAATGGTTGAGAGAATTGAGTTTGGTTTTCTTTCTTTTTTTCTTTCTTCATTCTTCAATTAAAGAACTGCTGCTGCTGCTGCATTTTTGTGGTTTTGTTCTTGCAAATTTATTTTGATTTCCAATCTTCTGTGATCTTCTGAAAATTGCCTGTAGTGATAATTTACTAGAAAATATAATCAGTGAGTAACACCCAACTTTCGCTTGAAATTATTCTTCACAAAAAAAAAAAAAACCGAAGTTTGCCTTCTTGTCAACCAATGTATAGTCGTAGTTTTATGCAATATTTTACGGAATATTAAAGAAAAATGAATAATTTTAAATAATATGTATGCTTGTTTGTATGTATATTTTTTTTTACTCTTGTTGAATTGAGGTGGCAAGGATGTTGTAAACTGCACGTTGTGCATTTTAACGACATTCCCACACTTTCACTTTGAGGTCTACGCCGCCCGAAATCACATATGGATGCGTTCTATGGAAATCTGCAAAGAAAGAATAAATTCGTTTTTACTACTGTCATCAAAAAGTAAGGTGAATTTGCTTATAAAATGTTAATTCTTTATCTATTCTTCCAAATCAATTTCATCCTCTACAAAACAATCCCCGTCCGATAAAACGCACTTTTGCCAACGCCGTTTCCAGTCTTGAAAACACTGAGAATAGCCAGTTTTCAGTATAGCCTTCAAGACCTTCTTCGATTCGGTTTTTATCTCTTCAATTATGTCAAAACGGCGTCCCCGCATTCGCATTTTGAATAGCTAGAAGTCTCACGGAGCCAAATCAGGCGAATACGGTTGTTGCGGAATGATATGAGCCGAGTTTTTGGCAAAAAAGTCGCGAAGAACTAATGCAGTATGACATGGTGCATTATCGTGATGAAGGAACCAAGAGTTGTTCGTCCATAATTCTAGCTATTTCAGACGAATAGCTTCACGCAAACGACGCATAACGCTCAAATAATATGCTTTGTTGACAGTTTGGCCCGGCGGAAGGGATTCATAGTACACCATACCACGATAATCAAAGAAAACTGCCAACATGACCCTGATTTTCGATCGACTTTGCCGTGGTCTTTTCGGTCTTCCTTCACCTTTTGTACGATATTCGTTGGATTGGTCGGCGGTCTCCAGTAATAATGCATTTCAAGTGGTCCTGATAGTCAGACAGCAAAGTTTTACATACATCAACGCGACGCTTTTTTTGCCAAAAAATAGAGCGATTTTGGCACCAATCGAGACTTGACGCGTTTGAGGCACGGAACATCCTTCACAATGATTTGGGCTGAGCCAAATGATATTTCAACACTATCAACGAGGTCTTTAATTGGCAATCGACAATTTTCAAGTACCAAATCTTTGATTTTTTGTACGTGGCCTTCGTCGGTAGACGTTGATGGTCGTCCAGAACGTAGTTCGCCTTCAATGCGTTCTCGGCCCGCTTTGAACTCGTTGTACAGTCTGTTACCTAAGAGCGTGGTCACTGTTACACGTAGATAAAAAATCAGAGCGTCCTGTTTCTTTTTCTATGACATAGAGGGCACCTCAGTCCTTCATGCTTTTTATAAAAAGTCAGCTCTCTGTCAAATTTAGTCTTCAATTGAATGGTTTTTCGAAATGAGTGCTGTTTACGCCTCTCGCTTTGAGGCAATTTTTCTATGTTTGCATGAAAAAGGACCCAAATTAACGCAAACTGCTGCTTCGAAGCAGTTCGTTAGCAAGTGGATAAATCGCTATAAAAAGGTCGGTAACGTTGATGACTTTCCTGATCGCGGAAGTGCAAGCAAAATCTCAAAAAAAGACGATAAAAAGATTCTCGCATTGTTCTCGAAAGATCCAACTTTGACTTTACGTAGAGCTGCTGTGAAATTGAAAGCAAAAGGTGTTGACGTATCTTACGGAACGATTCGCAGGCACTTGCTTGCCAATAAACTGAAATATCGCAGTACTTTGGAAAAACCAATGTTGAGTGCAAAACACGTTGAAAAACGAATGGAATGGGCGAAGGAAAACTTGGACCGCGATTGGAGCAACGTAATTTTTTCTGATGAACCCTCCTTCTGGGCATTTCCGAGCATCAAACACGCCTGGACAACCTCCACCAGTAGGATGCTTCAACGGACTGTTAAACACCCCGTCAAGGTCCATGTTTGGGGATGCTTCTCAAACAAAGGTTTCGGTACTTTGTTATTATTTACCGAGAATTTAAATGCCGAGAAAATGAATAAAATATATCAAAAGGCTTTGTTACCATCTGCTAAGCAATGGTAAATCAAGAAAAATGAAAGCTGGATCCTTCAAGAGGACAACGATCCGAAACATCGGAGTCGAGCGTGTAGCGAGTGGAAGGCGCAAAACGGAGTTGTCACTTTAGATTGGCCATCTCAGTCACCGGATGCAAATCCCATGGAAAATGTGTGGGCTCTGATGAAAATGCAGCTTCGCAGACGCAAGCCATGTAATTAAGATCAACTTTCTCGACAAATTCGGAGGTCTTTCCCGGTAGAATATTCAGAAAAACTAGTGGAAAGTATGCCCCGACGGTGCCAGGCCATAATTGACAATGCAGGAGATTGGATTTGCTACTGAGGTATTTGCATTGAGTATTGACGACCAAATTATCAATAAATTTGCGAATTTTCGAAAAATCAATTGTTATTATTTAACAGTGACCACGCTCTTATGTAAAAGACTGTACCACTTATAAACATTATTTTGTGCCATAATTTGATCACCAAAGGCCTCCCGCAACATTTTCAACGTGTCCGCACAAGAATATTCGTTCCGGAAACAAAATTTGATGCAAGTTCTTTACTCAACAAAATCACCCATTGTAAAAATCGAAGAATTCACTTTTGGTTGCTTACAAAAACACGTGTAACTCGGAGATAATTAGACTTGTTGACGAACAGACGCCTGGCAAAGGTCATAGACAGTCCTACCAACCTAGGGGGAAAAAATGTACTTGCCTTCTTAATGCCCGGGAGTTTCAAATGACAATTTCACCTTACTTTTTGATCACAGTAGTATGTTAAGTCAGAAATATTGTGGCGAAATGATTATTATTCAGAATAAAATAAATATCAAACAACTTGTTATGAAGCCGCGAAAGGAGCCTCAGAATGGGCAACGACGAACCAAATCGAACGAAAATGGACGAACGATTTGCGCATCTTTTCATGGAACTTGCGCTCCCAGTACAGAAAAGGAACTGCTAATCAGCTAGTCGATATCCTAACTCAACGAAAGGCTAATGTAAAAGCGTCAAAGGTGATGCCCTGGATAGGGACCGGTTTCCTGGAGAAGGGCCACTACATCTATATATATAAAATATTGTTGGAAAGGCGTTGTAACTTTATAACTCAAGAAGGCACGAACCGATTGTCAAGTTTTAAGAGTACTTTTATACAGGGCTACAAGATAAGTCGACTTACATCCGTTAAAGGCGTGTAGTATCCATCATTTCTGACTGATTTTACTATGAAACACCCTACCCCAGAACCGTTTTCAAAATGCCCGAGTTTTAATTTTTTTTTATAAAAATGGCCGATTTTTCGCCTATTGAATTAAATATTTTGAAATATGTGACTCTTATTATTTTATATAGGGGGCAGGTGAGGAAAGTGTAGGAACTTTGTAGTCTTGTAGATTACTCACTGAGGAAGCTATCCCCACACTTGGTAGCTAGATAAAATGCACTACCAAAAATGAGAAGAAGAAATTTGAGGTCTGGTACGGATAACCGGCGGGAGTCGTCTGACTTGGTGACTGGGTCGGCCTCCCGTAATGGACAGCACGGCGTCGAATCCGACGCCGCGACGACCAGGAACATTGCTCCGCCTGTTGCATTTGTTTCGCCACAATTTGTAGCGACCACTTCAGCAGGTTCGCATAGGCAACGGATGAAGTGGAGTGAAGAAATGAACCTCCTCATCATCTGGTCCTACTACGAAATAACGGTGGGGGCGGGTACAACATCTTACCGCCCCTTGTTGCACCAGAGATTCGTCGAACATTTCCCGAAATTCGCGTACGTGACTGTGCAGCGAGTCGCATACCAGCAGCGCTTTATTACTCGTAGCGACACATTCCCGGCCACCATTAGGGAGCGTGTTCGACTTGAGGTCATCGGGGAAACTGGTGATCGAGAGTCGATGGGAGGAGAGGCGGCGGCATCAACAACACCACGCCGCACTGCAGGCAACAGTTTCAGTACTCGCCGAAACACTCTTCTCCACCGTCTAGCTGAGGTTTCCGCTTAGGTTCGAGACGAATTCCAAAGAGCGTGTATAGAATTCTCGGATATGGATCCTTTGCATAGACCAGGTATTCCCAGGTTCTATGCATATCCAACAACTCTGGGAATTCTATCTCAAAACAATGATGAGATTGCGGCTATCAGATTGCACGGTCAGAAGATTCGCTTTCGTGTTATTAGTTTGAGTGACCAAAGAGATCTACCGTGGAAAATTCGTCTGGAACGTCGGCGGGACTCACTAAACCAGGACATTGCTAGACTGATTCAGATCAGCACTGGAAATGCCAGCAGATGGGTGAGAAATAAAGTGCAGAGGGTTTACCGAAACTATTCTATCCCCAGTGAGACACCCGTAGTTGAAATTCTGGACACACTAAAGCAGAAACTTTCTGTCATATGCAGTTGGTTACAACGGCATGGCGAAAGTCATTCCAGACGTGTCCAGGATGCAACATATGCGAGGAACCTCAACGAATCCCAACAGAGTGTCCAAACAGTGCAGTTTTAGGTATTGGGGTGGACTTTGGGAGTTACCCGCCCAGGATGCTGAGCATACTGAGTGGAACACCGCCGAATGCCAATACACCTGGCATGAATTTTGCGGATGTAACAATCATTTGATTTTTTTTTTGAGAATTGTGGGGTCCTAAGTCCGCATCAACTTAATGCTGGACCGGACCAAATGGGGAGCTACTTACTCCCTCTTTTTTTTGGTCCACGGACCTCTCGTTTTGAAATTGTCAGTCCGTGAGTCAACTGAAGACATCAAATAGAATTCGTAGCGTGATTTGAAGGCCACACCTTCTTCGGCTTACGCAAAGTGTATGGACGATTGGTTAGCTGTTATCACAACTATTTTGAAGGAGAAAAAAAATTTAAATTTATGTTTTCTTTTTTAAATTAATTCCGGGTACCTTTTACACAAAAGGTATGTGTGAAACGAGCCAGAGAGGTACTCCTGCGTGAAAAGTTTCCAATATAATATTAAGGTACGACCGCATTTGCACTATGGGATGCCACACTACATTCAGCACAACTACCACAACGTGACATGCCCTGCAAACAACTGCATATTTTAACATTTCCAAAGAAGAATACAAACAAAAATTGGCAAAATCTCATCAGTCCACTATATAGAAATGACAAGCGACACTGTGAAATATTCTCTACCTCTTGTTGTATTAATAAAATTCTGCATCCAAACCCTATTTCAATGAGATTCAATTGCTGTGACGAGATTGCGCTCTGAGGAAGACGGGGCCACATTCCTGTCTGCTAAACTAAATTAAAATACCGAAAAAATCTCCACGTGGTGATGGCGCGAAACGCTGTACTTAGTTTAACTTCCTGATCGTGATGCAATAGGCGAATGATCCAAGGCTTAATTAGGGCGATCAGACTAAAATCTGCATGGGGACTCTGAAGTGGGTTCGATCACGAAACCTTACCAGGGGTATACCGGTGCCATGGGAACTGGGGGAGCCCTCTGAATTTACATATATCAGCAGAATTCTTGGTTCATGTACTTTCAGCTCAGTTGTAGTGATTGGCCCCCTAGTGGAAGTTTCATGAGGGCTGTGGTTACGTCCAAGCGGATAAAGAGACCATCGGACCTCAAACGAGTTGTATTTCAATTATGGTGCCGTACTCCTTAGAGATTTAGGTAGCTATTGCATCCAACAATATGAATGCTGAGCCATGCACTCAGAAGAGACTTCTATCGCTTTTGTTTTTCTCAGCGGGGCTCTGATCGTGGTCATAAAATCAATCCGTGTCTTAAGAAGACCGTGGGGTTAAGTATACACGATAGGTACACACGTAAAACCACCAAGGATGTAACTGTTGCTATGAGTGTTGTAAGATTATGCTCAGATCACTGTTACTGCAGATAGCGGAATCCTTTTCTCACCGTTAAATAGTGTAAAAATGTTGGTCTGTGACTCCTATAGTGAAAAATACCAGACAACACAGAATTCATAAGCAGCTCAAACTTACATAATTGTTGACCTCAAAATCACCTCGCTTTTGCAATTGAGCTGCAATGACTTTCAACTTTTATGGTAGCTACCATGCTACCAACCGAAATGGCAGAATGACCAGCAATCATTTCATTGAAGCTCAGATTATAATCATCCAATCCGATGGCTGATTGCTTATAGCTGTTTACAAACTTAATAACGAAGTTTACTGGTAACATGTTGTCACGCTTTCTTCCGACCATAGCCAATTATCATAAACTGCTGAGTACAACACCTTTATTAATTATAATAGAGGTGACTGGGTTAGTTTTAGAACTGATACGGATGCGTTTTTCATAGTTTTACCAAGAATTCATGGAGTCACCTTTAGACGAGTCTTATTAAAAACAGTTGTAAAATATAAAATATTTCAGTAGAAAAAGTTCCCAACAATCAGCCAAATATTACCACTTCAGCTATCTAATTGTCAGATGAAAAAAGCCGTATCCGGAACAACTCTGACGATGCAGGAATTATCTACTTGAACTGTGACGTTTGAAAATGTTCGCTGAGCTTAGAAGATGTAAATCAAGTACATACCTGAGTAGTTGACTTCTCAGATCAGATCTAGTCCCCTGTTAGAGATTTAGCTAATATTGCTAAAAAATTCGGCAATAATGGAGCTAGCGAACCCAAAAATGGGCTGGTCACTTTAGCGGCTAGTTTATGGAATATATCCTCTTGCCACATTCTACACATCAAAATTCGAAACCTAACAGCTGCCCAGCCATTTCTCAGCCTCAGCAGGAAAAAGTCAGTAATGCTCTAGAAAATTACCATGTTAGTTATCAAGTACCTCACGACCACCCTAATCTTTCCGATGCTCCTGATTATTCGCGAAATATGGATGAGAATCTCATAAAGCCAGGGAAGAACGCCATACTAAGTAAGTTTTTCGTCCCATCACCGTCTTTCCGCCTGTTGCCATAATATTCGAACCATTCGCCAATCATCAACACAGCTGCTGGTGGATGCATAGCACCACGATGAGCTCGTATACTGCTAATGTCCCAAATGAAGAGGCCATACTCTTGTATTCCAAAAATGTTGATAGTCTTTGATCTATCAAAAGCCGTACAACTTCTGAATGATATTAGACGTCCATCAATACCGTTAGAAATAATCGAATGGATCGCCAATTATTTGGCTGGCCGACAATTTTTTACAAATTTAGATATAATTAGTCCAAATTTCGTAAAATCAAACTAAATCCCCAAGGAAGAGTGTTATCGCCAAACCAAGGAATTTATGGATTCCTGCACCACCTGAAGATGTTCAAATATCCAGATATTAGGTTGGGGAAAAAGTAATGTCGTATTTTGTCAATAGATGGCGACACCTAAACATATTTTGTGTTGTACTTATCGCATCGGGTCATACTATACGGCGATTTGAAGACGACGGTCTGGGCTACAGGTGTCTCTTTGACAGTTTTATGATCGTACGTTTCAGTCTCAAGTTAAAGCGCGTCAAAGATGGAATCCACCAAGGAAGATATTCGTCATATTTTACGTTTTTACTACCTGAGAGGTAAAAATGCAACGAAGTCCGCCGAAAAAATGTGTGAATTTTATGAGTCTGATACTGTAAAGATTCGCACAGCAAAGCGTTGGTACGATCGATTTCGTTCTTGTGTAGTGGATGTCGAAGATACACCCCGTACTGGTAGGCCAATCGTCGTAGAAACCGATTAAATCGTCGAAATCATCCAAGTAGACCGGCATGTGAGCATTCGCTCGATTGACCAGGAACTGGGTTAGGACCATAAAACCGTTTGGAACAATTTGGAGAAGATTGGATTCCAAAAAAAGCAGGATGTATGGGTGCCACACGAGTTGACGGAATTTCTTGGGCCGAATCAACGCCCGCGATGCACTGCTGAAACGGAACGAATTCGACACATTTTTGAAGCGGATGACTGGTGATGAAAAGTGGATCACGTATGAAAATCTCAAGCGAAAAAGATCGTGGTCGAAGCGCGGCGAGCCGGCCCAAACCATCGCCAAGCCTGGGTTGACGGGCAGGAAGGTTTTGCTGTGTGTTTGGTGGAATGGGAAGGGAGTCATCCACTATAATAATAATAATCGTTGGCGCAACAATCCATATTGGATCAAAGCCTTGAAGTGTGTTAGAGCACTTCATTCAAGACCGTAACGGTACACCGCAGTACACTGTGGGAGGCAATGTGGTCAGCATTGCGCTCGCCCGAGATTATTACCCTGATTTGACTCAGGTACTCATTCACAGCTGAGTCGACTGGTGTCCGACATCCAATTATGATAACAAATTCCTCTGCCATCCTCTGTCATCCACTATGAGCTGCTCAACTATGGCCAAACCCTCAATTCGGTCCTCTACTGTGAGCAACTCGACCGTTTGAAGCAGGCGATTGTCCAGAAGCGGCCAGGATTGGTCAATAGGAATGGTGTTATTCCACCAGGACAACGCTCAGCCTCATACATCTTTGATGACCCGCCAGAAGCTACGGGAGCTCGGATGGGATGTCCTATCGCACCCACCGTATAGTCCGGACCTGGTACCAAGTGATTACCATCTCTTCCGGTCCATGCAAAACGCTCTTGGTGCTACTAAGTTGGCCTCAAAAGAGGCTTGCGAAAACTGGCTGCCTGAGTTTTTTGCAAATAAGGAGGGTGGTTTTATAAGGGAGGGATAATGAAGTTGCCTGCTAAATGGCAACAAGTTTGCGAACAAAACGGCGCATATTTGACTTAAATCGGAGAATTCTAAGTATATTAAATAAAGCGTCAAATTTCGATCACAAATATCTTTCTTTTTCCCCAACCCAATATTTTATTTGGCCTTAAGTTTACCATTGAATTTGATTAAAAGTATTGATAATATGACAATAAAAACACTTACCAACTGATGTGCAGAAATGTTGATGAGCATATAGCGTCTTCATGCATCGCTTATTACGTAAATCCCAAACTCGGATTGTTTTATCATCACTGGCAGAAATCATATATTTGCCGCCAGGATGGAAAGAAATTCCCCTTACCCAATTGTCATGGCCAGTTAATGTGAACAAACATATGCCAGCGCCTACGTCCCATATCTGTTGAAAAGTAGAAAATGAAATACAGTAAAACGAAACATCCAACCTCGCATAAAACTTACCCTAATTGTTTTATCTCGAGAGCCTGATGCAAGGAATGGCCCTTGATGTATGCCTTTTTTGTTGTCTGCCCCAGCTGCTTCATTAATTGCAGATGATGCTGATTCAGGTGCCCAAGCGATACATTCGACAGTGTGATCATGTTCTCTTAGCTCAACCTAGAAAAATGATAATATTACCAGTTAGCTACCATCCCTTAATTACCTATTTTAAGTGAATCCTACCTTGCAGTCTTTAGAATTTGTATTCCACACTCGTATCGAGTGATCGTTTGAGCATGACGCAAATATGGTACCATCGATATTTACTCGTACCATACGGACCCACTCCCTGTGTCCTGTATAGGTCTTTACACAATAGCTAGCGAAAGAGAGATGTAATAATTCATTTTAAAAGCTTGAAATATTGTTTTTAACTTACCCTGTTGCAACTTCCCACATTTTGATAGTTTTATCGCGTGAAGCGGACAAAAGAAAATCACCAGCAGGTACAAAGGCTACTGAAGAGACATTGTGATCATGTCCATGCATTGTCTTGATACATTCGTATGATTGCTGGAAATCCCATAGCTTAATTGATAAATCGGCACTGCAGGACGCTATTGAAAAGATTCATTTAAATTTAAAAATTAATGAATGACTGTTGAGTGACATAAACATCTTCTGCTTTCGCAACTTACCCAGCATTTTCCCTTGAGCATCGAATGCTATGTCTTGTACTGAATCTGTATGACCTTTAAGGGTTCTTTCATATTCGCCTGTTTCAAAATCCCAAATTTTTATGGTAGCGTCTTCTGATGACGAAACCATCAAACTAAAAATCGGATGAAAAAGAACCTGCAAACCGACAACATTAATTCAATCAAACAAAACTTCACAATATTTTCGAGATTTCTACATACTCTCGTTATGCTTGCTCGATGACCTGTTATATCGAATTTTTCTGGTGGTCGTGGTATCCACTCTGTTGGACTTCGTTTTGATTTTGTCGGAGCCCCTTCGAGAACTTCTTTTTCTGCCTCAGATAGTCGTGCTTCTAACTCCATCACTTTTTTCTGTAATCGTATGACTGATGTCCATTTCTTTTCAAGAAGACCACCATATTTCTTTTCGATTTCTGTTGAGATATCAGCTTCCTTACGGAAAGCCTCCAGTGCGTCACAATATCCATTAGAGCCTAGGTAGTCGGCAATCGCTTGGTTACTGTGAGAGATACAATTGTTATTCGATAATTAAATTTCTCTGTATTGAATACTCACAGCTCCTCGCGCTGCCGTTGCGACAACACCATTTTCATGCTGTTCTGGAATATCCGAGGAATTTAATTAGAGTAATGATTCTTCCCGTTTAGTTATCTGCAATATGAAATTAAAAAAAAAGCTTGATCAGTCCATGTAAACAAAGATGATGTACATTATTTTACGGATTGCAATAAATGTTCGAGATTTCTTCCATAATTAAAAGTAATAAAAGTCAAAATAGGCAATTAACAATTATATTCAACTGATAACACTCGATTTGTCGTTCGTCTACTCTAGATTGTTTATAAATGTATATTGAGAATTGTGTTTATTTTATATTAGGCTATCAAACAAATTCTTGCGCTGTTCCTTTGTCTGGTTTTAATTGCCTTAAATGGCAAATTGAGGGACTTAGTGAAAATGAAGCGGCCAACAACTGTTTGGGAGGTTGTTCTTGAAGCAGAAGTAAATTATACGATGGATTTTAACTCCATGCAAAAATTTGGAAAAACAAAACGTTTTGAAGTTGCGTCTTCGCACACTTTGTTTAACAATGATTCCCTTCTCAAACGCATTGTTGCATACGAAAATGAGTGCTTCTCTACAACGAACAATGCAGCTCCGCGACACTTTCAGAATTCGAAGTTGCATAAGATTATGGCAACTGTTAGATGGTCTGCTCTCGGTCTTACCCATCCAAGTTTCCTGAATCCGAACGTAACAATAAATCGACAAATATATGGTCGCGTTAACCAAACCTATGCCTTGCGTCAACCAAGACTGTGCGCCATCTTTTGCGGTTATTTGAAATGCGCTTGAGCTCCCCCAGGACTTCTCGCAATGCCTGCACTCCTCAACTGTTCTGTGACAGTCCTCTTGGAGGACCCACTCATCAGCTATTTATCGCTATTTCTTAATGTGTAACCTATCCACTGTCATTGCCACGTTCATCGCCTCGGGTACGACTGACAAATCTGTGCGTCGGCCAAGTACTTCGTACACGCCAGCCAAGAATTTCCAGCGCATCGTTCAAAATTTTACGGTGGAGAAAAGTTATTGCACATCTTTGACCGTAGACGGTAATGGGATGAGAAAAATTACGCTCATTAGGTCTGGTGTTAGTGCCGTGTATGTGATGCAATCGATTGTGGTTGCGAGCATTGCACCGTTGTTTATAGCTTCGTCACATGGGATCAGGAAACACAAACAAGATAGCCATCTAAGTGCTTAGGCACACCATAGCACCAATACATTAACCACATAGATCATTGGCCAGTTATCTAGGTCTCTACCTCAAAGATGCACAATGACATTCCCTGCTCATTTGCCTGTGGATTTGCTCCTCCTGTATTCAGTCTTCTTGAGGCTAGCGTACTCCGATGATACCGACGCAGACAGGTGTTGAAGAAGGGGGGCCAAATCACGGAACAATACTCAAGAATACGAGGGAGTTAAAGAGCATTATGGAATGTTGGACCGAGGTAAAAGCAGTAAAGGAACGCAGTATTAAATCTGATATTTTGGAAACACGATTAGTGATATCGAAGTAGTGGTTGTCAAAAAGGAGTTTATCGTCGAAGGTTACGCTCAGGTAGAGGATAGAGTTCAGATAGGACAGAGCAACCACCAAGAGAGTAGGAGAAACGGGTGGGAGAGGTTTCAAGCGAGTAACACATCGAGTGGCATTGCTGACATTAAGCGCAAACTTAATCACTATACACCAATAAACTACAGTATCCAGATTTGCCGGCAGGAAAGCGCAATCCACTGGGGACGAAACAGAGGAAACCAGCTTGAGGTCGACGACGTAGCAAGCAAGGACAAGTGAGGAATGAGAGGGGAGGTAAATAAATAATAAAAATAAAAGAGGTCCTAGAATGGATCCTTGTGGCACACCAGAGAAGGGGGGGGGGGGGGGGGGCGAGGAGGGAGATTAAAAGGTAGGAGGCAAACCATGTAATAAGAGGTGGAGGAATATTGAGAGAGGCGATTTTGGACAGTAACTCGTGGTTAACGGAATCAAAGTAGGGCCTTCGAAAAGTCCGTGGTGTGATAACTGCATTTCCAGATTTTAGATAAGGCAGAAAAAGTGCATCTAGTGCCACCAAGGGCAACCACCACACTTCCAAGATATACAAATTGATCGACATCTTCAATTTTATTCCCATTAATGCAGATAGGTAGAGTATGATGACCAGTCAGGCTAAGAATGTTAGTATTGTTCGTGTTTATCTCCAGTCCAACTCTAC
Source organism: Hermetia illucens (assembly GCF_905115235.1). Classification (NCBI taxonomy): domain Eukaryota; kingdom Metazoa; phylum Arthropoda; class Insecta; order Diptera; family Stratiomyidae; genus Hermetia; species Hermetia illucens. The sequence continues at coordinate 160,688,585 of NC_051852.1, read as the reverse complement.
CTGCCTACCAGAGACAGAGCAAACAGATTTCATCAGCGTAGTCGAAGTGTTTGAGGAGAGATGTCTTGTCCTTTGAACTGCTCTCTCACCGATAACTATACCGGCCTTGGACCTCAAATTCCTTTGAGAACCTCGGTGCAGCATATTTTCCGCCATCATAGATGGCTCTGATTATAGCTATTAGTTTCTCTGGAATGCCCCTCTTGCGTAGAGCACCCCAAATACACTCCCTGTTCACGCTATCGAAACGTTTCCCGAAATCGATGAAACGAAGATCTAAACTCCACGCACTGTTCTAGAATGATCCATAGAGTGTTGATGTAGTCAATGTAGGAGGATCCATAGCGGGAACCAGCATGTTCTCTATCGATCAAATTTTTGAGATGATCTTTGATGTGATCATAACAAGCTATTATCTGTGTGGATTAATTTAGCTATTATCTTTGCGACGACAGGGAACACCCAGATACCCCTGAAATTGCCACATTCAAAACGGATGTCTTTCTTCGGAATCTTAAGGGAAAGCAGGCGATTTTACCGTGTGGAAAATTGACTTAATATATTTGAGAATATACACACAAATTTGCAGAGTCTAATACTCAACGTTTTCGTAGTAAACGAGTGACACATCTAATATCACGGCCCTTGCCAGGATGATGCGGAACATAGGTTGGCCAAAGCAATGTAGCAGGTTACTGATAGGCGGGGGCGTGCCGTCCATATTTTTGTACGTGTCGCCTGTGTAGACAGAGGCTTTGAACAACGTACAGCACTGGTGGAAGATAAATTCTGCCTATCGTCTGATTGCACTGAGGGTATGCAACGCATTTCGAACTAGTTCGGATAATGCGGTGTTCGTAATCGCAGGGATGGTCCCTATTGACCTATTAGCGAGAGAGATGGAATGCCTGTATGGGCGGAGGCAGGCAGGTTCATTAGGAACGTAAACAGATCACCGGCGAACGACAAGAGAAGAGTCGCATAGACTCTCGCAACGACGGTGGGACGAGTCGTCGAAGGGTCGGTGGACACACAAGCTTATTCCTGATATTATGGAATAGCTTGACTGACGACATGGGGAGGTGAACTATGAAGTTTCTCAATGGACACGGTGGTTGCTACCGAACGTATCTGCATCACATCGGTGTGGATCACTACCCGAACTGTAACATATGTCGTGGGATTCCAGTTTGAGTGCCCGAGATTCCGGAAGGAGAGGAGCGAGGCCCTGGAAATCGGTGCGAGCCTCCAAAAGTTAATCCAGGAAATTCTCAGATTGGATGCAAACTGTATTTTGGTCATCCACACAATTGTGCGGATAGAAACCCAGCTCTTGAGAAAAGCACGCGCAAAGAAATGGAAACGCTGTACCCTAAACACAGAATGGAGCTGCTGAAGGAAGCAAAGAAACAGAAGACTACAGAGCAAGGCTGCCCCCGAAATAATGCCTAAATAGTGCTCCCATGGGGCAAGGGCAGGAGACAGGTGGGGTGCCTTTTTAGTGGGTGCGAATCCCACACTACCTCAATGCCAGCTTTGACGTTCGCACGGCAGAGCTGAAATGGATGTGTCTTTCTAAGACTTTTTAACATCTCCTCTTCATTTTGAAGTTTTAAGGTCAGTTTTGTCTGTTATGGTTTGGCAACTAGGAGGATTCTTAGTTTTGTTCAAGAGATGATAAATGCCAAAGGCGGATCATTATTGCTCCACAAATAAACCTTCTCAACATGAAAATTATCCAGCAGGAGCCGACAGCTGGTGCGAATAAGCTGGATTCTCCAATGCATTGAAATCGTTCAAGTATCATGTTTGACTGACCGACAAGAAGTTGAGAAACACAACGGTCCAATATATGTAGACTTCTCCAATGATGAATTTTAGCAAGGTCTCACACAAATGAAAGATTCAATTGGACAGTATGGCGCATAACTTTAAAACATTTGAATCCAGGTAGAAAAACAAATGAAATCGCCTCTTATAAGGCTGCAGGACTGTTCAATGAAGGATATCCTGCAATTTTGAGAACCATGCAATTATTAGATCTGAAAATTGGCTAGCAATGCAAAATTTTTGTCGATCAGATGGACACACGTGACATTCATTGTCCAGCAAGGCCCGCAGATTAGAGCATGCATGTAAATCGATTTTTTGAGGAAGGACTATTATATGGATCAGTAATAGCTGATAAGCGGATAACCACTGTAAGTATTCGAAAAATGGTACTTCAGTACTTAATTATTTTCTATAATTTTTGAACTAAAAAAAAATCGGGAAATTTTTTTTTACCAAGCCGAAGTGGGTGTTTTTCTGAAATTCCATATTTTTCTTTTCAGACTTTCTAAAAGTTGAAATTTTTAGATTTTTTGAACAAACCCAAAAGAAAAAATTGTAATGAAAACTCTACTCGCTTTTCTCGTTCCACAGAAGAATTACGACCTGGATTAGGAAATTCCAGCGGGGCAGTGGTCTACAAACTTCCAGATTAATCAAATATGAAATATTTTAACTGAAAACAAATTTTGCTGAAGCTTTCAAATATAGTTTTGTATTTTCCTGCGCTCAACTCATTTTTTCCTTCTAAGAGGAAAACCGAGAAAAAACTTCTCGAGACCTCCTAAAGCAGACTCCCTCCTTAACGATCATCCACTCTCTGGGAATGATCTTAGATTTCCCAGATTACCGAATGAATTTAAGTAGCAAATTTGCAGTAACTGCAAATGCAATGATAATAACCCTGTGAGGAGACGGTCAAACCCAGCAGCTTTACTCTGTTTCAGTGAATTGATGGTGAAATGATTTCTTTTCTGCTTGGAGTAACAATTTTTATCAGCGTGTTATGATGAGTAGCCATTTTATCTACAAGAGGAGGAACCTCACTAGATATGACAGGATTAAGAAACGTGGCGAAGTGTCCTTCCCACTCTTCAGCTGCTTGTCATTTTGAATGAGGGGTTGACAGAAGATCATGGTATCGCAGTTCCCTGAATACCGGCGACTAGGTATGGCAGTATTATTATGTTCTCGGAGAAGTCCACTAGGCCGGAATCCATACTTCTATCACTCGGTTCAACATAGCATAATCAACCATGCAGGAGTTCCGACGAGCTGGGCTATAAAACTGCTATATCCAGAATACCTGGTAGATCTGCCAACCACCGATCACCACTTTTTCAAGCATCTTGAAAATTCCCGTCGTAAGAAACTTTCAAAAACTACGACGATGTCAACGACTTTATTGCTTTCATGACATCATACCTGGTAGATCTGCCAACCACCGATCACCACTTTTTCAAGCATCTTGAAAATTCCCGTCGTAAGAAACTTTCAAAAACTACGACGATGTCAACGACTTTATTGCTTTCATGACATCAGAATTTTATGTAATTGGAATAAATAAACTTGTGTCTTGTTTGCGAGTGCGTATTGATTGCATTGTTTGGGTTGATATATATACATTTGAATTTAAAGGTTATAAACCGCAACGAATTTCTTGACAGCCTTCTTCAGTATGACTAATTATGTTTGCTATTTGCAACTAATAACCTCTAAAAAGGAAAATATAGTGATAAGAAAAGACAAGGTCGTTATCAAAACACTTTGTACCGGATCAGCTACAATCAAAATTATTAAAATGTCTGTTTGTCTCTTTTATGCAGGAATGGACTTTGCACTTAAGTACGCGATTGTAAATTCAGCCGTAGACATATTATATTATGACAAAAGAACACAAAGAATTTTGACAATTTAACCAATTGCAAATTGTTGATGCTGATTTGAACGAAATATACACTGAGGTGATATTTCCATGAGTACGAAGAATATCAAATGTTCAAGGTCAAGGATCAGCGGAAGACGAGATTTATTGAGATATTTCTGCTCTGAACAGTATCTAATAATTCCCTTGTCTTTTATATTAAATTATTCATGAGCGGCCTGTTCCCAGGCCTTGTCATCATAAGAAAGAAACAATAGCTTTCCAGAAACACATATGAGTAAGTAAACACTAAACGCACATTGCAATCTTTAACATATTCATATGACGTTTAATGCAAAATATTTAACTGTTGTAATATTCCCCATAGAAACACAATCGACAGTAATCTTTCTACCTGTATAGCGATTGAGTAAGTAACATGTGGGTAGATGATGTTAAACACACATGAATTACCAGTTTTCTGGTCGATGATTCATCTGGAAGTATACGTTCCCATTATAGTGAGTGTCAGTGGTATGCGACTTGACTATTAATAAGAAGGTGATTGATTCGCGCGTATACTCTTTTATTGCTCTGGCCAATAAAGTGAGCATTCGCTTGCAAGTTAATCGAGCAGGCGATTGAAATGTGTTTGATGAAATGTTTAAAAGGTTCGTAGTTTTAACAAACAATACAGGATATTGAAAAGGTTCAAAAATAATTACCAACCTCCATTCTTTCATACGCTTCCAACAGTGCATTTGGCTGGACCCCAGACGAAATGCTGGCAAAAATAACCATTATTATGAATTTTGAACATGTGTCCATTAAATATTTCATAACACTTATATTAGTAAGTTTGCGATCTCTTTTAATCTTGGAACCAAAATCCTAATTCATTAGGCTCTAGAGGTGATGTGGCAACTCTTCAAATAGAAGAAACCCATTTAAGTGAAACTATATTTGGTATAAGCTTGGTGGTAGTTGTTTGAAAGTGAATCTATGTCACACTGGTGTAACTAAGCAAGTACTGAAGATTGTGGTTCTTATAACAGATCTATCTTTCATCAGCGAGTGTTTAAAAAATAATTGATCTGCAGATGAATTATGAATGTTTATTGTACACCACCCTTAGAGTCAAGAATATTGAATAGAATTAATCTTAATATAAGTTTTTCGTGTGAAACTAGACCTTTTGTTGCTGTCTTTGAGAAGCGTTTTTCTTGGCAGTGGAATGATACATCCAAAATTTCAACTTGCAAAATCATGCACAATTCATTTTTATTTGAAGTACAGTAGTTTAGTTAAAATGTTAACATGGCGGCCAATATCCTTTAGATGGAGCTTAGCGTGTCCACCATGCCTAAGTACTATCGATGACGGTTAGACGAAATAGGTTTAGCTCTCTCCTGGTTTTCCCGAGAAAGCTGCATTCCTGCTCTACTCTTCTGCTCCATGTGTTTCTAGGGCGACCTACTCGTGCATTCATCGTCCTTTCTTAAAGTGTGTCTGATCAATACATTTGGAGATACTTAGCCTGTGTGCCGAGTCAGGTAATAGTTCGAAATTTCTCAAGGCAAAGCACACCGATGACATAGTGGTGACGAAAATTTAGAGCTTTTGTGTCACTTTTCATTTGCTGCTCTCATATAACAACACAGAATGAATATTGGTGCGAAACATCGTCAACTTGATGCTGAAGTACCTGCATTTCCAAATTTTATGCAAAACAGCGAATTGGGATCTAACATTGCATCGAGTGACATTAACCTCGGCGCCGTCGTCGGTGAAAATAACGCTACAAGATATACAAATTGATCGATACCCTCGATATAATAGGAGGAATGCGATGAGGGAAATTGGATGTTATTGGTTTTTATTTTTAGTCCGACTCTGCTTGTCTCTCCTTTCAAATTCAAAGCCATTTGGCCAAGATCAATGACTAGATGAGAGAGCAGAGAGTTGGACCATTGAAATGCTCCACGTCCTCTGGACAAGGCAGCATGGAAAACGTCACTCATAATAAGAAGAAATATTATCAGCAGAATGCAATCTTGCGGAGTTCTGGCTACAGATTCTTGAAAGAAATTTTTGCCTCGATACAACGTGATATTTTGCATTAATACATCGCTTTTCTTCTCCGTCATTTCATATCCCTGACAAGGTTTCGTTGCACAAAGCCACTTTAGATCAATCCCCGTGCAGATTCGAGTTTGATGGCCCTTATTAAGCCTTGGAATATTCACCCATTGCATCATGGGCAGCAAACCATAGTGTGTACAGCGTTTCTCGATGCCACCACATGGAGGTTCTTCTTGACCACTCGGTTTTGATTTGGCCGACAGGGTTGCTGTCCCGTCTTCCTCACCGCCGATCGATTGCGCCACTTTGCTCGATTATAGGCTTGATCTGTATGTAGTCTCAAATCGCCACCTAGCGTATCAAACCATCATTGTTTTGGCCGGCATTTTTTCGCTTCCCTGTGACTTCGATATTCAAACCAATCTTAGCAAGTAAGTTTTTGCCAGTGCGAATTACATGTCCATACCATCGAAGGCAATCCTCTCGCAGCTTTTCCACGGTCTGTACCCCATATCGATCGCGTGTTACTTTACGGGTGCAACATTACATCTATCGATATATATATATCGATTATCGCCCGGTGCTGTACAATGATTTTGTTAGTCGGCAAGCACTTTGAACCGCAGGATACTGTGATAAATTTTGATTTTGAGACGTTCGTTAATCTAAATCGTTGGATACTATCTCAAAATCAATGCTCGATCCGTTCTGGATCCTCCTGCATTGACCACATCAACACTAGTGCCAGAGCTGATTTTCGATTTTCGCTCCAAAAGAATAATCTTGAAGCCAGAGCTCCTATACAGGTTCGAGTTATAAAGCACCCTGAACTCAAAACAATAGATAAATATCTTGTGGAGCGATGAGACGAAAATAAACCTTTTCGGGGTGGACGAGGCGCATGTTTTACCTTGACCAATAGCGCAGGCTTCTAATCCACGATAGGTAAAATCGATAGTTGAGCATGAAGGTCATAATGCGAAGCGGATTTTTTAGCGGGGCAATTGCCCAATTTTTTTTATCGATGGCACTATAACAAAAACGCTTATTTGGACTGATGTAAACATACCAAGACTTTCCTAGTAAGACGACGATTTGAAATATTCAGCGAAAGCCACTATCCAATGGTTACTATCGGACCTTTTCCGGCATGATGTCATAGCTCAATGCTCAACAGTGGTAAAAGGGACATCACGCTAGGTATATCCGTGAATCGAATGCAAGATGAAGCCATAACTTTGAAAGCTGGATTGACAGTCAGTCTTCTTGTGTTCTCCAAGACAACGTGACTCTTTTTTACGGCTCTCGATAGTTAGACATATGTTAGAGACAGAAATACGCTCACTGGTTACTGGAGACAACACTTACGTTCATTACTTATCAAGATAATGAAACTCAGCTGACAGGTTTCGTGGTCGAAAAATGTACAACCGATGACGGGTATACCTTAGACCAGTCATCGTTGTTGTTACAGATAAGTAAGACGGGAACCACTTTTCCGGACTTCTTGCAATGATTTGAGAAGCTGAGGATCTTATGCGTATAACACGTGGTATCGCCAGCAGACAAAGAAATTATCTACGAATAGCTAGTCAAAGAATGATTAAAATCGCGAAAGGTGTAAAACTGAAGGGGATGAAAATCCATGAGCTATGGATATTTAAGTTTAATAGAATCGTAAACTGCAAGAGCAATTGAAACAGCGAAAATGGCTCAGCTGTTTTTATTGGACTTCTAATGGCCCAGCGATGAATTACCCAAGTATTTTTGAGGTCGCACTCTCTGTACTTATTATGCATCAACGCGTTAGCTGCGGTACTCGGAGGTATGGCCTCTTACACCAGCGCCTAAGTGCATTATTATCATTTAAGTATGGAATTCAGAGACTAGAAAAAATATCTTCTATGGTTCTGTATTTGAATTTTCCCTACTTACAATCGTTGCGTAGGTTTATACAAAACGCTGGTTTTCCGTAACCAAATCTTGTTGGTGGTGCCCTGTGAGTTGGGGCTTAAGAATACACTGAAAGTCTTCCCTGCTTTTCGTAAAAAGCAACTAAAAGGGATAGAAATGTGTGGGCTAGCAATCTGCAAATTTTAAAATTTAATTGTTACTGAAACATCAGCAACGCCTTGAATAGGGGCTGACCCCACGCCGAAGATTTTCGGCTATAGAAAACGGATTATGATTGGTTTCTGGACAGTGCGACCATCTTCGACATCGATAATGAGTGTCCTCAGCATGCTCGCTTTCTTCAACTCGAGCGGTAACTCCAACGATATAGGCTGGATATTCTGGGCCTAAGCGAAGTAAATCGATGAGACTCTGGAGTATTCCCCTCCCTCTTGCCGCATTAACAATGTGGTTTTGTACTTTGGAAAGCCAAGTGATGGCAGACGCGAATCAAGTGTCGGGTTGTTTCTGATAGTTACCACAAGGCACAGAGCCTGCCATAAGGTCAGTTGGGTCTCAACTAACCGACACCGCACGAGCAATCAAATAGACGACTGCGATTAGCGGTTGATATAGGAGTTATCTCCTCGATGTGCGTAACAAGAGAGGTGTTCACATCGGCCTCGAAAAGGATTACTATCTTATCATCACTTGCGTGTTGAACCTGAAATTTCTCGCAGGATTGGAGAGCTACGACCCCCAATTTCAACATCGACCGCTTGTATGACCCAGCTGTTGCTCCACAGTGTGAGAGCTATCTTGCTGATCGAATGGCAGATATACTGAGTAACCCGCCTGAGAATATCGATGAGCATTGGGCCGCCATCAAAAATGCTCTTTTCTCAGGTACTACACGGGTCGTCGGCAACGTTCCGAAGGGGAATTTGTGGAAGCGGATTGACGAACGGAAGGGGCGAAGTTCTTTCGACCGCTGCGAGCGAGGGCGGGCGGGACGCGCTCAAACATCGATATCGAGCGAAATCCCGAGAAGTCCAGCATAACGTACCTCATGAAAAGGGAGAATTTATTATTACGCTGGTTAGTGAAGCGGCAGAACGCAATGATTTCAGAAGTGTGTGCCTCATTACGAAATAACTTGTATGTGGTGGCAAACCTTTCGATGTTCCTGTGAAGGACGCTAAGGATAGACTTTACCACGCTTCTTAGCCATATCACATCCGGGGTCCCTGCCCGTGTCTAGTCACATTACCATGCGGATATGGATCCTTCCTCCAAGCAGAAGAGGACTCAATTCGGCCATCCATTCCGACAGCCAAGCGCTCTAACCACTGAGCCATCCAGACAGGCAATCTGAATAAAGTCCCTCGATTTGCATTCATTATAAGGCGTATTAAGATCAACTTTCTTGAATTCTACATTTATCGGATTACATCCAATTTTTTTAACATTAATTAAATGTCTCACATTCTCGGAGAAATCTTACCAGCTTTTCAACATTTGTTCATTGTTTCTGCGCAGATTCTAATTTATCGTCTCGCGAATACAGGAGACTATATTTTAGAACACCGAGTGAAAATCCGGAAATAGAATTTCATAATTCTATCAATATTTTCAGTCTCCTGAAATCGGTCATAACGAAAAGATGCTAAATTCTAAATTACACGTTTTATTATATATTATCTCTAAACGTTAAAGAAGGCGCCATCAGTAATAAATATAAATAGTTTATGAGGTCAACAATTTCTGCTGCAAATTTACCGTGTTATATAGAACAGAATAAATTATTTATAAGAAAAAAAAAACAACGAGATAACTAGTTTTCAGATATACGAGCAGATCGATTTGTACAGTCGAATGTATAAATTTTTCATTCAAATTTGTCTCGAATGCAAATACCATCATATATGCGTAATCTCTTGATTATCAATACACGGTAGCTATGACAGCAAATAAGAGAGGTCCAGCAACCGCTTATCCATTAATAGGAATGACGGAAGCACTAAAAATTATGTTAATTTCCTTCAATCTTCCGAGATACTATATGTTTGCTGGTTTGCTACGCTTGTATACATAACTACTTTTAGCTAAAAACTTATCGAAACCATCAATATGCCGTCATGTGGAGAAAGACGATAATAAATAGTTAACACAAAAGCATCTCAACATTGCCAATATCTTGATATCGTGGAAATTTGTTGTGAGGTGTTACTGAGAATGTTGAATTACTTGAAATTCATTAAGGGGGTCATCCCGTGTGTCGGATCCGTGGAATCGAATTTTTTTTTGGCATCAATTGTATCTAGATATAGTGTAGAATCTATGGCCAAAGTGATTTTTTGAAATTCGGAGTCATTCGGAAATTATAGTGTTAAACACGTGATAAGTCACATGCTAGATTTATGTCAACCGCCGTAATAAAGCTCGTGTTTATCGATCCGAATAACGTTCGAATGACTTCGCTAAAATGACAAGAATTGAAACCAATTGAAACCTAAGGTTTCTGGATTAGGTATAGCAGATTAATGGTCAGTTAAGGTTTTATAAGTGGTTCATCAACTTGTGCTCAAGGTATGGGACAGCGAATCAATGCCTGACGATTGGCAACGAGGCATTATCGGTCTCATACATAAAAAGGGAGATATCACACAGTGCAGCAATTATAGAAGTATCACGTTGCTGAGTACCATCTATAAGATATTCTCCACTATCTTGCTAGGCCGGATAGCCCCATACGCCCAGAACATCATTGGCCCATACCAAAGAGGCTTCACTCAGATCAGATTTTCTCTCTGCGGCAAGCGATGGAAAAACTGTTGGAATATGGACAACAGTTGCACCATCTGTTCATCGACTTTAAAGCCGCCTATGATAGCATAGCCAGGGTAAAACTGTACACGGCCTTGAGAGAATTCGGTATCCCGACGAAATTAATAAGACTGACCCTGACCAATGTGCGAGGCCAGATAAAAGCAGCAGGATCACTCTCAAGACCATTCGACATTAACAACGGTCTACGACAAGGGGATGCCCTATCATGCGTCCTCTTTAACCTGGCCCTCGAGAAAGTGATCCGTGATGCTGAGATAAATGCAAGAGGTACGATCCTCTTCAAGTCCACCCAACTACTGGCCTATGCTGACGATATCGACAATGACGAAATCTATGAGCGATACCATGACCGTCCGGTTGTGGATATCCGGCTCAATAGGTTACGGTGGACGGGTCACTTAATCCGTATGGATGAGGATGATCCCACCCGGAAAGTCTATAAGGGCAATATCTATGGTAGAAAAAGGAGACGAGGCAGACCCTGCCTAAGATGGAGCGATGGCGTAGGTCAGGACGCCTGACAGTTTTAGGGATATCGAATTGGTGGACCTCGGCGCAAAACCGGGATATCTGGAGTTCCTTATTAAGGCAGGCCTAGACCGGATACCGGTTGTTGCGTCGTTGATGATGATGATGACGAAACGTGGTGTTTCCGATATGATGCGGAAACAAAACGTCAAAGAGCTGATTGTAGGCCACAAAACGAGCCAACAACTAAAAAAAAAACAACAAAACAAATTGGAGGCAAACGGGGCAGCAACCACGTTGGCTGAGTCAACACCAAACGGCCCCAAAGGAGAATCTCCTGGAAGTGGCACCGGGAAACGCTGTATTCATATTGACTTGCTGGTCGTGATGCAGCAGGCGAATGCTCTGAGACCTAATAGGACGATCAGTCGATGGAGTCTACCTGATACTCATCCCACCACGAAACCTCACCAAAGTTGAGTTGGAGGATAGTCTTCCGAGGGCATATGTCTCAGGAGAATTCCTAGGGGATCTGTTCTCGGCCCGGTTATTTGCGACCTCCCCCTTGTGGCAGTTTCATGGTGGCTGAAGTTGTGCCCACAACGCGGACAGACCTCCTTGTGGCTCAAGCGCAGAGTTGCGCTGTACAACTCCGGCGCCGTACCTATTAGTTCCGGTAGGTGCTTTGGGTAAGCTTGGCATCCACCGGTATGAATGCTGACCCTGCATTCAGTATAAACAAGTAGCGTGTGCATATAGCAGCGGGGTTTTGGCTGTGATGTCCAAAAAATCTGTTTCAAAGAGGACCGCAGCCTTAGGTCGACACGACGGGTACTCAGATAAAACCACCAGGACTTAACTGTTCCCCTAAACTGGGATTGTAAATAGCTATTTTTGAGAACAAGACGCCACATAATATTTGGAAGGATTGAAGGGATGAGAGTATCCCTGGGAGAAGTGCATAGAAGAGAGGTTAGGAAGAAAAATCAAAATAAATTTGAAGAATAGTTACTCTGGGAACTTTTCAAACAGAATTTTTTCATCCTTCCAATTATAAACGAAATTTATCAATATTTTCCTGTTATTTTTTAGTTGTTAGATGTTTGAAAGTCGTTACCTATTTCAAGTAACTATTTTCGCCATCAATCCCGGGGGCTTGAAAATATCTTCCATCCTAACCGGAAAGTTTGGTGAAAACCCTGCAATTATTAACAAAGTTCTAATAGGCCTAAGTTGCCTCTTTCGTATGAAATTACTGCATAATAAGGCTTTCGCACGTATACGATTCCATTCAGTTCAGTTCATTTTAGGTTCAATTTTGATCGCTGCCGATAAGTGTGAAACGGTGTTTCGGCTTCAATTCGGTGTTTATTCGGCACCTAATTGAAACTGTATAGAAGAAGATTAAAATTCGAGTGCAGGGAACAAAAAGCAATCAATGCTTTCCTACACGCACGGTTCAGTCTAGGTTTTAACCTCTCAGTGAGAGGATTTTAATGAAGAGTGGTATTCGGGTTTTATTTAGGTGAAATGAGCAGTTTATCGAACAGGGGCCTTGTATGTGTCCAAGGGTTTCATTCAGTTCGGTTTGTTTTAGGTTGCGACCGAAAAAAAACTAAACCGAATGGAACCGTATTTGTGTGAAACGGGCCTTAGAAATACAATTTAAGTATCACACTGAAGTTAATAGTCGAACATACTCTACATGGATATACAAATGGAATCACTGTACACCCAAATATTCTTACATAAAGTATCTATAAAACCTTTTACACGTGAATCGTCGAACTTTCGGTTTCAGACTTATTATTATTTTTCCAATAAACGTACGATTTGATAAGGAATTTTATAATTAAGTAAATAAACTTGAGAGGTGAAAATTCTCCAACAAAAACATGGTTAACACCCTGATGATGATGACTGCTCTAGTGCTTAAAGTAATTTTCATAGGGAGTGGTGATGACCAACAGCTGGAATTGGTGAACCTCGGCGCGAAATCAGGATGTCTGGAGTTCCATATTAAGGCAGGCCTAGACCGGATACCGGTTGTTACGCCGTTGATGATGATGATGATAAGGTTTTATGGTTAAAAATCGCATTCTACTTTTTAAATGCGTTTTTCTCGAAACCGCATGTTGAAAATCGGCTACCACCATAGCCCAAAATCTATCCAACCAAATTCTTTGAAATTTTCACGACTTATCCAGAACATATTTGTACGGTCCGCAAACTAGGATAATTGCGATTCATTCAGTAGTTTTTTTTTTATTCATTGAAGGAGCCGTAAAAAACGCCAAAATTCAAAAAAAAAAAACGGTTTACACAACACCAAAAATTTAGTTTTTGATATTTTTTAATAATCCTAGTTTGCGGACTGTAGTTAAGTCTGTACGTTAAAATGCCGTTTACTGATCGCAGCGCCCTTTAGCGTGGCAGCAGAAAAACACCTTTTTTGGAGATGGATGTATAAATTGCTCTGTATTTGAATAACGAATTATATGATCGGGCTGGAAAAATTACTATGCACGCTCAAGATATTAATAAATCTATGGTGAAAGATTCGTATTTCCATCTTTCTCCAGTTCTTCACAAAAAATTTCTAAAAACAGTAAAAAAAACGGCCTTCACACGGGATGGCCCCCTTAAGGAAAAGTCTGTGTGGCAAGGAACATTTATAAGTTAAAACCAGAAGATTGTTGGATTTTAAAAATTATTTTTTTTTAATGCCTAGGCAGAGTTTCGGAGACCATTTATACCCTTTTTCAGTGCAAGATCTTGTACAGGGCGACAAAAAAATAAATAGGTTAACAATAACAAATACACTCCATATTTAGCAATGATGGCGCTTATAGCAATGTAGGAGGATATTTTTATCATTATGTTTACTTCCCATCAATCGATAAAAGATATTATTATGTAGGAATTTCTCCATCGAAAATATGTTTTAAATGATTTGCATATTTCGCAAGTCAAATTGGCAGCACCAGTCCAGCGGCCATCTGCTGCAAAGTGAATGGCATTATCCACCTAAATACTTTATAAGAAATTTCGTGAAATTAAAGATGAATCTATGTCACGGAAGACTTTTTTTTTACAATTTAGAATGGAGTTTCGTACACAATAGTCGAGAAAATAATGCTTGGTCTTTGGCGAGCAGACATAGTGTCTGCGTCACACAACGAGCCAATTCACTACGATCCATCTATTATGCTGAAGCTGCAATCATATGGGCAAGGAAAAACGTTTGTGGCCGCAAACTTGTACGCTACTTTCGCTTAGTCCAACAACATTTTCTCTTTTTTTTTTATTATTTCTATTACGTAGCATATTTGCATCGCTATATTGTTTTGGCTTACTATGATTGTCATTATTATAGTAATCTTGATCGTAAATACCCAAACAAATCTCATCATCGTCAACAACAGGTGGCCAGCCAAATAGTATGCAAGAGTCTCGTTCTCTTTTCAAAATTAAACAAACACTATGTTGTGGGAAAACATATGATCTTGATAATTGCAAATACGACTCATTTTCGTTTGTTGAATAACATATGGCGGCTTTTTCAGAAAGCATGCAAGTGTTGCAATAATAACAATTACAATATCGTTATTTGAAGCAACAGCAATTTGGTTTGTTATAATTTAATGGCTTTATGAATTATAATCGATTTTATCATAACACATTGCCGGGCAAAGTGGGCAATCTGTTGAAACCAGACGTTAGTCTCATATTCGGTGATTTTTTGCGAGTAATAATATTTGTGGCAAACACATCCATAAGCCCAATTTTAACGTAGGAAAGATATATTCAGGTCAGCGTGATGAAGCCAGTCATATGGATGGGAGCTAGCATTTTAGGAAGAGGGAGTTCCACTTTTGCATCGATTTTGATTTGAATAAGATATTCGATACAATGCCATTATTATTAATGAATAAACGGTGTTCGAAATTCCCTTCACCGATTTATTTCCTTCAATATCACAAGTATTTTTAGATAAATCGAAAACTTTATTTTTTATTCATAAAGTGTAAACTTTAGGGCTATGAAGGGAAAATTGTATCCTTTAAACGACCTTTCAAACCACTTCTGTCAGTACTTTATTAATAATATAATAATAATAATCGTTGGCGCAACAATCCATGTTGGATCAGGGCCTTGAAGTGTGTTAGAGCACTTCATTCAAGACCGTACGGTACACTAGGAGGCAATGTGGTCAGCATTGCGCTCGATTATTAATAGTGCAGCGAATATTGGATTTTTGCTCTGAATTTGTTTGTGCTTCCTATAAACTACATCCTTGGCATGACCCTAAAGAAAACGTCCAACGAACCATTAATGCTGACATTTCGAGAAGTTAAGTGTTCTGACCACCGAGTCTATAAAATGTTGATGTTCTGTGTGCCGTTGCACTGTCTTGTTGTACATTTCATTTATGTGTACGAAAGGTATACGAACATCTCGTGATACTGTGGCGCGGCATTCGAAATTTATTTCGAATGTCGCGAATGCTAGCGGACAGATGACGTCACCGGCGCTCTCCACTCAGTTCAGACCTCGCTACAAGAGTGAAGAACAGAGTAGGTGACGAGAAACGTCAGATGAAAAAATAATAATAATAAGAAAAAAGACAGTTGGCGGTCATTGTGAGAAGAACGAGTTTTGTGCAAAAAGAAAATAGTTACGGACGGAAATCAGTATAATTTCTAATATCTCGGAGTTATAATAGGAGTACTTTTTTGAAATTGTGTATTGAACTTTGTTAAATACGAAAAACATGTCAGAAACCTATTTCGAATTATAAAAGAATACAAGCTCCTAAAATACCATGCTGCATTGACAATAGCTTCTTTGTATTATCATTAGTAGTAGCGCAGCCCAATGACGCCACTGGACCATAGACCATTCAATGCATAGGTTCCTGTTCGATTGTTTGCCGGTTGTTGAAACCTAAATCAACAATTTTGTTTGTTTACATACCGGCCAAGATAGAAATGTAATTCGTAACTGAAAATAATTTCCACTGTCTATTGCTTCAGACCATGTTCTTCTCAATATAATCAAGTCAGCATCAAATTACTCTCTTACCGAGCCACACACTTTGGCTAAAAGTCTCTGGATTTTAAAAAATAGGCAGGCAGAGTTGAACTGTAGATAAAAACCGACAACTCTTCTTATTGCATTAATGGGCAGAACATGGAAGGCATCAGACAGTTTGTATATCTAACTAGTATTGTTTCTGCTGATGACGCCACAGAGCTTGATGTCGCTCGACGTGTCCAAAGCTGGAAATGCAACTATCTCAACATCGAGTTTAGATTGTTCTGCGCCAATTTTCTCTATCCCACTATATTGGAGTAACAGGTGGAAACTGACAACTACTGTTACTCGGGATATTCTGACCTCAGACAATAACTAATGAAGAACTTCGGTGACAATGGACCAAACATCAGTGGATGTATCAATGAGAAAGCAAAAGTGGTAGTGAGAAGGTCACATAATTCGGGCAGATGACAACTCCATTGCGGGTTATGCCATGGAATGAGATCCTCTATTTTAGGGGGGCCGCGTGTGGTCGCCCTCGAACTCCGTCTCGGGAAATAGCCGGAGAGTTAAAGCACATTGTCATCTTCGGTAGCACCATGGTTTTTTGTGTACCCTGCTCCTTAGGTGCCCACCAAGTAGTACTTGCCGTTCATTGTATGTAGTCTCTTTAGGCAAGTAATCAATTAATAAAACTCCCTTGCTGTCCCAGAAAATGGTAGCCATAATCTTCAACGCCGAATTTTCCACTTTCGATTTCTTTGGTGACCCTTTTTAAGGTTTTGTGTGAAACAAAACCTTATTAGAATCGAGACGGTGTCTATCTGTCTGTCTGTCACACCCGATTTATTCGGAAACGGCTAAACCGATTGTCACGAAAATTGGTGAGAGTATGTAATCTGGTGATCCCTTTACATGCAGTAAGTGGCGCCATCTTGTGTTAAGTTTAAGGGGGGGCTCCCCGTACATGTGAATGGAGGGTGCAATTTTTTTTTTCACAGAATGTAGCCAAGTAGGGTATTAAATGAAAGGTCTCAATTAGTACTTTTCGAATCTGGTTCAATATTTAATATTAGATGAAACATAGGGGAGTGAGGGTTGAAAATATGACCCACAAAAAGTGTAACAGGTCTCGTTCTCAGAACTTATCCAACCGAAAAATCTGAAAAAAATCACAGTGGTGCATCTCTACGAAATCTAGGCCTCAAAATATATCCGGTTCCGATATCTGCACAAATAAAGTTAATAATAGTATATTTCCACATTTTAGAAATTTACCCGGCACCCCCCCTTATGTTCATCCCAGAAGTACAAAATTTGGCATGCATGTAATAAAGAACATAATGCACAATTTGGTCAAATTTGAAGATAATCCAATTATTGTTAACAAAGTTATAGGGAGTGAAACTTTACAATTTTTTGTGAATTTCGTGCACTCTACAACCTGCATGACGTCATCATCACATATCAATTCGTCAATATCACAACGAAATGAGTTCTTATGAATTGGGTCGCAGAGAATTATTTGCTTTTAGTTTTGTTAGTTATTTGTCTGCCAGACATGTGTGTATGTAGGTATATAATATATGCGTGCTAATGAACTTTGCGGGTAGTGCCTAATTCAAATAGATATAAGAAGTAAATCGGAAATATGGGTACGATCAAATTATATACGTGCATATATGTGTACAGTATTCGGAAATAGGCAGTTTGTTTGTTTAGGGTGAGCGTAATATCTATGGCTGTAATATGAAGGTGTGTCTCGTAGTTTGGAAAAATATGAAGGATTATGTTTGATTTGTGGCTATATACGGATAGAAAAATGTGCGTTGAAATTTCTTACATAAAATGAACACAAAACCTTTATATCCGAAGCGCGAGCTTCCGGTATTCCGACTTGTTTATATTTTGTGATTGTGACACTTTACTGCTAAGTGAGCGAAAAATTTTCTCACTTTGATTATTTACGATACCGAGGAGAAGACGACCTGACTTCGTCGTCGCGGTCAATCAAATGTGCAAAGAGCTACCTCACGTGCTAACCGCACTGATGACCAGAGAGAGACAGATCAAGAAAATAGTCGTATTGCTATGTCAGAATTGCGTTATTTAGTGAGTGATAATGAAGTAGATAGGCTTAGAATGCAACGAGTTCGTGCACATCAAACACTACAACAGCAATCACGACATAATAAAATTGATCGAATCCGCAGACGGAATGCTTCACAATATCCTTTTTTATTAAATACGGATTCGTTTTGTTTGTTTTAAAATTATTTTATACAATAGTTTAGGTCTTTTATTTATCGATTGAGGCAGTACGAAGTCTGTCGGGTTAGCTAGTTATTAATAAATAAACGATGTTCGAAATTCCCTTCACCGATTTATTTCCTTCAATATCACAAGTATTTTTAGATAAATCGAAAACTTTATTTTTTATTCATAAAGTATAAACTTTAGGGCTATGAAAGGAAAATTATATCCTTTAAATGGCCTTTTAAACCACTTCTGTCAGTATTTTATTAATGGTTTCTGCTCTGAATTTGTTTGTGCTTCGTATAAACTACATCCTTGGTATGAGCCTAAAGAAAACGTCTAACGAACCGTTTACACTGACATTTCGAGAAGTTAAGTGTTCTGACCATCGAGTCTATAAAATGTTGATGTTCTGTGTGCCGTTGCGCTGCCTTGTTGAGACGACTTGCTACATAAGCAAATATGTACATTTTCATTCTGTCTTCAAAAGATATTCCAACATATCTCGAGATGCCGTGTTGCATTGACAATAGCTCCTTTGCATTATCATTATTAGTAGCGCAGCCCAATGACGCTACCGAACCATAGGCCATCCAATGCATAGATTTCTGTTCGACTGTTTGCCGGTTGTTGCAACCTAAATTAACAATTTTGCTTGTTTACGTACCCGCCAAGATAGAAATGTAATTCATCACGAAAGTTATTTTTTTTTCTTTCATGGGAAAAAAATGTTCCTGTTGAAACATCCTGGCATTCATGCAGTGAAATTGCTACGTTGTCTATTGTGGTGTATCGCCAAAAGTTTATATGCCAAGCGCACAACAAGGAGAGAAGAGGGACACTAAGTTAGGAGCAATTTCTAAAGCCCGCCAGCCATGTTCAGTTCGGTCCGCCAGTTACGCCGGAAGAGTTTGGAGTGCATCCGGCCGCCAGTTGAACTGAAAGCACCATCCACGCACCGAGAAGCCGTAACATCATTAGTTCAACTCTGGGCGTGGAAGACGATGAGATATTTTTGTGCCTGAGCATTTATAAAAAAATGTTTAAGAGCGATGAAGATGTCCATAAAATTCTCACTGGCAGCCTAAACAAACGTAAAATTCTCCCTGACAGCCTAAACGAATATATCTGGCCGGTTGGCCTACTATAGTCATTTTTCATTCGATCACCAACCGCCTGAACAGTCAAAACTGACAGGCCAACTATATCCCGTCCACGCTCCGGCCGCCAGTCAACTGCCGACTCTTCAGGCGCAACTGACAGGTAGAACTGAACGTGGATGGCGGGCCTTAGCAACGTCCTAAACCCCCAATGCACCCGGCTGTGAGTTGACCTGAAAACACTATTTAGGTCCTGACAATCCGCAACTCTGGCGTGGAAGGCCAGCGATGAAGCTGTCCATAAAATTCTCGCTCATTTCTGAAATTTCGGTTTATTTCTTTCTTTACAACCCCCTTGGAATAGAAATTCCGAGATTGCAAGGATTTTTTTTAATTTGGAATGCCATTAAATTTATTATTTATTCTGGTTCTCAAGGGAATTTAGGTCAGCTTTCATCATTTCATATTGAAGAAAAATGTTGCTTAGCGTTCGAGATTCGATGTTAATGAATCCGAGTGCTCATATGCTATTTTTACTACTTATAAGAACCAACACTTTACTTTCCCCATAGGTAATCGTCTCTTATCAGCAGTCAACTAGCAGTCGAGCTCCAAAATGAAGAGGTTTGATAACATTTTTTGTTTGTACCTTTAATGAAGGGATCAATTTCTACAAACATTATCATGTGCTACCTACATTGAAAGTCAAAAAAAATATGACCTCAAAATAATCTAAGATTAAGACTCATTGGAAGCTGCCCTGCAACCGCTGCCTCCAGTTAAGCGAACGTAAAAGACGATAGGCGCGGCAGCAGTGGTGATGGAGGTAAGTCATAACGATAATTCCAGTAGAATAATCAACAGAAGTGGCCCCAAGAAAGGAACAAGTCGGGATACATGAACGCTTCGGGTTTGATGGTTTTGTGTTCATCTTATGTTAGAAACGCTATAGGCACGATTTTCCATTCGTACATAGTTAAGAGTACAAAATATTCCTTCATATTTTGCCAAACCCGAAGAACATATGTATATACATATCACCGACATAAATATTGTGTCTATTCGAAATAAACAAACATTTTCACTTTACCCCGTGCACAAAAGCATACGTATGTATGTTACATTTCTATATTAAAAACCGCTGGTAACCAGGTACGCACATGTCTTATTATATTAGTTACTACCCGTAAGCTTCATTAGTACATACATATCCCTCGGGTAATTGACACTAAAAAAAGCCAAAAAACCAAAACATCCTCATGGACCCTACCGTTCATATAAGAACACTTTATATGATGATGACGTCATTAATAATAGCTTGATCGAGTTCAAACTTTCCAGAATTTTGTCTTATATTATCGCCAATGATGTTAAATTTTATTCACCATGGATGAACTTAAGGGGGGAGGGGGTGACTTTAAGGAAAATTTCTAAAACATGGTAATATACTATTATTAGCTTTATTTGTGCAGATATCGGAATGGGAAAAAAGGGATGTAATTTTGAGGATAGCTCAGTGGTTAGAGCACTAGGCTGTCATACGGAAGGTCGCGGTTGAGATGAGATTTGACTGGTGGCAGTGGAATTTGCATCGTGATTTGACGTCGGATACCAGTCGACTCAGCTGTGAATGAGTACCTGAGACAAATCAGGGTAATAATCTCGGGCGAGCGCAATGCTGACCACATTGCCTCCTAGTGTACCGTTACGGTCTTGAATGAAGTGCTCTAACACACTTCAAAGACCTGATCCAATATGGATTGTTGCGCCAACGATTATTATTATATAATTTTGAGGCCTAGATTTCGTATAGTTGCATCACTGTGATTTTTTTCAGATTTTTCGGTTGGCTAGATTCTGAGAACGACACCTGTTTCACTTTTTGAAGCGCCCATTTTGAGCCCTATCTCCCCTATGTTTCAACCAATATCAGACTGGTTTCGAAAAATACTAATCGAGCCCTTTCATTTGAGACCATATTCGGTGAAAAAATTACACCCTTCTTTCGCATGTATGGAGAGCCCACTTTAAAACTCAACCTAAAATAGCGCCACACGCTGCATGTAAAGGGACACACACCACATCTTCTCACCAAATTTCGTGACAATCTGTTCGGGCGAATTGATTCTTTTTGTAACAATGTTTTGCTCTTGTTTCGTTTTTGATGATGGCAAGTTCAAGTGAGCAACGTGCAGCTGTGGCATTTGGTTTTCTATCCGATACAAGTGCCGCTGAAACTGTTTTACTGTTGAAAACAGCAGCAGATGACGCTATTGGAAAAACTCTGGGTACGAGTGATTTGCTCGGCTTAAAAAAGGCGACATGTCGATCGATAATAAACGTCATTCCGGACGTCAGCGACTGGGTTATCCTCGAGGTCGATTCAGCGAATTTTAAGAAAAGATTTAGAAATGAAAGGGTTGCTGCCAAGTTTCTTTTTCAAGCTCTGACTGACAATCAAAAAGAATATTGAGTTGAAAAATATAATGCTTTCAATAATAGCTTGAAAGTAATCCGGATTTTCTGTTGAATATCATTACTTATGCTATATTTATGCCCCAAAAACAAAGCAACAATGAAGCCAATGGAAGACAAAATCGTTATCTTGCCCAAAAAAAGTCAAGTCAAATCAAACACGAAAACGTTGCTGTTGACTGACTTCTGAAGTTTATTCCCCGTCACTCAAACCTTTTATTTTGAAGTTTTAAGAAAATTTCACAATTGGTTTCGGCAAAAAAGACTCGATTTGTGACAAACAGAAGACTGGACCTTCCATCACGACAATGCATGTATATTGATAGCCATCTCTGTTAAACTGGTTTTGGCAAAAAAAAGTCCCTCGCACCTTACTCGCCTGACCTGACTCTATGCGACTTTTTCCTATTTTCGATTTGATAATATTATAATAAGAGGTCAAGGAAAAACTGAGGAGGAGTTTTGAGATGATTACAAAGAATGTTCCAAAGAGTGAAACAAATGTATGAGTTATGATGGAGAGTACTTTGAAGGTGTTAGGATGGTTTTATAAAACAAATTGAAAATAAATGGTCTTTAAAAAATAATTCCGGTCTTTTTTCTGGGTACCCCTTCGTATACGAACAGGACTTCCGCAAAGTAGTAGTATGGGTTCGTTTCGAGTACAATGGACCACTAGAATTTGAGTGCTCAGAGATTTTGCCTTTCCCCTACCTCAAATACAATAGTGTGGATTTCGTCCGGTATCTTATTTTCACTTTAGATCTGACTACAAATAGTACCCTGACAACCTTGAAATTCGCTGACGATACAACAATTTTGAGCACGCATTCCAATCGACAAACTACAACGAAAATGCTTAACGTTCACTTCAGGAGAATTAAGTGCCCAGCGTAGAAATTGAAGTGAGTGGAGCAACAAAATTATTACTAACTTTAAACGAGAGTGAGAAACATGCCCATGCCTTACCATTAATGCTGTCACCTAAAAATTAATGATATAACATATATCGGGAATGCATTTCACTACCCAGCTGGCATGGAAGAAACACATCGAAATGAAGAAATTGCCACCAGTTACCAACTTGTTGGAGTGTCCTTTGAAATCAAACATATAATTGCTCCCGAGAATTGCCCCCAATTGCTGTTATGACACTTTTATGAAAAATGTAAGACGACCACATAGTTTTGAAACTCTACTTCTAATTGAACAGTCACGAAAATAATGAAAATAAAGTTCAAGCCTCAAAAACCATCTGAGTGTAACTTGTTAGCACTGATGAAGGGAAGAAGTGGTTCCCGGAATATCGGTTTTTGCAAGAATAAATATCCACACCAACGGAAAAGAAACAACAGGTTTTTATTATTTCAGCTCAAAAACCATTTTCACCTATATTGTCAGCAAAGAAATTCAATCTAAAATATTTTGTAGTATTCGGAATATACTACTAAGTTTCTGTGCGTAATAAGCGTATGAGAAACTTTGTATCTGAAATTATTGCTTTGAATCATAAAATTACAACAGAAACAGCCGCATAACATTATGCAAACGACTTATTGTGTGTAATTAATGTGCAAGAATAATTAAGTCTTCAGATAATTCCCGAAAGTATGTTTTTTCAAAACAATCCGGAATATCTGTTGGCTAACATTAAACAAGTCTTCACTGAAAAGATAGTTTATCATTTGATGTGTGGCAATGAAAGGTTGCTTTTTGTTTAAATTAAAGGGTGGCGACAATTATTTTTTATTCGATATATGCTGCCCTACAAGAAGTTATCTTTCATTCAAATTACCTACAAATACTATCAATCGAATGAATATAGATTCACAAACTTTACACATGATGTTATTCAACACAGGAAACTTTCATTGTTTACGTTATAAGAAGCATCATAGCACTGTGGTAGAGGACGCAACGATGACATATTAGAGACATTTGCTCTGACGTGTGTTTTTAAATATTTTTAGAAAAATATTGTAGTTCTATCTTTAGACTCCAAACAGAAGGCGGAATGAATTTCTGAAGGTGATGGGCACTTTATATTTGTCAGCAAGTCACATGTTTGTTATGGTCGTGTGTTTAGGTTTTGAGTTCAATAAAGAACTCAATACATTTGTATAAACACTGAATGAACATCTCATTCAAAAACGTTGTTTGTTCATTACAAGTTTCCGAAGAAATTCTAAGATATGTGCATTATACTAACCAGATGATGTGTGATGAGTATAATGCTACCAGTTCACATTGGCGGCAAGTACCACCTAGAAGCCATGGTATTTCAAAGACCCAAAAGGCACATTTTTGAATCGTATACAAAGGAACTCTCCAACTTGATGTAAATATAAATGGTTTAGAAAAAAACCATCAACACAATCTAGAGATTTCAAAGATTCAGCACTTCATATCGGACCGAAATGGTACTTTACGAATATGGTCAGCATTACGCCGAGGAGCTTATAGTTGAGCCGATTGATATCCTGCATGCAGCCTACCGTACAAACCTCTCTGCTAACATGAATTTGCGTTGTATGCAGTCAACAAGTAATTCGTTAAAAGCAGTTACAATGAGATTTGAAATGTGAAACTTTTCTAATTTCCATGAGTTTTCCTTTTAAAGAACGGAGCCGTATTCCCACCACTTATCCCTCTGAAGTCCACTGTACTATATAGTATTCTTTGATAAACACATTCGTGGTAGCAATCGACATTTGAACGCAGGCTATCAGAAGCCATATATTGAGAAATGGTTGGCGGATCGGAAAGCGAAGGTTACCAAGGTAGGATATGTTGTGAACATATCATAAGGATCCACACATACCACTTCACATGGGTATCGAGTCTACTTACAGTTAATGGAAAACAATAATGAGGTTTGGTTTTGGCTTCTGTATTTTAGGACTATCTTGAAAGAGGAAAACCGATCAACAGCCAGCCTGTTTCCAAGACTCAAAAGAATGTTGCAGAGAAAAAGATTTGTATCAAATGACGAAGTAATCACTATCCCTGAATCATTTTTAAGGTTTTGTGTAAAACAAAACCTTATTAAAATCGATTCAATGTCTGTCTGTCTGTCTGTCACACGCATTATTTTTCTCCAAAACGGTTAAACCGATGGGAACGAAATTTGGTGGACAGATGGGAACTATGAAATCTCACGCATACAGTGAGTGGCATAAATTTAGGTGGAGTTTAAAGGGGGGCTCCCCATACATGCAAAGGGGGGATTCAAACATTTTTTTCATCGGATATAGTTGTGTAGGGTATCAAATGAAAGGTCTCGATTTGTACTTTTCGAAACTGATATTAGTTTTGGCATAAATTGAAAAGTGCGTGAGTAAGGAGTCAAAATATACGCACTTGAAGTGAGACAGGACTCATTTTCGGAAACTACCCAACCCAAAAATCCGAAAAAAATCAGGGTGGTGCGCCTAGATGAAATCTAGGCCTCAAAATATGTCCCATTCCGATATCTGCTCAAATAAACTTACTACTTTTTATAAATTACTATTACTACTTTTTAGAAATTTACTGAAAAACCCCCCTTAAATTCATCCTAGGACTTCGGAATTTTGTACCAGCATAGAGGACAATATTTCATGTATATGCGCTAAATTTTATAGAAATCAGGCAATCAACGCCAAAGTTATAGCAATTCAAACTTAGCAATTTCGCGCGAGTTTACTGCTTCCAAAGCCATGCAAATCGGATGCTGACGTCATAATTACCTGGAATAATTGACATTCGCGTGGAATATTAACGTCACATTTATGAAGAATCTATTTATCTGCAGCCCTTTTTAAGGTTTTGTGTAAAACACTTATGTGAAATCTAATCTTCGAGAGATGTCCCATTCCGGTATCTGCTCAAAAAATTTACTAATAGTATATTATCAACTTTTAGAAATAGACTAAAAAACTCTCCTTAAGTTCATCCTAAGTGTACTAAATTTTGCACCGACATAGAGGACAGCCTCGTGCATAATGATGTCAGGTTTCATGAAAATCCAACTATTAGTGGGAAAGTTATAGCAGTTCAAACTTATCAATTTCGTGCTAATTAACAGCATTCTAAGCCATACAAATAAGATGCTGACGTCATAATTAACGAGAATAATTGAAATTCGAGTGAAATATTAAAATTCCATTAAAAAAAAATCTAATTCTCCCTAGCCCTTTTTTATATTTGATGTTGGTTAAATTGTTGCCATTTGCTAATAATATTAAACTCAGAGTGTGAAGCGTATGAGGTTGACCATTATCAACACAGGGCTTTCCATCAAATGATTTATTTAAATCGCTTTCTAGAAAATAGAGGGCAATGGAGTTTTTAGCTATATTACACGGAGCTGTCGTGCACTCGTCGCTCCTCACATCTTTTTCTTTTTCTTCAGCCTTCAGTTCACAAGCGGGGTCGGCTCGTGGTGATCGGTTTCGTCGTTTTATTTTATCAAATGCCTGATCAGGATGTAATCGCGAGACCTTTAAATCCCCATCCAGCGTATCAAGCCACCATTGTTTTGGCCGACTTTTTGGTTGCTCACCATTGCTTTCGATGTTCTGATCGATACTGGTTGTTGAATTCTCGTTAGCGTGCATTATGTGACCACACCATCGAAAACGCCTCTCTTGCAGTTTTTCCACGATCGGTGCAAACCCATATCGATCGCGGATATTCTCATTTCAGACGTAATCAAAACGGGTCACGCCACCAGTGCAATGCAACATCTTCGTCCCCATTACCGCAAGACGCCGTTCATTGTTCTTTATAGTCGGCCAACACTCAGAACTATAGAGAGTGGCAGACGGACGACATTGCAGTAAATTTTAGATTTGGGACGTGCGCTGACACGTTGATCACAAAGAACACCAGTTGGGGAATGCCACTTCATCCAGGTTGCATTAATGCGTGAAACAATTTCATTACGCAGTTCTCCATTGGCTGATAGCGTTGACGCGAGATATTTAAATCGCTGAGTTCTGGCAATGGCAGTAACCTGCCCTTCGAGATACTTAAATCGCTGAGTTCTGGCAATGGCAGTAACCTGCCCAGAACTGAACGATTTCAATATCTCGGGTCAATGCTATAAGCCAATGGAGAACTACGTTATGCTCCTCACATAGGGAAACACAAAACCTTTTATACCAGAAGCGTCAAGCTTCCGGTTTCCCGACTTGTTTAGGAGTAATAAGGCAATCGCTTTATCATATAGATGTATTCATTTTAAAGGAGCTTTGTGCTTCTTTAAAGAAACTGTATGAAGAAACACATATTTTGTTTGCTCTTATATTTGTCTAGAATTCTTTCTGATGACGATGAGGTTAGTCAACACCAACAACTAAACATAAAAGTATATTGAACAAATCGTTTCTGATATGCTCTTTTAACAATTAAATCAACTGGCCTTATTGGAAGGTTCATAATAATGGCGAGTTCTGCCAATATGCTACATAACTACTGCTTTGTCAGTGATGACGCGAGCGTTTAATTTGACTTAGGCCTTTTATATTGAACGTAACATAGTGGAGCGGAAAGTTTTTGATTGTATGTTCGTGTTCACTATTGTGTACAATGTGTGCTCTATAAATTAGCATCCTTACCAGAATTCTGCACTTTCCAAATTTTCAGTGCAAAACGACGAAGCGGAACACAACAAATATTTTTCATAAAATGATGTCAAAATAGATATAAACCAGAAAAAAATGGTCTTAAGGAAGTATGGAAAATTGGAAGCATTGTATTGGCATTTCAAGAAGATACTCTGAATAACAAAAAATTGAGCATTGGATAAAGAGATCTTGTTTTGATATTATACTTAGGCAAAATTTACCATTAACTGTTGCGATGATAATTTCATGTGTATCTTTGTTTCGCACCCACTACAAACTTTATCAGAGTTTCATCACCATGCATTTGAGCTGCGTAAAATAACAGAAATTCCAAAGATTTTCAGCGTGACTTTAATGAAATTTGCTTATTGGAAAACTAACATTTTTGAGTCCATTCAAAAGTACTGCATAATCTGAATTGTCCCGGGATATTTCAGTAGCTGACGCTATTAGGAAATGAGCGTGATTCATTTCCAGAGGTTTATTTGTCTCTAGTTTATGTGCGAAGTCTCATGATATTTCGTCCATTCGCTTACAGGCTACTGTCGTCCACATGTAGCAACCCTTGCGTTGGTGAAGAAAATGGAAAAACAAGAATATCGCATATTGATCAAACTTTGTTTTTTGATGCGACTAACTCCTTAACAATCAACGAAATGGTTGACGAAATGTTACTCCACATTTGTTCCTTCGAGAACAACCGTTTATCTGTGGATCGCATTCATGATTCAATGGCCGATTTGGCTTTGTTGCTACGTAATCGAGCGGACTTTTCTGACGACGAATGAAACTTGGATCTATTGCTATACATCTGAGTCCAATAGCAAGTCTGCAGAATTGCTCAGAATCCACACGAAAGCCGACCAAAGCGGCCAATTGACCAACGCTAGGACAAAGACAGTTTTTTTTTAGGATGCGCCCGGCGTATTCTCCATCGATTACTTGCAGAAAGGAAGAACAGTTACCAGAGAGTATAATACAACCCTGTTGGACAAACTGAAGGACGAAATAAAGAAAGGGCGAAGGAAAAAGTTCTGTTCCATCATGATACCGGATCGTTGAAAGCAATTGCCCAATTGGACCAAGTATGAAGCGGTGATTCCAGGGATAGAGAGTCCCATTGAATGAATGAACGCTTGGACGTTTCGTTCTACAGAAAAATTGGAAAGTCGCTATGCGAAATGTATCAGCCTCCGTTCAAGAATGAATGCAACTTTTCCCAAAAATGAGGAGGCATGCGTCATAAAGGCACAGTATAGATCAGCAAAAAGGAGACTCTCATCATCATCATCATCAACGGCGCAACAACCGGTATCCGGTCTAGGCCTGCCTTAATAAGGAACTCCAGACATCCCGGTTTTGCGCCGAGGTCCACCAATTCGATATCCCTAAAAGCTGTCTGGCGTCCTGGCCCACGCCATCGCTCCATCTTAGGCAGGGTCTGCCTCGTCTTCTTTTCCTACCATAGATATTGCCCTTATAGACTTTCCGGGTGGGATCATCCTCATCCATAAGGAGACTCTGCAGCGCAATAAATGAAAGCAAAGCTCACGGCTAGCAGAACCTGGCCAACGAGGTGGGGCTTGGCTATAAGCTTGTCACCGGAAAATCGATTCTCTGCGGAAGGCCTGCATGCTAAGTATCGACCAGACGGACCGCATTGTAAGGGCATTATTCTCCAGAGATTCTGTACGGGTTGATTGGAATAGCGCGGAAAGCGTCGAGGATTACCCCCTTTTCACAATGAGAAAGCTCGAAGAAACGGTTCTCACCAAGAAGGCGCCAGGTCCTAATGGTATCTCGGCGGAAGTTTATAAACTGGGGAGGCACACAGCCTCAGAGATTATATGAAATACCGCTTCCTGCTCTATGAGATACTAGAGGGCCACCGGGTTGAAATCACGTCGGGAGTAAGAGGGATCCATCCTAGGGCCCGACTTCCGAAACGCTTCCTGCCTGCTGAGATTCAATATGCCCGAAAAGTCGCGCCTGATTGGTTATGCAGACGACGTTGGGGCACTTGCTGCTGGACGCACTGTTGAACAGACGCTACGACTTGGTATATAGCTAATGGCGAATGATGGGGGCCCTATGTCTACTAGGAGACGTCTCCTTATAGGAGTAACGCAGTCGGTTCTGCTCTATGGCGCATAGGTATGGTCTGATGCCCTTGACAAGGCGGTGCATCGTAATCGCCTTGCTCAAATGCAGTTTTGCAAGGGCGTCTGCGCATCGCACTGTCTCAGAACCGGCCATGATAGTGATCGCAGGATTGATCTCCGTTGCCCACTTTGCCAAAGAGCGTAAAGCTATCTACTGCCGTAAGGGCGAAAATTCAAGAGAGGTGGTTACCCGTGGAGAACGCCAACGGACCCTTACCAAGTGGCAACTCTCTTGGTAAAATGAGCCAATAGGCAGATGGACTGCGCGGCGCCCTCTCCTTATTCAAATTTTAAGCGGGCATGAAGGTTTTCAGTCTTACCTGTGCAGGATTGGGAAGGTGCGGTTTCCTGATTGTGTGTTCTGCAATGGAGTGGCAGACGCTGAACACACCTTTTTCTCTTGCGGAAGGTGGGACGGCTTTCTTCAGCAGCTTTATGCAGATAAAAGGGAGCTCTCTCCAGACAATATTTTGTCAGAGAGATGCTGAAAAGCACTGGCAGCTGGAGTCGTGTTACGCATTAAGTTCGGACTTTTCTTATTGTGAAGAGTATTCACCGGATGGCAAAGGGTTTCATGAACTCCCTTCCTTCCCTCCCCTCCCCTTGGCGAAAGGGATTCCCTGACTTGAAGGCTCCCAAATCCGGAAGAGCGGGAGGGCTAGCCCGAAGTAATTGGTCAAACGATTCCAGGCTAGTTCTCTGATGACAAGGAGGTGTTTAGTTCGAAGTGCAACGTACTGCTGCGGGAGTTCAACACGCTGCGTGTAAACGCGTTCACCTGTCTTACTATAAAAAAAGTGCCCCAACGATAACCATAACCTCCGGCAGGGAAAATGAAGGCGACTGCTTTCTTGGATGGTCATGGGCTAGTCTTAATTGATTACTTTACAAAAGGAGTTTTCCATTGCGAGAGCTTATTATTTGTAATTGCTTAACCAGAGGAAAAGCATATAATGCCAAGACCGCATTTGGAGAGAAAAAAATTGTTCCGTCAACAAAACGCGATATGCTAACTTTAGCCACCATGGTGAAAACCAATGAGCTACAGTTTAATTGTTCGACTATTCACCATTTCTAGATCAAGTGATTTTTTTGTTCCCTAAAAAGGATGCGACGAGGAAAACGGGGCGCAGCTCTTTCGGGCAAACCAAAACCAAGTGGCTGAAGAGAACCTCCATGAGATGGAACCAAGAAAGTTGTATTCAATTTGGCTTGCTCTCCGTGAGGCAGCAGGCGAAAGCTTCAAGGCTTAATTAGGGCGATCAGACCCGAATCTGCACGGGGCTCCTTTCAAGTGGTTTCGCCTATGAAACCTTACAAGGTATACTGGTACCATGGGAACTAGGATAGCCCTCTGAGAATTCCTGGTAGGAGGGCTGTGATTATAGTCATAAAATCAATCCGTGCCTTAAGAGAACCTGGGGGTTTAGTTTACAAGACAGGTACTTACGTCAAACCACCAGGACTTAATTTTTTCCTAAATAGGAGGGGCAGTAACTCTGTCGGTTGAGTTAACACCAAATGGTCAAAGGAGAACCTCCTATAAGTGGCACAGGGATACTCTGTATTCACATTGACTTGCTGGCTCCGGTCACTAAGCCTCACCAGAGGTTATCTGGAATCATGGAAACCGGGATAGTCCTCCGAGGACATATGTCCTAGGAGGATTGCTGGAGGTTGTGTTCTCCACTCTGCTATTTGCATTTGGCCTCCCTTCGGGAAGTTTCATGGTGGCTCTAGCTGTGCCTATATTGCAGACAGCTTATGGGTTCAAGCGTGGAGTTGCCCTGTACAACTCGGGCACGCTTAGTTGCGGTAGAAATTTTAGGTAAGCCTCGCATCCACCAGCAAGAACGCTGAGGTTGCACTCAATACAAACTGGTACCGGTATGCTAGTTATCGCGGGGCTCCGATTTTGGGCTCGAAATCAATCTGTGTCCGGGGTTAGGACGATACAGTGGGTACTTACATTATAAACGAAATTTATTAATATTTTGCTGTTATTTGTTAGTTGTTAGATGTTTGGAAGTGATTACTTATTTCAAGTATCAATCTTCACTATAAATCTTGGGGTCTTGAAAATACCTTCCATCCAAACCGAAAAGTTTGGTGGAAACCTTGCAATTATTAACAAAATTCTAATAGGCCAAAGTTGCCTCTTTCGTGTGAAATTACTGTGCAGTAAGGCTTGTTTCGTACGTACACGATTCCATTCAGTTCAGTTCATTTTAGATTCAATTTTGATCGTTGCCGACAAGTATGAAACGGTGTTTCGGTTTCAATTCGGTGTCTTTTCGGAACCTTATTGAAACTGTATAGAACTGAATGCTCCCACGACACGAATAGGTATTATCAGTTTGGAATTCGTGTGCAGGAAACAAAAAGGAACCAATGTTTTCCTACACGCACGGTTCAGTTTGGATTCCGACCTCACAGCGAGAGGATTTTTATGATGAGTGGTCAAAAGTTGTTGGGTTTTACTTGGGTGGAATGAGCAGTTTGCCGAATAGGGGCCGTGTATGTGTGCAAGGGTTTCATTCAGTTCGGTTTGTTTTAGGTTGCGACCGAAAACAAACTGAACCGAATGGAACCGTATATGTGTGAAATGAGCCTTTAGAAATACAATTTAAGTATCACACTGAAATTAATAGTTGAACATACTCTACATGGATATACAAATGGAATCACTGTACACCCATATATTCTTACATAAAATATCTATAAAACCATTTACACCTGAAGCGTCGAACTTTCGGTTTCCGACTTATTATTATTTTTCCAATAAACGTATGATTTGATAAGGAATTTTATAATTAAGTAAATAAACTTGAGAGGTGAAAATTCTCCAACAAAAACATGGTTAACACCCTGATGATGATGACTGCTCTATTGCTTTGAGTAATTTTCCACTTTTTCCTCCTCTCTCTTGAGTCATGGAATAATTTTTGGAGTGTGGACTTCATAATCAAATCATATCTACATTCATTCTGGTGTTCAGATAAAAAAAATCCATACGTCAGACTGCTCAGATACATATCGTAATTTTATCATCACTTTACAATTAGAAGTGTTTTGCGACGGTAAACAATCAAGCCTCAATGAAGTAACTCTTGAACTAGGTAAGGATTGAAAACTTCATGTCAGAAATTCCCAAAAGGCTTACAAAATGCCAAATTGTAACATTAGTTATATAAAAAAATAGCATGAAATCTGTTTGGTACATTACATTCAGCTTAATGGAGTAACGCTCCCATCTCATCATATCATAATCATTTTTTTTCGTTTAGTTGAGGTGTTTTGTAGTACTATCTCGTGGTTATGTATTTTTCTTGCGTAAGCATAATGAGGCAAAGATTACTTGATTGGATATGATAAGCGCTTATCATTTTGATGTGAAGTAACTAAAATAACTATGAAAGCCTCTCTTCTAGCTGAGAATTGTATAAGTGAAAATTGCCTATGTGGGAGCTTCTGTATTTCAGAGGATGAGAAGAAATATTCTAGCATTCACTCGTGGGTATGCTAATTTTTAATAAATACACAAACTACATAGTTTACGTTACACATAAGACACAGGTTTCTTGCAGGACTGTTAATTTTTGCTGATACTGAACTTGTTCAAATGAATGAGTAAAGAAAACTCATGTTTTCTCCCTTAATTTTCCAGAATATGATTTATTCTAAGATCCAAAATTCTCGATAACGTTAGAGCTATAAAAATTCTGCCCGTTTGCGTCCTTGAAAATGCAATTTGATGTGAAATGTTAATTCTATAATGACGCAAACGTAGTTTTCAGATAATAATCAATAACAAACCATATGCCGCCCGATATCGCGACATTGAAAAATACGAATATGGCGAATTGACCATGTAGTTGGGTTTTATGGGGCAGGTTTGCTATCCAAGTGTATGTTCTTCATGGGTATTCTGAAATTTTGGTTTTTCTTCACTAAAAACTTCGTCTGGAGTTATATTCAATATCGATTTGATGAGTAATTCGGAACTATAATAAACACACTTTAGAGACGGGTCTCTCACATTTGAATCTCTTCGTGAAAATAGGGATGAAATGACGTCTAATGTTGACGCATGTTCAAAACTAGTCCAACACGGATTCCTTTCTCTTTCCGCTTTAGTACAGAGAATGCTCGCTATAAATAAACTGCAATAACAAAAACACCTCCTTACAGCTAGTATAGCACACTATTGCGATCACATTATATCATGTTATATTCCACCCACCTCCCACACAATTTCTAAGGGAAATCCACCCACATACACCTTTTTACATGCGGCGTCGTCTCTCTTCGTTCAGGGAACTACGTCAGATTCATGAAACCGGTCAAACAAAAAACATAAGTGACTGCTAAAGCAGATCTTTCACAATAGACAAATAGACAACCAACGGAATTTCAATTCTTCTCACAGGAAAAAGTACACAAAACACAAAGTACAAGCACTGACCGAAACGAGTGTTCGCAATTAAAACGATGGCGAACGTGCTGATAGTGTAGCACTTTTCGAGGAGTAGGATTACTACGACATCATAGGAAAAAACATACTATTATCGACATGATTAGCAACAACGTTACTATTTCCCGTTTGCAAGATTATCGTAACAAACCACAACACATATTGAACTATGCGAACTCGAATACAGCGCAATGAAGACTGAAGCCAAGTTTTTTCCAGCATAGTCGAGGGGCAGCAGTACAACCGCCAGCCGTCATCCAGATTACACTTCACCACCGCTAACCATTCATACTACCAACTCCAGTAGTTACAGATTTACAGTAGCTTGTTAAAATTTTATTACATCGGAGTTAGAAACTTGTACTGAGGGTCACGCTTTTAACTGAGAAACTTACAAATCCCTAATGAGAATCATTAATTCATGCATTTTATAGTTGATACCGAGGTTGCATTGACAATATAAAAAAACATGTTACAAATTCCGTAACGAATTTCAGCTCCAAACCTATCAGGGCTCAAGGGAGAAGTTCCTGCATTCTTTGCCTGATTAAAAACAATATTTTCATTGGACTTGTGCAGACCATAAAAGACATCCTAAAACGCAGCTACTTGGCAGCTCAAATCGTATGTTTCTTGTCGCCGCCAAATCAATATTTGAAAACAATATTTGTTTCCAGACAAAACGGCATTAAAAGGGCTGAGTCATTTGTGTTTGTCCACACGTTCTTTTAAAGAGTCTGCTGGCGCCTTCAGGGGATAGTTTAAGGCTTGTATATAGAGCCTCCGTG
The DNA here is from genome assembly GCF_905115235.1 of Hermetia illucens. Classification (NCBI taxonomy): domain Eukaryota; kingdom Metazoa; phylum Arthropoda; class Insecta; order Diptera; family Stratiomyidae; genus Hermetia; species Hermetia illucens. The sequence continues at coordinate 160,653,694 of NC_051852.1, read as the reverse complement.
CCAAGAAATATTAATTGAAAGCGAAGCTACTATTTTTGTGCCGTTTATTATAGAAATAATAAAGTCCTTCCATCATTCTGAAAAATCAAATAATCAGATCGATCAAAAGTAAACAAAAACTTTTTCTTGTATGAAGAATAAAACTATCTTTATCTACTGTGAGTTTAACCTTGTCACCCAAAAAACATGAAGCCATATTAATGATTTTTCGCAATCTGATAAATAAAAAAAATATACACAATATCTTGGGGGAATTAACATTGAAAATAGTTTTGGCCCTACGGTTTCGGACGTTGAAATTTAGTCGAAAAACGAGATTATTGTAAATGGGAATTTGTTGAAAATGAATCAGAACAGTATCCTATACACTTCTCCCCCTCGGACACCACCTTGTCGTGGTGGGGGAGCCTGTAGTAGTTTACTACTACACTAAGGGTGTCCAAAAATAAGAATATGGAAACGATGGATATAAACTCTCCAAGTGGTAAGAAGTCACAGACTTCGAATCCACCCGCGACCATGAACAATCATGTCGCAGCCGAGGCGCGGATTTTGGAGGCCTCACCACATTCATACTCGCCTATAGATCAATCTGTAGAAGGCATGCTTTCCAACTCAGTGGAAAGTTTGCATTTAATGCCTACGGCGAAGTTAGCCAGAAAGGATAGTACGGAAACTCACAAATTGGGAGAAACTGGAAATCCGACTACGGCCGGCCCGTCCGCGGTACTACAGCCCAAATCTACCCGCAAGCGGAAGAGGAAGGCCCGGCAGAAGGGAACTTCGGCCACTAAGGAGGGGGGACTACAGGCTGAATCCTGCCTGTCAGAACCTTCTCCTTCATCCTTACTGGGAAGAGCGGAAGAACGGGAAGCTGGTGACGTGGATGCTACTGGTTTAACGCCAGTATGTGGAAATGGATCCAAGCGGTCCGGACACCGTGAACCTGGAAAGGCCCTAAGCCGACGGCAGAAGAGAGCACTGCGAAGGAAGATGAAGCACCTTGGGAATGAGGACATGGACGTGGCTATACCACTAGGCGCGGTAACGCCCAGAGAAATCGGACGCAAGGAAGCGGAATCTCCGGCGGAAGGTGGGAATAAACTGGAAACCCCGGTAAGATCCACACTGGACGCACCAGACTCTTCTGTCAGCGGTAATGCGCGCAAGAAGCGTAAGACCAACACATCTGCTGCGGCCAACGCTTTATTGTGCTCCGCACCAGGGCTTATATCCACGCGTCTCGCGGGGATTAGGACCGGTGTGCCCCCGTATGGGGGCTCGCACTGAGGAAGGGACTACAGAGTGAATCCTACCTGCTAGTAACTTCTCCTACACCTTCCAAGGAACAGGCGGAAGGAAGGGAAGCCAGAGACGTGAACGGAACTGCCAGTTCGAGTGATCGAATCTATGCAACCCGGACACCGCAAACCAATTAAGGTGCTAAGTGGAAAACAGACAAATGCTCTGCGGGATGAGAACATGGGAATTGCGGTACTTCCAAGTACGGCTTTTCTCAGAGAAATCAATCACGAGGGGATCGAGTCTCTGGCGGTACGGTGTGGGGAAAACCCCGCCATACGCGGACTGCCGCATACGCTTCTAACTGTTTTCCATAAGACAATAGACTAAGTTTATGTCGAAAAACATAAAGATTGGTCAAATCAACCTGCAGCATGCCAAAGCGAGAATGACAAAGCTGCAGGATTTCCCCTATATCTTTCTGGTGCAAGAACCGTGGGTTCGATTTAACAGAATCTGTGGCATTGGATCAGTAAAGAGGGCTAGGATCTTCTACGACGAAAGATCCATAAGACCGAGAGCTTGCGTCCTGATGTCAAGACGGTTAGAGGCAACTATGCTGAGACAGTATTGTTCCCAGGACTTAGCTACGGTCATCATACAATACCAGATAAATGGCGAGAGGAAAAACATCATAGTTGCCTCCGCTTATTTACCCTATGATTCTTTGTATCCTCCACCGACGCAATAACTTAGGGATCTGGTGGCGTATGCAGAATCAAGTGGTCTCGAACTCTTAATAGGTTGCGATGCGAATGCTCAACATATTTGTTGGGGCAGTAGCAAATGCAATCCAAGAGGAGAGAAGCTATTTGATTTCATCACTTCAGCTGGTCTTATGACTGCAAACGTAGGGTGCGTCCCTACGTTCGTGGGACCGAGAAGAAGCGAAGTAATTGACCTAACAATCTGTACCCCAAAATTGTTAGAGTTGATTACACACTGGCGAGTGCTAGACGAGGTCTCACTGTCAGATCACCGATATCTAGAATTCAATCTGACTATTGTGGGCGAACAGTCTGCAGTACAAAGGCGGAACCCTAGGAAAACGGATTGGGCAAAGTTCAATGAACTTCTTGGCAATAAAGTACAGTTCCCTAGGCGACTAAGGACTCCTTTGGTGCTGGAAGATGAATTGAAAACTCTGAATTGCACACTTTTAGAGTGCTATGAAGAGGCTTGTCCTATTTCCCGAGGCCAAAGCGGTAAAACGGTTCCTTGGTGGAACCGAGAACTGCAAAAACTCAGGAAATCAACCAGGCGACTTTTAAATCGTGCTTGCAAAAGTAACAAGAACGAAGACTGGTTAAATTTCAGGAACTCACAACGTGAATATAAGAGGCTCGTGAGGTGCTCGAAACGAGACTCCTTTAGAGCGTACTGTGGGGAACTGGAAGGCGAAAGGGAGACTTCAAGGCTGTGCAGAGTCCTCAAAAAGGATGAGTCGGCCAAGTTGGATTCTCTTAGAAAACCCGACGGTACTTTCACGAGCTCCAGACTGGACTCAGTACAGACCCTCCTGGAAGTACAACACCCGGGTGAATGGGTGAGAGAAGTGGTAGGGGGAGAGTTGACGGTTCTTGCAACCCCTTCAACACGCAAGCGTTGCACGGGGAACTGGAACACTGCGAAAGCGATTGTCACCCATGAAAAGGTGAGAGCTGCCATACTGTCCTTTGAACATTTCAAAGCAACTGGCATGGATGGCATCTATCCGACAATGCTAAAGGAGAGTATGGAGCATTTAGAGCGACCTCTAAGAAATATTTTTCGAGGATGTCTTGCTCTGGGCTACGTGCCTTCTTCTTGGCAACAGGTTAAGGTAGTTTTAATACCGAAACCTGGGAAAGATGACTATTCTAATCCAAAGAGCTTCAGACAGATCAGCTTGACTTCATTCTTGCTGAAAGGTTTGGAGAGACTGGTGGAGCGTCACATTCGTGGAAACGCACTTAGGTCACACCCACTTAGTGAAAACCAACATGCTTACCAACGTGGAAAGTCCTGTGAGTCTGCTCTTCATTCTTTGGTCACAAAGATAGGGGATGCAACTTTGAATGGTGAGTATGCGATGGGGGTGCCTTTTCAAAAACTTTATGATGCCGCCAGAGCGCATGGTGTTGATGACGCTTTAATTAAGTGGATCCATGCTTTGCTAACGCAAAGATTGCTGTGCGCTGAGGTAGGGGTCGATCGCTACCTGACTACGGAAGCAACGGAGGGCTGTCCCCAAGGAGGTGTGCTTTCGCCGCTTCTGTGGAGTATGCTGATCGACTCACTGCTATGCGAACTACAAAATTTGCCAATACACGCTCAAGCTTATGCTGATGACGTGGCTGTACTTGTTGTTGAGCGGGATCTTGGAACGGTGTGCAGGAATATACAGCGTGCCGTTGATTTGGTAGACAGCTGGTGCCTTAGACATGGTTTGTCAGTTAATCCAAATAAAACCACAATGGTTTTATTCACAAAAAGGAGAAAACTGGATGGACTTTGTCTCCCTGAGATGAGGGGTACTACCCTTCAACTCTCCGAAGAAGTGAAATATCTGGGGGTCACTCTAGATAAAAGACTTCTTTGGAACAAACATGTAGAGGTAAAGATGAAACGAGCTCTCACAGCTTATGGGCTGTGCAGACGGACCTTTGCCTTGACATGGGGACTCAAGCCTCATGTGGTAATGTGGATATACGTTGCCATCATTAGGCCGATGTTCGTATATGCATCCGTAGTGTGGTGGGTTAAGGTGAGACAAAAAGGTTTTCACCGTAAACTAGCCGCACTGCAAAGAACTGTTTGCCTGGGTATCACTGGTGCCATGAGCACGACATCCGGCGCAGCTCTGAATGCACTACTCAATTTGCAGCCCCTGGATATATTTATTCAAAGCACTGCAATGAGAGCAGCTCATAGGTTAATTCGATTAGATCTATGGGAAAACAACGGATGTGGGGGGCACAGAGCATTGGAAGAGTTACTGGGAGGACTGAATCCAGTTGTTACAATGCCTTCCGATTCTCGTGTCCCCATACATCTGTTTGGTAGAAGATATGTAGTTACCCTGAAGCGTAGAGAGGACTATGTGAGAGGACCTATGTGAATGCCCCGCCTATGGACGCATCAGATCTATGGTGCCGATGTCCTCCAATTGCGACGGGTAGCATCACATCCACTAACGGAAATCCTGCGATACGTTAACGAATCCGGAATATTCCTTTAGACGGGGGAGGCGAGTACAATGGGCCAACACGGCCTGAGTGCTCAGAAGCTGTAGCTTCGCCCCCACCATACACACACACACACACACACACATCCTATACACTTTAATAATTTGGCGATGAACATATGAGTAATAAAGTGCAATTCCCATTATTCGTATCTTCGGCTAATTCGCCGATCCCCAGAAATAATTTTCTATATTTGGTACCCCTGATATTGGTAATCCCGATAATTCGCATCAGACCCTTTGCCGTGCGATTCTACTGCAATAGGATTTTATCAATAGATGCCGACTTGATGACCTCTAAACTACACCAACCTTGCGACCGAGAAAAATAATGAACACGATCTAGCCGAACATGCCATCGAAAGCAACTAAAACGAAGGAGAGTAAGATTTTCAACAATTTTTTCTGTATTAACCTCGATTTTACCCAGTTATCCCCTCCGTCCATTAAATTCTCTGGCTCCTCAGCTAACTCTCCCAACTACCTTGTGATTTATTCTGCCGCTACTTTTCCTCAGTCTATGTTCCCGCTCCTTCCTCCAAATCCCTCCCGATAGTGTATATAGCCTGCCCCGCATCTCTTATCATTCCCCTTCTTACCCTCCTACCCTGTCGAGTACCTCATTGGTAAACTTGATGCGGACCTGGCTAATATGGTCTTCCAAACCTCTGTTTGCTCAAAACTGGTAAATCCATTTCTCTTCCCCTATGTCTTATTTTCAACAAAAGCCACGGAGAGAATTATTTTCCCGGCTTGTGGAAAGAGGCTTTCATCGTCCCCATACACAAATGTGGCGATCGTACGCTTGCCGAGAATTACTGTTCTATTTCCCTATATATATGTCAGCGACTGGTTGTCCGCCCACTTTGGTCACCACATAGTAAAAGAGCAGTACGGCTTTGTTATGCGTAGGTCCACTGCCTCCAACCTGCTTGACTTTACCAACTTTTTCGCCAACTGTCTAAATTCACGGCAAGAAGTACATACCATTTTGCACTGATTTCGCTAAAGCCTTCGACACTGTAAATCACAAGATCCTTCTATCCAAACTCTCGTATCTAAGCATTCCCACACCACTTGTTTTATGGGAGCAGCATTGCGCTCGGCCGACATTATTACCGTGATTTGACTCAGGTACTCATTCACAGCTGAGTCGACTGGCATCCGACGTCAAATTACGATGCAAATCCACTTGCACCAGGGAGATTTGAACCGCGACCGGTTATTGGTAGCCCGAAGAAATAACTTAACTCAGAATAATATACCTCAAAGCGGAGGGCATGTAGACCCGCTACGGCACCGTAGAAGAAGAAACAAGAGGTCAAGATCGAAAGAACTTCAAAATAATGTCAATAACAATCCATGAAGTACATGAGTTACACGATTATCGTGGATAAGGTAGGAGCAAGACTACAAATTGTCTTTTTGACTATACAACTGGAAGTACTCTAAAACTATAATGCGGAGTGCAGAAGAGACATCAGCAAGAACAAAGGATTTGCATGCCAAATACAGAAGGAAAGCTTCTAGAAATGCTCTTGAGTGGCAACCTCCGGTTAGCTAAGACGAGATTCTGAAAATTAAGAATGCCCGTCGATAGACATTTTGCGAAAAAAAAAGTATCACAAACCGGAAGCTGAACTTTTTAGGCATGAAAGGTGTTGTGTATTTCTTTTATAAAAACATTTGTCCTATTAATACTTAGCACGTAATATATGCATGTATTGTGTAAAAATATTCTACTTTCGCTTGATACTGACATTCAAAGTCTTGAATTTGCACAGAAACGACAAGTTTGACCACCAAACCTAGGTACCATATAATGACAGCCTCTTATTTAAATTGTTTGTTTGAATAATTTCTGAGAAAGGGTCCGTGAAAGAAATGATCATTTTCGACCCCCGGCACTCCACACCTTTCCAAGAAATGTTAAAACTAATACCGGCTTCGGAAATTACTAATCGAGACTTTGCATTTGACACATGGCTATGTACACCCCCGTTTTGTATGTATGGGAACTCCCCTTAAATTCGACGCAGAAGGATGTAACTCAATCTATGCGTGAGCGTTCACAGTGCCCATCTTTCCACCAAATTAAGTGTCAATCGTCGTCAATGTCAATAACCGTCTCCGAGAAAAATGGGTGTGACACACAGACAGTAACCCGATTTTAATAAGGTTTTTTTTTACACAAAACTTTAAAAAGTCTACTTAAAGGGGGGGGGCCTTACTAAATGAGGCGGAAGAAATCCAATTTTTTTTTCGCCTCAATCGATTCTCAATATATATATGAAAATATACACACAGCCTACAGCACGCTGACCTCTTTCATACTGGCTAGCCCGAATTGTTTACTTGAAAAATAATTGAAATCGCTGCTTATATGGTTGCAGGAGTATTCAATGATATTCAGCAATTTTGAGCACCATACAATTAGCATTTATTTACTTTGTTTACAACGCTCAACTTTTCCAGTTCATTTCAAATGTGTTTACATCATCACCGAAATTTTGCTGAGATGGCAACTGAACCTTTTGGGTCTCAGAAGTCAAAAGGTTATTTTTATGAGTATGAGAAACGTTGTCGTTCGACCTGAATTTTCTCCAAAAACCGTCACCTCAAGATCGCTGAAAAATGTTAGAACGAACCATGTGAAATGTCCAAATTTCAGGCTAGATTCTGGGCTAACTTACGCAAATGCAATACGCAGCCAAGAAGCCGACCAAGCAATCTGTGTAAAACAAAACCTTATTAAAATCGATTTACTGTCTACCTCTCTGTCCGTTACACACATTTTTTTCGGAGACTGTTGTAGCGATTGACTCCAAATTTGGTGGAAAGATGGGAACACTCACGAATACATAGAGCTACATTCGTTTACGTCGAATTTAAGGGGAGGTCCCTATACATGCAAAGGGGGATTTATTTTTTGGAAGATGATAAAGGAGGAGTGTTTGAGGGATCCTCAGTAAAACAAAAATAAAATGCTGAGATCAGGGAAGGAGATAAATAAAGTATAGTTAGAGTTATTCCACTATGCTAAATCCTACCTGATCTCTCCTGGTGACAGGCCAATGGGCAAGGGCTCTTGACGCATGGACGGCGTCAGGACGTAAGTCAGAGCAAAACAAATACGTGTCTGCACGCCAAATGTTGGCACCCTAACTGGAAAGACCGAGGAACTCGTAAGAGCCCTTCGGAAAACGCGCATTGATATTTGCGCTCTGCAAGAAATCCACTTCTTCATCGCGTACGCACCACAGGCAGTTTGGTCATGTGGGTGAAAAGGCACACGGTAACAGGTGCCATGGGGGAAGGGGTTCGGAGCGCGCAATGAGGGTAACGAGCGTGTAATCGATTTTGCAGACACCCATGACCTTATACTTATGAATACATGATTCATCAAACGATTGTCTCATCTTCCTACATTTTATTGTGGGAGCAGTGAAACGCAAATCGACTATATTCTCATAAGACGCCAACATTTTACCACTGTCACTGATTGCAAAGTCGTTCCCTATGAGACCATCGCACCTCTACATCGGCCGTTGATTGCCGTCCTGCGAATTAAGCCACCGATAAAACAGCGTGAAGAACGCACTGGCCCGCCGCGCATTAAATGGTGGCGATTTGGTGAGAAGAAAGAAGAAACGGTCTCACTCATACGATTGCCAACCATTACGAATGTGGAAGAATCATGGAACCAAATGAAAGACACGATCCACAAAGTGGCCTCTGCAACCCTCGGGGTCACCAAGCCGGATAAGCGGTACATCAACCGAGATACTTGGCTTTGGAATGATGATATTGAAATGAAGGTCCGTGAAAAGAAACGCCTCTGCCACAAATTTCTCGACGATAAAACACCTGTTAATTGGCCAATTTATAAGAATGCCAACCGGGAAGCAAAAAAAGCGGTCGCCGTCACCCGAGAGAACCATTTCAAAAATCTTTACGATAAACTGGACACTCGGGATGGCAAAAGAGATCTGTATCGACTTGCTAAAAGCCGTAGTGAACGCACACAGGATATCGAACACTTCTGTTGCGTTAATGATAAGAACGGTACGTTGCTTACCAACCGTCGAGCCGCAACGGACAGATGGCGAGAATACTTCGAGCAGGTTCCAACTGAGAAAGTTGCTCATCCTCCACTTCCACAATCATTGCCGACATTTGGAGCAGTTCCACCTGTCAGCGCAACTGGTGCTCAGAGGTGGCGGTGAGGAAGGCGGAGTGGCACCGGGAGACGCTGTATTCACTTTGGTTTGCCGGCCGTGATGCAGTAGGCGAATGCTCCAAAGGCCTAATTAGGGTGGTCAGACCCGAGTCTGCACGGAGACTCATCTGAAGTCGCAAATTGGTCACGAAACTTTACCAGGGGTATACTGGTACCATGGGAACCGGGAAAGCCCCTGGACTCTCATACTTCGGGTGAACTCCCGTTGTATGTGAGTACAGCTCGGTTATTTGCGGTTGGCCCCCCTAGTAGGAGTTTCATGGTGGTTGTGCTCAAGCGAGAAGAGATGGCGTTTCAACATGGGTGCCGTACTCCATAGTTCGGTAGAGATTTAGGTAATTCTTGCATCCACCAGTAGGAATGCTAAGCCATGCACTTGGTATAGACTGGTACCGTTGTTGCTTGTCTCAGCGGGGCTCTGATTGTGGTCACAAAATCAATCAATAAAGAAGAGGACCGTAGGATTAAGTCTCCACGACAGGTACCTACGTTAAACACCATGGGCTTAACTGTCAGCGCAACTGAAGTTTGAGGAGGCAATAAAAACAAATGAAGTGGGGGAAAGCAACAGGACCTGACGACTTCGCATCTGAGCCCTGGAAAGCGAAGAGCTGGGACCCAACACTGTGGCTCAGTGAATTCTTTAACCTGGTTATTCAGGAAGGAAGAACACCATCTGACTGGCAAGAAAGAAACACGGTTCCAATATGGAAAAAGAAAGGTAGTCCAGCAGAATGTTTAAATTACCGTCCGATCCGGTTACTTTCCCATACCATGAAGATTTTTGAACGCATTCTTGACAACCGTATTTGAGAAATCGTTGAAATAACCGTGAATCAAGCCGGATTTGTCAAGAACTGCGGAACTACTGACGAAATACACGCTGCGCGGTTATTCATGGAGAAACACCGTGAGAAGCATCGCCCTCTTTACATTGCCTTTCTGAATCTAGAGAAAGCGTTTGACCGTGTACCATATGAACTCATCTGGTATGCTTTACAACACTTCGTAGTGGTTGGTAGAGCAACCACGATCCGAAAAGTAAAGTTCGAAGTATGGCGGGTGTATCAAAACCGCTTCGTATCTCTGTTGGAGTTCATCAAGGAAGTGCCATCTCACCACTCCTCTTTGTTCTTGTTATGGACACCGTCACACGGGATACCCAACGTCCAGCGCCCTACACACTGCTTTATGCAGATGATGTTTTCCTAGCATCTGATAGCAAAAATGATCTCGAGCAACTTGTCCAAAAATGGAATGATCGCCTCATGCAATACGGTCTCAGATTGAATTTAAACAAAACTGAATTTTTGACGACCGATCCCCATGAAACAGGCACAATCACTGTCAGCGGCAGTGATCTGCCCAGATCTGAGCGATTTAAATACCTCGGGTCAACGCTATCAGCCAATGGAGAACTGCGTTATGAAATTGCTTCACGCATTAGCGCAACCTGGATGAAGTGGCGTTCCACAACTGGTGTTCTTTGTGATAGACGTAACAACGAACGTCTCAAATCTAAACTTTACCACAATGTCTTCCGTCCAGTCGCTCTCTATGGTTCTGAGTGTTGGCCGACTATAAAAGACAATGAACGGCGTCTTGCGATAATGGAGACGAAGATGCTTCGTTGGACTAGTGGCGTCGCACGTTTAGATCACATCCAAAATGAGGATATCCGCGATCGTTATGGGGTTGCGCCGATCGTGGAAAAGTTGCGAGAGAGGCGTCTTCGATGGTATGGTCACGCAATTCGTGCAAACGAGAATTCACTTGCCAAGATTGGTCTGAACATCGAAGTCGATGGTAAACGACCAAAAGGCAGACCAAAACAACGGTGGCTTGATACGATAGATGGAGATTTGAAAGCCTGGAGATTGCACCCAGCTCAGGCATTCGATGGAGCCACATGGCGAAGCCGATCACGACGAGCCGACCCCGCTTGTGAGCGGGACAAAGGCTGAAGAAAAAGAAAGAAGAATTGCCTAAAGCACTTGTTTATCGTTTCCTATTCACTAAAGGAGTATAAGGAGCGCTGAATCGATTTCAGTCGGTGTTTCCCAACCTGCAAAACTGAAAACACCTAAAAGGCATCTGTAATCTTAGAGATTCATAAATTTAAATCCAATTTCACCCACAAAACAAACTTGTTTTCTCTTCACTAAAGCAAAAACTTCAGCTACACAATGTATATTGACAGAGTTAAATTGCAGTGAAAATATCGACCGCAAGCCCAGCGTACATCTCTTCAATCCACGCTGCTCATAGCCCAATACTACATACACTTCACGATTCCAGTCAGGGACCCAATCTGCACACACCATACAACTTGTCTGACAACATATTTTTGACTCATCGCAAAAGATTTGGATGCAATCCATAGATGCTAAGCAGAGAGATGGCTACGCCGGTCAGAGCCATGAAGCTTCAGGGCCAGGCGGCACCAAAATAAGAAATTCCATTCGAATACGGGTTTGGGGTTCAGCGGCGCAATGAATAGTGGAGTGCACGGCACGAGTACACTTTACACAAGCCAGTGATTGGCATTATGCAACGCAATCTAACGAAAACGCCAGCTCGTGAGCGATGACGACAATAGACCCAACACGCTGAGGTAGAGGAAAAACCTGAAGCACAGCATGAAATGGCAGCAATCTAACGGTACGAGATAACCAAATAAACGATGTCTTCATGAGGAATTCCACCTGAAAGAGGGCAAAGGTGACCTAAACTAATGATTCGCTCTGATCGTAAATTCAGCTGGATGCACAGGGAGAAAGGCGGTTTGGGTTAGTGTAAAGATGTTGTGGATAGAATATTGTGAACGTGGGTTATTCCGTTGCAAAGAATGCCATGGAAGTTGGATGGATAAAACGTAACCCAGCCTTACACTTGAGCGGGAGACGCTACTATTGAACTTGCACATAAACTTAGGGTCACCGGAACCAGGCACGAGTCTCACACGTCTGGGCGTCACGGAACAGCTTGGTGTCTAGATAAGGCGTCTGACAAACAGCTGACCGAGTTATTTTTGCAACTATGACGGCAATCGGACGTCCAAACCGGAATCACTGTTCAGATGAAATCATCTCCGTCGAAAACCGGAGTCGCGGGTGTCGCACTTTCATTTTTCTGCATTTCAATTAAAAACCGAACTAAGATCTCGTACTTTCCACCAGCCAAGGAGGAAAGCTAGGCCCAAATCCCATCATTCTGGAAGGAGGCCTGGGGGAGTCTTGTGTCCGCGTCAACAGCCACTCGAAGCAGCGACAAATGCCTGCGCATGTGTTGGCACTTGCTTGCGTCGCATTTTCGCCCGTTGCGGAGTCCATCTGGCTGCTGATTCTCTCATTCCAGCAAACAGCACCAGTCTATTGGCCGAGGAGTCATACATTTCAGCGAAAAGTTAGAAACCCCTGCGAAAAATCGATGCTCAACAAATTCAAAGTTGTTCATGACCAGCATCGAACTGTTGGCAAGTGTCACCATTCAAGAGCTCAGAAGGCAAACGATGCGTCATACACAGCAGTGATCACTCTATTTTCTTAGCCAAAGTAATTATCAACGACCATCTAACTTTGAATTTTAAACGCAACTGTGTCCGCGCTGCCAAGGCCGTCATTACGGATCGTGCAAATTTATAGCCTACAACTGATTCGTTACACCTTATTGCCACCCACTGCTATCACACAGTTTTTCTATAATTCGTTAGCTAGCATCAATACGCGCTTTTAATACACGAAAATTGCGTAAAACGACTTTTCATAAACGTACCAAGTCCGGCCATCTTGAAAATACAGCACAGACCAAGAGAAAGAAACGGGTCGATGACGAGTTTTATTGCACAATTTCCAGACGTTCACGTACGCGTCTTGCCAATTTTCTTAAGACCGAGACTACAGGGCTCTAGATTGATTCTACTTACGTTGATAGATAGTTGGCAAATGGAAGTTTTGCACTTGAAAATCCAATTTGAAAATTGACAAGAGCTCAAAGAGCAAGACTATTTTTTAACACGCACGACACAATAAAATCGACGACGACAAACGACAACTGGCCGTCGCGTACGGAGAAACAAAACGGACGTCAATGAACTATTGCGTTATACGGATTAGGGGCAACATGAGATTTTCTCTTGGGCGAGCATTACGACATCTAGAGTTTGGTGCAATCGTAAGATACGCTGTAGAACAAAATCAATCTTTAAACACGCCTATTAGATCTTTAAGTTCTTCAAATTTGTTTCCCATGTTCATCAAACTGCAACAATTGAGCAATCAACAGAGAACACAAGTTTTTCGAACACTAAAAATTGCCTCCTAAACACATTCAAAAAATTTCCAACACGAGAATCGCCCTGCAAATTTGACATTTAACTCCCAACTCCTTGCTATAACCTCACTTCAAACAATAACATCAACATGATCCCGGAGGCATCTAAAAATTTATCATTTAACGTTGAATTAAAATTGGTACCCAACCATTCAAGCATCGAGAACTGTTCCCAGAAGTGCCTTCTACCTAGTGAGAAATTCCCAGCGGGTGTCGCTCCCGGTAGTCTGAGCATTTGCACTATAAACTCCAAACAGTATGTTTGCTTCCTATTCCCCATGAACAATAATTTTCCGGTGGGATATTGTGCAATAGACAATTGTGTTTCAATTAAAAAGTCTTCTGAATGTCCTGAAAATGTAGCAAACACCCTAACCCATATAAGAATAATCGAAACACCAGTGGAACCTTTCCGTGAAATTAAAGTGAAAATCAATCTAAACAAATCATTGTTCGAAACCTCCCAAAGATTGACTCGTTCCAAACTAGCCCAAGCAGCAAGGACTTTCCTTTCTCTATACTCATTTACGGCAAACTCAACCATAGAACTTTATGACCGCGCCAATAATTTCGGGATTGATTCTATCGAAATTTTATCTGGAGAGTGTGATTCGGTCGTAGGCAATATTAGCGCTGAAACAACATTTTTCGTAGAAAGTATTCGATACCTTGGAACTGCATCCTTTTTAAATACCGTCGAAATAGCTGGAGTCGATAATGTGATATGTGAACTGGACAAAGTAGCTACGGAATGTTTCCTACACGGAAACTGGAAAAGTTCAGGAATCAATCAATCCCACAATGCTTTGATCGTCGGCCCAACAGGTTGTGGAAAGACTTCAATTTGCCATAATTTCGTGATAAAAAATAAATGCAATGTGTTCGCGATTCAGTCCAGTGATATGATGAAACCTCTCCCCGGCGAAACTGAGGAGGCGCTAAGAAAGGTCTTTGCGGATGTTAGGTATTTTGTGGAGCATTTTCAACCGTTGGGTAAGTTTCTAAATATTTTTATTGGAAGTTGTATGACAGCCAACAGAGTCTATTTCAGCTTACAAAAACTGTTTCACTCGAAAGTCTCACAATAGCGTCAACTCAATCTTGCCAGTTCTCATGTATTCCTCGGAGATTTGGGTTCTTAACATGAAAAATTGCGAACTCTTGGCCGCGTTCGTTCCCCCGAACAATTTTTGGCCCCCTACACGAGAATGGAGATTCCATAGCCTACATAACGACAAAATCTATGACCGTCAGGTTGTGAATAAAATCCGGCTCAATAGGTTACGGTGGGCGGATCACTTAATCCGTATGGATGAGGATGATCCAGCCTGGAAAGTCTATAAGGGCAATATCTATGGTAGAAAGAAAAGACGAGGCAAACTTTGCCTGAGATGGAGTGATGGCGTAGGTGAGGACGCCAGACAGCTTTTAGGGATATCGAATTGGTGGGGGTGTCCGGAGTTCCTTATTAAGGCAGGCCTAGACCGGATACCGGTTGTTGCGCCGTTGATGATAATAATGATCAAATCTCAGACAGTTCCAGGCCGATATTCCATTTCACTCACCCATGATTTTGCGCAATCGCCAAGGCGTACCACCAAATCCCTATCGCTCTCGCAGACATTCCGAAAACGGCTACCTGCACACCTTTCGGACTCTTCGAGTTCACTAGCATGACTTTCGGCTTGTGTGAGGTTTACCCACTCTCTCTTACGGAACTTGAACTTTGGTTTTGTCTACGTTGATGATGTTTTGTTTGCTTCTTCTTCAGGATCTGAACACTTGGAACATCTCGAGTGCATTTTTCAACGTCTCCTCAAAGTCGGACTTGTCCTAAACGTTGAGAAATGCAGATTCCTCCAGAAGCAGGTAAAATTTCTCGGCCATTTGATAACCTTTGCCTGGTATCCAACCTGACCTATCCAGGACGCCTACTTGCCGCGAGGTTGCGTGGTCTGCTGAACCTGTCCATGCAGCACTGCTGGCATTCTCTCAGTCAGATGCACTCCTAGCTGTGTTCGTCGATGTTTCAGATACAGCGGTAGGGGCCGCTCTTCATCAACGAGTGAATCAAATCTAGCAACCGTTAAGCTTCTTTTTAAAACAGCTCAACGGAACTACAGCGCCTATGATCGTGAGCTACTCGCCGCATACCTCGCCATAAAATACTTCCGTTTCTCCCTTGAGGGCAGGCCGATCACCGTGTCCACGGATCACAAGCCCCTTACTTCTGCGCATAGATAAAAATACGACACAGCGTCCCCTCGCCAACTTCGGCACTAGAGCTATATAAGCCAGTTTACTTCTGATATCCAGCACGTGTCTGGAAAAGACAATGTCGTTGCAGCCACTTTGACTCAAATCTCGGAGGTCACACTTCCCACCGCGGTCGATTATACGGCAATCGCCGAGGCACAAAAAGACGACGCAGAGCTTCAGAGCCTGAAGGCAAACTCCAAATACAAGTTCCAGGAGCTGCCTACTTTCGGCTCAAGCTTCTATTTACTCTACGAGACCTCAGATAAAGGACCCAGGCCATTCATTCCGGCCGATTTTCGCAGGAAAGTATTTCACGCAATACATGACCTGGCACACCAAGGCTTCAGGACGACGAACCTTAGTCACTGAAAAATATTTCTAGCCGTCTATGAACAAGGACGTAAACTCTTGGGCCAGACAGTGCATCATGTGCCGAGGCCCTCTGTCGAGAGTGAATTCCGCACTTTGGTATACCAGCCATAATCAGCACCGATCAGGGAATGCAAAACGAGTCTACTCTTTTCGCGGAGTTAGCTAAGCTTCTTGGCTTTAAACGGCATCGGACTCCTGCGTACCATCCACAGTCCAATGGTATGCTGGAACGTAGGCTGCGGACGCTGAGGGCTACCTTAATGGTTTGCGATGATTCGACGTAGTCGCGGTCCTTGCTTTTGGCCTTCCTTGGCCTCCGCACAACCCAACGAGAGGAGTTCACGGGTAGCCCCGCGGAGATGGTGTACGGGGAGAATCTGCGCCTCTTCGTCGACCCTGTTTTGGATATCGGAGCAGGGTTAAGCGTCTCTGGAATGCGTGTTCGCTTAGAGACACGATTTCGAAATTGCGGCCAATTCCACCATCCAGACACGCAGCAGTGGAGGTCAAGACCCCCAAGGACCTTGAGACGTGTACATAGGTCCCCATTAGAATGGACACTCCTCGGAAGCGGCTGCAAACACCATACGAGGGCTCCTTAAGAGTTTTGAAACGAGGCAAGCATTCGTTCAAGCTCGACGTCCGAGGCGGACCAAGTGGGTCTCCTTGTCATCATCATCATTTTAATTCGTCACGCCCGCTTAAAGTATGCAGCCAAGTAGATATGTTGATAATTTCGGTGACGCCCCCTGCCTCTATTTTTGCTGCTTTTCATAAATTATGATTTAAATAAAAGAAACTATAACTTTCACTGTATGTTCTTACGACAAATGTAAATGATATACGAAAAACATTACTTGACAACGTCTTACGGTAATTGGCATTTCAGTATGTGAGAGAGACATATAGCTCCCGACCAAACTACTTGCTCCAACAAAACCATTTCTTCATTTTTCGAAACGAAACACAAGCTATTGTAACACAACTAATGGCTGAATCTGAGGTTAAAAAAGGACTGGATGATTGCAACTATATTTCAGTTACGACAGACGCAATTATGGATCACAAAAATTGCATCCTGTTTTAGTGAGTGATAGTGAGTTTTGGTACTTGACCTGACGGCAATGGCCTTTGGCTATCGAAAACCGATTATGATTGGTTTCTGGAATGTGTGCACGCTCGTCGACAACCGTAGCGACTTGAGCGGGAATTCCAGCGATATAAACTGGAAATTTTAGGTCTAACCGAAGTAAGATTGTGGGACTCTGGAGAGCATCTCTCTCTCTCTCTTTCTCTTGCGGCAATGTGCTTTTGTACTCTGGAAAGCCAAGTAATAGCAGACGCGAATTTGGTGCCGGGTTGCTCGTGAAGGCTACCGCAAGGCGCGCTCTCTTGACCTGGGAGCCGGTGTCTGACAGACTTCTAACTGCAAGATTTCGGTGCAAGTTAAAGAGCATCACAATTGTACAATGCTACGCACCAACGGAGGCTCCCGAAGAGCCACATCAACTTCCTACGGATCATTTTGGAACAATGTGCGGAGTATAGAATTTCGCTGCATATGCTGTCCATTGGTTTCGAGAAAGCTTTTGGCAGCCTGAACAAGGAGTGCTGCAGGGGAGGCATTTCGAAGAAGCTAGAAGCTATTATCAGAGCGACATATGATGGCGCAAAATGTCACGTGCTGCACTGAGGTAGAATTTTGGAAGATTTTGCGGTCCAAAGCGGAGTACGCTAGCGTTGCATCCTTGCGCTGATATTATTTATTCTTGTTATGGGCGACGTTGTTCATGCTGCCTTGTCCGGAGGATTTTTTGGAGGATTCAACGGACGATGACATCTTTCCTCAAACACCTCGACAATACTGATGACATCTGTTTGCTCTGCCACCGTGTCATGGACCTTGGCTAAATTTCTATATTTAGGAAGCGGTGGTGGAACTCGGTGATAGTCGCATTAATTAAAGCGGATCTACCGCTTTCGCTGCCCTGCCTAAAATCTGGAAATGCTGTTATCTCAACACGAAGGACAAGTTGAGACTATTCTGTCCTAGTGTTTTTCCATATTACTATATGGGAGTAACACATGGAAGGTGAACTCCACTCTTACTAAAAAGCGTCAAACTTTCGTCAGTACTCGCCTGCGTCTTATCATCGGAGTACGCTGGCCTGCCACTATTTTAAACTATAATAGGCACAGGCTTGGCACTTGTTTGCGATGTGGTAGGAAGACGGAAGTGGCAGTGGATAGGTCACACATTGAGGAGGGGTGACAATTGTATTGCGGGCTATTCCATGTAGAACTGTAGACACCCCGGTTTTGTGCCGAGGTCCACATATTCGATGTCCCTAAAAGCTGTCTGGCGTCCTGACTTACGCCATCGATACATCTCAGGCAAGGTCTGCCGAGTGTCAGTAAATTCCTCAGGTAATAGTTTAGCCTGCAGTGACCAGTATTCCTACTATGAATTGGAGGCTCTTCAACCATCTTTTGAGCGCTTGGGTTCGTATTCCAGTCATGAGAACCTTAGACTTTTCCATGTTGTTGTATGTTCGCCCAGTAAAGTTCCCTCAGCCGTTCCTTTTAATTTTCCAACATCGTAGTCATGAACCGATTTCAGCCTCCACAGAATTGGTCTGACCCGTATAGCTACGTCCCTGCTTCTTTCCCGACCAGCTCGATCACTGCTTCATTCCTTCATAATCCAATGTGGCCTGGAACCCGGAGTATCCACACCTTATTGAGCAAGCCGAGAGGGGGTCATTTTAGTGGGAAAAAATTCTACACGCTGGAACATGTGTACCAGTGTCTTTGGCAGATTTACATCTCTGGAAAAAAAGAAGAAAGACAGACAGTAAATCGATTTTAACAAGGTTTTGTTTTATTCAAAACCTTTACAAGGACAAGAAAAATTAAAATTATATTGACTGTCCTGGAAACAATATCCGCTATTTCAAGCGACCTAATGTTCGCTATTTCGAGTATCTAATGTAACAAAAACTGTTGTTCGCTATTTGGGATTTGGGACTGTTCGCGTTGGAGAGCTTCGTTATTTCGCGAACCTAATGTAAAATCTAAATTGTTCGTCTATTCGCAGTTTTTTTTCCTAAAAATTATTCATATTAGCGCTTTCTTCATGGATGTGTACCAGGTTTTGTCCGGTCGGCTCAGTATATATTACACAAGTGAGGTTTGCAATTTCCTACGTTAACCATGATTACCGCGACCCTTTCACCAACTGGTAAATGTTGATTTGGCTGGGATTCAAACCAAAATTTAATGTCGACGATTCCAAAAGGAAAGCAACAAAAACCTCGAATAAACAATTACGTACGGGCGTCCATAAATTTTTGAATCACCTTCGTATGTTATCATATTATATGCACAATGATCTTTTCCAAATCATGGCTCTTGATCGCTCCCGTCATAGCCATGGTAATGAAAGATTGCGGCTCGACTGATGCAATAAATTCTTTAGACATTCATATGAAGAACATGCAAATATGAGCAACGAGAATAAAGGATATAAATGATTGTCCTAAATAAATGGGAAGTCAAAGAACCTAGGCCGATTATAACATTCTTTTTCAGTCAGTGTCTAACTGTGGGCTGCTCCCCGCTTTCTTGGCTCCGATAAAGAAGGCTTAGGTCTATCCTGTTTTCAGATAATGCAGGTACCTGCATGCGCTGCGCCACTGAGTTGTCCTGAGCTTGTCTCCTTCCTGATCTCTGGTAGTCTTTGTTGGTTGTAGTCGCAGTATGCCAATGTTGACCTCAGTGTTTCGGAGATGCGCCTTTGCCTGATTGCACGGGGAGGTGTTTTTTGACTCCCTAACCTAGATCCGTAACGTTTTGTTAATATTAGAATCACCTCGTACTGGGTGTGGCTGTCATCATATACTAATGATTGCGGTAGACAAAAGGCTTGGCTCCTGGAAAGCCACATATCACCTTTGAAGAGGGATAGCTCACTCTCGAACAGAGAGACACATTGGCCCCAGGGAGCTATATTCAGCGTTGGTCTATCCTACAGTGCACTGCTTGATCTCGTGTTGACCTTTTGGGACACGGGACACTTTTTTGAGTCGACTCAACAAAGTGAATGAATCGCAAAAAGTCGGATCACCGAAAGGAAGCATATTTCTCATAAACACTTTCGACAGTCTAATTAGGTAGGTTATCTGGAATGCCCTAGGCAGGAAGGAAATTCCGGAGAAACTTACCAAATGTCACGTGCTGAATCGATGTAAAAAATCTCAGAGAAATTTAGAGCTCAAAGCGGAAGCTTGCATCTTATCATCGATACTTTTTCTACTCGTTATCGATGACGATCTTCTTGCTGCCTTGTCCGGAGGAAGTGGAGGGCTACAATGACTATCTTATCTCACACTCCTCGATTATACTGATGGCATTACTTACTCTTTCAACTAAATTCTCGAACAATTTTCTCGAATACGAGGGTGGTCTGAAAAGTTTCCGACCTCAGCGTAAAGATGGCAGCAGCGTCAATAAAAGCTAGGGAATCTTATTGCGCATCTTTTGGTAAATACTCACCAAAATTTCAGCTGTTTTCGCCGCGCAGTTGTTGTTTGACAATCGCTTGAATGAGTCGACGTGAGTGTTTTTGTGAAAATGGAAAAACGTGTATCGAGCTGTAATTAATTATTTGTTTTTGAAGGGCAATACGCCTACGCATCAAAGATGAGTTGAACGTTGTATACGGGGACTCTACACCATCATTTACCACCGTGAAATTTTAGGCAGCTGAATTGACACGTGGCCGTACAAGTTTGGGAGGCAATGAACGTTCGGGACGTCCATAAAACGCAATCACTGACGATAACATCGCTTAAGTTCACCAAATGGTGCTAAATGATCATCGAATTAAAGTGAGATAGATAGCAGAGGCTGTGAAATGTTGTAAGAACAGACTTAGGCATGAGAACGCTGTCCGTGTGTTAGGTGCCGCGTTTGCTCACGTCAGACCAAAAACTTGTTCGAATGAACATTTCAAACGGTCTGTTAGCGAAGTTTAGGTGCAATAAATCAAAGTTTTGGCGAAGATTAATTACTGTAGATGAAACTTGGGTATACCATAATACGACCGGAATAAAAATACAGTCAAAACAGTGGCCTGCGAAGGGGGAATCGGCTCCAAAAAAGCAAAAACTGTTTGTTCGGCCGGGAAAGTGATGGTGACTATTATTTAGGATATCATGCAGTTATCTTAATCGATTATCTTCAATCAGGAAAAACCATTATAGCAGCATGCTACATATCGTTACTCTACAAGTTAAAGGCAGAAATTGCGGAAAAAATGGGCTTCACCAGGACAATTCGTCGTCTCACACCTCTGTGGTTGTCATGGCGAAAATACACGAATTACGGTTTGAACTGCTTGACCACCCTCCTTATTCACCAGATCTACTCTAAGCGGCTTCTTTTTATTCCTTAATCTAAAAACAAAGATTTTCATCAAATGAGGAGGCCATCACCTTCGTAAATAATTATTTTGCAAAGAATGATGCCGAGAGTATGTAGAAAAATTAAAATAAATTTAAAAAAAAATGTATTGTATCATTGTTTGGTCGGAAACTTTTCAGACCACCCTCGTAATAGACGGAAAATTTCATCACCCGCATGCAACAACAAAAAGTGCATGCTGTGCTTCTCCATACAAATTGGGTCGAATATAGTTTTACAAAGTGTCAAAGAGTAGTATAGGTCCCAGGGGGAAACGTGGATTGGTACCCACGATGGAGCATAAAACCTGGGAAATGCCTGCTGAACCAACACCAACAGCTCTACTACCAAACCCTATCTCCACCTCCACGTGGTGACCGCTGGGAGCTCTTTCTTAACGAAAAGCTGCAGACGCAGAAGGATGAAGGCGAGTCTCCCGCGCATAAAAACGGGACAAATTGTACCAACTGGTCCTCCAGGTTGGGGGTTGGGTAGGGCTGACAACCCTACACGGAAAACAACTTGTTACGAAGCCACAACAGGAGCCTCGGACAGAACGGATTTTAAAACGACGGACCCGGCAACGAACACGGAATAACGATTTGCGTATTTTCTCATGGAACGTGCGCTCCCTGTACAGAGATGAAGCTGATGAGCAGCTAGCCGATACCCTGTCCCAATATAGGGCTGATATAACAGCGTTGCAAGAGATGCGATGGACAGGGACCGGTTTCCTGGAGAAGAGCCACTACACCATATATTATAGCGGTCATCCAGTAAACCATGTGCTCGGAGTAGGTTTCTTAGTCAGCCAAAAAATGAAACCTGCTGTTATCGGCTTTGAAAACATAAGCGAACGACTATGTACTCTGCGCTTGCGAGGCAAGTTTAGAAATATAAGCCTCATAAACGTTCACGCCCCTACAGAGGAGACTGCAGAGTCGGAGAAGGATACCTTCTACGAGGCAGTAGAACGAACCCTCGAAGTCTGTCCCAGGTATGATATCAAAATCATACTTGGGGATTTTAACAGCCAAGTAGGGAAGGAGCCCGTATTCAGGCGATACGTTGGCTCCCATAGCTTACACGAAAAAACAAATGATAACGGACTGCGGACTATTCAATTAGCAGGGTCACACGAAAAGGTTGTTGGAAGTACCTGGTTTGCGCGGAAAGCGGTCCACAAACATACGTGGGCCTCTCCAGACGGGACCACTTTCAACCAAATTGACCACGTGTTGATCGAACGCCGCCACCTCTCAGCCTTGATGAAAGTCAGAACATATAAGGGGGCCAATATAGACTTGGATCACTATCTCGTTGGCATGGTGCTCCGAGCTCGAATAACAATACCACCTAGAATCCCCTCTGACAATCAGGTGAGAGTGAACACTGAAGCCATCCACAACACAACCCTCCGCGACACCTATAAGAGGGAAATGGATGCCGCAATAACCGCAGTCAACAGAGGACCTGGAGATGAAGCATCAACAAATGATCTTCACAACCACCTGAAGAACGTTATCATGGATACGGCCACAAACATACTTGGCCCCAGCCGCAAAAGGAGTCGGAAGGGCTGGTTTGACGATGAATGTAAGCTAGCAAGGGAACGGAAGAATGCCGCATACCGAGTAATGTTGCATTCTCAAAGAACGCGGACACGCGCAGAGACTTATCACGAACTCCGTCGAGCGGAGAAGCGACTTCACAGACGGAAAAGGAAGCCTGGGAGAACCAACAAGTCTATGAACTAGAAAAGTACAGGGAGCAACCGCACCAGGCGCGCAAGTTTTACCAACAATTCAGCAGGATGAAGCCTTATACACCTCGATGCTCATCCTGCCAAGACAAAGAGGGAAATCTGATTTCCGACAGAATGGGCATATTGGAGCGATGGGTTGAGTACTTTGATGAGCTACTGAACAACCAGAACATCGGCGAGTTGGAGGTCCCGCCAACTGAAGACGACGGACAAATACTGCCACCACCAAGTTTAGGAGAAACAGTCCGTGCAATTCATCGGCTAAAAAATCATAAGTCGCCAGGAGCCGATGGAATTACAGCCGAATTGGTTAAATATAGAGGCGACCAGTTACACCAAGTGGTTCATCAACTTGTGCTCAAGGTATGGGACAACGAATCAATGCCTGACGATTGGCAACGAGGCATTATCTGTCTCATACATAAAAAGGGAGATATCACACAGTGCAGCAATTATAGAGGTATCACGTTGCTGAGTACCATCTATAAGATATTCTCCACTATCTTGCTAGGCCGGATAGCCCCATGCGCCCAGAACATCATTGGCCCATACCAAAGAGGCTTCACTCCAGGCAAATCAGCAACAGATCAGATTTTCTCTCTGCGGCAGGCGATGGAAAAACTGTTGGAATATGGA
The DNA here is from genome assembly GCF_905115235.1 of Hermetia illucens. NCBI lineage: Eukaryota > Metazoa > Arthropoda > Insecta > Diptera > Stratiomyidae > Hermetia > Hermetia illucens. The sequence goes on along the minus strand of NC_051852.1, from coordinate 160,630,099 downwards.
CAACAGTTGCACCATCTGTTCATCGACTTTAAAGCCGCCTATGATAGCATAGCCAGGGTAAAACTGTACACGGCCATGAGAGAATTCGGTATCCCGACGAAATTAATAAGACTGACTAGGCTGACCCTGACCAATGTGCGAGGCCAGATAAAAGCAGCAGGATCACTCTCAAAACCATTCGACATCAACAACGGTCTACGACAAGGGGATGCGCTATCATGCGTCCTCTTTAACCTGGCCCTCGAGAAAGTGATCCGTGATGCCGAGGTAAATGCAAGAGATACGATCCTCTTCAAGTCCACCCAACTACTGGCCTATGCTGACGATATCGACATCATGGGAAGAACGACCCGAGATGTACAAATTGTCTTCATCCAGATCGAGCAGGCGGCGCGAGATCTTGGGCTGCACATCAATGAAGGCAAGACAAAATATATGGTGGCAACGTCAGAACCGAAGACGAATCAACCAACAACATCAAACCGCACTGGTCAAACACGAAGAAGAATAAGGATAGGAAAATACAACTTTGAGACCGTTGACAATTTTTCCTATCTAGGGTCGAAAATCACAACCAATAACAACTACGTTGATGAAATCCGCGCACGGTTGTTGTCAGCCAACAGAGCCTATTTCCGCTTACAAAGACTGTTCCGCTCGAAACGTCTCACCATAGGGTCAAAGCTCTTACTGTACAAGACTATGATCTTGCCAGTCCTCATGTATTTCTCGGAAACTTGGATTCTTAGCAAGAGAAATTGCGAACTCTTGGCCGTGTTCGAGAGAAGAATCCTCCGAAGAATTTTTGGCCCCCTACATGAGGATGGACGATTCCGTAGCCTACACAATGACGAAATCTATGAGCGATACCATGACCGTCCGGTTGTGGATAAAATCCGGTTCAATAGGTTACGGTGGGCGGGTCACTTAATCCGTATGGATGGGGATGATCCCACCCGGAAAGTCTATAAGGGCAATATCTATGGTAGAAAAAGAAGACGAGGCAGACCCTGCCTAAGATGGAGTGATGGCGTGGGTCAGGACGCCAGACAGCTTTTAGGGATATCGAATTGGTGGACCTCGGCGCAAAACTGGGATGTCTGGAGTTCCTTATTAAGGTAGGCCTAGACCGGATACCGGTTGTTGCGCCGTTGATGATGATGATAGTTTTACAACTTTGCACACAAAAACACTTCAGTGCCCGAGTGGAACCGTTTGAGGGAAATGCATTCAATTGCATGCTAACAAGGGCATGTGCGAGTGGCGAGTACTACAACTACTTTATGTATATTTATTATCTGGAAAGAAAAAGTTCACCATTATTGATCATCTTAAATAATTTTCATTAAACAGCTGAGTCCATTAAGTACAAAACCAGTTGACTTTTTTGCTTATTGTTTCAAAAGCATATGTTTTAGGCTTTTGTTTATACTGAAGAAGAGAATTTTTACTTTTATTGAACGCAATCAATAGTTAAAATAAGTACATGTGCTTCGGAGAGGATAGTACAAAAAAAAATCTAAACAACAGAACAAAGCTAGGTTGAAACGATTGCAACTAAATCCTGTCTTAATAGGGTAATGAAGAAATGATATGCATGTACTCGTAGATTTTGATATGCCCTGATGTCAGAAAAATCGTATACATATATGGGTAGTACCTCTGATTACGAGCTTCCTCGAAAGTCCCCCCTTGAAAATTATTGACTAAGGGAACACAAAGGTCTCTAAATGTATGCTTGATGAGTATAGCTTTCGATCTCTGGTTTTAATCAATGAATTTTGGGGTCGTAAGATCCGATACCCATATTTAGGTATATGGTTTGATCTGGGTTCGCGAAATGTAAACGAATGAATTTGAATAGAATGGTTTTTTCAAACGTGATCTACAAATAAGCTTTGATGTACATACGTGATTTGAATAGTCATTTAGTCCTCAAGATTGCTAAGAAATACGATGCCGAATTAACTATGGGAAAAATTCGTAGTCTTTTATTCATATTAATAAGAATCGTAATATCTTCGGGGATTTTTTTGATATTTCCGTTTTCACTTCTGCGCCACCTTACTCTTATATAAAAATGCTTATTTCACACTAGTGATTTTCATTGTCGACTGGTACTTTGAGGTGTTAAGAACTTAACTCCACAGCTCAAATCTGAATAAAGCTGGAATATCTAAGTTGAAAAATGATGTCATTCACCTACGTCCAAGTGTTTCTAGTGGCGTGTTTGGTTGCTTTGTGCAGCGGTAGTGAAACGAGTATGTGACTAAGATTAGTTGTTTTGGTCCATATTGTTTTTATTGATATCTTATTTCTTTAATCTATCTAGAAACTTGTCCGCAGAATGAGGTTTATCTGACGTGTGGACCGTCCTGCCAAACTGAGTGTGAAAGTTTAAATAAACCTTGCCTTATCCGACACATTAGATGCCCAGATGGTTGCTATTGCATTAAAAATTATGCCCGGATATCCCCAGGCGGAAGATGTGTACCAATATCACAGTGTCGTCGGAGAAACTAAACTTTGATCGGGTCTTTTCTTTACCTAAGAAAGCCAGTTAATCGGTAGCAAGAGTGATGAGTTATTCATGGGACTTGAAATAAAAAAAGTTTATTTGTTTATGCTCCTAGGAAAAAGTTTTTTTTTTTGAGTCGTTTGGAAAGTAAAGTGGCTTTACACGATTAGTTTCCTATGAGTCTGACATCAGACCGTAAAGCAATGACTGGTAGACTGATAAACCAGACCGATGGAAATTATTCAAATTTTCAAAAAAATCTGTCTGACTGATGCCAGACTGGCCGTGTAATGGTAGAAAATCGAACAAAAAAAGACAACCTACCATAATTTTTTTGATAACGTCGTAAAAGATTTTTTATGTCTCATATACGGATATTTTGAAGACCAGTTGTCCTTTTTTTCAGTGACTTTTGTTGGGTAGCTCATGAGGTTTTGTTTAAAATTTCAAATCGGTTTAAAGTCTATTTCACAACATAGCTATTCTCACCGATAACCAAGCAGCGATCAAGGCACTTAAGTCCAACCAGGTGAACTCTAAACTGGTATGGGAATGCCTTGAGAGACTGAATACACTCGGCTCGTCCAACAAGGTCTGGATACTTTGGCTTCCAGGCCATGCTGGGTTGGAAGGCAACGAGGCAGCGGACGAGCTAGCCAAGAAGGGAGCAGGGACGCCTTTACACGGGCCAGAACCCTTCTGTGGAATCGGAAACGGTTTCATGGCTATAAATCTAAGAAATGAAGAGGAACGGTTGAGAGAACTATACTGGGCGGACCTACTAGGGATGGAGCAGTCCAGGGTGCTTATTGAGGGATACGAACCCATGCACACAAAGGATTGCTTAAACCTCACCAAAAAGAACCTTAGAATCATAGTGGTCACTGGTCACTGGACGCGGTGCGACTTTCCCTCAAGGGGGTCATGCATGAATTGTATCTATATATAGTGGAGAATATGTGGGCAAAGGGATTTTCCGATATTCCTAGTCGTTCAGAAATTACAGTGTTAAACAAGTAAGGAGTTTGCAGCCGCGGCTAGAGTACTCGATGAGAAAGAGCATCGAATCTTTTTTACCTGTTAGTTTTTTACTTGAGCCTTATAAATTCGTACACAGGTACAAATATAAAAAGATGGAAAACCAATCAATTGTCTAAACTTATTTGCTGTTTGGAATAAAAAGGATAATCCAGTCTAAACTGAGCACTGAAAGGCTTTCAAGTTATACTCAGTTATATTTTGTTGTAAGTATTGTGCTGTTTGTGTGTTCAGTGATTTTTTTAAATGGATCGTACGAAGGGAGATCGAGTATTTCATGGGAATCGATACTTATCAGAGAAGAAAAAGGACTTCGCATCAACATCAGCAAAGAAACTTTTAGCAAGCATGAACATGGATGTTTCAATTGCGGCAAGTTTTGTATATTGTATATTGGATTTTTCTGGAGTTTTCTCCGGTATTTCTGCAAATAATAAAATATACGTGGTAGTAAAAAAGGAATGCATAGGACATGTTGAGAAAAGAATGGGAACGCGACTTAGAAATTCAAAGAAGAATCACAAAGGCATTGGTGGAAAAGGGGCTGGCAAACTTACTGATAAGGTTATTAATGACCTCACTACATTTTTTGGGCTAGCTATTCGTCGACACGCAAATTCGATAGAATGAAGCAAGAAATTTGGGCAACTTTCTTCCATAAATGTTCTACAGACGAAAATCCTCAGCATCAAAATTGTTCAGCAGGCGAGGACAGTTCGTGCAAATGGCGCAAAGCGCAAGCTAAAGGAGAACTGGATAGTTTCCACCACGAGAAGGCACCTTTGACTGAAGAAGTTCAAACAGTCATCAAACCAATCTACGAAGATTTGTCACGAGATGATCTCTTGAACAGATGTTTAGGAGCAGAGACCCAGAATAACAATGAGTCGTTAAATGCATTGATCTGAACTTTCGCTCCTAAACACCTTCATTCTGGGGTCAAGGTCGTAGAAATAGCCACTTTTCTGGCTGTAATTATTTTCAATGAAGGATTCAATGGCATTCTCAAAATCCTAGTGACAATGGGATGTCAAATTGGTCACATATGTGAAGTTTATGTCGACCGCCGTAATGAAGCGCGAATTTGGCGGTCCGAACGATTATCGACTGACCTCGCTAAAAGAGCCAGAATTGGAACCAGAGAGCAACAATCGGCCTTACAAGACTTTTTTGAAGAAATGGACGGTTCTCTCTATGGACCAGGTAGAGCAGATTAATGGTGAGTTAAAATTTTACTGTTGATAATCACATTTAAATTTTCAAATGCGTTTTTCTCGAAATTGCATCTTGAAAATCGGCTGCCACCATAGCTCAAAATCTATCCAACCAAATTCTTTGAAATTTTCACGACTTCTTTAATACATATTTCTACGGTCCGCAAACTAGGATAATTGCAATCGAACGGGTCGTTTTTAAGGTTTTGTGTAAAACAAAACCTTATTAAAATCGATTCAATGTCTGTCTGTCTGTCTGTCACAGCATTTTTCTCCAAAACGGCTAAACCGATCCGAACGAAATTTTGTGGACAGATGGGAACTATGAAATCCCACGCATACAGTGAGTGGCATAAATTTAGGTGGAGTTTAAAGGGGGGCTCCTCATACATGCAAAGGGGGGATTAAAATTTTTTTTCACCGGATATAGTTGTGTAGGGCATCAAATGAAAGGTCTCGATTTTTACTTTCCAAAACTGATATTAGTTTTGGCATAAATTGCAAAATGCGTGAGTAAGGAGTCAGAATGTACGCATTTGAAGTGAGACAGGACTCATTTTCGGAAACTACCCAAACCAAAAATCCGAAAAAAATCAGGGTGGTGATGAAATCTAGGCCTCAAAATATGTCCCATTCCGATATCTGCTCAAATAAACTTATTAATAGTATATTACTACTTTTTAGAAATTTACTGAAAAACCCCCCTTAAATGTATCTTAGGACTTGCGAATTTTGTACCAGAATAGAGAACAATATTTCGTACATACGTGCTAAATTTCGTGAAAATCTGGCAATTAACGCCAAAGTTATAGCAGTTCAAACTTACCAATTCCGAGCGAATTGACTGCTTCCAAAGCCATGCAAATCAGATGCTGACGTTATATTATAATTTCCCGGAATAATTGACATTCGCGTGAAATATTAAAGTCGCATTTATGAAGAATCTACTTATCTGCAGCCCTTTTTAAGATTTTGTGTAAAACACTTATGTGAAATCTAATCTTCTTAAGATGTTCCATTCCGGTATCTGCTAAAAAAATTTACTAATAGTATATATCAACTTTTAGAAATTTACTAAAAAACTCCCCTTAATTTCATCCTACACCTGCACCGACATAGAGGACAGCCTCGTACATGCACATGCCAAGTTTCATGAAAATCCAACTATTAATGGGAAAGTTATAGCAGTTCAAACTTATCAATTTCGTGCTAATTAACAGCATTCTAAGCCATACAAATAAGATTGTGGATCTTCAGGGATAGGGTTGAATGTCGTTCCTCATTTTCGGCGTCATCTTAGCGGTATGCTCCTCACATAGGGAAACACAAAACCTTTTATACCTGAAGCGTCAAGCTTCCGGTTTCCCGACTTGTTTACATTTTCGGTGGTTGCAGGTGGAAATCTTAGAACGGCACTACTGCGACACGATGCAGTGGTATTCGCGCTTCACACTCGCTACAACAAACCTCCCTCTTTATCGAAAAACTGCCGTAAATGCACCTTCCTCGCCTTCGGAAGGGCTGCGATTTCAGCGACCCTACTTTCCGTTCTCCATACTTTTCTTGCAGGTTCTGCCAGGAAAAGGGCCGAATTTAGCTTTTATATAAAAAAAAATCTTATTCATTGTTTGGAATTGCCAGGTTAGGTTGATAGCAAAAGTTGAATGAAAGCCGTGTCTGTATATTTGATTGGCTTATTTAAATCCAATATCGATCCTGCTTCTCATTGTGGTATTCACAAAGCGAGTGACTGCTCTACTTAACTCTCTAGCAATTGGCTAACTTTTAGGGGGTATATCACTTCCGTAGAAAAGAAAGGTAATTAAAAGTTCTAATTCCAGACAAGTGTCTGGAAGTAATTGCCACCCCTACAGTACTCCCCTGCTATTAGGTTGTTGCAAATGAAATGGCTGTTTTGGTACTAAAATGTAAAACGACTGTAAAGCTTACAAAAACTTATTTGTCTGATCAAAATAGGTGCCAGTCGATTCAAAATACTTCTCCCAACGAGATTGTATGCCAGTTTCGTAGAGGTCCAACCGTCGGGTGTTGATAAATTCATCGAAGGCAATTTTGACAGCCTCTTCGTTCCTAAATTGTTTTTCCGCCAAAAAATGATCCAAATGCTTAAAAAGTGGTAGTGGGTTGGTGAAAGGTCCGGTGAATATGGTGGATGAAGCAGAGTCTCATACTGCAATTCGTTCAACTTTTGAACCGTTGTTCTGGATACATGAGGTCGTGCATTGCCGTAAAGGAGTGTTACACCATCTCTGTTGACCAATCTCGCCCGTTGAGTATTCAATTTTTGGTGCATTTCCTCGAGTTGGGCATAGTAATTCTGTGCATTTATCGTTTCTCCAGGTGCCAAAAAAGAATAGTGGATAACTCCAGCTGTAGACCACCAAACAGTCACCATTACCTTCTTCGGATGGAGGCTCGGTTTCGGCATATGCTTCGGTGGCTCATCAGCATCTATCCATTGCCCTGATCAGCGACGATTGTCGTATAATATCCACTTTTCATCACATGTCTCTATTTTGCGCAAACAGGGGTTGCTTCTGTGGCGGGAGAGTAAAGAATTGCAAATGTCCATTCGAAGCGCCATGTTTTGCTCCGTAAGGGCTTGTGGTACCCATTTGTCGAACTTTTTCACCTTTCCAAGTTGTTGCAAGAGCCAGGAAACTGTCGAATAGTGTACGCCCAGTTTCTCTGCAATGTCTCTCACAGACTGACGTGTGTCGGATTCGCCTAGCACACGCAGCTCGTCGTTATCAATGGATGGTCCTGGATGTCCATGTGGCTCACTTTTAAGGTTTATGTCGCCTAACCGGAATTTTTCAAACCTCCGCTATGTGGTTCGTTCGCTTACCGTATCAGCTCTAAATGCGCTGTTAATGTTCCTGCTCGAATCCGCTGCTTTATGACCGAGTTTGAACTCATACAGAAAAAGTGTACTTTTTTGGCTCTTTTTCCATCCGGTTTTCCTTTTCATTCACTGTTATCACAACGATGGTCAAAACTGAAATGACTCCTTGATTAATACTTCATTATCCGACACCAACAGCGCCAACTGGTGGTGGTTTGATGCAGCAAAATCGCAACTAACTTGACTTGATTGCCAAATCCGCCATTTCATATGCAAAAACCTAATAGTAAGGAGTGTAAGGAAATAACGATGGTTCAGCTTGCCGTGTCGAGACGCAGCTGTGCACCTGTGGTTCTGTTATTGTTAAATTATTGAAGGCCTGCCTGTGAACGGGCCAAATTTCGTTGATTTTGCTACTTCAGGTTGTTGAACGGGAATTTGAACGATTTTTCGGATGTCTCCCTCGGGAGTGGGCATTGCCACTGAGGCTTCCTGTTGTTGGTCCGAGATCGGGTTCAATTCGATATCGTCGGCCATTGCATAAGCAGGCTTGAGTCGATCAATGGATACTTTAATGGTACGTCCGCCCACTTCAACTTTAAAGAACTTATCCGTTCTCCTGGCCACCCGATATGGGTCCTGGTAAGGATGTTGCCGTATTTTCTTTGGACCATGGTTACAAATAAAGATATGGCTTGTTGTTGTCAGGCCTTTGAATATGAAGAGTCTTTTGTTGTCATATTGACTCCCATTGACTGCACGTAACATTTGGGAATGCTGTCTGAACTCGTTGGCGAAATTAGAGTATATACCTGCTCGTTGTTAGACTGTAAGTTGAAAAATTGTTATGAATGACCATATACCATTTTTGCACGTAGTTGCACCGAGGTTTTCCTTCGAAGCTGTGGGAACACCTAGTAACACGACAGGCAATGCTTCCGTCCAGCGACTATTGTGACACCTTATTGTTGCTTTGAGCTGACGGTGAAAACGCTCGACTATGTCATTAGTTGCCGGATGGTATGGTGTAGTTCGTTAGTTTTGAAAGAACCTCGATTCAAACTGTAACTGGTAAGCCGAACCTGGAGATCCATGTGTCAAGGAATACTCTGGCAACTGTGATGGCTTTTTGATTGGAGGTTGATACTATTTCTGGCCAACGTAAGAACCGGTCTACCATGGTCAGGCAGTAGCGTTGCCCCTCGCAATAAGGCATAATGATAAGATCCAGATGGACGTGTTCAAATATAGATAATGGTGGCGCAAAGGTTCCGACTGGCGCAGCTACATGTTGAGCCAGTTTTGATCGCTGACAATTATTGCAACCAACATACCTCTGCGTTACCAGTTTAACGTGACGTTAGTTCCTGGGTGGGATAAGTAGTGTAAGCTGTTGAAAACAGTTTGTCGGAATGGGCGGGTGATGTAAGGCCGAATGGTACCGGCAGATATATTACACCATAGCTTGCAGCTAACCCCAGGAACCTGATATTGATTTAATCGAAGCCCTGCGTTTCCTTGTAGCATTTTTTCGTCCCCGGACTGAAATACTGCAAGCTTTGCATAATCGAGAATTGATTGCAACTCATCAATGTGCGATAATGCGTCCGCGACAACATTGTCGCAACCGGATACGTGCTGGATACCGGTGGTAAACTGCCCAATATATAATAATTTAGATGGCGAAATTGAAGTAGTGAGCATTCGTTCTTTTTGTGGAAGGAGAAGGTTAGCGGCTTGTGATCCGTAAAGGAGGTGAACTCCCTTGCCCCAACCATGTGACAAAAGTGTTTTATCGCTAGGTACATAGCCAGTGGTTCCAGGTTGTACGCTTTGTATTTATGTTCCGCTAGACAGAGCTTTCTCTCGTGAAGTTAGATGCATCGCAGAAAATGGATGGATGCGCAAGCAGTGAGGTGAGGTTCCTCCTCTTTTGATGAAATGGCTAACCACCGTATCATGCGGATACGAACTGTTCCTCAAAGCAGAAGAGATATCATTTCGGTCATGAATGCGCTCAAACAGAATAAAACCGCTGGCCTTGATGGTCTCTCCGCAGAGTTATTTATCGCTACCCCTGCAGTAGCATTCTACTAGTATCTTGGAAATCTGAGACTGTTCCTAGAGAGCGGAGAAAGGGGATGATGGTCAAGATCCCAAAGAAGAGCACCCGTTTTGACTGTGACAATTGTAGAGGTATCTGTGCGCTCTCTACTGTTGCAAAGATAATAGCTACAAAAATCCTGGAAAGCATTAAAGACAATCTCGACAGATCTACAGAGAGGAGGCTTGTTTCCGCTTCGGGTCTTGACCACATCAAAACCCTGCGGATAATTTTGAAGTAGTGCGCGGAGTTTAGATCTTCGCTTCATCTGCTTTTCATCGATTTCGAAAAAGTTATTGATAGTGTGAACAAGGAGCGTATCTATTTCGGAGAAACTAATAGCTATTATCAAAGCGACATATGATGGTGCAGCAAAGGCATGTGCTAGAGTGAGGTAAAATTTCGGAGGATTTCAAGGTCCAATTTGGAGCCCGTCAGGGTTGTCATTTTGCTCTTATTATCGGTGACGTTCTTCATGATGCTTTGTCCAGAGGACGTGGATGAGTTTAATGGACTATGACATCTCTCCTCAAACACCTCGATCAGCCTGATGACATATGTTTGAACTGAAGATAATATTAACAATAATAATATTCGTTGGCGTGACAATTCAATTAGATCTGGGGTGTTAGAGCTCTTCATTCAGGACCATAACCGTACCCTACAGGACTACGTACCCTGTAGGAAGCAATGTGGTCAGCACTCCCACTGCTACCAGTGAGATTTAAACCGCGACCTTCCGTACGACAGCCCACTCTAACCACTGAGCCATCTGGACCCTGAAAATGCCAACAAAACCACGGTTGCATCCAACCGAATGTCGCCCGGCGCATTAACAATGCTATATCTGCTTTCGTTATCCTGTCTGGAATCTCAAAATGCAAGTATCTCAACACCCAGATCAAGTTGAAACTGTTCTATGCTAGTGTTCTTTCTATGTTACTATATAAGAATAGCACATGGAAAGTAAGCACCACTGTAACTCGAAAGCTCTAAGCCGTCATGAACATCTGCCTGCGTCGTATTATAGAAGTACGTTGGCCTGATACTATTTCAAATGAAGATCTTGTTTGGCGCGCAGGTTTGTCACCCGTACGCAATGTCATCGGAGGGCGGAAGTGGAACTTCGCGCAGGAGAGTAGAGGAATAGTGCAGGCGTCTGGAGAGTTCTGGAGAGAGTTGAAGCGTATGGCATATTTCAATGAACCGTGAACTATGACATATAGGTGTGGTTGATGCCCTATATCCCACTGAGGGATGAAGGTCAACAATATATACACCGCCCAATATTGTTGTCCTTTGTCAATTTATTATGTGCGAGAGCAGACGGCAAATATCCCAGTCTGCGTTCGATATACCTTAAATTGTCATCGGTAACTCTTCGCGTATGGGTAGCTGAATTGGTGATGCAGAGTCAGGTTAAGTAACTCTGATGTAGGAACACATTACAGATGGCGACATGGGACTATGAGTGAAGTACCGACGATGCCTGAGGAACATTTGAGGCAAAACTGTTAAGCACAGCAGAAAGCGCATTTTCTGCAACAGGATGCGATAATGTCAACTTAGTTGATGGCGGGATTTTGGACACTGAACCAGTGTTACGATTTACTTTTTCCAGGACATTTGGTAAATTGCTGGACTTGATTAGCACGGGGTTAACAGAAGAAAATGATGAAACAGTCGAAGCGGGATCCTTGTGTAAACTACACGTGTCTTAAGGATGACTATGTCTTTCGGCCAAATTTTTACTCTGAAGATACGGTGTTTTGCTGGCGAACCAGATGGAAACTTTCTCGAAGAGTGCGTCCTTATGAAAATCTCACTGGAGGTGTTACTCTAGCAGGTTGACTTATTTAACACCACATTCACCCTGAGTCCTACGCCATCGTTGAGCACATACCGAAGCATGCCCGGTCCATTACTCAACTCTGAGGTATGCAGTTTTTATAGACTCCTCTTAAGCCGGTTCAATGGTCCGTTTAATTCATTTAGGGATGTTGTTGGATTCGGAGCGCACTCCAAGGTCCACAAGTTTATGCCGCCCAAGGGTAAAGCGTCGTTTTGGCATGCTTGGACACCGTGTGTGTATTGGTGGTTACACATTTGCAGTATTCAAGCCTTGTCAAAACTCCCTTCTACGTTTAATGGAAGGAACAAGTCACCCAAGGAACAATATGTGTACCCTGTGCGAACACAAGCGCAACTCACCTACACCAAATCCCTCAAATTTTAATCAAGGTATTGGTTCAGCATATTTCTGCTGCTGTTAGCTGAAGTGTGAGACCTCACATCCGCCTATTGCATCACGGCCAGCAAACTATAGTGAATACAACGTTTCCCGGGGCCACCCCATGGAGGTTTCACTATGGCTATTTTGGCGTTGACTCAGCAGACGGGGTTGTTGCCCCCGCAAGTAGAGGGATACCTTAAGGCACGCTGAATGGCGGCCAGTTAGTTAGTTAGTTTAGTTAACTGGGGGGAGCCGCAGCCCCGAGCACTCAGGCCATTATTAGGCCCATTGTACTATCCCCGTAGTTGCCTATTCAATGGCTTCCCGTCTACGGTGTTCGCAGGCTTTAGCGAATCTGAGAACATTCTCCAGAGGCAGAGAATATGCAGATTCTTCATTGAAGAAAACCTTGCCAAGGTGTCTTCATCTGAGATCTGAGGATGCCGGGCAGCTGCATAAAAAGTGCAGGGCCGTCCTCCTCCTCACATTGGCTGCACACAGCCGAAACCACTACCCCAATCTTTTCCATATGGTAGTTTAAGGGGCAGTGTCCCGTCAAAAGCCCTACTAGGGTTTTCATGTCTGACTTCTTAAGAGACAACAAAAATGCCGCTCTAGTGGCTCTAGGCTCCTTCACAAGGATTTTCGCTTGCCGGCAAGAGTCCAAATTTTTCCACTCGGTTGCGTGAATCCTTGCAATTTCACTCGTCAGAGTAGACTTGACAGTAGATGGTCGGATTCCAAGAGCTGGTTCTGGCCCCACCATTGTGGATCCAGACCCTCGGCGAGCTAGTCTGTCAGCCTCCTCATTGCCGGCGATGTTAGAGTGCCCCGGCACCCACATCAGGAATGTTTCGTTCAGTCGGCCAAGTTTCAGCAGCACCTGATGACAACTCCACACCAACTTGCTTGATATGTTATTGCCATTTAGCGCTGATAATGCCGCCCGACTGTCGGAACAGATTCGAATGGTGCGACCCCTCCATTTCTGTCGCAGACATTCTTCTGCTGCCAATGAAATGGCATATATCTCCGCCTGGAATATGGTCGTCATTTTTCCGAGAGGTCGGGCCAGTTCTATAATCGGATTCTCCGAGAACACCCCTGCACCTGATCCATCCTCCATGACTAACCCGTCGGTGAAGATTATTAGGTCTGTAATCTGAAAAGACTCATGACCACTTGTCGACCATTCTTCTCTTTCGGTGATTACGACAGTATATGTCTTTTCAAAGACGAATCTGGAAACCATATGATCGGTCGGCATCAGGGCTACCGGATGTCTTTCAAGGAATTTCCAGATAGACGCATGCCCATTGGATTGGCCGCCTTTCCACGCCCCAATGGTATCGAGCCTATATGCGTCGTTGGCCGCTTTCCGTTTCACCTCCAAGTGAATGGGGGGTAAATTTAGGATAGCTTCAAGTGCCGCAGTCGGCGTAGTACTCATTGCTCCAGTAATACTTAGGCAACCAAGTCTCTGAATCTTCCTGCTGTTAGCAAAGTTCAGTCTTGGCCACCAGACGATGCATGCATACATCAAAATGGGTTTTATTATGGATGTATACATCCAGTGTATCCGTTTAGGTGAAAGTCCCCAGGTCTTACCTATCGCATTTCTACAGCACCAGAGCAATCTGCAGGATTTCTGATATTGTTCCTGGATATGATGCTTCCACGTTAACTTGGAGTCGAAATGTACTCCTAAGTACTTGACTGTTTGTGCCAGCTGGATTTCCGCCCCTGCTAAGGTGGGTAGCGTATAGCTACCCCACCTGACGTTCCTAGTGAACATAACTAGTCCAGTCTTCCTAGCGTTCACCGTGAGTCCATTGCGGAGGCACCGGCTGTGGATTACATGCAGAGTTGAATTCAAGCGGTCACATACTGTGTCCGCAAACTTGCCGGTAATTATTACGGCTAGGTCGTCCGCAAATGCTTGCGCGAAGACTTTTTCGTCTTCTAGGAGCCACAGCAGGGTATCCATTACCAAGAGCCATAACAGTGGAGAGAAAACCCCTCCCTGTGGGCAGCCCTTGAGACATCCTGCTTCAATAGACTTCTGGCCGACCGATATGTGGATTTTTCTCCACTCTAGCATGTGAAGGATCCAACTGATTATCAGCGGTTCGATTCCATGCTGTCTTGCCGCATCACAAATTGCCGCGAATGAGGCATAATTGAAGGCACCTTCGATGTCTATGAATGCGCCTAAGGCGTATTCTTTTTCGGACATCGCCTTTTCAATTTTTGCCGTAAGTTCATGGAGTGCTGTCTCCGTGGATTTGCCTTTCTGGTAGGCGTGTTGCCTATGGTGAAGTGGCCACTTAGGAATGTGTGTGTCCCTTATGAACCGATCTACTAGTCTTTCTAGTCCTTTTAGCAGAAAGGACGTTAGGCTGATCGGTCGAAAGCTTTTTGCGTCTGTGTAGGTGGGTTTTCCTGGTTTGGGAATGAACAACACCTTCACATCACGCCATTTAATTGGAATATAAGCGTGTGCTAGGCATGCGCGATATATATTCCGAATATGTAGACCCATGGCATCCATTTCTTCTATTACTAGCGCAGGGATGATGCCATCCGGACCTGCAGACTTGTATCTACGGAACGAGTTAAATGCCATTTCACTCGCTTCAGTGATACAGCTTTGCATGCCAGATTCCAGTCTCTCGGTTGAGGGCTGTATGCACCTGTTGGCCCCGAGATTAGATTTTGGATGCTGCCTGGGAAGTGTACTTCAAGCAAATGACTTGCCGTTTCTTCATCGCTTTCTGTGTACTTCCCATTCTGTAAACGTAAATAACCCAGTTTCTGGCTATGTTCTTTAACCAGAATCCGCTTCAGCTTTGAAGTTGCCTCAAGAGAGTTAGTCTCTTCGCAAAAGCGTCTCCAAGATGATCGTTTGGCCGATCTTATGCTCTTCTTTAGAGCCTTCTGTGCCTCTTTATAGCGATTCCAGCTAGTGCTTGATTCACCCTTCAGAGCACGATTGAGGAGCATCCTTGTCGTTCTCCTCTGTTTTGCCAAATCCGAGTTCCACCATGGTGTCTTACCCTTCTTTGGCATCTTGAGTGGACAGCTTTCTTCGAAAGCCTATCTCATGCTAGTTGTGATCATCTGGGTTGTCTTCTCAATTCCAGTAATGGATTTGATGCGCTTCCCAGGGATCGTGATTCGGGCACTCAATTCTGTTTGATACATTACCCAATCTGTCTTCCTCGGATTCCGAAATGGAGTGGGTGGAGGTGGATCCATGCCCATAACGAAATCAATGCGTCTGTGATCCGAGAGTGTGATATCGTTTGATACTCTCCACTCTCCGATCAGAGCCGCGATGTCAGGAGATGCCACCGTGATGTCGATGACCTCTCGCCTGACCACGTTGAAGAAAGTGGGTTCATTACCCACATTTAGATCTGTAAATCGGTTCCTACTAGATACTCCAGTAGTCTCGATCCTCTTGCATTAATGTTCGAACTTCCCCAGCATATGTGGTGAGCGTTGACATCACATCCTGCTATTACCCCCATGCCTCTACTTTTGGCATATTGGATAGCTCTGATGAATGTTCCACTGGGAACGTCTTCTGCGTCGTAGGGGAAATATGCAGAGCACCATAGTATCTCTTTATCTCCCTGTTGACTTTTTACGGTTAGCTTAGCCGATGTGGTGTCGCCATCACATAGGTCGTTAACCAGGTTAGCCTGGAAGTCTTTGGAGACTACCATGCAGGTGCGGGGTCGATCGCTTCCATTGGCCTACAATAGGTCAGCATGTTGGAAGTTTAGGCCCCTGACTGCCCCACAAACAACCCACGGTTCTTGTATGAGGTATACTCGTATAAATGTCTTGCAGCTATTAATCCGACGACTGATAAGTGCAGTCGCCGCTTTACAATTCTGCAAATTTACTTGGGAAATGTGGCACCTCATCTACGTTTTAGGTGTAGATGCCGGGGGCTGCATGTCCCCTTCAATGGTTTTAGGAGCCGACACTTGTAACGTGACGGTCCCCAGCCCATAGTAGAGCCGGCAACCCGATTTTTCCCGAACCTTCTTAACATCAGGTTCGGGAACGCCGATAGGGAGAAAAGTTCCCGGCCTATCGGTTCTCTCTCCTGTTTTGCTGCCTAGCAGCAACCAGGTGGAAGTGTTAAGGTTGTTCTGTACACCAAGTTGTTCCAGAACCCCAACGCCATTTCGCTCTTCTTCTGGAAGCCAGAGAAAGCACTTTTTGATCGATGGAAGCTCAGAGACCCTTTTCAAGGTTAGTCGCGCACCCTCCCACACATCGTTAAGGGAGGAGCAGTACTGCCTGGGCCACTCGTTCGTGTCTTCGTCGGAAAAGTTCAGCCGTAACATTTTACGGTATACACCTACCGACTCAAAGCAAAGCTTAATGCCTTGCGCGGACGCAGTCCTTACAGCTAGAAGGAGTTTCCTCCTAAGCTGTTCGCACTGCTCAGTATCGTGGCCGGATGGATTAGAGTCGTCATACAGGACCCATTCATCTGCTTCGATAGCCTTGACTGCAAATGAAGGCCTAGCCGTTGCCGGACGCGCCCTCTTTGCTGCCTTTTGTGTCGAAGAGTTAGGATCATCCGAGGATCGCTGCCGCTTCGGTTTCCCCTTAGCCGCAGGTGCCCCGAACGCTCCTTTCCCCTCAACCTTGGCACAGCTCTTTGGTTGTGCGTTGCCCGGAGGCGGTTTGCCCGAAGGCGGTTTGCCCGGAGGCGGTTTGCCCGAAGGCGGTTTGCCCGAAGGCGGTTTGCCCGAAGGCTGTTTGCCCGAAGGCAGTTTGCTGTCCGTAGACAAGTGCTTACCCATGGGCAAGACTTTAGCTTCAGCAGGTGGCGCCGATTGGAGCCTGGGGTCAGGAGTACTGACAGAAGGGACCTGCTTCGGCTCCTCCGTTAAGGACTGGGTCCCAATTGAATTGGTTCCCACTTGAATAAGTGGGGAATCTGAGTCTAGACTCAGGTTCTCCATCGATGAGCTCAGGGTTGCCCCTTCACTCGGGGTTGGATCGTCGCGATCGAAGTTTAATAGTGTTTGCTTTATAGGTTTCTGTTTTTGGTTTTTTGTTTTTTCATAGTTGGCTGCCATGGCCTCAATTTTTCCGGGGAAAGTAAGTCGATCTCGGCAGAGCCCCTTTTTGCCGAGACAAGGCTAGTTGAAACTGGGGGTCGCCTGGTACCCAGAGTTCATCGTTTACGGCCACATCTTAACCCCTGTGACCATTCAGCCCTCGGCACGGTAGTCACACCTTGGCTTGGGGTTTTGATTACCGCTTGGCTTCAGGTGTCACCTCCCGTTTCCTAGAGGATCTTCCTTACTGAGCTCCCTCACCACGACAAGGTAGGTAATCGTCGAGGGAGAATGCCTTGCAGAAGGAAGAAGAAGGTCCTCTCTTTGAACTCTACCCTCGGAGGAAATAGAAGTGTATGCAGGAGGAACCAAAGATTCCTCTCGGTTCTCTGAGAATTCCAGCGGAAGTCCTTCCTTAAAACAATATGGCGTCTAAAAAAGATGCTATTTTTACATCGTTAATAGACTTATTGGTAAGGCAATTGGCAATGGTTGTTGGAAAGATGGACCGTTGAGAAGAGGGTACTGTAACTTTTTAACAGGGACCGACCGCAGGGAATTTTTTAGCGGGATTAGAAAGAAAGCATCTTCTTTCTACTGCAAATTTTTTCTACCTTTTCGAAGCGACGAAGCGAATTGATGATATAACGGGATTGGAAAGAAATGACCTCTTGCTTCGTCTTCTATACCCTCTTAATTCCCTAGATGTGTGGGGTTTAAAATTAAACCCTATCGTTATGATATCAAGATAATCCGACTTTGAGGTGCTTTTCCTGGGATGGGGCTGAAAAGTGAGCCTGGGTTTCTGTTAAGCTTACCTAACGATCATCACTCCTGATAACCAGGAACATAAAATTATTTTTCATGGATGATTGGAAAATGGAATTCGAAATATTTGTTGGATGTCATGTACTTAAAAAGAGAGAGTAGTCTGGGTGTAATTGCGAACTTAAGAAGTAAAGTGCGACACTCTTTAAGTGAATTCACAAAGTTGAGCAAATTGTTAATGTTAATATGAATACAATGAAGTAATTGGAAACTTTCCATCTTCTTTTCACAGACTTGACCGTTATCCTCATCGAAAATATCGATCTCCTTTGTCCAGCAGATGTTAAAACATCAAATGATAAGTCCCAAACAGCAAGGATATGCGGACAATTCACATCTTTAGTAGATGATTTGCAACACATACAAAATGGAAATGTTTTGATTTTGGCTACTACGTCGAATTTGGAGTTGGTCAACACCGCATTAAGAAGGCCGGGACGATTTAAAAACGAAGTTAGTAATACATCAATAGCAATCATGATTTTGGGTGTTAAATTTTCTTGTTTTTGTTAATTTTCAGATTTTTATCCATCCACCGAATGAAAGAGAGAGGGAAGAGATTTTGATATTACTTCTACGAAAGGAAAGCGAATTAGGAAGTGAAGATAAGGTGGAGCTAGCTAAGTGGGTAGCTTCACGGACACCTGGATATGTAGGAGCAGATTTGGTGTCGTTGGTTAATTTTGCTAATCGAGAAAGATGTAAAGGAGGAGCGGTATCCAATAATTTAACTTCTCTACAATTCTACAAGCAGTTATTTACCGATGCTCTTAAAATGGTAAACATAGTTAATCTTTGATATTCGTATTTGTACTTTTTGCTGATTAATAGCTGAACCGTTTTTGAAAGTAGATAAAAAGTAGTTGTTCAATGACACCCGCTTGATTAACCACTTTGAACTACTGCCGATATTTAAAAAGCTTGATTTAGTGCCTTCAACATAATCATTCGTTATAGTTTTAGTTTTTTCTGACTGCTTACACTTGACATTATTTATTAATACAAATATGCACGATTCCTACCCATTTTTGAAAAGTTTCAGTGCGATTCAAAACAGTTACGCCCTGAAGACTGATATCTGTCCATTTGATTCGTTTGTCGTCATTCCGAGTTGATAACTTAATATTTTTGATAATAAAAGCTAACAAGACAGTCCATTTTCTTAACACTAAAAGAGGGTTGGGCAAATTTAGTTTAAGGTCTGAGTAAACACACATAAACAAAGAAATGTGTTTATATCAAGACTTATCTTTTAATTTTCACATATTTTTGGAAATAAGGGGTTTATCAAAAGGTGTGTTTATGAAGTTTGAAATGAAAAGCTAAAAGCAAACATTTACTACTTAATCCAGATAAACCTACTCCTGCCCGTAAATGAAGCATTTTAAATCTATTTCGACAAGTGATTTTCCAGCTCAGCGGGATATCATTCAAATGAATCGAATGCAATCCGCTGGAGAAAGTTTTAATGGGAATTGATTAATTCGGTATCTATCTGGATGTGGACTATGTATTAGGATCTTTTCTCAAGCCTTTTGATTGCATAAGAGCGAAGATTTGAAAAAACAGAAAAATTCCCCGAGGCACTGCTGTTCGGAAGTTATATTTCTTAACAAAATCCTCTATCTTCAGGTTAAGGCGAGTTCCCTTCGTGGTACTGATGTCTCTATAATATCAAGCGATCTTACATTTGATCATATTGGTGGAATGGAATCACTGAAAAAATCATTGTCCGTGTCGATTTTATCTTCTTTCAAAAACCCAGAAGCGTTTCGCCGATTTGGATTGCAACCACCTAAAGGTTTGATCGGTTAAATCCTTCACGAATAATTAAAATGAAATAATTTTACTGTACGATTCTAGGCATTCTTCTGTATGGCCCTCCAGGATGTGCAAAAACGATGATCGCTAAGTGCTTGGCGAATGAAGCGAATATGACATTCATTGCAACCTCAGGAGCAGAAATCTATTCACCTTATGTTGGCGATGCGGAGAAATTCATCCTTAAAATATTCAATACAGCAAGAAAAAATGCACCGTGTCTGATATTTTTCGATGAAATAGGTCCGTAAATATATCCTTAAATTTTCATATTAAAAATGTGAAAATATTGTTTCAGATGCTCTTGTCGGAAGTCGTCAAATTGGCACCTCAGGCAGTGATGTACAAACTCGTCTCCTCTCCACTTTATTAACTGAAATGGATGGAATCGGGATGAAAATTCAATCAGCCAACAGATCATCCAGTAGTCAAATTCTTATAGTAGGGGCAACAAACAGACCGGATGTTCTAGACAGCGCCTTAATGCGACCTGGAAGATTTGATCGTCTCATCCATGTTCCCGCTCCAGATCTGATGTCAAGACAGAAAATTCTCGCTGTTTACGGAAAGAAAATGCCTTTTTCATCTGATGTGAATATCGATGAGCTTGCTCAAGAAACAGCCAACTTTTCTGGTGCTGACTTGTATAACTTATGCAATGAGGCGGCTTTGAACGCGATCACGAAGAATTTAGAAGCAGATGTAATCAGCATGGAAGATTTCAGGAATGTCCTAAGAGAAATGAAACCTTCCCTGACAGTACAACAAATAAATTGGTATAAAAATTTCGAAAAACAGCATGTATGTATTTAAGATTTAATAAAAAATCTCGAAAAACGAATAGAATTTGAGTTTAATTTAAAATCAGAAAGGTTTGTTGATTAGAACACTGAACTTTCGCAACATAGAACACTGTGGGCCTTGTAGAAAGATGTTTTCTATGAGCAATTACATGGGAGTTCAAGGGGAAGATTCCTAACGGTGACAGTGTAACGATAAAGGGTTATCCAAGTGCCAAAGTCGGCTCTGATAACACCTTGCTTGGGAATGTGATGAAAAACATGGTTTTGGTGATGGTCAAACGATAGTGTATGCCCCAGAGCGAAACGTGGATTGGTACATATGATAGAGCATAAAACCTGGAAAACACCTGCTGAACCGACACTAAAAGCTCTTATATCAAATCCTATCTTCACCTCGAGATGGTGATCGTTGGGAGTTCTTTCTTAATGGAAAAGTGAGAAGAATGAAAGTGAGTCTCCCGCGCCTAAAAACGGAACAAATTGTACCAACTGGTCCTCCAGGTTGGGCATTTTTTCACGAAACGTGCACTCCTTGTACAGAAAAGGAGCTGCCAATCAGCTAGTCGATACTCTGTTCCAGCGTTGCAAGAGATGAGTTGGACAGGCACCGGTTTTCTGCAGAGGAGCCACTATAGCATATATTATAGTGGCCATCCAATAAATCATGTGCTCAGAGTAGCTGTCCTAGTCAGCCAAAAATTAAACCGGCTGTTATCGCGAATGACTATGCATACTATGGACCACTATCTCGTCCAAGTTCCAACAACAATACCGCTTCGAACACCGTCTAATGTTCAGGTGAAAGTGAACACTGAAGCTCTCCATAACCGAGTCATCCATAACACCTATAAGGAAGGAATTGATGCCGAAACAACCGCAGTAAATAAAGGTCCTGTAGATGAAGTGTCGATAAATGATTCTCACAATCACTTGAGGAACGTTATTATTGATATGGCCACAAACATACTTGGTCCTAGTCGTAAAAAAAGTTGTGCCGATTAGTTTGACGATGAATATAATATATTAAGGGAAGAATGACGCTAGTGCTACACCAAGCGGTTCATTAACTGGTGCGCAATGTGTGGGAGAGTGAATCAATGCCCAACGACTATCAGCGAGGCATTATCACTTTCGCACAAGGGAAGTTTTTAAATTACTAGCCAAGCTCGATGTGTCAAATCTGCCGGTCCTGATGGTATCTCGCCCATAGTCCTAAAAAGCTGCGTCTCTTCTCTGGCTAGACCACTGCGTAAACTTTTTCATCTGTCTTACGCTCAGGGTGTCTTTCCATCGGCTTGGAAAATTGCTCATGTTCAGCCCATACCGAAGAAAGAAGAGACTTGTGATCCCTCTAACTACCGACCAATAGCATTAACTTCCTTTCTGTCAAAAATTTTTGAAAAACTTATCAACTCTAAAAGGAAAAAAAAACTTGACTGACGGTTTTATCTAGGGCAGAAGCAACTCATCAGACGCTGCCTCACCTGTGTCCTGACAGCAACGTGACCGAAAGTGGCGTCAGGTAGTAAGCTCAGCTGGATTGACCACATATTAGGCATTGCGAAAAATGCGATGAAATGTTTGGGGTTTCTGAATCGTTGCAAAAAATATTTTTCACCATTTGACCTAGCGCAGATCTGCAAGACTCACGTTAGACCTAGACTCGAATACAACTCTCACATTTGGGCGGGTGTAAGTATAACTGCACTGTCTGCTTTTGATAAAGTCCAACGAAGAGCTTTTAAATTCATCGGTGAGGTGAGCATTACATCACAAATTGAGCCTCTTGAGCACAGATGAAAAGTTGGATGTTTTTCTATTTTCTATAGTTATTATAGCGGTCACTGCTCGCAGGAAATATCAGATGTTATCTCTTGTAGAACCTCTTCCAAACGCAACAGTCGGCTAAGTAGTCGTTCCATCCCCATACTCTAAGGGTCAGCGCTAGTCGTACCGTGAAATACCACGAATCCTTCTTATCTCGAACTATATGAATGTGGAGCAGACTACCATCTTCTGTCTTCCCGTCTGACTACAACTTACACTTCCTTCATGCTGGACCCCTTTTTCATTCCAACCCCTAATTTCCTTTCTCCTCGCCAAGGCTGTGCAGTCGCTTTATAGCACCAAAGGGCATCCCCTGAGCTTTGGCATCATCATTAAAAAAATATTGTTAGCTGCCAACAGAGTTTATTTCAGCTTACAAAAACTGTTTCGCTCGAAACATCTCACCATAGGGTCAAAGCTTTTACTGTACAAGGCTGTGATCTTGCCAGCCCTTATGTATTCCTCGCAGACTTGGGTTCTTAGCAAGAAAAATTGCCAACTCTTGACCGCGTTCGACAGAAGAATTATCCGAAGAATTGTTGTCCCCCTACATGAGGATGGACAATTCCTTAGCCTACATAACGACGAAATCGATGAGCAACTTTTGTTAGTTTGAAAAAAATGGATAAAAAGGAATTTCGTGTGTTAATAAAGCATTACTTTTTGGCGAAAAAAAATACCGTTGAAGCCAAGGCTTGGTTTGATAAGCATTATTCGGACTGAGTGAAATTAGGCGGTATTTTTAGCGGTTAAATTATTTGAAATAATAAAAACTTGCCTTTTCTAGCTCTGCTTTTTCTTGTTAGCACTGATGAAGGGAACAAGTGGTTCCCGAAATACCGTTATTTGCAAGACCAATAAATAACACAAGCGAATAGAAAAAGCAAGTTTTTATTATTTCAAATAATTTAATCGGTAAAAAACCGTTGAAAAGTGATTTACTAAGTTGAAACGAGGCAAAATGAGCACCGAAGACCATGCACGCAGTGGACGCCCCAAAGAGTCTGCTGCCGACGAAAACATCAAAAAAATCGGTAAAATAATTTTATATGGCCGCAAAGTGAAGTTGATCGAGATTGTTGAGGCTTCTGAGGTGTTTGAAACCGAATTTATGCGTCGATCTTTGACAATGGACGAAACATGACTCTATTATTTCACATACAGCGACTATTACATCACGTTATTGGAGGGTTTGTAGGATGAAACAGCCAAATTTGAAAGAAAAGAAACCGCTGCTCATCATCAAGACAATGCACCGTGTCACAAGTTAATGGAAATGATGGCAAAATTGCATAAATCGGATTTCGAATTGCTTCCGCATTCACCGTCCTCTCCAGATCTGGCCCCCAGCGACTTTTTTCTCTTTTCAGACTTGTTCAGAATACTCGCTGGAAAAAAATGTAGCGCCGATGATGAGATAATCGCTGGAACTGTGGCCTATTTTGAGGCTAAAGACAAATCGTTCAATAAAAATGGTATCGAAAAATCGTACGACCGTTATAATCGTGGAATCACCCTCGAAGGCAATTATATTAAATAACAGAAAAATAATTTTTGTGTTAGCCTACCAACTTTTCAGCCCAACTGTTACGCCATGAACCTTCAGAGTGTTCTTGTTTTTATGTTAAATTATTAAGATCGCGTCTGTTTTCTCATTCGCCAGGGTCAACCCTAGTCTTTCTAGCCAGAGTTTTACTGCTCTGACTATCCTCATCGCGTAACCCTTCAAATCTTCTGGGTGTTTTGCTGTAACAAGTACAGCCATATCATCCGTAAAGCCGCTAATTGTAGCGTCTCCTGGGACGCACCCCATTATACATGACATTCCACAGTAAGGGACTCAGAACCGAGTCCTGTGCTACCCTCGCTGTGACGACGTACTCTTTGAAGCCTTTATCCGTTCGCTACCAGAGAGTAGTTCTTCTGCAGCGTTAGTCTTACCATGATGATTTGCCAAACAATACTGAATAAAAAAGATGATAGTTTGACAGGAGTTACGTCTGAGTTCACAAAAAACCCTATTCTATAAAATTCGTTACTGTATCGCTGGATTTCCGTTAGTGAATGCGTTGCAAACGGAGCGTTTCAGCACCAAAGATCTAATATCTGATGCGTCCATGAGCGGGACATTCACATAGAAAATGCTCCAGGCACTCTCCGTTTATACGGCGCAGAAAAGGTTGGCTTTTTTCTGGGGTTCCTCCTCCTTGATAACAACCCAGTCGTCCATGGTCACGTCGCTGAAGGGTTTTGGAGTTCGTAGCTCGTCGGCTGGCTGTTGCTGCGTGCTTTTCTCTAGATGTTGCTTAGCGTCACAGCTCTTGCCCACTCTGTTCCGTTTGTGATCTTGTTCGACCTCGACTTGAGATTGATTGCGTTTGAAACCGATGGGCTTTTCCTTCTGCTTGTCTGCCAGGCGTTTGCTGTTGTATTCCCTAACAATTGCGTGGTATTTAGCAAGATCTTTTTCATCCCGCTCGACAGTATCGGTTTCCTTATTTTTAGCAATTTTGCTGAGAGTATGCATCTTCTGGTATTGGCTCTTGAGCAGAACACCAGTGGACATTCGCTTCTTAGCCGGTGGTTTACTTTTGAGGGATCCCCAATGCCGAGTGTTTCGAGTTAGGAGTACTATGTCTGGTACTCGTTGTACCCAGCTTCACGGCAGTGGATTCCAGGCTGGAAACTACTAGTCCGTCTGCCGCTTCGCCCCTGAAAGTGCTTGCGGTTGGTTTCAGCACAGCCGTGGAGACACTATCCTATACCAACACCTATTCTAATTCTTTGTTTTGTTTTTAAATTGAGTCCATGTCTTGGTCCCATGAGTTGTCCGGGAAGAATGTCCACCCTGGCTAGCTCGGCCATCAGGGTAAGCGTCTTATTTGAAACTGAAGGTGTCCAATGTATTTATAGTTCGCATACCAAAGACCAAGCTCCCCATTGGCCACGCGGCCCGCGGTGTATGCTGCTCCGCCTTGGTTTGGGGTCGTATTAGCACCTTCTCCAATACAGGGAGAACCATTACCGGGCTATTGCTTCGGCTCATCCCCCACCAGATCTACTTGCCCCTAACATATGGTCAGTAGGCAAACAGATCCTCGTCAGTTGGATGAGGCTACTCCCAGTCCGGTCCCACACTTTAATTTTTTTTCTCTGAATGGCGTTTGTGGAGATTTTTATCTTCTTTTAGTTATTATCAAGATTAGAAGCACAGGTCTCTGTCTTACTCATAGCGAGCACATTGACGAAGGAGGCAGTTGGTTCCCGAACTACAGTTGTGTGACTTCAAGTGAAAAATACCTATTTCCCAATAAAGGAAAATGCAATATATCATTGTAATTATGTTCCCTTTTCCACTTACTACGATAATCCATTATGACCGTGAACTGGTATTTTCCACAGCAGATAATCGCTATGGATATCATTAGTGGATAAGTGGCAGCTCAAACTTTATCACATTACCGTGTAAATTGTTACCCCGGTTTTATTGTGATAAAGGACACTAACTTTTCTGATGGCTCCCGATTGCCAAAAACTCCATAACTAGGCAATGGCTTATCTAGTCACAGTTCCGTATAATGTAAGCAGCCCGTAATGTTGATAAGGGGTATGCGATGTGTGTTTACATATATGTACTCGTATGTGCTCAAACAATAGGCTCATTGTTGCGTCCACTTTACACAAGTTCAGGTGGATGAGAGCTTATATTGCCAATGGCTGCAGTCAAGTGGTGTGGAAGTTAGTCACTAGAATATGTTTTAACACGACATTAGGAAGGTGCCTGTTCTAATCTATCGTGAAAACAAGCAATCTCCTTTACTGATAAAGTTACCATACCGAAATTTATTAGAGTATCCAATGAGAGTATTTATGTATTGTTTTCAGCTGTCTATTTGTTGTTTTTTATACGATATTGTATAAGGTTATCATTACTCGATATATTTTTATGTGGTGCCTGAAATGTAGAACGCGTCAGCGACAATTAAATGATAGCGACCAAGCTGTGTACAAAATATTAACCCATGCAGCATGGAATTGTCTCACTATTTCCACGAACTAATGAGTTGAATACATTCTAAAACAGAAAGAATATTTAGATGAAATCGGTACTATTTGAATAATTCATGTTAATTAAAACTTTTTTCAGCTAAATTCCTAATTTTCCCCCATTTTCACATCCACGTGGTGACCGCTGGGAGCTCTTTCTTAACGAAAAGCTGCAGACGGAGAAGGATGAAGGCGAGTCTCCTGCGCCTAAAAACGGGACAAATTGTATCAACTGGTCCTCCAGGTTGGGGGTTTGGTAGGGCTGACAACCCTACACGGAAAACAACTTGTTACGGAGCCACAACAGGAGCCTCGGACAGGATGGATTATGCAACGACGAACCCGGCAACGTCAACGGAATAACGATTTGCGCATTTTCTCATGGAATGTGCGCTCCCTGTACAGAGATGAAGCTGATGAGCAGCTAGCCGATACCCTGTCCCAATATAGGGCTGATATAACAGCGTTACAGGAGATGCGTTGGACAGGGACCGGTTTCCTGGAGAAGAGCCACTACACCATATATTATAGTGGCCATCCAGTAAACCATGTGCTTGGAGTAGGTTTCTTAGTCAGCCAAAAAATGAAACTTGCTGTTATCGGCTTTGGAAACATAAGTGAACGGCTATGCACTCTGCGCTTGCGAGGCAAGTTTAGAAATATAAGCCTCATTAACGTTCACGCCCCTACAGAGGAGACTGCAGAGTCGGAGAAGGATAACTGCTACGAGGCAGTAGAATAAACCCTCGAACCATGTCCCAGATATGATATTAAAGTCATACTTGGGGATTTTAACAGCCAAGTAGGGAAGGAGCTCGTATTCAGGCGATACGTTGGCTCCCATAGTTTACACCAAAATACAAATGAAAACGGACTGCGGATGTCAGACGAAATGGTTGTTGGAAGTACCTGGTTTGCGCGGAAAGCGGTCCGGTTCGATAGTAGATTGGAGGAGGTTGTAAAGACCGGGAAAAAGATTGGAGTCAATGTTGTCAATGTTGACATACTCGACGAAGGAATGGATCGGTATTGCAGAAGATGAGGTGCAAGCTACATCCAGTTGAGAAAGGGAAGAAGAAGAAGAAGAGGAATAACACCAAAGAAAAGTAATTACATAGTAAGTAATATGATAATTGGAGTGAGCCAGCGGGAAAGCCAGAAAGTATATGAAGTTTGGAACAGACTGCCGTACTAGCTAGATATTCCTTTCTTGACTTTGTTATGATTTTATTGGAGTTTAATAACGCAACATCCTAAACCGTATTGGTACACTATAGTATACTATAGGAGGCAATGTGATTAGCATTGCGCTCACCCGAGATTATTATCCTGATTTGACTCAGGTACTCATTCACAGCTGAGTCGACTGGTATGCGGCATCCAGTCACGCTAACTAATCCTTCTGCCACCAGTGAGATTTGAACCGCGGCCTTCAGCTACGACAGTCCAGCGCTCTTATCACTTAAGTCATCCGGACGTACTGGAGTTTGTAGAGCTTCGAAGTGTGTGAGATCAGCACGACTTCCGGAAGACTTCAATTTCTTTCTTGCAGAGTGTTTCAGGCATAGCTTTCTATGGAATTCAGTAGTGAACCAAAATGGATAAGAGTATATAGATATAGGAGAAGAAGGTACTTATCATATTGGACGGCGCGATGGTTGAGGGGGTAGAGCGTCAGCCTCCCAATCTCGCTGCTCTGTGTTCGCCTTGTATTTGTGTCGCTACTGGGAGTTTATCAATTGCACAGCGTTAAGTGTGATGATAGTGAAACTGAAGTAGAATCTGTGGATGCCCAATACTCCACCAAGGGGTGAACAGGAAACACTTATATGTTAAATAGAATAGTATCAAAGGGGGGGGGGGGGGGGGTGGAAGTGCGTCTCACCAAAAGATTCTGACTTTTTAAGAAATAATGGATACCTATGTTCCTCGGCCAGAATCTTACTGACCCTTGCAGATTCGGGGGCACTGTCAATGTTCTGACAAGTCCTGGTTTTCGGCAGTATTGCCTTTGGCAAAGCCCCGACCTTTGGACCCTGTTCGGCTGTCGTGTCAATGTTGCCAACTTGCGCACCGGAGAGTTTGTTCATGATACCTTAACCAAACTTCTTCTAGTTGAACCTCCTGGGGTTTTTGGACAGATTGGAGACCTCTACATCGAGATCTAGACTGAAAAGTATCCAACAATGATCTGAAAAAGATCTCTGGTTAGACACCCTCTAGTTTTCCACCCTAAAAGCCCCCCACGGTTAGTAGGGAAGGGAAGGTTGGTGATGTGAATAATAAAATCAAAGATTTTTGTCATAGTGAAATACCGAGTAGCGTTCGGGGAACTCAGAATCCAAAATTCTATTATCCAGACATTTCAGAAATATAGATAATGTGCTGGTAAGCCAGATTGGAGTGCAACACTTTCGTTCTTAGACCTCTCATTTTGATAGAACACGCACTGGTGAAGAGACTACAGAGTGAATCTTATCTCCTAGTAACTTCTCCGACACCTTTCACGGACCAGGCGGAAGAAAGGAAGACGTGAACGGAACTGACTTGATGCCAGTTCGAGTGATCGAATCTATGCAAACCAGTCAAGGTCATCGTCATCATCAACGGCGCAACAACCGGTATCCGATCTAGGCCTTAATAAGGAACTTCAGACATCCCAGTTTTGCGCCGATGTCCACCAATTCGATATCCCTAAAAGATGTCTGGCGTCCTGGCCTACGCCATCGCTCCATCTTAGGCAGGGTTTGCCTCGTCTTCTTTTTCTACCATAGATATTGCCCTTATAGACTTTCCGGGTGGGATCATCCTCATCCATACGGATTAAGTGACCCGCCCACCGTAACTTATTGAGCCGGATTTTATCCACAACCGGACGGTCACGGTATCGCTCATAGATTTCGTCGTTATGTAGGCTACGGAATCGTCCATCCTCATGTAGGAAGCCAAAAATTCTTCGGAGGATTCTTCTCTCGATCGCGGCCAAGAGTTCGCAATTCTTCTTGCTAAGAACCCAAGTCCCCGAGGAATACATGTAGCATGCCAAAGTCTCCTCTTATCTGCTGGCAGCGAAGCTGACAAAGCTGCAGGACTGCACCTACATTTTTTTGGTGCAAGAGCCTTGGTTTTAATTTAATAGAATCTGGATCAGTAAATGGGGTTAGGATCTTCTACGATGAAAGATCCGTAAGACCGAGAGCCTGTTTCCTGATATCAGGACGGTTAGAGGCAACCATGCTGAGACAGTTCTGTTCTCAGGACTTAGTTACGGTCATCGTACAATATCAGATTAATGGTGGGTGGAAAAACATCATAGTTTCCTCCGCTTATTTACTCTATGATTCTTTGCATCCTCCACCGACGCAAGAACTAAGGGATCTGGTAGCGTATACAGAATCAAGTGCTCTCGAACTCCTAATAGATTGCGATGCGGATGCTCAACATATTTGTAGAGAAACTATTTGATTTCATCACTTCAACTGGTTTCATGACAGCAAACGTAGGCTGCGCCCCTATGTACGTGGGACTGCGAAGAAGTGAAGTAATTGATCTATTTATCTGTATTTCAAAAGTTGATTACACACTGGCGGGTGCTAGACGAGGTCTCACTGTCAGATAACCGATACCTAGAATTCAATCTGACTATTGCGGGCGAATAGTCTGCAATACAAAGACGGAACTTCCTGGCAACAGTTCCCTAGGCGACTAAGGACTCCTTTGGCGTTTGAAGAGGAATTGGAAACTCTGAACTGCAGACTCTTAGAGTACTATGAAGAGATTTGTCCTATTTCCTGAGGCCATAGCGGTAAAACGGTTCCTTCGTGGAACCAGGAACTGCAAAAACTCAGGAAATCAACCAGGCGACTTCTGAACCGTGCTTGCAAAACCAATAAGAATGAAGGCTGGTTAAACTTCCGGAATCAACAACGTGAACATAAGAGGTTCGTTAGGTGTTGGAAACCAGACTCCTTTAGAGCATAGTGTGAGGAACTGGAAGACGAAAGAGAACCTGCAAGGCTGTGCAGAATCCGTAAAAGGGATGAGTCAGCCAAGTTGGACTCTCTTAGAAAACTCCATGGTACTTTCACGAACTCCAGACTGAAATCAGTACAGACTCTCCTGGAAGTACACCATCCGGGAGAACGGTAAGAGAAGGGGTAGGGGGAGAGTTGACGGTTCTTGCAACCCCTTCAACACGCAAGCGCCACAAAGGGGACCTGGAACACTGCGAAAGCGGTTGTTACCTATCAAAAGGTTTCAAAGATAAAGGATGCAACTCCGAAGGGTGAGTACGCGACACATAAATCCAGATAGGAAGGAAAGGTTCAGAAAGAGGAGTCGGGAAGAGTGGTCTACACGAAGAAAGTTTTTTTTAAAGAAGAGGGAACGGATGAATTTGTGTTGCATTTTTTCAAGGGCAAGACAATTACAGTTACGGAACGTTGACCAGATCATGAGGGAGTTGAAGGGAACTAAGGAGAGTTGGATGGAAGAGGAGGAACAAAGTATTATGCCCGACAATTTTGCATTCCAGTTGGTGATTTTGATTCAGTGGGTGTCGAAGCGGAGGTTATTGTCGAAAGTGACTCCGAAGGTTAGAGTGTAGTTTCGATTTGATAAAGAATATCCGCCAAGAGACTAGGAAAAGGAAGTGGGTAAGGATTTGCGCGAATAGCACATAGAGTGACACTTTAGCAGAGCACCAGCGAACCAGAGTACCTAGGTTTGATTGAAGGGAGACACAGTCCATAGGTAACGACATAGCGGAAAACAGCTTAAGTTCGTCAGCATAGGGTGAATAGGGACAAGCAAGGAGGGGTGGAACAGAGAATAGAGCTCTGTGAAATGCTTGACAAAGCCGTGTTGCTCTTTTACTATGAGATGGCCAAAGTAGGTAGACAACCAGTCGCTGACACACCTTTCCAAGATTTTGGAACAAGAGAAGTTGGGAGGATTAAGCAGAGGAGCCGCAGAATACAATGTGGGACCAGAAGGTTTGAGGTTTCCCCGTTCCAGTAAGTCTTTAATACTGGACAGATACCCCTTTCTGGACTTGCGAACTAAAGATAAAAGCACAGGGACTTAGGAGGAGAGGAGACATTACAAGGAAGAAGATCAGATAAAGTGCTGTAGAACGTGCTTGGTCAAAAGTTGGAGAGAGGAGGCGAGCCCAGGTGACTGCCGCCAGGGCTGAAGTTAGACTTTCGAAATATGCTTCGCATAAGTTAAACTTGGAGAATTTGTGCAAAACAGAGAGTGGAGTCGTCTGATCGGAACATCAAACTCGAGAGCAGGGTGATGGGCGTCAAGATGAACGTAAGAATGGACATGAGGGGATTGGAAAGAGCAATGCGCAGGAAGGTTAGAGAGGACAAGATCAAGAGTATGAATTAAGTGTTTTCTGGAAAGGTTATATTGTAGAGCAGCAAAGGTGTTCATGAAAGTGGATAAAGGAAGGAAGCAATCTAATAAACGATTGATTGGTCGACGAGGTAGGTGGCCTGAATGGAAATTTACACAAGATTGGTTTCTCTGGTAAGGTTTGATGGAAACCGCTGTAACTGTGTAACGTCTTATGTATGTGACTAGAGCAAAGCCCTGGTTGCGATCTTCCGCGCTGACCCGATTACAGGAAAGATATTGGGGAGTGCTGTCCCCATATACCCGAAGAAGCTCTTGTCACCAACTTTCATTGAAGGTTTTTTGGTACCATAGAAACGGGATGAATTGTGGTATCGGATCGGTTTTTTGGCCCCTTGTGTAAGTTCTATGATGGTAGTGTTTAGGTTTAGCTCCTTTGGCAATGCGTGGGGTTGCACTTTACAAATTGTGGGCCATATTATTAATTGCGGCAGAGGTATTAAATGAACCACGATCCCACTGGCATGACTACTAAGTCTGCGCTCAGTATAAAGAAGTACCGCGAGGCGGCGGAATTTTGATTGTATCAGGTGAACTCCTAATTAATTTCCGGTTTTTTTGTGAATAAAACACATAATTCCAAGGGAACCGTAATAGTTATTTAATTCGAAATATTTTCCATCACTTTCTACATCTTTTCCCATCTTTCTGGTAATTTCTGAATACCACGCCAGTAGAATTGACTGTCTTTGGAGGTGAACCACTCAGTGGCCCATTTCCGCAAATTTTCGTAGGAGTGGAAGCGCTTCTCAGAAAGTGCGTGGTCCAACTAGGCAAAGAGGTGGTAATCCGATGGGGCCAGGTCTGGTGAGTAAGCTGCATGGTTAAACACCTCCCACTTGAGTTTTTCTAGCGTGTCCCGAACGACTTTCGACTTATGCGATGGTGCATTTTCGTGGAGCAAAATCACCTTCTTCCGTCTTTCTTGATATTCTGGTCGGTTCTTCGGAATCGCTCGGTTTAAATCTTTCATTTGTTGTTTGTAGCGAATGGCCTTCACAGTTTCACTAGGTTTCAGTAGTTCAAAGTAGATCACGCCGGTCTGGTCCCACCACACATACAGCGTGACTTTCCGACCGTAACGCTTTGGTCATGCCGTCGATGTCTAGCTTCACCTGGATTCACCCACGATTTGTTGCGTTTAGGGTTCTCCAAGATAATCCACTTTTCATCGCCCGTAACAATATGATGGAGAAAAGACTTTCTTTTGCCCCGTTGAAGCAGAATTTCACACGTCACTTTTCGGTTCTCTATTTGTCTCTTGGTCAGTTCATGCGGCACTCATTTTCCACACTTCTGAATTTTTCTCATGGCTGGCAGACGCTTCGAAATTGCTTGCTGTTGAACTCCCAACGTATCTGCAAGCTGTCTTTGCGTTTGTATGTTGTCTTCATCCAATAATGCTTGCAATTCGGCGTCATCAAAGGATTTTCGTTTGCCGGAGCGTGCGGCGTTGTTCAGGTCGAAATCTCCATTTTTGAATTGTCGAAACCACGTTTCACATGTTCGAAGTGTTAATGCACGATCGCCATAAACTTCCACAAGTGCGCAGTGGCTCTAGGACACTTTTTTCCTTGATTGAACATGAAAAGCAATGCATGCGCATATGCTCGAAATTCGGTATGAACGCCGACATTTTTGACGCGCAATAAAAACTTGCTGGAGGTATTTTTGGGAAAACGTGAACGCAGTTTAGACACTCAACAACAACTAAACAAAATGACAGGTATGTGTGACCAACAGCCACACAAAGCATAGAACGCCATCCATCGAAAAAAAGACGGAAATTAATTAGGAGTACACCTGGTAATCCTCATGACGAGAGAGGACCGTGGAATTATACTTTCAAGGTAGATACTCAGGCTAACCGATTTCGTATAAGAATCCTGCCTTGGGGTCAAATTACGACGTTTGAATAAGAAGGAACGTCCTAATTTTTCAAGGAGCTGAAGAGTTTCTATACGATACGTTGCGTAGGGAGTATCGCTTGATATAGATGTATACAAAGGTCTCGAGTATAAATTTCTAAGCCAAATGGAATCCCAGATGGCATAGTATGTAATGCCAATATCCACCTGTTATATCTACCAATTAGAGCCTTACACCTGCATTGAATAATTCATTTCAAATATTGATTGATAAAATCTTTAAGACCGTGATAGAATCTCTTCTGATAACATGATAAGCGCATTTAGAATCACTCAATTTTTCAAACTAGCCATGAGGCCCAGCACTGTCCCATTTCCGAGGCGTAAATGGGGGTTAATTTCTGTGATAGTCTTATCAAATTGAATTGTATTATCGGAAGCATATGGCAAAATATTGTTGTTGTGAGTGTATTAACTTGCCAAGTACTTTCAACTAAGTCATACTCCTCGTATCGTACTTTATTCTACAATTGTCGGGGGGTGGCGATAGTTGTGGGATCTAAGCGATAAATATTTGGTTTACATAGAGTGATAATCGGGGGATCGTCAATCGGTTCCATCGTTTCAGTTTGTTGGGAAGCCTCGGTGCTGTTACAAGGACGGGAGTAGTGTTTCCTGACTGCTTCCAAGAATCTATCTAATATCTCTATCTTGATTGCTGCTAAATTTCGGAGTGTGGACTTTTTGATGATTTCGCGGATTTTGAAAATATCTTTAGAAATAGCCTTCTGATATCTGCGGCTTGTATAAGTGTACTTGGGAATTATCACAACCGGATGCCTACTATCGTCGTTGGCAATTGCATATTACGCTAAATAATTATGCGTTGCTCGGCTCCGTTGCACGTCTGACTGAAATTCGAGATAGTTACTTCCGATTGTGAGGCTGGCGTGCGTTTTGAAAGTGATCTTGTGCAATTTTGAGAGTGTTCATTGTCAATAGAGTGATTATGCTGATCGTTTTTATTAGTGCATAGTACACGTACCGAGTATATAGGCAAGAGTAAAGTGATAAAAGTGCGCTTACCAACATTAGATGTGGATATAGAATGTAATCTAGCATTGGAAAACTCTGTAAGTCTCCTAAATAATTAAGATTTAAATTTAAATTTTTTTTCTTAAAAAAATAGGGGAGGATAGAGGGTTATGATTCCCTTCCTCCTTTTATGGCAAATTGTAAAGAAGGCTTCTAGCAGTATGACTTCTTTGAGTCTATATTTTTATTCTATTGATATATTTCAGTTAAAAGATAACTTTTATTATCAAAAGATTGTAGAGAGAGTTATTTTTTTGAATTGATATGCCGTTAGGAATTCCTTCGAGATTTCGGGCACAATTTCTAGTTCTGTAGAAAACATTAGTGGAATAAAAATAATCGTACTTTCTCTTATTCGGTTTTTCAATCCCACGGAATTGTCTTAATATTACTTGCCTATTACGAGCCTGCTCTGTTGGTCGTTCAGATAAAGTTAGGTCGAATTTAAAGATTGATCTGGTACATCCTTACTAGCTCATCCCTTGCAAGGATGATGCCTAACGTGGGAGGGCCGAAGTATAGTCGCAGGCTACTCATCGCGGGAGTGGTGCGGTCGATCCCGCTATACGCGGCCCCTGTCTGGGCGGGAGCGTTGAACCACGCTGTCAACCGGAGGAAGATACGTTCGGCATACCGGCCAATTGCGCTAAGGGTGTGCAGCGCATTTAGGACGGCGTCGACGGAGGCAGTGTGTGTTATCGCAGGAATGATCCCTATAGATCTTCTAGCGAGCGAGGCACACTGGCTCTACGAAAAACGGAAGGCAAATCCAGCCGAGGTGAATGCGGATTTCCGAAAAGCCATCAGGAGAGAGTTGTGTCGCAAGTGGCAACAACGATGGGATAACTCCGACAAGGGCAGGTGGACCCATACATTGATTCCGTGTATCGAGAAATGGGTCAACCGAAAGCACGGAGAATTGAATTACCACCTGGCACAGTTCCTTACGGGACACGGTGGCTATAGGAAGTACTTGCATCGCTTCGAGTTGGAAGAGTCTCCCAACTGTTCTGAATGCGGTGCTACACCCGAGGACCCGGAGCACGTTATGTTCCATTGTCCCAGATTTCTGCAGCAGAAAAGGAGGTTGAACAGCATCTTAGGGGCGGACATCGAGCCCTCGAACCTGGTGGAAGAGATGTTGAAGTCGGAGGAAAACTGGACGGCGGTAAATGAGGCAGTAGCCGTGGTGCAGACAAAACTCCTGGAGTTGGATCGAGCTCGGAAGGCGGCGCGACGGAGACGAGCTGGTATAGCAAACCAGAGCCTCCCCCGCGAAGTAATACTTCACGGTGGTCCCGCGGGGAGGGGCGGAAAAGTGGGGGTGGTTTTAGTGGGTGTGAATCACACACACTGCTGCAACCTGGCGCAGCAGCGTCTTTCTAAGATTTCCACCTCCATCCATAAAAAAAAAATATCCTTACTTACTGCCAATACCTGCGATTGATGGGATATATGGATGTGACTCTTTCTGGTTGGTGAGGTTGTCTTGACCTTCGTCAGGGTTGATCGAAGTAGCAAGGCAATCGATTGCATTGGACAAGTTTCGCGAGCATGCAATATACTTGCATTTTGCAAGGATACCTTATCACGCCGCGTGTGTGTGTTTGAGGTGGGGGAGCAGCAAAGCCCCCAAGCACTAAAACCTTAGTGGTCCATTGTACTGGATTCCCCCATCTAACGGAATATCCCGGATTCGCTCATGTATCGCAGGATTTCGGTTAATGGATGTGATGCTACCCGCTGCAGTTGAAGCACATCAGCACCAAAAATCTGATCTGAAAACGTTCCGTGGATTCCGTTTCTTCATTACAGGATGGACAGGTAGCATCTTGGAGCTAGTGAGTCAGTCAGAATGCCTACAATACTTCTGCAAGTTTTCCTGCTTTTCGACAGGATAAATTTCGCAGTATGTTTGTTTGTTTCTGACAGGAAAAATTTGATGGGTCTAGCAGCATTAAGGCTTCGCCACCTGTCATTATGGGAAGCTCGTTCCCAGCTTTTGATAGTAGCATCAGTCAATGCTACCAACACCTCAATTGCTGGTTCCGGTCCGGGCATGGTGAAAGTTGAAGCCTCCTTTGCTAAGGCACCCGAGATTTCATTTTTCGCTCCATCACAATGACCAGGTAGCTAGAGTAAATCCACCGCATTGAATCTAAAAATAGAATACTGATTTAAATGGTTGCTTTCTACATTTCTGAATGATTTTTCAAGTGATCAAAGTACTACTCAATGCCCTCAATGCAACTTGACTATCGCTACAGATTGCGATGTATCTGCCCTTCAACCGCTCGTCAATCATCCAGGTTGCCGCCCTTAGGATCGCAAACACTTCAGCCTTAAAGGCCGTTGTATGTTGTCTCAAAGGAAGAGCCCACTTCTCGTTTTTATTCGAGAGGTTCACTTCTCCAGAACCATTTTCTGTTTTTGAGCCATTGGTGTAGAAGACATCAGTATTCTTCTGGTTCGTCCCAGTTTTCTCTTCGTTTCAAGATAACATCATATCTTCTACCAAACTGATGTTTGGGGATCTGAGAATCGAAAGTAGATTCAGTTCTCCCAATGACTCTTCCAATGCAATGTGCCCCCCAAGTCCATTGTTCTCCTATAGATCTAATCGAATTAGTCTATGAGCCGCTCTCATTGCTGCGCTCTGAATAAACAAATCCAAGGGCTGCAAATTGAGTAATGCATTCTGAGCTCGCCGGATGTGGTGCTCATGGCCCCGGTGATACCCAGGCACACAGTTCTTTGCAGTGTGGCAAGTTTACAGCGAAAATTTTTGGTTTCACCATACCCACCACACTGTGGATGCATAAGCGAACATCGGCCTAATGATAACAACATATATTCACATTACTACCTGACGCCTAAGTCCTCATGTCGAGGCAAAGGTCCGTCTGCACAGCCCATAAGCTGCGAGAGCTCGTTTCAACTTTACCTCTACACGTTTGTTCCAAAGAAGCTTTTTATCTAGAGTCACTTCCAGATATTTCACTTCTTGGGAGAGTTTAAGGGCTGTACCCTTCATCTCTGAGAGACCAAATCTATTCAGTTTTCTCCTTTTTGTAAATACTACCATTAAGGTTTTATTCGGACTAACTGAAAGTCCATGCCTGAGGCATGGCTGCCAACCAAATCAACGGCACGTTGTATATTTCTACACACTGCTCCCAGAACAAGATCAACAGCAAGGACAACCACGTCATCAGCATAAACTTGAGCGTTTATTGGCAAATTTTGCAGTTCGCATAGTAGTAAGTCGATCAGCATACTCCACAGAAATGGCGACAGCACACCTCTTTGGGGGCAGCCTTTTGTTGCTTTTGCTGCTAGGTATCTCTGCGTTAGCATACCATGGATTCACTTAATTAAAGCATCATCAACATCATGCGCTTTGGCGTCATCACAGTTTTTGAAAAGGCGCACAGTCAAACGTCTTTTCAATGTCCACGAACACCTCCATTGCATACTCAACATTCAAAGTTGCATCCTCTATCTATCTCTGTAACCAAAGAATGAAGAGCAGACTCACAGGACTTTCTACGCTGGTAAGCACGTTGGTTTTCATTAAGTGTGTGCGACCTAAGTGCCTTCTCACGAATGTGACGCTCAAACAGGCTCTCCAAATCTTTCAGCAAGAATGAAGTCAAGCTGATCAGTCTAAAGTTCTTTGGATTAGAATAGTCATCTTTTCCAGGCTGGCGATATGAAGACATGCTAGAAAAATATTTTTTTTTCAATCTTTCTAAGTTCTTCATACCCTTCTTTAGCATTGCTGGATAGATGGCATCCATGCCAGGTTCTTAGAAATGCTCAAAGGACAGTAAGGCAGCTCTCACCTTTTCATAGGTAACAACTGCCTTCTCAATGTTCCAGTTCATCTTGCAGCACTTGCGTGCTGAAGGGGATGCAAGAATCGTCAACTCTCCCCTTACCACTTCTCTCACCCGTTCTCCTGGATAGTGTACTTCCAGAAGGGTCTGTACTCATTCCAGTCTGCAGCTCGTGGCCAACTCATCCGTTTTAGGGGCTCTGCACATCCTCTCACGAGCATGCAATATTCCTACATTTTGCAAGGATACCTCATCATGACGCGTACTACAGATTACTCAAGCAGTGGTGGATATGTTGCTCACATCAGCTCCGTTCATGCGTTTGGCTGGTACAACGGCACTTGTTCGGTCTCCCCTATATCTTATCTATCATACAGTTTGGTATTAGTTGAATGTCCTTTGTGAATTTTTGAATACAGAAGGCAATATTGTACTGCATGAGACATGCTTTGATTTCAGACTCGTACAGGTCGAAATGATTTTCCTGTCTAAAGTGATGATTGTAAAGAATCCGTCGAGAACTTCCCGCAACATCAAGCATGTATGCAGAATGGAGTACTTCTGTATGGTTTGAACCAGACTATGTGAGAGACCCAAGACATCGAAGGAAGACTCGAGGGATTTAGGTACAATCGCCGCCTCTTTCGTGCGTGAAAATGACGAAGGATGGCTTTTCCTACCGCGTAATTGCATCCTTCAAAGTGGCGCATCCACATGATTTCGATGCCATCTTACAACCCTCGTTTTGGTGAGAGGCCTACGTACCAAGCTGTTGTGTTTCAATCTTTCTGTCCTGGCTTTCCAACGCCATCTTATCTGTATCACGGAAACGTGGTTGGATGATAGGATTTTAAACTCTGAGCTCCTCGATGGGTTCTCTGTCTTTCGCTGCGACATAGATCGCGTAGCTTCAGGTAAGTTAGCTGGTGCAGGTGCCTTAATGGCGGTTAAGTCCCCCCCCCCCTATGAACCGAATCCATCTTTTCTTCATCTTCTACCCCCTGTGATTGTATCACCTTACGTGTTTTCATTCTCAACGCCGGTCCTATTATTGTGTGTTGCGTATACTTTCCTTGCATCAGTCTGTCATATCTGTACGATGAATTTTCTTCGATAGTCTTTCAGAAGTCCTTACTATATCTTTCCTCTCTCTTCCCTTCATTATCTGCGACGACCTTATCCTTCCTATGCTCTCTTGGCCTAACATCCCCGGCCCCCCACAACTTCCAAATTGTTCCTCTCATCCATTTATCCGTTTATTCACTTTCATGAAGTCCTACCTCATACTGCTCATCAGTTCAACCGCACCACAAATCATCTAAATAGCAATCTGAATCTAGTCTTTTCCAACATGCCTGAACGGCTCCTTTCTAAATCTTTTCATGCTCTTCCCTATGTTGCTCCTGATGCCCATCCTCCTGCTCTTGAGTTCGTACAATTGTCACGCCGCAACTCCAATACGATGCGCATGCCCTCTGAGCTGAACTTTCGTAAGGGCAACTTTGAAGCTTTGAACTTTGCTCTGGCATCAATCAACTGGGCCCCCATTCCCTCAACATTAGCCTGCGACTAAGCCGCCCTCTCATTTTATTCCAGTTTGTCTGATCTACATCCTAGTCACGTTTCTTCGCCGAACCACTACTACCAACATTCTGGACTTTACCAACTTTGTGGCCAAATGCCTCAACACTCGACAGGAAGTCTACGTCATTTGCACAGACTTTTCTAAGACCCTTCGATTCCGTTAACTACGAGATACTATTGTCTAAACTCGTCTCTCTTAACATTACTCTCCTTCCCCTACTTCCGATCCTGTAGCGTTTCCTTTGTTGGTTGCACCTTTAGTTCTTTTTCCCCCTCCTCGGTTGTGCCACAAAAATCAATTCTAGGACCTCTTTTATTTTTTTGAAAGCCCTCCCCTCTGTCCTCACTTGTCCTCGCTTATTATACGCCGATAACCTCAAGTTTGTTTGCTTTTGTTTCGTCCCCAATAGATTGCGTTTCCCTGCAGGCAAATCTGGATACTTTGGTCCATTGGTGCACAGTTAATAAGTTGACTTTTAATGTCAGCAAATGCCACGCGATGTGTTACTCGCTTAAAACCTCTCCCACCCCTTTCTCCTACTCTCTTGGTGGTTGCTCTCTGTCCTATCTGAACTCTCTCCTCGACCTGGCGACGATAAATTCCATTTTGACAGCCGCTATTTTGATATCACCAACCTCGCTTCCAAAATGTCAGGTTCCATACTGCGTTCCTGTACTGGTTTCACTTCGGTCCAACACTCCATCATGCTTTTTACCTCCCTCGTGAGAAGTATCTTTGAGTATTGTTCCGTGATTTGGTTCCCCTTCCGTAAATGTGATTGTATTGCCCTAGAGTAGATATAGCGCAAATTCACCCGGTTGCTCTTCTTCAAGATGAACCTCCCCCATGTTGACTATCCCGCCCGCCACCGTACTTTTCGTCTGCCTTACCTCCAACAACGTAGAATCTTCCTCGAGCTTTGCACCCATTTCAAACTCACTACCGGCCTAATGGACTGCTCTGCCTCTGCTGATATCGTTCTTCGTAACGCGTCATTAAACAGGCGTAACGCTGATATTTTCGGTGTGCCCTTCGCGGAGTTCGAAATCTGTTTCCATTTCCCAATCAGGAGACTATGTCGGAGTTATAATGTACTACAGCTTGGTCTCGTGGAATTCTCTTCGTACTTTAGTTTTAAGTGTAAACTACGATCTTTGTTTTTTCTTCCGTTTGAGTTTGAGCAGCGACATATGAGCACATAGTCGAGATGCAATCTAATCATTAATTTGAGATAGAATTCTCGGAGTCGCTGGAGGTGCATAGAGCTTGGGAATACCTGGCCTATGCAAAGGACCCATTTCCGAGAACTCTATACACGGTGTTTGGAATTCGTCCCGAACCTCAGTGGAAACCTCAGTTGGACGATAGAGAAGAGTACCTCGGCAAGTACTGAAACTGTTGTAGTGCGGTGTGGTGTTGTTGACGCCGCATCTACTCTCGGCCACCAGTTTCTGTGATGGCCTTAAGTCGAACACGTTGCCTGATAGCGGTCGGGATTGTGTCGCTGCGAGCTATAAAGCGGCACTGGTCTGCGACTCGTTACGCAGTCTCGTGCTCGAATTGCAAATGCTTGACGAATCTCTGGTGCAACAAGGAGCGGTAAGATGTTGTACCCGCCTCCGCCGTTATTTCGTAGTAGTAGTAGATGATGAAGAGGTTAATTTCTTCAGTCCACTTCAACCCGCTGCCTATGCAGCAATGCTCCTGGTCGTCGTGGCACCTAGATGCCGAACCGCCCCACGGCTAGCGGTTTCGCCGCTGTGCTGTCCATTACGGGAGCCCGACCCAATCACTAAGCCAGATGACTCCCGCCGGTTATCCGTATTGGACCTGAAGTTTCTCCTTCTTCTCATTAAGTGGATTTGCACTTTATGCCTAACTGCCAGGTGTGGGGATAGCTTCCTCAATGAGTAATCTGGAAGACTGCAAAGTTCCTGCATTGCAAAATTACATACTTACAATAGTTTAGTCCTTTCATTTATTCATCGGGGAACTTGATCTTTCATATGGTTGACGTGGTGCCTTCACTTTCGACAGCGGGCAGAGTCGTGGTGGATTCCATGGATGAGCATCCTTATCTTGCGCAGGTACCGCCTCCTTACAGTTCGTAGCAAGCGGTCAAGGCGCTATTGAGACATACATCGACTCCTGCGCCAGACACGATCACTAAAAGGGTGACTAACGTAACGGCGACAAAGGCTGTCATGTAGAATCAAAATCTCGGATTTATCTCTTATGAGAGTTGAATTTCCCGATTTTTCTTGAGTTTACGATTGGAAATTGCCGGACACTTTGCAAAGTGGTAAGGGCGGTCTCCTGCGGGAGGTGAATTTATTTGCTCGCAACGCACAACTTATCACCAATAATCCGGAAACAATGATGGAAATGACGACGCTTGCTTCCATACTCGATGGGAAAACGGAATATGTCTGACACAATCGCGATCCACTTTTCATATTTATGTGGCTTTGATCCGGCGGAGCTTTCTATTCGTCAATTCTCTATCCGGACGACCAACTATCTCCCATTTTTACAATTTTCGACTTCCCAACCTCCAAAAAAACGTGCACAACATACTCCGCACTTGTTCCCTTCTTTCTCGCCGAATCCAAGTCTCACCCTGACACTTCGTCGCCATGTTGTGTGGCAAAACGGAGCAGGACAGCCACAACGATAAACCCGTGGCCGAAACTTGACGACTCAAATTTGAATCTCCAAACCCCGAAAACGGTTAGGAAAATTATATCGATGTAACAAAGTTGACCGGATTCTATCAGAAATAAACAATGGACTCAAGGCAGAAGAGAAGGTATTGCACAACAGTATTTTTAGATGTGGGTCAAGCATTTGACAAGTTTTGGCACACTGGTCTTATTAATAAAATCAAACATCTACTTCCTGGTTGTTTCCATAATCTGTTAATATCATATTAAACAAAGCGGAGATTGCAGATGAAATACAAGGATATTCTTAGTGAACAACATAAGTTCAGAGCAGGTATGCAGCAAGGGAGTGTACTCGGTCCTGTACTGTATTTTATCTACACGCCTTGTTGGTGGTATTTTCGCAACGCCGATCCACATTAAGACTTAGGGGCCAGGACAATAGTCGGAGAAATTGAGTGTTATGCTTAGTCAGACTGAAGAGTCACCCCAAGGCAATGGCTAAGAGCATTTTGTCTCATCGGAAATTCAAGAGACTGAAAAGAATTGACCTCTTGGCTCTGTTTTTACAAAGAAAATATTGGTCCCCACTCCCTAAAAATTTGCTCTTTAAATAAATAAACAGAAAATTCCCGGCAATGGCATGGGAATATGTTGATAATATACTATTTTTAAGAATTGAAATGTACTTGAAGCTTCCAATGTAATAAACATTTACTCAAAAAAAATGTCAGACATCAAATGAAAGGTCTTGATCAGCTGGTCTTACTTTTGGCATTTTTGGAAATGCTGGGAGTGCGGGGACTAATAAGTAATCTGAAATGATTCTTTCACAGATCCATTCTCAGAAACTACCAAACCTGCTGAGCTGAAAAAAATTAGCTGCTTCTGCACGGTGATCACAACTCAAGTGGCCTCCATACCAATATCTATGTTATTATAGAGCGCCGTAAGGAGTGTCACAGGTTCAACGTCTAAGCGCCCGGGAGGAGGCATGTACCATAATGACAGAGTACAAATCAGTTAAAAGAATATTCCGCAGCGCAATAAACAGGAGCAAAGCTCGCTGCTGGCAGGATCTGGTCGACGAGGTGAATGGGGACCCATGGGGACTCGGTTACAAACTGGTAACCTGAAAAACCGGAAACTGTTCACTTAAGGCCGAGCAGATGGACCGCGTTGTATGGGTACTATTTCCTGCGTACCCCGTACAGGAGGAGGACTATCCACTTTTCTCTATCAACGAATTGGAACAGGCAGCCCTCTCTATGAAAAGCAAGAAGTCGCCAGCACCCGATGGTATTCCAGCAGAGGTATACAAAATGGTATTCCAGCATCAGCCAGGCCTACTGTTCGGTGTATTCAACGCTTGCCTGAAAGAGGACATTTTCCCTGCTCATTGGAAGTTGGCGAGACTTGCGCTGATTAGCAAAGGGAAAGGTAACCCCGAGTTGCCGTCTTCAAACCGCCCACTTTGTATGCTTGACACTCCTGGAAAAGTGCTCTAAAAGCTCATCAGAAGTAGACTCGCTGAAGTGATATACGCTGCTGGAGACTTATCTCCACAGCAGTTCGGTTTTAGAGCAGGGAGATGCTGTCATGCAAGTTGTAGATGCCGTTCGACGAGCGGACGCGCACAGCCGCCGAACTCTATGGGTGGTGCTCCTTATAACGCTTGAGGTCATAAACGCCTCGGGCTGACTC
The DNA here is from genome assembly GCF_905115235.1 of Hermetia illucens. NCBI lineage: Eukaryota > Metazoa > Arthropoda > Insecta > Diptera > Stratiomyidae > Hermetia > Hermetia illucens. The sequence continues at coordinate 160,585,535 of NC_051852.1, read as the reverse complement.
TTGACTCAAATATGAGCTTTTCCGAGCAAATCAAAGCAGCAGCGAACAAGGCTACAGCTAATGGCAAATATTAGCGGTCCTACGTCTAGCAGGTGACGTCTCGTGATGAGTTCAACGTTGTCTGTCCTGATCTTCGGTTCAGAGGTATGGGCTGACGCTCTTGGCAAGGAGGTATATCATAAGTGCCTCGCGCAAGGACAAAGACGGGGAGCTGCGTGTGTGGCGTCTGCGTATCGCGCTGGTTCGGAATAATCCCCCTGCCCTTCTTGCTAAGGAGCGTCAAGTCATATACAGGTGCAAGGGAGATGAGCTAAGGGAGGTTGTTGCTCGTGAAGAGCGGCAACGCACCCTAGACGAGTGGCAACTCTTTTGGTAAAATGAAACTAGAGACAGATGGACTGCACGGCTCGTCGGCAGCTTGGGTGCGTGGCGGAAGCATGATGAGACTGACTATTTCTTTACCCAGTACTTAAGTGGGCATGGATGTTTTTGGTCTTACCTTCATTTCGTCAGCAGCTCTATTTCAGCACAGAGGGTCTCTCTCCAGACCACATTTTCGAGGAGATGCTGAGGAGTGTTGACAGGTGGAGCCGTGTTGTCCATTACGTTCGGGTCCTTCTCGTTGCAAAGAAGATAGAGTTCGAACAGTCGAGGAGCCGGATGGCAGGGGGTTCCTTGAACTGAAGGCATTAAGTTGGCTACTTGAACCGATTTTAGAGTTATATCTAAGGAGATCCCAACTTCAAGGGGCATTGTTTTTTAGAATCAAATGCTATTTCGGGGTAACTTTTTCAGAGAACAAATAAGATTATACATGCATCTAATCGCTCATAAAAGATGGAAGATGAGTAGGGTGATGTTAGCATTGCTAGAATATACAGTAGATACAAAAATCTTTATTTATATGATGAGTCATGGCATAAAAACGAAGTTAAGTTTCTAGTCCGTTCTATTAATCATAGACAAATAAAAGCTTATCCAACCTACAGTCAGTGTTCGCAACTTCTTATCAATTTCTTTCATTATTCCGCTCATAACATGCACAAATATACATATGTACATATGTTGCTTTATGATAGCTACATGGTGTTTCATGCAGAGATAAATCATAATGAAAGCCAGTGACCATTTGTTTATTAAACACATTGCATTCCGTGATTAATGCTGGTGCACTACTTGTACTTGTCTATTGCATAACATTTATTAATTTATCAAAATTTATATGTATGTATTATGGTGTGCGGAATAAAGCCAGTTTATTATTAACAAAATTTCCCCAAAACAAAAGATCACCGGCCATAGAAGATATGACAATGAGAAATAATTGTTGGCGTATTTCATGGCAATTAATGGACTTATCGTTTTGGAATTAATTTTTCGACAGAGTTTAGATAATCCTCTATGGGAAGTTAAGAGTTCTATTGTAGAAATATTTGGCAGTTAATTCATTTGTAATCTTCAAGTGTTCAATATATCGACGTGGATTAATTGACCAAAAGGTGCGGAACCTGTCTTTGTCCGTCAGCAGCTTAATTTTAGATTATATGTGTTTGATGAATGGCTCAATGTATCGGGTAATATGCTGCCAAGAGGTGATCCTTACCTTATGTTTGTTGGGGGAGATCGAAATTTACACTTGGAACAGTATATATGTATGTATCAAGGGCGTCTGGTATACTATCCTCACCCTTTTCAAAAGGAGGAAAACATTCAAAACAAAGGAAAAGCATGAAAATCCATAGTAAACTTGTAAAAATTTTATAATTTGAAAAATCAAGCAACGTCTATACAAAGTGCAAATTATAGAAATGGAAACAAAGATAATATTATCGCAGCAATGAATTATGGCAATATATGCACGAGTTAAGATAACGAAGAATATTATTACACATATCGTACATACATGTGTTCGCATATATGTTTGTAGTATTACAACATAGACTCCATTGAGCAACTCTTCCATATCATTTGGACCAATGTTATTTTTCCTCACTTACAATTAGAATAAACAAGAAGTCGTAAATATCTTAACCAGCAATTGGACGCTATTGGTATCATTAATCTAAAGCAACCTCATAAAGAGGCCATTGCGCCGAAGAACCCATTCATTTATTGTGTATATTTGTACATATGTATTTTTGAGCTTGTTTAGGAAACGAAAAAATCTGTTTATTTTTTAGTGGTAAATAGATAATCAATTCTTCAGATTTGGATCACTGCATTGCTTGGATACATATACAGAGATACTATTTGACGGGGTCTACTTATTTTGAATCTATTCCATATGCTGTAGTTTAATTCGAACACATTGATAGATGTGCATCCAAGCGTACTGAGTGTGTCCTGGAAATATCTGGTAGATATACTTGCATGTATGTACCAATCTACGTTTACTGGGCTCTGAGTGATATTTGAACTAATTTGGGAACACATGGTGATACCGTTTCACTTTCTTTGCTTATTTGTGTTTTATCTTCTTTAAATTTTAAACTCTGTTTTGGTTTGCACAACTGCATCACCTTTATCAGTAAGATTTCCTTCTGAACATATGACCATTCCTTTCAATGACAATTTCGAAACCAATGGTAAAATATGAATGGACGCCGGTTTGAAAATTGATATTATTATTATTATTCTGTTAAGGGAAAATCGCACCGCGTCCTTGAAGAACTATTGTGCCCCTTTTACTGGTTATAGTGTACCTGTTGATCATAGTATCTCAAGCAGGCCAGTAACCGTTAGGAACTTTAGTATCTTCCCCACTTCCAGAAGTTTCAGCTTTGCATCTGGTATTAAGTGTTCTCCCAGATGTATCGACCTACTTTGCACAAGTGCTGGACACTGTCCCAGGACGTGCATAGAGGTTTCGTCCTCCTCCTCACAGAACCTGCAGGCAGTGTCCGTAGATATCCCTAGCTTCCCTAGGTGGTAGTTCAGCCGACAATGACCAGTGAGAATTCCCACTATGATTCGGAGGTTCTTTTTGGTGAGGTTTAAGCAATCCTTTGTGCGCATGGGTTCGTATCCCCCAATAAGCACCCTGGACTGCTCCATCCCTGGTAGGCCCGCCCAATATAGTTCCCTCAACCGTTTTTCTTCGTTTCTTAGATTCATAGCCATGAAACCGTTTCCGATTCCACAGAAGGGTTCTGGCCCGTATAAAGGCATCCCTGCTCCCTTCTTGGCTAGTTCATCCGCTGCCTCATTGCCTTCCAACCCAGCATGGCCTGGAACCCAAAGTATCCAGACCTTGTTGGACGAGCCGAGTGTATTCAGTCTCTCAAGGCATTCCCATACCAGTTTAGAGTTCACCTGGTTGGACCTAAGTGCCTTGATCGCTGCTTGGCTATCGGTGAGAATAGCTATGTTCTGCCCCCTGTAGTTCCTTTGCAGATTAAAGGAGGCACATTTGTCTATGGCGTAAATTTCCGCCTGGAATATGCTAGTGTACCTGCCCATTGGCTCAAAGTACATTTTCCTTGGACCAATGACACCGGCACCCGCTCCCTCTGCTGTGAGGGATCCGTCAGTGTACCAAGTAATCAGTTGCTGGTTTAAGCCAAAATTGATAAGGGCAAAAGAGAATTCTCTGGAAAGCAAAAACACTAAATGCATTCATCTGAGTGACTTCGGTTCTTATCATCATCAACGGGGCAATAGCCGGTATCCGGTCTAGGCCTGCCTTAATAAGGAACTCCAGACATCCCGGTTTTGCGCTGAGGTCCGCCAATTTTGGGGGCTGGATCATCCTCTTCTATACGGAGTAAGTGACACGCCCACCGTAACCTATTGAGCCGGATTTTATCCACAACCTGACGGTCATGGTATCGCTCATAGATTTCGTCATTATGTAGGCTACGAAATCGTCCATCCCCATGTAATAATAATCGTTGGCACAACAATCCATGTTGGATCAGGGCCTTGAAGTGTGTTAGAGCACTTCATTCAAGACCGTAACGGTACACTAGGAGGCAATGTGGTCAGCATTGCGCTCGCCCGAGATTATTACCCTGATTTGACTCAGGTACTCATTCACAGCTGAGTCGACTGGTGTCCGACGTCAAATCACGATACAAATTCCACTGCCACCAGTGAGATTTGAACCGCGACCTTCCGTACGACAGCCTTATGCTCTAACCACTCAGCTATCCGGACACATGTGTGTATCCTCATGTAGGAGGACAAAAATTCTTCGGAGGATTCTTCTCTCGAACGCGGCCAAGAGTTCGCAATTTTTCTTGCTAAGAACTCAGGTTTTCGAGGAATACATGAGGACTGGCAAGATCATTGTCTTGTACAGTTAGAGCTTTGACCCTTTGGTGAGACGTTTCGAGCGGAACAGGCTCTGTTGGCTACCAACAACCGTGCGCGGATTTCATCGTCGACGCTGTTATCGGTTGTGATTTTCGACCCTAGATAGAAGAAATTATCAACGCTCTCAAAGTTGTAGTCTCCTATCTTTATTCTCCCCGTTTGACCAGTGCGGTTTTATGTTGTCGGTTGGTTGGTTTTCGGTGCTGACGTTACCCCCATATATTTTGTCTTGCCTTCATTGATGTACAGCCCAAGATATCGCCTCAATCGCCGCTTGTTCGATCTGGATGATCTGGAGGTACGTCTCGAGTGGTTCTTCCCATGATGTCGATATGGTCAGCATAGGCCAATAGTTGGGTGGACATGAAGAGGATCATACCTCTTGCATTTACCTCAGCATCACGGATCACTTTCTCGAGGGCCAGGTTAAGGATGCATGATAGGGCATCCCCTTGTCGTAGACCATTGTTGATGTCGAATGGTCTTGAGAGTGATCCTGCTGCTTTTATTTGGGCTCACACATTGGTCAGGGTTAGCCTAGTCAGTGTTATCAATTTCGTCGGGATACCGAATTCTCTCATGGCCGTGTACTGTTTTACCCTGGCTATGCTATCATAGGCGGCTTTAAAGTCGATGAAGAGATGGTGCAACTGATGTCCATATTCCAACAGTTTTTCCATCGCTTGCCGCAGAGAGAAAATCTGATCTGTTGCTGATTTGCCTGGAGTGAAGCCTCTTTGGTATGGGCCAATGATGTTCTGGGCGTATGGGGCTATCCAGCTTAGCAAGATAGTGGAGAATATCTTATAGATGGTACTTAGCAACGTGATACTTCTATAATTGCTGCACTGTGTGTTATCTCCCGTTTTATGTATGAGACAGATAATGCCTTTTTGCCAGTCGTCAGGCATTGATTCACTGTCCCACACTTTGAACACAAGTTGATAATCCACTTGATGTAATTGGTTACCTCCATATTTAACCTATTCGGCTGTAACTCCATCGGCTCCTGCCGACTTATGATTTTTAAGCCGATGAATTGCACGAACTGTTTCTTCTATATTTGGTGGGGGCAGTATTTGTCCGTCGTCTTCAGTTGGCGGGACGTCCAACTCCCGATGTTCTGGTTCTTCAGTAGTTCATTAAAGTACTCAACCCATCATATTCTGTCGGAAATCAGATTTCCCTCTTTGTCTCGGCAGGATGAACATTGAAGTGTATAAGGCTTCATCCTGCTGACTTGTTGGTATAACTTGCGCGTCTGGTGCGGTTGCTCCCTGTTCTTTTCAAGTTCACGGACCTGTTGGTTCTCCCACGCTTTCTTTTTCCGTCTTCCGTTCCGTTGCTAGCTGACATTCATCGTCAAACCAGCAGTTCCGACTCTTTTTGCGGCTGGGGTCAAGTATGTTTGTGGCCATATTTATGATAACGTTCTTCAGGTGATTGTGAAGATCATTTGTTGATGCTTCATTTCCAGGATCTCTGTTGACTGCAGTCATTGCGGCATCCATTTCCCTCTTATAGGTGGGCTGTGTTGTGGACGGCTTTAGTGTTAACTCTGACCTAATTGTCAGAGGGGATTGTAGGTGGTGTTGTTATTCGAGCTCGGAGCACCATACCAACGAGATAGTGCTCCGAGCCTAATTTTCCCCCCTATATGTTCTGGCATTCTTCAAGGCTGAGAGGGGGTGGCGTTCAATCAGCATGTGGTTCATTTGGTTGAAAGTGGTCCCGTCTGGAGAGGCCCACGTTTGTTTGTGGATCGTTTTCCGCGCAAACCAGGTACTTCCAACAACCATTTCGTGTGACACTGCTAATTGAATAGTCCGTTATCATTTGAATTTTGATGTAAGCTATGGGAGTCAACGTATCGCCTGAATACGGGTTCCTTCCCTACTTGGCTGTTAAAATCCCCAAGTATGATTTTGATATCATATATGGGACAGGCTTCGAGGGTTCGTTCTACTGCCTCGTAGAAGGTATCCTTCTCCGACTCTGCAGTCTCCTCTGTAGCGGTGTGAACGTTAATGGGACTTATGTTTCTAAACTTGCCTCGCAAGCGCAGAGTGTATAGCCGTTCGCTTATGTTTTCAAAGCTGACTAAGCTAAGCTAACTAAGAAATCTACTCCGAGCACATGGTTTACTGGATGGCCGCTATAATATATGGTGTAGTGACTCTTCTCCAGGAAACCAGTCGCTGTCCAACGCATCCCCTGCAATGCTGTTATATCAGCCCTATATTAGGACAGGGTATCGGGCAGCTCCACCTCTGTACAGGGAGCACACATTCCATGAGAGAAAGCGGAAATCGTTATTGCCGGGTTTGTCGTTGTAAAATCCTCCAGTCCGAGGCTCCTGTTGTGGCTTCGTAACAAGTTGTTTTCCGTGTTGTCAGCCCTACCCAACCCCCAACCTGGGGGACCAGTTGGGGGTTGGGTAGCAGGAGACTCGCCTTCATCCTTCTCCGTCTGCAGCTTTTCGATAAGAAAGAGCTCCCAGCGGTCACCACTTGGAGGTGGAGGTAGTCTTTGGTAGTAGGGCTGTTGGTGTTGGTCCGGCAAGTGTTTCCCAGGTTTTATGCTCCATCGTGGGTACTAATCCACGATTCGCTCTGCGACCTATACAACCCTTTAACCACTATATATATTACCCTTTCCAATATCTTCACCCATAAGGCAATATGAAGAGGGTACATCAGATTATTTTCCAGGCATCCGTAACAGAACCGATCATTGTCTCCCACTGGGTGAGAAACACTCCTCCCTTCGTGTACGATTTAAAAGCGCCTATTAACCATGTGCTTCTTCGTATTGTTTGAAGGAACGCTACTATTTTGAACAAAATTTGCGGGCACATCATCCGGCGTCATTTTCGCTCACAAATCATCTTCATTACAACCTTGTATGCAGCGCTGTTCGAGTGGGCTAGCAGCCTGCAAATTTTGAAACTCTGTTGCTACCGAAACGTCAATAACGCCTCGGATAGGGCTTGACCTCACGGCAACGATCTTTGGCTATCGAAAACGGACTATGATTGGAGCACGCTCCTCGACAACGGTAGCAAGATTCCTCAGAATGCTCGCTTTCACCAGCTTGAGCGGGAATTTCAGCGATATGGACTGGACATTTTGGGCCTCAGCGAAAAAAAATCTGGAGACTACTCCTTTCCCTCTTACGGCAATGCACTTTTCTACTCTGGAAAACCAAGTGGTAACAGATGCGTATCCGTTGTCGGGTTGCTTTTGACGACTATCGCAAAGTGCACTCTAAACGCGGTTCAGGGGGGTTTCCAAAAGGTGCCATTGTGATCTTGATGGATGGTGTGAATTCCAAAGACATGTGATGGGGAAGCACGGTATTGGCGACGTTAACGGTAATGGTGGGAGGTACGTGGATTTCTGTAACTTCCACCGCCTCGTCATCGGTGGCACACTGTTCGGGCACAGAGCCTGCCATAAGGTCAGTTGGGTTTCAACTGATTGACGATCTAGGAGTTGTCTTCTCGATGTGCGTAACAAGAGAGTTATCTTGCTGATCGAACGGCAGATGTACTGAGTAACGTGTCTGAGAATGTCGATGAACATTGGGCCGCCATCAAAAATGCTCTTTTCTCCGGTAGTTGTCCGCCACGTCCCGAAAGTGCGTCATGAGATCTGGCTGACTACGGCCGACTTCTCATCCACGATGAAGAACAACTGAAGAGGTGGAAAGAACACTTCACCAGGGTTCTTAACTGTATTGCATCCTGTGAAGTTCCTCTTCTTGTAGATGAAATGGCTAATCACCGTAAAATACGGATGTGGACTGTTCCTCCAAGCAGAAGACAAATCATTTCGGCCATCAATGCACTCAAATGGAGTACAACTGCTGGGCATGACGGTCTCCCCGCAGAGTTATTTGTTTGCTGGCATCGAATTGGCGCTGTTCATTGATGGGGGCTGAAGTAAACGTTTCAATCAATTCGCGGAAAGCGTTAATGGGCTTGAACAGCCGTTTTTAGGAGAGTCTTACCATTGGCTTGACCGAAAGAAACTCCGGGGCTTGTGAAGTTTGGTGACAATTGTACTACTGTCTGCTTGAGATGGGAAACTGCGGTTGTTTCTCTATTTTTGGCAGTCTCCATTCTGGCTGCCATCTTAAAGTAGGCTAGACACCGGCGATAACTCGCTGGGTGGCTACCTTTCCCTATGCAAAATTGTTTCCTCACCGAAAATAGCTATTTGGGGTATCAAATGAAAGGTCTCTGTTAGTGTCTTTCGAAACGGATATGTATGAATTTTGGTTGCAAAGGAGAGGAATACGGGGACTTCAAAAATACTTCAAGGACCCCCCCCCCTGGGGGACCGTGCACATACATCTCAAAATATTCTCCATTAGGATATCTGATCAAATAAAGTTAATAATAGTAAATTATCATATTTTGAAAATTTACTGCGAACCCGTCTTAAGTTTGGTATAAATCCTATTATTGTTAACAAAATTATGGTATAGTAGTTGAAAGTTGTTCCTTTCGCGCCAAATGACTACTCCCTAAGAATTGAAATGTCAATACTACATCGAACTGAATATCGGATAGATGCAACGTTTGCTCTCATCTACCCGGCCTACGCATGAGCATCAAGTTATTTGCAATGGCAGAGGCAAAGTCCTTGTTGCGGCAGGTCGGACGGAAATCTCATTATTATCAAATATGTCAAGAATTCTTAACACATTTTAATACAATTAAAACGCATTATTTCCTTTGATAAACTCCCGCACACTATCTACCAAATGAAAAATTCAAACTGGCATTTTTTCCCTCGAGACCGTCTACCCATAACAGAAATGGTAGAGCGAAGGGTTATCTTCCTTCCATATTATAACTCATTGCTCAGAAAAATAAACGCATAGTAATTATCATTTGTTCAACGCTTTTAATGAACATCTGACAATTAATAGTTCCATAAATGCCAACAGTTTACTTAATTTTTCATTCTTGTGGTATTTCCTACTAAGAAAAAGTGAAGTATTAGCTATCACAATTTGTAAGCAACTCACTGGGATGATTTACGATCCATTCTATTTACAAAATAATTTCCAGTTTTATGATAAGAAAGTCGATAGTGATAACTCACAATTGTCAAGACTTGCGAATATTTATTATGAATTGTGTCCATGACTACACCCGCAGGAACTTTCGAATTTCATAAGAATGAAGTTGAAAGGAATATTCTATTACCATTTGCATAAGGAAGTAATAGCATCAATACTTGTCGGTTTTTATTTTGACAAAGTATGACTGCTAACAATAAACTCATGAGAGAAAACTCAATAAAAACACGTCACACTGCAAACAACAGTTTCAGTACTCGCCGAAGCACTCTCTTTCACCGTGCGACTGAAGTCTTCTTTCAGAAATGGATCCTTTGCATAGACCAGCCATTCACTCTGTGCATCTCCAGCAACTCCGAGAATTCTGTCTCAAATTAATGATGAGATTGCATTTCGACTGTGCGCTGATATGTCACTGCTGCAACTTCAATCACTTGTGTATTGTGATGTAATTGCACCTGTCAGATTGCACGGTCAGAAGATTTGCTTTCGCGTTACTGGTCTGAGTGACCGAAGAGACTCACCATGGAATATTCGTGTGGAACGTCGGCATGACTTACTAAGGCAGGACATTGCTAGGCTGACTCAAATCAGCTCTGGCAATGCCAACAGGCGGGTGAAGGATAAAGTGCAGAGGGTACTGGAAGTGTATGATCCCCAGTGACACACCCGTAGTTGAAATTCTGGATATACTAAAGCAGAAACTTTCTGTTGTAGTTGGTTACGACGATATGGTAAAAGTCACTCCAGACGTGTTCAGAATGCAACCTACGCGAAGAACCAGCGGAACTTATTCAGATCTCTCAACGAATCCCAACAGGGCGTCCAGACAGTGTAGTTTTTGATGACGGAAGCGAAAGAATATTGAAGTGGTCACTACGTCAGGCATTAATATTGCGGATGTTACCGAAGAGGAGGTTCGAAGTGCCATAAACAGCCGGTGCAAACAGCAGGTGCAAAAATTCTGATATAAAAAATTTACCAGTATAAACGGTCGGCTGGCACACAGCATAAACCAGATCATTAATCGGCTTGAGGAATTTTCATTTTTCCTTACTACGGGAATTACCTACCTTGTCCCTAAAAAAGGACACGGTGCAGAATCCCGCAAATACAAGACCGATTACTTGCTTGTCAACTCTCTATAGATTCATAACGTCCGTTATTTGTGGAAGGGTCAATGCGTACCTCGAGACCCACAGTATTTTGTCCGAGGAGCAGAGGGGCTGCTGAGTTAGGTCAAGGGGTTGCGAAGAGCAACACAGGTTTTTGACAGTGTCTCGCACACTTGTCTAATCGTTGTTCTACGTTTTTATCGCATTGATTCCAAGCTAATGAAGCATTTGACGATAATCATGGAAAGGCTGTGTACCACCTTATCAGTGCGTTCATCTGGGGGTACCAAAACCTCAGAACCTATTCGTATACGGAAAGGCATCTTCTATGGAGGATTCGTTGAGTTCCCTTTGGTTTTGCATGGCACTGAACCCCTTTTCATGCTAGAGGTGGTATTGCAATCAAATATGACCCACGTGCTAATTGCGAGCTGACACTCTTGATGCACTAAAGATGACATCAAGCTGTAGAAGAAGAAAATAGAAGTCTATTGTGAATAGGAGATATGTTTCGCCGTGATATTAGGATTCGGATGAACTCACGGCTTCCCTTGATTTTTTGGGTCTCTCACACAGCCTGGTTCAATATAATAATAATAATAATCGTTGGCGCAACAATCCATATTGGATCAGGGCCTTGAAGTGTGTTAGAGCACTTCATTCAAGACCGTAACGGTACACTACAGTACACTGTAGGAGGCAATGTGGTTAGCATTGCGGTCGCCCGAGATTATTACCCTGATTTGACTCAGGTACTCATTCACAGCTGAGTCGACTGGTATCCAACGTCAAATCATGATGCAAATCCCACTGCCACCTCTTTGTATGTATGGGTTATTATTCTGATGGAAGATCCGAGGCCTCAGCATTCCTTCTCGGACATTTGATAGCAAAATATCCTCCAAATTTGAACATACAGATTATGATCCATGGTTGGCTTGATGCAATATATCTGTTCAACAGCATAAAGTGAAAAACGTCCAAATCATAATACTAGATATATGTAGTTGCCATTCACCCCTTGGTGGGGTATAGCGCATCAACCATACCTACGCACCATCGCCCGCGATTACCCAAAATGCGCTCCAGCTCCCTGACGACTTCTCGAGACGTTCATACCCGCTCCCCTTGGGGCGATCCAATCGTCGACAATCTTGGTAGAGTGGATTCCAGTGCATGGCATAGCGCACAATACAATTGTCGCCCCTCCTTAAAGTGTGACCTATCCACTGCCACTTCTGCCTTCCTATCACAATGCGTACGAGTGACCGGCCTGTGCGCCGACCAAGTGCTTCGTTTAAGGCAGTGTTTGGCCAGTGCACTCCGATGATACAACGCAGACAGGTATTGACGAAAGCTTGAAGCTTTTGAGTAACAGTGGAGTTTACTTTCCATGTACTACTCTCATATAGCAACACGGAAAGAACACTAGCACAGAACAGTCTTAACCTGATCCTGGTGTTTAGATAATTGCATTTGCAGATATTAGATAGGGAAGCGAAGGGGAATCTACCGCTGTTAATAAGTCAGGCGTCGTCCAGTTCGGTGCTACGTCGGCAGAAACTACGCTTTCTAGATATACAAATTGCCTTCGATGCTCTGCCCGTTAATGTGTTTATCTTTAGTCTAACTCTACTTTCCTTTCTAGATCCAGAGCCATTTAGCCAAGGTCCATAACCCGGTGAGAGAGCAAGCACATGTTATCAGCGTAGTCGATGTGTTTGAGGAAAGATGTCATCATCTACTGAATTCCCCCACGTCCTCCGAACAAGGCAGCATGGAGAACGCCACTGATAACAAGAAGAAATAATGTCGGTGAGGATGAAAATCTCCCGACTAGGTTTTGGACCCCCTAATCCTTCGAGATTTTACCCCAGTGCAGCATATGACATTTTGGACCATCATATGTCGCTCTGATAATAGTTATTAGTTTCTCTGGAATGCCCCTCCCGTTCACGCTATCAAAAGCTTTCTCGAAATCGATGGAGGGCAGGCGCAGCGAATATCTAAACTATGCGCACTGGTCCAAAATGATCCGAAGGGTGTGTTGATCCTCCATCTTTACTAGTTTTTGTTGTGTATTTTCGGCTGTAGATAGAGTTTGTTGGTGTCTTTTGCACCAAATAGCATAATTATAAATTCATCTGTCAATAAAATATGTCTCTTTTTCTCAGTGGACCAATCCAGGTGCTCATTCGCAAACTTTAGCCTTGAGCCCATATGCCCTTTTGGTAGTAATGGGTTCTTTTCTTGAACTATCTCCACTTTCGGTTCTTTTTTAATAGGGTTTTGTGTGAAACGAAACTTTATTAGAGCCGATTCAATATTTGCTTGTCACATCCACTTCCTCTGAAACGTTACGCCTATTGATTCGAAATTCGGTTGGAAGGTGGGAACTGTGAATCCCCTTGCTTGCAGTGAATAACACCACTCCTGAGTTTAAGTAGGGGTGCCCATACATGCCAAAGGGGGATTTGTTTTCACCAAATATAACCATGTGGGGTATCACCTGAAAGGTCTCAATTAATACTGCGGAGACCGCCGCTATAATAAAATCTACTGCTACGTATATTTGCCAGTAGCGGAGTACGCTCGTCGCAAGAGCCGGCGCCAAGTTTTTGGTAGTGTGCTCCATTCCGGCGCTCAACTGTCGCAGTTTTTGCTTCGGTTCTTTTGGTGTCGCTTCTATGGTTGTTTTAGTGCGTGCTCCATTAAACTTCACTATAGCGATGGCTACAGAGCAAAAGGGTGCAACAGGGCCTGCAGAACCCGTGACCGCCGTCGCCATGTGGTGCAAGAACCCGGAGGAATGGTTTCGTCAGCTTGAGGTGCAATTTGCACTGGTCCGTGTCACACCTGACATCACTGGCTGGTCGGGCTGGATGAAGAATCCATTGAAGAGCTCGTACAAACTATTAAAATAGCATTTACTGCTGACAGAACTCACCCTGGACAACCGGACACCCAGTCAACTGCTTAGAGAAATAAAGCAGCTGGCTGGAGACACGGTGGGACCGGCCATGCTCGAATCTTTGTGGTTTCAGCGGCTTCCAAAAGGCACTCGTGCTTGGATCATTTTGCGCATGCGGACTATGGTGGACATGCTGGCGGTAACTGCCGACAAAATCCGTGAGGTGCACTAGTGACCCATGTTTGGTGAAGTGTCGAGCGACGCGCCTGGTAAACTTCCGCAACAACAACATTCAATGGCCACATTGGCAATCATCGTAGCAAAACTAGTTGACATCGTTGTTGCTCTCTATCCGGGAAGAAGCTCGCGAAACAGGTCGAGGTCCGCTCGTCTAAATAGGCGCTTGGGTGGCAGGTTGTCAGGACCTTCGACAGGTAGCGGGCTATGCTGATACCACCGAACCTTCGCAGAAAAAGCCACAAAATGTACCAGCACTTGCGCCTTTGCAACCAAAAGGTAAACCTGTCGGTAGCCCTGGCGACAGCTACCCGAAGTACAATACCGCATCATCTTTTCGTTTAGGACCCCCAGAGCGGACGCAACTATTTGATTGATATAGGCCTAGAGGTTTCGGTTCTCCCTGTATGCAAGTGTCATCAATTAACGCGTCAGGCTTTAAAATTGGCGGCAGCAAATTCATCTATGGCTACAGGCAAGTGGACCTGATTTTGGGACGTCAATACAAGTATTCGTGGCGTTTCATTATAGCGGACGTTAGCACTCCCATTTTGCATGCGGTCTTCCTGAGCCACTATGGTTTGTTAGTAGATCTGCAACGCAGGTCCCTCATTGATCCCACAACCAACTTAACATCTGCTTGGAAGATCTCCACGTGCCTGTCTGACACTCCATGCATTATTTTTGAAGACGTTGCTGACCCACGCGTCCGTTCAGTTATTTAAAAATACCGCAACATATCTACACCACCACGGAACCATGCTGTTGCGCGAAAAGAGTTTGAAGAGATCCTCAAGCAGGGTATATGGAGACCCTCAGACAGCTATTGGGTTTCGCCACTCCACATGGTCCCTAAACAAAACGGTGAATGGAGACCTTCTGGTGATTGAAGACGCCTAAACACTCACTCAAAGAAGACGAGGTAGACCCTACCTGAGAAGGAGCGATGACCTAGCTCAGGAGGCCAGACAGCTTTTAGGGATATTGAATTGGTGGTCCTCGGCGCAAAACCGGGATGTCTGATGTTCCTTATTAAGGCAGGCCTAGACCGGATACCGGTTGCTGCGCCGCTGATGTTGATGATGAAACACTCAGACTATTTCGGACAGATATCTCAAACCGGTCATCCATGTCTTTGCGCTTTCCTTCACTGGTAACCGTATTTTTCTACCTTGGATCTAACCAAGGCCTACCAACCAAGCCCTGTCGCCCCTGGAGACCATCCGAAAACGGCAATACGCGCCTTTTGGACTCTTCGAGTTCACCAAGATGACTTTTGGACTGTGTTCGATGAAACCTAAACGTTTGTTTCGTTTACATGGATGATGTTCTGGACACCTCCTCTTCAGTATCTGAACATTAAATGCCCCTGGAGAGCATTTGTAACGTCTACTTGAGGTCGGTCTGGTTTTCAGCGTGGAAAAGCGCAAATTCCTCCAACCTTCAATTGTCGACATTACAATTTCTAAAGCAGAAAACAGAACAGAGTAAGCAACGTAAAAAATTATACATATTAATCTTTACCATTATTTTGACCTCAACTGTACACATATGTATAAGTATCTGGAAAGAAATTGATGACCAACATTTATTTTATTCACAGCGTTATGATTAACCGAAAAAGATGGATGTTTGGATTAAACAATGGAAATGCAACATGATCCAAAATCTTTTCCTGATTTGTTATTTTCTGGTGATAGTAAATATTTCTAGTCATGTGTGCTTTAGTGAAGAAGGAGCAGAAGGTAATGTAGAAAATTGATTTCTTCATTTTCAACATGAGATAATTAATTTTTATCCATTCTAGATAATATAACGTTAAATTTTACATCTTATCCAACTTACATCGAATTTGAGACTGAATATGAAGATTATAATTTAACCGAAGTAACATGTAATTTACCAACTATAGAGTCACGAATGTTGCGGGAGAGCCTCTATTGGTATGTCACATCATGTTTATGTACGATTATAGATTTTGCAAGCCAAAGTCAGAATTTTTCTGACCAAATTCAGAATTTTCCAAATTAATTTCAGAATTTGCCAATCCAAATTCAGAATTTTCCAAACCAATTTCAGAATTTATTATTTCAAATTCAACATTTTTCATTTTAAAATTAGAATTTTTATTTCAAATCTTGGAAAATGTAGACCCATAAAAACCGTTATCATCAACAGTGCAAAACCCCTCGTGAAGTTCAGCTTGGGTATAGTCCATGGGGAATGCCCAGATTTTCCGAGGTACTTCATCTAGGATATTTCTGTGGCCGTAGGGCTTCGCTATTCAGCATCTAGACTCACGTAGGCTGACGGTACTGCACGCTTAAACGTATTTAATGTGGAGGTCTAGGGGAAGGAGATGCAGGAGTACATTGAGAGCATCTGCCGGGCAGGACTGCAGAGCCCTAGTAGCACCTCCTATTAAGCTTCGTTCTATTATATTTTTTGCTCATAGCCTGCCACCATACAACAGAGCCGTAGGATGTAACGCACCACAGCTGTAAACATCACAGAGTGAATGAACAGAGAACCATCCTTGGCCGGAGACCCCATTTCTTTGCAAAGGTTTTCTTCCAGGCATAGAAGGCTATATAGGCCTTTTTAACGCTCAGTTCTATATTCAATCTCAAATTTAGTTTTGGATACAGGATTACGCCCAGATACTTTACATTGGAGGAAAAAACCATTCTTTTTTTATTCAGCCTTGATAGGTGGGATTCAGGTACCCTTGTCTTGGTAGTGAATAGCATCAGTTCCGTTTTGGTTGGGTTTATGCTGAGTTCCCATCATGCAGCCCCCAGGCACACCTTTCGCAACGTTCCTTTCATGATGTCGATCATAAGACGGAAACATCCCTGACACTAATATTACCAAGTCGTCGGCATACGCCACTACCTTTACCCTGCGGCTGTCCAATATTTGTAAAATTTCGTCAATCACTATTAACCAGAGCACCAGAGAGATGGTGCCACCTTGAGGCGTGCCTTTGTTCACAGCTCTGATCAAGTGGTTGTCTCCCAGATCCGACTGGATCATGCAGGTTCTTAGCATGAATATAATCTAATGCGTAAGATACCCATCCAATCCTATACGGGTCAAGACTTCCTTGATGGCATTGATGCTCCTGCTGCTACTGCTTGTACTGCAGTGGCCGCTCAACCATGCCAATCAGCGGTTTCTGTGGATTTGCCTTTGAGGTAAGCATGCTGGGACTTAGAGATAGGCGTTCTCTCCATAATTGCTCTTAAGTGGATATCCATGTGGTGAGGCTGATTGGTCGAAAGCCCTTCGCAGACTCCGTGCTTTCGGTATGAAAACCATTTGTGCGCGTCTACAAACTATGGTACGTATGTTAAAGGTCGACAAATCACGGAACAACTCTTTCCTGCTGCTTTTGTAGCTTGACTGGCATTATGCCATCTGGACCCGGAAATTTATATGCGGAGAAGCTGTTTATAGCCCAGCCGATCTTATCAAACCCTTCAAGCAAGGCTCTGACACATAGTTCTCCTAGCTGGCGGGAAAGTGCTTCTGAACCAGCAGCTCCAACCTCCTCGTTCGTCTGTGGTGCCAATCTTGCCAAGTTGCGCAGCGGAGAGCTTGTTCTTAATTACTTGATTAAACTTCCACCAGTAGATCCTCCTGGGGTCTCTGATGGGTTTGAGGATCTCTGTAGCGAGATATATACTATGATCTGAGAAGGATCTCTGGTCAGACACTCTCCAGTTCACTACTCTAAGAATCCTATTGTTGGATAATAGGGTAATATCAAAGACCTCCTCCCGGCCGTCACTGTACTGCCCCTGTTACACACCGATAGGTTTGTAGCAATAATAAAATCAAAGAATGATTCATCACTTTCGTTGATTTCCGAGCTGCTCCAAAGCGTATGCCTTGCATTGGTGTCGCAGCCTATCAATAGGTTGGCCTTTCTTGTTGCTATGGTGCTCGTAAAATGTTGTAGTTTTTGTGGTGGAGCTAATCGGTCTTGAGTCATGTAAACCGAGAAAATAGACACGTTCTCTGCCCCCGCCCGCTCCAGTTTGACCATAACTTGGTCGCTGGAACTCAGGTCCAGACATACAAAAACGT
Source organism: Hermetia illucens (assembly GCF_905115235.1). Taxonomy (NCBI): domain Eukaryota; kingdom Metazoa; phylum Arthropoda; class Insecta; order Diptera; family Stratiomyidae; genus Hermetia; species Hermetia illucens. Next base: position 160,567,775 of record NC_051852.1, on the reverse strand, counting down.
GTAGACTCTTCTCCGCGAGGAGACATGCTCTAGGTCTGTCCTGATCAGCATCTCCTGTGCTGTGGAATAAATGGAAATATTTACTTTGGAGCCCTTTGATGGTTCGGTCGCCTTCGACTCGAGGCTCCTGTATTAGTGCGATGTCGATGTCTTCCTCTAACACTTCGAGTGCTGCAGATTTATTTGCGTTACCCTCAGCATGATCTGCTTGCGTGTGGGGTTCGTCAGTTCCCATCGGACCGTCGATCCTCATCTCCTCCAACAGCTCGTTGACGGCGTCGATTGGATCCAGGCCGTCGTCCGATCTTGCAGAGCAGAACACTTTCACCTTTGCGTTCCTGACTCCGAACCGCACTTTATAGGCAAACTTTTTCAACGCCTTCAGACACCCACCGTTTATATGGAGCAGAAAAGATTGGCTGTTTGTCTGGGGTTTCTCTTCTTTGATAACAACCCTGCCGTCCACGGTAATCCTGGGGTTTTCAAGACGCAGGGATTGGACGAACTTGTCCTTATCCATGAAGATTTTCGGCAACCACATTCGAACGACCAATCTCCTGGTAATTTCATCTTAGGGGATGACTTTGAGCTTTACGCCTCGTCCAGGCGTCGCTGATTTTAGCGACGCAGAAACCGAGAAAGTCCCTGGAGAATTGGCCTTCGCAAGCTATAGCGTGGAACCCACGGATCACCGGAGAGGAATCAAAGCAGGATATGGATCCCGTGTGTTGTCTTTGGTATCCAGAAGATGCTCAATGACCAGATCGGTTACGTTTGAGAGCGGTGGGCTTCGTTTCTTGCTCGTCTGCCAGGCGTTTGCTGTTATACTCCAAAATAATCGCCTTGTATTTAGCGAGGTTTTTTCATCCCGCTCGTCGACAGTAATGGCTTCCTTATTCTTAGCAATTTTGTTGAGAATATACATTGCCTTCTGGTACTGGCGCTTGAGCAGGACACCACTGGACCTTCGCTTCTTAACCGGTTTGCGGTAAACGACGTTCTTATTGGTTTTTGATTTTGAGTTTCGGGTAAAGAGTACTATGTCTGGTACTCGCTACACCCAGCTTGACGGCAGTGGATTTCAGCCTGGAAAGCACTAGTCCGTCTGCCGCCTCGTTCAGGGAGGCTCCTGCGGTTAGTTTTAGCACAGCGGTGCTACTGCTGGCATCGAGGGTGCTGCCCTCGACGGCTACTGTCTCCTGGCTAGATGCCAGAAGCTCGTCCTCCAACGATGCGCCTGGCATCACCACCTATTCTTCTATCGTCGGTTTGTTTTTTTTTAATAATTGAGTCCATGTCTTGGTCCCACGAGTAGTCTGGGAAGAATGTCCACCTTGGCTAGCCCGGCCCCCAGGGTAAGGGTCTTATTTGGAATTGAAGGTGCCCACGCAGCCCTCGCCGTATACTGTTCCACCTTGGCTTGGGGTCCTATTAGCACCTTCTCCAGTGCAGGAAGGACGATCCCCGGGCTGTTGCTTCAGCGCATCCGCCACCAAATCTACTTGCCCCTAACACATGACCAGCAGAAAAGCCAATCCTCGTCAGTTCGATGAGACTACAGCCCGGCCGTATACACTCTTGGCCCGCCCGAAAGCGGTCACCACGAACCATCTGAAGCATAATCAAACCAGGCCGCCCATTGTCCGGTTAGTCCTCAATATAAATATTTCGGGATACCGGCTAGAAAGAATATCAACTTTCCTTCAATTCAGACAGTCTTCCACCTCGCTGATACTTCCAAACATCCTGAAGGTTGTCCTATTTGCCTGCATCTGTATGTGAAGATGAAAAGGAATATGGCATGTTCTCATTGCCCTAGTAATACACATACAAGCCAATCTTTGAAGCTTATGTAACTCCCTGACTGTTTGATCGAGTTTGGTTCTGTCTACCAAGATTACCGTCTTCTAGGTAATCATAGGCGTTACTATCGCAGTGTATATCCAGCCCTTATAGCTTTCCTGTGGTGCATCCCGTTCCCTTCCTGAGAAACATTAAAGCCCTTATACCTTTCCTATACATTTACCCCACGTGCGGCTTCCAGAGTAGCTTTAGGTGTAGTGTAATTTCTAATTACTTGACCTCTGTTTCCTATTTAACTTCCTGTCCTAAAGTCTAATTACCGTGAAATAATCAAGCTTCCTAGTGAATGCTTCTATTATAGTCTCTGCTGGATTCCTGCTCATCCCTGCTAAATCTCAATTCCGATTGAATTCTGTCATATAAGGTGTCAGCGTAACCGTGGACCTTTATTCCAGTATTTGTTTGTACTCCCAGAAGTTCAACCACTACTATAATCCACATTAGCGGTGATAGTGCCCCACTCCCTGACTTCCTTGCGGATTACGGAACTCTGCATTTCTTCATGCAATATCCTAAAACGGCCACAGCTGATGTGGGGCAGTTTCGGATAATCCTCCTATTTGGTAAGCATGTGTCCAAAACTTTCTCCCCTGTTTTCAGTACAAAGGATGTCAGGCAATGTGGTCTGAAAGGTTTAGGGTAAAAAGAGTCCAATCCAGAGACATCGTTGAAAATCTCCCAACTGCAGGGAACTATGCTATCATCAAGTAATGTCTTCTAGCGGCAATTGACGCAAGAGATGGGGTGCAGACTCGGGAACTCATACATGGCCCAGCGTCCAATGCAACTCCTGCGTAATATGAAATGTATTGTAGGTAATAGATTCTCGGAGGCGTTTTTGGGATCTTTGTGGTTAGAGCGTCTACCAGAAGGAATACAGTCGATACTGGTAGCTTCAAATACCTCGCCCCAGGACGATTTAGCGACTGCGGGAGAGGTCAACAAGCAGACCATAAACTTCATCACACAGCACAGGATGCATCGAAGACGGCGATTGGTTCAGTCCTACAACAGCTGTAAGACAATGGGTGGCTACCACTGGCGTTCTTCCAACGCAAGTTTTCTGGTACGAAAAAACGTTACAGCCCTTATGATAGAGAGCTCCGAACATTCCCTGGAGGGCAGAGATTTCCGAGCCCATACGCTTCACAAGCGCTTTCCCTACACATTCCAAGCTTCATCTTGGAGTCCACCAACAATATAAAACATATTCAGGGTAACAAAAATAAAGTGACTGATGCGTTATCGCGGATAGAAACAATCAGCTTGCCTGCCGCAATCAATGCTGGGGAATTTACCAGGGAACAACAAGAGGATCCTGAACTCCAAGTTTAATAGCATCTGGAATCAAACAGAACGTTTCTGAAGCTCGAAAGCCTACCATGCGGGGATCGGAGAAAGAAAGTGTGCGACACTTTCCTGAGACTAGCTCGACCGAGAGAGCCTTGCGCAGACACATCTTCGATATTTTCTACGACCGTCATATCTTAGGGAACGGGCAACTCACAAAGCAAACGCATAGTTTGGGTTAGAATGCGCAAGGACATTTATAGTTGGGCCTATTGCTGCGTACCCTGCCAGCGCTCCAAAATCAGAAAACACGCAGTTAACCTGATTCAACCGTTCACAGTACCAGATGGCAGATTTCAACACGTCCACTTAGACATAGTCGGCCCAATGATATCATCTAATGGTTTCAGATATTGTCTGACCATGATGGACAGGTACTCAAGATGACTTGAAGCAGTACCACTCCCGGAGCAAACGGCCTCATCCGTTGCAGCAGTTTTTTATTCGAGCTGGATTTTCAGGTTCTGCGCTCCACGCATAGTGACTACGGATCAGAGGTCACAATTTGGGTCCACGTTTTCCCAAGCCCTAACAAAGCGAATAGAGTGTGAAAGAAGCCGCACCACCATTTATCATCCCCCAGTGGAATGTCGGAACGCTGGCATCGGTCTTTTAAGGTCTCCATAAGGCGCCACGACCAGAATCCAGTGTCGAAGGATGGATTCCCAATGGTTTTGCTTATATCATGGAATAGTTACAAGGATGACATCAGAGGATCCAGGGGGGTTCATAGTGTCCGAAGAGAAGAACGCATTTATCGAGAAACAACACGCGAATACTTCGACCCGTGCAAGCTGCACATCATTTTCAACGTAAAGCTTTTCGAAGGACGAGTTTGGAAACCTGCGCTCACGTTTTCTTCGAGTGGACTCGGTCTGCAAATCGATAGTACAACCATACTCCGGACCTTATAAGATCCTGAGCAGAATATCCCAAGCCGTATATAAAATTGACTTCAATGGATAGGAAATCAACATTTCTATGGAACGCCTCAAGCCTGCATTCCTCGAGGCTACAGTATTCGAAGGAAGCAACATATGAACAACCGTACCAACTGATAGGATTCCAAGCGACGGGGCAATTCGATGGACTCCAATCAACACACATCCAAAACATATCTCCCAAACTTATCCACTATCCGCGGACTTCCTTACTCAGGGGGGAGTACTGTGGGAACTCAGCTGAACAAACCTAGTCGGCTTCGAACTTTGCCACGGTAAATGCCCGTCTCCCTTTTTTAGAAACATAGACAGAGGATGTTGCTCGATCCTTGGCTAGAACCTTGTGTAGCCTGGATGCGTTAGTGTTTTTTTTCAATTACTTTACAGAATTGCCTGAAGCTATTTCAGGCATTGCTGTCAATACATTTTTATATCTTGGCTAGTCGCCAGTTTTTTTTCGCCCGGTTTAAGTGTTTTCGGAACTCTCTTATGAGGCTTACTAGGTTCCTGTTCCACCAAGGTACGTCTCTTGATGAAGTGACTATCTCAACCGTAGGTGATAGCTAATGATAGCTATGTTAAGGTCTCCCATCAGTGTCTCTAGTTCCAGTTCGTGCCTCTTACGATTCCTTACTGTTCTCCCTCCTCCTTTGTTGCAAACATCTTTGATCCTATTTTTGATGATGCTCAATGTTGTATATTTTTATTTAGCAAGGACCTGCAGCCATGTACTACCTATTCAGTTACTGCCAAAGTTAAATTTCTAGATGAAAGTATCTCCAACCACTTTCAATACGCCACTACAACTTATGAAGGTACAATTTCTTTATAGATTGCATTACCAAATCGCAAGTCTCTCATCGAATATCTTATTTTGTTCTGCAGCTCCCACATTTGAATACAACCCAATTCCATTTTTCGATTCAATCTATTTGATTTGGAATATAACGAGCCGGAACTGTGTCAAAGAGATAAAAGTTGAAGTGGTCGGCGATGGAGGATTTAAGGAAACAAGCCGAAATCCCGGATATACCGAGGATTTAACCGTCGACAATCTGTTACCTTGTTCAATATACAACGTGACAATGAGCCTGACTGACATAAATGGACAAGTCCTGGGTAACAAGTCGGAAAGCGTAGCAACGGAGAATGTAGGTGGGGATTCATAACTCTATTTGAAGGAGACCCTAAGTTACAATAAATGCCTAATTGATATCTTTCAGATACGGGCCCGGCAAAATCGGTGGAGTGTAATGTTACTGAGAACTCGGTGTTGATTACATGGGAGGAGCCGAAATACCCAACTTGTGTTGAAGTTTACTATCTTTTCTTGATGACCGAAGACTGTTACTCGACGAATGCAGGTAATTTTATAAACTCTTTATGGGTATATTATCAGATTGATTGCCATTGTCTTTTCCAGATCTGTGCACTACCATTTACAATGTATCCAGTACACGCCCCCGGCAGCTTACTATAGACAATTTAGAAGGATGCGAAAATTATGTGTTGAAAATTAGTGTGAATGGAGATCACTCCAATAGTTCTTCCATTCATGAATTTTCGACAGAGATTTTAGGTAAGGCATCTTCGGCAGTCATGTGAAATTAGGTGTTAAAGGAATGACTTAAGAGGTTATATCTGTTTGAAACTTTTTTTTTCATTTTTAATGTCTGTCTGTCTGCCTGTCTGTCGCGCAAACCACGAAGCTAGAGCGGGAGCGTGTGGGATTCGCACCCACTACAAACCACCCCCGGTCTCTCCAGCCCCTGCGGGACCACCATTTAGATATTACTTCGCGGGGTAGGTTTGCATTTAGGCACTCACGATTCGCGTCTTTTCAGCTCTTCTCCTCCTTCTTTCCTTCATCACCTCACTTTGTATTTTTAAAATTGCGGAGGAAACCTTAAGCCAGTTCTCTTTTGACTTCAGCATTTCCGCAACTATATTTTCCTGGTCTAAGTTCCTTCCTAACGCTTAGTTCAGGCTCCTTCTTTACATCGCAAACCTTGGACAGTAATTCAGCAGGGCTCGGATGGCTACATCTATTTCGTGTAGGGTCTCGGGATCCAGAGACGTCAAGTGCGACGATTGGTTGCTCGATAAACTCCTCGTTCCGCTTTTTCTAATTTCTGTTCTCGAAAGTCCAGTCCGATCTGCTGTTTGATTTCCGGGCTCGTCGTATTCTCCTGGAGTAAATGCTGAATGCGCCTCTGCAGCCGTTGCCACACCCTTCGGCCTCCCCTAGGTCGCCGCTCCTGCTTTCTGGGCTCGGTACTGGGCTAAAGTAATGGCTGTCCTTGGGAGAGGTCCGGCCGCTGGTTAATGGAGGGCTGCGGTCTTCGGCTGGGTAAGCGTTGGTCCTGGTCTAGAAGGGGCTGGCAACTGTAAAGATATGTAGACTTTGACCGGATATATCGCCAACTAATGACCTACCTGTCCAGTGTAAAAAATAAAACAGACACTTTTCCTATCCTCGACTCGACTTTTATTTCAATTTTGTGTTTGCTAGAATCAGCAAAAATCCGTATTTGTCGTAGGTGGTGGTAGTAGGTTTCTCCGTTTTATCGTCCTAATTATACCCTAATATTTGCAACAAGCCTATTCGCCCACTGACCCTTCGAAGACTCGTCCCATCTGCGTTGCCAGATCATACGACTTTGATTTTCCCGCATTCCTTCGTTCCGTATGCCCCTCCATATGTCTTAAAACGTATAGTACACTCATTTTCTTCGCCAGAATGTCGACTGGAATCATGCCTGCCCCGCTTCATCTAAAGGTACTGCACACCCTCAAGGGCGTCACTGGCTTCCATCTTTGAGAGTCTGCGACCACCTCCGCCCACGGAGGTGACGCGTAGAGCAATCTTCTACAGTGTTTCGGCCTACCGAGATTGGGCAACATTCTTGCAAGTGCAGATGCGGCACCAGCTGCCTTTTGACATGAGTGCTCTAGGTGCTCCCTAAAGAATAGTTTGGCGTCAATAATCACCTCCAGGTACTTGATAGTCGGCTTAGAGATGACTATATACGCACCGACTTTCACCTTCACGCTTGGTTATCGAGACCCGTTCCGTTTTCTCATACGCCAGGGCCAGTCGGGCCTTTCCCTGCCAGGTCTTCACCGTGTTCACCGTCTTCGTCGCGTAAACCTTCTCATTCCTTGGGTGTGTGTTTTGATGTAACAACTACAGCCAGGCCATCATTGATGTAACAACTACAGTCTATCGTAGTCTCCTCTGAGACGGGAAGCACAAGCACTCCATTATACACGACATTCCACAGCAAGAGACCCAGTAGTGAGCCCGGTGGTACCCCGCCTATCGTAGTCTCTAGACGGGAAGCACAAGTACTCCATTATGCATGATATTCTACAGCAAGGGACCCAGTACTGAGCCTCGTGGTACCCTCGTTGTGGCGATGTATTCTTTGGGAACCTCATCCATTTCGTGTCAGAGAGTTCTCTCTGAGAGGTAATTCTCCACTAAACACGCCAAATATCCGGGAGCACTCATGTCAGCCAATGCCCTTTTAATTCGCCCCCAGTTGGCGGAATTGAATGCGTTTTCGACATTTAGCGTTTCCACGGCACAGCATCCATCAGAATTTAATGCGCCTTTTGTCAGGCTCACCACCATGCATATTGCATTCACTGTAGAATGAACGCGTTGAAACCATTACTGGCGCTGTGACAGGCCATTGCCGCTTTCCATGATGGGTAGGAGTCTGTTATATACGACTCTCTTCTCTTCCCCATTGTATCCAAAAGGCAGATTGGACGATATGATGCTGGATATCTCTCTGGTTTGGGAAGCAACACTAACTTTTGTCTCTTTCATTGGGCAGAGAATATTCCTTCTTTTAGGTACCCCTCGAAGATGTTGGCAAAAAGGTCGGGCCTGGTCTTCACTGCTCGGTTAGGGATGCCATCCAAACCTGGAGCCTTATTATCACCGATCCTATCACATATTTTCCGTAGCTCCTCCTTGGTAACTGAAGTTATCAGTCACTCGTTGACCTGGGCCACTATTTGTCTTCTGCTGTCTTGGTGATGAGGAAACAGAGTGGTAGCAATCTGTTTCAGGAGGCGCAGACATCTTGTTGTATGCAGTCCTAGTTTGGGGAAAAGCGCTGCATGTTTTAGGCAATACACATAAACTGAGTACGGTCTGAAGAAAAACAGCCTTAAGGATGTGTTCTGCCTTCAGGACCGTCTCAAATGATGCAGCGTTTGTCATCACGGGAATGATGCCGATTGACATCCTGGCAACCGAGATGATGAACATTTATAACACCAGGTCCATCTCTCCCTTATCGCAGGTGAAAAAGAGGAAAGGGAGAGATTCATATGCAGATGGCAACAACGATGGGACCAGTCAGAAAAGGGTCGTTGAACTTACAGGTTGATCCCTTTCATCGGGGAGTGGCTGGAGAGAAAACATGGGGAGATCAAGCAGCACTCAGTTGCTCAACGATCAAGGAGGATACCGTCAATACCTGTACAGGTTTAAGTTCGACACCTCACCTAATTGTCCAAACTGCGACGAGGTCCCAGAGGACTCAGCGCACGTATTCGTCCAATGTCCTGGCTTCGTGGAAGAAAGGAGGAACCTAGAGGAAACTCGAAGTGAAGTGCTATTACCGGGAAATTTTATCCGGAGAATGGTAGTTTGCCAGGAGGATTAGAATGCGATCAATTCCATGATTGCAGTAATCCAGGATAAACTGAGAAATGCAGAGGAAGTGAGGAAGGCACGGCTGCGAAACCTGCGGGTAGACAAAAGGAGACCTGGCTACAGTAAGCTAACTCCGCTCCGTGATGTAATACCTAAAGATGGTTCCACGGAGTAGGGTGGAGTCGGGGTGGTTTTAGAGGGTAAAAATCCCCCACTCTGGCGTACCCAGTCCCCAATTAATGGTGGAATAGTGAGTTGGCCAGCCTTCGATCAGCCTGCCACCGAGCCAGACGAACGGAAGGAAAGATAGCCCGCTAAAACCTCAAGCTTGCCATTCAGCAGAGCAAGAGGAAATGATTTAAGGAGCTCTACTTGGAAGGCGATGTAAATCCCTGGGGGAGCGCCTAAAGAATTGTGATAGGACGGTTGAGAGGTCATCCCACAGATCATGTGCCTTACTCTCTTGTTGAAAATCATCCAGGGGTTATTTCATCAGCAAGAGAGGGGAACACTTCGGAAATCTCTGAATTTGACGGCGAATCCTGGAGTGACCACGGACAGCTCGCGGAGATCTGCGGGAGAATAGGTGATAACAAAGCTGCAGGCCTGGACGGCATACCGAACGTGCCCTTCATGTTTTGCACAAAACCTATATTTTTAAGGAAAATCTTAAAAAAAAAATCTTTTTGCGTTTCAAACAGATATAACTCTTTAAAATTACTAATATATCAATGGAATTAATTTCACTTATATTTTACAATACCCTTCATTTTCCAGATCCTGGTCCTGTTGTTGATTTTCGGGAAAGCTCTCTTCTGTCTACAAATGTAACGCTAGTCTGGAGTCCACCAAAAGACAATCACCTTTGCGTGAAACACTACATAATTGGGATGGTAGACAGTGATGAAAGTTTTAATGTGACTGAAGAGACATTCACCTTTGAAAATCTGTTGCCTTGCGCCCGATATGAGATTGAAATTGCTGCTGTATCCCTTAATGATGTTATAGGGGAGTGGACAAGAAGGAACGTTACAATGCCATATGATCGTAAGTTTGTTGCGAAGTTAACGCTCTTACAAATGAAATTAACGCTCCAACAAATGAAATTAACGCTTCAATAAATTAAATTAACGTTTTAACAAATGAAGTTAACGCTTTAAAAAATGAAGTTAACGCTTCAGCAAATGGAATTAGTACTTTAACAAATGAAATTAACGCTTCAACAAATGAAATTAGCAGTTTAACAAATGAAATTAACGCTTCAACAAATGAAACTAAAAAATGAAGGTTAAAAATTAAGTTAAAATATATAATTTGTTGTAAACGATTAGATAAATTGCAATAATGAGTATAAAGGGGGCAGTAACTACGGCCAACATCAAATATGAGGCAGCCAGTGGAACAGAAACGGGGTGGTTGTCGCCAGAAAAAACTGACAGATGAAGCGTTAGCCCAACTTGAACCGTGGGTGAAAAGAAATTCACCAATTTCCATCAAGGAAATTAGGCGCCAACTTTCTCTAAAAGTGTTCAACGTAAGTATGTCGACGGTCAACAAAGGATTGGCAAAACTTGGCATCATCCTAAAGCTTGCGCACTTCGAGTCAGATAGGGTTAACGCTCCGCGAACTATTGAGTTTAGAAAGGACTATGCAATCGAGTTGTTGAGAAGATGTTAGCAAACATGACAGAAAATGAAATTATCCATCATAAAATATTAACGGAAGAAACCTGCAATGACGAAAGACTTTGCTGCTTCATCAGGGAATTATCGGAGATGCTTGATCCATCTTAGCAGGAGGCATTGGTGATTATGGATAACGCAAAAATCCACAAGGGCCGAAAAGTCACTGAAGTTATACGCTCTGCCACTTTGTTGATCTTATTTTTGGCTCCATACTCTGCAATGCTGAACCAAATTTAAAAGGTTCTTCGAAAATAAAGGGACACGCACGCGAAGGCTTGGCAAATCATTTACAAGAACATAGACTCCAGGACCTGATTCGGTTGGGATTGGGAAATGTTTCGCCGTCAGATTGCTCCAATTTTTAAGGTTTTGTGTAAACCAAAGCCCCCGTGGAACCACCTAAGGTATTACATCATGAGGCGGAGTCAGCTCACTCTAGCTTGGTCACCTTTCATCTCTACGCGGCATACGTAACCGCGCTAGTCTCCTCCACCTTTCGCAGTTTGCTCTGGATAGATGCGACCATGGAGTTGACTATATCCCAGTCTTCCTCACATGCTAGCATTCGTCAAACCAGTTTTTCTGGTACAAGCACCTCTCATCTGCCAAGATGTCAATGGGCATCGTTCCAGAGATGACGAATGCTGCATCATCTGAGACAGTCCTGAATGCCGAGCACACCCTTAGGGCTGTTCTTCTGTAGACTGAACTCAGTTTGTTAGCGTTAAATGTAATCTGCAATGCCTTTCTCCAAGCTGGAGCTGCATAGAGCAGGATCGGAAAGCATGACGTGGCCCTCCCACGTTCATCGTCCCACAGAGACAACGTACTCCTGAGGTCCGTCATCAGTGTCATAGCAAAACCTCCGTTCTTGTAAATAGCTGTTGACAATAACTGCAAGGTAGGCTAGAATACGAATCTTCACCAGAGATTCCAATATTAGGTTCCAAGTGTCCGAATTGAATGCATTTCGTGGCCAAGTCAGTAACAATTTTGGTGGCATCAATGGTTGATCTGACTTTACGAAACCCATACTGCGGATCTGAGGGGCCTCCCTGGCTCCCAACAACCGGGAGTAATCTATTATAGATTACTCGACAGAGACAAATAGGTCTGTAGGAGGTTGGCTCACCTGGAGGTTTGCCAGCCTTAGGCTGTCGCTTCCATAATGCAGGAAATATCCGTTCGGACATGCACGCTTCGAATAACTCAGCGAACATCTCCGGTCTGGATTTCGCGGCAAGCTTAAGGGTCCTATTTGGCACGCCATCCAGACCTGAAGCTTTGTTATCTCCTATTCTAGTAAAGATCTCTAGCAGCTCGTCACTGGTAATTGGCGGTATTGCTGTCACATTGCCCTCCTCTTGCAGGGGGAATAACTTATCGATAATTTTTAACAAGAGTGAAGGGCACGTGATCTGTGGAGATGATCGGGCTCTGAATCGCCCCATCACGATTCTATAGGCGCTCCCTCACGGCTTTACGTCCGCTTTCGAATAGAGCTCCTTAAGGCATTCCCTCTTGCTCCGTTGTATGGCGAGCTTGAGGTTTTTGCGGGCTTCCTTATAGGCGCGCTCTCTTTTCCCTTGATCGATTCTACCTACCGCCCTCTGAGCCGCTCTTTTGGCTCGGTGACAGGTTGGCCAGTTCAGTATTCCACCAGTAGTTTGGTCTTTTACTGGGAAATGAGCACCTCCTAGGCATGGACGCGTCACACACTTTGGCGATGCATTGGGCCATATGGACAGCTCTTTCCGCAGAGGTGCCTGCTTTATTGATATAGCCACTATGGAGGTCTGCTCATCCAGAGCTGTAGCAGATCAGCCTGACATCTTTCTCGGTTTCGGGCATGATGGTCTTCTGGTGGTGGTTCGCTGTGGGTGTAGTCCTTGCTGACGCACATGACATACCACGTGCCAGTGCAGGGCTGACAAAAGTTAGGTCTACGATTGAGGCAGACGCCCCTTTCTGAAAGGTGTGTACAACGAAGGATAGTTGGCCAGAATTATATCCAATTGTGCAAAAGCGTCTAATAGACTGCGGTCCCTTGCATTTGTCTCTTTGCTACCCCACTCACGGACCCAAGCATTGAAGTCACCAGCAATCACCCTTGGACTGCGACCCCTTGCGTTGAGAAGAAGACTGTCAAGCATTTCCTCGAATTAGGATAGTGTCAGACTTGGTGGGGTGTAACAGCTGTACATATATACCCCGTTTATTTCCGCCCGCACAAAGCCGCTGTATGTCTGACTCCCAATACATTGTGTGACTTGTCGATCGCATGCCCATATCGCCGCTACACCAGTCGAATCTGTAACCCATACGCCACCGTGAAGGTTTCTATAAGGTTCGCTAATAATAACAATTTCCGACAAACAACCCATCCGATTCGAACCTTCCCAGTTTGAGTATTGCTGTAGGCTTTTCGCAAGCTCACAATGGACTACTCGGCAATTTCCTCCAACTTGAACTGTTACATCAAGGCAATGCCAATTTCCCCTTTGGATGTTCTTTCATCGCGATCTTTACACTGTATATGGAGCTCATGTTTGTGACATTCTCATCAATTGAGTTCGGAAGTCATCAGTTTTGCCCAAGCTGGTTTTCTTTCAGCTCAAACATGAGGTCACCCTTCTGGGTCCTTCGAATCTTGCTGACATTTCCGCCTAGATCTTTTAGATCGGGGTCAACTTTGACCTTCTTCAGTATCTCCGCATAGGACACATTTCCCTTGCTGGAGGTCATAATCGCTTCTGGGCGAATTCGCACTTTTGCCTTTCTCTTCGCCTTTTTGTTAACTACCTTAGTCCGTCCACCGTTTTCATTCCCCTTGGATTTTGCCGATTCGATTGCCGGACCTCGAACTTGGAGGACCTGCTTTCTCTTTTCGGTGTTTTTAGTTCCTTTTTTCAGAACTATTTGCATGACCTGTTTCCTCTTAGGCGCCTGCTGATTTCCAGAGGACCACATCCTTTTCCTTCACTCTCTTATTTGGTGTCAGGCTAACTGCAATACGATTAAGTGTCGCTTGAATCGCCTGAGAGATTGTTGAGGCAGCAGGTTTCGGCTTGTCCTTGGAACTTCGTTCCTCCTGCTGAGATTCGTTGTAGAAAATTCTAACATAATAGCTCTCACCATATTTGTTATAGCTTCGCGCACGTTGTGCTTGTCCTTGATAAACATGGGCAGCTCAACTATTTTTGAACCAAGCTGTGTGAAGGGTATTTTCTCTGGTTCAGGGCTCTGCTCTCCATGAGTCCTAACCGGATTAAAACTTTTAAATAGTCCTTCACATTTGGCGCTCATTGACCTTCCTTGCGTTTTATCCTTTTTGATGTTTGGCATTGGTGGAGATCTCAATATTGACAAACGTCTTCCGCATGGGTCTTTTTCCTGGTCCCGGAGTACCTCCTTCTGTTGCTCCTCTTGTGCGGTCGGTGTTGTTGCCGTTTTTGTCGTCCGGCGATCTGTTTTCGACTCATCCTTCTTCGATTTTGCTACTGGTGTTCTTGGTAGAGTGGTACTTCGCTCGAACACCTCTTTTTCCAAATCTATAACACTATATAGATGCCAAGGTGGCCAAGTTGTCCACCACTGACGCAGTGCGGTCGAGGAATATCGACGACCGGGAGCTCGCATGCTCGCTCCCAAAAGCCGCCGGTGCTGGGGTTCCGAGCCCCTGCACCGTAAGTTTCCTCCTTCTCACGTCTTCCATAGTAGTTTTATGTTCAGGGTATCTTTCCCCTAGCGCACCAGAGATGAGCAAACACTAGCCTATGCACAGTCAAAAAGTGCATGGCCACATATTTACACATCAATAGGTATGCCCCAATTCGCCAGCTGGGGTCGCACCTGATGGGAGATCTGGCCACTCCTCACAGATTCATCTGTTTGTCTGTCTGTCCGTCACACGTATTTTTCTTGGAGACGGTTATAGCGATTGACACCAAATTTGGTGTCAAAGCGTTATCGGATGCAATTCAGCTGCTGCATCAACACACGGCGACTCTGGCATCGAGTCAACTTGCAGTTTCAAAATCGCCGACAATTCTGCCCCCGCAAGCTGCTGCTTTATCGAGCACCAACGTAGTCTCAGCTCCTGGGATGCCGCTGACTGGCTCTGCTTATACCTCGCCGGCGACTGCAGCCAACAAAACTGGCGCCATACCTAAGTCGCCCCGGTCGACTAATTCTAATTCTCTGCCTCTATCTGCCTCGCTTAATTCCAGCGTGTCCATAAAAGATGGTATCAACCCGATGACGTCCGTTAGCCTACTGAAAAATCCTCCATCCGAGGGACAAGTTCCCTACGCAACATCGGATGCGCTACGAAGTTCTGGCATTTATCCTACAGTCGCTACATTAGCACCACCGCACGCTTCCTCCTGTGTATCATCGACGCCCGCCACCGCTGAACCGCAGGCCCTTCCGACCTCATGTCGTCCGAGCGGCCCCCAATTGAACGTCGCCTCACCACCGAAACAGCTGTTCGTGTCAAGGCTAGCGTACTCCACTACGCCCGACGAAATTCTGGCCTATATCAGAAGCGAAAGCAACTCAACTTTGTCACCTCTTTTCTGTGCGAAGCTGACGAAGGATGGCTCTCCTGACCGAGTGATAGCTTCCTTCAAAGTGACATATCCCCATGACTTCGATACTATCGTCCAATCCTCCTTTTGGCCACAGGGGGTCTTCGTTAAGCCTTTTCAGAGGTCTAAGCTTCGTGAAAATTTCCGGCCCGCCCGCCTGCCTCGCCGAACTGAATGATTCCAATAACTATAGGCTATTTTATCAAAATGTAAGGGGTCTAAGGACCAAGCTGTCGGATTTCAAACTGTCTGCCTTAGCATTCCAACATCATGTCATCTGCATTTCTGAAACCTGGCTGGATGACAGGATTTTAGATTCTGAGCTCCTCGAAGGTTATTCTGTCTTTCGTTGTGACATAGACTGCGTTGCGTTTGGCAAGACAACTGGCGGAGGTGCCCTAATAGCTGTTAAGTCTCCCTCCTCCTCCATCTACGATTCTGTTACCATACGTGTCGTTCCGCCAAACGTATGTCCCTTTATCATATCGTGTGTATATTTTCCCTGCCTAAGCCCGCCTTCTCTGTACGAGGATTTCTTCGACAGATTATCAGAGGCCCTAACCGTTTTGTTTCCCTCACTTCCTTTCATCCTCTGTGGTGACTTTAATCTTCCTATGCTCTCCTGGCCCGTTACACCTGGCCTTCCCTCCCTCCCTAATAACTCGACCCACCCTTCCCTTCCTCTATCCACTTTCATGTACACCTGTGGGGCCCTCCAATTTAACCTTTCTAGAAACCATTTAGATCGCACTCTTGACCTTGTCCTCTCTAACCTTCCTGTACGTTATCTTTTCCAATCCCTTCATGCTCCGTCTTACGTTGCCCCTGACGCCCATCATCCTGCTCTCGAGTTCGATGTTCAGATATCCCGACTCCACTCTCCTGTCGCTCGCAAGCCTACCAAGTTTAACTTTCGTAAGGCGACCTTCGAAGGTTTGAACTCAGCCCTGGCGTCAATCAATTGGGTCCCCCTGCTCTCTCCATTTACATGTGACCAAGCACTCAACACTTTCAATACCATTTTATCTTATCTTCTTCCTTGTTACGTTCCCTCCTCTCCTAAGTGCTTACGCTCTTACCCCGTCTGGTTCACCACTAAAATTCACAAAAAACTACGTCAAAAACAGACTGCGAGAAAGAAGTTCCTGTCTTCTAGAAACGTTGCTGACTTAGTTTTTTTCAAATCCCTTCGTTCCTCGGTCAAATCTTTAATACGTAAGTCCAGACACGAATATTTGTCCAGCGTGGAAGACTCATTAAAGCGCGGAAATTTGAAACCTTTCTGGTCCCACATTCGCAACTCCCGCTGCCCTGCCCAGTTATCCCCTCCGTCCATTAAATTCTCTGGCTTCTCAGCTAACTCCCCTCAACTATCTTGTGATTTACTCTGCCGCTACTTTTCGTCAGTCTATGTTCCTCCCCTTTCCTCCGAATCCCTCCCGATAGTAGATGTAGCCTGCCCCGCATCGCCTACCATTCCCCTACTTAACCCTATCCTTGTCGAATACCTCATTGGCGAACTTGATGCCAAGGTCGGACCTGGCCACGATGGTCTTCCAAACCTCTTTTTGCTTAAAACTGGTAAGTCCATCTCCCTTCCCCTATCTCTTATTTTCAACAAAAGCCTTGAAGAGAATCATTTTCCCAGCTTGTGGAAAGAGGCTCTCATTATCTCCATTTACAAAAGTGGCGATCGTTCGCTTGCCGAGAATTACCGTCCCATTTCCCTCCTCTCCTCCTGTTCCAAAATCCTGGAAAGATATGTCAGCGACTGGTTGTCCGCCCACTTTGGCCATCACATAGTGAAAGAACAGCACGGCTTCGTTAAACGTAGGTCCACTGCTTCCAACCTGCTTGATTTTACCAACTTTGTTGCCAAATGTCTAAATTCACGGCAAGAAGTGCATACCATTTACACTGACTTCGCGAAAGCCTTCGACACTGTAAATCACAAGATACTTCTATCCAAACTCTCGTTCCTAAACGTTCCCATACCACTTGTTTTATGGCTTGCCTCTTACCTTTCCAACCGATCCTGCCGCGTCTCTTTTGACGGCTGTACTTCCCGCTCCTTCTCCCCCTCTTCTGGCGTCCCACAGGGGTCTATTCTGGGTCCTTTGCTATTTTTATTTTTTATTAACGACCTTCCTCCCCTCCTTACTTGTCCCTGTTTGCTCTATGCAGACGACCTTAAGCTGTTTTCCGCTATATCGTCGCCTATGGACTGTGTTTTCCTTCAGAATAACCTGGACACTCTGGTTCGTTGGTGCTCGACTAACGGTTTAGCGCTCCTGTGCGGAGTTGCCAAATCTCCCATCAGGCGCGTCCCTTCGTGCGGATAAGGGAATGCTCGGCGAATGTGTCATGGGCATGCATATGCACGCATCCGGAGATGTGCGTGTATGGGCATGCTTATGCGCAGGCCGGGTAGGTGGGAAGTAAACGCCCACCCGTGGATAAAAATTGGCTATGGGAAGGACACCCAGAAATTAAACCAAATATGGAAGAGGAGAAAAGTAGTTTTTTTACGGTGCAGGGCTTCGGAAACCCAGTGCCGGCGGTTTTTGGGAGTGAGCAAGCGGGCTCCCGGCCGTCGATATCCAACGACCGCAGTGCCTCAGTAGTGGGAAACTTGGCTACCGTGGCATCTAATGCTACAAGAGATAATGGTGGAGTGGAAATTAGGTCCACACCGGATCCCTTTAGGAGGAGTTCGAAGCTTGGGAGATCACCACCGAGAACAATGGTTCTTTTTGGTAGTCGAGATTCGTCGCGGGACTCTGAAAGAAATACGAATAGTCCCTTAATCGAGATCATTCCTTGTGGCGCAAGGCGCGAAAGCAAACGGGAACATACCGGAATGGCGTTCGTTACACTTGGGGAACGAATAAATGAACTGTGTGAGTTCATCAAGGAGAGGCGGAATATCCATCAAAATATTCGAGCCTTGATAAGAGGCATTAAATTGTCTTATATCAGGGCACTTGAAGAAAAGAATTCCCAAGCGTCAGTTGGCAAGGTCACAAGGGAAACGCAGGTGACGCCTCCCCGTGATAAAGCAGGCGGGAAGACAGGAAAACGGGCTAGAGACGGTACCAGCGAGCCTCTTGGACCACAGCAAGCCCCGAAGAAGAAAAAAGCCTCTTCACCAAAGAAGGCGGAGTCGGCGAGAGTACCCGCGAAAGTCGGTAATCTCACGATTGCAGCCACAACACCTACAAAAGTGGAAGAAACCAACGCCCGGAGGCCCGAACAATGGACTAAGGTGAGCAACAAGAGGAAAAAGGACAAAAAGAAGCTCCGCCCGGAAATAATAATTATTTCCAAGAAGGGAAATATGTCCTATGCCGACATCCTCCGAAAGGTGAAGTCAGACCCGGAATTGAAGGATTTGGGGGATAATGTGAGCCGTATTAGGCGAACACAGAAAGGGGATCTGATGCTGGAGTTAAGTAAATCCGCCGACAAGTCGGCCGATAACTTCCGCGGGAAGGTGGAAAGTGTACTTGGAGAGGAAGCTGAGGTAAGAGCTCGGAAACAGGAGATAGTGGTTGAGTGCAAGGACCTAGATGAAGTCACCTCACGGGAGGACATCTGTGCTGCGCTAAAGCAGCAGTTCAACCTTGGCGATATAGACCAGAGTGCCATAAAAAGGATGAAGAAGGCATATGGTGGCACACAGACCGCTATTATTAGTTTGCCGGCGGAATCAGCTATTAAGTTGATTACCGCGGGCAAGGTAAGAGTAGGTTGGGTCGTGTGCAGGCTCAGGGAACAAATCTCTCTAAAGAGATGCTTCAGATGCCTCGATTTCGGCCATTTTGCGGCGGCATGCACTAGCCAGCATGATAGGTCGAGGAGTTGCAGGAAGTGTGGGGAAGAGGGCCACCTCATCAAAGATTGCACCGGAGATCCACGGTGTATGTTATGTAGTGGGAAAGAGGGCGTGGACGGCCGGCATATTGCGGGAAGCAGCAGATGTCCGGTATATAGGAGGGAGCTGAACCGCACAGGAAAATGAGATTGATACAAATCAATCTCAATCACTGTGAGGCAGCTCAGGACCTGCTCTCGCAAACCATTCGAGAGTCGAATGTCGATGTCGCGGTTATTTGCGAGCCATACAGAAACTACGGCGGTGCGACTTGGGCGGTGGATGCGTCTGGCAACGCCGCAATCTGGGCGTGCGGAAGACAGGCCATTCAGGAAGTCATGGCCCCCCCGGCAGCCGGTTTTATAAGGACGAAGGTCAACGGTGTCCATATTTACAGCTGCTACGCTCCTCCTAGTGCAACCTTAGCACAATATGAGGAGATGTTAGACAGTCTGGTGTTGGATGCTAGAGGCCGCAGCCCTAAAATCATTGCGGGCGATTTCAACGCGTGGGCCCTGGAGTGGGGAAGCCGATCGAAGAACACCAGAGGTCAAATTCTGTTGGAGTCATTTGCGGAGCTGGACATCGTGCTGGCCAACGTTGGATGCGTGCCCACCTTTCGAGGAAGAGGGTCGGGTTCGATCGTTGACCTAACATTTGTTAGCACTTCACTGGTGAGGGGGATGGCTTGGCAAGTGAGTGAACACTACACCCACAGTGACCACCAGGCCATCTTCCTCCACATTGGGAACCGGGGAAGCAGTCAACGACGCTCTGGAGGTGGAAAGGCTAAGGCGGTTGGCTGGTCTATCGGAGCTTTCGACGAGGAGACATTCCTGGCCGCATTGGAGGGAGCCCATGATCCGGATGGAACAGCGGTGGAAAGGGTCACACAGCTGTCTCAGCGTGTAACCGAAGCATGCGACGCTACGATGCCACGACGACGTTTGCACCACGGCAAGAGGCCAAACTACTGGTGGAACTCGGAGATCGCTGCCTTGAGATCCTCTTGTCTCCGAGCGAGGAGACTTTCCCACAGGACAAGAGGAAGGCCGGAGCACCAGGAGCGTGAGGAGGAATACAGGGATCTGCGAAGCAACCTTAAGAAGGCCATTCGGAGAAGCAAGCGGGAATGCTACCAGAAGCTCTGCATGGAGGCTAATAAGAATCCGTGGGGTACAGCCTACCAAGTTGTAATGAAGAAGATCCGCGGGCGAAAATCACCTCAGGTGACATGCCCACGGCTCTTGTTGCAAATAATTACAACTCTTTTCCCGCAGCAGGAGCAGGACGAAAGAGAACCCCAACTGGCAGCTCAGCAGGACGTCTTCTCGATCCCTGATGTTACTGAAGAGGAACTTTGGGAAATCTGCAGACGTATTGGGGACAGCAAGGCTCCGGGATTGGACGGAATTCCGAACAGGGCTCTGAAGGTGGCAGTCAAGGCCAGACCAAGGTGGTTCGCAAGCACATTCGAATCGTGCATGGCGGAAGGAGTGTTTCCCGCCCAGTGGAAGAGGCAGAAACTGGTCTTGCTACCGAAGCCTCGAAAACCACCCGGCGTGCCCTCTTCATATCGCCCTATTTGTCTCTTAGACACCATGGGGAAGATGTTGGAGAGGGTGATATACAACAGGCTGCTCCCGTTCATCGAGCTTGCGGGTGGTCTTTCAGAGCGGCAATATGGGTTTCGGCGAGCCCGTTCTACGGTCGATGCAGTAGCAACGGTCGTGGGATTGGCTCGAAATGCGATGGCCATGGGCAAATGCTGTGCTCTGGTGACGCTGGACGTCAAAAATGCTTTTAACTCAGCCAACTGGGGCTGGATTAAGGGCGTTTTGGCCAAACTGGGTGTTCCTAGCTACTTGGCTCGGCTCATCGAGAGTTACTTTTCGGATAGACTTCTCTGGTACGAGACGGACGACGGGCCGAAGGAGTACATTGTGACAGCAGGTGTGCCTCAAGGTTCTGTATTGGGACCGCTGCTGTGGAACATAATGTACGACGGAGTGCTTGGCCTTCGCGTGCCGAAGGAGACAACGCTGATTGGTTTTGCGGACGACTTGGCGGTAATTGCAATTGCAAAGCATCCCGAGGACGTGGAGCTTTATGCAAATGAAGCCATTCATACCATCAAGTCATGGTTACGAATGGCCAAGCTGGACCTGGCGGACGAAAAGACGGAGGCGGTCCTCATTACCAACCGTAGGAAGAACAACACGGTTACCATCCGGGTTGGTAATCGTGAGGTCGTCTCAAAATCGGTTGTCAAATACCTGGGGGTGATGATCGATGCCAAGCTGAGTTTCAAGGGACACTTGGATTATGCGCGAGAAAAGGCAGCAAATGCCAGCTCATCCCTTGCAAGGATGATGCCTAACGTGGGAGGGCCGAAGTATAGTCGCAGGCTACTCATCGCGGGAGTGGTGAGGTCGATCCTGCTATACGCGGCCCCTGTCTGGGCGGGAGCGTTGAACCACGCGGTCAACCGAAGGAAGATATGTTCGGCATACCGGCCAATTGCGCTAAGAGTGTGCAGCGCATTTAGGACGGCGTCGACGGAGGCAGTGTGTGTTATCGCAGGAATGATCCCTATAGATCTTCTAGCGAGCGAGGCACACTGGCTCTACGAAAAACGGAAGGCAAATCCAGCCGAGGTGAATGCGGATTTCCGAAAAGCCATCAGGAGAGAGTTGTGTGGCAAGTGGCAACAACGATGGGATAACTCCGACAAGGGCAGGTGGACCCATACATTGATCCCGTGCATCGAGAAATGGGTCAACCGAAAGCACGGAGAATTGAATTACCACCTGACACAGTTCCTTACGGGACACGGTGGCTATAGGAAGTACTTGCATCGCTTCGAGTTGGACGAGTCTCCCAACTGTCCTGAATGCGGTGCTACACTCGAGGACCCGGAGCACGTTATGTTCTATTGTCCCAGATTTCTACAGCAGAAAAGGAGGTTGAACAGCATCTTAGGGGCGGACATCGAGCCCTCCAACCTGGTGGAAGAGATGTTGAAGTCGGAGGAAAACTGGATGGCGGTAAATGAGGCAGTAGCCGTGGTGCAGACAAAACTCCTGGAGTTGGATCGAGCTCGGAAGGCGGCGCGACGGAGACGTGACATGGACGAGCTGGTATAACGAACCAGAGCCTTCCCCGCGAAGTAATACTTCACGGTGGTCCCGCGGGGAGGGGCGGAAGAGTGGGGGTGGTTTTAGTGGGTGTGAATCCCACACACTGCTGCAACCTGGCGCAGCAGCGTCTTTCTAAGATTTCCACCTCCATCCATTAAAAAAAAAAAAAAAAAAAAAAAAAAAAAACGGTTTAGCGCTAAACGTCAGAAAGTGTCACTCTATGTGCTACTCCCTAAAATCCTCACCCACTTCTTTCTCCTACTCGCTTAACGGACATTCCTTATCCTGCTTAAATTCCACTCAAGACCTCGGAGTCAACTTCGACAATAAGCTCCGCTTTGACACCCATTGCCTCGATGTCATCAATCGAGCAGCAAAATTGTCAGGCTTTATTCTTCGCTCCTCCTCTGATTTTGACTCCATCCAACCCTCCTTAGCTCTCTTCAATTCCCTTGTGAGGAATACCCTCGAGTATTGCTCCGTGATCTGGTCACCCACTCGTAACTGTGATTGTCTTGCCCTTGAAAATGTGCAACGTAAATTCACCCGTTCTCTCTTCTTTAAGAAAAGTCTCCCTCGTGTGGATTACCCCTCCCGCCTCCGCTTTCTAAACCTTCCCTTCATACAACAGCGTAGATCCTATCTGGATCTATGCACATTCTTTAAACTTTCCTCGGGCCTGATGGACTGCTCCGCCGCTGACGAGATCACCTACCGTCCTGCGTCTTATAACACACGTAACGCAGATATTTTCAACGTGCCCTTCGCGGAGCTCGAAGTCTATTTTCATTCCCCGATTCCCAGGCTTTGCCGGAATTATAATGCAAAACAGCTTGGTCCTTTTAACTTCCCTACTTTAAGTAGTTTTAAACGTAGGATAAGTTTTTTGCTTTCTCCTCCTCCTCCTGAGGACAATAATTAATTGGAATTCTCTCTGTTTGTTGTCCGTTAATTAAATAAATAAATAAATAAACTGTGAACGCATACAGTGAGTTACATTCTTTTACGTCGAATGTAAGGAGGGGGTCACCGTATATGTAAAAAGGGGGCGTACATTTTTTTTCGCCAAATATATTCATGTGGGGTATCAAATGAAAGGTATCGATTAGTACTTTCCGAAGCCGGTATTAGTTTTAACATTTGTTGGAAAGGTGGGGAGTGCGGGAAGCCAAAAGTGATCATCTCTTTAACGGACCTATTCTCAACCAAAAATCTGAAACATTTTTTTTTGAATTTGGAAAAATATTGTTGTTGTTATCTACAAGAATATCAATCTTATTTTTGTAATCGTTAATTAGTATTTTATTTGCGTTATTTTCATTTGGCAGACCATCAATTTCACTCAACAGATCGAAAATAGTTAATTTGTGTTGAATCATCATTATTTCTACTTCCTAAAACGTTAATTTCATTTGTTGAAGCGTTAATTTCATTTGTAAGAGTCTTAATTTCATTTGTAAGAACGTTAATTTGACTTACAAATGGTATATATGCATATAGTAATGATTGCTTTTCAGGTCCGTCAGGGATTCGCGACGAAAATGTAAAAGCATATCCAAAGGAAATGGGTATCGAATGGGCGGAGCCAGATTTTGCGAACCTTTGTGTTGTAAATTATAAAGTGTTGATTCAGAATGAAGAAATATCGTATAAATTTGAAACCGTGGTCAAGGATAGATCTTTATATATTGATGGATTATACTCTTGCATGACATACACTGTGAGCATTACACCTGTAACCTTAAATAAAGAAAGTCCTGACGGAGAGACGGTCGTATTCAGTGCTACTACAGGAGCAACCGTTGTGGATACAAAGGATGCAGAATTTGATCCGAAGGTCTACAACAGAAGTATCTCGATTCGGTTTGTAAATAAAGATGAAAAGAACAATTGCCAAATGCTATTTGTGCAATTCACATGCGATAGTGACACGGATGCTCCGATTAGGGTTCGTATAAAAGAATTTAGGATATACTCGTAATTGCGAGAGATTCATAAGATGAATGATGATTTTCTAGCATGCTGAGGTGACTTTGCCAGTGACTCAGGGCAGTCATATGCCTTTTACAGGTGTACTGGAGCCATTATCACCTGCAACACAGTATATTTGTAAGGTTTCAGTTTATAACATCGATGGATGGTCAGCATCAAAAGCTGGTTCTCTACTAACAACACCCGATTGTAAGTTGAATGGGTGGGATGGGTATCCGAATTCCTAGAAGTTTTAAGAATATGATGTACTACATAATTTTCTTTTAAATCCATGAAGACCCTGGTCCGCCACAAAATATCACCTTGCGTTCACTATCATCCACCGCCTTCAATATCAAATGGCAGGCGCCCAGATACAGGAACGGTAATTTGGCTTTATACAGATTGTATATACAGACCATTGGACCTAAATACAAAATACCAAAGAGATGCGATACAATCAAAATTGTACAACTCAACCAGAACGTTGAAGCTACGAAAACGGAGTGGACCTTCCTGGAGGCGTCCCCTTACTTTGAGTACAGTGTCCAAGTAGCGGCTAGTAATGAAATTGGAGTGGGGGAGTTCTCCAATGCGGTAACGATTGTTACTCACTCCTCTCGTAAGTTAATAACAAGCTCTTGAATAATTTACACCATTTAATGTACCATTTAAATTTCAGGTTCTGATCCTGTGAAACAATTTTCTGTAGGATCAATCGAGGGTCCTGAGCTCTCAGAGACTTATAAAGCAAACGTAACAATTCAGTGGTCACTGCCATGCTACACTCATGGACCAGTTGTTGCATTTGAAGGAGCATTTATTGGTGAACGAGTTGGTTTCGATACAGAATATATCCCATGGTCGTTATCTGTTAACAGTTCAGATGAGGACTCAAACGAAACATTTGAATGGGTTCAGGACCGTTTGAAACCGGAGTATAATTACACGACTAGTATTTCTGTTTTAGTGGACGAGGCTGTAAATAGTCTTGAGTCGAAATTAACTTTCATCTCGCCATCTGGAAGTTTGTATAATAATTTTTATGGCTATCATCAATGGTTTGATCCGATCTATTCTTATATTGTAGTTCCACCGAAGCCAAATGTATCTTATAATGGTGACGTAGATGTTTTTTCTGCACCAAATCCAACAGAATCGGCTTATGCACGACTTTCAACGGATATACTGAACTCTGATATGGGCAGGATTCTATATATTTCTCTGTTGATTTCGGAAAAGGTACAGTAAAATTTGGTTGTTACTTTATCCCTTATTAAATTAAGTAGAAAGACAGACAGAGTCCACAAGAATTTCTCCTTCATTCGGTTAGTTTTTCGTCCTATGCGCCATTCCAAATATGTTAGTTGCTTTTCGTAGATGCCCCCTTGGATACCGAGATTTCCTTACTCGGACTGCTTTACGTAAAAACCTGGGACTTCCTAAGCCTCTTTACTTGAAACCCCGAAACTTCCGTAATTGGAAAATCGTTCATGTAATTCACAACATCCGTTTGAATTACACAGTTTGTAGGTATTCCCGTGGATTGCGTAGTACTAGACAAAAACCCCTTCTATAACTCTAATTGAAACGTTTGATTCGCACTTAATACATACAACATCACGCACAATTAATTATAGAACAACTGATACAATTCGAAGCCTATTTATAACTGACACGTTATGTTCTCACTCAAGAACTAGATTAAACTTGACTCATTCAGTGGTTTTTTTTTGTAACACATTCAATTTATTTATCGATAATTGGTTTACATAGCTTGAGACCGGGAAACTGTGTGTGTGTGTGTGTTTTTAAGGTTTTGTGTAAAACAAAACCTTATTAAAATCCATTCACTGTCTGTCTGTCTGTCTGTCACTTGCACTTTTCTTCAAAACGGCTAAACCGATCCGATCAAAATTCGGTGGACAGATGAGAACTATGAAATCTCACGCATCCAGCAAGTGACATAAATTTAGGTGGAGTTTAAAGGGGGTACTCCATACATGCAAAAGGGGAATTTAAATTTTTTATCCACCGGATATAGTCGTGTGGGATATCAAATGAAAGGTCTCGGTTAGTACTTTTCTGTGAAGTATTTGGTTCACAGGGTTGTGGTTGAAGAGTTGTCAGTTAGTGGCAATGGAGTTGGGAAGGAGTATGGATTTTGTTTTGGGAATACGATCAGAGATGTTAAAGTGAAGGACAACTCCGTCATGGTCATTCAGGCTTGGAATATGTAGGTCTTAGGGGGAGGTAGGGGAACTGGGGTAAAGAAGAAGGTGGTTGCTCACCAGGAATGGGTCGATGAATAAGTGGATATATTGCTTGTGGAAGGTGGGTTAGTTTGTGGGGAGGAGGATCAGCTGGAGGGGGTGGTATCTTGGTGTTATGCAATGTGTTGCCTTTGGTGTTTGAGTCGCCCCCTAGTACGAGGGAGAAACGCTTATTGTGACTAATTGGGAGGGATTTGAGGTGTTGTGCTAGGTTAGAGATGTCAGGAGGATTAAGGTTTTGATCGAGACAGTAGAAGCTACCTAGGAATGTGATGGAGGAGGAGGTGGTGATGGAGACGACTGTTAGCGCAAGCAATGGGGCAATTGTCAGATTCCCTGGGCCCCAGGGGATTTGCTACCAATGTGGCGGTGCCCCCGCCTTGCCGGTCAACACGGCCAGTAGAAATCGACGAAAAGCTTATGTTTTGGGTTTAGTTTCGATTCGGTGAGAATGAGTAGATTTGGTTTGTGGACGGAGGGAAGTTGGCCAGTTGGTGTCGTTTTTGTCGACTAACAACTGAATTCACGTTCAGTAATACCACTCTAGTGGACATTGCTTGGGGACAATTGGCATAGGAAGGAGAGGAATGTTCGATGCAGCGTGTCCTATGCGCTGGCAGTTCTGGCACTGCGTAATTTCATGAGGTTAGACTGCCTCAAATTTTAAGATGCAGTGGAACATCGCTCTGACTTTCGAGAGGAAAGATTGTTGAAACTTGGGGCCAAACGTAACAAGGAATAGGTGAAGGGGCTTAGAGTTCCGACGTGATGAGCTGGTTTCGTATTGACGGATGCTGGTGGTTTCGGAGATGCCAAGACAGTGTAGTTCGTTGAGGATTTTCTCAGGGAAATACGTAAAGTCTAGCCCACATATGAGTAGATTGATGGTTTTGAGGTGCGATGGGGTGTAAGCGAACAAGTGTTGGTTACCTTCTTTGACAATGGATTTGCCGGATTCATAGTCTGCTTGGGATGTGGTGAAAACTTGGGTGGAGTGGATGTAAGTTTTCTTGAGAGCGATGTGGTTGGGGATTGGGGAATGGATTTTGCTTGTGATGGATTGGTTTGTCGTGAGGTCTGCCCGAATAATTAAGGGAGGAAATTTTTCTTTGCTTATCTATTTGTGGTTTGTTCCAGATGGTTGGGTGGCTTCAGAATTATTGGCAGCTGGCTGTTGGGGTTGCGGGGCAGGATTGTAATCGACTTTCGCCTCAGTTGTAATTGGAAGGATTGGGGTCGTAGCTTGTGTTACGCTGGCTGTGCCTGGGTGGATTCCGGGCTCGGATATTTGCATGAGCTGGCGGGCCGTTCTTCGCAGTTCTTGTGATGGGATTTGTGGAGCGATGTTTGGTGGCATGTTGGTTGCGCAGCGGGCCGGTCGTATCGACTAGTCATGTTTTAGCGCTGTTGTGAACTCGTGCACTTATCTCTGGGGGGTGGCGACTTCGACTTCAGAGATTTCGAAGCCGTGTCGGATTCGCTATCCTCGGGGGCAGTTCCTGGGCTGCCTTCGGGGCTCAATGGAGCTTCGCTCTCATTATCCCCCTTCGGGGTGGATCCTTTCGGGATCGGTATCCGGCCTTTGGGGTGACAGGGACCTATCGTCGACTTGGCGTTCGGACATGACGTCTTTTGGTTTTTTTTCCTTAGCTTCACTTTTGGTAACTTCGTTTCTTTCATAATTTAATTCACCGCCACAGCGCACTTAAATACGTCCAATCCGTTTGGACGTCTGATACGAACTTGACTGACTCCAAGGGCAGACCTCCTGCCCTTTTATATTTATTGTTTTTTGAAATCATGGCATGGCGCGTTCGACACACAAGTTGCTCGCACGCTCACAACACTCCACCTTCAGTTGAAAGCACCCACCAAACTACACTTTCTTCCGGGAAGAAAAGCTTTAGCCGGGTCAGGGAAAGACTCTTGGTCGTGCCTCCGACGTTGAGGTTAAAGTGGTGTGGGTTTCGCTCGAGCACTTCGAAGGATCCTCCTAAGGTAGTTGCAATGGGAGGCGTCCATCCTAGTTAATACAAACGTACAGAAGTCAAGATATTTGGACACGTCTGCCATGCTTTTCGAAAGGTTGATGGGTGGTAGCGGCTTCAGGTTTCGGACAACGTCCTTGAGCAGACGCAATAAACCGGTAATAAAGTCCCGACCTAATGTTGAGTATAGGGTCGTTAGGGACGCAGTTTCTCCCTGTATGGCAGCTCTACGGGACTTGCAGTAAATTTCTGGCGATTGGCTTTCCTGAGACCAAGTAGAACGAGAAAGAAGATTTGCGATCAAAAAGGGTCGTCTTGGACCATTATGCTAGGAGAACTCAAATTGCATTCAGTCGGTGATTATAATTGCCGGCACCCGAAAGAGTGGACTCCACTCCCGACAGATGTCTGAGGCATCGATGAATGTGGCTAGGGATGCATTTTGCTGAAGTAATGCCAGAAGTCCAGCTATTACCTAGTGGCCTCA
Source organism: Hermetia illucens (assembly GCF_905115235.1). Taxonomy (NCBI): domain Eukaryota; kingdom Metazoa; phylum Arthropoda; class Insecta; order Diptera; family Stratiomyidae; genus Hermetia; species Hermetia illucens. The sequence continues at coordinate 160,538,938 of NC_051852.1, read as the reverse complement.
AGCGCCTGGACAGCGTCTGGGAACCATCCTCTTAGATGGGAGTCTATGGTCGTTGGGCAAGATAAGTAGGCGTTAAGGATCGGTGGGCAGCCTTGAGGAAAACATGACCGTACAAGGAGACGTTGAAAAATGTACTCAGGGTGCTTTAAATGCTTGGACTCAGAGGAAGACGTGTTCTGCTCGTGTCATCATCCAAATAAACGCAACGGAAGTGGAAGAGTGGATGAATCTCTGAAAGGTTTGCGCTTTCCAAAAGTCCTAGCTATTGCCTTTTTCGGAATGTCTTCGGGAGCGACAGGAATTAAACAATATGCCTTGCCTAAGACCAAGATCGGGAAAATATGGCAGTTTGCAATAGACGTCAAGGTATTTAGACGTCTATAATCGCCACAAGGTCTCCAATCGCCATTGAATTTAGGGACCATGTGAAGTGGCGAAGACAGAACAATGGTGTGCAGGTCTACAAACACCCACGTCCGGATCGACGAAGAACTTGCTGCCACGAGCTTTAGCGATTATAGTGTTGTATTATGATTCCGGGATTCGAAAAGAACCGATATTTAAGCGCTTGTCTGGAGTAGGTACTTGTGCCGGCTCAAGGGATTATCAATTGTGAGGCGATGTGGTGCTGCATTTCGGATTGTCGTCGCTAGCTTTTTCATAAGAAAGTGCAGGCATAGGTATATTTCGTAGGCTTTTCGGCGAATCTACGGTAGCACTAGCATTCCCCGGTGCTTGCCGAAGCCGATCGCGTTTTTCGGGAGGCGAACCTAGACCGTGATCTAGTCCTACTTGCCCAACGCAAGGCACCGACTGCCTCTGTCAACTCAGAAACGGTGGTTGTTAATGCTCCAGCCGTTTTCTGTAGCTGAGTCATCATCAGGAGACCCCTCGCCAACCACGGTTCGCGCGTAGACCTTGTAGGTTTTGTCTGCGGTGGCGGCGAATGTGCCCAGAGACCCCGAATCCGAACATGCTCGGATAGGCTCTCCAGAAGCCTCTGCAGCCACAAAGACTTTACCAGTTCGGTGCCGACTATGTCACTAACTATTTGCTTCAGTTCACGCAGCAGTTGGCCTGATGCACGGTCACCAAGTGTAAACTCCGTCACTAAGTGGAAAGGCCGGTAATTTGAACATTCTGTCGGACTTCCTTCCTTTTTCCAGGTTTCAATCCTCTGTTTTACCCTCTTCACTAACGCGATTGAAAAACTCATTGAACCAGAGTCTTGGGTCTCAGCTCATCACTTTGTAGAGCTTCAAGGATTACACTTCCACCATTGAAAATCTTCCGAAACTGCTCCTTTTATAATTCAAGTTGTTCCTGATAGTGGATAACGCTTTCAAGGAAGCTCTACGATTTTTTTAACAATTTAATTGACGTCATGAAATTGAACGAAATTTGTGTTTCCAGGGTTGCCAAAGTGATCCATCTCCGAAGATGGCATTGATAGATAGTGAGAAGGAATGGCCAGATGTTCCCAGTTGGGCCGATGTCCAAAAGGATGCATGTATCAAACAGTACCAAACTACACCAAAACGTTGGTCACCAACGCCAGGTGAGGAACAATTAAATATAAATATGCATGGATTACACTTTTAGCACCGCATACATTTCAAAATAAATATTTAAGTTTTAGTTAACGCCGATCATACGAGGACAATGTCAATAATTCAGTATGTCGTTGGAGGGGAAGACTGTTCTAGTAGCCGATCCCAACAGGACTATTGCAACGGACCACTCAAACCAGGTAGGCGTGTACATATATATATTAGTTACAAGAAATCAAATTATTAGAAACTCTGCATTATCTTTAAGGTGTTGAGTATGTTCTCGTTGTGAGACTTTTCACGAGCAGTGGATATGCCGATGGGAACTGCCTATATTTCAGAACAGGTTTGGCATTTTTCAAGAAATTTGAAAGTAGGCGGCATATATTGTTTTAACTTTCAGATTCTAAGGTTGAAGTACAATTCGTGTTGCTTATGATCATAAGTTGTCTGCTGATTGCGTTCTTCCTTGGATTTTTGTATCTTTGGATAACGAAGAAGATCGTTTGGTAAGATTATAATATTTACAACCTGGTCAAATTTGACCCGGACTGGTTAAAAAGCAACAGTAGCCATCATTCCATTTCAAATTTCAAAAAACTCATTGGTCAATGACTTGTGGTTTCATTCAGGGCAGATGCTGCCTCACCTCTGCCCTGGGAGCAGCGTGACCGAAGTGGTTACAAGTTGGTATTTGCTCCCTTATGTTAATTCAAAAACACAACATCTGTAGGAATTACAATGACTACAAAATTGTAAACGTCATAAACAAATGGCAGTTAAACCCGCACTAATGGACGTATCCCTCCCAAACTTCAGATGAAAGTCAAAGAAAGTGGTACCAGCCCAGAAAAAAAAATTACCCATTCGATTTACGCGCGAGGCCTAAATGAACCTGTTCGGATCAAACATGGTCAGATAGTAGATGTTGCTCAAGTAAAGCACTGACTGAAATATTGAAATATCTTTATTTTACAAATCTCAATTTACGATTATCTTATTTTATATATAATCTACTTCTTAAATAACTCCGCAATTTCAGGCATGGTGAACCATTCATTGGTGTTGAGGAACATACTGGCGATATTACATCAAAGAATTTCCTTAATTATTATGAGGAGATTGTTAAAAGTGACAAACTTAATCGGGAATTTAAGGAACTAACGGCTATTTCAAATGAATTGAATTTATCAAATGTGGCGTCCACTTCAAATGAAACGAAAAATCGATATAGTAATATTTTTCCATGTATGTATGACAAAAATATTATCATATAATGATAAATACGACAGAATAATCTATTTTTTTATTTCTTCTTTTTTTGTAGATGATAAAAATCGGGTTATTTTAGATTGCGATTCAGATGGAGCGGATTATATAAATGCATCCTTCATAAATGTAAGTTTTGTTGTTTGAAATAAAGAGTATTCTATAATAGATATTAGGTCACGACAGTGGATTGTTCTTCCATCTGAAAATTGATAATTCCACCCGGAAATTGATAATTTCAGCACTAAAAGGAAGCACTAGATTCAAGGTTGCACGAGTTGTCAGGAGCTACTGTCATTCTCTAACTGGCACACTAGAGAGGGGTGGAAAGGGATTCCCCCCAGCCCTGAAGTTATCTCAGGAGCCCACAGTAAAAATCTCTGTGCCCTCATAATTTTCACCCTATACCTGTATAATTTTCAACCCGGTCCCATTTTTTTGTACGATTTTCCCCGGGTCCGGATTTTCTCTCTACGGCCCTGGCTAGGACTTTTCGCTTGTATCTGATGGTCCATGACAACAATAATTGTACCACACTGGTATTTTTAAGCTATCTCGAATTAAGTTGACGGGAGGTGTGGACGAGCTGAGGAGCATATCACATGTCAGTCAAACCTATAACCGATTGAAATTTCAAATGTTTCCCACTTTCAGGTGCTTCAGCGTGGTATCTGGTATTAAGTATTCTCCCAGGTATTAACCTACTTCGCATGAGAGTCACACTTTGTCCAAGAACATGTATAAAGGTTTCATCACTCTCTTCACAGAAGCTGCAGACAATGTCCGCAGCTATCTCAAGCTTTCGCAGGTGATAATTTAGTTTGCAATGACTAGTGACAATTCCTACTATGATCCTAAGGCTTTTCTTGGCGAGGTACAAAAAATCCTGCAAGTGTTTAGGTTGGTATCCCCGCATAGGAATCCTGAAATATTTCATTCCTGATAGGTTCGCCCAATGCAGTTCCCTCAGTCGTTTTCTTCAGTTTTCAGCGTCGTACTCTTGACGTTCCGGTTCGTATAGCGGTCTCCCTGCCGCTTTCCTGCGTTATTGCCTTCTAACCCAATATGGCCTGTCAGTCTGTTAAGGCATTCCCATTACAGTTTACAGTTCATGTGGTTATACCCAAATGCGTTAATAGACGCTTGATGGTCGGTCAGTCCTAAATTCTTTCGGAGGCTGAAGAAAGCAAGTCTATCTATGGCGTATATATCCGCCTGAAGTATACTAGTGTGCCTACCTATTGGTTTAAAATACGTTTCCTTACGACCAATGTCCACGGCATCCGCAATCTCTAGTGTGTGGAACCCGTCAGTGTACCAGGTAGTACAATGTCGTTAGCGTATTCCTGTACCTGTGTTCCAGTATTTTTTTAACTTTCCTAAGAGCTCGTCAACTACTATACTCCACATTATGGTGATAATACCCCGCCCTGTACAGAACCTTGAGTAGTGTTCATGACAATAGAGTTTTTACCTTCCGGTACTTCTAGTTGGTTGCTTTCTAACACCCTGCCCATCCAGAAGGCATGAGTGTTCCCGACTCCCTTATGAATTAGGGCATCCCTTATCTTTGCGTACAATGTGTTGCGGCTCCGCCGCCCGAACGGCGGAACTACAGCGGGCGCGTGTGGGATTCACACCCACTAAAAACCACCCCCGATCTCTCCAGCCCCAGCCCCGCGGGACCACCATTGAGGTATTACTTCGCGGAGTAGGTTTGCTCTTAGGCACCCATCCTTCTCCTATTTGCAGCTTTCTTTGTTCCTTCAGCAACTCCTCCTGCATTTGGATGATTGCAGAGCCAACCGAAAGCCACTTCTCCTCGGACTCCAGCATCTCAGTAACCAAGCTCCCCGGGGTCCCGCTCCTGCCCAGCACCTGGTTCAAGCTCCTTCTCTCCATCGCAAATCGTGGGCAGTGAAACATCACATGCTCTGGATCCTCCGGTATGCTATCGCATCTGGGAGAGTTCGGAGAATCATCCAACCCAAAGCGGTGCAGATACTGCCTGTAGCAACCACTGTGTCCCGTGAGGAACTGGTTAATGTGGTAGTTGGTCTCCCCATGTTTTCGCTCAAGCCACACCCTAATGTTGGGAATGAGCCTGTGCGTCCACCGACCTTTCGTAGACTCGTCCCATCTGCGTTGCTAGAGATCAAGCGACTTTGACCTTGCCGCATTTCTACGCTGTGCATGCCCCTCCATATGTCTTGCATTGTATAGTACACTCATTTCTTTGGCCAGAATGTCAACCGGGATCATGCCTGCCATCACCAATACTGGCTCATCTGATGTGGTTCTAAAAACACTGCAAACCCTCAAAACCATCCGCCGGTAAACCTAGTTCATCTACTTCCGTCCCTGAGAGTTTGCAAGTGCCTCTGCACTACTCACAGGCGACGAGTAGAGCAGGATGGAGCGCACAACTCCGGCTAGCACCAACCTCTGGCAATGTTTCGGTCCACCAATATTTGGCAACATTTTTGCAAGTGCCGTGGTGGCACTGGCTGCCTTTTGGCATGCATACTCTAGGTGTTCCCTAAAACTCAATTTGGTGTCAATTATTACCCCCAGGTATTTGATAGCCGGCTTTGATACGACCGTATGTCCACCGACCTCCACTTTCACAGTGTTATTTTTCCTGCGTTTCGTTATTAAGACCGCTTCCGTTTTCGCGTCCGCCAAGGTTAGCCCGGCCTTTTCTAGCCAGGACTTTACCGCTCTCACTGTTTCCGTTGCGTAAACCTCCACATCTTCTGGGTGTTTTGCTGCAACAACCACAGCTAGGTCATCAGCAAAGCCGACAATCGTAGTCCCCTCTGGGACGGGAAGAGCAAGCACCCCATTATACATGATATTCCACAACAGGGGACCAAGTACCGATCCCTGTGGTACCCCGGCTATGACAATGTACTCTTTGGGGCCCTCATCCGTCCCGTACTAGAGAGTACTCTCTGAGAGGTAGTTTTCCATCAAATTCGCTAAGTATTCAAATTCGCTAAGCACGGTCCTTCTACGTTCAAAAATGCACAAGGTTCTATTTCCCAGTAACCATGTCGACACGGATATAGGGTATTACCCCTTAGACCGTTAGTTGTAGTGTAGTAGTCTAAGACTTTCCACACTGTTGTGAGTTCAAACGATGCCAGATAAATTGGTCTGAAGGTTTTAGGGGGAAAAAATCCGTTTTGCCCGCTATCGGAATGAAGACCACTTTTGTCCGCCTCCATGCTCCACTCTCTGAAGTCGTTCTCCGGGTCATTTCGTGGTCTAAAGGCTTCCACTCACTCTAGCTTCCTAGCGCTCCTCTTTTGCTAGTTTGCAATTGTCCTTCTCCCTCCTTCTGTCTGCTATAAGGGTATCAGGCAGAATGTTATTATCTCTAGCCGTGGGATACGGCCTCAGGAGAAGAGTTTTAAGAATTAGATGTCCCATCTTCCCTTTTCAGAAAGGCAAAGGTTCATTGCCCTATATTTGGCTGTAGCTTGGTATGTCCTGATGCTTATGTTGTTTGTTCAAACCCTAGACAAAATTTCCTGATCGCGTTACTATACGTTGTCAGTGCCTTTTTTTACCTTGGCCAGTTCTCAATCTATTCCGCCCGGGTAAAGGGTTTTCGGACTTTTAGATTGCTGTTTCTAATTGACTGTTTTAACCGAGTAGGCATATGCGTTAATGACGCTTCTGTTGAAATTTTCCACCGTTGTTTCCAGTTGCAGTTCGCTCCTAATGTCGCTCCCATTTGTATGCCATGTTACTGCTCCGGTGCCTTATACATATAAGAGTCCCTATCTGCCCTCCTGGAATTCCTTATGATATCTTCTACTTCAGAGTTGCCCTCCATGTAGGGTCTTTTTATTCTATGATCTGACATAAGAGGGTTTATCCAATACCGTCCAACTCTTTGCCAGACCATTCAGAAGAGTTTCCTTAGAGATATATCTGGTTGGTGCTGGTCACGCATGTTGGTGTGCTCTCTATTGCAGCTGAGAAAAAGTGGCGACACATTCCAGTTTGTGAGTAGCCCGATGCCATGACTGCGTCCTGGATTCCATCAATCCTTGAAGCTTCCCTCGAATGTCGGAGTATCGTCCTCCTTTTCTAACATGGCTCTCTGTCTAGCTGTTTTCCTTGAGTCTAGAAAATCCTGGTCTAGGTCGTTCAGCTGCTCCTCCTTAGTGGGGATCAGATCCACTTCGCTGCTCGATCCTGCCCTTGCGGTCTGTATGTCCTTTGCGATTCCTTCGGGTATCTCGGTAAGTTTTGTTTTCCAAAATACCTGTTCTCCTTGTCATATATCTAGTTAATGAGACATGTAAGGCCACCTTACTTGTAAAAACTCCTCACAACCGTGTGTGCAAATTTTTTTTTTGAGCAATTAAGAAACCTAGTAGGCCGTTCGTCTCCATCGCTGTGGTTTTGGGAAAGTAGAATTTCACCATGTATGCTCTTGGTATATCTTCTCCAGGACATATTGATAGTTCTGTTTCCTTCTGGTCTGGTAATTTAGGGACTATGATACCAAGGTATTTCGCCGTGTCCTCCGTCGCGCAGTCTACCAGCATAAAAGTTTGTGGAAAGGGTATACCGGTGAACATGAACTTTACACTCCAACCTTTAGACATTTGTATGATGACAAGGTCCTCGATGATTTCCTGCTCCTCATGAGTAAGTGTTTGCTCTGGCAATAATTTCGGCAGTATAGCCAGTCAATGCCTTTCACCGTACTGGCATAGCTAATAGCGAGCCTTCTCCTACCTTACAACTGCATTGCGAGCGTTCCCCTTTTGCGTGCTGATCTCCGCTGCTTTCCTCTTCTTTGATTAGGCTGGTGAAGGTTAAGGAGTACCTTGAGCCTTCTTAAGGATCTTTTCGGTTCCACGCCTTCCATCATATAGTGCTGATACCATTTAACAACTCCTTCCTGACGTCTATTGGCCTCAAATGTACTTTTGTTAGTCACTGTCTTCTTCTGATCAAGGAACTTGGTAAGTTTTAATCTCCGCAGTAGGCCAATGTTGAGCTTGGATCCAGCGCTTGTCTTTTTAAGGTTTTGTATAAAAAAAGCCTAATTAGAATTCAATGTCTGTCTGCCCGTCCGTCCTTTTTTCCGGAGGTGGAAAACTTCCAAAGACACTGAGCATGTCTTGAACGACCCTACAATGATTGAGGCTGATTTGGATCAACGTCATTTTCCCACTACATCTCGGTTTCACCGCACAACATGCATTTGAAATCCTTGTTATATTCCCGAGCAATGTGACCTGTTTCCTCAAAACGTCTGCATCGGTCAGACGATCAAACTCGCCAGATGACCGAACAAGAGACACTTCAAACATCTCTTCAACCATATTTGCTCTCTAAGGCGACAGACTACCCATCCATTACGGACCTTCCCGACATCTAACAGATTGTGCACTGCCTCTGTTGATACGCGAGTGGTCGCCGTCTGAGTACCTTCATACGCCTTCCTAACCCTTACAATGGATGCTTCTTGCAAGTCGTACAGTCAGTGCAGATTTCCGCTTTACAAGTGATCTCATCTAGGTCCTTGTACTATATTGGTATCTCATGCTTTTGAGCACGCACGGCAGTGCTTTCCTCGTAATCTCCTTCTTTTTTTGACGCCCCGCCTACCGAGATTTTAGGCCCCTTCCTCAGAACAGGTGACACGCCTTTTTCTTTTTTGGGAACCTCCTGATTTCCTGGACACTCATCTTTCCTTTCCCGAACCCTATTTTTTCCCTGCCCATCCACGAGTAAACATAGATGAATCTTCCAGGCCAGACTTTTGTTCCACAGCTTCCATTCTTCTTTCCGCATATTTTGAGATATTAACCGGGTTTCTTTGGCCCAGGTCTTTTTCCGTCTTGGATATTGGAGGAGATCTTATAATCGTTAAGCATCTACTAAACGTATCCGGCTCTCGGTAGTAGGTAGCCTCCCTTAAGCTCGTATGCGGTTGATTTCACTACGGTGTTTGACGCCCACCGTTCTTCTTTGGTCCCATCCTTCTGCACGTCCAGGAAGCGATGTACTCGGTTTAGATGCCACGGTGGCCAAGCAATCCGTCTGTGGGCTTGTCCGCCTGTTTGTCCGTCTGCCTGTCTGTTAGTTTCACCCGCTTTACTTGGAAACGACTGACGCTATTGTCACGAAATTTGGTGATAACATATGGTCTGTGAGTCACTCTGCATCCGACGAGTGGCATTATTTTGCATTGTGTTTAAGGGGGGCTCTTAATGCAGAGATGAGTACAAATTATTTTCACAGAATAAGGTCATGTAGGATATCAAATGAAAGGACTCAATTAGTACTTTTCGAAACTGATCTTTTATTTGATAATTGGGAAAACATAAGGGAGTAAGGGCTCAAAATGTGTGTCACAAAAGAATAACAGGTCTCATTTTCAGAACCTATCCAACCGAACAACCTATCCACTAATATTGAAATAGTGCAACCTCCTTTGTTATATTTCTAAATTACTATCAATCAACAATATGGCTTCAATGATTAATTGAAAATGTGTTTTTATTTTTCAAGGGTTATAAACGACGTAAAGAGTACATTGCTACCCAAGGTCCCAAACCGGAAACTTTTGTAGACTTCTGGAGGATGATCATTCAGTATAACGTGCGGTTGATAGTTATGGTCACACAGTTCCGAGAAGGCGAAACAGTAAGGAAAACTAACTATAAAATGCAACCTTACCTTATTACTACTAATCGCTCTTTTTTCTTTAATTCCAGGTAAAATGCCACCAATATTTCCCCTTCATAAATAAAGAAATGCGTATCGGTCTTAATATAAAGGCGACCTGTAAGAAAGAAACACATTTTGAAAATTACGTAAGACGTGAACTTCTAGTCGAGCATTCTAGTGATTGTGTTAGTCGCACTGTTGTTCATTATTTGTTCCGCAAATGGCCAGACCATGACTGTCCTGATGATGTCACTCATTTAATAGAGTTTGTGCGGAAAGTGAAACATGAGAAAATTCCACGACATTCACCTGTTATCGTACATTGCAGGTAAGAAAATATATATTTCTGCTCTTAATACGAGCAGAGGGCAGAGGGCAGAGGGCAGAGGACAGAGGACAAAGGACAGAGGACAGAGGACAGAGGACAGAGGACAGAGGACAGAGGACAGAGGACAGAGGACAGAGGACAGAGGACAGAGGACAGAGGACAGAGGACAGAGGACAGAGGACAGAGGACAGAGGACAGAGGACAGAGGACAGAGGACAGAGGACAGAGGACAGAGGACAGAGGACAGAGGACAGAGGACAGAGGGCAGAGGACAGAGGACAGAGGACAGAGGACAGAGGACAGAGGACAGAGGACAGAGGACAGAGGACAGAAGACAGAGGACAGAGGATAGAGGACAGAGGACAGAGGAATGTTACTCATTGGGAAAGACCTCAAATTCATAACACGAATAAGTGGAAATAGTAAACCTGCACAGAGTGCAAATGTTGCACAAAAGACATCCAGGAAGAATCTGTCAAGACCGGGGGGTTTACTCCGTTTGAGTGAGTTGATAAATTCGTTTCTGTTTGGCATAACAGTCTACATCCAGACTCTATGGTGGCTTTCCATATCATCTAGAAGAGGTTTTTTGGGGTAGGAAAGTGAAATGCATTTACGCACAAAGTGCGGGACTCCCGTCTCAGACAGACTACCGGCTAAACATCTGCCGGCAAATTGCAAACATTCTAGCCGCAGGTCAAAGAAGCTCATTTCATGATACCGAGGTATTTCACCGCCGGCTTCGACAAAACCGTGGTTTCACCAACCTGAATAAAGAGCAATGTGGGAACCCTCTCGTCACCCCTCACGCGCTGTCAAATATGCGTTGAATAGGCTGAGTAGCTAGTCCGGATTATATTTACATAAGAGTTTCAACACTTCACTGGGAATACCGTCCGGTCCTGATGAATTTTGAACTTCATGAACAGGAACGGCTCCTCTAGTTCCTTTGCAGTGAAGAGTGGGCATTCCTCAGCACTCACTCCTTCATCGATAGCGTCAGTTCGGATGAGATTAACAGGAGGAAGGGCCTGAACGATTTCTTACATGTTCGCTACTTCCATAGAACAGGTCGACCGATGGGCACCAAGTTTTGTGGAAACTACCTTATACCCGAGGCTCCATGGCACCCGGTTTGCTGAAAGTTTGCGTGAAATTCGGCGAACTTCAATTCGACATTGTTCGCAACAATTGCAAACTCGGTACACCACTATGCATCGCATTTTACATAAGGACCTCGGATTTACGCCTTTCACTTTTGAACTTCGCTTTATGGGCACAAGATCGCTTAGATGAGGATCCCCATTTCTGCAGAAAAGTCGTTTTCTTTCAGATGAGGCCCATTTTCATCTTGGTGGCTACGTCAATAAGCAAAATTGCCATATTTGGCGTTCAGAACAGCCAAATGAAATTATGGAGAAACCAACGTGTTCACAACTCGTCACTATTTTGTGTGATTTGTGGTCTAGTGGCGTTATTGGCCCATTTTTTCGAAAATGACCAAGGACGCGCCGTCATGGCCAATGGTTTGCGCTATCGGAGTATGCTGACTGACTATTTCTCTCCGGAAACCGATGAAGAAGACTAGCATGGGGTGTGGTTCCAGTAAGATGGTGGGACGTGCCACACCAGCCGCAAGTCAGCCATTTAGGGGATGGGACCTGACTGCCGCGAAGCGACAATTTAACTCCGATGGATCCGCAGGTTCTTCTTGATGAGGTTTAAACAATTTTTCGAGGGTTTGGGTTCGTATCTCCCCATGAGCACCCTTGAACTGTTCCATTCCTTGAAAGTTCATATCAATCGTCGCCAGGGATTTCCGTATTAGAACCGAGTCGGCCGAACTGAATGCATTTATCACATTCAGGGTCGCCTTTACGCAATATTACTGGTACCTGGTACCTTTCTACGAATAGTATTTTTCGTCCACTTTGATGGCATTAATGATTAATCTGGCTTTACGAAATCCGTACTGGGAGCCTTTAATTCATGGAATTCCTTTCATCAACGGAGGGGAGAGGAGGAAGGGAACTATTAGTTCAAGGAACCCCCTGCCATCTGGCCCCTCCACCGGTCAAGCTCTATCTTCTTTGCAACGAGAAAAACTCAAACGTAATGCGCAACATGATTCCACCTGTCAGAGCTCCTCAACAATGTTGTCTAGAGAGAGATCCCCTGTGGATAAGCAGCGTTGCTGAACGATACCATTCCACTTTCCCCATAAAAAAAGGTCTGATGCAATGCAAAACACATATTCAGGAGATTGTCTCTTTCTAATATTCTGCAGGTAAGACTGAAAACCTCCATGCTCAATTAAGAACTGGGTAAGGAAATTGTCAGTCTCACCATGCTTCCGATTCAGCCATGCTCCCAAGTTGCTGCTGAGCAGTTCATCAGCCTCTAGTCTCATTTTGCCAAGAGGATTGCCAATCATCTAGAGTACGTTGCCGTCCTTCTCAAGCAACCATTTCCCTTGACTCTTAACCTTTGCGCTTGTATATAGCTTTACCCTCTTTAGTAAGAAATGCAATAAGGATCACCATCATGGTCGGTTCAGACACAGCACGGTAAGAAGATGCCACCCGCAAAGCGCCCCGTCTCTGTACTTGCGCAAGACGCTTATGATATGCCTCCTTGCCAAGGGTGTAGGCCCATATCTCTGCGGCATAGGGCATAACAGACTGCAATGAACTCTTCAGCAGAGGTCGCCAGCTAGACGTAAGGTCCCCAATATTTGCTATTAACCGACTTAAGGCTGAAACTCTAGCTGCAGCCTTGCCCGCTGCTGCTTTGATTTGCTCGAAAAAGCTCATTTTTAAGTCACGAGTCAGTCCAAAGTACTTTATGTTGGTTTTGACTCGATTCAGGGTCGAAATTCTTCTTTTAGTCAGGATGACTAGTTTGCTTACCCATCGCATCAATGTACTAAGTCTGCTTTGCGCCTGTTCGACAGTGCGTCCAGCAACAAGGGCCGCGACATCATCTGCATAACCGACCAGTCGCGACTATCGGAGGAAACATTCTAGAGATCCCGTCATAGGAGGGATCCCTGCGCTACCCCCGAGGTGACCTCCATCCTCCTCTGGCCCTGTAGCATCTCATAGAGCAGGGAGCGGTTCATCAGATAATTCCTCAATATCCGTAAGAGACAGTTGGCCACGTGGAAAGCATTATCTAGTGTGCCTAGAATGCCTTTCCATTTTACAGAATTAAAGGCATTTCTGAGGTCAAGCGTCACGAGAGTCTCTACCCGTTGAAATCGGCTGTATGCCTCCGCTCGACGAACCTACAATACAGCATCAACTGTGGATCTCCCCGCTGTAAAACCGAACTACCATGGGGATAAGTCTCCGACAGCACGTATCGCTTCAGCGAGTGTACTTCTGATGAACTTTTCGAGCACTTTTCCAACAGTGTCAAAGATACGAAGTGGGCGGTATGAAGATGGATACTCAGGGCCCCCTTTCTCTTTGCTAGTCAGCACAAGCCTTCCAATGAGAAGAGAAAATGCCCTCTTTCAGGCAACCATTGAATGAGCCGAGCAGTACTTCTGGACCATGTTCCGGCATCAGTTTAAATACCTCAGCTGAGATGCCGTTAGATCCCAGCGCCTTCTTGTTTTTGATAGAGAGGACTGCCTATTCCAACTCTTTTATAGAGAAAAGTGCACAGTCCTCGGTGCCCTCCGCACTACCGTCATCATGCCGTACGGGGTGCGCAGGAAATAGTACCCGTATAATGCGGTCCATCTGTTTGGCCATCAGCGAACAGCGTTTCCGCAAGGCCCTGATTTTTCGCATTACCAGTTTGTAACTGAGTCCCCACGGGTCCCCATTCACTTCGTCAAACAAGTCCTGCCAGCAGCGAGCTTTGATCTTGTTTACTGTGCTGCGGAGTTTTCTTTTGACTGATCTGTACTCTGTGATTATGGACATGCCTCCTCCCGGTTGTTTAGAAGTTCTGTCAAGCTGCGGACTTTGTGGCACTCCTTCCGGAGCTCTGCAATTTCCACCATCCACCAATACATTGAAAGTTTGCCACAGCTCGATCCTCTCCTGGGCATGGAAAGGTCTACAGGCCATCATTATCAGGTTCTTAACTGACCTTCAGTGCCATCACCTCCAGGAGTCCCCTTCTGCGTGTTCCAAGAGTTTTGACAAACCTCTCGGTGTTCACTTTCGCAACGTTCTACTCACAGAACAAGCGCCGGAGTGGCACATACCGAGATTTTATGTCAATCACTTCGATGGTGATATATTGATGGTCGCTTGGCGGAAAAGCTTCTAGAGCTCGCCACCCGTCCACCAGCGACACCAGTGATTCCGACGCTAAAGTGGGCGGACGTTGGGGTGGATCCGGTGTTTAAAAGTATAAGTACTGTTCTGGCCGCTATTTCGAAAATTCGTTTCCCTCTGGAGTTTGAGTGAGACCATACAAGTGTCCAAGCATTGAAGTCATCCCCAACCAAGACCCGCTCCTCTCTGCACAAGATAATGTCCTCCAGAACCAGTCCTCCAGTCGACGTGGAAAGTCCCGCATCGTCTCGTTCTAGCGTTAAATAGACACTGGGTGGGTGTAGCCCTTGCTATCCTGCCAGAGGTCAGATCTTCCTAGCTAAACTCCTTTTTCAGGAAGCTGTTTACATTGCCCTCGTTGGCCAGAATTATGTCTCCTAACAGACTACGTCCCCTTGCATTTCTCAGCGACCCCGTCCGAGGGCCCAAACGTTGAAGCCACCGGCACTTGCAGCCTCCCCTTGCGTTGCAATTTTATCTGGTTTTAACACCATAAACCATTATTAGGCATTAATTATAATTTTTCCATTTTTTTTTTAATTTCAGCGCTGGTGTTGGACGAACTGGTACCTTCATCGGTCTAGACATTATAATGCAGCGGCTTAAAAGTGAAAATAGGATAAGCATTTACGATACAGTAAAGCAGTTACGGTTTCAGCGCATGAAAATGGTCCAAACAATTCAACAATATCAATTTTTATACAAGTGTGCCTATCACCTGGTTCAAAAGAAATACCCGTCATCTTCGAAAAAACACCAAAAAAAGAATGGAGTTTCGGAAGCGATAGAAAATAATTATAAAAATTCCATTTTAAATACCAGAAATGGAAAGTGTATTAATCGTGCTGAAAGTATTATGTAGTCTCGATAAAATAGAATGATTTTTGTTTTTGTCTGTATGATTTGGCAATTTATACTGAAGTATTATATTAAAGTTTGTTATTTATGTGTATACGTATGAATAAATGTATTTTTAGTTGCAAATTTAATATTTTATGTCCCAATATCCACAAGAAACTAATACATTTAATTGTGATCACCAAATTGGAAACCCATTCCTTCACGCTGAAAGAGGAGAGAAAGCCAACCCTCATCCTCAGAGGAATCTCCCCCCATGAGTTCAGATCACACCTGTCCGAGTAACTAGGCTTTCCACCCCGTGGTCACGAGCCAATGGCACCAATCTGAGCCTCCTCCGTGTGACCTTCAACTCTGACTTAGAGGCCAATATAGTCACAACAAAAAAATACCCAATTGTATCAACGGATTAGCTGGGAGAAGCCCCAAAAAGGGGAAGTCACCCAATGTTTCAATTGCCAACAATTTGGCCACGTATCCGCAAACAGCGGATACGACCCCAGATGCGTGTAGTGCGCGGGCCCACACGCCTCAAGGGATTGCTCCCGTTCAAATGTAGAAGACAACACCGAAAAGGAGTCTGCGGCACCCCTCAAATGTGCAAACTGTGGCCAACTGGGTCACCCTGCCACCTTCTCTAAGTGCCCCCGTAGGCTGGAATCTATCCAGCGCAAAGAAAGAGCAAAAAACATCCCGCACTCTCGATCTGCTTCGTTCTTCCCCCACCTTGACAGACCCTCGCCTGTTCGTGTCTCGCAGCCTAACACTCTGCCTCATGCCAACTGGACCGCCCCTCCCTCACTGACCCCGTCTTTTGCTGCAGTGGCCAGGGGTCGAGCAAGACCCGAAACCCTTAGCCCCTTACCGCCTGCACATTCTTTCATTCCAAGGGGCTTCTTCATGGAAGCCAGGTCTCTATTCAATGTCTTTCTCCTCATTGTGGAACACAATTTCCGACTTCTATCACAACTATCTCCGTCTCCCCCTGAAGACAAACCCGAAGCCTACCTACAATTCCTCTTCAAATTGATAGACTACCAAAATGAAGGTGCTCACAGTTAACACTAATTCGCTCATTTCTAACGACAAACGTTTCGCTCTCCACAAGCTCTTAGAAGATTCCAATCCTAATCTCGCTCTTCTAAACGAAACCAGACTGGGGGAAGCCCCCAACGTAAAAGTACATGCTCCCGGTTACAGTACTTTCCGCAACGACGCGGGCAGAGGCACAGCGGTACTAGTCAAAGCTGGACTAAAGGCAAATAGTATCCCATCGGCGGCACTGGCATCAAACTGCCTGTTAGTAGTAGTCAGATTTCCTGTCAAAGGTGGTGGCGTCCTCTGAGTCCTAATCGGCTCTCTCTACTTCCCGGGAGGCACAGGTCGTCACCTACCTCCCACTCTGGGCGAACTCTGGGAAATCTCGACCAGTTTCGACGCCTTCATCCTCGGCGGTGACATCAACGCGAGGCACGTATCTTGGGGCGACTCAGTTCGATTGGTTCCAGTCAGGCCCATTCCTTAGCGCGGACATCATTAACGTGGATCTTCTTTCCTAGACGGCTTTATAATCTCGATCAATCTCTCAGCATGTGTCACTAGCTGCTCCTCTTTAGCAGCCCACTCGGACCATCATGCCCTCAGCCTCTCTCTACATCTACAGCAAATTCTTCCTTCACTCCACCATCCGCACAAATGCAGATCTTTCAATCTGACAAACTGGGACGATTTCCAACGCGACTTAGCCAGTGTGCTGGGCCCTCCCCTGGACAAATCGCGCATTCGCTCTAATATTGAGCTACATACATACATCCGGAAAGTGAACTCTGCCTTCGAAACTACAATCGACAAGCACGCTCCAGTTAAAGAACCTGGTTACTACAAAAACGGGCGCCTTTCTCCCTCAACCCTCCTCTTAGTCCGCGATAGAAACAGACTTCTGCATCGTAGGAAACGCCTATTTCACCGGTTACGGAACTGTTGCAACGCTGACTATCGTCTCCTCTCCGAGATCATCAAAGACCTGTCCAGCAAAATCAATGGAGCTATTCGGTCCGAACTGAATGCATCTTACAAGAAACTCCTCAAATCCCTCAAACCCGGGCCACAAATTTTCTCAATAATTAATCGATTGACCGGAAGAAAAAAATATACTAACTTCAACCAAATCCCGATCAAAAGAGGCAACCTCCAGTGTCACTCCCCTGAGGAAAAAATATCCGCCTGCGTTGACTATTTCAGCCACTTATTCAGAGCAAAATCGCCAGCGGACCCCATCTGGAACTTGGTGGTCACCAGTGCTGTCAGCGATAAAAGGTTGAGCTTAGAAGGGTCTTACCTTTGCCCCTATTCTCCCAGATGCCCGGCTGACTTTGCCTCCCTAGAAGAAGTCGAACTTGCAATCTCCCGGTGCAACAATAAAAAATCTTCGGGCCCCGATGGCATCCGTAAATTTGTTCTGCGGAAGTGTGCACCTACCATCAGTGAACGTCTCGCCATCCTCTTCAACAACTGCCTAAACAACGGCCACTTTCCGGTATCTTGGAAAACTGCCCTCCTCATACCTATCCCTAAGAACGGGTACTCGGGCGATCTCAAAGATATGAGACCTATCTCTCTTCTTTCCAATATTAGAAAAATTTTCGAACATATCCTACTAAGGCACCTCAATAGACACTACTCCACTATCATTCCACTTAATCAATTCGGCTTCGAAAACCTCAAATCCACCGAGCAGGCAATCTTGTACCTGCAAAACCATATCCTCAATCAACTGGAAAACAGGCATTGCACCATAGCCTGCGCCTTAGACCTAGAAAAGGCGTTTGATTCAGTTTGGAAAGAGGGATTGCTCTACAAACTAATCCAGTCCAATTGCCCCCTCCCCTTATTCAGAATCCTCGCAGACTTCATCTCGAACAGAACTTGCCACGTGCGCTTCGATGGACTACGCTCCATCGACTTCCCGGTAGACTCAGGAGTCCCTCAGGGATCTATTCTAGGCCCCAAATTTTTTAACATCTTCCTCCACGATATTCCCCTCCCTCCCGTAAACTTATCCTTCACGACAGCGGCAACTCAGGCAGCCCTTCTCCCGCCCTCTTCCCCTAACGACAATAGTCCTCCCGCGTCAGGAAAGATCCTCTTCGCTGATGACACCATCCTATATGCGAGGTCACAGGCCCTCGATAGCCTCCCTCTTTCTCAATATCCTAACCAATAGGGTCATCGCTTATTTCAACCGGTGGGCCCTTGCCGTTAATTCCCTTAAGTCTGAGGTTATTTGCTTCAGAAACCCTAGTGGGAAGTGCCAATGGTGCACAGTGCCAGAAAGCAAAAACCTGCATTTACGCATTGCTAACCACACACTCAAGCCGAAATCGAACATTAAATACGTGGGAATCTCCCTCAACAGCAAACTCAAATCCAACCCTCACGTCAGATCTGCTATTGCCAATGCCTCTAAGGCCTCAGCTGCCTTAAAAAACCTCCTCTCATCCCGGGCTCTGTTCCCTGCCATCACAACGTTTTATAAAAAACTTTTATTCGTCCAATCCTGACCTACGGTTTTCCAGCATGGGCTACCATGTCAGCGAACGTAGCAAAAGCCCTCCAACGCTTTGAAAGGACGATACTCAGGAAATGCACGGCCAAATACAGAAGGCCAAACCTAAAATTTCACCAAAACTCTCTTCTGTTCGACCTTTCCGGGGTTTGCCCCTTAATTCCGCATATGATCAAGTTGTCGCGCGTCAGACTGAAAAAGTGGCAGTCCCACCCTAACCCGCTGATAAAAAATCTCGCTAAACGCAATGCATTGTTACGCAAGCAGAGGTGCTACGTGTCAGGGCTGGCTCTCCTCTTGGACAGTAATTCTCCTCTCAACCATCATGCCTCCCCTCCCTCCTTCATCCCCTCCTTTTATCAAAGATCCTCCCCGGACTGTCACAGGGGCTAACTGCGTAAGTCCAATGTTCCGGCAGTCAATCCCCGCGCAGGTGTAGATCACCTTTTATTACTTTTCTTTACTTAGTCCAGATTAAGACATTAGACATTAATTAGCCTGTACTATATGTAATATCTGCAAGCATTAACTTCTTCCCTAAATTAAGGTCCCTCCTTCTACCAGTTAGGCTCCACAATACATGCCTCGCAACCAAACAGTCCTCTCCATCATTCCCGCCTTAGGTCACTGTCCTTGCACAGGCCCAAATCGAGTAAAAAGTCGAAAAAAACCTCCACTCATTGAGCATATATAAAAACGGGATGGGACTAGGAGGGAAAAAGGACTGGAGTAGGATGGGAGGCGTGCGAGGGAGGGATGGGAATTAAAAGCTGGGAGGGGTGCTAATGATGGGAAGGTTTAAAAAATTGGGAGTCGGAGAAATTGCCTGTATAGAAGACTACTCTACCTAGGGGATCGAACAGACGGTTCAGGGACTGGAGTGATAAAAGGATCTGGGGGAACAGATGAGTCCGGAGAAGGTTATCTTCAACGATCTCGATCTGCATGGCATTGGCGACAAGAGGATTGGGATGGGCTTGGCACTTGGTCAGGAAGTTAAGGGCAAGACGAGCAAGGAAGGCGTCGATGCGTGGGGTTTGGCAGGATTCGTAGAGGATCTGGTTGGAAATGTACTTGGAGCGGTCCTCGTTCTTAAAGATGTTGGCGCAGTGGCGAAAGATCCTGCGCTCTCTGAGGCGGAGTCGCTCCATTTGGGATGGGGAGCAATCAGACCAGAAAATGAAGCCGAAGATGAGGAGTGGGCGGATAAGCTGTTTATAGCAAAACAGCTTAACTTTTTTTGGAGTCGGGATGTTGTATTTAAGGATAGGATACAGGGACCGGAAGGCACCAGTTGCACGGCCTAGTGTCTTCGTTATGTAAGGTACGTGGGAGAGGCGGGAGTTCATTGTCACCCCGAGGTAGGTGACTTCTTTAACAGTGGGAATGGGCTGGTCGTGGATTGTGAGTCATAATGATCTGGTGTCACTCCACATCTTCGGTGTCATTCTCATGTCTCCATGGAAGACGATGGTCTCACACTTGTCGGGATTTAAGGAAAGTTTCCAACGGGTGAAATAGTGGTAAAGTTCGTCCAAATAAGCATTCAGACGCGCTTCACCACGGGAGATGTCTTTGGTGGAAATGAGCACTGACATGCACCACCTTTTCACTTTATAACATGTAACCGGCTAGGCCGGATATTTCCGTAGGTTAGCGTTACATACTTAATTCGTCACGCTTGAGCATTTAAGTTATTATTCTTTTTGTACCGCACATGTAGCGCCGCGGAGCGACTAGGTGGAATAAATAGTCTGGCTGGGTCTGTCAAGAAAAATAGATCTCGTCACGGCATCTGTTTATTGCTTTGAAAAAATAGAATGTCAAATGTTAAATAATACTCATGTCAGTTAAATAAATTATTTTAAGAAAATTATAAATTGGTGACAAACCAAATTAGTGATCCCGACGTGATAAGAAGCAGATTAACGTGGAATTTGCGCCGTCGTTCCCGACCTGCAGACGACAAAAGCTAAGTGCGATCGCTCCGTCATTCCTGATTCGCAGACACACAGCGGAAACCTGATGCAGGTCCTCAACTGAGCTTACAAAGAAAAGCCGACGACCTCCAATATGATCAGTAATACTTCCGGGAATTAACTCGATTCAGACAATAGGAAGTGCAGGAAAATCAACGAACAATGCGTCTTGCTTCGCGTCATTGCGCGTTGAACTATTTTGTTTTATTTTTTTTTAAGAATGATGGGGTCCTAAGTCCGCATCAACTTAATGGTGGACCGGACCAAATGGGGAGCAACTTACTCCCTCTTTCCTGGTCCACGGACTCCTCGCTTAGGGCTTGCACCCAAACTTTTCAAAAATGTCAAGCAATGACGGCTTTACGGTTTCTTACCAGGGCAGAGGCAAATCGTCAGACGCTGCCTCACCTCTGCCCTGGGAGCAGCGTGACCGTAGCGACTCGCAGATGTTGAGTGTTCCTTTATATAATTCGTAGAACACGATATAACCGCCGCACCCCCGTGGCCGCAGTGGCGATACTAGTGCCACCGTTTTGGCGGCGTAACCCGGAGGTCTGGTTCCGACAACTGCAGTTTGAGGTCGCGTGGATCACTGATGGTGCCAAAAGATTTAATCACGTGCTCCTCGGTCTGGACCTGAAGTCGATTGGACTCGTCGCCGACGTTCTAGAGGAGTGCTCCTACTCGAAATTAAAGAGCACCCTCATTGTCAGTAAAGGAGTCAGCAAAGCTGAATCACTTGCTGGCAGAGCTCACCTTAGACGACTGTTCCACGAGCCAACTGCTGCGTGAGATGAAACAGTTGGGCGGTGATAAGGTCGGAGATGAGCTTCTGAATTCGCTGCGGTTGCAGCGATTTCCGGAGAGTATCCAGGCCATCTTGGCCTGTGCGGACTCCGGAACTTTGGAGGTGTTGGCAAACACCACGGATAAAATACACGAGGTGCATTCGCGTCCCGTGGTCAGTGAAGTGTCGCGAACTTCAGCAGACGGTGGCATCCCTCGCGGTTACCGTCTCTAAGCTTGCGGTTACAGTGGGAGCTTTGCGTTCGTGAGGTAGGTACCGAACTCGCTCGCGGTCTGCCACCCCAAAAGTGCGGTCTAGTAGTCGCGTGTCGGCTACCTCAATGAGTTCTGCAAATTGCTGGTATCCTCGCACATTTGGCGATAATCAAAGAAGAGTACCAGCTGGTGCACGTTCTTGGCTTCAAAAAACTCCTTGGGAGCTCCAACGGCGACTACCCAGAACGCAGCTCCACGCTGCTTAACAATATATGATCTCCTGTCGCCATAACCTGGTCGACACAGTCGCAGATGGGGGAATCACTAGCACTAGGTAGACGTAGGACTAGGACTTCGACGAAGGTTCTCATGACGTTTTGTTGTAACGGATATCAGTAGTCCCATATTCGGCGCAGACTTTCTAGGTCACTATGGATTCTTAGTGGATCTGCAGAATAGGTCTCTTATAGATCCCGAAACTTCGCTCAGGTCTTCAGAAAAACTTTCCACCTGCTCTACTGTTAGTCTTTCAATCATTTTTTAAGAAATAGCCAACCCTCGCATTTGCGCGCTTCTGCAAAAATACTGCCAAAAGTAGTCTCTCCCAGCCAGCTAAGCATGATGTGCAGCACCACATCCGCACTACTGGCTCTCATATCTTCTCTAAGGTGTGTCCATTACCACCCCAGAAGATCGCTGTTGTTAAGAAAGAATTCGACACACTTTTAAAGTAGGGTATTTGCAGACCATCGAATAGCTCTTGGTCTTCTCCACTACACATGTTTCCAAAGTCAAAAGGGGATTGGAGACCCTGTGGCGATTACAGACGTCTGAATGCTCAGACCGTTCTAGACAACTATCCCATACCTTACTCATCTACGACTTTGCGCACAACCTCGATAACTGCCGTATTTTCACGACCTTGGACTTAGCCAAGGCGTACCATTAAATCCCTGCAGCTCCAGAAGATATTCCGAAAACTGCCCTATGCACACCCTTCGGACTCTTCGAGTTCACACGGATGCCTTTTCGTCTGGGCAATGCTGCGGAAACTTTTCAGAGGTTCATCCACTCTGTCTTGTGAACCCTTAACTTTTGTTTCGTGTATTTGGATGATGTTTTGATCCCCTCTTTTTGCGAGCCTGAGCCTTTGAAACATCTGGAATGCATTTTTCACCGTCTCCTTGAGGCCGGTCTTGTGCTTAACGTTGAAAAGTGCAAATTCCTCCAACAGCAAGTGAAGTTTTTAGGCCACATGGTTTCCCTTGAGGGAATGCAACTGGATCCAGGTTTCAGACCAATCAAAAAAATAATTGGTAGTTGATCTTCGAACGAAGTGAAAGTAGTACTCAGTGACCTCAACGAAAAGATGAAAAAATTAGTGGTTCACTATGGAACTATTGGGGTCCATAGCCTCCACAATGTATGTAAACAACGGAGAGGAAAGCTGCCCTATAGAGTCTCATCGACCTGTTTCTTTGATCGCAAGATTCAGAGGCAAACATAGGCCTCACCAGATGGGGTGATTTTCAACCAGATGAGCTGTATGAGCTGTATCTCGCATACTTGAGGTAAGTTCATAACAAGGGGCTAATTACGATAGGAACTACTATCTCGTCAGAGCAAGATACCAATACTAGATTGCAAATAATGGGAGTAGCAAGATTAGGGTTCGATATTGAAAAACTCCAGAGAGGCGAATTGGCTTCAGAATGTTTCGAAGCGTTAGGAGAAAAAATCCTGCAGAAGCTGAAC
Source organism: Hermetia illucens (assembly GCF_905115235.1). Lineage (NCBI taxonomy): Eukaryota > Metazoa > Arthropoda > Insecta > Diptera > Stratiomyidae > Hermetia > Hermetia illucens. The sequence continues at coordinate 160,515,635 of NC_051852.1, read as the reverse complement.
CAACACCAAAAACCCGATAACATTGATATGAATTGTATCTGCTGAAAGAGCTTGAGATCCACTTGCTACTTGCGGAAGAGAATGATACCAGGATTCCAGCCCAGAAACATATTTTGGAGGGGCCTATTTTATTGAAGACATGGAGCAGATAAATAGTCGCTAGGTCCAATATATGGTAAAGCTACTCAACGCCACAATCTACACAAGCACCTGTCCCCCCACTTCCACTCCAAAAAATCAAGAATGCACTCAAAACGCTGACTGAGAAGAATACCTAAAGAGCAGCGGAATACAAAAGTGTGGGAATGGTGACCGAAGTTCAGACCCTCGCACTCCTCCCATTTCCAACTAATGTCAAAACGAATATCGGTTTCGGATACCTTTCATTTGATACCCCACACGACTATGCTCGATGAAAAAAATGTATATCCCCTTTTGCATGTTTGGGACCTCCTCCCCCCTTAAATTCAATGTGGAACTATGTTACTCACGGCATGCAATGGGATTCACAGGTTCCATTTTTCTACCAAATTTCGTACCAAAAGGAGTAACCGTTTCTGAGAGAATAGGTGTGATATTTAAACAGAGGGTCCTCTATAATAGGTCGCAGGGGGAGAAAACAGATCCCAAAGAAAAGCCGAAATTTGCAAGGGGCGAAGACTATTAGAGGCTTTTTTCCAGTTGGATTTAGTTTTGGTCAACGAAGGTGATGCAAGTGCCATTCGCAAGGGGTGTCTTCCTCAATCATGGACCTGACCTTTGCCAACCCTGCACTGGTGCGTCTTATGTCCTCGTACGTTAACGAGGACTAAACTAACAGCGACCACCTGGCAATCCTCTTTGAAGTTAGGAGGAAGCCACAGGCCAGGCAAACAGAATACCTAAAGCAGAGAAGTGCATCAGGCTGCTCTGCAAAAGCGTTAGACGAGGGAAACTTCTTGGATGTGTGGCTAAGCCAACTTACTAAGGCCGGCGATCCCACGGAGAGAATTATCACACAAGGCATTGCCAAGGCATGCGATGCATCCATGTCTAGGAGTTGCCCATTCCCCAATAGAAAACTCAACTACCGGTGGAATAGTGATTTAGCCAGCCTACCACCGAGCCAGACGAATGGCTCAGAGTGTCGTAGGTAGAAGCAATCTAGGGCAAAAGGAACATATTTACAAGGAAGCCCACAAAAACCCTCAAGCTTGCCATCCAGTGGAGCAATAGCGAATGTTTTAAAGAGGTATGTTCGAAAGCGAATGTAAATCCGTGGGAGAGCGCTGGTCATCCGCACAGATCACGTGCCCTACTCTCTTGTTGAAAATCATCCAGAGGTTATTCTCCCAGCAAGGGCACTGAAATATTTCAGAGATCTTTGAATCTGACGGAAATTCCCGCAGTAACCACGGATGAGCTGCTGAAGATCTGCAGGAAAATAGGTGACAACCAAGTTCCGGGTCTCGACGACATACCAAACAGCTCGTTGTCTCTGGGGGTGTCCACCAGGGCTCTGTACTGGGCTCACTACTGTGGAACATTATGTACAATAATGTACTGAATCTTCCGATTTCAGAGGAGTCCACAGCGGGGGTTACGCCGGTGATATAGCATTGGCTATAGACGCAAAGCGGATGGTGAGGATGGTGAGTTATAATTCTAATAAGGTTTTGTTTTTCACAAAGAGAAATGGCTTTCATGTCCATACCATCGCTGCTACAGGTTCATCTTTGGCCCAATGTCGTTACTCTATATATAGGATGAAGACCTTTGAAATCTCAAAGCTCCAAATGGGACAGTAATAGACTTGATGACAAAGGCGACGGGAAGAATCCTTTGTGGTCTAACAGATCTTAATACCGGCCCTTGTTATCGAACCAAAGCCTTTGTTTTTATTTTATCCATGCTGTAAATGGTCAAAAGCTCCTGGCCAACGATAACTTCTTACTGAAGCAGGAAAACCTGGTACCCTTACTGAGAAATATTTTCCTACGAACCATCTGCACTGGCTGCTAATAACTGTACGCAAAATCAAAAATCGCACGGCTGCAGCTATACAGTACCAGAATGCCAGGACATGTCCGGAACCCTCTGCCCCAAACCTCTTTGACAACATGCATTGAATTGTACGTTAACATGGAAAGTATATAGCATTGCATGCAGTAAAATTATTGAATAAGAATCAGTGATTGTGGGAGATTTGGGTAAAATGTTGGGTGTAAATTTCGAAGTGAAGTTAATTTGATAATTTGAAGAACTTTAACTTTTTGGGTTTTGTGAATTTCTACCAAAATAACACACCAACATACAATGCCGTCTGTTATATAATTTTCCTGGCCGCTTTCGAAATTTGAAAATTCAAATTTGAAATTTCAGATTTTCCGGTATCGTTTGCTGACATCGAGAACCTCAAAAGTCGACCTTATATCCACCCAAATAAAGGCAAATCACTGAAGGTTTTGATTATATACTGTCCAACTAGTAACATTTGAGAACCAAGAACCTCGGCCTTCAACTCGCTGAACTGATAGCATTCGGTTTAGCTTCAGCACGTGCCGTCCGGTTCCTCATATTATTGTTCACGACTGGCAAATCTGTTATGGGAGTTTGGTTGGCTGACAGCCTTGGTGACCATGTTGATGCCAAGGTGATGCAATGCCGTACTCCCATCGTAACACATTATTACTTCCGATTTTTTGACCAAACACACAACAGTATTGAATCCACTTGATTTGGTTGGATTTGGGTGGAAGACCGGCGGCGTGTTGCAGGGTTATGACTCAGTATTCTTTACCGATGGATCAAAGATGGCCTGTGGAGTCGGCGCGGGGGTTTTCTCGGAAACACACAGTGTATCCAAGTCGTATGGTCTCCCAGGTCTCGCCAGTGTATTCCAAGCGGAAGTACTGGCGATATTGGAAGTCTCTCGATGGCTGAAGCGAGATTCGAGCCCCAAGCGTAACATAGCCATTCTGACAGACAGCCAAGTGGCCATCAAGACCTTGTACTCAGCGACGACATCTTCCAGGTTGATGGGGCATTGCAGAGACGCGCTGAATCGTCTATGCGGTACGCCCAAGGTCGTCCTCCGCTGGGTTCCTGGGGACAGAAAAAAAGGGGAATGAGCGGGCTGACGGATTGGCCAGGCGAGACTTTGCTCTTGGCAGCCCTTCGGTGAATACAGTTGGTGTTTCTTTGGCGGCTGTCAGAGGCGGAGTCTACCTGGCAGCCGCGGGCCTTAGATTTATTTATTTATTTATTTAATGAGGACAATACACAGAAAGCAAATTTCTTATTACATTTTACTACATTTTATCTTCAGAGGGAGGAGCAAGTAAATAGCATATTTTACGCTTAAAGCTAGAGAGGGACATAGAGTCAAAGGACCCAAGCTGTAGGACATTGTAGGACCAGCAAAACCTCGGGATCGGAGAGTGAAAGTAGCTGAAAGCTACGCGAAGGGTACATCAAAAATGTCCGCACTACGTGTGTTATGAGACGAGGCGATACGGGAAGTAATATCCGAGTTGGCGGAGCAGTCCATCAGACCATTGCAGAGTTTGAAAAGAGTACACATATCAAGGAAGGTACGGCGTTGCTGTACGGAGGGGAGATTGAGGGTTCGGAGTCGTGACGGATAATCAACCCGTGGAAGGTTCTTTTTGTAAAAGAGGGTCCAGGTGAATTTGCGTTATACAGCTTCAAGAGCGCGGCAGTCACAGATGCGGTAGGGGGACCAGACTACACAGCAAAATTCAAGGATGTTTCTGACAAGGGAATTGAAGAGTGTTACGGAAGACTAGATTGAGGTAAAGTTGGAGGAGGAACGTAGGATAAAACCAGACATTTTGGAAGCTCTATTGATGATGTCAACGAAATGGGAGTTGAAACGAAGTTTGTCGTCGAATATTACACCCAGGTGTTTGAAGGAGGTCAGTAGTGAAAGGGAGGATAGGAATGATAAGGGCCTCTTTCCAGAGAGGGGGAAAGTAGCATTAATCTAGACTTTTGTTGTAGATTATACACAGGGGGAGGGAAATGCATTTTCTACAGTTAAGGAGGAAGATATTAGGAAGCCCATCGGGGCCAGGTCCGACATTGGGGTGAAGGTTACCAATGACGAACTCAACCAAGGAAGGCGTAAGGAGAGGAATGGCTAGAGATTCGGAGGAGTCTGTGGTTATGAAAGGTGTAGAGGGTGAAGGGCTCGAGGGAGAAAACACTGAAGAGAAGTAGGTGCAGAGAAGGTCGCAGGATTGTTGTGGGGAGTTGGCAGTGGAGTCAGCGAAGCTGATAGAAGAAGGGAGAGATTGAGTTGGATTGCGAGAATTGCGAGCGTGAGACCAAAAGGGTTTTAAGTTACCGCGGGCAAGGGCGGTTTCAACGATCAATAAGTACCTTTTAAGCGCTTTTCTGACCAATGACTTCACAGCGTATAGCCTTAAAGTGAGCAAGGTCGGCGTCATTCTTAGAAGCCCGAAACTTCTTCCGCAGTGTCTGTTCCAAGCGAATGTTAATATCAAGTTCCGTTGTGAACCAAGTTTGGTACGAACGTAGGTAGGGAGGGGAAGAATGGACATAACAGCAGAGGAGATCAGAGAGGATATTGTAGAAGGTGTTAAGAGCTTGATCATACAATGAATTGCTTAATATATGTACCCAGTTGACAGACGCTGAAGCTGAGTTCAGACCGTCAAAATTGGCTTTGCGAAAGTTGAACTTAGTGGGTTTACGCTTGGTTTTGGGTTTTGAACGAGGGAGCTCCGCTTCAAATTCAACCGCGGGTTGGTGAGCGTCGGTTTTGACATACGGGGATGTGCAAGAAAATAAAGAGAGGTGGCGCTCGGGTAGGTTGGAAAGGAAGAGATCGAGAGTGCGGCCCAAGGAGTTTTTGGGGTTTTGAAATTCAGGGCAGAGCAAGTGTACATAAAGGAAGAAAGTGGGAGGGAAGAATGAGAGAGGTTGTTGGAAGGAATTAGAAGGCTAGGATGATTAGGCCAGTTCAGCATGGGGAGGTTGAAATCTCCACAAAGAAAGAAAGGGAGGGAAGGGAATCTGACAGTAAGGAGTTCAGACAAACTGTCAAACAATTCTTTATACAGGTGAGAAGGGGTAGCACAGGGGACATATACACAAGAAACAATGAACGGGAGAAAGTTGGGCCGGGAGACACGAAGAGCAACACAATCAAAAGGAAAGCCAGCGGAAGAGAAGACGAGTTCGGCGTATCTTTTATAGCAATTAGGACCCCACCGTCGGTGGACTTACGAGAAGCATGCCGGTCCCTGTCACAGCGGAAAGTGGAGTAACCTTCGGGGAGCTCGGAGTTTAATATGGCATCGTCCAGCCAGGTTTCGGAGATACAGATGGCATGGTGGCTGAGCTAGCGCGGATAAATTGAAGGCCCCCAGCTTGGTTCTTAAACCCCTGACGTTCTGATAAAACAAACAGACAATGAACATGGATCCAGTTATATAGCTCGGCGAGGCAGGCTGGTTGTCCTGAAATTTACGCGCGAATTGGGGCGATTATATGGCTTGATGAATACACCTTCAGGCCAGAAAGAAGGGTTGCCGAAGACGTCAACTTCGTGTGGATAAGTAACCTTGAAAGATGCAATCATCCGGTCGGTGTTGTTGTCTTTTGTGAGTTTAATGCAGGACAGAGGAGAAAGTAAACCAACTTTGCTCCTTATATACTCTAGAACATCGTCCGTAGAAGTTGTGAACGCTAGCCTGGAGATGAAGAGCTGTTTAGGTGGGGACGCCACCTTTAGCTTGGGGACACTGGTATGGATGGATGAAGTGCCAAAAGATAGATGGCGAAGACTTACGAGTTGTGCCAAGTCAAGGAGAATTTGGCCCGCTTATAATATAGCCCGATCACAAGAGCTCCCGTGCCAGACGCGTGCAAATGCATTCAAGATTACGGCGGTCTGCACGGGGCACTGGTCCATAGGGGACCATGCCGCTAGGCTCGGCATACCCTACAATCGCATTGCCGAAGCTGCGGAGGAAGGGAAACCCTGATGCACTTTCTCTGCGATTGCCCAGTTCTAGCTAGAGTCCGGCTACGGACACTGGGCAAACCATTCTTTGGGGACCTCAGAGAGATTTCTGACTGCAAGGTGGGAGACCTACTTTCCTTTGTGAATGCTACGGACTGGCTCTGAACATCCGAGCCGGCTAGACTTTACCTCTCTGCTCTCATAATAGCAGTCACGGTCTTAGGAGTTTGGGGCATCAAAACGGCGCATCACAGCGCTAATTGGGTTCCTTGGAGCGGTCATTGGTACCTACCTCGTTACCTAGGGTTAATTTCAATAGAGTTTGAAAGGATAAATATATACACATCGCAATTGGAATCTTTCCAAAGCCCACTTAAATTTTATTTTAATTGGTGTTCAAAGCACTCTAGTCTCGTTTTCTCAATGTATTTCTCAATAAGCTCTCGAAATTATAGCAGGCATATTTTGCAAAATTTTCATTTTGATCGAACCGAAATAATTACAATAATTTTCTGTCGTCCATGCGATATTTTTTGTTTTTGTGCAAATTCTGTTGTGCTTCGAAAATAACTATTGTATTTTAGATACGTATTTCAATACATTTCCTTTCGTGAAAAAATTGTGAGTGAAGCACAAAGATGGAAGAAAAATCTACTGCAGCAAATTCAGATCGTAAGATACTTTTATTAGATTTAAAAAAGGATTATTTTCAAAGGATGTGTGCCTGTATATATATGTAATTCGTTCTTCAATTCTCAGCCAAACCCAGTGATGTTAAGAAGTCGAGCCCAGTCAAAGGAATACCATCTTGGAAGTCCAGACCTTTGGCAGGATCGTTGAAACAATCAAACTCTGCGATTGGCTCATCCACAATTTCCTCTACACCAGCACCACATTCTGTAAGGTTCCTGCAAGTTGCCTATCCTTAAATGTCCTTCCCTTGATTTTCCTTTTATTTCGAAATTATTTTGATATTCAGTTGCAGCTTCTCATCAAGAGACTAGAATCGATATCTTTTTAATATATTATTCAACTTTTCACAGAGTCCTGCGTCAAAATCTTCCAAAATTCCAACAAGAGAAGTATGATTCAAAATCAGGCGGATGTGGCAGATAAATGGTGAACCTAAAGTAGTCACAAAGTCGGATAAACTTTGTTTTGGGAAGGTAGACCTTAGTTTCGATCTTGCTCTCAGAGTGAACGGTATGACCCTAATAGTTTCTCTATAAAAGATGTTTCTTTGTAGAGCGACCACTCGGATCTGCAACGTCTGGGTCATATCGGCTCTCTTAAACCGGCAGGGATGTAAGGGTGAATTTTCTCGAGAGGGAATCTAATGGTTCCCACTCCTTGCCATTCACTTAGCTCCATCCCTTGCCGTATCTGACGCATCACCATGAGAATTGCCTCTCCACACGGGTACATCAGCAACGTCGAGTCGACTAGCTGGTATTTCATTTCCGTGAAGGCTTTTTTTTTTTCTTTTTTCTTCAGCCTAGTTAATTGTTGATGTAGGGGCGCCTGGACGTTAGCTGCTCTACTTAAGTGGCACCTATAAAAATAAACCATCACGAAATATTTTCAGCTGATCTAACTATGCCTGCTGTTCGTAGGCATGAATTAGTTTTACCATTTTCGGCAGCGACCTTGATTGGTGTTCATAATCAGGAATGCCAGGAATCTACCAGAATATCGCCGATTTAGATACTACAGCTGATCCTGTACACCCTTTCCAACCAAGGAATTTAGAGTGGGCTTTCTTCGGTTGAACTGAACATAGGTTCATCTCGGAAGTCGCTCTATACTTAATCCATTTAACTGGTTCATCACCTGTTGTAAGAGTTCCGACTAGAATAACCCACCTCTGCCGCTGTGGGAGGTTGTACACCGTCGCGGTGATAGATGGATGTTTATTTCTGCAATTTAGTCCGCAGTCTTCGCTAACTTGTCCAAATCAGTATCCTTAACAAACATGGTGAGCAGACAAAGCACATACTCCGATAGTTCTATAAATAATGTTTTTAGGACGGTGGTGCCCCCACTGGATCCGGCTAAATTCCTTCGACCCTGCAAGAAGCATGACTGCCTTTCTCTAAGTTTTGGCTTTCAAGTAGGGGCGTCTTTTCAAAGGCGCCGATGACGGGATTGTAGCTAGGCACATTTTCAGAACAGGAATTCTACAAGATGATACGTGCTTAACCTGGATGAAGAACCGGAATGTTGCGAACGCATCAGAGATAGATACTTCAACTTTAGTGAAAATCCTAAGATATATCAATGCGTCATGTGCACTGACCACTGCGGCATGAGCGCTCAAAAACGATGGGTCTCCCACACCCCATATACATAAACACATAGTTGTGTTGATTTACTCCACTGTACTATCCACTAAAATCGCCTACTTAACACTCCTCTGACTGCGTCCTTCGCGGACTTTTTTGAGAGGCTTTTACGAATGTGGAAACATCTTCCAAAAGTAGAAAATGGCCAAACTTGCAATAGTGTCTCCTTCTAAGCTCTGAGGTGCATATAGAATGAAAGGTCCCTCCTCCCCTTCTTCGCATCGACTACTTATAGTATAGCGGGGAAACCACTTCAATATTTTCCATTCATTAATTTGGGAAGCACTGTCCCATTAAAAGCCTATTAGGATTTCCAAATCTCCCTTCTTAAGGGACAATTAAAATGCCGCTCTACTGGCCCAGGTTCTCTCAAAAAGATTTTCGAGATTCGACTGCGTAAATCTTTGCAACTTCATGCTCCAAATTAGACCTGACAGTGGTGACCTATTGCAAAATGCTAGGTCTGGCCCTACCATTATGAAACCAGATGGAAGGCTTGGTCCTTCTCGAGTTTCAACTTCAACTTTACATTCCTGGGTAGGCTTATGAGTAGGCCGTTGCTTAGTTATGTGTATTATGCTACCGTAAATGGACAACAATGAACAACGTGAAAGTCCTTGATGACTTCTGTTTTCGGCGGAGGGCATGACCAGTCCCACTAGAATCTTTATTTCATGCGAAGCTGGAGAGAGTTAAGTTCGATTAATCAAAGGGTTCTTTTAGTATCAGTTTCTACTTGCTATCACCTTTAAAATACGCGAGGTAGGTTGAATCGTTGCAAGACACTAGCCTGCTCACGCCAGCCTGTGGAATTCCTAGCCAGAAAAAAACACCCCTCCCCCCTTCACTGGGTGAAGTCAGCTCACTTTAGCTCGTTCACCTTTCGTCTCTACATGGCGTACGTAACCGCACTTTCCACGTCTCCACGAACACGCAGTTGATCGCTTCCCAGTATTGTTGACATGCTAGCATTCTTCCCACACTGTGGCTCCACCCATAGCTCAAGGAAGATTGCCTGGTGATCGCTGTGGGTGTAATTCTCGCTGAAGTACAGGACATACCACTCGCCAGTGCAGAGCTGACAAAAGTGAGGTCTACGATTGAGGTAGACCCCCCTTTCTGAAAGGTGTTTACATAACCTTCGTTAGTCAGAATTGTATTCAATTGTAATAGACTACGACTCCTTGCATTTGTCTCTCTGCTATCCCACTTGAGGGCCCAAGCATTGAAGTTAGCGGTAATTACCCTTAGACTACGACCCCTTGCGTCGATAACAAGACTGTCAAGCATTGCTTTGAATTCAAACAGTGTCAGACTTGGTGGGGTGTAACAGTTGTTTATTTCCGCTCACACAAAGCCACTGGCTGCCTGACCCCTAGTACATTGTATGGTTTGTCGGTCGTATGCCCATATTGAGTATATTGTTTCCATCTTCCAGAATGTCCTTCATAGGAAGATTCACTTCTAACTTGAAATTCCAGTTTTTAAACGTGAAAACTACCGCGTGGTCTAAAAATTTTGAAGTTGTCACCTGCAGCCCAGGTACAGGGAGCAATTATTCTTTTTTTGGACTGATTCTTCGTAGGTGGATCCACTTCTCGTTTTATGTCTTGCGGCCCTTATGAACTTGCTGGTTTCGAATCCGGGAAATTCCTTATGAAAGGTTGCTTCACAATTCTCGAGATGTGCGAAGTAACTTCCAGTTTTGTTGTTGTATTGTTTTCGGGAGGGATATCTACCGGGTATTGGCACAGGTTGGTTACGGCAGTTTGTTTGAGTAGACTACCGCGGTACCTTACTGTTGCGGCTCGAACTCGTCCATCTGATCCGGTGTGAATATCTTGAATACGCTGCGAGCATTTACCAGCGCTCATGTATAATCCGCGACGTCTTGTCAGGCTCTGGAAGTGCAAGAATCGGTTGGGTCGCTAGAAATCGGCGTTAATGATCGCGAATTCAGGCATGCCTCGAGTTGGCAATGGTAGAAATCTCCTTGAAGGTTGAAAATATATTCACCTAGTCACAAACCCGTTTTAGGTGTCCCTTTGTAGATTTGGCTCCGGCCTCCCACAAGCCACCAAAGTGAGGCACAGGTATTAGTAGAGTCTGAGTAGTGTTCTAAAATCTGTGGCTCAGCTATGGAGGTGGCAGGAGTGTTGACGATTTCTATAGTGACTGACGGTCTTGTTACTATCGGTGAGACATCTATTGTTTGTGTCAACCATTCTGGGCCAGTCCACCAAAGTTTATGGTTTTGCAATTCCCATGGGGGGTTGCTTCTTGAGGCGCAATCAGCTACACGATCCTTAGATCTGACGTGACTCCATTTCCAATTTCTGCCTTTTTTCTGGATCTTGGGTAGCCTATTAGCGTCACATGTATCCAATGAAGAGGATTCTTTAGTGTCCAATGATGCATTTGCTTGATGCATCAGTTCGGCTAGTAATTTTACCGTGCCAGTTCTTGATGCCTCTTCAAAAGAAAATCGTATAATTCCTCAAGGTTAGACAATTCTTTTGCACTTTCCTCGAACATGCGTTCCTCTAGTCTAGAAATAGCTGTTTCATAATTCAACGCATCCAAAGTCCATTTCTTTTCAAATACCTCAGCAGATACTGCATTTTCTGTATCGGTCCTATCCTAGGATTGCTAGAGCCTTGAACAAGTCAATAAAATACTTCCATTGCGTTTAATCACCGCTAAAGTGTGGTATTACAATTACTGGCAGCCTTGGAAGATTGCTATCATTGTACAGTGATATTCCAGATTCAAAAGGGATAGCAACTCCAGACAACCCAGTTTTGCGACGAGGTCCACCAATTCGATATTCTTAAAAGCTGTCTGGCGTCCTGACCTTTTTTGTCCGCAGACTCCTCCTTTCGGGCTTAGCACAAAGTATTAATAATTAGGGGACGTCGAAGGGGATTACAGTTTCGCACCAGGCCAGTTACATTTCATCAAATGCGGCATCACCTCTGCTCTGAAAGAGGCGTGTCCCAAGCATTTCGCGGTTCGGTAAACGCTCCATTATTGAATTCGTAAAACATGATCCGCCCATATTTCAGTTCAAAGCTTGGGTGGATCTAGAAATTTTCATTTAGGTATAGCGTCCGATGAGTTACTACTGCCCTGGTATGAAACCCTAAGTCGACTTCGAAGCCTCTTGATCATTGCTTAGGAGTTTGACCTGAATTAGTGCGAATTTTTTACCCTGGAGAAATTTTCTGTTCAGGCAATATTCGGGTCAATATATAGTGTTAGTTCCTTATTTGGGTAGGAAAGGGAAGAAGCTAAGGTACCTCATCACATATCTGCCACATCCAAAGACTCATTTTCAAGAAGGAGATATGTTACCTTCACAACCCTCACAGAAAAGTACTTTATCAAGCCGAAATGCGGTGAAGGCTCCACCACCGGAGAAGCGATTCTCCTTGCGGAAAAAGTCGAAAACAAGCCTGGAAGTTGGATCACGTGTAGTTTCACGACAGAAGACTTCAATTTCACCGAGCACCCCAGCTCGAACGCAAAACCAAACTCCACGAATAGTGCCTTCGCGAACACAATCCCCACGTCCATCAAGTGCATCTACTGTGTCTCCAGCACGCCATACCCCCCGTACAGTGAGTAGTACACCAACTACCCCGAAACCACTAAGTAAGTTTGCATAAATTACGTTCGGTTTGGTGTTGACTTTTTATTTTGACTTCACAACCAACCCCCAGGATCACCGAAACATCCTTCAGTGTCCACCATAGGTAATGTGAGCCATTTAAATCATCGTGTTGGAGAACTACCTTCCTACTTGAAGAAGAATGAGAAAACCGTTACTGAAGCCACACTTAACACTAAGAAACGTGCCTTCAATTCGCAGAAGAAGAAACTTACTGATCTTCAAGTGAGTATTTATGTTCTCCCAATCGTGACAACTTAGGTGATACCAGCGATTTGCAGACCGATTTTCTTACAAATTATAAAGCGCTGCAAGACTTACAAAGTAAATATAACAAATGTGCTGGTAAGAATGACAAGATTGAGGAAGTCAAATTAATTGCCCTTGTCGATGGAGAAGCTGGTGAACTTCTGATCCGAGATGGAGAAAAGACTTTACAAGTTGTTGGATCTGCTAAAAGGAGACGTTCTCCAAGTCCGATGAAGGGGTCGACACTTACTGGTTCGTAGTATAATTTACTGTTTTTTTTTTGTTAAGTACTCGGTAAGATCTTAGCGGTTAGAGCACTAAACTGTCGGAGCGGAAGGCCGTGGGTTCAAATCTCATTGGCATCAGAGGGACTTGTATCGTGACTGAATGAGGAATACCAGTCGACTCAACTGTGAATAAGTACCTGAGTCAAATCAGGGTAATAATCACGGGAGAGCCCAATATTGACCACATTGCGTCCTAGTGTACCTTTACGCTCTCGAATTAAGGGCTCTAACCCGTTTCAATACCTAGATCTAAATTGAATTGTCGCACCATTGATTAACTTAGGCCTGCAAATGTAGCGTGTCATTCACTAATAAATTCAAATATTATTTGACAGTAGACATAGAACAAATTCGACCTAAATTATTACTTATTCATGAGGCCGGATTTAAATTATGTCAAGAATTCGTCGACAACTTTGATAAAATCCAATCTGAAAACACCGATGTTCCAGAAGTGAGTAAACTATAGATGTTCTAGTTGCTACGACAATTTTACCTTAATTGCTCACCAGGTGGGTGACGGCACTACATTGCAAAAGCAAATTTTGTTGATTTTAAAATCAATGGAAGAGAAGATCGTCAATGAAGAGAACGAACAGAAAAAGCTTCTCACTGAAGTGATCTTGGAGTTGCAGACTGCTATTTCTAAGAAGCATAGCGATGGTGGTGATAGCGAGATCATTCCCACAGAGGATCAACTTCGGGCTCTGAAAGAGAAAGACTTGGAAATTTCCAATTTGAAGAAACAATTGGAGGTTTGTAAATGCAGAACCTTTGTAAATTTAGGAAATTACCTATTTCCTTTTTCAAATCCTCCCCTAGGATCACAAACTAAAGTTGGAGATTTCCGATTCGAAGTTGAAAGACATTGCGGTGATGGAATCGAGTACGATTAAGGCTCTTAAAGTGCAGTTAGCTGAGAAAGAATCTCTGATTACAGAGAAGGAAAGGGAGATCATGCGGGTAAGAAATATTGTACTTTTTATACATAAAAGTCCTTCATATTGGGACTTGAAAAGGCAAAAGCAGTAACCTATTCTTTTAGTCTATCCTTTTTGTGTAGCCTTGGTTAGAGAGAAATAGGAGGGGACAGTAATTCCAAAACTCAGATCTATTGTAGCCTCCCCTGATATTTCTATACAGATTCAGAATTACACGCATTGTTCCAACGTGATCCGCAGCGTGTTGAAGTGGTCAATGCAAGAGGATTTAGAGTGGGAATCAGCCAGTTCTCCATCGGTTAAGCTTTTAAGATGTTTAATGCGTTCCAGAATAATTTTAGTTACCATCTTTCCGAAAGCATGAAGCAACTACATACCCCTCTAACTATCACACTTAAAACGGGTTCCCTTCTTCCAAACTTTAATGGCAATCCTCTTCTTCCATTCACTGGCCGCCTTGCCAGCTTGAGCGCATTGATGGCTGAGATAATTTCTCTTTTATTTGGGACAACAGTTCGTATTTGCATATTACGCTGACCAGCCATTTCATCCACAAAAGGGGAACTTCACCAGATGTTATGCGGCTTAGTATCGTGACGAAAGGTTACCTTTTAAGTGGCTCGTTGCCGTGGATGAGAAGTCTACCTTTGACGAAAAAAAAAAACGACGGAAATCCGCCCATGAGAAGGGCCACTCTTCCCCAGGGGAAGCGCACATCAGCGCTACCTAATTATTTCTTTTTTGCACCTTCGACTCCTACCCCAAATTTCATGCCAATCGGGCTTAACCGAAAGAATTCGGAGGTAAATTGTAATCAGTCAAAAATGAGACTGGAGCTTTTGCATACGTTCTCCTCTCTTCCGCTTTCGTGATTGTATACCTATGGAAAGGATTGGCTTGGTTGAAATCTCTCTCGCTGCTTTGGCCATCTGCCATTATACCAAGTCTAGTACACAACGAAGGTTGCCACTACAGATGTGTTGATCTTAGCCTTTTTGCGCGCATTACCACGGACCGAAGGGTCTGTTGAACCCAGTCTTTTTGCAGGCTCTCCCAATACGACAAGGTGCTCAACATACCTCAAAATGACCAAAAGAGGTTACAGGTATTGTTAGCTCCGAATATTTTTATTGAAAAAACTAACATGAGTATGAACTACATATTATCATCAACGGCTCAACAACCAGTATCCGGGCTTGGCCTGTCTTAATAAGGAACAGCAGACAACCGGGTTTTGCGCCGAGGATCACCAATTCTAAAACCTGTCTGGCGTCCTGGCCAACGCCATCGCTTCATCTCAGGCAGGGTCTGCCTCATCTTCTCTTCTACCATAGATATTGGTCTTATAGACTTTTCGGGCTGGATCATCCACATCCATACGGATTAAGTGACCCGCCCACCGTAACCTATTGAGCCCGATTTTATCCACCTGACGGTCATGGTATCACTCGTAGATTTCGTCGTTATGTAGACTACGGAATCGTCCATTCTCATGTAGGGGGCCAAAAATTCTTCGGAGGATTTTTATCTCGAACGCGGTCATGTGTTCGCAATTTTTTGTTATCAAGAGGAATACATGAGGACTGACACAAGATCATTGTTTTGTACAGTAGGAGCTTTGATCCTATGGTGAGACGTTTCAAGCGGAAGTGTTCTTCTAAGCTGAAATAGGCTCTGTTGGCTGCCAACGACCGTGCGCGGATTTCATCGTCGTAGCTGTTATCGGTCTCAAAATTGTAGTCTCCTATCTTTATTCTTCCTTGTGACCAGTGCGGTTTGATATTGTTAATTGGTTGGTTTTTGGTGCTGACATTGCCACCATATATTTTGTCTTGCCTTCATTGATGTGCAGCCCAAGATCTCGCGTCGTCTGATCGATCTGGATGAAGGCAGTTTGTACGTTTCGGATATCGATGTCGATATGTCGATATCGTCAGCATAGACCAGTAGTTGATTGGACTTAAAGGGGATCGTATCGTTCCATCTGCTGATATGCCTGGAGTGAAGCCTCCTGGGCGTAGGCTCATTTTTAAGTCAATGAATTGCATGGACTGTTTCTTCTATACTTGATGGTAGCAGTGTTTGTCCGTCGTCTTCAGTTGGCGGGGCCTCAAACTCCCCGACGAGCTGATTGCTCAGCATTTCATCAACCCATCACCCTAATATGTCCTTTCTGTTGGAAATCAGATTTCCCTCTTTGTCTCGGCAGAATGAGCATCGAGGTGTGTAAGGCTTCATCCTGCTGGCTTGTTGGTAAAACTTGCGCGCCTGGTGCGGTTGCTCCCTGTACTTTTCCAATTTACAGACCTGTTGGTTCTCCCTGGCTGGACAACGAAACAGCCAACATTTTTTTGAAAAAGTGGGTATTTCGGATAACTTATCGAATACTGGGTAGAAGTCGTAGCTACCGTGTATTACATTAGAAATCGATGCGTCGCCAAAGGGTTACCAAATGGAAACCCTTACGAAAGTTTTGACTGAGGAAAAGCCCTGATATTTCTCATCTGAGCCTTTAGGGAAAGATTTCATCCCAGACAAGGCTACCAGGCCAGAATGTTATGTAAAGAGGTATCCTGTGTATTTATGAGAAGGATACCCCAGAAGTAAAACCGAATACAGTTGAGAAGAGGTTGAAGAGAGGTTTTTGGGAGTAGCAAATTCCTCACTGAGAAGACGCTTAACGGTACGAGCGATGTGAGATGCTGCTTTTAGCGCACTGGATTTACAATGTCATGGAACTCTGTGAATTCATCAAGGAACGCTAGAATGTTGATCAGAACAAAAGGGCCATGATAAGAAACATCAGGTTGGCTTATGTATGGTCCAGAATGAAAGAGAACTGAAGGCATTAGCCAAAAAAGTGGGCCAGCAACACAAATGGCATTCATTGAAAGTACGAAAAAGGAGCAACTCCCAAGCAGGCTGTGCGAATGAATAAACGAATCGATAGGACAGCAAACCCCCCAAGAGAAAAGAGGACTGAACTCACAAAGAAGTGAAGCAGGTGATAAGAATGGCCGGCGAAACTCACATAGCCGAAATTCTAGGGAAAGTGATTGGATCTCACAAAGAGAATGTGGAAGCCCGGGGAAAGGTGAGATCGGAGCATAATGACAACGGAGGTTATCATTTCCTAAATATGGAGGGGGGGTCATAAAAGTTTCTGCATTACTGAAGAATGTTATAACAGAAACCGTATTACGCCTTTGGTGACCTCCTAAACTTCGCAAAATTCCATCTGAATAGACATAGACATAGCATCTTCGCCTCACTTGCTCTTCATGGATTTCAGGAATGCTTTTGGCAGTGTCAACTAAGTGCTCTAGGTAGGAGATGCATTGCGGAGAAACTACTACTCAGTTGCTTTCAGAGTGACATATGGAGGAATTAGAGGTCCAAAGCGGAGTTCGACAAAGTTGCATTCTGCCGTCGATACTATTCCTGAGGTCTTCCCCACGATCATCGAGTGGCGTGTGACCACCAGCAATGCGGTATACGGTAACGAAATCGTAGTTGATTGCGACAACTTCTGCTTGCTTATTAGTATAATAATGAATTCTCCTACCACTCGTAGTGGCAATAACAGTCTTCAGTTCCCTACGCTCTTCGATCCGTTTCTAATCGTCAGCCAGATCTTATCTCTTCGGGATGTGGCCAACAACCTCATTTTCACCGGAGAGAAGAACAATTTTGACGGCGGCGTCTTACTCACCCTCCGGCGAGCTGTGCAATATGTCTGTCATCCGAGATAATTTTCACACTGTTAAATGATAGCCGGGTCTCGTAAGCCAACTGTATTCATATTCGAAGATCAAAGCTCCCTCCCTCCGAGAAGATGCGGACGCGATACGCAAGCAAAGACAGGCGATCATCAAGTGATAATGTCGCTCGAGACGGCAATGATGCAGCACTGGAAGCTGCAGAAAGCTACGAAACTCTTACCATCATTATTCCGGTCCCCAAAATTATGTTTTCCATCACATGTTTGAGCAAGGTGTTATCGGAGCCCACTCTGACGTTAAGATCTCCCATCACGCTCCTAATCTCCCCTTTAAGAAATCTCTTCTCGACTGCATTGAGTTGCTTATAGGAAGTTACCTTTTCCTTTGCATCGGAAGTTTCTGTTTGTGGGTAACTGTGCACTATTGAGATATTCCTCATCCTGAACCGGAATTCTGGAGGAACCTCGACACCGTCGTCGAGAAGTGTTTGCACATTCCAAAATCTATTCATAAACCGTTGACGAACGCAAGAGGTTGTGATCGAAAAGTCAGGACGAGTTTGAAGCATGCTAGGCGTCGCTATCCCCTTAATCCCTTTAATCGCCTTTTATGAGAATACGGGAACACTTTGATTGAATTTGACAACCCCCAACCTCCAACTCACAGAGGCGTACAATATAATAGAAGAATTCGTGATAGGACCTAGTCTAGACTCTGTAGTCTTTGGGAAGATGCGTTTTTAAGGACATGAATAAGAATTTGACTGACAGCTAGCGAGTCCATAAATATTTAACTACCCTTAACACTACCGTAGATTCAAGACAATCTTAAAAGGACGGAAGATCACTATCGTAAAGAAGAGAAGAAGTCGTTAGCCATATCGAATGATCTTCTTGCTAAAGAATCTATTTTGCATAAGCTTGAGATTGATTTGGAAGAGTTGAGGAAGCGGTAAGTGAACGTATTCCCATACTCAGTTTTTACCTCATTTCACGATTCAATCAGAAACAAAGGTTACGAAACAATCATCGATGAAGTCAAACGACAGAAAGAAGGCATTCTGGACGTTATTCGGAAGGAGCAGGAATCCAGGAAACTTTACGACAAAGAATGTGAAATACGCAGAAAGTTAGAATCAGATCTTGCTGACAAGGAGAATATCATAATGAAGTTGAGGGAGCTCAGTAAGAAGTCTATGGCTGATAAGGAAACCACAGTGTTAGGTGGAGGAGGTATTGGAACTTACTCTCTCAGTCAGGTCTGATCCCTAATTAAAACTATCCCTAGATCGCACGACTTACGAAACTAAACTTTACAATGAAGTTCAGACCCTTAAAGCTACTATTGAACGACTGAATAAGGAAAAAGTCTCACTAGAGAAGGAAAAGGAAGATATGTCGAAAACTTTGGTATGTCTTTAATTAAATGAGTATTTTTACTAAAATGAGCTCGTGGACCTTAAATGTTTACAGTTGACCTACGGCAGAGACGACATGAAATTAGAGCTAGCGAAGGCAGGTGATGAGATTAATCATTTGAATACGACAAATGCTTGCCTAAGGGATAATGTGAGTCGGCTGTAAGTATGTTTTGAAAAATCTGTTCTGAGATAACCTGTCGATTGAAACCACCCTTTTGGTTCTAGGACGTTTGACACATTACATCAGGCTAGACCTATTCAGGTTAGGAGCATATAACCCGTAATTCAAGATGATTTAGCTATACTTCGGCTCATAGTCTTAATTAATGTCCGGAAATAGTTAACACCCTCTAGCAAAGAAGCGTTGCCGACAGGCTTTCCCGCTTTGGCAGTAAATACATCAGGGTGATCGTGATTTTCCTTTTTGTGCTGTTGAGAACTAAAATAGCCTTCCCAATGTGTAGCTGGGTTTATGTATAAAGCAATCCTGTCACCATGCCTTCTACTAAACCACGGTCGCATGTCTCTGTCCATCAACCTCTCGCTACGTTCCTCCTAGGACTGGATAGCTGCTGTGTATTGAGAGTGCGACCCTCCTCTTAACGAATGGCCGTTTAACTGTCTTCTTTACCTATATTCCGATATATCTGCTTATTGCCCGCAGTTCACACTTCACAATCGTTAAGAAAAGCGAGGTTGCGCTACGGTTACAGATTCCTAATTAGTACGTGGCCTTCGACATTGGCTATCAACTGACTAATCGTTGAAATTTTATTACAACTTTGCTAGCAATGCTTCGAAGCTGTTCAAAGAAAATTCATCTCTAAGTCTATCATGCGACAAGGTGGATTCGATCTTGATCTAATCAATTTAGTTAAGAAGGAATGACGGAGTCTGTGTTCAAGTATTCATTTAATGATTCAGTTCCAGAAATCCGGAACAAAATTAGCCACCACCGATATGACCTTCCTTCTCCGTTGCCTTGCCCGGGTCTCATAAAATAGGGTGTTGCTCCTTGGGCAGCCCCTCAATATCTGCAAGAGGTAACTAGGAACAAGCAAATTATTTTCCAACTTCCTCGGTAATGAAAAGAGACGACCAGCGGTGCCTTGATGCTTCCTTCTCACCTGCTGAGATTCCAGAAGACCTGAAGGCACAAGGAGCCTCCATCGTCATCGTTACGACTTAGGCGAAGACCATTAACGTCCAGCTGGATTTGCGGTTGGTCAGTTTTGACTCGTCGTTCTTTGAACAGCACATCACCGGCATTAAGGCTATTCAACATATCTTGGTGCGATTCGAAAGACTCAATAACAAACATATGTTGCAGTGTAAAAGCTGCCAACGAGTGGGTCAGGCGGCAACGAACTGTCACCTTTCTTACTGCTGTGTGAAATGTGACCAGGTTCATGGTCCGAGCAAATGCTCCAAAACGCCTGAGCAAGCACCAAAGTGCGTGAACTGCGGGGGCAACGATCACCCCGCAAACTGCCGTTACTGCCCAATGTTCGTCCGAATTGTGGCCAAAAGGAATGCTCAGAAACGAGCACCACCTTCCCATCCTACACTAACTCCCAGAACGATCACAAATCCCGTGTCCTTTGCAGATGCCGCGCGGAGTAAAAACGCAACTTCCTCATCGTCCCTACAGATAAATTCCTCGAACATCTTCAACCCCGATTTCCTTGAGTTCACCAGGAAATCGCAGGAATTCCTGCAGATGTTCAACGCAATGGTCGGTATCTTAACATCCAACTATGGAATTTAGGATCATTGAGTTGAACATCAACTCGCTCATCGGCCGAGCCATTTCTTGGCGAGCATAATTCTCACATAGTGCTCCTGTATGAAACCAGGTTGCACTATCAGCATAGGCCCAATTTGCCAAATTTCAACTTTTTCCGAACTGAACATCCTCAGCCCAATCCTCAAGGCCGAAACTCCTACGGTGGTACGGCCATCCTCATTTCTGACAAATTATTTTCCAGACAATTGTTGCCTCCACCCAGTAGCTTCAAGTCTATTGAGATTACCCTTATATTCTTAGAAACCCAATAGCCCTTGGCCTTCGTTGCTACCGTCTACTGCCCCGAACAATCCTTTGGTACCCATGATATCCGTCATATCCTCCTGCGCCGCACAACTGAAATCAGGCAAGTCCTGTTTCGTAATTATAGGTGGAGCCCTCAACGCCAAGCACCCGTCCTGGTTCGAAGTACGATTGAACAAGAACGGGGAAACTCTTCACACCGATGGTGGTGGCCACCGTCAATCGAATGTTGTTAACCCCGCTGCGCCACAACACAACCATTCCTACCTTGACCACTTCCTAATCGGAAACAACCTAGCCCTCAATCCCAATCCCAATACTTATCCCTTCTTAGAAAAACTCCTCGGTATCAGTGACTACGATGCCATAGTCTTAGATGCCTCACTCGCCGACAGAGCAATCCGACTTCCGGAAGGCGAACTGGAAACTCATCAACCGAGCTCATCAAACTTGAACCGCTCCTCCTCCCTTCCAACAAACAGTTTCCAACGATACCATAGATTGGGCAGTTCGTCAATACACTAAAGTAATTCAATAAATATGTGACGAACTCATACCATTTGGTTCCCGAAACTACCGTAACCTAATTTTCCTCTTTAGTGATATCCTTGAGGATAAGAAATATAAATGTATTTTAAGGCATATCCTTCTGCTATTGGAAATAGACTATTTGGAAATAGTTTCTCTCCACAATCCTCTCTTCTCCGTGACGAAATTCTTTCCCTTGACAGGTCAATCCGCGATAGAATCTTAACCCTTTATACCAATCACCTCTACAAACGCCTCTCCAGCATAGAACTGAACCCTGATACCTTCAGGGAACCCAGGAAAACTTGCCCTAGTCTAGGCAAATCGACCCAACAAACCACTATCCTTCCGCAAAATATTTTCACTTCCGAAAAGGTGAACATCCTAGCCAATCACAATCTTCAAGCGCACCACTGCATCTTCCTGATAGCTACAGGTCTATCTCAATCTTATCTTACTCCACCAACATTTTCGAACGGATCATTAAATCCCTCATCGACGAACACTGTGATTCCAACAAGACTCTTCTCGAGTTCCAATTCATCAACCGAGCTAAGCACTCGGTTGAACATACACTTTTTGTCCTCAAGACCGATATCCTTCTAGGTATTAACCAGAGGACACCCACCATAGCCTATCTCCTTGACCTAAGAAAAGCTTTCTACTCCGTATGGCGATACATATTAGCATATAAACTTTCCGAGATCCTCAATTTCCATCCACGCTTCTGTGAGCTAACTCCTAGCTTTCTAGATGGGCGGACATCCAAAGTAACTTCCATCCATAGTAACTTCGTCCACGAACGTGGGGGCGCACCCTGCGTTCGCGGTCATCAGAACAGCAGACCTCCTCTAGAATTCCTTTTGGGTACTGCGCCAACAAATATGCTGAGCTTTCGAATCACAACCTATTAAGAGTTGAAGGCCACTTGATTATGCATACACTACTAGATCCCTTAGTCCTTGCGTCGGTAGAGGAAAAAAAGAATCACAGGGAAACCAAGCAGAGGCAACTGGGACGTTTCTCTTCTTACCATTAACCTTGTAGTGTAAGTTGACCGCAACAAGGTCCTTGTCTCAGCATGGTTGCTTCTAAAAATTATGACATGGCTCGAGTCAGGCTGCGGACACTGGGTAAACCATTCTTTGGGGACCTCAGTGAGATTTCTAGCTGCAGGGTCGGAGAGCTGCTTTCCTTCGTGAATGCTACGGGCTGGCTCTGAAGATCCGAGCCAGCTGGACTCCGCTTCCCTGTTCCTATAACAACAGTCACGGTCTTAGGAGTTTGTGGCATCAAAACGGCGCACCAAAGCGGAACGGCCACTGATACCTACCTACCTACCCCATGACATCAGAACACAGGTCCTCTGTCTCGAAGAACTCCCATCGAAGAAGATCCTTGTCCCTTTGACTGATCCAATGCCACAGATTTTGTAAAAACGAACCCATGGCTCTTCAACCAGAAATATATAAGGTCAATCCTGCAACTTTGCCTGAGTTCTTGCCAGTAGATAGGAAGATACTTTGGTATGTTGCAGGGCGATTTGACTAACCATCTCGGTTTGTAGATATAAGTGTAGTTATATTAGATGAAAACCGACGCCAACTGAAATTTATGTTGTCATTCAGTGTGGATCCCACCTGGGTTACCAGCTTATCCTCACCTTCCGCCGGAAGTTCAACTTTCCTGCGTCCGATTTCTCTGGATATCACGACACTTGGCTGTGTAGCGACACCCATGTCCTCATTCCAAAGAAACTTCGCCTATTTCCACATATCAGAATTAGACCAGTTGCGTCCACATCACCACCCCCCTTCCCTTTCTTCCGCTTTTCCAGGTAGAGACAGAGCAGAAGGTTCTGACAGGCAAAACTGTAGGCCCGTCTTCTTTGCGGCTGAAGTGTCCTTCTGCCGAGCCTTCTTCTCGCGGTTTTGGTTCCAGGTCCTCTTTTTAAGGGAGTTGCTGTACTATCCTTTCTGGCTGGGCGCGCTGTAGACGCGGGGTGCAGGTTTTCCACTGCAGTGAAGGGCCTGTTTAGCACAGATTTCTCAGTGGGGGAACATGAATCTGGTGGAGGATTCTTCATGTGTTTTTGGACACCCTTAGTGTAGTAGTAAACTACCATATGGTCTCGCACCACGACAAGATGGTTTTCAAGGGGGAGCCGCTATACATAATTATCCACAAGGGTGGGCCTTACGATACGCATTAGGCACGTCGGCCCAGGCACGTTATTATTGTGCGAATGCGTCTTTAATTATGGTAGCCTCCGAATTAATTGCGGCCTCTTTCAAAGTCGGAACTGATTTGCAAAGAGACCATCGTCCTTTTCAGGGTGGATAGATACGTAATGATCCTTTTATTCACAAAATTTGTTGAGAGAAGAAAATTTCATATTTTTCGTATGATATTTTCAGGGAGAATGCCATAGCAAAAAAAGTTGCAATTATCAACGAGCTCGAAAGAAAAATCGCAAATGGGCAATACTTGGTAAATGCATCAAAGGAATTACAAAATGAGGTAAGGTGAACCTCGACCTCTTTAGTTTTCTGAGCATAACGGAAGCCGTCCATTACAGATAAATAACCTTCGTGAATCGGAATGTGAGAAAAAACGTGAAATCGATGCTCTGAAATCCGAGCTTGCGAAGGCCCATGTCGAGATTAAGCAACAAGAGGAGACCATTTGTATGAACCAACGACTCCTTCGGATTCGAAGCGAATTGATAAATTCACTCCAAGAGAAGGAAGCGTCGAACCGCTGTCGAATGGATGATCTCTATTCGGAAATTAGCAAGAAAACTTCTCTTGTTAATCAGGTAAATGGACTACACAGTTTTGAATGAAGTGGTTAATGCTATGGCAAAGCATTCAAGAACTTAATGTCCTGTCATATTTATATTTTTATATAATAAATTCTTGATATACATTATTTGACCAAATTATTCAAATATATTTTCAGTTATAGTGAATCCTTACCCAGTTCTATTTTTTTTAGCTATTTCCTACTCCATGGATAAGATTTTAGTCATAGTTGATGACAAGAACTACTTTAATTCAGATAAGCTTTTCTAGAAGTTGGTACCCCTCTAGATTCGGTACCCTAACCGGATTCCTAGTTCGTCTTAATGATAAAGACGGCCCGGTGTTATTATATGCCGGAAAACCTTGGATCCTATTTAGAGGATTCCAACTTGCTATGTTAAACTCTCGATGATACTTCCTTTGACATAGCATTAACCATTAACTTTAGGATGAGAGTAAAGTTGAAGAGTGGCTTCTTAAATCAAGTAGACTTATTTTCAGATGAACCACGAAATATCAGCTAAAGCTGAGGAACTACAAAATCTGTTCTCAACTCTAGGCACAAAGCAGTTGGAGGTCAACCGGCAAGAGCACATTATTAAAATGCTCGAGGAAAACAATGAACGAAATCAACGACTGCGTGTCAAGCAGGAAGACCGGATAGCCAGACTTGAAAATGAGAATGCTGAGTTGAAGCATTTACTGTGAGTATTTGATGAAGCACTTATTTAAACCTTTCTATTATGTACTCCTTTCCTATTTTGATATATGAGGCATGTCTCAGCCAGACTCCAAAGGAAAATGAATCCTGGAAATGACGACGAGAGCCGGGTTCATAGCTTTAAGCACCGGATCTACGCCAATGTTTCGGCGGCCCAGGCTGTGAAGGAAGTATCCCTGACTTCACTTTTGCGTCGGAATCTCTGGCACCATCGGTAGACGAGTCGCAAGTCCTAGAAGACTTATTGGCTAGTGATCACCAGTACATCGCTTTCAAAGTGATTGACGCTACTTGTCGGCATGCACCAACCCGGTGATCCCCCTGCGTGTGGATTGTCGGGAAGTACGTCGAAACTCTTGGGACAGGCAGAGTCGCACCTTGGGTTATAAACTCAGTGGTGAACCTGAGAACGGCAGCGCGTGTGGCTTCCATGCCCCGGAGAAGCCCCAGCTGTGACAAGCCTCCTATGTACTGGTGGACGGCAGAAATTGCCGACCAATGGAGGGAGTGTTATAAGCTCAGGGCACAGGGGTCCATCCTAGAGCCCGGACCTATGGAATGCTCCATACGGACCTCTGGAACGCTCCCATGCCAGAAGAGTCGCGCCTGGTCGGTTATGCGAATTACATTGCGGCATTTGTTGCCGGACGCACAGTTGAACCAGGCGCAAAGCAAACTTGGCATATTGATGCGACGGATAGGCGGAAGGATGACTACCCATGGTTTCAGCCTTGCGCTGAAAAAAAAACGAAGTAGTCATCTTGATCAGAAACGAAATGCCGACCCTGCGTCCCATATCGATTGGCAAATTGGCTATAGAGTCAAAACCAGCTGTTAAATATCTTTAATGCTCGACTCGAAGATAAGCTTCTTCGGGCATATCAAAGCAGCAGCTGGCAGGGCTACAACTGGAGTCTCGACTTAGAGTCTGCTAATGGCGAATGTTGGGGGCCCTATATCTACTAGGAGACATCTTCTTGTAGGAGCAACGCAGTCCATTCTGCTCTGCTTGACAAAGACGTGCTTCCTAAGCGTCTTGTTCAAATGCAGAGATGGAGAGCTTTGCTAGTGGCGTCTGCTTATCGTATTGTCTCAGGACCGGCCGTAATGGTGTTCACGGGAGAGTGATCCTCGTTGTCCTCCTTGCTAAGGAGCATAATGTTATCTACAGTCCTAAGGGCGAAAAATAAAAAGAGGTTATTGCCCGTGAAGAACGTGAACGCAACCTTACCGAATGGCCACTCCCTTGGCAAAATGAGCCAAGTGGCAGATGGACTGCGTGGCTCATCAACAATTTAGACCCGCGGCTAAATCGAACGCATAATGAGATTGATTACTTCCTTACCCAACTTCTAAACGGGCATGGAGGTTTTCAGTCCTACCTGCACAAGATTGGGAAGACGCGATCTCCTGTTGCCCATTATGTTCGGGCTGTTCTTATTACGAAGAAAATTGAGCTCGATCGGGTGGGAGACCGAATGGGAAGGAGTTCCCTGAACTAACGACTCCCTCCCTCCCCCCCTCACGTTGGTGATACTTTGATCCTACAGATCAGATCAGGAATCAATTTTTCCAAAATATGGACTGATGAGTTCGTTTAGGGCGAAATCTGATGAGTTGGTCCAGGACAGAGACAACTCAGCAGACTTGGGCCACCCTGTACTCTGGGAGCAGCGTGACCGAATAGTGTCGATTGTGTTCAGGATAAAAACAGTCTAGTTCTGATTTAAGTCAGATGAGGGAG
Organism: Hermetia illucens; assembly: GCF_905115235.1. Classification (NCBI taxonomy): domain Eukaryota; kingdom Metazoa; phylum Arthropoda; class Insecta; order Diptera; family Stratiomyidae; genus Hermetia; species Hermetia illucens. The sequence continues at coordinate 160,489,165 of NC_051852.1, read as the reverse complement.
AATTAATTTTATTTTAGGATTGAGGGATGTAAGGAAGTACAATATATGGGACGCCCTTTCGATCAAGATGCTCCCAGGGCTAAGGTGAAGCAGCTCTGATGATTGCCCTATTATTATTATTCTGTTAAAGGAAAGTCGCACCGCGTCCTGAAAGAACTATTGTGCCCCTTTTACTAGTTATAGCGTACCTATTGATGGTAGTATCTCAAGCAGGCCTATAACCATCAGGAACTTTAGTATGATCCCTACTTCCAGATCATTCAGCTTTGCATCTGGTATTAAGTGTTCTCCCAGATGTATCGACCTACTTTGCACAAGTGCCGGACACTGTCCCAAGACATGCATAGAGGTTTCGTCCTCCTCCTCACAGAACCTGCAGGCAGTGTCCGTAGATATCCCTAGCTTCCCTAGGTGATAGTTCAGCCGACAATGATCAGTGAGAACTCCCACTATGATTCGGAGGTTCTTTTTGGTGAGGTTTAAGCAATCCTTTGTGCACATGGGTTCGTATCCCCCAATAAGCACACTGGACTGCTCCATCCCTGGTAGGCCCGCCCAGTATAGTTCCCTTAACCATTCCTCTTCATTTCTTAGATTCATAGTCATGAAACCGTTTTCGATTCCACAGAAGGGTTCCGTCCCTGGTCCCTTCTTGGCTAGTTCGTCCGCTGCCTCGTTGTCTTTCAATCCAGCATGGCCTGGAACCCAAAGTATTCAGACCTTGTTGGACGAGCCGAGTGTATTCAGTCTCTCAAGGCATTCCCATACCAATTTAGAGTTTACCTGGTTGGACCTAAGTACCTTGATCGCTGTTTGGCTATCGGTGAGAATATCTAGGTTCTGCCCCCTATAGTTCCTTTGCAGATTAAAGGAGGCACATTTGTTTATGGCGTATATTTCCGCCTGGAATATACTAGTGTACCTGCCCACTGGCTCAAAGTACATTTTCCTTGGACCAATGACACCGGCACCCGCTCCTTCTGCTCTGAGGGATCCGTCAGTGTACCAAGTAGTGAGTTGCTGGTTTAAGCCGTATGTCGCAGCCACGCTCCCAGTTTGCCTTGTTACTCCAACGTGTTTCAAACTTCTTATCGAAGTGAAACCTCGTTGTCATGTTATCCCTTGGTATCAGTAATTCGGGATACCGCCTAGAAAGAATATCAATCTTCCTTCGATTAGGCAGCTCCTCGCCTCACTGATACTACCGGCCATCCTGAATATTGCCCTCCTTGCCAGCATCTGTATGTGCAAATGGATAGGGGTTGATCCCTGAAGGACCTCCAGAGATGCCGTTGGGCATGACCGCATTGCCCCACTGATACACACGCAAGCCAGTATTTGGAGCGTATGTGATTCCCTGGCTTACCAAAGGTAATGATTAGCTACTGCAGTATATATCCAAAGTAGTATCTTCGGACTGCAACCCCATTTTTTTCCTGATACGGATCTACAAGTCATCAGAACCCTCGTGGCTTTCCAACAAGTGTTTCCGACATGCGTCTTCCAGAGTAATTTTTGGTCTAGCAGACAGAGGATATTCCCCCGTCTTTGGCTACAGCCTTGTACAGCCTGGTTGCTTCTATGATCTGTTCGATCCCTTCACAGAATTCTCTGAAGCTGTTCCATTTCGCTTCCCTGATCGCGTTGCTATAAGCAGTCAGTGCATTCTTATACCTCTGCCAGCCTCCGGTTTGTTTTGCCCGGTTAAAGAGTTTTCATGCCTCTGTTCCCGTTCTGGCTAGGTTCTTGTTCCACCATGGTACATCCCTTGATGACTTGACTGTCTTAGCCGGAGAGCTGGCCTCATATGCATCAATGACGATTGTGTTGAGGTTTTCCACCACCGTTTCTAATTCCAGTTCGCTCCTGATGTCACCGCCCCCTTGAAGGTGGGCAATGTTGTTGCTCAAGTGCGTTGCGTAGGATTCCCAATCCGTTCTCCTGGAATTCCTTATTATTCTTTCTATTTCGGAGTTACCCTCAATGTCGAATCTGATTATCCTGTGATCAGACATAGACGGTTCATCCGAGACCCTCCAATTCCTGACCATCCCGTTCATTAGGGTATTTCCTAGAGTTATATCTAGTACCTCCTGTCTGGTGCTGGTCACAAATGTTGGAGTGTTCCCTACGTTGTATATTTCTAACTTATTGCTAAGAATAAATTCAAAAAGGTACTCACCTCTACGATTGGTGTCGCTGCTTCCCCAGACTTCGTGGTGAGCGTTGGCATCGCAGCCGAGAAGAAGTGGTAACGCCCTCTTCTCGCAATATTTCGTCAGTTTTGCGACTTGTTCCGGTGGAGCCTGAATTTCGTCTCCTGGGAAGTATCCCGATGCTACAACTGCCTCTTGAGTGCTCCTCCCGGCTTCCAATGAGACTTGGATAGCCACAAGGTCCCCGGTTGAGAACTCTGAAAGACATATGTATTTTAAATTACGTTTAAGAATTATGCAAGCTCTTGGTTTTTCACAAGAGGAGTTCCAAATTACCTGCATGCCTCCTCCTTGCAGACCGCGAATCTGCCCCCGGTACACCCAGGGCTCCTAAGCCAGCACTATTCCAATGTTCTCCTTGGAACTTGCCCTTGCAATCACTGCAGATGCAGCTCTCGCATGGTGGAGGTTTATCTGGGCTATGTTAGTGCTGGCCATTGGCTCCGCTATTGTTTGGAGCTTTTCTCCACTGTCGGAGTGTCACCCTCCTCCTCCGACATGGCGCTTTCCTGCGCATCGCTGTCCACCCTGTGCTCTAGGAGTCCTAGGTTTAACTTACTCACTGAGGCGACCAGATATGAGTGAGGCTCCGTTCGAATACAGTCAGTTACCTCCGACTGCAAACTATCCAATGGGCACGGTTCGCATAACACCCTGGATTGGAGGAGGTGTTTTTCGATTCCCCAGTCCGTAGCCTTTTGTTAATAGTAGGGTCACCTCGTACAGGGTGTGGCTATCACCACTCACTAACGGTCTTGGTAGACGAGAGGCTTGGCCCCTGAAAAGCCACGCACCGTCCCAGAGGAGAGACAGCTCATCCTCAAAGAGAGAGATAGGTTGGCCTCAGGGAGCTATGTTCCGCGTCAGTCTATCCTGCAGTGCACTGCCCAAACAATACTTGGTAACCACTTCCGGCAACAATGCTCTCAGGGTAGAGATGAAACAGCTCTCCTAATTTTTCGAATCCAAATTTATTGTGACTATTTTCTACTTAAACTCATTTCTATCAATTAGAATTCCAAATAATAAAAACATGAAGATTTCTTACAGATCTAAATCCCAAAAATATTGACGAGCCCGAGCTGTCTAAAGACTATTCGAGAGCCAGCGAACACTTTGTTTACGAGCAAACTTGGAATCCTAGCTTCCGCAGTAATTTATCTATAAATTCTGACTGATTTTCCTGATATTTGCATCATTGAATTGATTCTTGCATACGGACTGAATACGTCGCTATAAAGGTAATAAAAAGTAATTTTCTCAAAATACTAGACAATACAAATAATACAGTACTATAATAGAAAGTCACCTTGGAAACTACTTTTTATTAGCTTCATAATGACGGTGGGGTTTTCTGGGCTAGTTTGAACTCTCCTCTTCTATTTTTGCATCTTTACTCATCTGAGCAAGGTGCAAGTCATCCCCTATTTTATTACCAAATCCTACAAACTTTGCAACTTATCTAATCTTGTTTATATCAAAAACAAATAATTCTTCCAATCGGCAATGAGAGTCAAATTGAAAAAGGAAAAACCAAACTTATCGGTCAATCTCTGCCTGAAATTATTTCAGATGTAAATACGATGCTGGATTAGATGAAGAGCTGCAATCATCTACCTCGGAGAAAAGTACTCGTCCAGCTAGCGCTAGATATTCGCCAAAAGCTTCGAAGGAGGAAGAGAACGTCTCCACACGAGACTTGTACGATTTTGAGCGCAGGAAAAAACGACGAACAGAAATTGAAGTGAAAAAAATTCGAAAGTGAACTTTCTTAGAATCCTTGATAAATATTTGCCCAGCGTGATTTTCCCACCACCCAAAGAAAAGATACATTTCTGCTTTGTATGCATTCTGATGTCAGTTATAGATACTTTGTTATTTTGTAGCACATTTATACTCCCCTGTTTTGTACAACAAGAAAACTATACTTCAATATTATAAACAATAAATGCATAATGGAATCATTCTAATGCTGCGCCTTTCCTTTTTCCATTTCAGAAAAGTCTCGAATATGGAGAAAATGAAATTTTAGAATAACCCAGATCACTTTTATAACCATTTGGCTTTGAGTACATTGTCTTGAAATTATTTATTTTTAACAAACATTTAACGTGGAAAGTAGATGAGCGGTAAAGGAGTGCGTGTCGTCATTTCGAAGCTTATTGAAGTAGTTAAGTGTCGGTTCTTATATATTTTCGTATATATTTCTTTTGTAATCTTGCTTCGATTCCTGTAATTCGATGAGCATGCTATAGGCGAAATTATTGTGAAGCTTGACACAATCTTTATCAGTTATGGCTTGTTAGTTTCGAAATAAAAGAGCAAAAATTCACATTGGAAAGCATTTTATTTACATACACCTAAGCTACGAATACACAAACCCCGAATATCACCTAATCCGAGTCATCTGAACTACCAGAATAATTAGCCAGGAGTTGCAAGCCCCCATTCACTGCTGGTTTTGATGTAACCAATGCGCTTTTAGGTTCTTCGGCACCTTTATGTTGACTTTCGGTTGAGCACGAGCTGGATGAAGCAGATGTTTCGTGGCTGACAGAAGTCGTGTTTGGGACTTCTCCGCTGCTTGAAGCCCCATTCAGGGCATTCTGTTGTGCTGGAATTGACTGCGTTTGACTGGGCTTTTTTCGGACGATGTTTTTTAACGAATTTTTACTGCTCGTGAAACTTCCAACACTCAGGGAATTCTTTGTCGTTGGCGCAGGAGGCGGGCCGAGGAGGAGCTTTTTTGGTTCGGGCTCTGCTTTTTCCTTGGTATTATCAGCGTCTTCTATTATTTCTTCGGCTACAATTCGTTTTGCTGCTCTGTTGCCGGGATTTTTGAACACAATTGTCCTGTGGAATATACAAAAAATATTTAAGGCATTGAATGAAAAATTAAAACTAGAAAAACCTTAATCATACGCGTTAACGGCGTCAGAACGTAAGTTAATCCGAGTAAAAGAAATACGTGTCTGCACGCTAAATATTTGCACCATCACTCACCATCGACGAACTCGCAAAAGTCCTTCGAAAAAAGCGCATTGATATTTGCGCTCTACAAGAAACCCGATGGTTTGGTGCCAAAAACTGCTACATAGAACGCGAACGCGGGAAAAATGGCTATAAACTTCTCTATTTTGGTAGCCCGCCCCTTAATACGGTGTTGGTATTGCCGTCTCACAGGGTTTCCGTAAAGCCATTAAAGAAGTCGAGCGATTTGATGACCGGCTTATGAAACTCACTATTAGATCAGCTGATCCCACTATTCACTTCTTCACCGCGCCGACGAAAGATTCCTTCTGGCAACTTTTCGATGCAGACCTGCAACGTGCTGCTGATAACTATATCATCATTGCAGGGGACCTTAATGGTTATGTGGGCGAAAGGACAGACAATAACAGGTGCCATGGGGGAAAGGGATTTGGAGCGCGTAATGAGGGTACCGAGCGTATAATGGATTTTGCAGGCACCTATGACCATCTACTTATGAACACATGGTTCTTCAAACGATTGTCTCATCTTCCTACATTTTGTAATGGAATGAGTAAAACGCAAATCGAGTATATTCTCATAAGACGTGTTCATTGCCGTCCTGCAAATTAAGTCACCGAAAAAACAGCGTAAAGAACGCACTGGTCCGCCACACATTGAATGGTGGCGATTTCGTGAGAATAATCAAATGATTTCACACGATTACCAACCATTATGAATGTGGAAGAATTGTGGAACCAAATTGAAAACGTGATCCACAAAGCGGCCTATGCAGTTCTTGGGGCACCAAACCGAATAAGCGGTTCATCAACCAAGTGAAAAGAAAGACCTCCTCTACTACAAATTTACAAGAATGCCAACCAGGAAGCAAAGAAAGCGATCGCAGCTACCCGAACGTTCTATTACGAAGATCTTGACGGTAAACTGGACTTTCAGGATGGCAAGAGAGGTCTGTATCGACTTGCCAAAAGCCGACACGAATGTACAGGCTTTCGACCACTTTGCTTACCGACCGTCGAGCCGCAAGAGGTAGATGGCTAGAATATTTCGAGCAAATTTCAACTGAAGAATTTGTTCATCCTCCACTTCCACATACATTGCCGGTATTGGAGCAATTCCACTTGTCAGCGCAACTGAAATCGAGGAAGGAATAAAACCAATGAAATCCGGGAAAGCCACAGGATCTGATGACATCGCATCTGAGCTCTGGAAAGCGAAGAGCTGGGACCCAACACTGTAGCTCAGTAAATTCTTCAATCGAGTTATTGGGGAAGGTAGAACACCATCCGACTGGCAAGAAAGTACTACAGTTCCAATATGGAAAAAGAAAATAGTCCACCAGAATGCTCAAATTACCGCACGATCCGGTTACTTTCCCATACAATAAAGATTTATGAAAGCATTCTCGTAAACCGTATCCGCGAAATTGTTCAAAACTGTGAACCAAGCCGGTTTTGTCAAGCAACACACGCTACGTGATTACTCATGGAGAAAAACCGATTCTCACGGTCGCCCTCTTTACATTGCATTTCTGCATCTAGAGAAAACGTTTGACTCTGTGCCACGCAAACTCACCTAGTATAATCTACGATAACACTTAGTGCCAGGAGAACTCCTACGCTGAGTTCAATTACTCTACCAGGATCCGAAAAATATAGTTCGAAGGGTGGCGGGTGTATCAAAACCGCTTCGTGTCTCTGGCTGATGTTCACCCAGGAAGCGCCCTCTCACCACTCCTCTTTATTCTTGTTATGGAACGTCCTACACACTGCTTTATACAGATGATGTTTTCCTAGCGTCCAAAAGCAAAAATGATCTCGAGCAACTTGTCCAAAAATGGAATGATCGCCTCATGCAAGACGACCTCAGATTAAATCTGAATAAAACTGAATTTCTGACGAACGATCCCAATGAAACAGGCACTATCACTGTCAGTGGCAGTGACCTTCCCAGAACTGAGCGATTTAAATATCCCGGGTCCATGCTATCAGCTAATGGAAAACTATTGCTTCATGCATTAGCGCAACTTGGATGAAGTGGCGATTCACAACTATATCTAAAATATATCCCAATGTCGTCCGCCCTGTTGCCCTCTATGGTTTTGAGTGTTGGCCGACTGTAAAAGGTAATGAACCGCCTCTTGCGGAAATGAAAACGATGATGTTGCGTTGGATTAGCGGGATGGCACGCTTTGATCACATCTGAAATGAGGATATCCGCGATCGATATGGGGTTGCACCGATCGTGGAAAAATTGCGAGAGAGACGTCTTAGATGATAAGGCCACGTAATCCGCGCTAATGAAAATTCACTCGCCAAGATTAATCTGAACATCGAAGTCGATAGTAAACTGCATTTTGCCATTTTAATATATACTTATATATATGGTTGCCGTCTACCCATGGTGGCGTATAGTGCGTTAACTACATCTATGCACCATCGCTCTTAGTTGCCTGAAATACATTTTAGCCACCCTCACGATATCCTGAGATGCCTGTATTCCTTTTCTACTATTCTACGCCAACTGCAATTGGAGCGCCTCACTTGTCGGTAATCCTGGGAGAGTGCCACTGCCACTTCTGCCTTCCGATCACAACGCGTACCAAGCCTGTGCACCGACCAAGTTCTTCGTATCTTCCGAAGATACGAGGCAGACAGGTGTTGGCGAAGGCATGGAGCTTTTGAGTAACAGCGGGGGTCACTTTCCATTTCCTAGCTACTCCGATATAGCGACGCAGAAAGAATACTAGCACAGAACATTGTGGTTAAGATAACCACATTTCCAGATTTTAGACAAAACAGCGAAAGGGAATCTAGTGCTGTTAATGCGTCTGGCAACATCCAGTTCGGTGCCATCATCGTTGGAAGAAAACAGGCTTCCTAGATATACAAATTCGTAAGGCATCCCCTTCGACGCTCTGCCCATTAATGCAGTCAGGGAGAGTGCGATGATCCTTCAGATTGAGAACCTTGGTTTTGTTGGTGTTCATCTTAAGTCCAACTATACTTGCCTCTCTTTCCAAATTCAGAACCATTTGCCGAAGTCCATGACACCAGAGCAAACATCAGCATAGTCGATGTGTTTGAGGAAAAATGTCATAGTGCACTGAACTCCTGCACGTCCTCCGAACAAGTTAACACAAAAGTCACCAATAACAAAAAGAAATAATATCGTTCTCGGATTCCCAAGATTTCCATATAAGTGGAAGTAGTAGATCTGTGGCTCTGCGTTTTTCACAGCACCATCGAATGACTTGAGACCAAATACAAACTCTTTCATGTTTACATTTAAGAAATCATTGCATTCTGCATCTTCCGCTTTCCTGATCAGCGCAATAGCAAATTTCCTTTTGCCACCACACACACTACACTGAACTTCCTGGGATTTCGTTTGGTTTTGGAGTTCGAGCACGTCACGTCCCTTAAGTGGTCAATCCGATCCTTATGGTAGGCTCTGTGCCCGGACAATGTTTCACCAATGAGACGAGGTAGTAAAAACTACAGAAAACAACAAACCTCTCACCATTATCGCCACGGTCGTCAAGACCGCGTTTCCCCAACACATGTCCGAGCAGGGTGTTGTCAGAGCCCACCTTGGCATTCAGATCACCCATTACGATCACAATATCACTTTTAGGAAGCGTTTTCTGCACTGCAAATAATTATTAGTAGAAAGCATCCTTCTCGACTATATAGGAAGTCTCCGTTGGTACGCAGCACTATACAATTGTAATGCTCCCTAATCTGGACCGGGACCTTGCAATCAGAAGCCTGTCAGAAGTCGGCACCTAGGTCAACAAAACGCGCCTTGCGGTAGCCGTCAGAAACAACCCGACGCCAGATTTGCGTCTGCTACCACTCGATCCTCCAGAATACAAAACCATATTGCCATTAGTATGGCAAGAGGGAGAGGAGTACTCTCCATAGTTCCAACATCTCACTTCACTTGTCTTAAAATGTGTAGCTTATATCATTGAAATTGCGCTCGAGTTGGAAAAAGTAAGCATTCTGAGGACCCTCGCCTCTTACGCAACATTTGTCAACATTTCACGTGTCCTGCCCAGAAACAGCAAGAAAGGGTAGTATACTTTACCTGTAGAACCTGTCCGGGACATGGACACAAGGACAATCATGGAGAGGTTGCCCTTCTCCAAATCTCAGCACACCAATCTCAACGACGTTCGTAGCGAGGCATTTAAGAAGACTAACCAGAATAGGATTATAGAAGTCTTTTATGCAATGGTTAGTATCCATGCCAAGAACCAGGATAACTCAATAAACCAGTCGACCAGAGCTGTTAGCGGAGGCGAACAGTGTATTGACGGAGGTAGAGTAAAGATGGTAACGTATGTCAACGACGTGATGATATTAGCCCGATGCACCAATCTACTCCCCTCTGGGTATGCATATTAAATACGCTGTATCATACGGTGCTGTCAGACTTCGTCCATATGCTGGGCAACAATGTGCTAAAGTCATGGTAACATCCTAGACGAACAACCTGGACGGCACGCTGAAAGTCACCCATAAGAGAGGAATGAGCAGACTGTTTTTCAATGGGCTTAGTTAGCGGCGTCACGCTGGCAACTGTGAAAGGTGGAATCTATTCTCACTACTACACTATGCACTTTATCAGCCCCTGACTTTAGAAGGCGTAAGGCTCACCACGGACTAGTTCAACAAGGATCTGCTCCTTTTCTAACAAATCCCGATCGCGAGATTGCGATGATTTGCACGCGAAATTGGCCTCCTTTAGGAACCTCAAAAATTGATTGTAGGGTAGGAGAGCTGCTATCCTTTGTAAATGCTACGGGCTGACTCTGAAGATATCAGCCGGCTGGATTCTGCTTTTCATGTCCCTTCTTTTTAACAGTCACGGTTTTAGAAATTCGACACATCAAAACGAAGCAGCTTCCCGGCGTGGCCACTGATACCGACCTACTTAGAAAGGAATATGATGCAATGGTGAAACTCGGTATTGCAATGCCGTCGAAAATTGCTCAAACTTCTCCCTCTTCCTTTTATCGATAGAGGATGATTGGTAAATGCCGTGTGAAGATTATCGAATTTGGAACGAGACGAGAACTCTTGCTCAAACCGCCCAAAGATGTTTAAGATACACTAGATCCTCGCGACAACAAAACTTATCAAAGGCCCACACAAGCACATTAAAAAAACGAACACTTTTGGTGTGTTAATGATAAGAACGGTACCGGCCCACGACCTACAAACCGCGAATCTACTTAAACGCTCCCCCCTTTAAGCACGAACTAAACTAGTGTCAAATTAACTCGTACACAAAGTTTAACTGCTCTATCGCAATTCATAGAACAGAGTTCAGTGTATGCCAGGCAGTTAAGTCCTTGAGGGTTTAACGTGAGCACCTGTCTTGCGACTTAATCCCACGGTCTTCTTAAGACACGGATTGATTTTGTGACCACAATCAGAGCCCCCCTGAGACAAGCAACAACAGTACCAGTCTATACCAAGTGCATGGCTTAGCATTCATACTGGTGGATGCAAGACCTACCTAAATCTCTACCGCACTAAGGAGTTGAAACGCAACACCACGCCGAGGCCCGAAGGTCTCTTCTCGCTTGAGCATAACCATAACCACCATGAAACTCCCGCTAGGGGGACCAACCGCAAATAACCGAACTTTACTTACATACAACGGGAGTTCACCCGAAGTATGAGAGCCCAGGAGCTATCCCGGTTCCCATGGTACCAGTATACCCCTGGTAAGGTTTTCTGACCAATTTGCCACTTCAGATGAGTCCCCGTGTAGACTCTGGTCTGATCGCCCTAATTAGGCCTTTGGAGCATTCGCCTACTGCCTCACGGCCGGCAAACCAAAGTGACTACAGCGTCTCCCGATGCCACCACTATGGAGGTTCCCCTTGGCCACTTGGTGCCTCATGTACAGCGATCTGCGGCTACATCTGGATAAAAAAAGGAGTTTTGACGACCGATCCTAATGAAACTGAACCTATCATGATCAAAAATAGGGGCCTGGTCAGGACCGAGTGATTGAAGCTCTTAAGATCAGTGTTCTTAGCAAAAAGGGAACTAATATATCGAATTCTCCATGTATCAGAGCAATCTGTACAAAGTTGTGCCCCAAAACCAGTTTTTTGCGATCACGGCATCGATAAATGTCTCCAATCCAAAAGCGTCTGCCCCGTCATTCGTTCTGTCGCTCGCCAGTCATCAAAGATAATGAACATTCCCTCGCCGTTAAGGAACTACCCCATCTACGCTACATTATGCGACGCGGCTACAAACTGCACTGTCCGTCAAAATATCTAATCGACACTGCGCGACGTGACATTCAGCAAAGCGTCACGACGCGGCCGAGTTGCCTGGCATAGAATATTTTGAAGGGTCGCGTGTCATTTCCATAGAGTGAACTCAGTTGACTGCTACGATTTTTCGGTTTTGGTTTGTATCCAGTTGTTAAAATGTCAAAACATGCATTTGTTTGTAGTTGGCTGCCGCGCTAGTGCAATATAGACATGGCACTTCGCGGCAGTTTGGCTGAATGTGGTGTCGCATCGCGTATATGGGGTCGTACCTTTATGAATGCGAAGATACTGGGCTTGACCAAGGGCATACCGCGATGTGATCATATCCGAAATGAGGACATCCGCGGACGATGGGGGTTTATCTATTGTTCCGAGGGGGAGGTTTTCGCTCGCGTAATGATATCTCTGGTATTTATAACTCGCCAAGATCGATTTGAAAAACGAAATTGATGGGAATCGTAGGTGGTGATATGAAAACGTCTTGGCTACACACCGACAACAGAGAGGAATGGCGAAACCGACCCAGATGAACCTTCGCCGCTACCGAACGAGCAAAGGCTAAGGGGGAAGAAATTTTACGGCATTTTGCTGGGAATGCATCAGGAAAGTCTAAGAAATGCGGTAGAAAAGTGACCATCTTCTACTCTATTGTTAATGGTATAAAAATTCAATTGAAACTTACTTCACATACTCCTCATCCATTTTCTCCAATCGCTCCTCCCGTTGTCTCTCTGTTTCTGTTGTATCAAATTGCTGCAACATAGTCTCATAATCCACGCTTTGATGCCTTCTATTAAGATCCCTCAGCTCTTCCAAAGATTCAAGCAATTCTATTTCATTCCTAGACTGCAGAGTTCGATTCTCCAAAAGTTTCATTGGATTGTTAGCTTCCTCCTCCCTCAACTCTTCCTCTTCCTTGCGAGCCTGCTCCTCAGCCAATTTCAACGCCATAAAATTCCGCGTAGCACCCGCTTCGATCTCATAATCTGTATTTTTCGGGTCGGTTTTGAATGAAATTTCCTGCAAGCACCGAGTGCATTTGATGTAGAATCGGTAGATACGGATCCCTAGATACGTTTCATTCTCCACATCCTCCTTTCGAGCATTGAATTTCTTCCCTTTGTAGATATATTCGCCGCAAGTTACACATCGCATGTTGAACGGAGCCATCAAACGTACAGTGTATTGACGATTTTTGGCCAGTTTCATGCGGGGAATTTTCGACGGATCGAAATCCGGGGGGTAGTATTTCTATAAGAAGAATACAGTCAGAATAGATACCATGAAAAATTAAGTGAAAATACTTACATTCAAGACTTTTCTTTCCGACATTTCCGCAAAGTTTGTTTACCGACTGGCAAGTGACCCACGAAACCACAAAACTGCCAGACATCTGACTGTCAAGTTTTCCAATGCTTTGATTTGACACAACCAACCCTTCCATTATCCAAAACTATTGTGAATATATTAGCAAAGACAGGAACCGGAGACTCTACCCGGTAAGATTTGGGAGTTCCCCGCTCGTTAGTATATATTGGCAATGTTATCTAAATTGAAGAATTAAATCACGCTAGAGCCTGAAAGGGTGTTTAAATGACTTCATATCACTTATGTGATTGATGCATCATTTTCGGATGATTTCCGCATCGACACCAATAGCACTCAACATTTAATGCCGACGGTGCATCATCGACATTGCTAATGACATAATTGCGTCGAATGTCGCAATGCCGTCATGATGCAAACTGCAAAATTGAATGTTTCGAGGAACACCATCGCTCTATGATTAACGGTAGTTGATTTATTAATTCGAGTTCCGTGGTCCTGAGGTCATTAATTTATGTAGTCAAGGTCGTTGATGGTGCGTGCTGCGCCGTCCTTGTTGTCAGCAAGCTGTAATGGGGGCTTCCCATACAGAATTGGAGCAGTTGGAGTTCGGTAGTGTAGGAGGTAATAGTAGTGGAATGTAAGGAGTGCATAGAAAATATACCGTTTTAAAAAATTAGCAACCACGTGTTTCCTTCTTTTCTAAAGATTAAAAAAAAAGTAAAAATCAGGGAGACGGTGGAAAAGATTAAAGACGTTCGGGCTTTAAAAATCGAGGATATTCGAGAATCTCTGTGCAAGCTCAGACAAGAAAAAAGACTGCGGGGAAAGGTTTGAGGCGGCATGGCAAAAGATTTGAGAGATTTATTTGGATTTTCTGTCCGACCACAAAGTTATTCTCGCCCAGAATCCAACTCAGAACCTGATATACCTGCGAAGGAATAAACTAGGTGTTATGGTTGGAGCCTATGAGAGAGCCAAGGAATTCATAGAACGCGTGCTTTCTGGTATTATCACAGAGGACTCCTTGGATGAGCAGGCCATGCCGATTTCGGAAGGCGCAGCTGTAAGCAATCCAATAGATTTCAGTGGAAAAGCCGAAGCCCAGAATCGTAATCCGGGATCACCAAATCAGAAGGAAGAGGAACGATCACACGACAGATATTTCAATCGCTCTAGAGAGCAAATGAGTTCAGTTGCTGGCGCTACTCATCAAAACTAACGAGCCCCACCTACAAATCTGCCTCCTTGGAGCTCCCGTACTAGTGAACATCCAGATTACCGCAATAGGAAAAATAGCCCACATTTCACGCATTAGCCTTCTTGGAGCAGAGACTCTCGAAGCAGATTACAAGAGGTACGAGAACTAGAAATATTATTCTTCCGAAATCTTACCACCGCCCTTTTGGCTGGGGTTTGAGAATACTCTCAAAATATTCTATACTTGTCGTAAAAGACGACTAAATTTGTATAGATTTGTGGGCTAGTATCCTGCTAGTTTCGAAGCTTCCTTACTATCGAAACCTCAATAGCGCCTCGAATAGAGACTGAAACCACGACTATGATGTTTGGTTATCGAAAACGTTTTATGATTGATTTTCGGAAAGTGCACATGTTCCTCAAAAACGATATTGAATGCCCCCCAGAAACTTTATCATGCAAGCCCCGCGGTCTGGTAATTTGTGATTGAGGTAAAATCTCAGAGAAATTTGTAATCTACCAGAATTGCATCGTAACATCGTTACTTTCTCTTATCAGTATCGGTGACGATTTCATGCTACCTTTGCTGGAAGACGTGGAGGGGTTCAACAAACAATGTTATTTTTCCAAAAACACCTCAATCATACTGATAACATATGCTTGTTGCTGGGAGAAGAAGACGAGCGGAGTCGGGCTGAAGGTAAACACCAATAAAATTAAACTTCCCAATCTGGCTAGTCATCGTACTCTTCCTATTTGCATCAAGGGGCTAGTGTTGTTTCTGCAAACAAACAGACTAGTATAAAACAAAAAGCTTGCAAAAAAATAAAAATTCAATACTGATTTTTTGTTGAGGATGCCGCACCCACTTGGTGACGGACCAGACCACTTGGGAAGCAACTTACTTCCTCTTTTGTAGTCCACGGACTCCTCTTTTTTGAGTTAAACCCAAGTTTTCCAAGATCGAAAAAGCTGACTGACGGTTTCGTCCAGGGCAGAGGCAACTCATCAGACGCTGCCTCACCTCTGCCCTGCTAAAAAAAAATCCGTGGACTACAAAAGAGGAAGTAAGTTGCTTCCCAAGTGGTCTATATTTACGAAAAGATGACCGACAAGAAAGATTGAGGAACCTAATGACTTTAAACGGTCAGGGCGAAGAATAGTGAACCTTAGTAACAGTATAACCACAACTCACCCTCAGGCGTGCTATCTCTGTGTGGTCAGCATTGTCTTCCCCCGTGATTTTTACCCTAATTTGACTTAGGTACTCATTCAGCCTGAGTTGGGGGTCGGCGCAACTCCATATCGATGGCGGATATCCTCATTTCGCATGTGATCAAAATGTGTCACGCCACTAGTCTAATGCAACATCTTCGTCTCCATTACCGCAAGCCGCCTTTCACTGTCTTTTATAATCGGCTAACACGCACAACCATATAGAGCGACAGAACGGACAACATTGCGGTAAATTTTAAATTTGAGACGTTCGCTGATACGTCGATCACAAAGAACACCAGTTTTTGAACGCCACTTCATCCAGGTTGTGTTAATGCGTGAAGAAATTTCATAACGCAGTTCTCTATTGGCTGATAGTTCTGGGCAGGTCACTGCTGCTAACAGTGATTGTGCCCGTTTCATGGGGATCGGTGGTCAAAAACTCAGCTTTATTCCGATTCAATCTGAGACCGTGTTGCATGAGGCGTTCATTCCATTTTTGGACAAGTTGCTCCAGATCATTTTTGCTATTAGACGCTTGGAGAACACACATGGATGGTAATTTGAACATTCCGCTGGACTACCTTTCTTTTCCTATATTGGAACTGTGGTATTTTCCTGCCAGTCAAATGGTGTTCTACCTTCCTCAATAACTCGTTTAAAAAAATCGCTGAGACACAGTGTTGGGTCCCAGCTCTTCACTTTCCACAGCTCAGATGCGATGTCGTCAGGTCCTGTGGCTTTCCCCGATTTCATTCGTTTTATTGCTTCCTCGACTCCAGTTGCGCTGACAGGTGGGATTGGTCCAAATGTCGGCAATGATTGTGGAAGTGAAGGATGAACAAATTCTTCAGTTGAAAACTACTCGAAATATTCTCACCATCTATCCGTCGCGGGTCGACGGTTGGTAAGCAAAGTACCGTTCTTGTCATTACACAGAAGTGTTCGATATTCTGTGTGCGTTCATTTCGGCTTTTGGCAAGTCTAACTGGCCATCTCGAGTCGCTAGGATGACAGCGATCGATTTCTTTGCTTCCCGGTTGACATTCTTATAAATTTGCTAATTGGCCAGCGATTTATCATCTAGAAACTTGTGGTAGAGACGTTTCTTTTTACGGACCTTCATTTTAACTTCGTCATTCCAAAGCCATGTGACCGCGACGTGTCTTTCATTTGGTTGCGCGATTCTTCCACATTAGTATTGGTTGGTAATCGTGTAAGTGAAATTATTTCTTCTTTCTTTTCAGAAAATCCCCACCATTTAATGCGCGGCGGACCAGTGCGTTCCTCACCTTGTTTTATCGGTGGTAATACTAATTATGGCAATACATCCTGCAGGTGCTACCACGAGGGTCTGCGATATAATAGTCGAACAAATTTGGTAAGTAGATCAGTAGATCAGCTTAGCAACTTATGTCGCCAATAATCCATAAAATATTAATTCATGATCCAAATATTATATTACACGTCCCATTACCGATCGGTCAATTATCGGAAAAGGCCGCAGAAGCGAGGAACAAGCATTTTTGTCAGTATAGGAAAAGATTCGCTGGAAATTTTTCTAGAATCAAATGTAATAAGGACGCCTCTCGCCATCAATGCTTTTTAATGCTCGCCGACTATAAAAGGCAATGAATGGCGGCCCGCTGTAATGGAGACGAAGATGTTACGTTGAGTCAATGGCGTAACTCGTGATGATCACGCCCATCCATATGGGGTTGCACCGATTGTGGAAAAATTGCGTGAGAGGCGTCTTCGATCATACATCGATCAGTCACATAATTCGCGCTATTGAAAATTTAATTACCAAGATTGTTCTGAATATTGAAGTTGACTAGAAATAATCAAAGAGTCGGCCGAAACAATGTTGGCTTGATACGAAATCTTAATGCAATTAATTGCTAGGCTTGAATAAGCAACACTAAACAAATTATTTTATTTATATCATGATTTTTTGCTGTTTCTATAATTATCTTCTTTTATTCAAACAACACTAAATTCCCAACTTGTCAACCCATTATAATTTTGATAATAACTATATATAATCTAGAAATTTGTGTCGAATCTAACAAATGAATCACGATGTTCTGCCACACGCGTGGTATTTTTGAGACCCAAAAATCCCTTACGTAATAGAAAATATTTAATATTTTGGAACTTCTAGAATGATTTAATATCGATGGGGCGTCGGTTGAGTTGGTTGAGCTTCAGCTTCTCAATATCGTTGCCTCAGGTTTGAATCCAGGGTTGTAGAGAGGAAATCTGGTTCTGGAGTGAAAATTATGCGAAAAAACCAGGTCCAGAATAAAAATTATACGGGTTTAAGGTGAAAATTATCCGCATCGCATATTATCCCGTTTTTTATTGAAACTTTTATTCCGAACCCTCGGTAAAATTCCAGACCCGGGGGAATCCCTTCCTTTCCGCTCCTTTTCGTCAGGTGCTCCGAAGTGTTGAGGAGAAAGACGGGGCAGTCACCGTGCCGGCAAACCAAGTGGCCGAGGAGAACCTCCATGTAGCAGAACCGGGAAAAGCTGTGTTTACTAAGGTTTGCTGGTCGCGATGCAGTAGGCGAATGCTTTAAAGGCCTAATCAGGACGATCAGACTCGAGCCTGCAAGGGGCCTAATTCGAAGTAACAATAGGTCACGAAACCTTACCAGTACCATCGGCACCGTATAGCCCCTGAATTCAGATGCTTCAGAAAAATTCCTGTCTCATATGCGTTCAGCTCGGTTGCTGCGGTTGGACCCCTAGTGGGAGTTCCAGGGAGATTATGGCTACGTTTAAGCGAACAGAGACCTTCGGGTCACAAACGTGATGTTGGGTTTCAACCTGGGCTTCAAGGCGAATTGTAAATGACATCACATATGACCCCATGTAGTGTATACTGATATAAGTTCCCCCTGCACTTACACATCCTTTCAGTCATATAATATACCATCATTTCTTGTGAAATTCTCGGTTCTACTGATCATCTGCTTTAATTAAATAATCAATTCAGTTACTGCAAAAATGTATTACAAATTAAACGATGAAGCCTTTTTTCTCTTAAACATGAAAGTCATGTTTTTCATGCTAATTCGATCACGTGCAAACTACTATCATCTTATCACCAAAATAGAACAGCAAAAATCGGGCGCGCCCATATTCAAATCTTGTGTAATAGATTCGAATCAGCTAAAAATAATAAAGTTGACAAAGATTAGAACAATGTTTGCAGAAACAGAAGAAACAACCGATTAAAACAATGTTTGAAAAAATTGATCTCAAAATTACAGCCTTCATAACATTTTTTATTTTATATGTAAATTAGGGATGAATCAGCGAATGGTAAGCCCTCACTGGGATTCATATGTATGTATGTAATTTTGCTTGAAGTATTTTAGATTTTTTTAGGAATAGAAAATTTTTTAATCGACGAAGTGAATACTTATGCGTTACTTCCGCTATCACTCTGACTCCATGCCTCAGTTGGCTCCGCTGAAACAGTTGAATCATTGGCAGTTTAGTATGGGTTGGATTCGATATTTTACGCTTCACACATGCTGCTTCCTAATTTTCTTATCACATCAATTTTTGCTGGAAGTTATTTGCAATCTCACCACGAAAATAGTAAGTGATCCGAGAAAAATAGCAGTAGTTTTCCTATGAAATGGCTACTACTGTTCATGATGGAATATGGTGAACGAACAGAGTTTAAAATATAAAATTATTTGCTTGAAACGTTTCCTATTACGTTTGTAGCTAACTTGGGCTCAATGAAGCGGAGACATATTTTTAACAAGGCATGTAATAGGAATGTTTAAATCTTGTGAAATTTCAAGGTTTGGTTTTTCCTAAAAAAGGGGTAATGATACCTTCATTTGACTCAGGTACTCATTCACAGCTGAGTCGACTGGTATCCGACGTCAAATCACGATGCAAATTCCACTGCCGCCAGCGAGATTTTAACCTCGACCTTCCGTACGACAGCCTCGTGCTCTAACCACTCAGACACAATGTGTGAATTATGTGAATTATGGCCAGTCAAAATTCCCACAATACTTCTACAAATCTTCCTGCTTTTCGACAGGATAAACTTTGCAGTTTGCTTGTTTGGTTCTGACAGGAAAATTTTGGTCTGTCTAGCAGCATTAAGGCTCCGCCACCTGTCATTATGAGAAACTTCTTCCCAGTGTTTGATAGCAGCATCAGCCAATGCTACTGGCACCCCAATTGCTGGTTCCGGTATGGGCATGGGCAAAGTTGAAGCCTCTTTTGCTAAGGCATCCAAGATTTCATTTCCATCTACACCACAATGATCAGGTATCCAGAGTAAATCCACCGTATTGAATCTAGAAACAGAATTCAATCGGTTTCTACATTCCTGCACGGTTTTTGAAGTGATCAAAGTACTACTCAACGCCCTCAATGCAGCTTGACTATCGCTATAGATTGCGATGCGCCTGCCCTCCAACCGCTCGTCAATCATCCAGGTTGTCGCCCTTAGGACCGCACACACTTCAGCCTGAAAGACCATTATGTATTGTCCCAAGGGAAAAGCCCACTTTTCGTTTTTATTCGAGAGGTAGACTCTTGCTCCAGAAACATGCATTCAGAGCTGCGCCGGATGTCGTGCTCATGACACCGGTGACACACAGTTCTTTGCAGTGTGGCTAGCTTATAGCGAAAACTCTTTTGTTTCACCTTAATCTACCACTCTATGGATGCATAAGCGAACATCAGCCTAATGATAGCAACATATATCCACATTACTATCTGAACCCTAAGTCCCCATGTCGAGGCAAAGGTCCGCCTACACAGCCCATAAGCTGTGAGAGCTCGTTTCATCTTTATCTCTACAAGTTTGTTCCAAAGAAGCTTCTTGTCCAAAATAACTCCCAGATATTTCACTTCTTTGGAGAGTTGAAGGGTTGTACCCCTCATCCCTGGAAGACAAAGACCATTCAGTTTCTTCCTTTTTGTAAACAATACCATTGTGGTTTTATTTGCATTTACTGAAAGTTCATGCTTCAGACACCAACTGTCAATCAAAGCAACGGCGCGTTGTGTTTTACTACACACCATTCGGAGATGTCGACCAACAGCCAGCACAGCCACGTCATCCGCATAAGCTTGAACGTGTATTGGTAGATTTTGCAGTTCGCGTAGTAGTGAGTTGATCAGCATACTCCACAGACCTGGCTATAGCACACCTCCTTGAGGGCAGCCATTTGTCGCTTCCGTTGTTACATAGCGATCAACACCGACTTCAGCACATACCAATCTCTGCGTTAGCATAGCGTAGATCCACTTTATTAGAGTTTCGTCAACACTATGCTCTCTGGCGGCATCACAGAGCTTTTGGAAGGGCGCACAGTCAAAAGCCCCTTCAATGTTCACGAACACCTCCATCGCGTACTCAACCTTCAGAGTTGCATCCTCTATCTTTGAAACCAAAGAATGTAGAGCAGACTCACAGGGCTTTCCACGTTGGTAAGCATGTTGGTTTTCATTTTCTCTCTCTCGCGAATGTGAAACTCAACCTGTCTCTCCAGACGTTTTAGCAAAAATGATGTAAGACTGATTTACATGAACTTCTTTGGATTTGAATAGTCATCTTTCCCAGGCTTTGGTATTGAGACTACCTTCACCTTCTGCCAAGAAGAAGGCACATTCAACATTCTCGAAAAATATTTCTTAGAAGCTGCTCTAAGTGCTCTATACGCTGCTTTAGCATCGCTGGGTAGATGCCATCCATACCAGGTGCGTTGAAGTGCTCAGACGATAGTATAGCAGCTGTCGCTTTTTCATTGTTAACAACCGCTCTCGCAGTGCCCCTTGCAACACCTTCGTATTGAATGGTTTGCAGAGACCGCCAATTCACTTCTTCCCACTTCTGACACCTGTTCTCCCGGGAGGTGTACTTCCAAGAGAGACAGACTGTGTGGACTCAACTCTGGAGTTCGTGAAAGTACCATCCGGTTTTCGAAGAGTGTCCAACTTGGTCGACTCATCCTTATTAAGGATATCCCTACTAATAACCAGAAAACCTTTCTGCCATTTTTTCTGTACTGCTTTCTGCGAAGTAACTTTTCCAACTAGCCTTTAACGATGAATTCAATATGCTGGATGGTAAATTCTTACGAAAAATGAGTAGAGAATTTTAAATGATAATCCTCGGGATCATCATCATCGGTCTGGGCCTGCCTTAATAAGGAACTCCAGACATCTCAGTTTTGCGCCGAGATCCACCAATTCTATATCCCTAAAAGCTGTCTGGCATCCTGGTCTACGCCATCGTTCCATCTCAGGCAGAGTCTGCCTCGTCTTCTTTTTCTACAATAGATATTGCCCTTATAAACTTTCCGGGCTGGATCATCCTCGGATTAAGATACGGATTAAGTGACCCGCCCACCATAACCTATTGAGCCGGATTTTATCCCCAACCAGACGGTCATGGCACCGCTCATAGATTTCGTCGTTATGTAGGCTACTGAATCGTCCATTCTCATGTAGGGGGCCAAAAATTCTTTGGGGGATTCTTCTCTCGAATGTGGCCAAGAGTTCTCCGAGGAATACATAAGGACTGGGAAGATCATAGTCTTGTACAATAAGAGCTTCGACCCCATGGTGATACGTTTCGAGCGGAACAGTTTTTGTTAGATGAAAGGGGCGGCTCTGTTTGCAGCCAACAACCGTGCGCAGATTTCATCGTCATCGCTATTATCGGTTGTGATTTTCAACCCTAGAAAGGAGAAATTTTCTACGGTCTCAAAAGTTGTAGTCTCCTATCTTTATTATTCCCGTTTGACCAATGCGGTTTAATGTTGTTGGTTTTTAGCGCTGACTTTGCCACCATATACTATGTCTGACCTTCATTGATGTGCAGCCCAAGATCTCGCGCCAATTGTCGCCTGCTCGATCTGGATGACGGCGCCAGCATAGGCCAATAGCTGGCTGCACCTTAGGAGGATCGTACCCCTCGCATTTACATCAGCACCACAGATCACTTTCTCCAGGGCCAGGTTAAAAAGGACGCACGATAGGACATCCCCCTGTCTTAGATCGTTGTTGATGTCGAATGGTCTCGAGAGTGATCCTGCTGCTTTTATTTGGCCTCGCACATTAGTCAGGGTCAGCCTAGTCAGTCTTATCAATTTCGTTGTGATACCGAATTTTCTTATGGCCGTGTATAGTTTTATCCTGGCTATGCTATCATAGACGGCTTTAAGGTCGATGAAAAGATTCCAACAGTTTTTCCATCGCTTGCCGCAGAGAGAAAATCTGATCTGTTGCTGATTTGCCTGAAGTGAAGCCTCTTTCGTATGGGTCAATTATGTTGTGGGCGTATGGGGCTATCCGGCCTAGCAAGATAGCGGAGAATATCATATAGATGATACGCAGCAACGTGATACCTCTATAGTTGCTGCACTGCGTGATATCTCCCTTTTTACCTATGAGACAGATAATGGCTCTTTGCCAGTCGTCAGGCATTGATTCGCTGTCCCACACCTTGAGCACAAGTTGATGAACCACTTGGTGTAACTGGTCGCCTCCATATTTAAACAATTCGGCTGTAATTCCATCGGCTCCTGGCGACTTATGATTTTTTAGCCGATGAATTACACGGACTGTTTCTCCTAAACTTGGTGGTGACAGTATTTGTTCGTCGTCTTCAGTTGGCGGGACCTCCACCTCGCCGATGTTCTGGTTGTTCAGTGGCTCATCAAAGTACTCAACCCATCGCTCCAATATGCCTATTCTGTCAGAAATCAAATTTCCTTCTTTGTCTCGGCAGGATGAGCATCGAGGTGTATAAGGCTTCATCCTGCTGACTTGTTGGTAAAACTTCCATTTTTTCCCTTAGATGGGATCCTAAGTACTTAATCTACCTGGCCTTGGGCCGGTGGTTCTCATAACTTTGTGTGATCTGCTCCTGTATTTGAACCGTGAAGTTCCTCTGGTCATATTGGGACTGTAGATTCTGGATCGATACCCTAAGTTTGAAGTTGGCTACTCTGAAGCCTCATCCCATTACCAAGCATCACCCCATTACCTAGTATCATCCTATTACCTAACATCATCCCATTACTTAGCATCATCCCATTATCTAGCACCATCCCATTACCTAGCATCATCTCATTACCAAGCATCATCCAATTCTAAAACTGATGTTGTAATATAGGATCACCTACCATTAGCGCTCTTCGGAATACAAGTCGCGGCTCCGGGCTGAATTTGGGCTGGCATCGGACTGGTTTTGGGCTAGTTTCGGGTTGGCTTTGGGCTAGGAAATGATTTCGAATGTATGTGCATATGGAAATGCAGATTCTTGCCTTTAAGTTATTGATTTGTAATGCTATGGATTAGAATAAATGTTCGTTGCTATATGGCGTTGGTCTACGTCATATTACCTAGTACAAGTGGCCGAAGCAGATATCGAGTGCAGATACAGACTATCGGTTGTGAATCTACTTTCTCAGCTGACTTTAATGTGACAAGGTGATTTTGATTTTGTGTGTGGTAGACAAACTTTAATTATGCCAAGCAAACCTAAGTAATGCTCGTTCGCAAAAATCACGATTCCCTGTTCTTGCATGTGAAAATATTGTACTATTGATTATCTTTTATCCGTATGGGATCTTTTGTTTTTTTCTCCTCTTGTATGGAAGGTTCATTCCTTCTTCATTGATACTTATTTGGTGCTGTCGTATACTTTACGCTTTGAATGTAATAAATGCATATTAATTATTCTAGAAATCAGTAATATTTGGCACTATGGACTTCCGAACGTTAATATTTAATGTAATAATGTAATGTGAGGTAAGGTGATGTTTGTGATATTATTTTGTAATATCACACTGATATGATATCACATTACCTACTAAGACAATGTTTTGCGCACCTTCAGTTTTTAGTAATAATTCTCGTTTGGCTTTTTTAAATTATTATGTATTTTCTTAAAACCAATTGTCCTAAGTGAAAATATACTTGTAGATAGCACGTGGTATCTAAATATCTTTCATTGATTTCAGAATATATCAAGAACAAACCAATTTAAAATCGGTGCAATTCAAGTACACCCAAGCTTAGGTAAGAGCTTCTACTTCCGAAACAAAATTAAGTTGTCACAAAAAGCGCTATCAGTTCTGTTCAATGCTCTATTCTCTAGTCACAACGACCAAGTCATCCGGCTAGACACATGAAATTCCGGTAACATCAAAGTCCACCCTCATTTGCCGCCGTGTTCATATGTGCGTACACATTCAATGTATCATCAAATAAGTAAGCTTGGCTAAAGTTCACTTGAAGCTGGTGACAAAATCTGGTCCACTGAGGAATAGACTACTCGTGGTCTCCAGAGCATTAGCGCAATCTTGGAGGGAATATGTATTGCTCCTCCGATGTGTTACTGACTCCCACCAGTTGCAGATTGGTTCGCCTCCTCTTAAGATCTGGAAAGACACCTCTTCGGAACTACCAACAAGACTTTCCTCTAACATTTTACTGCCAATCTAGTCTACCAAAATATTTAGACAGTGACTGTGGACTACCCTTAGAAACTCGTATTGGATCTTTCGATTGTAACTCGTGACTTTTTTTTTGTGAAAGCGAATTTCCGCGACTGGCTCGCGAATCCAGCATCAGCGGTCTGATATAAATGCCGGTATAATCAATCGAAGCTGCTAGTTAATCCATGGCATGCGCCCATTGTGAAGTGTTTAACAATTTAACTAATCCGTGAAAAATAGTGAATTTGGCTCATTGTAAAGAAATTTATTGTTAAATTGGGAAAAATATCAGGCGTGAAAATATTATAATAAGAAGGAAAAGAGATAATAAAAACGTGGTTTTGGAAAAATCAGATTCAAGTGTAACTGTGAAGAAGTACAGATTGTCCTATTTAATAAAACGAATACTCGGTGCTGCCTATTCATACAAATAACATAGTTAAAATGGCTTATCAGGTTAGTAGTATTCCATCCTGGATTCAGACACTTTTTGATAGTGCAACCGATTAATTGGAACTGGTATGAACACATTTTTGGCACCATGGCAACTATAAGTAGTGTTGTTCTTATAAATCGAAAGTAATGCCCAGCAACGACAAATAACAGCTAAAAAATTTAAAAATTATCACGAATTCACGTATGCCAGAAAGAATCATTTGCTTACATAACAGAATACTTAATCTGAAAGCCAAATACCAATGATCCTTAAAAAGATGTTTTAAGATCCGTGACTAAGCCATTAATTTATTTGTGATGAGAACAAGATATTTGTTGGCCATAGATTTGCTTCAAGGCTAGAAGACCGTACTAATTGAAAAGTTCTAGATTTCTCACCTAAATGATGGATTAGGAAGGATAAAAGAAGGAGCAAATAAGGATTATCGTGCTCGCCAAAGTGAACAGAAGGCTTACCAACTTATTAAATGCAATGGAAGTAGTCAGCTCAGGAACTTAGGGTCAAAATCTGCGGCCTGGATGAAAGTAGTGTGACCCAATCCATTATTCCTTTATTCCAATAAAGTCTCTGGGGCCGGGATGAAAATTACGCATTCCTTTGAAATCGAAAAAAGTCTTCCTATTCTGCCCCCAAGGAAATTATCAATTTTTATCCTGTGTTTAGTGATGCTTTGTAGAAAAGGATTCCCCAAGATAAATAGTATAACGTGCTGAAGCTCGGCTGGTTTGTAACGGCTGAAGACATAATCTAAAAGTAAAAATTCGGTTCCTTAGAGTCGAAACTCCATTAAAGAAGGCAGTAAGTGGTTGCCAAAATACGTATTTAGAACTTTTTATTTTTAGCATAGACGAAACGAGGCACGCCATAGCCCGACGCTCATGGCAGACAAGGTTCCATATTTCTGCGATCTGGTTGCGAGTAAACTGCTTTTGGCCTAATCTTTGGATCGTTATTTTTGGTGGCAATTACATTACAATTCAGGCAGAATAGCCAGTGACCATTGAGCGCAATATTTTGTTAATACCTAAAGTTACAATTCCTGCTGCTTTTCCTGTCCATCACTTTGAACTATCTATGGGAAAACCTTCCTATTCTTCAGGAAATATCCACGTCAGGAATAACAGGACGCATTTTTTGTTGTAACCCCAATTTAAATTTCATTATGACCAGTACAATTTTGATTCTGAATAGATTCCCCAATCTTTCGTGTGAAATCGTAGCTTGAAACCATTTAAAGATTGCATCATTCTTTTTTTCAAATCAAAATTGCTGACTTCTAAACCGCAGAGTTTTACATCAATTCCAACAGCACTCATGGTAATTATTATAATTTATAAGAATTTATAAGAAGAGCTGCCAGGAGGAACGAAACTATGTGCTCGATGTTGCGGGGAGTACTCGACGGATTCTCCCACTGACCTACCACCGGCCACCACCACCAGCGCCCATTTAATTTTTAAGTAGGTACGATCGTCCGAGCCTAAATGCTTGGCACTTAGTGCTAGTATTAGGTAAAATCCGGCATCTACCGAGATTGTGGTAATTCAGAAATAATAATAATCGTTAGCGCAACAATCAATATTGGATCAGGGCCTTGAAGTGTGTTAGAGCACTTCATTCAAGACCACAACGGTTCATCACAGGACTATAGTACCCTGTGAGAGGCAATGTGATCAGCATTACGCTCGCCCGAGATTATTACCCTGATTTGACTCAGGTACTCATTCACAGCTGAGTCGACTGGTATCTGACGTCAAATCACGATACAAATTCCACTGTCACCAGTGAGATTTGAACTGCGACCTTCCGTACGACAGCCTTGTGCTCTAATCACTCAGCTATCCGGACACAGACTAACGGAAGAAAAAGAACATAATGACAGTTATTTTGTTTTTCAACAAGGTAATGCTCCAGTTCTTCTCAACTAAAGTCTAGGGAATTATTTCGCACAGGCGTTATCCAGCTTTTATATTGTTTAACTCATACACCTTTTGGTACTGGACCCCATTGGAAAAATTATGCTCTATGTAAAGATAGCGTTAAGGTTTAACACCAGATGGTAAAATTTACCTTGTGGACCTTGAGCGAAAACTGGGATGTCTGGAGCTCCTTACTAAGACAGAACAAGACTACATACCGCTTGTTGCACTATTGATGGTGATGACAAAAAATTACTTAGTTTACAAGATTAATACATACGAGGGTTGAACTTTGAAACTTTGAACATTGAACTGAGTCTTTAGAATAAAGTGTAAAAACAATTTTTTTGAGTAAATTTTTTTTTTATTTTTCAACATAATCTCCTTGGAGCTCTATATACTTGGTCAATCGTTTTTCAAGTTTTTTTAATCCTTCAGAAAAGTGTGTTTTCGGAAGTTCCTCAAAATAAGCACTTACAGAGGCAATGACGTCTTCGTTGTCCGTAAATCCGAGCCATTTTTTCAAGTTTGGAAATAAGAAAAAGTCACTGTGAGCTAAATCTGGTGAATACGGTGGGCGTTGGACCAATTCAAATTTTAATTCTTCAATTTTAGCCATTGAAACGAAGCACGTGTGCACTCGGGCGTTGTCGTGATGAAAAAGATTTTTTTTTCGCCAAATGTGGTAGTTTTTTTTTAATTTCTTCTTTCAGTTGCCCTAATAATGATGCATAATACTCACCAGTAATTGTTTTACCCTTTTCCAAGTAGTCAACAAGGATAATTCCACGGGCATCTCAAAAAGCTGTAGCCATAACCTTACCAGCTGACTTTACGGTCTTCGCCTTCTTTGGAGTTGGTTCACCCGTGCCCATCCACTGTTTTAACTGTTCCTTCGTCTCAGGAGTGTAGTGGTGTATCCATGCTTCATCCACAGTCACAAACCGACGAAAAAATTCCTCAGGATTCCGACTTATGCGAGCCAAAAGAGCCTCAGAGGTGACCACTCTATTTCGTTTATTCTCAGCTGAGAGCAAACGCGGCACCCATCTTGCTGATAGCTTTCTCATGCCTAATTTTTCATGTATAATTGAAAAAACTGTACCAATTGATATCGTTGTGGCTACAGCTGCTCGCGCACCTTTAATCTTCTATTCTTGAACACCATGTCGTGGATTTTATTGATGATTTCGGAAATAGTCACTTCTACGGGCC
Organism: Hermetia illucens; assembly: GCF_905115235.1. Classification (NCBI taxonomy): domain Eukaryota; kingdom Metazoa; phylum Arthropoda; class Insecta; order Diptera; family Stratiomyidae; genus Hermetia; species Hermetia illucens. The sequence continues at coordinate 160,460,826 of NC_051852.1, read as the reverse complement.
TTCTTGAACGTGGTTCATCACTTGTTGATTTACGACCACGCTTCAATTCATTTACCGAATTATAAACCGTTGCTAAGGCGGGGGCAGATGTGCCATGTACCGAGTCTAATTCATTTTTTATCTCATATGGAGTTAAGCCCTTTAAATGAAAATGTTTTATTACCGCTCTGAACTCGTTTTTTTCCATTTTTTTTAACAAGCAATTTTCTTTTTTTCAATTGATTATAAAAACACGTAAACTCAGAAGATGTGGACTGTGACTGCACTATATATCTAGTCGGAAGTGGCGCTGACTAAAAACAGATGATTTAGGGCGATTCGCGCGCCATCCGTTGGCCATTCTAAGGACTTATTGAACTATCCTCGTATTTCAAATGAGGAATTTCAAGCTTACTTTAGTTTTCCTTTCCGAAAGGCAAAAATCTGAAGCAGGGTTGTGAAATTTGCAGGCCAGGTTCTCCACAAGTTTGAGTAGAACACCATTGGTTCCATTCATTCCATTCCGAAAATCTCAATGTGATGCATTAGTCGACTCACAAGAGTAACAGTTTTTAGGCCCAGAACTGCAGAGGTTCTACGAGAAAGAAGCTATGACTCTCCCCATGCAATGGACAATGTTTTAGCGATCTTTCAATTTTAGAGGAAAAGTAAAAGTAACACTTCATAGAAGTGAAAACGAATTTCTTTTTAAGCAGCGAGGGAGTCTTAAGACCACCATCTACTGGAAGACGACTTGTGGTTTCATCGAGGACAGAGGCGACTGAGAGTAGCGCGACCGAAAGTAGCTCCTAGGTGTTAGTCACTCCTTTACATAGATCCGCAAATATGGCATGGAGTGAACTGAACACGAAAAGTCTCGCTTTTCAGTCGTATGCTCTCCAAAACAAAGTTGAATTTTGTTTGAGAGAGTTCTAAGGTTCCACTTGATAAATACTATTTATCTTTATCTTTGTGGCTCAGTAAATTTTTCTTAAACGGGTTATGCAGGAAGGAAGAACACCATTTGACATCAGTCGACTTTTAAAAAAAGTCAAGCGACGACGGCTTTACGGTTTCTTACCAGGGCAGCTGCTCCCAGGGCAGAGGTGAGGCAGCGTCTGACGATTTGCCTTTGCCCTGGTAAGAAACCGTAAAGCCGTCGTCGCTTGACTTTTTTTAAAAGTTTGGGTGCAAGCCCTAAGCGAGGGGTCCGTGGACCAGGAAAGAGGGAGTAAGTTGCTCTCCATTTGGTCCGGTCCAGCATTAAGTTGATGCGGACTTAGGACCCCATCATTCTCAAAATCGATCGATATAATTCATACCTTTGTGGGGTTTTGAATTTAATAAACAATTCGGGATACCGGGCCTGGGCGCTTCGGATAAAAGGTTTTGTGTTCATCTTATGTGAGAAACTCCCTATATAAGACTTCATATAAGACCAATTTATATGATGTGGTGAGAGGGCGCTTCCTCAATGAACACCAACAGAGACACGAAGCGGTTTTGATACACCCGCCATACTTCGAACTTTACTTTTCGGATCGTGGTAGAGCAATTGAACCCAGCGCACGAGTTCTTCTGGCACCAAGTGTTGCCGTAAAGCATACCAGATGAGTTCGTGTGGTACACGGTCAAACGTTTTCTCTAGATCCAGAAAGGCAATGTAAAGAGGGCGATGCTTCTCACGGTGTTTCTTCATGAGTAACTGCGCAGCGTGTATTGCGTCAGTAGTTCCACAATGTTTAACAAATCTGGCTTGATTCACGGTTATTTGAACATTTTCCTGGACTATCTTTCTTTTTCCATATTGGAACAGTGGTACTTTCTTGCCAGTCAGATGGTGTTCTTCCTTCCTGAATAACCCATAAGGAATTCACTGGGCCACAGTCTTCGGTCCCAGCTCTTCGCTTTCCAGAGCTCAGATGCGATGTCATCAGGTCCTGTGGCGCTCCCCGATTTCATTCGTTTTATTGTCTCCTCGACTTCAGTTGCGCTGACAGGTGAAACTGCTCCAAATGTCAGCAATGATTGTGGAAGTGGAGGATGAGTTAATTCTTCAGTTGAAATCTGCTCGAAGTATTCTCGTTCTTGTCATTAACGCAACAGAAGTGTTTGATATCCTGTGTACGTTCGTTACGGCTTTCAGCAAGTCGATAAAGATCTCTCTCGCCACCCCGAATATCCAGTTTATCGTAATGGTCCAGTGACAGCGATTGTTTTCTTTGCTTCCCGGTTGGCATTCTTATAAATTTTCCAATTGGCCGGTGTTTTATCGTCGAGAAATTTGTGTTAGAGGCGTTTCTTTTCACGGACCTTCATTTCAACATCGTCATTTCAAAGCCAAGTATCTCGGTTGATGTACCGCTTACCCGGCTTGATGATCCCGAGGGTTGCAGAGGCCGCTTTGTGGATCGTGTCTTTCATTTGGTTCCACGATTCTTCCACATTCGTAATGGTCGGCAATCGTATGAGTGGGATGGTTTCTTCTTTCTTCTCACCAAATCGCCATCATTTGATGCGCCGCAAGCCAGTGCGTTCCTCACGCTGTTTTATCGGTGTCTTAATTCGCAGGACGGCAATCAACGGCCGATGTTGAGATGCGATGGCCTCATAGGGAATGGCTTTGCAATGAGTGACAGCGGTAAAATGTTGGCGTCTTATGAGAATATAGTCGATTTGTGTTTTACTGTTTCCACTATAAAATGTAGGAAGATGAGACAATCGTTTGATGAACCATGTATTCATAAGTATAAGGTCATGGGTGTCTGCAAAATCGATTACACGCTCGTTACCCTCATTGTGCGCTCCGAACCCCTTCCCCCTCCATGGCACCTCTTACCATCTGCCTTTTCACCCACATGACCATTAATGTCGCCGGCAATGATGATATAGTCGTCAGCAGGCACGTGACAAGTCTTTTCATCGAGAAGTTGCCAGAGGGCATCTTTCTCGGAATCAGGTCGAGCTGTCTGTGGTGCGTACGCAGTGAAGAAGTGAACAGTGCGATCAGCTGATATAATGTTGAGCTTCATCAGCCGATCATCAAATCGTTCGACTTCTTTAATGGCATCACGGAAACCCTCTGAGATGGCAATGCCAACACCATATTGAGTGTGTGGGTTACCAAAATAGAGAAGTTTGTAGCCATTTTTACCGCGTTCGCGTTCAATGTCGCAGCTTTTGGCATCAGACCATCGGGTTTCTTGCAGAGCGCAGATATCAATGCGCCTTTTCCGAAGGGCTCTTGCGAGTTCGTCAGTCCAGTTAGGGTACCAACATTTAGCGTGCAGACACGTATTTGTTTTGTTCGTTGTGTGCGGACTAACTTGCTTACGTCCTGAGGTGGATGTCCTAGCATTTCTCCGAGGCTTCTTACTCGATCCGACTACCTTGTTTCTAACGACATTATACATTTGCTTGGTCGGCCTGTCGCGAGACTTGTCACCAAAAAAAATCAGATAGGATTTAGCATAGTGGAATAACTCCAACTATACTTTATTTACCTCTTTCCCTGATCTCAGCATTTTATTTTTATTTTACTGAGGATAGTACAGAGTACGTTGTCTCAAACCCTCCTCCTTTACCTGGGCTTGGGACCAGCATACCATGTTAATAGCATGGCGGAGTTAGACTGTATATATGCATTATTACAGGAAAAAGAAATAAAACAAAAAAAAAATCTGGCAAGGTAGAAAATAGAGTCAAATCTGATCAGAGTCAACTGACTTCTGTGAGGCAGGATCAAATTACTTCTAACTGCACCAGGGAAAACCCAACTATTTTCGTAAAAGCTGTGAGCGCTAGATCGAAAAAACTAATAGATGTAGAGGTGACGAACAGAACAGTCTACAGAAGATGAAGGGAATCAAATTTAAAACCTTTCATCGCCTAAACTGTACCTGTTATTTCTCCTATCAACAAAAACAAGTTGGGAAACCGGAAGCTGGACGCTTCAAGTATGAAAGGTTTTGTGTATTTCTTTTATAAAGAGATTTGGGTGTGCATTTGTTCCATTAGAATGTGGCACGTAAAATATGCATATATTATGGAAAATATTCACTTTCAAGTGATATTGACATTCATAGTCTCGAATTTGCAGAGAAGCGACAGCTTTGACCTAGTATTACTTTGTCAGTAATAGTGCGATTTTCACCAAATTTGGCAGGATCATGCCCTATATTGTAGCCTATATTGTTGCAAAATTTGGTGATTCTAGGGTGAACTTAAGGGGGGCGTTCCTGTCAATTACTAAAAATTATAGTAATGTACTATCATTAACTTTATTTGAACATGAAGGGTATTTCGGAGCCTAGGCACCATATAGTGACAGCCCCCTGATTTTTTTCAGATTTTTCGGTTGGGTAGTTTCTGAGAATGGGTTCGTTAAAAAAATTACCACTTTCAACCCTCCGCACCCCCCACCTTTTCAACAAATGTCAAAACTAAGACTGGCTTCGAAAAGTACTAATCGAGATCTTTAATTTGATACCCCATTTGACTATATTTGATGAAAAAAAAATTTACACCCTCCCTTTGCATGTATGGAGACCCCCCCTTAAATTCGTGATAAAAGGATGTAACTCACTATATGCGTGAGCGTTCACGGTTCCCACCTTTCTACCAAATTTGGTGCCAATCGCTACAACCGTCTCCGAGAAAAATGCGTGTGACGGACAGACAGACAGACAGACAGACAGACAGACGGACAGACAGACAGACAGTAAACCGATTTTAATAAGGTTTTGTTTTACAAACAAAACCTTAAAAAACGTTTGTGGTTTGCAAAGGCTTATATTTCCAAACCTCCAAAATATTCTAGGGATGGATTAGAGTTCTTTTATATTCCATATTAGGGGCATTATGGAAGATAGCACATGTGGCTGTATAGCGAATATAATATATAGTGGCAGCTCGAAAATGTTTTCGGGGTGTATTTCCTACTATGGAGCTGGAGATTTAGTTCCTAACCATATTCTGGTAGAGAATCGTTATATCCTAATATTAAAGTAGAAGAAACAATATCTATACGATTACCAGCTATAATTGTTGCAAAAGGGGCGGAATATGGGATGGTTAGGTAGGTAGGTATCAGTGGCCGCTCCGAGGAGCCCAATTAGCGCTTTGATGCGCCGTTTTGATGCCACAAACTCCTAAGACCGTGACTGTTGTTATGGGAGCAAGGAGGCAGAGTCCAGCCGGCTCGGATCTTCAGAGCCAGCCCGTAGCATTCACGAAGGAAAGCAGCTCTCCGGCCCTGCAGCTAGAAATCTCTCTGAGGTCCCCAAAGAATGGCTTACCAAGTGTCCGCAGCCTGCCTCTAGCCAGAGCTGGGCAATCGCAGAGAAAGTGCATGAGGGTTTCCCGTCCTTCTCCGCAACTTCGGCAATGCGAGTTGTAGGGTATGCCGGGCCTAGCGGCATGGTCCCCTATGGGCCAGTGCCCCGTGCAGACCGCCGTAATCTTGAATGCATTTGCACGCGTCTGGCACAGGAGCTCTCGTGATCGGGCTATGTTATAAGCGGGCCAAATTCTCTTTGACTTGGCACAGCTTTCGTCATCTCACGCCCGCGGCTGCTAGGTAGTGCGAGTAGGCTCGGCACCCGACAGCCGCCAGCGGAACACCGACTGTATTCGCCGAGGGACTGCTAAGAGCAGAGCCTTGCCTGGCCAATCCGTCAGCCCGCTCACTCCCCTCTATGTTCCTATGCCCGGGAACCCAGAGGAGAGTGATCTTGAGCGCGTCTCTGCAATGCCCCACCAGCCGGCAAGATGTCGTCGTTGAGTACAAGGCCTTGATGGCCGCTATGTTACGCTTGGGGCTCGAATCACGCTCCAGCCATCGACAGACTTTCAATATCGCTAGTACTTCCGCCTGGAATACACTGGCGAAACCTGGGAGGCCATACGACTTGGATACCCCGTATGTATTCGAGAAACCCCTGCGCCGACTCCATAGGCCATCTTTGATCCGTCTGTAAAGAATATAGGATCTTAATTTTACCCAGAACCTCTAGTGCATTGTTCCTTAAGAAGCGGGACCTTAAAATCCTGGTAACAGAACGGCGTTCATTAAACTACCACATAGAAAAGAATTAGGATAGTGGTCTCGGCTATATGTAGTCGACGTGAGGAGGAGAAAGAAACGGTCCTACACTTCAAATGCAGCTGTCCGGCGTCCTCAGAGCTCAGACGTAAACACTTCGGTAAGGTTTCCTTCAACAAGGAATCTATACACTCTCTGCCTCTGGAGAATGTTCGCGAATCTCAGAACATTCTCCAGAGGCAGCCTGCAAACGTCGCAGGCGGAAGGCCATTGAATAGACGATTTTAGGGGATAGTACAATTTGCCTAGTAATAGCCTGAAGGTTTGGGGTCGTGACCCTGCCCATCAAATTAAACTAAGCAAATGTACAACAACTGAACAATGTTTCGAAAAACCCATTGTTTTCTTGAAGATGGTCAGTCGCAAAGATAGCTAACAACCTTCCATACATATGAAGTACTTAGTTGGGCTACTCCGGCACATTTCCACCATTTTAACTCAGTTTTCCTTGTCAGTTCAATGAGAGAGACGGAATATACAATAATTCCTAAAAAAATGTAATTAATTGAAAAAAGACAAGCAAATAGAAATTAATCTACAATAAAACAAAGAAAAATTAAAATTCATCCCATAAACATGCACACAAACAATGAATATACAATACAATGCGCAAATATAAAGATGATACCGACAAGCAAGGAATGTTTAATCAACACAATAATTCGATTTTTATTTTTTGGTTCTCTTTTTCCAGCAAATAGTCTAGAAAGATCACTGCAAGGAACCTGTAACGTTATATAAATGTAAAATATAAAATCACAAAGAAATGTGGCCTCTCCTCGGTGTAATCATATGTGAAGCGTCCTATCTCCACCTCAATCTTGCAAGTTTACGCTCGTTTTCATTAAATTTATATTTTAATATCAAAGTCAAGTGCAATTGCAAGTGAAACTCTATTATTAGTAAATTGTAATAATTTATAAAATTCCGACCAACACTCAACGATAACTTCCCTCTGCCCAGTGATAGAGAAGCACACCCAAGTGCTTCCATCCCAGCAGATTTATTTCCAACATTGCTCATTTGATTGATTCGAAGAAAACTTTTTGAACAACCTCTGGTCCGTTTCAAGGAGAGAGGTTGTCGAAATCAATCACGAAAAAATACTCGAAAGAACTGGATAAACCTGAATAAACCAATTAGGAGCAGCGCTAGCCGTGCCATAGTCTAATCTGAAAAATTTAGAAATTCGTTATGAGATTGACATTGAAAATTGGCAAGAAATAGAAGCAAAAGGAATCTTATGCAATTTGTCCATTGTAGCCGGTTGCCGTTGCAAGAACGACAAAATAGATGCAAAGATCAAGTTCATTTCCGCAGTACTGAATGCGCTACTCATACACCCCCATATGGGTCAGAGTTTGGTAGGAAAGTGTGGCAATCTTATTCAGTGGCATTCAGAAAGTATCTGAACATGTTAAATGGGCGGTTTAGAAGTAGATTCATAACGAAAATCCGCGTGACACCGATAATAATGAACCAATAGAACCAGCGAACTCACAAATAGCACATACCGGTTATATATGTATAATACATGCGTAAGATATGCGTCCATTTATGATTGCGAATAAATGGCTACATTTCCATAGACCATGTGATCCTCACTTGATTGAGGATACGAGTATCAAGCCATACCATGAATCACATGACCAAAATCAGTGGTTGAGGTTGTTATCAAATTACACGAAATAAGTAATCTTTTGGGAACGCCGCCAACGCTAGTATCGTGATCTCTATAAATACTGACCAGACGGTCAGATGGGTCCGAAAATAACAGCAAAACAAGAGGAAATAAGTTTCAATGGAAACCATAAGAAACTCCGATAACACATGGAACAGTTGGACCATAACCCCTCGTTAGTCATCATTAATAGTCGTGGATAGATAAGGCAAGTGTTATTTAATCCAAAGTCTTGAACACCTGTCCAATGCCAAATTCACTTCAGATGCGTATATCGATAAGATGGAAGTGTTCAGTCTAGGCTCAACTTATCTTATGTTATCATCATCAATTTGTCCAACAAAAAATGTTCTACATACGCAATTATCAGAAAAAAACAACACTTTTTATTTAACCATAATTGCTAATATTGAAATTACGACTAACTTAACGGCTATCTTAACAATTATACTTAATCTAAGATATAGTCTTAGGACTAAACTAACTTATTACCAAAGATATATGGAAGAAGAAATAATTGCATATTACTTTGGAGGAAAAGTCAAAAAAGCATCCACTGGTTGAGAAAATTTTTAAAATTAGCTGGGTCGGGGAAGGAACAGGACTAGAGTGGGTTGCACAAGGAAGAGAACTGGGAATCAGAAGCTAGGATCGGTGCTAACTATGGGAAGTCAGAGCAGCTGCCGGTGGAGAAGACTACTCTACTTTGTGAAGAAAAGAATTTGGGGAAGCAAATGAATGTGATTGTGTCCGGATAGCTCAGTAGTTAGAGCACTAGGCTGTCGTACGGAAGGTGACGGTTCAAATCTCATCGGTGACAGTAGGATTTATATCGTGATTTGACGTCTGATACCAGTCGACTCAGCTATGAATGAGTACCAGATTGCAATGCTGACCAGATTGCCTCCTACATGGTACTGTAATCCTTTAGTTTATCACTTCAAGGCTTTCGATCCAATTAGATTGTTGCGCCAACAATTATATTATTTCCGAGATGTCACAACCTCGCCAGCTGCCGGATTTTACCTAATACTAGCAATAAGTGCCAAGTATTTAGGCTCAGATGATGCTACTTATTTAAAAGATAAAGGGGCACTGGTGGTGGTGGCCGATAGTAGATTAATGGGAAAAGCCGTCGAGAACTCCACTCCATATCGAACACATATGCAGAACGGGGTACTTCTGTATGGTTTGAACCAGACTATGTGGGAGTCCCAGGACATCAAGGAAAGCCGTAAAGGATTTAGGTACTATACCTGTAGCTGACAATATTGTGAGAACCACAACCACTTTCTCGAGACGCCAAATTTTTTGGATTTCCCAAGCCAGTGGCTCATAGTCCACCTTCTTCTCCACGTATTTACGTTCAATGCATCATTCAGTAGCCATGAAAGGAGGTTCAGTGCCATGCAGAACCAAAGGGGACTCAACGAGTTCCCTTGGAAAATGCCTCTCTGTATACGGATAGGCGCTGAGGTGTTGACACCCTCATATGAACTCACTGATAAGGTGGTATGCCACCCCTCCATGACTGTCGCCAAAAACTTTATTAGTTTCGGGTCAATGCGAGACAGACGCAGTACATCGATTAACTAGATATGCGGTACGCTGCCAAAAGCCTTGGTATAATCAATATAGCAACTAAAGAGATTTCTTTGGCCTCTAGTTGCTTGTCCTACAACTATGCTCTTTACAACCCTTTGAACCGACTCGGCAGCCCTTCCACTAACAATGCACGTTATGAATTTGTAGAGGGTTGGCAAGCAAGTAATCGGTCTTGTGTCTGCGAGATCCTGTATCGTGTCTTTCTTAGGGATCATCATCATCAACGGCGCAATAACCGGTATCCCGTCTAGACCTGCATTAATAAGAAACTCCCCGGTTTTGCGCCGAGGTCCATCAATTCGATATCCCAAAAAGCTGTCTGGCGTCCTGGCCTACGCCATCGCTCCATCTTAGGCAGGGTCTGTCTCGTCTTCTTTTTCTACCATAGATATTGCCTTTATAGACTTTCCGGGTGGGATCATCCTCATCCATACGGATTAAGTGACCTGCCCACCGTAACCTATTGAGCCGGATTTTATCCACAACCGGACGGTCTTGGGATCGCTCATAGATTTCGTCATTTTGTAGGCTACGGAATCGTCCATCCTCATGTCATCATCATCAACGGCGCAACAACCGGTATCCCGTCTAGCCCTGCCTTAATAGGGACCCCAGACATCCCGGTTTTGCGCCGAGGTCCACCAATTCGATATCCCTAAAAGCTGTCGGGCGTGCTGGCCTACGCCATCGCTCCATCTTAGGCAGGGTCTGCCTCGTCTTCTTGTTCTACCACAGATATTGCCCTTATAGACTTTCCGGGTAGGATCATCCTCACCCATATGGATGACCCACCCACCGTAACCTATTGAGCCGGATTTTATCCACAACCGGACGGTCTTGGAATCGCTCATAGATTTTGTCATTATGTAGGCTACGGAATCGTCCATCCTCATGTAGGGGGCCAAAAATTCTTCGAAGGATTCTTCTCTCGAACGCGGCCAAGAGTTCGTAATTCCTCTTGCTAAGAACCCAAGTCTCCGAGGAATACATCAGGACTGGCAAGATCATTGTCTTATTCAGTAAGAGCTTTGACCCTATGGTGAGACGTTTCGAGCGGAACAGTTTTTGTAAGCTGAAATAGGCTCTGTTGGCTGACAACAACCGTGCGCGGATTTCCTCATCGTAGTTGTTATCGGTTATGATTTTCGACCCTAGATAGGAGAAATTGTCAACGGTCTCAAAGTTGTATTCTCCTATCCTTATTCTTGCCGTTTGACCAGTGCGGTTTAATGTTGTTGGTTGGTTCGTCTTCGGTGCTGACGTTGCCACCATATATTTTGTCATGCCTTCATTGATGTTCAGCCCAAGATCTCGCGCCGATAGCCGCCTGCTCGATCTGGATGAAGGCAGTTTGTACGTCTCGGGTGGTTCTTCCCATGATGTCGATATTGTCAGCATAGGCCAGTAGTTGGGTAGACTTAAAGAGGATCGTACCTCTTGCATTTACATCAGCATCACGGATCACTTTCTCGAGGGCCAGGTTAAAGAGGACGCATGATAGGGCATCCCCTTGTCGTAGACCGTTGTTGATGTCGAATGGTCTTGAGAGTGATCCTGCTGCTTTTATCTTGCCTCGCACATTGGTCAGGGTCATCCTAGTCAGTCTTATTAATTTCGTTGGGATACCGAATTCTCTCAGGGCCGTGTACAGTTTTACCCTGGCTATGCTATCATAGGCGACTTTAAAGTCGATGAATAGATGGTGCAATTGTTGTCCATATTCCAACAGTTTTTCCCTCGCTTGCCGCACAGAGAAAATCTGATCTGTTGCTGATTTGCCTGGAGTGAAGCCTCTTTGGTATGGGCCAATGATGTTCTGAGCGTATGGGGCTATCCGGCCTAGCAAGATAGTGGAGAATATCTTATAGATGGTACTCAGCAACGTGATGCCTCTATAATTGCTGCACTGTGTGATATCTCCCTTTTTATGTATGAGACAGATAATGGCTCGTTGCCAATCGTCAGGCATTGATTCGCTGTCCTATACCTTGAGCACAAGTTGATGAACCACTTGGTGTAACTCGTCGCCTCCATATTTAACAAATTCGGCTGTAATTCCATCGGCTCCTGGCGACTTATGATGGTTTATGATTACGCATTTGGGAAAGCTAATGAGTCTGAAGAAGATTACCTTCAAGAGAACCTTGGAAGTAAGACGATTTGGATGTGACTGACACCTAATCAGGAAGTTGACACCATGATGGAGAAGAAAGGTGTGTATGGGGGGGTTTACCAGGAATTGTAAAGAGTCTGATTGGAAAAGTGCCCATGAGCCCTCTTCCCGCCCAACTAGGCTGAGGGGCGACCAATCTAAGGATGGCTTGAAGGCTAACGAGTCTGAAGAGAGCCTTGAAAGTAAGAGGATGGGGATGTGACTGACACCTAATCAGGAAGTTGACAGCATAATGGGGAAGAAAGTCGTGTAGTCGTGGGGTTTATCAGGAATTATAAAGGGTCTGATTGACGGACTATTCCCGCCTAACCGGACTAACGGGCGACCAATCTAAGGACGGGTTGAAGGCAACATCCAAAAGCCGGCATCACAGCGATGATGCGTTTCAATGCAAAGTGTGTGCGACCATGCGTAAATGTATTGCTACATCCCGATTGTCGCAAACACTTCAAGCAGCGCAATGCTGACTACATTGCCTCCTAGTGTACCGTTACGGTCTTGAATGAAGTGCTCTAACACACTTCAAGGCCCTGATCTAACATGGATTGTTGCGCCAACGATTATTATTATTATTATTACTTCAAGCAGTGACGCGGTGGTTATAAACTACAGAGACATAGATATTAAATGGAAGACAATACGAATCAATATTGAAGCCCACTAGGTCAGATTGTTACCGGACAGGACTCTTCGCACTATAGCACAGGTTGCAAGGACAACTGCTTTTTGCATCTCCATGTGTACTCCAGCCCTAAGATCAAGCTTTTTCACCGCTTTATGGAAATTTTGCGGGATCAATCCCATCGCTGAAATCACAACTGGGACTACTTCGATCTTTTGTAGTCTATAAACTCCAACTGTTTCACTCAAAGCTTCTCACCACCTTTCGGTTCTTAGCAGGAAAAATTACGAACTCTTGGCCGCATTCGAGAGAAGAATTTCTAGCCCCCTACATGAGGATGGACGATTCCGTAGCCTACATAACGATGAAATCTATGAGCAATGCCACGGCCGTCTGGTTGTGGATAAAATCCGGCTCAATAGGTTGAGGTGGGCGGGTCACTTAATCCGTATGGATGAGGATGATCCCAACCGGAAAGTCTATAAGGGCAATATTTATGGTAGAAAAAGAAGACGAGGCAGACCCTGCCTGAGATGGAGCGACGGTGTAGGTCAGGACGCCAGACAGCTTTTAGGGATACCGAATTGGTGGACATCAAACCGGGATGTGCAAAACCGGGATGTCTGGACTTCCCTATTAAGGCAGGCCTAGACCGGATGATGCGGGGATAGCTAAGTGGTTAGAGCACAAGGCTATCGTACGGAAGGTCGGGGTTCAAATCTCACTGGTGGCAGTGGGATTTGTATCATTATTTGACGTCCGATACCAGTCGACTCAGCTTTGAATGAATACCTGAGTTAAATCAGGGTAATAATCTCGGGTGAGCGCAATGCTGACAACATTGCTTTCTATAGGGTACTGTAATCCTATAGTGTATTGTTACGGTCTGGAAGGAAGTGCTCTAACACATTTCAAGGCCCTGATCCAATTGGATTGTTGCGGTTGTTGTGCCGTTGATGATGATGAAGTTTGCTTCATGTTGTCCATCAGGGGAGCAGTAGTTCCGGATTTTTTTCCTGCCATTTTTGAACAGTGTTCCGGTCCAATGGTACGGCTACATCGATTATGAAGCACGCTCGTTCTTTCTTGAAAAGCAGAACTAGATCGGGTCTGTTGTGATTAACACTGTGTTCGGTGATAATAGTGTGATCTCGCAGTAGTTTGGCTTGATCATTTTTCAAGATTCTCTGCAGAGTATATTTACATTAAGGATGGTAGGTTGCTACTAAGTGATACTTCAACGCAAGGTTTTGGTAGAGAATCTTGCAGACGGAGTTAAGACGACAGGTGTACTCGGTACTGCACAACATCCTGGAGGATGTATTGTTTGTAATTTTTGTTAGGAATGCTTCGGTCTATAATACACCGTCGTATGTGTTTGAGGTGGCGGAGAAACAAAACCTCTGAGCACTCAGGCCTTCGTGGTCCATTGTACTCGATCCTCCGTCTAACCGAATATTCCGGAATGGTTTATGTATCGCAGGATTTCCGTTAGTTGACGTGAAGCTACCCGCTGCAGTTGTAACACATCTGCACCAAATTTCTGATATCTGATGCGTCCATAGGCGGGGAACTCATATAGAAAATGTTCCAGAAATTTCTCTTTCTTATTACTGTAGGAAGGTATCATCTTGAATAATTCCTATTCAGAACTTATGTTTAACTAGTGCTTTTCTACAGGATAAACTTTGCGGTACGCATGTTGGGTCCTGGCAGGAAAAGTTATGTGTGTCTAGCAGCATTTACGCTCTTCCACCTGTCATTGTGGGAAGCTTGTTCCCAGTTTTTGAAAACAGCCTTAGCCAATGCTACTGGTACTCCAAGTGCTGGTTCTGGTCCCGGCACGGGGGAGATTGACCCCTCTTCCGCTAAAGCATCCGGGATTTTATTTCCTTCTACGCCACAGTGATCAGGTACCCGCAGTAGTTCTACCGTATTGAATCTAGAGATAGAGTTCAAACGGCTTCTGCATTCCTGAACGATTTTCGAGGTAATCAAAGGACTACTAAACGCCCTCAATGCAGCTTGACTACCACTGCAGATTGCGATGCGCCTGCCCTTCAACCGCTCGTCAATCATCCAGTTTGCCGCCCTTATGATCGTATAAACTTCGGCTTGAAAACCTTGCATATTGTCCCAAAGGAAAAGCCCACTTCGCGTTTTTATTCGAGAGGTAGACTCCGGCTCCAAAAACCTCTTCAGTTTTTAAGCTATCGGTATAGAAGACTTCCGTATATCCCGCCACGCATTTTTCTGGGACTTTCCAGTCCTCTCTACGCTTCAGGGTAACTTCATATCTTCTACCAAACAAATGTATGGGGACACGAGAATTGGAAGGCATTGAAAGAACTGGAGTCAGTCCCCCCAGTAACTCTTCCAATGCTCTGAGCCCCCATATCCGTTGTTTCCCCATAGGTTTAATCGAATTAGTCTATGAGTTGCTCTCATTGCAGTGCATTGAATAAATATATCCAGGGACTGCAAATTGAGTAGTACATTCAGTGCTGCGCCGGATGTCGTGCTCATGGCAAGGGGTTCAGTACCATGCAGAACCAAAGGGAACTCAACCAGCCGCTTGGAAAATGTCCCTCCGTATACGGATAATATAATCGACGACAGTGGACAATGGATTCACTGTAAACATTTTCGAAACGTTGCTCACAAATAAGAAAGTGCAGTGGTTTGCTTGTAGAAAATGGCTAGCTAGGATATTCACATTTCGCATAGTGACAAAGTTTTGGGGTAGAATTTAAGCTTGTTGGCTTGTTTTGCCCAGATGGGGACAGGTGTTTTTGATTGGCTTCTTCCTCTAGTTTTCCCACTGGTCCTTGTCGAATATTTCCTGAGGCTGATACTGGTATATAATTTGACATGGGTTTTCAACAGGTCGCACTCCGACAATGGTTCTAAGAACTTTCCTCTCAAATGCCTTTACTATTATCTGAGATGCTTGCATAAGCAAGTCTAACAAATCTAATACTTCTGTATATGTAGGTGACCTTCAAAATTCAGAAAACGAAATAGAACGCTTTATATGTGAGCTGAATTTGTTTCCTGATCTCTTCAGACTCGCTGAAATTCGTCCCAATTGGATGCGAATTAAACAAAACTTGTAATAAACTAAAGGGGACTAGTGTGGAAACGATGGCTTGACCGTGCGCGTGGGGCATAAATCCCCGAGTGCCTCGATCGAGAGGAAGAGATCCACAGCGGATCACAATCTTAATCCCTGTTTCTTTTGCCTCAGATGTTTATTGAGGCGCACCTGAGGTTCCCTCCCTTCCTTGACATCCGCAGGCCATTATTCTGGAAGATTCGAACCGAACATTATTAATGACGGTCGGTACAAGTGGGAGAGATTACGCATCGATCTCTAGACAGCCGACGTAACTAGCCACAGCGGCTGACATCACATTTCGTGATCGGACCGAATCGATGTCATTGCTCCTGATCCCGTCGTTAATTTCTTGGTCTAATTTTATGCGCAAGTTTGAATTCCCACAGGACCTACTTTCACTCACTGCTCCATCGGAAATGTCGAGAACGTCAATCAACCCAGTAAACGACACACCAGCGAGCAAGGTTCGATGCTGCCATTGGCAGTTTTCCGTCTTTCGAGTGGGGGAGGAGGGGGGGGGGGGGGGAGGTCCCATGTTGGGCGCCATTTGTAATGAACTAGAGGGGAAAAGTGATGGTCAAAACGACCATCCTAAGTGGCCGAAAACGTAGCTTCATATCTTTGTTTCAGATCTTTTGGTTGGGTTGTTTCTGGGAATGGGTCCGTTAAGGAAATCATCACTTTCCTCCCCTCCCACTCCCCGCCTTGCTAACAAATGTCAAAACTAAGACCGGCTTCGAAAAGCACCTTTCATTTGATAACCAACATGACTATATTCGGTGAAAAAAAATGTTAGACCCCCCTTTTCAATCAAGAAAATAATGAATGTTCCAAATAGTTTTGAATATAATCAAATGTCTTAAAATGGTTCTCATTTCCCGACTTCAATTCCCGCTGTTCTTGTTGCGCACTATAAATTTATAACTTCTATAATTACTTTTCGTATATTCTTTAAAAAACAAATAAAATCTATCTAAAAATTTTCGTCGTCCACTGATTTTGGTTATTGTCATATTGTTATATCATAGAAGTTGAAAAGAACTAACTTTCAAAAAATATCAAAATTCACTGCCACTAAAAAGGCATTATTATGTCTACATGTGTATTTTTAGAACTCTTTTAGAGATTTCAAAAATTCATGAAGTAAAATTTATCAAAATTTTATTGAAATCCGAGACTAAAACCGTGCACATCCAATGATTCACCTTATGAGTTATCTCATGGACCATCTTCCTCAAATAAGGGGATTCTCCCTGCGCATATGCAAAAACAGTCTCTGTTGCTTGTATCGATCCGTTAGGCAAAATCATTCCGATGGCATGCAATTAAAAGTAAAAAACAGGATCAAGGTCATTTTGAGTTCTTTTTTGCCTTTAGTGTTGTGTTGACATGAAATTCATTTCGATTGTGGAAAACGATTTCATTTTAATGAACGCAATGGATGTCTAGACCATGAGTTCTCTTATCAAACAAATTTTCTATTTTTTTCTAAGATTCAAGAAGAATCGTTTCTGGATTATTGCACTTTATTTCACTTCAAAATTCTAAAAGCTGGAATTCGGGGGTCCACGCGCTAGAACTAGAGATCGTTCAAGTTCATTTCCTTGATTTCCCACTGAAAATACTGCTCATCATGTCTCTATAGGGTTTTCCATTGACTCAAACATGCTTGCTATTTTCAAGTTCGAATACCACTCTGTTTATTCGGCAGTTTTTAGGTATGAACGCACCATTTACTTTAAGATATATACTATAGTAACAATCACATATGACACTGTGATAATTTAGATGATATTCTCGAGTGAAATTAGTATTTATTAAAAGTATAATTTGGAATCACTGAAAATTAATTAATAATGATAGCATTTGTATTCCATAAGTTAAATGGCTTACACGTTATACCAGAAGCCAAGTACCCTCCGTAATGGATTCAGATGGATTAAGCTAATTAGATTTTGAAGCATGGGAGAATTATTTATTAGAAACCACTATTATTGAAAGGTAAAATGATTTCTTAAATACATTACTACTAATGAAACATATTCCAACAGGATATATATAATATATTATATATGGTGGACATCAATTTTTTAGAGCGAGATTTTTCAAAAACCGAAAACTTTGCGCTCTAGACATTTCCGAATTTAGTAATATGGCAGAATTAAATATAGAAACAGTACAAAACCCTTCTCGTCTGAGCAATTTAAACTCCATCCTCTGTTTGAGTACTCTGTGGCTATTCACAATATACACATACCATATTTTCAAATGTACTTTTTTTTTTAAATTTTATACAAATATTGCGTCTTATAATGGAGACCTACAAGCAACCAACCAAAATGATGTAATTATTAAATATCATTAGTAAGAACTTTGGATTATGATTCACTTTATCAGTAAAGAAGAAGACCATGAAGTCAAAACAAATAAAAAACTCCAGATTTTTTTACAATGGCGCTAGCATTATCTTGGCATTTATTTATTTTATGAATACATAAGACAATGTATACTTTCAAGCAAAACATAACTTACAAACTGCCTACAAAAAATGAATCAAATAAATTACAATGATTTGAATTTATTTAAGGTTTTGCGATTTCAGCATTCCACACAAAAAAAAACAATAAATTTTAAGCTCATCCTGAAGGCTCTTTAAACAAATGTAAGACATGATATGCAGCTTTCATTCAAGCGGTCTCTACATGCTAAAATAAGTTTAGTATTTAGCAAATTACCAAGTCCACAAAAAAAGGGGGGCAGGGGGTAGGTACCACTCAATGGGAATTGAACATTATTCAGCAAATATACAAAAGTTCACTGAAACTTTGTTAGTCATAGTAAGACTTCCAGGAAACTTTTCGGTATTGGAGACAATATTATTTTTAAGAAGAATTTATCTAAAAAATTCAAAATATATATATGTTATGACTAACTTTATGTATCTATAGCTTTATTTGAGCATATTTACAGGGGGTGTTCGTTAAGCCTTAGAGGTCTAAGCTTCGTGAAAATTTCCGGCCCGCCCGCCTGCCTCGCCGAACTTGAATGATTCCAATAACTATACGCTATTTTATCAAAATGTAAGGGGTCTAAGGACCAAGCTGTCTGCCTTAGCATTCCAACGTCATGTCATCTGCATTTCTGAAACCTGGCTGGATGACAGGATTTTAGATTCTGAGCTCCTCGAAAGTTACTCTGTCTTTCGTTTTGACAGAGACTGCGTTGCGCTTGGCAAGACAACTGGCGGAGGTGCCCTAATAGCTATTAAGTTCCCTCTCCGTGCCGAAATCATCTTTTCCTCCTCCTCCTCCTACGATTCTGTTACCATACGTGTCCTTCCTCCAAACGTATGTCCCTTTATCATATCGTGTGTATATTTTCCCTGCCTAAGCCCGCCTTCTCTGTACTTGGATTTCTTCGACAGATTACCAGAGGCCCTAACCGTTTTGTTTCCCTCACTTCCTTTCCGGCTCTCCTGGCCCGTTACTCCTGGCCTTCCCTCCCTCCCTAATAACTCGACCCACAATTCCCTTCCTCTATCCACTTTCATGTACACCTGTGGGGCCCTTCAATTTAACCTTTCTAGAAACCACTTAGATCGCACTCTTGACCTTGTCCTCTCTAACCTTCCTGTACGTTATCTTTCCCAACCCCTTCATGCTCCGTCTTATGTTGCCCCTGACGCCCATCATCCTGCTCTCGAGTTCGATGTTCAGATATCCCGACTCCACTCTCCTGTCGCTCGCAAGCCTACCAAGTTCAACTTTCATAAGGCGAACTTCGAAGGTCTGAACTCAGCCCTGGCGTCAATTAACTGGGTCCCCCTGCTCTCTCCATTTACATGTGACCAAGCACTCAACACTTTCTATACCATTTTATCTAATCTTCTTCCTTGTTACGTTCCCTCCTCTCCTAAGTGCTTACGCTCTTACCCTGTCTGGTTCACCACTGAAATTCACAAAAAACTACGTCAAAAACAGACTGCGAGAAAGAAGTTCCTGTCTTCTAGAAACGTCGCTGACTTAGTTTTTTTCAAATCCCTTCGGTCCTCGGTCAAATCCTTAATACGTAAGTCCAGACACGAATATTTGTCCAGCGTGGAAGACTCACTAAAGCGCGGAAATCTGAAACCTTTCTGGTCCCACATTCGCAACTCCCGCTGCCCTGCCCAGTTATCCCCTCCGTCCATTAAATTCTCTGGCTTCTCAGCTAACTTCCCTCAACTATCTTGTGATTTACTCTGCCGCTACTTTTCATCAGTCTATGTTCCTCCCCCTTCCTCCGAATCCCTCCCGATAGTAGATGTAGCCTGCCCCGCATCGCCTACCATTCCCCTTCGTACCCCTATCTTTGTCGAATACCTCATTGGCGAACTTGATGCCAAGGTCGGACCTGGCTACGATGGTCTTCCAAACCTCTTTTTGCTCAAAACTGGTAAGTCCATCTCCCTTCCCCTATCTCTTATTTTCAACAAAAGCCTTGAAGAGAATCATTATCCCCATTCATAAAAGTGGCGATCGTTCGCTTGCCGAGAATTACCGTCCCATTTATCTCAGCGACTGGTTGTCCGCCCACTTTGACCAACACATAGTGAAAGAACAACACGGCTTTGTTAAACGTAGGTCCACTGCCTCCAACCTGCTTGACTTTACTAACTTTGTCGCCAAATGTCTAAATTCACGGCAAGAAGTGCATACCATTTACACTGACTTCGCGAAAGCCTTCGACACTGTAAATCACAAGATACTTCTATCCAAACTCTCGTCCCTAAACGTTCCCAAACCACTTGTTTTATGGCTTGCCTCTTACCTTTCCAACCGATCCTGCCGCGTCTCTTTTGACGGCTGTACTTCCCGCTCCTTCTCCCCCTCTTCTGGCGTCCCACAGGGGTCGATTCTGGGTCCTTTGCTATTTTTATTTTTTATTAACGACCTTCCTCCCCTCCTTACTTGTCGCTGTTTGCTCTATGCAGACGACCTTAAGCTGTTTTCCGCTATATCGTCGCCTATGGACTGTGTTTCCCTTCAGAATAACCTGAACACTCTGGTTCGTTGGTGCTCGACTAATGGTTTAGCGCTAAACGTCAAAAAGTGTCACTCTATGTGCTACTCCCTACAATCCTCACCCACTTCTTTCTCCTACTAGCTTGACGGACATTCCTTATCCTGCTTAAATTCCACTCAAGACCACTTTCGACAATAAGCTCCGCATTGACACCCATTGCCTCGATGTCATCAATCGAGCAGCAAAATTGTCAGGCTTTACTCTTCGCTCCTCCTCTGATTTTGACTCCATCCAACCCTCCTTAGCTCTCTTCAATTCCCTCGTAAGGAATACCCTCGAGTATTGCTCCGTGATTTGGTCACCCTCCCGTAACTATGATTGTCTTGCCCTTGAAAATGTGCAACGTAAATTCACCCGTTCCCTCTTCTTTAAGAAAAGCTTCCCTCGTGTGGATTACCCCTCCCGCCTCCGCTTTCTAAACCTTCCCTTCCTACAACAGCGTAGATCCTATCTGGATCTATGCACATTCTTTAAACTTTCCTCGGACCTAATGGACTGCTCCGCCGCTGACGAGATCACCTGCCGTCCTGCGTCTTATAACACACGTAACGCAGATATTTTCAACGTGCCCTTCGCGGAGCTCGAAGTCTATTTTCATTCCCCGATTCCCAGGCTTTGCCGAAATTATAATGCAAAACAGCTTGGTCCTTTTAACTTCCCTACTTTAAGTAGTTTTAAACGTAGGATAAGTTTTTTGCTTTCTCCTCCTCCTCCTGAGGACAATAATTAATTGGAATTCTCTCTGTTTGTTGTCCGTTAATTAAATAAATAAATAAATAAATAAATAAATATATCGAAATGGGATGTGCTTTGGGTGTCAAGATAGGTAAATCACGGTGATCTTTTTACATTTTTTTTACATATTTCGGGACCTGTGCTGTGCTTTCGCGTAAATGATTACTCAGTTTTCTCCACAGACTGAATTTTTTTACCATATTCCTTTTAAATGTGCGGCCAAAATTTGAATTTTCAGACTTCTGCCACGGAAAGGAAATTTGTTCGTGTGGCGCCCTGCCCTGCTTTCCCGTCTACATGGCTAGGGACTTGGTTTTGTTTTTCAGGGAAACAAAGGAGGAAAAAAGAAGAAGAGAAAAGAGGTTGAGGTTGGGAGATGAAAAATTGTGGTAGATAGTTGGTCGCCCGCGGAGAAAATTGACGAATAGTAAGCTCCGCCGGATCGAAGCCACTTAAATGTGAAAAGTAGATCAGGATTGTGTCGGATATATTCTGTTTTCCTATCTAGTGCGAAAGCAAACGTCGTCATTTTCCATACTTGTTCCCGGATTAGTGGTGATAAGTTGTGCGTTACGAGCAAATAAAAGCGTCTCGCGCAGGAAGCCTCCTCACCACTTTAGAAAGTGTCCGGCAATTTCCAATCGTAAACTCAAGAAAAATCGGGAAATTCAACCCCCGTGACAGTTAGATCCGAGATTTTTATTCTACATAACAGCTTTTCTCGCCTTTACATTAGCCACCCTTTTAGTGGTCGTAAGGAGGCGTCCGCGATGCAACATCATCCATCGAATCCATCGCGACTGACCGCTGTCGAGAGTGAAGGCACCATGTCGACGATAAGGTCAACCATATGAAGGCTGAAGTTCCCCGATCGATAAATGAAAGGATTAGATTTATGTGTGTCATTTTGTACTAAATGTAAGGTACTCTGTACAGAATAAATGTGCCGTGGGGCGTAGACTTAGAGACTAATTTAATTCAAACGAGATCACTACACTCAGCTTATAATGGTGCGACCTTTGAAGTGTTAGCTGCAAGGACACATTCGGTCCACCCTGATGGACATACGGAATTTAGGTATAAGTTTACTACTAATTAATTTTGTTGTGTAGTTTATTAGTATTATTAGTGTTATTTTAGAACTTATTATTAATTCCCGTGGGAGAATGGGGCTATGTTCCTTATTCTTTTGCTTCTCCTTTGCTGCGAAAGAGCTGCTCGCCTTGATATCTTTTGATTAGATCAGTTGAATTGGACGAAGAATATTTGAATTTTAAGTGTGGCAGATTTTTTTTTCTATTGAAAATTCCTATTTATGAAGAATACAAGATTCGTAAATAAGTAATAGATATCACAAAAACAATGGAAGAAAGTACGTCTTTAGAGGAGAAAACATATTTAAACAAGTCGGGAAACCGGAAGGTTGACGCTTCAGGTATAAAAGGTTTTGTGTTTCCCATGTGAGGAGCATAACGTAGTTCTCCATTGGCTTATAGCATTGACCCGAGATATTTAAATCGCTCAGTTCTGGGCAGGTTACCACCATTGCCAGAACTCAGCGATTTAAATATCTGGAGGGGCAGATTACTGCCATTGAAAGAACTGAGCGATTTAAATATCTCGAGTCAATGCTACCAGCCAATGGAGAACTGCGTAATGAAATGTTTCAAGCATTAACGCCACCTGGATGAAGTGACATTCCGCAAATGGTGTTCTTTGTGATCGACGTATCAGCGCACGTCCCAAATCTAAAATTTACTGCAATGTCGTCCGTCTGTCGCTCTCTATAGTTTGAGTGTTGACTATAAAGGACAATGAACGGCGTCTTGCGGTAATGGAGACGAAGATGTTGTTGCATTTCACTGGTGGCGTGACACGTTTTGATCACGTCTGAAATAAGAATATCCGCGATCGATATGGGTTTGCACCGACTGTGGAAAAACTGCAAGAGAGGCGTTTTCGATGGTGTGGTCACGTAATTCACGCTAACGAGAATTCAACAACCAGCATTCGTGAGAACATCGAAGTCAATGGTAAGCAACCAAAAAGCCGGCCAAAACAATGGCCGCATGATACACTGGATGGAGATTTGAAGGTCTCGCGATTACATCCTGATCCGGCATTTCTACGAAATTTTGCATGTATATACAAAATATTGTCCTCTATGCTGGTACAAAATTCGGAAATCCTAGGATGAATTTAAGGGGGGTTTTTCAGTAAATTTCTATAAAGTAGTAATATACTATTAGTAAGTTTATTTGAGCAGATATCGGAATGGGACATATTTTGAGGCCTAGATTTCATCTAGGCGCACCACTCCGATTTTTTCCGGATTTTTAGGTTGGGTAGTTTCCGAAAATGAGTCCTGTCTCACTTCAAGTGCGTACATTTTGACTCATTACTCACGCACTTTGCAATTTATGTCAAAACTAATATCAGTTTCGGAAAGTACAAATCGAGACCTTTCATTTGATACCCTACACAACTATATCCGGTGAAAAAAATGTTTGAATCCCTCCTTTGCATGTATGGGAAGCCCCCCTTTAAACTCCACCTAAATTTATGCCACACGCTGTATGCGTGGGATTTCATAGTTCCCATCTGTCCACCAAATTTCGTTCGGATCGGTTTAGCCGTTTTGGAGAAAAATGCGTGTGACAGACAGACAGACATTGAATCGATTTTAATAAGGTTTTGTTTTACACAAAACCTTAATAAAAATGAAGAGAGAATTTAAAAAAATAACAAAAAAAATTATATAAGCATAGGAAAAGAGGAATGCCGTTTGAAGCTATATCTAAGTATAAATAATTAAATGATATCCTACTATTATGTTTAAAGCGGCAGGGGGTGAACGGTTAGGTTGGAGTGAGCCCCCGCAGGGCCATCATATCAGTTGGGGTGGGTGGGTTTTGTTAACTCCTGAGTCAAGGCACGTGATTAAATCTCCACGGCCTTCATCTGGCCGAACTACTAGCATTCGAATTAGCTCCAACACGTGCCATCCGGTTCCATATATTTATTACCTCGGGCAGTCGGTGTTCACGACTGGGAAGCCTGTTAGGGGACTTTAGTTGGTTGATAGCCTTGGTGGCCGTGTTGGTGCCAAGATGATACACCGCTGGACTCTCAGCGTTATAGAGTTGGCACCCAACGTAGGTTACAGATGGTGCGACTGTAACAACTGTCATTCGTGCGTACTCTTTGTGCGTGTATGGCGGGAAAGGTTAATTTGTTCGCCACGCTATCATGGGAACACCATAGTGGCAGTATGTCCCCTCCCTATTCCAAAGCCTTCTTTGGCTCCAATTTTTAATCGGAAGGATTACTTTAAGTCGTTGTTGTGTAGTATAACCCTCCCTAAATTACACACATAGGTATGTTTTTATGAGAATCCTTTCATTTCTAAGACCTGCTATATTGCGTCATGATTTCTACAGTGAATTTAGTATTGCATATGCAACGACTCAGCACATTCTTGTGAAGTTTTGATGTTTTTATGTGAGTACTACCGTGTTGACCAAACCCCATGATCCCCTTCTTCCACAATCAAAGCCCTGCTACGACTGACACAACAGTACAAATTTATACCGGTGAAGACCAACTTAAAGTCTCTACCACAACTAAGGGGTACGGCGCCTAAATTGCACAACGCAACTTCACGCTTGAGCTGTCCGAGATATGGGTACAACCAAAATCACCATGAAACTCCCACAAGGAGGCCAACCGCAAACATATTTCCCAGGAATTGTGCTGACACATATGAAATCGGTTTTCATAGCACCCGATAATCCCTGGCGGGGCTTCGTGCCCTGAGACATTTCTTATGAGTCTCGTGCATATTCGGGTCTGATCGCAATAGATAGGCCTTGGACCATTCGTCTATTGCATCACGGCTAGCAAGTCAATGAAGGTTCTCCCTGGCCACTTGGTGTTGACTCCTCCGATAAGATTGTTGCTCTGCCTCCTCGCATCTGTGGGCATAAGCAAATTAGGTCGTTTTTGTTTTATTTATTAATTATTTGAACCTTATGGTAGGTCCAATGGGGGTGGACGGTTTATAGCGATTTAGGAACATCAGAACACTGCATTCCTTGTATCATAGATCAAAAACCGCCAACAATATCGACGTTCTAAAGTTTCAGTGAGCAGGTGATGTGATAACAGAAGGTCTCCCAGATCTTTACACAAATGTAAGACAAACAACCATTTGGCGGCCCCCGGAAGCATGAAAGGATCTAGTAGAAAATTCAAGCTATTCGGATTGACTGAATTCTCGTTAGCGCGAATTACGTAACCATATCATCGAAGACGCCCCTCTCGCAATTTTTTATACGATCGGTGCAACTCCATATCGATCGCGGATATCCACATTTCGGATGTGATCAAAACGTCTCACGCCACTAGTCCAACGCTACATCTTCGTTTCCATAGCCGCAAGACGCTCTTCATTGTCTTTTAAAGTCGGCGAACACTCAGAACCATAGAGAGCGATATACAATATTTAAAGTACTCGGCCAAATGTTATTTGCAGGGATCAGGCGTCGAGAGTTTGTTGCTTGGATAGGTTTGTCCTATCCAACATAGTACCACCTTTTTAAGGTTTTGTGTAAACACAAAACCTTATTAAAATCGGTTTACTGTCTTTTTTTTTTTTTTGAGAGGTGGAAATCTTCAAAAGACACTGGTCTGGACACACCAGCGTGTGGGCTTTTTACCCACTAAAACCACCCCCGACTCCCTCCCTGCCCCGCGGAACCACCATAAGGTATTACATCACGGGGCGGAGTCAGCTCACTCTAGCTTAATCCCCTTTCTTCTACACGCGGCGCACGTGACCGCGTTTTTCTCCTTTCCTCTGCCTTTCGCAATTTATCTTGAATTGATGCGATCATGGAGTTGACCGCATCCCAATTCTCTTGATGTGCTAGCATTTTCGGCACCAGATTTTCTGGTACCAGCACCTCTCCTAGAGTCTCCTCTAGGTTCCTCCTTTCTTCCACAAATCTCGGATAGTGGAAGAATACATGCTCTGGGTCCTCTGGGACTCCATCGCAATTTGGACAGTCGGGTGAGGTCTCCAATTTAAACCTGTGAAGGTATTGGAGATATCCTCCATGTCCCGTGAGAAACTGGGTGAGATTATAATTAACCTCACCGTGTCGTCTCTCCAACCACTCCTTGATGGCAGGAATGAGCCTGTGAGTCCACCGACCCTTTCCCGAGCGTTCCAACCGCTCTTGCCATCTATTTATGGATCTCTCCCTCTCAGCCTTCTTCGTCTGCAATAAGGGAGAGGTTGACTTCGCATGGTATATATTCGCCATCTCATCTGCCAAGATGTCAATGGGCATCATTCCAGAGATGACGAATGCTGCATCATCTGAGACAGTCCTGAAGGCAGAGCATACCCTCAGAGCTGTCCTCCTGTAGACTGCATTCAGTTTGCTAGTGTTAACTGACATCCGCAACGCCTCGCTCCAAACTGGGGTCGCATAGAGCATGATTGAGATCACCACCCTGGCTATAAGCAATCTAGAGGTATGCCGTGGCCCTCCCACGTTCGGCATCATCCTGGCCAGGGCCATACTGGCAGTGGATGATTTATCACAAACATACTGTACGTGTTGCTTATAGCTGAGCTTCCTGTCTATCACCACCCCCAAGTATTTGATGGCCGGCTTGGAAGTGATGATATGATTCCCGACTCTAACACAGGCGTAATTTCTCTTCCGGCGCTTCGTGATGAGGACCGCTTCTGTTTTTTCCTCCGCAAGCGTCAGACCAGAGCTCTCCAACCAGCATTTGACAGCACTGATTGCCTCGCTTGAGTATAACTCAGCATCTTCGAGATGCTTTGCGACAACAACCAGTGCAATGTCGTCAGCGTAACCCACCACTGTGGCTTCCTGCGGAAGGGGAAGATTAAGAACATCGTTGTACATGATGTTCCACAGTAGTGGGCCCAATACGGAGCCCTGCGGGACACCCGCGGAAACGACGTACTCCTGCGGTCCGTCATCAGTGTCGTACCAGAGCCTCCTTTCAGTTAAATAACTATCGACAATTGCGGCGAGGTAGGCGGGAATACCAACCTTCGCTAGGGATTTCCGGATTAGATTCCAATTGGCCGAATTGAATGCATTTTTCACGTCCAGGGTTACTACCACGCAATATTTGCTGGTACTACCCTTTCCGTGGATTGCATCTTCGGCCAAGCCAGTAACCAATTTGATGGCATCAATGGTTGATCTGGCTTTACGGAACCCATACTGCCGATCTGAAAGGCCGCCTTGGCTCTCAACTACTGGGAGTAATCTATTATAGATTACCCGCTCTAGCATTTTCCCCACCGTGTCCAAAAGACATATGGGTCGGTATGAGGATGGTTCACCTGGTGGTTTACCAGGCTTAGGCAGAAGCACCAACTTCTGCCGCTTCCATACCGCTGGAAATATTCCCTCGGACATGCACGCTTCGAACAACTCAGCAAACATCTCCGGCCTGGATTTCACGGCAAGCTTAAGGGCCTTATTCGGTACTCCGTCCAGACCCGGTGCTTTATTGTCTATTCTGCCGCAGATTTCCAGGAGCTCGTCTCTGGTGACTGGCGGGATTGCTGTCACATTCAGAGGTGGTTGGAATGTGTCCGTGTTCCCCTCTTGCTGGGGGAATAACCCCTGGATGATTTTCAACAAGAGGGCGGGGCACGTGATCTGCGGAGACGAACGGCCTCTAAATCGTCCCATCACGATTCCATAAGCTCTCCCCCACGGATTTACGTCCGCTTCTGAGAAGAGCTCCCTAAAGCATTTCCTCTTGCTTCGCTGGATGGCGAGCTTGAGGGTTTTGCGGGCTGCCTTGTAGGCGCACTCTTTCTGCCCTTGATCGACTCTACCTACCGCCCTCTGAGCCGCTCTTCTCGCTCGGTGGCAGGCTGATCGAAGGCCGGTCAGTTCATCATTCCACCAGTAGTTTGGTCTTCTACGGGGGAATGCGCACCTCCTAGGCATGGACGCGTCACATGCTTTAGCGATGCATTGAGCCAGATGGACAGCTCTTTCCGTAGAGGCGCCTGCTATATCAGGTTGATCCAACCACACCTCTAAGAAGCTCTGCTCATCCAAAAATTTTGCAGACCAGCCTGAAATCTTTTTCGGTTTCGGGCATGATAGCTCTTTGCCCTGAGGTTCGACACATGTCTCAAAGAAAACTGCCTGGTGATCGCTGTGGGTGTAGCGTTCGCTGACGCACCAGGACATACCACGCGCCAGCGAAGGGCTGACAAAGGTCAGGTCTACAACCGAGCCTGATCTCCCTTTCTGGAAGGTGTTTGTTTACAGCACCTTCGTTAGCCAAAACTATGTCCATCTGCGCAAAAGCTTCTAATAAACTGCGCCCCCTAGCATTTGATTCCCTACTACCCCACTCTAGGGCCCAAGCATTGAAATCACCAGCAATCACCTTTGGACTTCGTCCCTTCGCGTCGAGAACAAGATTATCAAGCATTTGCTCGAATTCAGACAGTGTCAAACTTGGCGGGGCGTAGCAGCTGTATACATATACACCACTTATTTTCGCCCACACGAAGCCACTGGCTGCCTGACTTGCAGTACATTGTATGGCCTGTCGACCGCAAGCCCATATCGCCGCTCCACCAGTCGAATCTTTGACCCATATGCCACCATGACGGTGTCTATACGGTTCGCTTATGATGGCGATTTCCATCTCAGATTCGAACGTGGCCTGCTCAAGTAAATCCTGAGCGACCCTGCAATGATTCAGGTTTATTTGAATAAACCTCATTTTCTCATTGCAGTGAGCGCCTTCCTAAATTCTGGACATTTACCACTCCCGGCAATATACCGGTTATCCTGTCCCTCTTTTACTTCGCACAATAAGCACTTGGGGTCCCTATTGCACTCTCTGGCAATATGGCCTTTCTCCCCACACCTTCTGCATCGATCGGATCGATCAATGCTGCTGGTGCATGCCTTCGCGAAGTCTGTCTGTCTGTCTGTCTGTCTGTCTGTCCGTCACACGCATTTTTCTCGGAGACGGTTATAGCGATTGACACCAAATTTGGTAGAAAGGTGGGAACTGTGAACGCTCACGCATACAGTGAATTACATACTTTTACATCGAATTTAAGGGGGGGTCCCCATACATGCAAAAGGGGGGTGTAAAATTTTTTTTCATCAAATATAGTCATGTGGGGTATCAAATTAAAGGTCTCGATTAGTACTTTCCAAAGCCGATATTAGTTTTGACATTCGTTGGAAGGGTGGGGAGCGCGGGGGGTTTAAAGTGATCACTTTTTTAAGGGGGCCATTCTCAGAAACTACCAAACCGAAAAATCTGAAAAAAATCAAGAGGCTGCCACTATATAGTGCCTGGGCTCCGAAATACCTTCCATACCGATATCTGTTTAAATAAAGTTAATAATAGTATATTACTCCAATTTTTTGTAATTGGTTAGAAAGCCCCCTTAAGTTCATCCATGCTACGTACTAAGAAATACACAAAACCTTTCGTACCTGAAGCGTCCAGCTTCCGGTTTCCCGACTTGTTTATATTTTTAGATATTTATTTTGTTCTCACCACTTCAGGCAGAGGAGGAAACTTTAGAAATGAATATCTGTGTATTATACATACCTATACATTATGTTTTATATCACAAAGTAATCATATTTTCATAATTTACAAAATACAATACTCCCTTATCACAACATCATTTAAATTGGTGTCAAAGTAAGACGTAACAAATTACAATCTAAACACTTTGACCGCATAATCATAATGCATTGGAAATCACATCATAATCCGCTCCAGATGTATGCCAAACATTGTAAACAGTGCGCGCAGCATCCACTAGCCTCAATTTGCAATGTTCGCCTTCCTATCATGCAAAGCGCTTGACAAGCACAGTTCAATGTCCATGATATCAATCCGATGTTATTGTTTACTATTGAAAGATTATGTTCATAAAAACAAAATTATCGATTCAACACAAAAAGCATAATCCCAACATTTCCTCCGTAATCCAATGTTTGATATGTACACGAGTATGTATTATCAAAATAGTCAATGAACCTTAACCACTCTTGACTGAGTTAACATCGATGCACCATAAAGTTACGAACAACATGTGGAAACACTTTTGCTTCGATCCCCCATAGAGGACCCCGTGTTTTAAACTTGCATGGGCCTATCTTTTTTTTTTTCTAAGAGGTGGAAATCTTCAAGAGACTAACCTCAGGGTTCACGATCCCTTACAGTATAGGAGTTTTACCCACTCATCATATCAGCCAATTTTCGGACTTTGACCACTTCACTAACCAAATGTAGTTTCAAGTCCCTATGCAGATCCTCATTACCAATGAACCAGGGAGCGTCTATAATGCTTCTAAGCAGTTTATTTTGGAACGTTTGTATGACCTTCAGGCTTGATTCGATGACGCAGCTTGCGAGGTGGATACCATACGTCCACATAGGCCTTAGGATCTGCTTATAAATTATCAGCCTGGTATTGATGGTCAGCTAGGAATTCCTCCCCAATAGCCAGTACATCTGTCGGTATCTGGCATTTAGCTCGTCCTTCTTTCTTAGGTTGTGCCTTTTCCAGCTAAACTGTCATACCTAAATATTTGACCCCACTCGCCTATGGCACATCTTGCGCCTTTATGATGACTTTATCTGGATTCTCTTTATTGTTTGTGAAATTAATGTACGTTGATTTGCTTTTGTTCAATTTTATTGTCCATTTCTTGATCCATTCTACAATGTTGTCAATAGCTGTTTGCAGCTTTATTTTTTGTTTCTTCCGTAGTTTTACCCGCGGTAAGTATAGCACTGCCGTCCGCAAAATGTCGTTATTTCGACTTGTTTACAGCAAGTATTAGGTTGTTGCAAATAAAATGGCCATTTTTGTACTAAAATTTGAAACGACTGTGAAGCTTAGAAAAATTTATTTATTTAATCAAAATAGGTGCCAGTCGATTCAAAACACTTCTCCCAGCGAGATTCAAGAGCATTTATGCCATTTTCGTAGTAGTCCAACCGTCGAGTGTTGATAAATTCGTCGAAGGCAATTTTGACAGTCTCTTCGTTCCTAAATTGTTTTTCCGTCAAAAAATGTTGCAAATGCTTAAAATATGGTAGTGGTGAATATGGTAGATGAGGTATAGTCTCATACTACAATTCGTTCAACTTTTGAACCATTGTTCTAGAGACATGGGGTCGTGCATTGTCGTGAAGGAGTATCACACCATCTCTGTTGACTAATCTCGGCCGTTAAATACTCAATTTTTGGTGCATTTCCTCGAGTTGGGCACAGTATTTTTGTGCATTTATCGTTTCTCCAGGTGCCAAAAAAGAATAGTGGATAACTCCAGCCGCAGACCACCAAACAGTCACCAATACCTTCTTCGGATGGAGGCTCGGTTTCGGCATATGCTTCGGTGGCTCATCAGCATCTAGCCATTGTGCTATTTGGCGACGATTGTCGTATAATATCCACTTTTCATCACATATCACTATTCTGTGCAAAAAGGGATCGCTTGTGTTGCGGGAGGGTAAAAAACTGCAAATTTCCATTTGAAGCGCCATGGTTTGCTCCGTAAGGGCATGCGGAACCCATTTGTCGAGCTTTACACCTTTCCAAGTTGTTGCAAGTGCCGGGAAACTGTCGAATAGTGTTCGCCCAGTTTCTCTGTAATGTCTCTCACAGACTGACGTATGTCGGATTCGATTAGCAAACGATGCTCGTCGTTGTCAATCGATGGTCCTGGATGTCCAAGTGGCTCACTTTGAAGGTTTACGTCGCCTGACCGGAATTTTTCGAACAACCGCCTTGTGATTCATTCGGTTACCGTAGCAGCTCCAAATGCGCTGTTAATGTTCTTGTTCGCTTACGCCGCTTTATGACCGAGTTTGAACCCATACAGAAAAAGTATACGTTCTTGGCTCTTTTCCATCCTTTTTTTCCTTTCTATTTCCTGTTATCCCAACGATGCTCAAAACTGAAATGACCCCTTGATTAAATGTAGGAGTATTTATACTTCAGTATTCAACACCAACAGCGCCAACTGGTGGTCGTTTGATACACCAAAATCCCAACTAACTTCAGTTGATAGCCAAAACTGCCATTTAATATGCAACAACCTAATATATCATTGGGATACAGGAGAAACAGTATTGGGCCCAAAACCTAGCCTAGGTATATCAGCTGCAATTTTTTTTCAGTTCAAAGTACATATGATTTCAAGATATCGAAAAATTCATCTGGGAAGTCCCTATGCAATTTATACAACAGATCTTGATGCCTTATCAAACGCCTGGACGACATCAAGAAAAATGGCTGTTGGATTGTAGAATGCTTTTCGCGGAAACCGAATTGGTGAGGTAGTATTAGATTTCGATCCACAATTATTTGTTTCAGTTTCTTAAGGAGAAACCTTTCAAATGGCTTAGGTTAGTAGTAACGATATGCGTCGATACAATTCGACTGTACTTGGCTCCTTTCCTGGTTTGGGGACCATTATAACTTCGGCCACATTCCATTGTCGAGGGACGTATTTTAATCTGAAAGCTGCATTAATTATTTGTAATAATTTGAGTCGTCCCTCTTCTAGCGAATTTTTTAGTATTTTTCCTGTAATAAGTTCATAGCAAGGTGCTTTATTAAAAGGCACATTTGTTTTCATTTCTCTCCTCAGCTCATTTAGTTTTCTATATTTTTCTGATTGGGGTTAAGCATGTAGACCCTTGTGTATCTAGAGGCTGGAAGGTACTTTCTAGATGGTTCCGATGGTTCAAAAACAGAGCAAGGTTCTGGGGAAAAGAGTCTACCTCTCCGTTAAAAACGAGAAGTGGGCTTTTCATTCGGGACAATATGCAGCGGTCTTTGTTGCGATGAAAGTACTGCGTCACATCGCCTTGGCGCCAACACGGTCACCAAGGCTGTCAACCAGCCAAACTCCCCTAATGGTTTGAAATAATTAAAACTTGATTTTTCTATTCGCTAGTGTTATTCATTGGTCTTGCAAATACCGATATTTCGGGAACCACTTGTTCCCTTCATCAGTGCTAACAAGTCCAGACTATTTCAATAATTTAATCGCGGGTTTGCCAATCGTGAACACCGACGTCGCCAGATAATGTATGGAACCGGACGACACGTGCTGGGGCTAACTCGAATACTAGTAGTACAGTAAAATCAGGGTCGGAGTTCTTGATTCTCAAATATTATCTCCCTATCAGGGTACAGAAATTTGACTTATGTGTCTAGACTCCATACTCAAAAACAAACTAAACACACCCGGGGTAAACTACCCTAGTAGAGACGTGAAATCTGGAGGCAGGTTGATACCACCAAAAATTTTATTCCCAAAGGAACTAAACTGAAAAAAATTGTTTTGATAAGGGAAGTCGCAAACATAACAAAAAACCTAACGTGCGTGGGATTGACGAGGATGGACTACCCCTGAGCCAATCCTGGTACTTGCACGACGACCGGCCCCCGTTTTCCTGTCCTCTTCATGGGCAGCCAGATGATATGGTGGTCAACCTTCAAGTATAATGGGGGGAACCCTAAATACTCTATAACTCTTAAAGTAAATGTATAAACTTCATTGCTTAAACCAGATCTTCTTCTCATTGCCATTCAATACATAATAGTACAGCCTACCAAGTTGTAATGAAGAAGATCCGCAGGCGAAAATCACCTCAGATGACATGCCCACGGCTCTTGTTGCAAATAATTACAACTCTTTTCCCGCAGCAGGAGCAGGACGAAAAAGAACCCCATGCTACGGTCGATGCAGTAGCCAAGGTCGTGGAATTGGCTCGAAATGCAATGGCCGTGGGCAAATGCTGTGCTCTGGTGACGCTGGACGTCAAAAATGCTTTTAACTCAGCCAACCGGGGCTGGATTAAGGGCGCTTTGGCCAAACTGGGTGTTCCTAGCTGCTTGGCTCGGCTCATCGAGAGTTACTTTTCGGACAGACTTCTCTGGTACGAGACGGACGACGGGCCGAAGGAGTACATTGTGACAGCAGGTGTGCCTCAAGGTTCTGTATTGGGACCGTTGCTGTGGAACATAATGTACGACGGAGTGCTTGGCCTTCGCCTGCCGGAGGAGGCAACGCTGATTGGTTCTGCGGACGACTTGGCGGTAGTTGCAATTGCAAAGCATCCCGAGGACGTGGAGCTTTATGCAAATGAAGCCATTCATACCATCAAGTCATGGTTACGAATGGCCAAGCTGGACCTGGCGGACGAAAAAACGGAGGCGGTCCTCATTACCAACCGTAGGAAGAACAACACGGTTACCATCCAGGTTGGTAATCGTGAGGTCGTCTCAAAATCGGTTGTCAAATACCTGGGGGTGATGATCGATGCCAAGCTGAGTTTCAAGGGACACTTGGATTATGCGCGAGAGAAGGCAGCAAATGCCAGCTCATCCCTTGCAAGGATGATGCCTAACGTGGGAGGGCCGAAGTATAGTCGCAGGCTACTCATCGCGGAGGTGGTGAGGTCGATCCTGCTATACGCGGCCCCTGTCTGGGCGGGAGCGTTGAACCACGCTGTCAACCGGAGGAAGATATGTTCGGCATACCGGCCAATTGCGCTAAGGGTGTGCAGCGCATTTAGGACGGCGTCGACGGAGGCAGTGTGTGTTATCGCAGGAATGATCCCTATAGATCTTCTAGCGAGCGAGGCACACTGGCTCTACGAAAAACGGAAGGCAAATTCAGTCGAGGTGAATGCGGATTTCCGAAAAGCCATCAGGAGAGAGTTGTGTGGCAAGTGGCAACAACGATGGGATAACTCCGACAAGGGCAGGTGGACCCATACATTGATCCCGTGTATCGAGAAATGGGTCGACCGAAAGGACGGAGAATTGAATTACCACCTGACGCAGTTCCTTACGGGACACGGTGGCTATAGGAAGTACTTGGATCGCTTCGAGTTGGACGAGTCTCCCAACTGTCCTGAATGCGGTGTTAGACTGGAGGACCCGGAGCACGTTATGTTCCATTGTCCCAGATTTCTGCAGCAGAAAAGGAGGTTGAACAGCATCTTAGAGGCGGACATCGAGCCCTCCAGCCTGGTGGAAGAGATGTTGAAGTCGGAGGAAAACTGGATGGCGATAAATGAGGCAGTAGTCGTGGTGCAGACAAAACTCCTGGAGTTGGATCGAGCTCGGAAGGCGGCGCGACGGAGACGTGACATGGACGAGCTGGTATAGCGAACCAGAGCCTCCCCCGCGAAGTAATACTTCACGGTGGTCCCGCGGGGAGGGGCGAAAGAGTGGGGGTGGTTTTAGTGGGTGTGAATCCCACACACTGCTGCAACCTGGCACAGCAGCGTCTTTCTAAGATTTCCACCTCCATCCATAAAAAAAAAAAAAATACATAATAATTATCGGTATACAGTTATTAGCACAAAATAATTTTCCATTTTTTTACTTAAAACTTGGTATGAATTTACTTTGAGTTTTTCGAAGAAAATGAATTGGAACCCAAACCCTTTAATTGGGGAATGTCATCTATCATTAGATGGAAGGGAAGGCAAATGGACATACATTTAAAATCATCCTAATTCCAGTTAAAGCTGGCATTTTTCCTTCATTTTCTCGATTCATCGCCTATTCCTTATCTGTGTCAAGTTAAATTTACAATGCATTCAAAGCTGAAAAGTTAAAAAGAATTAAAAAAAAAGTTGACTGCTGTTTCGTCCAGGGCAGGGACAACTCTCCAGACGCTGCCTCACTTCTGCCCTGGGAGCATCGTGACCAAAAGTAACACATGCTAATCGCTCCATTTTTATATACTCGCAAACACGTAATGAGTACGAATTATATGGAAGGTAAATCCGTCATAAGTTCAAACCTAAGCCAGGCCGAAGTAAATTTTTTGTTGGGGATGCTGGGAATTCTTGTGGTCGACAAGAGAGGAAGTAAGTAGCTTCCCAAGCGGTCCGGTCCATCATCAAGTGCGTCCGGACTCACGACTCCCAGCATTATCAACAAAAAATTAAAAAGTATATTTTTAAATTTTTGTTTAGGAGTTGAGAAGGCCTAAGTCCGCATCCACTTGATGTCGGATCGGACCAAATGGAGAGCAACTTGCTCCCACTGTTTATGGTCTACGGACTCTTTTTTGGGGGGGTTTAACACCCAAAGTTCCAAAATTAAAAGAGGGACGAAGACGGCTACGGTTTCGTACCAGGGCAGAGACAACTCATCAGGCCCTGCCTGTGTTTCGCGGATTATAAAAGGGAGCGTAATTCACCTGGGAACCGCCTAGGTCACGCTGCTCCCAGAGCAGAGGTGAGGCAGCGTCTGATGAGTTGCCCCTGCCCTATTGGTGAAACAAGTTGAAAAAAGAATAAACATACTTGCTTTTATTTTGTCTCGCAACTACTGAATCTATGTCAGGACGTGGGTTAAAAATTATAGCAGCCTCTGAAGTGAGATTCATCTGGACAAATGCAGAATCCTTTTTTTTACTTTCGTTTTATTTACTTTAGTACATATAAAAGAAATAATTATTATAATGCCTTGAGCTCAAGACTTCTTATTGCCCCCTAACCCTCTCCCGGGAAGCGAGGTCCTCCCTCTTATCAGGGTTCTCCCCATTATGCTTTAAGCGGCGGGGGCGAACGACTAGGTTGGGGTGGGCCGCTGCAAGGCCACCATATCATCTGCCCCCCATGAAGAAGAAACGAAGACCGGAGCCGCTCGTCGCGTAGTTGTCCCAATCGGCTGATCTTTCCCCGTCCATTCCTTGCGCGTTAGGTTTTGTGAGTTAGTCCTCTCCCTTATCAGGCCGTTAGGCATTTTAGCTCCTTTGGAATTGACATCCTCGGTGGTATCACTTCCCCTCGAGACTTCACGCCTCTATTGGAGTAGTTTACCCCAGGTGAGATTTGTTTTGTTGACTCCTGAGTCAAGGCAAGTGATAAAATCCCTGTGACCTTACAAGGAGATAATATGTGAGAGCCACGGATCCCAGCCCACATCTCGCCGAACTGCTAGGATTCGGGTTAGCTTCAGTGCGTACCGCCCGGTTCCATATATTATTTCGCGCACTCAATGTTTACAACTGGCAAACCTGTTTGGGGAGTTTGGCTGGTTGACAACCTTGGTGAGCGTGTTGGTGCCAAGGTGATGCAATGCTGGACTCTCATCGTAACACTTTTTCAGTCAAAGTTTAGAGTCGTTTTCCTGGGAAGGCAGGCAAGCTTTCGCGGATATGCTTCCGCTCAATGTGCCACAGGATCAAACTCACGACTCGCAAATTTTTGCGAACTGCGATTTAGCGATTCGCACTGGATAGGAAGCAATTGAGAATATCGGGTTGACACACCAAGCCAAAAACACTTTAGACCGCAACGGTCCATTCAGCGAATTAAACATAATTCCTAAGGGCTTGGGACCACTTTCCCTACCTTTCTTAATAGAGCAAATTTAATTGTCTGTTCGCCGCCTTTCTCCCTACACGTTCTTCCTTCTCCCTTCCCATCTGTCACCGCCCAGGAAAATCCCTATCCATTTTGGGCCACAAAGCGATGTAGTGCTGCTACACCGATAAATTTCCCCTGCGGTGGCCGAAGTTTGATGACCCAAATTGGAAATTTCAAAATTGAATTTTCAAACTCCAAATGTGTCCAAGAAAATTGCATTGATATAACATCTTTCAGGCTGAACTCTATGCGATCCTAAAAGTGGAAACCTAGGTGATTGACGACCGTTTGATGGGTAGGCGTATCGCAATCTCCAGCGATGACCACACTGCACTGAGGGCGTTGTGTAGTGCTTTGATCACCTCGAAAATCGTCCAGGTATCTAGAGACCGATTGAACTCTATTTCTAGATTTAATACGGTGGAACTACTCTGGGTACCCTGTTATTTTTGGGAAATGAAATCTCGAATGGTTTAGCAAAAGAGCAATGGGAATATCGGTAGCATTGGTTAATACTGCTGTCAAAAACTCGGAACATGCTTCCCGAAATGACAGGTGGCAGAGTCTAAATGTTGTTTGACACACCAAACTTTTCCTGTCAGAACCAGACAAACAATAAAACATTGAAAAACAGAAAGACTTGCAGAAGTATTATGGGGCTTTGAGACTGAGTAAGTGGAATTCAGGAAACGTTTCCTTCTGAGTGTCCCGCCTATTGAAGCATCAAACATCAGATTTTCGGTGCTGATGTCCTCAAGTTGCAGAGGGTAGCATCGCACCCACTAACGGAAATCCCACGATACATAAATGAATCTGGGATATCGGGGGCGTGGAGTATGGACCACTATGGTCTGAGCGCTCAGTGGCTATGCCTCTCCTCCACCTAATACATATACACCCACACCGTCCTTCGACTTTAAAATCCGAGTCACTATTCTGTGAAATTCCAATTAATTTGAAAATGTTTAAGTGATCATCATTTCATTGCATGATAACATATTCCTTCATTTTGAATAATGAAACTATGTTTTCAAATATTCGATTATTTTCGAACTCTGGCCGACGGTTAATCACACCCACACTTCTGCGCCTTTCTCAAAATTAAAGTCATCATGTTGAACTGTTGATAGTTAAGAGCGCAACCCTAATCAAAGTCGTAGTAGAAAATTCATAAAAATGTTCGGTTGTAAATTGAACTATACAAAATTCATTAACATTTTCATGTCTTAAATATCACAGAAGCCATCAGAGGATTGATAGCAAGATGTGCATATGCTCAAATTAAATGAACCATACAAAAATAAAAATAGACAAAAACTGTAGAGAATATTTTTTTTTGGTTCTTATTAAAGGCTAATTAGATTTATTAGTGCGGAAAGTAGCATTTAATGAAATTATTAATTGACAGAAAATTTTTTTATTTAGAAACTGTTATCAATAGAAAAAGGGAAGGAAAAATGGAATGTTTGGCGAAACTTAGAATAAAGATGTCGGAAACCGGAAGCTAAGCATTTCAGGTATGAAACGCTATGGTTTTCTTACGTAAGAAAGAGCTAGTATCGAATTTTTGGTTAGGGATTGAGGAATCCTAAGTGCGCATTCACTTAATGCCGGGCCGTGCCAAATGGAAAGCAAATGACTCCTTTGTTTTTTGGTTCTCGGACATCTCTTTTTGGGCTTTGCAACCAAATATTTAAATAAATAGACGAAGGCGACCAACGATTTCTTCCAGGGCAGAGGCATCAAGTAGATGCGGAAAATTTAGCTCCAGCCAAACTTTGGTCTGAACTGTGACGAAGTAACGTTCATTATACTTCGTACTCACATTGTGTTTACGAATGTATAGAACGGAGCGTTGACAGCTGCAAACCACTTCGGTCGCGTTGCTCTTAGGACAAAGTTGAGGTAGCGTCTGACGAGTTTCCACTGCCCTGAACGAAACTATATTTAGTTTAGTTTAGTGGGAAAACCGCAACTCCAAGCACTGAGACTTTTGCTAGGCCATTTCTACTATCCCCGGAGATCGCCTTACCAGGTTATCTTTGTCTGAGGTCTGAGGGGGCGGGCAGTTGCATACGAAGTGCAGGGCCGTCTCTTCTTCCTCCTCGCATAAGCTGCATATGGCCGAGACCACCAGTCCGAGGTTTTCCATGTGGTAGTTTAAGAGGCAGTGTCCAGTTAAAAGCCCTACTAGGTTTTTCATGTCCCACTTCTTAAGGGAGACAACAAAAATGACGCTCAAGCGGCCTCGGGTTCTTTCACAAAAATTTTCGCCTGCCGGCAGAAGTTCATATTTCTTCATTCGGCTGCGTGAATCCTTGCCGGTAGATAGCCCGATATTAGTGGGCCAGTCTGTCATCTTCTTCATTACCAATGATGTTTGAGTGCCTTAGCCCCCACATCAGGAATATTTTGTTCAGTTGGCCAAGTTTCAGCAACATCTGGTGACAACTCCTCACTACCTGGCTTGATATGTCGTTACTGTTTAGTGCAGATAATACTTTTGGAACAGATTCCCTCCATTTTTGCCGCAAACATTCTTCTGCTGCCAATAAAATGGCCTCCGCCTGGAATATGGTCGTCATTTTTCCGAGAGATCGAGCCAGTTTCATAATCGGATTTCCCGAGAACACCTCTACGCCCTACCCATTTTCCATGACTGACCCGTCGGTGAAGATTATTAAGTCTGTAATCTCGAAAGGTTCGTGACCATTTATCAACCATTCTTTTCTTTTCGTGATTACGACGGAATATGTCTTTTCGAAGACGAATTTGGAAACCATATGATCGGCGGGCATCAGAGCCACCTGATGTTTGCCTAGAAATTGCCAGATAGACGAACGAGTGTATGATTTTCCTCCTTTCCACGCTCTAATAGTATATGCGTCGTTAGCTTCTTTCCGTTTCACCTCC
Organism: Hermetia illucens; assembly: GCF_905115235.1. Taxonomy (NCBI): domain Eukaryota; kingdom Metazoa; phylum Arthropoda; class Insecta; order Diptera; family Stratiomyidae; genus Hermetia; species Hermetia illucens. Next base: position 160,420,363 of record NC_051852.1, on the reverse strand, counting down.
AAATGGGTTGGGGGTAAATTTAGGATAGCTTCGGATCATCGGTCGACGTAATACTCATTGCTTCAGTAATACTTAGCAAAGTTCAGTCTTGACCACCAGACGATGCATGCCTACATCAAAATGGGTTTTATTATGGCTGTATACATCCAATGAATCCAATCTGCAAAATTTCTGGCAGATTTTTTGCTTCCACGTTAACTGAGATGGAGGAGGAGGAGGAGCAGATGCACTCCTAAATATTTGACTGTTTGCATCAGCTGGATTTCCGCCCCAGCAAAGTTAGGTAGCGTGTAGCTGCCCCATCTGACGTTCCTAGTGAACATAACTAGTCCAGTCGTCCTAGCGTTCACCGTGAGTCCATTCTGAAGGCACTAACTATGGATTACATTCAAGCGATCACATACTGAGCCCACAAACTTGCCGATAACTATTACGGCTCGATCGTCCCCAAATGCTTGTGCGAAGACCTTTGAGTCCTCCAGGAGGCACAACAAGGTGTCCATTACCAAAATCCGTAAGGGAAAAGAGAGAACCCCTCCCTGTGGGAAACCGCTGAGACACCATACCTCAATAAACCTCTGTCCGGCCAATATGTGGGTCTTTCTCCACTCTAGCTGGTGAAGAATCCAACTGATTAACAGCGGATCAACTCTATGATGTTTTTCCGCGTTACGAATTCCCGCGAATGAGTCATAATTGAAGGCGCCTTCGATGTCCATGAATGCGCCTAAGGCGTATTCTTTATCGGACATTCCCTTCTCAATTTTTGTCGATAGCTCATGCAGTGCTGTCTCCGTGAATTTGCTTTTCTAGTAGGCATGTTGCCTACAGTGAAGTGGCTGCCTAGGGATATATGTATCCCCTATAGATCGATCTACTAGTCTTTCCAATCCTTGTAGTAGACTGATAGTTAGATTGATCGGTCGGAAACTTTTTGCGTATGTGTAGGTTTGTTTGCGTGACTTGAGAATAAATATTACCTTCACATCACGCCAGCTGGTTTGAATATAAGCGTGTACTAGGCAAGCGCGGAATTCCACGGCATCCATTTCTTCTATTACTAGAACAGGAATAACGCCATCCGGACCTGCAGACTTATATCTATGGAACGAGTTAAATGCTCATTTTACTCGTTCCAGTGAAACTACTTTGCATACCAGAGTCTAATCTTCCGGTTGAGGACTGTATGCGTCTGTCGGCCCCAAGATGAAATTTTGAATGCGGCCGGGGAAGTGTACTTCAAGCAAATGGTTAGCCGTTTCCTCATCGCTTTTTGTATACCTCCCGCTCTTTAAACGTAGATAACCCTACTGCTGTCTACGTTCTTTGATAAGGACCCGCTTTAGCTTCGTTGTTGACTCGAGAGCTAGAGCTTCCAAAATGTCTGTTATCGTATGTTTCTCCTCCGATTTTACCTCAATTCAGCCATCCTTAATACTCCTCAACTCCCTTGTCAGAAACATCCTTGAATATTGCTGTGTAGTCTGGTCCCCTTTCCGCATCCGTGACTGTGACACTCTCTAAGTTGTACAACGCAAATTCACCAGGACCCTCTTTTACAAAAAGAACCTTCCACGGATTGGCTATCGGTCACGGCTCCGCACCCTTAATCTCCCCTCCCTGCAGCAACGCAGTTTTCCTTGATATGTATGTGTACTCTTTTCAAACTCTGCAATTACCTGATGGACCGCTCTGCCAACTCGGATATTACTTTCCACACCGCCTCTCACAACACTCGTAGTGCGGACATTTTTGAAGTACCCTTCGCGGAGCTCAAGATTTACTTTCACTCCCCGATCCCGAGGCTATGCTGGTCCTACAAAGCCCTACAGCTTGGGTCCTTTGATTCTGTCTCCTTCTGTAGTTTTATGCGTAAGGTACGCCATTTACTTGCTCCTCCTTCTGAGGACAATATGTAATAAGGAATTTATTTTCTGCCTATTACCTTCATTAAATAAATAAATAACTAAATAAGAGAGTTGGTCTTTTTGCGAAAGCGTCTCAATGATGATCGTTTCGCAGACTTTATACTCTTCTTTAAAGCTGACTAAATCAGAATTCAGAACTCGTTTGAGGAGCACCCTCGTCATTCCCCTATGTTTCGCCAAATCCGAGTACCACCATGGTGTTTTACCCTTCTTTGGCATAATGAATGGGCAGCTCTTTTGGAAAGCTTCTCTCATGCTAGTTGTGATCATCTGGGTTACTTTTTTCAATTCCGCAATGGAGTTGATGCGTCTCCCAGGGATCGGAACTCGGGGGCTAAGTTCTGTTTGTACCTTGCTTCTTCGGTTTTACATGGATTCCAAAATAGAGTGAGTGGAGGTGGATCCATTACGAAATCATTCCGCCTGTGATCTGAGAGAGTGATATCGTTTGATATTCTCCACTCTCTGACAAGAGCCGCAATGTCAGAGGATTCCACCATGATTTCGATGACCACGTTGAAGAAAATGGGTTCACTACCCAAATTGAGAATCTGCAATTTGGTTTCCACCAGATACTCCAGTAGTCTCGATCCTCTCGCGTTGATGTTGGAACTTCCCCAGCATATCTGGTGGGCGTTAACATCACATCCTGCTATTATTCCCATGCCTTTACTTTTGGCATATTGGTTAGCTCTAATGAATATTCCACTGGGAACTTTGTTTACGTCATAAGAGAGAGCACCACAGAATCTCCTTATCTCCCTGTTGGCTTTTTATGGTCCATTTTATCATTGTGGTGTCTTCATCACATAGGTCGTTAAGCAAGATAGCTTGGAGGTCCTTTGAAACCACCATGCAGGGGCGGGGTCTATCACTTCCATTGGCATACAACAAGTCAGCATGTCAGAAGTACAAGCCTCTAATTTCCCCACCCCACCATGGTTCTTGTATGAGGTATATGCATGTTTTACAGCTATTGATCCGATGACGCAGTCATCGCTTTACAATGCTGCAAATTTTTCTGGGAGATATGGCACCTCATCTACGGTTCAGATAAAGATCCCGTAAGCTGCACATTCTCTTCAATGGTTTTAGGAGCCGACACTTGCAATGTGATGGTCTCAAGCCCGTAGTAGAGCCGGCAGCCCGTTTGTTCCCGAGCCTTCCTAATATCCAGTTCAGAAACGCCGATAGTGAGAAAAATTCCCGGCCTATCAGCTCTTCCTTCTGCTTTGCTGCTTAACAGGATCCAGGTTGAGGTGTTGAGATTATTCTGGACGTTGTTCCAGCATCTCAGCGCCATTACGCTCCTTTCCTGGCAACCAGAGAGAGCACTTTTTAAACGATGGTAACTCAGGAACCCTCTTCAGGATCAGCCACACACCCTCCTACAAATCGTTGAAGGAAGAGCAGTATTGTCTAAGTCACTCCTTCGTGCTTTCGTCGACAAAGTTTATTCATAACGTTTTATGATATACACTGAAGAAACCATAAGTATAATAGCTTCCTTTAGGAGTATTTAGTTAGATGAGAGTCAAAGGTACAGTACTTTATAGCTTGCCAGAAGATTCTCCTAGCGTGCATGGGCCACCTTTGGTATATCAGATTGTTCACTTTAATTGGATACTGAGAGGGTCAAAGGAAACGAGGTGATTCCTTGGGACCTGGGGTTTTTGGGCCAGGGAACTTGGGGATCGTTAGATGCTATTTCCTGTACTTGCTTGATCTGACCATAATTTTGAGAATTATTATTATACCCTATCTTTGGGCAGTTTTCCTGTATCATTTTCAATGGGGTTGTACTTCATTTTCCGCATCATCACATTTAATTTTGCAGAAGAAATAAACGCAATGAGCATCAATGCAAACACAAATAGCCATGGCGCAACCTAGATACAAGATTAGGAGGCAGACGTGTATGAATGCACCATGCCTTGAATGAGGGAACAAATTTCTCTCGGAATACTGTTAAATCCAAAACAGAAAATATTGTCCACCGCCCTCTATGGTTCTGTGTGCTGGCTGACTATAAAAGACAATGAACGGCGTCTTGTGGTAATGGAGACGAAGATGTTGCGTTGGGCTAGTGGCGTGACACGTTTTGGTCACATCCGAAATGAGAATATCCGCGATCGTTATGGGGTTGCACCGACCGTGGAAAAATTGCGAGAGAGGCGTCTTCGATGGTATGGTCACGCAATTCGGGCTAACGAGAATTCACTTGCCAAGATTGGTGTGAACATCGCAGTTGATGGTAAGCGACCAAAAGGCAGACCGAAACAACGGTGGCTTGATACGCTGGATGGGGATTTAAAAGCCTCGAGATTGCACCCAGATCAGGCATTCGATAGAGACAATGGCAAAACCGATCACGACGAGCCGACCCCGCATGTGAACGGGACAAAGGCTGAAGAAAAAGAAGTAGAAAATACTTGCCAGCGACGGAAACGGCGTTGGTAATCTTTGCAAACAATTAAGACTCTCCCATAATTAACAGATCGTACTTTGTGACTTAAAATATATCAAAGAAATAATATTTATTTAAAAATTAATAAAATTTCTTTAAACATATGATCCCTTCTTTTTTCAGATTAAAACCTCATTACTATTCATAATTATTGCCTTGGTGATGATATGTATTCCAAAGACATCATGCCGCCCCAACGGAGAATCCCCTGGTGCTACTACAGTAAACATCGAACGAGAGGAGGGCTACGAAGACTTATCGGATCGAGATTATATTCGGGTGAAGCCTTGCATCTTCAACATGGCGACAATGGAATTGTGCATGAGATGCGCCAAAGTTACCAAATCAACAATTGTTTACCCAATGTGCTGCTCCAATGAAGACACAGTGCTCGACTGGTGCCGAGAATACATTTATTACGGCAGCACATCCTAAACATAAAAATCAATAGTGTTAGAAACCATCACAATTATCAGACTAATAGGAGACTTAAAGAAAGAGCAGAAACTGGAAAAAATGAGGTACTCAGACAGTCGTGTGCCAGATAAAAAATGAGGTGCTCGTACAGTCGTGGACCAGATAAAAAAAAACCCATGAAATATGTAGCAATAGATTCTCACTAATTTATTAAATCCACTCGCTGTTTGAGCAGTGAATAACTTAAATTCATTTATCAGAAATATCCATATTTTCAAAGTAATCCCTTAATGACCAACTTTAAGACTACCCTTTTGTTCATAGGAGCAAAACTACCGAAAAAGATAGAGATACATAAGATGGTAGCATATCTATCAAAGTGGCTGTGATGTTCAAATCTTGCTCATTATAAAAATTATTATTGAATATGAAAGTTTCGATTTATTTCCAACTAACAAGAAAAATATGAATTCCGAAACTGATCACCAAAAAGGCTTTTAACAGAGACCTTAATTTGTGGAGAATGATTTCAATATGGAGTAAATTTGTACTTTTTAGAGTGTAAGATTTGTATGTGATTTTGTCTTATAGAATTTGTAGAAATATCAAACTATAATCAGATCTGAATATTTTTTTTCGATTATTATATATAAAATTATAATAAAAAATAAAAGTTATCAAATAGATTTGTTTACTTTTCGTCGACCACAAAGTGGGAGGTTTAGAATGAAAACCTGCTGAGACGAATTTCGAAGATTTTATAAAAAGTAGTTCGATAGTTCGATACCACTATCGTACCTCCAGAAAAAGCTTAGTCCGATCGAAGCTATTTCGATATGATTCCAAACTTCTGAACACGATTGGCCATTTTTAACATTTTTGTTGGGGATATGAGGGATCCTTAGTCCACATCCACTTGATGTTGGACCTGACCAAATGCTGAGCACCTTACTCCCATGTTTTTTGGGCCCTGGACCCCTGGTTTCGTCCAGGGCAGCGACAATTCATCAGGCGCTGCCTCACCTCGGCCCTGGGAGCAGCGTCATCGAAAATGGTAACAGGTGGAAAACGCACCTTTATATAAACGCAAAAGTACGACAAGGGTGCGACATTAAATTTGTCTTCCGACCAGGAAATTCAATTCCAGTCCCAGTTCTTTCCATCCCCGCCACCAACGACCTAATTGAACGTCAGAACCGATCGTTGGAGGCGTCAATCATATGCAATGAGGGCAACGTAGATGGAGTAGACGTTATACCTACAGTCGTACTTGGCCTTGGTAATAGCTTTCAAGAGGATTTCGGTGCACCAAGCACTGAATTAGCAGACGGCACTTTCCGGGAGAAGTCCTTACTCACCCGCCGAACTATAGGACAAATTCGACAAACAACAACAAATCACCAACGCTCGCAAACTATTTTTGTCAACAAAGAACTTAGAATCGGAGCTCCTCTAGCAATCTTTGTACATATATCTAATCTGCGGATAACTCAAACCGACCAAATCTGTCAGAGAGCCTGATTAAGAACTTCCCTAAATTTTCGCCCTGCAGCACTAACTTAAGCGTCCCGCAAACCATGTTAGCTGGAAAGTAGAGAAATTACCTCTGAACGTCAGGTCTCAGTCCATGATGTAGCAACTCTTCCAATTTGTTTATGGATGGAAAAATTCTAGCATATCAGCTAGCGAACGCAGAGCTTTAAAGTAGCTGTCGAAATTCTCACGTGGACCTTGAATGCGGTCTTGTATCAGTTGAGGGATATATCTGTCAGCTAATGGGTCCTGAAATTGCTGATGAAGTGCCTCAAGAAAAAGGTCCAGATGATTCGTCTCTAAGCTCGGTGTGAGTACACAGCGGCAGAAGAAGCAGCGAATTCTCCTGCAGGATTGAGTGAGTCAATGCTTCCACGCAGAAAATAAACTGGTTGATGGACAGAGATGTTGTTGTGCCATCAAAAGCCAGCCAGCCAGACACGATCTGCCGAGACGGCATTAAGCGGCCATGCCTGACATCCCAAATGTGCTTATCATCGTCCGTAAAGTTACTGTAAAAGCTAACACTATTCAGACAATCGGCTGTCACTTGTGTGGCCTTGTGCGCTGGGTGCCTTTTTCGGGTTCGAAAATCGACATGAAGGCAATTGCGCTTGAACCAAACCTTCAACTTGGAAAGTGATATAGACACCCGTCGGCCTTGCATCCTGCATGAAAAGATCAGCCTTAGTCTAGCTTAGACTACAATAACTGGCGTTTTATTCCAATATAATTCGCAACCTTGTCGTATTTTTGCGATGATAAAAGGGAGCGTTTTTCCACCTGTTGGCTCTTTCGGTCACGCTGCTCCCAGGGCAGAGGTGAGGCAGCGTCTGATGAAGAATACAAGAAAAAAACCAAAAACGAAGGGGAGAGCTATAACATAGTGCCGGTGTAATGAACACTACCTGCAACCTCTTTTCAAGATTTTTTTGTCAACAGTTTCATGCTTTCATCAACTCATGCTTGTCTCCTTTCATTGGGACTGCTTTCTCCTGAGCCAATATCGACTGAAAAATTACGGTACGTCTGCGTGCGGGCCAAATACCCATTGAAGTGTTGATTAGAAAGCAAATGTGACAATAGATTGGTCATCCTTTAAGGGAAATTGACAATTGCATTGTTTACTACGCCATATATGATAATAGAGCATACTATCCTAGGATGGTTGGAATGCAGCTCTCTAGGCGACTAAGGACTCCTTTGGCATAGAAGCACAATTTGAAACTGGAAAGAGGGTAAAGTCGTATCAACTAAGTGAAAACCAACGTGCTTATCAGGGCGAAAAGTCTTATGAGTTTGCTCTTCATTCCTTGATTTTCAATATTGATGATGCGACTCAGAAGTTATAGTAAATGGCAAGGATGTTCGTGGGCATAGAAAAGTTTTTGACTGCGCCTTTCCAGAAAATTTATGATGCCGCCAAAGAATAATATATGAAGATACTTTACTTAATTAGATCTATGCAGAGGCTACTGAGGGTTGGAATAATTATTAGTCACAACCAGATGATAGAAACAACGAAATGATGCCCCCAACGAGATGTGCTGTCGCCATTTCTGAGTAGTATGTTGATAGACTCACTGCTGAATGAACTGCATGAGATCCCAACACAAATCCATTTCCTCGATAGGCTATAACGCATTTAATGTCACCCTTCCCAAACTCTCGGCAAATATCAGCAATTAAAATGATTTCCAAGTCTGGTAAACCCCTTACGTAAGTATTTTCCTATCGACCAACAAACCGGTAACAACTTTTTTCCAAATTGTTCGAAAACGTGCTTTTATCAAAATCATTGCCATTTACGTGAAACCTACCGATCAGGTCAGATCCCGCTTTTTGGAGCAAAGAAATTCTACTACAGTCGTTTCGCAAATTTTGGCATGAAAGACCCAAATTTGAAGAAGCACCGCTCGACTAACCTGCATGTACTATTATCATCTTTCTGGTCTGCAATTCAAGATCAAGATCAATAAACGCCACTCGGACTACCGAGACCTGTTTCACTTTTTGGGGCACAGATTTTGAGTCCTCACTCTCCTGTGTTTCACCCAATATAAAAAATAAGGTCACTTTCGAAAAGTACTAATCGAGCCCTTTACATACAGCGAGTGACATTATTTCGCATTCTAATTAAGGACCACATGTTTTCAACATATTCGGTAACAATTGGTTTGGCCGTATCTGAATAAATCGGGTGTGATAGACAGAAAGACATTGAATCGATTTTAATAAGGTTTTGTTTCACACAAAACCTTAAACCTTGTTTCACACAAAACCTTAAAAATATAATATAAAATAAAATAAAATAAAAATTCTAGGAGACTTGAGCGTACCTTTGTGTAGTCCGGAAGTTATACTTGCACAGCATTTAGTATGGTGATAATGAAACTGAAGCGGCGACTCATTGAAAGGATGTATGGATGCCCTACGCCCCACAAAAGAATGAACAAGAGACATAAATACATACAGTAGACTCCCTCTTCACCGGCCGTTGGATTAGCCAGTCACCCTTTTGTTTCTCCCTACACACTCTGACTTGAAAGACTTTCCCGGGAGGAAAGGACAACTCCTTGTTTTGCGTATCTCAGCACTTCACAGCCTTCCCGGAAGAAATGAGACGAACATTATTTTTTCTATGAATCGCTCGCCATTAATTCATTTTCTTCGAATAAAAAAAATTTTACCGGACATTATGTTTATGTGGAAAACCTTCCGGGACTCAAAGCAAAGGTAAAAGATATGAACCTTTCCCATGCTTCCAGGAAAAACATTTTTGGGATGGCATCAAAACTCGGCTTCTGGATTTAAAATGAATAAAGAGTACATCACAGTTGTTGTTTGTTCAAATCCAGCAGAACACACAAAATTCCTCTTTTCGTCGTTGGAAAGTCCGCTAAACTTCGTGCGTTAAAAAATTTACGTCGATCGTCCCTGCCCGTATTCTACAAATCACAAAAATCAGCATGGATGAGCGCTGATTTATTCAAAGAATGCTTTGAGCTTGAGTTCGTTCCGAAGGTAAAGTGCCATCCTTAGAGCGCAAATCTTTCCCTTAAAGCAGTCCTACTTCTGGTTAATGCTCCAACTCTTCTTGGAAACCTAACGTGTGAGACAGATGATATAAAAATTATCTTTCTTCCTCCTAATGTGACAAGCTTGGTGCAACGGATGAATCAAGGAGTGATTATAATAATAATAATAATAATCGTTGGCGCTGCAGCTGTTTCGCCGAGAGTCGGCGGCATCAACAACACCACGCTGCACTGCAGGCAACAGGTTCAGTACTCACCGAAGCACTCTTCTCCACCGTCCAGCTGAGGTTTCCGCTGAGGTTCGGGACGAATTCCAAAGTGCGTGTATAGAATTTTCTGAAATGGACCCTTTGCATAGACCAGGTATTCCTAGGCTCTATGCATCTCCAGCAACTCCGGAAATTCTATCTCAAATCAATGATGAGATTGCATCTCGCTATCCCTTCACTGGCTTATGCATTCGGAATATTGCCTTGGACGAAGACCGATCTGGAAAACGTCCAGCAGCGGATACGGACAACTATGTCCAAATTCCAAATCCATTATCCAAAGTCTGCGGTGGAGCCTCGTGACATCGGAGGTAGAGGCGAGTGGGGTGAAGTCGGACCAAGAGCGGATCGATAAATGAAAGTCGAAGGCAATGCACGGTTAACACGTGAGTTGTTTTTGGCAGCCATTTGTCGATTTGCTTTTGTCGAACAGATGGCTGTGTGCTGGAGAGCTCTTTGCTGAGACGGAAGGGTTCATATGTGCCATTCAGGACGGTGTGGTCGCCACCCGAGCTTATAAAAAGTTCATCATGAAAGAACGGGTGGAGAACGACCAGTGCAGAATGTGTGGTTCGGCGTTAGAAACGTTGGACCATCTCATTTCTGGCTGTACTGTTATGGCACCGGTGCAATATATCACCAGGCATAATGCTGTATGTAAGGTTATCCATCAAAACCTTGCATAAAAGCATGGGCTTAGAGCATGGATTGGGACCGGCAAGTTCTGACTGATCGCCACACTCTACACAACAAGCCTGACGTACTATTAGTTGACAAGACGGGTCGCTCCGCGTATATTATTGATGTCATTATCCCCCACAATAGCAACATCGAACGGAAATACGTGGAGAAGAAGGTGAACTATGAGCCATTGGCTCGGGAAATCCAAAAAATTTGGCGTCGCGAGCGGGTGGTTGTAGTTCCCATAATATTGTCAGCTACAGGTATTGTACCTAAATCCCTCACGGCTTCCCTTGATGTCCTGGGACTTTCGCACAGTCTGATTCAAACCATGCAGAAGTACACCATTCTGCATACGTGCTCGATGTTGCGGGGAGTACTCGACGAATTCTCCCACTGACCTACCACCGGCCACCACCACCAGCGCCCCTTTAGTTTTTAAGTAGGTAGGATCGTCCGAGCCTAAATGCTTGGCACTTAGTGGGAGTATTAGGTAAAATCCGGCATCTACCAAGATTGTGATAACTCGGAAAATAATAATAATCGTTGGCGCAACAATCCATATTGGATCCATATTGGGCCCATTCAAGACCGTAACGGTACACCACAGTAGATTGTAGGAGGCAATGTTGTCAGCATTGCGCTCGCCCGAGATTATTACCCTGATTTGACTCAGGTACTCATTCACAGCTAAGTCGACTGGTATGTGACCTCAAACCACGATACAAATCCCACTGCCACCAGTGAGATTTTAACCGCGACCTTCCATACGACAGCCTCATACTCTAACCACTCAGCTATCCGGACATCCAAGGGGTGATTGAAAGCTTGAAAAGACGATACAGATGTAAATTACTGTCTGAAATTTTATAATGCGCGGAAAGTGAAGATTTCAATCTTATTGATATCATCAAAAAAATTAACTTAAAGGACGAAATTTATAATATATGTTAGCTTCCGCCTTCCAAGAAATTTCTGATTCTATTATACTTTCTTTAAGTTTTGGCGTTAAGTTTTGGATCAAAAACTGTGACGACGAATTTGAAAACGAATTTTTGATAGACGACATAATTACGCTAGCAACAGCATAAGAGCTTTATGAAAATGAGGACGAGGAGACTGATGATGATGTTGAAGAAGAGGAAAACGTCGGCCACACCGAGGCGGGGGCTGCAATGGAAATGGCATTGAAATATATTGAACAACAACCTGGGTCATCTTCAATAGACGTCTTGTTTATAAGAAAATGAGAGATGTAGCACTTAAAAATTCACTTAAGGTCAACAAGCAGAAGAAAGATATCAATGATTTTAGGAAAAGTTTTTGAAATATTTAAATATACAAATAAATATGTACTTTTTTTCAACTGTATACTTTGTATAATTAATTAATATACACCTGCCTGTTCATATGTTTAATAAACAATTAAAAATACTTCATTTTTCTCACGAAAATGCCGGCACATCGGATTAACCGGCCACTTGGTCAGCCGGTCAGGCTCTGGTCCTGAGGGAGCCGGTTAAGAGGGAATCTACTGTGTAAGTATAATCATGTTCCATTACTTTTCGAAAGTGAATTTTACTACTTTTCTCTGATTAATCATAAGAACTCATCTTTAAAAGTACGGTTAATGTCGAGGTGAGAAGTCGGAAAAGCTAATGATACGGTTCTAGGGTTAATCGTATGAAAAAATTAATATGGATACATACATACGTATATAATTCAAATAAATGAAAATATACAGGATCACGTTGCTCTCTGCAGTAAAATATTATAATATATTAATTAAATTGATTGCAAACAAATATTCCAAAATACCCAATGGAAATCCTATCAAAATCGTTGAAAAGGAACCCCCTAATTCTTATACATCTACACTACATTACTGACTTTCCTATTCGTGGAGAATGCCCCGCCTATTTGGCAAATTGTCAGAGAAATCTTAAAGCTTTAAATAAAGAAAGGAAGCTTGCATATAAAACGACATTGAATTATTTAAATCAGAAACTCACCACACGCGCTGAGCATTGGAAATTATCAAATTGCAAGTTTTAGTGAATACGTGAACCACATTCATTCTTGTGACTTCAGTCTTGTAGGATAGTTTTCAATTGAATTGGAAAAAATAGTATAAATGCGAAGGTGAACCCGCAACGCTCACTGGGAAAAATGTTAATTAATTTTAATGATATTTAGGTAACATCGTTGCAGTATTGTATTTAACGAAAGCAAAGTAAAATCTTTTATTCCAAAGCTGTGTTTAAGGGGGTACTGTTGAAAATACTCTTGACTTACAAGAAATATTCGCCCTAGAAATCGTTGCTCCCGCACCAAACTAACTATCAGAAGTCTCTTTGCTTTCCTTTGTATTTTAATAAAATAACGTACAACTGGAGGGTAATTAGACTAAGAAACTTTATTTTTGATTTTATTTAAAATTTCCACACTTCCAACCAAGACCTTTCATTTGATACCCCACACGACTATATCCGATAAAAAAATTTTTTAAATCTCCTCTTTACATGTAAACTCCACCTAAATTTATGTCACTCACTGTATGCATGGAAATTCATAGTTCCCAACTGTCCACCAAATTTCGTTCGGATCGGTTCCGCGGTTTTGGAGAAAAGTGTGTGTGGCAGACAGACAGACAGACAGACAGTGAATCGATTTTAATAAGGTTTTGTTTTACACAAGACTTTAAAAATAATGCCAAGATCGGTTTTAGGTTGCGGGAACTCTATAATGGCTTGAACCTTGTCTGAATCCAGGTGAATTCCTTCAAGGGAAATCGTGTAGCCTAAAATTTTTTTTAATTTTTTCGAGTCTCTGAGGGCCTCCGAGGCGGTAAACTTTCCCTGATATCTGGCCTTCCCGACCTCGTAGCGTTCAAATTTTTACATTTCTTGAATCTGGGCCGGTTGGAAGTCAGGAAAAACCCCCCATAAGATGGAGATTGTATAAGAAAACGCGAATTACCAGGAGGGATTGGAGAAGGATGCATAAGGGGAGGTTTAAAATTATTGGGAGAAGGAGTAAACAAGGTCGGAGCGATGTTCATTATAGAGGCGATGGTAATACAGTCACCTACCGCTGCGATAAACGCGGCCTAGGGAATGTAGGTTTAGGATGTCGGAGGGGAGGACATTGGTTCTAAATGGGAGGACTAATGTGTGAGGAGATGGATTCTCGGACCAGGCTTTTGGTTCAGGAATTGATAAAGGAACTTTATGAGGGATTTGGTGAGGAAAACGTCTAAATGGGTCGTATTGACTTGGTTGTAGACGGCTTAGTTGGAACGGGGATGGGGTGGGCCTAGGGATATTCGGAAGAATTTCCTTTCATTAGCTCGTGGGGGGTGGGATGGTGGGATGTTAGGTCGCACCAGGCTACACAGCCGTACGACATTAATGGGCAGATTAGTAGCTTGTAGCAGTTCGGGTTTAGAACAGGGAAATCTACAGTGGATGCTGTTATGGAGGTCGTAGATGCGTTTAATCGAGCCGGGGCACACAGCCGCCGATCTCGACGGATAGTGCTCCTCATAACGCTTGATGTCAGAAATACCTTCAATTCCGTAAGATGGACAGATATGCTAGGCACAGTAGAGAACTCCTTTCACGTGCCAAGCTATCTCTTGCGGATATTGAGAGATTATCTGAAAGATCGCTCTCTGTTCTATGAGACGCTAGAGGGCCAGAGGAGGATGGAAATCACATCGGGAGTAGCGCAGGGATCCATCCTAGGGCCGGACCTCTGGAACGCTTTCTACGAGCGTCTGCTGAGACCCGATATGCCCGAAGAGTCGCGCCTGGTCGGTTATGCAGACGACGTTGCGGCACTTGTTGCCGGACGCACTGTTGAACAGGCGCAAAGCAGACTTGGCATATTAATGCGACGGGTAAGCGGATGGATGACTGCTCACGGTTTCAACCTTGCGCTGGAAAAAACCGAAGTAGTCATCCTGACCAGAAGGAGAATCCCGACCTTGCGTCCCATATCGATCGGCGAGTTGACTATAGAGTCAAAACCAGCGATTAAATACCTTGGTTTAATGCTCGACTCGAAGATGAGCTTCTTCGAGCAAATCAAAGCAGCCGCGGACAGGGCTGCAGCAGGAGTCGCGGCCTTGAGTCGGCCCTATATCAACTAGGAGACGTCTCCTCACGGGAGCAACGCAGTCCGTCCTTCTCTATGGTGCGGAGGTATGGGCTGATACCCTTGACAAGGAGGTGCATCGTAAACGCCTCGCTCAAGTGCAGAGGCGGGGAGCTTTGCGAGTGGCGCCTGCTTATCGCACCGTCTCCGAACCGGCTGTGATGGTGATTGCGGGAGTGATCCCCATTGCCCTCCTTGCCAAGGAGCGCAAAGCTATCTATCGCCGTAAGAGCGAAAACTTAAGAGAAGTAGTTGCCCGTGAAGAACGTCAACCCTTAACGAGTGGCAACTTTCTTGGCAAAATGAGCCAAGAGGCAAGTGGACTGCGCGGCTCATCGACAAATTAGACCCATGGTTGAACAGAAAGCACGGTGAGATTGATTACTTCCTTACCCAACTTCTAAGTGGGCATGGAGGTTTTCAGTCTTACCTGCACAGGGTTGGGAAGGCGCGATCTCCTGATTGTGTGTTCTGCAATAGAGTGGCTGATGACGCTGAACACACCTTTTTCTCTTGCGAGAGATGGGACGGCCTCCGCCAGCAGCTTTATGCAGACACAGGGACGACTTTCGTGAACAGCTTTATGCAGACACAGGGGAGCTCTCTCTAGACAACACTGTCAGAGAGATGCTGAAGAGCGCTGACAGCTGGAATCGAATTGCGCATTATGTTCGGGCTCTTCTTACTACGAAGAAGATTGAACTCGACCGGCAGAGGGATCGGACGGTAAGGGGTTCCCTGAACTAACAACTCCCTTCCTCCTCTCCCCTCCCGTTGGTGAAAGGAATTCCCTGACTTGAAGGCTCCCAAAGCCGGGAGAGCTAGCCCGAAGTAATGTGTCAAACGGTTCCAAGCTAGTTCTCTGATGGCAAGGAGGTGTTTAGTTGGTAGTCCGCCAGCGTGCTGTTGCGGGAGTCTAACACTCTGTGCGTAAACGCGTTCACCTACCCTACTCCCAAAAAAAAAACAACAAAAAAAAACAGTAGAGCTTAACGTCCGGGCGGACAGAGGAGTTGGATTTGAGGATGGGCCGTAGGAATCTGAGACCACTTGTTGTGTTGGTAAGGATGGAATTAACGTGAGGAAGAGGAGAGAGGCGAGAGTTTAGATGGATGCCGAGGTATTTTGTGGAGGTAACGGTAAGGACTGGATTTTGGCCAATTTCGATGAGAAGGTCGGAAATATCGCAGCTCATCTTAAAAGTCATTTTTGCCCTGCCTCGAAAGACGATGGCTTGGCATTTCGATGGTTTCAGGAAGAGTTTCCAGGAGTTGAGGTAGGAGTGGAGGGATTGGATGGAGAGGTTTAATCGGGATTGGGCAGCGCGGATATTTCTGAACGGGGTGTAGAGTATTAGGTCATTGGCATACTGAAGAGTTTTGACTGAGCAGGGAGTTGTTGTGGAATGGCGGAGAGGGATCTCAGCAGTATAAAGGGAGAACAAGGTTGCCGAGAAGACCGAGCCTTGGGGGGATGCCTGCAGGGGGGCTGTAGGGGTCAGACAAGGAGTCAAGGACTCTAACTTGGGATTGACTGTTGGAAAGGAAGCTAAGGATAAGTCGACAAAGGTGAGGATGAAATTTGAAGGTGCATGAGAGTTTGAACACCAGGCCTTCGTGCCATACGGAATCTAAATCCTTCTGAATATCTAGGAGGCAAGGTGGAGATGTTATTATTGAGGCTCTTGTAGAGGTCAGATTTGCGGACGAGGAGGGCATGTGATGTGCTATGGCCTTTTTTGTTAGCGAATTTAAAGTTAGAGATGGTATCGTGGTCGGAGATGTGAGAGAGTAACAGGTCATGGATGGCGACTTCAACAATTTGGGAAAGGGAGTTGAGTAGGGAAATTGACGGTAGCTGTTGGGATTGGATGGGGGTTCTTGTTTTTTGCGTATGGGGACAATGTGCGCTTGTATCCAAGAAGTAGGGAAGTGAGCTATGGTAAAGTAATGATTGAAAAATTGTGAAAGGAGAGGACTTAGGGTTTAGCGCACTTCCTGTGACCTGTGAATTTTTTGTTCTTGTGGGAAAGGATTATGGATTCGACAGACTCTTGGGAAAGGGCTGGGATTGGGGCGTAAAAATGAGGAGCCGGGCTTGGAGGTGGAACTGGAAAGTTGGTCGTAAGGTCGGAAAGGTGTTGGGAAACTGAAAATTTGGTAGAAGGGTCTGAAAGGTGAAGGGTGGTGTGATGAGCTGCACGAAAGGCTTTCGCCAATTGATCGCCATGGTCTTTAGGTGAAGTGTTGTGGGGCAGGGTGGTGGGAATTTTGGATTTGGTGAGGTGAAGACAAGGGTTGCGGAGTTAGTTACAAGTCTGATTATTGATGGAGATACCTGAGAGTTTGACGGTGTGGTGTTCGGCATAGAGGGATTGGATTTCGGATCGGATGGTTTGTGTTAGAGAATCAATGCGGGTTTTAAGGAAGTTGAAACGGGGATTATATCTATTGCGATGGAGTTGGTGGCGGAGGGTGGTTTTAAGTTTGATTAGGTTAAGGATGTAGGAGGGCAGGGTGATTAAATTGTTGTAATTTAGGGGACGAAGAGGGATGGTTTGGTTGCACACCTCTTGGGTGATTTTGCTGATCCGGGATATTGTGCTATTTAATAGCTCAGGAGAAGGAGAGGGTGGGAGAGAGATAGATGACAGTTTGTCGGCTAATCTGCAGTTACCAAGATTCCAGTTGGCTTTGGAATAATCGAGAAGGAATTTAGGCTGGGTTTTAGGAAATTGTTCATTTGTGTAAAATTGCAAAATCACATCGTCATGATCACTGATGCCTGGAATAGTTGGAAGATCGGAGGGAACTACAGTGTGTAGTTAGATCTGGTCGGAATTGTTTAACAGTTGCGGCCATTGCTTTGGAGAACATATCAATTTCGTTTACATTTTCCGGAGGTCCTGGGTATGCAACAAGATCTTCAAGATATCTCTTTAAATGCTTCCTGTCTCCCTTTCTTTCCAGCAAATATTTTTGGAGAACTCTCTTTCCTTTGTTTGGGATGTGGATGCTGAAATTCAAGTTCGGACCTTTCTTCTTGTGGGGATGGGGTGGAATTTGCACGTTGAGTAAGCTGAGATGATGTATGGGGTGATAAGTGCTGGGACGTCTGCTCGATTGGAGCATCCTCCTCATATTCATTTCTAATGCCTTGTTGTGGAGTTTCAAATGATGCTCCAGCATTGGATGGAGCCAAAACGTTTGTAAAACTGGTTCTTTCATCCTCCACAATATCTAAAAACTGCAACCGCTGCCAGTATTGAGCCCTTTTCTTTTTAGCAGCTTTCCCGGTTGTACCTTTTTCTTCTTTTTTCTCCCTTTTGTAGGGATTGTTTAAGGTCGTATAATATATCTTCCTTTCGGACGAACTCAACTAACAATTCGTCCTCGTCGGCCGAAAACCTCACTGATGGCACTTTCCCGCTTTGGGACATCTTAAAAACCTCGGAAATCAGAAATTGAAGCAACACAAACGGAATCCGAGGCAATCGCGGATGGCGTACTGCGCTGTACTGATTCATCCTCGACCAGTCGGGCCAGTCGCGTCAACGCAACACGTTCTGCGCTAACGTGATGCGCTCTCTAGGAAAACACCCTAACTAACTTCCAGGGAATGAGTGAGTGGACGACGTTGAACGCCCTGCGTATCACGTTGTCAACAGCGCAAAAAACCGGGCGCAAGGAAAACAGGCCTTTAGCAATACGTTTTGACGAAGATTATGTCTTGTCCTTATTTAGCGTCTCTGATGTGTACAGATAAGCTTCTGCAACACATTCGCAAGTCGGGGCGTTTTAGTGTAGATACTGCCTATTAGATATACTGTGCTGGGATCTATACTACCCTTTGACCGGCGGCAACCGTAATCCACCTACTGATGGGAAAAATATCCACTCAAATATTTTTATAAAGGGTTGGGGGAAAAGAAAAGTCGTATTTTGTCCATAGATGGCGACAATTAAACATATCTTGTGTTGTACTTATCGCATCGGGTCATACTATACAACGTTTACGATTTGCACAACACAGCGTGGTTCGATCGATTTCGTTCTGGTGTAGAGGATGTCGAAGATACACCTCGTAGAAACCGATAAAATCGTCGAAATCATCCAAGTAGACCGGCATGTGAGAATCGCTTGATTGACCAGGAACTGGATAAGGACCATAAAACCGTTTGGAACCATTTGCAGAAGATTGGATTTAAAAAAAAGCTGGATGTTTGGGTGCCACACGAATTGACGCAAAAAAACCTCTTGGACCGAATCAACGCCCGGGACGTACTGCTGAAACGGAACGAATTCGACCCATTTTTGAAGCGAATAATGACTGGTGATGAAAAGTGGATCCCGTAGGACAACCTCAAGCGAGAAAGATCGTGGTCGAAGCGGGGCGAGTCGCCCAACCTACCGCCAAGCCCGGATCGACGGCCAGGAAGGTTTTTCTGTGTGTTTGGTGGGATTGGAAGGAAGTCATCCACTATGAGCTGCTCAACTATGGTCAGACCCTCAATTCGGTCCTCAACTGTGAGCAATTCGACCGTTTGAAGCAGGCGATTGAGCAGAAGCGGCCAGAATTGGTCCATAGGAATGGTTTTCTGTTCCACAAGGACAACGCTCGGCCTCACACATCTTTGATGACCCGCCAGAAGCTACGGGAGCTCAGATGGGATGTCCTATCGCACCCACCGCATAGTCCGGACCTGGCACCAAGTGATTACCATCTCTTCCTTCTAAATGGCAACAAGTTTGCGAACAAAACGGCGCATATTTGACTTAAATCGGATAATTCTAAGTATGTTAAATAAAGCGTTAAAATTCGATCACAAATACGACATTACTTTTCCCCAACCCAATATAAGAAATAATCTTATCGGACCTACCTAGTCGTTTCCTCAGAATCATCTTGATTTGCTTGTCTTTTGTGTAATGAGAGCACTGTTCAGTGCCGGCTTTATTTCCGTAGGCATATGTTGCACAACGGAGAGTCATCGAGGCAATTGTGTACTCCTCTCCGCAGTAAACATACCCCAAGCGGGCTCTTGTTTATCCTCTCTCTCTCTCTCTCGTGTCAACCCAAAGATAAACTCACGACAAATTCACTGCGTTCATCGATTCATCCATCCCCAGCTGAACTTTTTCACCGATCTGTCAACTTCCATTGCACCTTCCGTCAATGCTGAAGATTTCTTCCAAGTCTTTGGTGGTTTTTCACTTCAATCGTGTTATGAATTTCGCGTAGTATGGACGTGGGAGGTGACGATTCGCGACGGCCAGTAGTGAAAAATTTTACAAAAGCGAACATTGTTGCGTTTTACGTGAAGAAATGCCGAATAAACTTGTACCGGGCGCTTTTCATTTATCCGACCTAAGCGAATTTCGAATTTAATTTAGAAGGAAAAGTCGCGGAGACAAATTGGGAGCATTCAAGCCGAAAGGACATAGTTGCCAAGTGTTTTTCCAGTGAGAAAGCGGAAGAAGAACTTTTCATCACCCACACCTTGAGCCCAGAGGAAATTGTCAGTGCGGACGAGAATTTCAAAAGTGATTTTGTTAAAGATTTATTCGGGAAATCTCGAGGAAAATTAAGTGAACGTGAAATCGAGTTACTGTAATTGCATTTTCCGATTTTCCTCTCCTTTCGCGGAAGCTGTTCTGTTGTAGTTGTGCCGTTCTAGGTTGGGAACATTTCACCGAGCAAGTTCCCAGCCGTTGATTTTACTGAAAATTCCGAGATAACTTTTGCTCGCTGCGGGAAAGTGGTGCGTTCGTTGTAAATATTGGGAGGAAACGACCAAGCGAAAATGTGGTGCATAGTGAATCTGCCCAACGGCACACAGCTCGCTGTCACCTGTGATTCCAAGGCCTTGGGGCAGGAATGCATTGAGAAGGTTCGTGTCATAATCTTATTTGCGTTTTAATCGGTTTATGCAAGTTCAAGACAAAGCACTTGGTTATTGGGGACATCGTTGATGGAAACCTTTTAGGAAGGTGGACACATCGCGAAGCTCCGTGAATAATTAGATCAGCCTTCCATTGTCAATGACGAACTCTACTGTCTTTAATTGCTCATAAGCGAAGCTTCATGAGGCAAGACGACTGCTTTCAGATATAATTTTCACATGCAGATAAGATACCGTGAATTGAATAAAAGATCAAATGAGCTAGCTCTCCAGGAAACCTAAATTGCTAGATTTCTAGGCACCGTTCATATCAGTTATTCGTGCTTTTATCAACCTTCTTGTCGATTATTTACTGAGATAAGGAGGAGTAAGTATCTGCGGACTTTGGATTGAATTGAAGACTCGGTCACTTATCTTTCATCCCAAATGGCAACCAAAGGAGATATCCACCTGCCACCTGACAAGGTTTTGCGCGAGTTTGCTTACAACTAAAACGCACTAATGCCTTCCCTGGATGCAGTTTTCTCCCAGAGGGGAGTGCCCAATACTTAACTAAATTGTATCGAATATTTATTCAAAGTGTTGGACAACGCCCTTCCGTTGGAGACTTGACCATTATAATTCACTCAGTTAATGGACGACTGAGAAGATAGTGGAAACCTTTTGCTGCTGATTCTATTATTGGTTTCTTTGTTAACGCGGGAGGCAATCCTTCAGAACTGACTAAATTTTATATGAATATAGACGCAGACCGACAGGGACCGGTTTCCTGGAGGAGAGTCGCTACACCATATATTATAGTGGCCATCCAGTAAACCATGTGGTCGGAGTAGGTTTCTTAGTCAGCCAAAAAATTAAACCTGCTGTTATCGGCTTTGAAAATATAAGCGAAAGGCTATGCACTCTGTGTTTGCGAGGCAAGTTTAGAAATACAAGCCTTAACGTTCACGCCCCTGCAGAGTCGGAGAAGGATACCTTCTACGAGGCAGTAGAACAAACCCTCGAAGCCTGTCCCAGATATGATATTAAAATCATAATTGGGGATTTTAATAGCCAAGTAGGGAAGGAGCCCGTATTCAGGCGATACGTTGGCTCCCATAGTTTACACGAAAATACAAATGATAACGGACTATGGATTACTCAATTAGTAGTGTCACACAAAATTGTTGTTGGAAGTACCAGGTTTGCGTGGAAAGCGGTCCACAAACATACGTGGGCCTCTCCAGACGGGACCACTTTCAACCAAATTGACCACGTGTTGATCGAACGCTGCCACTTCACATCCTTGATGAATGTCAGAACATTTAGGAGGGCAATATAGGCTCGGATCACTATCTTGTTGGCATGGTGCTCCGAGTTCGAATAACAACACCGCCCAGAATCCCCTCTGACAATCAGGTGAGAGTTAACACTGAAGCCATCCACAACACAGCCCTCTGCGACACCTATAAGAGGGAAATGGATCTCGCAATAGCCGCAGTCAACAGAGGTTCTGGAGATGAAGCATCTACAAACGGTCTTCACAACCACCTGAACAACATTAACGTTAATGCGGCCACAAACATTCCAGCCGCAAAAGGAGTCGGAACGGTTGGTTTGACGCTAGCTGCGGAACAGAAGAATGCCGCATATCGAGTAATGTTGCATTCTCAAAGAACGCGGGCACGCCCAGAGACTTATCACGAACTCCGTCGAGCGGAGAAGCGACTTCACAGACGGAAAAAAGAAGCCTGGGAGAACCAACAAGTCTGTGAACTAGAAAAGTGCAGGGAGCAACCATACCAGCCGCGGAAGTTTAACCAACAGGTCAGCAGGATGAAGCCTTATACACCTCGATGCTCATCCTGCCGAGACAAAGAGGGAAATCTGATTTCCGACAGAATGGGCATATTGGAGCGATGGGTTGAGTATTTTGATGAGCTACTGAACAACCAGAACATCGGCGAGTTGGAGGTCCCGCCAACTGAAAACGACGGACAAATACTGCCGCCACCAAGTATAGGAGGAACAGTCTGTGCAATTCATCGGCTAAAAAATCATAAGTCGCCAGGAGCCGATGGAATTACAGCCGAATTGTTTAAATATGGAGGCGACCAGTTACACCAAGTGGTTCATCAACTTATGCTCAAGGTATGGGACAGCGAATCAATGCCTGACGATTGGCAACGAGGCATTATCTGTCTCATACATAAAAAGGGAGATATCACACAGTGCAGCAATTATAGAGGTATCACGTTGCTGAGTACCATCTATAAGATATTCTCCGCTATCTTGCTAGGTCGGATAGCCCCATACGCCCAGAACATCATTGGCCCATACCAAAGACGCCTCACACCAGGCAAATCAGCAACAGATCAGATTTTCTCTGTGCGGCAAGCGATGGAAAAACTGTTGGAATATGGCCCTGGAGAAAGTCATCCGTGGTGCTGAGGTAAATGCAAAAAGTACGATCCTCTTAAAGTCCACCCAACTACTGGCCTATGCTGACAATATCGACATCATGGGAAGAACGATCCAAAACTGCCTTCATCCAGATCGAGCAGACGACGCGAGATCTTGGGCTGCACATCAATAAAGGCAAGACAAAGTATATGGTGGCAACGTCAGCACCGAAAACCAACCAATCAACATCAAACCGCACTGGTCAAACGGGAAGAATAAAGATACAACTTT
This sequence comes from Hermetia illucens, assembly GCF_905115235.1. Classification (NCBI taxonomy): domain Eukaryota; kingdom Metazoa; phylum Arthropoda; class Insecta; order Diptera; family Stratiomyidae; genus Hermetia; species Hermetia illucens. Next base: position 160,397,297 of record NC_051852.1, on the reverse strand, counting down.
GAGACCGTTGATAATTTTTCGTATCTAGCGCGGTTGTTGTCAGTCAACAGAGCCTATTTCAGCTTACAAAAACTGTTCCGCTCGAAAGGTTTCACCATAGGGTCAAAGCTCTTACTATACAAGACAATGATCCTGCCAGTCCTCATGTATTCCTCGGAGACTTGGGTTCTTAACAAGAAGAATTGCGAACTCTTGGCCGCGTTCGAGAAAAGAATCCTCCGAAGAATTTTTGGCCCCCTACATGAGGATGGACGATTCCGTAGCCTACATAACGACGAAATCTATGAACGATACCATGACCGTTAGGTTGTGGATAAAATCCGGCTCAATAGGTTACGGTGGGTGGGTCACTTAATCCGTATGGATGAGGATGATCCCACCCGGAACGTCTATAAGGGCAATATCTATGGTAGAAAAAGAAGACGAGGCAGACACTGCCTAAGATGGAGCGATGGCGTAGGTCAGGACGCCAGACAGCTTTTAGGGATATCGAATTAGTGGACCTCGGCGCAAACCCGGGATGTATGGAGTTCCTTATTAAGGCAGGCCTAGACCGGATATCGGTTATTGCGCCGTTGATGATGATTTAACCACAGGTTTTCACTCTATAGTCAACTCGCCGATCGATATGGGACGCAGGGTCGGGATTCTCCTTCTGTTTAAGATGACTACTTCGGTTTTTTTCAGCGCAAGGCTGAAACCGTGAGCAGTCGTCTATCCGCTTCCCCGTCGCATCAATATGCCAATTCTGTTTTGCGCCTGCTCAACAGTGCGGCCGGCAACAAGTGTCGCAACGTCGTCTGCATAACCGACCAGGCGCGACTCTTCGGGCATATCGAGTCTCAACAGATTATCGTAGAAAGCGTTCCAGAGGTCCGGCCCTAGGATGGATCTCTGTGCTACTCCCGACGTGATTTTTGTCCTCCTTTGATCCTCTAGCGTCTCATAGAGCAGGGAGCGGTCTTTCAGATAATCCCTCAATATCCGCAAGAGATAGCTTGGCACGTGGAATGAGTTTTCTAGTATGCCTAGCATATCTGTCCATCTTACGGAATTGAAGGCATTTCTGACATCAAGCGTTATGAGGAGCACTATCCGTCGAGATCGGCGGCTGTGTGCCTCGGCTCGATGAACCACATCTACGAACTCTATAACAGCATCCACTGTAGATCTCCCTGTTCTGCACCCGAACTGCCTTGGGGATAAGTCCCCGGCAGCGCGGAGCTTTTCGAGCACTTTTTCGGCCGTGTCAAGCATACACAGCGGTCGGTATGCAGACTCATTTACCCTTACTAATCAACGCGAGTCTGGCCAGCAAGGAAAAATGCCGTCCTCCACGCAAGCGTTAAACACTTCAAGCAGTAATTCTGGCCATTGGCGAAAGACCAGTTTGTAAACTTCTGCCGGGATGCCATCAGTCCCTGGCGCCTTCTTGTTTTTTATAGTGAGAACCGCTTCTTCGAGCTCTCTCATTGTGAAAAGGGGGCAATCCTCGACGTTTTGCGCGCTATTTACATCAACCTGTACAGGGTGTCTGGGGAACAATGCTCGCACAATGCGGTCCATCTGGTCGGTACTTAGTATGCAGGGCTTCCGTAGAGCCGCGGTTTTCCGGCTGACAAGCTTATAGCCAAGTCCCCACGGGTCCTCATTCACCTCGTTAACAAGGTTCTGCCAACCGTGAGCTTTGCTTTTATTTATAGCGCTGCGGAGTCTCCTTTTTGCTGATCTATACTGTGCCTTTATGGCATATGCCTCCTCGTTGTCATGGATCCGGTGTTTAAAACTACGAGCCCAGTTCTCGCCGCCATTTCCAGAATCCCTCTGGAGTCTGACTGAGGCATGCCCCATTCAATCACCGCCTACCAGGATACGTCCCTCCGTGCACGAAACGGCGTCCTCCAGAGTATCAAGCCGACGCCGAAAGTCCGGCATCGTCTCGTTCGGCGTCAGGTAAACGCTAAAAAACGTTATCCCTAAATACCGGATCCAGAAAAACCCGTTCCCCCGGCATTCGGCAAGAACACGGATGTACACTTAGTCTATTCACTGATACGATCCGGATGGTAACCTCGCAACTACAAATTTTCCCTAAATGAATCTACTCTAAAAGATATCGATTTTCATATTTTTCTTTCCATTTCTGTTAAAAAAAAACATTAACAACTTCATAACAAAGAGAATGAAAATTCTTTAAAATTATCTCAGTTTCTTGCCTTTTGATCCACTGAAAACTTCACAACGATCGGCTTTACTTAAAAAATTATTGATCCAAGCAAGCTTTTGACTGGAATTTCTCAGGCAAAAACACAACACTCCATGAGACGCCGTTAATGCTTGATGTGAAACAGATGGTGCCCATTATCTGGCTTCGAAACTTTAATTGCATTTTCTCCAGACGTTCACCAAAGTGGAAGGAATAGTTCTTTTCTGCTTTTTGCTAATTTATTTTTACGCCTTTTACTTTTGAAGTGCTTTGATGACGTTTTAACAGCCTTTGGGGATTCCCAAGATAGTCGACCGTAATTAAGTTAGTTAACTTGGATAGATGGTTGGATTGGTGGCAGTGTTTTGCGTAGGAATGGGTTATGTTGTTCTCATTTTGCACCTTTTGGCATATTATACTGAGGTTGATTAACGTCAATAGTATCAGAAGCTAAGAGGATAATTCTTTAGATTCAACTGACCGGATTTTCTTTTGGATTCATTATTCCCCGGGGGTATGTTTACACCACGAGATAATCCAATAAGATGTGGGATGTTGTTTCGTCCCAATCGTGTACAAATGTTATCCTAGAAGACATTGATCGGCTATTGGACTTATCAGTATCCTCATCGCATCTGGGACAATTCGAAGAATCATCCGGTGCAGATACTGCCTGTAGCAACCACCGTGTCCCGTGAGGAACTGGGTAATATGGTAGTTGGTTTCCCCATGTTTCCGCTGAAGCCACACCCTAATGTTGGGAATGAGCCTCTACGTTCACCAACCTTTCGTAGACCCGTTTCATCTGCGTTGCCAGAGATTATGCGACTCTGACCTTGCCGCATTCCTACGCTCTGCGTGCCCATGCATGGTACACCACAATCATGCCTGTCACCACCAATACTGCCTCATCTGAAGTGGTTCTAAAAGCACTACCAACCCTCAAAGTCATCAACCGGTAAACCGAGTTCACCTGCTTCCGTCTCTGAGAGTTTGAAAGCGCCTCTGCCTACACATATAACCTAACATATACTCAAGGTGGGATTTGTAGTTATGTTGGGGATTCTGATATGCTTGTGTGATGTTAAACTAAATGCTGTACGCGGCAAACCTCGTCTGTCCTTTTACCACGAAGTCCAAGAATTGTACCACCATCTTCAGTGCAAGAGTGTATTTGGTCCTCATGGAAATCGTAATGAAGGCAGACGAGCCTTTGGAAAAACGAAAATTTCTTGGCAGCTCGGATATTCATCATCTGCTATAATATACCCGGCACTGAAGAAGGGAACAAGTTGTTCCCGAAATATCGATACATGCTTAATAAAAATTACTTCTAGCAACGGAGACGGTGTTGAGTTTTAATTTCTAAAAACTTTTTGCTAGAAATACCGCGGCACGCATTTATTATAGCTCTGATATTGTTCGCAGAAATTTTCCCGATATGAGTATGTTGATGTCATCAGTATATCCAGTAAAGTCCCATAGTAAGGGTTATAGGATTCCCTCTGAAGGCAGCCCCTGCATACAACGGTGTATAGAGTCTCACGACCAAATCGAGCCAACATGCCTTCTAGCAATGATTATGTTCCATATCGTTCTTCCTGTCGATTGATGCCTGTGAGCCAAAGGAAGTGTTGTCAATGTCATCTACTGCATTCACCAGCACTGCGATAATCATTGTTTCGATCCAGCGGAGGGAGAATATTAGCCTCTCACTTATTCATCCCTGAACCAGTTATACCATATCCAGTATAGCATTTTTACAAGAAAGGGGATGGGCAAAGTGGTATATAAGGTATTCTAGGGGTTCCTTTCCAGTTTTCGTCGAATTTCTTCAGTGTCTCAGCGGGATTAATAGGAGAAGGAAAAAAAGAATAATTTCCATCCCCTCTAGCAGAGCCTCTGCGCTTTCCGGATCTCTTTGTTATACAACATACAACCAATAGTTGGCGTATTTTTTGCTGTCGTCCTGCTAGATTTCAATTCTACAAGTTCCATTTGTGTGATGATTTTTCATTGTAAATTTTCAATTATTCGCATACAAGATGTATGTGTTTGAGGTGGAGGAGGAGCATCGCCTTTGAGCACTCAGACCCTAGTGGTCCATTGTACTCGATTATCCCGTCTGACGGAACATCCCCAATTCGTTTATGTATCGCAGGATTCCCGTTAGTGGATGTGGCACTACCCGCTGCAGTTGATGCGTCTATAGGCGGGGCACTCTCATAGGAAATTTTCCGTGGATTCCGCTTCCTCATTGCAGGATGGACATGTATCATCTTGGAGAATTTCTAATCTCAACATATGCCCAGCTAGTGAGTTATGGTCAGTCTGAATTCCCACAATACTTCTGCAAAACCTCCTGCTTTTCAACAGGATAAACTTTGCCGTATGTTTTTTTGGTTCTGACAGGAAAAGTTTGGTGTGTTTAGCAGCATTTAGACTCAGTCATCTATTATTATGGGAAGCTTGTTCCCAGTTTTTGATAGCAGCATTAGCCACTGCAACTGACACCCCAATTGCTGGTTCCGGTCCGAGCACGGGGGAAATTGAACCCCCTTTTGCTAAAGCATCCACGATTTCATTTCTCTCTACACCACAATGACCGGGTACCCAAAGTAGTTTCATCGTATCCTGAAGGATTTTTTAAAAGTGATCAAAAGACTGCCCAACGCCCTTAATACAGATTGCGATACGTTTGCCCTTCACCTGCTCGTCAATCAGTTAGGTTGCCGTCCTTAGGTTCGCGTATAATTCAGCCTGAAATACCGTTGAGGTAGACTCCTGCTTCAAACCCCTGTTCTACCTGTATACCCTGACATGCATTGTTCCAGTTTTTTTCTTCGTTTTGAGATAATTTCATATCTTGTACCAGACACATGTATGGGGTTCCGAGAATCAGGAGGCATTGCCAAAACTGGATTCAGTTTTAGAATTAGTCTATCAACTGCTCTCATTGCAGTACTCCGAATGAACAAGCCCTGCAAATTGAGTAATGCATTCAGAGCTGCACCGGATATCGAGCTCATGAAACCGGTAATATCCAGATACACAGTCGTTTGCAGTGTGGCTAGTTTGCGGTGAAAACTCTTTTCTTTCACCACACTGCGGATGCATAAGCGAACATTGATCTAATGATAACAAGATATATCCGTATTACTACCTGAGGCCTAAGTCTCCATGTCGAGGCGCCAACACAGGTCCCTGTGGGTGTGCGCTTATGAGATTGACTGTCCTCAAGTTAAATGTCTCCATGTCTCCGCTCTTTGTTTTTTTTCTTTGTTTTTTCTTCGTCCAATAGTTCACATCTGACTACGCAAGTATGGCTGTGATTGGCAGTCCATGTACCCTGCGACCCCAGTGGACATGCAAGGCTTTTTACTCGGAGGCACTCCGCTCGCGACACCATGATGCCATTTACTCTTCAGAACCGATCGCATAATATCTTGCGTTTTGGTTTTTGCGAATATCGGTTTCTTTGGGGTACCTGGTAATTTCCCAGGAAATAGGCGTCCCTACCGCCACAAAGCAGGGGGAGGGGATATTGCTATCTTTGTCAAAATAAATTGGCAATGAAGATTAAAGAAACCACAGGAGATGGCACTGTAGGTTGCTTGTGGTTGAAGAGGATTTTTATCGGAACCAAGCTTAAGGCTTCACTTTTTTTAGTATAATGGTGAGTTCTCTGTGAAGAATTTTATAGCTCATTTGCATTGATATCTAGCTTTATGATAAGAGCATGATTTAACACACTCACAAAAGCTCTCAACACGGAGTAGGCAATATATTTTTTTAAGAATGATGGGGTCCCAAGTCCGCATCAACTTAATGCTGGACCGGACCAAATGGGGAGCAACTTACTCCCTCTTACCTGGTCCACGGACCCCTCGCTTAAGGCTTGCACCCAAACTTTTCAAAAATGTCAAGCGATTACGGCTTTACGGTTTCTTACCAGGGCAGAGGCAAATTGTCAGACGCTGCCTCACCTCTGCCCTGGGAGCAGCGTGACTATAGCGGCTCGCAGATGTTGAATGCTCTTTTATATAATTCGTAGAACCCGACATGACTACGAATTATATTGAGCGCAAATCCGCCTTATTGACCAGAGCTTGGCCAGAGCTGAAAATGTTTTTTTAAGAATGATGGGGTCCTAAGTTCGCATCAACTTAATGCCTCTGCCCTGGTAAGAAACTGTAAAGCCGTCATCGCTTGACATTTTTGAGGCAATATATGTTTAAAAGATTCGCACGGCAAGCCCCAGTGTAGAACGTAATGACGCCAAATACCAGGACTTTGTCTTTTGTCCAAAACTTCCCTTGTTTTATCCTTGACTACGTCAACGGGATCAAGACATCGTATTGCATATTGAAACACTGTCTGGTTGGGGTTGGTATACCTACTACTGCGCTATTGGCTCAACTTCCTTTCCTTTATTGTTTTTCTTGCCGCTAGATAATTCTGATTATGAATTTGGTCACCTGCGGTAGCCATTTAAAAGACCGTTCAGAAAAACTTTTCGATTTCTGATAAATCGCAGTTTTCAAGTTTTAGGGGGGATTAGGATTAGTTTTTGATCCTTTGATGTACTTGGTACTTTCCTTCCTGGGGGCATTATCTTCTTAAAGCAAAGGGTTGAGCGTTCAGTCAAGAAGAAGGGAATCTTGGACGAAAAAAGTAGTAGAAAGTTTCGAATTGGAGCACTTGTCGTCAAGTCGTTGTGGACTAAGGACCCCTCAACTGTTAAACAAAAAAACCTGCTACAAATAACTTTAGGCCTGATAAGGTTACTCTGGTAACGGTATATAACGAAACGATCAACATTTGGAAATCACGCTGCTCCCAAGGTCGGGGGCGGGGCAGCGTCTAATGAGTTCTCTCTATCCTGGACAAAATCACAGATAATAGATATTGAAACGATTTTAATGAGGTTTTCTTCTACACAAAACCTTGGAAACATTATTTGTGCAAGTTTGATTATGAATCAAAATGTATTGTGAAGCCTCTCATAAAATCACCTTTGTATTAAGTTTAGAAATTGACAGTTCTCAAGAAATCGACGAATGCTACGTGCATAGTTAGCTTATTACGCCACTTCGACATATTTCCAATGGCTAAAGTATTCCTTACGTAAAATAAGTATAAAGTCCGGAAAATAGGATTAATATGCCTTTGCACGCAATAGTGTTTATGTCAATTTGAAAAACATTGTTTACTATTTTGTGTGAACTGCGCCCTATTGCAATATAATCGTTAACGGAAACAATGCAGCCCGTTGAGCATGAAATTGGATAGAATGGGGGGAATACAACTTGTAATTGCGGTAAACCATAATCAATCACGTAATTTCGCACTGGTCTTATCAACGCAAACAGATTGAGTGCATTCAACCTCTGATAAGAACATCGTTGGCTATTTTTAATCTATATATGTACATGAAAATGTTTCCCAATTGTTTAGAGTCATCAATGGTCACATATCTCTATGAAGCTGATATGGCTCCAAACTACGAGCTTTCTGCTTTGGCAGCAATGAAAGATACTTCTAAAATCTAGACATCCTAATCTTCAAATATTCCATACGAACCATGTGTCTATTTACAAGGTCAATTGCGCAATCCTCACGTCTCCAAATAGCCTTCAAATTCATACCCACAATATAAATTCGTGGTGCTGGAAGAACAAGTTCTAAGCCATGATGAAGATAAAGCAAACAAAATCTAAACAGATAAAATCCCAGTTGAAATCCAAAGAACCGGTTTCACGGAAGAGTTATTTTATAGAGTAACGTGCACAGTTTTAATGTCACTGAGGTCATCAACAACAATTAGGTAATTAGCATGCCTTAAATCGTTATTCTTGCTGGAAACAAGCAAAACAATTCACATGAACCATTTGGTACTTATTTACAAGTATTCAACTGAAAAAGGTCAGCAATCTTTCAGTGTCAAAATTGATGCTTGATGCCACTGTAATTGTAATGAATTAATGAAAATAAGAGAATATTAATAACGAAAATATTTTTTTAGGCCACCTACTGGCTTGAGTTTTATTCCATGAACTGCTGAATCAGGGTATTGTGAGTTTATAATTTTTTGTAATTAAAATAAATATACTTAAGTCGATAAGAAATTGAGGGAATTTTACTAGAAAGTTACATAAGGTGAAATATGATTGATTTTTGAGGGAACACGGAGCTATTCGATTCAAATTAAATGTTTAAAGCTAGCTCTTCGCCCACTTCTCTCGCTAGCATTCCGAATCTCTTCCAAAAAAATGTAAACCAAACATATCTCTTCCCTTTACTATCATTTATAACCAGAGCTTGCCTGAAGGTATTTTTCCGAACATACCCTTGCACAAAAAAAGGTGACAATATCCGGGTCGAAAACTACCGACCTCCTTGCTTCTCACCAAATTCCGATCGTATGGATGACGACGAGTATTCTCTCCTGGTTAAACGGTTGTATATTGTTTCCATTCACTCCCTCATCAGGTGTACCTCCAGGGTCCATCTTGGGTCCATTTCTGTTTCCATTTTTCGTGAATGATCTTCCTTCCTTTTTTACCTGCCCTATCCTTTTATATGTAGATGATTTCAAATAGTTTTCTTCTGTTGGTTCGCCTACCTCAATGCAGCATTCAGTCAAACCTTGACACATCATCTCAGTGGTGCGTTCGTAGCAAGTTGCCACTTATTGCGAAGAAATGCTGCTCTTTATATTATTCACTAAAAACTTCTCCCCCGACACCTGTTTATTACCTTGATGGTCAACCCTTAGCCCTGATTGCCTCTTAGAAGGACCTAGGTCTGACCTTTGACAGCAAACTTCAAGTTAATTTTCATTATGTCGATGTTCTCAGCCCCGCTTTGAAGATGTCCGGCTTTATCCTTCGTTCCTCCTATCAATTCATGGGTATCCATTCCTCAGTCATCCTTTATAAAATCTTCGTCCCTAATATTCTTGCTTAGTCTGGTGTGGTCCCCTTGCCATAATTGTGATTGCGATGCAATTGAGTCTATACAAAGGAGATTTGCTCGATTTCCAACCTTTAAAAAGAACCTTCCCTACTCGACATATCCTGAATGTCTGGCTTTCCTTAACCTGACACCTCTGCAATCCCGTAGCTCTTTGACTGACGCATATAATGGCTTGATGAGCAACACTGTAGCCCTGGAATCCATTACCGTGATCCATCACATAATATTGGCAACCTTAATATTATTGAGGTTCTTTTCGCGGGGCTCTCGTGCTATTTAAACTCTCCCTTGCCCAGAATGTTACAGGATTATAACCGTCTGCAGCTTGGGCCTCTGGCTTCATCCCTAGCCACTCACAAAAATAGAGTTATTGACACTTTGTATTTTTTTGTTTTCTTTTATTTTCTGTATGCATGCGTTTATTGTTAATCAAATAAATAAATAAATTAGTCAATTATAAGAATCTTAGAAAAAATATATGAAATTAATCTGTGGAAATACCCCAGTTGCAGTTGGGTTTCAAAAGATCTGCTTAGTAATGCCATAATAATCAAATATAGGTATTCCCCTTATTTGCTGTAAATTTTGTTTGGACAAGTGTCAATTAGTCTATGGTAGGTGATGCATAGTCGTATAATATAGTGAGAGATGTTTGTAGCCTCTTATTATTCCAGTAGCAAGAGTGTGAAGCTATACTTGATTGTATGCAGAGTAGTCATGGTTACTGAAATAGTAGTTAACGAAATGAAGATTGAAATCCAATTACCATAATTTGGCCGGATTTTACGATACAATCTCCCATGACTTCCTATGACTAACATCACCGAATACAATGAATGATGACTCTTGGTTTGCTTCATTTTTTTCTCATATTTGCTGGAGAGAAAAATATCCAAGCTTAATGTTTCCTCTGGCATGCAAGTCTAGCTAGAAATAATGGGGATCGATGGTCAGACGACTATCCTGAGTGGCCGAGGACGACCTAAAGGGAAGAGCTATCCCAAAAATCTAAAAAGGAAAGGAAGAATGAAGGAACGTCCTGATGACTGAAGCTGAGCTCTGGAACTCAACATTTTGGACATGTGGGCTTACGAGTATTCAGGCGCCTGCAACTAAAACAAAAGACTTTGTGATCCTCCAACAATCTTCGAACAAATGGCCAATCTGTGGACAATTCCAGCAGAGCATCTCAGACTGAGGATTTCTTGAGATGCACTTTATGTCAACACCCTCTCAGATTCAGCAGAATTGTCGCACAATTAGTTAGAGAGTTTGCTTGAGAGACACTCTTCTGCAATAACCTACGCAACTCGCGAACCCTGTTAGCCGGAAAATAGAGAAGTTGCCTCTAAACGTCAGATCTCAGCCAACGACATAACAAATCTACCAATTTGTCTTCCGTTAAGGAATTTTCCCTAGTGTACGCAAAGCTTTCTAATAACTGTCGAAGTTTTCGCACGGACCTTGCATTCGGTCTCGCATCTGTTCAGAGATATCCCAGTCATCTAGAGAATCCTTAAGCTGCTGGCGAAGAGCCTCACGAAAAGAGATCCACTCGATTCGTCCGACAAGTAGTAGTTCCAGTACCAATCTGCTGCTCTATCTCTGAATAGGGTGTGTACATAAGTACACAGCCAGCCAAAATCCCCCTGTAGTGTTGAGCGTGTCATAGCTTCTACGCGGAAAAGGAACTCGTTGATGAGCAGAGATGTTTGATTGCTACCGAAAACCAGATCCCAGTATGCCATGATGGTGTCGACACGATCCACTGAGAATGTATTAAGCGGTCGTACCTGGCACCCAAGAGGCGAATTGTCATCGTCTGAGTCGTTAAAATCGTCATGTCCGTGAAAGTTCTTGGATCTGGATCTGTCGTCATGTTGGTAAAAATTCAGATTATGTCTATCATTATGTCTGTAAAAATTGTCTGTATTCAGTCCATTGTCACGTCTGTCCTTAAAATGTGTTGCATCAGTTGAAGCAGGCTGTCATTGATCTGCCCGATGCACTAAGTGCGTGTTCGGGTTCGAGTTTCGCAATGCGGACAATCGCTCTCGAACCAATATCGTTAGGCTTATGCGAATCCCCATGTTTTTAAGATCCGTTGCGGACGCACGCATCGGTAAAGACACTTGACTTGTGTATAATGACACGTAAAGGATCAAAGCGCTCAAAGGACCTCCCCCTCCCCTCCCCGCTTTAATGAAGCTCCAGTATTTGCGGGCAGACCTTCACGGTCAACTTAGCCAATTTCTTTTAGGTTTTGGTATAGCTCTTCCCTCTAGGTCTCCCAATTTCTTTTGGTTCATTACAGCCTTTTTATCTTATGCTATTTTTTTCGTAAGAAGACCCTGTTTATTGTATCTTTATAAACATTGTACTTTATCAGTGTACTGGAATGTTACTTTCTTCGAAGAACATTAACCAAGAACCCAAGTTTTACTACTTTTAATTATTTTTTTTTTATTTAGATATTGTTTCTTATTAACTACTTTGAACGTTGGATTTTAGAATGAGCTAAAAAACTTTCAGTTAATTCCGTAAGTCGGATAATCTAGCTTCTCTTGGATCTTCGAGCTCTTCACGCAGCGTGGAGGACCGGTTCCTATTCGTAAAGCATGGTCTGTTCTGCAAGCAGCAGGACTTATTTAAAAAAAAGTATTTAAGAGAATAGTGGAGTCCTCCAGGAACGCCTGGATCGGAATGTTGCTCCCTCGTTATCGCCTATTGAACCCCCTCTACCGAGAAAAAAACTTGGCGTGGCCAAATCGAAAAAATCGACGTCCTAATTCACATGACAAAGAAGATCCTGGCAGATCGTTTTTTTGTTCCTCTGATAATAATCTCGACATCAACTTCATGCACACTTTCCTCATGCCTAAGTATTCTGTCACGATCTCATCATCAGCGATTATTCTGATTTCCATCCTATAATCACTGTTCAGTGAATTTTTCGCTCGTGACATATTTTTGTCGGTCCTGCTGGTCAAAGGGCGTCCGGGGCGGTCGTCATCTTCCAGTCTTTCTCTATCCTCTCGGAATTGCTTATGCCACTCCAAAACGCCCGATCTACCCACGACGGGATCACCGAAGGCCTCCATAACCATGTCCTGGAAAAATATTTCTAAAAAAGAAAAGCATGTTTGTATTCATACGTATCCCATGATTAAAAAGCACCGGATAAAAAAAACGGCGTAATTTTCAGGCCCATGTGCCAACGTTTCCCCCACTCGTTCTTACATCATGGCCTCCAAAGGGATGTCCTTTAGCTCTCTCATCGCATATCAAACTCGATGGCGCCAGAATATTGACATGAATGTCAGCTAAGTTGGTACTAACTTAAAAAAAATCGGAGACTCGATTCTGTCTTGCGCGGTTCGTTTAAATTAAAAATTTCCCAGAGTTTCTGATCATAGGGTATGTAGGTGATTTTTCAATATATTTGCCATTTGAAGGTGGTGAGGCGGGGATCAATTTTTCAATTCTTCCTCCAAAAAAATCCCGGCGGCTCGTTTATTTCTTCGTTCGTGTGAAATCCTTTTCCACCAATGTGCTCCTTCAGAGGATTGAAAACATTGTAATGTCAAGGCGTCAACTCAGGGGAATGGGGGGTGGTTCAAAACGTCTCATCCAAACGAGTTCAGGAATTACTTCGTGACGTTAGCCATATGAGGTCTGGAATTATCGTGGAACGGACAGACTCCCGGGCGAAAAGGTGTGACGCTGATATTGAGACTCTCTACGGCCTTGAGAGCTCTGATATACTTACTTTCTGAACATGCCTCATAATTATCAGCGGGCGCGAGTGCGTAAGCTACCAAAAGAAGGAAACTTCACAGTCATCTTTTGGTAGTTCCCCTTCGAGGTTTTTCTAGAGCTTAGATATCGATGCGCCACTTCCAGAGCACTTTTATAAGTTCTTCTCTTTTATCAAAATTTGTCGTGTTGGCATAGATTTGTATTACTCGGACTAGTTTGTTTACATCCTGACGCCATCTTTCAAGAACTTTTGCCCTTTTCTCGACAAAATCGAGACTCGTCCTGCCAAATCGATCGAAGTGAATGCTCTAGCATTTTTTCGAGGCTTGTTCAATGGCATGGCCATTTTTAAGGTTTTGTGTAAAATAAAACCTTATTAGAATCGATTCAATGTCTATCTGTCTGTCACACCCGATTTATTCGGAAACTGCTGGATCAAGAGCTTTCAATATCCAAACCTCAAATTAGTTTCATTTTAAAGGAGAGGAGCCAGGCTGTATGGCGGAGTTGCCAACTTGTCGAAAAACAATTCCATACGGCCGTGAGAGCTGCACTCTCTAAACGTGCCCCGCAATAGTGGATTTCATCAGGGTGCGAGTGCGTGACCTAACCAAGAAGAGTCAGCACCATATACATCCTTCACTGGGCAGTGGCATGGATTTCACCAAACGTTGAATATATTCGGCTGGAATCTCTTCATTATTCAAGAAAACGTTCCATCAATTATTTTTTGTTCGACATCAGACCTTCGCGAAGCCAACCGTCGACATAATCCCACAGGTTGTCAATAATATTGCAGTCCGAGGATTGTGGACAGGTTTTGAGTAGCTTCGCAAAGTTGACCGCTACCACACGTTTGTTTTTCACGCTCTGTGTTTCGAGTCACTGTTTTGACATATTTTCAATTTTTGACAAATACCCAGTTTTCTTTCAGTCACTAGTCAAGCATATGGTCAGCAGGAATCTTAGCATAGTCATTTGATATCCTAGAAAGTCTAGAAATCTCAAAACTACCCGAGGAAAATAAGATGAACACCGATCTTGGGCTCTTCAGCCTAATTTAAGAAAAATCAGGGCTAATCCTTAATTAATTAAAGAACTCCCGATATTTAAATTGGCATTGTGTAAAACAAAACCTTATTAAAATCGGTTTACTGTGTGTCTGTCTGTCATACGCATTGACAGTTGTAGCGATTGGTACCAAATTTGGTGTCAGTTGCGGAGTTTTATACAGATGAGGACCATTTCGAGCTACCAGACTTTAAGAAACTTTACAGGTTCCCCTGTGTGTAGAGGTGGTATTTGGACCCTCCACCCAGATTAGGAAAATAGACTTCTGTAACATAAAAAATTTTCATTCTAGGGAACTTTCCTTGTTGCCCTCTACTGCTTTTGCTTGATTTTAATGTAGTCAGAGCCACGTTTGCACTGTTTTGCAATATGGTTTAGCCTACAATTGGCGCCTTTAATCCATTCCGGCTCTTTGTTGTTAATCTCGCATTGTGAGGAGTGGTGTTCCCCACTGCATATCTTACATTTGATGGGACTCGATTCAGGCCGTTGATAAGTTAAGAATTATTTGCCGATAGGAATGCCAATACCTTGTCGTCTTCAATCTTCTCAATTCGCAAAGGAATGTCAATATGGCCTCGCGTTGTAGTTGTGCGAAAGTGATTGTAGGTGCTTTGATTTTTCTGGACGCCTGATCTTTTTTGACAATCGAGGGATCATTGACCTCATCAGCCAGTATTGAAAAGCGATTTTGGATATGCTGGCACTTTTCACTCTTTTCGGCATTTTTAACGTGTTCCTTATTAATATTATACTTCCATCGGGAATTCCTCCCAGGAAGGTTTTTTCCACTTTTACAACTGTCTTTTGTTTATACGAAAAATTCACTAGAATGTTTATAAGACTTCAAATTAATAAAGAAAACACCGGAAACTTCGGAATAAATTCAATTCTGATGTACATAGTATAGCCATAAGTTCTGTCAGTCAGACAAATTTTTGTTTTTCACGAAATAATAAACCAAATTACCATTAGAAAAGGAAAACAGAGCTTTCAAACAAAAAAAAATATTCAAAATGGCCGCCGCTAGTAGCTATACAGGCCCGAAGTCTGTGAAGCCATGCATCGATTGCTTCACGCACGGTATGAAGCGGCATTTTTCGAGCTGCACGCATGATGCTAGCCTTCAAATTCGTCAAATCGGTGTTCGATCGCAAGCAGTTTGCTATAACTTAGCCTAAAGGCTGTAGTCCAGAGGATTCAAATCTAGGCTGCCTGAGGCCCATTCGTCCGCGGCTATGGAGTCGGGAACATGCGCCACTAGCCACTGCTGAATTATCTTGGCTTTGTGAGCTGGGGCCGAGTCCTGCAGGAAGCACCACGGCTTTCAGAAATTCACTCAATGGCTCGACTACATCCTCTAACATCTTTCCGTATACGCTCGAATTGGTTTTTACGCCGGACTCGCAGAAATGAATATCAGTTACTCCGTAGTGTGAAATGCCCCACCATACCATGACAGAAGTCTGATGGGGACGACGTTGGTAATAATTGTAATAATTTTTTCATCAGAAAATAGAATTGTGCGATATTTTTAAGGGGGGAAATCGTTGGAGAAAAGCAACACAGCGAGTTCGGCGTATTTCCTTCATTTTTGGCGTTTACATATGGCTAATGCACCGCCGCACGGAGACCAAAACCTTCTCGTAAAATACGACTCACATCATTTTCGCCGACTTTCGTTTCTGCTTGCGGAGAGGATTGTGACGAACACGCTCACGCACAGCATGCACGATATTCGGGCGACGTACGGTGCGCGGGCGCACCTCCCGCGACCTGTCAACCACATCAGCTGTTTCGCGGTATCGAGCTAATGTCCTAAAAACGAATCGTTCTTTTACCAGCAGCTACACCAGCAACAAACAATGAACCTTTTTCGGTCTATTCCCACATTGGTGCAACGCCATAATCGCTATTCTTTTTTCGTAGTTACCGAAATTCATCGTGTTGTCGTTCACGCGCTACTGACCTTCGGAACCTGAAAGTCTGACGGAAGTGGGGTATGGTGCGCAGTGTTACCAGTTTCGGCGGCCTAACATTTCTCGCTATACGCATCGAGTCACAGAACTTATTGCTATACTATGTATATATATCCACTCACCATCAGACATGGAATTTTGAATTTTGAAAAGGTGGAGTCAGTTATATAGCAGAGTTGCCAACTTGTCATTCTCTACGGCAGTGAGAGCCCCTTTTTCTAGACATGCCCCGTAATAATGGGTTTCGCCAGCTTATGAGTGCGCAAGCTAACAAAAAAGAGTCATTTTTACTATGTTCACGTTTTTTTCTCATTTTTTGGGACTGCACCTTCTAGTTTCTTGTAGAGCGCAGATATTGATGCTTCACTTAAAAAGGACTTTTGTAAGTTCCACAGTTCTACAAGTTTAGTTTAGTTTAGTTAACTGGGGGGAGCCGCAACTCCGAGCACTCAGGCCATTATTAGGCCCATTGTACTATCCCCTTAAGTTGCCTATTCAATGGCTTCCCGGTTACGGTGATCGCAGGCTTTAGCGAATCTGAGAACATTCTCCAGAGGCAGAGAGTGTGCAGATTCTTCATTGAAGAAAACCTTGCCAAGGTGTCTTCGTTTGAGATCTAAGGATGCCGGGCAGCTGCATAAAAAGTGCAGGGCCGTCTCCTCCTCCTCACATTGGCTGCACACAGCCGAAACCACTACCCCAATCTTTTCCATATGGTAGTTTAAGGGGCAGTGTCCCGTCAAAAACCCTGCTAGAGTTTTCATGTCCCACTTCTTAACGGACACTCTAGTGGCCCAAGCCTCATTCACAAGGATTTTCGCTTGCCGGCCAGAGTCCAAATTTCTCCACTCGGTTGCGTGAATCCTTGCAATTTCACCTTTTAGAGTAGATTTGACAGTAGATGGTCGGATTCCAAGAGCTGGTTCTGGCCCCACCATTGTGGATCCAGACCCTCGGCGAGCCAGTCTGTCAGCCTCCTCATTACCGGCGATGTTAGAGTGCCCCGGTACCCACATCAGGAATGTTTCGTTCAGTCGGCCAAGTTTCAGCAGCACCTGATGACAACTCCACACCAACTGGCTTGATATGTTGTTGCCATTTAGTGCTGATAATACCGCCCGACTGTCCGAACAGATTCGAATGGTGCGACCCCTCCATTTTTGTTCTACAAAATGCAGGTGCGGATTTGTGTTACTCGGATTAGTTTGCTTACGTGACGTTATCCATACTTCAAGAACTCTTGTCCATTTGTTGACAGTACCGTGAGCTGTCATGAGATGGATGCTCTACCGTGTCCCCGAGGCTTGTTTAATGACGTGATCATTTTTTGCAATGACAGTCGGGGTGTCGGGGGATCTGTCACCTAGAATGAGGTAGGATTTAACATAGTGGAATAACTCCAGCTATTGAAAAAGAGGGGTTGTGGTCTCAGTTAGTTTCGGAATCCTATTATTCTATGAATGAAAAATAAAAATAACAAAAAATTTAAATGCAATATTTATCACATGTTGTTCTATTTTTCTCTGAATCAATCATTTCAACTTACTCAAAAGTAATTGTCTCAATTATCAAAAACTAAATATTTTTTCATATTATCAAGATAATAACAATCACTAAGCCGATTAAAAGTTTTCTGGGTCGTAGGCTTTTCAACAATTTGTCATAAACAAGATAAGATTTTAATGAATTAACTCCACCTAACAACGGTGAGCAAAAAATTGCTATTTTCAAAAGTCGACCTAGTATCTTCGATATCGTCAACTATCATCTTTGAGAGCCCGACATAACAGCTCAGTGAACAATTCAGGTCTATTTTTTTCAAATGATACACTTGATAAATAGTACAAAAGGAAAATAGATAAAATATACAAACAGCCCCCAAAATAATTCTTGCAAATATTACTCGGTATCTTATCTAATGATAAACAGTAATGTTATCTCCCGGGGTTGAAAATGTGCTTTCAAATCAATGGTGAATTCAGGGATTTCAATACACCGCAATTTAGTAGGTCTTGAATCAATTATGGATATAATAATTTTGTGATTGCAATAAACGAGTTCAAAGCTGATTCATAGAAAATTTTTCATGAGAAAAAGTAATCGCTCGTTTGGAGGACACAAGTCTGACGCGAGACATTCGTCTGGTTTGAAGACAAGTAGGCTGGCTGCACTCTACGTGACTTAACACACACCACACATACTGAGTGGCACTGAATAAAGCTGAAAAGTTGTTCTTTTCAAATAGATAGGCAACAAAGGAAAACCATTGGGAAATTCATGTAAAAAAATATGGAAGCATTAAGTTGAAAAGTCATAAGATCAGATAAAAATTTGGAAAAACAACTTCAAATTGTCATTTATTCTCGAAAATCTTTTAATGGAATTTCTTGGTTTTTCCCAAGCTGTTACGCACGTGTGGCTCTAATCTTCTTTGGAAAGATGCATATCATCCTAAATGTATAATCGATGGAACCAAATCGAATCTTTTCTTGAATTTCTCGACAATAAAACAAAGTTGCTTGATTGTTGCCTATTCTTCTCAATTTATTCTCATTTAATGCATTTCTTTCCGTACGGCTCGGGTCCCGCATAGATTCCCACTATCACGTGGTTGAAAGCTGATCGGACAAGCTGGCTGGCATGCACCTATAGGCTGCCTCCCGCCTATTAGGTGCCAATGAAGCTGACTTTTTCGAATGCATAAATCAAGAGACCAAAACATTATTTTGGCTTTGAAGTGGTTTGTGTATCATATCCGGGAATAGCCGATCCATTTGCAAGCTTCTATATGTGCAGATATTATTGGCCTAGGTAAGGCTCATTACAAAGTCCATGCACTCTCCTTCAGCAGTTTGACCTTCTTGGCTATGCAGCATCTCAATATTGTAGCCAAACTACCTAATTCTGTCGAATTTTGCAGAATTTTCTTTTGAGTGTTGGGATTATTCTGTGACCCCATTCTAAAGGTGTAATGTGCTGGGACCAATATTGATAATCTACAATCAATAGTTTAGTTTCACTATAAAAACAAACCAATTGTTAGCTGTCACGAACCAGCTGTGCTTTTCTTTCCGTATATTATGTGACAGCTCCTACGAATATCGTCCACTATATGCTATCATGCGGTATGCTACTTCAGGTCCAAAGTCCACCATGTTCACGCACTGAGTTATGCCACTACTAGGTATACCTATGAAGCATTCACTATAATTAAGACATAGACCAGCAATGGTTTGCCAAGTGATGTGATGTGTTCCGTTAAATGTTAATCTAACTAAATTGGCGGATATACATTCGTTGGTGGAGCTCCGAGACAAGCGAGTCACCACACCAACTAGATACCGGCTTCAGCAAGCACGTATGGCATTTAATATAAATGAACCAGATCCAATCGACCTTTGTACTGTGAAAGTGTTACTCATATTTTTTTTCGTATTGGCTGGCTAGCAACATGGTTTATTTTTAGGACGGTTCATAAAATTCACAGAATACCGACCTCAGAGTGGTTCAAAACAATCCATAATCGGATAAGAAATCAGGAAAAGTTTTATCAGATCCATAATAGTCCGTGGGGATTAATTCCTTCTAATGCTTTCAATATTATCACCAAATCAATCGACCTTGCTCGGGCGGAGCAGCTCATGTATATCTTTCGGTGCAATAGTATCTTATTTATACTACAATTGCAGGTCGAAGATAATAAATGGTTTGAACTAGTATTGTTGTAGTACCCACATTTGTGTCCATATTTTCCTATTGGATAAATTTGATCACTCGGTCAACGCGTGCTTTCTTCATTCAGATGTAAATTGCGGTGCTACTATTCGAAATTTGTTGTGTTATTGCACACTACATGAGACAATGCGGTGCATGTACACGAACAGTGCGGGATATTTTATTAATTCCGATAGAAGTTTTTATACAACTAGAACGACAATGGCTTTTATGTGAAATAAAATTTTGTATTTTTAAATTTTTGTGTAAAATAGAATATACTAATCCATATTATTTGAAAAATTTTTGAAAATAAACACTTAGTGTGGAACGCCACTCCTTGTGGTGAGGGCCAGTTTTTAGAATGCTCGTGATCTTCATCACCAGCCGTAAATTAGAACCTTCGGTTATGCAACCTAGAAAGTTGATATTTCTTATCTTTAAAATAGGTTAATTTGTAAAACAAATATTTCATATATAGAATGCCTGTCATTAATATTTTTTGTATATTGTGTTGAATAAATTAATAATTTATAATAAATGACTCAAAAAAAAAGAATCTACAATTGTTAAAATAACAGATAATTTTTTCCTTTGGTATGTGTAATAAACTTAAGAGAAATAGGGGGACCAGACGATCATCCTAAGTGGCCGGGAACAACCTATAGGAAAGAGCTACCCCAGAAACCTAAAAAGTTGGCGAAATTAACCGTGAAGGTCCGCCCGCAAAGACTGAAGCTCCATCATCGTGCTCTTGCACGTCTCTCTGCTAGCCAGGCTCGGGAATGTGGGGGGTCTTTTGAGCGCTTTGATCCCTCACGTGTCATTAATACAAAATTAACGTGTCTCTATCGATGATAGAATTTCATCCTTGGTTTCGTTCGTTCGGGTCTAACAAAAATCATTCGGAATAACGCGCCGTTAAAGATATGTAAACGCGATTAAAAACAATACGTGAACTTCGTGATAAAGCGCTATACTTTCTCAAGGCGGACAAGGGGAACCACGTTGCCGTCATGGAAAAAAACTAAGTATGACCAGGCTGTTTTTCGAAAATTGCAGAGTGGAAACTTCTTCGAACTGGGGAACAATCCACTGCCCGAATCCATCAAAAGGGTTGATCGAGCGTCGAGCGTTCCTCGAGGTGATGGTGTCGTTTGATGTAAAGGCATTGTTTCCCAACACACCAGTAAACGAGTCAATTTTCGAACTCGAGAGATGGCTGAACCAGTTTGGATCTGCCCCGGAATGGAGAAGAAAAGTTCGTATCTATGCTAACCTTGTCAGGCTCTGCATGAACGAAAACTATTTTACATTTCGGGACAGATTCTACAAAACTACTTCGGGAGTAGGAACTCTAACGGAAAGCTTAAGTTCGAGATATACCGTAAGCCTACAGCAACGCAGAGAACGATACCAGTAACTTCACATCACACATTTTCCCAAAAAATGGCTGCCTATAATTGTATGATTCACCGACTGATCACATACCCTCTTCAAAATACGGTTTCAATAAAGAACGACAGTACATTATTGACACCGCTATTAAGAATGGGTATAATTCTCAGACCATTGAGAAATTGATTGGAAGGAAAGTCAGGCAACACAATAGGCATGCCTATACAACGCTATTTTCGCAGCAGAAGGAGGCAACCACCAGACGTATAAGTATCCCATACTCCTACCTATTCAACAACATCAGGAATTGGGCAAAAAATTACCAACTGGAAATCGTAGGTTCGAGTCGGTCATCCACCTTGCGGAGTTTACTGGGAAGCGTTAAGGATCCATTGGGAGCGAACGAAAAAAGTGGGATTTACCGAATAACGTGCAGCGACTGCAATAAAATATACATAGGACAAACGAAACGCCTGATAACGACGAGATTTAATGAGCACATCAAGGAAGCGGTAAATTATGTTCTAAAACAAAAGTCGTCCTTAAGGTCATCAGTGGCAGCGCACATAGTCGAAGAAACCCATACCATTCAACGCGATAATCTTGAACTCTTGCGGCATACAAACCGAACGACAACCTTGGACCCTTGGGAAAGTCTAGAAATTCTGAGAGAAGACGCGACGCGGTTATTAAATACAGATTCCGGTACTTGCCCCTCAAAATTAATAGATAATTAGGTTAATAATTTTATGTTTTTTCTTTTTTTGTTAAAAAGTAATTTAGGTAATTAGTGTTTTAGTATAAATATAACCATAGAATCGCAATTGTTTTCAGTAGCTTTGTACTGATGAAGAGAGTAAGTTGCTCCCGAAATATATATCATCATCATCATCAATAGCGCAACAACCGGTATCCGGTCTAGGCCTGCCTTAATAAGGAACTCCAGACATCCCGGTTTTGCGCCGGGGTCCACCAATTCGATATCCCTAAAAGCTGTCTGGCGTCCTGACCCACGCCATCGCTCCATCTTAGGCAGGGTCTGCCTCGTCTTCTTTTTCTACCATAGATATTGCCCTTATAGACTTTCCGGGTGGGATCATCCTCATCCATACGGATTAAGTGACCCGCCCACCGTAACCTATTGAGTCCAATTTTATCCACAACCGGACGGTCATGGTATCGCTCATAGATTTCGTCATTGTGTAGGCTACGCAATCGTCTATCCTCATGTAGGGGGGCCAAAAATTCTTCGGAGGATTCTTCTCTCGAACGCGGCCAAGAGTTCGCAATTTTTCTTACTAAGAAACCCAAGTTTCCGAGGAATACATGAGGACTGGCAAGATCATAGTCTTGTACAGTAAGAGCTTTGACCCTATGGTGAGACGTTTCGAGCGGAACAGTCTTTGTAAGCTGAAATAGGCTCTGCTGGCTGACAACAACCGTGCGCGGATTTCATCATCGTAGTTGTTATCGGTTGTGATTTTCGATCCTAGATAGGAGAAATTGTCAACGGTCTCAAAGTTGTATTCTCCTATCCTTATTCTTCCTGTTTAACCAGTGCGGTTTGATGTTGTTGGTTGATTCGTCTTCGGTGCTGACGTTGCTACCATATATTTTGTCTTGCCTTCATTGATGTGCAGCCCAAGATCTCGCGCGAATTGTCGCCTGCTCGATCTGGATGAAGGCAGTTTGTACGTCTCGGGTGGTTCTTCCCATGATGTCGATATCGTCAGCATAGGCCAATAGTTGGGTGGACTTGAAGAGGATCGTACCTCTTGCATTTACCCCAGCATTACGGATCACTTTCTCGAGGGCCAGGTTAAAGAGGACGCATGATAGGGCATTCCCTTATCGTAGACCGTGGTTGATGTCGAATGGTCTTGAGAGTGATCCTGCTGCTTTTAGCTGGCCTCGCACATTAGTCAGGGTCAGCCTAGTCAGTCTTATTAATTTCGTCGGGATACCGAATTCTCTCATGGCCGTGTACAGTTTTAACCCTGGCTGTGATATCATAGGCGGCTTAAAGTCGATGAACAGATGGTGCAACTGTTCTCCATATTCCAACAGTTTTTCCATCGCTTGCCGCAGAGAAGCCTCTTTGGTATGGGCCAATGATGTTCTGGGCATATGGGGCTATCCGGGCCTAGCAAGATAGCGGAGAATATCTTATAGATGGTACTCAGCAACGTGATACCTCTATAATTGCTGCACTGTGTGATATCTCCCTTTTTATGTATGAGACAGATAATGCCTCTTTGCCAATCGTCAGGCATTAATTCACTGTCCCATACCTTGAGCACAAGTTGATGAACCACTTGGTGTAACTGGTCGCCTCCATATTTAACCAATTCGGCTGTAATTCCATCGGCTCCTGGCGACTTATGATTTTTTAGCCGATGAATTGCACGGACTGTTTCTCCTAAACTTGGTGGTGGCAGTATTTGTCCGTCGTCTTCAGTTGGCGGGACCTCCAACTCGCCGATGTTCTGGTTGTTCAGTAGCTCATCAAAGTACTCAACCCATCGCTCTAATATGCCCATTCTGTCGGAAATCAGATTTCCCTCTTTGTCTCGGCAGGATAAGCATCGAGGTGTATAAGGCTTCATCCTGCTGACTTGTTGGTAAAACTTCCGCGCCTGGTGCGGTTGCTCCTGTACTTTTCTAGTTCATAGACTTGTTGGTTATCCCAGGCTTCCTTTTTCCGTCTGTGAAGTCGTTCCTCCGCTCGACGGAGTTCGTGATAAGTCTCTGCGCGTGCCCGCGTTCTTTGAGAATGCAACATTACTCGGTATGCGGCATTCTTCCGTTCCGTTGCTAGCTTACATTCATCGTCAAACCCAGCCGTTCCGACTCCTTTTGCGGCTGGGGCCAAGTATGTTTGTGGCCGTATCCATGATAACGTTCTTCAGGTGATTGTGAAGATCATTTGTTGATGCTTCATCTCCAGGTCCTCTGTTGACTGCGGTTATTGCGGCATCCACTTCCCTCTTATCCGGGTCCGTCGTTTTAAAATCTGTCCTGTCCGAGGCTCCTGTTGTGGCTTCGTAACAAGTTGTTTTCCGTGTATGGTTGTCAGCCCTACCCAACCCCCAACCTGGAGGACCAGTTGGTACAATTTGTCCCGGTTTTAGGCGCGGGAGACTCGCCTTCATCCTTCTCCGTCTGCAGCTTTTCGTTAAGAAAGAGCTCCCAGCGGTCACCACGTGGAGGTGGAGATAGGGTTTGGTAGTAGAGCTGTTGGTGTTGGTTCAGCAGGCATTTCCCAGGTTTTATGCTCCATCGTGGGTACCAATCCGCGTTTCGCCCTGGGACCTATACTATCCTTTGACCACCTTTGACACGAAATATATATACATAATAAAATAAAATTGTAGTTTGGAGTAAGCTACTGGTCTATCAATTTTAGACTTAACTACAAACAGAAGGTAATATCTAACATTTTAACGTGTCTCTATCGATGCGTGGGTCCGCACCAGATTTCCAAATTGACTACTAACAAAGAAATTCGCGGCGGCCTAACGATGAAAACCAGAACGCGAGCTAAAAGTGAAAAATAAAACAAAATATCTCAAACGCGCACGTGGAGCCGTCAGTCTCCGGACCCGAGTGCCGCGATCGAGAGAGAAGATCCACGACGGATCACAGTCCCGATCATTGTCTCTTCTGCCTCCGATATTTATTGTTGAGATTCCCGCCCATCCCCAGGCCATTATTTAGAGGATGTCCCTACTAAGGTTTTACGGGGTCAAGGAGAAGAGGAAATCCTTAAATAAAAAAAAACAAAAAAAAATATTCACAATTCATATATATATTCATCCACTCCAAACAAACAAAAAATATATAAAAGTAAAAGGAGATTGGAAAATAACAATATAGAAACGAAAAAAAAAAATTAAATTAAATTTCAAAAGCACTTTGAGAGTTCGTTGTTGCTTCTAGGGCTGGTTTTCGATATGTCGCGTTGCACGCGGTTGTCAATGAACCACGCTTCTTGCACTACCAAACTCTTAACCAAAATCTCTTAAATCACTCTCTGTTCTGCGAAACAGGCAAAGATCAAAATCGTTTCAGCCCTCATCTCGCTCCAGCCTTAGCCTTCACACCTTTTGTGTCACCTTCTTGGATGCGCACTGTGATTTTCGCAAGATTGGGCTGCGAAAATGACACTTTTGGTTGGCATTGTGATATCACCGGAATAATTGTAACATCAGAATGTCCACCGATCACCAGAATATCAACGGTATTCACATCAACTTTACATGAATCAGAAATGAATTTTCGAGCACGGACAATATCCAAAGTTGAAACACCGAAGAGACGCCAGGGCAATTGGTACACACGAGTTCACAGGATTTGTAATAATCACGATTAAAGCCTTTGGACGATTGCCCGCAATGGCAGAAGTCAGCATTGGTTTTGAACAAATCATCTCGAGTCCTAGGTTTGCGTGGCACGCCCGCTGGGATAACAACTCCATCGGTACCTTTAAAACAATCAACCACTTGCTCTGCTCCAACGTATCCCTTTACACTCCTGGCTGTATCGATGTGGGCAAGATCGGCTTTAAAAAGTCAGCACAAGGGCTACTCGATACCACCAGATCCTCCAGCGAAAATTCCCCGATCGTTACCTCCCGTCTTCACGGCTGTCCCCCATGTCAACCCAAACTTTTTTGAAATCTCACCGGCCTTTGCACAGCCATTCCACCCACGAACCGGTCCCCATGCCGCTACGCTTGCCTTGAACTTTGTTGCAGCAACATGCGCGTGCGCCTACTGATTCGGCAGTTCATTCCCCTCTATCAAGATCAATTCGCCCGAATGCATTCAATAATGTACAATCTGCGGCGAACATTAGGGTAATTGCACATTATGAAATGCATTATTTGAGCAAATTAATTCAGAAAAAGGCGAATGAGATTCCGCTCCGGTTGCGAAGCCGCGGTCACTACACATGACAGACCAGTCACACGTGTCCGGACGGCTCAAGTGGTTAGAGCGCTGGTCTGTCGTAGCGGAAGGTCGCGGTTCAAATGTCACTGTTGGCAGAGGGATTTGTTATCGTGACTTAATGTCGGATACCAGTCGACTCCGCTGCGAATGAGTACCTGGGTAAAATCAGGGCAATAATCTCGAGTGAGCCCAATGCTGACCACTGTGCCTCCTACAGTGTACCGTTACGGTCTTGACTGAAGTGCTCTAACACACTTCAAGGCCCTGGTTCAATATGAATTATTGCGCCAACGATTATTATTATTATGACACGCTCGACATCGCGTCCATCTTCGTTTTCTCTTTTTCCCTCCGCACAAGTATACAAGCTGATCTACCCAATCTATACCTCCTCAATACACTTGTTGTATCTTAATCAGTTTCCGGTTTTGTAACACCCTTTCCTAATTTTTTGCCTGTTTTTAAGTCAAACAAAAACCCTGGCGAAATAAGAATAATTCTCTCTCTTTCTTGAACTACTTTCAAAATCGTGTTTTTGAGTCTTGAGGAACACTTTTTCAGAAACGACCGTATGAATACCAATGAAATATTTATATATGAATCAAACATGAGCCTACAGAAATCTCGGCGATGTCAATAGCTGAACGTGGTCTTTGGAAAAATATATTTCGATAACAAAGGGTACTGATTATTATCCTTTGTTGACAATGTACCTATTAAATTATATTTTCAATCCAATTGTTTCAAGAGATTTTCGAGTCTAGGTTGGGGACTTGTCTTCACTTAAGGGGGAACCCCGTATATGCAAATGGTTGGCGATGTACTTTTATTTTTCGCCGAATATATCCACGTGAGATTTCAAATGAAAAGCGTCATTTAATACTTTTAGAAGCTTTAGTTTTGTTATTGCTTACGAGGTAAAAGAGCGGGGTGTGTTGAAAAAGAGGTTACTTAAATTAAGGGGTTACCTTCAGAAATATCCACCCAAGAAATCTCAAAAAAATCATGATGATGCCTCTGGCCTCATTTTATTTATTTAAATAAAATTGATAATCACACAATAGATACTTATTTAATTAAAACAATAATATACAAAAAAAAAATAATAATCAACAAACACGCCGAATGAAATAAATATACCGCACAAATATAAAAAAAAAATAAATAAGTCTAAGGGGACGTGACAGGTTCAAATTTAGATTTTTTAATTTTTCCAAACGGTTTATTTTTGAGAAAAAAGACAGATATTTGGATAAAATTTGCATAGGTATTGTCATAATCATTTAATGTCAGATTAACACTATTTTCGGAAACTACATCAATTTTTTCTAAATGGATATTTTTAAATTACAAAGGTTATCATCCCTTCGAGGATATAAATGTTTAAATTTCAAAATCATTTCAATATATATTATTGTAACGGTACTTTAAGCTTACAAATCTAGAAAGTTGATAAAAATTCTTTGATTATGTTAGCCTTCAAATGAGATGTAAAATTATGGGCTTAATTATGGAAAATTTAGCAATAATGCGCATTTAATCCATACACATGATCTTGATATGGAGCAAATTCACTTAAAAATTGTAATTTTAAATGCAAACATTTGGAAAAAAATATCATTCTCTCTGGAATCACCAGAAATCGCGTCCTTCTCTTCATCCTCGGTCGAACATTTTTCTCCTTAAAGCCTTTTTTTTCATTTTCGGGGATAATTAATAAAAGGATGATCTAGAGTTCTAAACTGTAATTTGGTAGCCATCGCTATACACACTGTTCGCAAGCGCTTTATCGGGTCAAAACAGTACACCTTTGGCCGACTTACCGAATCCACTTCTCCTCCACAACATTTTTTATAATTTTTGGAATCGCCCAGCATAGTTCTACACGATTAGACGGACACCTTTTGTTTTGTAATCAATCAATATTATTTTCTTGCAAATCCTAAAAAAAAAAAATTTAATCATTAGTCTTCCAACTGACAGATACCTTAAACTTCTTTGGGGTGCCCCTTTTGTCTCATTGCATGGAGTATTGTTTTAGAGTTTATAATGATGAACCCAAGTTTCCCCTTCAGTGATAATCTGGTCCAAAAAGTCTTCTGCTTTCGCTGCAGATATTCAAGAATTCAGTCGCTGTTTATGATGCGGTGTCAGCATTGATAGTCTTGTGATTTCTGCAAACTGGTGCTATTCAAACGGGCTTCTTCCAATATTAGCCGTCAACTTTTAAATATTTTTTTGGCCTCCACGGAATACCCCGACTGAGATTGTCTTCCAACAAATCTCTGCCTTACTTAAAGAGGTGGTGCCAGTTTTAAACAATGGTTTTCCTTGGGTAAGGGTCTTCCCGTAAACAGCTGTCTCTTCCAAAATGGTCTCAGGAGTTTTTTCTTTGGTCAGTAGTGAAGTTAATACCGCTACTCATGCTTGCACTTTTCTACCGCATTGACTTCTGGACGATCACTCATTAAATAACTAGACGATTTCCACACATCTTATATTATACTCTAAAGATAGATATTAGTGGCTTTATCCATGGTCCATTTCGCTAACTTTTTGACACCCACTTCTGTTTATTATAGTCTGGCTTGTAAATTTAGAGACTTTTGGTAGACGCTGGCCTAATTCTGCAGCGAGTTTACATGATTAGAATTATCATTTGATTCTTGCTTTCGTAGAAATGGACCTAATATCCTACATATTGGTACACCTGCTTCCTATAGGTACCACAGGCAAATTGAGTTGGATAAATTCAGCCCTTATTTATTATATAGAGTCAGTAAGCCTCGGATATGTATATTGGTTTTAGAGTATCTGCAATCGAGTCTAAATAGGAAAGCTGTCAAATATTCTTAGAAAAGATTGTTTCCTGAATCTTATAGTAAACTTGCAGTAAAACTGACATTTGATCTGTAGTTTCGTTGCTATTGAGGTCGTCAAACTTTAAAAGGGAATCATGTTCATCATTACAATGATTTCCCTCACAATTATTGTCTTTCCCCCGGGGCGGACCCACTATATACAACGGTCGCACGTTTTCCGCTCAATGTAAATATCTTCGTCGTTTCATTTATTCGAAACACGACACACTGCACGGGTGGAATGTCTACATCGAACCGTGTACTGTTTGTTGTTATTACTCATTTACATTTGTAGATCTTCGCAAGATTTCGTCGAAATATTTTCAGATGCTGATCGTCTCAGCGCTTGGTTTGTGTTTTGAGGAAGATTTCTGTAATGACACCTACTTAATATTGCTGGGTTTTTCAGACTCTCACTTTCAGTGTAGTCGGTTGTTGGAGTATTGTATCTTTTATCATTGGTATCGGTCTAGGAGAGTGGGAGATCAGTTGATTGACCTTTAATGTAATTAATTTGATTTTTTTCCAATTGTAAAAATAATGTTTGTGTTCTATTTTTGCTATTTGCTTGGCGCCTAGTCGCCAGTGTATATTTAGATCAACTTAGATGTTACTAATTTTGGTATCTATCGTGAGACGATATTATGTGATCACCATTCTCCAAATTGTTAATCAAAGAATCTTTTCAAGCGACACTATCCTTCATGCTTTTTTAATTTGACAATTTCAAAAATATCTGACAGCGAAAAAAATTTAGAATCTGGATACGGATATCTTTTGAATCCATATCAGATTTAAGTGATATGTCATTTTTTAATAGCTTGTATAGTGCAACCCACTTTCCATGTCTTATTTAAATTTATAGGTCATATCACTTTGGCAAAATATAATCCTTGGACCATATATCAAAAATAAAAATAGTATCTCGTACGCCAAATTTTAATGAGGCCAATATACATTGAAGTTTTCATCACATAATTCCGTACATATCCATCCTATTTTGGAAATATAGGTCAAACTGTGGTTGTTCTGGAACCGAGCACCAGGATATCTAATTGAACAGATCAACCGACTAGAATCCATGTAGTTTCGAGCATGTACGTATTCCCATTTGAATAAAAATAAACCAAAGAACGTGCTTTTGTATACGAAAATGTTGCCAAGTCACTTTTTTTTCATTGATTCCAAATTTTGCCAAAGTCTTCGAGTCACGACCGTGTGCCATGTTTAAAACAGCCAGAAATATTCCCGAAACATCTGGTCTTGATGTTCATTTTAAAAATCTATATTTTTATCAACTAAGAAGAGAAATGTTCATGGGTACGTATATCTGAAAAGGAAATGGACAGATTTTGAAAAATTATCTTACAGTGAAAAAGACTGTTCGCTCCTTAAGTGGGTGACGAAAGACACATATGGAAGTTCTTTTCTGCAGTTCTAAACTACTATCCCATATTATATATGTATGTGTGGGAGTTTTTTTGTACATTCAAAGATTTAAAAGAATTTCAGTTTTCTTGTCATTTTTTTTTTCAATACAAATCTATAAATTCGAAATAGTTGCTAACCATGTTAAAATTGGCACAAAAGGCTTTGAATTTGGCTTCACTTATTAAATTGATTTTAATTAAAATATTTCAAAACAATAAACTCAGATCAGAAAGCGGCTACTAAGAAACTAACCAACTCCTGTCTGAAAAATTATAAAATATTTCCGGCATAATTATTAAATTAATTATCGCACGTAAATTTATATTCATCTTAGAATAGGAAAAAGATGGACTCTCAAAGTTCATAAGCTCATTTTGATAAGCATTCGATAGGTTGGTATTCTTATCAAAAAACGTGCATGATTTGAAGTACCCAAATATAAAAAGTTATTACTTTTTTGAATACGTATATATATACGTAATTTATAGTTCGCCATTCAGATAACCTACCTCAAATTTTAACTCCCTGCGAGCAAAATGGACGTCATTACTGAAAAATTATAAAAAAAAAACAAATATCAAGACGTGAACATAGATAGAGACTATAAACAGATATAAGACTTGCCGTTTCGTCCAGGGCAGAGGCAACTCATCAGACGCTGCCTCACCTCTGCTCTGGAAGCAGCGTGACCGAAGTGGTTATAAGGTGATATTTATATAAAAAAAAGGTGAATTTTCTGGGGTCCTCTGTAGGTCCTATGCACATATCATTCATTTACATTATTTCAAACCTTAACTGAAAATCGTTGAAGAAAATTTCTTTATTTTATTAGTTGTGCAACTCCGCCACCTTTTACCGTTTGGGAAAAGAACATAATATCAAAATGCCTTACAAAGATTTTATTAAAAATAGTTTCCATCTTTAATTATAAAACTTTCCAATAAATTGGATAATTTAGGAGTTCCTTCGCAAAAGAAACCTGAGGTATTGAGACAACTCCCAAGCCCCGAACTCGTTCGGAGCTCCGGCGGCGGCTACCCAGAACGCAGCTTCACACTGCTTAACAATATTTGATCCCTTGAATAAGCGTCGATACAGGCGCAGAAGTCTCAGTTCTCCCGATATCGCGGAATCACAAACTGTTTCCGCAACAACTCAAACTAGCGGCGGCAAATTCTTCAACCATATACACTTATGGCGACAGGCAAGTAGAAGTAAGTCTGGGACTTCGACGAACGTTCTCTTGGCGTTTCTTTGTAGCGGATATCAGTAGCCCCATATTAGGCGCGAACTTTCTAGGCCACTATGGGTTGCTCGTGGATCAATAGGCCTCCTATGGTTCCCGTAACTTCGCTCAGGTCTTCAGGTAAACTTGCCACCTGCTCTACTGTCAGTCTTTCGATTTTTGAAAAAGTAGCCTTCGTTTTCGCGCGGTTCTTAAAAAAACACAGCAGCATAACTACCGAAAGTAGTCTCTCGCAGCCAGCTAAGCAGGACCACATCCGCACTACTGGCTCTCATATCTCCTCGAAGGTGCGTCCATCATCACCCTAGAAGCTCGCAGTTGTTAAGAAAGAATTCGACATACTTTTGAAGCATAGGAGTTGCAGACCATTCAATTAGCTATTGTTCTTCTCCACTACACATGGTCCCAAAGTCCAACGGCGAATGGATTACAGACATTTGAATATTCGATTCCAGACCGCTATCCCATACCACTCGCAAGTTTGCGGAAAACCTCGTTAACTGCCATATTTTCACGACCTTGGACTTAGCCAAGGCATACCATCAAATACCTGTAGCTCCAGAAGATATTCCGAAAACGGCAATATGCATACCCTTCGGACTCTCCGAGTTCACACGGATAACTTTTGGTCTCTGCAATGCGGCGCAAACTTTTCAGAGGTTCATCCACTCTGTGCTGCGAAACCTGAACTTTTGTTTCGTGTATTTGGATGATGTTTTGGTCACCCCTTCTTCAAAGTCTGAGCATTCGGAACATCTCGAATGCATTTTTCAACGCCTCCTTGAGGCCAGTCTTGCGCTTAACGTTGAAAAGTGCAAATTTCTTCACCAGTAGGTGAAGTTTTTAGGCCACATGATTTCCCTTGAGAAAATCCGACCGGATCCAGACAAGGTTCAGGCCATCATAGACTTCCCACAACTTAAAATGGTCAAGGATCTGCGAAAGCCTTTGAGCATATTGAACTTCTATCGTCGTTTTTTGCCCAAAGCCGCACAACATCAAGCTGTCTGGACTCAAAACTGAAGACTCGCGCGTGATCGCGTGGTCTACGGAGGCCTTCCAGGCTTTTGAGCTAGCCAAACGGCAGCTGCTTGACACTACACTCCTATCATTTCCTCAAACACCCTTAGCCGTATTCGTAGATGCCTCAAACATTGCAGTAGATGGTACCTTTCACCAAAAGGTGAACCAAATCTGGCAGCCGTTGAGGTTCTTATCCTTGAAATTGAATTGAGCTCGACAGAACTACAGCACCTGTGATCGTGGGCTATTAACCGCGTACATGGCAATAAAGTACTTCCGATTCGCTTTTATGCAGAAGTCCGACAAAGCGTCCCCTCGCCAACTCCGACACCTGAACACCATAAACCAGTTTAATGCGGACACCCAGCAAGGATAATGTAGTTGCAGACGCTTTGTCACGCGTTTCAGAGGTTAAAATCCCTGCCGCAGTCGATTTTTCGACAACCGCCGAGGCACAGAAGGATGACGACTCCAAATACACATTTCGATAGTATCCCCTTTTTTGCTCAACCTCCAAAATATGAAGGAAGTATTCCATGCAGTACACGATACACCCAGGCATTCGAACCACTAATCGGCTTGTCACTAATAAATACGACGACTGTGTACCACCCTCAATCCAATGGGATGCTGGAACGCTGGCATAGGACACTGAAGGCTGCTATAATTACACGCGATGACTCTTTGTGGTCGCAAGTCCTGCCTTTCGTTTTACTTGGCCTTCGTACAGCCCATCGTGAAGAGTTTGCCACAATCTCCGCCGAATTAGTATACGGGGAGAATTTGAGACTCCCCAGCGATCCTGTGTCATACCAGGTCACCCCTTTCCACCACCGGGCTTTTGCAATTAGTATAGTTTAACATCAGCTCCACTGCTAGGTTATGAGCAATTGACCGAAATCAGGGACAATCTGAGTCGGTGATGTCTGAAAAGTACGACGGGTGAGACTAAACTTATTATCATTTGATGCCCTTCAGGGTATCTTCCACCGATCTTCTGACATTGGACCCTGCTTTACCGAATAACCATATCGTGTCGATTCGATCAGTCTGTTCTTTTGATTGTGATTGCTAGAGTTGGATATATCCTTGCACAGTAATCGGTTCACCAGCCCTTGTTGATCAGAATGAAAGTTTTCGTTGACTATTCTGGGTGTGCTCATGATAGTTCATGCATTGGACTATCCAAAATATAATCGAACAAAAAATGAATTTCAATTGCTTCTGCCATCATTTGGTGAACTGAGCCTCAGTAGCACTTTTTTGCGATAGAAAAGTAAAGAAGAGCTTCTCGTGAATGGTGCCTTTCACCACGAAAATGTCTATAGGATTTTAAATAAGCTACCACACATTAACCAGTAGCATATTATGGTCTAATGATGCCAAGGCAGGGTGGGAACTCCAAAAGGCCCGCGCCTCATGAATATCTGATCGATTGAGGATGTCATCCACGCGCGGTAGGTTTTCATGTTTGTTTGATTTTCAGGTGCGCATCCATGCATTGATTTATAGACAGCTTTTGTGCAATGACGCGTGAGGGTCTGTTCGTGGAAGGCGGTGGATTGCCCGCTTTTCACTACGAAAAAGCTGTAACAAGTAGTCCTCTCTACGAAAAATAAGGAGGGCGAAAACTAGAAGATAGAAGGAAGGAGTATATAAACCGATGTTTCATCATCGGCTGGGCCTACTGCTCGGCGCATCATTCAATGCTTACCTGAAAGGAGGCACTTTTACTTGCCGCTGGAAAGTAGCAAGATTTGCGCGAATGAGTGAAAATCCTCGAAAAGCTTATGAAGAGTGAACAAGCTGAAACGAACGTCCCGTTGAGGAATTATTCAAGAGGCAGTTCGGTTTTAGAGCAGGGCAATCTACACACACAATGTCATGGAGGTTGTGGATGCTGTTCATCGAAATGAGCCACCCAATATTAATCTCTACGAGTAGTGTTTCTCGTAACGCTTCGATTTCGTAAGATTGCAGATATGTTAGGCATACCAAAAATTAAAAATAAATTCCACACACCGGGCTACCTCTTGCGAATATGGCGGGATTATCTGAAAGACCGCTCCCTGCTGTCTGAGACGCTGAAGGATCAGAGGAAGACGGAGATAATGTCGTCACAGAGATCCATCTTAGGGCCGGAGCTCTGAAGTAAAGCTTACGACAATCTGCTAAGACTGAACGTGACAGAAGAGTCGCACCTGGTCGGTTATGCAGACGATATTGTCCCAATGGTTACACTGTTGAACAAGCCGACTTGGAATATTTATGCGTTTCAACCTTACGTAGGGAGAAATCAAAGCATTCATTTTGACTAAAAGTACAATTTTGAACCAGCATACCGTGTTGTTCGACGAGTTGATTAACGAGCTAAAACTTAGGTATCTTGGGTCGAAGCTCGACTCGAAGATGAGCTTCTTCGAGCCAATCAAGCCGCTGCTGGAGTTTCGGTGTTAAGGCGGCTAATGACAAACGTTGTGGGTCCTACTTCTAGTATGAGATGCCTTATGAGTCCAATCCAGTCCGTTCTGCTTTATGTTGCAGAGGTTTTGATTGATGCTCTTGTCGAGGAAGTGTATCGTAGGCACCTGGCGCAGATACAGAGATGGGAAGCTTTCCGGGTGTCGTCTGCCCACTACTCTGTCTCAGAACTGGCTGCGATAGTGGTAGTGATTCCCGGTCCTTTCCCTGCCAAGGAATCCAAGTCCATCCACAAGCGCAAGGGAGGTGTCTTCTGGTGAAGAACGGCAACATACACTAAATGAGTGGCAATTCTCTTGGGAAAGCAAGTCAAGAAGCAGACGGAGTAAACGACTCATCGGCAACGTACATGCGTTCGTGGCAGGTCTGAAAGTGTGTTAAGGTGTTTCCTTATCCAGTTGCTAAGTGGACAAGGAGGTTTTCAGTGGTACTTGGCACAAGGTTAGGAAGGCACGATTCACTGATTGTGTGTTCTGCAATGTGATGGCGAACGACGCCATTATATATTTTTCCTTGTGGAAGTTGGGATGGGATTCGTCAGCAACTTCATGCAGATACAGAGGAACTCTTTCCGGACAACATGTCAGAGAGTTGCTAAGGGGCGCTGGCAGATTGAGTCGTTTTGCTCGTTTCGTTTGGGTTCTTATTTTCGTGAAGAGATTAACTTCGGATGGCAGAGGAACCAGACGGCAGGGTTTCTTTGGATTAACAATTCCCTCTTATTCTCCGTTTGGTGAAAAGAATTATCTGACTGGACGGCCCCATAAGGCGGGAGAATGGTAAAGCTAGCCCTAAATAGCGTGCATTAAAAACGTTATATATAAGAGTTTAGTCCAAATTCAATCAATCAAACGTTCCCATATTATTCATCCCAGCCGAATTTTGTGTGGCACACATGTTATTACCAAATAGAAACGTGTTCTGCTCTGTGTGCAGAGAGATTAGCATTGATATGGAAAATCCCAGAATGAACAAAAATGAAAGGGCTCTGTAATCACTTTCAAAATGAACAGAACTGGAATGAGGAACTTTTTCTTCCTTTTAAGTTTTCATTACTTGACCGTGTTTGCTCGAATATTCCTGAAGAAATAAGAAGAGAATAGAAGACAATATTATAATTTAATCCCTTCCAAAAGGATACGGATTTTATTATGCAAAAGTTTCATTCCCAAGTCTAAATCATATGGCCATACCAATTCCATTGACTGATCCCGTCCTCAATCTCCCCACATATCCATATAATTCCAGTACTTATTCGTATACTTCTTGTCCTCGCTTCCACCGTCTATAATAAGAAATTCCTTGTTTTTCAATCTAATTCAAGCAATCCTAGTACCCTTTCAGTAGAAAATCCTGAAAAGTTGCTGCATTGTACGGTTCGGATAAGGGCAAAAGTTTTATATTACCCATTATTTGAAGGAAGAATTTTATTCTTTGGTCAATGCATTGACTCCTTCCTCTTCAAGTGAAGAGATGCAATGTAAAGAATTTTTCTATTAAAAAATTTCTCGCAAGAATGGAAGAGTTGAGTGTAAAGGATAATAAAAGATTGAAAATTTATGAGAGTATGTGTGTTCAGGTGGTGGAAAATGGGTCTTTCATTTTGCCGAAATCCTTTTTAGTTAGTAGAGGAGAGTGAGAGATGTGAATGGTTGTTCCATTTAAGGGGGACTAATGGGGGTTATTTAAAGGGGACTAATGTAAATCAGTTTCACATGGTTTTTTCGTTAATATTCTACTTCAATACATGTTTTCGTTCTTATTTAACTGCCTGGATGCTATTATTAAATGTGTGAAGTGATATCATATTGCTTTCTTGTTGTACTCGTATCACTGACCCGGAAACTGGAGATCTGTAATGACAAGAAATTATTGATAGTCAAACGCCCACGTTGGGCGCGATTTGTAATGACGAATCGATGATCAAACGGCCATCCTTAGTGGCCGGAGACAATCAAGAGGGGAGAGCTAACCCAAGAACTCTAAAAAAAGGCGAAATTGAAGGTCCGCCCGCAAACATCGAAGCCCTCCTTGGATCCGCGATGGATCCGAAAAAACAAGAAACATGGGGATTGCACCTATTGAAATGAACAACACGCGAATTAAATCTGGAAATGAAATGCAAAAAAAGACGGCTCGATCACACGCGTGGAACCGTAAAACTTTGGACCCGAGTATCGTGATCGAAAAGCCGGATCCCGATCGGATCACATCCTTGTTCGATGTTTCCTCTGCCTGAGATGTTGTATGAGGCGCACCTTCACGGTCAATTTTGCCATTTTTTAGGTTTTTAGGTTAGCTCTCCCCTGTTTGTCGTCTCCAGCGACTAAGAATGGCCATTTGACCATCTATAATCCCATTTTGTCATTACAATGTCGTTAGATCATCGCAATTTCCTTTGTCATTATAAATCGCGCCCAACGTGGGATGTTTGTCTTTCGACAATTTCCTTTGTCAATACAAATGTACAGCGCTCAATGGGGGGGCCCCACATTTCCTGGGTTCATTTCATCCTTCTCTCCCCAGAAACAAGTGTTTCCTAAGCCTCAATTTTCCTTCCCACCTTGTAAAGTAGAATTTCCTATTCTTTCCTTATAGTATTTCACGAAAGTTGAGTTGTTCCGATGAGTGTGCTGAGTTTCGTTTCAGGTGTAGACCTTACTAGGGAAACCTCTTAGGTGTCGGTGGAGATGAGTCCAAGCCTTATATCTTCTAGACACAATGGGGAAATGTTAGAGTGGGTAATTTATAATAGATTATTCTCGGTCATCGTGGAGGCCTTTCAGATCGGCAGTATGAGTTCCGTAAAGCCAGATCAACCATTGATGCTATCAAACTGATTACTGGCTTGGGCGAAAATGCAATTCGCGGAAGAGGTTGTACTAGCAGATATTGCGTGGTGCTGACCCTGCATTCAACTTAGCCAATTGGAATGTTGTACGAAAGTCTCTGGCGACGATTGGTGTTCCCGCCTACCTCACTGCTATTGTCGATAGCTACTTGCAAGA
The DNA here is from genome assembly GCF_905115235.1 of Hermetia illucens. NCBI lineage: Eukaryota > Metazoa > Arthropoda > Insecta > Diptera > Stratiomyidae > Hermetia > Hermetia illucens. The sequence continues at coordinate 160,359,190 of NC_051852.1, read as the reverse complement.
GCGGTCGCTCTGGTATAATACCGATGATGGACCCAAGGAGTACATTGTCTCCACGGGCGTCCCACAGGGCTTTGCACTAACCCCACCACTGGAAAACATCATGTATAATGATGTACTTTACCTTCCCTATCTGCGGGAGTGGGTTACGCAGACGACATAGCACTGATTGTGGTAGCAAAGCATCTCAAAGATGCTAAGCTGTTGTTAAGGCTTAGTAGAGAATGGTGGACTGGCCCTCGCGGAGGAAAAGACTGACACGATCCTCATCACTAAGCACCGCAAGAGAAATTACGCCTGCATTAGAATCGGGAATCGTATCATCACTTCCAAACCGGCCATCAAATACTTGGGAGTGATGATAGTCGGAAAGCTCAGTTTTAAGTAGCACATAGAGCATACTTGCGAAAAGCATCCACCACGTGTATGGCTCTGACTAGGATGATGTCGAACGTAGAAGGACCGCGGCATAGTCACTGGCTGCTCATAGCCAGGGTGGTAAATTTTATCTTGCTGTATGCAGTCCCAGTTTGGGGAAAAGCACTGCTCTTTTTTAGACAATGCACATAAACTGAGTGCGGTCTACAGAAAATCAGCCTTAAGGATGCGTTCTACCTTCAGGATCGTCCCAGATGATGCAGTGTTCGTCATCTTAGGAATGATGCTGATTGACATCCTGGCAACCGAGATAATGAACATATATAACACCAGGTCCATCTCTCAGGTGAAAAAAGCCGAAAGGGAGAGATCCATAAGCAGATGGCAACAGCTATGGGACCAGTCAGAAAATGGTCGTCCTAGCTTCGGGGAAAAAAGGAAGAACCTCTTTTTAAAATCATTTTATTTTGAAGAAATAGATAACAATAATATGTAGATTGGAAAAATGAACGAAAAAAAACAATCTTTTAAACTAACAAAAATAACTCAAATATAAAGATCACTCAGGATGGCCTTTTGACCATCGCGATCTCTATTAGGTCATTTTTAGGTTAAGGACTTTTGTTTTCGTCGAGGCTACTTTCTTTCAGGGATCAATTCAAATAGAACCACTAGAAAATTTCCACTACACTTCAAAGCGGACATGCGCTCATGAAAATTCATACATTCTCCACATTTTTTAATGTTCTATTGCAAACCAGCGGTGGTATGTAATGATTAATAATAGTTTTTACGATATAGCATTTTACAAATTATCTTATGTCAAGTTGAATGGCGGGTCTAGATAACAAAAGCAAAAATCATCTAGCGATAATTGAGACCAAATAAAATTGTAGATAAATAGACAGGCAGTCCGCAGTTATGCAGAATTGTCAAGGACTAGGAGCTATTGTCCCAAATGGATTTCTATCAACATAAAAATATCAAAACGCAACTTATGCCAAACAATATGATCATATTAATTTCAATTATAGAATTCATTTCCGTCCCTTGTAAAGTTTTTTTTTATATTTTGCATATTACTTGTATTTCGGGAACAAGTTATTTCCTCCCTGCAACCACTATGCACCTGGCACTGAGGAAGAGAAGAAGTTGTTCCCGAAGGGTGGCGAAAGTTAATTTTTCTTGAATCTCCTTTGTCTACTTTTTCCATTCATAATAAACTTGCCCTCATTTCCAAAGTCATTCATAAACAATTTTCTTTACCAAATGAGCTATAGAACGGAGGTGTGAACAATTGATATTTATTTTACGATTGTCTCCGCCAAATATTTGAGAGCAATTTAGATCGACACGGTTTAAACGGTTTCCAGGGTGAAATCACCCAAAGAAATTCTGATAGGTAATGAAATAAATGAGTACTAATTATGAAATGATGAGGAGGTTTTGCCTAGTTCTACATAACATAAGTTTATTGAATGGGCGTACCAAGAGACCAAAGCAGACTTATTGTAGGAATGCAAATGGAAGTTTTTGTGATTTGAATGTTTTGATCAGAAAATAATTTATTTTTGAATTTTGAACTCTTATTTTCTAGATTAGTTTTTGAATATACATATAATTCCATATTTTAATCTCTTCTCAAGTAAAGTGACAAACCCTTTGACTTGAAAGAGAATTGTTAGAAGTTGGCTAACTTAGAAGCTGGAATTAGAATAGTCTCACTCAAAACACTATGCAAAATAATACAAATATATTACCCAAAAAAATAAAAAAAAAAAATGATAAATATAAAGTCGTCGTTATCAAATCTTTAATTTCATTAACATGTGTTAAGTATGTTATGTTATTCAATTGGTTATTCATAATTTCAGCGATGTCAAAATTAGATATTCTGACTATAAAATGGACTATTATTGTTTGTTTGTAGATAAACAATGAAAAAATAACAATATACGTATTGGAGTTATGGTTATTTCCCCACTATGGGAACAAGTAAACTATCATCGAGTAAAGCCTTGCACTCTTTATGCATGACCTAGCACTAAAAAATCACAATAATGTGTATTCCCGGAAGCTATTTTCCTATCCTAGATACGCTTTCAATTATCATTAAGCATGTTTACTGCATTTAGATAAACTCTCCCTATTTGAAACGTATTATTTTGTTGAATTCTCATAACGTGAAGAAAAACTCGTTAAAAGGGAGTAGTATAATTACAACAATAGGAATTAAGCCCCAAGCGGTTCTAGAATGTATTTTTTTCCAGGCTTAGTGTAGTATGTTTTGCGTGATGGTAAAACCATAAAAGGATGAAAAACAGAACGTTTCCATTATATAAATTAGTTTTATCGAACGTTGATAATTTGATTCATATGTGAAAAATAATGACAGGATATAGTCACGAATCTATGGAGCTGGATAAGTGTAATTGTTAATAATTTCTTGAAAGCAAAATGAAGCTGTTTAACAAAACTTTGGCCAACAAACCATGAAATTTACTTCTAATAAATTTTACATTAGATAAATTTAATAAATGCCAATATAGATGAATTATTTCGTACATACTTATACTTTTAGATGCCTGTCACCGTCCCATTTTCATTATAAAGCTATCCCAAAAAAAAAAAATACATCTATTTCTAATACATAGGAAAATTTCAAGAGGATGATGCAATTTCCGTAATTCAATGTATCTTTTTTTCCCCATGAGAAACAGAAATTCACCAGAAAGTCTACCAGCGCAAAGATCACAATAAAGATACATTTATCTTGCGAACAAACTACAGACTACAAGATTTCATAGTTGGTGAAATAAAGTGGACTTTGAACAGCCTTCGACAATGCAGAGCAATTTGCTCAGTCTCATATGAATAAAAGCATCTGCTTCAGCGTTTTAGTTTCGGTGGAAAACCGAGGAAAAGAAATGTATAAGTCACGAGTCACGCACTCAAAAATCATTCATAGTCACACTTCAATTATGGTTCTGACAGAATGACAAGCAGTTTTTATGGAAATTAATGTTAAACTTGATGAAGCTCATTCGAAGCAAACTGTAATGCCTAATTTAGCCGATCCAAGCTGCTACAGATATTTTTAATCAATTTTATTAGGATAGCTGCTTACTTCTATTGGTCTAACCCATATTATGGAAATATCTATCTAAATTACTGAACATGTGCGTAGGAGTCTTATTCTCGGCATAATAATGTATCTGTCAATGATAAAAGAAAAATAGTTCTAATTTTGTTTGAGAAATTAAAATCCGGTCTAAGTTTGTCTCAGTAAGAAATTACAAATATTCTCATTTCATTAGATTAGCTGCATGGTAGTTGCTTATATGTTTATATCAAATACTTTGGTAATAGATACACAAAATTTATACATTTTACGGAAATATTGATTAATTTGAACCATACTCTTAGTATAATACTGACATTTTATCTCTTAGGATGTTTCATGCGTAAGAGAGAGCTTTAACCTATTTTAATTTCCTAATAATAGTAGGATTTCCAGCAAACTTTCCAGTATGATGTTCCATATCATGGCCTACGATAGCATATTTCTAAGATTCAAAGTAAAAATATAATAAGATACATTAATTTTATTTGAACAAATGCTATTTGGAGGCCATAAATGTCATATAGAAATACTATCATAATTTTTTTTTTTTTAATTTTTTTGGTTGGGTATTTTCTGAGAATGGTCTCTTCAGTATTCTGAAATTCTATTTTTTCTGCTCATTTTCTTTTAAATTGAATGTTCTATTTATCCAACCAATTAATTTTTTTACTCATAATTGGGAAAATATTTTTTGTAGATTAATCAGTAAAACTAACTTTCTTATTTTTAAATGATTTTCCGTTGTGATTCTCTTGATATTTTTCCCTTTTAAATGCAACGATTTACTCTTTCCTTTACCCAGTAAAGTCTGTACTGACAAAATGAGATTATCGATAGTAAAACGATCATCCTTAGTCGCCGGAGGCGACCAAGAGAAGAGAGCTATCCCAAAAACCTAAAAAGATGGCGAGATTGGCGTGAAGATCCGCCTGCAAACTTTGACGCTCCATCGAAGTGCTGCGTCGATCCGTGCTTGCGTGCCTCCGTGCTAGTCAGCCTCGGAAAGGTGGGGGTCTTTTGAGCACTCCGATCACTACCGTGACATTTCACGAAAATTCACGTGACCTTTCCGGTACGCGGTTCCGCACCAGATTCTGAAAAATACACAAGCATGGGGATTTGCGTGCATCTTTCGAAATAAGCAACACGCGAGCTAAATCTGGAAATGAAATACAAAAAAAAAAAGATGGCTCGACCGCGCGCGTGAAGCCGCAAAACTTCGGACCGCGATTGAAAAGGACAGGGTCACATCCTCGATCGATGTTTCCCTTGCCTCAGGCTATGTTATTGGAGGATGTCCCACCACACAAGACGAAGGTCAGGAGAAGATACTCTACAGGGCTTTTTTAAGGAGGTGGAAAGACTCTGGCCGGGGCACGCCGTGGGTTTTTTACCCACTAAAAAATGTTTTCTAAACAAAAAAGTAACAGAGAAAGCAACAACTTCCCAGATGTGATCATTCTCAAAATGGAGTCATATCTGCAAACTTCAGTGGGAAAAAGTAGCGAAAGTCAGTGTCCCCAAGACAAGAGCAAAGTACCTTCTTCATGGCGGGGAAATAGAAATCAAGGTAGTTCAAGTGAGGCTATGGTCAAATTGCTGGGGTATGAAAAGGCCAGTACAGAAGACGACATATGCGTCGTGAAAATGTTGTGTTGCGTGATATGCAGATACTAAGACGCGACCCAAGTTTATGGTTCGGGGCGGCAGATCATAGCAAAGCCAGCGCCCGAAAAGTTAGGAAACGCAACTCTGGCGACTTCGTCAGGTTCACAATGTTATATAACCCCGTCGGGTCGAGCATCAGTTCAATAGTACTAAAGACCCTATTTTTGGAGCAATTACCGGAGTACATGCAATACGTACTAATCACATTGGATGAAACTTTCAACGTGTTCTTCAAACGGCATATTTGAACTTGGTAACCAAAACTACTTGTAAACTACTGAACCGATCTTTTTGAAACTTCGCAGGATTATGCAATACATTTTTTTTTTTCGATGAAAATTGACCGGCGCTAAAAGTCCACTCAGCCCTCACTCAGAAATAGGAGAGTCATGTTGCTCAGTATTATCTATGGTTCCTATTTCAGAAAAGACTTCCATTATCATGTAGTGTAGGAAGAAACCTTTCCTGTAGATTTATTTGTAGACAAATATTTTACATTTAGATGCTGTTACTAAATTTTCTGGCCCTTTCAAATCTAAGCAGCCCAGAAAACAAGTTTTCTGGATCACAAAAGCAGTGGTATTGTGACCTACTGGAAAGAGCCGAGGCAACCTAAAGATCAAAATAACGATCAAACTTCATTTCCATCAAGATAAGAATATTCCAAAAGGTGAAGACTATGTTTGCTTGTATCCTACCAATTAGGGCAAATTACCTCGAGTTTCAAGAGACACAAATACAGCAAATTTTCAAATAATCCGGAAATCCTAACACAAAACATTAAAAGCATTGGAAGGAAACGCTAAGGATATATAAAACCTACTTAATTGCAATGCTGATGAGTTTCCTAGGTTAAGGTAGTTTGAGTAAAAGGAAGGGAAACCCATTCGGGTGGAATGTTTCTTTTATGAAAGTATTGATATGATATCCTGGGCTCTGGATGATGTAAATTGAAATATAGTCTCGCGGTAGCTGAAAACTTTCTTAAAGGTCTATTGGAATCTGTTCATACTAAAAAAACTGAAAAATTCTAGTTTCATCTGGAGAATAGAAAGACTACATGGAAACAGCCCCGTAAATGCAAGACCTACCTAAATCCCTGTTGCACTTTGAAGTACGGCTGAAACGCAACACCACATGTGAGGACTGACGGTCTCTTATCCACTTGGAAGTAACCACAACTCCCACTATGGGGTCAAGGATTACAACCGAGCTAAAAATAAATAAACCAGGAATTCTTCTGGGGCATGTAACTTCAGAGGGCTATTCCGGTTTCCATGGTACCAGTATACACCTAATCAGGTTTCGTGATCGAAATCACTCCAGGACTCCAGCCAGGCTCGGGTCTGATCACCTATATTAGCCTTGTAGCATTCGCCTACTGCTTTACGGCCAGCAAGTTATAATGTTTGCATCCCGGTGCCACCACGTAGAGATTCACTTCGGCCACTTGGTTTTGGTCTGGTCGACAGGGTGAGATGGCGACGAAGAAGACGGGACAGCATAGTCTTCTTCGCTCCCACCTCAGAGCACCAGATCGTGGAAGCAGTGGTCCCTGCACATTTATGCAGTATTTTGAATTATGAGGAAAAAGAAATATTTATAAGCAATAAAAACTTTGATTTTGATCATATTCATAACTGTTTAATTGAAAATAAAGAGGACACATTAGATATAGACACCCTAGTGTTTGTTATTCCTAATAAATGTCTCTACTATAGACGGTCCATTGATCTTAATTAAAAATTGTGACAAACTATGAGCCATTTAGTCATTCCATAACGTACGCTTTCCTATTAAAACGCGTCTGGTTGACAATTTTGTCTTACGAAATTATAGATAAACTCCGCAGTAGGGTGAATGACCGATATATTATGAATGTGTGGTTTTGTAGATGTCTTTGAAAAGACCCCGAAACTTTATTTGCTGGGTCTTCCCCTTTCTACATATCGAAAACATATGCAATGAATTGTGCAACTCCGCCCTAGTTTCCCGGAAAAAAACAAATGGTTTAACATTCAGATAATGCTAGTTCCACAGTATCGATTGCTCATACTCTTTTAGTTTAAACAAGAGTCAAAGATATGACATATTTTAACGGCGTAAATATTCGAATCAGATAAAGACTTATCTGATAAGAACTTTATTTATTAGCAGAAATGACGTTATTTTAGAGACTTTTCACTGTAGATATGAGTGGAAATCATATAAAGACGTAGTAATGAATAAATACTGCAAAGATGACCTTGTTTTTATGAACAACACAAGCTGACAATTTATAATCCAATGAACTGCAATACATTCTTCTCTCTTTGGATATAAACAAAGTAAAAAAGTCACAACTGTTAATTATTATTTTGAGTTATCCATACAAGAATTACTATATTTGAGATATGACTAAATTATATTTCAAATTAGAATGAAAGAAATAAAGATTACAAGTGCATTTCGGTATTGCAACAAAATGGGAAGGGGTTGAATTGCATTTACACACAAAGTGCCGGATTCCTGTCTCAGACAGACTACCAGCTAAAACACCCCCTGGAGCGTCCAACACCCTGACCCGGAACCGATTGATATCTTACCTCAGGCCAGGCCTATTCAGTATAGGAGCAAAACTCCGTGGATTCAGGGAGCCTCAGCTACCCTGGCATCTCTCCCATCGATCTCCTTCTTTCTCATCTTAAAAATGCCTTGAGTGTAAAGTGCCACTTGGCTTCTTGTGTCCTGGTTCTGCTGGATGGCCTTAATTATGGTGTCCAGGAACACCCTTTCATTGATAGGTGATGGCGATATCGCTCCGACTTTCTGCAGAAGAAAAAGATCCATCACGTCCTTACAATAAATATAGTCGGATGGCCATGATTTCCCGATTGTGTATAGGTAAGATTGAAAATACTCATGTCCGCTGAGCTACTGAGTTAGATAATAGTGAACCTAACCGTGCTTTCAATTGAACCACGGCCGCTCGGCTTTTATGAGATGCGGGGTCTATCTACCTCTCAATTATATTTCGGAACCGTAAAGGAGGACGGACTAAACCGCACTCATCAGCAAGCAACGCCTGCTGGATAAGGGACCTCCAAAGATGAACATGAGCCGGCAAATCGCAAACATTCTAGCCGCCGCCTTGTTTGCGGTGTTGCGAATCTGCTCGAAGAAGCTCATTTTCGTATCTATCATGATGCCTAGGTATTTCACCGCCGGTTTCGACAAAACCATGTTTTCACCAACCCGAATGGGGGAGGACTGTGAAAATCCTCTCATTGGTCATCACAACGACTTCAGTTTTCTCCAGAGCTAGGGAGAATCCATGTTCAGCCATCTATCTGCTTACTTGCCGCATAACCATTCTCGGTGTGTGCTTAGCTTGCTCAATCAGTGCCGCAACATCGTCCACGTATCCGACCAGATGCGATTCATCAGGCACCTCGAGCCGTAGAAGGCTTTCGTATAAGGCGTTTCAAAGGTGGGGAGAAAGGATAGATCCCTGAGCCGCTCTCGATCTTACCTTCATTCTGCGCCTTCCCGCCGGAGCACTCGTGCCTCAGGGTCTGCTAAAATATAAAGAAAATGTTGCCGATCCCTCTGTTGAAAAAATCGCGAAAATTGCAAAATCGTCGGATTCACGTGGATGATATCTCTTTCGAAACTGGACGCCATCTACATTCGCAAGATGCAAAAATTTTCACGTCACGAATTCGCGCCCCAGGGCCTGCTGAAATCCAAAGAAAATTGAAGATTCTCCCGATCTCCAGTTCGGAGAAATCATGAAAAATGTAAAATCGTCGGATTCCCGTGGCTGATATCTCGTTCGAAAGGACACACAACCACATTCGCAAAATCCAAAAAAAAACTTGCTATGGCATCGGGAACGCGAGATATCGAAGAAAATCTCGCAACCCAGGGACAACTGAAATCCAGAGAAAATTGGAAATTCTTCCGCTCCCCAGGTCGGAAAAATCGCGAAAAATTCAAAATCGCCGGACTCCCGTAGGTGATGTCTCATTGGAAAGGCGACGCCACCCACATTCGGAAAATGCAAAAATTTTCCGCCACGAAGGCAGGAACGCGAGATTTCGCCGAAAAATCGGCGCTCGAAAGCCTTTTGAAAATCAAAGAAAATTGAAAATTTCCTCAATCCGTGGGTCGGAAAAACCAGCAAAAATGCAAAGTCATCGGATTCCCGTGGGTAATGCCTCGTTCGAAAGGCGACGCCACCCACATTCACAAAATGCAAAAATTTTCACGCTAAGACGTCGGGAAAGCGAGATATCGCAGAAAATCTCGCGCCCTAGGACCTGGTGAAATCCAAAGAAATTTGAAAATATTCCCGATTAGCGGTTCATCAAAAATGCAAAATTGTCAAATTTCCGTGGGTGATACCTTGTTCGAAAGACGACGCCACCCACATTCGCAAATGAAAAAATTTTCTAGCGAAGGAGTCGGGAACGCGAAATATCGCAGAAAATGTAGCGCCCCGAATCCCGGATCGGGAAAATCAGGAAAAACACAAAATCGTCCTTCCCGGGTCTCGTAGAGAAGAGTATGGCATCATCATCCGGAATACGTAGCCTGGAGTATGGAAACGATTTTCCAGGGTCTCAAGTATGTCGCACCACCTCGCAGAATTAAAGGCGTTTGTTACGTCGAGAGTCACATGGAGCACCACACGCCGACAGCCAGTTTTACCGCTTGGATTATCTCCTCAGTGGGTATTAATTGTGGATCGCCCACTCTAAAACCATATTGTGTTGGGGAGTAGTCTCTCCCCCCCCCCCCCCCCCCACAGTCAGTCGTGGCTTGATAAGCTTCTCAAGCAGTTTCCCCACTGTGTCCAACATACTCAGCGGATGATACGCTCGCCTTTGCCCTTGCTTATTAATACAAGTCTCGCAACGTTCCAGTGCGAGGGAAAAACACCCGTTGTCAAACATGCGTTGGATGCGGCGAGGAGCAAGTTCGGCTTGTATTTACATACGAGTTTCAACACTCCGCTGGGAATACCGTCCAGTCTTGGTGTTTTTTTTTTGTCGTTTATGGGCAGGACTGCGTCCTCTAGTTCCTTTCGTATTGAAGAGTGGGCATTCTTCAGTATTTACTCCCTCATCGACAGCGTCAATTGGGATGGGGTGGACAGGAAAAAGGACTTCACAATTTCTTCCCGCTTTACTACTTCCATAGAACAGGGCCTATGACTCTTTGTTTTCGTCGTTTATTAACTTCTGTCAGCAGCGTGCCTTCTGTCTGTTGATTTCGTGGCGAAATTCCTTTCTCCGGTTCTAAGCGTCACCTCGTCTGGACCTCTTGCACGCCAGCAATCCGCCTGAGTCTGAGGCAATTCCTTCACAGGCTTGCAATTTCAGCCGTCCATCAGTACGGGTAAGGGTAATCTTCTGGGACGCAGTTTCCTTTTCAGAGCAGATGCATTACAAGCTACGGTAATAAGGCTCATTATTGAATAAACTAGCGATTCAGTTGTCGACCATTTCCAAAATCTGGTTGAGGCATGCCCCATTCGAGGGGTCTGGGGTTAAAATCTCCTCCGACTAGAATTCTCCATTCCGTTTTTCTAATCTCGTCCTCTAAGCTGCCAAGGCTATTGCGAAAAGCTTGTATAGGTTCGTTCGGTGTGAGGTAGACGCTGAAAAACGTCACTTCCGCACAACAAACCCAAATGGGGTTAAACGTGTTCCTCACCCAGATGGCAGCACTGCTAGATATATCGGCATCCCACAATCGTGAGCTCCTGTCTCGGTACTGTTCGCTGAGAAGCAACAAGTGAACCCTTGCTCTTGCAAAATCTATCCCATAAGGTCGTGAGCATTTGCACTCTTATGCATGTTTGTTTGCAGTATATGAATTATGGTACTTGACTTTTCGCTTTTTGTAGCTCTTCCTTGAAGACCTGCCAATGCCCAGAACCGAGAACGTGAGCCACATCTTTTTGTAGACCGCGGTCCTTGCAAAGGACACAACACTTTGCCGAATCAGAAGTCTTTCCTTCATACCTGAGTTCGTCACATTTGTAACACAAAATGCTTTCATTCTGCCCCTTACAAGCCCCTGCTATATGTCCATACGCCTAGGACTTAAAGCAGCGAGCTGGAACTGCCCTTCGCCTTATTCTGGAAAATGTCAAATATTACCAGAGTGCTTTGAATGCGAGGTTTCTCTGATAATTCCTTCCAGCTCTGCTTGATATATGAGCTTTCTCATAAACAGACATATGTATATTTATCTACTGAAGGACAATCTGCTACAATCAACCGAAAAGCCCCTTTGGGACACCTCGAAATAGTCTAAATGAAACTTCGGCGGCTATCACAGTTAACAAAGGGATAACTAAGGGAATTACTGGTGACGAACTTCAGTATCACACGCAAAACTATACTAAAGGTGAAACGAGACATTATTTTCGTTCCATGAGAAATGCGAAATAGCAAAGCAATCTAAAAATAACGTCGAAGATACCACCTGAAGATACACCCCTAGCCAATCCTTAACCTATTTTGAAATTATTACGTAGCAAGCGAGATATGTCTGTGACAAAGAGAAAGATTCGAGTGGTTTCTATAGAAAACGTAGATTATCTTTAACGTTTACGGGGGGCAATAAATATGTAGAACGGATGAAAAATTGCGTTCTATTTTTTCTATATAAATCTTTTATTATGTGATATACGCATTCATATATTTTACAGAATATTTCATGTACACATATTAGCGTAATGTTCCGGTTGAAATGTTCAAATGTTATCAAGTTACTGTGGATGGTATTTGGTATTTGTATTATAATTGAAGAAAAAATATGTATCTAAAATCTTCGGAGGACAAAATAATATAGTAGTGAAGTTGTAGGACAGTAAAGATATTATTGATATTTTCCAAAACAGAGTCAATAAGTATTTATCGAACATTACGTTTCGGATCTGAAATTGTGGGGAAATCTAAATAAAAAGATATCCAAGAAATATCACTTCACCCCACCTTCCACTAACAACCGAATCATTTCAACCCTCTACAGATATTATGAATGAGATCCGCTGTTTACGTAGGGTCATTTCATTTTTGAAAGCAGCACGAGAGGATAATGTACTTACTCTGAGGAGGGTTCAATCCACATTATATGAATGAATCACATGTTTAAATATGAATAGGATAGAATGACTAAACGTTTGTCAAGGGAAGGATTTTAGATGGTGATTTAGGTCATATTGATTTTAATGCGTAATAACAGGGGAGGAAATAAATGACTGGAATTTATGTTTGAAACGTCCGAAGTAATTGCTTCGAGTCATCCAACTGCCTTCAATGGAGAACCATAGGAAGCACGCTATGGTTGAATTGATAATGAGAATACCAGAAAAAAATCTAAAGAAATTGTAATGGGATAGAGCTCTGCGGGTGGTTTATTGTAAAAGCTCTGAATCATTCTAACTCGACCTCACCCTTTCTATGCATTCTGAGTCATTCCAATCATTCAAGAATGCACTTCTAATCAACTTAACTATTCTTCACTCTACAGTCACGGTTTTCTGTTTCCGTTTCTCGCTTCATTGAATCGAAATGTTCAACTTTATTTAGGAACATTCTACAGATACACAACAGCGTTAATAAGTATTCATTCTTATCTTATATTCAAGTCGCCATAAAGTCTGTCCGTTGATTTATGCACGATTCAAAGGTTCTGTAGATTTCATTCCACAAATATCCCTTCCGAGGACAAGCAAATGAATACTTTCAAATTCATAAATCTTTGAGGTTTCCTACTTTGAAAGACAGTAAAAATCGATTCTTTCTTACCAGACTATGGGGAAGATATGCAATCTGATATTTTTCTTCATATTGTTCTTATCCGTTGTGAAAACAAACCACTACCATAGGAGCTGCAGTATTCTTGCGGCTTGTATAAGTCATAAATCGAAAACTTTTAACTATTTACATACATAATATGGATAAGATTGCCTAAAATAGTCTTCAACTCCGAAAGTTTTGTTTTCAATACGAAAACAAACTTGCCTAGGAAGAAAAATTTATGGCTACACACTTTCAAAAACATGTTTTAAGACTATTTCAGATTTAGTACGTCCTTTTCAAGTCTATACTCTCCAATTCGATGTTAAATGGACCCAACTACTGAAATGAATCTTTTCTTATTTGTGATATATACGGTAGTGGTTTGGAAATTGGTAGCTCTTGCATCACAGTATAACAACACAAAGAAAAAGAGTGACAACAGAACACCCACACGTAAATTGATATCTACAAAAAAAAAGATACTACTGGGATTACTTTACAACATTGTGAACAATGCTTTTCATATGCTGAAGAGTTAAGTCATTGCTCTAATGGAGTATTTCTTGGACAATCATCATAGGCTCAAAAGTCCATAGTCCAAAGTCCAAGAGAGTGTCGAGTATTTGATGAATGTAGTTAATATTGTGTGGCCCACAAGATGATTACAGTTTCTATTGAAAAAGATACTAAGATACAAAGTTGAAAGCGCATATTGAATGTGCTTCTCAGAAGTTCTTGATAGAAGCAGGAAATTGCTTTATGATATCTTATATAAAATCTGATTTTAAAGATTACCTTTGTTGTTAGGGTCCAAAGTTGTGCAGTGCCAGTGGTGTTCGCATACTGATAGTTAACCCAATGAAAAATAAAGATTTCGTGGAGATTAATTTATATATTGATCGATTAGTATAATTTACTAGGTTAGGTTGTTGCATTTGAAATGGCCGTTTTGGCAATCAAGTGAAGTTAGTTGCGATTTTGGTGTATTAAACCACTACCAGTTGGCGCTGTTGGTGTTGAATATTGAAGTATAAATACTCCTACATTTAATCAAGGAGTTATTTCTGGCCCATCCATAGAGCTAACTGTCGTGTCCATTGCCACACCCTTCTCCATCACATTCCTAGGTAGCCTCTACTGTCCCGACCGAACCCTTAATCCCGCTGACATCTCCAACCTAACACAACACCTCAAAGCCCTCCCAGCTAGCCGAAACAAACGTTTCTCCCTTGTATTAGAGGGCGACCTAAATGCCAAACATAACACCTGGTATAACACAACTACAAACGCCAATGACAATAGGCTAGCCAACTGGTACGCACAACACTCCCACCCTCTACAGCTCACCCTCCTCCCCACCAATCAACCCATCTACCACAGGCGAAACACACACACCTTCATCGACTTCTTCTTGATAAGCAACCACTTTCTCGTTCTCCCCAGCACGCCTACCTCCCCCCAAGACCTTCCCACCATTCCAGGGTTGAGTGACCATAACGGAGTGGTTCTCCACTTCAATATCACTGATCGCCTCCCCAAATCCCAGCCTAAATTCCTTCCCAACTACGCTGCGACCAACTGGAAACGCCTGAACTACAACCTAGCCGACAAACTGTCAACTATCTGCCTCCCACCCAATCCGTCCCCTACCGAAATCGACTCAGCCGTGGAAAAGTTCACGGAATTCACAGAAAAAGCCTGTAGCGAAACCATTCCTCTCAGACCACTAAACTACCAGGGCCTAATCACCCTGCCTCCCCATGTCCTTGACCTCATCAAGCAAAAAGCCACCCTAAGACACCAACTCCATCGACACAGATACGCTCCCCAGTTTAACTTCCTCAAATCACGTATCTACTCCCTTGCACACCTCATCCAATCCCATATCCAAACGCTATATGCTGACCACTACGCTGTGAACCATGCAAACATCTCGCTTAATCAGCAAACGTGCAATAAACTCCGTGGTACTTGTCCTCGACTAGCCAAACCGGGCACAGCCAGCGTCCTCCCTCACAACACCTCACCCAAAGCCCACGCCGACCTGATTGCTAACAGCTTCCTGGTCGCCCACCACACCACCCGACAATTGTCTGATCCACCCACAGAAACCACGGTGCGCCAACACATCCACAACCTCATCACCACGCCATCTATCTACGCCCAATTCCCGATCCCACCACTCGAACCTACAACACCCCACTGCTTGCCAATACAAGCCGTCACATCCCAAACAGATGAATCCATCATCCTCTCCCGAAATAATAAAAAATCAACCGGCCCTGATCACATCCCAATCATCATCCTAAAAAAATGCGCCAAAATCGTAAGCCCTTTCCTCGCTCAACTCTTCAATCTATGCCTCCTATTTGCACACTTTCCCACTCCATGGAAAGAATCCCACATCGTCCCAATCCTAAAAAAGGGCCAACCTTCAGCTTCCCCGGGCAGCTACCGCCCCATCTCCCTCCTCAACGTGACTTCGAAAATTTTCGAGCACGTCATCCACGATATCATGCTCCAGCACATCACTGATCACGCCATTATCCCCACATCCCAGTTTGCCAACTAACGTGGCCACGGCACCTCACATGCTCTCCTAGTCCTCAAGACTGAGATCCTCTCCCAGTTAAACAAGAACATCCCCACCACCGCTTGCCTCCTCGACATCCAGAAAGCCTTCGACGCGGTCTGGCACGGAAGCTTCACCTACAAACTCTCCCATACCTTCAAATTCCACCCTCAGCTATGCAAACTTGTCCTAAATTACCTGTCCAATCGCCAATCCCTAGTCCGTATCCACGATACCCTATCCGACCCGTAGAGTCCTCCTGCAGGCATCCCCCAAGGCTCAGTTCTGTCAGCAACCCTATTCTCCCTATACACCGCCGATATACCGCTCCAACACCCCACCAACTCTCCACAAACGGTCAAAACCATCCAATACGCGGACGACTTGATCCTTTACACCTCGTCCCAAAACATACAATCCGCCCAAAACCGCATCAATACCACAATCTTAACCCTCAACAAATTCCTCCAATCCTGGAAACTCCTCAACCCCAGCAAATGTGAAGCCATTGTCTTCCGCGGTAGAGCCATCTTTACCCGCAAGATGCTAGCCGACACCCGCAACCTCACGATCAAAATCGGAACATCCACCATTCGCTCCGTCCAATCGACTAAATACCTGGGAATAACCATGAACTCTCGCCTGTCACCCGTGCCCCAGGTAAACTCCATCCTTTCAAAGACCCTAACAGGCCTAAAAACCCTATGGCCCATCCTTAAGAAAGACTCCGCCATCCTCCCCAAAGTCAAACTCTACTGCTATAAGCAGCTAATCCGTCCCTTAATCACGTACGGATTCGTCGCATGGTGTGACGTATCCTCAGCTCAAATGGAGCGTCTTCGGGTACGTGAAAGAAGGTTCTTCCGCCTCTCCCTTTCCCAGTCCAATATCCACTCCAAGCAAGCTGTCTATGACGATGATGATCTCCATGAGAATGAAGTGATCTTCATTGAACAGACAGACAGCAATATTGCAAGCAGTTTCAACTACCACTTTGTCATTGAACAGTATCTATGATGAAGTTTGCCAAACCCTGCTGTTGAAACTTTCATTTATATTTTGATTAGAGGCTCCTACACATCTTGTCAGCAACTCTTCGCTGGTTAGGTCCTTATAGATTGGTTCTATTGCAGCTATAACTTCATAGAGAAGGACATCCTGGTGGTTCTATTCTTCATTTTTTTCCATAGCCCGCTGCAAACGACACCATTAAGTTTCACCTTGCGAGCAGTAAAAATACTAAGGGTCATTGTCAGTTGGAGCACGGTGGTAATAGGTGGCCATTATGGTCTTCTACCTCAAAAGGGTTGTTTCTTGTTGCATTTCCATAATATTTGGATAACTTATCTATCTGCGCTCCAGTCAATTTGCCTTTCCCTCTCAAATAAGGGTGAAGCTTTACTAAGTTCCTAAGTCTCGAGCCCATTCTTTTGCTAACATGGTTTACACATCGTTTTTTTCAACAGGGTGCTCTTGTCTATATGGTTTAGATTCAGATATTGCTTTATGATTTTTTTGTGTCATCATCAGCTGTGTAATCCAGATAGCAAACACCTCTCAAATCCATTGACGTTTTAAAAATTTCAAGAATGCCTTTAGTCTCCATTCCCTCACTGTTCCCTTCATAGTTAGCATTGCAGTGCCACACAAAACAGACAAAGACAATGAATCCCTTTAGGAGATGCCTCTCTGTATGTGAATCGGCTCTGAGGCGTTAGAATCCTTGGATGAGGGGTGGTATGCCACCCTTTCAAAAGCCTTGGCGTAATCAATGTAGCAACTAAACAGATTTCTATGACATCTAGTTGCTTATCCAAAGAGGACTGTCGAGAATAAGTTGTTCTTTGCAACCCCTTCATCAAACTCTATAGCCCTTCTGCTACTTGGACAGACTGTCGTTGGGTTCGAGGTTTTGCACTATGCTCTTTTTAGAATCAAGGTACGCAATTCCCAAAGTGGAGGATGGTGACCTGATGACCTGATTTTTGCTATATGTCAGCCGACACTGGTCAACTTTTTGTACCAGAAGTTCCACACGCCATCCAGGTTAGAGCCACTCCATTTCTTTGAGCTGTTTATGGCTCGTCGAACCTCCTCCAAGGCAACATCAGTCAAATTCATGACCGGGTTAGTGGCGTGCCGAGGGTTTTCGGCGATAATCTTCTACGCATGTTACGCGGGTAATCCCTAAAGCCAAATCCCAATTTTGTTTACTCCCGCTATCAGAAACTGCATTGTCTGGACGCTCTGTTGGGAGTTTCTGCTTGAATATGTAAATGTGTCGGCTAAGGGTGTCTTACTGGGGATGATATACTATAGTTCCGGTAAACTCACTGCGTTTTATTCTTCACTTGTCTGTCGGCATTGCAAATGTTGATTTGAGTCATTCAAGCAGTCCGGCCTCAATGAGCTGCCCTTACGATTGAAAGGAATTTTCCATTTTTGGTCTTTTCGGTCAAGCAAACCACGAACTATAATATTTATCGGGCGTAGTTTACACTTTAAACTGAAGGGGGGAGGGGGATATTTTTTATTAGGCAGGTATTTTCTCTAGGGCAAGACAATCACAAATACGGAAGGGGGACCAAATGACGGAACAATACTCGAGGATACCTCTCACGAGGGAATTAGAAAGCATTATGGAAGAAAGCAACCGCCAAGAGAATAGGAAAAAGGGGTGGGAGAAGGTTTAAGCGAGTAACACATCGAATGGCATTTGCTGACATTAAGAGCCGACTTAGTAACTGGGCACCAATGAACCAAAGTATCCAGATTTTCCTGCAGGGAAGTGCAATCCATTGGGGACGAACAAGAGGAAAACAGCTTGAGGTCATCGGTTTATAACAAGCAAGGACAACTGAGAATTAAATGGACGGTCGTTAATAAAGAATAAAAATAAAAGAGGTCCTAGAATGGATCCTTGTGGCGCACAAGAGGCGAGGAAAAAGGACTTGCAGTACAAACATCAAAGGAAACGCTGCAAAATCGGAAGAAGAGGTAGGAGGCAAACCATGTAATAAATGATGGAGGAATTTTGAGAGAATCGAGTTTGAACAATAGTATCTAATGGTTAACGGAATCGGAGGCCTTAGAAAAGTCCGTGCAAATGACGTGAACTTCCTGCCGGGAGCTGATGCAATTGGCCACGAACTTGTTAAAGTCCAGAAGATTGGTAAGAGTGGATCGACGTTTTATGAAGCCGTGCTGCTCCTTAGCTATAAGGGGGCCGAAGTGGGTGGTCCAGCAGCCATTGACGAGGTTCTTGGAGCTGGATGAGAGGAGTGAAATAGGGCGGTCATTTTGAGCAAGACTATGGTCATTGCCTTTGTGTGTGCGAAAAATAAGGGTTTTTTTCTATAAGCTGTGAATATGACACTCTTCGAGGCTGTTGTTGAAAATAATACAGGAAGGAAGGGAAATGAACTTAGAGGTTTTGATCAGGAAGAAGTTGGGAAGAACATCGGGACCGGGCCCGGCAGTGGCATCAAGGTTGTCAATGAGGTACTTCACCAAAGAGGGAATAAGGAGGGGAATGGCAGGAGATTCCGAGGAAATTGTACTCAGAAGAGGAAGAAAGGAAAAAGAGGGAGAGAAGTTATGCACCCAGGAGAAGTAAGTGCAAAGTAAATCGAAGGATAGCAATGGAGCAAGAGAATTTGATGAAAATGGGAAGCATTGCGGGCGTTACGGATGTGAAACCATAAAGGCTTCAAGTTATCACGCGCTAATTCGACTTCAACACTGTCCAGATAATCCTTCTTAGACTTAACTGAAGTTCGCAGAGCGCTTAAATGGTCAAAGCCTGCACGGATTCCAGTGGATAAAGAATTTTCTCCTCGCGGCTTGCTTCAGACAAAGTTTTTTAATGATTTCAATGGTGAACCATAATGGGTAGGAACTCAGGGATTTGAGGGAAGAAGAAACGTAACTAGGAAGGCGGTCAGAGAGAATGGAGTAAAAAGGGAGGAGGGCTTGGTCGCAGGTTAATGGTGAGAGCCTAGTTGATTGACGCCAGAGCTAAGTTCAAACCCTCAAAGTTGAGCTTAAGGGGCTTGCGCATAGCATGGGCGTTGAGGTGTGGCAGTTGTATCTCGAGCTCAAGAGCAAGATATTGGGCATCAGGAGGAACATAGGGAAGAGTAAGAGAAGATTGAGAAAGGAGCCGTTCTGGCATGTTAGAGAGGACTAGATCAAAGGGGCGGTTTAGATGATTTGTGGTGCGGTGGAACTGAAGAACAGCACAGGTGTTCATGATAGGTCCTTGTTGACGCAATTTATTCTCAATGACTTATTTCAACTGGGAAAAAAATTGTTTCAGTTCTTCCCTTTCAAAATTGAAAAACTCACCTGCAATTTCTGATGGTACTACAATTGTATAGTAATTTATGATAAAGATGTTTGCTTTTGTATGAACTCTCACACTTTTCAATTGTAAATGGAAATCCAAATACATTTTCATGACCATTTCACGTTGCATACTGTGAAAAATGTATAAGCAGTCTGTTCTCGCTACTTGAATATGAAAAACAGTTTGTTGACTGTAAGAAGTTTCAAGTTTTTTACTTCCAATAATGACTTACTCTAAGTTGGCCAATGGAAAGGTGCTACCCTGTGGGAAGAGTTGCCGGATTAGTGGATTTGGGTGATCCTCCGTTCTTTCAAAGAACCGTTCCACCAAGTTGAGAACGAATTCTCGAAGAGGTTTCAATTTGGCGCACCGATACACTTTGGCGTTTCTCCAATTGTAGGAAAGACCAGTGCAGTGCCTTAAAATCCGGCGTTCGAATACCTCACATTTCGACATGTTTTGGGTGGAGCAAGTGATCCAGGTGGGCGCTCCATAGCAGATAATGGGACTGATCAGGGTCTTGTAAAGGATCAGTTTGGCCTTGGTGCTGAGTCCTACCATCTTTCGAAGAAGAAAGTAGGTCCTACTGAGTGCACCGCGTGCCTTGTCGGTAGCGAGCTTAAGGGGTGGTTTGAACTTAAGGAGTTCGTGAAGCGTTTAGCTTTCCTATGGATTCCTCTAGAACCTAGGCGTTTAGATTTCCTCCGAAGAGTGCAGAATTGCGTTTTGGCCTCATTAATTTGTGTCCCATTGCAGGTAGTATTTGGAGAGGTCTTTAACATATTTCTTGGCAGCTTTGGCTGCTCTGTTGGAGTGGAGGCTTGAAGAGAAATAAGGTCGGTGCCGCCCTCGGGAGTTGGGACGTCAGCTGTGAAGATATTATAAAAATTGGGTACAGAAATGGATGGGAACTCATGATCTATTAGTTAATAGATTAGTCCGTTGACCCATACGGAGTCAAAGGCCCTTTCTAAGTCTAATGCACATACTATGGTCGGTTTATTATTGAAGTTAAGTCTTGCTACGACAGTGAAGGGAGCTAAGTGCATGTTGTGTGCCGTATTTGCTGCGGAACCCGAATTGATGACTGGGTATAATCTCTTTGAGATTGCAATATTGGACTAGCCCGATTATCTGTGTTCTCCCAAAGAGTTTTCCTGGATTGGACAATAATGAGTCAGGTCTAAAGGTATTAGGCTAACTAGAGCCGCCTTTTTTCCGGATCGTACTTATTTTAGCTACTTTCCAGGTGGTGGAAAAGTAGCCATTATTTGTGCAGTTATTAAATGCTGCCAATAAAAATTTCATGGAAACTCGGAGAAGTTGGGAAATGACGTAGTTTGGAATTTCGTCAGGTCCGGCTGACTTTATACCGTTTAGGTTTGAGGTCAAGGCGGCGAGTTGCAATAAAGTCAGGAAATGTTGCGAATGCGTTGGTTTTACCGAAGAACTGATTTGGGAGGATTTCACTAGTTTGCCTGAATGCCTAGAGATGAGGTCGGCGATAGTTGTTTCAACCATCGACACTATGGCCGGATTATTTTGAGGCGGAGCTGAGACTCAAATGATTCCGCAAGGGCTTGCGCGTTTCTGGCGTCTCAGCAGATTGGTTCCCTGTTTCGACTGCAAGAAGAGGATCATAATAATTAAACAGAGCACCAGTGAGTCCTGTTTTGGGAATGGGTAGGAGTTAGAATTAAGCGAGAGGGGTGGATACGAACAACCTCTCAATTTAGTATAAATCGGTTCAAATATAAACGAAAGCTTGTTCAGTCGAAAATAATCTTTTTTTGAAATTTGGTATCTACGAAGTCTTATTAAATAGAAAGATCGTTTAGACAAATATTGAAACGTACAAAAATGCTAGAAAAGACAAAATATATATCTTTCCTGACAAAAACTGTTTTCTTACTGCACAAGTCATACTGTAAGAATACAAACTAGATGCAACTCAAAAGATTTGACTGTCTCCGTTATAAACAAGCGCCTAATCATGGGTTTGTAATGTACACCGTCCAAAAGCATCAGTTCACTGTAAAATGTTTCTGCCACTTGTGATAATTAATAAACGACGTCAAAAACTGAAATTAATGAGCCAGATAGTGTTCGTTAATTGTTAGTCAACCGCTTTTTGTGGTTTTCACTCTTTCGGGATGTGTTGAACCGTACATGTCGTCTGCATATGCACATAATATGTGTATTCAACCACTGGAAACCCAAACCCTATGCTGTGTTGACTTGTCAGATTAATATGTTCTTCTGCTTTGGTCCAATGTGCCACCTTTGGTACATTTTAAGCGATGAAGCGTCGATGAAACCCACTTTCTCATCACTCACAAGGTCTGTCCAGAATAAATTTTTGTTGTCGGATTTTTGGATTTTCATCTGAGTCGTCGATCATACTTGGTATCTTCTAAACTTTAGATAAAAAAAAAAGTGTGGATTACACTTTCAACACGACAATGTTGTTTTTGGGTATACAGTTTGGAAAGTCTTGTGTATACAATTGGGTAGGGTATCACAGAAAGTCATATAACTTATATCAACACACAAACTCCTTGAACAAACGAATGGTTTTATGGAATTCCGGTGTTTCAAAAGATATACATAGATTAGGTATTGTTTTTTTAGTGTTGCTGCACATTCATCTTTACGATGCACTTTAATTCGAAGGTCTGCATCTTAGACAAATGATCTTTTAGTATGCGATGAGAGAGCGGTTTTTTCGAGACAAGATAGTGAGACCAGAAGGTGCTTCGCATTCCATTTTTGAATGGGGTAAACGCACTTGGGGGCAATGTGCATTTCTTTTTTATGATCTTTTGTGAAGTTTTGTAGATATTTCAGTTGGAGGATGGTATTTCAAAAATTCTGTTCCAAACAGGGGGCTTCCAAATTACAACTCTTATAAATTATGTTCAGTGTCATTTGATTAGATATTTAAAAGAATGCTGATTTAATTTTTCACCTTTTTTCAGTTTCTAAACAATAGTTTATTAATAAATTATCTTTTATCTCTTATCTCTTTATAGGTATGCATCATCCACTTTAAAAATGTTAAAATGAGCCAGGATTCCTGTGAGTAAACGTGTTTCTGCCCATAGATTACAATTCAAGCCATGAACAGCTATGACTATATTTTATTCATATGACAAATTTGTGATATATTGACGTTTATCATTATTATATTATGTGCAATGAACTTAAGGGGAATAGGGGGATCAGACGATCATCCTAAGTGGCCAAGAAGGATCTAGAGGGAAGAGCTATCCCAGACACCTAAAAAGTTTGCCAAATCGACCGTAGAGGTCCGCCCGCAAAGACTGAAGCTCTATCAAAGTGCTCGGTCGACACGTTGTTGCACGCCTCTGTGCTAGCGTTTCCCTCTAGGTCGTTCTGGGCCACTTAGGATGATCGTCTGGTCCTCCCTTTTTCCTTAAGGGGGTCATCCCGTGTGAAGGTCGTTTTTTTTAAAATTTTTTCGTGAAGAACTGGATGAAGCTACAAATACGAATTTTTCGCCATATATTAAATAATGTCTTGAGCATGCGTAGTAATTTTTCCAGTCCGATCGCATCGTTCGTTATTGAAATACAGAGCAATTTATACACCCATCTCCAAAAGAAGGTGTTTTTCTGCTGCCACGCTAGAAGGCACTACGATCAAAAAAGCAAACAGCATTTTAACGTCAATACTTAACTACAGTCCGCAAACTAGGATTATTAAAAAATATGAAAAGGTAAATTTTTGGTGCCGTGTTAAACTTCTTTTTCTGAATTTTGGTGTTTTTTTAAGGGGGTCATCCCGTATGAAGGCCGTTCTTTTTGCCTTTTTTTGAAAAATTATTTTGGAGGACTGGATAAAGATAGAAACGTGATTTTTTCACCATATGTTTACTAATATCTCTAGTATATGATATCGTAGCTAGTTTTTGGAATACATGTCCATTTATGCACCCATCTCCAAAAAAAGGTATTTTTCTGCTGCCGCGCTGTGTTCATCTGAGGAAAAAAAACTAAACGGAATTTTAATGTGGACAATATTCCACGGTCCGCAAACTAGGATAATTAGAAAATTTTAAAAGGTAAATTTTGTGTGGGCTTTTAAAGTTAATTTTTTGGATTTTGGTGTTTTTTGCGGCTTTTTTATGAATAAAAAAAAACGACCCATCCGATTGCAATTATCCTAGTTTGCGGACCGTAGAAATATATATTAAAGAAGTCGTGAAAATTTCAAAGAATTTGATTGTATAGATTTTGAGCTATGGTGGCAGCCGATTTTCAAGATACAGTTTCGAGAAAAACGCATTTGAAAATTTAAATGTGCGTTAGTAAGAAAATTTACTTTCTTCTCGTATGAAATCGCCACCATCTAATGTACGGTGGACCAGTGCGTTTCTCATGCTGTTTTATTAGTGAATTCACAAGTATAAGGTCGCGAATATTCAGAAAAGCTACCACACACTAGCCACCCTTAGCATGCTCAAAAATCTCTTCCCCCATAGTATCTGTTGCCGTATGCCGTAAGACCCACAACCAACATATGCACCAGCGGCTTTGATCGGTCCGATCGATGCAAAAAGTTTGGCGAGAAAGACCATATTGCCAAAGAGTGCAATAGGGACCCCGAACATTTATTGTGTAAAGGAAGTAAGGGGCAGGATTACCGACATATTGCAGGATATTGAGTCGGCAGAAATAACCGGAGTATATGTGTATAGCTGTTCTGCCCTACCAAGTCTGACACTGTCCGAATTAGCGGAAATGCTTGACAGTCTTGTTCTTGATGGAAGGGGTCATAGTCCAACGGTGATTGATGGTGATTTTAACACTTGCGCCCGTGAGTGGAGTGGCAGAGAGACAAATGCAAGGGGCCACAGTGAGTTGGACGCTTTTGCACAGTTGTATATAATTCTGGCCAACGAAGATTAAACACCTTGCAGAAGGAGGAGTCTGCATCAATCGTAAACCTAACGTTTGTCAGCCCTGCACTAGCACTAGGCAGAAGACCATCATGTCCGAAACCGTGAAAGATATCAGGCTGGTCTGGATAAGCAGACCTTCATAGAGGTGCTTCTAGACCAACCTAATAAAGCAGGTCCAATGCATCGCCAAGCAATAGAAGACCAAACTATTAGTGGAATACTGGACTGGCTAGCCTTCGATCAGCCTGTCACCGTGCCATAAGAGTGACTCCATCTGCTGGAGATTTGCACTAGAATAGGAGATAACAAAGCTCTGGGTCTGCATGTCATGCCGGGGCCCTATTCGGCATGCCGTGAAATTCAGACAGGACATGTTCGCTGAGTTGTTCGAAGTGCCCATGCCCGAGGGACTATTTTCTGCATCATGAAAGCGACAGAAGTTTGTACTAATGCCTGAAACTGATAAACCTCCAGATGAACCAACCTCCTACAGACTTATTTGTCTTTTGGACACTGTGGGGGAAATACTAGTGCCAGTAATCCGCAATAAATTACTACCAGTTATTGAGAGCCAGGAAAGCCTCTCAGATCAGCACGGAAAGGGTAGTACTAGCAAATATTGCGTGGTAGTGACTCTGGACGTGAGTAATGCATTCAATTCGGCAAATTGGAACCTAATACGGGAATCTCTGGTGGAGATTTATATTCCCGCCTATCTCGCAGCTATTGTCAACAGCTATTTACAAGAACGGAGGCTTTGGTATCAACCAATAGCGGTCCCCAGGAGTACGTTGTCTTTCCGGGTGTACTACAGGACTCCGTACTAGACCTGCTGCTGTGTAACGTCATGTACAACGACGTAACTAATCTTTCGGTTCCGAAGGGGGTCACAGTGGTGGGTTGTGACGACGATATAGCGCTGGTTGTAGTCGCAAGGGATCTCGAAGATGCTGAGTTATATTCATGCAAAGCGATCAGTGCTGCTAAGGGTTGGCAACGGAAGCGGTCTTCGTCGCCAAGCACCGTAAAAGAAACTATGCCCGTGTTCAAATTGGTAATCATATTATCACTTCTAAGTTTGCCAGCAAATACTTGGGAGTAATGATAGACGGTAAACTCAGCAATAATCACCACGTGCAGTATGCTTATGACAAAGCATCCACCGCAAATGTAAACAGTAAAATTTTAACTCACCATTAATCTGCTATACCTAGTCCACAGAGAGTACCCTCCGTTTCTTCAAAAAAGTCTTGTAAGGCCGATTGTTGCTCTCTAGTTTCAATTCTGGCTCTTTTAGCGAGGTCAGTCGATCGTCGTTCGAACCACCAAATTCGCGCTTCATTATGGCGGTCGACATAAACCTGACATACGTGATCAACTTGACATCCCCTTTGTCACTAGAATTTTGAGAATGCCATTAAATCCTTCATTGAAAATAATTACAGCCAGAAAAGTGGCTATTTCTACGACCTTGGCCCCAGAATGATGGTGTTTTAGAGCGGGAGTCCAGATCAATGCATTTAACGACTCATTGTTATTCTGGGTCTCTGCTCCTAAACATCTGTTCAACAGATCATCTTGTGACAAATCTTCGTAGATTGGTTTGATGACTGTTTGAACTTCTCCAGTCAAAGGTGCCTTCTCGTGGTGGAAAATATTCAGTTCTCCTTTAGCTTCCGCTTTGCGCCATTTGCACCAACTGTCCTCGTCTGCTGGACAATTTTGATGCTGAGGATTTTCGTCTGTAGAACATTTATGGAAGAAAGTTGCCCAAATTTCTTGTCGCATTCCTTCTATCGAATTTGCGTGTCAACGAATAGCTAGCCCAAAACTGTAGTGAGGTCGTTAATAACCTTATCAGTAAGTTTTCCAGCCCCTTTTCCATCAATGTCTTTGTGATTCTTCTTTGCATTTCTAAGCCGCGTTCCCATTCTTTTCTCGATATGTCCTACGC
Organism: Hermetia illucens; assembly: GCF_905115235.1. Classification (NCBI taxonomy): domain Eukaryota; kingdom Metazoa; phylum Arthropoda; class Insecta; order Diptera; family Stratiomyidae; genus Hermetia; species Hermetia illucens. Next base: position 160,332,426 of record NC_051852.1, on the reverse strand, counting down.
ATTCCTTTTTTACTACTACCTATATTTTATTATAATATTTGCAGAAATCCCGGAGAAAACTCCAATATACAATATACAAAACTTGTCGCGATTGGAACATCCATGCTCATGCTTGCTAAAAGTTTCTTTGCTGATGTTGATGCGAAGTCCTTTTTCTTCTTTGATAAGTATCGATTCCCATGAAATACTCGTTTTTCAGTGTGAGCATGACGTTGAACGTTAAAGCGATCTCCCTTCGTACGATCCATTTAAAAAAATCACTGAACACACAAACACAATACTTACAACAAAATATAACTGAGTATAGCTTGAAAACCTTTCACTCTAGACTGGATTATCCTTTTTATTCCAAACAACAAATAAGTTTAGACAATTGATTGGTTTTCCTTTCCTCTTTTTATATTTATACCTGTGTTCGAATTTATAAGGCTCAGGTAAAACCCTAACAAGTAAAAAAAGATTCGATGCTTTTTCTCATCGAGTACTCTAGCCGCGGCTGCAAACTCCTTGCCTGTTTAACACTGTAATTTCTGAACGACTCGGAATATCGGAAAATCCCTTTGCCCACATATTCTCCACTATATATAGATACAATTCATGCAAAACAAAATCGATTTCTCCAACCCGACACACGGGATGACCCCCTTAAGGGGAATAGGAGGATCAGACGATCATCCTAAGTGGCCAAGAAGGACCTAGAGGGAAGAGCTATCCCAGAAACCTAAAAAGTTGGTGAAATTGACCGTAAAGGTCCGCCCGCAAAGACTGAAGTTCCAATTCCCCTTAAGTTCATTACAAATGGCGCCCAATGTGGGGCCCAACATTTCCGGGATTCAGGCCTAATTTATTATTTGCAGGTTCTTCCACTGATTCAGGAAAATAGCCTATACCGACTCACAACTTCGTTTGGTGGTGTCAGATAGAGAATCAATAGATTTTCAACATTATTCCCGGCTAGGCTCCATGTACACTTGCCTTCACATTTCTAGTTTTAGGTTTCACGCTTTTTCCCCGGAAGCAAGTGTTCCTAAGCCTCAATTTCCGTTCCCACCTTGTAACGTAGATTTCCCTGCTATATCCTTGGTAGAATACAATAAGAGCTTGTCGTTTGTTGTGTTTGTCTTTGAGACAACGTCTCGTAGGTGATTACCTTCCAGAAGCCTTTGGGTCTACGGGCCTTTACGGCTATATGCTCAAAGGTGTTGCCGTCCGAGCTGCGGAATAGTATCTTTCCTTTCCTTTATGTGAAACGGCTATCTCTTCGTTTCAGAATCTGGAAAAAACAAAATATTCTTTCCTCTTCGCAGGAATGAAGTGACGGGTGAGATGAATCCTTGATGGAATACGAAGGTAGTTGGCTATATGCTGTGCCGTTCCGTTCTCAATGATTCATTTTGATTTGGTTCTCTGACTTCAGACGAGGAAGACGAGAACCCTTTTGTTTGTTTTCTTTTTATACTCTCTCTCTCTCTCTCTGAACAACTCGATTGTTGTTTCCTCCTTAACAAGCATACAGGTAAAACAATTTTTGAGCTTGTGATGGCATTTTGGCTATCCGAGAATTTTAGTTTGCAATGAAATTAAGGGAAAAAGAAGGACCAGACGATCATCCTAAGTAGCCGAGAACGTCCTAGAGGGAAGAGCTAGCGTGAAGGTCCGCCCACAAAGACTGAAGTTCTATCGAAGTGCTCGGTAGACACGTTCTTGCACGCCTCTGTGCGGCAATCCTATCGGCCAAATCAAAACCAAGTGGCCGAGGAGAACCTCCATAGTGGTGGCACCGGGACACGCTGTAATCACTTTGGTTTGCCGGCCGTGATTCAGTAGGCCTAATCAGGGCGATCAGACCCGAGTCTGCACGGGGACTCATCTGAAGTGGCAAATTGGTCACGAAACCTTACCAGGGGTATACTGGTACCATGGGAACCGGGAAAGCCCCTGGACTCACATACTTCGGGTGAACTCCTGTTGTATGTGAGGACAGCTCGGCTATTTGCGGTTGGTCCCCCTATTGAGAGTTTCATGGTGGTTTCATGGTGGTTGTGGTTATGCTCAAACGAGAAGAGACCTTTGGGCCTCGACGTGGTGTTGCGTATCAACACGGGTGCCGTACTCCATAGTTCGGTAGAGATTTAGGTAATTCTTGCATCCACCAGTATGAATGCTATGCCATGCACTTGGTATAGACTGGTACCGTTGTTGCTTGTCTCAGCGGGGTTCTGATTGTGGTCACAAAATCAATCCGTGTCTGAAGAGGACCGTAGGATTAAGTCTCACGACAGGTGCCTACGTAAAACACCATGGGCTTCACTGCACGCCTCTGTGCTAGCCCTTCCCTCTAGGTCGTTCTCGTCCACTTACGATGATCGTCTGATCCTTCTTTTTCCTTTAAGTTCATTAAAAGTGAATCGTGCTGAGAAAACTTGAACTCAAATCGGTAAATAAATTATCCGATTCCACCCATGAATTACCATTTAGCGTTTTGTCCTCATTACTTTTGTTACGGCGCCAATAAAGAATCTTTAGCCTTTTTAATTTGATAGCAAACAAATCACTCGATCATTAATGTATGCTGAATAATGAAATCTAATAAATCAGCATTATCTAATTAGAGTCAGTTGATTGCTGATTCCCATTTTGACCAAATAAAAAAAAGTTAAATTTTGTAAACAACTTTTACCTAGGAAAAAGATATCTATATTTGTCGTTCATTTTTGATCGATAATTGTATGAAACAAAATAAAAAAAAGTAATAAAATCGGTTTACTGTTTTTCTGTTACCCGCATTTCACTTAGAAACGGATGTACCTATTGACATAAATTTAGATGGAAGTATGACAGTGCGATAGCCGAGTAGGTTGACCAGTTCATTGCCCCGATCTCAAATCCCTTTCTCTAGGTTTACCCCTTGCACAGTATTAAGTGTGATGGTAATGAAACTGAAGCACAGTCTCACTGATAATGAAATGAGGGGAGAAAATATGGTAATACATACATAATTTGAAAAATAACCTGCTGGAATGTCCTATATTTCACCAAGGATTAAAAAGGACATGTCTCTATATATGTGAATGGTGTGAATTTGAAACAAGGGTGCATTTCAGTAGAAGCAAAAAAGTGGTTTAAAATTATTCTTCCGAAAGAAGTTGTGTCTTGGATTGTGATCAACCCTTTGAAATAGATCTTATTTTTCACATCGATCTCGAAAGGGGGGGGGGGGGGGAGTAAAAACTCAGAAAGTACAGGCTTACACTTAGGAAAGATTTATTCTCAGGAATAACTCACTGAAAAATCCGGAAGAAATCATAGTGGTATCCCTATATAGCATCTAGACCTCAAAATCCTATTTCGGTAACTACTCAAATAAAGTTATTAATTCCATATTAGCACATTTTCAAACTTACAAACTTAGTACGCATCGGTTAATTCATGTGGCACTCATTTTTACAGCTTTTTTATTTTGCCAGGAGATCAAGATTGTTGATGGCCTTCAGGGTATACATTTATATCTCTGATTGCTCACATAGCTCACTCGATAGACTAAAATCACCAGCAGTAAATTAGTAATTAAATTAAATTAGACTTTTGGTTTCGTCCAGGCCAGGGGCCACTCTTCAGACGCTGCCTCATCTCTGCCCTGGGAGCAGTATGACCGAAGTTAGTATGTAGGTTAGTAAGATGGTATTTGCTCCCTTATATAAATTCAAAAATACGACATGTGTTTGAATTATATTCAGGACAAAACCGCTGCTCTGCTCCCAGGACAGAGGTGAGACAGCATCTGACGAAACCGCAAGTCTAATTTTGCAAAAACGTGGTTTCCAATAGCTCATTTTTGTCTGGGGGGAGGGGGAACCGTCTGTGCGGTGGTAAAAAGACGCTTTTTCAATTTTCTTTTTTATAAAATAAGGACAATGCATATTAAATGAAAATATTACAATATTATAGAATAACATGTTAAGAACATTTGCTAAAAATTTCATCGAAAAACATTAAACACTAAGCAGTTGGCAGTAAATCTTCCGAGACGTCTCCAGAAAAAGTAATTTTCCGATGAGGGCTATAACTCATTACTCAATCGACTGTAACAAAAAACAAGTCGGGAAACCGGAAGTTTGACGCTTCAAATATAAAAGGTTTTGTGTTTCCCTATGTGGAGAGCGAAGAGTGCATGACAGTTCCGGGTGTACATAGTTAAAAACTCTATTATCCTCTATTTTTTAGAAAGCGATTAAAAAAATTATAAATTGTTAATAGTCAACCTCACTTGCAGTTTAATATTATTAGCAAATGTAAAGAACTTAACCTACAATAGATACAAACAAGTCGGGAAACCGGGAGCTGGACATTTTCAACCCGCCTCACTCCATACCTTTCCAACAAATGTCAAAACTAAGACCGGCTTTGAAAAATACTAATCGAGGCCTTTAATTTGATACCCCCCCACATGATTATATTTGATGAAAAAAAATTGTACACCCCCGTTTTACATGTATGGGGACCACCACCCCTCCCCCCATGAAAAATTTGTTTTTTTTTCCTATATGCTTACACAGAATCATCGATACCCGGCCTGTACAGCAAACAGCTATAATTTAAGATGTCCAAAGCATCTTTTTGCTCTTCCCTTTGGTGAATCCAACCTTCTTTGCTCTCATTTGCAGCTTGCTCGACTTACGCGTATTCTGTCAACTGCACGTGCCAATTCGTGACAACTAGGTCCATAATTAACCCCCCCCCCCCCCTCTTGCGTGATCGTTAGCGGAACAAAACAGTCTTCATTAAAAGTTCATTCTACCATATTAGCTGCAATTTCCATTAAGACTGCGGTACCAATCATGGATTTCGGAGAAATTTTCCAGATAAGTTGGTTGAGGCCTTCATTGCTGGTTAGACTGAACTTGCCAAGAGAAAGGCCGCCTTGCTTACGTCCTCTTCCTCCTGTCCTCTCTGCAATGTTTTCGGCATTTCTCATGAAATTGCAAGCGTTATTGGATGAGGACAACACACAAACGCAACAGTTCTAAGAAGCGCTTCGACTCCTACGAAAATTTGTGAAAATGGCTCACTGAGTGGTTCACTTCCAAAGGCAGGCGTGGTACACACAAATTACCAGAAAGGTGGGAAAAATGTGTAGAAAGCGATGGAAAATATTTCGAATAAAATAACTATTATGGTTCCCTTGGAATTGTGTTTTATTCACAAAAAAAAAACCGGAAATTAATTAAGAGTACACCTGGTACAAGCTCAAAGCTACCACCCATGAATCAAGGGGGCTATTGGTTCACTGAGAAACGACTATCGAGACACCCTCCTGCTGAAAATTGTGGAAAGCATGGCGTTTTTGTCGGATGATGGCCTCGTTGCTGCAGTTCTAGTTTCCGAGACTAGTGAGGATTCCGATAGCGAAGGTAAAAACTATCTACCTGAAAGTCCGCCTATAACAGCTTTATCAGTATCACAAAAATTTACTGAAATTCTCAATATCATGCAGTCACATGACATACCTCAAAATACTTTGCTTTCACCGATTTCATTCGTTTGATTGCTTCCTCGACTTCAGTTGCGCTGACAGACGAATTGCTCCCAATGTCGGCAATGATTGTGGAAGTGGAGGATGAACAAATTCTTCAGTTGAAATCTGCTCGAATAATCTCGCCATCTATCCGTCGTCCCTCGAAAGTACCGTTCTTGTCATTAATCTTGTATGCGTTCGTATCCGCTTTTGGCGAACCTATACAGATCTCTTTCACCATCCCGAGTGTCCAATTTATCTTAAAGATTTTTGTAATGGACCGCTCGGGTGACGGCAATGCATTCGCTTTCTTTGCTTCCCGGTTGGCATTCATATAAATTTTGCCAATTGGCGAACGTTTTATCGTCGAGAAATTTGTGGTAGAGGCGTTTCTTTTCACGGATCTTCATTTGAATATCATCACTCCAAAGCCAAGTATCTCGATTGATGTGGCGCTAACCTGGCTTGATGACCTCGAGGGTTGCAGAGGCCGCTTTGTGAATTGTGATTCTGATTTTAATTAAAAATTCACCGATAAGATCGACCAAATCAGCTGCATCTTTTAAAAATTTGAGTTGCTATTTAACAAATAAAAAATTTCTTTAAAATTAAAAGAGGGACGAAGACGCTTACGTTTCATACCAAGGCAGAGGCAACTCATGAAAAGCGGGAAACACGATTAAGAGGCATACGTAGTGCGCACGAGACAAGTTCCGATCCGCACGCAGTTTCAATGTACAGTGAAGATTTCAGACCGGCAAAGTTTCCTCCATGTCGGCAGGGTTCGTTGTGATGACAGATTACGCCATTTGCAATTTGGTCGCGCTTTTCGTTTTTGGCTGTTCCTTTTGAATGAATTCGTTTTGGGAAGCAAGTGCTAATTATTAATGTCACTAGCATTAGTCCTGTCGCTTCCATTAATAAAAATTGAATTTAAGCCGGAGATATGTGCACTCCTAGCGGCATCAATTGTATGATTAAATCAAAAATTTGGTCCGAACTGCGGGGCGGATTTACGTTGGATATAATTCGCACCCTTGTCGTGTTTTGCAAATTATAAAAATGAGCGTATAACACTTGCGAGCCGTTTCAGTTACGCTGCTCCCAGGGCAGAGGTGAAACAACGTCTGATGAGTTGAGTGTTAAATTCTAAAAGAGGAGTCTGTGGACCATAAAGGGTGGGAGCAAGTTGCTCTCCATTTAGTCCGGTCCGATATCAAGTGGACTTAGGACTCCTAAATCCCTAAATAAACAAATAGAATCGCTCCGAACTGTACTAAACTTAAGTACTAGGAGAACTAAAGTTTCTCTCAATTTCAGGTGGGAATCAGTTGTCACGAAACATTGCAAACGCTTACAAAGTGATCTCATGTGTACCTGTCTTAATTACCTCAGCCGTTAGTATCCTTCGATGGGCCTGAACCCACTAACATTAAATATAAATAAAAAATCCGAAAATTCACTGTACGGCCCAGCTGCGATAGTCCCCATGTGCATCTGTTTACGGACCTGCTTCGGCATTTAGCACATGTCGTGCACAGGTGAGGTAAGGGATCTGCGCCAGGTAAACAAAGTAATATAATACGAAATTGGCGTCAGTCATAAATAATGAGCTATAGTAAGCGTGCATCATTCACCCAATATCGATTTTCCCGAAGAAGGTTTAGCGAATGCGTACACGAGACATCTCACCAGCCTCAATCAACGCACACCTCAATTCAATTAACGCTACCTTGCTGCGATCAGCGCTGACCGAGAATGGAGTGCGCTACCTCGTTATTGTATTAATTAGTTTGTAGTAGATAACATGTAAAGTGTACGGCGACCCGGCCTACGGCTGCATGAACGATAGCACGTTGTTTGCTCTCCTACCGCTCCGGCCATATAGCCTTCCCGCATTCCGCGCGAATCTTGTTGGCGTTGTTGCTGTTACTGTTGGGTTACTTTGTTGGGTACAAAGTCCAACTTTTGTTTGGGTCGCGATCAAAGTCCAAAGTCTTTCATGCTTTCAACGCCTGCTTGTGTTTCAAGTTGAGCACATATGGCAAATAAAACTTCTTCACCACACATCACTCCTCTACCTGTGTGTATGTGCGGTCGTAATGCTCTCTTTCGTACTCTACCTTTTTATATCAACTTGATTTTAGGGGAAATGCGTCAGATGTTGGTCATTTGTTGAAATCATAATGTGATTTTTTAACAATTGAAGATAAGGTAACATTGAGCCAAGGGCATAGTTTCTAATCTAATGGGAAATATCACTGTTTAGCAACCGCATTATAAGTATCGGAATAAGATAATGGAAAAAAGATAGTCATTTAGGTCTGTTATTGTTTCTTATAATCTAGGATACAATTTTATGGTCAGGAGGTCTTCCAAAGTGAAAGGAACAACTCATCGGGTATAAACAGTCCCTGCTGCTGAGAAAAAATTTGCAAAAGTACTAGTAAACCGTGGATATCTGACACATATAATCCTGACAGCATGATTTAACTATCGGACGTTAGGTCACGATTCAAATCCTGCTGGTTGCAGAGGGATTCATCTGTGATTGAGTACCTAAGTCAAGCCAGGGTGGTATCCCAATCAGACGCATTGCAGACCAGATTGCCTCCTGATGTATCTTTACCGTCTCGCAATAAAATATTATAACATACTTTAAGATCTAGTTTCAGATTGGACTAATGCTCCATTTAACAACTGCGGATCTATCGAATTTCAATGCTTGCTCAAAGGCGCAGGTAAAAAAAATTATCAGGCTTATACCTAAATAAATCATTCATGTATATTCCACTATAATAGTTGATGTGCGTTAATGTGGCTTTCCCACAGCGCAATACACTTCTGCGGGCTTATGCGTTAATATCTCATAATATATATATATATTACTACGATTGCGTTAAATACTGATTTTCACTCAGTTTGAAAAAGTTGTTTGTTTATTTTGGCACGAAACGCGATAAAATTCAGTTTCGTGATTTTATAATGCTATAGAACTAGAAATGATATGAATGCCGCTAGTAAAAGTATCATTTTACATTTTTCAATCCTCACGACTTTAAAAGAAATGCATGGAGTCAACCAACCATGCTATTATTGCGTCATTCATATTTCAAATACGTGCCTGTTTACGATGCATTATTTCCGTGGATTGGTGGCCCATTTTGTTCTTTTCAATCTTCTGAAATGCATGCATTGTTTTTCGGGGTCAGAAAAACAGCATTATGCTGTTGAGATTCTTGCCTGTATTTCATTCCTCCTTTCAAGACAATTGTCGCCTCCCAAACTGCTTGGAATGTATCTCATGCATTTCATGAATTTATGATTGCTTAAATGATTTTCGCAAACGAAGCAATTGTTAGTTATTTTGAAATATCCAACATCCAAAAAGCTATATCATCGACGTGCCCACCTGGACAAAATAATAGGTGTGAGCGTTTTTGTTCTCAAACAAGCTCGTTTTATGTTTTTATTATCCTTCAAAAACTAGATTAGTTTTCCACATAAACATACATCATCATCATCAACGGCGGAACAACCGGTATCCGGTCTAGGCCTGCCTTAATAAGGAACTCCAGACATCCCGGTTTTGCGCCGAGGTCCACCAATTCGATATCCCTAAAAGCTGTCTGGCGTTCTGACCTACGCCATCGCTCCATCTAAGGCAGGGTCTGCCTCATCTTCTTTTTCTACCATAGATATTGCCCTTATAGACTTTCCGTGTGAGATCATCCGCATCCATACGGATTAAGTGACCCGCCCACCATAACCTATTGAGCCGGATTTTATCCACAACCGGACGGTCATGGTATCGCTCATAGATTTCGTCATTGTGTAGGCTACGGAATCGTCCATCCTCATGTAGGGGGCCAAAAATACTTCGGAGGATTCTTCTCTCGAACGCGGCTAAGAGTTCGCAATTTTTCTTGCTAAGAACCCAAGTTTCCGAGGAATACATGAGGACTGGCAAGTCTTGTACAGTAAGAGCTTAGACCCTATGGTGAGACGTTTCGAGCGGAACAGTCTTTGTAAGCTGAAATAGGCTCTGTTGGCTGACAACAACCGTGCGCGGATTTCATCATCGTAGCTGCTATCGGTTGTGATTTTCGACCCTAGATAGGAGAAATTATCAACGGTCTCAAAGTTGTATTCTCTTATCCTTATTCTTCGTGTTTGACCAGTGCGGTTTGATGTTGTTGGTTGATTCGTTTTCGGTGCTGAAGTTGCCACCATATATTTTGTCTTGCCTTCATTGATGTGCAGCCCAAGATCTCGCCCCGATTGCCGCCTGCTCGATCTGGATGAAGGCAGTTTGTACGTCTCGGGTAGTTCTTCCCATGATGTCGATATCGTCAGCATAGGCCAGTAGTTGGGTGGACTTGAAGAGGATCGTACCTCATACATCACCGTCATAACAAAAAATAAAAAGCTCTCCCTCCTGAGATAAGTGAATATTCTTTTTCACTTTATACGGCGAAAAGGTCCCTGGGGACTGCAACTCCTTTTTGACTGTCACACCAGTAAAAATTGAAATTTTTCGACCATCCGAAAAGCCAAATTCATTGTTATTCCCGAATCTATTAATAAAAACCAATTTTTCCATCTACTTTTAATTTTTTTTTATTTATTTCTCAAGATATATTAAATTTTATTTATATTAAGTACTATAGCTACATTCACCACGCCTATATAGTTGCTGCGAATGTGCAAGGCATACGGGTTTCCTGCAGTTGTGACATCGAGCCCTAGTCTTTCGTTTGCGGTTGTTTAGCTTATAACAGAGATGACAGGATAAGCTATTTGATTTTGGGGCAAACCAGATATATCGCCCTGTGCTGGCATTTGAGTCACAATTACACCAAAAGTTTCCATCGCATTCCCTATTGTAGGGTGTTTGACCACGTGATGGTTATTGGAACGAATTTCCATGTTGGGCGTGGCTAATTGTTTAATTAATACAGGAATGGACGCCGTTTGTCAGTTTGTTTGGTCGGAGTCATTTCACCATAAATGATAAATGCAGTCAATGCAGCTACGTCTATCATGTTTAAACATTTCTAGTGGCCATCGCCTGGTTACCCTATTACAGGTATATGTACTCAGCATCTGATCCATGGTATCTACGCTCGACTTATTGTCGTTATAACCCAAAATAACCAATGGTTTCAACTTTTCACTGCTGTTGTCTACAGCACACGTATGGTACATAGTTGGCAATAAAGTGACCGTCTGTGCGACCCGTATGCATGTATTTCTTTGTCAACTCCTGCACAACTTTCTGCCCTTGATTGACTTTACGTTGTTGATCCTGCTGCTTGACAGAGTAAATCATTCCCTTCAATGGAAAGTGTGATTCAAGGTCACACAACCACCATACTCTTATACCATATTTAGCCGATTTTGAAGGTGTGTATTGCATAAACCTTGTACGATCACTATACGAAACCATTGGTCCTCGACTGCCAAAAAATCGTGCGGTATGAACACCGCTTCTAAGTTCATCATTGTCCACACATCACCAATTTTCGTTGTCTTGCTGCTTTTTAGGCGTTCTACGCGAGTGTTTACGTTTCTCTTCATAGAGAAAAACCGGTCCAATGACATAGGAGCTGGGGTAGCTCCTCAAAATTCCTTGATGGGCTCATTTTTTGACTGGCAAAACCCAGCATGCAAAATTATTGCCAAAAATGCATCCATCTACACGATGTTGAAAAGTTGCCACTGTTTTTGCTTCGGAGGGTGAGCGTTATTCCATTCCTTAGCCACTTGTTATCCTTTTCGGTTTGTTTCCCGTAAAATAAGCAATGCAATCGGCTTGGTGATAATGAATTTGAATGTTTGTAGCGGCTAATTTGCTGTTATCAATGGGCCCGGTTCTCTTCAGCTGTAATCCACTACATTATGAGCACGAATCCGTAAACTTTCATCCATATGGTGCCATCTTTGGCTTTGTAGAAGTCATTACTATCAGCTATAGCTTCATCAGCCTCATTTTCCAATTCATTATCAGCTTCTTCGTCTTCGCAATCAACGTTGATTCTTCCACCTATGCCTATAAAAATTAAACTACTATCCCAATCACTTCGATTTTTTTTTTGTAAACACTGAAAACAATATGCTCCTAGAATACATGTCGGGGCGAAGGTACCATGCTTTGGTGGAAATGGTCGTAAAATCGCATCAAAAATCAAAGAGGTCCTCATGGACCTATTCACTTGTCGGAGGGTTGAAAACTCTAAAAAGCCTGGAAATTTCTTTAATTTATAAAATACATCAAGTTTGGAATTGAGATCTGGGGATTGACTTGGCCACTCAAAGACGTCCATATTATCCGCCTGGAGCCATGTTTTGACCAATTACATTGAGTGTTTTGGATCATTGTCCTGTTGAAATATCCAAATAAGCGGGATATTTTCCTCCGCATAAGGTAGCATTACCATCTCGGATAAATCCTTGTGCACGAATGTATCCATTAAGGAATCAGTTCGATCTATCGGACCTACAAATTGCTACGCAAAACAGCCCCATAACGTTATATCACCTCTATGCTTTAGTGTTTCTTTTGTGAACCTCCTATGAAATTCTTTCTGCTATCACCTAACTTATCGGGCGCACCAAGATTCACCGAGCGTACGAATACAAAAGTGAGCGGAAACGAACGCTACTTTGGAAGAAGTTGAAACAATTAGCTAGAGCAAGAGCACAGAGCGATGGCCTACCTAAAAAAGTAACTGTGGGTGAAATCCCTAAATACGTGATCAACAAGTCCTCAACAATGTTTACAGAAGAAGAATTGCAACTGTTGAATACAGGTTGGAATTATGCCATAAAACCAAACTTGCGGACCTGGTAATGGAAAAATTCACAGGAGGGAACTTGGTAACGACCCCTTGCCGGCTTCCATCAAAAGGGTGGAAAAAACGTTAAAAGAATGCCCCCTGGTTGTGTCCAATCCGCCTCAACTACGCATGTCTAATCCTTCTTTGCCAAGAATTAGATGCCTACCTACGGTATACAGGGACGCAACGAGGTGCGCGAAATTACAGCAGACTCTAATTCCTCCTCATATAACATTGCAAAGTGGCTGGTTAATGAATATCAAAAACTAGGATCCACCAACGGAAAACATGCGATTATAAATTCTCAAAACGTTATTAATAGACTGCAGGATATGCCCCCACTATCAGAAGACGTGAAGGCTCTGTTTCCGAACACAACCGTGAAAGAAGCCCCGGGAAAATTCGAAGAATGGCTCCTAAAGTTTAGCAATTCCATTGAATGGAAAAAGAGAACTAAGCAATACACAAAATTGGCTGCCCTGTGTATGAACGAAAATTATTTTACTTTCAGAGGAAGACAAGAGTTTTTAAGACCACTTCGCGAGTAGCTATGGGAAACCCATTATCCTCCCTAATGAGCGAGATCTTCATGGCATCAATAGAGCACAATATGGAGCAAAAATAAGTCTTACCAAAAACGTGGCTGAGAAATGTCAATGAAATCTCGACGATTGTCCTGAAAACCAACATAGACACCATGTTGAACACTATTAACGCAATTCACCCGAAGATCACATTTACCCAGGAGTTGTAGGAAATTCCACAATTACCAACAAAAAAGGTGGCCTTCGACACAAATATCAATCGACTCCACCCCGCTCTCACTAGAAAACTTTTGCAGAGAAAAAAGGTACATCATGGATATGGCCAATAAGAACGACTATGGTAGAAGGATGATAGAATCCATGATAAAATAGAAAGGTCGACAAATGGAAAGAGAAAACTTAACTACATTATACTTGCAACAAATGCCAAAAAGCGCATAAGTATAACTTACTCCCCTGTGGCACATAAACTAAAACGAATCTTCCGAAAATTTGATACTCTTGTCACTGGATCCAGCAGGCCATTCCAACTCAATACAAACCTGCCTTGTGAGAAGGGCCCTAAATACATATCGGAAATAAGCGGAATATACAAGGTATCTTGCCATGAATGTCCAAAAGTTTACGTCGGACAAACAAAAAGATTGATGACCATAAGATTCACAGAAAAACTTAGGGAGCAGAAGCGAGAAGATATAATAGAAAGGGTTGCAAATCCATGGTGTTAAAGAAAGGGCACCAGATAGATAATAACAGTATGAAGGTGCTTAAGCAAGTACAAAAATGCACTTTGTTAGATGCGTACCAAAGTCTGTAGATTATTAGGTAACCTGAAAATAGTCGATTAAATTCCGATTTAGGTAACTGCAACTCGCCCTTATTTAGGTTTCTTTAAAATATTATAATTAATCGATTTTGTTCACATCATCCAGTACACACACGTGCACTGAAAAAGAGAACAAGTTGTGCCCGAAATATGGATATTTGCTTAATAAAATAATCACTACTAGCGATGGAGACGGTGTTACGTTTTAATTTCCTTAAACACAGATGCACTCGCACAAGGGACTGACACTAAATTTTTAAAAATATACTATTTACATAGCGCTATCAGATTTCGTAAGGACATAAAGCGACTACTTCCTGGGCAGCGAACCCTGAGCCAAAATCGCTCGCTTCTACCTCTATAAAACCATGAATTTCGTTTTGAAAGCGCATTCTGACATAGCTAGGCTAACGATCTATACAATAAAAAAAGTCCTTTCTGAAAACCTCCCAATGGAGTTTCGCTCATTAAGTGCAAAAATAATATTTTTAAAGTAACGCTATTGAAAGTTTGATAACCTTTCAAACGTAGGTCAAGCTGAGAAAATGATATCCTCCAGGTGGCCGCAGCCAGGGTTGATGACCATACGGGTCCGTTTTATGGCATTTTCCATCACTATTCCAGAACTTCGAGCGATAATTTCTCGCATTCCTGCCAATATTCTCTTCAAGGACTTCGAGAGTCTAAGGCTTGTTGCCGTAAACCCGCGACTTCAAACAAACCCCATAAAAAGAAGTCTGGAAGGATTAAATCGGGCAATCTGGACGACCAGTGCAAATCACCAGAACGAAAGATTAAGCGATCCGGAAATGTTTCCTTCAGAATATCGGTTGTGGTTCGAGCTGTGTGCGTCCTTGCATCGTCCTGTTGGAACCACATGTTCTCCAGTCCCAATTCATCCAATTGAGGAAGAAAAAATTCGATAATCATAGCTCTGTAGCGTTCGTCCTCAACCATCGTTTGGCCCGCTGCGTCTTAAAGAAAAATGGCACGATGGCGCCTTCATTGAAATTTGAAATTTTCTTTGTCTAATTACAAATCGCTCTTCTTCTTCTTTTCCAGCATTTCTCCCTTGTAAGTTACAGCAGGTATGGATCGTTTGTACTTCAGATCACAACACTTTCTATCAACTCCTGTGACCTTCTTTCTTTCTTTGGAAAATTTGTTAACAATTGCTAATCACAAAACTAGAAAATTCTCTAAGTACACCCAATAACACTGCACAATCATAGAGTATAATTCAAAGTGCAGGTCATAATTCAAAACTTCAAAAACTAACTCGAATTTTCCTTACACAAAGAAAATGCTATAGAAAAAAATCTGATGAAAAACCTTTCCCAACATACGACCACATTGCCTTACTCATGGCACCTTAACAACATCAGAAATTCAGTTAAATCATGTCTTACTCAAGTGAGCATGCAACAAAAACAAATCTACAAATAAAGATACTAACAACTACAGTGGTTTTTGATATCTCTGTATCTATGTTCGTTGCTATGCTTCAATTGCCTCTGTTATATCAGAAAACGTGAAAATTCACCCGGATCAAAATAAAATTCATCTATGAAATTCATCCGTGTAATGAAGACAACAACAAAGTGATATCACGTTTTTCATTTTACCTGAGTCTATCCGCTAGATTTTGTACACACTCTCGAACAGCCAGTTAGAAGCACAAAAATAGTATCTAATTTCATTTCTTGTATACAAACAGATAGGAAGAAAAATAAATTTGTGGTTTTATTTTTGGGATAGGAAATACTTTTACATAAATTTTATATTTGATTTATAAAAAATTCACTATAATTAACCTTCGAACAGACGCGGTCTAAACTTCTCACTGTCGAGTCCATCTCATTTATGTGATTATAAACTAGAATTGGAATCTATCAAACTGGTCTTTTCAGCCTACCACTTGTTTTTGATTCTCACAAAATAATATGAGGAATGAATTAAGAAATTCAATCGGTAAAACCCCTACTTTGCCACAGAACAAACTAGATCCTTCATTTCACATTCCGACAGAAAATTAAAAAGGAACATGCAAGGACATTATTTCGTCCTCGTTTAAGATGCATCTGTATACAATTCGTTTTATTTAAATTTGCCTTTTCCAAATTATTCAAGGATCACTTCTTATGTTAACTTCAACTTGTAAACTTTTGACGCTTGACATCAGAAATTTCTTTTTTTCAAAAATATATTAAGATAAGCTCTCGAACCATAACGAAAATTTCACCTCCTTCTGCGACTTAAAAAAAAAATTCCGGTGATCAAATGGCCATCCTGAGTGGCCGACCTAGAGAGAGGAGCTAATCCAAAAACCTAAAAAGTTGAGGAAATTGACAGTGAAGGTCCATCGAAGCCCTCGGTCGACACGTGCTTGCACGCCTCTGTCCTAGCCAGGGTCAGTGGGTTCTCTGGGCGCTACGATCCCTTAGGTCTCATTATTCAAAATTCACGTGTCTATACCAACGCGTGGAGCCACATCGGATCTTGAAAATAACTACACAAACATAGGGATTTGGGTAAGCCTCGAGTTAAACCAAAACGCGAGCTAAAACCTGCAAAATGAAAAAACGACGGGCCGATCGCGGTCTTGGAGCTGTAAATCTCCGCACCCGACTGCCGCGATCGACGAAGGGAGATCTACGACGAATCACAGTCTCGATCCTTCTGCATCATATGGTTATTGAGACGCGGTCCCTTCTTTGACACCCTCCGGCCATTATTCTGAAGGATATTCTTAACTTGTTAGAGTTTTTCGGGGTTAAGGAATAGGAGAGAAGAAAGAAGTCAAGAAGTATTCATGAAAATGAATATACAAAAGATACAATCATGCAGAACAAAATAAAATAAATAATGTAAAATAAAATATCACATTGGAAAAATATTCAAATGATCAAAGAAATAATTTCATTATTTACAGAAGTAAATAAAATAAATAATAACTAAATGAATAAAAATTAAAATAAGAAAAAGAAAAAAAAAGAATGGAAGGACCCACTCCGAGAAGGGAAAGAAAATAAGTAGTGATAATCAAAAAAAAATGTTCAAATAAATCCTTCTCCCAGAGCTCTGATTAACCACAATTACGGTTGAATCTGACTTATTGGGAAATATCATTCGATCATCACCTTTTCCTTTCGGTCGTAATTCACATGAATTCCTAGTCTGGGCTCACAAAAAAAAAACTACCGGTTAATTGAACGTTATAATTTTGCACAACTTGAGGTATTATATTTGGGGGTTCAATTCAATATGTAGTAGGAAGATTTTGAGCAACTCTGCAAGAAAACTTCAATGTGAAAACTGATAAAGGCAGACATAACTTTTGAAGTCGCAAAAATCGCCTTCTGTCGAACACAATGTCAAAATGATCTTCTTTTGTGTTCTCGAAGACTTATGCACGACAAACACCCTCACTTGGCGAATCTTTTAAAGTCTCTGCGTCGCACCAAAACTTGAATTATTTATGATTCGATCGCTACGGGTCGTTTCCCAAAAGCGGCGATTTTCCTCTAATAGCATAGAATTGACCGAAGCATTGTTGATCTCATCTGAATTTCACTCAGGGCATCGAGTCGCTTCTATTCCACCCTCTCAGTTCTCTCGTGTCTCCTCTTTCATTTTCGGTACGCATTTTCAACACAAAACTTTTTCTATGATAAAAAAACCGAATCATCGCAACCGGTTTTCCTTTCAAGAAAAAATTAGCCTGCACCTCCACGAAAAATCATCGAGCTACTCCCCAGATTTTTGTCAACACCCAGCAATTCATATCAACTCGTGTCTCCCATTTTCTCGGTCAACTCCACACCATCTTATCTTTCGCGTCTCCTCAAGCTCTTCCTCGCTCCAAAACCAACTCCGATTCTTCTTCCTACTTTTTTCACTGAAAAAGAAATTATTCTATATCTTCGAAAACAAATTGTACCAAAAAAAAAATTCTTACAACCTTACGACTTCTTGTCTAACGATACAGTTTCAGCCGAAACTGACGCAGGAAAGAAACTCAACACTGTAAGTGGCCTTTTTGCGATTCAGATTTTCCACCCGACAAAGACAAAATTTTGTACTTTCATCACGCTCGGCGGCCAACTTTCCAAGTTTCCAGGCTATCAAATCAACAAAATTTAGAGAATAAACTACGGAAAATCCGAAGAGCTCGCAAATCGCAGGAAACAAAAGCATTCGATGTGACTCCATTACCAAAAACTCAGGTTCTTCTTATTCCCTTGTTCTTCTCTGTCCATCAGCCGCCTCTCGATCAGCCGGTCCCGCTTAACCTGGCCTTGAACTTCTCGAGTTCATATTGCCAGCAACATGCGCAGTAGCGTTAACGGATGCGGCGGATAATTCCCCTCTGTCACGATCAATTCGTCCGAATACATTCAATCAAGTGGCGAAATTTAAGGTATTTGCACACTATAGAATGCATGATTTTAACAAATTAATATGAGAAAAAAAGACGGTTCTCTTGTTTTTTTGGCTACAATTTTGTTGTGTTTTAGCCCCTCCTTCTTCAGTGTGAAATAAACACTGAAGTAGGGTTCAACCGATTCTCGATATACGGTTTTTATTAGTTTTTACTATTCACTCCTTAGTAGACTTTAAGACATCCATACAGTCCCGGTGTGCAAGGGATAAGCTCACAATAGCGCACAAATACAAGACGAACACAGATATCCGTGACAATTTGGATTCGAGCCCAGAACAGCGAAATTGAAATGCCGACACTCTAAACTTTCAACCATCGCGGCGCTGTCAGCCACAAAAGCAAAAACTGCCTTTTGTTCACTTGAGATACTACCTACCAAATCACTCCAAAAATGGTAAATTTGGTGTAAACTGAGTGCTTTTTTGGTGTCAGTCCATTTTTAACAAGCCATTCACTCCACTGATATCTGAATAACAAATCCAGTAATAATTCGTTTGATGAATATTAGGACATATTCGATCATAGACATTTTTTTAAAGCAAAATTTAGTATAAATTTGTTATTGCAAATTCAATTACACTTTTAAAATTTAACAAAATCGAAAATACACTCACACACTGGCTACATCCACCATCAACACAGCATCATTTCCACAACTGTAACAGAGAGAGAGCTATTGCGCTGAATTTGAACAGTGGTAACCTAGCAAAAAAACAGAACCCCTAATTGGGGCAATATAAGGGTGATGATTCCCGAAGCTTTATATATATATATATCTACACAGTTTCTTGCAGAACCAATCAATATCCAATGACGATAGCCCGCTTCCTCCCAAGAATTAAAAAATTAAAAACTCCTTTACTTTTCCACCGAAGTGATCTCCCCTCTCAAAATTACTTAATTGTTAGACTTAAGTAGATGTAGAAGTAAAAGTGATGCCTTTTTTCAGTGGTAAAAAGTGGATATGAAATTTTATAATAAAATATTGAAAAAAATCTGGATTTAAAATAGAAAATTCTGATTTTAAAATGGAAAATTCTGAATTTTTTTTTTTTTAGATAACTCTGAAATTAATTTAGAGAGTTCGAAAAATTCTAGAAAATTCTGAATTTGACTTGCAAAACTTATGTTAAGATTTGTAACAAAAGTAACCGAACTGGAGGGAGGATCCTTCTATGAGTTGTCTGTTCAAAAGATTAATAATAATCGATTGTGCGACAATCCAATTAAATTAAGGCCCTGAATCGTGTCAGAGCACTTCATTCAAAACCGGAACAGTACACTGTAGGAGGCAATGTGGTCACCATTGCGCTTGCCCGTGATTATTACCCTGATGTGATTCGACATCCAGTCAAGATACAAATTCTGATGCCACTAGTGAAATTTGAACCACGACCTTCCACAACCACAGCCCTGCGACATTATTTACATTGGGCGGCCAAATTATAAGAGCCACTCACATTTTTCATCTGATTTGAGGAATATGATATTTTTTTCATATTAACTATATATTATTTAGTTGATATTATTATTGTTCTTGAAAGATATGTATTTCGACTATACTTTGTTATATTTTTTCCAAGGTTCTGGTGACAATGGATTTTTAAACGTAGTTTATAGCGACCACTGCTATTTTGCGATATAATATAATGTTTGGAAGTACTCTTGTTCTACATTGATTTTGAGATTATTTGGATTAATTTTAATTAAATTTTGTGATTTTTATGCCATGAAAAGAATCTATTTTTTCATTAGTTAGTTATTTTTTGATTTAATTTATACAATATATGATGAAAAATTAAGATCCCTCCCGCGAAAAATTTGTGAGATAAAAATTAAGACCTTTCCCGCGAGATAAAAAACTTGACAATCAATACTGACAATCCAATCGCATTTATATCAAACATTTCGAGGCGGCGGTATAGACAAAACCAAACTACAAACAAAAAATCAAAAAGAACAGAATTTTTTAGAAAAAAAACCAAACAAGAGCTTTTGATCGACCTGATAGTTTCCCAGAACTCAACCCCCTTTGGTGATCAATAAAAAACACGACATTTTCAAGAAGAATATAATGAATAAGATGGATATGACATAAGCCCTGATGGTGGTTAAGTATAGAAGCGATGAAATAAAAATAAATTGTATTAAATGTATTGAAAGTATTCCATGAAGACGGCTAAAACAATAAAATTACTTTATTTTCGGATCCACTTGATGGCAGATCAGATCAATTGAGACAAAATTGTTTTTTTAATAAACGAACCCTTCATTTTGAGCTAAGTAGCGTCGTCACGCTGCTCTACTTTTTTTAATCAAATATTTTATTTCATTATTCATTGTTATATTTTATATCTTTATTTCCGAGTTGTCACAATCTTGGCAGATGTCGGATTTTACCTAATACTGGCACTAAGTGCCAAGCATTTAGGCTCGAAACTACTACTTAAATTATTGTATAAAGGGACACTGGTGGTGGTGGCCGGTGGTAGGTTAATGGAAGAATCCGTCGAGGACTCCGTGTATTGCACCGGTGCCATTATAGTGCAGCCAGAAATGAGATGGCCTAACGTCTCTAACGCCGAACTATACATTCTGCACTGGTCATTCTCCAACCGCTCTTTCATTATGAGCTTTTTATACGCTCTTGGTCTGACTTCACCCCACTCAGAGGATTGATAGATCGATCCTTCAAGTTAGTGGAGTCAGCCCATAATCTGCCTTACAAGCAGTCGCATGCAAGGGACTCACTTGCTCTTTGCTGTAAAAATAAGCACGCAGTGAGTCGAATTGGCGATGATGTTGCGCCGCCAGGTCAACCACGCCCCTACCTCCGATGTAACAGGGCAGGGTCATCCGCTCCCTGGCAAAGTTTGGATGATGCTTACGGAATTTGGACATGGTAGTCTGTGTCCGCCGCTGGACGTTTTCCAAATCGGTTTTCGTCCACGGCAATATTCCGAATGCATTAATACATTCAATTCGCTTATTTTATTCTTTCCCGAGAGATGCCATTCCAGTAGCAGCAGCTTTATACGTCACAGGAATTCGGACAGAAGAGCATCCTTCAGATCCGCAACTCGGATAAATAAGTTTTAATCCAATATGCTTTAACTTCGTCTATCTTGCAGTGATAGACGAAGTTATCTTGCAGTTCTATAGATGATCAAGGATAAAAAAAAATCATTCTACGTTCCAGATCCAGGACATGGCAAAACAATTTAATAATAGCACTGCGGATGCCAAATAGGAATACATTACTGAGGCTTACATTATGCACTAAGATACGAACTCTGTGAGATCTTTCATTTGCAACTAAATTTATGTAAATTGATATAAGTGCTTTATCACACGCTTGGCTTTAAACCCATTTGTAAATTTAACGAAAACACTAAAATAAATTATTATCACCAAATTGAAACTTTCAATAAATTTTTGATTCATTCCTTCAAACCATCTTCCGTCTATCATCAACCGCGCCGTGCCTTATCTTTCTATCGAAATTGAATAAATTTATATTGGATTGATACTATTTTGTCTGTTTATAAAATGCTGAATATCTGCCACCAGATGCAGGTTAGAAAAGTTTGTCTGGTAAAGTCTTGAGATATTCAAGCTTTGCTTTGTAGAGTAGATTCGGTCGGTTTCAAGGTGGAAATGGTTTAGACCACGAAGCAGAGAGGGGCTGAGTAATCGTTCGAATAATTATTTTTTTTTTTGTGGTTCAAAGGTAGTTGTGGAGTCTTGCTTTGTTTCGATTTGTTTTCTTTTTTTCCACTGCAGATAAAACGTGCCTGAATTGTAAATTAGATTTTTAGCTTTAAGTTAATTTGAATTATAATTTAGTAGAAGAAGAAATGTGACGGTTCTACGCAGTGGATATTATTTTCGGTATTGCGTTCTTGTATGGGGGAGGACTATAGATACTCTGGAGAAAAAGATGAGATTTTTTGATAAATGAGCTACGTTAGTTCTGCTAACATGAATAGGTATTCCAAAATTTCTGACTTTCCATCCATTTTATAGTATATAAAAGTCTTTCATCGGGTTTGGAAGCTTATTCTCAAAATGGGATTAAAATTAGAATTATCACTTTTGTGGTGTTTCCTATTTAGCTAGAACTTTATTTTATTTTATCATTGTACTCAAGTTTTGGAATTGTTTTTCAAAAATACATACAAATTTCTTGCAAGTTTATTAACTATTCCAATTTGCACTATTCCGTTTTTATGGCATTTAGTTGACCTCATTTACCTGTAAGTTTCATAAGAATTAGAATTAAAATAGGTGTTTATATTTTGTGAAGGAATTATAAAAACTGAAATCAGCCATGTATGTGGCAACTGAGTTCAATATTGAACTATTCAAATTGGATTCATATAAACAAACAAAATTTGTGTGGAGATCTCTGGTCTTACTATTAAGGACTTGTCTTGGTGCTGACGGTTATAGCTTGCCCAAAGTCATTTGCAGTGATAATGAATGGAAAAGAAGAACTAAAAAAAATGTCAAAAGACACCCTACAAATAATCAATATTGAATCTTCGGGAAAAAGCCTTCATTCGCCGAATTTTCCGAAAAAATTTTTTAAAATAATTCTATATATAATTATGAACAAAATTGGTCCCTGTAGATATCAATTCAAACTCCGGACACAAGGCAAAGTAACAATACAAATTTACGTCACTTAAAAACCTGAATGCTGTTTTTTTAAAAATTCCCTCTACCCCTAATAACCACATCGTCAATATGAACCAAAATGTAATTATATGGTTCCTGTGAAGCGGTCAATAATTACTTACCCACTTAGCAATTTAGAACCTGTGCTGAATTAATTTATGATACATAGGCTGTTTAAAGGTGAAAGGTGTGCATTGAATATTCCATCAAAAGACGATATAATTCATTTCAACCGCTAAGCACTTGAAAACATCGTAATCGAACATCAATTAAATGAACTGAGCTTGTTAACGATCAATTTGCATTGTCTGAATGTGTACTATTCAAATACCATATCCATATATAAGCACAAAAATAGCGGAATTTATTGCACACTCAAGTTTAAGTATGCATATTGAATGCAAGAAAAGATTTAGATGTGTACAATTTATTTTATAACGCAAATTTGAAGTATTAATATATTTTGTCAACATCCTTCATTATTCGTCCTGTTTTATGGGAATATTCCTTGATTGTTAATTGTATTATTTTCATTAGATGAGAAAAATATAAGATTAATAAACAAAAACTTTGATTCTATTATTTTTGCCTATTTAAAAAATTGGAATATTTAAAAAATAAACTACAGATAAAAGCTAATTTCTTTATAACGTCCTCGGTAGTACCCGTAGGATAATTATATTTTATTCTCATCAAGCAACTATTAATACATAAATTACGAGGTTACAATACAATTACCTGTTTTTATTCCCTTACATAAGAAAGCACCATGAAAAAATATAGAACTCTAGCTATGTATATCCCCCGTTCAACATTCAACCAAACTAACATTTATTTAGAAGTCATATATAATTGTATTTGAAAGACTGCTTATTTAATATCACATGGAAAATTCCAATGCACTGACAATGCATTGACTTAAATGAGTTGGCGACCAACTTCAATTGGATATTACCTTTCAATTATATAGAATTATAGAAAATTACAAAATTGAAAGAAATTGATGGAAAATAATGTTAGTGGAAGACTAAACGCGTTGGTTATAAAATAATAACTATAATTTATTTCCTATTAAAGTGATAATTAAATGGGAAATGAAAAGATACTTTTCTATTTTATTTATTTAAAGTGAGTCAGATGATATGAGAAAATATGGCAGTTTCAGTTAATAGCTTATTTAAGAATTGGGAATGAAAAATCGAACAGATTTGTTTTACCGAGGGTACTCATAAGCCTTTTGTTTTTTTTTAGGAAATAAATGGAAAATTGTGATTTTGTTGGACATGTCAGTCTTTGTGACACAGAAAACGCCGTAACTTCCTTACCGTAATAGATAAAGTGCCTTTTCCTGAAACGAGTGGTACTATTCAACATTAAAATTTCTACCATCGTTAGCAGGAGACCCTGTATTGACCTAAACCCCCATGTTTACAACCTTGGCTGGTTTTAGCCTAAACGCCTAAAATTTTGGTTGAGGATAAAATAGTCCTTGTCCAACATAAAATTTTTTTGAACTGTTGTGTATTCGCACAAGAAAAGCAGTGATCCAAGCACTACAAGAGGGGAGAGGGGGTGAGTTGCTCCTCAAAATTAGTACTCAGGACCACTCTATCCTCAATCAAAATAGTTTTGGAGTATTTTTAGGTTACTGTCAATTAATGTTCTTCTTGTCAAAGTTGGTCCAAATTCATTCAATTACTTTGTAAAAGGAGGTCCTGCTCATTTTCATGTCCTGGGCTTTTGCAGTCATGTAAATTGCATCTATATTAAGAACATTGAGCAGAAAAATCCACAGTATACTCAGACCCACTAGAGCAACGGACCCCAGTTTTAAAGATGGCCGTGAATAAGTTGAAAATTAAGACCACAGTGCACAGCCTGCAACTAACTGTACTGATGGTAATATCCAGAAAGGTCGTGCTATTTTGTACTCTGTTCGACGCCTGACGGTGCGATTAATGGGCTGAATTTAAGTAAAATTTAGGCAGTTTAACATTTATGGTACCAGAGGTGAGCATGAGGAAAGTACGCGCAAAACTGATGCTCAAAGCTTTAGCGTGCGTGACCACTTGGAAAAGGAGCACATTTTTTAGACAGGATATTTACTGGTAGTGGGGGAGTTTGAAATGTATGACCCGGAAACATGGTGTCAGAATTCCAGACTGTGAGACTGGAAAACCCGCTGGCAGCGGAGGATTAACACCATTGGCACAAGGGGCTACTTTAAAGAATATTAAGTTTGTGTAAACATCAATTTAGCTAGCATCTAATCTTCGCAGATTAAACTTGCCTTCAAGGAACTATGGATAGTCCAAAGACAAAAAAAAGTCATGAAGAAACTAAAAGAAAAACTGGTATTTTATTTAAAGGCGGACAAAGGAAATGCGGTCATAATAGTGGAGAAGGCGGACTACGACTCGGCAAAGTTCAAAAAACTTTGGACGGTAGGATACTTTGGATTGAAGAAAGACCCTTTACTGGATTCCATTATACGGATGGGAAAAGTATTAAAGGAATGTCACCACATAATTGAGAATCCAGTCAAACTTCGGATGCCCAACCCCGTACTGCCAAGAAGAAAGGGCTTACCAAAGATTCACAAACCTGGCAGCGAATTCCAAGAAATTATAACAGGCACAAACTCGACCACACAAAATATCGCCAAATAGCTGTTGAACAGGTTTAAGAAACTAATGGGACTGCCCGCTGGAAAAGCAATCACGGATAGGGAAGAACCCATCTAGAAGCTAACGGATGTGAAATTTACGCCACCAGAGGCCTTGTTTCCAAACATCCCATTGGAGGAGTGGCTACTAAGTACAAATGCCCCATCCTTGCGAGGATATGCATGTCTATGCGACCTGACATTTAGAGGGAATTTCTACAAAGGAATCAGCGGGGTGGCAATGGAGAGCCCCCTATCACCCTTTTTGAGTGACATACTCATGGATAAGATTGAGAAGGGTCTACATTCCAAAAACTTGTTCCCAAAGATCTGGTCGAGGTATGTAGATGACATTTTCATCATTGTCCATTAGGACAAATTGGAAGAGATGCTGGATGTTCTTAATAATGTACATCGGAAACTTACGACTCACAATGGAGATAGAGGACAATGGAGAATTCCCGTTTCTGGATCTAAGGATCATTAGAG
This sequence comes from Hermetia illucens, assembly GCF_905115235.1. Classification (NCBI taxonomy): domain Eukaryota; kingdom Metazoa; phylum Arthropoda; class Insecta; order Diptera; family Stratiomyidae; genus Hermetia; species Hermetia illucens. The sequence goes on along the minus strand of NC_051852.1, from coordinate 160,306,423 downwards.
AGGAAAAGGGGATCTCTTTTGATATCTACAGAACACAGGCAGCGAACGATACCAGATAATTCGGACCGCTCTCCTTCACTTAAAATATCTTGATCAGTCTTTAGGACATCTCAAGAGTTCCCCTCTATGTTCGTTTTTCATTGCATAAATCCCACAAAGATTCATGGTTATTCAGCCAGAAAGTTAGTTTCGACTCCAGAAAATCTTCCCCATTTTTTTGGGGTGTTGTCGTACCCTACACTTTTGTATAGTTTTCGGTCGAAATTATGTATAATCTTGAAGCATTTGCTTGATCTTGAAGGCCATTTGAGCTACTTTTTCTTTTAGAATTTTATAGGTTTGATGGAGTACTCATAGATTGCCCATTCAAATTGAATAATATTTGGCGCTAAAACGAGCTTCCTCCAAACTACAATTTTTATTTATCCGTGTAGATATATTATATATTTCGGGAACAACTTACCCCCTTCATCAGAAACCTAGCTTTGTACTTATAAGGGGGATAAGTTGCCCCCGAAATATATATCTACACCATAAATAAAAATTATAGTTTGGAGGAAGCTACTGGTCTGGGATGTTTGCGGCTTTGATCGCCTCGTCATTGGCAGCACACTGTTCGAGCATCGACACTACCATAAGGTCAATTAGTTTTTAGCTGATCAGCAACGTAAAGCAGGTTCAGAAATTATTTTCTGGATGCGCGAAACAAGAAGGGTACTGACATCGGCCTCGATAGAGACCACTGTATGGTCACTTACTTTCCCTTGCATATTGCTACTGTGTCTGTTCGAAAGGATACAGAGCGTTGGCCACCAAGACTCAATACAGGCAGTCTTCACAATCCGACTGTGGAAAACTTTCTAGCTACCTAAATGGGTGCCTCGGATGAAGTTGTCAAGTAGGTCTTCCAAGACCGACTGAGGGCTGTTTTGATCACGGCGAAAGGGAGTAAGCGCCGTGCGCTAGAGCTCCTTTAACTTGAAAAATATGAGAAGTACAGTGGATGGGAAGACGTGATATGGTATTCATTAGACAAGCAGAAACTACCATAAATAGCAGCCTTTTCGCTACCGTACCTCACGCCACGAAAGAGCTTACAGGTGGTCCCATAAGGGACGTTCACGGTAGACTTGTCATCCTCAATATATGAAGCAGCAGAAAGGCTGCTCAATCGTACAACATCAGGTGGAATTTTATCTCTTTCTCCTACGAACAGAAACGAAATTATCCTTACCATCAACGCGGACAAACGGAAACTAAACCACCAGCCTCGACACTCTTCCCGGGGAAATGTTGGTCGCAGTCCCTGCAGCTTAGTTATTTTGTTTTGTTCACGCTTTATGCTAAGACTCGTCTAATGTGAGATTCTATACAAATAGAGAGGAAACACATAATTTTGTTTTGAGAACAAAAAAAATAATTAAAAATATAATAACTATGACATTTATTTCGCAAGGTTTATGGATGTCCTTGAAATCTATTCCCAAAAAGTCCGTTGGGAGCACCGGCGCTTGGTTTGGTTTTAATAGCACACTTCTTAATAGACAAAGAGTACCTTTTTTCAAACCACAATTTTTTAGCTAGCCAGCAAATAGCTTTGCATTGCTTTTGATCCCCAAAGCGAACATTCGTAGCAATTACATTTTCTGTCGGTGAATTAGCTAATTTATTTTGCAACTTATTAATTGACATATTCTAGAGAAAATTTCGACTCCAAACCGAAGTAAATCATGACAGACGAAGTGAATGAAAATAAAACGTTGTTGAACATTATGACAAGCGCTATTCCTCTACTCTCTCCTCCTTTCGGGAAATTTGAGGAAGACATATGACGGGTCAGCATTCCATTGAAAAAAGATCCTTTTTAGTCTTTTCTTCTTTTTTTAATAGGATTTTGCGGGATTGCTTCGAATTAATTATCGTCCCATCAGCAAAGTTAAGCGTCGCTGGAAATGATGAGTAGTTGGTTGGGGGACATACTTGGTTTACTTTTTAGTTAGTTTAGTTTTTTTTGGCTTTTGGAGTTATCATAATTTTAAAGCATGATAGATTCGTAGATGTAGTAACAATGGAATAAGTTAAGATGCCCAAATGATAATAGCAAACTTTATTTATTCGAATAGTGAATTTTTTGCATGCTTGTGGAATAATGCCTAATTCTCATCCTAAAGGCATATACTCACACAGGAACATCTTTTTCCAATTATAATTCTGTTTAGGATTTCTTCATATCTGGAATTCCCAGCTTCCCCTTTCCGAATTGCTAATAGTTGAGTTAACATAGAAGATACAATTTAAATAAATTTGGACACTAGTAGAAGTATTTGACTTGAATACTCATTCATACTGCTATTATGCGACATTACCTCGTACAATATAAATTACATACTGTCTGCATATTGTATCTTCTATATTCTGCCCAAAAGATACCATACAAACACACGAAGGATAGATTTACTTTAAACCACCGAGTGCTAATTTGCACTCTATTTTGAGAATAGTCGCAACCAGTTTCCATATATGTCTATATACCGTACCGTCATGCATAAATTTCAAGATCCCCAAAAAGTTTCGTTTAATATTTGTAATATAATTTAGCGCTTTCCATTCTGCCTCATATCTTTTTTTTTAAACACGGTTAAGTGACTGGACTACTTTGTTTGCGACGCAGTTGCGTTGACGAGAAAATCAACGCGACGATGTTATCACATAATACTTTGTTCATCTCAATTTTAAGATATTCAGTTAGATAGGTGTGTATTAAAATTCATGTCTGAAACTCGTCTTGATGTAAATTTGTTGAATATACAAAATTGAAGTTGAAGAAAGTCAAGTTAGATTTCGACTCAAAACAACACACATATGTATGTATCTGTCGTAAACTACACACGTTTCGCGATTGCTGCTCAGAAAATCTAAATTCAAACCGAGGAATAGATACATTTATACGTATATATGCATGTAGGACATGCGAAAAAAAGAGCAAAATCAAATAACCAGATGTTTTATAGAGTAAAATAGATAAAGAAATGTTAAGATATATTTATTTAGATTTTCAGTAGAAACAGGAATGATAGCGAAGTAAACATGGTTTACCATTGGGGAAAATTGCATTTATTTGGGGCATATGACTATCTGGAAGGAAAGTTTGTTTTCCCAAGTTGATGGATATAGATATCTAATGATTTTCCTGCATTTTCCAGCCCAATTGAAATCACTCCATCAATGCGCTTTTCCTATTTAATACCTATACCACTACCATAGATATAGATAGATCCCTGAATTCATAAAGGCATCGAATGATATTTCAACCGAACGCAAGCCTATATAACTCTCCTCCACTACAACAGGTTAATTATTTTTATGCTGGGAAAGTTTTACCCAAGACGCCAAGTTATAAAATTCTGCATTTTATTTACTTTTCGAAGGTGAATTGAATAACAAGCCACGATATCAAAGCTTGTTTTCAGGGTAAATGTGGAATTGTTCTTGTCTGGAATATCTGACAAGCCGTTTGAAGATACTATAAAAATAAACTAAATAACTAGTTTTAATGTATGTGTTTGTATGGGGTAACCTTAAAAATTATCAAAATTTCTGGTTAGCTGGGCGTTGTTGGGATATAAATTTTACCGTTTTCTTGGTGAAATTTTTCAAAAATTACTATTTAATTTTTTGCTAAACCAAGAAACCACAGTGAACTTTAAGGGGGTCATCCCGCGTGATGGACCTTTTTTGGGATTTTTTTTTAAAGAACTGAATAAAAAAAATCGATTCCTTGGAACAGACACACGAGACGATCCCCTTAAGAAGTAGATTTTTCGATATTTTTCAAATCATTATAAGGTGTTCATCAGCTCAATTTCGCTCATTCTAAAGGGTGTTGCCAAAAACAAAACCTTATTAAAGTTCGTTCATTATCCGTCTGTTTGTCTGTCAGATTCAATTTACTCAAAAAGGGACAAACCTATATTGACATTTCGTTCAGAATATAATTATATGGAGTATCAAATGAAAGGGCTCAATTAGTACTTTCCGAAAACTTTCAATATCGAGGGAATGTAGAGCAATAAGGATTCAAATGTACCAACGAAAAAATCTGAGATTGTCACTATATAAAATGTGAATTGGTTGGTTGGTCGTGCCATTTTTTCGACCTATTTTATAATAAAAAAAAGACAAATATTATTTTTTAAATGCCGAATTGTCAGTTTTTTATTCTTCATATACCGATATTTCGAGCACCAGTTGTTCTCTTCCTCAGTGAGTTTTTGTCTCTGACAATACCGAAATATGAAGTACATATTACATATATATACCTTTCTAATAGAACATGTGCTGTCCCTTAGAAAAGGCTTCGGCATCACTTCTTTGAATCCTGGAAGCGAACGGAAATAAAAATCAAGAGCATTAACCATTGTTGCGACGAAATCATGACTCGACGCTTTGCCTTGTATGTCCCCTGAGCACTACTTCCACTTATGACATCCACACAGACTTTTTGTTGTTACTATTTTGCTGGTTCCGTTTTCAGAGATTGTGCATCAGTTTCATTATCATCACAGTTAATATTAAATAAGCGATAAGCTCATAACAGCGAGACGAGGACAAAGATCCATGATGACTGGGATTATTCGAACCCTGTCATACACCGTCGCATGAATCCTTCTTTATTCTTCTGTAAGCTATTATACAAAGAGCTGTTTGAAACGCTTATGCGTGTTGTTTTTGGTCAATTGGTCAACCGATCGCAATAACTTTTTCATACCCAAATGCTTATATAAAACGACGACATTTACTAAATTCAGAGGTTGATTTTCCTAGCGCAGAGTCGCCGTAATATTTATCAAGTCACTTCTTTGCTTGAATGATATTTTTCCCCATCAAAAAAATAATGTTTAATCAACACACGAAATTTCGTTTTTTTTTTCCATGACTTTTAAAATAAAACTAGCGTCATTAAAGCTACTGTAGCCTGTGAACTAAACGTTAGGTTGTCATGATTTTTTTGACATATGAAAGTTTGAACGTATGAAAGTTTCTACTTCCTAAAATTCATTACTTTTTCGTATTAAAGCCGCCATCTAGATGTGAGACTGGGGAATTTTAGACCATTTAGTTTAATCGTTTTCGGTTACAATAAATTTGTCAATAACTAAATGTAACTCCATTAGTTTTCCTCTGAAAAATTCGTTAACCACTGTTTAGAAAGTTCTGAACTTGTCTGCGTTTCACACTCCCATATATAGTCTATAAGTTCCGCGTGCATACGTGCAACATAACGTTCTTGGGGAACGTTCTTAACCCAACAATTTCTGGCTGATCTGTGGGGCCTCAAATATCTTCATTGTTCTGGAAAAAAAAATGTTACACGATTTTATGAATCTTAAAAATCATATTTTTCTCTGTTCTTGGTTTTTAACTCCCATAGATTTTTTGAAAGGTTACTCTTCACGTTTCAGATGTTCAACAAATCTAAGGTGAATGAATCCGATTGGTGTTCTCTTCTCGTCAATTTTTTCACGATCGTCTTTCCAGAGATCTGTACTGGCGAACTTGTCGTTGTCCCTGAAAAATTGACTTCCATGTCCCTCACCATTTGCTCTGCATTCTTTAACGTCCTCGGGATTGGATTATATTCTCGTTACTCTCCATCAACTTTTCAATAACATGTTAAACTTGTCTATATTATGGTGGCCGCGGTTTTGCGGCATTAATAACATTTTCTTTGCCTTGCCCATGGACAACCTGACGGGAGAATGCATTTAATAAAATGCAAGATTTGTTCCTTTTCTCCCGTTCTAACAGTTCTTCATCATCATCAACAGTTCTTAGCTTTCCCAATTTCCTACTTTCAATCCACCCACTTCCATCCCTACATTCCAATTTAAAATTTCAACTTCAACATGCAACATTTAAGTTGAGTCATTTTATTTATTTTATATAAAAAAAAAACCAACAACTGGTCCCTTTCCCCCAACCCTAGGAATTTATTTACATTTGCATAATTACAAATTTTATTTTAATTTCCCAAATAGTGCAAGTCAATATTGAACGGCGATAACATACATTCACCTCAATTGCTATACCTACATAATTTTGGAACGTAGTTGTGTTTTCGCAACGGAACCTTCCAACATAGCAATGAGATTACCGTATTGTTGAGTGCATGCCCTAGCCATTCTTTCGCTTCTGGACGGGGCACGAGGGGTTGTTGTTGCCGCTGAGCCGGGATAAACTTCGAAGTTCGAGGCCAGGTTTAGCGGGAAACGGAGACCGGCTAATTAGAGGAACAGCTGACGAACTAAACCAGGGGGCATTCTATGAGCGATTATCGGAGAGTATAAATCAAAAGTCGGAGTATATTCTTGTATAACTTGTCCGGCTTGTCTTTGCATAATATTACCAAATCGGATCCACTGAATACGCGTAGAAATCGATAAGGAGACTGCATTTACCATGTGCAGCTGTGCGCTAGCTTTGAAACAGTAAGTGATTCCATTGAATATGAGTAGCCAGTTAAGCGGAGTCAAATTTATCTGGATACTGAACTTTAATCAAATTCATGGGCGTGATCAGAGTGAAAGTGACAGCACTTGCGTATTTCAGAAATTTATTTCAACGAATCCAACTGGAGGACGGATAAAATTCCAATAGCAATTTTCAATTTTTGTTTAGCTTTTGTTTTAAATCAGGGCAGAAAATATAAAGGCTACCAATTTCCGCTCGTTATTTGTAATTTCAACAGATGAAAAGAGAATATGATCACCAGAGTTTATAGTGAGGTCTTTATTTTAATGTTTTTTAATTTTATTCGGAGTGTTTGTGAGAGTTTATTTTATTTATTTATTTGACTTTTCTTTCCTTTAAACGATTATTTCATTTTTTTTTATTTTTTTATTTTTATTTTTTATATTCCTTTGAATTTAATTATATAGGATTCTCTGACTTATGATTTGCTAATGTAATTGAATGAATATAATTAGTAATATGCACTTTAGATAAATTTATTTAATTTGAGGTCTCCTCTCCTTAGCCTCGCAAAACTCTTACAAGATAGGGACATCCTCCAAAGCCATGGCCTTAGGATGTAGAGGACTCCTCTCCTTAGCCTCGCAAAAATCTTACAAAATAGGGACATCCTCCAAAGTCATGACCTTAGGATGTAAAGGAAGGGTGAGAATCTCAGAGGCCGTGCCTGACAAAACATCTGTGGCATCGGAAATATGGATTGAGGATGTGATCCATCGTGGACTCTCCTTTTCGATCACGGCATTCGTACCCGGAGAAAAACAAAACCTCATTAAAATCGGTTCAATGTCTGTTTGTCTGTCTGTCTATTTGTCTATCACACGCTATACCAATTGGTGATAAAGTGGAAAACGTGAACGTCCAGGCATGCGTGTGTATGGTGGGGGAGAAGCTACCGCTTCTGAGCACTCAGGCCGTGTTGGTCCATTGTACTCGCAAGACAGGCATGCACTGAGTTACATCTTTCTACGTTGAGATTAAGGGGGGGGCCTCATACATGCGAAAGGGGGGTGTACAATTTTTTTCGCCGAATATAATCATCTTGGGTATCAAATGAAAGCTCTCGATTTAAATGCACTGAAAAGATAAAAAAAATGTTTCCTGGGTTGATTCTAGGAACGGCTGATCCAAGGCCGGTTAAGAGAGGTTTTACTGTTTTTTAAACTAGAACCATATATAGGAATTTGTCCTTGCAGGTCAAATGCTACTCCACAAAAAGTACCTCATTTTTATCAAGATTTGCATAAAACACATGCGTTGTATTTTAACTGTTTCATAGAGATTCTGGGTATTCCGTTTTGGGTTGAGCAATACCTGAGAAATCTTCAGTAAATATTATATTTCCTTGACTCCTTTCCACATAGTCATATTTCAACGCAGTCGACCTCACGCTTCCATTGCTAAAATAAAAATAAACACACGAGACGGACAGATAAAATATATGTACTCAAAAATGAGAGAATCTCCATCAACCCGACACAATATCAATATTTATTTTGTATTCAGGGCATCAACGAACTCAGAACAGTGGAAGTCAAAAATCGCATGGATACTGTTTTATCTTTAAAAAAATTTCATTACATCCACATCAAATTTTAGACTTGATTTTTTTTTTACAAGAAGCTGAAAATAGCTCATAAAAGTTTACTCGGAGTCAAACTAGCAGATTTCAACATGATTTTTCCTCTTTTCATCTTTATGATGTTGATGTTTTTCTTCAGCGTCTTATCGTTAAATTTCGCGAGTAATTAAGAGAGAAATCAGCAACTGATGATAAACATTGTGGACAGTGGTGATACAGTATTTGAAAATATTACTATTAAATTAGTTAGGGACCGCTAAGCTCATGTGAATGCTAATGCTAATCAAGCTGACAAAGGAAACAAGTGATATATCTGTTTGTGATGGAAGGTACATAGTATGTTTGCCTAGCTTGACGTCAATAAGGTGCAACCTTTGGTTCAATAATTAACTCCTTTTGATAAATGCTGGCTGTCATAAGAATTTCAGCGATAATGCTCTATATTTGTTTTTGCCCGTCTACTCTAATTTTAGATGTTCTCATAACACAATTACAATAACATTATTATGATTAAAATAAATATTCGATTATCTTGTGAATACCAAGCTGCACAAATATCAGATTGTATTTACGAAAAAACGTCGAAATCACATACAAAAACGTAGACTTCGTGGCGACTTGTCAATTTGCTTCAATCGCTAATTGTTATCACAACAAATCAAAGAAAAAGAATTAAAACTTCAACAACACAACGAAGGAAACAACATTTCGAATTGTACACAATTTTGCCTGCAAAATCATATCAGAGACTCAACCCTATCACGCGGATATCCCCTGAATTGAAGTAGACTATGAAGATGCTAAAAGAACCATGAACAAAGTCATCAGCAAGGTGAACTTTTTCCCACATTACACATTGGGGGGAGCCTCACCTCCGAGAACTCAGGCCATTGTTAGGCCCATTGTACTATCCCCGTAAGTTGCCTATTCAATGGTTTCTCGCCTACGGTGTTCGCAGGCCTTAGCGAATCTGAGAACATTCTCCAGAGGCAGAGAGTGTGCAGATTCTTCATTGAAGAAAACCTTGCCAAGGTGTCAGATCTGAGGATGCCGGGCAGCTGCATGAAAAGTGGAGGGCCGTCTCCTCCTCCTCCTCACATTGGCTGCACATAGCCGAAACCACTACCCCAATCTTTTCCATAAGGTTACGAGCAGTGTCCTGTCAAAAGCCCTACTAGGGTTTTCATGTCCCACTTTTTAAGGGACAACAAAAATGCCGCTTTAGTGGTCCTAGGCTCTTTTAGAAGGATTTTCGCTTGCCAGCAAATCCAAATTTCTCCACTCGGTTGCGTGAATCCTTGCAATATCACCCTTCAGAGTAGACTTGACAGTAGATGGTCGGATTCCAAGAGTTGGTTCTGGCTCCACCATTGTGGATCCAGACCCTCGGCGAGCCAGTCTGTCAGTCTCCTCATTATCGGCGATGTTAGTGTGCCCCGGCACCCACATCAGGAATGTTTCGTTCAGTCGGCCAAGTTTCAGCAGCACCTGATGACAACTCTACACCAGCTGGCTTGATATGTCGTTGCCATTTAGTGCTGATAATGCCGCCCGACTGTCGGAACAGCTTCGAATGGTGAGACCCCTCCATTTTTGTCACAGACATTCTTCTGCTGCCAATGAAATAGCATATATCTCCGCCTGGAATATGGTCGTCAGTTTTCCGAAGGGTCGGGCCAGTTCTATAATCGGATTCTCCGAGAACACCCCTGCGTCCGATCCATCCTCCATGACTGACCCGTCGGTGAAGATTATTAGGTCTGTAATCTGAAAAGATTCATGGCCACTTGTCGACCATTCTTCTCTTTCGGTCATTACAACAGTGTATGTCTTTTCAAAGACGAATCTGGAAACCATATGATCGGTCGGCATCAGGGCTACCGGATGTTTTTCAAGGAATTTCCAGATAGACGCATGACCGTTTGATTGGCCGCCTTTCCACGCCCCAATGGTATCGAACCTATATGCGTCGTTGGCCGCTTTCCGTTTCACCTCCAAATGAATGGGGGGTAAATTTAGGATAGCTTCAAATGCCGCAGTTGGCGTAGTACTCATTGCTCCAGTAATACTTAGGCAACCAAGTCTCTGAATGTGCGTTAGCAGCTTCCTGCTGTTAGCAAAGTTCAGTCTTGGCCACCAGACGATGCACGCATACATCAAAATGGGTTTTGATATGGATGTATACATCCGGTATATCCATTTGGGTGAAAGCCCCCAGGTCTTACCTATCCCATTCCTACAGCACCAGAGCAATCTGCAGGATTTCTGATATTGTTTCTGGATATAATGCTTCCACGTTAACTTGGAGTCGAAATGTACTCCTAAGTACTTGACTGTTTGTGCCAGCTGCATTTCCGCCCCTGCTAAGGTGGGTAGCATATAGCTGCCCCACCTGACGTTCCTATTGAACATAACTAGTCCAGTCTTCCTAACGTTCACCATGAACCCATTGCGGAGGCACCAGCTGTGGATTACATGCAGAGTTGCATTCAAGCGCTCACATACTTGCCGGTAATTATTACGGCTAGGTCGTCCGCAAATGCTTGCGCGAAGACTTTTTTGTCCTCCAGGAGCCACAGCAGGGTATCCATTACCAAGAGTCATAACAGTGGAGAGAGAACCCCTCCCTGTGGGCAGCCCCTGAGACATCCTGCTTCAATAGGCTTCTGGCCAACCGATATGGGGATTTTTCTCCACTCTAGCATGTGAAGGATCCAACTGATTAGCAGCGGTTCGATTCCATGCTGTCTTGCCGCATCACAAATTGCCGCGAATGAGGCATAATTGAAGGCATCTTCGATGTCCATGAATGCGCCTAAGGCATATTCTGTTTCGGACATCGCCTTTTCAATTTTTGCCGTAAGTTCACGGAGTGCTGTCTCCGTGGATTTCCCTTTCTGGTAGACGTGTTGCCTATGGTGAAGTGACCACTTAGGAATGTGTGTATCCCTTATGAACCGATCTACTAGTCTTTCTAGTCCTTTTAGCAGAAAGGACGTTAGGCTGATCGGTCGAAAGCTTTTAGCGTCTGTGTAGGCGAGTTTTCCTGGTTTGAGAATGAACAACACCTTCACATCCCGCCATTTAATTAGAATATAAGCGTGTGCTAAGCATGCACGATATATATTCCGAATGTGTAGACCCAGGGCATTCATTCCCTCTATTACTAGCGCAGGGATGATGCCATCCGGACCTGCAGACTTCTATCTATGAAACGAGTTAAATGTCCATTTCACTCGCTGCAATGATACTACAGTGATACTGCAGTGATATTCCAGTCTCTCGGTTGAGGGCTGTATGCATCTGTTGGCCCCGAGATTAGATTTTGGATGCTGCCTGGGAAGCGCACTTAAGCAAATGGTTTGCCGTTTCTTCATCGCTTTCTGTGTACTTCCCATTCTGTAAACGTAAATAACCCAGTTTCTGGCTACGCTCTTTGACTAGAATCCGCTTCAGCTTTGAGGTTGCCTCAAGAGAGTTAGTCTCTTCGCAAAAGCGTCTCCAAGATGATCGTTTAGCCGATTTTATGCTCTTCTTTAGAGCCTTTTGTGCCTCTTTATAGCGATTCCAGCTAGTGCCTGATTCATCCTCCAGAGCACGATTGTCGTTCTCCTTTGTTTTTGCCAAATCCGAGTTCCACCATGGTGTTTTAGCTTTCTTTGGCATCTTGAGTGGACAGCTTTCATCGGAAGCCTATCTCATGCTAGTTGTGATCATCTGGGTTGTCTTCTCAATTCCAGCAATGTATTTGATGCGCTTCTCAGGGATCGTGACTCGGGCGCTCAATTCTATTTGATACATCACCCAATCTGTCTTCCTCGGATTCCGAAATGGAGTGGGTGAAGGTGGATCGATGCCCATAACGAAATCAATGCGTCTGTGATCCGAGAGTGTGATATCGTTTGATACTCTCTACTCTCCGATCAGAGACGCGATGTCAGGAGATGCCACCGTGATGTCGATGACCACTCGCCTGACCACGTTGAAGAAAGTGGGTTCATTACTCACATTTAGGATCTGCAAATCGGTTCCTACTAGATACTCCAGTAGTCTCGATCCTCCTGCATTGATGTTCGAACTTCCCCAGCATATGTGATGAGCGTTGACATCGCATCCTGCTATTACCCCATGCCTCTATTTTTCCACTGGGAACGTCTTCTGCGTCGTAGGGAAAATATGCAGAGCACCATAGTATCTCTTTATCTCTCTGTTGACTTTTTAGCTTAGCCGATGTGGTGTTGCCATCACATAGGCCGTTAACCAAATTAGCCTGGAAGTCTTTGGAGACTACCATGCAGGTGCGGGGTCGATCGCTTCCATTGGCATACAATAGGTCAGCATGTTGAAAGTTTAGGTTCCTGACTACCCCACCAACAACCCACGATTCTTGTATGAGGTGTCCCCTATTTCGGGAATCAGTTATTCCCTTCGTCAAAATTTCTTTCTTTCTGACAACGACTGGTTCCCGAAATGCTGTATTTCTTTCAATAAACCAAATTGTAACCGAAAAAGGAAGATTCATCGTTTTTTTCTACTTGAAATCCTGACTACCAAATCACTCCAAAAATGGCAAAGTGGATGGTTGATTTGGATGCCAAAACTTATGAGCGCTTGCAACCAACTTTCTGTTATCTATATCAAATTAAATTTCACTCTCTTCCTATAAAAAAAAAACCTGGAATACAACTAATTTTCCCTTTAATTCTATTTTTAGGTGTGCAAATCGCTAGGAATGCTATGCGAAAATGAATACTTTGGTCTGGAACGTTGGGACCCGACCCAACCAGAAACCCGTACTCGTCATTGGCTCAATCTTCGAAATCGTCTAAGAACCGATGCAAATGCCGGAAGTGGTCTTAATCTGATGTTAGCGCTTCGTGTAAAATTTTGGGTTCCAGTACATCAAATACTTCAGGAAAATGTTCGTGATCTCTTTTATATGCAAGCCAAAGTTGATCTCATTGAGGGACGTTTAAATGCCAAAGATTGGAATAACGCTGCATACTTAAGTGCTTTACTATGTCAAGCTGATGGTATTCGATTTAATAAAGCATCACTATCGGCAAAATGTCCAGTTCAAATCAAATTGGAATTGAAGGAGAAAAAGGAGAAGGAACAACAAAACCTTGCCGCAAAAAAACGTCGATTATCAAAGCAAAAATCAATGGACAGTATAGATTTATCTAACAGTGAAGCAGGAAATACTGGTGCATCCTCAGATTCAGAAGAAGAGACATCTCCTTTGAATGTCTATAAAAGTTATATTATTAAACCATCAGGATGCGATGTCGACGATATACCATCTGAGTACCTTAAGCAGATTGCCAAGGAACATGAGCAGCTCGCGAACACGAGTATGAGTCAAAAATCCGCCAAGTATTGTCTTTTACAACAAATTCAAAACTTGCCTGGTTTTGGAGAGGAGTTGTTCAGCGGTGTAACATGTATAGAGCCTTCGGTACGATGTGATATTTTGGTTGGACCACAGGGGTTGGTTGTGTGTACAGGCGATGACCGAATGAAGTAAGTATAGGTCTTTTTTATAAATTATAGGATAGTTTTTTTATTGTTTACCGTTTAAAAATTACGTACAGCCCACAGTTAACGTTGCCTTTGTGGTATTTCTCCATTGTAATCATCAATATCATCTTCTCATCAGTTTTTTATTCAAATACTTTCCATAAAAATCTTCCTGAATTCCATGTCGCCAACATCTGAAGTATCATTACAAAAAACGTTTTAAAGAATTCACAATTGTTTCTACTAAAAGGAACGTGAAAAAACCACATTTCCTTTGTGTGTTTTAAGGTCACACTCATTAGCTTCCTAAAAACAATCCTTCTTATATTTTCTTCCTCTTTAACGCCCTTGATCGCTCATCAGTTTCGGGACACTCCAAGCGATAGTCTGCCTTGCCTTTGTATAGATTACTATGAATTCCCATTTTGTCTATCTAGACTAGATGAATAACCCAATGAACCTTCTCAATTTTGATGTTGTCGCTTGCGGATGGCCGTAAAAAGGACCTCTGGCTCACGGTTGGTCATCACCGAGGTTAAATTTGACTGAATACTTGCCGCTCGAAGATATTAATTGCCCGCTCTCTAGCCTGTTCCATCTCCCTAATCTCCCTGCTTTATCACAATAACACAAAATTAGTCTGGTAAAGACCTTGTAAATCGTTAACTTTTTTATCCTACATAAATTTTCATTTCGTTAGCAAGTTCGATCCGTTCCCTTGACCTCAACCATTTCGTTATTGTTCTTCGAACTTGTCGCACCTAAGAATATGAAAATATCCACTTACTTCAAAATTGAAATAGTTTCTAAATGTGCAGTTTTGTGTCTTTAGTCGATTGGTTCATTGTTATCCTGACGACCCCTCCTTATCCCTCCCTTAGTCAATCATCTCATTGGCAGACTTGATGCCAATCTTGTTGAGGATGCTGAGAATCCTGAGTCCGCACCAACTTAATGGCGGACTGGACAACTTGGGAAGCAATTTACTTCCTTTTTTGTAGTCCACGGACTCCTCTTTTTCGAGTTAAACTCAAGTTGATGGGTTGCCTCTGCCCTGGACGAAACCGTCAGTCAGCTTTTTGGTTTCTTTTTGAAAACTTGGGTTTGACTCAAAAAAGAGGAGTCCTTGGACTACAAAAGAGGAAGTAAATTGCTTCCCAAGTGGTCCGGTAGGTCACTAAGTTGGTGCGGACTCAGGATTACCAGCATCCTCAACAAAAACTTACTTCGCCCTGGTTTAGGTTTGGACTTATGATGGAGTTCACTTGAATATAATTCGTACCCATTACGTGGAGCGATTTCTATCTGTCGTCACTTTCGGCCACGCTGCTCCCAGGGCAGAGGTGAGGCAGCGTCTGATGAGTTGCCTCTGCCCTAGATGAAACCGTCAGTCAGCTTTTTCGCTCTTTCTTGATGCCAATGCTAGTCACGATCTTGACAGTCTTCCTGACAATGCATTTTCGTCTTTTTAAAAAAAAATCTCAAAAGTTTTCATTTTCCTAAGCTGTGGAAAGGCTCATTATTCCTAGACACAAAAGTGATCATACACTCGCCGAGACCTACCTCCATTAATCTCTTCCTATTATAAAATCGTTCAAAGAAATATCAACGACTGGTCACCTGCTCCCTTTGACCACCTTATAGTCAGTAACTGTTGCAAATCTATTAAACTTCACTGACTTCGTGACCAAATGTCTAAATTCTCGCAAGGAAGTGCTCCTGTCTAACGCCTTTGACTTCATTCATCATTCACACGATACTTTTGTGCAGACTCTCCTGACTTAACATTCCCTGCCACTCATTACGTGGAATCGTCCCTCGAACCGCTCCTAGATGTTTCTTCCGACATAATGCATTCATTTCCTCCTTCCTCTGGTGTATCAGAAGGATTCATTCTATGTCTTCACGGTCCGTTACTTGCTTTACGCCGATGACTTTAAGCTCGTTTCCTCTAAAGTCAAACAGCTTGTTTTCGCTGGTACTCAATAAATGGGTGGGCACTAAACATCACCAAATGTCATTCAATAGGGTACCCCTTAGATCCTCTTCCGCTGTGTTTTCCTCCTCTCCCCTCCCGGCCACCTGTTATTACACCACAGCTCCAACCAGGACCTCGGTTAAACTTTCGACAATAAGCTCCGCTTCAACAGTCACAGTCTTGATGTCAGCAATCGCACTACCGAATAGTTGGTTTCATATTGCGTATCTCTTTTGTCTTTTACTCTGTCCAATCCAAAGCATCCTTGATTAATATTCAATGATCTAGTCCTCTTCCCCCAACTGTGATTGTCAAAGGTTCAACATAATTGCTCTGATTCCTCTTCTTTAAGAAGAATTTTCTCGTGTAGACTATCCTACCCGTCTCCATTCTTTTAATGTTGTTTTTGTTGATTTTTGTTGGTCTCCTGGGACCCGGCAGGTTAACAATGCAAAATAGGGACCTGATACCACCCACGAAGTGCACTAACAGGGCTAATGGCGGGCACTTAGCCTATGACGTCAGAAACACAATATCGTTCTTGGCCAAAAAAAGCCCAACGCGTATTTATCAGGTTCGATTCTTTATTATCAACACACGAACAGTAGTGTAGTAGTGTCAGAACCTACCAGAACAGGCTGCAAGATGTGTTTATTTGGCTTCCGGTTTAATTATAGGTAGAGTTGCATGAATGTTAGAGAAAACTGGTCCTTTGACCCGTGATTTTGCCAGAAGGTAATCTTCCCATCCTCTATAGCAGTGTTTCTGAATTGCTTTAAGAACATCCCCATGGGAGCATTTGACCAATCTGGTAGGTCCAGACCCCAGAGCCTTACGAGCCTCAACATAGGCGAGTTCGTTTAGTGGGTACTCCACATAAGCCGAGGACCATCGAATTTTCTGTGACTTAAAAAGGGGGTCAGAAGCAGGGGCATGTATTTGACCCAATCGATGATGCGGTAGCGCAGTTTGAGTAATTTACAGATATGTAAAGAGTCTGTAATGATAGCAACTTTCCCTGCATCCATTCTGAAGGCCACATTGATCGCCTGAAGAACGGCAAAAAGTTCAGCAGTCAAAACTGTACTCACTTTCAAAGAAAAACGTGAGGCATGCGTTTCGTCAGGACCAACTATAGCGCAGACAGAGCCATCCCTCATGAAAGCAGCGTTCGACGCTAGCTTGTTGCTTACCTAAAACTATGTAGAACCCTTCTTGATATGTGGTACTTGTTTTTAATTTTCTGGCCTGATGGACTTCTTCGCATCTACTGACTTCACTTACAGCACAGCTTTATATAACATGCGTAACATATGTTGTATCTACAACCCTTTTTCAGAATTTACTCTGTCGAGAAAGTCTGATCAATCCTTGAGTTTCCTCGCGAAAATTCTGCCTGATATTCGCCGGCTTTTGACAGCGCGTTGTAACCCTACAAAGAAAACATCCCCTTTGCCTCAATCTGCCATAATAGATTCATACATCCAAATTGGGTTTAAGAGTTAATAGAGCTTCAATGACACAGTTCTACTTTCTACTTTTAGCAGCTGTAGAGGTCTACTGCCCTTTTTTTGTTATTTCCAAACATTTTTTAATTTCTTTGTAGGTGGTTGATGAAACAGGTGCCCTTATATAAGAAATGGATGAATTATGTTCGCGTTTTGTAACTCTTTGAAGTATCGGTTTATATATTTTTAATGTGGCCCATGTCTCCTATCAGATCGCCTGTCGCGTTTTCATGTAGAGTAATTCTTGGTAGGAATCCTGCTGTGATGCTTTTCACAACTTCATTGTTGTTAAAAAAAAAAGGTGAGGTGAAAAAAGGTGGCTGACAGTTTCGTCCGGGACACAAGCAACTCATCAGACGCTACCTCACCTCTGCCCTGAACGCAATGTGGTCGAAAGTGGCGACAAGTGGTAATCGCTCCATTTATATATAATCACAAACACATGAGTGCGAATTATATTGAAGTGAAAACCGCCGTATGGTCGGACCTAAACTAGGCCGAAATGAATTTTTTGTTGAGGATGCAGGGAGTGCTGAGTCCGCATCCACTTAATGGCAAACCACTTGAGAAGCAACTTTCTTCCTTTCTTGTGGTTCACGGAGCCCTCATTTTGAATTAGACATCCAAGTCCACAGCCGCTGCCTCACCTCTGTATGCTCATACGCCCTAGTTTAGGTCTGAATATACGACGGAATTAATTTCAATATAATTCGCACTCATGTCGTGTTTGTGATTATATATAAATGGAGCGAGTACCACCTGTCGCCATTTTCGGTCATACTGCTCCTAGGGCGGAGGTGGGGCAGTGTCTGATGAATTGCTTCTGCCCTAGACGAAACTTTGGACACTTGGGTGTTTAACTCAAAAAGAGGGATCCATGGACCACGGGAGAGGAAGTAAGTTGCTTTCCAAGTTGTCTGGTCCGCCATCAAGTGGATGACTGCTGTGAAAAACTCAAGTGGAGTTGACTGTAACTAGAAATCTCTTTGGACCCCCATAGCAACTCCGGCAATGCAAATTATAGGGTATAGTTCAAAACCTGTTAAAGTGTCAAATCCTCGTCGACTTGGCACTGTCGATGAGTCTTAACCATACGAGTTCAGCTGCTGTTAAGTAGTACAAGTCGACTCCATCCATCGCAGTCGCCAGCAAGACGACAACTGCGTTCATCGAGGGATTGTCAAGAGCAAAACCCCACCTAACCAGTCCCTCCTTTCGCTCATTTTTCTCTATTTTCCTTTGACCTGGAGCCCAGAGAATGGGCTAAACTGTTGCTCAGTTTCAATTTCGAATAAGACTGTACTTCAATTTCGACCGCCGCATTGTCATCAATGGTGCCACAGTTCAAACCGACCCTTGGTGTCCAAAAATTTCGATTCGTTGATCGCTTCCTCCACTTGCCAAATCCTCCCAGCATCGTGTCCTACCATCTAGTTTTCCTTGAGCTTATGTGCCTCGAGTTCCACCCTTCAGCGTGCACTTGGGGATACTTGCATTCTCCCCCTCTATGTGACCTGCAAGGTTTTGAAATTTAACTTAAATGGCCACACCTGCATCGTTAAAGATTCGTCGTACAACTTCGTGATCAGCCTGGAGAATCAGGTTAGTCTCTCCCGTATTACACCAAGGATGTGTCGTACGACTCGGTTCCCAAAGATGTTGATATTATTTTCAGATGCATTTCTCATGGTCCAAGTTTCACAGTGTTCTGATAGTCGTCCTTGATATGTTGAATTCGCTCTTCCAGAGTACATTTTTAACAAAACCTTATTAAAATCAGGACACTATCTATCTGTCCATCTCTCTGTCACATCTATTTCCTGAGAAACGGCTACCTCTATTTTTTTTAGTAGGTGGAAATCCTCAAAAGACACTGGCCTAGATACACCAGTGTGTGGAATTTTTACCCGCACTATGCCCCAGCCATCGACAGGCTTCCAGTATCACTAGTACCTCTGCTTGGAATACACTGTCGAATGCCAGAAGAACGACGTCTACACTGTATATATCGAAGAAAACTTCTGTATCGACTCCATAGACCATCTTTGATCTGTCTGTGAAAAATACTGTGCCATAACCTTGCAAGACGTCGCCGGTCTTCCACTCTACCCTGGTTGAAAAGTCCATATCAAAATTCCTCTTGAAGCCCAAGTTGCGTGTCGTGTAATCCGTTGGGAATGCCCCGAGTTTCCAAGGAACTTCGTCTAGGATATTTCTATGGTCAAACAGGCTTCGCTGTCCAACATCCGGACTCACGTAATCTGACAGTACTGGACGCTTCAGCGTATCTAATGTGGAGATTCAGGGAGGAGACTCAGGATGTTCTTTGAATCCTATTAAGCTTGCTTCTTGGTTGTATTTTGGTCCTTGTATATCCAATTTGTTCCGGGGCTTAACTTGGCAATATAATTTCTGTTAATATGCTGTAGGCCTGTTGCGCATCCCCAACCACCGGGGATCGGGCATATATATACCCAAATCCGAGGCGAAAGGAGCAAGTAGTCCGTGTTAGTCAAAGTGGAAGCCCAGCGGAAGTATCTTCATCTTTTTTACATTCATTTTAAAATCCTGATGGCTATGGAATTAACAGTTGATCTAATTGTTTCTATTTTTATTCCATTTTCAGCATACCATTCAGTGCTATCGCAACAGCAAAATCATATCGACGAATCTTCAAGCTAGAATACGTTGATGATCACAATACGCGTAAGGAGCTTGAAGTGAAATTACCAAAACACATAATCGCTGCTGATCTTTACCGATCGATAACCGAAAGGCATGCATTTTATGTCTGTGATAAAGTTCGTGGAGTCGTAACGAGTCAATTTACACGCGACTTCAAAGGAACCATAGCATCAATGTTCCGTGAACATACGGAGCTGGGAAAACGTTATGTTTTTGATATTCAACGAACGTGTCGGGAAGTTCACGATCATGCCCGTCGAATTTTACACGAACGTGGCTTGGATGTTGCTCTAGTAACCAATGATGCGATAGATGCAAAACGAGATACCAACGAACATGAAATATCGATAGAACGTTGCGTGAACAGTCGATTAATGGACGCGATGCGTTGCAATATCTGTATGGATCGTGAAATGAATACAATGTTCAATCCATGTCGGCATGTAGGAGCCTGTAACACATGTGCTGCTAAGTAAGTATCATTTTTCAAGATTTCAAGAATTTCTTTTTAATTTTAAAGCGTTTTCGTCTGATATTTGATGCGTCCTTAGGCAGGGCACCCACATAGAAAACACGTATCATCTTGGATAATTGCTATTCTAAACATATGCCCAGCTAGTGAACTATGGCCAGCCAGAATGTCCACAATACTTCTGCAAGTCTTCTTGCTTTTCGACAGGATAAACTTTGCAGTATGTTTGTTTGGTTCTGATAGGAAAAGTTTGGTTTGCCTAGCAGCATTAAGGCTTTGCCACCTGTCATCATGACAACCTTGTTCCTAGTTTTTGATAGCAGCATCAGCCAATACTACTAACACCCCAATTGCTGGTTTCGATGCGGACATGGGGGAAGTTGAAGCCTCTTTGGCTAAGGCATCCGAGATGTCATTTTCCACTACACCAAAATGACCAGGTACCCAGAGTAATTCCACCGTATCGTAGGGCAGCTTTAACCGCTCGTCAATTATCCAGGTCGCCGGCCTTAGGATCGCATACACTTTACCCTGAAAGACCGTTGTGTATTGTCCCAAGGCAAAAGCCCACTTCTCGCTTTTATTCGAGAGGTAGCCTCCTGCTCCAGAACCATTTTCTGTTTTTGAGCCGGCATCGGTGTAGAAGACGTCAGTATATCCTGACACGCATTCTTCTGGTTTGACCGAGTTTTCTCTTCGTTTCAAGATAACATCATATCTTCTACCAAACAAATGTTTGGGGATCCGAGAATCGGAAGGCATTGCGAAAACTAGATTCAGTTCTCCCAATGACTCTTCCAATGCTCTGTGCTCGCCACGTCCCCATAGATCTAATCGAATTATTCTATGAGCTGCTCTCATTGCAGTACTCTGAGTAACCAAATCCAAGGCCTGCAAATTAAGTAATGCAATGCATTCAGAGCTGCGCCGGATGTGGTGCTCATGACACCGGTGATACTCAGACACACAGTTCTTTGCAGTGCGGCTAGTTTACAGCGAAAACTTTTTTGTTTCACCTTAACCCACCATACTACGGATGCATAAGCAAACATCGGCCTAATGATAGCAATATATATCCACATTACTACCTGAGGCCTAACTCCCCATGTCGAGGCAAAGGTCCGCCTACACAGCCCATAAGCTGTGAGAGCTCGTTTCATCTTTACCTCTACATGTTTGTTCCAAAGAAGCGTTTTATTGAGAGTGACTCCCAGATATTTCACTTCTTCGGAGAGTTGAACACCCTTCATCTCTGGGAGGCAAAGTCTCCTTTTCGTAAATAATATTTGTTCATGCCTGAGTTACCAACTGTCTATCAGATCAACGGCGCGTTGTATATTTCTACACACCTTGGTTCACGGAAGTAGAGGGTGCAGTGGTATGCTTGGAGGAAGTAATGAGCGAGGACATTCACCTTTTCTGTGGGGGGATGTTTTGGTGTAGGATCGCGTTTTGTTGGACCGATTTGCCTAAACGCGGGCAGATTTCCCTGAGCTCCCTGTATGTTCCAGGGTTCAGTTCGGTGTTGGCCAGACGGTTGTGGAGAATATCTGGGTATATAGGGTGAGGGTTCTTTCGCGGATGGACCTGTCCAGTTCGCGGATTTCAGAATGGAGGTGAGATGATTGCGGAGAGTATCTATTTCTAAATAATCTCCGCCTGAGGGTATTTTTATATTGGATGTTGGTTGGGATGTCATCGGGGAGGGTGATTAGATTGCGGTAGTTTAAGGGACGGGATGGGATCAGTTCGTCATATACTTGCCGAATTGCTTCGATGTATTGACGGACTGTTTGGTCTATCGTGTCGTCGGGAACGGTACTGTTGATGGGAGTAGGAGAGGCTGAAGTTTGGTTTTGAGTACCAGGTTGATGTGTTTCCAGTTTGCGTGCTGGAAGTCGGGAACTGTAGGTGGGATGGACCGAAAGACTCTGTCCGGGAGTTTGGTGTGAAGGATTATGGCATTGTGGTCGCTGATGCCGGGGACTGTTTCGAGGAAGGGAAAAGTATTTGGATTGATAATCACAGTTAGGTTACTGCTAATCAGGAAGTGATCTAGGTAGGAATGGTAGTGCGTTCTGTTTAAGGTTGGAAGGGCCGGGTGGAAATGGGTTAGGTTGATAGTGGTATTTGAGGTTGTAAGGAAAAGGTGGAGCTGGTCCCTGTTCTGGTTCGACCGTGCATCGAATCAGGACGGGCGGCTGGCGTTGAGGTCTCCACCGATCATCAGGGACCATTGTTTTCCGGGAGAGCGGTGTTGAGAAGCGCAGAAGTACTTGATGCGGAGAAAGTGGTGTGCGTCGAGGGATTGCTTGGGACAGTAAAAAGAGGCGACGAAGACCAAGGTTGATTGGGATTCGAAGGAGATTAGGGTGGTTTCAATTGATTTGAAGGTATTGGAAGGTGGGTGGTTTTGTGTAACTAGGAGTTTGTCGAAGATGAGGATGGCCGTTCCACCGCAGGTGTTGCGGCCTTGAGGATTGGCCTGCGGTCGGTCGGCCCGGAAGAGGTTAAAATTGGGAAAGGAAGGATTGTATTCAATCTAGTTTCGCATAGGAGAACTATATCCCGTGTGTACTCGCCAAGGAATAGCTCGAACTTATGTCTGCGAACTCGGTCGATGATGGATTTGATGTTCAACTCGATTATCTTCATCATCAACGGCGCAACAACCGGTATCCGGTCTAGATCTGCCTGAATAAGGAACTCCTGACATCCCGGTTTTGTGCCGAGGTCCACCAATTCGATATCCCTAAAAGCTGTCTGGCGTCCTGACCTACGCCATCGCTCCATCTTAGGCAGGGTCTGCCTC
Source organism: Hermetia illucens (assembly GCF_905115235.1). Classification (NCBI taxonomy): domain Eukaryota; kingdom Metazoa; phylum Arthropoda; class Insecta; order Diptera; family Stratiomyidae; genus Hermetia; species Hermetia illucens. The sequence goes on along the minus strand of NC_051852.1, from coordinate 160,283,335 downwards.
GTCTTCTTTTTCTTTTCCTACCATAGATTTCGTCGTTATATAGGCTACGGAATCGTCCATCCTCATGTAGGGGGCCAAAAATTCTTCGGAGGATTCTTCTCTCGAACGCGGCCAAGAGTTCGAAATTCTTCTTGCTAAGAACCCAAATCTCCGAGGAAAACATGAGGACTGGCAAGATCATTGTCTTGTATAGCTCTTAAGCTTTGACCCTATGGTGCGACGTTTCGAGTGGAACAGTTTTTGTAAGCTGAAATAGGCTCTGTTGGTTGACAACAACCGTGCGCGGATTTCCTCATCGTAACTGTTATCGGTTGTGATTTTCGACCCTAGATAGGAGAAATTATCAACGGTCTCAAAATTGTATTCTCCTATCCTTATTCTTCCTGTTTGACCAGTGCGGTTTGATGTTGTTGGTTGGTTGGTTTTCGATGCTGACGTTGCCACCATATACTTTGTCTTGCCTTCATTGATGTGCAGCCCAAGATCTCGCGCCAATTGCCGCCTGCTCGATCTGGATGAAGGCAGTTTGTACGTCTTGGGTCGTTCTTCCCATGATGTCGATATCGTCAGCATAGGCCAGTAGTTGGGTGGACTTAAAGAGGATCGTACCTCTTGCATTTACCTCAGCATCACGGATCACTTTCTCGAGGGCCAGGTTAAAGAGAACGCATGATAGGGCATCCCCTTGTCGTAGACCGTGGTTGATGTCGAATGGTCTTCAGAGTGATCCTACTGTTTTTATCTGGCCTCGCACATTGATCAGGGTCAGCCTAGTCAGTCTTATCAATTTCGTCGGGAATGAGTTGAACATTTGCAAGAATTTTTACGATTTCCTGGCGAACTCAAGGAAGTCTGAATTGAAGATGGTGGCTGATTGGTTCAAGCGGTTGGGTGCATGCGGAGAGGTTTCGCTTCGCTCGACGTCTACGAAGGACACAAACGGACGGGTGAAAGCTGGATTTGTGATTGGACGAAGGGGGCGGGAGGCAGTTGTGGGGAGATTGTGGGTGGGAGGCGCACGTTTTTGTGCGTTTATCCTTGCCACCACCTGGACAAACCGAGGGCATTTCCTGTATTTTGCGGGGTGGTCATTGCCCCCGCAGTTAACGCACTTCAGTGCCTGCTCGACCATTTTGGAGCATTCGCCAGGGCCGTGTAGCTAGTCACATTTAGATCGCAATTGGTTGCCGCGTGCCCAATGCGCTGGCAATTTTTACATTGCAACACTTCCTTATTTCTGATCTGCTCAAAGCGGACGATCATGTGCTGTATTGCTTTTATATTACGCAACTGCTCCTCACTAAAAGTCGCGTCAAACGTGACCCTACCACAAGTCAAGGTTGATGTCATTGGTTTTTGCCCAGGTCGTTGCAAAGGGTTTAGAGTTCAGGGTGCTGGAGACTCCCTGAGCCTTCAATTCGTCGACGATCTCCTGAGGGCAGAACGTCGCATCTAAGCCTCGGAGGATGAGGTTGGTCGTCTTCTCGGAAGGGACAGTGTATGTGAAGAACTTGTTATGCTTCTCCACAAGAATTTTTTGGCGGTCGAGTAATCTTCCGGCGATTTAGGATCTGGTGTGAACTACTTGATTTCTTGATCAGGTAGTTAGGCAGTGCACGGGAAATCTACTACTACTACAAGTGGAGGTATCTTTCGACTTACCTCCTGTTTCTTGGTGGCGCTGCAGAAGCTGGTCTCGGCTGTTGAGGTTGCTTGGGTGGTGGTTATTTGGCTGCGCTGCCGGGATATAGCTTCTTCGCCTCGCTGAGCGTGGTCGGTAGGACGAGTGACGCCGGTGGTGCCTGATCCACGTGGATGATGGTATCCATTACTTCGGTTGGCGTGGTCGGCATCGTAGGGAGGCTGGATGCCCCGAAATTACAGGCGGTTATGCTCGAGGGCTTCCTCAAGCTTCTTCATTAGTTTCGTATTTTGTTTTCGTAGGGCAACCAACCAAATTTGAGCTCCTTACTGTCTCATCAGACCCCGACTGCGATTCGGACTCAGGTGTAGGCTTTCCACTGAAGTGGAGCCTGTCTCCGTGGGGGAACACGAATTAGGTGAGGCTTCCAAAAATCGGTGCCACGGCCACGTCCTAGATTCGCAGTCTGTGACTTTTTACCACTTGGAGAGTTACAATCCTTTGTTTCCATGTTCATGTGTTTTTGGGCACTCTTAGTGTAGTAGTAAACTACCCAAACTCCCCCACCACGACAAGGTGATGTCCAAGGGGGAGTAATGAATGAAATGTTACTAATTTGATTTTCTCTTTCTTTTTTTTTTTCAGATGTGAACAATGTCCATACTGTCGTCAAAAAGTCACGAACGTGGTACGAGTTTACTTACCACCCGAACTAAGAGCAAATACACCTTTAGAGACGGCACCTGCAAGTAGTGATCGCCCAACACCTAATACAATGCCAACCGCGATAGCAGATTAAAGTCAGTTTGTTGAACGGTCCGATCTCACAACCAATCACAACCGTTTTTTTAAAAACTTTCATTAATTTATGTACAAACCTTTCAGTTTAGGATCCGATTAAAAAACAAAAAAATAAATTCAGGTTATTGCCACAGCCCCTCTGAGTTAACCTTTCAAGCATAGCCTTTTCAAAAGTATTCTTTTTAATTAGAAAACTGATTTTATAATTTGGTTCTCACAAAAGTTAGTGCAGATTTTAGATGAAAATGAAAAGGATTTCACAAGTTGTTCAACAAATCAGGAATCAGATACAGATATGGGTTGGCATTTTCACTTTAAAAATCTGCATTTCCTTTAGGCTCTAGTTTAATTTTAAAATGATATTTTTTAAGTATATTCCGTGTGATAATTTAAATTGTGATTACATTTTATTATTTTTTATTTAATTGTTTAGTTTTAGTTACAAAAAGAAACAAACAAATTACAACGATTTAGTAGGTCCTTGGATTCCTTCGTTAAATATTTGCAAGGCATCCATTTTGCTTGAAACCTACCTGTTTTTTTTTAAACTCTGCGTTACATTTATTACCTACCACAGAACAAACGTTATTATCCACCTATAGAAATTAAAGACGAGAACATCTATTAAGCGAACTTCAGGAATATGCTCTCGAATTATTTAAATCTCTTCAGAAAGCCCCAATGTACTACTTCAATGAAAACTCACTGCATTTCCCACACATTTACTGAGCTTAAAAAACCACTCTGAGTAAATTTGTTTGCAAAAAATATCTATTAGCGATTAAGAGAAGTATTTTTTGTAATATCTAGCGATAACCAATAACAGAGTAATAATATATCCCGTTATCCTGCAAGAAAAAAATTAATAAACGAATTTTGAAAATTAATCTTTCGAAAAAAAAACCATAAATGAATCATCACAAAAGAATAATAAAAATGGATATAATCTAATCATGAATCAATGCAATTAGACGATAAATAAATTATTGATTAAGTGGCTTAAATGTGTGCTAGTAGTATGTATACAACAGAAAAAAATGATTTATATATCTAGGAGAGCATCAGTAATTTCCAATTGATGAATGTTTATTTTCTATACCCCCAAAGTATATGAGAGAAGGAGAAAGATAAGAATAAAATTTATTCATGATTATATTGTTTTAAATATAAGACAAATGATATATAATTCTTTTTAATTCGTTATTCCTTTCCACATGAAAACTTACCAGTATAAATGCTAAGGAACATAGAATTTAACATGTGTTATGAACAATCTTAAAAATACTATTGTGTTCAAGAATATTGGCAAATGTGAAACGCCATTTATACGTGAAAAAAAAATAAAAAACAGTCAAAATGTATTGTTGTCATCTCTGCAATACTGTCGAATGAAACTGAAATACATGTCTTAACAGAATTTTATGTTTTATTTCATCATCATCATCAACGGCGCAACAACCGGTATCCGGTCTAGGCCTGCCTTAATAAGGAACTCCAGACATCCCGATTTTGCGCCGAGGTCCACCAATTCGATATCCCTAAAAGCTGTCTGGCGTCCTGACCCGCGCTATCGCTCCATCTTAGGCAGGGTCTGCCTCGTCTTCTTTTCCTACCATAGATATTGCCCTTATAGACTTTCCGGGTGGGATCATCTTCATCCATACGGATTAAGTGACCCGCCCACCGTAACCTATTGAGCCGGATTTTATCCACAACCTGACGGTCATGGTATCACTCATAGATTTCGTCGTTATGTAGACTATGGAATCGTCCATCCTCATGTAGGGGGCCGAAAATTCTTCTGAGGATTCTCGCTCTTGAACGCGGCCAAGGTTACAGTGTACCTATTGATCATAGTATCTCAAGCAGGCCTGTAACCGTTAGGAACTTTAGTATGTTCCCCACTTCCAGATGTTTCAGCTTTGCATCTGGTATTAAGTGTTCTCCCAGATGTCTCGACCTACTTTGCACAAGTGCCGGACACTGTCCCAGGACGTGTATAGAGGTTTCGTCCTCCTCCTCACAAAACCTGCAGGCAGTGTCCGTAGATATCCCTAGCTTCCCTAGGTGATAGTTCAGCCGACAATGACCAGTGAGAATTCCCACTATGATTCGGAGGTTCTTTTTGGTGAGGTTTAAGCAATCCTTTGTACGCATGGATTCGTATCCCCCAATAAGCACCCTGGTAGGCCCGCCCAATATAGTTCCCTCAACCGTTTCTCTTCGTTTCTTAGATTCATAGCCATGAAACTGTTTCCGATTCCACAGAAGGGTTCTGGCCCGTGTAAAGGCATCCCTGCTCCCTTCTCGGCTAGTTCATCCGCTGCCTCATTGCCTTCCAGCCCAGCATGGCCTGGAACCCAAAGTATCCAGACCTTGTTGGACGAGCCGAGTGTATTCAGTCTCTCAAGGCATTCCCATACCAGTTTAGAGTTCACCTGGTTGGACCTAAGTGCCTTGATCGCTGCTTGGCTATCGGTGAGAATAGCTATGTTCTGCCCCCTGTAGTTCCTTTGCAGATTAAAGGAGGCACATTTGTCTATGGCGTATATTTCCGCCTGGAATATGCTAGTGTACCTGCCCATTGGCTCAAAGTACATTTTCCTTGGACCAATGACACCGGCACCCGCTCCCTCTGCTGTGAGGGATCCGTCAGTGTACCAAGTAATCAGTTGCTGGTTTAAGCCGTATGTCGCAGCCACGCTCTCCCAGTTTGCCTTGTTACTCCAATGTGTTTCAAACTTCTTATCGTAGTGAAACCTCGTTGTCATGTTGTCCCTCGGTATCAGTAATTCGGGATACCGCCTAGAAAGGATATCAATGTTCCTTCGATTTAGGCAGCTCCCCGCCTCACTCATACTACCGGCCATCCTGAATATTGATCTCCTTGCCTGCATCTGTATGTGCAGATGGAGAGGGGTTAATCCCAGAAGGACCTCCAGGGATGCCGTTGGGTATGTCCTCATTGCCCCACTGATACACACGCAAGCCAGCCTTTGGCGCTTATGTAATTCCCTGGCTTGTGTGCTGAGTTGGGTTCTTTCGGTCCAGATTACCGCTTCATAGGTAATCATTGGCCTTACTATTGCAGTATATATCCAAAGTAGTATCTTCGGGCTGCAACCCCATTTTTTCCTGCTATCGATCTGCAAGTCATCAGAGCCCTCGTGGCTTTCCGACAAGTGTTTCCGACATGTGTCCTCCAGAGTAATTTTTGGTCAAGCGTGATTCTCAAATATTTGGCTTCTGTTTCTCGTTTCACCTCCATATCATGTAATGTTATGGCTCTCAGGTAATCAAGCTTACGCCTCCTAGTGAATGGTACTATGGAGGTTTTGGCTGGGTTGATCCGCAGTCCCACCTCCCTGCACCAGGCACTAGTAACCAGTCCAGTTTGGATTCTATCACATAGGGTATCTTCATATTTGCCCCTACAGATTAGAACAAAGTCGTCCGCGTAGCCCTGGACTTGTATTCCAGTGTTAGTTAACACGTCCAGGAGTTCATCCACTACCATACTACACATCAGCGGCGATAGTACTCCACCCTGTGGACAGCCTTGAGTGGTGTTCATGATAATAGAATTTGTACCTGTTTGTACCTCTATTTGTCTGCTTTTTAGCATTTTGCCCATCCAGAGTGCCAGGGTGTTTCCCACTCCTTTGCGGGTCAGGGCATTCTGTATCTTTGTGTGCGATGTGTTGTCGAATGCTCCTTCGATATCCAAAAACGCGCACAGTGCAATTTCTTTTGTTTCTATGGCGTCCCGTAGTACCTCTGTCAGCTGATACAGAGCACTTTCAGTTGACCTTCCTGCCCGGTAAGCGTGTTGACAGTGATGTAGGGGATTACGCTTTAGAACGTTTGTTCCAATATATTTGCCTATGACCTTCTCCACCGTTTTGAGTACGAACGATGTTAGGCAGATTGGTCTGAAAGATTTAGGGTGAAAAGGATCCTTTTTACCCGCTTTCGGAATAAAGACCACTTTTGCCCGTCTCCATGCCCTTGGTATGTAACCCAGTGCTATGCTCCCCCTTACCACCCTCAGAAGAGACTCTAAGATAATTCCTAGGCCTCTCTGGATGAGTGCTGGGAAGATGCCATCTACTCCGGGAGATTTCATTGGTTTAAAAGTTCCCACTGCCCATCTTAGCCTAGCTTCTGAGCATACCTCTTTTGCTAGTTTCCAGCTCTCTTTCCTTCCCCTTTTATTCGTTGTTGGGGTGTCAGGCAGATTGTTGTCGCCTACCAACGAAGGGTAGGACCCCGGGAAATTAGTTCTGAGAAGCAGGTGTACCCTGTCCTCCTCATTCTCGGTGAATGTCCCATCTTCCTTTTTCAAGCAGACAGAGGATATTTCCCCGTCTTTGGCTATAGCCTTGTACAGCCTGGTTGCTTCTGTGATCTGTTCAATCCCTTCACAGAATTCCCTAAAGCTGTTCCGTTTCACTTCCCTGATGATGAATAGATGGTGCAACTGTTGTCCATATTCCAACAGTTTTTCCATCGCTTGCCGCAGAGAGTAAATCTGATCTGTTGTTGATTTGCCTGGAGTGAAGCCTCTTTGGTATGGGCCAATGATGTTCTGGGCGTATGGGGCTATCCGGCCTAGCAAGATAGTGGAGAATATCTTATAGATGGTACTCAGCAACGTGATACCTCTATAATTGCTGTACTGTGTGGTATCTCCCTTTTTATGTATGAGGCAGATAATGCCTCGTTGCTAATCGTCAGGCATTGATTCGCTGTCCCATACCTTGAGCACAAGTTGATGAACCACTTGATGTAACTGGTCGCCTCCATATTTAACCAATTCGGCTGTAATTCCATCGGCTCCTGGCGACTTATGATTTTTAAGCCGATGAATAGATTATGAGAGAATTAGATACAAATAGGTTTTAACCGTTTCAGGATGTTCTTTCGTTTCTGAAACATTTTTCAACGATAAAACTAGAAGAGTCGGACTGGAGATAAATACCATGTAATGACAAATAGAAATTGCGATGATCAAAAGACCAGCCTGAGTGGTCGGAGACGACCAAGATGGAAGAGTTAACCCAAAAACCAAAAAGATGGCCAAATTTACCGTAAAGGTCCACCCGCAAATATTGAAGCTGTATGAAAGTGCTCCATCGACATATGCTTGCATGTCTCTGTGCTAGCGAGGCTCGAAAATGTAGGAGGGAAGGGAGTCCTTTGAGCGCTTCGATTCCTCACGTATCATTTTCACAAAAAAAATCCTGAAAAATACTCAATCATTGGGATTCGCGTGTACCTTGTAATGAACCGAAGTGAAATGGGATGATCAAACGGCCATCCTGAGTGGCCGAGGACAACCTAGAGAGAAGAGCTATCCCAAAAACCTAGAAAGTTGGCGAAATTGACCATGAAAGTCCGCCCGCAAATACCGGAGCTCCATCAAAGTGCTCGGTTAATATGTTCTGGCACGCCTCTCTGTTAGCCAGGTTCTGAAATGGGGGGAGGGGATGTCCTTTCAGGACTTTGATCCCTCACATGTCTTTTGTACAAATTCAACATATTTATATATTAATGCGTGGGTCCACACTGGATCTAAAAATAACCTAACTAACAAGGGAGTCCGCGACGACCGAACGAAATAAACTAGAAAAATAAAAAAAAACGGCTGGACCGCGCGCGTGTAGCCGTAGGTCTCCGGACCTTAGTGCCGCGATCGAAAGGGAAGATCCACGACGAACCACAGTCTCGATCCCTGCTTCTCCTGCCTCAGATGGTTATTGAGGCGCGGTGCCTGAGGTTCCCTCCCATCCTTGATATACTCAGGCCATTATTTGGAGGATGTCCCTAGCAAGGTTTTGCAGGGTCAAGCAGGAGGAGAAAAGGAGAACGTCCTCAAATGAAAAAAAGGTTTTAATGGAATTCATATTATCGCTATATTATCAATCCAGTTTCAAAGAAAAATAAGTCGGAAAAACGGAAGCTTGACGCTTCAGGGTATAAAAGGTTTTGTGTTTCCCTATGTGAGAAGCATAACGCAGTTCTCCATTGGCCGATAGCATTGACTCGAGATATTTAAATCGCTCGTTTTGGACAGGTTACTGTCATTGGCAGACCTGCCACCTTCTAGGATTGGTTTTCACACTAGGCTGGAAAATTTCTATATCAAACGCGCGCTAACATCATCACATAAATGGGAACCAGTACCAATGATGATGCGTAGAATGCAACTGAGATCCTAATCGAAAAGCCCCGCCCAGCATGGGTTTCTTGCAGAATTCCTAGGCACTCTGTCCGTCTCAGTCATAGCTTGGATGTCGAGTTGACCAATGTTATGTCTAGCATGCAGCTCGTGATAACCTTTGCGGATGGCTTGAATTCGACACTTGTCTAATCCAACTTCTATCAGAATATCACGACTTAACATGTCTACTATTCGCAGCAGGCTTCTAAGGTGGTCGTCGGTACCAGCATACAACTTGATGCTATCTAAGTACATCGAGTGTATCAGCTCGCACTTAGCACGTAGGCCATATTTGATTGCAAAACCGTGATCTCTATCGTCATTCAGTAGTCACGATAAGGGTTCAGTGCCATGCAAAACCAAAGAGGACTCAACGAATCCCCCTGGAAGATGCCTCTTCGTATATGGATAGGCTCTGAGGTATTGACACCCTCAGATGAACTCATTGATAAGGTGGTATGCCACCCTTCCATGACTGTCACCAAAAATTTTATTAGTTTGGATCAATGGGGTGCAGACGTAGAATATTGATTAGAAAGGTGTGCGGGACGATATAGCGAATAAGAGGTTCCTTTGGCTTCTAGTTGCTAGTTCCACAACTACCGAGTCAATAAAAGGGGTTGCTCTTTGCAACCCCTTGACCCAACTCGGCAGCCCTTTTGCTCCTCGGACATAATGTAATGAAAGGGTCAATGCGCACCTCGACTAATAATGGGCGGTATGCATTTTCTAGAGGGCTGGCAAGCAAGTAATCGGCCTTCTATCTGCGGGGTCCTGCACCGTGTCCTTTTTAGGGACAAGGTGGGTAATTCCCGCAGTGAAGGAGGGTGGAAATTCCTCCGGTCGACTAATGACTTGATTTATGCCGACTAGGTATACTGGTAAATCCCTTATACCAGAAATTCTGCACCTGATCCCTGTTAGGACCCCTCTAGTTCTTCGAGCTGTTAATGGCTCGTCGAACCTCTTCTTCGGTAACATTCGCAAAATTCATGCCACTTTGGCGGTGATCCACTCAGCATGCTCAGCATTCTGGATGGGTAACCTCTAAAGTCTACCCTAATATTCTTTCGCTTCCGTCATCGAAAACTTTACGGTCTGGACGCTCTCCTGGGATTCGTTGAGAGATTTGAAAAAGCTCCGCTAGTTCCTCGTGTACGTTGCATTCTGGACACGTCTGGAGTGGCTGCCGCCCTACCGTTGCAACTGACTGCAAACGGCAGAAAGGCGTAGTTCCTGTAAACCCTTTGCACTTTATTCTCCACCTGTCTGCTGGCATTGCCAGTGCTGATTTGAATCAGCCAATGTCCTGCTTTTTTGAGTCCCGCCGACGTTTCAGATGATTTTTGCATGGTAGATCTTTCCGGTCACTCAAAGCAATAACGCGAAAGCGAATTTTCGACCGAGCAATCTGACAGCCACAACTGCACTACAATACACAAGTGACTGTAGTTGCAGCAGTGACATATCAGCACACAGCACACACCAATCTCATCATTGATTTGAGATAGAATTCTCGGAGTTGTTGGAGATACATAGAGCCTGGGAATACCTGGTCTATGCAAAGGGTCAATTTCAGAAAATTCTATACACGCTGTTAGAAATTCGTCCCAAACCTCAGTGGAAACTTCAGTCGGACAGTGAAGAAGAGTGCTTCGCGAGTCCTGAAACTGTTGCTTGCAGTGTGGCATGGTGTTGTTGATGCCACCACCTCTGCCCCCATTGACTCTTGATGCACAACACGCTCCTCGATGATAGCCAGGATTGTGTCGCTGCGATAATAAGGCGGTAATGGTCTGCGACTCGCTGTACAGTCACGTGCGCGAATCGCGGGAAACGCTCGACGAATTTTTGGTGCAACAAGGGGCGGCAAGATGTTGTACCTGCCCCGCCGTTATTTCGTAGCAGCAGCGGAGGTCCATTTCTTCAATCCACCTCGCCCGCTGCCTACGCGAACCTGCTGAAGTGGTCGTCGCAGACGGTGGTGAAGCACGATTAGCGATTTCGACGGAGTCAAGTGCTTAGTTTTGATTTCATTTCTAAAGAATCCATATTAGAAAAAAAAATTGAAGACATGAACTGAATATTTCTTTTTTTATTTAGTTATGAAAATCCTAAATTAATTACTGAAAAGGTAAGCAGACGAATACTTTTTGCATAGTTGGATATACTCGTATATTATTTTCCCGTGTTTTGGAGGATCATAGGCAATCCATTCATTTTTATATTTTTGGCATATGAGAAAATATTTTTTTAAGAATTGTGGGGTCCTAAGTCCGCATCAATTTAGTGCCGGACCGGACCAAATGCGGAGCAACTTACTCCCTCTTTTATTGGCCCGCAGACCCTCGTTTAGGGCTTAGCAACCAAGCTTTCAAAAAATTAGGCGATGACGGCTTTACGGTTTCTTACCAGAACAGAAGCAAATCGTCAGATGTTGCCTCATCTCTACCCTGGGAACAGCGTGACCGAAGCGGTCCGCAGATGTTAAGTGCTTCTTTATATAATCCGCAGAACACCACATGACTATGAATTATATTGAGCGCAAATTCGCCTTATTGATCTGCTCCCAGGGCAGAAGGGAGGCAGCGTCTGACGATTTGTCTCTGCCCTGGTAAGAAACCGTAAAGCCGTCATCGCCTAATTTTTTGAAAGTTTGGGTGCTAAGCACCAAACGAGGGGTCCGTGGACCAGAAAAAGGGGGAGTAAGTTGGTAACCTGCCCAAAACTGAGCGATTTAAATATCTCGGGTCAATGTTATCGGCCAATGGAGAACTGCGTAATAAAATTGCTTCACGCATTAACGCAACCTGGATGAAGTTGCATTCCACAACTGGTGTTCTTTGTGATCGACGTATCAGCACACGTCGCAAATCTAAAATTTACTGCAATGTCGTCCGTCTGCCGCTCTCTATAGCTCTGAGTGTTGACCGACTATAAAAGACAATTTACCGCGTTTTGCGGTAATGGAGACGAAGATGCTTCGTTGGACTAGTGGCGTCATACGTTTAGATCACATCCGAAATGAAGATATCCGCGATCGTTATGGGGTTGCACCGATCGTGGAAAAGTTGCGAGAGAGGCGTCTTCGACGGTATGGTCACGCAATTCGTGCAAACGAAAATTCACTTGCCAAGATTGGTCTGAACATCGAAGTCGATGGTAAACGACCAAAAGGCAGACCTAATCAACGGTGGCTTGATACGCTAGATGGGGATTTGAAAGCCTCGAGATTGCACCCAGATCAGGCATTCGATAGAGCCAAATGGTGAAGCCGATCACGACATGCCGACCCCGCTTGTGATCGGGACAAATGCTGAAGAAAAAGAAGAATATCGCCATGAAGGAGGATTTAGGGACATCGTCGACAGAATTTGTCTACGGAACTCCACTGTGGACGGTAGAAGAATTTTTCTTGGATACGTCCAACGGTGAGTGTTGACCGACTACAAAAGACAATTAACCGCGTCTTGCGGTAATGGAGACGAAGATGTTGCTTTGGACTAGTGGCGTGACACGTTTTGATCACATCCGAAATGAGGATACCCGCGCTCGATATGGGGTTGCATCCATCAAGGAAAAACTGCGAGAGAGGCGTCTTCGATGGTATGGTCACGCAATTCGCTCTAAAGAGAATTTACTTGCCAAGATTTGTCTGAGCATCGAAGTCAATGATAAACGACCAAAAGTCCAACCGAAACAACGGTGGCTTGATGCGCTGGAAGAAGATGAAGATTTAAAAGCCTCGAGATTGCATTCAGATCAAGCATTTGATAGAGCCAAATGGCGAAACCGATCACGACGAGCCGACCCCGCTTGTGAACGGGACATAGGCTGAAAAGAAAGAAGAAACAGTTTTTGAAGTTAAGTTTAAGTTGCAGATTCTTAGTCCCTATGAACAAATTCCAGGTGAGGCCTAGACCGGATACCGGTTGTTGCGCCGTTGATGATGATGATGATGACGAGTTTCCGAAAATGAGTCCTGTCTCACTTTAAGTGCGTACATTTTGACTCCCCACTCACACACTTTGCAATTCACGACTAAACTAATATCAGTTGCGGGAAGTACTCTCTCTCGATTAGTACTTCCCGCAACTGATATTAGTTTAGTCGTGAATTGCAAAGTGCGCGAGTGAGGAGTCAAAATGTACGCACTTAAAGTGAGACAGGACTCATTTTCGGAAACTCATCATCATCATCATCAACGGCGCAACAACCGGTATCCGGTCTAGGCCTGCCTTAATAAGGAACTCCAGACATCCCGGTTTTGCGCCGAGGTCCACCAATTCGATATCCCTAAAAGCTGTCTGGCGTCCTGACCCACGCCATCGCTCCATCTTAGGCAGGTTCTGCCCCGTCTTCTTTTTCTACCATAGATATTGCCCTTATAGACTTTCCGGGTGGGATCATCCTCATCCATACGGATTAAGTGACCCGGCCACCGCAACCTGTTGAGCCGGATTTTATCCACAACCGAACGGTCATTGTATCGCTCATAGATTTCGTCATTGTGTAGGCTACGGAATCGTCCATCCTCATGTAGGGGGCCAAAAATTCTTCGGAGGATTCTTCTCTCGAACGCGGCCAAGAGTTCCCTCCTTTGCGTATGAATAATTGTATCAATGGAGTTAGCTGAGTTTAGTGAGGCCGTTTAAATGATATTTTGACAGTTATTTATCAGGTATTTGAGGTTGGTTCAATGCGTCCTCGAATTTTCGTTCAATATCACATAAAAAATGTATTTTGCCAAAAAGTGGAGGTAGCCGGTTTGCAAATTAGGGCGACGATGTGTGAGTTAGGAAACTAATAATTTATTTTAGTCGATTACGCTCAAATAATCCTTAATTCTCGTATGAAACTGCTAATGAACTACTGCTTTTAACGTTAGGATGTGGTGCTGCCATCTACTCTTGATACTTAAAAACACAATTAGAAGGAATGGAGACGAGATTTCAAATATTATAATGGTCAGATGAGCATGAATAACCGTATTCCAAGTATTGTGGTTAAATGTGGGGAAAATATCTGGCTAATTCGTGACATTAATTGAATGAAAGAAATTTATTTTAGTCGCCCTCGATCGATTATTTAGATCTCTTTGCCGGAAGCATTGGTCTTCAGACAGTGCCCTCTACAGTCTCGTATTGCCATTATATTCGAAATGGCAGAATGACATGGCGAATTGACATCGGGTCACTTGGCAATTCGAATTTCGAAATACCGAACATGAAGTGAAAAAAAACACAAAGAGACAGCTCCAACGAGCGAGACAAAACTATACGGCCGGCTGTCTGTGCAAGCAGGACACCCTTTAAATCATGACAAAAATCCAAGATGGACGCTTTCGAGAGTAAAATTCATTCCGTCTTTGCTCAGATTTTCTAATAAAAATTCTCCTTTAGCGGCGCTTTCTAACTTCAATTTCCTGTGAAAGGAGCAGCCAACAATCGACCACGTGTTTTCCACTACTCAAAAAAGTGCTCGCTGTCAATTTTAACTTGAAATTTTGCAATTAAAGTGGCTATTCTGCGCGTTGGCCGCCGTCCCAGGTCTTGTGCAAATTTCTCGGTCTTGTGGAGAAATTCTTACGTTTCGTTTTCGTCGTGTGCCCAAAAAGTGTTTGTATTATAGCGAGAATTTTTAACAGGACTCTGACGATTCCGGTGAGCTGGGCTTGTCGGATTATATAGGCTCGCGCCGCTCGGATAAAGTGAATTTAGAGAAGTAGTTTGTGAGGAAATTCTCATTCGGAAAATTGTTTGAATCGCTTGAGTGATGTGTGTGAGAAGTTCTGGAAATATGAAAATGCTTGTTTTGTGAGGCCAGTGCTCGAGGAGTGGGATCTCGCCGGGGTGCTGTGTTGGTAGTTTAGAGCCCTTGAAGCGCTGCGGGTGCGGAAATCACGCCGACCTCGTCCTGGCTGGATCGCGGACATTGAAGAGTTAGAAACCCTCTCGGTCGGGCAGGCTAAAGTTCCGGTCGCCAACGAATGCACGGTAGCCTGGGGCAACAAACGCGAAGGAGTTCTCGCATGCGGATCAAGCAGGATATGATGCCGAATTGGATTACAATTCGCGCTCTCACGGAAAACCCAAAGGATATTTCGTTCATGCTTGGATGAAGCGATAGCTCAGTCCTTGCTGGAGGATCTAGAGAACTTGTGAGCAGACCGACTCCACTGCCGCCAGGATTGCAATCGCTTTCGGCTCTAGCACGAGTGACGTGTAAACCGCTGCCCATCACGCCACAGCAAAGGTAATTTTTCTAACCAAATTTAAATTGCCGCAATCACAATTGGTTTCTATCCGTAGTTGACAGTCCTTGTAAGTGTTTCCCTTGTTGCATGAGAGATTCTGTGCGAGAGGTGCCCAGTCATGCTGGCGATGTCATCTCCACCGCGCCCCATCCGCGATTCGGGACATCCACGTCCCATCCACATCGCAGACTCCTCTTCGTCACCGTCACGGACATCCTTGTCCGATGTGTGTACGTACAGTTGATTGCAGCGTCCGGGCATGTCGTCCCCATGCACCCTATCCGGCCCCGACGAGCACGTCGACGAGTGGATTTTTGTTTACATTCCGTTCGAGCACAATTTGAACGTTGTGCAGGTCAATTGGTCCCGCATCTGCCAACGAAGCGGGCACGTTCCCAGAAGTGCTAGGAGCGAGTCATTCAGATCGTTCCGGCTCGACGTAGCCGCCCGGCTCGCTGGCATGCAGGACCCGCGGACGTAGGGCTCCAGCTGGGGTCGGAAAGTTCCCTCGAGGCTGTTGACTTTTTGCTGCTGGAGCTGACGGCGTGCTCGTGTTGTTAAGCGGACCAATATCATCGTCGTCATTGTCGCTTTTGTTATTGTCGTTCTTAGTGTTTTCGCTATTATTGCTCCACGGTCGCTAAATGCTGGAGGTCTTGTGCTTTTCGTTTTCTACTGTTCGCTTCCTCCATTTGTGTTGACGTGTGCATCGTCAGTGCTCTCACCTCGGCCCTACACTTATTTTTTTGCTTTCCTTCGATTCGATGCACTAAATTTTTATGAAAAATGAAACTGATAGCAGCGAACACAGTGCAAACATGACGCGAATTAATGATGACGAAGACGCTTGTGCAGGTGACGGCGGGCGGAGTGACTGGATATCATTCAAAGTTGGCGGCGGTGATTACGTGAAAATTTCGCGAGACCGGATAAAGTTCTCAATTTGATTGAACGGTGCGGGGGATGGCGAACTCGATTGCCTTTTATAGGCGAAGTTTTATTGCTTGTGAACCGCAGTCATGCCATCATAGGTGACGAGGATTACAATTGTTTAGGTTTGTGGGAGAAATGTTGTTGCCAATTAGCTTGAGGTTGTGGTTTGTTGGTTTTCGGGCTGGCGATCCACAGAGAGTTGCAGGAAATTTGGAATATGTTCAGTTTCTACCGTAGTTTGTCAGAGGGTTTAATTGAAAAATGGGTTCTATGTCGTCATTGCTGTTGGACCAAACTTGCTTTCCTAAACAACTTTTTTCGAGATTTCCTTCGAATCACATCTTCCCTTCCCTTTTGTCGTGTGTAGTTACACACAATCGCTGCTGCGTATATAATTGTCTCAAGAATCACTGCAACCCGCATACTCGCAAGAGATTCTAAGGACAATAGTCCACACTAAGAGAATCTTCCGACTAAGGACTCCTTTGGTGCTGGAAGATGAATTGAAAACTCTGAACCGCACACTTTTAGAGTGCTATGAAGAGGCTTGTCCTATTTCCCGAGGCCAAAGCGGTAAAACGGTTCCTTGGTGGAACCGCGAACGCCAAAAACTCAAGAAATCGACCTTCTAACCCGTGCTTGCAAAAGTAACAAGAACGACGACGGTTAAATTTCGGGAACTCACAACAACGTGGATATAAGAGGCTCGTTAGGTGTTCGAAACGAGACTCATGTAGAGCGTACTGTGAGGAATTGGAAAGCGAAAGAGAGGCTTCAAGGCTGTGTAGAGTCCTCAAAAGGGATGAGTCGGCCAAGTTGGATTCTCTTAGAAAACCCGGCGGTACTTTCACGAGCTCCAGACTGGACTCAGTACAGACCCTCCTGGAGGCACACCACCCGGGAGAACGGGTGAGAGAAGTGGTAGGGGGAGAGCTGACGGTTCTTGCAACCCCTTCAACACGCAAGTGTTGCAAGGGGAACTGGAACACTGCGAAAGCGGTTGTTACCCATGCAAAGGTGAGAGCTGCCATACTGTCCTTTGAACATTTCAAAGCACCTGGCATGGATGGCATCTATCCGGCAATGCTAAAGGAGGGTATGGAGCATTTAGAGCGACCTCTAAGAAATATTTTTCGAGGATGTCTTGCTCTGGGCTACGTGCCTTCCTCTTGGCAACAGGTTAAGGTAGTTTTCATACCGAAACCTGGGAAAGATGACTATTCTAATCCAAAGAACTTCAGACAGATCAGCTTGACTTCATTTTTGCTGAAAGGTTTGGAGAGACTGGTGGAGCGTCACATTCGTGGAAACGCACTTAGGTCACACCCACTTAGTGAAAACCAACATGCTTACCAACGTGGAAAGTCCTGTAAGTCTGCTCTTCATTCTTTGGTCACAAAGATAGAGGATGCAACTGTGAATGGTGAGTACGCGATGGGGGTGTTCGTGGACATTGAAGGGGCTTTTGACTGTGCGCCTTTTCAAAAACTTTGTGATGCCGCCAGAGCGCATGGTGTTGATGATGCTTTAATTAAGTGGATCCATGCTATGCTAACGCAAAGATTGCTGTGCGCTGAGATATGGGTCGATCGCTACCTGACTACGGAAGCAACGAAGGGCTGCCCCCAAGGAGGTGTGCTTTCGCCGCTTCTGTGGAGTATGCTGATCGACTCACTGCTATGCGAACTGCAAAATTTGCCAATACACGCTCAAGCTTATGCTGATGACGTGGCTGTACTTGCTGTTGATCGGGATCTTGGAACGGTGTGTAGGAATATACAGCGTGCCGTTGATTTGATAGACAGCTGGTGCCTTAGACATGGTTTGTCAGTTAATCCAAATAAAACCACAATGGTTTTATTCACAAAAAGGAGAAAACTGGATGGACTTTGTCTCCCTGAGATGAGGGGTACTACCCTTCAACTCTCCGAAGAAGTGAAATATCTGGGAGCCACTCTAGATAAAAAACTTCTTTGGAACAAACATGTAGAGGTAAAGATGAAACGAGCTCTCACAGCTTATGGGCTGTGCAGACGGACCTTTGCCTCGACATGGGAACTCAGGCCTCATGTGGTAATGTGGATATACGTTGCCATCATTAGGTCGATGTTCGTATATGCATCAGTGTGGTGGGTTAAGGTGAGACAAAAAAGTTTTCACCGTAAACTAGCCGCACTGCAAAGAACTGTTTGTCTGGGTATCACTGGTGCCATGAGCACGACATCCAGCGCAGCTCTGAATGCGTTACTTAATTTGCAGCCCCTGGATATATTTATTCAAAGCACTGCAATGAGAGCAGCTCATAGGCTAATTCGATTAGATCTATGGGAAAACAACGGATGTGGGGGGCACAGAGCATTGGAAGAGTTACTGGGAGGACTGAATCCAGTTCTTACAATGCCTTCCGATTCTCGTGTCCCCATACATCTGTTTGGTAGAAGATATGAAGTTACCCTGAAGCGTATAGAGGACTGGGAAGACCCAGAGGAATGCGTGGCGGGATATACGGAAGTCTTCTACACCGATGGCTCAAAAACAGAAGAGGGTTCTGGAGCCGGAGTCTACCTTTCGAATAAAAACGAGAAGTGGGCTATTCCTTTGGGACAATATGCAACGGTTTTTCAAGCCGAAATTTATGCGATCCTAAGGGTGGCAAACTGGGTGATTGACGAGCGGTTGAAGGGCAGGCGCATCGCAATCTGCAGTGACAGTCAAGCTGCACTGAGGGCATTGAGCAGTCCTTTGATCACCTCGAAAATCGTTCAGGAATGCAGAAACCGTTTGAACTCTATGTCTAGATTCAATACGGTGGAACTATTCTGGGTACCTGGTCACTGTGGCATAGAGGGAAATGAAATCTCGGACGCTTTAGCGAAAGAGGGGTCAATCTCCCCTATGCCGGGACCGGAGCCAGCAATTGGAGTATCAGTCGCATTGGCTAAATCTGCTTTCAAAAACTGGGAACAAGTTTCCCATAATGACAGGTGGCAGAGCCTAAATGCTGCTCGACACACCAAACTTTTCCTGCCAGAACCCAACATACGTACCGCAAAGTTTATCCTGTCGAAAAGCAGGAGGACTTGCAGGTGTGTTGTGGGCATTCTGACAGGCCATAATTCACTAGCTGAGCATATGTTCAGAATAGGAATTACCGAAGATGATACGTGTCCCTCCTGTAATGAGGAAGCGGAATCCACGGAACATTTCCTATGTGAAAACCCCGCCTATGGACGCATCAGGCATCAGATCTTTGGTGCCGATGTCCTCCAATTGCGACGGGTCGCATCACATCCACTAACGGAAATCCTGCGATACATGAACGAATCCGGAATATTTCGTTAGACGGGGGAGGCGAGTATAATGGGCCAACACGGCCTGAGCGCTCAGAAGCTATAGCTTCTCCCCCACCATACACACACACAAGAGAATCTTCCGTGAGTTAAGGGTCGTGTTATTCACCGATTTTTAGCCTCAGACTTCGCAAGAAACGAATTTTCTTCGACAATTGGAAGTGCCTCACGCTCCATCACTAGGTCATCGATTGGGGTTTGATGATTCCCTCCGGGCCTGGTTTTCTCAGGGATCGAAGTAAAGAAAATTTGACAAAATTAGATTAAATATGCAATTTCGGGGGGTCCTGTACCGTTTCAATCCTGACCTTGGTGTTTTTACTCCTTTAGATCCTGTCGTCAAACTGAACCCTCATGAGCATCGGTATCCGTAATCCACTATCCGCCGCACTCTTTTTTAGACTCGCGAATGCCGATATTTCTAGGTCTATTTGTTCTTTTCTTCAGTGCTGAACTTTCAAGAATAGGGGACAAGAGGGAGAAATACGCCACCGAGACTTCTTTCCTAACCCCGCCTCTGGCTGGTTTTAATCGCTCTACGTTGATGTTACATTCTCTTCCTTTTAAATCAACTTTGAATATTTGGCTTTTGTTTGAGAACCGAGGGATTCCTAAGTCCTAGAACCGGCCCAGTTGGAAAACAACATACTTCCACGGTTTAGTCCACCGACCTCTCATTCTTGGGCAAGCACCCAAGTTGCAAAAGGTGCGGTTTTGTCCAGGACAGAGAGAACTTATCAAACGGTGCCTCACCTCTGGCCTAGAAGCAGCGTGACCGAAGTGGTTGCAAGGTAGCATTTGCTCCCTTATTTCCTGAACCACAGCATCTATTATGCAAAAATAAAATCGTAAAATTGTTTAAATCGCAGTGGACTAGCCGGAGGAAGCAAATGGATCGGGAATTTTCGAGCGCATCATTAACATTATGATCGACTACGCAAAAACCGATGTCCGGTCCAAGTCCCCCTTAATATGGCACTCCAAACTACTGATTTTACGCCAGGACCCACCAATTCGATATCCCTGATAGAAGCTTGGCATCCTGGTCTAAGCCGTTATATTGTACCTTAGGCAGGATCTACCATTTTTGCCGCCTACTCTAACGGATTTCATCTACACCCTGCTAAAGTAGGGAACATTAATTCTTCGGAGCATTCTACTCTCGAAGTTAGGTTACTTATTCGAGCAATAATAACAACGAGCAAAAAATCCTACAAAAAAAATTTAAAAAGATTAACTCTTCAGCAACCGTGTAGGTTGTTGTTGACGCTGAGCTGGCATGGCGGGACCGGCTGATTGAAAGACAGCTGATGGGCTGAACTGGAGTTTTCAATTTGAAAGGAAGTCTCGGACGGTGAGGTTGGTCCTTGGATAAAGTGTGTGTGTGGTTGGAAAGTTCCTGTGAATCAAAAGGGGGGAATTCAGATTGGAGCCAAGTTTTGCGAAATCATCTCCGATGGACATGATTGTGTGTTTTGTGCTGTGGAAAAGAAAACAATATTCTCTTCGTTAGGTTACATTTCAGTTTCATTTTTTATTGCCGTTTATTGGTGAACATCAGATGTCATCTGAGTGAGGGGCTTGCGTGCGCTGCGATTTGAGACGTCAGTATTGATTTCTTTTTTTCTAATTTTTCCGTAATGGAAAGAGTTCCACGCAGGGCATTTAGCAAAAAGTAAGTACCGATTCGATTAGTTATCCACGCTGGAGAGGAACATTTGAGTCCCGCTAACCTTAAGCAACGATGTTTCTAGCGGGGCTGCTTCACGTTCGCCAAGACTCGGGATTTATCCGAGCAGACAAAGAAATTTGGGTTCCTTTGAACGTGTTTTGTTCGATAAAGGAGCACCAACAATCCAGAAAAGGCCAAACGTAACTACCAGTAAATTCTGGGTTCATTGTTGGCCCCGGTTTTCAAAAGGTCTCAGTGCTTATACTTAAATAAAGCAACCGGAATCGCGCCTAACTAGTTTTATTTCAAAGAGATATACAAGCATGGATATGTACATACATACGTATGTCTTGCCACCAATGAAATTAAACACAAAATTTGAGATTGCCGGTTTCCTGAGATTCTGATTCTCATTCCTATAAAGTCATAAACTCTACATCCACGTGCGGATGCCGGTTATGTATAAATTATTTAATGAAACTCAGTTTTTACCTTGGTGGGATATGAAACTATCAGCCACGATATGTGTATGAATTATAGCGAGACCAAAAACCGCCTTGCAAAATTCAGTCCTAAGACCGCCGAGGCTAAACTAGACTTTTGTTTGAGAATCGAGGGATTCCTAAGTCCGCCAGTTTAGCCTCGACCGACTTAGGCCTGAATTTTACGGTTTTTGTCCTTCTCACACACATGTCGTATTTTTGAATTGATATAAGCGGGCAAATGTGACCTTGTAACCACTTCGGTCACACTGCTCCGAGGGCAGAGGTGAGGTAGCGTCTGATGAGTTGTTTCTGCCCTAGACGAAACCGCAAGTCATATACTTGAAAATTTGCTCCGAAGGACGCTCAATAATCCGACAAGATCTCTCGTATGGAGGTTCCAAAGGTTTTTGATCTATGCAGACGAACATATGAGTACACATATACGAATCCTTATGCACGAAGACTTTTGCTCTTCAGTGATGTGCCGTCGGTGTTAGGCGTACCTGTCGCATGTGCTCGCGGAACTTCTCTAAGCATATTTTGGGGTCTGCAACTTGTTCTTTGGTGATTAAAAATTCGCCCGAGTAACGGAAAGTCATTCCATAAACTAATTCGGCTACTGATGCTCCTACATCGTCCTTGATCCTTGTTCGTAATTCTAGGAGAACCGTGGGCAAAAGGTCAATCCATTCACTCGTGTTATGACACAATATTGCGGCTTTTAAGGGTTTGTGCCACCGTTTCATCATCCCGTTGGTGTTGCCTTTGTTCTCCTTATTCGCTGCACCTGCATTTACGGCTGATCTGCTCCTTCCACTCGTACAGAAATTTTTGGAAATCCGAGATCTTTCTCAGAGAGTGGAAAGAGGGGATGATCGTTGAAATCTCAAAAAGGGGGACTCGTTTTGAGTGTGACAATTGTGGGGGTATCTGCGTGCTCCCTGTCGTTGCAAAGATAATAGCTAAGATAATTCTGGAACCCATGTAAGAACATTTCCAAAACTTGATCGATAGAGAGTAAGTTTGTTTCCGCTCGAGATCCTCCTGCATTGACCACGTCGACACCCTTTGGATCATTTTGTAACAGTGCGCAGTTAGTTTAGTTTACTAGGGGGAGCCGCAGCTCCGAGCACTCAGGCCATTGGCCCATTGTACTCTCCCCGTAAATCGTCTATTCAATGGCTTCCCGCCTACTCTGTTCGCAGGCTTTAGCGAATTTGAGCACATACTCCAGAGGCAGAGAGTGTACAGATTCTTCATTAAAGAAAACCTTACCAAGGTATCTTCGGGGTAAATTTAGGATAGCTTCCGCAATCGGCGGAAGTACTCATTGCTCCAGTAATATTTAGGCTCTAAATCTATGCTACCAGCTTCCTGCTGTTAGCAAAGTTCAGTCTTGGCCACCAGACGATGCATGCATACATCGAATTGGGTTTTATTATGTCCAGGATTTCTGATATTGTTCCTGAATATGGTGCTTCTACGCTAACTTGGAGTCGAAATGTACTCCTAAATACTTGACTGTTTGTGCCAGCTGGATTTCCGCCCCTGCTAAGGTGGGTAGCGTATAACTGCCCGACATGACCTTCCTAGTGAACATAACTAGTCCAGTCTTCCTAGTGTTCACCGTGAGTCCATTGCGGAGGCACCAACTGTGGATTACATGCAGAGTTGCATTCAAGCGATCACATACTGTGTTCGCAAACTTGCCGGTAATTATTACAGCTAGGTCGTCCGCAAATGCTTGCGCGAAGACTTTTTTGTCCTCCAGAAGCTACAGCAGGATATCCATTACCAAGAGCCATACAGTGGAGAGAGAACCCCTCCCTGCGGGCAGCCCGTAAGACATCCTACTTCAATAGAATTCTGGCCGACCGATATGTTGATTTTTCTCCACTCTAGCATGTGCAGGATCTAACTGTATAGCAGCACGGTTCGATTCCATGCTGTCTTGCCGCATCACAAATTGCCGCGAATGAGGCATAATTGAAGGCACCTTCGATGTCCATGAATGCGCCTAAGGCGTATTCTTTTTCGAACATTTTTGGAGGATATGCTTTCGGCCCGGTTATTTGCGGTTGGCCCCCTTGTGGGAGTTTCATATTGGTGAACTCAAGTTTGGAGTTTCGCTGTACAATTCGGGTTACGTACCATTTAGTTGCGGCAGAGGCGTTAAATCGGCATTGTATCCACTGGTTTGAATGTTGAGTCTACAGTCAGTATAAACCAGTACCGCTGTGGCAGTCATGGTGGGGCTCTGATTGTGGTCTCCAAATCAATCCGTGTCCGAAGAGGACCGTGGGATTTTGCCTACACGGCAGGAACTCACGTTAAACCTTCAGGGCCTTCATGTCCCACCTTGTAGTCAACTCACAAAGCTCATACTATTGAAGGTTTCGTTCTTCACCTCCGGATCCAGATGTGTATGCTTTGGCAGGTCGCTGAAATTCGAGTCGGCCGTGAAAACTTGTTCTGAGGTGTGGATAGCTTTAAAGGGTACAAAGGGCCCTCCAGGGGATTCCAGCAGCCTTCGTAGTCGATCGATCCTAAAGAATACATCGACGTCGGACGTTACCAAGAAAAATTCTTCTGGCATCCACAGTGGAGTTCCATAGACAAATTCTGTCGACGATGTACCTAAATCCTCCTTAATGGTGTCCCTGAATACTGGGAATACTGAAGAATGCTGGATCAGTCAAGATTGAGCACATTATCGTTGCGTTTTACGATCTGTACAAACGCTTCGGAATCCCACTCGAGGCGGGGTTATTTCATCGAAGATCAAAGTATCTGTCTTGTGGGTGTAATTCCACTGACCTGGATGCATTTTGCGGCCACACCACCACTATGAGAGGATAACAGTACCAGTTTATACTGAATGCATGGCTCAGCATTCATAATAGTGGACCCTACCCACTTAAATCTTTACCGAACTACAAAGTACGGCACGCGAGTTGAAATGCAACTCCTCGTTTGAGGCCCAAAAGTCTCTTTGCCCGCTTCGACGTAACTACAACGCCTATGGAGCTCCCACTAGTGGAGCAGCCGCTACAACTGGGTTGATAGTACATGACCGTATAAATTCAGAGGGCTATCTCGGTTGGTTCCCATTGTACCAGTGTACCCTTGGTAAGTTTTTGTGGCCGAAGCCATTTCATATGAGTCTTCGTGCAGACTCGGGTCTGATCGCCCGAATTAAGCCTTAAAACATTCGCCCACTACACCACGGTCAGCAAGTCAAAGTGAGTACAGCGTTTCCCGGTGCCACCACGTGCAGATTCTCCTAGGCCACTTGGTTTTGGTGTGCCGGACAGGGATGCTGCTCCGTCTTCCTCGGCGCGTACTCGAAGCACCTGCTCAAGGTGGGATGGTACGCTGTAGTTTGAATATTCTCGCAACCTACCTGCCTCGTGAACACCTCGAATAGTGCAGCTTCGGATTGCGAATCTTCGTCGCTGCTGTTCTGAA
Organism: Hermetia illucens; assembly: GCF_905115235.1. Lineage (NCBI taxonomy): Eukaryota > Metazoa > Arthropoda > Insecta > Diptera > Stratiomyidae > Hermetia > Hermetia illucens. Next base: position 160,258,505 of record NC_051852.1, on the reverse strand, counting down.
CCTGGACACCCATGCAGCGAAGAAGTATCTGCTACCATCTCTACCGAATTATTTCTGATTGGCACTGCTTCCAGCTATCGTATGAACCTGTCTGTCATGGTGAGGACTAATTTATACCGTGCGAGTCTGCCACTATGTCAATTTCAACGAGCTGGAAGTTGCTATATGGCATTTCGATTTTTCACCATCTTATGCTGCCGAGGACACAGGACTAGCCTCTGCAAGGACAGAGACGGAAACAGCATCAGCATTTGAATCCAACACCTGGTGCCCCTATACAAGTAGCTCAAATCAATGGCAGTATGGGTGATCCTGGCCCACTACATATCCTTCGACAGAAGAAGAAGTTGATTTCGTTGTGTGTTCATTGCAATCAAGCAAAACGCCAGGCGCGGACGAGATTCCAGCCGAGCTGTTAAAATCCTAACTAACTGCTGTTGCGAATCTGGGAATACGAAGAAATTCCAGACGATAGGCACAGGAGCATAATTTGTCCCATCCACAAAAACGGAGATAGGTTGCGTTGTGAAAACTACAGAAGCATTTCACTAATCCGTTCGTTCTATAAAATACTGACGAAAATTCTGGGGACTGGAATAAGACTAGACGCCAAAGAATCATTCTTCTTCTTTTTCTCCAGCCTTTATCCCGTTCACAAACGTGTTCGGCTCGTCGTGAACGATTTCGCCATTTGGCTCTATCAAATGCCTAATCTGAAGGCAATCTCGAGGCTTTTCAATCTCCATCCAGCGTATCAAGTTACCGTTGCTCCGGCCTGACTTTTGGTCGTTTACCGTCGACTTCGATGTTCAGACCAATCTTGGCAAGTGAATTCTCGTTAGCGCGAATTACGTGACCATACCATCGAAGACGCCTCTCTCGCAGTTTTTCCTTGATCGATGCAACCCCATATCAAGCGCGGATATCCTCATTTCGGATGTGATCAAAACGTGTCACGGCACTAGTCCAACAGAACATCTTCGTCTCCATTACCGTAAGACGCTGTTCATTGTTTTTTATAGTCGGCTAACACTCAGGACCAAGGAGAGCGACAGGACGAACGACATTGCGGTACATTTTCGATTTGGGACGTTCATTGATACGTCGATCATAAAAAACACCAGTTGTGGAACGCCAATTAATCCAGGTTGCGTTAATGTGTGAAGCAATTTCATAACACAGTTCTCCATTGGCTGATAGCGTTGACCCGAGGTATTTAAATCACTCTGTTCTGGGCAGATCATTGCCGTTGACACTGATTGTGCCTGTTTCATGGGGATCGGTCGTCAAAAATTCTAAAACCGACCAGCATTTTACCTTTAAACTGATCCTGCTGAAGTCCTGGGAATATAACGTTGATGTGTACCAAATCTTTGCCAATTTCAAGCAGGTATTCAACAGTATAGATCGTGAAGTTCTGTACAGCATAATGCTGCAATTTGGTATGCCAGCTAAACTAGTACGACTGGCGAAGATGACTATGACCAACTTCATCTCACAAGTTAGGATCAGGATCAAGAACAGGTTAACTAATCCTTTTGAAACACGTATTGGTTTGAAGCAAGGCGATGGACTGGCGTTGACGTTCTTCAACCTGGAATTCGAACACGCTATCCGAGCCATGGATACCAACACCAGTGGGACGCTATTCATTAAGTCGAAACAATTTTACGTGACATCAATGTCATTGCCTCAAAAACTGTCCGACGCAGAGGAACTTCTGCATATTCTTGACACTGCTGCGAAAGAAATTGGACTACGCATCAATGAGGGAAAAACGAAAATAAGTAGGACGCCAGCTCGTTCAACACCGTTGATGTCTCCTGAATTTCAACATGTCCAGGCTGCTTGTCCACCGCAGCTGCTGGCGGCTGTTGGTTTTTTGCTATAGAACCAGTGGCCTCTGTCAACCTATCCAAATCCGCGTTCTTATCCGTTAAGATTAGTACTCGTCACGTGTATTTCTATAAATAGTGTCTTCAATGCTGTTAGTTGACGCTCGACCCGGCGGTTTCTTGTCAACATTGGGTCCCTACAAGATTCGCCTCCGATCCTAGTTACTTCCACCTCCAATCGTTCAACGAATTCAGGCTTGGTTCCCGAGGAGGAGCTCAGTGTCCCGAGTGTGCCAGATGATTGATTAATCCGAACATAGTCCAAGCGAATTGGAAAATAAGGTCTCCCAACTGAGATCCTAGGTTTGTTGTTAACGTAGTGAGTGTCCCGGATCGTGTATTCGGGCATGTAGATTTGTCTGCGTGAAGGTTTTGTACGTCTTCCAACCTTGCTACGTTTGCTCTCGTTTCTCGACATATTAGGCCAAACATACTTGCGAGAGAGTCAGTGACTGATTCCGAAGATTCTCTACTTGAGAAATTTTGGCATATAAGTTCGTATTTTAGATGTTGTCATGTTGAAGTGCAATGTGTTGTCGCTTTCGTCAACTTCTTCAGGGCTAGTGATGTTTCGGAGCTAAATAATTATTAAATTTTTCCTAAGTTACCGCATTTCAACAGTATCCTGCAACGATTTTCGATATAATTTCACATCGTCTAAGAATTGTCGCAATTCTTCTATCCTTGATGTCTTCTCGTTTGGATTTGCCCAGGAAGAGTCTGTTCGGTCACCAAATGTCGGAGATATTCGCCGGATGAAGTGTCAGATTTGCGTTTCTCTAAAAGAATTATTGTTAATTATGCTGCTCGTCCGATGATACACTTTCGTTAAATCAACCGTTGAAAATATTTGGTATCCACTCAGTTTGTGAAATGTGCAATGGGGTATTTGTCACGAGTACTGTTGGCATTTGGTGATGATAATTCCCGCATGGTCTCTATTGCCCGGCTCTTTTTCACATCAGCATATGGACTGCTGAGGGGTGGCAGAAAATGCCTTCTACTTCTTGGATCGACAACTAATAATCAGCTAGTTTTTCGGCAAAGTAAGTCGTCCCCGGTCGATGAAATTTGAGGCGATGGGATGAGTTTCCCAGGCTCGCTTTGCTCCACTTTTCCACTGCCAACCGTTAAAGTGATGCACACTGCTTTCTTCGATTCGAAGGGTGTCATCCAACATGAATTCCTCCCACAAGGTAAGGCCATTCTAAACCCTAAGAATTTTACGATAAAAGTTTCGCCGAAAGAGGCCAGAATTGTGGACAACAGGCGAGTGGTATTTCCACAACGACAGTCTTGTCATCCCACGCTTCTCATTCGTGAGTATTTTACTCGATGACAACCCTTCCCCCCTTTTTTTCTGATCTGGCTCCGTGTGACTTTTGGCTGTTTCCAAAACTTAAGTACCCAATCTAAGGAAAACTGTTCCAGACGATAGAGAATCAAGGAAAAAACGCTGGAACAGCCGAACAGCGTCCATGAAACGGAGTTTTCCAGATGCATAGAACAGTGGAAACACCGATAGGAGAAGGGAAGTATTTTTAAGGGAATAAATTAGAACAATTGTAAGGCTTTCTAATAAAGAGTTTTTGAGAAAGTCCTGGATTTTTCTGATTAGACTTCGTATTTCGTAGTGAAATGGCAGGCGAGTAGGAGAACTACATGGATCAGAACAGTAGAGGAAGAATACAAGTTTCTCGAAAAGTCGTGAAGGAAGTTGCCAAACCGACTTTGGTTGTTCATAAACGTTGCTGGGGGAGCCAAAAGCTAAAGAAGTCCTCCAATTCTATTGCGGAAGAATGCTCCTATGATCCTTGAATGTGTCCTTCATTTATTGTACAATTTCAAATAGTCCTTTTTTCATCGACGATTCTCGATAAGGTTAGGTTCACAGTTTCATTACCTTTTCCCCCATCACGTTACTATAACATTTATTTATTATTAGGACATAGCAATTCTCGTTTCTATCGCCCAGAAGTTGCTCCAAGCAATCTCCTGTCATACTTGCCCACCTCATGCAACTGTCTGTTGCCTTAATGAATCGTGATTTTATGATTTACCTTCCATTTTAACACCTCATTACTCATGGCGATCGACTAAACAAATTACAAATTAGATATCATGTAGAGTAAGGTGTGAGTTTGGGCGGGTGTCAGTGAGGCGGCTCCGCGGCGAACGTCCCGATCGCTTCGATCCAACGTACAAATATCTGATTGCTCCAATATATCATTCTGAACATTCTGTTTATCTGTCTTACTAATTAGCAATTAAAAGGAATGAAATGTAGTGCAACGTTGCTAATTGCAAATGAGTATCGACTGCGGCTTACCATGGGAGCAACCGATTCGACATGGGATCCGGTTCAAAAGTCTCTCAAGAAGGGCCGAGTTTGCGTGCTGTTGGATCCGATAAATGCCATACGTTCATATCCATACATGTAAGATTGTGTGGCACGTTAATGCGATCTGCATACAAATGGGAAGTGGTGGAGGTATATCAAATATTGAATCAATTAAAATTTTTGTTAATTTTCACACTTTCCAGCCTCATGTTTCTTTCCAGCGCGGCGGTATATATACGTATACATTGGTTGACGCTAACTTTTGTGGCCACATATTTTTTTTAATGTGGGATTGCTACCGCATTGGACGTCAGATAAATTGCTCAGTTAATTTCTTGGTGGGTGCAATCTTATTCAAATTGATTCCAACTGGCTCCCGATTGACATATCCAAAATTGATGTCGGTCATTTATCCTAAAATTATGCTCATAGTTACACATGGTTAGATAAAGTTATTTTAGTCACATAGTCCCTTCAAAATACGATTTGAATTTTGGTAGTTATTGGGGCAAGAAAAATATGAGGTAGCAATTTGCTACTCCTTCAAATCCCTTGCAGACTTAGATCAGAACTTTGCTCTTCATTCAAAGGCCATAACTTACTCAATAAGGGCCTCTGAGCTGGGGTTTATGGCATGGCATGATATAACCCGCAATGGAACTTCGACCTTTGGCACGTCTGCCCACGAATTTTTGATTTGTTACAGTTTTAGGCCAAGATACCCCGATAAAACGCAGGCATGAGTTGGCAGCAGCTCAAGGTGGAAACTTAAAGGTTTACGAATCAGAGGAGGCAGCAACCATTGGTGGAATTGCTCGTTTTATGTCTTGCCTTACACTGTAGTACTCGTACTTTTTCATGTTCACCCCCTCTCGCAAATATCAAAAGAGCTCTCGGTCCTCAAGACAGGTTCCGGGACCTAGACGACGTCATTTCGGGGCTTAGTCGACAACTTCATCCGCTTCAAAGATAAAGACACTTTTGATGGTGGTCCAGTACCATTCGTGCAGTAAGAACGTTTTTCCTTTGCTAGATGGCAGGTGGATCGTGAAGGCTCTTCTGCGAGCAGATGCAGTAGTAACACGCAAGTCAAGGTAACCGACCAGATGATGGTCCCTTTAGAGCCAATGTCAGCGCCTCTCTTGTTCCGCTCATCCAGAAGACAACTCTTAAATCAAATCTGATCGCGATATGTGCTCAATGCATCGAAAGCTGCAAATCTTCTATTTTTGTTATTATGATCCTTAAAACCATATTTCTTCATCACATGCCGAGCATGGTTCATCTTTATCAGCAGAGTTCATCTCGTTCTCATTCAGATCACTCAGTAGGATTGTAATGCCCTCTTTAGAAAGTTTCTCCTTCTCCGTTAGTATGTATTCCTCGGTCGACATTATTCAAACGGCTGGTTTCACATCATCGACTGACTATAAAACTGTGAAACATTTCATTGAGACTGAAGGGGCTGCTTCGGAAAACATCCAGAAGATCCGTTGCCGACTCCGATTAACCAGACCGAACCGTTCGATGCGCAAAATGGTTACAGTATGGTAAGCTGTCGATGGTCTGTCTCGAAAGAAACGTCAACAATCAATAGCGGGCTTTGTGGGAACCATCTGTTTCCATCACATTAACGCTGACGAATTGACGTTAAACACGACTGGCCTTCTTTTTCTTCAGCCTCTGTCCCGTTCACAAGCGGGGTCGGCTCGTCGTGATCGGCCTCACCATTTGGCCCTATCAAATGCCTGATCTGGATACAATCTCGAGGCTTTTAAATCCCCATCCAGGGTATTAAGCCACCGTTGTTTCGGCCGGCCATTTGGTCGCTCACCATTAACTTCAATGTTTACACCAATCTTGGCAAGTGAATTCTCTTTAGCGCGAATTACGTGACCATACCATCGAAGACACCTCTCTCGCAGTTTTTTCACGATTGATGCAACTCCATATCGATCGCGGATATCCTCATTTCGGATTTGATCAAAACGTGTCATGCTACTACGCGAACGCTACATTTTCGTTTCCATTACCGCAAGACGCCATTCACTGTCTTTTATAGTCGGCCAACACTCAGAACCATAGACAAACAGACAGTAACCGATTTTAATAAGGTTTTGTTTTACATAAAACCTTAAAAATTAGAAGAATCCCGGCCCAAATGTAAATATACAACGTGAATTTCGTCGAGAGTCCTTATCGTGGCTACAGTGTACAGGCAATTCGTCGTGCTGAGGAAGAATTTGGGTATTAATTCACTCTTACGGAAGTGAAGAAAATACAGCCGCAATCGCGGGTAGTATCGAAATAGTGCCAAGAACGTCGATTCGGTGCCGATTAAATGAGGTTGGCATCACCAGGGTGTCAACTCGGCTTATTTTTGGGGTTCGATTTGGGCCTCTATCCCTATTCTGATACAGGAATTAAAGCCTGACGACCATAGACAATGCTGTAGGTTCACTAATTGCGCACTAAAAATGTTGGCCAGAAGTTCAGATTTTGATCAAAAAATCATTTTCTTGGACGAGGCGCATTTTGGCTCAACGATTATGGTATTGGTATAATTGTCGCTATTCCTAAATGAAGAAGGAAACCTCCTTACCGTCAATGATCCTAGGTACAGAGCGATATTGATGGACTTGCTGTAGCTAGAGCTCCACACCATTGATATATCAGTATCGTGGTTCAAGACAACAAGACGGCGCTGCACGCCACACAAGCAGCGCAGCGCTGGAAGTTATCAACGAAAAATTTGATGACTGGGTAATCTCGCGACGAGCGTTCTAGCCAATTGATGGCCGCTTGACATTACTCGATTATTTCCTTTCAGGTTATGTAAGTCCTTAAGATACGTTTATAAGGCAACTACTTTGCATGAGCTCGAGACACGCTTTTGCCGCAATAACACCGCGCATACTGGACCGAGTCATTTAAAATTGGAGGCCGGAGCAGCCTTTTGACTAACGTGCTATACTATACATAATGGCTTGAACGTAGCTTCAGTAAAAAGGCTTATTTAAATTTAGTTTACTATCATTCTTATTTGGTTACCCAAATCATCATCATCATTACTGGCATAGAAGCCCCAATCTAGAATTGCAATTCAGTGCCTCTTTCCTTCGATGTGCCGCCACATCACTCTGCCCCCAACTGAAACCGCGCGAATTCAGCGGAGGGACTCCGAACGTGATCCCATGTTCGTGGGGTTACCAGGTGAACATGACGCTGTGCGGACGCTTTTTTGGAGCCACCTCTGGTTTGGCGAACGCCTTTACCCTCGACAAGGGAATCCATTTGGGCCCGCCCCGAACATCGAGCTTGAAGGAGAGCTCCCGTCGCCCTAGGACTTTAAAGGGGCTCTCGTATAGTGGCTGTAGCGGCCTGCGAAGAGCGTCCACTCTATTGAGGACCTGTGAGTATATCTCGCGGTCCGAATCGACCTCTGGCGTCGTATATCAAAAAGAAGGAGTCGGCCGCAGTATCGAAACCGCCTCCCTGAGTAGATGCAGCATGCTGGAGTTACTTAACCCTGATCTGATTTCCAGCACAGGGTCGGCGGGGAGTTGCAGATTCTCCTCGCGGGGCTGGCCTTGAACTCTTCTAGATGAGCTGTACGAAGGCCGAGTGAGACGAAAGGCAAGGTCTGCGATAACGACGGATCGTCATGGGCCATTAAGGCCGTCTTTAGTGTCCGATGCCAACGTTCTAGCACTCCATTGGACTGTGGATGGTATGCAGTGGTCTTATGGCGTATGAAACCCAAGTGCTTGCCTAACTCCGAGAAAAGGGTAGACTGAAACTACATTCCCCTGGTCCGTGATGATTATGACTGGTATACCAAAGCGCGGGATTCATTCTCGACAGAGGGCCTTGGCACATGATTGTAATGTCAGTCAAAGGTATTGCTTTAGACCACCGCGTAACCCTGTCGATGATTGTGAGGTAATACTTGTATCCATGCGAATTTCACAAAGGGCCAATGATGTTGAGGTGGATAGTATGGACGCGGTTGGTCGACAGAGAGAATACGCCCACTTCCCTTTTTACGTGCTTGTTGATCTTACACTTCTGGAACGCGATGCACTACCTGGCCTAAGTGTTTACATTCTTGCTCATGGACGGAAGTATTTTCCAGTGACTAACCGGTTCGTCGTGTTGATGCCTGAGTGCGCAAGATCGTGTACTGCGTGAAATACTTCCTTGTGAAAATCGGTCTAGGCCCCTTGCCTGAGATCTCGCAGAATAAATAGGAGTTTGAGTTGAAGATAGAAAATTCCTTGAACTTGTATTTGGAGTTTGCCCTCAAATTCGGAAACTCTGCATCGTCTCTCTCAATGCACTGGCTATCTTTTCCGATCCATTCAGATTTCAAATAATTTATACCGCCTTTAATGCTGTTAGAGTGGCTTAGCATATATAGTCAAGAGTGGCGCCTCCCTCTGTGTCTGAGGCATCGACAAACAAGGCTAGGGAGGAGGAAATGCCAGTAGGGTAACATCAACAAGCTGTTTTTGACGGTTTTAAACGCACGGGCGGCCTCAGTAGATCACGCAACCTTGCGGGAGTCTTTGGTTTTGGGCCCAGACAAGTAAGCGTTCAGTATGACTTGGTTATGAGTGACCTTGGGCAGGAAATGACAATAGAAGTTTAACATGCCCAAGGACATTCGCAGATCCTTCACGGTGGTTGATAGGGGAAAGTTTTTGATCGCTTCAACCTTGTCTGGGTCTGGTTGAATTCCGTCAGGGATGACCATATAGCCGATAAATTTCTCCTGTTTCTGTAGGAACGTCAACGTTTAGAACCAGCCTGGTTCTATGGAGACGTTGAAAAATGCACTTGAGATGGACCAAATGTTCAGATTCGGAAGAGGCGACCAAAAAATAATCCATGTAAACGAACCAGAAATTTAAGTTTCGTAAGACAGAGTGGATGAATCTCTGAAATGTCTGCGCAGTGTTGAACACGTCAAATGTCATCATGAGAACTCGAAGGTTCCGAAAATTGTGCAGATAGTCGTTTTTGGTATGTCTTCGGGAGGAACAGGGATTTGGTGATACGTCTTAGTCCCATCCAAGGTCGTGAAATCACGGCAGATTTGTCAGTGAATGCGTAAGTCATGGATGAGTGGAATAGGGTATCGGTCGGGAATTGTCTGATCATTCAAACACCTGTAATCTCCGTAAGGTCTCCATTCGTCATTTGGTTTAGAGACCATATGGAGTGGAGATGATGAAGAGCTATTGGAAGGTCTGCAAATATCCTGTTTCATAAGATCATCGAGCTCTTTTTTTGCAACAGCTAGCTTCTGGGGGGATAGGGGACGCACGTTTGAGAAGATCGGGGAGCCGGTAGTGTCGATGTGGTACTACACATCGTGCTTTACCGGTTGGGAGAAACTACTTTTTGTAAGTAAGTGCGGATGGGAGAGGAGTTCGCGCCAGCCGATCGCAAGCTCTGCGGTATCAATGTGTTCGGACGGAGTACGCTGGAGTACCGACACCTCCGTGGCCATGTCGACCAGAAAGCAACGCCTGCTGAGAAGGTCGGAAACTGTAAGGTGATGTGGTACTGCGCTTCGGGTAGGCGTCGCCAAGGCACCCAGCGAGCTTAGTTTTTTGTCGTATTGGAATTGAATCCGATGGTACCAACACATCCTCGAGGCCGATGAGGGTCTTAGCGAACGACTACCCGAACACCCTTTTCGAGAAGCAGACCTGAATCGTGACTGTGACAGTCGCCGTAAGTTTGGAAACACCATTGTCTTCAAATTCTCAATCTTCCGACGAGTGTCTCTAAAGAGTTCCGCGACTACGGATCGTGCGTATACCTCGTGGACTCTGTTGGCTGTGGCGGACAACACCTTCAGCGATTCTGAGTTCGCGTAGGCCAACGAAAAAAAACGGCCCACACACAGGATGACCCCCTTAAGATTATAATTATCATCAAGCCGTATTCCCAAAGTTACTGCAGATAAGAAAATCTATATATTGTGTTTGATCCAATAGCTTCTTCCCTCCAAAACCGTTACATCACTTAACTACTCCTCTCTTTTCAAATTAATTGATTACAAATTCTGTAAAATGTGTAATTTCTCTCTTATCAGTGGCAGGGCACGCACGGTGTTTCTCATACCAAATTAGGCTATATGCGGAAAACCATAGAAACTCTGTAGAAATCTCCATCCACATACGTAATAACCACTTCACGCTCCACGTTTCTCACCGTCGTTCTTGTCGTTCACCGACTGAATCATAATGATGTCGATTTCCCGATAACATTGTGTTACAATTATGCGATTGCGTGGAACCCGCATTTTTTCTTCATTCTCTTTTGATTACAATTATATTTCCTACACACACGACTTTTTCACTTCTGTTTTTTTTTTGTCGTGTGTTACTTAAGAACGTTTTGCCGCATAAAATGATTTCACATGTACATACGCTTGTACAGTAACACTCATTAGAATTCGATTGGGAAAGGGTTTATTGAAAAGCCCTCCTACATAATCTAATGGATACCATTACTGTTGAAATTTCAAATATTGGTATTCTAATTAGCTCCACGAATGCTCTCAACTTTTTTTAATAAAGGAAAACAAATCCTTTCTTTGGAAATTCCAGCTCTCTCTCAATGGCAATTAAGGGTCCTGAAAAGACTACCTATATTGAGTAAGTACCTGTTCGAAGTATACCGGACAAAGTAATACCTTGATAGGTGGGATAGGCCAGTCGAGAAAAGAGGTATTTTTACCTCTAGGGGTCGAAGAATTCGCCGAAAATATGAATAATACGGATACGGAATGTCGAGATTCCACTGTATATAGAGGTGACAAATATCCGCTCATAATAATCCTTCAGAAACGGTATCACACTTTCGACACTTGGTCTGCACTGAAGATTTGCAATCCTTTCCAGCACACTGTCTTCTTTTCTTTCCTTCATTGAACACTATTAAGTGTTCCATACAGTCGAATCTTATTCCGTCAAGCACTCTTGATGAGGGTGACACCTTAGAATCCGATAAGCCTCGTGGAGTCTTCGCCGGCACTCCATACTTTGTCAAATAAATTGGAACTATGTGTCTCCTAAATTCAAATTTTGTGATATTTTTATTTCCTTTTTTTTGGAACAGTGCCATGCATTGGTCAGGACTGCGTCTAACAACCATGTGAAGGATCCTTTGTTACGAGAACTCTCCAATATCTCACGTTCAGGATCAATTCCTGGCGTTCACATAAATTATCGGCTAAACCACCGGTGTCTTCGTATGCAGGGTTTTTGCAGGGTTCATAAAATGTATAAAATTGTGTTTGTTTCACAGATAATTTTATGGCATCAATGTTTCAATATGATTTCGGGCATAGGGGATCCGTGACTGCCGCGTACATGACGTATTCAGAAGTCGGTATTTCGGTAATACCGCGTCCAATATTGGCTTCCAAGTGCTCAATTGTTTCTGGTTGGCATGCGCCTTTACATATGCCCAGAGGAAATATTCTTAAGGAATCAAATCGGAAGAACTAGCCAGTTAACAGACTTATTTCGAGGAATTAACCGTTTGTTAAGTGTTTTTTTGGAAAAAATTTTTGCATTGTAAGCTGTGTGACAGCGTCCTCTTGAAACTATATATCAGCAACATTAATGCCTTCTAATTGGGGTACCAAAAATTTAATGAGCAGCCTTCACCCTAGCGTGTAGGGTTCCGATCATTATTTTTGAAAACATATGAATCAATGCAGGAGCACTGTATACAGTACATTCAACTCTCAGCGCATTATTCGCAATTTCATGGAGAAGAAAAATCATTGCACACCTTCGACTGCGACGGTAATTGCGGAAGAAAAATTTCACGCATAAAGTCGTCTGGTGTTAGTGCCGGGTATGTGATGCAGTGCATTCGTGAGGGCCCACGTGGTTATAACATCTGCACATATGGGTCACGGGCCAGTTAGCTATCTTCCCCCTACTCGAAAGATGCACAATGACGTTCCGTGCCCCTTTGACGCTGGATTTGCACCTTACTATTACTACTATATATAGTCTTCTCTGATCAATGCTTCTACTGCCCCAAAAAAAGTATCAAACGATGGCTTTTTCTGGAAGG